>NC_134242.1:2334054-4734054 GCF_965152275.1 Natator depressus
GATTCCCCACATCATTACCAGGGTCACACCACTTGTCATTTTTAACTCTTGACACAACTTTCTCACTCTTCCAGTCTTCTGGGAGGTCCCTGGTAGTCCCAGATTTATTAAAAATCAACCTCAGTGGGCCAGAGATCTCCCCCAGCCATTCGAGAACTCTTGGGTGCAAGTGATCACGGCCGGCTGATTTTAAAATGTTTATTCCCAACACATGCTCTTTTACACCTTCTCTAGTTATGAATGGCCTGGAAAGAAAGTCATTATTCTCAGGCAGTATCAATCTCCAATCGCTTAACTTCACTAATCACTGGGAGGCGAGAATGAATTTTTATGCGGACTGTACAGACAGGTGCACTGAGAAACAGAGAGGGTAAGCGGGTCACCCAAGCTCACCCAAGTAATGAGGACTCTTGTTCTTAATTCAAGTCACTAGACAGTATTTGCTGACATGGATTCCAAGATCTCAAGGGGCCTATTTCTTGTAACGCATTGAGAGTTTAAGAAAGACTATAGGCTGGTTAAAGCAGATTCACACGACATAAAATGCACACAACGGAATACATTCCAGATGAAGATGAGATAGGCGCTTACGTAGACAATCCTGTTCTTCCTGAGGGCAATGTGGACGCCATCCAGGGTGAGAGCGACGGAGTTAATGGCTGTCCAGCTGGGGCTGCCCCGGTGTTCATTTCGGGTGGTAACCCTAAAACTGCCAGAGGAGTTATCGCAGGTCTCCACCACGGTGTAGTTGCAGGCACCCTGGAAGTGGTGAAGTTTCCCATCAAAGGTGGTGTAATGTGGGTCACCGTAGATGTGGCACGTAGCGGTGCCGGCTGGATAACATCCCCGCAGGCCATTTTGAATCTTGCAGATCTCATCTGGACCACAAGACAGCTCACTGCACGTCATGATGCCATTTCCAAGACACTCACAGCGGCTCGTGCAGTTCTCCGTCACAACGCGCTCTCCTTCCTGCCGGGAGACAAACACAGGAAATGCATGAACGGATGCCATTAAAGAGGGTGATGCTGGCAGATCGGTTCCCCACCCAGGGCGCTGAGGTCCGTGGTTTCACTCACACTGTAGTATATGTCCTGGAACACACAGCCACACTTGGCTTCCGGCACACAGGCGCTTCCGCTGAGCACGAATCCAGAATTACACGCGCAGCCCTCGACACAGGGCTTGCTGCAGTTCTCGGGGGCGAGGCGGTCCAGACATGTGGCAGGGCAGGCAGTCATACAAGGCTCGTAGTGGCTGTTGGGAGCAGAGCAGGTGGGAGCTGAAAGGGTAACGAGGGGAAGAGAATTAAGATCGACAAAGCCCCCTTGGAAACACGCCCCACAGGGAGACAGACGTGGTGACAAGGGTTCTTCACAACCACCTCAGGTCAATAAAGAACAAATTTGTTTGCTGAACAAGGACTGGATGCTCCAGATTTGCTACTCACCGCAGAAGGTGGCATTTCTCCAGAAGGGAAGCGTCACCCCGGCTTCCTGACACGCATCCGCGTAGGTCGCCAGAGCGCTACACAGGAGCTCCTCACTCCCATTCAGCGCACAGAGGTCATAGACGCAGCTCTCAAAGATGCTCTCAGGATTGATCACGGAGTGGCAGACCGCAAAGGGGCCAGGCCTCTGGGTTAGCATGCCACAGAATCTCTCTGTTCTGTAGAGGTTCTCCTGGTCTGCAGGGCAGGGGTCTGGTGGTAGGATGCCACCGCAAGAGGGATCGTCGTCCATGACACGCCAGCTGTTTCCCAGCTCATTAGAGTTCTTGGCTTGCTGCCCATCGGGCATCATATAGTCATCCTGTCTCCGACCGTTAAAGTTACCGCACATGCCACAGGTCCTGTTGAAATAGGTGGTGGGCACCTTCACTTCCACCGAGTGATCGGTGTCATAGGAAACCCTCAGTCTGAAATCTGTCTCTAGGGTAACGTATCGTCCGCTCCGGCTCACTCTGATTGACCCACCAGCTGCGCTGACAGGAAGGGTCATTAGCACCTCATTGACCTAATGGGAAACGGAAGGAAAAGTACCACGTGATTTCCACAGCGTGAGGCCCTAGGACACTTGTAAGGGAGAAATTAGCAATGAAATTGACTCATTCACTGCAAATACGACTATGTGAAATAGTAACATACATTTCCAGATTGTTTTTCTCTTGGCGCAAGCTGTCCAGATGTAACACCCAAACCTCAGGAAGGCTCCTGCTGCCCGCTGCAGACGGTCCCTTTAGACCGTCTTGATATAAAGTCTGAAAGATCAGGAGTCACGGATTCCTCTTCATGGAATCACAGAATCATAGAATATCAGGCTTGGAAGGGACCTCAGGAGGTCATCTAGTCCAACCCCCTGCTCAAAGCAGGACCAACCCCCAACTAAATCATCCCAGCCGGGGCTTTTTTAAGCCTGACCTTAAAAACCTCTCAGGAAGGAGATTCCACCACCTCCCTAGGTAACCCATTCCAGTGCTTCACCGCCCTCCTAGCGCAAATGGTTTTCCTAATATCCAGCCTAAACCTCCCCCACTGCAACTTGAGACCATTACTCCTTGTTCTGTCATCTGCTACCACTGAGAACACTCTAGATCCATCCTCTTTGGAACCCCCTTTCGGGTAGTTGAAAGCAGCTATCAAATCCCCCCTCGTTCTTCTCTTCTGCAGACTAAACAATCCCAGTTCCCTCAGCCTCTCCTCATAAGTCATGTGCTCCAGCCCCCTAATCATTTTTGTTGCCCTCCGCTGGACTCTTTCCAATTTTTCCACATCCTTCTTGTAGTGTGGGGCCCAACACTGGACCCAGTACTCCAGATGAGGCCTCACCAATGCCGAATAGAGGGGAACGATCAAATCCCTCGATCTGCTGGCAATGCTCCTACTTACACAGCCCAAAATGCCGTTTGCCTTTTTGGCAACCAGGGCACACTCTTGACTCATATTCAACAGAGGAGAGTGACAAACGGTCACCTTTACAGAAGGACACAGAGCAAAGCTCACTCCCCATCTGGAATCCCCCTACTGAGGAAATGCTCCTTACCAGCACTTGGCTCGGACGGTTTCTGAGAATTTCTATGTGTTGTCCATAAACCTCCACCAGGACTTTCTGCACATAGGACACCGTGGGGTTCCCTCGATGCTCGTTCTTGGCTTCTACGTTGAAATAAGGCAGAGAGCTGGAGTTGGCGCACACTTTGGCCAGCGTGTAGGTGCAGATCCCCATGAAGTGGTGAGTCTCTCTGTCAAACGTGTTGTAATGAGGGTCGTTGTGGACGCGGCAGATCCCGTAAGTCTCAGGGTAGCAGCCAGGTTTTCCGTTCTGAACCCCACAGTAATGATCGGCTGGGCAGGCTGCATTCGAGCACGTTACTTTGCTCCCCTGAGAGGGACATCTGCATTTAGAGGAGCAGGTGTCATCGGTCCAGAATTCAGCGCCAACAGGGTAGTGTTTGCCATTGTGCCAACACCCGCACTGACTGCTGGGGACACAGCCATCGTTGTAGAGAAGATAGCCACTGTCGCACACGCATCCTTCCACACACGGCAGGCTGCAGCTGGCAGGAGCCATCGGGTTGACACAGGTAGCAGGGCAGGCTGCCGTGCATGCTTCATAGTGACTGTTGCGTGGACAGTCAATGGCTGGAGAAAACAAAAGCTCTGTCATAGATCAGAAAGTATAACACTAATCAATTCTCTTTGCTACCTGTTCACCGGTAATGATTTCATGCGCAGTGCGATGATATGCCAGCTTCAGTTCTACTTAGTTACCGTATCAGCTGCACCAATTGATGCCAGGTTAGTTTCTCGGAAACGGAAACTCCCAAGGTTCTACTGCAACTGCAGAAGAGCACGATGCACAATGAAACCTAAAACAATGCGTCAGCCCGTGCAATGCTTTCACGTTGTCCTGGTTCCAAACAATTTCTTTTCTTGAGCCATGAAAGCCACTCCAAACACGCGCACGAAACTCGCAGTGGAAAATCTCTCGTTTGCTTGTACTTACGGCAGAAGGTAGCATTCCTCCAGGCATCTATCTCAGCTCCCCTTGACCGACAGGCATCTGCATAAGACTGCAGACTCTTGCAGAGGGAGTCGGGATCCATTTGCAATTCACACTGGTCATAAACGCAGCTGCTGAAGTAAATGGTAGGATCTAGCACCCCGTGGCACTTTTTAAATGGGCCGTTCACATCTGTCAGGAGACCACAGAAAGCACTGCTGGCAATGATTTGCTTATCACTCTCGTCGCAGACTGGGTCATGGCCTGTTCCTGGAGGACAACTGAGAGAAAAGAGAGAAGCCCTTGGGTTGTTGCGCGGCTTTCCCTTGACATTTGATATTTATCAGACAATTCCAGATCTGCCCTGAGAGCTACGAACCTGCTGTGGTTGGAGACCTGCCAGCTGTTGCCAAGGCTGGTAGAGTCTGGCTCCAGCACCCCATCTGGATTCAGAAAGTCGTCCGCTGCGTTCCCGTTGTAGTTCCCACACATCCCACAAACCTTCTCTTTAAAGGAGCTCGGAAGGTTCACTTCCACTCGATGGTTCCCATCAAACTTCACGGTCAACCCAAAGTCTGTGCTGACCATGACGTAAAGCCCACTGGAGGAGATTTGCACACCCGGCGATGGTGCAAAGGGGATGATAATCTCTCCCTTTCCATTTACCTAGACATGAAGAAGGTAAGCCCTGCACGTAAATAAATGATCTTCCACGGTCCTTCTCAACAAGCCGCTCAGTCCCCGTCCCTGCACCTACCTTCACGACTCCCCCCTTCTCTAGTGTTATCCTGAGGCCATGAACATCAACATCCACATATTGGACATAGGACACGCGTGTGTTGCCTCCTCTGCGCTCATTCGCTGCTTCCACATTGAAGTAGGGCAGCGTGCTGTTCCCATCACACAGCTTGGACAGGGTGTAGGCGCAGGTCCCCATGAAATGATGGGTTTGTTTATCAAAGGTGTAGTAGTGAGGGTCCCCTGCTACCACACAAGACTCTGGGGGGCAAAGCACAATAAATCACAGCTTTACTTCAATCACTTCCACAATGGCTTCTGGTCCTGTTAGAGTCGGACAACTTGGTTTGGAAACATTCGTTCCAGGCCTGAGCTGTTCACCGGCCGCCACCCATCACGCTTAGAATACTTCCTACTGCACCTGCTTCCCAGGTTTCCTGATAGGAATTAACCTGTTCACCAAAGAGACAAGGTGGGGGAGGTGATCTCTTTTATTGGGCCAACTTCCGTTGGTGAGAGAGACAAGGTGTCAAGCTTACACAGAGCTCTTCTTCAGGTACGGGAAACTCACTCAGAATGTTCCTGCAAATGTCAAGGTGGCAGCTCAAATGCTTGGCTCTCTTTCCAACACACGTTGGTCTAATAAAAGATATGACCTCATCCACCTTGTCTCTCTAATTTCCTCGGATCGAGATGGCTACAACAACACTGCTAGTCGCCTGGATCCTTTCCAAGCTTTGGGACGTATTCTGCCCTCCCATTCATACGGAGTAAGAGCAGAAGAGCTGTGCAGAACCTGACGATCGGCGTGACATGCCAATTAATTGCAGATCTTTAAGGAGTCGTTTATATCAGAGAAATTTACCTGAACTTGGCGACGGAGGTGGTGTGGTTGTCCCTACAGAAGGGGTAGAGGTGGTTGATGTGGTGCTCACAGTTGTTGTAGGTTCAGTTCCTACAAGGAGACAATGCCATAGAGATGTTCTGTAATTCACATGTTCTTGTTCCAAACAAAGGAAACACTGACCATGATCACCAAGTAGCCCTGTCCATAAAAACAGAAACTCTGACATGATGCGCTGTACCTGGGCAACGTCCGTTTATTAGAGATACATCATCCACTGCTACGTCACTGCGGAAATCTTCACCCCGCTGTCCCTCCAGGAGGATCTAGGGGAAGGGGAAGTTGCCAGAGTTAGTTTCTTTCATACCCATTTGTTCTTCATTAAAGCCCTATCATCATAAGAGTCAAGGCAAATGATTTCACCTACCTGCATATTTCCTCCGTTATACACAGTGACTTCTGCCAAGTTCCACCTATCGCCCTTATTTCCTGTCTCTGACCAGACCAGACGTGGTGCTGCATCCTCAACGACATAAACTCTCAGTGCCATTGTGCGAGCCACTCCGTACATGTGATACCAGAAGCGGAAACAATGGGGTCCATTGGCACTGCACACAGGACTCTGCAAGTGAGCCACAGCTCCAGAGCTGGCCTCGCTCGCTTGCAAGTAGATGAAGTAACCATCTGAAACAAACAGTGTGTTACGAAGGAACGTACAAGCTATAGGACATGACAAACAATGACAACACTCCTAAGAGCATAAACATCACAGCCGACATTCGATCCTTAATGGAACACAAGTGATATAGAATTCTGTTGCCAATGTTTCTACGGGAAGCACACACAATTCCAGGAGAGACTCCAAACAGTGCTCTCAGCTACTTCCTTTCTATTTATTTATCCAGTCATCTAGGTTTGTTGCTTTGCAGGCTACAGGGAGATGTTTTGTTGTGGTTGCAAGAGCCGGTTTCGGCTAAATAAGATACCCGGTCTCTTCCAACGAGGAAAGTCACTGATTTTTTGTGATATAATATTTTCACCCTGGATACCATTCATCCTATAGTAATCCAAGGCTTGTTGATCTTAATGGGAGTCTTCTCCTTGACCTCCGTGGCTCTGGATCTGCCCCGAGAGGCATGGACTCTGTGTTTGACCCTTCCAGCCTGATCCTGAATTCCTTTCCTACTAACCACCTCATTACGCAAGAGAGCTAGGTGGAGGCTGCAGTCCCTACCTCCTGTCGTGTGGTCGTACGAGGGTCCCGTGTTTGGCGAGGAGGTTGGCCCCCGGTGTCGTTTCCAGTCCAAGCTGTCAGAGACTGACTGTGTCCAGTCACAGAAGTCAGTGTCAAATGAACAGGGCATGTTACAAGGACCTGGGGGAACTGGAAAAGGAACAGAAGAGAGGTGATATTTCCTGTGACGATCCCAAAGGAGGCTTCTCCCTCTCTCCCAACGCTAGTTCCCGGAGCAGGAACTTCCTATGCGCCTGTCACGTCTGCGGTAGTGAATGACTTTCTCCCTCAGACTACAGACATTTTAAAATATAGCATTGGCCAAGTGGAAGGAGTTATGGCTAACATGCCAGTAGGCATCTACTGATACCGGCTGAAATTTACCGCAGATAGTGTCCGCCGTCCATTCCCCAAGAGAGACTCCTGCCTCTGCACAGGCTGCCGCATACGATTCCAGATCATTGCAGAGCTGCTCAGAGCTTCCTCCTGTGGCACACTGGTCGTAGACACAGCTCTCAAAGTACAGGTGGGGTGGCACCGCAGAACGGCAGGGTGCGAATGGGCCGTCGCGGTCCGTTAGGATTCCACACCGCTCCTCAGCTACCAGCTGCTCGGAGGGAGTGCACGTTACAGGTGGCAGGATCGTTGTATTACACCTAGAGAACACAAAGGAACACAGGGTTACGCAGGCCTGGGGATCTGAAAGGACACAATTCTCTTTAAAAATTGAGAGTAAATATGCGTCCGTTGCTAGAAATGCTCAAATCCAACCTGAGGCACCTCTCAAATGACTGCAAATCATCCACCAACATGAATACAAAGTAAAGGGCACGTTATTACATGCGGAGTTTGAAATCCTGAGACCTTTATTCACTTTCTAGTCAGTTATTCTTTAGGCCAGTGGTCCTCAGGCTGTGGGTCTTGCTCCTCGAGGGAGGCGCACAGGAACGTTTGAGGAGGCCCAGGGAGGCCCAGACCAGCCCCCATGGGGCGCGGGGAAGAAGCGCCACCCAGTCCTGCTCCGGCCCCAGCTACTCCAGCCCTGCTCCCCGGCCCCAGCTGCAGGTCCGGCCCCGACCTCGCACCCTGGATCCCAGCTCCGCTCCTGGCCGCGGCCCCTGGCTTCAGGCATCCACCTCCCGGCCCCTGGCTTCAGGCATCCAGCTCCCGGCCCCGACCCCGGCCCCACTCCCAGCCGAGGCTCCAGCTGCAGCGCCAGCCCCGCTCCCAACCGTTGCTCCCGGGGAGGCATGGACCAGGAAAAGGGGAGGCATGGACAAAAACGTTTGGGGACCACTGCTTGAGGCTGAGGATGTGTCCCATTGCCTTTCAGAACAAGAGGATGGAGAAGCCCTGTTAGTGATTCCGCAGTTCAGGGTCTCTTTTAAAATGGGCCAGACCTTCCGATTTCTCTCTAAAAGTTGGGCGCCTTTCGGGGGAGTATTGAGGCCCTTTGTATTCTCTTTGCACCTTGGGTTTGGCTTCTCTTAGTTTATTCATGGAAAAGGTTTGAAATATGACTTTGGATGAAATGTCTCCTTGCTACACAGACTATCCGGCATCCATGACCTCCCTTAAAATACATTGTGTAGCTCCAGGAGACAAACAGGTAGGAAAGGGAACGAGGGCATGAGCCACTCGCTGCCCTGGAGAGCAACACTGCTGAAGTACCAGGAGCTAAGGAGAGAGAGATTCCTGGGGATGGGCAGCACAGCTGCCCTGCTGCCACCCACGGGCCCAGTCTTGCAGGGTGGGGGTGCTGCTGCAGGGAGTGCGTAGGGCCCAAGCGATGATGTTAGGGACTCGGCCCCTGTGCAGACAGGCTGCCATGTAATGCAGAGCCGCGTCCCTGGCAGGTTCTGCTGCGGGAGGTGCTGCTCCCACCTACACTGGCCCGAGCAACAGGGGCAGGTCGGCTCGAGTGCTCGCTCTGCCCGGAGGGGACAGTTTGGTCCGGAGACTTGATCTAGTCCTCTCTGAAAGAGGACCGTCAGCCCGTGGCAGATTAGTGCAGGGTAGACTCACGCCCTGGCTTGTGCAAAGTAATTCTTCATGGGGACAAGCCCTCTGTCAGAATCAATATTGCTACTCTCATTCGCAGGAGAAAAGGAAAACAGGACGTCCTCTCGCAGGGGAAAAGCGGAATAACCTGAGTAGAGACAGGATGGAAATAACATTTCCTTTGCACTGGGTCCAGGAGAAAACCCAACTAGAAGTCGCTTCTGCGTATAAATAGGTAACATAATTGGTAATGCCAACGTGTGCATTTAGTCTTGCTAATGCCAGACTGAACCTAGATCAACAGTCTCACTTTCCAGTGCGCTGTCTACCTAGGGACTGTTAAGCAACAATGACTCACGGCCACTCATCGTCAGGCACGCTCCAGCTGGCTCCAAATTCATTGACGTCTGCCACCACGACCCCATCAGGTCTCGTGAAGTCGTCCTGCTGGGTCCCCGTGTACGTCCCGCACAATCCGCACAGTCGCCCTTTGTACTTCTCAGTCACTCTTACAAAGAGCTCGTGGTCCCCATTGAACTGCAGCTGGACGCCCAGGTTGGTAGTAATTTGTACGTAGCGTCCGATGAGTGAAACGGTCACTCCAGGGAGAGGAGTTTCAGGGGGAGAGGCCAGGGCACCATTAATCTGAATGGGAAAGAAAGACAGAAGGAAAAGTGTATGTTCTGCACTGTCATGTTCCCAAAGACCCTTGCAGATAGTGCAGAATGAAGACAAATATTCTGGGGCACAGACTTTCCCGGACACGGCATTTGTAAAGTGTAAACAAAAACCAACTGTAGAACACTTTGTGGCTTTTAAAAAGCACTGGAATTTATGGAAATATTTACCACATCCAAACCACGCAAGCCCCCTTGCATTTTCGGGGCTCTTCTCTGCACCCTCTCCCCTTTCGGTAAAGTCTTTTTAAAAGGTGAGCACCAGAACTGGTGTCCGCACTACTCTGTTATCAGCCTCAGGAATGCCGCGCGCAGAGGTAAAATCACCTGCCGGCTTCAACTCACTACTTCCCTGTGTGCGTGTACCCAAAACTACATTTTCTCTGAGTGGGCCCCGCTTACCAGGATCCACATGGCTCTGTATGACTGCCCTGTCCTCATCATTATTTTAGTACGTCCTCAGTCTTTGTGTCATCCACCATTTGAATCAGCTATCAACTTATATTTGCTTTCAAATCATTGATAGAAATACTGATTAGTGCCCGTTCTAGAACTGATCCCCGCAGAACCCCAATAGATGTAGCCCCAAATGACGATGATTCCCCACATCATTACCAGGGTCACACCACTTGTCATTTTTAACTCTTGACACAACTTTCTCACTCTTCCAGTCTTCTGGGAGGTCCCTGGTAGTCCCAGATTTATTAAAAATCAACCTCAGTGGGCCAGAGATCTCCCCCAGCCATTCGAGAACTCTTGGGTGCAAGTGATCACGGCCGGCTGATTTTAAAATGTTTATTCCCAACACATGCTCTTTTACACCTTCTCTAGTTATGAATGGCCTGGAAAGAAAGTCATTATTCTCAGGCAGTATCAATCTCCAATCGCTTAACTTCACTAATCACTGGGAGGCGAGAATGAATTTTTATGCAGACTGTACAGACAGGTGCACTGAGAAACAGAGAGGGTAAGCGGGTCACCCAAGCTCACCCAAGTAATGAGGACTCTTGTTCTTAATTCAAGTCACTAGACAGTATTTGCTGACATGGATTCCAAGATCTCAAGGGGCCTATTTCTTGTAACGCATTGAGAGTTTAAGAAAGACTATAGGCTGGTTAAAGCAGATTCACACGACATAAAATGCACACAACGGAATACATTCCAGATGAAGATGAGATAGGCGCTTACGTAGACAATCCTGTTCTTCCTGAGGGCAATGTGGATGCCATCCATGGTGAGAGCGACGGAGTTAATGGCTGTCCAGCTGGGGCTGCCCCGGTGTTCATTTCGGGTGGTAACCCTAAAACTGCCAGAGGAGTTATCGCAGGTCTCCACCACGGTGTAGTTGCAGGCACCCTGGAAGTGGTGAAGTTTCCCATCAAAGGTGGTGTAATGTGGGTCACCGTAGATGTGGCACGTAGCGGTGCCGGCTGGATAACATCCCCGCAGGCCATTTTGAATCTTGCAGATCTCATCTGGACCACAAGACAGCTCACTGCACGTCATGATGCCATTTCCAAGACACTCACAGCGGCTCGTGCAGTTCTCCGTCACAACGCGCTCTCCTTCCTGCCGGGAGACAAACACAGGAAATGCATGAACGGATGCCATTAAAGAGGGTGATGCTGGCAGATCGGTTCCCCACCCAGGGCGCTGAGGTCCGTGGTTTCACTCACACTGTAGTATATGTCCTGGAACACACAGCCACACTTGGCTTCCGGCACACAGGCGCTTCCGCTGAGCACGAATCCAGAATTACACGCGCAGCCCTCGACACAGGGCTTGCTGCAGTTCTCGGGGGCGAGGCGGTCCAGACATGTGGCAGGGCAGGCAGTCATACAAGGCTCGTAGTGGCTGTTGGGAGCAGAGCAGGTGGGAGCTGAAAGGGTAACGAGGGGAAGAGAATTAAGATCGACAAAGCCCCCTTGGAAACACGCCCCACAGGGAGACAGACGTGGTGACAAGGGTTCTTCACAACCACCTCAGGTCAATAAAGAACAAATTTGTTTGCTGAACAAGGACTGGATGCTCCAGATTTGCTACTCACCGCAGAAGGTGGCATTTCTCCAGAAGGGAAGCGTCACCCCGGCTTCCTGACACGCATCCGCGTAGGTCGCCAGAGCGCTACACAGGAGCTCCTCACTCCCATTCAGCGCACAGAGGTCATAGACGCAGCTCTCAAAGATGCTCTCAGGATTGATCACGGAGTGGCAGACCGCAAAGGGGCCAGGCCTCTGGGTTAGCATGCCACAGAATCTCTCTGTTCTGTAGAGGTTCTCCTGGTCTGCAGGGCAGGGGTCTGGTGGTAGGATGCCACCGCAAGAGGGATCGTCGTCCATGACACGCCAGCTGTTTCCCAGCTCATTAGAGTTCTTGGCTTGCTGCCCATCGGGCATCATATAGTCATCCTGTCTCCGACCGTTAAAGTTACCGCACATGCCACAGGTCCTGTTGAAATAGGTGGTGGGCACCTTCACTTCCACCGAGTGATCGGTGTCATAGGAAACCCTCAGTCTGAAATCTGTCTCTAGGGTAACGTATCGTCCGCTCCGGCTCACTCTGATTGACCCACCAGCTGCGCTGACAGGAAGGGTCATTAGCACCTCATTGACCTAATGGGAAACGGAAGGAAAAGTACCACGTGATTTCCACAGCGTGAGGCCCTAGGACACTTGTAAGGGAGAAATTAGCAATGAAATTGACTCATTCACTGCAAATACGACTATGTGAAATAGTAACGTACATTTCCAGATTGTTTTTCTCTTGGCGCAAGCTGTCCAGATGTAACACCCAAACCTCAGGAAGGCTCCTGCTGCCCGCTGCAGACGGTCCCTTTAGACCGTCTTGATATAAAGTCTGAAAGATCAGGAGTCACGGATTCCTCTTCATGGAATCACAGAATCATAGAATATCAGGCTTGGAAGGGACCTCAGGAGGTCATCTAGTCCAACCCCCTGCTCAAAGCAGGACCAACCCCCAACTAAATCATCCCAGCCGGGGCTTTTTTAAGCCTGACCTTAAAAACCTCTCAGGAAGGAGATTCCACCACCTCCCTAGGTAACCCATTCCAGTGCTTCACCGCCCTCCTAGCGCAAATGGTTTTCCTAATATCCAGCCTAAACCTCCCCCACTGCAACTTGAGACCATTACTCCTTGTTCTGTCATCTGCTACCACTGAGAACACTCTAGATCCATCCTCTTTGGAACCCCCTTTCGGGTAGTTGAAAGCAGCTATCAAATCCCCCCTCGTTCTTCTCTTCTGCAGACTAAACAATCCCAGTTCCCTCAGCCTCTCCTCATAAGTCATGTGCTCCAGCCCCCTAATCATTTTTGTTGCCCTCCGCTGGACTCTTTCCAATTTTTCCACATCCTTCTTGTAGTGTGGGGCCCAACACTGGACCCAGTACTCCAGATGAGGCCTCACCAATGCCGAATAGAGGGGAACGATCAAGTCCCTCGATCTGCTGGCAATGCTCCTACTTACACAGCCCAAAATGCCGTTTGCCTTTTTGGCAACCAGGGCACACTCTTGACTCATATTCAACAGAGGAGAGTGACAAACGGTCACCTTTACAGAAGGACACAGAGCAAAGCTCACTCCCCATCTGGAATCCCCCTACTGAGGAAATGCTCCTTACCAGCACTTGGCTCGGACGGTTTCTGAGAATTTCTATGTGTTGTCCATAAACCTCCACCAGGACTTTCTGCACATAGGACACCGTGGGGTTCCCTCGATGCTCGTTCTTGGCTTCTACGTTGAAATAAGGCAGAGAGCTGGAGTTGGCGCACACTTTGGCCAGCGTGTAGGTGCAGATCCCCATGAAGTGGTGAGTCTCCCTGTCAAACGTGTTGTAATGAGGGTCGTTGTGGACGCGGCAGATCCCGTAAGTCTCAGGGTAGCAGCCAGGTTTTCCGTTCTGAACCCCACAGTAATGATCGGCTGGGCAGGCTGCATTCGAGCACGTTACTTTGCTCCCCTGAGAGGGACATCTGCATTTAGAGGAGCAGGTGTCATCGGTCCAGAATTCAGCGCCAACAGGGTAGTGTTTGCCATTGTGCCAACACCCGCACTGACTGCTGGGGACACAGCCATCGTTGTAGAGAAGATAGCCACTGTCGCACACGCATCCTTCCACACACGGCAGGCTGCAGCTGGCAGGAGCCATCGGGTTGACACAGGTAGCAGGGCAGGCTGCCGTGCATGCTTCATAGTGACTGTTGCGTGGACAGTCAATGGCTGGAGAAAACAAAAGCTCTGTCATAGATCAGAAAGTATAACACTAATCAATTCTCTTTGCTACCTGTTCACCGGTAATGATTTCATGCGCAGTGCGATGATATGCCAGCTTCAGTTCTACTTAGTTACCGTATCAGCTGCACCAATTGATGCCAGGTTAGTTTCTCGGAAACGGAAACTCCCAAGGTTCTACTGCAACTGCAGAAGAGCACGATGCACAATGAAACCTAAAACAATGCGTCAGCCCGTGCAATGCTTTCACGTTGTCCTGGTTCCAAACAATTTCTTTTCTTGAGCCATGAAAGCCACTCCAAACACGCGCACGAAACTCGCAGTGGAAAATCTCTCGTTTGCTTGTACTTACGGCAGAAGGTAGCATTCCTCCAGGCATCTATCTCAGCTCCCCTTGACCGACAGGCATCTGCATAAGACTGCAGACTCTTGCAGAGGGAGTCGGGATCCATTTGCAATTCACACTGGTCATAAACGCAGCTGCTGAAGTAAATGGTAGGATCTAGCACCCCGTGGCACTTTTTAAATGGGCCGTTCACATCTGTCAGGAGACCACAGAAAGCACTGCTGGCAATGATTTGCTTATCACTCTCGTCGCAGACTGGGTCATGGCCTGTTCCTGGAGGACAACTGAGAGAAAAGAGAGAAGCCCTTGGGTTGTTGCGCGGCTTTCCCTTGACATTTGATATTTATCAGACAATTCCAGATCTGCCCTGAGAGCTACGAACCTGCTGTGGTTGGAGACCTGCCAGCTGTTGCCAAGGCTGGTAGAGTCTGGCTCCAGCACCCCATCTGGATTCAGAAAGTCGTCCGCTGCGTTCCCGTTGTAGTTCCCACACATCCCACAAACCTTCTCTTTAAAGGAGCTCGGAAGGTTCACTTCCACTCGATGGTTCCCATCAAACTTCACGGTCAACCCAAAGTCTGTGCTGACCATGACGTAAAGCCCACTGGAGGAGATTTGCACACCCGGCGATGGTGCAAAGGGGATGATAATCTCTCCCTTTCCATTTACCTAGACATGAAGAAGGTAAGCCCTGCACGTAAATAAATGATCTTCCACGGTCCTTCTCAACAAGCCGCTCAGTCCCCGTCCCTGCACCTACCTTCACGACTCCCCCCTTCTCTAGTGTTATCCTGAGGCCATGAACATCAACATCCACATATTGGACATAGGACACGCGTGTGTTGCCTCCTCTGCGCTCATTCGCTGCTTCCACATTGAAGTAGGGCAGCGTGCTGTTCCCATCACACAGCTTGGACAGGGTGTAGGCGCAGGTCCCCATGAAATGATGGGTTTGTTTATCAAAGGTGTAGTAGTGAGGGTCCCCTGCTACCACACAAGACTCTGGGGGGCAAAGCACAATAAATCACAGCTTTACTTCAATCACTTCCACAATGGCTTCTGGTCCTGTTAGAGTCGGACAACTTGGTTTGGAAACATTCGTTCCAGGCCTGAGCTGTTCACCGGCCGCCACCCATCACGCTTAGAATACTTCCTACTGCACCTGCTTCCCAGGTTTCCTGATAGGAATTAACCTGTTCACCAAAGAGACAAGGTGGGGGAGGTGATCTCTTTTATTGGGCCAACTTCCGTTGGTGAGAGAGACAAGGTGTCAAGCTTACACAGAGCTCTTCTTCAGGTACGGGAAACTCACTCAGAATGTTCCTGCAAATGTCAAGGTGGCAGCTCAAATGCTTGGCTCTCTTTCCAACACACGTTGGTCTAATAAAAGATATGACCTCATCCACCTTGTCTCTCTAATTTCCTCGGATCGAGATGGCTACAACAACACTGCTAGTCGCCTGGATCCTTTCCAAGCTTTGGGACGTATTCTGCCCTCCCATTCATACGGAGTAAGAGCAGAAGAGCTGTGCAGAACCTGACGATCGGCGTGACATGCCAATTAATTGCAGATCTTTAAGGAGTCGTTTATATCAGAGAAATTTACCTGAACTTGGCGACGGAGGTGGTGTGGTTGTCCCTACAGAAGGGGTAGAGGTGGTTGATGTGGTGCTCACAGTTGTTGTAGGTTCAGATCCTACAAGGAGACAATGCCATAGAGATGTTCTGTAATTCACATGTTCTTGTTCCAAACAAAGGAAACACTGACCATGATCACCAAGTAGCCCTGTCCATAAAAACAGAAACTCTGACATGATGCGCTGTACCTGGGCAACGTCCGTTTATTAGAGATACATCATCCACTGCTACGTCACTGCGGAAATCTTCACCCCGCTGTCCCTCCAGGAGGATCTAGGGGAAGGGGAAGTTGCCAGAGTTAGTTTCTTTCATACCCATTTGTTCTTCATTAAAGCCCTATCATCATAAGAGTCAAGGCAAATGATTTCACCTACCTGCATATTTCCTCCGTTATACACAGTGACTTCTGCCAAGTTCCACCTATCGCCCTTATTTCCTGTCTCTGACCAGACCAGACGTGGTGCTGCATCCTCAACGACATAAACTCTCAGTGCCATTGTGCGAGCCACTCCGTACATGTGATACCAGAAGCGGAAACAATGGGGTCCATTGGCACTGCACACAGGACTCTGCAAGTGAGCCACAGCTCCAGAGCTGGCCTCGCTCGCTTGCAAGTAGATGAAGTAACCATCTGAAACAAACAGTGTGTTACGAAGGAACGTACAAGCTATAGGACATGACAAACAATGACAACACTCCTAAGAGCATAAACATCACAGCCGACATTCGATCCTTAATGGAACACAAGTGATATAGAATTCTGTTGCCAATGTTTCTACGGGAAGCACACACAATTCCAGGAGAGACTCCAAACAGTGCTCTCAGCTACTTCCTTTCTATTTATTTATCCAGTCATCTAGGTTTGTTGCTTTGCAGGCTACAGGGAGATGTTTTGTTGTGGTTGCAAGAGCCGGTTTCGGCTAAATAAGATACCCGGTCTCTTCCAACGAGGAAAGTCACTGATTTTTTGTGATATAATATTTTCACCCTGGATACCATTCATCCTATAGTAATCCAAGGCTTGTTGATCTTAATGGGAGTCTTCTCCTTGACCTCCGTGGCTCTGGATCTGCCCCGAGAGGCATGGACTCTGTGTTTGACCCTTCCAGCCTGATCCTGAATTCCTTTCCTACTAACCACCTCATTACGCAAGAGAGCTAGGTGGAGGCTGCAGTCCCTACCTCCTGTCGTGTGGTCGTACGAGGGTCCCGTGTTTGGCGAGGAGGTTGGCCCCCGGTGTCGTTTCCAGTCCAAGCTGTCAGAGACTGACTGTGTCCAGTCACAGAAGTCAGTGTCAAATGAACAGGGCATGTTACAAGGACCTGGGGGAACTGGAAAAGGAACAGAAGAGAGGTGATATTTCCTGTGACGATCCCAAAGGAGGCTTCTCCCTCTCTCCCAACGCTAGTTCCCGGAGCAGGAACTTCCTATGCGCCTGTCACGTCTGCGGTAGTGAATGACTTTCTCCCTCAGACTACAGACATTTTAAAATATAGCATTGGCCAAGTGGAAGGAGTTATGGCTAACATGCCAGTAGGCATCTACTGATACCGGCTGAAATTTACCGCAGATAGTGTCCGCCGTCCATTCCCCAAGAGAGACTCCTGCCTCTGCACAGGCTGCCGCATACGATTCCAGATCATTGCAGAGCTGCTCAGAGCTTCCTCCTGTGGCACACTGGTCGTAGACACAGCTCTCAAAGTACAGGTGGGGTGGCACCGCAGAACGGCAGGGTGCGAATGGGCCGTCGCGGTCCGTTAGGATTCCACACCGCTCCTCAGCTACCAGCTGCTCGGAGGGAGTGCACGTTACAGGTGGCAGGATCGTTGTATTACACCTAGAGAACACAAAGGAACACAGGGTTACGCAGGCCTGGGGATCTGAAAGGACACAATTCTCTTTAAAAATTGAGAGTAAATATGCGTCCGTTGCCAGAAATGCTCAAATCCAACCTGAGGCACCTCTCAAATGACTGCAAATCATCCACCAACATGAATACAAAGTAAAGGGCACGTTATTACATGCGGAGTTTGAAATCCTGAGACCTTTATTCACTTTCTAGTCAGTTATTCTTTAGGCCAGTGGTCCTCAGGCTGTGGGTCTTGCTCCTCGAGGGAGGCGCACAGGAACGTTTGAGGAGGCCCAGGGAGGCCCAGACCAGCCCCCATGGGGCGCGGGGAAGAAGCGCCACCCAGTCCTGCTCCGGCCCCAGCTACTCCAGCCCTGCTCCCCGGCCCCAGCTGCAGGTCCGGCCCCGACCTCGCACCCTGGATCCCAGCTCCGCTCCTGGCTGCGGCCCCTGGCTTC
Organism: Natator depressus; assembly: GCF_965152275.1. Taxonomy (NCBI): domain Eukaryota; kingdom Metazoa; phylum Chordata; order Testudines; family Cheloniidae; genus Natator; species Natator depressus. The sequence goes on from NC_134242.1 coordinate 2,352,090, forward strand.
AGGCATCCACCTCCCGGCCCCTGGCTTCAGGCATCCAGCTCCCGGCCCCGACCCCGGCCCCACTCCCAGCCGAGGCTCCAGCTGCAGCGCCAGCCCCGCTCCCAACCGTTGCTCCCGGGGAGGCATGGACCAGGAAAAGGGGAGGCATGGACAAAAACGTTTGGGGACCACTGCTTGAGGCTGAGGATGTGTCCCATTGCCTTTCAGAACAAGAGGATGGAGAAGCCCTGTTAGTGATTCCGCAGTTCAGGGTCTCTTTTAAAATGGGCCAGACCTTCCGATTTCTCTCTAAAAGTTGGCCGCCTTTCGGGGGAGTATTGAGGCCCTTTGTATTCTCTTTGCACCTTGGGTTTGGCTTCTCTTAGTTTATTCATGGAAAAGGTTTGAAATTTGACTTTGGATGAAATGTCTCCTTGCTACACAGACTATCCGGCATCCATGACCTCCCTTAAAATACATTGTGTAGCTCCAGGAGACAAACAGGTAGGAAAGGGAACGAGGGCATGAGCCACTCGCTGCCCTGGAGAGCAACACTGCTGAAGTACCAGGAGCTAAGGAGAGAGAGATTCCTGGGGATGGGCAGCACAGCTGCCCTGCTGCCACCCACGGGCCCAGTCTTGCAGGGTGGGGGTGCTGCTGCAGGGAGTGCGTAGGGCCCAAGCGATGATGTTAGGGACTCGGCCCCTGTGCAGACAGGCTGCCATGTAATGCAGAGCCGCGTCCCTGGCAGGTTCTGCTGCGGGAGGTGCTGCTCCCACCTACACTGGCCCGAGCAACAGGGGCAGGTCGGCTCGAGTGCTCGCTCTGCCCGGAGGGGACAGTTTGGTCCGGAGACTTGATCTAGTCCTCTCTGAAAGAGGACCGTCAGCCCGTGGCAGATTAGTGCAGGGTAGACTCACGCCCTGGCTTGTGCAAAGTAATTCTTCATGGGGACAAGCCCTCTGTCAGAATCAATATTGCTACTCTCATTCGCAGGAGAAAAGGAAAACAGGACGTCCTCTCGCAGGGGAAAAGCGGAATAACCTGAGTAGAGACAGGATGGAAATAACATTTCCTTTGCACTGGGTCCAGGAGAAAACCCAACTAGAAGTCGCTTCTGCGTATAAATAGGTAACATAATTGGTAATGCCAACGTGTGCATTTAGTCTTGCTAATGCCAGACTGAACCTAGATCAACAGTCTCACTTTCCAGTGCGCTGTCTACCTAGGGACTGTTAAGCAACAATGACTCACGGCCACTCATCGTCAGGCACGCTCCAGCTGGCTCCAAATTCATTGACGTCTGCCACCACGACCCCATCAGGTCTCGTGAAGTCGTCCTGCTGGGTCCCCGTGTACGTCCCGCACAATCCGCACAGTCGCCCTTTGTACTTCTCAGTCACTCTTACAAAGAGCTCGTGGTCCCCATTGAACTGCAGCTGGACGCCCAGGTTGGTAGTAATTTGTACGTAGCGTCCGATGAGTGAAACGGTCACTCCAGGGAGAGGAGTTTCAGGGGGAGAGGCCAGGGCACCATTAATCTGAATGGGAAAGAAAGACAGAAGGAAAAGTGTATGTTCTGCACTGTCATGTTCCCAAAGACCCTTGCAGATAGTGCAGAATGAAGACAAATATTCTGGGGCACAGACTTTCCCGGACACGGCATTTGTAAAGTGTAAACAAAAACCAACTGTAGAACACTTTGTGGCTTTTAAAAAGCACTGGAATTTATGGAAATATTTACCACATCCAAACCACGCAAGCCCCCTTGCATTTTCGGGGCTCTTCTCTGCACCCTCTCCCCTTTCGGTAAAGTCTTTTTAAAAGGTGAGCACCAGAACTGGTGTCCGCACTACTCTGTTATCAGCCTCAGGAATGCCGCGCGCAGAGGTAAAATCACCTGCTGGCTTCAACTCACTACTTCCCTGTGTGCGTGTACCCAAAACTACATTTTCTCTGAGTGGGCCCCGCTTACCAGGATCCACATGGCTCTGTATGACTGCCCTGTCCTCATCATTATTTTAGTACGTCCTCAGTCTTTGTGTCATCCACCATTTGAATCAGCTATCAACTTATATTTGCTTTCAAATCATTGATAGAAATACTGATTAGTGCCCGTTCTAGAACTGATCCCCGCAGAACCCCAATAGATGTAGCCCCAAATGACGATGATTCCCCACATCATTACCAGGGTCACACCACTTGTCATTTTTAACTCTTGACACAACTTTCTCACTCTTCCAGTCTTCTGGGAGGTCCCTGGTAGTCCGAGATTTATTAAAAATCAACCTCAGTGGGCCAGAGATCTCCCCCAGCCATTCGAGAACTCTTGGGTGCAAGTGATCACGGCCGGCTGATTTTAAAATGTTTATTCCCAACACATGCTCTTTTACACCTTCTCTAGTTATGAATGGCCTGGAAAGAAAGTCATTATTCTCAGGCAGTATCAATCTCCAATCGCTTAACTTCACTAATCACTGGGAGGCGAGAATGAATTTTTATGCGGACTGTACAGACAGGTGCACTGAGAAACAGAGAGGGTAAGCGGGTCACCCAAGCTCACCCAAGTAATGAGGACTCTTGTTCTTAATTCAAGTCACTAGACAGTATTTGCTGACATGGATTCCAAGATCTCAAGGGGCCTATTTCTTGTAACGCATTGAGAGTTTAAGAAAGACTATAGGCTGGTTAAAGCAGATTCGCACGACATAAAATGCACACAACGGAATACATTCCAGATGAAGATGAGATAGGCGCTTACGTAGACAATCCTGTTCTTCCTGAGGGCAATGTGGACGCCATCCAGGGTGAGAGCGACGGAGTTAATGGCTGTCCAGCTGGGGCTGCCCCGGTGTTCATTTCGGGTGGTAACCCTAAAACTGCCAGAGGAGTTATCGCAGGTCTCCACCACGGTGTAGTTGCAGGCACCCTGGAAGTGGTGAAGTTTCCCATCAAAGGTGGTGTAATGTGGGTCACCGTAGATGTGGCACGTAGCGGTGCCGGCTGGATAACATCCCCGCAGGCCATTTTGAATCTTGCAGATCTCATCTGGACCACAAGACAGCTCACTGCACGTCATGATGCCATTTCCAAGACACTCACAGCGGCTCGTGCAGTTCTCCGTCACAACGCGCTCTCCTTCCTGCCGGGAGACAAACACAGGAAATGCATGAACGGATGCCATTAAAGAGGGTGATGCTGGCAGATCGGTTCCCCACCCAGGGCGCTGAGGTCCGTGGTTTCACTCACACTGTAGTATATGTCCTGGAACACACAGCCACACTTGGCTTCCGGCACACAGGCGCTTCCGCTGAGCACGAATCCAGAATTACACGCGCAGCCCTCGACACAGGGCTTGCTGCAGTTCTCGGGGGCGAGGCGGTCCAGACATGTGGCAGGGCAGGCAGTCATACAAGGCTCGTAGTGGCTGTTGGGAGCAGAGCAGGTGGGAGCTGAAAGGGTAACGAGGGGAAGAGAATTAAGATCGACAAAGCCCCCTTGGAAACACGCCCCACAGGGAGACAGACGTGGTGACAAGGGTTCTTCACAACCACCTCAGGTCAATAAAGAACAAATTTGTTTGCTGAACAAGGACTGGATGCTCCAGATTTGCTACTCACCGCAGAAGGTGGCATTTCTCCAGAAGGGAAGCGTCACCCCGGCTTCCTGACACGCATCCGCGTAGGTCGCCAGAGCGCTACACAGGAGCTCCTCACTCCCATTCAGCGCACAGAGGTCATAGACGCAGCTCTCAAAGATGCTCTCAGGATTGATCACGGAGTGGCAGACCGCAAAGGGGCCAGGCCTCTGGGTTAGCATGCCACAGAATCTCTCTGTTCTGTAGAGGTTCTCCTGGTCTGCAGGGCAGGGGTCTGGTGGTAGGATGCCACCGCAAGAGGGATCGTCGTCCATGACACGCCAGCTGTTTCCCAGCTCATTAGAGTTCTTGGCTTGCTGCCCATCGGGCATCATATAGTCATCCTGTCTCCGACCGTTAAAGTTACCGCACATGCCACAGGTCCTGTTGAAATAGGTGGTGGGCACCTTCACTTCCACCGAGTGATCGGTGTCATAGGAAACCCTCAGTCTGAAATCTGTCTCTAGGGTAACGTATCGTCCGCTCCGGCTCACTCTGATTGACCCACCAGCTGCGCTGACAGGAAGGGTCATTAGCACCTCATTGACCTAATGGGAAACGGAAGGAAAAGTACCACGTGATTTCCACAGCGTGAGGCCCTAGGACACTTGTAAGGGAGAAATTAGCAATGAAATTGACTCATTCACTGCAAATACGACTATGTGAAATAGTAACGTACATTTCCAGATTGTTTTTCTCTTGGCGCAAGCTGTCCAGATGTAACACCCAAACCTCAGGAAGGCTCCTGCTGCCCGCTGCAGACGGTCCCTTTAGACCGTCTTGATATAAAGTCTGAAAGATCAGGAGTCACGGATTCCTCTTCATGGAATCACAGAATCATAGAATATCAGGCTTGGAAGGGACCTCAGGAGGTCATCTAGTCCAACCCCCTGCTCAAAGCAGGACCAACCCCCAACTAAATCATCCCAGCCGGGGCTTTTTTAAGCCTGACCTTAAAAACCTCTCAGGAAGGAGATTCCACCACCTCCCTAGGTAACCCATTCCAGTGCTTCACCGCCCTCCTAGCGCAAATGGTTTTCCTAATATCCAGCCTAAACCTCCCCCACTGCAACTTGAGACCATTACTCCTTGTTCTGTCATCTGCTACCACTGAGAACACTCTAGATCCATCCTCTTTGGAACCCCCTTTCGGGTAGTTGAAAGCAGCTATCAAATCCCCCCTCGTTCTTCTCTTCTGCAGACTAAACAATCCCAGTTCCCTCAGCCTCTCCTCATAAGTCATGTGCTCCAGCCCCCTAATCATTTTTGTTGCCCTCCGCTGGACTCTTTCCAATTTTTCCACATCCTTCTTGTAGTGTGGGGCCCAACACTGGACCCAGTACTCCAGATGAGGCCTCACCAATGCCGAATAGAGGGGAACGATCAAGTCCCTCGATCTGCTGGCAATGCTCCTACTTACACAGCCCAAAATGCCGTTTGCCTTTTTGGCAACCAGGGCACACTCTTGACTCATATTCAACAGAGGAGAGTGACAAATGGTCACCTTTACAGAAGGACACAGAGCAAAGCTCACTCCCCATCTGGAATCCCCCTACTGAGGAAATGCTCCTTACCAGCACTTGGCTCGGACGGTTTCTGAGAATTTCTATGTGTTGTCCATAAACCTCCACCAGGACTTTCTGCACATAGGACACCGTGGGGTTCCCTCGATGCTCGTTCTTGGCTTCTACGTTGAAATAAGGCAGAGAGCTGGAGTTGGCGCACACTTTGGCCAGCGTGTAGGTGCAGATCCCCATGAAGTGGTGAGTCTCTCTGTCAAACGTGTTGTAATGAGGGTCGTTGTGGACGCGGCAGATCCCGTAAGTCTCAGGGTAGCAGCCAGGTTTTCCGTTCTGAACCCCACAGTAATGATCGGCTGGGCAGGCTGCATTCGAGCACGTTACTTTGCTCCCCTGAGAGGGACATCTGCATTTAGAGGAGCAGGTGTCATCGGTCCAGAATTCAGCGCCAACAGGGTAGTGTTTGCCATTGTGCCAACACCCGCACTGACTGCTGGGGACACAGCCATCGTTGTAGAGAAGATAGCCACTGTCGCACACGCATCCTTCCACACACGGCAGGCTGCAGCTGGCAGGAGCCATTGGGTTGACACAGGTAGCAGGGCAGGCTGCCGTGCATGCTTCATAGTGACTATTTGGTGCACAGATCAGTGCTGTAAATTGAAAAACCATCCACATTAATCCTTTTAACTACTGATTTGCAATAATATATTTTGTTCCTTTTAAAAGCATTTTGTGCCAAAACCCGAAGACCTTCGTCTGTTTTTATTCTCCATCAAAACTCCCAGTTCACTTTCAGTTTATCCTTTTGACAGCAAGAAAAGCCCATCTATCCTGCAGAGTATTGCAGGGAAACTTCCACTGTATATAACTGAGTTAAGGGAAAAAACAAATTACTCTTCTTGGCTGCTCGTTTAGGTGGCAGGACTATATTAATGTGATTTTTCTATTTATTATTAATATTAATCACTTAGTTTATATTTTTCTTCCTTCCCAAACTCCTGATTAACGTCACTAAAAGAAAATCAAGAGAGAGGAGCGATTCTGCTCTAGATTATGTCTGGTTATTTACATATATTAAACCCTCACCACCACCACCACTCACTTCCCCACACCTAATTCTGTTGAAAGAACTTTATTAAAATTGTAAAGTCAAGCAAGCAAAGGTTAAAATATGCCAGAATTAGGGTTACCCCTGCAACCTTTATCCAGCCCCCTTGTACGTGTGCATTAGGATAGCGTCTTTAGTTACATGGTCTTGTACTATTTTTTTCTGCCTCACTCAGTGCATAGGCAGGACCAGCACTAGCAGGGCATGAAACACACACTTTGCCAGTGGGTTTCACAGATATTTGCTGACAGCAGAGGAATGGTGCGACTTAGGATCTTGGATTCCATTCCAGGCTTGGGTAGGGAGTGTGCTCTCGTGCAGTGGCTCTCAAAGCTGGTCCGCCGCTTGTTCAGGAAAAGCTCCTGGCAGGCTGGACCGGTTTGTTTACCTGCCGCATCCGCAGGTTTGGCCGATCTCGGCTCCCACTGGCCGTGGGTCGCCGCTCCAGGTCAATGGGGCTGCAGGAAGGGCGGCCAGCACTCTTCTGCCCACTACCCCGAAGCCTGGCTCCTGCTGTCTTGTCCCCTCCAGCCCATCCCTGTCCCAGTTCTCTCTCTCCCCTATCCCCAACTCTCAGTCTCTCCTCATTCCTAGTCCCAGACTCCTTGCCCAGGCAGTTCCAGTTCCACCCTCTCAGTACCTTGTCCTGGTCCCAATCTACACCTTTCCCTCCCATGGTCCAGCTCTTGCTTTGCATTTGAATCAAGCAGCATCCTCCTCCATGCTGCCTGGGCCAAATGTGGGGGGAGGAGGTTGTCACTGACAGCACAGGAGAGACCGGCTCCTTGATCTCAGTTTTACCTAGCCCCACCCCGGCCCAGAGCAGCCATTACAGGGAAAGTCCAGCTTCACCTCTGCATGGAGCATGCTCACTTTCTCTGTGGGGAGGATGCATGCGCCGTTTGGTCAGCACAGGGAGCTGTGAGGGACTGGAGCAGGCTTAGTGAGGACAGTATCATCAGAAAGTTTAGCTGTTAACTTCAAGCAAGTCTCTACTGAGCATGTGCAAAATGTGATTTTTCAAAGGCTTCCTGACTTGGCCATATTTGAGCAGATTTTCACAGGAACTGCAAAAGGCACATTGCTGACCAACGGCCATGCCCTGCCACATTTCACATTTCAAGTTCCCACTCCAAAGCATGGGGGTGCAAGAACATTTCAAAGAAGTCTTTAAAATCTTTTAATATGGGCAAAACGAGGTATTTTTTTCCTAGCCTCCTTCTCACAAATGGAAGAACCATTTTGGCTGAAGTTTTTCCCAGGAAAATTCAGCCTGAGGCAATCACCCAGCATGGAAAATTTCAGCCCACATGGTTAAAGTTTGACAAAGTTATACGCAATTGAAAAGAGGAACTTATAATGGGAAATGTCAGGCAACTTTAATAACAGAGAGCGCTACCAACCCCCGCTATAATAATCTAAAATCTACATACGACAGAATGTTTCATTTCTCCATGTTCCCACAGGAATGTCTGCAGCTTGGCACACATCAGCATATGACTGTAGGTTATTGCAGAGGGCTGCATTGTTCAAATGAAGTTCACACAGATCATACAGGCAGTCTTCAAAGTAAACCAATGGATCAGCTACTGAGTGGCACTGCCAGAACGGACCACTTGGATCTGTGATCAACCCGCAGTACTTGTTGCTTTGGATCATTTGTTTTTCATCATCTGAGCAGTTTGGGGTATGGCCAAGATCTGGGACACAGCTAGGAGGAAAAAAGATGCAGAGAAATTCACTAATGAAGTTTGCATGCACTGAAGCCCAAGATGTTTTGCATAACATATTTAGTAACATTCCGGTGCTTACTCCTGTAGAAGCTTGAAATATTTTTAAGAAAAAATATTTCTGCTGATTTTGGGTATGAAATGAATGGTGAAAAAATACACATGGAATTCAACATAGACATAGCCCTAGTGCCTTTCAATGGCTTAGTTAGAATCTGTTTTGATTTGATAAGCGTTTACAAACACATTTTGCACATGAAGGACACATGGAAAGGACACATAAAAGGCAAAAAAGTTTTCAAGTTTCATATTTCTAATTAATGATAATAAAAAATACTTAGACCCAGTTTGGACCTTTGCGATATTTTTGCTCAAATTCACTCTTTCTGTTTCCAAATCAAAACAGCTGTGAAACTTCACAATTACATGAACAATATGAGCATTGATATGATTAATTTTCATCCATAAAATCTTGACATTTTTGTATCACAGTTAATAAGCACTTAAAGTACCTACTTATTACATATCAATCCGCCAAGGACTAGCATAGCACTTGGAGTCCTACCTGGAGTCATTATAAATCTGCCAGCTGTTGCCCAAGCTGACCGAATTTGCTTCCATCTCTCCATCTGGGTTAAGAAAGTCATCTGCTTTGTACCCGTTGTAATTTCCACACATTCCACAAACTTTAGACTTGTATATACTGGAGAGAATCACTTCGGCTCTATGATCTCCATTGAACTTAACTCTCAGCCCAAAGGCAGTAGTAACCATGACGTACTGACCACTGAAGGAAATATTTACACCTGATGACAGTACCACAGGAAGTACCTGAATGACTCCGTTCACCTGCATGCACAAGAAACAAAAAGGCTTCATTATTTGTCTTTAAAGGGCCAAGTTTTTTATGCAGCCTCCAAAGCTGTACCTCCAAATTTAGCTCACACCTCCATTTACAGGCACAGAATCTGCTCATGTGAGAAAATAGGCATGTGTGGACACATCAGAACTATCTATAAGATCTGACGACAGTGGATATTTATGCTGTGCTCCTTGAATGCCTGTTTACCATCTACTCAGCATTTTACGCATTCAGGTATGTCTACGCTGCAATTAAAGACCTGTAATTGGCCATGTCAGCTGACTCGGGCTTGTGGGGCTTGGGCTACCAGCCTGTAAAACTGCAGTGTAGATGTTCAGGCTCGGGCTAGAGCCCAGGCTCTGGGACCCTGTGAGGGGGAAAGGCCCAAGAGCCCAACATCTTTTATAGTCCAGCACCCTAAGGCCCGCGAGCCCAAGTCTGCTGACATGGACCAGCCGCGGGTGTTTAATTGCAGTGTAGACGTACCATACCGCAAAGTGCTGTGAAAATATTAACTAATTACAGGTTCATTTTCAAATTCTGAAAGAGCAAGTTTATGGAATAAGGTTCTTTAAATCTGAGGCTTTGGATAAAGTTTCAGAACATGATGATTTACAAAAATCTTTAATTTTCTTTAAATATTTAAATATATATGAAATGTCAAGAAGTACAATCAGCAAAGAACCAGAGAAACCAAGTAGAAGCTGCAAAAGTCAGTAAAATTAAAATATATATATTTTACACCTATCAGTTCATTTTAGCTGCTAATTAAAGAAATCTACATAAAAGCATAAAAAGGAGTTTTCAATTAATTTTACTTTATCCAAACATCATCATCATATATGAAATCAATAAAGAAAGGAAGGAGGAAGGCATAAGAAAAGAAGCAGCTGGCTATTACCCAGGATGGTGTCCCTAGCCTCTGTTTGTCAGAGGGTGGAGATGGATGGCAGGAGAGAGATCACTTTTTAAGTTCACTCTCTCTGGGGCACCTGGCATTGGCCACTGTCAGTAGACAGGATACTGGGCTGGATGGACCTTTGGTCTGACCCAGTATGGTCATTCTTATGTTCTAAATATTCATTTGTGTTTCCTTATATGAGGCTGGAAAGGTCTCACTGTACAGGGCCCGGAGACGTGAGGTCTGTCAGTGGCTCAGGGGGAAAGCGGGGCTGGGCCCATAGACGTGAGGTCTGTCAGTGGCTCAGGGGGAAAGCGGGGCCGGGCCCATAGACGTGAGGTCTGTCAGTGGCTCAGGGGGAAAGCGGGGTCAGGCCCGGAGACGTGAGGTCTGTCAGTGGCTCGGTGGGGAAAGCGGGGCCGGGCCCATAGACGTGAGGTCTGTCATTGGGGCAGGCCCCGGAGATGTGAGGTCTGTCAGTGGCTCAGGGGGAAAGCGGGGCTGGGCCCATAGACGTGAGGTCTGTCAGTGGCTCAGGAGGAAAGCGGGGCCGGGCCCGGAGACGTGAGGTCTGTCAGTGGGGCACGGCCCAGAGACGTGAAGTCTGTCAGTGGCTCGGGGGAAAGCGGGGCCGGGCCCATAGACGTGAGGTCTGTCAGTGGGGCAGGGCCCGGAGACGTGAGGTCTGACAGTGGCTCAGGGGGAAAGCGGGGCCGGGCCCGGAGACGTGAGGTCTGTCAGTGGGGCAGGGCCCGGAGACGTGAGGTCTGTCAGTGGCTCAGGGGGAAAGTGGGGTTGGGCCCGGAGATGTGAGGTCTGTCAGTGGCTCAGGGGGAAAGCGGGGCCGGGCCCGGAGACGTGAGGTCTGTCAGTGGCTCAGGGGGAAAGTGGGGCAGGGCCCGGAGACGTGAGGTCTGTCAGTGGGGCAGGGCCCGGAGACGTGAGGTCTGTCAGTGGCTCAGGAGGAAAGCGGGGCTGGGCCCGGAGACGTGAGGTCTGTCAGTGGGGCAGGGCCCAGAGACGTGAGGTCTGTCAGTGGGGCAAGGCCCAGAGACGTGAGGTCTCTCAGTGGCTCAGGGGGAAAGTGGGGCTGGGCCCGGAGACGTGAGGTCTGTCAGTGGCTCAGGGGGAAAGTGGGGCCGGGCCCGGAGACGTGAGGTCTGTCAGTGGGGCCGGGCCTGGAGACGTGAGGTCTGTCAGTGGGGCAAGGCCCAGAGACGTGAGGTCTGTCAGTGGCTCAGGGGGAAAGTGGGGCCGGGCCCGGAGACGTGAGGTCTGTCAGTGGGGCAGGGCCCGGAGACGTGAGGTCTGTCAGTGGGGCAGGGCCCAGAGACGTGAGGTCTGTCAGTGGCTCAGGGGGAAAGCGGGGCTGGGCCCATAGACGTGAGGTCTGTCAGTGGCTCAGGAGGAAAGCGGGGCCGGGCCCGGAGACGTGAGGTCTGTCAGTGGGGCACGGCCCAGAGACGTGAAGTCTGTCAGTGGCTCGGGGGAAAGCGGGGCCGGGCCCATAGACGTGAGGTCTGTCAGTGGGGCAGGGCCCATAGACGTGAGGTCTGTCAGTGGCTCAGGAGGAAAGCGGGGCCGGGCCCGGAGACGTGAGGTCTGTCAGTGGGGCAGGGCCCGGAGACGTGAGGTCTGTCAGTGGCTCAGGAGGAAAGCGGGGCTGGGCCCGGAGACGTGAGGTCTGTCAGTGGGGCAGGGCCCAGAGACGTGAGGTCTGTCAGTGGGGCAAGGCCCAGAGACGTGAGGTCTCTCAGTGGCTCAGGGGGAAAGTGGGGCTGGGCCCGGAGACGTGAGGTCTGTCAGTGGCTCAGGGGGAAAGTGGGGCCGGGCCCGGAGACGTGAGGTCTGTCAGTGGGGCCGGGCCTGGAGACGTGAGGTCTGTCAGTGGGGCAAGGCCCAGAGACGTGAGGTCTGTCAGTGGCTCAGGGGGAAAGTGGGGCCGGGCCCGGAGACGTGAGGTCTGTCAGTGGGGCAGGGCCCGGAGACGTGAGGTCTGTCAGTGGGGCAGGGCCCAGAGACGTGAGGTCTGTCAGTGGCTCAGGGGGAAAGCGGGGCTGGGCCCGGAGACGTGAGGTCTGTCAGTGGGGCAGGGCCCGGAGACGTGAGGTCTGTCAGTGGGGCAGGGCCCAGAGACGTGAGGTCTGTCAGTGGCTCAGGGGGAAAGTGGGGCTGGGCCCGGAGACGTGAGGTCTGTCAGTGGGGCAGGTCCCGGAGACGTGAGGTCTGTCAGTGGCTCAGGGGGAAAGTGGGGCCGGGCCCGGAGACGTGAGGTCTGTCAGTGGCTCGGGGGAAAGCGGGGCCGGGCCCATAGACGTGAGGTCTGTCAGTGGGGCAGGGCCCGGAGACGTGAGGTCTGACAGTGGCTCAGGGGGAAAGCGGGGCCGGGCCCGGAGACGTGAGGTCTGTCAGTGGTTCGGGGGAAAGCGGGGCCGGGCCCGGAGACGTGAGGTCTGTCAGTGGGGCAGGGCCCGGAGACGTGAGGTCTGTCAGTGGCTCAGGGGGAAAGCGGGGCCGGGCCCGGAGACGTGAGGTCTGTCAGTGGGGCAGGGCCCGGAGACGTGAGGTCTGTCAGTGGCTCGGGGGAAAGCGGGGCCGGGCCCGGAGACGTGAGGTCTGTCAGTGGCTCAGGGGGAAAGTGGAGCTGGGCCCATAGACGTGAGGTCTGTCAGTGGGGCAGGGCCCGGAGACGTGAGGTCTGTCAGTGGCTCAGGGGGAAAGTGGGGCAGGGCCCGGAGACGTGAGGTCTGTCAGTGGCTCAGGGGGAAAGTGGGGCAGGGCCCGGAGACGTGAGGTCTGTCAGTGGGGCAGGGCCCGGAGACGTGAGGTCTGTCAGTGGCTCAGGGGGAAAGTGGGGCCGGGCCCGGAGACGTGAGGTCTGTCAGTGGCTCGGGGGAAAGCGGGGCCGGGCCCATAGACGTGAGGTCTGTCAGTGGGGCAGGGCCCGGAGACGTGAGGTCTGACAGTGGCTCAGGGGGAAAGCGGGGCCGGGCCCGGAGACGTGAGGTCTGTCAGTGGTTCGGGGGAAAGCGGGGCCGGGCCCGGAGACGTGAGGTCTGTCAGTGGGGCAGGGCCCGGAGACGTGAGGTCTGTCAGTGGCTCAGGGGGAAAGCGGGGCCGGGCCCGGAGACGTGAGGTCTGTCAGTGGGGCAGGGCCCGGAGACGTGAGGTCTGTCAGTGGCTCGGGGGAAAGCGGGGCCGGGCCCGGAGACGTGAGGTCTGTCAGTGGCTCAGGGGGAAAGTGGAGCTGGGCCCATAGACGTGAGGTCTGTCAGTGGGGCAGGGCCCGGAGACGTGAGGTCTGTCAGTGGCTCAGGGGGAAAGTGGGGCAGGGCCCGGAGACGTGAGGTCTGTCAGTGGCTCAGGGGGAAAGTGGGGCAGGGCCCGGAGACGTGAGGTCTGTCAGTGGGGCAGGGCCCGGAGACGTGAGGTCTGTCAGTGGCTCAGGAGGAAAGCGGGGCTGGTCCCGGAGACGTGAGGTCTGTCAGTGGGGCAGGGCCCGGAGACGTGAGGTCTGTCAGTGGGGCAAGGCCCAGAGACGTGAGGTCTCTCAGTGGCTCAGGGGGAAAGTGGGGCTGGGCCCGGAGACGTGAGGTTTGTCAGTGGCTCAGGGGGAAAGTGGGGCCGGGCCCGGAGACGTGAGGTCTGTCAGTGGGGCCGGGCCTGGAGACGTGAGGTCTGTCAGTGGGGCAAGGCCCAGAGACGTGAGGTCTGTCAGTGGCTCAGGGGGAAAGCGGGGCTGGGCCCGGAGACGTGAGGTCTGTCAGTGGGGCAGGGCCCGGAGACGTGAGGTCTGTCAGTGGCTCAGGGGGAAAGTGGGGCTGGGCCCGGAGACGTGAGGTCTGTCAGTGGGGCAGGTCCCGGAGATGTGAGGTCTGTCAGTGGCTCAGGGGGAAAGTGGGGCCGGGCCCGGAGACGTGTGGTCTGTCAGTGGCTCAGGGGGAAAGTGGGGCCGGCCCGGAGACATGAGGTCTGTCAGTGGGGCAGGGTCCGGAGACGTGAGGTCTGTCAGTGGCCCGGTGCGGGAAAGCGGGGCTGGGCCCGGAGACGTGAGGTCTTTCAGTGGCTCAGGGGGAAAGCGGGGCCGAGCCCATAGACCTGAGGTCTGTCAGTGGCTCGGTGGAAAAAGTGGCGCCAGGCCTGGAGACATGAGGTCTGTCAGTGGCTCAGTGAATGAAAGCGGGGGTGGGCCCAGGGCTTTGGGGGTCCTTCAATGGCTCTGTGAAGGAAAAGCAGGGCCCATTTTTGGCTCTCTGTCGTGCATCAGCATTTTAAACAGGGCAAGGAGGGAGCGAGTGGCACCAAGCCCTGCTCAGCCTCTGCTGGCCCAGACTGGCCACCCCATGTTCTGGTTTCTGTGGACTTCAGAGGTGGCAACCCTGGGGTCCGTTGCGGGGCCCTGCAGGAGGTCTGTAAGAAGCAGAGAGGGCCCTAGAGAAGCTGCCAGAGACCACACAGAGGAAAGGCAGGGGGAACCTGTGAGGAAAAAGGGCCTCCAGGGAGAAAGGCCTGGGAGTCAGAGCTCATCTGAGAGAGCAAGGGAGAATGCTGCAGGGCCCGGGAGTAGGGATCTGTGAAAAAGTTAACCCAGAGGGTTATTGCTGAGAATTGCTGAGAACTGAGCCCAGAAGGGGGGCTGAAGAGTAGCCCAAGAGGGGCAGATGAGGAGTTTGTTTGGATGTGTGGTTGAACTTCTAGTTGGACTGTAGTGACCCTGGAAGGGGACTGAACTGGATAGGTGACCTGGTTGGAGGGCTAGGCCATGGAAGGTGCTGAACCAGAATGGCAGAGAGGGTGCTAGAGCTGAAGAACCTTTGCAGCCATGTCTTGGCTTGAGGGGATGCAAGCACAGGGGTAGACAGCTGTAAGATTGTTGTCCTTCAAATATCCCCTTGGATACCCTAGCTTAGGGTGGGTGCCAAGGGTGGGGATGGAAGGGGCTAATTGTGTGGGGGGTACAGCATGCAGTTCTGCTGTCCATAGAGCAGCCCAGGGACGTTGTTGTAATTAAGTCAGCCCCTCCACCCCCTTTCCCAGGCTAAGTTATGCAGGGAGCCTCTCTAACCAGTACTTAAAGTGGGCAGAGTCACAGAACTGGCCAAATAAATATATAATTTGAGTAGGGTCACTGGGGGGCAAACTTTAAGCACTGTCTTACCAAGGGTCTGAAAATTTATTTTGGCTAGAATTATGATAGAACCACCCCCCACACACTCGCTCCCCCCCCCCTTTTTTCAGAGTCCTTTAAGCATTTCTGTAGTCCATGGAACAGACTGAGATTGTGGGGTGCAAATGTGGCTTAAAGCAACCATAGCTCACACTGCCTCTGGGCCATTAGTTCTGTGTCGAAACCTCTTAGAGGCCCAGTGTCTTTAAGTAGTTTTTCAATTTGTAATTATTATTCTCTCTCTCTAGGCATTTATGCCATCATTAAACTGGAGGTATCTGACTACCATACAAACTGGGAGTAAATACATTAAACGGGGCACTTCGAGGGAAGGTTAGTATTGCTTTTTTTCTTTAATTGTACATTTCCCTGTGATTTGTACCATAAACACAATTCTACATTCATGATAAGAGGCTAAAAATATAGTCAGTAGGTAAAATAGAGAGATCCGGACTTTCATTTTAGACCCCAGTTCTTACCTTAACAACCCTGTTTTTACCCAGAGTTATCCTGTAGTCATAAACATCAACATCCACGTATTGGACGTAGGACACGCGCATGTTGCCTCCTCTGTGTTCATTCGCTGCTTCCACATTGAAGTAGGGCAGAGTGCTGTTCCCATCACAAAGCTTGGACAGGGTGTAGGTGCAATTTCCCATGAATGTGTGAGACTGCTTGTCAAAAGTGTAATAGTGGGGGTCACTATGCACACTGCAGGTTGCCTCTGCAGATGAAGAATGGAATATAGCTGCATTAATACACAGGCGTGTTCAGCTGACAGATATGAACACCTTTGACTCTGGAGTGCTCCTGATCCATGCAAGGACCATGCTCTGTATTTCTACAGCACCTTTCATTTAAAGGTCTCAAAGTGCTCAACAGCATAAACAAAGTAAACCCTAAAACACCCCCTGTGTGATAGGGAAATATTTTTCTCTCCACTTTACAGATAGGGATGCTGAAGCAAGGAAAGATTAAGTAAATCAAATCAGTTGCAGAGCTAGGAATAAAACCAGAATTCCTCTTGCTGTCTATTGGCTAGTGTTTGTATATGAATAACAATTACCTGTTATCACTGGCAAAGAAGATTCTGTTGTTGCAGTTGATGATGCTGGGGGAGTGGTAGATGGCACCATCACTAAAAAAGATCACCCAAGACAATGAATTATAACTACAGAATCATCACTGTATGTGTTCACTAAAAACACCAGGCTTCATTCTCCTCTCCTTTACACCAGTGTAAATCAGGAATATTTCTGCTGGAGTTAGTGGAACTGTCCCAGTGTAAAACTGGTGTAAGTAAAAGAGTTTTTAGAAATGCTTCTGATTGCTGGCTGGGTAATAGCCACTGAGCCTGCCACAGCCTGCACCTCCTTTGCTGGAAATGTATTTGCAGTTGGATATGCGGCTTCTTCCGGTTTATCTGTCAGAGCAGCGAAAGTCATATCATCTGTAGGTGTTGGCAGTGCTGGGAATTGCAGGCCTGGCAGCAGATGCAGCACAGTAGTAACAAAATAATATTGATGCAGTTACAATTTTCTAGTCCGTGCGTTTCTTTATTTCCCCAAAATGATATTTACTCTGTGTGAAAACAAGAACTGAAAGAGCTGCCTAGTGACAGACAGAACAAGTGAAGGCACCATGCAAGGTGTCTTAACAAGCTCTGCTGATGCTGATGTCTTCCTGCCTGCTATACGTTCTAGCTTCTAGCAGCTGGACTTCTCCTAAAATGGATGTTATAGTGTGTTGTCCTTGTGTGATAGGAGCCACTAGGGCCAATGTGACTAGGTGGCCAACATTAAACTCATTCCATTGGTGACCTAGTAACGTTTGTATTTAAACCTCTGCAGTTGTGAAGGTAATGCAGCAACACAGAGAGACACCTAAATCCTTCCTAGCACACAAGCACTTTCTCTTTTTCCTTGCTGAATGAAAGTCAGCTAGCATCATTTGTTGCAGTCCCCTTAAATTATTCCATGATGAATTGAGTATGCAATAACACATGATGCAACCAGGAGACCTACCTTGAGTGAGTTACATCTGACTGATTAACTAGTTTACTGAATATACTCTTCCCCAATTATTTATGGATGCACTATAGGTCATTTAGATGCATAAATACCTGAATGAGTCCACAAATCAGTGAGTTAGACATCTATCTGACTTAATCTACAAACAGCATTATTTGTAGTCACTGAATTGTGGTACAAAAATGGAAGCCACATATGGCCAGGATGAAAATCTTTGAAAAATGATGGAATAATTGTATACAATAATGATAATTAATGCCTATAAACTAGTTGTGCATGCAACTGGAAACCCATCAAACTCAATTGAATGTGTTCTTTTTTATGCAGTATAGTTTATTAAAAAAAATAATTTCCTGGGAGGACAAAATGACCAGTTTGAGGTCTAACAAATACTATGCAATGACTGAAATTATTCCAGATATGTAAAGAGCTTAAACCTTAAATGCGAATACACATTTTAAAGAGTTGACTCCAAAATGGTCCCAGCATATCTTTGTGTCCAGGCTTTTTGCACTTTCAGTTCTTCACATCCAATATGCTGCTCCTATGAAATCTCTGATTTTGCACATCAAGTGTGAATTTGCACATGCAAATATAGTTTGCACATGTAAATACCTGATTAATTTCTGTGTACAAACTCTGAGTCAGGAAAAATTGCATGAGCAATTTTATAGGTCATGTGGAGGCTTCTTTGAAAAAGTATGCTTTATTTCCAAACATGGGCTCAAATTCAGCATACACACTCTTTGTATTTGCTTGTACACAAACTGTGTAAACAGGTAGGCATGCAAAGATTGTATGAACAAAACTAGAGGCAAGTTTGAGTCTAGGACCAAGTCCCTTGCTGGTGGTTGAGGAACACACAATGCAGCCCTGCAATGCAGGAGGGAATGTGCAAAGGTGTCTTTAACTCTCCTTTACACTTACTTAGTGCACCAGTATGATCACCCAGAATACAATAGATCAGCTTTAGGCTGCTCTGATTTGTGCTTGCTGCCAACAAACCCAAAGGGCAGCCAGAAAGGGCAGATGAGCCTGGCCACACCTTCTTCCTCTAACAATACCTCCTACACCAGCCGCAGAGCGGGAATGGTGAGCTAGGAACTGTTGCACTGACTTTGCACCACCAGCAGATCCCTCTGTTCTAGCTTTGGGGTTATTTTGTTCTGCTGGTGCAGAAAGAAGAGGAGACTCTGGGTCTAAAAATTTTGTCCCTAAAGATGTAAAGTGAAAAAAAAATCTATAAATAAAAAAATGAAAATCAAGAATAAAACACCCTGGCTGGTTAGTACAGCTGGGTGGGAAATTAAATTTTTCGCATGAAAAAAATTCAATGAAAATGATGTTTTCCCATAAAAATTTCCATTTAGTTAAATAGGTGTTTTCTATCAAAAATGTTTCGAGAATTTTTTTTCACCAGTGTTATTGACTAGCATGACCTTTGTCTTCATTAGTAGCCATAAAATTGAACACTCTGAGAGCAGCACTTTTGTTCTAACTCTTGATATTACATTTGTGCTCCATCCCGTGGCTGAATAGTGTGCTGCACAGCCTGGGGAAACCAGAAAGTGCAAGAACAATAAACATCAAGAGTATTAAAACACTACTCATTGGATCTTAAAGACAACTATTCATTCTGAGGATTTCTTTGCCCAGAATGTAGTCTGTCAACCTCCCTGCAGTTTTATGCTACTGTAAATCTGAGTCATTTTATTATCATTATAGAAAAAGAATCTTACAGATAGGAGAGAAACAGGCCCTGTTTTTGGAGATATCTTCTTACACATATTTTCTATAGTAATAATAGTGTTCATTAGTGAGATATACAGTGTTATATATATTCATGGTGCTCCATACATACATAAAATTTCAGATGAGATTACTATAAAATGGGTGCACAACTGGTTGAAAAACTGTACCCAAAGACTAATTTTCAATGGCTCACCGTCATACCAGGAGGGTGTATCTATGGCAATCCTGCAGGGGTCAGTCTAGCCCCAGTACTATTCAATATTTTCATTAGTGACTTGGATAATGGAGTGGAGAGTATTCTTATAAAATTTGCAGATGACTCCAAGCTGGGAGGGGTTACAAGCATTTTAGAGGACAGGACTATTCCATAGTTTAGGTGTGTTCAGATCAAAGATTTTGTTTTGGTAGATTATAAAGATATGGACCAGCCTCAAATTCCAATTCATTATCAAATTTCCCCAAAGCCCACAATATTATGATCTGAGGGCTTGGGCTGTGCTTCATTTCTACTGATTAGTTGTTATTTCTCTGTGTAATGTTACAGTGCAGTGTGTTTTGCAGAGCTCCTTTGGGAAAAGTTCTGGCTCTTTCTTGTTTTACTATTACATGTTGAGTAGACATGTAACCCCAAGACAGGTGACATTCATCTGCTTTAGAGTTTTATTACAAACCTATATTTGCTGAATTTCATAAAAATGGGCTGATTTTCAGACAACCTTGCAGCTCGTTTGGAACAAAATTGAGATTCCGATGAGGGATTTGGGTGGAAACTAGGGAAAAACCCGGTAAATTTAGATGTGCGTCATTGTGAATTTTTTCGCTTCCTTTTTATGAGTTTTGGATCTTTGGGAGTCCTTATTCTCTACTGGACTGTGGTATAGTAAACAAGTGGGAAAAGGGGATGGGAATCACTGAGACACAGGAATAGACTTACCACAGGGCCCATTCCTGACACCTACATTGTCCACAGCTGTGTCCCCATATTCTGTAAATCCTCGAACAGCCTCAAAAATGACCTAGACAGGATGCAAAGTGAATCATAGAATCAGACATATTTGGGAGATGAAAAGGGACAGCCTCACAGCCAATGCAGGATCATTCCCTTCGCTGTATTTTCTAAGTGCTTTTTCTACTCTATTTTATATGGCTCATATGAGAGTTGGGGCTTCCCTGTCACTCCTTGGAAAGGTTTCAGAGTAGCAGCCGTGTTAGTCTGTATTCGCAAAAAGAAAATTTATTTGTTAGTCTCTAAGGTGCCACAAGTACTCCTTTTCTTTTTGTCCTTGGAAAAACGTTGTGTATTAAAACAGGGACTGGAAGAGACACTACAATTCCATTTTTCCTGGTGATACTGATTATTGATTATTAATCTTTTCTAAGATGCTACTTAAGTCTAAGGGCCAGCCTTAGGTAGCATCCAGCATTTGAAACTTGACTCACAACAAAACAAACCACATTTAGGGAAGGACTCTGTGGCTTCAAATGCATGGCAACATGAGGGAGAGAAATATATATTTACATATCATCTTACTAAAAGCAACTGGGACTGATTGTTGTCTTAGTTGCACTGGTGTAAAGTAGTAGTTTTATTTGAGGGAATGGTAAATTTACTGTAAGTGAGTGTGGAATTAAGCACAATTAAGAAATATTTCTAACTGGGAACAACTAGTATGGGGGACAAATTGTTAAGAGACACCAAGTGTCAGCATGAAAAATAGGGGCAGGCCCAAGTTGTAACGTTAAGATCTGAATGTAGATCCAAATGTTCGCACCGTTCAGATCCCGCATTGTGCAGGGAACCCATGATGAAGGGTTCACCAATATAAAGAATGAGAAACTGAAATAATTGCTTGCCAAAAGGGCAGCAAGATCTGGACCTCTGTAACATGGGTCAGAAAGAGTAGTGATCATTATATGTATTAGTTATCTGCAGCAGAGCCTACAGGCTCCAGTTATAGACCAAGGCCACATTGTACTAGGTGATGTACAAACACATGACAAAAAGACAGTTCCGGTCTCAAGCTTACAACTTAAGTATAAGATGATGTATGTATAAGTATACATAAGAATCAATCTAATGATGTTTCCAAAGTGCTATAGCAGAACTATATGATTAGCAATATCTGAAAAGCCAACAAGTTACAGAACATTTGAAATAAATATTTTGCTCGGACTGCAATTATCTGATGCATATTTTAAGCAGTTAGTGGTGCAGCGCCACTGGAATTCCAAGGGCAGGAATGTGCCAAAATGGGAATAATTCCAGACTCCTCCCCACTCCCACGACAGCTTTTGTACACAGAATATTTTAGTTATATTTTATAATAGAGTGGCCTTAATTACCATGTAATTAAAGTCCAGTTATGATGTAACTCCATTGTGCTTATGCTTTTTGACAGTTTTTACTAATTTATAAGATGGAAGGCTAACGACATGGCTAAATCATTCATTATCACCTCTTTAGTTTCCTAGTGCATGTCATTTTAGAATTCAGGTTCATAAACTACATTGTGTTTACACCCTAATTAAAAACATAAGACTGGCCATACTGGGTCAGAGCAATGATCCATCTACCCCAATATCCTGTCTTCTGACAGTGGCCAATGCCAGATGCTTCAGAGGGAATGAACAGAACAGGGAATTATCAAGTGATCATCCCCTGTCATCCACTCCCAGCTTCTGGCAAACAAAGGCTAGGGATACTCAGAGCATGATGTTGCATCTCATCCCATCCTGGCTAACAGCCATTGATGGACCTGTCCTCCGTGAACTTACTTGGTTCTTTTTTGAACCCTGTTATAGTTTTGGTCTTCCCAACATCTCCTGGCAAAGAGTTTCACAGGTTGACTGTGTGTTGTGTGAAGAAGTACTTCCTTTTGTTTATTTTAAACCTGTTGCCTATTAATTTCATTGGGTCACCCCTACTTCTTGTGTTATGTGAAGGAGTAAATAACACTTCCTTGTTCATTTTTTCCATACCATTCAACATTTTATAGACCTCTATCATATCTCCACCCTTAGTTGTCTCTTTTCCAAGCTGAAAAATCCCTGACTTTTTAATCTCTTCTCATACGGAAGCAGTTCCATACCCCTAATCATTTTAGTTGCCCTTCTCTGTACCTTTTCCAATTCTAACATATCTTTTTTGAGATGGGGCAACCAGATCTGCACACAGTATTCAAGATGTGAGCGTGGCATGGATTTATATAGAGGCATTACGATATTTTCTGTCTTGTTCTCTATTCTTTTCCTAATGGTTCCTAACATTCTGTTAGCTCTTTTGGCTGCTGCTGCACATTGAGCGGATGTTTTTAGAGAACTATCCACAGTGACTAAAATCTTTCTTGAATGGTAACAGCTAATGTAGATCCCATCATTTTGTATGTATCGTGTCCAAGCAGTTCTCAGTTATTCTCAGCCATACAGCTAACATGGTATGAAGTAGTGGTAATCAGAGGGGCCAAAACCACTGTAATTACACTGTAATTGCAATATAACTACATTTTTTTTAAGATCATTGTATTGCAAGGTGTAACCCACATTTCCTTGATTTTTGGCACAATCCCTTAAAGCGTGCAAGGGCAAGGCAAAACTTGGCAGCCTTTTCATACTGTACAAAGTTGTGTGTTCTCAGTATAATTACCTTTATCCTTCTCTCAGTCATAAAGGTAACAGTGGTGAAACCATAGATCCAGGAAGAACTCTGGTTTCCCTTACGACTCCACTTCAGAGCTTCCACTCCCTCGTTCTGAACAATCACTTTCAGCTCATTCAGGTCCTCTGACCCAAACATGTGATACCAGAAGTCTATGCATATCTCTCCAGAAACCACAATTTCAGGACTCTCAATCCTGTTGGTGTCGAATGGGATTAGGTTACTGGCCTCTTGGTAAATAAAATAGCCATCTGCAGGGTGAAAAGAACAAATCAATTGCTAAATCCTTGTGTTTTCTCAGGTAGTATTTAAAATTGAAGCGTTAACCACTTCTAGAGTGGGTCTTGGGCATTATTTAACAGCACAGAGCAACACTACATTACAAATACAGGCAAGAAATGAAAGAGAATATTGTTTCTAGCTGTTGGTAGGCAAAATGCAACTACCCAGACCGGAATACAACCTGGAGACCAGAGCTAAAACACCCCATCTCTTACAAAACAGTGCTATGGAATTTTTCATGATCACACTTGGTCAAAACCTTTTATGTCACTTCTAAAAGATGGCACAGTTCCCCCTTATTCCATGCTTGGTTTTGTTCTGACTAAGAGGGAAGAGTGCCAGCTACTGAACACTCCTTCCTTCAGCACCTAGTTTCTCCTTTAAGGTCTCTGGCCTACAGCTGAGCACAATTATGATTTTGCAACCTGCAGGAAATCACGACATTTGTTTTCATTCTGAAACAGGATGAAAAGTTGCAATTTTGAAATTTACATGAAACAAGATAGTCCAAAACAATTCTATTTGAAAATGTTGGAACGTTTCATTTTGACATTTTTGATTGAATTGAAACATTTAAAATATTTACAAAATCAAAACACTTCATTTGAACACTAAACTGCTTCCCTATGGTACATTGCTTTATATGAGTTATATTTTTGGCCCCCATCACGCTTATTGGCCAGGTACCCTGGCCAGACTGCAACTCCCATATTGCATTAGGTCATGTGATTCCCATGATGCACTATACAGCTTGGACAGATGAAAATCAGCACATTGCCTTTTGAGGGATGTAGTCCTCCAGGGAGCCTGGCCCATAGGAGAGAATGGGGGTGGAACTTCAGCTCCCATAAGACAGTGCACCAGAGCGAAATTAGTTAAGGGTTTTTTTTAATTGATTTGAAATTAAACATTTTGGGTCAGTTAAAAAAAATCATCTGATTCAGGTTGAATTGACCCAAAATAAAATATTTCATTTTAATTTTCCTGATAGAAAATTGAAATTTTTCAGCAAAATCAAAATAAAATTTTCACAAACCTCATTTTTCATCAGAAAATCATTCCAAGACATAATTTCCCAACTGGGTCTATTCTACTCCAAGTACTAATTAGGTTTGATGCTGTTCAGTCTGTGACATCTGAGAAGGGAATAGCACTAGGTAATATGGCTGCAGTTAAGATCTGGGAGACTGAATCCCTTTTAAGTGATCAGATAGCACGGTGATGATATAAATCGACCAACATGGCTACAACAACACTGCATACAATAAATGGATAGAGACAGATCCCCAGAAGCCATAGCTCTTGATGATCTGACTACATGCAAACTCACTTTTCTGATCGCACATAACCTATGACCTACTTTTCAAATATATTTTTAGCAATTCAGTCTTTGTAATCTTTGTAATACTCTGTGCCAGCCTGAATAATGTGTAGTGTCCATGCTGGCTCCAGAGTCATTACTTTTATTGCCATTAATTGATCTGAATATAATCTGGCTACCAAACCTCCCTTGAATAAAGTTTTGTACAAATGGTGAAGTCTGCGCTCTCCTTGGTGTCTACAGTATTATGTATCTAGCATTTTTCTGCTTTGCTGCGTTGACAGTGACTTCCATCCCGCCATGGGGCAAGTCAGGTTAATTTATCTGTGATTGACAGGGTGAGAGAATTTTGCACTAAGCAAAATTAGGTCTCAATAGAAAAGCAAATTAGTGGCAGAAGGAACATTTTTAAAAGCTGAATGGACCATATTTTTTTAAGAAAGGAAGAAAAGCCCAGCATATGTTACATTCAGAGGGAAATCAACAAGGTTATAATTGATCTCCTACTTCCATCCGGGTAGTCTCCATCTGGACCTGTTCCACTGGTTGGAGTGGCATGTTTGGTTCTTATCCAGGCTCCTTGGTTCACTGTACAGGGCTGGGTCCAGTCACAAAACGGTCTCGAGTTGTTGTTAAAATCACATCTGGTGATGTAATCTGAAACACAGTGGGATTAAAGGATAATATTTTCTGGGCAACACTGATACATTAAACCTCAGGACAATGGAACAAACTTCACACGGAAGTTGGGGAAGCTCCTTCACTGGAGGTTTTCAAAAGGAGGCTGGATCGCCATCTATCTTGGATGGTTTAACCACAACAAATGCTGCACCTTGGCAGGGGATGAGACTAGATGACCCTTGCAGTCCCTTCTAACCCTATGATTCTATGGGACATTAACAATACAAGAAAGAGAGAGAGAGAGAGGTAAGTACCTGTTCCAGGATCCCAGGTTCCAAAGCCACTGGTTGGATCTGTTTGCTTGAGCCTGCCAAGGAAAATGCTCAGTGAAATCCTTGTGGACTTTAAAAAACATTCAAAAAACCAATTGTTTTAACCACACACATTAAAAGGGAAAGGTAGAGCCCTCGGTGCTCCTGGGAGATGGCACTAGGAGAACAGATGGCCTTTCCTTGCATATATACCGTTTTAGTTTGTTTGCCAGAACAAAGGCCCCCCTCATATATGTGCTACAAAGTTCCCTTGTGTCTTCACTTTTTCATTGTCCTGAGGCTGTGAGGCTGTGTCAGAGATGGGGTGAGTTATCTTCATTATGTGGGGGATACAACTCACGGTTAAGGATTGGGATCTGGATGAGGGATAACTGGATAAGGCTTAGTTCAGATAAACAGGGTCATTCACCACTACCTCGCACCTAGTGTCATCATTTACACCTATGCAAACTGGTGTAAAATACTACCATTTTGATGTGCACGTAGCCGGAATATATCTCATGGCTATTGCTAGAATGCTTGTATTTCCTGCACCTTCCCCACACATCCCATCACCTTTGTTTATCAGCACTTGAAACCCTTTCTCTAAACTACATTGAAAGCTCCTCCAGGCAGGGACCTGTCCTTCAATTTGTCTATAAAGTACCATGCATGCCTGGCAGCACTACAGAAATAATAAAGCGCAGTGCATGATAGAGATGGGCCTAAACCAAAACTGGGGTCCAAGCACCAACATAGAGCAGGGCAGCGGCAGGGAAGTTGTATCTCCAATTAATAGATCCATTGGCCGTACACCCCATACATAGGTGTGGGAATGTGGAACAAGCAGAAATGGACTGCAAACACCTTAAGGCTGCAACAACAGCTCTGAACTGACTCTTCTGGTGCTCTACAGCCAGTGGGAGACAGGATTCTGCTCCCTCCATCCAATCTCAATGGTACCCCTTCTTCAAGCCCCTTCATTCAGGCCTGAAGTGGGGTGGAGAATTTCTCCCCAAGTGAATACACCACAGATGTGCAGTAAACTGCCTGCCATCAAAATCTAAGCAATGACATGCATAGAAATAGGAACAAATAATGGCATTCATTTTAGTCTATTTCAGCAGAGACGCATGAAGTAAAGAAACACAAGGTAACTGGAAGATGCTTCCTGAAGCAGGCTGCCTTACAGCTAAGCAGGAAAGATGAAGACTGAAGATGGACAAACCAAAGCAAACAAAGCCACCCAACTATGAACTCCAGGACCAAGACCAAGCTGGAAGAATATTGCCAGTTAAAGCACACTCAGTGCTGTTTTTAACTTGTTGCATAGCAATTAGATTCCATGGTGAAATATCTGGCTAGAAAGACAGGCAGACAGGTGATTAATGTTCACAGCAGTCAAAAAGAGATTGTTAATTTTATGGACAGTTTGTTCAAGGTCCCTCCGCTCCAGATGTGCCATGGGGCAATCCAGATGTGTCCCAGAGCTTTGTCATGGCCAATTGCCAACACAAAACAAGTTTCAATAGAAGGAAATTATTGCATTATTTTTAAAATAACATGATTCATTTGAATAATATCCTTCATTTAAAAGGACAGAATGAATATTTGCCTTTAACATTATCCAAAATAGGTACATGAAGGTACACTCAGTATTGTGCTACTTACCCTTTGGTATCCAGCACAGAGAGACAGAATAACATTAAAATGCATTGTAAGTGCCAGAGTGTCCACATTCTAGAAGAGAGAGTTAAAATGTTCTGTGTGATACTCTCCACATATTAATCCACCAACTTTACTAGCAGGAAGCAAATGAGGATGAAGGGAGAAAAATGGAAGAATATATTGAGTAATGGGTGGAGCCAATCATAAAAGTCTCTTCAGCCAGGTGTCAACACAAATTACAACATCAGCAGAGACTTTTCTGTTTTATAACACTTGCTTTCATGCCCTCTAGGTCCGTGGGTTGGTGAAGAAAGCAATCTGATCCTGATTCAGTTCCGAGCTCTAGATAAAGCAGGTTCATATTTTTTAAAAGGGTGACTTGTTCCTCTTATGGTGAGATAATCATCTCCACTTTCTCTCTCTTCATTTATGGGAGGAAAATTCTCTCCAATTTCTATGTTTAGTGTATACAGCTATGGCTTCTGTTGATTATCAGGTTTTCTCTCAACCATTAATTTGGATTCTACAGACCAGAACATAAGCTTTCAGTTTACTAATGGACACTGAAATTTCTGGATCAAATTCAACAGCTTCCTGGAATGGCATGCATACGCTGCAAAACCACTGTGCCAATGTGACAGATAGGGCAATTTCCTGTAATATCCTTGACAGACTTTTCGGTTTAAGTAGGATAGGATTATAGGAGTATAAGGTTGACACTGTATTAAGTTTATCTATTATTGTAAGTCAGGATTGTACGTAACCGCTCTACTGGGGGGAGATGTCATAGATGTGAGACCTGGGAGTTTGACTATATTGAAAATGTGCCAGACAAGTATGGATTTTGGAACAGTAAGTGTTAAGTGGATTTCTTGGGGAATTCATAGGGAGAGGTAAATGCAAATTATCCAACTCCAGTTGTGCAAGAACCCAGCTATACCCTGAGGAGAGGCTTTTTGTCTGCTGATCACTTGTTACAGAAAGTCAAGATCAAAGGCCTGAACTGTATAAAGAAATGGGTGATCTGCCCAGCTTTTGTTCACATTTTGGATCTAAGATGGATGAACTTGTAACCATGGGGAAAACTCAGTAGTAGGCTTTGAACCCTAGGTTGGAGCTGGGGGTGACCTTTGGTAAGCTTTTTAGTATGTGTGTAGGAACTTAGAATCATAGAATATCAGGCTTGGAAGGGACCTCAGGAGGTCATCTAGTCCAACCCCCTGCTCAAAGCAGTTCTATTGTTTTAATACTGTTTTAATATTTTCTCTATGGTGCTTTTACACTAAGAATAAATGTGCTTGCCTAGAAAGAGCTGTGGGGCAACATATAACTACAGGCAATACACTGGGCATAGCTCTCAGAAAGAAAGCAAAGCACAGGCGCTGGCCTTTTAGCAGTCTGGCTTGCTGGGGATATCCAGTAAGGAGAGAGCTGTGTAGCCTTAAAATCCCTGATCAGGAAGGAGTGAGATGTGGGTTTATGCCCAAGGGGGGTCATGGCTGGGAGCCGGAAACTTTTCAGAGGATGCCCTCAAGGGACCACAGAGCGGGAAAACAGGTGCAATTGCCTGAGACTGTGACAGGCTATACTGGAGCCAATAATTTTTACATGGAGCTGTATGAATAATCTTCACATGGGTTATGCGTGATGAATCATGAAGGCCATGTCCCCTGACTCCTGGTCTCTCCCCTTATTATCTTTCTGTAGCATCTGCTTAAGTGGAGGCTGCAGGGCAATCTCTCTGTAGCTTTTAATTTGACTGGGGCCAGCCAAGTTTCACTCTGCTCCTGCTGCTGCTTGTAGGTTTCATGACAGGTGTCTATGTCTGCTATAACTTGTACAGTGTTTCCTGTATTGGATGGAAAACCTAGGGCATATACACTGTAGGAAGGTTACATGGTGGGTGTTTATGAGAAATCCTGACCTCACATTTTTGACCACTTTCCCTGTGTAGTTATTTCCCATGCCTAAAGTGATTTGGACTTTGTACTTTTACCAAACAGGAAATTATTTCCTCTTCCCCCCTCAGCACAAGATATTTTATATAATAAGTAATGAGGAAGACTGCTCCAAAGAAATGGATGGATTACAGGCAAGAGTAAGCAGATTCTGCATTGGAATGTAGTGGTGACTGCATTTCAGTCAGGCATGAATCTGTATACCTGTGTACGATGGGCCACAACCCATTACTGTTCCAAGCCCATTTATCTGCTTTGGATTAGGCCAGCCAGAAGCAGGTTGAGTGGTTGAAGCTCACATGCAGTCAATGGACATCTGTTCCTCCTCCCTGGGAAGTCATTTCCCATGTCAAATATTTGAGTTTGCATCAACCAACCAGTTGGGAAGAGGGTTTGTTTGGTTTAGAAACAGAGGGGACTTGTTTACTGGAGAAATGCATTAGCCCCAGTTTTCTGGCATGGATGAGGTGCACTCAGTGCAAGTTAGGAGGAAGGTGTATGAGCAAAGGTGGCCTTAAACCTCCACCCAATTTTGGGGGGCTGTCCAGATGCTGGTCCAGTCGCTAATATTAATTTAATCTACATTGGCTGTCAGCTACCCTCAGGGCCATTATGGCTGCCAGGTATCAGCTATGTGCCAGGATCCCACTCTGCCCACCCCCCATTTCCTTTTCACCAGTGCCTCTGTATCAGCAGCCAGGAAAGAAAGCAACTCTATACCACCCAAAAATCCCCCTATGCAGGCAAAATCTTGCAGGAGCCTGTTTAGGGCTGCTTTGTGCCAGCTGAGCAACTCAGTATGGTCCCAATAGATTGGCAATTTGAGCATTTGATGGGATGTGTACCCTACACAGGCCCTGAAGGGATAATCGGTGTCTGAGGGGCTAATTAGGGCACCTGGCTGCACCTGGAGGGAGAGCCAGGCCTAACTGAACAAGAAGCCCAGATGTGCAGTAGTGGGCTGGATTATAAAGCTAGGAAGTTTGCAGCAGAAGGGGGTTGTAGGCAGAGAATCCACAGTAACTCTCTGGGAGCAGAAAGGATGAGAGGAGAGAACTCAACAGGGGGAATAAAACCTGAGATTGTAGCCCTTGAAGAAGGGACAACCCCAGAGGAGTTGTGGGGAAAGGAAGCCTGAGAGGGCTAGGCCAGAAGAAGCCAAGGGAAACAGCAGCAAGGG
This sequence comes from Natator depressus, assembly GCF_965152275.1. Taxonomy (NCBI): domain Eukaryota; kingdom Metazoa; phylum Chordata; order Testudines; family Cheloniidae; genus Natator; species Natator depressus. Next base: position 2,381,775 of record NC_134242.1, read on the forward strand.
GTAGGACTATGCAGATCTTGACTCCTTGTTATAGAGTCCCTGGGCTGGAACCCAGTGTGAAGGGTGGCTTTGCTGCAATGGGTTTCCCTAACTGTGGTGGGGCGATAGATGGAACGCATATCCCCATCTTGGCACCGGACCACCTTGCCAACCAGTACATGAACTGCAAGGGGTACTTCTCAATGGTGCTGCAAGCACTGGTGGAACACAAGGGATGTTTCACCAACATCAGTGTGGGATGGCTGGGAAAGGTGCATGACGCTCACATATTTAGGAACTCCAGGCTGTTCAAGCAGCTGCAAGAAGGGACTTACTTCCCAGACCAGAAAATTACCATTGGGGAGGTTGAAATGCCAATAGTTATCCTTGGGGACCCAGCCTACCCCTTGCTCCCATGGCTCATGAAGCCTTACACAGGCAGCCTGGACAGTAGTAAGGAGCAGTTCAACTATAGGCTGAGCAAGTGCAGAATGGTGGTAGAATGTGCATTTGGACGTTTAAAAGCTCGCTGGCGCTGTTTGCTGATAAGGTCAGACCTCTGCGCAGCCAACATTCCCATTCTTGCTGCTTGCTGTGTGCTCCATAATATCTGTGAGAGCAAGGGGGAGATGTTTATGGTGGGATGGGAGGTTGAGGCAAATCGCCTGGTGTCCGATTTTGAGCAGCCAGACACAAGGGCAATTAGAAGAGCACAGCAAGGCGTGCTGCGCATCAGAGAGGCTTTGAAAACCAGTTTCATGACTGGCCAGGCTTCGGTATGACAGTTGTGTGTGTTTCTCCTTGATGCAAACCTGCCCCCTTTGTTGATTTTAATTTCCTGTAAGCCAACCACCATCCTGCCTTTGAAATAAAGTAACTATTGTTTTGAAACCATGCATTCTTTCCTTATTAATTTTTTTTTAAAAAATGAGATAAGGGACAAGGTAACCCCAGGTCGGGTGGGGGAGGAGGGAAGGACAAGGCCACATTGTTTATTATAGACACACTAAAAATCAAACTCTTTGAATGACAGCCTTCTGTTGCTTGGGCCATCCTCTGGAGTGGAGTGGCTGGGTGCAGCGGGGGTCTGTGCTCTTGTTGGCTTTCCTGCAGCTCCAACAGACACTTCATCATGTCCGTTTGCTCCCCCAACAGATGCTTCATCATGTCCGTTTGCTCCCGCATTAGCCTCAGCATCGCGTCCTGCCTCCGCTCTTCGTGCTCACTTAATTTTTTCCTGGCCTCTGCCACTGAATGCCTCCATGCATTAAGCTGTGCCCTATCAGTGTGGGAGGACTGCATGAGCTCAGAAAACATGTCATCGCGAGTGCGTGGGGTTTTTTTTTTCGCCTTCTAATCTGCGATAACCTCTGGGACGGAGATGATAGGGGGAGCGTAGAAACATTTGCACCTGGGGGGAGATAAAAAGGAAGAGTAAAATTTAAGATTATACATTTCTGAGAACAAAAAGGAAACTCTTTCACAGTGAATCAAGCAATCCACAGCAGACAGCACATGTGCTTTAGGTACAAGGTCGCATTTTGCCTTTTATATTGAGCATCTGCTGGTATGGTGACACATCACACATGGCTGGGCAACAGAATTCAGTTTCCAGTCAGCCATGGTAAGTCTTTTGGTACGCGGGGTTGGCTTCTTACATCTTCATAACATGTGGGAATGTTTTCGAACTGCAGCGCCCTCCTTTCCCAGAGCAAGCAATGGGTTGGGTTTCACATTTAAAAGGAGGGGCTGCGGTTTTCGGGTGGATGTGCAGCACACACCTACCTTCACCCCGCCACATGGCTATTCTCTGGGATGATCCCTTCACCCCGCCGCATGGCTATTCTCCGGGATGATCCCTTTTAGCCAAGCGCAAACAGCCCAGCATGAACGGGGTCCTTTTACTGTTCCCTTACAAAAATTCCCCTATTTCAACCAGGTGACCATGAATGATATCACTCTCTACTGAGGCTGACACAGAAAGATATAGACCGAATGTTGCTTGAATACGACCAAAACCCAGGACTATTCGCTGCCATGCTTTGTGCTGCAATGATTCCAGAATACGTGCTACTGGCTTGGCATGGTAAAGTGTCCTACCATGGAGGATGAAATAAGGCAGCCCTCCCCAGAAACCTTCTGCAAAGGCTTTCAGAGTACCACCACGAGAGCATCCCAATTTTTCAGGGCAAATCAAACATTAAACACAATTGTTTTTAAACCCTGTACCGTAGTTACAAATGTGCACTCACTAGAGGTGCCTTCTCCGGCTTCAGGGTCGGGGATCCCGCCTTGGGAGGGCATTGGCTCCAGGGTCATGAAAAGGTCCTGGCTGCCAGGGAGAATGGATTCACTGCTTGCCTGCTGCGCATTCTCCTCCTCCTCCTCCTCCTCCTCTTCCTCATCCCCAAAATCCTCCTCTCTGTTGCGTGAGACTCCCCCTTGCAGGTGTCCATGGACAGTGGTGGGATAGTGGCAGGGTTCCCTCCCTAGAATGCCATGCAGCTGATCATAGAAGCAGCATGTATGGGGCTCTGACCCGGAGCGACCGTTTGCCTCCATTGTCTTTTGGCAGGCTTGCCTGAGCTCCTTAACTTTCATGCGGCACTGCTGTGTGTCCCTGTTGTAGCCTCTGTCTAACATGCCCTGTGAGATTTTGGCAAATATATTTGCATTTCTTCTTTTTGATCGGAGTTCTGTCTGCACAGGTGCTTCTCCCCATACAGCAATCAGATCCAGTGTCTCTCTTTTGGTCCATGCTGGAGCTCGTTTGCGATTCTGGGGGGATTGCATGGTCACCAGTGCTGCTGAGTTCGCCTTGCTGCCCAAACAGGAAATGAAATTCAAAAGTTCCCAGGGCTTTTCCTGTGTACCTGGCTAGTGCATCGGAGTTCAAAGTGCTGTCCAGAGCGGTCACAATGGAGCACTCTGGGATAGCTCCTGGAGGCCAATACCGTCGATTTGCGTCCGCACTACCCCAAATTCAACCCAGCAAGGTCAATTTTAGCGCTTCTCCCCTTGTCGGGGAGGACTACAGAAGTCAATTTTAAGAGCCCTTTAGGTTGATGGAACGGGGTTGGTTGTGTGGACGCAGTCATTTTTAAATCTACCTAATGCGGCTAAATTCGACCTAACCCTGTAGTGTAGACCAGGCCTAAATTCATATAGCCAGTTTTAAATCCATATAAGTATGCTCAGACAAGGGTTTGCACTTGTTTAGCTAAATTGCTTTTAAAACCAATGTCTTATGCAATTTGTCTTATGTCTTTTAAAACCAAAACTAATGCAATTTGAGGATGTGGGCAAAACCCACCTGTCAGAGAAGGGGTTGAAATAGGGGCAGGGAAGGGGTGGGGCAGGGGCAGGGCCTCATGGAAGGGGTGGAGTGGGGGATCAGTGATGCGGCCCTCAGGCCAATGTACTAGTCCTCATGTGGCCCTCGTGGTCATTTGAGACCTCTGCACTAGATATTACATAAACCTTCAGTGCTCATAAATCCATTATCACCAGATTTAGATAAGATAGTGGTGCCACCAGCTTGGCCTTTGCCCTATGGAACAGACACATGTTGGCAGGCAAAGGAAAACATAAAGAGGCATCAAATGTTGTTGCTATGGAATAAAATGTACGTTGTTGCTCAGCAAAGATAAAGTGCAGCTCTGCTCTGAAAAGGGTTTCCGTGAATGAGGGATTCTGGGAATTTCTGATTACTGCCTCTCAAGGACTTGCAGAACAAACTTCCTTAATTTATGCGTACACAAGATTTTTCCCTGACTTCCATCTCTCCAAACTCAAGGTGAGACTGGAAAGTCCAGTTGGATTTTTTTTCTGACTAGCCAGCAATAAAGATTTTTCCAATGGCAATTTAGCAGTTCTGATGAAGCTATGTGAACCAGAATAGAATTTAGCGTGCTCTCTTTTAGCTGTCTTGGCTTGTGCAGAGTAACAGGAAAGAAAAGCAGTAATAATTATTTTTGGTCATTCAGATAAGTAGATGAGACACTGAATATCCATAAAGAGAAAAGGAGTACTTGTGGCACCTTAGAAACTAACAAATTTATTTGAGCATAAGCTTTCGTGAGCTATTTCTTGCATCCGATGAAGTGAGCTGTAGCTCACGAAAGCTTTTGCTCAAATAAATTGGTTAGTCTCTAAGGTGCCACAAGTACTCCTTTTCTTTTTGCGGATACAGACTAACACGGCTGCTACTCTGAAACCTGAATATGCCTAGGTAGCAAAACTGTTGAGCACAGTCGCTTCTCTAATCATAATTGCACTTTAAAGTCACAGACAGTGTGTTTGCTTGTTTTTTCTCTTTCAAAGGGTTTGTAAAGTCAGTTTGTACTAACGGTTGTGTGGTGCAGTGCTAGGGTGACCATATGTCCTGTTTTGGCCAGGACAGTCCCTTATTTAAGTCCTGTGCCAGCCGTCCTGACTTTTTTGGCAAAACTGTGCATTTGTCCTATTTGCTCTTGTTAACTGATGGCAAGAGCAAACTAGACAAATGCACAGTTTTGCTAAAAAAGTGGGATGTAACCCCTATCGGGGTGTGGAGGAATGAATGTGTGTGGGTGGGGGGAGTGGCAATGCCAGCCCTGCGAGGGAGGGAGGGCTCAGGAGAGTGGCTTGGGTGGGGCCAGCCCTCCGAGGTGGGGCAGAACAGGGTTGTGGGCCAGCCCCATGTGTGCAGAGGAAAGAGGGGCCTCAGGCTGCCTCAAGACAGCCCCATGTGAACAGGAGGCAGAAAGGGTTCAGGTTGGCCCTGTGTGGGTTGGAGGCAGGGAGGGCTCAGGCCAGTCCCGTGCACGGCAGGGAAGCGGGGCCTCAGATTGGCCCTGTGCGGTTTCCTGTTTTCCCTTTAGGAAAATATGGTCACCCTAGCAGTGTATTGATCTCACACCGTTTATGCGTTAGTGTAACGCCATAGAATTTAGGCGAGTTGCTTTTGATTTACCCTGGTGTAAGTGAGAGGGGTTCATTCTGTGTGGAGCTGCAGTAATTTCAGCAAGTCTGGCTTTGCTCTGCAGTTTCATGACTCCTGAGTTTTGCTTTGAATTTCAAGTTCATCTCTGAAGTTGGGTAAGTTCTGCTGAAACAGATTAAACTTGCCTGGTACCTCCTCTCTGTAGTCCCTCTAGTCTCCAAGGCCCTGAGACCCCTCACTTACCCGGGCCCTGAACTGCACAAATCTTTGTGAACAGCTGGCATCTTCTGCCAATCCCAGATCTTCTGGTGGTGACTGTTTGGCCTCTTCCCGCATTCCTTTCCGCAGTCCAGGCAGCCTCCTTACCCCTCCTGGATCTTCTCAGGGAGGGCCACTTCTCCCATCTGCAATCTTTTGGACAAGCTTGCCTCCCCCAGGTCCCTAGGATATATTAATTTCTACAGCAATGGGGAATCCCTCCCCTCAAACTTCCACTGCTATTGCAGCTCTTACAGCCATACACTGACTGCAGCTGCTTCCTGAGGCATTGTGGGTCCCATTTCACTGGATTTCTTTCTAATTAAAAAAATTGTCAATTTCTGATTAAAATCTCACCCTGAAGGAGAACAGCCGCAGCTTTGCACACCTCACTTTCAGGTCTGGGAGGGAACCCAGCTGAGATATGGCTGTGCTGAGCAGAAGAGAATTACAGTAACTCCTCACTTAATGTTGTAGTTATGTTCCTGAAAAATGCCACTTTAAGCGAAATGATGTTAAGTGAATCCAACTTCCCCATAAGCATTAATGTAAAGCAGGGGGTTAGGTTCCAGGGAAAATTTTTCGCCACACAAAAGACTATATATATATATATATATATATATATATATATTGTGACAGGGTCAGGCCAGATGGCTACAGAAGAGCAATCCTATTGGGATCCAGGAATTGCCCGCCCACTGCTAAAGGATCTCCCCCCCCAGCCTAAGTGGGGGAGCCACAGGACCTGGAAGCCAAATAAATACGGGGGACAACTAATGGTGTGGGGTTTTTTTGGGTTTTTTTTGCAACTGTAAAATGCTTTCAGCTCTTTATTCCAACTCTCCTTTCTGCTGCACATTTGAATTCAGAGGCAAACGCTGCGAAATATGTTCCATTCACAGCAGGGTAGTCCATGAAGCTGAGCTTCAACACTGACCCAGCAAGACAGCAGGATTTATGCAGGATTTACATTTTTATATGAACTTAGAGTTTTTCACTCTGTGCATGGGTCTGTACTGGACTCTCCTAGGAAATCTGAGAATGCAGCTCATTGACAAATTTGCTGCCAACTTAATTTCTACTTTTGATCGTTGTTTGAATGTTACTTCCTTCAGTAACCTTCCATGCACATATCACCCCAAATCACCCTTTCTGTAATGTCAGGATTAGCTAAACTGCTAAGGACAAGCCTCAAGTAAAAGAAAATTCCAACCAAGACATTTTCAAACATCCTAAAATGTATCTAAAGTTAACTAATCTATGAGTCACAGAGCTGTAATTTTAAGATCTAATATCACAAAGTGCCAAAGGAAGAAAAATTGTAATGTGAACAATATTTGTTTTTTGTCCACAAAAAGTACACCTCCAGCCAGGATTCCCTTCATTTTAGACTAAAGCTACAGTGACAGGGTCAGGCCAGATGGCTACAGGAGAGTGATCCTATTGGGATCCTCCTAAAGGATCCCCCCGCAGCCTAAGAGGGGGATCCACAGGACCTGGACACCAAATAAATACAGGGGACAACTAATGATCAAAGGCAGATGTATTAGTCCCAGATTAAGTATATCCCTGTTCCCGCAGTAAGGTAACGGGCAGTTCCAGAACAAGCAGGAACTTGCTGGAACCAGTTAAGGCAGGCAGGCTAATTAGGACACCTGGAGCCAATTAAGAAGAAGCTGCTAGACTCAATTAGGACAGGCTGGCTAATCAGGGCACCTGGGTTTAAAAAGAACCTCACTTCAGTTAGGGAGAGGTATGTAAGGAGCTAGGAGTGAGAGGAGGTGCTGCTGGAGGAATGAGGAGTACAAGTGTTATCAGACACCAGGAGGAAGGCCCTATGGTGAGGATAAAGAATGTGTAGAGAGGAGGCCATGGGGAAGTAGCCCAGGGAATTGTAGCTGTTACAGGAGGCACTCTAGACAGCTGCAATCCACAGGGCCCTAGGCTGGACCCTGGAGAAGAGGGTGGGCCCAGGTTCCCTCCCAACTCCTGATCAGACCCAGGTGGAGTTGACCTGGACTGTGGATTCCACCAGAGGCATTGTGGGTCCCATTTCATTTGATTTCTTTCTAATTAAAAAAATCTGTTCCCCGACCCACATGGTGGATCAGCGGAGACTGCGGGGGTTTTCTTCTCCTTTTCCCCATGCTGGCCAGTGTTGATGTTATCTGAGTGAATAGCAGATTTGAGCCACAAAAGCAGCCAAACTGAGGGCTGCTGTGAATCTCTGAGGTGAACAAATCTGCCAATAAGCAGAGGACCCACCAAGATAGAGGAGAAACTTGTCACTATATATACAAAGTATAAGTTTTAAACAAACAATTTATTACTGTGCACAGCAATGATGACTGTGAAGCTTGGTTGAGGTGGTGAAGTAAGAGGGTGGGATATTTCCCAGGGAATGCCTTACTGCTAAATGATGAACTAGCACTCAACTGAGCCCTCAAGGGTTAACACGTTAATGTAGCCTCACACTCTACAAGGCAGCACAAATGGAGGGAGGGGGTACAGCATGGCAGAGAGAGACAGAGACACACACCGTGTGAGAGAGAGAGATGCATTGCCCCTTTAAGTATGCTGACCCCACTCTAAGTATATTGCCTTTTTAAATAGATCGGCAAGTTGAGACAGCAGCTGCTGCCAGCAAGCTCCCTTCCTCCTGAGCCCTGTTGTGTTCCCCCTCCCCGCTCTATGGAGATGGGGGGGCAGGAACAGGGGGGATGACACCCTGACATTAGCACCTCCTCTTCTCCCCCCCCCCGCACAGGAAGCAGGAGGCTCCCTGGACCAGCTCCAAGGCAGAGGGCAGGAATAGCAACGGCAGTGGGGGAGACACAGCTGAACTGCCCGGCAATTGATTGCCTGCTGGACAGCTGCTGCACAGGGAACTTAGGGGAGCTGATGTGGGGGCTGCCAGTCCACCCTGGCTCCAGGCCCCCACCAGTTAGCTCCAAGGGGCTGCTCTTCCGGCAAGCAGTGGACAAAGCTGGCGGCTGCCAAACAGTGTTATAAGGGAGCATTGCGTGACTTTAAACAAGCGTGTTCTCTAATTGATCAGCAACGTAACAACATTAACTGGGATGACTTTAAGTGAAGCGGTACTGTGCTTTTTGCAAGCGTGCATGCTGTATCTGCAGAAACTGAGACGTTGGGGGGAATTAACCTCTTGCTCAGTCTGCAGACTCACCTTGGGATTTAGGAAAGTAGGAAACAGTTGTAAAATCTATTGATATTTGGCCTTTGCTTTACAAGTATCACAGCTAGTCAATGTCCAATGAACTGAAATGGGGTGTACTTGTTTCATCGGCTAATTTAGAGGGAGTGGTCAGTGTCATGATGTTTGCATTGCACGGCTTTATGTTTATCTTAGATTGTATGAGCGATGTCATATTCAGGAAAACAAGGCATTGGTCTCAGGAGCTGAGCAAGGTGAGTGGTGAGGAACTCATTTAGGAAAAATTCCATGAATTCAGAGACCTTGAGATGTCCATGTTTGCAGACTTTTATTTACACAGAGATCTGCATGAGTGAAGTTTCATGCAAGCCCTTTCTGACCCAAGCAGTTAGTCTAATTTTAGGGCCCTGGGGATGTTCCTGTTGGCAGTATAAATTGATGGAGTCTCACATTTTCTTTGAAGCAATCTTGTTTGTACATTCCTTGTTGGTAAAGTCCTGCTCTTCCGAACACAGGAGGAACTGAACAAAAGGAGCAGCCCCAAGTTTACAGCTCCAACCTCTGTAGCCAACAGACCCCAAAACTCAGTCTCTAGGTTTTTCTAGGGTCACATGGCACTGACAGGCTACTGTTCAGCTTTCTTGCTTTTTGCCTCTGTCTCTCTGTTCTTGTCTGTCCCTAGGCTGTTCTCTCTCACCATCCACACATATGGTCACAATACTCAGTGGAACCTCCTACTTCTGTGTGCTAGTTTCTATGCAGATTCTATTAGGTGTGTTGTGGTTAAGTGTTACTTATAACTGTCTTTAGGGTCTGTTCACACATTGGCTTGAATTCAACCTATAATAAGTGCCCAACAATGCCCCCCCCCCCCAGCTTTCTCCATCATCCTGATGAGACCTAAAATGATGATACCCCATAATCCATCCCAAGCAGACAAAATAAATACAATTTAACACATTACAAATGATACAAGCTTAACTATTTAGATATATATGGTGTCTTTCTGCCAGGATTGTTTCACATCACCAACATAAGAACTTTATTTCCACCCAGATCTCTCTGGGACTTTTCTTTCTCCCACCAGAAAGAGGCTACTTTCAGCCAGCCCCTGTGAAATCCACAGAAGTAATAGGCAATTTGCTGGCTGAGGCAGACCCAGCCCATTCTGTTCAAGTGGGGGACTCATGACTGTCACAACTTTCCCAGCTTCAACTTCTCTGATTCAGGGGGCAGCTGAAATTCTGTTTCCCAACTGTAAGCACTAGCATCTGTTTCCAATATAAAAGTGGTTTTGAAATATGGATAGGCTCAGTCCCAAGAGCCTTCTTCAACTCTGAAAAAGCTATATCACACCCTGGTGACCACTCAGATAATTTCCCTTTCTTACTATCTTCTGCTTGCCAAAATTTTCACAAATGAACAGGGGATAGCATGATGCTGTGTATAAGAAAGGTGACCATTTCTATCACTGTTACACAATTTCCATAAATCTTATACAAAGTGTATAATCTTGTAGTAGAAAGAGAGCCGGAGACATAAGGCCTTGTTCATGCCTAGGCCTCATGCCAGGCTTCTGATACTAAAGTAGCGGTCAAGCCTTGCTAATATAAAGCAAAGTTAGCAAGAAACAGGCTGTGACCAGGCTCACAGAATCTGGCAAGAATAGGGATGGTATTGCAAAAACACATACATTCCTGAGAAGTGCTAAGCACAGGACACTCACGTAAATACATTCCAGAAGGGTGATACCAGAACACATCAGTGCCAAGTTGGTACAAATTAGGGCTGTCAATTAATTGCAGTTAACTCACACGATTAACTCAAAAAAAATTAGTCGCAGTTTTAATAGCACTGTTAATAGAATACCAATTGAAATGTATTAAATATTTTGGATGTTTTTCTACATTTTTGTATATATTCTGTGTTGTAACTGAAATCAAAGGGTATATTATTTTTGCTTACAAATATTTGCACTGTAAAAAAGGATAAACAAAAGAAATAGTATTTTTCAGTTCACCTCGTACAAGTACTGTAGTGCAATCTCTTTGTTGTGAAAGTGCAATTTACAAATGTAGATTTTTTTTTTTGTTACATAACTGCACTCAAAAACAAAACAATGTAAAACTTCAGAGCCTACAAGTCCACTCAATCCCACTACTTGTTCAGCCAATCACTAAGACAAACAAGTTTGTTTACATTTACAGGAGATAATATTGCCCGCTTCGTTTTTAAAATTTCACCAGAAAGTGAGAACAGGTATTTGCATGGCACTTTTGCAGCTGGCATTGCAAGGTATTTACGTGCCAGATATGCTAAAAATTCGTATGCCCCTTCATGCTTTGGCCACCATTCCAGAGGGCATGCTTCCATGCTGATGACGTTCATTTAAAAAAAATAAGCATTAATTAAATTTCTGACTGAACTCCTTGGGGGAGAATTGTATGTCCCCTGCTCTGTTTTACCTGCATTCTGCTAGATACTTCCTGTTATATCAGTCTCAGATGATGACCTAGCACATGTTGTTCATTTTAAGAACACTTTCACTGCAGATCTGACAAAACACAAAAAAGATAGCTACAGCACTGAACCCAAGGTTTAAGAATCTGAAGTGCCTTCCAAAATCTGAGAGGGATGAGGTGTGGAGCTTGCTTTCAGAAGTCTTAAAAGAGCAACGCTCCGATGCAGAAAATACAGAACCCAAACCACCAAAAAAGAAAATCAACCTTCTGCTGGTGACGTCTGACTCAGATAATGAAAATGAACATGCTTCAGTCTGCACTGCTTTGGATAGTTATTGAGCAGAACCCCTCATCAGCATGGAGACACGTCCCCTGAAATGGTGGTTGAAGCATGAAGGGACATGTGAATCTTTAGCGCATCTGGCACGTAAAATATCTTGCGACACCAGCTACAACAGTGCCACGAGAATGCCTGTCCTCACTTTCAGGTGACATTGTAAACAAGAAGCGGGCAGCATTATCTCCTGTAAATGTAAACACACTTGTTTATCTGAGTGATTGGCTGAACAAGAAGTAGGACTGAGTGGATTTGCAGGCTCTAAAATTATACATTGTTTTCTTTTTGAATGCAGTTTTTTGTACATAATTCTACATTTGTAAGTTCAACTTTCATGATAAAGATTGCATTACCGTACTTGTATTAAGTTAATTGAAAAATACTATTTCTTTTGGGTTTTTTTACAGTGCAAATACTTGTAATCAAAAATAAATATAAAGTGAGCACTGTACACTTTGTATTCTGTGTTGTAATTTAAATCAATATTTTTGAAAATGTAGAAAACGGCCACAAATATTTTTAAATAAATGGTATTCTATTAACAGAGCAATTAACTGCGTGATTAATCACAATTTTTTTCATCTCTTGACAGCCCTAGTACAAATACATTCCTCAAAGATAACCTTGTTGACTTCTCTTAAAGATAAGGTCAGATGACAGTGTGATGGATGCATGATTGAACCAGCATGTACAAGGAATGGGTGCCAACTAACCATGTCAGAGGGGCAATACATAACTTGTTTTTATTTGTGTATAAAATGAAGTCTCAAAGGGAGTGTCTTTGGCCAGCCTAGGGGGCAGTGGAAAGTCCCACAACTGACTGAGCTGGTCCATTGTGGCGGGCACACACGTGTTAGTGGTCCTGTAGAGTTTATGGCAGTGTTTCTGAAACTGGGGTCTGTGGAAACCTGGGAGTCCGCAAGGGTACTCCAGGGGGTCCGTTAGGGACTCAGACTGATCAACTCCTCCCCCTCCCTCCCTTAACTCCTTCCCAGTGCCTCCTGCACACTGGAGAACAGCTGTTCAGTGGCATGCAGGAGGTGTTGGGAGGGAGGAGGAGGAGTGGGGATGGGGCACACTCGGGGAGGGGGCAGAAAGAGGCAGGGAAGAGGAGAGACCGAGGTGGAGTGGGGGCAGGAAAAGGTGGGGCAGGGCCTGGGGCTGAGCCCTGGGGTCTTGGGGGTCCATGAAGAATTTTAAATCAAAATGGGGATCCTCAGGTTGCTAAAGTTTAAGAACCGCTGGTCTACGGGATACTAGGATCGTGCTTTGTTAACAATAAACCTGACCAAGTTCCTTCACTACTAACGAGTCTGTGGTTATTGGGCAGTTTGATCCAGGTCTGCTGTGCCAACTATCTGTGCAGAGCTGGGACAGCACACAGAAAGAACACACACACGCATCCAACATCTGATGACACATGTCAGGTGTCAATGTAAACATTATGATTTCATAAGTATGATTATACTGTTTATATGCATGTATTAGCTTTGTGTCTGAAGTTATGAATATTGGCTGTGTACTTGTATTTTAAACCTGTGTTGTATTCCTGGGTGACACCCTCCAGATAAATTTACATCAAGGCCAGACAGCTATGTGTTGATAGCGTGACCAGACAGCAAATGTGAAAAATCGGGACGGGGTTGGGGGGTAATAGGAGCCTATATAAAAGAGACCCAAAGATCAGGACTGTCCCTATAAAATCCGGACATCTGGTCACCCTATGTGTTGATGACCCATCAAAGCCACTCAGCTCTCACAATGGGCCATAGACTAAACTCATCCCACCCAGATCTCTCTTCCTGAGGATGTCTCAGACAGCAAGGAGGCAATGGCCACCCCCTGTGACACAGGGTCAAACAGTAAACCCTGTAAGGGCATATGATATGCTCATGTGACCCTGGACTCCATCTTGGGACAGTAAATTTTCAGGCATATGGCAGAGGATATAAAAGACCACGAGACACCTCCATTTTGCCTCTTTCTTGCTCAAATTCTGTGGATTGTGGATTCACAACTAAAAGGAGCATCTTGAACTATGGACTGAAGACCCTCCAATCTTTTGGATTTTACCAAAGAAACTTTACAAGCCAGCAGTCTATTCCGCCACTGCTACAAACCTGATATAAGGACTTTGCAATCATTTGTATGTATATGATCTATTAACCATTTATAACTCCTTTTTAATTAAATCTTTAATTTACTAAGGATTGGCTGACAGGATGATATTTGGGTAAGATTTGAGATTCATATTGACCTGGGAGTAAGTGTTTGATCCTCTGAGATTAGGAAGAACCTCACATATGGTGGAATGGGTTTTCAATAATCTCACTATATTAGACTTGGCCGTTTGGATGGGATAGGGATCTTCAACTTAAAATGATCTTGATGGAGAAGTCCCTCCAGCCTGAGCGGACAAGCAAACAACCTCTCCGGGCACTCCTCAAGATGGGAAAGGAGACCTACCCTCTGAAAAAATCAAAAAAGAGGGCTCAAACGTCTCCGCAGAGAGGTCTGCGAAAACAGAGGTGGTCTCCTGAAAGGTCGCTACCCCCAATGCCATCTTACTTTTGCCTCCACCCCCAGCACTGACAACTCAGTTGGCACTGTTAGACAACACAAAATCAGCACCAGTGGCACCTGCCAAACACCAGTTGGCACCAACTCTATCAACAAAAAGGAAGGCACCCACAGCACTGACTACTCAGAAATTGGCACTGACAGAGTCTCTGCTGCACCAGAGAGACTTAAAAATCTCATTGGCACCAAATTCACCGATACTCAGTGTGACAAAGTGGGACTGTTCTTAATGTTTTCTCTGAATATTATGGGGGTGCCTCAGTTTCCCCTATGCAGTTCTTAAGTATCTAGGTGGTGGGATAAGAGTGTATGATCGTTGCAGAGCCCTAGAGAGCAGGTGTGTGCAGGGGTCTGGACACAGAGAATGGCCAACACCCTGTTCCCTGGCAACTGATGGCCTGGCCCTTCCCCCTGCAAGGTGAGAGCTAAAGGGTTGGAGAACAAAGGAATCAGGTGACCTCCTGGCCCAGGAAAGGGACAAAGCCCAGAGGAGGAGGGGCTGGAGAGAGTTTCAGTTGGGGCTGGCTGGGGATGAGGAGTGAAGGGCAGATGTGGTTGTCTGGCTCACTGCCCCCCCCAGAATGGACCCAGCTGAGGGATCCTGTTCTCTGCACCTACAAGCTCTGTGTTAGACCATGTTCCTGTCATCTAATAAACCTTCTGTTTTACTGGCTGGCTGAGAGTCCCGTCTGACTGCGGAGTTGCGGGGCAGGGCCCTCTGGCTTCCCCAGGATCCCACCTGGGTGGACTTGCTGTAGGAAGCGCACAGCAGGGCAGAGGATGCTGAATGCTCCAAGGTCAGGCCCAGGAAGGTGGAAGCTGTGTGAGCTTCTGCCCTGCAGACAGTCTGCTCACAGAGAGGAGACTTCACCAGACTCCTGCCTGGCTTCATAGAGAGCATCGCCCGGGGACTCCATGACACTCGGTGCCAAGGGCTCCCCCACAGGCTCCAGAGGAGATCACAGCCCACAAGACATGGCACGGTTCTTCAGTGATGCAGGGACAATACCCCCTATCTCCATGTCACTCCTCACCTCAGCCACATGGGTCCAAGTCACCAGATGAACCAAGCATGGAGTGGACCCCCATGGATGTACCCTCCTATGGCTTTCCCAAAGCAATGGCTGCATTGGGAACCATGGAGCTCATATAGGAGTCAGCATTCTAGACCGTCCACAGTGCATAGACATGAACTGCGCTCTAACCCAGCGTCTCCCACACCACAACCCTTGGAGACACAGGAAGGGGGAGAGGACACAGAGAGGGGCACAGTCCATGACACATCTCCTGTACACAATTCATCTTCCTCTCCAGATGAGGCGATTATGCCCCCACTGCCAACCACGGTGGGTGACTTTAAACAGTTTCAAGAGAGTTGCACAAACCCAAGACATCCCGCTAGAGGAGGTAAAGACAAACCAGCACAAGCTGGTACAAATACTGCAACCCTCATCTACCTCCAGGTTTTCCCTTCCCATCAACGGGGCCCTCTTGAATCCTGCAGAGACAGTCTGGCAGACGCCTTCAGAACAAGCAGTGTTTTGAAACAATGGCATTGTGTAGACAAAGCTAATGGACTCAATATCAGTAGTTTATTTTATTATTAGGTTATCACATTGGATATCTAGGATTTCTGTTATCCAGATAAGAACAGCTGAGTATACACATGATTCAGAAAGAGAAGTGAGTTGCCATTCTGCTGAAACTTCACTCATGATCCCAGGAAGCTCGATGTGTCCGCTAAAATGATCATGGATTTATGGAAAACAAATCCTGTCAAACTAACTTGAGATCTTTTTTGGATAAGATTACAAGTTTGGCTGATAAAACCTACAGTGTTGACATAAAGGCCTGGTCTACACTAGAAAATTAGGGTGGTTTAACTACATCAGTCAGGGATATGAAAAATCCACACCCCTATGCAGTTAAACTGACCTATGATCCTGTGTAGATAGCGCTAGGTCAATGGAAGAAGTCTCCTGTTGACCTACCTACCTCCTCTCGGAGAGGTGAATTACCTATGCCGAGGGGAGAAGCCCTCCATCAGCATAGGTGGTGTCTGCACTAAAGCTCTCCAGCAGCTATGTTGTCACCAATTTAGTATGTTAAGTATAGACAAGCCCTTGACTGCTGTGAGGCATCTGACTTGGTACCACGTGACACTTTGATTTAAAAAAAACTAGAACGATATAAAATGAACATATGGCACACATTAAATGGATTGATAACTGGCTAACTGACAGGTCTCAGTGTAACTAAACAGGGAATCATCACTAATTATTCTGGTCTATTTTCTTTGGGATCCCACAGGGATTGGTTCTTGACCCTATGCTATTTAACATTTTTATCAATGGCCTGGAAGAAAACATCATCATCATCATCACTGATAACATTTGCAGATGACACAAAAATTTGGGGAGTTAAATAATGAAGAGGACAGGTCACTGGTTTAGAGCAATCTGGATCGCTTGGTAAACTGGGTGCAAGCAAATAATATGCTTTTTAATACAGCTAGGGGTAAATATATACATCTAGGGGGTTATGATGGGTAATCAGCTGAATATGAGCTCCCAGCATGACACTGTGGCCAAGAAAGCTAATGCAAACCTTAGATGCATAAACAGGGGAATTTTGGAGAACCAGAGAGGTAATTTTAACTCTCTATCTGGCTCTGGCGTGACCGCTGCTGGAATATTGTGTTCAGTTCTGGTGGTCACAATTCAAGAAAGATGATAAACTGGAGAGGATTCAGAAAAGAGCCACGAGAATGATTAAAAGATTAGAAAACTTGCCTTATAGTGACAGGCTCCAGAAGCTCAATCTATTTAGCTTAACAAAGACAAGGTTAAGGGGTGACTTGATTAGTCTATTGGTATCAACATGGGGAACAAATATTTAATAATGGGCTCTTCAATCTACCAGAGCAAGGTATAACACAATCCAATGGCTGGAAGTTTAAATCTGGACAAATTCAGACTAGAAATAAGGGGTAAATTGTTTTACAGGGAGAGTAATTAATCACTGGAACAATTTACCAAGGGTTGTGGTGGATTCTCCATCACTGATCATTTTTAAATAACAGGATGTTTGTCTAGAAGCTCTGCTGTAGGAATTATTTTAGGGAAGTTCTCTGGCCTGTGTTATGCAGGAGGTCAGACGAGATGATCTCTATGGTCCCTTCTGGCCTTAGAATCTATGAAACTAAAAAAGGTAACAATGCTGAAATGTGGAATGCTATCAGACTCCTGTGTTAATACACCTTTGAGATGAATGGGTACAATCCCGATGTCTTTGGGTACATCGACACAGCACGCTAGTTTTAGCAGTATATACAGTACATACTCTGCATACTTCCCTAGCATGGGTATAAGTAGCAGTTTAGACAGTAAGCCTTAGATTTATTGTTTTGGTCTGTCTGTTTGCATGCTTAAGGTTTGTGAAACAAGTAAACTGACTGGCATAGCTATTTGCTTCCAAAATGGAATGAAATCACGTTTGTCAAGGTTCCTTCCCCACTCTGAACTCTAGGGTACAGATGTGGGGACCTGCATGAAAACCTCCTAAGCTTACTTTTACCAGCTTAGGTTAAACTTCCCCAAGGTACAAACTATTTTACCCTTTGCCCTTGGACTTCCACTGCCACCACCAAACTTTATCTGGGTTCCTGAGAAAATGTTGTTTGGAAACGTCTTTCCCCCCAAAATCCTCCCAACCCTTGCACCCCACTTCCTGGGGAAGGTTTGGTAAAAATCCTCACCAATTTGCATAGGTGACCACAGACCCAAACCCTTGGATCTTAGAACAATGAAAAAGCATTCAGTTTTCTTACAAGAAGACTTTTAATAGAAGTAAAAAAAGAATCACCTCTGTAAAATCAGGATGGTAAATACCTAATAGGTTAATTAGATTCAAAACATAGAGAATCCCTCTAGGCAAAACCTTAAGTTACAAAAAAGACACACAGACAGGAATAGTCATTCTATTCAGCACAGCTATTTTCTCAGCCATTTAAAGAAATCATAATCTAACACATACCTAGCTAGATTACTTACTAAATTCTAAGACTCCATTCCTGTTCTGTCCCCGGCAAAAGCATCATACAGACAGACACAGACCCTTTGTTTTTCTCCCTCCTCCCAGCTTTTGAAAGTATCTTGTTTCCTCATTGGTCATTTTGGTCAGGTGCCAGCAAGGTTACCTTTAGCTTCTTAACCCTTTACAGGTGAGAGGATTTTTCCTCTGGCCAGGAGCTATTTTAAAGGTAATTACCCTTCCCTTTATATTTGACAATGTTTATTTCAGGATCTTGTCCAGATGGGGAGTTATACTGGCATATTATAGTGGGGTAGCAGCAATGGGACCCTGGGAAGGGGGGCACGGGGATGAGTGTCATGAGAACTGGGGGAAAACAGGAGGAGAGGCACCTATCAGACCCACATTCTCCCATCATGTGTGCCCAGATCTGGAGGGCTCTGGCTCCTTCAGGGGTGTCCGAGTCCCTCTTGCTGCTCCCCATATATGTGCCAGGATCTGGGGGGCTTGTGCCCATCTACCTGGTTGGACCCCCCCCCAATCTCCTCTCATGTAAGCTAGGTTCTATGGGCCTTCCTTTTTGGGAGGGTCTGAGGTCCCTCTGTACACTCCTCCCCCCACATGAGCCAGGATCTAGAGGAGTCCTGCCACTTTGGGTAGGTGTTGAGAACAGCGTACTTCATGCATATCACAGGCTCTAAAGCACTCAGGAGGGCGATTGAAAGCCACACTGAGAGGACTGGAGCAGTTCACATCTCTCAGAGCTATTGTTTCATGCTGTATCATCTCCAGGGAGGTTCTCATTCAGCTGAGATGATCTTATTGAGATGAATGGGCCTCTTTAGACCCCTCTGAGCCTCCTATGCTGCAGAGGGGTGTGCAGAGGACCCCTTTCCCTCCATCATCCTTCTATACTTCCTGTTTGACAAATGATGCTTCAATGAGCTCTAAAATCAGTGTGCTTGAGGAGATTTTCCTGACGTTTGCTATGCCTCATGGGAGTGCAGATGTGGGTTGTTGACCCAAACTTGGCTTCATTTGAGCTAGAGTTTCTGGAGATATAAGTAGCCTTTGTTTTATTTCAAAAAGCTTCTAGGTGGGTGTGACGAAGTGGGACTGTTCTTAATGTTTCCTCTGAATAGTGTGGGGGTGCCTCAGTTTCCCCTATGCAATTCTTAAGTATCTAGGTGGTGGGGTAAGGGTGTATGATCATTGCAGAGCCCTAGAGGGCAGGTGTGTACAGGGGTCTGGACACAGAGAATGGCCGACACCCTGTTTCCTGGCAACTGATGGCCTGGGCCCTTCCCCCCTGCAAGGTGAGAGCTAAAGGGTTGAAGAACAAAGGAATCAGGTGACCTCCTGGCCCGGGAAAGGAACAAAGCCCAGAGGACGAGGGGCTGGAGGGAGTTTCAGTTTGGGGCTGGCTGGGACATGGAGTGAAGGGCAGACGCGCAGACGTGGTTGTCTGGCTCACTGCCCCCCAAAATGGACCCAGCTGAGGGGTCTGGTTCTCTGCACCTACAAGCTCTTTTTTAGACCATGTTCCTGTCGTCTAATAAACCTTCTGTTTTACTGGCTGGCTGAGAGTCACGTCTGACTGCGAAGTGGGGTGCAGGACCTTCTGGCTTCCCCAGGAGCCCTGCCTGAGTGGACTCGCTGTGGGAAGTGCACGGAGGGGCAGAGGATGCTGAATGCTCCGAGGTCAGACCCAGAAAGGTGGAAGCTGTGTGAGCTTTGTGTCCTGAAGACAGGCTGCTCACAGGAAGGCGACTGCCCCAGAGTCCTGACTGGCTTCATGGGGAGCAGTTCCAGAGCATCGCCCAGGAACTCCGTGACAGTGGGTTTCTTTTGCACAGAGCTAGAGATCAAACTGTTGCTGTGATGTGGGTCAGAAAGGGTCTCAGTTAGTCAGTTTTTACCCAGGGTAGCATATGGCACCTGCTAAGCTTTTGGGGGATCCAAATTGTGAACAGTGTTTAAGAAAACGTTCACTTTATGTGTGTAGCTATGCAATCTGGAAGGATTACAGTGTACGTGTGAAGTGCACATGAGGGATTCTTTGCAGCCACTTTATGCTTGTGTGGGTTGCTCGAGGGAATGTGCCAACACCATTGCCCCAGTGAACACCCTGCCACTGACATCTCTCCTGTGGACTCTGTACACCTGTGCAATAAAGATTTCATTACCAAACTCTAACAAGCAATCCACTTTGTTGTAAGAGTGTAATTTATTCTACGTGGAAGTTTACTGTGAATACACCAGAATGGTCAGCAGCTGCTCTAACCACAGCTGTTATATCCAGTGGTAAGACAGTGCGTGCGTACAGATGGAGTGGGAAATGAGGATGGGGGTTAGGCCAGTCTTGGATTGGTTGTTTGAGGAAGATCTGTATTTTACTGGTGGGGGGGGATGAATGTGATGCTTCCAAAGAGACGTAGCATGGGGGTTTGGCAATTCTGTCAGATCCAAGGTGTGGATTGTGGGAGAGTTGCAGAAGTTCTCAGGAGAGCAAGGAGTACACTGTGACGTGTGCATTGCTGACTCCAGGCTGAGCTGGGTGGAGAGGTGACCTACATTGGCATCATGTTTCACCCTCACTGCAATGTCTAACCAGTGACTTAAGAGGTTATGATCTACTGGACATCGTGGGATTCACTTGGGTGGAAATGACCTGAGCATTTATTCCTGGTTTACTCCTCATATAACAGCAGATTTGAACAATATCAGAGTTTTCTCTGGTTATAGCTGAGCATATGAATAATTGCTACAGAGATAATATAAAAGTTAAGAAGTGTTGGAAGATCGTTAATTAGAAATTGGAGTGTTCATGGCAGACCAGAAAATGTGTGCTGTATGGCATAGAAACATTACAAGCTCTGCCATCTCACTGTTAACATCTATGGGAGAGGGACCAGAGGATTTTTCTCTCAAACATAAAACTGTCAGGTTTTTGTCTGATTTTTCTCACCAGCTCTAGAACAAACTGCCTAGGGAAGTCTTGAAAGCTTCTTCACTGGAAGTTTTCAAAAGGATGCTGGATAGCCATCTGTCTTGGATGATTTAGACATAACAAGTCCAGCATCTTGGCAGGGGATTTGACTAGATGACCCTTGCAGTCCCTTATAACCCTGTGATTCTGTTTCTATAGAACTGCACCCTCCAATCATTCTGACACTTGACCAGGAGCACCATTCCATTGCAGCAGTTGTCCGCTCCAGGCATCGTGTGTGAATGGGGTTATAGGAAGGGGAGAAGTAACAGAAACATTTTTGTATATTGTTATCAGGGAGTGAAGACTTCACAAAGACTTCTGCTTGCAGTAGAAAGGGCAGGAGGGACTGAATACAGTAGTGAGGAGGGGCCAGGATGGAGGGGGATAATGTGGTGATTAAGTCAGGGTCATGGCTGGGGAGGGGTGCCAAAGCAGGGTGCACCTGGTGAGTGGGATGGCTGGCTGGCTCAGTATTCATATACAGTAAGTGATATGTATTACTGCCTAAATGACTACTAGCTCATACCATATCTTTTCCTGTTTGTGTGTTTGTTTTTTTTTAAACCTAGGAAATTCAGTGGCAAAAATCTGTTAATACAGAATTAAGGTTGCTTGATGGTACGTCATCCCCTTGCAGAACACCAAGTTGAGCAAAACTCCAACTTCTGAAAATCAGGAAATACACAGTTATGGTTGCCATGCAACCTTAATTTTGCCATCTTTCAGCAGCATCCCTGCATGCCCCGTTAACACGGCACTAAGTTCTCTGGTGGGCTGGGTGGCCTGGTGGTTAGCCTCCACCCACTGTCGGGTGTCGTAGAGAGAACCTGGACCACGGGGCCTGGTGCAAGACCTGAGGCTTGAACCACAGCCAGAAAAGCCAGGCCATGCTATGAGCAAAAGTCAGGCCCTGTCATTAAGCAAACGCTTGCTTACAAGTTCACTGTCAGGTACATGAACTTGGCAAAGGTACAGCTCGTGTTACTAAAACACAGGCATGCCTAAGAGGTATTGCGCATTCATGTAAACACATTTCTGGAGACGGTGCAGTAACAGACCGACCCTATAAGAATAACAAATAGGGATGTTTTGTTTGAACCAGCAGGCACAAGGTGTAGGGTTGGTAACTAATGATGTCAGGAATGTGATACCTAGCTTGTTTGTATCAACGTATAGAAGGAGAAGTCGTAGGAGGGGCACCTCTGTCCAGCTGAGGGAGCAGCAGAGACTCCAGCCGCTGAGTTGGCCCATTGTTCTGGGAATACGCGTGCTAGCGTACCTGTAACCACGGAGCCAGGGCACTAGGACTCATAGACAATAAGCCTGGCTGAGCACCTTCACCGCTGACCCGAGCCTGTTGTCTTTCTGGGTAGTGCTATCGAGGGCTGTAGAACCAGCTATCAGTGCCAGGCTGGGATGGAGAGAACAGAGGCTCACCAACTAACAGTGGGCAGGGAGCCCAGGCCTGCCCACTCCACCAGGCGCCAACCCAGGGCCCTCATGGAGGCCGAACGCTGTTGCCCCTAAGGGGGCTCTGAGTTACCCTCCCTGGGTCACTTTGTAGTGCCACTTTCCCCTCTCAGCTTCTGGTCCCAGGTAAAGGTAAAAGGAAAAAGAAACCAAACCATCAGCCCTCTGCAGGCTCAGCAGATAGTTCTGGTCCCTCAGGGAGACTGCTCTGGCGCCTTTGGCAGGAGCCTGTAGGGTAGGCCTGCCTTCCTCCCCTTCTGAGCTGGGTTGCTTCATTTTTTTCAACCTGTCTCTAGTTGGCACATGCCCTGCAGGGCTGTCTGGGGCCAGCACTGTCCTCTAACCCCTTCCAGCCCAGGGTGGGGTTTGTATACCCCCATCTTCTCTTGGCCAACCTCACAGTTGCTGAAATGTACAAGCTGTTCACCTCCTCTTACAACCCATTCACTCTCAGCCACAGGATTCCATCAAACACTATTAAAGTACTAAAGGTAAAAAAGAAGTTTGCTCATGCCACCTTCCCTCTGCCCTCTTTGAGCAATGCCTCAATATACACAAACATATACCTGCACTGGCCCTTGGTAGTATAAGATTCCAGGTTCCAGATCCTGGTGCACATTCACACACTTAGCCGGCTCCCCAGAAAGAACATGACACCTGTACCATAGAAGAACCCCTTCACAGCCTCTTACAACTCCCATACACTTACTCACAGGATGCCACCTCAACTGACACTTCCACTTATTCACCACTGAAGCATTATAATCCTCTCCTATTCCACCTCACTGCTGACAGTATCCTTTGTAATAAAAGGGTCCCCTGCTACTGACATAACCTACCAGTGGTTCTCAACCCCCTGGGGGCCTGCAAGCAGTTTTCAGAGGGTCCACCAAGCAGGGCCAGTGTTAGACTCACTGAGGCCCAGGGCAGAAAGCCAAAACACTGCTGTGCAGGGCTGAAGCCCATGGCCCTGAGCTCTGCCACTTGGGGCTGAAGCCAAAGCCTGAGCAACTTAGCTTTGTGGGCCCCCCTGTGATCTGGGGCCCCAGGCAAATGCCCTGCTTGCTACCCCCTAACGCCAGCCCTGGCTTTTATATGCAGAAAACCAGTTGTGATGGCACAGGTGGTCCATGGAGTTTGTATAGCGGGGGGGGGGAGTTCAGAAAGGAAGAGGTTAAGAACCCCTGACCTACACAATTGGGCACAGAAGTGATGCATGCTGCATCCTGAAGGCACATATGCACCTCTTCCCTTTCTTCATGTCCATCAAAGGGTGCAAAACATACATCTCCTCATATCACAGTCACAGCTCTGTCACGCTCTTCAAAATAACCGACAGATCTCAAGCACCTCTACCAAGCAGAGCGCCCTACCACCTCCACCATTCAGTACAGCTACAGCTGACACCGACCACACTCCCTTGACTTGGTGGGCATGCAGATAATACGTGCTTAGGCTGCTTTCATTATTGACAAGGCACTTGTAATAGAACCCCTGGGCCCTGCTAATCATAACATATGCAATTCTCCAATGAAATGACTGACACTGGATCCTGAAGGTACACATGCCCTTTGCTCATGCACATCAGAGGGTACAAAACATACATCTCCTCATATCATCACAGCTCTGTCATACACCTCAAAGTAATCCACACATGTTCTCATACCAACGTACCCCTTTACCAAGCAGGCTCAACTACCTGTACCATTAAGTGTAGTTACACCCAACACCCTGACTGCACCTGGAGTGTGTGCAAATAATTACCATTGGCTACTGCTCCAGGGGAACAGAAGGAAGGTAGCATGGGCAACATTTTCCTTTTTGTCCTCTAATAAATGTTTAAATCCTATGGTGAGAGTGAATGGGTTGAAACAGGAGGCGAAGAGCTTGTACATTTCAGCAACTGTTGGTTAGCAGAGTAAAGATAGGTGTGTCAACAGGACATATTTGGACATTGCTGAATGGGGGCAGAGTTAAGGTTGCAGGGGCAGCCTTAACTGTGCATTTTTTGATTTTCAGACATTTGCAGAACACTGAATTGAGCACAGCTCAAAGGGACAATATACCATCAAGCAACCTTAACTCTGCATTAATGTAGTTTTTTGATACTGAATATACAAATTATTCCCAACCCTGTACTCTGTGCCAGCATGCAACAACATAGTTCGACCCCTGGTTACAGCATGAGAATTAGAGGAGAGAAGACAATCTTTCCTTTGACAAGCCAAAATCAGACAAGAGGCTTGCCTAGATGGTACAAAGTACATCAGTCCCATGAGCAGTTGTGCCAGCTTCAAACAATGGAAAATCATGAATCAGGCCTCAGAAATCATGAGTGGCTTAGCAATCATAACATCTATTTAACGTGTGGGCATTCTTTCCCTGTCTGGTTTTTGAGACGTTAGGGTACAGTCAGGCCAGAGTTTTCAAGTTTTTTTCTCCACAACCATGAGAGGTAGAAACTTTTTTTAAAAAAAAACCCAAAAATTATTGGCTGAGATTCTCAGATACTCATTTAACTCCAGGAGTCGGGGCTTATAAAAACCACCAAATTTCACAAGATTAAAAAAAAGGAGCCAGCAACACGACAGGAGTGTCTGAGTAAATTGTGGGCAAGGGAGGTGGAGAAAGTTCTCTGATTTTTTAGCTCTACAGGTAAAACAGGCTGCAGACATGGGACCCTGAAAACCCTCCCTTGATGAAACTCCTGTCGCTTTCAATGGGACGCCTATGGATGCAGGGCTTGTGGTGTCCAATGCTGCCTTAGTTTTTACTGAGAAATCCCTGAAGTCTTGCTAGAGTATTCCTCAAATATTTCATGCTTTATTCTGGGTCTGCCAAAAATTCTGTAGCCTCTGATAAAACTCTCTTTGACTTTAAGGACTAAGTTACTTTCACGTAGAAGGATGACTAAAAATATGTCCATGATGACAGAGGAAATGTTCTTGGAGGTCATTTGCAAGAAACAGTTTTTTTTAAAACCAACATCACCACCTCACAAACGGGTGTGGTGATCAGTGAAGGTTGCAATTGAGAAAAAGAGCTTTCATTATAGCCCAGGTTCTTACACTGGATGATGCTGAAACATAAATCATGAAAAAAAGAAAGCCAAACAATATGATTCCTTAAAATCTTAAGCAAAATTATTGTGTGCATACAATTTTGCAGATGTACAATAAACAGCTAAATATTACTGTTAGCACTTAAGGTTCAGACGCTCAGCTAGTGCAAGTTGCCCTAGTTCCATTGTCTGCAGTGGAGTTACAATTTACACTATCTGAGGATCTAGCCATTATATATGGCAGAACATTTATACCATGGCTGTACTTCCAAGGATCTCAAAGCCATTTACAAGCATACTTGTACGATCTAAAAAGCATAGTCATCTAAATTTGACAGATGAGAACAAAGAAACAATTAGACTAAGGAAGGTCACACCTAAGAACATAGTTGGGAAAAGAGCCCAGATCTCCCAACTCTTCTTCCTGTATCTTAACAGCAGGTTACCCCTTCCTGTATTTTCAAAGCACCCTACAAGCATTTATTTCCAATGGCAAACAGTGGTCCTGTTCCTGAGATGGACAGTGCCCTCATCTCCAATTTACTTCCTGGTGTGAGATAAGGGAGGGGCCTCTTCCCTTGAAGGACCCACTAGGACAGACAGTATGTCTTTCCACAGAAGCAGGAAGCTACTATCTACATGTTACAGGCTGTGGGGGAAGGAGGAAGGGGGACTGAGCCAATTCTCTTATGGGAATTGGGTTAGCCCCAGCTGTGACTCATGAGTTGTCTTGCAGGTGGTGAGAAAAGACCAACAAGCAGCTCAGCTGGGGCAAAATCTATTGACTGGCCAACGTGCTCCTGCAGGAGACCTCAGGTCAGGTGTGTCTCCAGTGCGGTCCCACAGGGAATGGTTCTTGGTCCTGCACTATACCATTTTTATCAATGACCTGGTAGAAAACATGAAATCACGGACAGTTTGTACATGACACAAAACTTTGGGGAATGGTAAATAATGAAAAGGGCAGGCCGTTGATAGAGTGCAACCTGGGTTGCTTAGTAAGCTGGGTGCAAGCAAACAATATGTGTGTTAATACAGCTAAAGACATTTCTGCATATATGACATTTTCTGTATTTCTGTCTCCTAGTTCTTCTTTCTATGACCATTTATTTGTGGATTTAAATTGAGGGAGCACCCAAAAGGTGCTAGATTCATTCAAAATACAGATGAAGGCACAAGCCCCTGCCCTATAACATGTACATTCTAAAACTAGTTAAATTCCCTGTTAGGAAGATTTTGCCTGAAAAAACAGATCTCCGTTACTTAAGAGTTCCTATATTACAGGTTCTATAACTAACTAACTTGACAGGTCGCGAAGTGTAATTGCAAATAGGGAATAGTCATCGAGCGGGGGTGGTTCTACTGGCATTCTGGAGGGATCCCTTCTTAGCCCTATACTACTTAACATTATAATGACCTGAAGAAAACATAAAATCCTCCCTGATGAAGTTTGCAGATGACACAAGGATAGTGGGGAGTGGTAAATAATGAAGAGGACAAGTAACTGATACTGAGCGATCTGGATTGCTTGGTAAGGTAGGCAGAATAATAATTACGTATTTCGATGTGGCTAGATGTAAAATCATATAGCTAAAACCAAAGAATGTAGGCTATGCTTACAGGATGGGGGACTCTTTCCTGAGAAGCAGTGACTGTAAAGACTTGGTGGTTATTAGGGAAGTTGTGGATAATCAGCTGAACATGAGCTCCCAGTACAATGCTGCTGCTAAAAGGGCTATTGTGATCTTTGTGTCTATATAAAGAGGGGAATGGTGAAGAGGAGTAGGGAGGTTCTATTACCTCTGTATTTAGCACTGGTGTGACCACTGCTGGAATACTCTCTCTAGTTTTGGTGCCCACATTTCAAGAAGGATGTTCAAAAACTGGAGAGGTTCAGAGAAGAGCCAGGAGAATGATTACATATTTATATGCTTTAGAAAAAATAGTATGTGATCCTATAAAGACTATCATAATACATACCCACAAGGGGGACTAGTCAAGTTTGAACAGGCAATCAGTTCTGGCATTTTTTAAGCTTCTGAGTGCTTGAGTTTGTAACCTTAATCTTTTAATGTAATGTAGTTTCTGGTATGTAATTTCCTGGGTTTTTAAAGGCAAATTAAATTAACAAATTCCTGGGTTTTTAAAGGCAAATTAAATTAACCATTTCATGTGGTATCATATTGACACCCATTTGGGTCATCAGCAGGACTGGAATCTCTAGATCCACCATCTACGGCTCTGAAAATTGAGATAATGAAGTAACAGATGATAGCAGTAGTAGGTTGTCATCCTCTGTGTGTCTCACAGCTATTTGTTGACAGCAGAGGAACGGTGGGACTAAGGAAACTCTGGTTCCATGCCAGGCTCTGAGGGGAGTGTACTGTAGTGGGCACAGGCTCTTCTGCCCATTTTCCCCCAAGCTTGATCCTTTCTGCCCCTCCCTACAAACTGCCCCATCCTAATCCTGTCTCTTCCCCACCCCTGGCTTCTCATCCCACTCCCATTCACCTCACCTAGACATTTCTAGGCTGCACTCCTCAGACTTCTCATCCCAGTCTCAGTTCCTTTGCCCATCCGACCTAGTCCTTCACTCCAGACTCCACATCCCAGTCTCCCCTCACTCCCAGTCTCCTTGCATAGACATTCCCAGTTACCTCACCAGCCTCAGTTCTATTCCTCCTTTCTCATCTGCTCTGCCTCTCTCTTTCTAATTTGCCTAATGTTGTCTCCCCTCCTCCATATTTCCTGTCCCAGTGGCTCCCTATCCCAGTCCTCCTCTCTTAGATCATTGTTCAATAACTCCATGTACTCCCCAACTCCCTGCTCCACTCTCAACCTCCCCTGGCTCTCAGTCTCCTTGCCCAACTTGTCACTCACCCTCTACCTCAACTCCCAGTGCCAGTTTCCCTCTCCCCCTCAACTCCTTGCCTCAGTCTAATCTTCCTGTTCCCTTACAGGTCTAGCTCTTGTCCCCTCTGCGTTTGAATCTGCAGCTTCCTCCCCCTTGCTGCCTGGGTGCCAGCAGGAGGGGCAAAGATGTATTGAGAGGGCTGAAAACAGGGTCTTATAATGGGAAGTGTCTGGCAACCTTCATAATAGACAATGATATCCGCTCCACCTCAGCATAGGGGCCAGGGCTTGATGACTTCTCAAGGTCCCATCCAGCCCTACATTTCTGTAATTCTACGCTAATCACCTACATTTTCACATGTGACTCATGAGTTTGGGCATCTCAGTTTTTAGGTGCTCAGCGTGAGACCCCCTCAAAGGGACCTGAGTATCAGATATCATTGAGCACCTCCCTCTGAAAATCAGACTCTTTGAAAGTGATTCAAGCAGTTGCACCCATAATCGCCAGCCCCTTTTGAAAGTGTAAACCTTTGTATTTGTAAAGATCACCTGTCATGATCGGTGTCGGTCCTGGGGCCGGTTTTGTTCAATATCTTCATAAATGATCTGGAGGATGGTGTGGATTGCACTCTCAGCAAATTTGCAGATGATACTAAACTGGGAGGAGTGGTAGATACGCTGGAGGGGAGGGATAGGATACAGAAGGACCTAGACAAATTGGAGGATTGGGCCAAAAGAAATCTGATGAGGTTCAATAAGGATAAGTGCAGGGTCCTGCACTTAGGATGGAAGAATCCAATGCACCGCTACAGACTAGGGACCGAATGGCTAGGCAGCAGTTCTGCGGAAAAGGACCTAGGGGTGACAGTGGACGAGAAGCTGGATATGAGTCAACAGTGTGCCCTTGTTGCCAAGAAGGCCAATGGCATTTTGGGATGTATAAGTAGGGGCATAGCCAGCAGATCGAGGGATGTGATCGTTCCCCTCTATTCGACACTGGTGAGGCCTCATCTGGAGTACTGTGTCCAGTTTTGGGCCCCACACTACAAGAAGGATGTGGATAAATTGGAGAGAGTCCAGCGAAGGGCAACAAAAATGATTAGGGGTCTAGAGCACATGACTTATGAGGAGAGGCTGAGGGAGCTGGGATTGTTTAGTCTGCAGAAGAGAAGAATGAGGGGGGATTTGATAGCTGCTTTCAACTACCTGAAAGGGGGTTCCAAAGAGGATGGCTCTAGACTGTTCTCAATGGTAGCAGATGACAGAACGAGGAGTAATGGTCTCAAGTTGCAATGGGGGAGGTTTAGATTGGATATTAGGAAAAACTTTTTCACTAAGAGGGTGGTGAAACACTGGAATGCGTTACCTAGGGAGGTGGTAGAATCTCCTTCCTTAGAGGTTTTTAAGGTCAGGCTTGACAAAGCCCTGGCTGGGATGATTTAACTGGGAATTGGTCCTGCTTCGAGCAGGGGGTTGGACTAGATGACCTTCTGGGGTCCCTTCCAACCCTGATATTCTATGATTCTATGATTCTATGATTCATTCATCTAAACCATCACGACAGTTGAGGGAGGGAGCCTTTCAGCTTTCATATCTACGTGTGAAATTATTTTGTTAATTCTCCTCATTTGGTTACAGTTTTCTTACACTAGCCTACGACCAACAGATCCAAACTATCTGAGAGCAGGTCTCGGGTCACTAAATCTTTATACACTTAACATCTTTGAAGGTGCCCTGGTACAACTGCACAGCCCTCATTATGAGTCACATTATAATCTATGAAATCAGTCACGGAAGTTAGAGAAATAAAGGGGATTTCCCCTAGGTGAATGTTACACTGCACTTGACTCTTCTAAACAATGCCCTTTGAAATCACATGACTTTGAGCTTTGTTATTGAAGACTTAATAAAAATAATGAGGAGGACTTGTGGCACCCTAAAGACTAACAAGTTTATCTGAGCATAAGCTTTCATGGTCTAAAGCCCACTTCATCAGATGCATGCAGTGGAAAATACAGTAGGAAGGTATATATAGAGAACATGAAAAAATGGGGGTTGCCATACCCACTCTAATGAGACTAATCAATTAAGGTGGGCTAGCGTTACAGCTGGTATGGCAACCCCCATTTTTTTATGTTCTCTGTATATATATATATATATATATATAATCTTCCTACTGTATTTTCCACTGCATGCATCTGATGAAGTGAGCTTTAGCCCACGAAAGCTTATGCTCAGATAAATTTGTCTAAGATGCCACAAGGACTCCTCGTTCTTTTTGCTGATACAGACTTACACGGCTACCACTCTGAAACCTGATAAATTGACAAACTAAAAGTGTTTAGTTCACATTCCTGTCGATAAGGCTAACGTTATTTTTATCTGTTTATTGAGTTAATGGAATGGGGCAGTGGGTCCAACATTCACCCTTTACTCATTTTAATTTCAATAACTTGATTTGGAAATGCATTTTCAAAGACATATTTTGAGATATAGCCCACACAGTACACAAGCCATATTTTGACACTGACTTATGGCAGAATGGTCTCCAGAATACTCATGCATTTCTCAAAGCTTTCCATGAAGATTCAGCATCAGTTTGTTTAAAAACAGACTCTTTGCTGTGAAAGCCACATTCGCTGTTGGACCAAGGTCTGAGATACTATGAGTCCTTGAGGAAAGCAGTTTATTAAAATACAGTTTGAAATAATAAAATTATAGAAACAGAGAAGTTGGAAAAAGTAAACACTTGTTACCCACTTGTAACGTACCTCATTATCCCTAACCTGGTTCTTGCTTGCATATTTATACCTGCCTCTGGAAATTTCCACTACATGCATCTGACGAAATGGGTATTCACCCACGAAAGCTTATGCTCCAGTATGTCTGTTAGTCTATAAGGTGCCACAGGACTCTTTGCCACTTGTTACCCAGTTAGTTAGTCCACCCAGTCTGAGGGCATACTGCCTGGGTTTGTGATCTTTATAGGTCTTCAGGCTTAGATAGAGACATATAGGTAAAACTTTATGTATCTATAGATATATAAATAAAACACACTGGCCAAGATTTTCAAAAGTGACCAATGGTTTTAGGTGCCCAGTTGAACACACCTTAAGGCGACCTACTTTTCAGATGATAGGTATTCAGCACTTTCTGAAAATCAGACCCCTTCAAGGGTCTACGCTGTGGCTTCTTTTTTGAAAATCTTGGTCATAACTTATATGTAATGGAGACACAGGTGTCTGAAGGAGACATAGGTGTCTGAAGTGCTTTGAGACACTTCTGGATGAAGGAGGCTATATAACTATAGTAAAGAACATAATTATCAGACACATAGATAAACACAAATTTGTTGGGGAAGAGTCAACACAGTTTTGGTAAAGGGAACTCATGCCTCATCAATCTATTAGAATTCTTTGAGGGGGTCAACAAGCAGATGGATAAGGGTAATGTAATCAATGTAATATACTAGAATTTTCAATAAGCCTTTGACAAGGTCCCTCATCAAAGGCTCTTAAGGAAACTAAGTAATCATGATATAACAGGGAAGGTTCCCTCATACAGCAGAAACTGGCTAAAAGATAAGAAACAAAGGGTAGAAATAAATGGTCAGTTTTCACAGGGGAGAGGTAAATCGCAGGGTTCCCCAATGATCTGTACTTGGACCTGTGCTGTTCAACGTATTCATGAATGATCTGGAAAAGGGAGTGAACAAGGAAGTGGCAAAGTTTTCAGATAATACAGAATTACTCAAGAGAGTTAGGTTCAAAGCTGACCGAGAAGCGTTACAGAGGGATTGCACAAAACTTGGTGACTGGGCAACAAAATGGAAGATAAAATTCAACATTGATAAGTGCCAAGTAACGTGCATTGGAAAAAAATAACCCTAACTACAGATATAAAATTAGCTGTTACCACCCAAGAAAGCAATCTTGACGTCACTGTTAATAGTTCTCTGAAAACTTCAGCTCAACCTGCAGCAGCAGCAGTCAAAAAGGCTAACTTGAGGTTCTCAACGTTTTTCTTTTGGAGGCCCCCCCAACATGCCATAACAACAACTCCACAGCCCAGCATGGGAGGGGGGCTCTGGGTTTCAGCTGAATGGGGTGGGGTTTCTGCCCCACAGAACTGGGAGGAATCAAGGCTTTTGCCCCACACGGCGGGGGACTTGGGGCTTCTGTCCCATGAGACAGCTTCGGCTGGGACTTGGGACTTCCACCCTGCAGAGAGCTTCTGCTGGGGTTTGGGGTGCCAGGGCTTGGGACTTCTGCCCCAAGGGGTTCTGGGGCTTGGGACTCCCTGCTTCAGCTGCCAGGGGCTGGGGCTCAGGGCTCTAAGCGGCCCTGCTTCGTGGACCCCCTGAAACAATTCATGGACCCCCCAATAGGCCTCAGACCCCCAGTTGAGAACTGCTGTGTTAACAAAATGTTATGAACTATTAGGAAAGGGACAGATAATAAAACAGAGAATATCAAAATGCCACTATATAAATCCATGGTGCACCCACACCTTGAATATTGTGTTCAGTTCTGATTGCCCCATCTCAAAAGGGATATAGTGGAATGGGAAGAAGTTCAGAGAAGGGCAACAAAGATGATCAAGGATCTGGAATGGCTTCCATAGAAGGAGAGACTAAAAAGATGAGGGCTATTTGGCTTAGAAAAGAGACAACTAAGGGGAGATATGATAGAAGTCTATAAAATCATGAATAATGTGAGGAAAGAAAACATTACTTACCCTTTCCCACCATTAAAAAAACCAAGGGGCCACCTGATAAAATTAATAGGCAGCAGGTTTAATACAACAAGAGGAAGTACTTTTTCACACAAAGAATTAAAAAAGGAACTGGATACGTTCATGGAGGATAGGTCCATTAGTGATGGCAATTTGCCAAGATGGTCAGGGATGCAACCCCTAAAGCTCTGACTGCCAAAAGCCAGGTTGGGGAAGACTGGGGTGGATCACTCCAGCTGTCCTGTTCTGTACACTCCCCATGAATCTCTGGTATTGGCCTCTGGCAGAGACAGGGTACTGGGCTAAATGGACCATTGATCTGACCCAGTCTGGAATTCCTTATGTTTTTGTAGAATGTAAGTTGCCAGAAATACCCTGAAGGTCTTTTGGCTCATAAGATAGATAACTTTTGATCTGAGATCAAGTTTGTTCATCCATTTGCAGCAGGTTATTTACAGGAGTCTTCATGTTAATGGATCGCATTGAGCAAGAAATGCTGTCACTGAATTCCTGGATAGCATTTGTAGCATTTCAGATTGTTACCACATTCGTTAGAGCAGAATTACAACCCTTAAAGGTTTTATACTCTGGGTATTGCCAACAGGGCACATTTTTCTTCCCTGTGGAGTAATATGGACATCTGTGAACACACTTGAGGGCTAACTGGAAGGACTGTCTTGTGGTTAAGGCACTGGACTGCAAGGCAAGAGGCCTGAGTATAAGTCCTGACTGCCACAGACAACAGGCAAGTCACTTAATCTCTCAGTCCCCTATCAGTAACGTGGGGCTAATTATCCTTCCTTTCCACCACCCCTGTCTGTTTAGATTGCAAGGGGGTAAGGATCATGTCTTACTATGTGTTTATATGACACTTTGGCCAATGGGGGAACCTGATTTCAGCAAAGACACAGGTAGTCTGTCTCTGGAAAGAAGGTTGTGACTGCTCCTTCCTGATATAGATCAAGCCTGATTGCTGGAGCATTATGCACTTCTGCAGAATGCATTGGCAAGTACAGTTCGAATTATTGTTTTTAATTTGGAAAAACCTAAGTACAGTTTGGATCCATGGTGCCTTAAAGATCAGCAGGCTCTCCGCCTAAGCACCATCCCAGTGGAGATCAGCCAGGCTGGTCCTGCTAGATCTGAATAATCAGGGAACAAGAGTTCTCACCAGGGGACCCCAACTTGGAATTCAGTTCCCCTGCCAGTACAACAAGATTTCACTGATCTTCAGGGCCGTGTGCATGGATCATCTTTTGAGTTAAGTTTCTGTCCAAAGGTGGGGATTAATGCAGTGTAATGGTTGCGTGAATACACAGGGTTTATTTTTGTCATGGTTGTGTTAATTTTTAATTTGTGTTTTCCTTGTATTTATGTACCTGCTCAGAGATAGTTTATGGCACTCACTCTTTCAGTTTATTGAATGTTAGCCTAACATTTGTCACAGTCCAGGGCAACTCCCCCGTATTTCCCTCTACGGTACAGCCAGGATTCCCCTGGTTGTCACCTGTGCTGTGTGGAGACCTGCATCTCTCTTCCTTCTGACCAGGGTATTCCCAGGTTGAACAGTTCCCTCTCTTCACTATGTTATTCCCAGCAAAAGCCAGTCTGCCTAAACAAGCCTGCTTCGCTTCTCCCCTCAGAGATGGAACACCGTGTAATTGCCAACAGCTGTAAGTTACGGCACACCTCTTCCTAGGCAAGCCTGTTATATTTTAAGGTAACAGCACTATGGAGAAAAACGCATTAAAAACATTACAAGAACCTACCCACTTGCTACTAAGCTTACCAGAGATCCCTCCCAGTTTCAACAGGGGCTGTGGCAGGTGATTAGTCCTTCATACCTCACAAAGGGGTTTCATCATAGTCTCAGCGCAGAACTCACACACTCCTGAAAGGTTTTGTCCCTCCTTTATATATTGGAGACCTTTGCACTGAAGTTTACAGGAACAGGTAATCAGTAGACAATGGGGTTCTCTCCCCCAGGTGTAGTTTCCAAAGGATGGATTAAAAGTGAGTCATTTGCATTCCCCTCACCCCCAAGTATTTCCTAGGAAATCCACTTCACACCTATTGTCCAAAAAGGTTGTTGAAGTTCCCAATATCTCCCAGAGATTGTGTTAATCCTACTTTCCTGCTAATGAAGTTCCAGACAATACCACAATAGTACACAAACATTTGCAATTTCAATACAGTGGACCCTAAAGCTACTAAACATAATTCCATAAGGTTTGCCCAGGATATTGCAAGATACTGTCCATATCTGTTACAATAGTGACTTCCCTGTAGCCCAGCAATCCCTGCCTGCCTGTAGGAAGAGTGTCTACAAAGAAGAAATGAAATGACAAAGAATTCAAACCCCAAATATGGGTGTTGCCTGAGCGTGCTAAGTGCTGTAGGTCTCCTCCACACCTTCCTCAGTATTCCCCTAGAGAACCCTAATGATCTTTGACTCCCAAGCTGGAATTCAAGCCCAGAAAAGCAAACATTCTGAGAGACAGCACGCAAGAATGTGACCCAGCAGGGTGGGGTGGTTTTCTATTTCCTGATTGGTGGGGCGAACCCGAATTGATCACGATAGTATTTTTCTTCTCACATCACGAGTACCTGGTTTCCTCCCCAGCTGACCTCTCTCAATATATAATGACTTCTAATAGAGTCCATTGTGGGAATAAATGGAAACTCAGATTTCTATTTGTGTACAGCAATCCTTCCAATATCCCTGCAATGAGAGATTCAGGCATTGTTTCTGTAATCTGACATTTACTCCCTCAACAGAGTTTTTTCCTTGTATGAATACATAACTAAAAGATCAACATATCTCTCATCCTTCTGGTTTTGTGAGCATTTGTCTCCATTTAGAGAGACTGGGCAAAAATGCATGTTAAACAAATCTAAAAATCAAAAAAGAGTCCAACAAAAAGTGGAAACTAGCTCAAATTACAAAGGATGAATACAAGTATGTAGGGACAAAATTAGAAAGACCAAGGCACAAGACAAGATCAAACCAGCTAGAGACAAAGGGTAACAAGAAAATATTCTACAAATACATTAGAAGCAAGAGGAAGACCAAGGATAGGGTAGGCCCATTACTCAATGAGGGGGGAAAAATAAGTACAGAAAATGTGGAAATGGCAGAGGTGCTTAATGACTTCTTTATTTCAGTTTTCATCAAGAAAGTTAGTGGTGATTGGAGGTCTACCGTATTGAATGCCAGTGAAAATGAGGTAGGATCAGAAGAGGTTAAAATAGGGAAAGAACAAGTTAAAAATTACTTGGACAAATTCGATGTCTTCAAGTCACCAGGGCCTGGTGAAATGCATCCTAGAATACTCAAGGAGCTGACTGAGGAGATAGCTGAGCCATTAGCGATTATCTTTGAGAAGTCGTGGAAGCACTGGAATAAATTGCCTATGGAGGTTGTGGAATCTCCATCACTGAAGATTTTTAAGAGCAAGTTAGACAAACACCTGCCAGGAATGGTCTATATAATTAGTCCTGCCATGAGTTCAGGGGACTGGACTAGATGACCTCTTGAAGTCCCTTCCAGTTCTATGGTTCTGTGAAAGCTAAAAAAGGGAAATGTCTGAATGCACCCAACTGAAAACAGAATAAAAGGGCTTCCCTCCCCACCCATAGCCCCCACCTTCCCTTATTCCAATACTGCTGTACAGGTTTATTCTAGAGAGCATTTCCCATCTGGCTGTTAGAATATTTTTTCCTTCTGAAAGAAGTTGCAATTAGGAAGATGTTAGGCCATGTCTACACTACAAAGTTAAGTGGGTACACAGCCACCAGAGTTATTATATCGCACATGCACACTACGCTTCTTGTGTCAGGAGTGTGTGTTCTCACCAGGAGTGCTTGTATTGATGCAAAGTGCAGTGCACCGTGGGTAGTATAGCACTCTGCAACTCACCGCCATCCAGCACAGGGTGTTTGGGGCAGTTTTTGAAATGCCTGATAGGGCCAAAATGAGTCATGCCGGGGTCAACTTCCCTTAATGCAGTGTTCTCTATCCCATAATTTCATATGCATCCCATAATATTTTGGGCCATCTTTTCAAAATCCCTGCAGGTGGAGGGTCCCTGGTGCAGTTCCCCACAGCTGCCCCCATGGCTCTTACCATCGCCGGGTTGCGGAACCCCAGCCAGAGCCAGGTCCAGGTAAGAGCTGCCTTGCAGGCAGCTGTGGGGAGCCTCAGACCCTCCTGTCCTGGGTGGGAGGCCCGTGAGGTGGGGACATAGGCCAGAGGCTGCTCTCAACCCCCTCACTCCAGGCAGGTGGAAGGTCCATGGCACGGCTCCCCACAGCTGCCCATGTGGCTCTTACCATGGCGAGGCTGTGGCCCCCAGCTGGAGCCGGGTCCAGGTAAGAGCCACACAAAGGCAGTTGTGGGGAGCCGCAAACCCTCCTGCCCTGGGTCTGCAGCTCCTGGCCCACTCCAACTTCTGGCTTGGCTGAGGGTGGGGCCTCAGGCAGAAGAGGAGAGGCAGGGTGGAGGCCCCTGGCCCCCCCACTTTTGGGCAGGCTCTGCCACCCTTGCACAGCGGTACAACAGTCAGTGTATTCATGATGGAAATAGGAACTTAGGATACCAAACTCACTTCTCTGGATCCCCAAAAGGAATAAGCATACTTCTTCTTGGGATTGATAGAGCACGGTGCCAGTCACAGCACTAGCCATGGTGAGTATGGCCCTAAGGGAAGCGGGGGAGGTTAGGGAAGTGAGAGGGGAATAGGTCACAGGCATGTGTATTGTACAGGGCAATGGAACTCACATTTTTCCACAGTTGGTGGTGATTGTAGCTCATATCTCACTCCAGAGAGTAACAGGTGTTATGAAAGAACTGGATTTGACATAACCCACATCCATCTTGGGCACTTCACCCACATAAACAGGAAGGGAGGACACCACAGAGTCAGGAAAAATGTGGCCATGGCTTAGGCAGACAGAAGAAAAACATCTGCACAATTGCAGTGTTACTAACTAAGACAGATAATGTGAAAGGAAAGAGTCATGTGAAGGGGATGAAGTGTGAATAGCTGACCTTGGTCTGGGTGCCTGTGTCCGTAAGTTTTTTGTTGAAGTTGCTTTGCTGATAAGTAGAATAATGTATTATTATTCACTGTTGCTAGGGAGATTGCTAACCTATTAGAGGCCGTTATGAGTTATTGGCTTTGGAGAAAACCTATAATGAGTTTAGTTAGAGAGTGTCCTTTGGAGGAGCTTGGGAGAGAAGTTTGGGGGGTTTCTACAAGTAGGAGACTGACATCAAACTCTCCAGTGGCAAGGAGAAATGCTGGCCACCAGAACCCTGCTGCTGAATCAGTCAACACCATCCTAGACTTTGGGTAACTATATTCTGGGATGTTCTAGATAGGGCTTTGGAGCCGAGCCCGGAGCTGGAGCACAGAGCAGCTCCGGAGCAGTGGAGCTGCAGGTTTTTGCCTGAAGCTGGAGCGGAGCCGGAGCACAGCTCCAAAACCCTGGTTCTAGACTATTACTAGGTTTTGATATGTGCTTTAGACTCAATAAAAAAGGATTCTGGGGTGAAAGCACTCTTGTGTGTACCAATCATTTATCAGACAGAGGAGCTGTGTCCACATTGATTTATGTCCTGATGCTGCCTGGAAAACACAGATTAGTTACCAGAGCTTTTCATCCAGAAAAGCCCAAGTAACACAGGCAGAGAGAGCACAGCTGCTGCTGGAATCCCGATACCATCCAGACCCGTATGCTACTAGGCTGGGTACTGCAATCATGCCTGCTGAAATAATTGCTGAGTGGTGTGGGAAAGTGTCCTACCTCAGAGAAAGAAATAAGGCAGCCTGCCCCAGAAACTTTTGGCAGAGGATTGCAGAGTACCTCCATGAAAGTTTCATCGAGATCTCTACGGAGGATTCACAGGACATCCCGGTGCACACAAACAAACTGCTCCGTGAGGCCCGCTTCCGTGGAACTCTAGAAGGGAATGAAAAGCAGATGACAACTCTGCCTCTCTTGGTTGTTTCATTACCTCTTCTAGCAGAAGTAAAAAAAGAGTAAATTAAAAGATGCATCCTGCTACTTTGGGGGTTCCATCCCTGTAATTTCTAAGCAAACTGCATACTTACCAGAAGTTGCTTCCCCTGTGTCAGGCTTGCCCATGTTCAACTGTCAGGAGTGGCTGGACTGCAGTGGAGTCTATGAAGGGCCAAAATTCCAATAATATGTATGTAAGATCTTGAGCACACTGTCTGTTAACAATCTGTCACATAGGCCCAAACTCCACGGCTTGGTCTGAGGCATGAGGCCTAGTTAACAATGGACAATACATGGCTAAAGAAAAGCTGGGATAAGCAGGAAACAACCTTGTGTGTTCAACTGTACATAAAATAAGATGAGACAGCATAACTCCCGGGGAGAGCAGTAATTGGGAGGCTTATGAATTATAGGCACATAACTCACTGAGGGGGGCCTTACAGTCTGCTCCCTGGTTCAGGAGGAGATAACTGTACTTACTCCCGACCAAGGTTCAGGGAGAGACCTAACATGACAGCATGAGTTATGGCATCCGTCCCTCACAGATGCCAATCCTAGTTCACAGGAACGTATTGGTGAACTATACACGATTGTCATGTTATACCAATAAAATAAAAACCAGCAGGATCTTATTAAAGAGGAAAAGGCAAAATACCACATTTATTGTGAATACAGAAAGAATCCTAGTAAGCAGTTAGTTATAGCTATAACATTCCATTCAATCTCATATTTATTCACACATACACACACACACACACACACACACACAGAGGTTCTGCAAGGTTGTTATCATAGTTACCAGCCTTAGAGTTGCTCATGCCAAGCCACTGGCCAGGTGGCCTGGACATGAGGAGGGAGCAGGGCCTTGTCAGATGCTCATCTGATGCTCCTGGAAGTTGGTTTGCAGAATCAGACCCCAAAGTTCTCACTTTCTAGAGTCCATTTTTATAGGAATTTCTTCCTGTGCCAGTCTATGGGAATTGCTTCATCATGCTGTTGCTGAATCAGTCAGCAGATGTCACATTCCTGACGGCTCCGTGCTGCCAGATGTTATTTTGTTCTTTGGTTCTCCCATTCTTGAGGCTGTTGGGTGGATTCCAGTCTGCCCTCTGGGGGTCCTCTGGTTATTTCCACTTGACGCCTTCTTCAGCCGATGGACACTGGATTCTTAGGCTGGCACCTCCCTGATCATTCAGTTATTATCCACACCAAGCATCCATCCACATACATCCTCTATCTCTATTTTAATCACAATTGTTAATACAACAAAAGGGCGGGGAGTCTCTGGGTGCTGTTTCTGTTGTTACAGAGTATTGCTTTGAGTCTCTCTCTGTGTGAATTGCTTTGAGAACAGATTCTGTCTTAGAATGTACTAACGCAATTAGCAGCTTGCAAGTTTCACACACAGAGGGAGAGAAACAGTACCAAAAACCAAGAGACCTCTTAATTAGTAATACCCTGGAATTTAAACTATGGGGAATCAAACTCATTTGTGATTTTAATACAGAACTTCTTTAATATGATCCAACAGTCATTGCTGTGTACTCTTTACTGTTCTTTTTTGCTTTAAGATCCTCCAGGAATGTACCTGTGGGCCAACCTGTCTGGAAAGAGCCACCATCATTTCTATGGACCTGAAATCAGGATTTAACTTACACATTGCAAGTGGAGAATTTTGAGGGATAACACCTGTGTATTAGCAAACATGTTAACCTGAGCCATGGGAGGAGCCATTATGTAATCTTTTATACTACTGGTTTATTATGCTAATTTTGTCTTGCTGCTAGAACCTATCCAGGGGCCGGGAACTCCCACTCCATTGCTTCTCTCCGCCCATTGGCGCCCTATATAATCTATGGTAATCAATTGTTTAGCAGTGTCTCACTGAGCCTAATAAGCAAAGTGACACTCCGCCAGCGTTGCATGTAATAAACCCTCGTGCTTGACTCTACACGGTGTCGAACTTCTGTTCCTTCAGTCTAAAACATGTCCTGGGTCACTGCACAGCTGGATCCCCCAGTCACTTGTCCTCCATACTCCCTCTTCCTCATCCACCTCCTCATCCTTGCTGTTTATGGCAGCAATCTGTGATTCAGGCTCCTCGGAAATATCCATGGTGCTTTTGGGAGGGGGCGTCTCTCCACTGAGGATGGCTTGCAGCTGTTTGTAAGAGTGGCAGGGCTGTGGATCAGCACTGGATTGGTTGTTGGCCCCCCCGGCCTTCTGGTACGCCTGCTGCAGCTCCTTGACTTTCACACAGCACTGCTGCTGGTCTGTGTTGTAGACCTTCTTCTGCATCTCCCACGCAATCTGATCATAGACATCATGTTTCTATGGCTGGGTCGGATCTGTGCCTGCAAAGCCTCTTCTCTCCACAGACTCAGGAGATCCACCCCCTCCTGTGTACTCCAGGCAGGAGCGTGTCTGCAGCGTGTAGTCAGCATCATCAGCTGGGCAGCTGCAATCAACAGTGGAGAGCTGCTAGGTGTTCTCACCAAGCCGGGCAACCAGGAAACAGAATTTCAAAAATTTGCAGGGCTTTAAAGGGTAGGGGCAGTTTCCTGTCCACCTGACCCCTGGGCAACAGGAGTTCATAATGGTGACCAGAGATGCACTGTGGGACAGCTCCTGGAGGCCAGTAACCATGTCTACATGATCACAGTGTCAACCTAACTACATAGACCATGACTCTATGCTGCTCAGGGAGGTGATGTTATGATACTTATGCCAGCGGGAGCAAAATTTAAGTGTAGACACATCCACAGCTAGGTGGATGTAAGCTGCCTTGCGTCAACCTAACTATGTAGTGTAGACCAGGCCTCAGCTGTGTGAGCCTCCAGCATGGGATGCAGGGAAACTTTGATCATTTTGATTCTTGGCCTGAGACATCAGGTTGTTTAAACAGCCCTGCTCTACATCCTCCCAATTAGTGACTTAGTTAAATAGTGAAGGAATGGCAAAAGCAAGGCCTTGAAACTGCTGTTGAATACATGCATGCGATCTAGTCTATATAGGTTCTTCTACTATGTCCATCACTAGAGTATCTGAACACCTGTCTCAGGCAGGATTGTTCGTGAAGCCGTACGGTACATATGCATTAAAGTGTATAGGTCTTTACATAGAATGGCAGGGAATAAAGGGTGGAGGGGATTTCATAAACATGATGCAGGACTGGGTTATAGAAACTTTCACCTCTAGGTTGTCCCAAGTACATGGAGGCTCAGACAGAATAGTAATGACTGTCGGGTGCCCTTTGTGATATGAGTTAGTGCTCTCAGCCCAGTTCTCAGTAAACAGGGTTTACACTACAAAAATCAGCACCTCAGAGTCAGCAGAGAGCCAAGCATGGAATGGGAAAGAATTTGAATTCTCTTCTCTCTTCACCAAGTCATAGTGGCGTAGAGATGGGTGAACCATTAACAGAAGACCGTTTAGCAGAAGGATGTTACCCTTCTTTCTGTTCCTAGATTTTCCGGGCATGTATTCATAGCCAGCAGTTTGCCTGTATAGCTGCCTTGGCTTCTCTAGTGAGTCTAGCAAGAATTAGGCTTTCACCACTACAGAGAGTGATAATTCATTAAGGTTTGTTAAGTATCAGAGGGGGAGCCGTGTTAGTCTGGATCTGTAAAAGCGGCAAAGAGTCCTGTGGCACTTTATAGACTAACAGACATATTGGAGCATAAGCTTTCGTGGGTAAATACCCACTTCGTCGGATGCATGTTTGTTAGGAGCTTTTCTCCAACCTTCAAAATGGTATTAAAATAACTGTTCACAATTCCACCAGAAGGTGGTAGTGTTCAATTTGCAAAGCATACACCGCTCCAGCTGGATGGCAATTATAACAGGCTGTAATATCTCAAACAGAATAGACCAGGCTTTGAACTCACATAGTCTGAAAAGCAACAAGGAAATGTTCATATCACCCACAACCATCTTGTCTGTCTTGAGTACAGTGAGACTCTTTTTACCATGCCCAAAGGGCCACATTTTCAGAGGGGCTCAGCACAGTCTCTGAACTTTCAGGTGCTATTTTGCATGGGCATGTCCATTGCACAAAATAGGACTTGCCACTCTTTCCTTGCGCAGAACTGCACCTGTGCACACCAAGTGAGTCGCTAGCTTTCTGGGATGCCATAGGCCTGGCGATCATGAAGGTTCAGGTTGGGTTGTGTGTGAAATGAACTGATGGAATCAGGCTTATAGACAAGAATCCAAATCTCGATAAACACCACTGCCATGGGCTCTGTTGGGCCTGCTGGTCAGAACCCTCAGTAAAGAGCCTGTGGATTGAACGGGCCATGGAGTCTGAGCTCCCTTTTGCCTCAAGTGGTGATCCCTCCACGACAGCAATGAAGCACATTTGCATGGGCGTTGTTGTGGAAGCTCACACTGCCATGGCTTGTACGTAGCCACCCTGTGGCTAGCTGGGGGAATTAAGTGTCCACCAGCTGCCAAGCCAGCACTCTTCATCACAACTAAATTCACTTAAAAGAAATGAAAGCAACAACAGAAGAGAAAAAACGGTGGAACCTTCCTTGACAGCATAGCAACGGTGAGACCTACTGCGGAAATTCATAGAAATGGGCTCTCTGGGGAAACACCTTCTGGCCATATCCCAGTTACCCCAAGGGATTCTACAGGATATTCCATATTATAGAATCACTGGGAGAAAGAAAAGACCTTTTAGAGATCTAGTCCATTTCCCTGCCGGTGCAGGGTTGTTCCCTGCAGTACATTTTCCAGGGATGGGTCCAAGATGCAAAATTTTGTTTCAGATCAGATATTGGACACCCCATATTTGGGGGGGGGGTTGAACTGGGGTTTATGGTTCATCTCAAATATATGGGCCAATTGCAAAATGTTGTCCTGGATTCCAGTTCACATTGTGAAACCCACCCACCAGCCAAACTTAAGGGTGTTCAAGTCTGGGGCCTCTCTCTGGAATGTACTGCTGTCTTGGCAATACAAATGCTAGGGAATCACGTATGGCAGAGAGAGATCATCCTGCCCGCATACCCTAGTGAAACAGCAGGTCCAGTTTTACACCCAAATGATAATGATAGAGCGTATGTAAGAAAATGAGCCAGGAGCAATTGGGCACATCACAATGCATGAGAAAGCAAGAGCCTAAAGCTCTGCCATGAAAATTTAAACATGCCGAGTCGGCTCATGCGCAGGCTTGCTGGATGTGGAACAGAGGATTATGGGCCCAGTGCCTAAAGCTGGAACTTGGCATCTGCACAGCATCCTCTTGCCTTCAGCCTGGCAGGTGCTGAGTCAGGGAAAGCTCTGGTCCTAGCAGTTTGAAGAGTTCTCCCCTGAGCCCTTGAAAGCTTTTCCTGCAGCAGAGCTCAATGCCCCTGTCCCCAGGAGACTCCGTTTTGCTTGGGGGCATTCGTTTGGCCAGTGCCAGGGGTAGCACTCTCAC
Source organism: Natator depressus (assembly GCF_965152275.1). Taxonomy (NCBI): domain Eukaryota; kingdom Metazoa; phylum Chordata; order Testudines; family Cheloniidae; genus Natator; species Natator depressus. The sequence goes on from NC_134242.1 coordinate 2,426,084, forward strand.
TGTGATGGACAGTGCCTACCTGAGACGGCTCCATTGCTGATAAGCATGGGATGAGGACTGGGTGCTCATGTGCAGCAATGGCCCTGATGTTAGCAAAAGATCACATCCTTCCCCTGTCAAGGCAGGGCTCCGTACATCACGAGGAGAGTCTCTTAGTACCACACAGGTATGGTGCTAAACCCTGTATACAGTTATTCCTGCACTGGTAGCAATGATCTTGGTGCCTGGCTAGCTCAGTTGGTAGAGCATGGGACTCTTAATCCCAGGGTCGTGGGTTCGTGCCCCACGTTGGGTGTGAGCTTTTCTTTGCGGGGAGGGATAGCTCCGTGGTTTGAGCATTGGCCTGCTAAACCCAGGTTTGTGAGTTCAATCCTTGAGGGGGCCATTTAGGGATCTGGGGCAAAAACTGGGGATTGGTCCTGCTTTGAGCAGGGGGTGGGACTAGATGACCTCCTGAGGTCCCTTCCAACCCTGATATTCTATGATTCTATGATCTTTGAGAACTCCTGGACAATGGGTGAGGTCCCAGAGGTCTGGAGAAGGGCAAACATAGTACCTGTCTTTGAAAAGGGAACAAAGAGGACCCAGGGAATGATAGACCTGTCAGCCTAACTTTGATACCTTGAAAGATAGGGGGAACAAATTGCTAAACAATCCCTTTGTAAGCACCCACTGGCATGGGAACTCGGGGTGCAGCAGGTGCTGCAGCTCCTCCCCCGCCCCAGGTTTCATTGTGAAAAGTTATTGCTCGTGCTGTAAGAAGGAAGCTAGCTTTATTTCATGGTTCTTGAGAATCCCAGCGCTGTGCTACACCTGCGTGGCGTGAGCAAGAATTGCACTTTTCCATATTGCTTTTGAACACACGTGGTTTACAGTTTCATTAGCTGGCTTTCAGCACCCCCATTAAAAAAACATTCCAGCACCACTGTAAGCTCTTACAGGATCATAGGGTTCGAAGGCGCAACCAGCATGGATTTGTCCTGCCAAACCAACCTAATTTCCTTCTGTGACAGGGTTCATGTCCTAGTGGTGAGGGGTAATCAATGGTTTAATCAGGCTTTCCACACAGTCCCATGGGACATTCTCATAAGAAAATGAGGGAAATGTGGTCTAGATGGAGTTACTATAAGGTGGATGCACAACTGGTTGCAAGGCTGTACTCAGAGTCATTATCAATGGTTCACTGTCAGACAAGGATGGTATATCTACTGGCGTCCTGAAGAGGTCAGTCCTGGGCCCTCTGCAAGTCAATATTTTCACTAATGACTTGGCTAATGGAGTGGAGAATATACTTCTAAAGTTTGCAAATGACACCTAGCGGAGGGGGAGGGGGCTTGCAAGTACTTGGGAAGACAGGATTAGAGTTCAAAATGGCCTTGACACATTGGAAAATTGGTCTGTGTGATTGGGTTTACAAACTCCACACTAGAGGACAAGGGGTTAAAGAGCAACCCTGGGCCCAGGTGGCCCTGCCCACCACACCTGCAGGGCCTGCACTTGCTGGAGGCAGGGCTTTAAACGGGGAGCAGGCAGTAGAAGGGAGCAGGCTGCTGCCCTAATAGGAAAGCCTGCCCAGGAGCGCCTTGCCTGAGGCCTCACGACTCAGAGCAGAAAAGAACCCACCAGAGAGAGGCCAGAGGCCAAGCGGGCGGCTCAGAGACCTACAAGAAGTGACTTACTTTGGTGCAAGTAAAAGGGATGGGGGTAGGAAGTGGTCCAGGGAGGGTGGACAACTTAGCACCCCAAGGGACCAAGTGTAGCCCCCCACTGTTGAATCCTGGACTGGGGCTTGGTGGAGAGGGGAGCCTGGGCTCCTTTACACCCTCCCAGGGCCCTTCACCTAATGAAAAAGACCTGCTGGAATGGGCCTTGACTACTCAGAGACCCTGCCCCTGTGCAGGAGGGGAGGACTGGAAACACTTGGGGCAGGAGCACTGAAGGGCAGGACCAAACTGCTAACAGGAAGGCAACCTGCCAACCCCTACCTGACCACTGGGAAGCACTGTGGGTGGTGGTGGTGCATCTTCTACAGTCTGAAATCAACAAGAGGAAATTCAGAAAAAGATAACTACCAAATACGTAACTTACAAAGGAAAAAAATCAAATGCACAACTACAAAATGGGGAATAACTGGCCAGGTGGTGGTACTGCTGAAGAGAATCTGGGGGTTAGAGTGTATTGAATTAAACATGAGCCAACAATGTCATGCAGTGGTGAAAAAGGCTAATATAGGTCTGGGGTGTGTTAAAAGGAATGTCATATGCCAAGCATGGGATGTAATTGTCCTACTCGACTGGGCACTGGTGAGGCCTTAGCTAGAGTATTGTGTCCAGTTTTGGGTGCCACACTAAGAAAGATGTGGACAAATTAGAGAGAATCCAGAGGAGAGCCACAAAAGTGATAAAAGGTTTAGAAAATCTGACCTATGAGGAAAAATTAAAGAAACCAGGCATGTTTATTCTTGAGAGAGCCTAAGGGGAGACCTGATGACAGTCTTCAAATATGGTAAGGGCTGTTATAAAGGATGGTGACCAATTGTTCTCCATGTCCATTGAAGATAGGACAATTAGTAATGGGTTTAATCTGCAAGGGAGATTTAGGTTAGATATTAGGAGGAACTATAGTGATAGTTATGTACTGGACTAGGAAGGTTGCGGTATCCCTGTCATTGGACTTTTTTAATAACAGGTTAGACAAACATCTGTCAGGAATGATCTAGGTATACATGGTCCTGCCTCAGTGTGACCTCTGCTCAGCTTCCAAACTGTCGTGCTGAGTCTGTTGTAGGCCATGGAGGGGGCTTCACTTTGAACTCCACTGAGAATGGATTTAATATCTAAAACTAGAGGCAAGCTGAGTTTTGAATTTGGTATTGTCCAAAACCGTAAGGAAGACCAACAACAAATGAGTTCTCAAGCAGCAGCTTTGCCAGATAAAAGGAGATGGACACAATCCTGTAGGGAAAAGGTTTGGCTATGTTCCTCCTTTTGTATTACAGATTCCTGGCAGCAGGCTAACCAAACTGCAAAAAATGGAGTTTGATAATGGAGTGCAAGCCAGAACCTCAGTCGGGGTCCTTGGCATTGCCTACACAGCATGAGTGGCAGGGCAAACTCGCTGCTAGGGAAATTCCACCAAAGTCAAAAAGTTACCTGGGGGATTAATTTGGCCTGTCATTTGTTTCTTAGTCTGTGTTCAGATTTAAAATCTAGGACAACTTAAATCTTGATGTAAGCAGGCATAAACCCCATGGAATGTGACAAGGAGACTTTGAAAATACTCGGGGCTCTGTATATACTGAGATTAACTGGCATATTCTACAGTAGTATATCTACTCCTTGCAACACAATAGAGCTCCAAAAGCTAAGGTTTCATTAAAAACTCTGCTGCATAAAGTTGTGAAGAAAACCTTAGTGCAAGCAAATGGAGCTGACTCCTCAGGATTCTTTGTATCTAGAACCAAATGACCCTTTGTGCATGAACCAAAGAGCTTCGTATCTATAATTCTAGGGACTTTCTACATAGGGTGAATTTTGGTGTCTGACCAAATAATGGAATGTATATACTATATTTACCCTAACCCTGCTGACCCGTGGAAAATCCAGATGTCCAGGAAAAGACCACTTGTCACTCGTGAGGGATACTTGATATTAACAAGTCTTTCCTGATTGATAAGCTAAGATCTCTCTTATTACAGAAAACGCCCTGGGCAACAATTCCTACTAAGGACTTAGTTACAGGTATTTTTAGCCTATTGGTTAGATAAGCTGAGATACCACAGAAGACCTAATACATTACAGATATCTTTAGCTCATTGATTAGGTAAACTGAGATATCATAAAACGAACTCCTCATTTAGCTCCGTTATAGGAAAGGAAGTTTTCTTAGTCCTGAAGTATATAAGGAGGGGAGTTTTGAGGAGTTAGTTAGGAGTGAATGGAGCTGCAGTCACTTCTCCAGGTGGATTTGGTAACTGTAGCATTCCTTCCTGTATTCTGTTTTGTGTTGTATTAATCTGGGGTTAACAGTCATTGATTAAAAAAATACTAACAGTTGCAACATGAGCCGGGTGTGAATTGATGATGTGCCTTCACCTTCCCGAGTCTGCAGACTAGCTGAGAGATCTGCCCACTATCCCAGTTATCACAACAGGAGCTAACACAAGAGCAATGGAGTTCTCTGCTTCATTTCACTGCCAATCATTTTAGCACAAACATCCAGCTAATTTACTTCTCTGATCACCCCAAACTGCTTCTCACAGCTCACCAGGGCCAACACCACCCGCTGTGCACTATTAGATTCCTGGCATTTCCATTCTCAATCCTGACAGTTTCTGTAGTGCAACTCTGAGGCCTTGTCTACGCGGGCAATTAACAGCGCTGCAACTTTCTCGCTCAGAGGGGGTGAAAAAACACCCCCCCGAGCACAGCAAATTGCAGCGCTGTAAGGCACCAGTGTAAACAGTGCCTCAGCATTGGGAGCTGTGCCCCTCGTTGAGGTGGGGTTTTTTAGAGCCACAACTCTGTGTGTGGAACAGAGTCAAGTGAATTGAATTTAACATCGATATAAAAAGAGCACAGGCACTGCCCACTGAATTGTTCATGTTCATAATCTAGTGGAAACCTACATTTCTGAAGTCACTTGAATTTTTCACAGAATTTTCAACCTGCTGCATTGGAGGGATACAGAAGCCAGGAGCCCTGGTTGAGGGATATAGGTGTGATGGGTTCCCCCCAGGGTGCCACCTGGAACTGGGGTACCACTGAGTCCTCTGACCCACCAGCCTGGGCTCCCGCACACTGTACTGCTGTGTCAAGCTCCAAAGCCCTCCAGCCTGCACTTTCATCAGCCTTCATATAGGTCGGGCCACACCCAGCTGCAGTTACATGCAGGCTCTCTGACCAGCCCCTGCATAGGAAGGCTACAGCTAAGGCAACTCCCAGCTCCTCATGCACGCCCCCGGGGATATAAACCCAAAACTATACCATCTTGCGCTGCACAAGGAAAAGTTTGCCCCCTCCCTTAATGTGGAAAGGAATATGCAACAGGTTTTTGCCCCTGAGCTTTGATTCCCACACACTGCATTCCAACTCACTTTTTTAAGATAAAACAAAAACAGGTTTATTAACTACAAAGGATAGATTTTAAGTGATGGCAAACAGATCAAAGCAGATTACCTAGCAAATAAACAAAACATACAAACTAACCTTAATATACTAAATAGATAAGGTGATGATCTGCTATTCAAGCAGGCTGCAGATTAAGGTGCACACTGCACTTGCTTTACAGCTTGGAATCCCCAGGTGTTTCATTCACAGGCTAGAAATCCCTTTAGCCTGGGTCCAGCACTTCCCTCCAATTCAGTCTTTGTTCCTCAGGTGTTTCCAGGAGTCTTCTTGTGTAGGGAGTGAAGAGCACCAGATGATGTCACTCCCTGCCTTATATAGCTTTTGCATATGGTGGAAACCCTTTGTTCCAAAGCTTGGTTCCCAGCCCAGCCTGTGGAAAAATACTGACATCCAAGATGGAGCCCAGAGGCATGTGGTCTGGTCACATGTCCTTGTAGAGTCATAGCAGCCATTACTTGGAGGCTGTCTGTAGCTTTCTCAGGAAGGCTCCCCAGCTGAAAGATAAGCTTCTCCTAAGGCCTATTGTTTTTTCCTAATGGCCCATTGCCCTGAATAGGCCCTTCCCCACCTGCTATCTAGACTGAAAGCATCTTGTGTAGTGGGCATTACCCAGGTGTAAATACATCTGAAATACAGGTACATAGTTAATATTCATAACTCCAGATACAAAAATGATACATGCGTACAAATAGGATAATCCTATTCAGCAAATCATCGCCTTGCCAATGACCCCTCGCATGACTTATCTTGAATACATTACAATTATGCTATAATCCTATCATGTCACTATGAAGAATGTGGGGTGCAGTGTCACAACAGGTCTAGCTTGTTGCAGGGTACATGGGTCCTTGACAGTGATGGGTGTCCCAGGGTATTTTGCGGGGCAGGGCGGGGGGAAGCACTGTACTCCAGGATGCTGCCGCCTTTGTTTTAGTTTTGAGATGAGCAAACCTCAAAGGCTGACTATGATTCTTCTCATCAGATGCTAAAGTCTTGTGCAGGAAAAACTGAGCTTGAACCCTTGGAGGAATGTGCTTTGCCACAAGATTTCCTTCACCCCTTAGGTGCTAACCTAACAGGAGAACTGACAGCAAGCAGGCCCATGAGTTAGCCCTCTATGCCATGGGATGCTGGAGTCCAATGGGGCCTGCATGTCAGAAGTGGCCAGGGAAGCAAGGGGCAGGGAGATCTCTTCAAGTCCATAGTTAGTGCACAGCTTAACTAACAGCAGGCTGACCAAGTTACGACTGATCATGAGCCGCGAGCCAGATTCTCAGCAGAGCTCTTCTGGTGATCTAAGAACTTTCACTGGCTTGGTGTCTGGGCATGCCCGTAGAGCAGTATCTTCTGGGCAATGGAAGGTGGGAGTTTTAAGAGAGAGCAGCAGTAGGTGAGTTGGTAGCCTTTTTAGGACATCTGCAATGACTTGGATGCTTGGTAATACAAGGGGGAAGCCTTCGTCCTTTTGCAGGAGACTGGACTGGTCAGTCCAAAGACATAACACCACTGTACCTCTGTAAGCACAACACACAGGTCAGAACTAGACATACCTAGGGCCTGATTGCACAAGCCCTTACTCCTGTGAGTAGTACTCGCTCCTGCAGTCAGTGGGACTGCTCATGTGAATGACTGAGATTATAGGCTGTACAAATCACCTTGTGATGCACATCCTTATTGTACAATAGCACAGTAAGGAGGGGCAAAGGCTGCTCCTTGTCGGCTCTGCACTACTTTGGGCCATTACTATGATTAGAGCAACACCATGGTTTTTTTAAAAGGGCAGATGTATATGTAAATAATTTGGAGATAGTACTGACATGTCAGAGATGGAAAATTCACTGATTCACAAAGTGTGTGTGTGTCGTACTCAGCTGAGAGACAGATTGTGTGTTTGTGTGTGATCTTTGATATTTTGGATTTCAGCCAGAATGGTTTTTAAAAAGGACATTATTATCCAAAGTGACTGTTCAATAAATGAGCTGTACAGGAGAGGGGTGGTGAGAAGGTTCTCCAAAGGCAGGGAAATCTAGACGATAAGGAACATCTAGTGAAAAGAATGTGAGTGGAATCTAGCCCGGTTCTGATTATTGCCAGTTCGGAACAGCACAAAGGAATCAGTGACCTGCTGGATTTCAAAGGGCAGCTTTAGAGGCCTGATTCTACCTTTATGTTAAAGCCACTCAAGACTTCCTTCTACCCCATTTTTATAAGCCTCTTGCCTGGGTGAGCCTCAGAGAGGAACTGGGAGCCAAGCACCCAGCTTCCATCCGCAGACACAACACCACTGACATCAATGGGGTTCTGCCCACTTACACCAACAATTAATTTGGCCCCAGATGCCCACCAAAGGCAGGATTCCTGTTAGAGCCCATCTTTGGAAGCTATCTAACCTAACTTCCACATAAACACCTTACTCCTCCTGCTGCCATCACTCGTTATTATATTGGGAGACAGAGGAAGGGTGGTAGGAGGACAGAGCGAGTAACCAGCAAAAATAAATCTCCTGATGTGTGTATCTATTGCACAGTGATCCCAGCTTTAATCATAAGGTGCGGAAGGACCGGCTATAGGAGACACTGGGATTTGTGCCCAGCTGTGTCTCGGATTGACTTCTGCATCCTTTAATAAGTCACTTAAACTGATCTAGGGAAATGTTTTCTCCCATCTGTAGAATGGGATCATCTCACCCCACTCCTAGGTTTGGTTTATCCCACTCCGCTGGTTAGAGAGAACTAGAAGTTACAGAGCTGCAGGAGGGGACAGCTGGCAGTCACCGCAGCCCCTCACCAGTGGGGTGCTGCCTGCTGCTGTGGGGCGCGGGGCTCTTTATAGCTGATACAGAGGGCGTTTTCTGTCTGCCTCTCTTTCACTTCATTGCTGTATATGGGGGGAGGGATAGCTCAGTGGTTTGAGCACTGGCCTGCTAAACCCAGGGTTGTGAGTTCAATCCTTGAGGGGGCCATTTAGGGATCTGGGGCAAAAATTGGGGATTGGTCCTGCTTTGAGCAGGGGGTTGGACTAGACACCTCCTGAGGTCCCTTCCAACCCTGATATTCTATGATTCTATATGGAACTTAGTTCCCCCTTTGTTAAGATGTTAACGATAAATAAAATGAAAAAAATGCTGCTGGATAAAAGGGGGGGTCTAAGGGGTAAGGCTTAGCAAGGCAGGAAGGAGACGTGGTCTTGAGACAAAGACAGAAGATTGGGCCTCTGGAGACCTGGGCTTAGTTCCTGGCTGTTATAGGCTCTCTGAGCAGTCAAAGAGAGACCGAATTCTAATGTTGAACTGCCCAAGTTCAGACAGTGGCAGAGAAAGTATTTCTAACTCTCATTTTTCCCCCCTCCCCATTTGTAAAACGGAGATAATTACATTTATCTACTTCATAGGGGATGTTGTGAGGCCTAACGAAATAATGGGCCTGATTCGCCTCTTATTTATACTGGTGCAGGTCAGGAGTTACACCCCTGAAGCTAGCATAATTACTGCAGTGAAAATGAGAGCAGAATCAGGCCCAGCATCTCAGAGGTGGGAACAGAATTTAGCCATTCTTGGTTACAAGTTCTGTTTTAATTCTTCTAGAATAGCAGGTTGACCTCTTCTTCACAAGAAGGTCTGCTGGGAACTTCCACAAGCTGTTTTAAGGTTTGGCAAACTTTAGCAGTCCTGGCAAGTTTGGATTAAGTTAAAGCACTTCCCAATGCCTCTAGTTTTCTAAAATAATTCTAACACCAAACCCAACAGTTCAGTATTCACTGAATGCTTTCAGTACCCACAAATTTTGAACTACTCAATCAAGTTCTTTCAAACTTGGCTTGTGCTGTAAATCCCAATGAGATCCAAAAAATAAGCAAAGTTTGAGAAAAGTCATTTCACGAGTTAAGAGTTAAGGTTGTGTATACAAAATTTCTGATCAAAACATAAGGAAAGTATGTGAGAGTATACAGGTATTTCATAGATTCCAAGGCTAGAAGAGACCACCATGATTGTCTAGTTTGACCTCCTGTATAACATGAGCCAGGGAATAATTAATAGGCAGATTTTTTAGAAAAACATCCAAACTTGATTTTAAAAATGATCAATGATGGAAAATCCACTAGAAACCTTGGCAAGTCATGTCAATGGTAAATAACTGTCACTGTGGCATTGACATCACACACTGGGAAACAGCAGCCCAGGACAGGGATAACTGGTGAAGACTTGTCAGAGAGGGAACGTCCACTTTTGCAGAAAATCGCCTTGCCCTGGTTGAGGAAAAACATCAGAAAAGAAAGAAAAGACAATCAGGCAGCAATCGTGGCCCAGCCCTGTCTTCCAACACCACCTGCAATGTCTGCCAATGAGCCTGTGGCTCAGGGATTGGACTCCTCAGTCATCAAAGAACCTCTGAACAATAAAACCTGTGAAAGATGATCCTCGACCTCGAGGAAGCGCCAGTGGTGACTGTCCCTGTTAAAAATGTCCAGTCTGAATTTGTCTAGCAGCCACCCTAGTCCCAGCTGGGCATTGACCTGCTCAGCCCCTGCCGCTGCTTTTATTTGAGCCAGCTGGGCTCTGATTGGCTGCTTCCATGCGGCCTTTCTAGGCAAGACCTGGAGAAGCCACCTTCTGGACTCTTTTTCTGGGGCAGGGAGTAGTAGGACCACAGGCCCTCCAGCAGGGGGCCACGATGGGCCAGGTACACCCCATCACAACCCATGTGACCTTCCTTGACTGCAAGATTGTGGCTTTGGGGGCTTCTCACAAAGTGTTCTTAATCAATTCCCAATTACCTTTCACATTTTTCTGATTAAATTCTTTCTCCCAGCTGATTTGGCTCATTGTTTTCAGCTGTATGAAACTGGCCTTTTTAAAGTACCAAGTATATGTATCACTGGTCTGGGAGTTATTCTGTTTGCATATTATAAATGTGATCAAGTCATGATCATTTGTACCTAAGGTACCATTCCTTTTTAATTTGGTGACCAGTTCCTCTTCATTTGTCAAGACAGGGTCCAATATAGAATTCTCCTGCGTTGGATGCAACACTTTTTGAGTTAGGAAATTCTCATCTGTAATATTGAGAAATTCCAAAGATGTTTTAGTACTGGCAGTGTGAGACCTCCTGCATATGTCTCAGATTGAAGTCCCCCACAATCACAGTTTTTCTTCCTACACATTATAGATAGATGTAAAAGGAACCAATCCTCCTGTTCCTTTGTGTGATTTGGTGGTTTGTAGCAGCCACACACTAAAACCACATCTTGTGTTTTGCAGCAAAGAGTCCGGTGGCACCTTATAGACGAACAGATGTACTGGAGCATAAGCTTCCGTGGGTGAATACCCACTTCGTCGGATGCATGTCAACTAGATCAAATGTAGCTACAAAAGTAGAACTCAGAAACGTATGAAGCAATTTTTCTCAAGCTTTCCTTAAAGCTTGAGAAAAATACATCACATAAATACATCACAGCTGGCATGGGGAAAAAAGCAGACAGGCAAGATTTCAGCCCAAAAGAAATTAATTTGCCATAACTATGAACAGAAGAATAAAGGCAGTTGGAATTAAACTTCTGCTACTGTACCTGGTATAATAAACACATTCTGGGTCAATATAATTATATACAATAAGTTTGGCTGTAAACACTGCTTGTGTTTCTTGCCTGTATTCTTCTTCATTAGCTATTTGCATTGCATGTCATATTTTAAAGCATAATACATAGCCAGGTTTGGACTTAATGCCATTTGGCAACCGGCTGTGAGCAGGTCTGAGCAGTCATTTGCACTCTATCTGAATGATCACTCAATAGGTTAAGCAGTTTCCCAGGCTGAATGTCCTGTAAGCCCAGCAGTTCTCTTGGCAGCCTCCCTAGCCATGAAATCCATCATAGTCACAAATAGAAAATAACAGGTTATGGAATATCACAATCTCATTATGGGATGTCATCCAACAGTGCAATTGGTCCTGCTTCGAGCAGGGGGTTGGACTAGATGACCTTCTGGGGTCCCTTCCAACCCTGATATTCTATGATTCTATGATTCTATGAAATGCATTGTTCCTGGTGAATTTCCAGAGAGCACAGCCCACATGGCCACTCGCATGTGATAGATGTACAGGGTCTGGATTTATAGTGAAACATGATTTACACTTGTCAGGACAGTGGCAAGAACAGACTGCAGAGAACACGAGAAATACTGTTGAGAGAGTTTCTCCTTCATGGTCTCTTAGGCACAATAATCTCTGTTCTGAAGCAGGAGTGGAAACTGTTCTCTGCTGTTATTCTGACACAGCAGAATCTGTGGAATAATGATTGCCCTTTGTATTTCATCTTTGGTGAGCTCTCAGCTTTGTCTTCCAGCCAGGAAATGAAAAGAATGTTACCAACATTCATTGAGTGAGCCTTGCAAAATACTTGTGAGCCAGGTCTGTGGCTTTGGGGAGTGTGTGAGTGGCCACCAGGCTGAAGCCTGGGGTCTCTGAGAAGGGTTTATTTCACTGCCAACTGGGAAAGGACTGATAACCTCATGAACACAGTCTCAGCAGTCAGCTCCAGCTATGCTGGGAGAAATCCATTCCCAGGAGGTATTGGCTCCTACAGTCCAATACTGCATTCCCTGCACACCCAGGAATTTCAGTCCAAAAATTGGCTTCAGCCCTGCCTCTTGGGGACTTGGAGTGTGCAAAAATGCAGGATGAGGGGCTGCTCTGATCTTTGCTGATGGCTGTCTGTTCTCTGTTAGCTGGAGTGCCCTGGAATGTAAAATACTCTAGCCACACCTTCCCCAGGCTCCAACATATCCCCTCTGCCAGAGGCTTCTGGGAGTGTGGTGGAGGAGCGGGGTATGCCAGCTGAGAAGGGCACAGCGTGGCTTTCTGCTTTCTTCATGCTGTGGTGCAAAGGGAGCCGAACGGGCTAAAGGATTAGCCAAAGTGCTGGCGGAGACACCTGCACCCTGTGAGCTAAAATAACTAACAGGTGCTAGTGAGGAAACAGGCACCAAAACAATGATTTGTACCTGGGCTGGCACTTTCCTGGCACAATAACAACTTTGTTTAGTACTTTGTCTCTCTGCTAGTCATAGCTCCAAGCCCTGTACCGAGGTAACTAATATAGCTGTGGGGTTAATACCTAACTAAATAGCAGCGCTGGGTGACAGAGCAGGCGTAGGCGGTGGAGAACAGGTTTCTTCTGATATGTGATTTCAAAACAGCGTGAGAGTGGAGGCAGTTAGGGGCTCTGGGGAAGCTGCTCCATGTGATAGGCGGTGCAGAGGAGAAGGCTCTTATACCAAGGCCGGGGGAGTGTGTGAAGGGTCTCGGGGGGGCAGAGGTAGATGAGCAGAGAGAGCTGAAAGGGCAGAGAGCCAGAGACGCAGCAACCCCTTTGATTGCTTGTAAGGAGTTATTTTATTAGACTGGAGAGGGAAGGTGCAAAAACAAAGCTCCAATAACCGGAGGGGATGATTCAAACCCAGGAGGAGACCAGTTTGTTAGGGTACACTCCTCAGCAGGAGATTCCCCTCTCCTGGCCTCCCCGCTGTATCCAGCTTGCCCCCAGCTTTGCAGGGGCTGGAGTGGTCTCCTGGTTGAAGGCTAGTGGAAAGGGTCTCTCAGGCAACCAGCTCCCAACCCACGCTGGGTTTTTACAAGTTAGAGCCCGCACCTGAAGCCCCACCTGGAAACTCCCCAGCATCCAGTGCCGCTCCTGGGGGTCAGCATGGCGTGCGCTCGCTGGGAGGACTCCATTTCCTGAGGTGCTGCAGTTGCAGAGATGCTGAGAGCACTTGGCAGTTTACCAGAGGGTTACACAGCACAGGCCCCACATTTGGCTTCGTTCATATGCTAAGCCAGCACCAGCGAAAATCCCCAAACCACGGGAAAATAACATCTCCCCCTTGACAGAGGGTGGGTGAGCGCAGCAACGTCAGCTGTCTAACACAGTCAGCACCTTTCACCCAAGCTGGTGCAGGAGGATGTCGTTACAACTTTCCCACGCTGACTTTTCCCCCTGCACACCAGGGGCATCCACCTCCAGGGAAGGCAGGAGCACAGCTTCCCAGAGAATCCCTGCTGAGGGAGGGAACATTTCCTGGCTGTATCGGTCACTGCCTCTTCTGAGCCAGTGCCAGATAGTCTTTGGGCCAGTGCTGGTCCTCCTTCAGGCTAGTCAAAGCTGCTTTTCAATGCCAAATCCTCTGCTCTGGCAGATTCTCCACTGGCTGCTAGGGCTCTGCTCTGGGTGGGTTCCCAACAGGGGAAACCAGCAATGCCTGGCTCAGTGACAAATAAACAAAGAGGAACAAACTTCCATAGAAAAGGAGAAAAGGCCAGAGCTAAATGGGTAGCGTTAAATCCCCCGAGAGAGAAAACACAACAAAACAATGCCCAAGGAAACCCAGCTCCACCCGGTGCCCAAAATAAAAGAGAACAGAGCTCCAGGGGTCTGCCGACGGTGGGGAAATGATCTACACCGGCTGGAGGAGTACAGCTTAGCTCAGCGGAGGGCATGGCTGTCCCTCCAGGCAAAGTTCTCAAAGCATCTGGGGAACATTCACCCGTTGGGTGAGCAGAATCTATGGTGCTCTTGCATGGTGACTGCAGCGGAGGGAATAACGGTGTTTTTGGTGCTCTGGCAATTCCAGACAATCCAAAAGAGTTTCACTTTGGGTCGAACTGAAACCAAAACTTCTTGAAATGTTCAGCGAACCCCAACGCCAGAGAACATTTAGAGTCAGGGAACAAAACGCTTCATTCGACTTGTCTCAGAAATGTCCTTTCAATGATGGGCATTTTAACAAAAGCGAAGGAGGATGAGAGTCACGAGAGGGCTGCGAAGGAGGAGGCCGTGATGGTGGCGGTGCTTAGGGGAAACAGGTTAGGGTCTTGAAAAATGTTTCGGTTGTGACAGATTGACATTTGCAGATGAAAACCTGGGTAGGCAGCTCCTGGCAGGTGTGCGCTTTGTTGTTGGGAAGAGACACCTGCAGCTCACGTTGAATCAGTGGGTGCGTCGCCACTGCAATAAAAGACCCACTGCTCGGGCTGCGGGGCTAGAGAATTGCAGTGTAGATGTTTGAGCTCGGGCTGGAGCCGGAGCTCTGGGACCTTTGCCCCTCGCAGGGCTGTATTGCAGCCCGAGGCAGTGGAGCTAGGCCAGCCCCAGGTCTCTCGTTGCAGTACAGACATACCCAATGAGAGCAGTGGGGCCTACAGCTGTCCAGCAGTGAGGGATATGGGCGGGCAAGGGAGCTTGGTCAAGCTGGGGGTAGAATTCAAGGGGAATGACACAAGACCTGGAATAGCTTCTAAGGGGCATTAGGGCCCCCCCCTACAGCCCTGCCATCCCGTGGGGAACCTGCAGGAGCGGTGTGCTGAGTTCTAACTGAAAACAGTAGGCACCCCCTGTGACGGGATCCTGGGGGTGCAGCCTGGGACTGTGGGACCGCTGTGCCCCCTAACTCTCTCCAGCCTGGGCTGTCTTTCTCAGCGCCTTGCTAGTGACCAGCAGCAAACCCCTCCACTCAGCACAACCACATGTGGAGCCCCACACCCAGCTAGTTTACATGAATGCTCCCAGAGCCACTCCTGAATCACACAGAGAAAGGCACCAGAGCCAAATCCCCCCAGATCCCAGCTCTGTACCCCAGGAACATACCCTCTTGCACTGCTCAAGATGAGCGGGGCAAATTTATTAATTGGTTCCCCACTTCATCAGTGGAAAGTGGATATTCACTAGCCGTTGCAAAACCTGAGTAGATTTGCCACACACTTCATACAAACTCACTGGTAAAGATAACCAGTAAAACAAGTTTATTGGCTACAAAAGATAGGTTTTAAGTGATAGCAAGTGAGAGGCAAAAAATCAGAGTTAGTTACCAAAAGAAATAAAATATAAGCATAGTCTAAAGTCTCAACCCTATTAGACTGGGCAACAACTAGACTAAGCAGTGTTTCTTACCCCACTGGATAGTGCAGTCCTTAATATGCAGATTTCACCCTTGAAATCTGGGCCAGTCCCTTCAGTTGGAGTCTTCAGAGTGTCATAGAATATCAGGGTTGGAAGGGACCTCAGGAAGTCATCTAGTGCAACCCCTGCTCAAAGCAGGACCAATCCCCAATTTTTGCCCCAGATCCCTAAATGGCTCCCTCAAGGATTGAACCCTGGGTTTAGCAGGCCAATTCTCAAACCACTGAGCTATCCCTCCCCCCTTTGTCGCTTGCAGCATAGGTGGGTGAAGGAGAAAGGCCCCGCATGTGGCCACTGTGTCTGTTTTATACCCTCAGTCCATGTGCTTGGAAAACACAAGTCCAGGCCTGTCTGGGTGGGCATTGCTCAGCATCCAAGCAAGGTTAAGCAATTCCCCTGGTGTGGCCTCATGCAGGTGAGTCATTGAATTGTAACTCCCTTGCTGGACAATGGCTATTGATGGGTTGTTTCACACGACCCTGAGAGTTGGTGACTTTCCTTGCTGCTGCCTCCGGGGAGCTAATATCTGTCTGATTCCCCAACTCACAGCATGTTTTAGTGACAACCACACAACACAATTATCATAACTTCATATACATTAATTAAATACATCTATGGATGAGAAATGACCTTCAGCAGATCTTAACCTTTCCCCTGACATCTTACAAGGCATGCTTTATATGTAATATCACAATTATATACAGATGAGGAATGGGGGGGGGGAGTTGCATGGTGCTTCCCCAAGGTACAGAATGTCACACACCCCAACTCCAGAGCCCTACATGCACTCTGGCCAGGGTCCCCAGAGCGCAGGGCTTTTACATCTTGGTGACGTATCTCAACACAGACTCCAACCCAACCCAGCTCAGGGAAATCAAAGGATGCCTTTGGCAAACTAGGGCACAGCTGGCTCTAGGACAGTCCTCCTCATCCTCCAGCCAATTGCCACTTCAAAATCCTGGCCATTTCAAGCAAAAATTAGTCCTTTCCGGCATTCCAGAACAAAACATCCATGAAAGTCAGGGCTTTTCCGATTCAGAGAGCTAGCTTGTGCCAAGGCTGGAGTGAGCCTCAAGCTGTTTCCAGGACAGTTTATGCATTTTTGATAGGCAACCTCAATGGTTCTGCATGATTTTATCTTGAACTCAAGCACCCCCTAGTTTTTGGCTGAGTTTCCTTTGAATTCTAGGGATCATGCAAACTCTACACTCAGAGTCAAGCACTGTGGGTTGGGAGTTGGGGGGAGAAGAGTGAACCCACATGAACTGGGCCTGGAAAAAGGGTTGGGTGAGAAGTGAAAACCCTGAGTTTGGTCAGTGCTGCGGCTCCCCACCCCACCCCATCGCCTGTATGAATGGTATTGTCCCTGGGGTATAATGCTGTTAGGGAGCCAACTGACCTTCACTTTCCGTTTCAGTTATTGGCATTTTCTTTGCCGACAAGTCTTACTTGAGTGCTGCTTTGGTCTGGTTATTAAGGGGACATAAAATCAGTGAAGGGCGTGAGAGAAGAACTACTGAAACACTGAAGAAAAATTTGTGGAGAGGGGAAATCGATAGCATTGCTTAAGCCACTGTCATCTGACAGCTGTTTATTAATTATAGGTATCACGCACCAATAAATTGCTCCCCGTTTTTACAGCAGGGCAGGCTCAAGTTCACTGTATAATCCAATTGATTTCCTGTCCCAGGGAGACAAAGTCACATGATCACACAGCTAATGCCAGAGCATCACTAATGATGAGGAAGCTGCAGGTCACATAAGAAAGAGCCCGCAGACATGGCTACCCCTTGTGAGATGTCAAGGAGAAACTCGCACATTCTTAGGGGTGCCCAAATTTTGCAAGACGATGTGCCCTGTCAGCACTTTGCAGGAGCTCAAGAGCCACACCTAATTTTATATCAATGTGCATAATTTGTAGCAAAACAAAAATTGACCCACACAGCCATGTGACGGAGCTGTAACCCATTTAGTAGAATACACACATACAAAGCATCCCCGAGAATGGGCTGTTCGTACTTCACCTCAGTATCTAATCTGCTTGAGAGAGAGAAGTGAGTCCTGAGCTTTGATCATGGGCTTGAAATACAGGCCTTTCTAGTCCAATCCACACTTTACCACTAGCTCCCTCTGCGAGTGCTCGGCCCTTTTGAAATTCAGACCATTTATTGAGGTACCCAAACACGGATTTAAGAGCCTAATTTTATTTTATTTTTATTTATTCAGAGTCAATAAAAAAGAGACCTATCCAAGGCTCTTGGTGTGTCCTTAACATAACAACAAACCCCAGCAGCAGGAACTCCTCCAGTGACTTACAGGAAAGCTCCTTTCCAACCTGCACCGTTCCGGGAATAGGCCAGCAACCCACTCCAAAATCCCTGCTCAAACACACGTCTCTTGCAGCACTCCTGGAAGATCACCACATTCAGGCTATTTCGGAGCACAGGGCCTAATTTCTGGAAAGCGTGGTCTTACCACATGTGCTTCCATCTGATCGTGTTGACAGTGGGGATGTTATTACCTCCCTCCCTGGGCAGGGTGTTGAGAGGGGAACTTAGCCAGAGCAAAGTATTTTTCTCTTAGATACTGAGAGAGATTTTACGACTCCCCCGACTATCCTGTTTTATTACAGCACTGCACTTAACACCTCAGATAAACCATTGAATGTGACACTGCATAAAGCCATTTATAAATTACTTCAGTGTCCGAGCCCCCTGGGAAGGAGGCAGATCTTACATTTTACAGCTGGGGACTCTGAGAGGTTAAGGCTTGATCAGATTCGGTGCAGAATGCCCTCAATTCCCGCTGACTTCAATGAGAGCCCAGGGGGTCAGTTAGTCGCAGGACTGAGCTCAAAGTGACACCTGTTAAATCCATAGCAGAAGAGAATGCAGACATCCCGCCCCTCGGCCCTGTGTTTTGTCCACAAGACCATTCTGCTGGGCCTTTTTATTTGGTTTCTTTGATGTAGCACTGCTGATTTCTGGTCCTGCCTCATGGCACCTCATCCAAAGCAAACTGAAATCAGTGGGTTTTGGATCAGGCCCTAAATATGCTAGAGACTGTTCCTGAATAGCTTTCAGAGTAGCAGCCGTGTTAGTCTGTATCCGCAAAAAGAACAGGAGTACTTGTGACACCTTAGAGCTTATGCTCAAATAAATTTGTTAGTCTCTAAGGTGCCACAAGTACTCCTTTTCTTTTTGCGAATACAGACTAACACGGCTGCTACTCTGAAACCTGTAAATATGGTCAGTAACTTTCATAACGCCGTCACTTTTTTTTGCTCTGCAATAACAACAAAACCTTTCGTGTCCATCTGAAATATGGCCAGGGATATATCGGCCTTACGAGACCCTGGAAGGCTTCCAGTGGTTTTCCAGTGTGAGAGTATTTTCATTGTCGAAGGCCAGACATCTGCATGGTGACTGTAAGTTTACATTAGACAAATGTTTGCAGTGATGCCCAGTCTGTCAAATGGGGCTGATATTACTACCCCACAGAGAAGCTGGGAAGTTGAATTGTGACGTGCCATGGAAGGAGCTCAGATACTGTGGGGCAGGGGTGAGAGAGATTTGTTTAAGGCTTCACTGAGGATTGCAAACCTTTCCGCTAAGCCTGGGGAGAACGTATGGTCTTACGTCCACATTATGTGAAACTCAAGAGACCAAGATAATCCTGGTGGGTTTGGCTGAATTTCACCTCCTGAAAACACTCCTTTTCCGTGATGCCAAAAACGTAACGGCTAGGCTGCTGGTATCCCGCGAACACAGCCTGTCATTCTGACCAACGCTGTTTCAGGGTTTCCTTGTGTTCCCCTGTCTGTCTGTCTCCATCTGGTGTCTCTTGTCTTATGCTTGCAGTCAATGTTCCCTCTAATTTTTTACATCCATGTGCGGAATGAATTTTGTTATGTGCACCAATATGGCGGTGATGTGTGGCGGGGGTGGGGCCGAGGGGTTTGGGGTATGCGAGGGGGCTCAGAGCCAGAGGGTTAGGGTGTGGGGGGGTGAGGGCTCTGGCTGGCTCTGGGATGGGCCTGGGGCAGAGGGGTTTGGGGTGCGGGAGGGGCCTCAGGGCTAGGGGTGCGGGGCTCTGGGGTGGGGCTGGGGATGTGGGGTTTGGAATGCAGGCTGTGCGGTCTGCAGTGGGGAGAGAGGACTCTCCCCAGACCTTTCTCGCTGCAGCATCCCAGGGCAGGTGGAGAGGTGCCTCTCCCCGGCTGCGGCAGCTCCGGGGCTGGGGCCAGGGCGCCTCTCCCCGGCAGCTCTGAGGCTGGGATGCGGGACAGGCACCTCTCCCCATCTGTGTGGCCCTTGATAGTCTGCTGCATGCTTTACACTTAGTTTGCAGTGTAATCTCCTTGAAACAGGGACCATCTTTTGTTCTTTTGTTCAGCACGTAGGTCTTGGGACTCTTAGGCACTACAGTTATACAAATAATTAATCTCCCACTTAGATCTCAAAATACAGCTTAAGTGGAACTCAAGTGGTGCCTGGGTATTGTGCTAGACCTCTGCATAGGAGTGATTTCACCCTTGGATTGATTTGATCTTTGTTCACATAGTCTCCCCCAACCCACTCCTACCACCCACTTTAAGCAATCTTTGAGCAGCACCCTTGTCTCTCAGGAGGAATAGCAGGAGATCATAGAATCATCACAGAATCATAGACTATCAGGGTTGGAAGGGACCCCAGAAGGTCATCTAGTCCAACCCCCTGCTCAAAGCAGGACCAATCCCCAACTAAATCATCCCAGCCAGGGCTTTGCCAAGGCTCACCTTAAAAACCTCAAAGGAAGGAGATTCCACCACCTCCCTAGGGAACCCATTCCAGTGCTTCACCACCCTCCTAGTGAAATAGTTTTTCCTAATATCCAACCCAGACCTCCCCCACTGCAACTTGTCCAAGCTTCCACTTCTTGTAAGCTTCCTTTATGTGTTTAAGCTCACTGAAGATTTCTCTGTTAAGCCAAGCTGGTCGCCTGCCATATTTGCTATTCTTTCTGCACACTGGGATGGTTTGTTTGTGCGCGCTCAATGAGGTGTCTTTAAAATAAAGCCAGCTCTCCTGGACTTCTTTCCCCCCTCATATTAGCCTCCGATGCCACCGGTAAGCGGTGGGCTGCACTGGCAGAGCAGTGTGGGGATCCGAGCTGGAAGAGCAGGGAGCGCGGGAGTTGAGGAGTGAAGTGTATTAACAGAGCACAGTTAGCCTCTCTCTTTCAGGGGCGCTAAATTCCCTCACTTCCCCACCCCCAAGCCACCTCAGTGAGAATCCAGAGTCCGGGGGGGTCCCACTTTAACCCTTCTGAGGATGATGGCTCCTGTTCTGCTCGTATCTGTGGCCAAAGAATCAGTCACTTGAGGTAACACTCTGACGTGTACTTTGCCCCACAGCATCTCAGTCAGATCCGCGGGAGAGGCTGAGTAGCTTTTATTCTGCCACCCTTGAGAGGAGAATTCTCACGTATCGTTAAGAGGCCTACCTAAAAGCCTAAGGGTCGAATCCTGCTCTCATTTACACCAGGCTAAATCCAAAGCAACTCCATTGAAGCAAATGGAATTTGCACCAGCATGAGCGAGCGCAGAATCAGGCCTTACGATCTGTATGTCACGGCAGCAAACTTAATTTCTTTTAACACTGGCATTATTGAAATGAGCCACATTAGCATTCAACCAGCATCACCAAAGTGTTGACACCAGGTCTGACAGCCGCATCCTCCCCTGCCTTCCTCTTCCGCTGCTGCCCTGCCTTGATCTGGGCATAGCTGACATCAGTCCTGGAGAGATTTCAGCAAGTTTAAGTGCTTGTGACAGAAAGAAGAAATTGCAGGAGTCCCTGGCAAAGCTGCCATGGAAGAGGGGGCAGAGCACTGCCAGTATCTGGCCCAGGAGAGAACATGCACATCCTCAAATCCAGGGAAACAAAAGGAGACGGATGTGTTGCTGCTTTTGCAATTAAAGAGACATTGCAATCATTTAGGCCCCAGCTGGATTGATCTTAACACTCTAACAGTCCGGTAGGGAAGCATCTCGAGACTCCAAGGCCTCCAATTTCAGGCACACCTCAGCTCAGCTGCCACTTTTACAC
Organism: Natator depressus; assembly: GCF_965152275.1. Classification (NCBI taxonomy): domain Eukaryota; kingdom Metazoa; phylum Chordata; order Testudines; family Cheloniidae; genus Natator; species Natator depressus. The sequence goes on from NC_134242.1 coordinate 2,447,250, forward strand.
CACACAGGTTTTCAGGCTGAAATAATTGCAGGTGCATCTTATTGGACGTATGGGTTTAAACAAGTGATTTGCCGGTACAGTTAGGTAGGTAGTTGTCTGCCAGAGCTATCTAGCTCAGCTTGCCTGCTATGCTCATCACCATGGTACCTGAGCACCTTCCAAGTGCTCTAAAATTCTCCTGCAAGAATTTGAACCCACAAAAGGTTGCCCTTGAAAAATCTTCCTGAGACTGCCAAGAAGGTTGCTAATTGTGCTCCCCACTGAGCTGAGAGAATCCCCAGGTAGCCAGAAAAACCACCTTATAACCTGCTTTGCACTTCTGGGGAGCCAGAGATCAGTCTTAATGGCCCAAACTGTGATGCGGTCCTCTGGTCAAAGAGGTGAAAGGAAGACCATTGCCCTACAGTCCTCTTGCCAATGAGGTTTGTTTCATTTTCGAGTCAATAGAAGGCTAATAAATACCAATGCAAGCCCCACGGAGTGGGCAGTTTTCTGTTACCACTGAAGTCTGGAAGCACACATCTCATGATGAGCCTGGACAACACTTCAGGACTGAAGAATGATGCATTTGCTATTTCTTTACTTGAGAGTCTTGTCTCAGGATCCTGTCTCTAGCAGTTTCCAACCTTTCACAACTAACCTATGTCTTATGTTTGTGCGACATGCCACCCCTGTCCCGGAGCCTGATCATATGCATCTACTGTCTGATGATGATAAGACCCAAGGAGGGTGAAGTCTCTAAGATTGATATTCGGCCTGAAATCCCCAGTGGTTTTTGCTTGGGATACAGTCGGGCTGGCCTTGCTGAAAGCCTGATTTATTATAACATTGTCGGTAACATTTTACAGTGGATTCCTGGTTTCCTTGATTTATTCTTCTGCCCACGGATGATAGAGTGTCTTTCTTCATGTAGTGGTTCTGTTCTTATGCACTGGCAGCAAGCACCTTGTTCACAAGATCCGGGTAGAAGAATTTGAGAGCTGGCTGATTCAGGCTGTGTTTGACTTCTGCTCTTGGCACCTGCCAGGCTCTCTCTTTAAATCTGGCCAGAAATTTGCCCAGGCCTTTTAAAATCCACCCCTGGCAGTGCTCTGCCACTTGGCAGGATCAGATCAGGATGCAACCTGGGACCGCTAGGGCCAGAGCCTCTGCTAGTGAAAATTGGCATCACCCCACTGAAGTCAATGTAGTTGATTTATACCAGCTGACAATGTAGCCTATAGTCCCTATAGGCCCATAGACAGACAGACAGACAGACAAAGAGCCAGGCTCATCCCCTCCAGCAGGGGGCAGCAGGCACACAGACAGACAGACAGACAGAGCCCCAAGGGATAGTGTCAGCCCATGACCTGTTTCCCTCCCCTTTACCCTGCTCTGGCAATGTACACAGAGACACCCTCCGCCCCCGCGAGAGCTCCCCCGGCACAGGGGTCTCCCCAGCAGGTATCAGTGCTCTGCACTAGCCCTGCTTCCACCTGAGGAGCACAGAGTGGATGGCTAGACTCTGCTTTCCTGTGGGGGGCCATAGCAGGCCTCTGGATGGCCCCAGGGTATGGGAATCACAACGGTGGCTCAAAAATTGCTTTAACGCCCCTCTGCTGCATCCCTGCCCCAAGTACAGGGAGACTCAGGCCCCTGGGGTCTGATTTTCAGGGGTGCTGAGCACCCGCAGCTCCACCAGCAACCCAGCAGGCTGGACGCACACCTGAAAATCAGGCCTTAAATATCTGCGGTTGGGCACCCCCCCGCCCCCGAGGAACACCCCAAACCAGTGGGATTTGGGGGTAAAAGACACGTCTCAGGCTTCAGAGGGGATGAGTGTCAGAGCCGGGGCTAGAACTCAGCAGTCTTGGCCTGCCCTCCGGTCGCTGGACCATGCCTGGGAGCGTTCAGCCATTCCGAGCGATGGATTGAAAACTTGGCCTTGATTTCAACGAAACTCCCCTCTGGCTTCTTCACGATTGGCCGACCGAGACCCAGAGAGGCCACCAAACGGCCACGGGGGATCACTGGGCTAGGTTCAAACTGACAATCTAGAGGTGAAAGATTCCTCTGCCAGTTACCAACACCCGCCCCCCCATCCCTTCCCTGGTGGCTGACGTGCTATTTCCCTGCCAGTGCCCACAAGGGGCACAGAGCACTCATTCGAGGAGAGCGCTTGCATGCTGTGGAGCAGAAGGGCTTCCCTCTGCGCAGGGCGAGAGGTCAGCACAGGGAATGCACTTGCAGAAACAGTGACGTTTAGCAGCAGTACAATGGAAGCCTGTTTGCTAAAGATTTAGCTAAGGATTTAATGCAGCTTGTGGGTGCCATGGTGCTTCTCAGATGAGGAAGAGGGAAGGTCTAGCTAGCAGTTAGATTTGTTCAAACCCACGTGCCGGCCTCTTGCCTTCCTACCCCTCTACAACCAGCATGATTTTATGATTTTCTCCAGTGTGGTCCAGCAAACATAATCTGAATGCACAGACCGACAGCCTTGGAGAATGAACCCCCTCTCCAGAGAACAGGCGGGAGTGGTGCGAGACAGCTTGGCTCTCTTTTTTCTGTCCACTGGGCTTTCTGGACACTTCTGTCTCAGACACAAAAGAGTTCCACCATTCCAAGCCCCAGTCCCTGAATTTGAAACCCCTTGGACCGTAGTGTTCAGCTTCCCCTCGTGCCTGTGTTTTGGATGCTACTGCTGTTGTTTCTGCCACTTCTGTACATTTACACTGAATGAGAGGTTACACCCAGCCCATAACAAGGAGGTTTAGCCCAACCCACAATAGTATGTAGTGTGAGGAGAGGTTCCTTCGGCTGTTGATGAGTCTCACCAGAGAGACAGCAGAAGTCCAGGCACACTAGACATTTATATCTAGCCTGTTCAAAGCACTGGAAAGCATGTTGCAGGAAAGAGGCTGTGGAGGGGTAAGAGGATGGGCGAGTGCTCGCCCCGCTCTGTGTCCTAGTTTTCTGTGAATACTAATAAAGGAAAAGGCCATGTATTTCCAAAGACTGGGGTGAAATTCACCCCAGCACAGAGGGCCAGCCCATGTCCTGCCACCCTTTCCCACCTGCCCTGTCCCTCCACTAACTCACTGCATGGGGTGAATCTCACAACCTTGTGTGCAACATTGACATCTCACTGCAAAAAAGAGCTCATCCTTCCAGTGCAAGAATGGGTCCAAAAGCAAGAAAGAACTGCCACAGCCCTGCCCAGGACAATGGCAGTCCCCTCCTCACCCCCCCCCAACCCCAAAACCTGCCCCTTCTCAAACGACAATGATTCCTAAATTAACACCAGGAAAGAAAAATATTCACATGTCTTTGGGGTCTCAGCCAAAGCCCACTGAAGTCAAGGGGAGTCTTTAAATGGGCACCCTTAAAGAGCTTGCAGTGTCGTGCAGTAGCCTGAGGGATCAGAGCATTCTTCCGAGAAGGGTTTCACTCTAACAAGGGACTGCTCTCTGGTGCTGATGTGATGAAATAGGGGGGAAGCACACAAATAAAAGTGTTTCCCTTAGATGTGGCATGCAAACAGTCCCTGCGAGAACAATCGTGTCATCTCTTCTGTGCTATTGTTACAGGGCAGCCCACAATCATTTAAGGAACAGTACGCATCATCTTGAAATGAATTGTGATGCAGGCACTGAGGTGGAGTTGGCGCGGGGGGGGCCGTGCTGGGATGTCAGACAGCCTGCTTTCCAGATAGTATTTTGTAAATTAAAATAACTGAATGGAAGACACGTATTAAAAAAAATCTATTGTACTCAGTGTACTAGAGCAAAACTTCCACCCTTTAACGCTCATTAAAATGCAGCCAGAATTAATAGGTTGACTATGGAGAAAGGGGAGAGATGTGAGTCCTCATCTTCTGACAATGAAATATTAGATGATTGTGATAATACTACTTGCCTCCTCAGTGCCTTTCATCTGGAGATCCCCAAGTGCCTTATGGGTGAAGTTCGTTCCTGGGCCGACGCAAAACTTAAGTCTTCAAACCAAGGCTTAAGTCTGACTCTTCTGGAGCCTCGCCTTTGATCTGGCGTTCTGTGCTGGTGGGAAACTTCATCCTTAGGTTACTAAGGCTCCTGCTTAGCCAAGCGCTTAAGTAAGTTCTTATGTCCTCCGCAGGCTTTACGCATGGGTTTAAAGTTAGGCATAGGCTTAAGTATTTTTCTGAATCAGGGCCAATGCCTCTCACTGCCTCCTCAAGCCCATAAAATCTTGTTTTGTAGGTGGGGAAACTGAGGCACAGAGCAGTACAGTGACTTGCCCAGGGGCACACAGCAAGGGAGGGTGGAACATAGACTAGAACAAAGATCTCTTGACTCCTAGCCCCCTGCTCTAGCCGAACAGGCAGCACTGTCACAGTCTCCCTGACCTTTTTGGTCTATGAAAAGAGTTCTGCTAATTTCATAATGCATTCAAAAAAGTCTTTAAATGAACAGAAGCAGAATTGCAATACTCCAAATGAGCTCCAGTCTTCCTAGGATTTTGGAGCATTATGCTGGGCCTGGATTTATGGCCTTACTCCCTTATACAGAGCTATCATTGATGCTTTGCAGCAAAGATTTAGCTTTGTAAGCCATTTGTTTCTGAACTCCTTGTGACCTACTTACTTTAAGTTTCTGTTGCTAAGTGGCTGGAATTAAAGAGGGCTGGAGCAATGATGTAACCAATGTCAGACTTTGAGGCTTTGTGGCAAAATGGGACACCAATATCAGCTGTAGGTCAGGGCATTTTGCAATGCACCGCCAGGTTAAATCAATCACTTTGCAATAAAGATGACGAGGAGCCAGCAGGCAAGTATTTTTCACATGGCTAATTGATGCAGTAATTCTAGCAGGAAGCCTTGCCATTGATGAGCATAAGCTACACCTCTCCATAACAACTGGAGACACAGCAGTAACAAGCATCTATGATAGCACATTATCTGCAGCCTTCATTTCTTCAGTAGTGCAAGAAAGTGCTTCTTGAAGATAGTCCAGTTACTAATTAGCTTCACATAGCATCAGGTGGATTTTACTTCCACACGACTGTTAGGACCAGGAAGCTTCCAGTGGGAGAGGTGTCCTAGCAGGAGGTAAATGAACTGGGCAAAAATATGTACACAAAACAGCACAGAGAGTTATGGAGTCAGGACTCCTGGGTTCTCTTCCCAACTCTGCCACTGGCTTTCTCAAGCTAGTTACTTAGGTCCAGCACCTCACGAGGCCTTAGGCACTGAACTGCCAATGAAATAAATGGGAGCTATGCCCTAAATCCCTTTGAGTACCTGGACCTTAGCTTTTCTGGGTCTCTGTGAAACTGGGGCGAGAATGTTTAGTCACAGGCTTACGGGTCTGCAGATGGAAACTGCTACACGATGTAAACTGTTGTTAATATACTATGGATAATGCTCAGTCCAGGCTCTAGGATAGGACGAGGCTGAAGGGGCAGGCATGACAAAGCACACAAGGCAAATGTTTCTAGTAACAGAAGTAGGACACCTGCATTTGGCAGTTCTAGTGAGTAATCAGATTTAGAACAGAACTCGGTAACGTATGGAGGTGCCATCCATAGTCAGTAGTAATGCTTTGTGCTTTTAGATCACAACCTCTTTACTTCCCCAGGGAGATAGAAGTCACAACTCCAGTTTTCTAGCTGGGAAGTGTAAACCCAGAGGGTTTGTCTACTCTGCAGTGTAAGCACCGAGAGGCTGAGTGACCTGCCCCATTTCACACAACAGGTTGGCAGTAGAGCCAGGAACAGAATCCAAGCGTGAAATTCTGGCCTCCATGACGTCAGGGACAGAACTCCCACTGACTTTAATGGGGTCAGGATTTCACCCGAAGAGTCCCGACTCCCAGGTCTAATCTCAATTTGCTAGCCAAGTGTTTAGGTCCCATTCCTCCCAGGTGTAAGCCGTAGAATCACTGGACCATCCTTGGGGCTGTAACTCCAGGGATGAACTTTGCCCTGTGTTGCTAAGAACGTTATAGATGTTATGTCGATGTTTTTATGAGGCTCTGTTTATTTTTCATCCCTCATTTGTCCTCTCCCTAAGGCTACACATCAGGTTTCCTTCAGTGTCTATCAGGGCCACTCCTGGGTCAGCACGTGTGGAGCTCAAGGATACAGCAGCATTTGCTCCCTGCAGGGGCTGAGTGCAATGGACTGGAAATAGCCGCTCTGCATTGTGGATGAGGTGTTCAGAACACCTGGAGCCGGGATGGCTCTTGGAAGGGTCCTCCCAGTGCATGCTGGGACAGGACGCCTCAGGTGTTTCGATTAGTATTCTGGAGGCAAGCCAAACGAAGTTCCCTTTAATTCTGAGCAGTCCCGTGTATTAACAAACAGGGCCTCCACAATGCTCAGTCAGTGGAGTCACTGAGGTTGCACACGGCTCTACCGGAGGGCAGAGTTTGGGATTTTGCTCTAAAAATCACAAACACTGGACCTAATCCTGGGGCCCACACTCTGAGTCAAGCTAGAGTCTGGCTAGAATCCAGGGGAGCTTTGCTAAAGGAAAGACTCCTGCAGTCAGCTTTACGGTTTGAAAGTAACGAAGATGAATTTAAATGGCTTGGTTTTTCCCGTTTGAAAAAGTCCTGTGGAATGTAAGAAAGGAGACACTGACTGGGTTCTAGAGCAATTACACAGTGCGTAATAGAGAATGAGATTTTTGGAACAACCCTATGGGATTTGATAGCAGGGAGCGAATCCTCTATTGAATTCTGTAGAATGGGCATGGGGAAGCCAATAGACAGTGGTCACTTTCTACTAAAGTCTAGAGGGCTTGTCCATAAAAGGTATTTTAAAAGCTATTTACTTACAAATACTTGCAGGATTCTCTCTTGTAATTAATCCAAAACTCTATTGATAATGGGTGTTAACTAGCGTAAGTAAAGCAAAACTAGAAAGGGAAGAACAATAGTCAGGTTTCAGTGCTATGTGAGAAAGTCCCCACTTACTCAGGACCAGCATGGAAACCACGAGAGCCCATGTCCATATCCCTGTACATAATCCCATCCTATGGCCAGGCTAAACAGAAATAAACTAAGTCTCCAGTGGTGCAGGGGGGCTCTGTGCAGGCAGACCCCTGTGCCCACCCAAGCCCCACTGCTCTGAGCAGGCGTAGGGGACCTCCTTGGCATCACACCTTGCCCGATTGGGATGTAAATGGATAATATTGAGCCACATTGCTCCTGTGCATGTGTGTGTGGAGGAGCCCTCCTTGCAGGCTTTCCTCCACACCTGTGAGGGAGAGGGCTCAGACTCACGCTCTGAGGCAGTTCCGTATGAGCCCCATTGTTCTTCACATTGCTATTATTAGTACCAAGCATTATTAATCGCAGCAATTAAAACTCTGCATTCCCATGGCACTTTTTATCTATGGATCTCAAAGCGGTTTACAAAGGAAGGGAAGAGTATCCACAGCTCGGAGATGACTAAGTGACTATCCCAAGCACAGGCTGTGTTTCAGTGGCAGGACTGGGAATAGAACCTGGTTCTCCGCAAAACCACTGTCCTGGACTATCCTTAGAATCACACACAGTCTCCAGCAGGGCCTGGGCCCAGGCCATGGCATCAGAACCTGCAGCCCTTCCTTTGCTTCTGGGAATCTTAAATGTTTATAGCCAAATTCTTCCCTCAGGTACATGGGTGTAATCAAGTAGCAATCTGCCACCCAGTCAAGAATGGACAACGACACATGGATGCAGGGGACCAGACTCCAAATACAGGGTAGAGTCTGGCTCAAACCATAAACCCTTAGGGACATGGACCATCTCCTTATAAAGCTCCTAAAACAATGGGGCTTTGGTCTCTAGGTGCTATAAACAATAAACCCCCCAACTGGGGCAGGTTGTATCTGCCTCTGGCAGATAACTGCAGGGTCTGTTTCTATTTTACACTTTAGTCATGCTAATAACATCTCATTAAATTGGAGCCCCCATAAAAAGGAAAGCAATGTTGCTGTGTAACTAACATATCCCCCCTTAACGGTCTCTTTTCTAAGCTGAACCTCCTGTGGAAGCTGTTCCATACCCCTACCTTTTCCAGTGGATCTTTTCTGGGATGGGGCAACCAGGACTGCACACAGTATTCAAGGTGTGGGTGTACTATGGATTTATATAGTGGCATTATGTATTTTCTATCTTATTATCCATCCCTTTTCTGGGAGCAGAATTTGGCCTTTATTTGTGCAATGATTTGCTATCTATTCAATATTAAGAGCAAGGTTCTCTCCAAGTGAGGCATTTGGAAACTGTTTAGCACTGTCCAATTCCTGACTGAACCCCCTGCATCTTCCCCTCCCTTTCTGGGGAATTTCTTCTGTAGCGAACACTTTTCCTACCAGCATGGAGCATATCATAGAATCATAGAATATCAGGGTTGGAAGGGACCTCAGGAGGTCATCTAGTCCAACCCCCTGCTCAAAGCAGGGCCAATCCCCAACTAAATATGCAGTACTCAGCCCTCCAGATCAGATCCCACCATTATGAGTTCCTGGTGCCTTAATGACCTTAGTGCTTCAGGGCATGGCACTTCTGATGGTGAGATACTTTGAAATGTCACTTCTTCAGCTAAATGAGTGACAGCAACATCGTATCTCCAGGGCTTTCTGCTCTGTTTTAGCTTCCTGGGCTTTTCTAGGGGTTTCTTGCATTCAGTAGTGTCACAGGGGTGCAAGAGCACAGCCAGGTCCCAGTGCCATAAGGGGTTAAGTTCAGCACCTCTTCCTGCTCCCCTGGCAGGAATGCTCAGAGCAAGGGCTATAAAGTTTCTGCCTGATGACGTAGAGGAGGGTCAGGCTTGACAGCTAGGCTCACATGCCCTGGGTCAGGTGGTATTTCTGTTCCCTTTTCTGCATATGTTCATTTATTTTGCTTGCTTGCTTGTTACAAATATTATCCCTTGAGGAAAACACCTTGCTGACTGCAGCTGTTTTCTTTTCAGCTGGCTCATCATTCCACTGGCTGCCGGGGCCACACTGAAACAAGTCTCCACACACTCCTGTGTTCTGCCAGAGCTTCTCTGTTTGTTTAGAAATGGCAGCTAATGCCAGCAACAGAATCTGGACGTGCTGGAAACATTCAGAACAATGCAGCTGCCGGTAAACTTCCAGCCCTCTTCCCTGCAGCTACAGGAGGGGCTGAAGAGGAAGGGGGAAAGCTGAATGTGTGTGTCGGGGGCTGAGGTTTGGGCTCTTCCAGCCAGGTAATGTCCACATGCCACAGTGGGAGAACAGCAACAGCTGGATGCACCTGGCCTGTCAGCTCACTTCTAACATCATGGGACAGTCTGTTTTTTTAAAGATAATTAAACCAGGGAAAACGCTACAAAGTTCATGTTGAACTTCTCCTGACATTCTGTTCCTGTACACTGAAAACCAGTGTGTCACAAACACCTGGCCTTGGATTACAATAGCTTGGAACATCTCTTGTTCCCAGAGGGACTCTTCCAGACGTAGGGAGCTCACCTATCCAACCGCTTCCAGAGACCCAGCACATTCCACAGCCCCTTCTACAGGGCAACACAGCAACGTACATGTAATGGCATGGCACCCGCCTTCTGGGCGGGTGTGTCTGCACTTCTCTCCGTTTACAGTGACCCCTTCTGGCAGTTTCTAGTGACTCAGCCCTCTGGCCAAGTCACACACAGTCTGTACAAAGCAGAACTCAAACAGACCCCTTCAGGGGGATTAGTCTACCAAAGTCTTTAAGCACTCCCGGCCCTGGTAGGGGGCTGTGCCCCCAGTGCTTCCTTCTCGGAGGCTCTTCACCCACTCTGGTCTGTTCTGGCCCCTGCTCTTCAGCTGGGCCTCTTAACAGTTCAGATCCAGCACAGTGGGGGAAAAAACCTAGGCCCAACCACTATTCTGGGTCACTGCCCAGGGAAAACAGGAACAGTAGCCACACACCACCATGTCCCTGTAACAAAATTGCTTTCAATTCCCTGGGCCACTTCCCCAGAGCCCCAGCCTTCACCCTTTCCTCAGGGCTCTCTTATGTTCAGGCCCAGCAGCCAGCCAGCCAGGAGCTCCTTCTCACTCCCCCAGTCCCTGCCAGCACTTAGCTGTCCATAGTGCTGCAGTTCCTTTTGGCCAGCCAGGAGCACTCTCTACACTCCTCTGGCTCCAGCAAAGAAATTACTCTAGGCTGCACTGCAGCTCATTTTATCCTAGCCTGCAACCCTCTGATTGGCTAGCCCCTTGCAGTCTCCCCTCCCGATTGGCTGCTTCCTGCGCAGTCTCTCTAGGCTGCTTGGAGGACTTAGTTCCAGTGCTCCTTTCCTGGGCTGGGTGTGACAGAACCCTGAGGCCTCCAGCAGAGGCTCTCTGGGCCTGGTCCACCCCATCACAATATGCAATACTTTAGTAAAGGAAGTGGAAAAGATTCCCTTACATCATTGGAGTTATAGTATAAACTGAATTGCAGTACACAGAATGTAACCATACAAATTAGAATTTTGGCCAGGATCTGGGCTCTATAGGCCTACTGTTATGAAAGCATTATGGGCTGGGTATTCTCCTGCTTCGCACCTCATGTCTTCATTCACCCCAGTGCAAAGTGAGTGTGAACTGCTCCCAAACCAGAATTTGTCACCCACACAGAGGTCATGCTTGGCACATGCTTTGCACAGGCATGAATAGGGGTAATAACAGGAAGAACTGGAAGTCTTGATACACAAGCTAAATTATTACTTAATTGGCATCACTGATGGTGGGATAAAGCGCATGACTGGAATCTCGGAGTAGGGGAGTTCAGCTTGTTCAGGAAGAGCTGGAAGGGAAAAAAGGGAGGAGATGTTATAATATACCTCATAAGAACACAAGAACGGCCATACAGGGTCAGACCAATGGTCCATCTAGCTAGTACCCTCTCTTCCAATGCCAGGTTCTTCTGAGGGAATGAACAGAACAGGACAATTATCAAGTGATCCATCCCCTATTGCCCACTCCCAGGTTTGAGCAGTCAGATGCTTAGGGACACCTAGAGCATGGCATTGCAACCCTGACCATATTGGCTAGTAAACATGGACAGAGCTATCCTCCAGGACTTACCTAATTCTTTGTTTAACCCAGTTATAGTTTTTGCCTTCACAGCATCCCCTGGCAACAAGTTTCACAAGGTGGCTGTGCACTGTGTGAAGAAGTACTTCCTTATGTTTGTTTTAAACCAGCTGCCTATTAATTTAATTGGCTGACCCCTAGTTCTTGTGTTATGAGAAGGAGTAAATAACACTTCCTTACTTACTTTCTCCTCACAAGTCATGATTTTAGAGACCTCAATCATCTCTCCCTTTAGTTGTCTCTTTTTAAAGATGAACAGTCCTGGTCTTTTTAATCTCTCCTCATATGGAAGCTGTCCATACCCCTAATGATTTTTGTTGCTCTTCTCTGTATCTTTTCCAATTCTAATCTATCTTTTCTGAGATGGGGTGGCCACAACTGCACGCAGTATTCAAGGTGCGGGCCTACCATGGATTTATATAGTGGTATTACGGAATTTTCTGTCTTGTTATCTGTCCCTTTCCAAATGGTTCCTAATGTTCTGGTAGCTTTTTTGACTACCACTGCACACTGAGAAGATGGTTTTGGAAAACTATCCACTATGACTGCAAGATCTCTTTCTTGAGTGGTAACAACTAATTTAGACCCCATCATTGTGTATGTATGGTTGGGATTATGTTTTCCAGTGTCCATTACTTTGCATTTATCAACAGTGAATTTCATCTGCCATTTTGTTGCCAAGTCACCCCGTTTTGTGAGATCCCTTGGTAACTATTTGCAGTCAGCTTTGGACTTAACTGTCTTGTGTAATGTTGCATTGTCTGCAAACTTTGCCACCTCACTGTTTACCCCTTTTTCCAGACCATTAATCAATATGTTGAACAGCACTGGTCCCAGTACAGATCCCCAGGCCCGCCAACAGGAGGGGGCTAAGGGGACAATTACCCTTGGTCCCAAGCAATTTAAAAGGGCCTGGGGGTCCCAGCTGCCGCCAGCACAGAGGGGCTAAGGCAGGCTTCCTGCCCACCCTTGCTCCACGCCACTCCTGGAAGCAGCCAGCATGTCCCTGCGGCCCTTGGGGAGACTTGATTGTGACCATCATGGAAGAATTGGCTGCAAATCTGAAGGTGGGAATGGAATTTGGATGACTGTGAGCATGAAACGATAGATTTCATGATTCTAAGGAAAGGAAGGAGTGAGAACAGCAGAATAAGGACAATGGACTTCAAAAAAGTGAGCACTGACAAACTCAGAGAACTGATAGGTAGGTCCCATGAGAAGAAAATGTAAGGGAAAAATGAGTTCAGGAGAGCTGGCAGTTTCTCAAGTAGAAAATATTAAAGGCACAACTGCAAACTATCCTGATGTGAAGGACTGATAAGAAGAACAGTAAGAGGCCAATATGGCTCTCTGAGGAGCTCTTTAACGACTTCAAAATCAAAAAGGAATCCTACATAAGAACGGCCAGACTGGGTCAGACCAAAGGTCCATCCAGCCCAGTATCCTGTCTACCAACAGTGTCCAATGCCAGGTGCCCCAGAGGGAGTGAACCTAACAGGTAATGATCAAGTGATCTCTCTCCTGCCATCCATCTCCACCCTCTGACAGACAGAGGCTAGGGACACCATTCCTTACCCATCCTGGCTAATAGCCATTAATGGACTTAACCTCCATGAATTTATCCAGTTCTCTTTTAAACCCTGTTATAGTCCTCGCCTTCACAACCTCCTCAGGCAAGGAGTTCCACAGGTTGACTGTGCGCTGAGTGAAGAAGAACTTTCTTTTATTTGTTTTAAGCCTGCTACCCATTAATTTCATTTGGTGGCCCCTAGTTCTTATATTACGGGAACAAGTAAAAAACTTTTCCTTATTCGCTTTCTCCACACCACTCATGATTTTATAGACCTCTATCACATCCCCCCTTAGTCTCCTCTTTTCCAAGCTGAAAAGTCCTAGCCTCTTTAATCTCTCCTCATATGGAACCCGTTCTAAACCCCAAAAAGTGGAAGCATGGACAAAGTGCTACCAAGGAGTACAGAACAATAGCCCAAATGTGTAGGGACAAAATCAGAAAGGCTAAGGCACAAAATGAGTTACACCTGGCAAGGGACATAAATGCCAATAAGGAGAGGTTCCTTAAATGCATTAGGAGGAAGAGAAAGACAAAGGAAAGTGTAGGTGTAGGTCATTTACTTAGTGGGGAAAGAGAGCTAATAATGGATGACATCGAAGAAGACTGAGATGTTTATTGCCCATTTTGTTTTAATCTTCATTGGTTAATGGTTAGCAGATACGCCACATGATTAATATTAACAAGGAGGAAGAAACTGCAAGCCAAAATAGGGACAGAATGGGTTAAGAATAGTGAAATAAGTTAGATTTATGGAGTCAGGAGGGTCTGATGAAATTCATCGGCGGGTACCAGAGGAACTAGCTGAAACAATCTTGGAACTGTTAGCAATTATCTTCAAGAACTCAAGGAGGACTGGAGAAGGGCAAACATAGTACTATCTTTACAAAGGGAAACAAAGAGAACCCATGGAATTATAGACTAGTCAGCCTAACTCCTATGCCTGAAAAGATAGTGGAACAAATTATTAAACAATCAGTTTGTAAGCACCTAGAGGATAATAGGGTTATAAGGAGCAGCCAGCATGGATTTGTCAAGAACAAATCCTGCTGACCCAACCCAATTTCCTTCTCTGACAGGATTACTGGCCTAGTACATGGGGGAAGCAGTACATGTGATATATCTTGATTTTAGTAGGGCTTCTGACATAGTCCCACATGACATACTCAGGAGCACTCTAAGGTGCTTTTTGTTTTTATTCATCTCTGAGGCCACCTTCCTGGAGTCTGAACCCCCCTGCTGGGCAATGCCATACTGAATGCAGCCTCTCATTTACCCAAAGCCACAGGCTCTGAGCAGATGTCTGCCTAGAGACATGCTGGAGTGGTCCAGGGATGCATCTTGTGCCGTCAGAGACTGACAGGTTCTTGGAGAAACAGGGCATTTAAATGCACTAGAGCACTCTTGCCCAGTGAATTGCTTTTCTTTTTGTGTTTGAAAGCAAAGATACCCAGAGAGCTCTTAGATTTTCATGCTATTAAAGGGGAAACAGATACAAAAGTCAATGGCTTTACAAGCAATCTGTCACAGGCTAGACAATTTTGAACAGAAGACACATTGGGGAGGGTTTTGCTAGACACATACTGGGGAGAAGGTAGAGCTTACAGCCTTTTAGCATTGAAAGCACAATGGAGGAACAATGTTTTATTGCAGTGCCCATGGATGCTGCTAGAATTCCTGGAATGTCAGCACTTCCCTAACCATCCTCCCCCCTTTCCACACCTTTAGAGCTCTGTGTTTTGCAAGGAACACATTCAGGATTTCAGGAGACTGGAACATTTTTTTAAAACTTTGTATATCCATGCATTTCCTGTGGTTACACCCCATTACACAACAATTAGGAGAAGAAGCCGGGTCCCCTATTAACCTGATGCTGGATTTTATGTAACTAACGATGCAGGGATTATTATTTTACAAGGCACTGAAGAAATAGCAGATATGGCTAAATCACAGGAAAAGTTACCAGCTGCCAGGAGAATGACGTGTATCGTTTAAAAATCTGTGCCAGGGCCAAGCACTGCAGAATGATACCTGGAGACTAGGGGCCATTAACAAGCCTGGGACAGAGCCTGCCATATGGATGTCTCCCTGATTCCATACAGAGCCCATGAGAGCCCATTTGTAGGCTCTGGCTCTTGGATAGACATTTATCATAGCCTGGGACTTGAGAGAGGATCTTGGTGGCATTTGGCCTTTGTTCCTAGATTTGCTAATATAAATTAGAAATGCTAATGACAGGCTTTCATTATGTGTCTATACAACACCTAGCACAGCAGGGTTCCAATCCTTGACTGAGTCCTCTGTGTCACCGCTATACAAATGAATAATAATATTAATAAAACTCTCCAGCTATGCATACATGTGCTGCTGTAAGAGAGCTCATATTGCTGATTGTAGACCCTCCCGTCTGCTACTCGAGTTGTTTTATTATTCCGTAACATGGGTGCATACCTAAACACTGGGTCCAAAGCCCTTCTGATCTACGGGAAGTTAGGAGATGGATCTAGGTCAGGATTTGAATTTCACGCTGCAGACCCAGCTCTGAACCAGAAGATCAGCTCCAAAGTGCCTTCAAACCCTTGCAGAGCTCAGGTCTGGATTCAAACTCTGCAGCTTGAGTCATCACAACAGTCAAATAAACATAAAAATGTACTCAAGTCACAGAAAAGAAACTGAGCAGCAGAAATACTTCCTGACATCATTCACTGAGGCCCTGCCCCAGCTCCCATTGAAGTGCACAAGATTCCGGCTCACGCTGACCGCAATAAGAGTTGGATCAGGCCCTAACTACTCCTTGCAACACCCCAAAGAGGTAGGCAAGGGAGTAGTATAATTTGCACTTCCCAGATAGGGAAACTGAGGCAGAGAGATGAAGTGCCTTGTCTGGGGTCATGCAGTGAGTCATGGTCAGAACTGGTCTATTGGGAAGACACCAAGCACATTTTTAAATGTGTCTGAATACCGAGGTGTGAGCCGGAGGCGAATGGCTCCAGCTCGAGCCTTTGTATGCACCAAAGGAATGGGTAACAATGGTCTAAAGGTGCACGTGCGCAGGCTAATGGAGAAGAAGGATGTTCTGGTGGCTAAGGCACTAGAGTGGGGAGTAGGCTGTGGGGAAGTCTACTCCTGACTCTGCCATGGACTTGGGCAAGTCTCTTTGGCTCTTTCCCTGCGTTTCCCCTTGGATCAGGCCTTAGTCTCTCTGGCCCTGATTCTCCAAGGTCTTTAGGAGCCTAACTCCCATGGAAACCAATGAGAGTTAGGTGCCTAAAGGCCTTTGAGGATCTGGGCCTCAGTTTCCCAGGTGTAAAATGAGGATGATGGTATGTCCCTGCCTCACACACGTGCTGTGAGAATAAGCTAGCTGCTGGCTGAGGAGTGCTCAGAGAAGATGCAAACTGATGCTGCCCTTGCTTGCCAGCTCCTACATCTTCTAGCACCCCCAGCACTGGGATGTCTGACCCCTTACAGACATAGGCAAGCTACGCTACTGAGTGTGCTACTCTGTCCCCCTCGACTTGAGTGGTGGCTAGGCCAACACAAGCACAATGAGCTTGCTACAGCCTTGGCTAAGTGAGACAGGTCTTCTAGCTCGGACAGCAGATTAAGATCCGGAGATCCTATGGTCAAGCCCCACTGCTGACAGCCTTCCCAGGGGTGTCAGCTTAACATATATCAAAGGGACATGGTCTATATGTGTGTCTCTCTGCTCTCTAGGGAGCGTTGTGGTGTCTCTTCAGTATGTGATGTAGGGACATCGGGGAAGGTTGGTAGAAGCAGGGGATTTTGCCACAGGCACTGAGGTTTGCAGGCACTCTCCTCTCTTCCAGGTGAGAGTTCCAGTGATGGGACAGTTGCTGTGTCCTGTGCATACAACTCTCATTCCTGAAGCTGACATCCTCATGGTTCCAGGGGAACACAGTGATGCAAGAGGTCAGGATTATGCAGAATGGGCCAGTGCCAGGGAAGGGAATACCTGGACTTGGTATTCAGCAGCTCAAGACAGCAGAGTACTGGGGTGATGGGCTGCTTTATGGGGGAGAGGCAATGTGGTCCAATGGCCTGGGAGTCAGAGAACTGGCTTCTATTCCTAGTTCTCCTGTATGACCTTGGGCCAGTCAATTCAATTCTCTGAGTCTGTTTCATCTCCCACCCTTTGTCTGTTTAGACAACAAGTTCTCTGTGGCAGGGCCGGTCCCTCACTTACATGTTTGCACAGTGCCTGACACAATGGACCCTGATTTCGGTTGCTAGGCGCTATTATAATATAAATAATAATTCGCAGGCACTGTGTTTGGAACCAACGGCAGCATTTGCGGTCAGTAGTTTAATTCCTAGGAACAGAGCATTGCAGTATCACAAACACATTAACAAGAGGAGCTCAGTGTGAGTCCGACAGGAGGGGGCGTGGTCTGCTAGCCTGCTCCATTTGGGCTGTGGGCTGCGTTGGTGGCGAAGGGCACAGGCCCTCCATGTTAGGGTGGTGGTAAACAGGTTCTCCGAAGCACGCTCCTCTTCCCACCGGTATCACAATGGTTCCTAGATTCAGCTTCAGCCAGGCCCTGGGATAGGTGGGGATGCTGCTGCTTGTGTCTGTTGTGAAGATTAGAGCTGGCCAGGAATTAAATGCTGATTTCTCCAAACCCGAACCGTTCACAGGAAAGGACCGGCTCCAAACCTGAACCGTTCACAGGCAACGACCGGTCCCAAACCCAAACTGTTTACGGGAAAGGGCCGGGCAGGCTCCAAACCCGAACCATTCACAGGAAAGGGCCGGTTCTGACAAATGTTTCAAGCACCAACCTCACCTGAACAGCCCAGCAGCCTGGCATGGGGCTGGATGGCCCTCAGGCCAGATTCACTTATGTTGGTGCCAGGAGATTCAGGTTGCAGCTTCCTCCTTGAACTTGGCCAGCTGTGCCACAGGGAGTGGGATTCACCTGCGGGCAAGCAGGGAGCAAGAGCGCAGATCCTGGAGTTAACCTAGCCCTCTGGCTGTTGTACCCAGGCAGGGCACTGGGCCAAATGCATCCTTGGAGGGACTCCAGTTACTTCAGCTGGTACCAGTGCATTGCGCCAGGGATGAATGTGACTCAGCCTGTGTCTCTGCTAATGATCTCAAGGGCTGTGCAGCACTTTCCTGGCACATCAAGGTGTGCTGAGCCAGTTCACCTCAGAGGCCCAGCAATACTTCCTCATCGTGCTCCATTCGCTGCAATCAAACAGGGCATTAGACTGTGAGGGGAGTAGGCAGGGAGCCAGAACCCCTTAGGCCAGAAGCACCTCTCGCTGCCACTGGTGTAAAGCAGGAGTAACTCCATTTAAGTTACTGGAGTGACAGTGGTAGAACACTAGAACAAGAGGAGACTTAGGCTCCTGGATCATCCAGTCTGACTCCAGTATGCTGGAATTATTTATTGTTTGTAGCTGTCATCCTCAGTTTCCCCATCTGCAAAATGGGGATGGGGAATTAATACTCACCTGCCACACGGGAGGTTCCAAGGTTTAGCCTATCCAAGTAAGAAAAGCACTTTGAGATCAGGTAATGCTATGTAAATACAAAGAGCTATTTTCTTTAGCATCAGTATTCTGTGGTTCATTATATTGCTAACTGTTCCCGTCTCATTTTTATTTGCTCAGATAATCCCCACTGCTTGGGTTTATGTAAGGGTTGAGTTAACAGCGTATTTATTTAGAGATCTAAAATTGCGCTGATGTGATGAGATAAGAATTGCAGAGGGGATTAACATATACAACGTGGTGGTGTAACTACTCCATGCCTGACAGTATGGTACACCGCATGGCCACTCGGAACTTTGAAGTGCAAGTGAAAACAGGATGCGGTTCTCTTGCAAAAGCCCAGTCTGCTACTCCTTGAGCTGAAGGAAAATCTGTGTTAGTAGTGCAGGGCGGGCATTTCTGATTGAGAAATTGTAAATGTATAAAATGTATGAGCAGGGGTTGGACTAGATGACCTCCTGAGGTCCCTTCCAACTCTGATATTCTATGATTCTATGAAACTAGAGATGGGCCAAAGCCAAAACCACAAATCAAACCCGTTTGAATATTTTGGGTTTCCAATTCCTGGATCCAAACCCACCTCTGACTTTAATTCTGGTTCCAGATCAAATCCCAAAGGAAATAGGACCTGTTTCTCAGTTCTAATTAGGCTGAGACCTGAAAGGCCAGCATTGTTACAAGATCAGCTGTACTTGAGAAATGCTCCCCAATTTAGGCAGAAATCTTGCAAGAATGGCATATGGGATTTCAGTGCCACTGAACCCAAACCTGAGTCCTGGTTCTGCTTTGACCCCTTGTTGTACCAATAAATTAAAAACCAGCAGGATCTTATTAAAGGGAAAAAGGCAAAATACCACATTTATTGTGAATACAGAAAGAATCATAGTAAGCAGTTAGTTACAGCTGTAACATTCCATTCAATCTCATCTTTATTCACTCATTCATTCATACTCACACACACAGGTTCTGCAAGGTTGTTATCATAGTAAGCAGTTAGTTATAGCTATAACATTCCATTCAATCTCATATTTATTCACACATTCATTCACACACACACACACACACAGAGGTTCTGCAAGGTTGTCATCATAGTTACCAGCCTTAGAGTTGCTCATGCCAAGCCACTGGCCAGGTGGCCTGGACATGAGGAGGGAGCAGGGCCTTGTCAGATGCTCATCTGATGCTCCTGGAAGTTGGTTTGCAGAATCAGACCCCAAAGTTCTCACTTTTTAAGAGTCTATTTTTATAGGAATTTCTTCCTATGCCAGTCTATGGGAATTGCTTCATCATGCTGTTGCTGAATCAATCAGCAGATAGCACATTCCTGACGGCTCCAAGAAGTTATCTTGTTCTTTGGTTCTCCCATTCTTGAGGCTGTTGGGTGGATTCCAGTCTGCCCTCCGGGGGTCCTCTGGTTATTTCCACTTGACGCCTTCTTCAGCCGATGGACACTGGATTCTTAGGCTGGCACCTCCCTGATCATTCAGTTATTATCCACACCAAGCATCCATCCACATACATCCTCTATCTCTATTTTAATCACAATTGTTAATACAACAAAAGGGCGGGGAGTCTCTGGGTGCTGTTTCTGTTGTTAGAGTATTGCTTTGAGTCTCTGTGAATTGCTTTGAGAACAGACTCTGTCTTAGAATGTACTAACGCAATTAGCAGCTTGCAAGTTTCACACATAGAGGGAGAGAAACAGTACCAAAACCCAAGAGACCTCTTAATTAGTAATACCCTGGAATTTAAACTATGGGGAATCAAACTCATTTGTGATTTTAATACAGAACTTCTTTAATATGATCCAACACCCTAACCTAAACATAATCCAGATCTAAATGCCATCTCCTACTCCTCCACCCATCACTGGTATATATTGGGAAAATCACCTTGACTACCTTTCTAGGTTTAGCTTAGTTCCACTTTCCTGCTTTTCACTGACTCCCTCAATCATTGACTTCAATGGAGATGCATCTGCTCAGCTGGGGACTGAATTTGGCCCTTTGCTTTCAGTCAGTATCCTTGGTGATATAATTTATTAAGTGTTTTATGTCAGGGCTGTAAGAATAAAGGTGCAGTTTAACTGAATACAATGTCATATATTTCTGAATTTCCCAGACAGGAAGCACAATCCTCCCAATGGGTGGACCAAGGTAAACAGCACAGTGTACATGGCAGATGATCATACAACCCCCAGGACAGCAGACTGAGCAATACATCCTCAGGCTGAAAAATTAGGCATTAAAAATATATATTGAGAAGAGAAGCAGTTGGGTCTAGTGGACAGAGCACTGGACAGGGAGCCAGGAGGCTGGGATTTTTATTCTCAGTTTGGCCACAGACCTGCTATGTGACCTAGGATCAGTCACTTCCCCTTTCTGTGTCTCTCTCCTTTTATCTTGTCCTTTCACCGGTGTCTCCCACCTTTCACCGTGTCTGTTTAGATTTTAAGCATGGCACAATGGGGCCGTGAGCTCAGTTGTCCCTCTAGGCACTATCGCAATACAAATAATCACTAATGTCCTATAGAACAGCAGTTCTCAACCAGTGGTCGGAGTCTGCGGACTATGTCTAAGGCAGTGGTGCCCACACTTTTCCTCTCGCGCCCCCCCTTACCTGTAATGGAATGTGTCTGTGTCCCCGCCCCTCCCCAGCTGGGAGCGGAGTCATGGCTGGGCCCAGGCCAGGAGCGGAGACACAGCCAGGGGCTGGGGCTGGAGCAGAGTTGGGGGCAGAGTGGGACTGGGTGGTGCTCCTTCTCTGCGGGGGCTGGCCCAGGCCCCACCACACCCCCAAAACATTCCTCCATAGGGAGGCATGCTCCACAGTTTGGGGACCACTGGTCTAAGGGGTCCGCAAAAAATATTAATTCTTTTCAGTCTCTCTCTATATACTGGGGTGGCCAAACTGGCTCGTGAGCCACGTGCAGCTCTTTTACCGCTAAAGTGCAGATCACGGAGCCCCTCACCCCCCATATTGTGCAATGCTGTTGCAAAAAAAGTGAACAACATTCTGGGTTGTATTAGCAGGAGTGTTGTTAGCAAGACCCGGAAGTAATTCTTCTGCTCTACTCTGTGCTGATTAGGCCTCAACTGGAGTATTGTGTCCAGTTCTGGACGCCACATTTCAGGAAAGATGTGGACAAATTGTAGAGTCCAGAGAAGAGCATCAAAAATGATTAAAGGTCTAGAAAGCATGACCTGTGAGGGAAGATTGAAAAAACTGGGTTTGTTTAGTGTGGAGAAGAGAAGACTGAGAGGGGACATGATAACAGTTTTGAAGTGCATAAAAGGTTGTTACAAGGAGGAAGGGAAAAAATTGTTTTTCTTAAACTCTGAGGATAGGACGAGAAGCAATGGGCTTAAATTGCAGCAATTCCTAACTGTCAGGGTGGTTAAACACTGGAATAAATTGCCTAGGAAGGTTGTGGAATCTCAAACAGTGGAGATTTTTAAGAGCAGGTTAGACAAACACCTGTCAGGGCTGGTCTAGATAATACTTAGTCCTACCATGAGTGCTGGGGACTAGACTAGATGACCTCTCGAGGTCCCTTCCAGTTCTATGATTTTCCACCTACCGGACTTGGGCAGGGAGGAGCTTGGGGTTTCTGCCCTACAGTATGACAGGGTGATAGGGCCCACAGGAGCAGCCTTGCCAGAGCTCGGGGCTTCAGCCCCACTCTTGCTGAAGCCCTGAGCTCCAGCAGCTGCCTCCCCCGAGTCTGAAGCCTTGCCCACCACCCTGCCGCAGGACAGAAGCCCGGAGCCCAGGATAGATGCGCCCAGTTCTGGAACTTCTGAAGATTATCTCATGCGACTCGGAGGGGCAGTACGTCTGGCCACCCCGGATACATACAGCACATAGATTTCCCAAGGGGCTGGTGCCTCCCCTGGGAATTTCCAAAGGGTCCAGAGTGAGAAGCGGGTGAGCCCCCGGCTATCGGCCCGACTAGCAGGGGGCCTAGTGGCAGGAGGGAGACCCCCTAGAGTGCTGCTCTGGCTGAGGTTTAATTACAAGCCCGAGTCCTGGGGCCCATCTCCGAGTCCCTCGGCCAGGGCTGGTCCCCAGGCGGTGGTGAGCTTGCGGCTCACCCCTCCCCTTGCCAGGGCGGTGCCAGGGATTTCCCTACACCCTTCCCCTCACCCCCGAATTTCCCCAACACCCCCCCCCCCAGTTTTGTGAACTAGTTACATGCAGTGTTGCCAATTTAGTGATCGTTTGGAAATCTGAATTGAAATTGAAACATTAATACACACTTTAAAAGCATATACAGTGTGTGATAAAATATGTGTATCTGAAAAAGTATAATAGATTTTAAAAGTATGAATACAGACTAGCTTCCTTGTACAGCTTTTGTTTTTATGACCATGTCAGTGCATTCATTTCGGTGATGTTGGCCAACCTAATAATTTCAAATGATGATTTGTAAGCAAAGTGTAAATGAGCTCTCCCTGACAGCTAGTGATGAGCTGCGGGGAAAGGCTTCAGGACCAGATTGAATCTACATCCACACCTCATCTACCCAGGTATCCAGCAAACAGAGCTGCCTTGCCCAAGTGATAGATTTTGGCTGGGGTTGGGTTACAAATCACTTGAATGCGGGGGGGTGGGGCGGGGGGTGGTGGTAATGACATGTTGTTGTTCTTATTGTCTGAGTAAAGGGCAGTAGAACTGTCCTGAGCCTCTGCTGATTGAGGGCATCAAGAGAGAGGATGGGGACAGGTGTTTTGCTTGATGGTCTGCATGAGTCACAAGTACGATTTGACCTGCCCCTCTCCAATGTTTAAAGACAGAGCTGATTAGGGTCCATAGAAAGTCTTTTGTTTTAAGTGATCACTACAGCATCCGATGAAGTGAGCTGTAGCTCACGAAAGCTTATGCTCAAATAAATTTGTTAGTCTCTAACGTGCCACAAGTACTCCTTTTCTTTTTGCGAATACAGACTAACACGGCAGCTACTCTGAAACACTACAGCTGAAATCACTGATAATCAGGTCTAAGTGCTTAGATCGGCTGTGGGACAGTGTTTCTGTGGCAGAGACGGCCCAGTCTGCACCAGCAGCGCGGTTCCCCCACTGAGAGCTCAGCTGAAATCACGGAGAGCTGGGTGGAACCTCAAGAGACCCACTCGCAGAGGTCACAGTGGCAGGTGGCAGCAGAAGGTGACGGCGCAGGGCCATTGGCAACAGAGCGATGGAGTGAACGGTGGCAAAACGAACAACAGTGGCCAGAGCAAACAGTGAGCAGCTGGAGGAATGAGCAAGGTGCCTTCTTGCCCCCGACCTGGGAGGTGAACTCATGTGAAAGCACCTCTGAACTCTGAGTCTCCACTGACCAAGGACAACACCGGTGAGTGTTAATGAGGCTGTTAAGAATGCTGGAGACACAACACAGTTCATGCGAACCAACATGGCCGTGGCATCCTACTTTCTATAAAGCAAGAGATACCTACCACACACTGCAAACTGTTGGCCAATGTTAAGTGCATTGTCACTTGTTCATCCTGAAGTGGAACACTGGTTCCAAACAAGACCAGCAAATGCTCACTATCTTTCTGCAAGAAACTCAACTGACTGGCTAGACGCATGTGGTGCAACAGTGAAAGATTCAACAGTTGAAAAAGTGAAGACCTCTCTCACCACATTCAAAAAAATTGCATACATGGCTAATAAATGCACCGATGCAAATGGGCATCAAGTATTAAGTCATTGTGTACATTATCTTGATGTCAGCGGTAGGCCAGTAGATGCATTTCTAGATGTTCAAATTACAGAAGACACATCGGCTGCATCTGTGACAACCCACATCTTAGAGTTAAATGCCTGTCAACGGGACCCCGAACAGATGGCTGCTTGTGCATTTGATGGAGCTGCAAACTTCTCTGGAAGACATGGTAGAGCACAAGCTTTGCTCAGAGAAAAGCGTAACCCTAGTCTCTCCTATACACACTGCAGAGGCCATCTACTCCAACTAGCACTAGTACGAGCTGCAGACTCTTCAAAAGACATTTTAAAAGCTATAAATTTAATGTCCTCATTATATTCTTTTTTCAGCAAGAGTCCAAAAAGAATATCTTGGAAAATATAGAAGATACACTGGGACTGAAGTTCAAATTAGTCCAATCTGGGAAAACCCTCTGGCTTTCTCATGAGTGATCCCTGGCTGTTGTCTTAAAATTACTCCAGCCATTATTACTGACTTTGGAAAGTATCTACCAAGATGGGATGGAGCTAAGTAGTGAGGCTGGTGGATTACTTTTGCTACTACGTTCAGAGAAGACTATTGCCATTCTCTCTCTTGCAAGTCTATTCTTGAAACCACTTGGGTCATTAAACAATGCCATCCAGGCATCTGCTACAACAGTAGTAGATCTTTGTTCAGCAATAGAAGCTACATTTGGATCAATCAGAGAGCAATCCATTGAAAAAATACTGGAAGAAGCAAAGACTTCAGTCCAGAAGTTGACGAATGAAGGCATTTATATTGAATCCTTAAGTGAAGAGGACAAGAAGTGTTTGTTAAGGCAACTGAAAAAGTACACAGACTTGATTCTTAAAAATCTACAATAGCGACTTCTAGATTCTGCTCAACCACTACGTAGCTTTTACAGATCCCTGTCCTATAAAACACCGACAGCTGAGTGGAGTGAGGCACTACCAGCAACGGGGCTGCCATGTGCTCAGGACGGAATAGAGAATTTGAACACACAGTGGATGATCATAAGACAAATGAATGAAGATTTGACTTCAACCTCTTTTTTATCATCACTAGTGGCTCGACCCGATCTTTGTGCTCTGTTTCCTGGGATGAAAGAAGTAGGAATTCATCTCTTGCTCCTCCCAGTCACAACGGCTACAGTGGAGCGTTCTTTTGCCTCATTGAATAGAATTTTGTGTTCTGAAAGAAGTCGCCTTCTGCCTGATTATGTGAATGAACTAATGAGCATATCGCTTGAAGGAATGGAAGTACCAGACACATAAGAAGCCACCAAAGATGAACGCATTGCATTCAAGAAGTTAATTAACAGAGTTGTGCAAAATTATAACAAGAAACCAAGAAGGATGTAGATGTCGTGCTTCATAGAAGGCTTGAGTAGCCGACTTTAATTTGAAAGTAGCTATACTTGAACAAAAAATCTTCAGAAACAGACTTCAAAGAGACACAGCAGAACTAAAATTCATTTGCAAATTTAACACCATTAATCTGGGCTTGAATAGGGACTGGGAGTGGCTGGCTCATTACAGAAGCAGCCTTGCCTCTCCTGGGATTGACACCTCCTCATCTACTATTGGGAGTGGACCACATCCACCCGGATCGCATTGGCCTTGTCAGCACCGGTTCTCCACTTGTGAGGTAACTCCCTTCCCTTCTTGTGTCAGTATATCGATGTCTGCATCTGTAACTTTCACTCCATACAGCTGAAGAAGTGAGGTTTTTGAAAGCTTATGCCCAAATAAATCCCTTAGTCTTTAAGGTGCCACTGGACTCCTTGTTGTTTTTGTGGATACAGACTAACAGGCTCCCCCCCCCCCCCCATATTTAATTTGTGTGAGGCTTTTAAAACATGAGTTAAATCTAATAAAACGGTTATGAAACATTTTTCAGTTTTTACTAGGGGTGCCATAGAGCCCCCCCCCACAGTCTCACCCCCGCATCGGCTCTGACCCCCCCCATTTCAATTCCTGGGGAAGACACTGGGCGGTGCCCTCGGGCCGGGCCAGGTCTGGGGGCGCCCGCCCCGCTTTTCAGGCCGCACGGAGCCAGCCCGGTCCCGGCGGAGGGCGCGGCTCCGAGCGGCACCGAGCAGCGCCTCCAGGAGCCGGAGCCGGAGCCGGAGCCTCCCCGCGGCCGGAGGAGCCGCCCCGCATCCCGCGCCCCGCCCCGGGCTGGATTCGGAGCAGGCGCCGCCGTCCGCACGGGCTCGGCTGGAACTGGCTCCGCGGCGCCGCCGGGCTCGCGTCGGCAGCGGCAGCCGCTTGTTGCTCTGCGCGCTGGTGACTGTCACATTGTTTCCGGCTCGCCCGCTCGCGGGGGGAGGGAGGCTCGGGCTGCCGAGCTCGCCGCCGCCAGGGGAGCCCCGAGCCCGGGCCCGCCGAGAGAGGCTCGCTGCTGCTCCAGCTCCAGCTCCGGCGTCTCCTGTGCACGAAGATGGCGGCGCCGCTCGCCAGCAAGCCCGGACCCCTGGGCGCTCCCTGCAAGCCCGCCGGCCCCGAGCTCGATTTCAGGTCCGGAGCCCGCACGGAGGAATTGAACAAACTCATCCAGGAATTCACCAAGCACGACCAGCGGGAGTACGACGACCAGCGAGCCCTGGAGATCCACACGGCCAAAGACTTCATCTTCTCCATGCTCGGTGAGCGGGGGGCGTGGGGGGCTCCGGACCAGCCCGGGCTGCGGGGATGGGGGTCGGGGGTTGATTTGTGGCAGGTTGAGCCCCCCCCCCTTTTTTTAAATTAAAACTCTCTTTCCTGTCCCCCGTGCGAGTGCATGACACACCTTCCTTCCTGGCGATAGGTGTGCAACCCCCGAGCTGGAGTGGGGCTGAATGAGATGCACACTGGTGGCTTTGGGAGGGGAGGGGGTCAGGCGAGGCCACTCTGGCGCTCCCCGGTATGTATTTATTGTTCTTTTCAGGTCTGGAGGCTAGTGATATATTTGCAGGTCACGGGTATAGTTGTAGCCAGATGGTTTAGTTGCTATCACTCTCCCATGAGCTGTGTTTCTAGGCTTGGTTGCAAAACTTGCTAAGGTATACATTATCCTGTGGAAGGGACTGTGGCTGCGCTGGAGAATTCTAGTTTGCGCATAACTTTGATTCATCAAGGGTGGGGGATCCTTAAATGATACTAAAACAAATGGCAAACCACACCACTGCTTAAATCACCCATGCTCTTGGATGACAAAAGAGTTAGCACAGATGAAATGCAGAGTGACTAACGTTTTAACTGCACCTGCAGTCACTGATGAATATTTACCCTGCATTGGTTAAAAATTATTCATCTAAACAGAAACCTTTAAAATAGGAAAGGATCCTTTGTAATGGACCTTGAAATCAAGCTTTCAGGTTTACATCAGCGTCACGAGCATTTTTTCATTAAACTGACAGAAGAGTGAAACATATATTTGGCAGGTTCAAAGTTTTATCTGATATTTAAGAGTCTGGGGTCAAGCCATTGAAATAGAATGTAGGGTCAATAAATAGCTCTGTGCTTCAAGGTGTGTCTCTTTCTTTCTCTCCAATGCATAATATACGTAACTAAATAGGTAAAGTACATATGCATGTGTGTGGCTGCACAGAATCAATTTATTAATAATTAATCTATATTGCATTTGTATATGAAAACATGATGCTAGCATATTCCAGAAATCGCTAACTGATCACGTCCTCTTTTGTCATAAATGTACGGTACTTACATTAAACAAGTGTCTACCTGCTGAACTCTGGTTATCTAGGATGACTAGCTAATGAGTAAACGCTTGCTTTGGGATTCAGATAGTCAATATTATCATAGGGCCTAATCACATAAGCCACACTATCAGAGGCTCGTTCACCTGCACATCTACCAATGTGATAGATGCCATCATGTGCCAGCAGTGCCCCTCTGCCATGGACATTGGCCAAACCGGACAGTCTCTACGTAAAAGAATAAATGGACACAAATCAGAGGTCAAGAATTATAACATTCAAAAACCAGTGGGAGAACACTTCAATCTCTCTGGTCACTCGATTACAGACCTAAAAGTGGCAATTCTTCAACAAAAAAAACTTCAAAAGCAGACTCCAACGAGAGACTGTTGAATTGGAATTAATTTGCCAACTGGACACAATTAATTTAGGCTTGAATAAGACTGGGAGTGGATGTGTCGTTATGCATCCAATAAAATGAGCTGTAGCTCACGAAAGCTTGTGCTCAAATAAATTTGTGAGTCTCTAAGGTGCCACAAGTCCTCCTTTTCTTTTTGCGGATACAGACTAACACGGCTGCTACTCTGAAACCTACACAAAGTAAAACTATTTCCACGTGTTTATTCCCCTCCCCCCCACTGTTCCTCAGACGTTCTTGTCAACTGCTGGAAATGGCCCACCTTGATTATCGCTACAAAAGGTTCCCCCCTTGGCCCCCGCTCTCCTGCTGGTAATAGCTCACGTTACCTGATCACTCTCCTTACAGTGTGTATGGTAACACCCATTGTTTCATGTTCTCTGCATATATAAAATCTCCCCACTGTATTTTCCACTGCATGCCTCCGATGAAGTGAGCTGTAGCCCACCAAAGCTTATGCTCTAATCAATGTGTGAGTCTCTAAGGTGCCACAAGTCCTCATATTTTTTTTTCTTTTTCATGTAAGGCTGGAGAGAATGTAACTCACTAATTTTGGCTTGAGAACAAGGACAAAGCACTGAAATGCTGCCTGGCACGGGTTATAACTGCGGTTTGTGGGTGGGTTTTCTTTTTCCTGCTTCCTTTTTAAAAAAAACAAAAAAACAAAAAACAACCCCTCCCTGCATGGAATTCTGGCCCCAGTGAAGTCAATGGGAGTCTTGCCATTCTCGCCAGACAGGCCAGGGTTCCACCCGCTATCGTGATCTGACAAACCTCTCAGCTGGGATTGTGTGGGGAAAACATCAACAAGTAGAAATGAGCGACCGCCTCACAATAACTTGTCGGCAAAGCTCTTTGGTTTGTAAATAGCGACAGCATCTTTCAGAACTGCCAGACCGTGCAGAAGAGAACACTGTAGCCTTTCTTCACCTTTACGTCTCCCCTCCCCCAGGCAGACATTGGGTGTGAGTACAGAAACTCGCGTGGCACCACACCTTCTAGTTCTTCCTAGCCATCCTGGCGGCCAGCTGCTCAGGATAGATCAGAAACTCTTGGATATTTGGTGCTTACACAAATTAACAAAGCTTCACTGCCCATATAATGCCCAAGGGGGACTGCTTCAGCTGTAATTGTGGAGTCTGAAATCTATCCGAATATACATCAATCACTTTCTGTCAGAATGCTGCGTGTACGACTCTGCAGGCTGAAGCATGCTGTTACATACTGACATGGGGTTTTCACAGAAGCTATGTTCTCTCATACGTCATGTCGGGCAGGTTTTGCTTGAGTCCCATCTTCAAAATTAAACCACTTCCAGTGGAAGGAATTTTGCCAGAGAAAGGACTCCAGGCCCAGGCCCCGTGGAAGAATACCCTCTCGCATCGGTATTTAAAAGGTTGAATTTCTTACTTCCCTGTCCCATACCCTTTTTCTCCGTAGCTATTGGACAGCTGAGCTCTGGAAGAGTTAATGAACTGCTGTTCTGCTACCTCAGACCTGGTACCGGGGTCCCAACAGCCCGTGTCCCCAACACTAGGGAAGATGCTCGTAGCTGCAGCCTTCTGGCTCTGACCGAGATGGAGCAGGCGTTTGGGTTGTGGTGGCACAACTCGACGCTTTCCCAAAGAGCTCGCAGTCCTGTTAATGACGTAGCGCTGAAAGTGTGCGCGCGGGGGAGCCCCTACTGGGTACGTTTCCCTGTTTATGCTGAGCGTCACTTGAGGACTGTTTGAAGTGTAGCTGCATGGTTGTATTTTCTGTCTGTTAAGTGATGGAGATGGGTGGGGCTTGCATAATTAGGGTCCTAAATGGGGAAAATTGGGGAGGAAGAATGGTCTTGTACTATTGGGACTTTGGAGATCAGGGTCTAACTTTTAGCTCGACCACTGACTTCTGTGAGACCTTGGACAAGACGCTTATACTCGCTCTCAGGTCTCTGTGGATAGGTTTAGGAAAGCAGTGGTTCCCGACCTCACGGTGCTGTTGTGATGATGATTGCTCAGCGCCTGACAAGTGTCCTGGATACTGTTGTGATGGCGACCACATTAGTATCTAGATAAAATAGTCCTATTGGGGTGTTCATCCAAGGCGGAACTGTTCGCTCCAGGACAGCTGGAGTTGTGGCTATCGCTGCCTCCTACGTTCGCCCGAGCGGTTCAGTTCTTCTTTTGTTCACAGCCCTTTGCGTAGAATCTTCCTTGATCCACAGCTAATTCCTCTCTGGGGCCTGAATAAAAACGTGCCGTGATGCCCAGATGTGCTGTGAACTGTTAAAACCATACGCTGAGCTCTTGGGAATAGGAGCCCTGAGTACGAAACCGAGCTCTGACGTTGCTAGCTCTGCGGTTGCTGCCTCAGACTAGCCTGTGGTTTCTTTCTTAGGGGTCCTGACTCTTGGATTCTTTTCTTTCTAAGGGTGCTGACAGCCTTAAGTAGATCTGTAACTGTCCCTTTGTTCCAGGTGGGCGTAGGCTTGCTCATAGCCATATAGAGAAGGGGTGCGGGGTTACTCATGTTGATCCTTTAGTGAGGCCATTTTCACAAACCTAGACCGTTTTGCTTGTTGCCTAAATAGGTCTAGTCTCCACAGGAGGGAAGGGACAAAACCTCAGCTCCACACAGCTTT
This sequence comes from Natator depressus, assembly GCF_965152275.1. Classification (NCBI taxonomy): domain Eukaryota; kingdom Metazoa; phylum Chordata; order Testudines; family Cheloniidae; genus Natator; species Natator depressus. Next base: position 2,477,831 of record NC_134242.1, read on the forward strand.
GGGGTGGGAGGGGTGTGTGTGTGTGCGTGCGTGCAAGTCCAAACGTTGCAGCCTGAGTCTATTGACAATCTCATGGGCGTTCGAAAGGGTGGTGGTTGTTCTGCCCTCTGACACTGGGCAGGTGGTCGGGCGGGTAAGATTTTCCAAAGCAGCTCATATGAGTTTGCAGGTTGAGTCCCAGTGACTTTCTGTGAGCCCTTTGGCCTTGTCTACATTTACAAGGGCTTGCTGGGATAGACGTACTGGGGCAGCTATACCAGAAAACCTCCCCAGGGGAGAGACAGCTTATCCAAGTGAAAGGACACTCCTGCCCGTGTGACTGCAGCTACACCAGGGCTTTTGTTGGCATAGCTATATTGGTTAGAATGGTGTTCTTGCCACACCCTGTGGTCCCGTCCCCCCACTCGCTTCTAACAAGCACAGCTAGGCCAGTAAAATTGTCTCATGTAGATCCTGCCTTAGGCTCAAAGATACTTCTGTTAAGCACTCTCGGAAATGTTACCCACTGTCTATTGTAGGTGAGAGAGAGACTTTGATTCTGGTCCTGTACTGAGGAGCAGAAATAGCTACCAGAGTGGAATGATCTCTCTGGAGTCAAGATTTTGTTCCTCCCTCTTTTGCAAGAGAGGCCAATCACGATAGGAGCCTACCGTACTCTGAGGTCTGTATTACTAAACACCCCTTGCTGATGTGCCTCTGTGCTACTGCATACATACCGCACAGCTGTTAAAAATAACCTTCTTCTGCAGTATCCTTCGTCTCTGGCTTTTGCTGGGTCCCTCTCCTTGCAGGCCCTGAGTGTCTGGGTTTATATTTAAGGCTGTCCCTTGGGTGCAGAAAATGGTAGCTATCTCCAATACAAAATCCTGATGGAAACAAGGCATAGGTAGCTCGTACCTCGATGTAGCTAGTTGAAGTCAACCCTATCCTTATGCTGCCTCCCCTCCCCCCCCCCCCCCGGGGAATACTGGGATGTGGCTAGTCAAGATTTAAAAGACGTGGCTTGTCTCTTTTATCTCAATATAAAACCCTGCACCTTTTGTGCAGTGAAGTCAGCTTGAGAAGCTTTATCCTACCTGCCTCTGAGACAGGTGAGCGAATGAGCTGGAGAAATCACTCGGCTACTATTTTGAAACGTTAGGTGGTGGTGCAGGCGGTTTAGTTTAATAGCGAAGAATGTGTCTTCCGGGCACAAAAATTCTCAAGGCAGGATTGTCAAGAACTTGCCCAACACCCGTTCTTAAAGGCCGGGGAAATATTTGTAAAGGATTTTGGGAATTCTTGCCAAGCCCAATTATGCTTTAAAGGCAATTGATAATTATGTTCCTACAGAAGGATGGTAACTAGGATATGTGAATTGTTTTGTTTTTTTTCTCTTCCACGTGACTTTGCATGAACACCTAGCGCGAACGCAGCATAAACAAGACAGATGCGATTAGCAGACTTGGAATATTTCTAGCCTGGAAACAAGTTGTTCCACTTGCTCTTAGCCAGCTGGTTAGTTTTATTTAGTAGATCCAAATCAAAGGGGCAGCAGAAATAAGGAACATTGACACAAGTGGTGGAGTTGCTTAGGAAGGGGGGTGGGTGGGAGGTTAAACTTTGCAATTCTAGGAAACACTTCCCCCAGAAGATATTTTTTCTCTAGTATGCAAAAATGTCTCTAGGAAAGCTATTGGTGGCAGCTCTGAAGCTTAATGGGCATTTCTGGGGGCTCTACTCTGCAGCTTGGCCATCATTTCTCTTGTTAATCACTGCAGAGGACACGTTTGATTTAATTCTAGCTTTGAAGGTTTTCTTTTCACACATTCAGACCCATGCAGTGTCTCTGCCGGTCCATACAAGATCTGTCCATGTGCAGGTTTTCCTTCGGGGTCCATGACTATAATCGCACCCCACTTCAAAACTATTTTACAATTGGAAAACGGCGCTCTAGCCAAATTGCAGCTTGTTTGTCACAGAATCGTAGGACTGGAAGGGACTTCGAGAGATCATCTAGTCCAGTCCCCTGCACTCATGGCAGGACTAAGTCATCATAGTTATCAAGTGACCACAACCAGAATTGTCTGTCCCTCCTCAGACTCTCAAGCCCGCAAACACCGGGGAGACCTGGGTAGTATGGAAGGCAGATTTGAACAACACTTACTTTTGACTTTGCAGGCACCAAACCTCTGCTTGTTTTCCCTATCACTGAACCCTGTATCAAGTCCAAGGACAAGTGGTATCTAAGTTGTGTCTAAATCTTGCCGATTCTGTCTGCATAATGTCTCTGGGGTCTTGTCTACACTACAGAGAAAAGTTGATCTAAACTACGCAATTTGAGTTACAGGAATAGCGTAACTCAAGTCGACATAGCTTAGATCTATTTACCGCGGGGTCCACACTACGTGATACTGATGGGAGACACTCTCCCGTTGACTCCCCTTACTCTTCTTGATCTGGTGGAGTACAGGAGTCGACGGAAGAGCTATCTGCGGTCAATTTAGCGGGTCCTCACGAGCCCCACTAAATCGACCGCTGATGCATCGATCGCTGCACGTCGATCCCCCAGTACACGTAGACAAGCCCTAAGATACAGCCTTTACTGTCCACCCACACAGCTCAAACTCCTTGTCCAGGCTCTCGTCTCCTGTCTCAATTACCACGACATCCTTTTCTCTGGCCTTGACAAATGCAGTCTTGCCCCGCTCATCCATTCAGAATGCAGCTGCAAAGATCGCGTACGTAGCTTATGGCTTTGAGCATATCACCCTCTCTGCATCCCTCCACTGGCTCCCTCTTTCTCGCAGCAAACACAGATTACTTCTGTTCACTTTCAAGGCTCTTCACGGGCTGTCCTCACCCCACCCATCATCGCTCGTTCAGTATTGAGATGTCTGCTCTTGCCTCTGATCGGCCCATGATCTCAGCCTCCGTCACTCACTTGTTAAATTTTCAAGCAAGCACCATCATGCTTTCTCCCATGTTGACCTGCAAGCTGGTGAGGAGCTCCCTGTAGGCATCCATGAAGCTACATTGTTATCCTCCTTCAGATTCCTCCTGGAAACTCTCCGTTTCCGGGATGCCTCCAAACAACACGACAGTGGCTAGGCTCTTGGTGTGCCGAGGCCACTGTGTCACATGCTGACCAGTGCTGTCCCGCGTGCACCTCCATCCATCTGTACCCATCTGTTGTCTCCTTTTACTTAGGTTATAAGCTTTGGGAGAGGGGACCGTTTTTTTTTCTTCTGTTTGGACAGTGCCTAGCACAGTGGGGTCCTGGGCCATGACGAGGGCTCCTATGTAGTAGAATAATACAAATAAACAGTGACAGCATGTCCACTTGGAACTTCATGGCGGCAGCAGCAGGGGTAGAATCCAGATTCCACGGTTTTTCAAGCACCATACCTACCCCTTGACCTAAGGAAAATTACTGTTGGCAGTATAGGGCCTATGCCCCAGAGTTGAGTGATTCTGATTGTGTCCAGGAGACGGCAGCGATAGATGCTAGCCTGTTCATTGGAATACATAGCTGACATTAAAACAAATCATGGAACTACCAAAATGAGATTAATGGTTTGGGGAGGAAAGAACCATATCCTTTGCAATTCTTCAGCCCTTCTTTTCAAGCAGGAGTTCCTTCCTGACCTAAACTCCCCTTGATCTGAATTGGGAAGGGGGCGGGGGGAGGGGAATCATGTTGCACACTTTGGAAAAAAACCCACCTTAATTCTGCCCCACTCTTCACCACCAATTGCCTACCATTCATCTAGAAAGGAGATACATCTCTCTCTCTGGGCAATGTTTTTTTAAATAGCCTCTGATTATAAATGAAAATGTAATAATCTTCTGTTCGGTAAAGAAGTTATGTGCTACCTTAGTTGAATTACTGGGGCACTGTGCGATTTGCGGTTTGTAGGTGTACGGGGCCGTGTGGCTGGAGTGGATTGGGAGGGACGGAGCCAGGCGGCTGCTCATTCTGAGGCAGAACTGGGGAGCTGTGATGGGCACTGTCGCACGGGGGCTGTCTTGCAGCGTGGATGTGCGCACACCAGAGCTTGCTTACTGAGGGAGGATGAATTGTCCCAGCTGGCTGGTGGATGGGAAATGACTCTTGGGCAGATGTATCAAACCGCCAGCCCCAGGACTCTGATCTGCGGGTCTGTATGTGCAGCGATCTTGAGCTTACCTGGCCTGATCCCTACGCTGCGTGTACTCCTTTTGGATACATCCTCTCTCATTTTCAAAGACCTGTTTCAGTGGATCTCCTCTCTGTCTTCTGCAGTAGCTTAAATTAGAAGGAACAAACCTTCCTTGAACTGATTTGTTAAACGCACACGTCAAAGGTACCCTTGATGCTAAGTAAAGTACAGTGGTCTTATTAATGTGCTGTCTTTCATCTGTCAGACAGTATGATTTAGTCTAATTTAGAGCATTAATTAAAGTACAGTTCATGCACTTTGTGCTGATTGGGCTGGTGCGGAAAGTACAATGCTCTGAATGAGGAGCGATTACTTAATGTTAAGATGCAGAAGCCACGAGGCGGGGATCTGGACTAGCTTTTCTTCCCTCCTGCTCCTTTCCAGGCCTCTTTGGAGAGGAGGCTGCTAATAGTGCTGTGCTGCCTGGCTTCCGGGCACAGAACAATGGAGACTGATGACACCAACTTGAATCACTGCCTCATAGACTGTAGTTAAGGCATTGGACTGGGAATCCTCAAACCTGGGTTCGGTTCCCAGCCCTACCCTAGTTGGGTAAGTGCCTGAGTCTATTGACTTTCAATGGGATTGGGGCATTTTTGGAAACTTTACCTATCTGTGCCTCAGTTGCCCGTCTGTAAAATGGGGATAACAATTCTTCCTCTACTTGTGCAGCCTGTTCGGCTTGGTAGTGTCGGGCTGGCTTGGTGTGTCTGTGTATGGCCTACTGCAAGGGGCTGTCATCTTGGTTGGGGTCTCTACAGGCTGTTGTAATGTCAGAAATGAGGTGTAACTGCAGGAGTATGACAGTTGTGGCCCAGAACTGCTAGCGACCGTGTTCCAGGCAATGTTGAAAGGGAATAACATTTTGAAGACTAAGATCATGACCTTTAAGAAGAATACTTCAGTTTGCTGTACTATTAGTCTAAAATACAGCAACTCCACATTGCATTGCTGCAGGTCTTGAGCAGTAGGGCACTGTAGGGCAGTTCTTTCTGCTAAGGCTGTGGTGAGGCCATATCTGGCTTAGGGCGTGCACTACTGACCAGAAGCTCCAGAAAGTATTCAAAGAAACACTGGAGGAAGGCACTGATGCGCCCTCCTTGTGTGCTGATCAAGTGGCTTGGCCTCAGAGAGAGGTTACAAAGTGACCTACTTATTAAGGTCTAGCAAATAATCTTAGGTCTTATGCAGTAGGTTCCCAAAGCTCCTTACAAACTACAGTTAAAAGTACAGTCCTGGCTTCAGCTGGAGCTGGTGTGGAATGTGTGGGTCCAAGCTCACAGAGCAGCAGGGAACAGCAATCTGGGACAGAAAGTGATAACTATCATATATTGTTGAAACCACGGATACTGGTGTGGGTAACCACAAGGACCCAGGAAAGAGTGTGATCACACTGTGTGACAAACACGCAGCCTGCGGCTGTGATTTGAGATATGAAAAGTAGAAGTGGTTGAATGTAGGGTTTTTCCTTTTCCAAGCGCATCATGCTACGTGGAATACTCCCACCTCTCGGCACAGTGGGCGCTCATTAATGAAAGTTAGCTTGTCCAGAATTGCTGAGTACGCACAGAACTACTGAGAAGTACAACATATGTTCCTGCCACAAAGCAGGAGAGCTTGGCCTGAGATACTAGCCCATGTGCTTTCATTCTAAAACGTCTCTCGTCTGAGGCCATCACTAGCACTCTTAGAGTGGCACAGCTGTACCGATGCAGCTGTGCCACTGTAGGATCGCTCGCGTAGCTGCTCCGTGCTGGCGGGAGAGCTCTCCCACCAACGTAGTGCTGTCTGCACCAATGCTTCTGTCGGTGGAACTTTTACGTTCCTCTGGGGGGTGTTTTTTTCACACCCCCGAGCGATATAAGTTATACTGACAAAAGTGGTAGTGTAGACATGGCCTTAGCTTTTCCATGCATATAGTGGGACCTTTTGAGATTGTGCTAAGAACCGGCCTTGAGGGAAGGAGGTTAGTCAGTGTGCCCCTGTACAGAAAGTTTGTGATTGTAAGGAAGGAGTGATTAGTAAGGAAACACAATCATAGTCTCAAAGGTTCAGACAAACGCAATTAACTTCTCTGCTTCTCTTCTGCCCATTAAATCACTGCTTCTTGGGGCAGCGAGTCCTGGAACCCACAAGAGGAGAGGCAATTCTTGATTTAGTCCTACGTGGAGCACAGGATCTGGTCCAAGAGGTTAATAGAGCTGGACCGTGTGGTAATAGTGACCATAATATAATTATTTAACATCTCTGTGACGGGGAAAACACCACAGCAGCCCAACACTGTAGCATTTAATTTCAGAAAGGGGGACTACACAAAAATGAGGAAGTTAGTTTAACAAAAATTAAAAGGTACAGGGCCAAAAGTGAAATCCCTGCAAGCTGCGTGGAAACTTTTTAAAGACACCATAATAGAGGCTCAACTTAAATGTATACCCCAAATTAAAAAACACCATAAGAGAACCAAAAAAGTGCCACCGTGGTTAAACAACAAAGTAAAAGAAGCAGTGAGAGACAAAAAGTGCAAGTTTAAATCCTAGTGAGGAAAATAGAAAGGAGCATAAACTCTGGCAAATGAAGTGTAAAAATATAATTAGGAAGGCCAATAAAGAATTTGAGGAACAGCTCGCCAAAGACTCAAAAAAATTAATAGCAATTTTTTTTTTACTTACATCAGAAGCAGGAAGCCTGCTAAGCAACCAGTGGGGCCACTGGACGATCAAGATGCTAAATGATCACTCAAGGACGATAAGGTCATTGCGGAGAAACTACATGAATTCTTTGCATCGGTCTTCGTGGTTGAGGATGTGAGGGAGATTCCCAAACCTGAGTCTTTTTAGGTGACAAATCTGAGGAACTGTCCCAGATTGAGGTGTCATTAGAGAAGGTTTTGGAACAAATTGACAAACTAAACAGTAATAAGTCACCAGGACCAGATGGTCTTCACCCAAGAATTCTGAAGGAACTCAAATGTGAAATTGCAGAATTACTAACTATAGTCTGTAACCTATCATTTAAATCAGCTTCTGTACCAAATGACTGGAAGATAGCTAATGTGACACCAATTTTTAAAAGTGCTCCAGAGGTGATCCCGGCAATTACAGGCCTGTACGCCTGACTTTAGTACTGGGCAAAACTGGTTGAAACTATAGTAAAAAAGAGAATTGTCATACACATAGATGAACATAGTTAGCTGGGGAAGAGTCAACATGGTTTTTGTAAAGGGAAATCATGCCTCACCAATCTACTAGAATTCTTTGAGGGGATCAACAAGCATGTGGACAAGGGGGATCCAGTGGAGATAGTGTACTTAGATTTTCAGAAAGTCATTGAGAAGGTCCCTCACCAAAGGCTCTTAAGCAAAGTAAGCTGTCATGGGATAAGAGGGAAGGTCCTCTCATGGACTGGTAACTGGTTAGAAGATAGGAAACAAATGGTAGGAATAAATGGTCAGTTTTCAGAATGTAGAGAGGTAAATAGTGGTGTCCCCCAGAGATCTGTACTAGGACCAGTCCTATTCAACATATTCATAAATGATCTGGAAAAAGGGGTAAACAGTGAAGTGGCAAAATTTTCAGATGATACAAAACTACTCCAGATAGGTAAATCCAAGGCAGACTACGAAGAGCTCCAAAGGGTCTCTCAAAATTGGGTGACTGGGTAACAAAATAGCAGGTGAAATTCAGTGTTGATAAAGTAATGCACATTGGCAAACACAACCCCAACTATACATATAAAATGATGGGGTCTAAATTAGCTGTTACCACTCAAGAAAGAGATCGTGAAGTCATTGTGGATAGTTCTCTGAAAACAGCCTAGCTCCATCCTCTTTGGAACCCCCCTTCGGGTAGTTAAAGGCTGTGATCAAATCCCCCTCACTCTTCTTTTCTGCAGACTAAATAAACCCAGTTCCGTCAGCCTCTCCCCATAAGTCATGTGCCCCAGCCCCCGATCATTTTCATTGCCCTCTGCTGGACTCTCTCCAATTTGTCCGCATCCTTTCTGTAGTGTGGGACCCAAAACTGGACACAATACTCCAGGTGTGGCCTCACCAGTGCCAAATAGAGGGGAATAATCACTTCCCTCGTCTGCTGGCAATGCTCCTACTACTGCAGCCCAATATGCCGTTAGCCTTCTTGGCAACAAGGGCACACTGCTGACTCATATCCAGTTTCTCATCCACTGTAATCTCCAAGTCCTTTTCTGCAGAACTGCCGCTTAGCCAGTCGGTCCCCATCCTGTAGCGGTACATGGGATTCTTCTGTCCTAAGTGCAGGACTCTGCACTTGTCCTTGTTGAACTTCATCAGATTTCTTTTGGCCCGATCCTCTAATTTGTGTAGGTCACTCTGGACCCTATCCCTACCCTCCAGTGTATCTACCTCTCCCCAGAGCTTAGTGTCATCCACGAACTAGCTGTGGGTGCAATTCATCCCATCATACATATCATTAATGAAGATGTTGAACAATGTTGGGAATCATTAAGAAAGAGATAGATAATAAGACAGAAAATATCATATTGCCTCTATATAAATCCATAGTACGCCCACATCTTGAATACTGCGTGCAGGTGTCACTGCATCTCAAAAAAGATATATTGGAAAAGGTTCAGAAGAGGACAACAAAAATGATTAGGGGTATGGAACAACTGCCATATGAGGAGAGATTAATAAGGCTGGGACTTTTCAGCTTGGAAAAGAGATGACTAAGGGGGGATGTGATAGAGGTCTATAAAATCATGACTGGTGTGGAGAAAGTATTTAAGGAAGTGTTATGTACTCCTTCTCATAACACAAGAACTTAGGGTCATCAAATGAAATTAATAGGCAGTAGGTTTAAAACAAATGGAAGTATTTTTTCACACAACACACAGTCAGACTGTGGAACTCCTTGCCAGAGGATGTTGTGAAGGCCAAGACTATGACATGATTCCAAAAAGAGCTAGAGAAGTTTGTGGAGGATAGGTCCATCAATGGCTGTTAGCCAGGATGGACAGGGGTGGTGTCCCTAGCCTCTGTTTGCCAGAAGCTGGGAGTGGGCGACAGGGGATGAATCACTTGATGATTATCTGTTCTGTTCCTTCCCTCTGGGGCACATGGCACTGGCCACTGTCGGAAGACAGGATACTGGGCTAGATGGACCTTTGGTCTGACCCAGTTTGGCCGTTCTTAGGTTTGTATGTAAAACCTGCATTTACAGCTGCATTTGGCTCTAATACGTGAGGCAGATGTTTGGAGATGCTTCAGGTTTATTTTTTTTAGTTCCTTTAGTAAATCTGTAACTTAGCACAGATGGAGAGCTGCATTTGCAGTCATTTCATGATGTAATCATTTAATCCTTTGTGACACGTTACTGCTGAGTGTCAAAGTGGATCACTCTAATCTCCATCCTTGGCTCAGTGTGGCCGAACCTGAACTGCAGGGCATTTTTCAGGAACCTGCAAACTCTCATGTGTGCAGGGAGATGGATGTCCATAAGCTTGTTTTGCTGCTGCTGAATGAGTTTCTCTGCAACACAGTCCAGTGCATTGAAGAATCTGGAGTTTACAGCAAAGAAGAAAGAAGCAATGGAGTGCAAATTAAGGCATTTCCTGAATACAAAGTCCTACTTAATCTCCTTTTAGATGCACTTCTTTTGCCCACAGTCAGAGTTATACCGTTTCTGTGGCTCAAAGGTGTCTGAATTCACCTCTCTCCCTTTCTTACAATTCTTACAACCACCTCTACTCGACCTGCACGTTGGGATAATTGTTGTGCAGCTTCCAATTTTTCAGCTGCTGAAATATTAGAACGCCGACTCGCCCTACTGCCTGTACAGCTCGTCCGTGAGTGGTGACTCACTGCCATTCAAGACTCCAGTAGTGTTTAGTAACGTCCTATTGTTTGCCATGCACAAGGAGGTGTTTGCATTTCTGTGGGGAGACAGGTAAGGACTGGCATTCCAACAGCTCTTCAGTCCTCTTTCCCAACTGAGCAGCAGTCTACTTCCCAAATCTTCCTTTTGTTCGCTGCACACAGAGCAGTTTTTAAAGATTGTAGGTATCCCCCAGCTCGCTGGGCCAAACCTGAAGTTGACGGGGGAGGCGCTGCCTGCAGACATCTTCTAGCCACATGCTAAATGGCTTCTAGATTAGAGATAATAACAAGAAAGAACACAAGTCTGAGTGCAGGTTGTACAAGCTGCAGCAGCTCGGAGAACTAAACGACTGCTTTCTCTGCATGCAGAGGTCTCAGAAACTTAACGGGGCAGTACACAGAAAACAAAGGCATGAGGATTTCATAGCATTCATCTGTCGGAGGGAAGAATTTCGCTTGATTACATTTTTTTAGAAAAAAGAAAAGGAGGACTTGTGGCACCTTAGAGACTAACGAATTTATTTGAGCATAAGCTTTCGTGAGCTACAGCTCACTTCGTAGATTCATAGATATTTAGGTCAGAAGAGACCATTATGATCATCTAGTCTGACCTCCTGCACAACGCAGGCCACAGAATTTCACCCACCCACTCCTGCAAAAAACCCCACACCTGTATCTGTGCTATTGAAGTCCTCAAATCATAGTTTAAAGACTTCAAGGAGCAGAGAATCCTCCAGCAAGTGACCTGTGCCCCAGGCTACAGAGGAAGGCAAAAAACCTCCAGGGCCTCTTCCAATCTGCCCTGGAGGAAAATTCCTTCCCGACCCCAGATATGGCGATCAGCTAAACCCTGAGCATATGGGCAAGATTCACCAGCCAGATACTACAGAAAATTCTTTCCTGGGTAACTCAGATCCCACCCCATCTAATATCCCATCACAGGCCATTGGGCCTATTTATCATGAATATTTAACTACCAAAACCATGTTATCCCATCATACCATCTCCTCCATAAACTTATTGAGTTTAATCTTAAAGCCAGATAGATCTTTTGCCCCCACTGCTTCCCTTGGAAGGCTATTCCAAAACTTCACTCCTCTGATGGTTAGAAACCTTCGTCTGATTTCAAGTCTAAACTTCCTGGTGGCCAGTTTATATCCATTTGTTCTTGTGTCCACATTGGTACTGAGCTTAAATAATTCCTCTCCCTCTCCGGTATTTATCCCTCTGATATATTTATAGAGAGCAATCATATCTCCCCTCAGCCTTCTTTTAGTTAGGCTAAACAAGCCAAGCTCCTTGAGTCTCCTTTCATAAGACAAGTTTTCCATTCCTCGGATCATCCTAGTAGCCCTTCTCTGTACCTGTTCCAGTTTGAATTCATCCTTCTTAAACAAGGGAGACCAGAACTGCGCACAGTATTCCAGGTGAGGTCTCACCAGTGCCTTGTATAACGGTACTAACACCTCCTTATCCCTACTGGAAATACCTCTCCTGATGCATCCCAAGACCGCATTAGCTTTTTTCACAGCCATATCACATTGGCGGCTCATAGTCATCCTATGATCAACCAATACTCCAAGGTCCTTCTCCTCCTCTGTTACTTCTAATTGATGCGTCCCTAGCTTATAACTAAAATTCTGTTGGATGCAGCTCACGAAAGCTTTGCTCAAATAAATTTCTTAGTCTCTAAGGTGCCACAAGTACTCCTTTTCTTTTTGCGAATACAGACTAACACAGCTGCTACTCTGAAACCTGTCATTTTTTTAGAGAAACCTGATCAGAATCACTCATTAAAGTGTTCAAGTCCTTGATGCTGCATTTCTAATGCAAGTCAGATTTCCTAATGGCCCTTGTGGATATGTAAAGAATGCAAGGTTTCATAAAACCACACACACACGTTCCCACTAAATTTATTATTTTGGGAATGCGTACACTCTTAGGGTGTCTGCCCCCTGGACATTGCAGCATTGACAACCTGAAGGCAGCACTACCGACCCCAAACAGTTACGAATCAGAAGTCAGCCCCCAAAATCATGGGATTTTTTTTCTTTTTTTTTAAAGGGGGTATCTTATTTGCCTGCTGGCTTTTGAGCTTTTAGGGTATAGTTGGGTCATGTCTTCAAACTTTAGAATTAGCAAACGTGTATTAGAATTGGCTTGTTAAGGGCAGTTTTCAGCTTTAATTATCTAAGACACTTTTTATTATGCAGGCAAATAAACTTGCTTCTCTATGATGTATCTATTTTAAGATGACAGTGTTAAGATGGCACTTCTGTATATTGAATTTTGCACAATGAATTCACTTGATCTTTCCTATTTGATTAAACACACACACCTTGTATGACTTTAAACCAACAAAATAAATCACTTATTCAGTTGGGGCCTGATCCTACTCCCACTTGACATGGAGTGGCAACCCCGGATGAGCTCCTCTGGAAAGGGATGTATTTCTTTAATTTGGTGTCTGAGTGGATGGAAGTGCAGCGGTGTTTGTCCTCGAACAGGCTCAGCCCACCCTGGAACATCAACTCCCTTTTCCGCGGGTGCGTTTGGAGAGAGGAAAATACAGCTTGTCAAGAGACCCCCTGTTGTTCTTAATTTGCCTCTCTAAATAGCACTGCTTCTGCCCTTGCGCACCAAGACAATAATAAATAACGATCCTTAGCATTTATAAAGCACTTTGCCCATTTCAAAGCATTCTAGGTACATTAACGAATTTATCTAAGATGCAAATGCTCCCTCGCTGAAGATACTCTTCCTTCTCCCTAAGGGAATCCGCTATTCGAGCTGGGTCCAGATTCCGCCCCGCCCCCACCTTTCTTTAACTGCAGCTAAGAGGCATCAAAATTCCATTAAATTATGATTGCCACGTACGCAGGCCCGTACAGCGGTCCATCAGCATATCTTCATTTTACTGCTGGGTAAAGCAAGGTGCAGCAGTTGAATGACTTATCCGAGGTTGTGCGTGGAGTCAAGGGCACCATTCAGAGTACAACTCAGGCATCCAACTCCCAGCCCCACAGCTCTAAGCACTGTTACGCCACTCAGTAAATCTGTAAGTGTCTGGTGGGGAGCTGCCAGGGAGAGGCATTGATGAGGGCCTCTGTTTGCTCATGCCCAACACCATCTGCCTTTGAAGCCCCGTGGAGCCGGAGGGGATGAGTGTTGGGCACCGGTGTGGGGCCTCCAACTTGTGTCACGTGGGTCACTCGTAACCAGGCAGCAGTGACTGTGCTCATTACCGTCTTGTGCTGTGAACAGCTCTTGTAACTCATCAGCCCACCCGGCAGCCATAGGGTCACCAGTGTTCGCAAGACCATCACCCACTGGGCGTGGCAGTGCTATGTGGAGATCTTGAGCCTTTAGCAGTTTGGGAGTGGTACCATAATAAACCAACCCCATTTTAAAAAAAAAAAAAAAAAAAAAAAAAAAAGTCTGTCCCAGTAGGAGAATAAGGGATAGACTTTGTCCCTACTTTTGTAGCAGACAAGCCAGGTCCCCAGCAGGACAGAGGTGGTTCTGCCACAGGCGAGGTGGGGTATAACTTTAGGATGCCATGGAGGAGAAAAACCAAAGTTTTTTAACACTATCAGGCACAGCTCAGTGGGGGCTCACTGCACCCTAGCACATGAGTGGGGCGGGGTAGGGTGCCTGGGAAGGAGACACATGGACCAGTGGGTCCATAGCTAATGTAAGCTGGTCATTTCCTCACCCGGGGCTGGGGGTGGGGTGCGGTGGGCATTGGAGCCGCAGTAGTGTCTGCAGTGCTAAGCTGCAGAGCACGGCTTGGGATTACTTCCCTTCCCAGCTTGGTGCAGAGAATAGACGTGTCCCTGAATGCACAGAAATCCTGCATTTACATGCATGTCGGGATGGATGCTTCCGGCTCTAGCCACTTGCCTAGTTTGTCCTTTGTTCTACCACCAGCTTTTTAATAGCTTTAAATAACATTGTTAACTAAAGTGAGGGGTTAAATGCCGACGTTCATATGAATTGTGTGCCTGCAGACCTGCACTGACATTCCCAGGTACGCTACTGGACCCCAGCTAGCGTGCCCTCTCATGGGCCAGTGCACTGTGCAGAGGCTACAATTAAAAACCCACAATTGCTGCATCAGCATGTTTCTAACACACAGGGAGAGGGACCAAGGAGAAAGTGGACAGACTTTCCGCAGCATTTCCCCATCTGCCAGAGGTACAGAGTGCTGCCCCTCGTGGGCCAGGGGCGTAGAGACAGCCAGCTGACGGCTATGAACAGGGAAATGAGGTGGGGGAGGGAATATCTTTCTGTTAATTGGACCAGCTTCTGGTGGTGGGAGAGACAAGGTTTCGAGCCTCACAGAGCTCTTCTTCAGGCCTGGGAAAGGAACTCCCAGTGTCACTGCAAATTGAAAGGTGGAATGGATTGTAGGTAGCACATATTGTAAGGGACTATTCAAGGCAGGGAGGCCCGTTAACACGTCTGCAGTCATAAGACAAAAAGAGAAGGTTAGTTAGTGGGTTACAGATTGTTGTAATGTGCCATAAATCCAGTGTCTGTTCAGTCTGTGATTTTTGATGCCTGGAAGGGTAATGAATTTAAACTCCCAGGCTTGTCTTTTGGGGTGTTTGTGCTGGTTTCCTTTGAGGATGAGGACTGATAGGTCAGGTATAGAGTGATGGCTTTGTGAAAAGTGTTCACCCATGGGTGATAGGGGGTTTTTGTCTTTCTATCATTTTCAAGTGCGAGTTCATCTGAGAGCGCAGTGATTGTCTGGTTGTACCCACATACTTCTTGTTGGGGCATTTAGTGCACTGGATGAGGAACACCACCCATTGTTGTGATAGGCACGTGTGGGATGCCTGGATCTTGAAAGATGTGTTTTGGGGGGTGTTGATCATTGTAGCAGTGGAGAGCTGTCTGCAGGGTTTGAGCACAAAAGGCCTTGAACAGAGAGCACCATCACGAGCCGCCTGCTCCCGTCAGCCATTGGTAGAACTTCCATCAACGTGAACAGGTCCAATCGGAGCAGCTAGAAGCCGTCCCAGAGTTAAGCAAGACAAACTGAGATTAGAGTGCTATGGAAGGAGGGAACAGGGGGAGGATGCCAGTTTGTCTCCACCTTTCCTGCTCCATTTTCCCCACAGACCCCTTTTACCTCCTTGGACAGAACAGTGTGACCAATCCCCAGTTTAAATTAACCCTGTGATTTTTGGCATTAAAATGTTAACTGCAGCCTCTTCACTAATCCGCAGTCACTGACGTCTGAAAGCTTCTAAAATGAGGGTGCGGGGAAAGAATCTACTTTGTGCTAGGGATGGCGGAGAGGCCTCTAAAGCAGGTCTTTGATGCTGGGCTCCTGCTGTTCCAATGCAACTTTCACAGGCAAATAAATCTTCCGTTAAATAACGCTGTAAACAATTACAATGGGACTGGAGCACCAAGATCGCTGCCCCATTGAAGCTTTTTACATTTTTCAGTCAGAACGGAGAGACTAGAGGCAGCCCAGGCCACATTCCTCAAATACCGCCCCAGAGGAGCTGTGCTTAGAGCAGGCCATTCCTGGGGCTGTGCTCAGAGCCCACGTTCCCTGGGCTGGTGGAGAGTGGGGTGTGGGTTTTTTTAACCCCCTGTTTGTGAGGTAGGACCCCACAAGATGATGGGTTAGTGTGCACATGCAGGCAAGCTACTCATTGTCTATAGCCTATGGCACAAAGCCATGAACTCCTGCTGAGCCTGATGCCACAGGGCTCGGCTCGCTCTCTGGCGCCCGTAGGCTTGGTTCGCGGGCTCTAGAAGTGGGAGGCATCCTTGGTAGATTCATTTGCAGGCCTGAGTTTGAGCCTCCAGAGGGAACAGGCAGTGCGGAGGGAGATTCCCTGGCCACTTTGGCTGAGAGGCCAGCTGGTGTTTCCCAGGAGGCCCATTTCATGGACACGGAACAAGCCAGGGTTCACAAACACATTGTCCCTCACACTCGGTCTGGGTGACTTTGATGGGAACATTTTGCACAGGGCAAGAGACTAACCACTTTTCCCAAGACAACTGCTATATCAAAAAGAGCTGAAGGGCTCTGGTCCACACGGAGCTAGGTCAACATAACTTACGGCCCTATTTTAAACTGATTGAAAAGGGCTGCGTGGAGGTTTTTTATTTCAGTGTAAACCAGGTTTATTTCTGTTTAGCTGGAGTCAGCTAGGAACAGGTGTAAGCTAAACCAAAATAAACTGCTCTTAAACCAAAATAAGATTTCCACACAGGGGCCTGCACTGGTTTAACTGAACTGCTGCAAATGCATGTATGTAGACAAGAATGAAATTGCATTATTCATGGGACCATTTCCTGGCCAGTCCAGGCCTGCACATAGCCTCCCTTATCCCATACAGATAACTCTGCTTTGGCAGGGAGGGATTCGGGGAAAGAGAGGACTCAAGTGCTGAGCACCTTCACACTCACTCTCTCCCCTCCTTCCCTGCCCCCCAGGACACTCAGCTCAGCCTTAGAACATTTCTCCTTAGCACCCTCATGAACAGCCTACCAAGCAGTGTCTCCACAGGGATGGCATCAATACCAACTGGAGCAGAAAACTCCAAGACCACGCCTGTGCATTGTGCCGCTGAAATGTGGTCCCTGCAGAATTGCATAGACCACTGCAACGCACTCATAATGGATCAGATTTGGGTTTTTCATTCTTTAAATAATTTTCTAACGTGACTGTGGCCAAGAAAAGTTTGAAAAGTGTGACCTGAGTGCATCCTAAAGGCTTGAAGAAAAGAGGAGACATAGAAGAACAATTTTTTTTAAATCTCATAATTTTTTGAAATTTTGCTGTTGACCATACTGCTTATCTGACCTTTCAACTTTTTGGGAAGAAATGGGACATGAACCAAGTGGTCAGATAAAGCTATTTGAGTTTTTGGCCCATCTCTGAAAAGGAAATAAACTAACTCCTGATACATTTCAAATCATTCTGCTCTTTGCAGTTTAGACATGAGCACAAGCGATGCAGAGGACTCCAATCTTAAAGTCAAGAAAAAAAAATTCCAAAGTTCCCAATACTCCAAGTCTTTTTTTTTAAAAAAAAAAAAGTGTCTAAGAACTATTTTTAAAAAGGCATGGAATTGAAAGCTGAAACTTGTACAAAATAACTGTGATTAAGAAAGTCTCCAGCAAATTAAATCCCAGCGTTGCAGTTCAAATCACTCAATTCTTTCTTTTTCTTTTTAAGTCACGCTGATCCAGTGTTTAATGGGAGCATTTTTTACTGTCTTCGTCTCTATGCTATATTTGGAAGCTAAAATCTAATTTAAAAACCTCTTGCTCCTACAGTCGACCATCTCCATTAAATGCCACATGGCAGAAGCAAACGTTCTGTTTGGCCAAGACAAACACATGACACGCAATACATCACCTGCAGAGGCAGCTCGGCAATTGTATTGTGTGATCGCCCCTAGCAATCTACACAGGAACCACAAATATACATCTGTTTAGAAGGTTAATGTCACTGTCAAAACATGTTCTTCTGCAGTGTACAGCTGGACAGAGTTCAGGAAAGGCCATAACAAACAGAGTTTTGATCTGTGAAACTTGTTGCCAGGGGCTATTGTGAAGGCCAAAAGTATAATTAGGCTGAAAAAAGAATTTGCTAAGTTCATGGAGGATAGGTCCATCAACAGGGGGCTGGAACAATTTTTACAGAGGGGGTACTGAGAACCATTGAACCAAACTATATACCTTGTATCTAATGGAAATCACTTCAAGCCAGAGGGTGCGGCAGCACCCCTAGTTCCAGCACCTATGTCCATCAATGACTATTATCCAAGATAATCAGGGATGCAGCCCCATGATCTGGGTGTCCTAAACCTCTGACTGCCAGAAGCTGGGAGTGGATGACATGGGATGAATCACTTGATAATTGCCCTGTTCCCTCTGAGGCATCTCTCTCTGACACTGTTGGATGAGAGGATACTGGTTAGATGGACCATTGGTCTGACCCAGTATGGCTGTTCCTATGTTCTTATCAAGGATGGTGGTTGCTGGATTGAGGCAGTTCAGCTTTATGACCTGTGTTGAGGGAAACTTAGTTATCAGACGGAGATTCAACCAACACCCCCACATGTTTGCCGATGTCTCCTCTGCTTGGGGAATGTTTGAAATCTGGATCCAAATGCTGCATCTTGGGCAAATGTCTAATTATTGTTGGTATTTAGAGATCCAACTGAGATTGTAAACTCCTTAGGACAGGGCCCATCTTTTACTGTGTTTTGAATCCCATTGTGCTGGGAGCTGTACAATCTAATGAGGCAGGGGAGACAAAAGTGTATAGGGGACACATGTGCAGAGAGGGGAAGAGACTTCCCCGAGGTCGCATAGCAGGTCAGTGGTAGAGGCAGGCATAGAATCCAGGTGTTCTGAGTCGTCTTGCCGTGCCATAACCACTGCAGCCCAATGCCTCCCAACGCTAAATGCTCTGCGTAGCATTCTTCAGCTTCCCAGAGGTGATTGTACAGAGCTTTTCAGTGCGTAAGTCAATATTGCTGTCCTCATTTCCTGTGTGGGGAGACTTAGGGAGAGATTAATTGATCTGCCCAGCGCTCTCAAAAGTGGGGCACCAGTCGCTTGTTTCTGTGTAGCTGTTAGATGAATGGAGGTGGAGAGATAATAGAACTTTCCATGAGTGTGAGAGCACAGTGGTTAGGGTTACCATATTTGAACATTCAAAAAAGAGGACACTCCACCGGGGGGAGTGGGGGGGGGGTAATTTGCTAGCGCCCCCGGCCCCACCCCTTCCCCAAAGTCTCCGCCCCCTCCCTGCCCCATTGGACCCCTTCCCCAAATCCCCGCCCTGGCCCCGCCTCCTCCCCTGAGTGTGCCGTATTCCCCCTCCTGCCCCCTCCCTCCGAGCCACACAAAACAGCCATTTCGTGGCGCAAGCGTTGGGAGCTAGGGCGGGAAAGTGGGCACTCTCTCGAGTGATCAACATTCATTCTCTTTCTTGAATGATCAATTCTTCTTTGGGGAAAAATAATTAATGGCAAAACCCGGACGTTATTAGATATTTAAAAATTCCTCCGGACAGCGATTTAAGAACCAAAAAGCCAGACATGTCCGGGAAAATACAGACATATTGTAACCCTAACAGTGGTGTTATTCCTAATAGGCATTTGACTTGCAGCTCTGCCTCCTCATCCGCCCGGACGAGGCGGACACGGACAGGCAGGGAAACCGCATTGAAAGGTGTCGGAGAGAGAGAGAGAACTGAAGTGTAAGGGTAGGGGAGAAATGACACCACTGCATATTAAGTGTCAAAGCAAGGATTAGAACTCGGGAGTCCCTAGCTCCTACTCCTGTGCTTAAACCACAGTTCCCTTTACTGAAGCTTATGGGACAGACCCCTTGTATATTGACAGAAGAACTGGAGAAGAGCAAATGTAGTACCTGCCTTTAAAATGGGTGACAAAGACGATCCCGGAGAATTATAGACCAGTCAGCCTAACTTTGATACCTGGGAAGATTGTTTAATAAATCCCACTATCAATTTGTAAGCACCTAGAGGATAATAGATAGAAGAATAGCAAGTATGAATTTGTCAAGAACAAAAATATGCCAACCCAACCTAATTTCCTTCTTTGATGAAGTTACTGGCCTAGTGGATGGGGGGAAGCAGTAGACGTGATATATCTTGCTGGGTTTTTTTGTTTGGTGGGTTTTTTTGGTGTTTGTCGTGCTGGTGGTAGTGTTTTGTTGTGTAGTAAGGCTTTTGACTCTACCCCATGTGACATTCTCTCAAACAAACTATGGAAATGTGGTCTAGATAAAATTACTGTAAGGTGGGTACACAACTGGTTGAAAGACTGTACTAAAAAGTATTTATCGGCGGCTTGCTCTCAAACTGGGAGGATGTATCTAGTGGGGTCCCGCAAGGGTCAGTGCTGGGTCCGGTACAATTTATATTTTGATTTAATGACTTGGGGAGTATGTTTAGAAAAATCTCAGGATGACACCAAACTTGGAGGCATTGCAAGCACTTTGCAGGGCACGATTCAAATTCAAAATAATCTTGACAAATTGGAGTACTGGTCTGAATTCAGCAAGATGAAATTGAATAAAGACAAGTGCAAAGAACTTCACTTAGGAAGGAAAAATCAAATGCACAGCTCCAAAATGGGGAATGACTGGCTAGGTGATAGTACTGCTGAAAAGGTTCTGGGGGTTGTAGTGCATCACAAACTGAACATGAGCCAACCATGTGATGCAGTTGCAGAAAGGCCTACTATCATGGTGGGGAGGGGGCAGTATTAACAGGACCGTCATCTGTAAGACACCAGAAGTAATTGTCCTGCTCTACTAGGTGCTGGCGAGGCCCCAGCTAGAGTACGGTCTCCAATTCTGGGCACTGCACTTTAGGCAGGATGTGGATAAATTGTAGAGAGTCCAGAAGAGAGCAAGAAAAATGGTAAGTTTTAGAAAACCTGACCTATGAGGAAAGATTAAAAAACCTGGGGATGGTTAGTCTTGAGATAAGCAGACTCTGGAGGGGACCTGATGAGCCTTCACCTATGGCAAGGGCTGTTATATCGAGGACATTCTAGTGATTGTTCTCCATGTCTACTGAAGGTGGGACAAGAAGTACTCGGCAGAAAGGGAGATTGAGGTTAGACGTTAGGAAAAACTTTCTAACTCTAAGGATAGTTAAGCTCTGCAGTAGCCTTCCAGGGGACGTTGTGGAATCCCTGTCACTGGAGGTTTTTAAGAACAGGCTGGACAAACACCTGTCAGGGCTGGTCTAGGTTTACTTGGTCCTGCCTCAGCACAGGGGGCTGGACTTGAAAACCACTTGAGGTCCCTTCCAGCCCTACATTTCTATGGTTCTATGACCGCCCCAAAAGCCCTACCTGCTTCTTTGGACTTGTCCTTAATGGATTCTTGGAGAGCTGAGTGCATCATTTCCCTCAGTCAGTCGATCTGACTTCAGTCAGCTCAGATAAGCCTAGCATCGGCATTGAGCATCCCCCTTGCTCAATGCGCGACAATGGCTCCATTTTCTTAATGGTGGTCAGATAACAAAAATGCACAAGAGAACTGGGCTAAACAGCCAGGGAACCAACTGCTTGGAGAGACCCATCCAATTTTAAGTGTTTCTACTGACTCTCTGATTTTAAACTAGTATGGAGCGTCAGTGATGTTCTTGGCTCTTTCCTCTGTGTGTCTGCTAGCCCACTGCACACCTCAGCATCACTTCATTCACTACCAGGCAATGCCGGCTTTCTGGGCACTTGTCAGTTAAAGGGGGCAGGAGGGACTCCAGAGATGCTACTATGGTAACTTTTAACCTGACATAAGTCACATAATTACAGCGAAGATGCTTGCAAGATTAAAGCTACAGGGCTCATTCTGAAATCTGTCTAGATTCCCATGTTGCAACTAATTCCATACTGAGCACTGTAAGCTGTAGCGTCGAGCGGGTGAGAACATGTTCATGACGGTCTTGTTGTATTAATTTAAATGGAATACGTGGGCCAAAAGTGTTAACGTGATAACATATCACATAACAGCGATAAACAAGGTTCGGGGTTTCACGTACAGAGACTTCAGCCTGCTTGGCACCATGGCAAACCCCTATTAAAAATATTTTAAACCTTTTATTAAAGATCCATGAAAGAAGGGAGAACAGTTAAAGCATATGAAATGTGTAATATTAAGGCTTTCATTTTAACTGGAGAGACATTTTAACTGTCCCCTTTCCTTTTAGCTGGAGAGTTTTTTAGAAGGAACCCCCCCCCCCCCCTTGTTTGACAGGCACTTAAATGCTGTCAAAGATTGTAATAATGGTGCTTTGGGGGAGAAGAGCAGTTAGCTGGGATGGGCCAGAGCTGCAGCTGTTGTTGTTAATCTGATCCCATTTCATCTCAGGCAGCGTGTGGCATTCAGCTGGAGCTGGCAGAGGTGGGGATGTCGTCTGGGTACCTCTCTTTTGCCTGTCTGGTCAGGGCACCCCTGGAGATCGGGATGATGAAGGCCCAGGGACTCGGGAGATAGTGAAACCTTCTCCAATAGCCACTTTTTCGTCTCAAAGTCTTTCTTTAAGGGTCCCAAAAGGGGGTGATGGGTGCAATTGCCAGTCCCCTCGTTACTTTGTTGATCAATTTGGCCTAGTTTCCAATACACAAGTTTTGGTTCACGGATTTCGGGTCCCACGCTTCTCTTGATTATCAGGTCTGATATTAACACAGCCCTTGAGTTCTATCGGGAGGCATTTTTGTTTGGACTGATTCAGTCTGTCTCGTTTTCGTACCTTTTCCCGTCAACATTTATTTGTACTGCCTTTGTGACATCTTTTGAACTTTCACTCAGTCTTCCCAGTTGAGCTCACAATTAAGGTAAATTTGTAGACCCAATTATTACAACAGTCCTGCCCTCCTAATGTTAATATCCCAGGGTGACCTGCTTCATCTGCTAAATCCTTAGGTAACAGGAAGAGTTGCCCATTAAAATGGCTTACCAGGTGGAGACCTAGATTTCTTAAAGCACCCAGGAGTTGTGTGCTTGAGAGCAAGGGGTTTAAACCAAGAAGGTGCAAGAGCAAAGACTGTGCAGAACACTTACTCTAGAGCCTCAACTGGGCTTGGCTTTCCCTTCAGGAAGTCCTGTGGAATTTAAGAGAAAAATAAAAACCACCTACAGAATCTTGAAGATGGGCTATAACACGAATAGAATTCTCTTTTTGAATTTATAGGCTCTAGTATATATGGCACCCTATGTAACTTCTGTAGAGTCCGCCTGCTTTCACATTCATAGACAACTTCATACAAAAGTCATTATCTGGCTTCAGTGCATACAAAATGTACCTCCTCTGTCAGGATCAGGCCACATACAAGGAGGTGGTAAATGTAGCAAGAGCTAATGCCTAGAATGAGCCTTTGGAAGAGCTGCACCATGCTCCCCATCTTTGTTTAAGAAGGAGTGGGGAGCTTTGTGTGTGTGTGAAGCTAGGCATCGTGAGATGGAAACGCTCTGTGTATCTATCTATAAGGTAACATTCTGCTCCACTGAGAGAATCTTCACGCCCATGTGTTACTCCATCGACTCCAATGGGATTGGCCTTGGAATTCATCTGGTGAAGGGAGGAGCTTTAAGGAGAAAAATTGATGGCGATCTTGATCCTACATTAGTTGAGCTTCCTGTCTCTGACTGATGTAATCAATCTAAATAACATGCATTTTAGAAACCATTGAGTTCTGCTAATTGGCTTTATCCCTGTAAATTAAAATTCTAGAGAATCTACAGAGAAACTGGTTATTTGCCAGTAGATCTCCTGGACACACATTGGTCACTAATATCTGATGCTATTAAGGGTGTGGCTAGAATCCAAGAACTTGCGGCAAATCTTGCAGGAAGTGGACCCCACCTCTCACCAGGAAGAGCAGCAGACTAGCAGCCAGGAGCTTCTGAGTTCTAAAGCTGGCTAGAACAGTGACTCGCTTTGTGACAGTCTCTCTGCCTCAGTTCCCTGTCCATAGCCTGGGCGGGTAACAACACTTGGATTAAATTACATCTTCAGGGCCATTTGTTCCCTAAAGTGCAGCAGGATCCTATGAGCACCTTGTAACTCTAGGGCCCACCTGAGTCTGGAACCATAGGGTGTTTGGCACTCTGCAAACTCTTCATGAGAGATGGCGCTTTATGCCAGCAGAGGGTCGGAGAAATGAAATGCTCTTCTCCCCTCTGTACAGGCAGGGGACTAAGGCATGGGGAAAGCACAAGACTTAGTCTCTATTGGTGTAAATGAGGGATGCTACGCTTTAACTCCGTGATGCTCAGCTCACGTACAGATCCTAACTTGCTGTTGCTGACAGCCACATGGGGCTTGTGGAACACCTGGGCACTGGACCTGATCGCCCGAGTCCCGGTGTGGAACATCTAACCCAAAGCCACCTTCATAGCAGCCTTTGCACTGACCCCAGAATAACCTCCAGCTGCTAATAATGTAGGTCGGGAGCTTGAGATCACCTTTTAATTTTGAACAGTTTCCCCCCGCACTCCACTCCTCAGATGCTTTTTTCTTCAGGGTTCTATTTGGACCCTTTTGAACATGGAAGAGGCCCTTGAACTTCAATGGGGAGGGCAAGCTGTGATGCTAGCAGGAGAAGCCACTTCCACTAAAGAAACGTATTTGTAAAACGATTATCATCAGGTCAGGAGAAATAGAGGCTGTCGTAGTTTATTGCTTATTTTCACAACCACCATCAAACAGCGGTAGTAGACAGTTCTAATAACCATATTCTATAGCTTAGTCTCTTGGTTGAGAAGGGGGACAGATGACTGTGGATACCATCTGAAGTGCGTGCCTCTGTCTGTCGTCTTGTCCCATCAATTAACCAGCAGCTGACATTAATATTTGAAGGTCAGCAGTTTTATAACCTAATATTACCATATATTTTTTCCCCTGGGCCTATTATCTCCTTCCAACCTGCGGCTCCATGCCATCTGGTGTGAGCACACAAGGGAGAAAGATTAGGGGGGAGTAAAGAGGCTTTGTTCGTTTCCCCTCACTGGTGCTTGGAAGGAGGAAATAGCACTCTTTTATGATACTGAATTTTATGTGGCGGGGAGGGACTGTAGCATTTTACCTGGGGAGGGGGAGTGGGGAGTACAGCTAGAGGACCTATCCACAGTTATTAGTGATCTTCCAGAGAGTCTGTCAAGCCCAGTGATTAGGCAGGAGTCTGCCTGTAACCACTGAGCACAATATACAAGCCTTGTTCTGGTGGCCTACTTTACCATAACTGTGTCTCCTTTCTGTCAGTTGCTGAAGCACTTCTAATGATCAGCGCAGTGGGCTAATGATAGCCAGAGCAGACTGCAGTCCTCCTATGACATGCACCTATGGTCTTTTTAATCCACTTATACTGGACAAAATCACCCTGACTGGTTCAGTGTAAATGCATTACATTGCATAGGGACGTCAATGTGCTCCGCCTGATGCTGATCACAGCTAGCCCAAGCTTCTAGGGCCAGACCCTGGAAGACACTGAGCGTCTCGGACAGGCTCTTTGCTTCCCGATTTACGTATGGGTTTGGATCCAGACTCAGGTTTGGGCCTTGGCCATAGAGCCAGCAGCAGGTGGGGATCCTCTACATCTAAACTGGGTGGGGTTATGTAAAAACAAATGGCTGTTTCCTTATTCCAAGAATAGAGAGGGGTCAGCAGTGCTTGTCTCCCAGACATCTAGCACTAGATAAAGAAAAAAGAATATCCTCAAACTTTGAGACTCTGGGTGGCGAATCCTGTGTTTGATTGCTCTGTTAAATCAAAACATCTCTGGCCATAAATAGCTAACTTACATTTAGATACTTAGAATAGATGATTGCCACGTGCATGAAGCCACTGATTTGGAAGTCTATTCTGGTGTCTGCTAGAGGTAGGGGTACAAAGAGAGAACACAAGATCTGAACATCCAAGCCAGGTTTTGAGGACGTGCAGATTGGGGATCTAACTCCAGGATTTGGGGAGAGTTTGGGGGTGTGTGGCAAATAACACACATTCAGACTGTCTCCATTTATCCTTCACTTCAGTATAGCTAAGAGCCATGTTGCCCGCTGTCGTGATTCTGTTGTGAGTGGCAGGATATTCGTTTTACATAAATCCCCAGCTCCTAGACACAAATGCCTACATGAGAATTTCCACTTCCATTTAAAAATAATAAAGTGAGTTTGCAGGGGAAGAAAGCTTGAAAAGGTGACTCAAGTGGAAAAGATTAAAAAACCAGAAGGCAAAGAAAAAGGACTCGACACCACTTTCTTGGGGGTCACACTCCAGATTTTTCAACCTCTGGGGCTAGCAGTGCTGAGAGTTTTTCTCATGTGATCCTCGCTATTGTGCCATATGCTTAGCAGATCACAAAATGAAAAATGTGTTACAGGGAGGGGGAAACAAGTCAATTCTACAGCTGAAGAGAGGTACTTTTAATGTACTTAGACCGTCTCAAATATGGTGTCTTGTACATGCCCCCACCCCTCAGCAGAAAGGATCCTTGTGCATGAAGTACAGTAAGGGAATAGGCTAAACTCTTGTTCCAAACAGTCTGCGATTTTTCCATCCGATGTGAATGCTCAGCACCTTTTGCTCCCAGGTATAAATACCTGACAATGGGTTTTCATGCTTAATTACAGCCCTTAAGATGAGGTGACTTGAAAACAAAACTGGTGAATGCATACATAGCCTGCCTTTGGATTTGACTACTCTGACTTGATTGCTTTTTTTAGGTCACTGTCTAAAACTCCCCAAGCTGTGTAATATGAACCAGGATAAGAGTAGCCACATAAAGGGCAATATGCCAGTGTGTGTGTATTTTGTCTGCATAACTGTGTGTGGTTCTTCTTATGGAATAAATTATGTTAAGGAAACTTACACGGTCAGATAGGTAAGCAGTTGAGTCAGGAAATGTCAGAATTCAGGTTTCCATGTACATTCTACGTTTTTGTATCCCCCGTTCTGTGTATGCTTTGATACAGCTCCATATGCTGTAATGTTTAATTATCTCCCATTAGTTCCTCTATACAACAATGTAATATACAGTGTTTTCTGAATGTTAGATAAATGTGCAGCATACCATGATTTCTGAAGATTGTTTGTATTGAAGATACATGATAAATGAGGTAAGAATTCCTAACCTTCCTTACAAGGTTGTAGGAATAAATTGTGCTTTACCAATGGTATATGGTCACTTACTAGGACTGTCCCATAAATACAAAGGAGCTGAGTTAAGGGTACAAGTGTATGTTGAGCACTTGCATTTTGTGGATTTGATGTGCTTAATCGTGCAGCCATCGCTTTCTAGGAAAGTGAGTGTCTCTTTCTCTTTAAATGGAGAAGAGGGGTTTTGTGTGTGTGTGTGTGTTCATTAGATTCCAGTTTGCAGTTTTAAACCAACACGCACAAATTAGCAAGATGCATCAAAATTTTAGAAGAACTGTTTTTTAAATGGTTTTAAAAAGCAACCTTCAGTGGAATTCATTCTCAGGTCTCGCTGCCCACTGTCATCTACATCTGATAGCCCATCGTGTTGATGCTCCATGGGTCAGTCCTATTTTACATTACTAGTGCAGTATGAGGGAGGGAGTGTACTTACAGACAATGGAGAATGCAGGATCAGAAAACAAGACTGCTGAAATATTTGTGTGTGTGAGCATGTGAGTGTTTTAAACAAATCCTGAGAGTTATGCAGGTGTAATTCCTATGGACTGGAATGAAAGTTTTCCATGGGCAAGGACTGGAGAGAGAGAAAACAGAGTCTGGAGCTCAGGACTGGACCCTTGGGTTGGGTTGTAAAACACTCTCTGGTGTGTCCTTCTGGTAGAACATCGCTGTATAAGAGAAGGGTTAAATGTGTCATTGTGGTTCCCGCACCCGTTTTAGCCAGCAAACCCCCTTTTAAAGAGATCCTCTTGTTTCGTAGCCCTCTCCTGTAACGAGGATATCAGATTTTATATTGCTCCTTGCCAGGCATTGGGGAGGTTAACTAGTGCTCTTTCAGCAAAAGTGGATTCAACCCAATGACTTCAACATATGTCGAATATGCAGTACTTCTCCCCTCCCCGCCCCACACTTCATCTCGCTCTGTGACCGTGAGAGCTTTGCCAGGCCTTTGAAATTGCCATGAGCAGTCTCCCAGTGGCATTACTGATTTGTCTTTCACTTGGAATTCTGTTTCTGTTTAAAATGGTGGTTTGTCCTAGTGCCTAGTTCTTTGCCTCTGCTGAATTCTTGTGTAGCGCGTGGGTAAACTCCTAACTCGGCAACGTTCTACGTTACGATTTCTCAGCAAGGAAACGTTCCTCTTATGATGAGTGATTGGATTAATGGATTTAAATACAACATTAATATTCATCTTGTCTGACTTGTGCTTCTTATATTGTCAGTCAATCCTTTTAGCATATGGTGATTGACATGCTCTGTCTTCAGAAGCAACTGGTTTTGCCTAACTCAAGGCTGTGTTGGCTGCTTGCCATGCCTGACTTGAATAAAATGGATCAGATTGCAGTTACTCTCCGCTTCAGCTGAGATGGGTCCAGTTCCAAGCCCTGGATCTGAACTGCCCCCTCATCTCCCCTCCCACCAACCCACCGTCCCAAATTCTGTAGCACTGATGCACCACTTCTAGTAAGACGTATAACTTCTGGGAGCTGGCCCCAAGCCCCAGGTTTAACAGTGGGATTAGCGTTCTTGGACTACAAGCCCCAGGGCGTATTTGTATCCAGACCATGATTCTGTACATGCAGGCAACATAAGCCAGTGGTGAGGAATAGAGCCAGTGGCTCTCAACGCTACAATCCCAAACCTAGTGTGCCTGTACTAAACTTTGTCTCCACTGGTTACGTGGACATGCCTGGGCCAAGCCCTCTGGAGGGAGGTGAGAATATGGATCAGGAGTCAGCAGAAGAAAAGGCGTATGGTTTTGGCATGAGGGGATACAGTACCAAGTATACAACAGCCTGCTCTTGGCGATCCTGGGGCCAGGGTGGACCATTATGATCTAGTCTGACTTCCTGCATAGCCACAGGTAGGAGAACCTCACTCTGCAGTTCCTTCATTGAGCCCAGTAACTTATGGCTGAGCTGGAGCAGATCTTTTACAAAGGTCTCTAGTCTTGATTTTAAAGATCCCATGTGAAAGAGAAATGTATCCCATCCCTTGGCAAGTTGTTCCAGTGGTTAATTATCCTCATTTAGATGTGCCCTGTATTGCTAGTATGAACTTTTCTGTCTTCAAATTCTAGACACTGACTCTTGTTCTGTCTTTCCTCACTAGATTAAGGATCTCTCTAGCATCAGATATCTTGCAGACCACAATCAGGTCACTGAAAGGAGTTGGCTTAGGCAATGGGGTCTCATAGCTTTTGGTGCTGAAAGTCCCAGGTTCATTCCCTACCGACGCCCATGGCATCAGCTGATGTTTATGCAGCCATGGATTGCTTACGTTTTTAGTTGATCCTATGCATTGGGGGGGGGGGGGTGTTCTGTTATCTGCCGTTTCCTGTTCAGTGCTAGATAATGTTCTGGCATATGCCAGCTTCCTTTAGTGATCATCCTGCATTGTCTAAGGCTGCTTTCTATAGAGCAATTGCAGGTTCACTCAGCTGTTTTGTGCTCAGATTAAAAACTACTCATTCTTTCTTTTCGCCTTCTTCAGTTCATAGTATGCCTTTCCATCTTGAAATGGCTCTCTGGCTGTTTGGTGGTGGTCTTTCAATTGGTTTTCTCTGAGCAGACCTTCCAGGCTCTGTTTCAAGGACCGCATGAGATGATTCCATGGCTGGGGTCTGTGTGGGAGAGGAGGGTCCCAAAGCTGCTCATTCATGTTTATATTTTCGGTGTCTAGTTTTCCTCTTTTCTGCTGTTGAAAGGACTCCGTCAAGGTTGATGGGGACAAAACTTAAGCAATAGCTGTGACAGACTGAACAAACTGTATGAAATTAAGTTAAATCTTATTGAAGTAGGGTTAATACCTTTGGGGTACACTGTCTTAAAAATTCAGTTTGGTATGTGTTTGTGGCATTGTCTGTATCTTTTCTAGTAGGGAGGGGAAGCCAATATATTTCCTCCATTATCAGCCCTTTGAAGCCATCTCCCTTGAGAGGTGTGGATACACTAGTTCAAACTGGATTCTCTAGGGACCAACCAGTACATAGCCTGGTTTTAAATTAGCTTGGGGCCTTCTTCCTGATTGCGCAAATGGACAGGACCCCTGGTCCGCCAAGGGCCCGCTTCCTTAGGGAGTGGTTGGAAGGACTGAGCCCTTTGAGCGCCGTGAGACTTCTGACCTGAAGCGCGGTTGAACTTGGAACCACAAGAAAACCCTTTGGATGGGAATTTGAAGGACAGCTCCTGCCAGAGCCATGTTTAAAGCAGGGGTGAACTCCGGGAAGCTTATTAGCATGAGTGTAGGTTCTCTTACTGTTTTTAATACAGTTTCTCTGTCATGCTTTTTGCCTTAAGGATAAAGTGGGCTTGTGTAGGAAGTGCTGCGTGGTACCATATAACTGTAGCAATTACACCTGTTATCTGTCTCTGACAAAAAAGCAAGCAGGTGTCCTTGGGCAACCTGTCTGTGGTAGGAATAACACAGTAATGGCAGGGAACTGTTCAGCTGGGAGAGTCTCTTCTGGGCAGGGAGAGAGATGCAGGTCTCCACCCAAGCGAGGTGAGGGCCAGGGTGCCCTTGCTGGACCTGTGAGGGGAAATTCAGGCACAGTTGCCCTGAACTGTGATGGTGTCCAGTTCCCATTCCAATCTCTTCTGTTTTTAATTTAGGAGTGGCTGGGAGCAGGCAACATTTCTAATTTTGTCCCCAGGCAGCCAGAAGGTTTAATCTGCCTTTGATGCGAGGGCAGTGAGGTCACTGCACTGAACGGTGTACTGCATCCCTGGCAGTGCTGATCCTCCTGCAAAGGAAGGGTTCCTGGGCCACTCTCCTCCAGGCTCCACGTTGTTCTTCTGTCCGGATGGGAGGGGAATGGATGTTGACTAAGTGTGGTTCCGCCAAGACCTTCAGCCAGGGTCTGAGCCGCCTGCAGCTGGGGTCTTCATAGACTCCTATGAAGCCCCGGTCCCTGCCCTGAAGATATTTCTAGAGTGTTGGTAACAAAGGCATTTTTAAAAAATGGTTTTAACACTTGTGCCCCTCTGTGAACTCGCTTTTCACTGATATGGAGCATTAACTCGATGGTTCCTCTTTGCCACTTGCATAAAAATCCCCACTGTTTCATCGTTCCTCTTTGCGTCTCATGTAAAACTCCCCACTGTTCCTGTTTCGGGGTCTGTCCTGCTCCTTTCAGGAAGTTCTCCAGTTGTTTTTTGCTGCCTTTAGCAACCACAGTGGTGGCTTTCTGAGTTATGGGAAACAAAGTGAATTGATTTCCCCTTTTCCAACCTGGGATAGAAACTGTGATTTCCTCTGTCTGCTCTGTGCTCGAGGCTACTATCCATTTTACCTTCTCCTCCTGTGCAGCTGCTGTAGAAAAGATGCTTTCCAGATCCTGTGTGTGGAACTAATGTGGTTTGTATTATCAGATGATTTAGATAAACTGGGTGACAAAACATATTCTAGAATTCTTGACTGGCTGCCAGGTTGAGCAACACAGTAATGCGATTAAAATGCTGGCCAGTGCTCGGCTCTTGATGTGTCTCTATAACCACATACCTGCCAGTCCCGTTCCCTCTTCTCTCTCCAGTCTAATGAAGATGGAAAGGAGCAGCCAGAATGAGAAACATATGCACACGTGGGCTCTTGGGTAGCTGTGGCTCACAACAAATATTGATCACTTGTTACCGCGAAGCACTCATCAATCTAACCTGTCACTTTTTCTAAGGTGCCTCCTGCTGTCAGTTCTTCAGCACTCTGCAAACGCTGGTCTCATCCTGAAAATTGCTGAGCACCCTGAGCTCCCATTGAAATCCATTTGGCGGTGACGGAGGGTGCTCAGCTTCTTGCAGGATCAAGTCCAGTATTAATAAATTCTCATAACGTCTCTGCAAAGCAGGGAAGCGTTATCCACTCTTTGTACAGCAGGAAGAAAATCAAGGTGAAGAGCTGTACTGCCTTGTCAAAAACCAGGGAGGACATCTGTGCTGGAGATGGTGCTCAGCACTTCTGGGCCTCAGTGGCTCAAATAGGATACTCCAAATGAATGGAACTCTTCTGCCTCCATTTCCCCACCTGTGAAATGGGGATAATAGTCCAGCCTCACCACAGCCTTGGAAGGAAGCAAAATTAACGAATGTTTGAGGCCCTTGGCTGTCGTTTAGTTACAGTATTTTCTGTGTTGCATATCCGCATAATATCGATGTGTCATTACAAACCCCCTTTGACCGGGCATGTGAGTAATACATGGGAGTGTGCAGGCGCACACACTCCGTGTCTAGTTCCATACATTGCTTGCCCCTTCCCTCCTCAACGCATTAATTTATCTGTAAATCTGGGGGAAACCCCAGCACCACAAGGGTTAATCAG
The DNA here is from genome assembly GCF_965152275.1 of Natator depressus. NCBI lineage: Eukaryota > Metazoa > Chordata > Testudines > Cheloniidae > Natator > Natator depressus. The sequence goes on from NC_134242.1 coordinate 2,509,857, forward strand.
GGACTCTCCAGCCTGCTGCATTTCCTTCCAGCTTCTGTTCACATGGAGGAAACTGTTTTCATACATGAAAATTTGATTAGCTCACTTCTTCCTATCAAGCTGGCAGCCTCCCAGACACTAGCTGGCAGAATCGTTTCTTGGCCTGGGCACTTGAACAAGCTCCTGCCGCTGATGTGAATGTGCAGCTGTTCTGAGAGTCCAGTATTAGAGGGAAAGCGGGTGTGGTTCCATGGTTCCTTTAAAAGCTCTCTGGAGTCTGGGGAATGAGTGGAGGTGCAAAGGTAGGAGGCTTTCTTCTTCACTTTACTGCTGCTGCTATAAATCAGGGGCGTTTTAACTTCAATCCAGGTTAAGCTTTTACACTGACCTCCAAGGCCTCCCCGTTGCTGTCTGAGGGAGTCCAGCTGAATGAACGCTGATTGGCTGCTGGAGCCAGTTAGTGCTAAATATTAAGCTGGGATGCTGTGCTCTTGAATCAGAGCAGTTTCTACAGCACAAAGGGCACTTGTGCTGGCTGTGACATTGCAGGGACTTCATTTAGCGTTTGGTTAAAGAGACACTTGCAGGTTTTTCTGTCAGAAATAGTGCTGGTGTGGAGGATGTGTGCAAAAGGAGTGCAGAGCTATTACTGATTCACCATCCGCCCAGGGAGCCAGGCCCTGTTAGTCTAGCAAAGGAGTGTAACAGGGTTTGAGTATCTCTGGGATTGCGCAGGGAAATCCATAGGAACAGGCAAGCTGTGGCAAAAGTTTAGACTGAGGTTTTTACATTGTTAATAAAGGAAACCTCACGAAGGGGATAATTTTGGAGCCAGTTACGCATATGAGCATGCTATGCTAGGAGCAGGGTGGGAATGCCACATGTCTACAATACACAGCCCTTTCCCTCTTCCCCCTCCCCCCCTTTTTTTTAAAGGGATACCATTTGGTTAAAATGAGATGATTGCTCAGCATCTTGCGGGGCTGGGGCTGGAGCTGGGAGAGGTTTGGCAGTCTGTACGTGCCAAGGAACTGTTTTTCTGCTGTCTGTATTGCAACTGTCTCTGGGGTGGAGCATGGTATGTTAGTGCACAGCAAAAATAGCCAGGTTCCTAAGGAGTAGTGACTCTCTTTTCATGAAGCCAGAGAACTGTCTTGCTTTAGAAATCAGAATCACTTCCCACCCCAACCCTCCACTTTCAGCTATGACTGAATGAGGCCAGAGGCATCCTACTCAGTAGAGTGCAGACTGTATGGCTTCCCTCCAAAGAGCCCAAGGAACAAAGAGCCTGTGATGTGCTGGAAAGAATTATGCGGTATGCCCTCTGCTGTATTCCGCTGTGGGTAGTGGTGGCAGGAATTGGCAGTGCCCCCAACTGCTGAGGCTGGCACCTGCTCTTACCCAGTCTTCATCCTGAACTTGCACGGAACAAGAGCTGTGCACTATGATGTCTCTTAGCAGGGCATGTGCTCTCTTAAGCTGGAAACTGGGACCTCTCTGCCACCTTGGCCGACTGACTTAACCTCCTTCTATCTCCGTGCCTCAGTTTCTCCTTCTGGGAAGAATGGGAAGCATACTGTTGCACCATGTTTGTGCTAATGCCCGCCACCGTGTGGAATTAGAACTGTGTGATCGTCATAGAGCCTGCGTTGCAGTAGCCATTTAGTTTGTGAGCCCTCTAGCGGTGCTCACTGTGTTCTGGGTTTTAGAAGCCGCCAGGACCCAGCCAGAGTAGCTAGGACTTGCATGATTGTGTCTGTTAAACACTGTTGGTTGGGACCTAGCTGTGAACCTGTGGCTTCATTGCTTTGCTGTGTAAAGAACAGCAGGTGCAAGAACTGCTAATGGAGTCTCCGTTAGCTCAAGTGACCAGAACTGGTGGCTTGAGAACCGGTGGCTCGGTTCTATCCTTGCTGTCACTGCACTGTCAAGCTCTGTTGTGTGCAAGTGTAATGACAACAGTGAAGTCCGGGGCCCGGCCTACACTAGGAGTGAGTTCTCCAGGAGACTTCTCTCCCGATCCTACAGTCCACTTGGCTAGCCTCTTACAAAGGGGGAAGAAAGGATGTTACCCAGTAAATGATACAGGCTAACAAGTGAATGTCCTGCACTGAAGCTCTCCTCCTCTACCTCCCCCCCACCCCACCCCATCCCCCCGAAAGCACAATGAGGACATCTGTTCCTTTGAACCCACTACCAGACTCACTGGTAATAAAACGGTGGAGAGGAGAGCCTGTCCTCCTTGTTCAAGTGGCTGTTAATCACAGATTGAGTGCCGAGGGGGGTGAGCCATCATCACAGTGACCCTCTCTGGGGATATTGAAAGAGGCTGGCACCCAGCTAAGATTTAAACCGGGGAAATTGGTCTCTTTTATGCCCTGCCAAAGGGAAGGTCTGGGCACAGCTCTGTTGGAGCAGGAGCACCGAATGGGGGGGCTGCTTCTCTTTGGCTGCGGTGGCTCCATCGAACTGCTCGGGCAGCGTCTGTCTCTAGTAAATGGCCGTGCTCGTGCTGGAGCTGGCAGGAGGGCAGTAAACGAGCTGATGGGCTTGCAGAGAGAAGAAGCCTCTTGTCCCCTGAATCAGACACTCATTGCCTGCGACTTCCTCCGAGCATTTTGAAAGGCTTGTTGTCACAACCGTGGTGTGGTGCCCGCCTCTCCCTCCCCTTTCTCCTCTCAGCACCCTGCATAATCTCATTTCCCTCCTTAGTCACAGGAAAGACAATTCTAATGGGTTTAAGTGCTCCCGCCCCTCCCTGGGGCTTTGTGGGTATATGGGTGCTTTGTTTGAGATGGGATGGCTGGTGTGAGTTTCGCACATTTTTGGCTTGAAAGCACCGTTGTTGTGTCAGCAGGTGTGTGATGGGTTTCCAGCTTGAGTATCACAATAACAAACCCTAGCAGTTTGGGACACGGGCTCCCCACTTGCTGTGGTGGTGATGCACTGATCTCTTAGCCGATATAATGATGTGACTCTGAACAGTCTGGTGAGTTACCTAATGGGTGCAAATGGGTTTCTGGAGACCACCAGAGCAGACACCGCTCATCGTGGTATTTATTAGTGCCAAAGATGTAGCAGAGAGAACCTGAAAACTAGACTTAAAAGATTGACTCAGCGCTCCTGGGGTAACTTTCTCTGGCATTCTGACGGTGCCACGCACAAGACCCATTAAACAAGGGAAAACTTCCATCTCAGAAATGGATGAGAAGAGGGGGTAAAGGGAGGCCTTAAGTTCTAGGTGCTGCAATGTTTAGGAATGGGCCCCACCTTTACTGCTTTTCCAAAGGAACCAGGCCCCTGCCACGGAGAACTGAGGCTGCTTTGTGTGATTATTTAAAGGAGGAGCTGGGGGTGAGCTGGCAGGGGTTGAGCACTGAGGTTGGACAAAGACGTGGCCTCTCTAACAGACAGGAACACCTTTGTGTCACTATCAGAGACAGGCTATGAGCAGAGGCAAATTCCAGCCACGTTCCACAGTATCAAGCTAAGCGGTTAGGCTGGTTTGAAAATGTGACTAAGGCTATGTCTACACTACAGCCCATGTGGGCAAAGCTGATGTCGCTCAGGGTGTGAATATTCCACCACCGCTTATGCCGCTCGCAGAGATGGTTTTTTTACACCGAGGGAAGAGCTCTCTCCCATCAGCATAGAGTGTCTTCACCACATAGACATGACCTTAGCAGCACCAGTCCCATTGAAAGTCCCTGGGACTTGTCACGTAGACTCTTGACCTCTAACCATTAAATAACGATAGGCAAAAGGCCAAAAATGTGTCTGCACCAATGTGAGAATTTCAGAAGCAAAATGAGGTGAACTAGATTACCTGGCAGTAGAACAGGGCTCTTGACACAGATGTTACTGTGAATGACTAAAATCGATGTGAGTCCTGCAACACATGGCTATAAACTACACAGAAAGAACATCTTAGGTCGTAAAGGTGAGGGAGTAGCATTATAGCTAAAAAGGCTTTCTAGAATCAAATCCTTCCATAATGACAGGTTCCAGAGTAGCAGCCATGTTAGTCTGTATCTGCAAAAAGAAAAAGGAGTCGTGTTAGTCTGTATCTGCAAAAAGAAAAAGGAGTCGTGTTAGTCTGTATTCGCAAAAAGAAAAAGGAGTACTTGTGGCACCTTAGAGACTAACAAATTTATTTGAGCATAAGCTTTCGTGGGCTACAGCTCACTTCATCGGATGCATGTAGTGGAAAATACAGTGGGGAGATTTATATACACAGAGAACATGAAACAGTGGGTGTTACCATACACACTGTAACGAGAGTGATCAGGTAAGGTGAGTTGTTACCAGCAGGAGAGCGGGGCAGGGGGGAGGGAACCTTTTGTAGTGATAATCAAGGTGGGCCATTTCCAGCAGTTGACAAGAACGTGTGAGAAACAGTGCCGGGGGGGGGGGGGGGGGGAAGGGGAGGAGTTTTACACAAAGTAAAACTATTTCTCTTAAACATGGAGAAATAGTTTTACTTTGTGTAATGACACATCCACTCCCAGTCTTTATTCAAACCCAATGTAGTGGTGTCCTGTTTGCAAATTAATTCCAATGCAGCAGTCTCTCCTTGGAGTCTGTTTTTGAAGGTTTTTTTTGTTAAAGAATTGCAACTTTTAGGTCTGTAATCGAGTGACCAAAGAGATTGACGTGTTCTCCTACTGGTTTTTGAATGTTATAATTCTTGACATCTGATTTGTGTCCATTTATTCTTTTACATAGAGACTGTCCGGTTTGACCAATGTACATGGCAGAGGGGCATTGCTGGCACATGATGGCATCTATCACATTGGTAGATGTGCAGGTGAACGAGCCTCTGATAGTGTGGCTGATGTGATTAGGCCCTATGATGGTGTCCCCTGAATAGATATGTGGACACAGTTGGCAACGGGCTTTGTTGCAAGGATAGGTTTCTGGGTTAGTGGTTCTGTGGTGTGGTGTGTGGTTGCTGGTGAGTATTTGCTTCAAGTTGGGGGGCTGTCTGTAGGCAAGGACTGGCCTGTCTCCCAAGATCTGTGAGAGTGATGGGTCATCCTTCCAGATAGGTTGTAGATTATTGATGATGTGCTGGAGAGGTTTTAGTTGGGGGCTGAAGGTGATGGCTAGTGGCGTTCTGTTGATTTCTTTGTTGGGCCTGTCCTGTAGTAGGTAGACTCTGTCTAGTGGCTACTTAGGCAAATCATAAACCTCTCAGAAGGCAGGCCTGCCTGTGAACAAAAGAAGCAGGAAAACAAGGTTAAAAGCCAGTGTGGCTTAAACTGCAAGGGTTGAGGTCATTTCAGATAGCAGGTACCCTCCAGAAAATGGAAATTCACAGGACACCAACACAAATAGGGCTTGTCTACGGCTGGAGGCCATCAGCAAAGAGCCAAAGCAGGCAAGAAGATCTATCGTCAGCAGGAGGAGGCCTGCCAAAAACCCGGCGGGTCCACAGGACTAACTGGGGTAAGGCAGCAGTTAAGCAGGATAAGGATGCTGCAGAGAGCCCAGCGAGGTCTCATGGCAGTGTTGACCTAATTTCTGGGATGTTGGCTGTACAAACCTGTTGGTTTCGTTTAGTAGGAGGCGGGAAGGAAAAGCAACCGGGAAGGAAACCGTGGCTTGAGATAACTTCCCAACAGTAAATGCTTGCGCATTGTTCCGGGACAACGGCAGAGCCGTTGGCACTGAGGATTCTGGCTCTGCCATCTGCTGAGGCCGTCGGAGATTTGGATGAGTGGGGCCAAGGCCTGGGAACTGACCCGGTGAAAGCTGGCTGGATTGTAAGGAGTGTGAATGTGTGTGTGTGCGCGCGCGCACTCTCTGTCTCGCGCTGTCTCTGACAGTAGTTGTCGGGGGGCTGTTCAGTGAAACCAGACTGGCACAGATTCTCCCTGGGTTGTCTGAAGAAACCAGGCTCTAGGTTGCCAGTTAGGTAAGATTGCCATGGGTGTTCACTGTTAGAAAACCCTTTTTCTCCAAATGTTCCTATTGACTAAAATTCAGGGATCTGGTTTAAGGCACCTGCCTGGTCACTCTACTAACCACTGGTCACAGACCCCCAAAGGGAATCATCACCAGTACCAAACCCAGTTCAGCCGGCTGGGTAGGTACAGTTGATCCCCATGGTGCTGTAGGCCAGGGCCTGCCTAAGAGTAGGAGAACTGCGTAATTCCACCCCCGGAGAGGCACAGGCAGGCGGTCTGGTGCCAGAGGGGTTATGGTGTGCTGAGGACTTACAGGATTCCCAAAACAGAAGCAGTTCTTCCATCCAGGGCACTTCAGGCCCCAGGCTACTGCCCCCTTAGCAAAAAGATCAGAAGAATAGTTTCCAGGGTTTGGCTTTTAGTTACCTATATTGTGCTGGGTTAACGAAATGAAATCTCTTTGCAACCTGGCTTGCCCATGGCCCACTTCCAGGTGCAATATTGGTGCATGGCCCAGTAGGAGAGAGCAAAGAGAGGATCACGAGCTGCTATATAAACTCTTTTTGCGAATACAGACTCACACGGCTGTTATTCTGAAACCTATATAAACTACTGCCTGGCTGGCTTATCATGGTGTTCTAAATAGCAGGAGTGATTCTATTAGTTAGCACTCAGCACCCTCTGAGGTGTGAACTTCGCTGTTCACACCAGTGAATGTTGTGAAGAAACCCTTCAACAGCAGTCCCTCTGGTCTGGCTGGGAGAGAATTTTTTCTTTCAGTTTTGTTTAGTCCAGATTATTCAGCGTAACAGGCAACTCTGCAAACTGAAGTGCTACTAAGGGTACGTCTACACTATAGGGCCTATACGGGCATAGTTCTGCCGACACAAACCCATAGTGTAGATGCAGCCTACACCGACTTCCCTCCGTGCAGGAACACCCCCTCCCTGAACAGTGGTAGCTCCTTTGCAACTACGCTGACAGAAGAATGATTCTGTCATCATAGTTGCATCGACACTGGGGACTAGGTCGGCTGTGTCAGTTGGGGTGGATTTTTCACACCCCTGTCTAGCGTATCTGTGTCAACGTAAATCTTCAGGGTAGACCAGGCCTTGGTAAGTAGTTCAGTGAATTCAGTGTCCTCGCGCTGGGGGAGGAAGTGCCATGGGCAAGGCTGATAAAACTGGGCCTTGGTGTCCAGCTTCACATCTGTGTTTAGTTGTGTGGCTTTAGGCCGCTTTTGAAAATGGTGGTGTGCCTGCAGTTACCACTCTCATTGAACGGCTGGCTCCTGGGGTCCCTTAAGCAGAAGCAAATGGGGCTGCGTGTGAGAGTTAGGCTGACCGGCTGGAGAGAGCGTTTGTGGGCAGGCTGGGAGTCTTTCTGGCTTCCTGACAGCTAGCTCCACCAGGTATGGATTTGACAGGCTCTGTCTCTGAGTCCTGCAATGGCTTAGACAGTTTTAGGGTGAAATTCTCTGCTCATGCACGCAGCAGTCCCCTCCACAGAACTCTTACTAATTGGGGCGCAATATCCGCCATGGAGAGAAGAGAACACAATGTCTGCTCTTGGAGGTGTGTGTGTGTGTGTGGGGGGAATTCACCACCCCCAAAGCTACAGTAAATCTGTGGGTAGCGTGTGGGGCAGCTCGCAGACCTCATTCACCCCAAAGGTGGACTAACAGGTGCTCCTCCGGTGGGATCCCAGTAACTAGGTCAATGTAACCGTGGAGCTAGTGTCCACTGCTTTGGACCACTCACTTTGGAACTGACAACAAGTATCAGGAGCAATAAGTGTGTCTAAAAACCAGTCTCCTCGCACAGGCACAGATAAGCGATCTTGCTTTTTCTCCCTGCTGTGAGCATGTCCAACATGGCCATTGCCATAGTATTTAGGAGTCTGACACTCCCCTCGTTTCTCCTATCTGGCTGTCCTTGTCACATCAATGATATCAAAATGCTTTAAAGAGATTAAGCCTCTCCGCAGCCCTCTGGAATAGGGAAGGGTTATTACACCTTAGTTTATAAGTGCGGAAACTCAGGCCACGGAATGGTTGTGAGTTACCCAAGGTCGCCCCCAGAGATGAGTGTAGAAAGCCCAGGTCTCAGAGCCCAGTGCAGTCGTAACCAGCTGCCCACGTGGCGTTGGCCCTATGCTAGTTTCTGAGTGACTGTCTCTTGTGCAGTGGACACAATGCCTGTATTGCATCAGCTAGGGAGGTTTGCATGAAGGCCGGGGCAACAAGCTGTGCAAAAGGTTCACAGCGAAATTCAGTACTTTGCAAAGCTGGCCTGGTTCTGGGCTATGCATGAGCTTTGTGAGCCAACTTGATCAGTTCTGAGCAAACCCTATGGGGGTGGGGAGGAGAGGGGACAGGATGGACGCGTTTCTTGGTTGTTTGTTTGTTTGTTTGTTTGTTTTTCGTTAGACTTGAAATGCTGGCTTCACCAGCCCTTCACTCTGTTGCTTGGGTCTCTTTGTGGGAACAGCCCCTGTCTGGAAGGAGGATGCTCCACGTTCCATGTCTATCCAGTACCGAGCGGCTCTGAGATTGCCAGTTGTGAACGGCTTGTCGATTGCAGCTGCTAGGAACTGGACTGAATAATCTGGCTAGATTGCTTAGCAGCCACAGGAGGGCAAAGACTTGGTTACTGGAGGTATGAAGTGGCACCTTAGCACTGCTAGATGAGGGATTTCATATCCCAGTATCACCGTGATGAGTCTGACATGGCATGTGATGATTGCAGCTGGATTTTTTGTTTTCAGTTGTCTCTTTATTATTTAATGCTTTTTCCCTTTGCTCTGGGCCACTGTTCACACCCTAGTCCTTTGTGCTTTCTTTGGTGCAAGAATCACTTAGAATTCAAGTAGCAGTTTAGAAAGACTACTGCGTTTATTTGGAAGGTGTTGCCCGCCTGCTCGGGCTGCCGTGGCGAGCTCACAGATAGCACCGTGCTGATCTCCAGTACACATTTTTGCAAATCAGAGTCTTTTTCTGTGAGAATAAAGACCACAAACTTTAAAGCTTTTGCTTTGAACTCCTCTTCAAATATTCCATTAAAATGCCACTCTGAGCACACAGTGAGCGTGCTCTCCAAAGCTTCCCACACCACGAGCCCTGACACGCATGACGCAAAAGGGGATGTTAGTAATTGTGCTCTCACCCTTAGCTTGATCCCGGTCCTTTCTGTGCAATACCCAAGTATGAGAGACTCATCTCTGGTCTTATTACCTCTAGATCGGGGAAAATAAATGCACTCTATATTACTGTGTATGTAGGGTAAACCCCTCCATATATCTATTAACTAGATATAGGCTGTACACCATGTTGTCTTATGTAGTCTGGTATGATTAATTTTTAGGGCCTGATTCAGTTCCCACTAAAGCCATTGGAAAAATCCTATTGACTTCAGTGGAGTTTGGATCAGTCCCCTAATCCTATAAAAGAAAGTGGCTGTATTCTTGTGATGTTCCTAGCATGACTGCATGCTGCATACCATAATGACTGTTGCGATAATAACCCGAGTATTTTCCATCTGGGTGTGAAATCATCTTGATGTTTGAAACCGTTCAGATATTTTTCTAAACCTTTGCTTATCTCAGCATGGGAGTGTTGTCCCATAATAGCCTTGGGGTGATTGAATATTGCATGCCTCACAACCATGAGTTTCCCCCCTAATCCACTGAGTTCCTAAGGTCTTTTTGAAAACTTGGATAAGGAAAGGGGAGGAGGATTGGAACAAGACTTTAAAAAGAATCTGTAATGAACCTTCACAGACAGAGAATTAAGCACTGTAGTAGGTCTGTTAGTGTAGCTTTCGTTCTACATTGACTGATGTCTTACTTTGAAGTTATTCTGTAGATTTCTATCATATTTTTAATCTTTGTAGCATTACTGAAGTGTATCTAAAAACTGTCAGGAGGTCGTCCCTATTCATAGAGCTTTAGGCCTTCACTGGTCATGTCTTAGTAACCATATTTGCATATGTTTTGTCTCATGAAGATGAAAAAACATTTTAAAAACAATTTTCATTAGGTGTGTTAATAATGACCACCTTCGATATTTTTAAAAAACCCTTTCCGTGTGACCAGTCGGAGTTCTCTGCTTCATGTTGGCAGGTTTTACTCTTTGCCCTTCACTCGTCTTGGAGAGCTAAGCACAGGCTGGCCACTCCCGCTCCTGGTGTAGTCACTTTCCCTTTCTGGTTTTCACGCAGTGCTAGTACAAGGGTTACTAACACTACAACTCCTTTAATGAACAGTTTAATAAAAGCAAACAGGCAAATCCAAAAACTTTCTGGAAATGTATTGTTGCCCTCTTATTAAAAATGGGTTTGTTTTTAACCAAGTTTACATCATTAAGTCGACGTACTTTGCTTAGGTGACAGTTGTTACTGACGGGCACAGCTTAACATATGCTTTTGTGAGGGAAAATTCCTTGCAGTATGGTTTTGATGTCATTCAGTTATCAACTGTGTCTGATACCCGTTGGCATGGAAGGGGGACCACTAAATGCCACACACGGAGTGAAGTGCACCGGAGAGCAGTGGGCCACTTAGCAATGGAGCCGCTTCGAGAACTCTGACAGGAAAGCTGGTGTATCCGAGTTGAACTAGATTTTGGTCTTTTTCTCGCTTGCGGGACAGATCCCCCTATCGTCTCAGTGACTGGCAGCATGACAACCAGAATCTCCCCGCACAGACACACCATCTTGGGACAGTTATTTGTGTCTGGCACTACTGAAATGCAGCAGCTGTCTGGCACCGCTTGGGCTCCTTACTCTCCACCGTACGTTTCCTGGTGAACTGAAGTGCAGAGAGCCGTTAGCTGGTATGGAGGGGCCAATGAGTGCCTGACCTCATCCCGTGACTGCCTGTCCTAGGCGGGCTTGCTCTTCATGACTCCTGTATCTCCCAGCAGGCCTGAGCTCCAGAGCCGGCTCCTTTCAATGCAGCTTCCAGGGTGCGGGCAGGGACAGCTGGGGGAGGTGGCTGAGCTGAAGCCCTGCTGCACTCGTGTTGGTGCCAGGTGTCGGCCTGTTTCTGATTATAGGAGTGACACCAGCTCCTGGGGAAGGGATGGGAAAGAAATAGATTTGGAGGGGAGGGGAGAGGCTGCTTGGTAGGGACATGGGTTAGATGGTAGGGGTCAGTCTAGGGCTAAGCTTTGATGCTTTGAGGCAAAATCTAGACTAGCTAGCTACTGAAATGGCAGATTCTTGGAGCCCAAGTGCTGCTCTCTGCTCCCTTTCCAGTCTCTCCTCAGAGACGCATGAAAGGTTTGCTGGCTTGTCTGCAGCCCCTCAGCAGCCTCTGCATGAGCAGAGCTGAGCCGTCCCACTGTTTTTAACCCTGGGGCATGTGACTGAGATGAAATCCATGAATTCTGAGGCTCTGCCAGGAATGCCAGCACAGTTGGTGCGAGTCAAATCCAGATCCTGGGGTCGTGCAGTGTAACAATTGGTTCCTCCCTGTCGCACCTTGGAATGGAAGCAGTTGTGGTGATGTCATCCTGCATTCTGATTTCAAGTGGGCGTCAATCAGAGATCCACAAATGTTCCGTCTGGCACTTTAATAGGTCCCTGTAAAACTCCAGCACTCACCCTCTCATTAGTCTGTCTGCTAGGAACCCTCCTTGCTGCCCACCACAAGCCCAGGCTCCGGCTTGCAGGAGGCGTATGAAAAAGCTGGTGACCAAAGTGGCTGAGCTGGTGGCTTTTTCAGCATTAGCCGCCCAGGGTTAAAAACATCCCCTTTCTCTCTGAAACCTTAGACCCTGGAGCCGCGGCGTTGGAGTTGGGGCCGCCTGACCCCCCCTCCGCCCCCCGCCCCCGACCCCCATTCTATTTCATGCAGTTCTTGCTGGGTTGCTAATAATACCAATAACTTTGCCTGGACTCTCCTCGGAGATGCCCACCACACAGCTAGTGGCCAGGGGCTTTAAGCCGGCTTCACGCTCGGCTGGTGTCCGGGAGCCCCTTCGGCCAGCACCTGGTTTGGTGTAGGAGCTGCTGCAGGGGAATCCACCAGTGGCTGGGGAAGCCAGCGTTGGGGCAGCTGTGTGCTGCCTGAGTGGCCTTCGCATAGGGACCCAGCCCCATGGGCCCCCGCTGGGCTGTCTGGACCTCTGGCTCGGCTGTGTCCATCGCAGCTCAGGCCTGTCCCTGCTGAATCTGGGGCAAAGGTTTGGGCCTGGTCAGACACGTCAGAAGTAAAGCGGAAGCCGTCCTCTCCCCCAGAGCTCCATGGGGATCTACCCACCATCCCAACAACTAGGCCAAATGAGAGGGGGCAGGACGGGCCTGTGGGGCTGTGGGGAAAGAGAGATGAGGGTAAGAAAGGGCCTGCTGCAGTGGTTGCACTAAAAACCGAGATCTTTCCTGAGTGGTAACAGCTAATTCAGACCCAGTTTTTTGATATGTGTCCTTGGGATTAAGCTTTCCGATGTGCATTACTTTCCACTCATCACCATCAAATTTCATCTGCCTTTTTGTCACGCGGTCACCCGGTTTTGCAAGATCCCTTTGTAACTCTTCACAGTCTGCTTTGGACTTTACTAGCTTGAGTCATTTTTATTGTCTGAAAATGTGGTCACCTCCTGTTATCTGTAGTGATACCAGGGACCTCTGGCTGGGTCCCCTCCTCCATGGGAACTGTCAGGGAGCCATAGGGACGCGCCTTTCTTATTGCCCTCCAGTTCCTTTTCCCCACTCGTTTGGGGATTTCCTTCTGGCGAGTGTCGTTAGCAGCTTGCCCCAGGCGTGGCTCCAGCTCGGTCTCCTTTATTTCAAGAGGGCCTGGGCAGCCAGGGCTGGCAGTGGGTGCCTGGAGTTACTGGCCCTGGTGCCCTCTCTCGAAGTCTGTCGAATGGGGGTCACTGAGTTGCCTGTCCTCAGTGAGGTGAGGGTGGGGTGGGGACGCACACCACTGCCCCCCGGGTGGTTGGTTGGCTTACAGACAGTAAGAGCTCACCAGTGCTGCCAGCGGCTAAGAGATTGCCCTCTCAGCCGAGAGAGAGACCCCTTTTGTTTTGGAAGCTAAAGGCTGCTCAGGGAGGTGTATTCAGTACCGGATTTGTTTACTCAAAGAACGTTTAAAATGGAGTAGGTTGGCTTTTCCCTTTGGGCTCGTAATAAAACGCAGAGAGGTCAAAGCGATATTGTGATCCTGGTTGGAGACTGGTGCCGCAGTGCTTGGGCCACGTTCTCTAACCCTGAACTTGTCCTGCCGCTGTTGTTGGTGGGAGCCGCCTGGGGCTCATGTGAAGTCAGGTTAATTCCTCAAGGCCGGATTCTGTGCTCGCTTGCCCTGGTGTCAGCACAGAGCCTCTTGCACTGGACTCAGCAAAATCCCCAGCTTCCCACGACTGTAGCTGGGAGCAGAAGGTGGCTCCATCGTGACAACTCTTCCTGCGGTTTAACCTACTTGGGAAGGAGTCGTAATAGCCACGTTGTGGGGAGCAGAATGTAAAGTTGGTTTGACAAAGTCTCTCTCTTTACAAGGAACCGCTAGAAATAAAATGGCTTTAAACCACTCTCAGCTAGTCTGCATTAGGATAGAAACGGACACTTCCTACATTGAGGGAAGGTAACCCACCTCCCCGAGCGGCATCAGCTAGGTCTATGGAAGAATTCTTCTATCTATTTAGCCGCGTCTATGCTAGGGGCCAGGTCAGTTTAGCAAATGACGCACCCCGAATGACGTAGCTACGTCAGTCTAAACTCAAAATATAGACCAGGCCTCAGGTGCATTCTCTGTTCAGACACAGGCCAACTGCAGCTCTTGGACTTCAGTGAGGGAGCTGCATGCAGTTAGCAGAAAAATGTAGAGTTACTCCCCATAACGTAGGTTGGTTCAGTCCAGGCCCCAAAGTCTGCAAACTTTGGCCTAAAGTACCAGTTGTAAAACTAGGGAAGAGTTTGCAAGAACCTCTTATGCAGTTCACTTGACACTGGCTTTATGGTCACAAACTCTGAATTAATTTTAAAAAACACTTGCTGAGAATTCAGATTGCAAACCTAGGAGCACACTCTGTGCTGGAGCTGGGAATCAAACCCAGATCTCCTGAGTCACCATTCAGTGACTTCACCACCAGACTGTCCTTCCTTTCAAATGTCACGCTCCATGGCTTAATACCTCTTAACTCCATTTGTCTCACCAGCTCCGATTGATTCTTGAATTTTGCACCGTGTTTGGTATGTGCCATTGTCATAAATATAACGGGAAGGGTAAATACCTTTAAATCCCTCCTGGCCAGAGGAAAAACCCTTTCACCTGTAAAGGGTTAAGAAGCTAGGATAACCTTGCTAGAACCTGACCAAAATGACCAATGAGGAGACAAGATACTTTCAGAGCTGGAGGGGGGGAGAAATAAAGGTTCTCTTGGTCTGTGTGTTGCTTTTGCCGGGACCAGAGCAGGAATGCAGGTCAGAACTCCTGTAAAGGGCTAATAAGCAATCTAGTTAGATATGCGTTAGATTCTGTTTTGTTTAAATGGCTGATAAAATAAGTTGTGCTGAATGGAATGTATATTCCTGTTTTTGTGTCTTTTTGTAACTTAAGGTTTTGCCTAGAGGGATTCGCTATGTTTTGAATCTGATTACCCTGTAAGGTATTTACCATCCTGATTTTACAGAAATGATTCTTTTACTTTTTCTTCAATTAAAATTCTTCTTTTAAGAACCTGATTGTTTTTCCATTGTTCTTAAGATCCAGGGGTTTGGGTCTGTGGTCCTCACCAATTTGCATAGGTGATTTTTATCAAGCCTTCCCCAGGAAAGGGGGTGTAGGGTTTGGGAGGATTTTGGGGGGAAAGACATTTCCAAGCGGGCTCTTTCCCTGTTATATATGTGTTAGACGCGTGGTGGTGTCAACAATAAAGTCCAAGGGCAAAAGGTAAAATAGTTTGTACCTTGGGGAAGTTTTAACCTAAGCTGGTAAATATAAGCTTAGGGGGTTTTTCATGCAGGTCCCCACATCTGTACCCTAGAGTTCAGAGTGGGGAAGGAACCTTGACAGCTGTATATGAGAGAAACTGCACCAAATAAAGCTGTGTTGTAGTAACTGCCGGTGGCTTTTGAAATGGCTCCCGTGTGTGTGTGTCTCAGAACCACCTGCATTCCCAGCGAGGCTATTCCTTCAGGTCCTCAGCCTTTGACATTCTTCTTGAGAAATGGGAGATTAGCGATGTGCTGTCAGGTGCTGGGAATTAGAAAGCGATCAGCTGACTCCTGCTAGTTTTGCATAATTGCTTCCTTTGTTGTGGCTGCTCTGTTTCTACCTGTGCTCGGAAACGCTTGTGAAACGCCTGTGCAGGCAGCTTTCACTGGGCCCCTACCTGCGCTCTTCCTTTCTCACGCTGTTCATCTTCTGTGCCCAGGAGCCCTTCCCTGCCTGGCAATGCTCTTGGGAGGGGCTGTGTTTGTACTGTACGGGGGTGCAAATGGCAAACAGAGGATTCTGCTATTGCTCTCCTTCACTGAATCCCGTCTCTGTGACCGGCAATGCTAGAAATGCAGAGGGAGGTAGAGAGGAACTGGAGGAGGAGGAGGAGCTATTCCTGCAGGTGAAGGATTTCTCAGGATTCCCTGGGGAAGAAACTCCCTTGCTGTACCTTGGTGAGGTGCTGTCCACTTACAGCACGGCTCTCGTAATGCACCTTCCTTCTGCTGTGTCTTGCACCGGCCAACGTCTGCTTCCAAGCTCGGTGGACCACTGATCGATAGGACCATTCTTGCATTCTCTCCTGATGTGTGGTTCCATTGCTATTAAATTTCATCTGTCCCCGATGTGTGTGGGGACCTGAACAGACCAAGGTGAAGACACAGGCCTTTCCCCAGCTCAGAGTCTGTTTTTACTTAGAAAGTTATAAGCTTATAACATGCGGGAGAGTCAGGAGAGAGAGAAAAGGTCACCGTGAAGAGTAAGATTATGCGATTTTTCTGCACATTATCTGTCTTTCCTGTTGGGAGAGGAACGGGTGTAAGTGGGGATGGCCTTGGCCAGCGAGAGGAAGCAGGGATCATAGAATCATAGAATAACAGAGTTGGAAGGGACCTCTGGAGGCCATCTAGTCCAACCCCCTACCCAGAGCAGGACCAATCCCAACTAAATCATTCCGGCCAGGGCTTTGTCAAGCCTGACCTTAAAAACTTCTAAGGAAGGGGATTCCACCACCTCCCTAGGTAACGCATTCCAGTGTTTCACCACCCTCCTAGTGAAAATTTTTTTCCTAATATCCAACCTAAACCTCTCCCACTGCAACTTGAGACCATTACTCCTTGTCCTGTCATCTGCTATCACTGAGAATAGTCTAAATCCATCCTCTTTGGATCCACTTTTCAGGTAGTTAAAAGCAGCTATCAAATCTCCCCTCATTCTTCTTTTCCGTAGACTAAACATCCCCAGTTCCCTCAGCCTCTCCTCATAACTCATGTGTTCCAGTCCCCCTAATCATTTTTGTTGCCCTTCGCTGGACTCTCTCCAATTTTTCCACATCCTTCTTGTAGTGTGGGGCCCAAAACTGGACACAGTACTCCAGATGAGGCCTCACCAATGTTGAATAGAGGGGAACGATCACATCCCTCGATCTGCTGGCAGCGCCCCTACTTATACACCCCAAAATGCCAGTGGCCTTCTTGGCAACAAGGCCACACTGTTGACTCATATCCAGCTTCTCGTCCACTGTCACCCCTAGGTCCTTTTCTGCAGAACTGCTGCCGAGCCATTCGGTCCCTAGTCTGTAGCGGTGCATGGGATTCTCCCGTCCTAAGTGCAGGACTTTGCACTTGTCCTTGTTGAACCTCATCAGATTTCTTTTGGCCCAATCCTCCAATTTGTCTAGGTCCGTCTGTATCCTATCCCTACCCTCCAGTGTATCTACCACTCCTCCCAGTTTAGTGTCATCCACAAACTTGCTGAGGGTGCAATCCACACCATCCTCCAGATCATTAATGAAGATATTGAACAAAACCGGCCCCAGGACCGACCCTTGGGGCACTCCGCTAGATACCGGCTGCCAACTAGACATGGAGCCATTGATCACTACCTATTGAGCCCGACAATCTAGCCAACTTTCTATCCACCTTATAGTGCATCCATCCAACCCATACTTCTTTAACTTGCTGACAAGAATACTGTGGGAGACCGTGTCAAAAGCTTTGCTAAAGTCGAGGAATAACATGTCCACTGCTTTCCCTTCATCCACAGAACCAGTTATCTCATCATAGAAGGCAATTAGATTAGTCAGGCATGACTTTCCTTTGGTGAATCCATGCTGACTGTTCCTGATCACTTTCCTCTCATCTAAGTGCTTCAGAATTGATTCCCTGAGGACATGCTCCATGATTTTTCCGGGGACTGAGGTGAGGCTGACCGGCCTTTAGTTCCCAGGATCCTCCTCCTTCCCTTTTTCAAAGATGGGCACTACATTAGCCTTTTTCCAATCTTCTGGGACTTCCCCCGATCGCCATGAGTTTTCAAAGATAATGGCTCTGCAATCACATCCGCCAATTCCTTTAGCACTCTCGGATGCAACACATCCGGCCCCATGGAGGTAAGGGACTATTTAGAAAAGCTGGACGTGCACAAGTCCATGGGGCCAGACGAGTTGCATCCGAGAGTGCTAAAGGACTTGGCGGATGTGATTGCAGAGCCATTATCTTTGAAAACTCGTGGCGAACGGGGGAAGTCCCAGAAGATTGGAAAAAGGCTAATGTAGTGCCCATCTTTGAAAAAGGGAAGGAGGAGGATCCTGGGAACTAAAGGCCGGTCAGCCTCACCTCAGTCCCCGGAAAAATCATGGAGCATGTCCTCAGGGAATCAATTCTGAAGCACTTAGATGAGAGGAAAGTGATCAGGAACAGTCAGCATGGATTCACCAAAGGAAAGTCATGCCTGACTAATCTAATCGCCTTCTATGATGAGATTACTGATTCTGTGGATGAAGGGAAAGCAGTGGATGTATTGTTTCTTGACTTTAGCAAAGCTTTTGACACGGTCTCCCACAGTATTCTTGTCAGCAAGTTAAAGAATTATGGGCTGGATGAATGGACTATAAGGTGGATAGAAAGTTGGCTAGATTGTCGGGCTCAATGGGTAGTGATCAATGGCTCCATGTCTAGTTGGCAGCCGGTGTCAAGTGGAGTGCCCCAGGGGTCAGTCCTGGGGCCGGTTTTGTTCAATATCTTCATAAATGATCTGGAGGATGGTGTGGATTGCACTCTCAGCAAATTTGCGGATGATACTAAACTGGGAGGAGTGGTAGATACGCTGGAGGGCAGAGATAGGATACAGAGGGACCTAGACAAATTGGAGGATTGGGCCAAAAGAAACCTGATGAGGTTCAATAACGATAAGTGCAGGGTCCTGCACTTAGGACGGAAGAACCCAATGCACAGCTACAGACTAGGGACCGAATGGCTAGGCAGCAGTTCTGCGGAAAAGGACCTAGGGGTTACAGTGGACGAGAAGCTGGATATGAGTCAGCAGTGTGCCCTTGTTGCCAAGAAGGCCAATGGCATTTTGGGATGTATAAGTAGGGGCATAGCGAGCAGATCGAGGGACGTGATCGTTCCCCTCTATTCGACATTGGTGAGGCCTCATCTGGAGTACTGTGTCCAGTTTTGGCCCCCACACTACAAGAAGGATGTGGATAAATTGGAGAGAGTCCAGCGAAGGGCAACGAAAATGATTAGGGGTCTGGAACACATGACTTATGAGGAGAGGCTGAGGGAACTGGGATTGTTTAGTCTGCAGAAGAGAAGAATGAGGGGGGATTTGATAGCTGCTTTTAACTACCTGAGAGGTGGTTCCAGAGAGGATGGTTCTAGACTATTCTCAGTGGTAGAAGAGGACAGGACAAGGAGTAATGGTCTCAAGTTGCAGTGGGGGAGGTTTAGGTTGGATATTAGGAAAAACTTTTTCACTAGGAGGGTGGTGAAACACTGGAATGCGTTACCTAGGGAGGTGGTAGAATCTCCTTCCTTGGAAGTTTTTAAGGTCAGGCTTGACAAAGCCTTGGCTGGGATGATTTGATTGGGGATTGGTCCTGCTTTGAGCAGGGGGTTGGACTAGATGACCTCCTGAGGTCCCTTCCAACCCTGATATTCTATGATTCTATGACTTGTGCACGTCCAGTTTTTCTAAATAGTCCCGAACCACTTCTTTCTCCACAGAGGGCTGGCCACCTCCTCCCCATGCTGTGCTGCCCAGTGCAGTAGTCTGGGAGCTGACCTTGTTCGTGAAGACAGAGGCAAAGAAAGCATTGAGTACATTAGCTATTTCCACATCCTCTGTCACTATGTTGCCTCCCTCATTTAGTAAGGGGCCCACACTTTCCTTGGCTTTCTTCTTATTGCCAACATACCTGAAGAAACCCTTCTTGTTACTCTTAACATCCCTTGCTAGCTGTAACTCCAGGTGTGATTTAGCCTTCCTGATTCCATTCCTACATGCCCGAGCAATATTTATATACTTATCCCTGGTCATTTGTCCAATCTTTCACTTCTTGTAAGCCTCTTTTTTGTGTTTAAGATCAGCAAGGATTTCATTGTTAAGCCAAGCTAGTCGCCTGCCGTATTTACTTCACATCGGGATGGTTTGTCCCTGTAACCTCAATAAGGATTCTTTAAAATACAGCCAGCTCTCCTGGACTCCTTTCCCCCTCATGTTATTCTCCGAGGGGATCCTGCCCATCCGTTCCCTGAGGGAGTCAGAGTCTGCTTTTCTGAAGTCCAGGGTCCGTATTCTGCTGCTCTCCTTTCTTCCTTGTGTCAGGATCCTGAACTCGACCATCTCATGGTCACTGCCTCCCAGGTTCCCATCCACTTTTGCTTCCCCTACTAATTCTTCCCGGTTTGTGAGTAGCAGGTCAAGAAGAGCTCTGCCCCTACTTGGTTCCTCCAGCACTTGCACCAGGAAATTGTCCCCTACGCTTTCCAAAAACTTCCTGGATTGTCTGTGCAGCGCTGTATTGCTCTCCCAGCAGATATCAGGGTGATTGAAGTCGCCCATGAGAACCAGGGCATGCGATCTAGTAGCTTCTGTGAGTTGCCAGAAGAAAGCCTCGTCCACCTCATCCCACTGATCTGGTGGTCTATAGCAGACTCCCACCACGACATCACCCTTGTTGCTCAGGCTTCTAAACTTAATCCAGAGACTCTCAGGTTTTTCTGCAGTTTCATACTTGAGCTCTGAGCAGTCATACTGCTCCCTTACATACAGTGCAGCTCCCCCACCTTTTCTGGCCTCCCTGTCCTTCCTGAACAGTTTATACCCATCCATGACAGTGCTCCAGTCATGCGAGTTATCCCACCAAGTCTCCGTTATTCCAATCACATCATAATTCCCTGACTTTGCCAGGACCTCCAGTTCTCCCTGCTTGTTTCCCAGGGTGTGAGAGGGACATCTCTGAACAGGGAGGAAGGCGACAGACTGAGCGGCCGCGGTTTATGCCGAAGTGTGATGTCCGAGAAGGCATCTCTGCGTCTCTGCCGTGAACGCGGGCTGTGTCGGTCTGGTAGGACGGTACGGGGAGCGAAGTGAAGATGTTCGGTTATCGCAGCCAGTGTGTGATGTCCCACACGTCAAGCCTGGGCCCCCTAGTGCATTTAAAACCACAGTCCACGTTCACTGAGGCTTGAGCTGAGCTGGCTCGGTCAGGCCCGGTAGTGAGACAGTGAGTCCAGCCCAGCTCAGTCCAGGCGCTGAGAGGTCTCTGATGGCTGCTCAGCCGTGTCCCGCTATGTGCGATAGGTTGGGGGTCTCCGTGCATTGCTAGTGGCATTGCTCAGGAAGCACAGATCAGCAAAGCGAGCTCTCCTGCGGAGAGGCCTGTTGCTGACCTGGCCTGGAACCTGAGCTGCCCTGTGGCCCCTGGAGCTGCGGGAGGCAGGTTAAGTGCTGTGTGCCCTGCAGATGAAGGGGCTGGAAGTGCTGGAATGGGAGGTCCTAAACGCGCATCCCTTTCTGGCTGCCGACTAACCCCTGCCCTGGTTCAGTGCCGAGTTGGACATGCGGAGCCCTTCCAAGTGCTGCGTCCAAGCTGACTGCTGCTCCCCCGAACGCATCTGAGCTGATGGCTTCAGAGCGGAGGCCAGTCTGTGCATGTGCCGGGGAGAGTGACCGCCTGGCAGGCGCAATCTGCTTCAGCTCTGAGCAGAAGACCCAGGAGGGGACTGTGTGTGATCTGAGCTGGTGAGCAGAAGGGAGGGAGTGCTCTGCAATTCCCAGCCCAGCTTGTCCCTGGCGTGCAGCACTCTCAGCAAATGGCTCGCTGCAGCTCTGGGTGAATTGTCCTGTGCTTTCTGTCACATGCGGACTGTGGGGCCTTCCTGTGACGTCCCCACTTCATTCCCTGTGGGACTTCAGAGTAACAGCCGTGTTAGTCTGCATTCGCAAAAAGAAAAGGAGGACTTGTGGCACCTTAGAGGCTAACAAATTTATTTGAGCATAAGCTTTCATGAGCTACAGCTCACTTCATCAGATGCATTCAGTGGAAAATACAGTGGGGAGATTTATATACACACAGAACATGAAACAATGGGTGTCACCATACACACTGTAACGAGAGTGATCACTTAAGGTGAGCTATTACCAGCAGGAGAGCGGGGGTGGGGGGGCGAACCTTTTGTAGTGATAATCCAGGTGGGCCATTTCCAGCAGTTGACAAGAACATCTGAGGAACGGGGGGGGGGGGGGGGGGGTGTGGAGGGGGGGGAATAAACATGGGGAAATAGTTTTACTTTGTGTAATGACCCATCCACTCCCAGTCTCTATTCAAGCCTAAGTTAATTGTATCCAGTTTGCAAATAGATATTGACGCATCATCAAGGATCTACAACCTATCCTGAAGGACGACCCATCACTCTCACAGATCTTGGGAGACAGGTCAGTCCTTGCCTACAGACAGCCCCCCAACCTGAAGCAAATACTCACCAGCAACCACACACCACACCACAGAACCACTAACCCAGAAACCTATCCTTGCCACAAAGCCCGTTGCCAACTGTGTCCACATATCTATTCAGGGAACACCATCACAGGGCCTAATCACATCAGCCACACTATCAGAGACTCGTTCACCTGCACATCTACCAATGTAGATATAGATGCCATCATGTGCCAGCAATGCCCCTCTGCCATGTACATTGGCCAAATTGGACAGTCTCTTCGTAAAAGAATTAATGGACCCAAATCAGACGTCAATTATAACATTTGAAAATCAATCGGAGAACACTTCAATCTCTTTGGTCACTCGATTACAGACCTAAAAGTGGCAATTCTTCAATAAAAAAACTTCAAAAACAGACTCCAAGGAGAGACTGCTGAATTGGAATTAATTTGCAAAGTGGATACAATTAACTTAGGCTTGAATAGAGACTGGGAGTGGATGGGTCATTACACAAAGTAAAACTATTTCTCCATGTTTATCCCCGCACTGTTCCTCACACGTTCTTGTCAACTGCTGGAAATGGCCCACCTTGATTATCACTACAAAAGGTCCCTCCCCCCCAGCACTCTCCTGCTGGTAATAGCTCACCTTAAGTGATCACTCTGGTTACAGTGTGTATGGTAACACCCATTGTTTCATGTTCTCTATGTATATAAATCTCCCCACTGTATTTTCCACTGAATGCATCCGATGAAGTGAGCTGTAACTCACGAAAGCTTATGCTCAAATAAATTTGTTAGCCTCTAAGGTGCCACAAGTCCTCCTTTTCTTTTTGTGGGACTTCAGACTCCCTCATTCCCCCCACCCAAGGAATCGTACCTCTCTCTGTATTGGAAAGAGACATTACAGGCCCTCGGACAAAGTAGAGCTCCCTGTTTCAACATGTGCTCAGCTATTGAATCTAATAAGAGCCTTGGGGATGTTTAAAGGAACTACAGCACATCCTGCTCCCCAAAGGGGGACAGGAAGCTCTCAATCCTAGGAGAACCCTTACCCTCCAGTGGCCGCTCCTAGACTTGCAAGCAGCCCTGGCTGCAGAGGTGGTTGTGCTGCTCGTCACGTGGGGATTGCGGTACGCCAGACTCTGAGCAGCTTCTACAAGGTGGTGCCATGGACCCCGCAGCTGTGCTTACCAAGGGTGGCTGCTCTGCACCCTGCTCCACGCCCAGTGAGTCAGGCCTCTTGCGCACTTCGCTGGCCTACACAGTTGCCTTTACCAGATAAATCTGTGGGCATGGATGGGTGTCAGCTGTCCAGAGGGGGAGCGTCACGGGGAATTGGTTACTGGGTGCAGCGTGACTGACCCCAGGCAACCAGGAGTCCTGAGCTGGGCTCCGGAAATAAAAATACCTCCGGCATTGTTTATTTCCTTCCTGCTCTGTGAGCTTTCAGGTCTCACTTATGTCGTGTTTTCAGCGTTTCTCTGGTGGTAGGCCTGGTAAATGGAAGCTGAAATTTGCCCATCATCACCTGACTCAAGGAGCTGGGACTTTTGAGCAAAGCACCAAAGACCATGAGACTTGCGAGAGTTGGCAACAGGCTGTGTGTGTGTTAAAGGTAGTCAGTGCACGTGCTCATTGGCAAAGGCATACCCTCTCCTAGGGCCAAATCCTGCAGCCCAAGAAAAGGATGTTGCATTTCTTCTGCTCAGGGGTGCAGGAGTCTGCACTCTTCAGAGCACAGCGATGTGGATGGTGGGAGAGGGGAGAGGAAGGACAAAGGTGGCTCTCTAGTTACAGGTGTGCCTTTTGTAAGACCTGACTCAAAACCCAGCCTGGAACGCTCCCACCAAACAGCCACTATTGTTACAGGACAAACAATGCACCTGCTGACAGACCTGGTCACTGGGGAGCACGAAACATGGCTCCACACCAGGATCTTGGAACCCATCTCTCATTGATGTGCTTTGAGATTCTGAAGCTTGTTCCCTTTCACTCAGCAGGTTCAGATACATGCAGATCAAAGGTGATCAAGGGTGTGTGATACCTGGGAAAGAGAGAGCTGCTTGTTTTATAAGTAGTGAATGCAGAGCCGATGCTGGTTTGACTGTACTGAAGGCAGAAGAAATTTAAACTATATATATGATCTATAAATAAACACTTTCACTTAAAGCTATTTGAAGCCCGAATTTTTCACGTGCCCCTGGGAGCCTGGGATACAGTGGAATGTTACTTATGAAAAACTACTAAAGAGTAAAGATCAGATGGGAGAGGGAGGGTGCGATGCAGTGTAGGCTTGTCACATGCCTAGATCTCATCCTGCAAACAGTCACACGTGATTTAACTGTCCATGTGAGGTAAGTGCAGTGAGATCAGTGGGGTGCGCATGAGCACACGTCTGTGGCATCAGAGTCCTACTTCAGAGACTCCTCTATCCCTGAAGTTACTGAAATGAGTTGTGCTTGCATTTGCTGCAGCAGAAAGGATTGAACCTCCAGTCTAATGTACTGACTATGTCCTTGGTACTGTGGGGTTGTCTGTGTGGACATGGTGGTGCACCGGAGGGAACTGCATGCTGGGTTTACTCAGAGGAAACTTCGGCACAGGTCTCTAGAGGTTCCAACGTGTTAGTCATTCAGCTGGGTACGGGGCAAAAAGATGTCATCTGACACTGTTGCCATCTCTGGTAATATTGGGTATTTTCCTTAAAGTCCCAGGTCCTGGAGTCCTGGAATTATGTGAGAATCTCAGTTTTCACTTTATCAAAAAAAAAAGGGGGGGGGGCAGCAAGTTTGCAGCCCTCATGGTTGCAGAGAAAAGCTTGAAAATGTGACCCAAGTGCATCCTAAGGGCTCAGAAAGCAGCAGACAAATGGCAAGAACCCAACTTTTTTTTGTTTTAATTTGGTAATTAAGCCAGTCTCGTGGTGTTCGGAGGACCCACTCCTGAGGTTTGAACGCTGCGGGTAGGTGATGCTGTTTTTGACTGGAGCCAGCAGTGGCATGCTGGTCTCTGATGGAAGATGCACAGAGTGCGTCAGACTCGCAGCCCGGATAAGAGCACCGAGCTTGTGGTGCAACCTCTGTGGATTCAGGTCACTTTGGTCAAGCAGAAGTAGAAACAAATGCAAAGCTGACCATTGCCTAAGCTATTAATACAGGAATGCGGTGGCTTGGGGCCCGCTAAAGCTGGGGTAACTTTAAATGCTGAGCATAGCAAGCATCCCAGGCAGGTGAAAGCCAGCTGTCTTCCAGCGTTCCTTGCTGGGCTTCCTGGTAATGTTAACTGTGTTCTCTTTCCCACTGCCCGCCTCCTCCATTTCTTGCCTCTAGTGGTTTAAGCCAGTGCTTCTCAAGCTGTCTGACGTGGAGGACCGGCAATTTTATTTTCTAATGTGCGCGCAGACTGGCAGCTGGTGGCTCGCGGACCGGCAGCGGTCTGCGGATCACCACTTTGAGTAGCACTGGTTTAAGCAATCTGAGCTCCTTCATTTGTTTCCACTTCTGCCTTTTCGTTGTGACCTGGATCTGGATGTTACCTAAGATCTCTGATCTGTGAGCCAAACTGCTGTGTGCTGCGAAGGTCTGGATTCCTAGCCCTGTGGCCAGAGAATACGCAGCTGGCTCCCTTTCCCTTTCTGAGTGTGTTGCAGCTCCACAGTAGGAGACTGAAATGAGGAGCCTAGTCTCTAGCACGATTGTTATAGGCCTAAATCTACCTTGAGAAACCCTAAGAATCTGCTCCCGGACCTGTACGACCCCACTGAGCTCACTGGCAGCTTCACCTGTGGCAGGGCTGCCAGTTTTGTCTCTGTTAACATCTGGTTTACTGTGGCCAGACGCTCTCTCCTCCCTTGCAGGTTGCCCTGTGGAACGCCTGTCTCCTGGCTCTAGGGACTTGTGCACGTACTCCAGATGCACAAAGCCAAGGCTGATGGTCCAACCTCTGATGGCTGATCTGGACACACAGGCTCCCACTCACAACATGCAGAGCGTCCTGAGAACAGATCTTGCAACGGTCCCTTCGGCCCGCAGAATGCTGGCTCTGCCCCACCACAAGGTTAGGGGAGGGTTCCAGATGCCCTGCTACCTTCCTCCTTATCCTACAGGGCTACTACCATGGGGGGACAGGACGTGGGCACAGGGACCCAACCCAGTTTAGCCTTGCTGTACCCATGCCTCACAGTTGAGAGTCTACATTTTGAGTTCCTCTGAAGTCAGATTGGTAAGATTTTAATATAATTTCTTTAACTAAAATGCTAATCCTGGTTCCCAAATGCCTCATTAAATTAGATGCACTTTTCATTAGTTTTAGTTCAGAATCTCCCAAGTAATTGAAAGCTTTATAGACTGCATTCACACATTTACACCCTATTTTACAAGGATGCTGTCAATGTCTCTTTTAGTCGTCCCCCCCACACCCTCAAATTGTAGATTATCAATTCAGTGTAGAACCAATGAATTACAAAATCCCTGCATTTTTCCTCTGATTTATAATCCAAGCCTATGTAATAAGTGACATCTTGCAGTAGTTCAACGGAAACAATGTTAAATCTCTCCTTTCTCACTCATTATTAAAGCTGTTTGTTTACTTTGTCTGAAAAGGGTGAAATGCAACCAGACTGAAGTGAAAGTGACTGGTGGGTCTATTTCACTTCCTCAGTGTTTGCCTTGAAGTCACTTCTATTTTAAAATAAACAAAATCACCTGCTTCCACTGAAACTTTGAGCTACTTCTCCTCCTAGGTTTTTTGTGAATGCTTGACTTTTATTTCTTAAACAACCTATACCCTAACTTTGGATCAAGTTTCACTTGCAATTGCCCCTGTAAAGGTGATGGTTTCTTTTCATAACTTAATATGCATTAGCAATAAATTCTTAACAATGCTGCTATAAACAAAGCCTGTTCTGTTCTCTAGCTCTGATAAACCGTGCCAATTGCCTGTTCACTGCTTGGATTTTATGATGCTATAAAGCACCATAAAGTGGCTACTCAATACTAAAATAAAACCAACACAAAAAGGACCTTGTAAAGGTGGTTTGGCCAAAATACCAGCCTTCCTTGATAGTTATTCCACACAGACATTCTTCACCGTCTCTTCTCATCGCCCTATTCGCGCGCCCCCCACCCCGCCCCCACACACGGTGGTATGGCACTAGCTAAGGCACTCTCATGCTGGAAGAAAACCCATAATGGCACTGTGAGGACCTGACACTGTAGGTGTTTTTCGTCTCCACCTGCCATGATTTGGTGCAGCAGAACTGATTTAAAATGCTCCTTAACCCTCCAATAGGTGGGGATCTGTCCTAGCCTTGAACAGCTCCTAGAACTGTGATGCCACATCCTCCCTTGGCAAATGGCTGGTCGGTCAGTTATTCTGTTCTTGTAATTCTAATACATTGCCTTGGGGTTTCACCTGGATTTCCTTGCCATGGCTTCTAACTTCTGTTCTGGGTGATTCCTTTCTGGTGGGGGGAAGGGTGGGCGGCGAGAGAGAGAGATTTCTCCTTCCTTCCCCAGAGGTGCAATAGGAAAAACCTAAACCCCCTTGTTTTCAGCTCTTCTCCAGCGCCCCCCCCCCCCCCCATCTGCTCTCTGCATCCTATAGTAAAACCAATGCGTTTGCTCCATCTGCTGATTGAAGAGGTAATTTCACAGTAAGGAAACTGCTGCCTTCTTGCTGTATCTTTCACAAGTGCTATGGGGATTGTTAGGGGTGGGCGAAGATTAAGAAAGGGCATGGATATTTCCCTTCCTTAAATCCTGGATGTTAAACTGTTTGGATAACAGGTATGAGATCAGCAACTGACTATGAAACTACATGTTTTGGATGCTTGTAAACTACCCATCAGCCTGGAATGACTTGCAAAATAACTGACAAGTTCTCACACCAGGTACTTGGATGGATAGGGAATATAGGAGGTACACACACACACACGAGCTCTCTCGCTCTCTACTTTGTGATGTACCCCGAAGGCCAATATGATCCCTCCTTCGTCCCATCAGTGGGAGTCCGTTCCAGGGGCTTTGGACCCCACCGTCTTCCCCTCGGCAGTTCCTCTGAAGTCACCCC
The DNA here is from genome assembly GCF_965152275.1 of Natator depressus. Classification (NCBI taxonomy): domain Eukaryota; kingdom Metazoa; phylum Chordata; order Testudines; family Cheloniidae; genus Natator; species Natator depressus. Next base: position 2,537,707 of record NC_134242.1, read on the forward strand.
TCCCCTTCCCCTGTGATCCTTTTGGGAGGGGAGGGGGCTAGAGAAGGACACACTTGCGGCTGCGGAACTGGAGTGAAACTTAGACATGGGTTCGAGTCTCAGTTCTTGGCGTGTCAGTTAGGTCGCTGCGTCTCATTTCCCCATCCACAGCACTTCCCTGCTGCTCAGGGTGTTGTGAGGACAGGCCCATTGAAGAGTTTTTGGTGACTAATGATTACACTGATGAGAAGCACAGAAAAGCCTGTGAATGGATAAATAAACAGGCTGCTGTGTTTTATTGTGCACTCTGGCTTTGTTCTCTCTGGTTTATGCTTTGGCCCTGCTGGTGGCGAGGCCGGCCTTGGAGAGCCGGTGCTTGTAGGGCCGTGGTGCTGAAGGCACCTGTTCTGTTGAGAGTGTCTCTGCTTGGTGTCGGTGTGCCCCAACGCTCTCTGCGTGTGTGCAGAGCAGAAATGAAAGCCTGGGCGTGTACAGCCGCTGTCTGTCACAGCAGGATCTCTTCAGCTAGGCAGAGCGTGGCGCTCAGTACATGACTTGTGTTTGCTAGCTCCTATTTGCACGTCTTTTATTTGTATCCACTAAAAAGCCAGGGCTTCATTCTCTTCTCAACCCTTCCCCAAAGCAGCCATGATTGAATAAACAGGATTCTGGACACGATTTGTGCTTCCTCATTTTGATTTTTCTAATACCGTGCCCTTCTTAAGGGGCCAGTCTCCACGGTAGTGCTTCTGGCATACCCAGTTCTGTTGATTGAGATGGTGAATTGGGGGGTCTGTGGTCTTCCTCCCCATGGGGTCCAGCTGTCGGCAGGGGACAGTGAAGTTGCTATTTTCTGATGCCGTATATTCAGCAGAATGGCCTGCTGATAGTGTCCCTACTGAGGGACAGCTTCCGTGCTGGGGATGGTGAGTGCTGCAGAAACACAACCTCCGTAAGGGCACTTTCATCACAGCAGCTATAAAAACTAGACCTAAAATGTTTGATTTCTTTGAGGTTCCTAATTTTGATTGTACCTGTGAAGATGATCTAGATCTGTTGTATACCTTAAGCCTTTTCATCCGCCTTCTCTATTGTATGCTTCTTATGAGCAAAGCTTTAATTTGCATTTGTTTAGTTATTAACATAAATCTAGAAACTATTGGGGTTGAATGTCTTGGAGCAACGTATAGTGAAAAAAGATGGTCTTGTGGCTAAGACAAATTAAACCAAGTCAGCCAATCTGGCAACATTTGATGCTTTTTCTTGAAGCCCCAGCTTCTGGAGTCAGTGATAGCATGAGAATCTCAACTTTCTTTTTTATAAAAAAGTTTTTTAGCCCTCATATTTGCAGAGAAAAGCTTGAAAATGTGACCTGAGTGCACATTAAAGGTTAAAAAGCCAGAATCAAATGAAAAGACACCCCCTCCCCCCAAAAAGAAACCCTCATGATGTTTAAAACAATTGTCTGACTTTTTGGGGCCTGACTCTTTTGACCATATGCTGGCTTGGCAGTTCTGCAGCCTGAAACTCAGTGAGCTTGTGAAAAATTATCCCTGTCTCTCTGTGCTTTTCTGGCTTCACGTGGGAACTCTGCGGTATCCAGATTCTGTGAGAGAAGAGAGCATGAACACAGTGTAACCAGCTGGCTCCAAACTCAAATGCACTGGCAATCTGGCAAGGTTTGCAGCTGGATTTCCTGACTAAAGAACTTCTTAAAGAGGAATCCAAGATTGCAGAGGTTTAACAGAATCTCCTGCTTCTCTCGATGGTTGCACTGCTCTGGCCCCAAACTCGTGTTTTTTGCACAATCAATATTACCGCTGGAGGGGGCAGGAGGGGTCTGGATGCAAAAGGGAATGTGGGAACCAACAGGCTAAAACAAATTCATTCCAGGAATAATTTTTCCTGTGGGTATTTTTGATCTTTCCATCAACGAAGTTACTGGTATCTCACCAGCTCATCAAGGCAGTAGGTGTTCTCTAGCATGATGGTGTGAGCTTGTGCCCGTTCTAGGCTTTGTTCTGGAATAGATCAAGAACGAAGAGATTAGACCTTACAGTGTATTGCAACCAGCCTGCAGCCGCCTTGTATCTCCACTTCCTGCTATGCCACACTTAGTGGAAAATGGTTGGTTGCGGGGTGGAGAATCCCCACGAGCTGACAGCAGCATAGGCCCTGTGCCGCGCAGCTGAGCAATTCCAGCCACATACAACCAGCCTGTTCGTTATAGTGTGGAAGGGATGTGACCAGTGGAAAACAGAGAACCTGGGAAGAGCAGAGTGTGACCAGTGCCAGGATGTTACCGTAACAGCTGGCTAAGCGACTCCTGAGACCGTCTTTATGTTGTGGAAGTATTAAGCCTCTGGCTGCTCCACACCGCTCAGCGATATTGCCACCGTGTTGCAATGCACCTGTCAGTGAGGTGGAGGTAGCTGGAGCTGCAGCAGTTACGTTCTCTGTTTTACTGACTCTCTAATTGCTCTTGCTCCTCGGTCAAAGGTTAACGCTGCAGCTGTCAAGCCATTGTTCTCAGGGAGTGATGGACCGCTAGATGGAGCTAGTGAGCGTGATTCCCTCACTCTAGCTCCTGATAAATTGACATGGCACCTTCTGCCAAATCCTCTAACACAGGGATTCTCAGCCTTCTTCTTTCTGAGCCCCCCCCAGACATGCTATAAAAACTCCACTGCCCACCTGTGCACAATAACTGGTTTTCTGCATATCAAAGCCAGAGCCAGCGTTAGGGGGTTGCAAACAGGGCAATTATCTGGGGCCCCACACAACAGGGGCACCCACAAAACTACATTGCTCAGGCCTTGGCTTCAGCTCCTTGTGTCAGGGCTCAGGGCCCAGGGCTTCAGCCCCGTGCGGTGGGGCTTCAGCCTTCTGCCCTGAGCCTCAAGTGAGTCTAATGCTGGTCCAGCTTGGTGGACTCCCTGAAATCTGCTTGGGGCCCCCAGTTGAGAACCACTGCTCACCTCAAGTGATCACTCTCGTCACAGTGTGTATGGTAACACCCATTGTTTCATGTTCTCTGTGTATATAAATCTCCCCACTGTATTTTCCACTGAATGCATCCGATGAAGTGAGCTGTAGCTCACGAAAGCTTATGCTCAGATGAATTGGTTAGTCTCTAAGGTGCCACAAGTACTCCTGTTCTTTTTGCGGATACAGACTAACACGGCTGCTACTCTGAAACCTGTCACTGCTCTAACAGATGACAACGTTCATTTGCACTTAAACTTCTAAATGACTATAAATGCCGAGAGCGTACCGATGGCAAAACCTATTAGATTATCCCAGCCATTCCTCTGCTCTTTAACCCGGGGAAGCAGGGCGGGCGTTCCCACAATGTCACAGAACAGGCTTAGTTCATTGGCAGAAGTAGCAACAGCCCCACTTAGTATAACCTCAGTGCGATAAAACTGGAACAACTGCGTGTGAGGATGCATGAGACTTGCAGCTACTTCTCCGGGGCTGTCCCCAGGGTAGTAATAAGTTCAGGGTTGGGGGGGGAGAGGGGAATCCACTTAGATCCCCTCCAATGGCTACATCTGTAATACTGTCTTAAGTGGAGCTGCACCATTTTCCACTAGCTGAGAGTTTGACCCATTCTTGTTTTCTTCCGTGGCTATGGAATATGCCCATATCCAATATGGGCTCAATGCACTCTGTGTACATCAGAGCTAAGGAGGGTATTTAATAGACCTGATTCTGTAAAAATGTGGCTCTTGTCATTCTCTGCTGTGCTAAATAACCTGAGCGCCCCTGTTTGCTCCTCTGGGGAAAGATCCCCCTCTTCAGATCCTGGGGTTGCAGTCACAGTTGTGTTTATTTCTGCCTTGATGCTTTGTATAGGGGTGTGGAGCTAGCTACTGCCTTCTGACCCAGGACCCAGATCATCACCACCACCACCGCCGCCCCCCCCCCCCCCACAACAAAAGTCTTGGGAGGAGATTTTTATTATTAGGAAATCTCTGCCACCCCAAAAGGTGCCCTTTGGTTATTTGATCAGACAGGCCATGGGGTCACCCGCGCACAAGGTGGATTCTAGAGGATCTGTGGGAGGCCAAGCCCATCCTCCAGGGATGCTCCATTTCCTCCTCCCCCGTTGCTCTGTCCTCTGGAGGCCTTCCCTTAGCGTAGCTCCACTGGACCCCCATCATGCTGTCTGGAGCATGCTCACAATGGTGAGCACCAGCATCAGGGCAGACCCCCGAGACTGGCTGCATGTTCTACAATTCGATTTCACCAGCTCGGTAACCGATGTGAACACCTGAAGCAGTGTAACCGTCTTACCAGACAGTCCCCTTGGGCACTCCGGTCTGTCGTGCCACCCAGGCAAACTGGACTTGGTGATGGTTGCTGTGCGCCAAAGGATCACAAAACATTCAGGTTGCTCCCAGTCCCAAGAGACCAGTCACTTACCCCAGGTCAGTTTGTATCTCAGATCTCACACCAAAGACAACACAAATAGTCCTATAGTAAACTAAGAGTCTGTCTACACAGCAAAGAAAAACCCGCAGCTGGCCCATGCCAGCCAACTCAGGCTTGTAGGGCTGTTTTGTTGCTCTGTGGGCTTCTGGGTTCAGGCTGAAGCCCGTGCTCTAGGGTCCTCCCACCTTGCAGGACTCAGGAGACCTGAGGTCTGTTCTTGGCTCTGCCACTGGCCCACTCTGTGACCTCTGTCAAGTCACTGCACCTCTGTGCCTCAGTTTCCCTATCTGTAAAAGGGGGAAGAAAGACAACAAACTCATTTTACCCAGGTGTGGGTTTTTCTCTGCTGTGTAGACATGCCCTAGCTAAGGCTTTATTAACTAGGAAAAATAAATGAGTTATTTACAGGTTAAAGCAGACAAACATGTATACACAAATGAGTTACAAATGGTTCCAAAAGGTAACAGAGTTGCAGTAATCTGTTAGCTCTGAATGTCTTTTAGGGCTGTTTTGTAGCTACAGCCCTGTGAAAGTCCAAACAGCCAAATTTTTCATGTCCGCTATCTTTATTTCCTTCCAGAATTCAAGCTGATGGGACAAGCCCTTGCACGTAGCCTGTGGAGGGGCAAGTAGCAAAGTCTTTGTATTGTGATATTGCACAATGGCCCATTTCATTCTGATAGCCCTTCCTGATGGGCAAGAGGCGATTCCTTTCATAGGGATTGTCAGGGTTCCCTCCCCACTCTGAACGCTAGGGACATGGGGACCCGCATGAAAGACCCCCTTAAGCTTATTTCTACCAGCTTAGGTTAAAAACTTCACCAAGGCACAAATCTCTATTTGTCCTTGGACTGCGATATGCTGCCACCACCAAGTGATTTAACAAAGAACCAGGGAAAAGGACCACTTGGAGTTCCTCTTCCCCCAGCAATCCCCCCAAGCCCTTACACCCCCTTTCCTGGGGAGGCTTGCGAATAATATCCTCACCAAATTGGTTATAAAATGATCAAAGACCCAAACCCCTGGGTCTTGGAACAATGGAAAAATCAGTCAGGTTCTTAAAAGAAAGATTTTATTTAAAAAGAAAAAAAAAGTAAAAAAGGTAAAAATCATCCCTGTAAAATCAGGATGGAAAATACTTTACAGGGTGTTCAGATTCAAAACACAGAGGATCCCCTTCTGGGCAAAACCTTAAAGTTATAGAAAACAGGAATAAACCTCCCCTCTTAACACAGGGGAAATTCACAAGAAAGACAATAGATAAACTAATCCGCCTTGCCTGGCTTACCTCTACTGGTTGCAGTATTGGAGACTTGGATTGGGATGAGTTGGAGAAGATGGATTTCTGTCTGGCCCTCTCTCAGTCACACGTAAACAAAGAGCACAAACAAAAGCCTCCCCTCCGCCCCCCCAAGATTTGAAAGTATCTTTTGTCCCCATTGGTTCCTTTGGCCAGGTGCCAACCAGGCTATTTGAGCTTCTTAACCCCTTACAGGTAAGGAGGGATTTTAGGCTACCCTTATGGTTATGACAGGGATTTAGCATTTTAAATGAGGTTGTCTTGGTTGGTGAGTTACACTGTTCAGAGCAAACATTTTACAGCCATAGCACAAACGCTTCAGTATTACCGTATGGCTCGGGATATCAGCACTGTAAGTAGGGTTAATACAGGCATCAATTTACAAGCATTCCATAAAGTCTAAACACATTTCTTACGACTCCACTACCCATCTTAACCATACTGCCACACAGGCGAGCTGGGCTGTTTTCCAGCAGTGAATTTGTCAGTGCTTGGCTGAGGCCTAAAGCTGTGGCAAGAGCTGTCACCTGGTCTGCCAGGGCTCCCCCCGCAGTGTCGTCTTCTCCCCATTCCCAATGCAGGCCCCTGGCCCCCCCCCCCCCCCCATGGCAGCACTCCTGGAAGGTATTCAAGTCCCCTTTGCATGCAGGAGCGATTTGTGTGTGGAGTGCCCTCTCAGTGTGGATCTAACAGGGTTGGTGGAAGGGCGAGCTGGTCCCTGGAGGTGGCTGCATGTTAAGGACCTGTGCTGGTCTGTCGAGCACGTTCAGCTGTTTAGGGAAAACCACGTTCCGGGTGGATCCTAACCCCTTGCTTCCACCTCCTCGATGCCTGCAGGTGCCTTGTGCCTGTTTTGAACCAGTTGTCGAGCCAGGGTTCTAGCTGCGTTCACTCAGTGGTGATGAGCACCATGGAAATGCCTGGAAACAATAATAGAAACCGAATGCATACCTAATATAAAGGTCAACACAGACTATTAAAGGGATCCTCACTGGGTCATCTTTTGAAGTAAAAGATTCTGCGTTGGGACCATCAGAGATGTCGCAAATAGGAAGACGAGGAGGAAGAGAGATTTTTGGTGGAAGGAAATAATATGGGGGCATCTCTGTCCCTCCCACCCATGTTATAAGGAACCTGTTACTTTCTCATAAATGCCATTCCTGCTCTCACAGGCCTCTCCTGTCTGAGGGAGGTAATCTGGGATTCTTATCACATACAGTGGCTCTCAGATGTCCCATGGTATACAGCCCAGTAGACTTAACCGTAGGATAATGGAGGGTGTGAGAATGGTTTGGTTGCATATGAGCTGCTGGTTTCATGCTTGATCAGCTGTTGCAGGGTTATCAGAAACTGGACACTAAATACCGAAGGATGTGATCAGGTCTCCCTCTGTTGATTATTGGTTCCATATACAGATGGTGGTGTGGGGGAAGAGGGAGTATAGCAAGTCTTAGGGCTCGTTTACACTAGAAAGTCAGGTTGACTCAGGTACTTTGGTCTGGGATGTGAACGATCCACACGCCTGAGCGACGTAGTTGAGCCGACCCAAGCCCCAGTGTAGACCGCGCTCGGGTGATGGAAGAGTTCTTCTAGCTACCGCCTCTTGGGGAAGTGGATTTACTACCATGATTGGAAAAAAACTCCTCCCGCTGCTGTAGCGAGCGTCTACACTGCACCTGAGCCGCTGTCACGTTTCTAGTGCAGACAAAGTTATTCTTGCCAAATGGTTTATAGGAGATTTTGTGAGGGAAGGACCCAGATCCTTGTGTTGCCCAGTAGCCGGGAAGTATCGTTTTAGAACAGGAACATATCGGTGGTGGGCGTGGCAGCTCCATGTTTCTAGGAGGAGTTTACCCTGTCTGTAAGTAATTGTGATGGGTTCCCCCACCCTGGGGTGCCACCTGGAACGTGGGTACCACTGAGCCCTCTGACTCCCCAGCCTGGGCTCCCTCTCCCCCAAGCTGCAGACCCTCTCCCAGCCTACACTTCCACCAGCATTCACACAGGGAGGGACACAGCCGGCTGCAGTTACATGCAGGCTGACCAGCCAGTGCATAAACCAACAATAGAGAGGCTACAGCCAGGATAATGCCCAACCCCGCAGGCACACACCCAGAGTAAGCCCATTTGAAATACAGATCCCTAGTCAATATTTATAGCTTCAGATACAAAAGTGATACATGCATACAGCAAATCATCACTTTTCCAATGAGACCTCACAGGACCTGCCTTGTACAAAATGCGTCACAATTATGCCACAATCGTAATAATATTACTGTGAAGAATATGGGAGGCAGTGTGTCAGTGGTCTCCATAGAGAACAGCCAGACTCGGGTACGGAAGTGAAATGTCATGGCTGGGTCACTGGAGACAAAAATTATGTGCTAGCTATCCATGTACAGGCCCAGCAGCAGCAAAACAAGGTCTAGTTCTTATATAGACGTTTTCATCAGTGGATCTCGGAGTGTCGTACAGAGGGAGTCCAGTATCCGTATCCCCATTTTACAGATAGCGAAACTGAGGCACAGAGGTGAAGTGACTTGCCTGAGATCACACAGCAGGCCAATGGCAGAGCCAAGAATAGACCTGGGTCTCCTGAGTCCCAGTTGGGGGTGCTATCTCTAAGCCCCACTGCCTCCCACATTCGGTGCACCCCTGGTTTCACACCGACTGAAAGGGGATGAGGGGGAACACTGGGTGTGGATGTGCTTCTGTGAGCACAGCACACATGAGCTGTCTGCAAACAGGGCTCTGTGGACTCATTTAGCGATTTGTACCTCTAGAGACTAGAAGACAAATAGCAAACTGTATGTACCAAGGGCAGTAAGCCATCCTGGAGAAACCCCAAGTGCTGTGCGTACTCTGGTCAAAGTCCGACCTGACAGGACTGCATGCCCCCTCTCCTTGGCGTGACTGGGAGGCTCCCGGGAGTGACTGCGAGCGAAGTTTGTTCTTTGTGTGTGTATAGAATTGCTGTGACCATCACTGGGAGGCGGCTGGACCTGCCAGCAGAGACACCTGGCAGCGACTGGTCAGTTTTGAGCCTGCGCTGGGTTTCCGTTGCGTGAAACACTGAGGGCTTTGAAGTCCGACTTCAGTCTCTTCCCAGGTACAGCCGCGGCAGCCCTCTGTTTCAGTGTCCCGCATGATGCCACAGGAGGGCACCTCTCACCAGTAGCCCATGCTGACCCGGTGGACTTGTTGGGGAAGGCGGAGAGACTGTCCACTAGGTGGGGCTTGGTGCGTGGTAAAAGCTGCGTCTGGGGAGCAGATGAGCTGCAGACCAGGGCTGAGTTGAGGCCACAGTGTCTGTCAGGCCAGATGACTGAGGAGCTGGCCAGGGGTTGGGAAGAGCAGAGATGCTGCTAGCAGTGTGGGGACTGGAAATACTGAATACAAGTCAGAGGGGTCCAAACCTGGCAGGTGCTGCTGGGTCCCTCCTTCAAAGCACTCGGTCACCTTGCAGGACTGGGCCCCAAAAGAGTAAACGCCTTGAGTCTCTTCCAAAGCAAAACCTCCTGGGCTGAAGCCTCCCTCTTGGTCACGCCTGAGCAGCGCCCCAGGGGTGTAGGTGGGGGCAGAACCGGGCTCTCTTTGCCCACCAGGGGCATGGGTGGGTTCTAGTATTGCTTCTGGAGCTTATTGGGGATGCAATCGCTGCAGCACTGCTGAGAGGCTGGAAAACCCCAAAAAGATAAATGCTGTACCAGGGCACCAGTTAGGTAGTAACTTGGGGTGCAAACATCTGTAGCTTAAAGTAGTTAGTTGGCGGGCACAGTGATTTGGGGTGAATACTACTTATGAGACTTTTTTTAATGAAAATGCTGCCCAAACTATGTACTAATACCATCAGAGATCAGTGAAATTCCACTAACTGCTCTTTGTCCTAATCCTTGAGCTGCAGCCTTATTTTGGGGAGGGCGTATGGGTGCATTGGATGGCTGGCGTCTCCAGCTCTTGGCTCTTTCACAGTCATCATTTCTTTCCTATTGGCTCATGCTCCTGGCGTTACATTACCCAATTAACACAAGGTAGCAACCCCTGACTTTCGACGTGAGGTTTTAAAAATAGTTTCCCAAAATAATATTTAAAAAAACCAAAATTCTCTTGAGCTCTCCTTCAAAGGGCAGGTTCATTTAGTGACACACACTTTGAAAGAAAGTGGCAGTAAAACACTTCCTAAAAAAAGAGATCGAGTGAGATTACCAGAGCCTTGTCTGCAAAAAGCCACTTTTTGACCCATCAAATTCAACAAAGATTTTGCCAGAGACTTCAGTGTTTTAGCCTAGTTTTCTTTAGCTCCTGACGGGGGAGTTCAAGGTGTGTGGGTTTTGGTTTTTTTTTTTGTTTGTGCCAAAGCAGCTCACCTCGTTAAGACTCATGTTTCCTGCCCTGTTGGATAAAGGATCCCTTTTGAACTGGGTCACAGAGGTATCCTAAGACAGAATTGTCACCACCTTCTATTTGGTTTGTAATGACGTGTGCAGGTTGTAGAAGGTGCATTTCCATCAGTGGAACAGTGATGACTGAAAATATAACTTGAGTGTTTATGAGAAATCATATTCTGGTTAAATAAACGGAGGCCCAATGTCAAAGAAACAAATTTCAAGGGTAAAATATACAATGCTTTCTAATGTTAAACAGAGCACCATCAAGTTACTTGCTGATTATATCTTTTGTATCAGTTCTCCCCTCTCCCCTGCTTGACTGCTGCCCTCCAAACTCATGGTCCTTATTCAGACCATGATGTCCCTCTGTTCAATTTGTGATCCTCTTTCTGTGCTTTGCTTTCAGGGCCAGATTCTGATCTCAGCTTCCCTGGTGAAAATACGGAGTAACTCCATTGGATGAACAGCGTCGTTCCTGCACCATGAGGTGGTGATCAGAATCTGACTCCCAGAGTCTAATTTACATTTTTCCTATCGCCCTTAGGCCTCAACATACAGGATATCTGCTCGCAGTAGGGATTCTGACAGAGGCATGAAGTTAAAAGAAAGAAGTGTCCCAGTTTCTTCCTGATCTTATAAAGAAAGCATAGAGATAAAAGCTTGACTATTAAAACAAGAGTGCTAGTTACCTGCTGTGTGTTCTGCAGCCTGCTCACAAAAGATGGCTAAAAGGAGAAAAATCTATAGGGCTCCAGCATAGCAATCCGCAAAGAATTGCTTGCTTGGCTTGCCTCCCATATTGGACTAAATTGGCATCACATGGCTTATTCTTTCCACTTTGACCCCCCCAAGGGTGCTTCTGTCAACACTCCCCTAACATGCGCTTTGTAATTCAAGGTTTCAGAGTAACAGCCGTGTTAGTCTGTATTCGTAAAAAGAAAAAAGAAAAGGAGTACTTGTGGCACCTTAGAGACTAACCAATTTATTTGAGCATGAGCTTTCGTGAGCTACAGCTCACTTCATCGGATGCATAGCATATCGTGGAAACTGCAGAAGACATTATATACACACAGAGACCATGAAACAAAACTTCCTCCCACCCCACTCTCCTGCTGGTAACAGCTTATCTAAAGTGATCATCAAGGAGGGCCATTTCCAGCACAAATCCAGGTTTTCTCACCCTTCCCCCCCTCCCCCCCCCCCCCCACAGACACACATACAAACTCACTCTCCTGCTGGTAATAGCCCATCCCTCTTTGAAACCTCTCTTTATAATGCGCATGATAATCAAGGTGGGTCATTTCCAGCACTAATCCAGGTGTTCTCACCCCCCCCCCACACACACACCCCCCTCCAAAAACCACACACACAAACTCACTCTCCTGCTGGCAATAGCTCATCTTACAATGTGCACAGCAATAATCCAAGTTTAACCAGAACGTCTTGGGGGGGGGGGGGGGGTTTGTAGGAAAAAAACAAGGGGAGATAGGCTACCTTGCATAATGACTTAGCCACTCCCAGTCTCTATTCAAGCCCAAATTAATAGTATCCAATTTGCAAATGAATTCCAATTCAGCAGTTTCTCGCTGGAGTCTGGATTTGAAGTTTTTTTGCTTTAAGATAGCGACCCTCATGTCTGTGATTGCGTGACCAGAGAGATTGAAGTGTTCTCCGACTGGTTTATGAATGTTATAATTCTTAACATCTGATTTGTGTCCATTTATTCTTTTACGTAGAGACTGTCCAGTTTGACCAATGTACATGGCAGAGGGGCATTGCTGGCACATGATGGCATATATCACATTGGTGGATGTGCAGGTGAACGAGCCTCTGATAGTGTGGCTGATGTTATTAGGCCCTGTGATGGTGTCCCCTGAATAGATATGTGGGCACAGTTGGCAACGGGCTTTGTTGCAAGGATAGGTTCCTGGGTTAGTGGTTCTGTTGTGTGGTATGTGGTTGTTGGTGAGTATTCGCTTCAGGTTGGGGGGCTGTCTGTAGGCAAGGACTGGCCTTTCTCCCAAGATTTGTGAGAGTGTTGGGTCATCCTTCAGGATAGGTTGTAGATCCTTAATAATGCGTTGGAGGGGTTTTAGTTGGGGGCTGAAGGTGACGGCTAGTGGCGTTCTGTTATTTTCTTTGTTAGGCCTGTCCTGTAGTAGGTGACTTCTGGGAACTCTTCTGGCTCTATCAATCTGTTTCTTCACTTCCGCAGGTGGGTATTGTAGTTGTAAGAATGCTTGAGAGAGATCTTGTAGGTGTTTGTCTCTGTCTGAGGGGTTGGAGCAAATGCGGTTGTATCGCAGAGCTTGGCTGTAGACGATGGATCGTGTGGTGTGGTCAGGGTGAAAGCTGGAGGTATGTAGGTAGGAATAGCGGTCAGTAGGTCACGCAATCACAGACATGAGGGTCGCTATCTTAAAGCAAAAAAACTTCAAATCCAGACTCCAGCGAGAAACTGCTGAATTGGAATTCATTTGCAAATTGGATACTATTAATTTGGGCTTGAATAGAGACTGGGAGTGGCTAAGTCATTATGCAAGGTAGCCTATCTCCCCTTGTTTTTTTTCCTACAAACCCCCCCCAAGACGTTCTGGTTAAACTTGGATTATTGCTGTGCACATTGTAAGATGAGCTATTGCCAGCAGGAGAGTGAGTTTGTGTGTGTGGTTTTTGGAGGGGGGTGTGTGTGGGGGGGGGGGTGAGAACACCTGGATTAGTGCTGGAAATGACCCACTTTGATTATCATGCACATTATAAAGAGAGGTTTCAAAGAGGGATGGGCTATTACCAGCAGGAGAGTGAGTTTGTATGTGTGTCTGTGGGGGGTGGGGGGAAGGGTGAGAAAACCTGGATTTGTGCTGGAAATGGCCCTCCTTGATGATCACTTTAGATAAGCTGTTACCAGCAGGAGAGTGGGGTGGGAGGAAGTTTTGTTTCATGGTCTCTGTGTGTATATAATGTCTTCTGCAGTTTCCACGATATGCTATGCATCCGATGAAGTGAGCTGTAGCTCACGAAAGCTCATGCTCAAATAAACTGGTTAGTCTCTAAGGTGCCACAAGTACTCCTTTTCTTTTTTCTTTTTGTAATTCAAGACTGTTTTAAAGAGCTCACTCTTCTGTTTGCTCAATAGAATGGGAACTTGCACTGCTCACAAATAGATTTACAATTAGCAAGAGGAATGGAAGAATCTGCGCACACCTTCACCGAGTGCACATCGCTTACATTAAAGCAGACACATCAGCCTCCTTTAATGAAGCCGTTGGAATTAGGTGTGAGTCACTCTAGGGCAGTGGTTCTCAAACTTATTTGATCGGGCCCCACTTCTTTGTGTCTGTAGTCATTTTCGCTGTCCCCTGCCCCACAAGTACTGCCACCCGGCTCCGAAGGCAGGGCGGAGAGCAGCGGCTGGTGGCCGGGCGCCTGGCTCCGAAGGCAGGGCGGAGAGCAGTGGCAGGCAATATGAAAAGTGTTATCTGTCAATATCGCTTTTTACAGCAGACTTAGCACCCCATTGCCACCCTTGCTTCTGTGCTGCCGCCACCCTGGAGCTGACAACCAGATTCCCGCTGCCTCCAGGTGAGGGATTGGAGTGGGGAGAGCCTGAGCCAGGGCTGCCTCCCAGTGAGGGATTGAGGATTGGAGAGGGGAGGAGAACCCGGGTGGCGGGGCTCCAGCTGTCCCCTTTATCCCCGCCTCCTGGGTGTGCACGGCCCTTCTGCACGACCCCCAGCCACCCAGGGCTGACAGTCAAGGGGTGGGGGGAAATAAGCACACAGCTCGCGCCTCCCATGACATATCCCCACACCTCCCTTCGGGGGCCCGCCCCATCGTTTGAGAACCGCTGCTCTAGGGGAAGGTGGGAGAACGCTGCAGTGGGTTTTCCTTTGCAGAATGTTCCTTCCGCAACAGGGAGAACAGTCCCCAGGATTTGCTGTTTGCGGTAGGATTCCCAAAGAACTGCAAACCGCCGGCTCTTGCGCTTCTGTAAATGACCCTGGCCGTGCCTACGTAACGAAAGCCGTGCCCCAGCTACCCTGCCTGAGCTAGCTTGAACGCAGCTAGTGCGGGGACCAGTAGCCGTAAGGATGGTACAGAACAGGCTTCATCGAATCACAGAATATCAGGGTTGGAAGAGACCTCAGGAGGTCACCTAGTCCCCGTCCCCCCCCCCGCTCAAAGCAGGGCCAATCCCCAACTAAATCATCCCAGCCAGGGCTTTGTCAAGCCAGGCCGTAAAAACCTCTCAGGAAGGAGATTCCACCACCTCCCTAGGGAACGCATTCCAGTGCTTCACCACCCTCCTAGTGAAATAGTTTTTTCTAATATCCAACCCAGACCTCCCCCACTGCCACTTGAGACCATTGCTCCTTGTTCTGTCATCTGCCACCACTGAGAACAGCCGAGCTCCATCCTCTTTGTAACCCCCCTTCAGGTAGTTGAAGGCTGCTATCAAATCCCCCCTCACTCTCCTCTTCTGCAGACTAAATAAGCCTGGTTCCCTCAGCCCCTCCTTGTAAGTCATGTGCCCCAGCCCCTTGATCATTTTTGTTGCCCTCCGCTGGACTCTCTCCGATTTGTACACATCCCTTCTGTAGTGGGGGGACCAAAACTGGATGCAGTACTCCAGGTGTGGCCTCACCAGTGCCGAATAGAGGGGAATAATCACTTCCCTCGATCTGCTGGCAATGCTCCTACTAATACAGCCCAATATGCTGTTGGCCTTTTTGGCAACGAGGACACACTGCTGACTCATATCCAGCTTCTCGTCCACTGTAATTCAGAGCAGTTTGGCAAGCAGAGTACGTACCTAGGGTCTGTGCTGAGCTGGTACCTGCCTATGCTGCCCGGTCTTCCCTGTTGTTACCTGCCCTGCTGGATTTGAGCGAGCTCAGGAAGGCTGGCCTGGACACAGCCCTTGCTCTGTAGACAGAGCTGATGTTTTGTTGATTAGTCTGGAATTTCACGGCATTTCCCCCAGCAGCCGAGTGTGAGAATTGCCTGGGGAAGTGAAATGGTTTTATACTAAAGATGTGGGGAGTGAGGCAAGGAGAGGCTATATGTCGTGCTTGAGGTTACACAGCAAATCCGGCAGAACTGGCGGAGAACCCAAGAGTCTGACTCCCAGTTTCGTGCTGTAACCACTAGGCTGTGCCAGACCATGGCAGTGGGGGGCGAGGGAGGCTCCCCTCTCATCCAAGGTGCAAGAGGCAGCAGCCCAGTGCCCCTTGGTTTCCCAAGGAGCAGCAGGGACCCCCTCCCCGTGGGGGCAGCAAGGAAAGATATCTGTAGGGGTCACCTCCTCCCGCAACTGCCTAAAGGGGCCGGGGTGGCAGCAAACAGTTGTCCTAATTCATACTCCAGCGGCTGGGCTGTACCTGCTGGATGCAGGGACTGGGCACGCTGCACTTTTCCCCACCTACCACACGCAGCCTCTGCTGGGGTAGGGTTGGCAGGACACCTGCGTGGCCCTGGGCCTGGGTGTTAACACCCCATTGAGATGCACGAGGCAGTCCCATCTTTTCCCAGTCTGTTCCAGGCTCTGTGCAGACTCAGGCAGGCACCTCTGCCTCTTCCACATCTGGGTCCCATGGCCAAGCTTTTCTATCCAACAGTGTGGGCTAGAAATGGGCATTTCCGTTTTAAACGGAAGCTGAGCTGTTGCTTTGTGTGACTTCACGAGCAGTGGCTGTTGGCGTGGGCCAGCAGTGCCTTAGCGCTGTCTCCTGGATGGTTCTGGGAGTGTCCCAGGGTCAGTGAGTCTCCATAGAACACACCCAAATCCTAGGCCAAACCTGGGCAGCCAGCGGGAGTGGTGCTCTGTGCACGCGCTGGGGGGCTGTTTTTTCCAAGCTACACAAGGGCTGAGGGGCAGAAGCTGGGCGCTTGTCGTGTGGTGCAGCTATTTTTAACAGCTGATGCTGTGTGGCTCTGTGCTTCGCCTCCGGTCCGATTTGATGGCGAAGTCAAGAGGTGACGGGAGAAAGTGCAGTAGCAAGGCATAATGGCTGGTTAGCACAGCTTTCTTGTTGAACTCCGGCGCACGGCTGCCAGCAGGCTGCAGGCTCTCCCTTCCCATAAGCTCTCATTCGTTTTCTTCTAGCAAGTCTCCAAGCTCTTCCCTCATGACCAACCCCCGCCCTCCCTGCAGTCCTGGGTTCACTGTGCTGCTTTCACAGCAATCCTTTACCAGCTCTGGGCCATATGCTCTGTAGCAACTCGGGCTGGCTGGTGTTCAGAGGCTGCAGAGTTCACTGGACTAGTGCTTGCCCTGTATCCTAGTAGGATATAAAACAGGCAGGGGTGGGGGAAACAGTCTGATACGGGACTATGTTAACACCTGGTTTGAGACAGAGCGTGGGGCCCAGCGTGCGGGAAGATATGGCAGCTCAAGGTGCATGCTGCCTGGAGGAGATAGTCCAGGCTGAGCAGTGGGTGACACTGGGCTGGGGGGAGCCTGGCCGGGGTACGCATTTGCTTGGTATATCCCTTCTGCTGCTTCCACCAGCAGGCCACTAACAATCTGCGAAGCAACTTTCCCTGTCGCCAACCTGGCGGAGATGGAAACATGGCAGATCTAGCCCCTGGAGCTCCAGCTTGTCCCAGAGAAGCAGTGCATATTCTGATGCTTATCCAGAGCACATAAGAGACTGGGCTGTGTGCTTTCTGGGGGGTCTTCCTCTTCCCCATGCAGCAGAAAGATGGCTTTTCTGCTGCATTCTGGGTACTCGGGCTGCACTGGAGGTCACAAGGTTTAATCTGATGAGACCAGGTTGGTCTTATTAGCATAGCCTATCTCCCTTTTTTTCAGGCTGGTGCTTGCTTTCCTTATTCTCTAGCTATAGCTGCTTAAGTAAGACATCAGGACTAGATGAAAGATCAGGAAATGAATGGATGTCTGAGAAGACGGTGGTGTTTCATTTCATGGTCAGTTTCTCTGTAGAGGGAACAGTAAATCTGCTTATTTGCATGAAGTATCTCCTTGGGTGAAGCAGAGCCCTGCATGCACAGCAGCTGCTGTGAAATCAATTCACATTGAAATACCGTAATGGGCTGAGACCTTCTCTGCATTACTTAATGTACAGGATAACGTTGTGTCTTGTGCCTTGAAGCATCCCAGTTCATTCGAGGATATATCCCAAAAGGAAAAGTTAGGTAAAGCTCCCCCCTCCTCCTCCTCCTTTTGTAATGCTCTGCCCTCCTTTCCCTTGCAGGATGTGGGAATAAAAATAGACCACGTTTCCTGTTATTAAAAGGACAGTGATTTATTTTAACAAAAATAATCTCTCTCGCACACACAGTGTAGCCTAGTGGAATGTGCGCTAAATGACAAGCTCTGTGACTGTGGGCTCTGGTCCCAGAGCTTCCACTGACTGCTGGTTTTAATACTTTTATGTTTAACAATCCTTAAGAAGAGCCAAGATTTCATACCTTGGGGCAGTACTCGCTAATTTCATAGGTAAGAAAACAGAGTTTCTGTGATGTCACCTCAGAGAGAACTAGGGAAAGAATCCAGGTCTCTGAAGCCAAGTAGCTACTTGCCAAACAAGCTTTCAGAGGGAACATGCCAAAACGAAGTACTTCTGTAATCCACTCTGACAACGTATGGCTCTGTGTTACCCTCTAGCAGCAAGGCCATAGGTAGAGGTCTATGACTCCTCTCCTGCCTTAATGTTGAGAGATCAGATCTTTGATCCCAGGTGGTAGAGGCTCATGCTTTTCCATCCACAGGTCCTGGGTTCAGTCCCTAAAGATGATCCAAACAGGGACCCTGTCATATTTCAGTGTCTGTAACCTCTAAACCACAATCTGCTTTCAGAGCCAAGAGGAGAAACCAAGAGTCCTGATGCCTGGCCTTCCACAGTTGTTTCTCAAATATTAGGACTTTAGTTCACTTGGACCATATCCTGCCTCTTTAATATTCCCAGCCTTGCTAGATTGGCCTGAGTCAGCTGGGTATACATTTGCTACTTTGGATACAGGTATTTGGCCCAATCAGTTGTGAGGCTTGATGCCAAAATAGGATGCTCAGTTTACTGTTTTCATGTGATATTCCTTTATATATTTTCAAATACTCAATAGAATTGTAAATAAGAGGGCTGGTTTGAGTGCTTAGCAAAGTCCATAGGCCTCCTAAAAACCTCACTGAATCTTGTACGTGACCAGCTCAGCTCTTCACAGAGCCTTTCATTTATGTCTTGTGTACATCTTAAATGGAGGAGACCCTGTTTCAAACCCCTACTTTGTGGTCTTCAAATGTAGCAGCATTGCTGGTCCTAACCACTCACAGAGATTCCTTCTCTGGCTGCATGCTGGAGCTCCTGCTATTTTTGATCAGCGGGTGCTCATGTTGCAGTGTCTGGAGGGGAAAGGATGCAAGCTTCAGATGGGCTTGGATTTAAAATCTGCAGCTCTCCAGGCAGAGAGATTTTGACAGACCATGGTTCATCTCCTGTAGCCATTGTGTGGACATTAATGCTTCGCAGTTCCCGATGGGCTGGTAGATCCAGATGTCTGCAAGGAAAAGAGTGGCTGGTGATTTATTACACTTTCTCCTTTCAAATTTCTGAGAACTTGCAGACTAGCCTGGTAGTGGAGCTCACACACAGGCTCTTATCTCTAGAAGAGTTGCAGACTGCTTATCAAAAGCATTCTCTGACTGCTGGCATTTCGGATGGCTTTACAACGGGAAACGAACACTTCCAGTTTTGTTTTACCATAGGGGAGCAGAGGGGCCTTGTCAGCTGGGGTGCGAGTCGGTCAGGGATCCTCTAGCTGTACCCAGGGGGCTTCAGCCCTATAAAAGCTGCAACTTCTTATGATCGCACCGCGGCCTGGGCTCAGAAGAGGCTTCTCCCCAGCTGAACCCAATCGTGCTGCTGCGAGCCCTGCCACATTTGGCTCACAGATGGGTCCATCTTCCCCTGTCCCAGCTGTTGCCCCTACTGAGCCCCACGGGTTTGAAGGTTGGTTGTTTGGGTTCATCCACCACCTTCCTCTAACATGAGACAAGACAAATGACAGCTTGTAAAGGTTCACAAAGTGTGTGTGTGTGTGTCTCTCTGTCTCTGTCTCTCTCTCTCATACACACACACACACACACACACACTTTAATTCTGGATGTGCTGAATATTGGTGGGTTTAAACCTCAGATGGGGCTGGTGTTGTATGTTTTGCTTTTAAAATATTTTTCTGTCTTTGCAGCCAGTTTTCTGTGTTTTTCTACAGAGAAATCGCCAACCCCATTTACATTTATATAGAACTTTCCAAGTGAGTCTGGCTGGTTGCTGTACATCAGACGCAATTAGTGATGCGGAAAGTGCCAAATACGTGTTCCATGCTAACATTCTTAACTGGGCAGAAGTCTTGAATGTAGATTTAAACAGTGAAAGAGTCGTTATGTTTGGAATATTAGATGGAGTGCTATTCTGCCCAGACCAGGGCTGTAACAGCCAGGGACTCTGTGCTCCACAGGACTAAGTTGTAATGCTGTGATCTCTCTTGTACTGTACGTAGGTTTTGGGGGCCATCCTGTAGAATTTAATAGATGATCCCTCCTGTAGCACACCGCAAAAAGTATTTAGGAAATATATATTTGTCAACTTCTGCAAGTTTTAAGAGTAATTTCCGTAGAATTCTCTTACATCCTGGCCCTGGGAATATCTGAAAACTTACCCATGGGGGCGGGGGGAACGTTGTGGTCCTATGTTAGAGGGAGTGTTTGGACCAGCCTACGGGCAGGACTGGTACCTAGCAACTTGTCCTGCATAAGGGGCAGTGTGTAGGGCAGCACAGGTCAGAAGGAACAGAGCAGGGATCCCATTAACTATGCCAGAGTCACAGTTCTGGCCCTGCTCGCTGGGGGGAGTAAGCTTTGCCAAGCTTACACCAGCACAGGTTGCTTCTCCCTCTGCCCTGGCTAGGCGCTGCTGGCGGGCGTGTCGTGGGAGCGAAGGAGGAGAGGGTGCATTGGCTGGGGTGTTGGAAGGGGGGGACTCCCAGCCTGGTGGTGGCTGCTCCCCCTCCTCTCATCATGACCCCAGGGTGCGAGTAGCTGGGCAGGCGAGTCAGAGGGAGCCTTGTCCCCTTTCCCCCCTGCGTGGCTGCATAGGCTGGCTGACGACTCCACCCTAAAAAGCAAGCGTTTGGGGGCAGAGCGCCAGGGCAGCAGGACTCTGCATCGGGTGCACTTTTTTGGACACTAGGTAGGAGTGAGCGACGCTACCTGGTCCAGGGAGACAGGCCTGGTCCCCAACTCCACCCATCAGGCTAATACAGCCCACCATGTAACTAAGCCCCCCCAAACCGCCTTCGGGGGTGACAGCAGGGGCCACGTATGGGGAGATCACAGAGCAGGGCTGGCGTGAGGGAGGCCAGACTCTCCCGCTCTTCCGGAGCCATTTCTCTCCCCGAGGCCAGGACTGTGTGGAGGGAAGAGAACCCCGGCCCTGGCTCTCAGCTGGCAGGAAGGTGACCCCGACTTGGGGCAGGGAGGGCGAAGGGCACTTGCAGGGAGCAACTTCAGTTCTTCAGGAAGAAATTGAAAGCTGAATGGAGATGGAGGCGAAACGTTAAATGAGGGGGAGAATTGTTGGGAATCTGTGTTAAGACTCAGAGCCAGCTCTCTGTCCAGAGGGTGATTAGAGTCTGTCTTCACCGCAGAGAGAGACTAGAATCTTACTTGGGGTTGTCCCAACCCCTTTCCGATCCACACACAAAACCCTCTCACCCAGGTGTTCTGGTGCTTTCACCCGGGATAAACCTTGCAGTGAAGTCTCGCTTTGTGGTTTCTGGCACCATATTGCGTGGCCTTTAGTTAAAGACCAACTGCTTTTCCTCTCTCCACTCCCCCTCCTTGCCAACTTGCTCTCCTTTGTGTTCCCGTTTAAGCCTGGTAGTGGAAGGGTTCAATCCGGCATCAGTAATGTTAGATGGAAAGAAGCGGGGCATGGAGGCTACTTTATAAAATGTGTGCCAAGAAATAAATCGCTCCCAGAGTGACACCTCAAAATGTGTAGTATGTGCTGGTGGTCCGGGGGGATAATGCAACTGTCCAGTATCTTATAACTGCAGATCTCAAAGCAAACTAAAACCATTGACAAAGTGGGTGAGTATCGTGATCCTCCGCTCACAAATGGGAAACTGAGGCACGGTCCTGCTAACTGAATTGCCTGAAGTTATACAGGGAGCCTGAGGAAAGCGTAACTCCCAGTCCTGAACCTTTAACAACAAGACCAACTCAAATAGCGACATTGGCTTTCAAACAGTCAAGTGGTCAAAAGGGAGCTAATTTTTAAGCCTAAAATTTTAAGTTGACTTAGAAATCGAGTGCAATGTGGTGTTTTGTTTTGAATGTTGCAGTGGTTAAGTCTCTCCTGTTGTTCTTAATTAAAAGTTTTAAAAACTCAACAAAAATGAAAAATTTTAACTTCTGCTCTGTATAGGGGGCAAAAAAGTGGTGTGGTTTGTTTAGCAATGACAGTAGAAGTCCAGTATTCACATTCACGTGGGAGCTAGGGCAAGTCATTAAGGGAATGCCACCTTCCTTGCAACCTGAAGGATTAGTTTCCAAATTAAGTTAATCAGGATGTTCGAGGGGAGTTACTCTGTGAAATTCCCTCCCATAAAGATGGGGAAACAACCACAGACCTCACTGAATTCAGAACTAAATGCAAAGTCCATTTCTCTGGCTTAGCTTTCCCTGTAAGTTCCACAGAGACACTCAAACACAAACCAAAAAACCTACCTGCTAATCCAGCTCTGCCCTTCCCCTGCGGGAACAAGAGAGGTATGGACGGAGAGGGAGGCGGTGTTAACGTTTGTATTTTGAAATTAGTGGGAGGCGCTTGGCTACTCAGTGGCGGGAGCTCTACTAGCTAGAGAGCCAAACCTGGTTTTGGCAGGGCTCAACGGGAGTTAAATTTAGGCCTAGAAATAGCCTGACAATTTTTTCCAAAGCCCTTTGCTCTTTCCGTCCAGTACTGCTAAGTATGATATTCAGAATCAGCCTGTTTTAACTAGACAACATATCCCTGCATTGAAGAGGGGCCCTGATGTTGACTTCTGTGGGAGCAGGGACTGGCTTTATCCTTGGCAGAGGCTCACTGTCCAAGGGCTGTCAGGATGGAGCGTTAGTGTGTGGCAAGCGGCCTGTCAATGTACAGCGCAGTAGTCTGCCACACACTCAGCATCCATGTGGACCTTGCTATCGTGCACTAAAAGTTCACTAGCGTGCAGTGACCTGCTGCTGTCCAAGCATGCTGGGGAACTTTTAGTGTGCAGTAGCAGTGTCCACAGGGCCAGTTAGCGTGTGGCACACCCGTGCGCTGTAAATTTCCACCCCAGCTTGCTACGCTAACTCTTCTAGACAAGACCTCAGACTCGTGTCTCCTGTAGCATATATGAGCAGGGCTGGATTTCCATGGTGGTTGTATGTCATCTTTGACACACAGTAGCTTTTAATGTGAATTAAACATGCAATCCAAAAATCCGTTCCGCTTTCTGACTCTGGCTTCTCTTGCAGGGATGGTGCAGAAGCTGGACCAAAAGCTCCCAGTAGCCAACGAGTACCTGCTCCTTTCAGGCGGGGTCCGGGAAGGTGTGGTGGATCTCGATCTCGACGAATTAAATGTTTACGCTCGAGGAACGGACTATGACATGGACTTCACCCTTCTGGTGCCAGCGCTGAAACTGCACGACCGAAACCAGCCAGTCACACTGGACATGCGCCACTCGGCTCTGTGTCACTCGTGGCTGAGCCTTCGGCTGTTCGACGAAGGTACTATAAGTAAATGGAAAGACTGCTGCACAATTGTGGACCATATCAATGGGGCCACCAATTATTTCTTCTCTCCTACGAAAGTGGCGGACTGGTTCTATGACTCCATTAGCATCGTCCTGTCTGAGATCCAGAAGAAGCCGCAGCGAGGGATGCCCAAAGTAGAAAAGGTGGAAAAGAACGGAACTATAATATCCACCATCTTGGGAGTGGGCAGCAGCCGCATGCTGTATGATATTGTCCCCGTAGTGTCTTTCAAAGGGTGGCCAGCGGTGGCCCAGAGCTGGCTGATGGAGAACCACTTCTGGGATGGGAAGATCACGGAGGAGGAAGTCATTAGTGGGTTTTACCTAGTGCCTGCCTGTTCCTACAAAGGCAAGAAGGACAATGAGTGGAGGCTGTCGTTCGCCAGAAGCGAAGTGCAGCTGAAGAAGTGCATCTCCAGCAGCCTCATGCAAGCCTACCAGGCCTGCAAAGCGATCATCATCAAACTCCTCTCCCGCCCCAAAGCCATTAGTCCATATCACTTGCGGAGCATGATGCTGTGGGCGTGCGACCGGCTACCAGCCAACTACTTGGCTCAAGAGGATTATGCTGCCCACTTCTTACTGGGGCTCATTGACGATCTGCAACATTGCTTGGTCAATAAGATGTGCCCCAATTACTTCATCCCCCAGTGCAACATGTTGGAGCACCTGTCCGAAGAGACAGTCATGCTGCATGCCCGGAAGCTGTCCTCGGTCCGCTCGGATCCTGCAGAGCACCTCCGAACTGCCATTGAGCACGTCAAAGCTGCTAACCGGCTAACGCTGGAGCTCCAAAGGCGAGGCAGCACCAGCAGCATCCCCTCCCCGCAGTCAGACGGAGGGGACCCCAGCCAGCCTGATGACCGATTAGCCAAAAAACTGCAACAGCTGGTGACTGAGAACCCAGGGAAATCCATCTCCGTCTTCATCAACCCAGACGACGTCACGAGGCCCCACTTCCGAATCGACGACAAATTTTTCTGAGCTTTCGCCAACGTTTGTTTTTTTTTTTTTTTTTTAAAGACTTTACAAGGTGTAGGTTGTTTTTTGGTGACACGGTCCCTTGTTTTTTACATATCCAGTGTAGATTGGATTTGTCAGGAACAAAACGAACACATGATAATTCCTGGTTCTGCTGGACAGTGCAGACTTTGAAACCGTTTATTACTATTTCATATGCTGCTTTGATTCTCACCCCCCCCCCCATTGTTTTTGTGTGTGGTTTTTTAAAAGGAGAACTTGAGCCATAAACACACATGCCCACATCATTTCTTTTCAAGCTTCCATAATTATGCACAACTTGTTTGGGTGGGGAGGAGAGAATTCACCTTCCTCTGTGTAAAAACATTCAGTTGTTCTTTTCAGGAGCTTCCATCACCATAAAGAACTTGGGTGAGATTCCAGACTGGGAAGCGCTACTTGGCATTTTTGCTGGCCAAACCCCCACCTCCCGCCATGGTGAATGTACTGTGTATCTGCTCTTCACACGTTTCTCACGCTGAGGGAGCAAGGAGACTTGAAAGAGCCGATGATGCAACAAACAATTAATTGTTTTGGTTTTTTTCGGAAGCCACCTCTTCTTGAATGTAATTGTTCGTAATTGGACCTTGTAGGGCAGGGAGGGTTTTCTGCCGCTTTTCCATGTGGAATAAGGTTATGGAATGTTAGTTTTAGTGTGTGTAATTATTCAAAGCCTTATTTAAATTCTCTATTAAAGAACATACCATTATAAATGTTAATTGCACTAATGAAATCTTTTGCCATTACCTCAGCACCACTGTTTGTGTTTCTTTTATGATTAGCAGCGATTCTTAAGGCCTTATTCTGCAAGGTGCTGAGCACCGTCAACTCCCGTTGTCTCCAGCAGCACTCCTACGATTCGGCCTTTCGAGAGGGCTCTGGCTTGTCATTAGTCCCGTTACACTCAAGAACACAAGCAGGGGCGGGCAAAGTTTTTGGCCTGAGGGCCGTATCAGGTTTCAGAAATTGTACGGAGGGCTGGTTAGGGGAGACTATGCCGCCCCAAGCAGCCAGGTGTGGCCCGGCCCCCGCCCCTTATCCCCACCCTGCTCCCTGTCCCCTGACCGCCCCTGGACCGCCCACCCCTGACTGCCCCCCGCCGCCCCATCCAACCCCTCCTCTCCTTCCTGACTGCCCCGCCGGGACCCCTTCCTCCATTCAAACCCCCCGTTCCCTGCCCTCTGACCACCCCGACCCCTATCCACACCCCTGCCCCCAACGACCCCCCCAACAACTCCCCTGCCCTCTATCCAACTCCCGCACTCCCTGCCCCCTTACCACGCTGCCTGGAGCACCGGTGGCTGGCAGCGCTGTAGCCGCGCCGCCCGGTTGGAGCCAGCCACCCACCCACCGCGCAGCACAGAGACCGGGTCAGGCCAGGCTCTGCAGCTGCACTGCCCCAGGAGCTCGCAGCCCCCCCGCCCAGAGCATCGTGCCAGCAGCGCAGTGAGCAGAGGCTGTGGGGGCTGGGGGACAGCGGGGGAGGGGCCGGGGGCGAGCCTCCCGGGCCAGGAGCTCAGGGACCGGGCAGGAGGGGCCCACGGGCCGTTGTGTTCAGAGGTGGGCAAACAAGCCTCCTGCATTGGTGTGGTTCTCCTTTAAATACCGTGTGTCACGAGTCACTTGCGTTTGCTGTCACTGTAAAATATATGATTAAGTGGTGTCCTATGCAAAGTGAATCATCCAGACCAGGGGAGAAGAGAAGAGTGTCTTACACCCTGCGTGCAGCTAAGGTAAAACACACCCTGGGCCTGTTTCTCCTCTCACCTGTTTCTGCTCCATTTTGACTTCAGTGGTGCCACTCCTGATTTGCACTCGGGCTGTGAGCTCAGAGTTGGACCCGCTGTGCACCAGGGTTACTTACATTCTATTCCACTGCAGCCTTACATATGTAACACAGCCATGATGCTCTGCAAAAGAAACCTTGTTCCCTTTTTAGAAAGTAGGTTAAAATATACGGGAATGATGACTGATCTGAACTGAAAATGTGTCCAGTCCGTCCTCGTGCAGCTGGCTTTAGGTTTTCTGTCCAGCCAGACCATAACCCGGACCATGATTTTGATCAGCAAATTCAGTTTGCTGATCAGACCAGAACAACTCCTCCAGGATTCTATGATTCTAGGATCAATTTTGTGCGCTTTTTAAAATGTGGTGATTAGAGCTGGGATTGAGAAGTTTTGAAAACTTTTCACAAAAATAGAACACGCTTTTGTGAAAATGTTTGCAAAAAAACATGTCCCTCTTTTTGACCCCCTCTCATGAATGAGTGACTGGTTTCCTGGCAGAGCAGATATCTGCTTTACAAATTGTCTTTTGTCCGTTAGACGAGAAGGGTCAGATTTTTTCAAAAGTGACTTTAGCGCTTAAGAGCCCAAATCACTTTTAAAAATGGATTTAGGTTCCCAAGTCACTTTTAAAAATGGATTTAGGCTCCCAAGTCATTTAGGCTTTTTTTGAAGATTTTTACCCTATACCTGCATCAGGTAAAATAAACAAAAACCTTCTGAAACCTGCATTAGATAATTACCTGATGGGAGCGGTTAGCCCTTGCAGGCTCGATATCAATGTTTAGTTTCAAAGGTGCCAGGTTGATAGGATTAAAAATGAACGTTAGTAGATCCCAACACTGTCTCCCTTGCCGTCAGTAGGAGTAATATGATCCCCAGTGCTCATCGCTAGGGAGCCCCCTCCCGTCCCCCTCCCCCAGGTTCAAGAACGCAGGGATGCGCGAGCGCTCAGAGTGCAGATCCCCATAGCACACCTAGATCCTGGGTGGAGACGCGCCCCCGCGTTCCCCAACCTCGGGAAGTTGGGACTCTAACTTTCGGGGGGGGGGGGGGGCATGTCAAAATCTGGATTAGATTTTGCTACTTGGCCCAATCTCGGTTTGACCCAGACTGACATAAGCAGAGATCAGTACAAACTGGAGCCTCTGTAAAGATCAGCTGGTCGTTGCAGACCTCTTCTCTCTCCCTTCCCTCTGGCACGGCTACACTGGGCCAGTTTCTCTGAAGTATTTAAGCACCAAGTGGAGTTTTCCAAAGCACCTAAGCAGGTGATGTGCCCAACTCCCCTTGGTATCTCCCCACACTCCATTGATTTCCATGGGAATTGGGCACCTTGTCTTTTGGTGTTTTTTGAAACCTCCGCTAAGCACTTAGAGGCCTAAAGAACTTGGGAGATTTGGCTCCTCGAGGTGTAAAGGAGTGACTCGGCCTTCGCTGAATATCAGGAGAGAGTTTGTTTGACGTGGGCCCTATTTCACCCCATGTGAAATTTTGGGACCTGATCCTGAGCGTTGCTGAGTTCCATTGGAGGGAGCCAACCAAAGATGCTCAGCACCCTTCTGGATTGACTACGCTAAGGTGCTGGACTGGACGGGATGGGCTCCCTCCTCCTCGGACACCGGCTCCTCCCTGCCCACTTCCACTTGGCTCCATTCTTGGCTTCAGTGGGCCTGAGGTGATGAGGCTGGGACCAGATGCCAGCTGGAGAGGGGGCTGGAGGGTGGTGCTGAGAGCAGGGTTCTCAGCCTCTGCATCGTCGCTGCCGTGCCCTTCCCATTGTGCTGCCGGGGCCCTGGTATGGAACAGATTGAGAGCCACTGGTGGAAAAGAAACCCCCTGCGGTTTCTGCTCGTTGCGTGCTGAGTGGGTCTGTCCCGGCCCTCCAGCCGCGCTCTCTGCCTTCCTGTTCCAACCCGTTGCTCCTCCGGGCCTTTGGCTCATGGCATCGGGAGGAGCTGCTGCTTTGTCCTTCCATCCCTCACATTTGCCGAGGCATCTCCTTCTGCCCCTGGGAAAACTGGCGCTGCGCCAGGAGGGCTGGCCAGTCGATGGAAATCGTAGAGGGGCATGTTTCCCTCCCTCTTACTTTGAAGCGGCCTCTGGTGCCTTGAGTTAGGAACAGAGCCCAGTGCGCAGAGGCAGCCCGGTGAAAGGCTGCAGCGTTGCGGCTCTCTCATGCTTGAGGTGTGTGAGGCTTAAGGCTGGCTTGGCTGACCGTGGCGAATGGGCTTCTCTGTCTTGCCCCAATGCCCCTGGCGCATGGCAGCGTCTGTGCCACCTGCAGCCAGCAGAGTGCTAACGAGCTCCTCTGTCTCCTTCAAGAGCTCAAGCAAATCCTGGCAAAATACATGTGGAGGTTTTAACCCTTTCAGTGACTGCAGACTAATACCCTTCCCAAAGGCAATTAAAACAGCAGGTTTTTTGATAAAGAGAAATAAAAGCAGCGTCTCCAACTCAGCCTCGTGTCCGCGTTTGAAATCTCACTTTGTCCAAGGTGCCAGCCCAGCAGTTTCTGACCGTCGCTTGCCTCCACCAGGTCATCGCCGTGCTGTGGCGGGGCACGGTCACTCAGCCTTCCTGCCCTCTCCTGCTCTCCCTCCTTGACCTCCCTCTGGAGACTACCACCAAGGGGGCTCTGCTGTCATGGTGGTTTGCGGTGTAGACATCTGCCCGTTAGGAAGTGGACAGAAACCAGTGGCTCACGTGGGCCATTAAACAGCTTTGGGATGGTAACAGCAGTCAGTTCTGGCCTGATGTGGACCTGAGGCATTGCCCTGGAGGGCAGAGGCCGTATCTGCTATGGCTGATTTTTCTGAGGCTGGAAGTCTGCCCCGGCTGTCAGTGGCCTGAGATAATGGACCACAGGAAATCATCCAAAAACTCCATTCTCTGAACGGTGTGTATTGAAATAATTGCAGACCACCTGGTTTTCCAATCACGGAGTCAGCTTACAAAAACTAGAGGCCTTTAATCTGCTGGTTCAGTTGCCAGTAAGGTGGAGATGGAGATAAAAACAAGTATTAAAAATGCCTTAGAATGATACCGATTCTCAAGGCTCCTCTCCTCCTGCTCTCCAGTGTGCCAAATGGCTGCCTCCACCCAACACTCCCAGCTGCATTTTGCAAAAACACTTGGATGTCCTCAGTACACCCTCTGGCGTGTCCTGTGCCCAACGCCGGTCGGAGGTCACTCGCGGTGCCCATGAAGCATTTGGAGGGGTGGGGCGGTTAGTGGTCTCCATTTTCCAGGCCCCAATTAAAGCCTCTTGGAGTTTACTGGGACTTGAACACATGCTTGAAACTAAGTGAGTGCTTTGCTGAATTGAGGCCACAGTGAGAGCTGATGTTTGGCATGTGGGAATGAACACCTGGGGCACTTGTGCTGGCTGAGATCTGGACCGACGCACAGAGGGTTGGGCAGGGCACCTCACCACCTAAAAGCATGCACTGCTGCAGCTTGCGCTAAAGACCCCCAGCTCTGTAGCTGGGGGCTCTACCAGCTCCCACCCTCGGTGGGTCCGCACCGAGCGGGCCCTGTCACACGCACACGCTCTCCAGTGGGTTGCACACTGAGCTGTGTAAAGCAGCAAGTGCTTTGTAGCACAGCAACTGCAGCAGTGGGGAGGGGGAGGCGCTTCAACAATCATGTGGCAGGCGCATTTTTGTACTAGCACAATAAATACTCGGAACGAGTGAAGAATATTCCCTGTGCACCCGGAACACTCAGCACCAAATGTTTTGTCAAGGGGCTTTGTATTATTTTTAAGTGGTTGAAAGGCCGTCAGCGGGCTGAGTGCAGTAGAGGTTTAGATTCTCTTGGTGCCATTCAGTGACTAGAAATCTTCAACGTGCAAAAGGCTCGCGGTCAGCCTGCTTGGAGTGCATCGCGTCTTTCTCCCGCCAGCCTTGTTTAGGGGAACCTAATGAAAACCAGAATGTTTTCATGCAGCTTACAAACTTAACCGCTGTAGGAGAAGCTACCTAGAAATGAAATTAAGCATGGTGGAGCACAGATTAAAAAGGAAAAACAACTCAGTCCTTGAGAAGCTGCTCTGCCAAGGTCCTCTTGCTGGCACCTTTCATCGTTGGGAATTCAGCTTTATCCAGAGCACACTACGGCTTAGGAGAACTGGACGTCACATGGAGCCTGATTATTCCTTTTGAATGCATTTAGCAATGGTGATAAAGTGCCCTTCCATCCCTCCCCCACACTTCTCATTTGTAATCTATTATTTAGAGCTGCTGTAAGGAACTATTGTGTGTGTTTTATTGTCACTGTTCCTGGCTTGGCATCATGCTGCTGCCTCAGAGAACTGAAGCTGCGTTTGGGCTTTTTTGATCCTTTTATCTTTCTGAACTTCTGGTTGCGGTGACGTGTTTCCATTCACGCTGCAGACACGGATGGATTCTTGCTGGGGAGAGGGAGCTGAAATCCAGCTCCACTTACAGTGACTTTCCCTTTTATACCTCTTCCTCTCTGTTCCCCAAAGCCTCAGCTTGAGTCCAGGCTTGTCACGCGGGTTCCCTTGTTTGGCACACAGCAAAGCTAGGTGGGAGTTGCTCGGACTTGAGCGTAGAGGGTGGGCATCGGGCGTACCACACCTCCAGAGTTACCCAGCGGGCCTCTTCCTTTATCTACATGTACACATTACATGCCATTTCCCGCACATGGCATCACACACTTGGGGACCTGCTCAGGCACTTGGTAGGCACCAATCCCCTGTGCTGCCCATGCACGGTTCGTGCAGGGATGCTGGAACAATTTATATAGAGTGTGTGGGGTGGGGGCATAGGCGCTGACTCCGTGGGTGCTCTGGGGTTGGAGCACCCACGGGGAAAAATTGGTGGGTGCTGAGCACCCACTGGCACCTCCCTGCCCCACCCAAGCTCACCTCCGCCTCCTCCCCTGAGCACGCCGCGTCCCGCTTCTCCCCCTAGCTCCCAGCCCTTGCCATCGCGAAACAGCTGGGAGGGGTCCAACAGGGGCAGGGACTTTGGGGGAGGGGTTGGAATGGGGGCAGGGCAGGGCAGGGCTGGGGCGCGAGCACCCACCGGTGCCGGGAAAAGTTGGTGTCTGTGGGGAGGGGACGTGGGTGCTGAGAGCCATTTACCCAAACGGTAAACCCTGTACATGATGGAAACCACTTCCAGCCAGCACGCCTAGTTCCAGCACCTATGGGTCCGTGCACAGCTTATGCATCTTTCCTTCCAGCCTTATCTTATCCGTTATTCTCTTGGCCCTGGGTCCCTGGGTATGTCCCCTTCTAGCTAGTCCAGACGGTCTCTTTCCAGCCCGCGGATGCGTTTCGCTCCCTGTTCCTGTCTCCCAAGAAATGAGGCCTCATCCATGTCCAATGACTCTTGTCAAGCCAGGCCAGCAGCGTTTCTGGGGAACGTGACTAGATGAGCCGGGGGTCCTGTCCGGCCATAAGCTTTGTGACTGAGGCCTCCTCTCTGGGTACGGAGAAGCCGTGGGCCGAGGTGAGACTTGGTTTGCAAGTCTTGGGTCCTAGTACGACCTGAAACCTCTGTTTACAAGGTGGAGGCTGGGCCGAACTGTCTGCTTCACTGCCCGTCGAACCCCTCGCTGCAGCTTTCATTCGCTGAGCCGCTGGCCTGGCGCTGGCTGCCTGAGGGGTGCCCGCAGGGCTCCCTGTGGCACTACGAATGGCCTCCCTTCCCCTCGTGAGAGCCGGGTGGCCCTGCGGATTTGAACGGCGGACAGACCCACGCCGGACCAGAACATGGAAGAACAGTGGGGCCGTGATGCTGGATCCTTTTGCTGCTTCCCCATGTCAAGGCTCGTACGCAGCCGCCCTGAGGGCACCCTGGGGATGGGCCTGGCATAATGGCTCGGTAGAAGAGAAGGCAAAGCTCAAGCCCCTGTAGTTCAGGCTGCTTGGCCTGGTCCCCCCTCAGCTCTTGTGGAAGGCAGTGCCCCAGGGACTGAACGCACCCCTGGGTGTGGGTGAAGCTGGCTGGGTGCCGACTATCACAGTGGCTGGCAGGGCGGGAGGCCGCCCGCCATGCTCCTGCAGCTAATGTAAAGGTAATTCAGCTCCTCTAATGTGAACCTGCCCGGAGAAGAGGGGATAATCCTAGTGCCAGGAGTTCCCCCCAGAAACCCTGCCCCCCTCTCCAGCGGCAGTGGGCAGGAGAAGGTCTCTCTGGCTGCTGGCACCCTGGGGAGTGGCCCTTTCCTGGGTGTCTGACACCCAGCTGACAGTGTCCTGAGGTGATGTGCATGACTCTCCCTCCTGCCCCCAAAGGGACTCAGGGGTCTCCTCGCTCCCTCCCTGCCCTGAGGAGGGTTCTCCATGGGGCTAGCCCCGAGGAGAGGGCTGATGGGTGGGGACACACTGTACACGTGCTGGCCCCATGAAGATCCCACAGGCAGGCAAGGCCCTGGGGTGAGTGGTTCTTTCCCGCTGGAGCCCTTCCATGTGAGGTTTCATGTCCCTGTTCAGAGGTTCCAGGGCAGCCATAGCTGAGGGAATGCCTCGTCCTCACAGCGACAAAGATAATATCCCCCCACCCCCCATGAAGCATGCAGATGGGCAGAGGGCCTGATCCTCCCCAGCCTGGCACCCTGTGTCACTGTTTACATCGGTGCACAGTCCGGGTAAAACATCCCCATGCTGATCTGGTAGCAGCTGACACTCGCTTTGCACTGGGTAAATGACTGCAGAAGGGGCCAAGAGGTGGAGAATCAGGAGCAGGAACTATAGCTTTCAGAGATGTGAATTCACCCCTTCGTCCCCTAATGCTACGGCTTTCCGCTCCGAGTGCCTTTTCATCCAAGGAGCTCCAAATCTTGCTCAAACAGGAACTAATTCCCTCCAAAGCTGGTAGTATGGGATCCATCCATCTGCCAAAGGCTGTAACTAAGCTGGGGTACGGATTAGGGGGTGTACCCAATGTGACACTAGATATTTCTGCTTAAATTCCCATTGCAGTAGTTCCATCACAGACTGCAACACTGAGAGCTCTAGTGTAGAGAAGGCTCCTGTGGCCACTGGTGGGGTTAACCCGTGTTCTCTAGATCTGCTGAGAGCAGGGTGTGGATGAGACCGCAGACGCTGTCTGTGCTAGCACTGGCAGAGTTGAACTGGAAGTAACAACAGTGGAACTGTTTTCGTTTTTTGACGTCTAGCACAGACACGAGCCACGTTGAGTTAAGGGAAGGGGCAGAAACAGAACCCAGGTGTCCTGAATCCCATTCACTCTTGTCTGACCACTGGACTAGACTGCCTGTCAGTGACTTACGTTACCAGGTCAATAGTACAGAGTCAGTCTAATTTCCTCCATCTGGCCCATGGCAGGGCTCTCCGCATCACAATGCTGGGCCCTGCAAACTGTTACTCCACTGGACCAGCCCTGTGCCATGCGGGAGCAATGTTGGGAACAAAAGCACAGTAAATAAGCGCTGTGAAAGTGCTCCCCTCCACAGTACTAACTCTACCGCAAATGAATTGCTGCTGCGAGGGTCTGGATAAATGTCCTGTCACATTTCATTAAAATCATGGAGAGCCACTTAATTGTCGGTGTCGTCTGCATCTCTGGTTTGTTTGAAGCGATACGAGCATCACAGTGACTGCAAAAAAAAGAAAAGAAATACAAGTTCCTCCTAGAGTAAATAGTTCAGAGGCACTGCTGGAGTGCAATGGTCCAGCCAGATGCAGAATGTCCCATTTCTTTACTAAATTACCCAGCAATCTGCCAGGATTTTAATTTTCCTCTGGACTTGGGCTGCAGGAAGGTAGTGGCAGTCTGGATGCACCTGGTCCCCTGCGGATGAGGGCAGTGTAGATGCCTAGCTAGTTGCATCTGATGAAGTGAGCTGTAGCTCACGAAACCTTATGCTTCAGATAAATTTGTTCATCTCTAAGGTGCCACAAGTCCTCCCTTTCTTTTAGCTAGGTGATGTGTCCTTTCTGGAGATTTTTGGTGCGGTGGTGAAGTGTCTCTCTGTCCATCTTTGCACACAGGTATTTGGTGTTCTATTGGTCTGTATAAGCATGGGGGCGATTGATCGGTTTAGGCGTTGGATTTGAAAGCAGATTGAGTACTAGCATGTGAAATGAAGTGCCAGAAAGATCTCCAGGGCGCTTTCTGGAAGCCAGACGATGTGATCAAAAAAGGGCTTCCATCTTTTTTTATTATTATTATTTTTGCCTTTTAAGGCTTACTGCTCTGTAGTGCTGAGACAAATCCACACCCTCTTCTCCCAATACCACATGGAACAGGAAAAGGCCAGGGGATACCCCACTTGGTGGAGTGTGAGACATGGCAGAGAGCTTTCTGAGCTAAATGGAATATAAGTGGAGACTTCTCAGAATGAACTAAAGCTACAGGTGCATTTCTCAGTGCAAGAATTGCCCCCCCCCCCCCCGGGGGAAAGG
The DNA here is from genome assembly GCF_965152275.1 of Natator depressus. Taxonomy (NCBI): domain Eukaryota; kingdom Metazoa; phylum Chordata; order Testudines; family Cheloniidae; genus Natator; species Natator depressus. The sequence goes on from NC_134242.1 coordinate 2,571,826, forward strand.
AATGGACTGGGCTTGGAGGCAGGCAGGAGCCCCTACCCACTAGGCTAAAGTGGCGCCTGAGTGCAGCCCCAGATCAGCCTTTTGTCCCATTGAAACCGTTCCATGATTCCCTCCCCTGTCTCCCACCACTGCTGCCCAGCAAGGGGAACTTGACTTAGAGGCAGCGTTAGCATCCCAGCTCTGCCAGAGGTCCTGGGACGTGGGATCCCCGCTGTGAGCATGAGAAGGCTGTAACAGCGCGAGGTGGCAAGCACCCGAGCGTCGTCCCTAGCAGTGTGAGGTGAGCCACTGGGCTTGCTTTCCTTTACTAGACGCAGCTGCGTGGCGAGCAAGGCTTGAGTGCAGAACAGCACCAATTACCGTGGAGAGAAGGTGAAGAACTCTTGGTACCTAGGACCATCCAGCGCCCCCCACGCTCCCCGGGACAGCACAGTGCTCCGACCAGCCCCCTCTGATATAAACCCATAGCTGTGCGGACCTCGACAACCCCCACAAAAACAACCCGTGAAAGAAACCACTGTACCGTACACAATCCTCCCTCTAGGGAGGAGATGAGAGAGCGAAGGAACCACATCTGACAGATGTTAGTCATGTTGCTTAACGAGGATCTCTAGCTCTTAGATAAGGCTTTTCATCAGCTGATCGCCAAGGGCTTTACAAAGTAGGTCAGTATCATTATTCCTATTTTACAGATGGGGAAACTGAGGTACAGTGAGGTGAAGTGACTTGCCCAAGCAGCCAGCAGGTCCATGGCAGGGCTGGGAATAGATCCCAGGTCTCCAGAGTGCCAGTCAGTGCCCCTACCCATTCACACAACTGTAAGGGGCTTGGATACTGCAGAGAGGAGGGCAGGGTCAGAACCTATATATAGAATAAAATAGCAAAGGGTAGATCTGGTGTCCAGCTACTCATCTGTGAAGAACTCCATCCCATTTCATTCAGGCTGGCTAGCGCATGTCTGGAGGCTCTGATCAGAGAAGGGCTTTGTCCAGGTGGGAACACTCTTCCACAGTTCCAGTCCAATTCAGCGGGCAGCTGGTGTGTATGCCAGCTTATGTCAGACATTTTAGCTGGATATTTTTCCAGCTGGCTGTGCAGATGGTGTGTTAATATTTTATGTTTTATATAACATCTTTCCCTTCGAAAGCTGCTAAAGTTCTTTAAAAAGTAAATGCATTCAGTAGTAGTCTTCCTTGCTGACCCCAGCCCCCACACACACACACAAAATCCAGCCACTGCTGGGGTGGGAGGACCATACAGCCCCATGCCTAGTGGTGTGGGGACAGGGAATCTTAGCCAGGTACATCAAGCAACTCCTACGAAATATGCCATGGGATCGTTATGGTCTGTGTAGAGCAGAGGGGAGGGGACTTGGGGTTTTAGGGTCTCATCCAAAAGACCCACTATCATTCCATTCACAGTTGGTGCTTGTCTCAGCTGGGGTTTAAAGGTGTGCCATGTGTTGGCTCTCTCATGCTACCTGGCTTGTTCTGAACCTGGAGTTAGACAGGCAGGGCAGCCTGGATGAGGTCCAGCTGGTCAATGTGGCACCTAGGTTCCCCCCCATAGCTAACCCATCCTAACCTGTGCTACACAATGGCATATGACTCAAAGAGCTAAACGGGCCCTGGTGCAGCTCCACTGGGATTGCAGCACAAATGAATTGGACACTAGTTATTTACCACTGTTGAACAGAGGGCTGAGTTAACCCTCCTGGGCCCTGAACCAAATCTGAGGCTTAGGAGACCAGTAAGCTGTTAAGGTTCTCTGCCCACCCCTTATTAGATCGTTCGCTCTTTGAAGCCTGGCCCTTATCTTTCTGTATGTTTGTAAAGTGGAAGGGATGCCTTCGGTGCTGTATAATAACTCTCATCCCTCTGGCTGGTTACAGCTCCTGGGTCCAAATGTCACCATCGCTACTCGCATGCCATCTGACTGGGGTATGCTCCTTGGGACTCCAAATGCCATTTTTCTGTTGAGATCTGCCACTCTTCTGCTGATTGTTTTTATAACGCGGTACTTAGACATGGACGCAAACTACTTCAGGCTGTTCACAGGGGCTTCTGTGAGGAGCAAAAAGCACACTACAAACGTCGTCATGGTGCTCCGCTCTGAGATCACTTCACCTCCCTGTACCTCCGCTCTGAGATCGGGAGCGTCTGGTCTCCAGCTGAAGCACTGAGTGCTTTGCCTTGGCTAGCACAGCAGAGGTAGCAACAGAGCCCGGATCGCTTATTTTCCAGGGCTGACCTTCACCCGGTGCCTGGTGCTGCCTCCTATATTAGACTATGTTTTAGAACCTAAAAACCTTCAATGTCTTTGCAATAACTACCTCATCCTTGCGCTGGTTGGGAAGGGCTTTCCAGCAGCCCACTTGTGGCCACACTCTTCCCTATATCTGCTAAGTTAATAGTATCTTTACCGACCTAGGGATGATTTCATAAGGAAAAACCTGCCTCTCTCGCTTTTATGAGCAGTACCATCGTGGTCCCCCAAGCACATGGTACTCAGACAAATGTCCCTGTTTTGCCAGCTTGAGTTCAAATGGTGATGGTGGTTGGAGAATGAACATAAATGTGAATTCCTGGATGCATTTGTAAAATCATCTCTCAAATATGTACTTCCTCATTTCTAGAGGTTGATTTCTATTTCAGTCACATCGGGATTATGTTGATTTGTGCTTGACAAGCTAGGTCAGGCTTGACAAAGCCCTGGCTGGGATGATTTAATTGGGGATTGGTCCTGCTTTGAGCAGGGGGTTGGATTAGATGACCTCCTGAGGTCCCTTCCAACCCTGATATTCTATGATTCTATGATTTTGCACTTGTCTAAATTCCTCTGCAGTCAGTTAGGGCCAAGGTTCCTATTTTTTAAAATATTTGTTCTCTAGGTTCATCTGAGAAGAGTGATAATGTGTCATTGTTCCCCTTAGGGAGTTAGCTTCCTGCAAATTCGTGCCTGCCAACATGCATTAGAGCTGGGGTAAACAGGAGTGATCAACAGCCAGGCACACTGCTGTTGGGGCTGCAGTGAAGTGCAGATCTAATGGTACTCATGCAAACTTTAATAACCACAGGAGAGAGAACTCCTGTTGTAAGAAGCAAAGGAGTAAGATCAGCTGTTCTCCTACTTGCTAAACGAGTGCCAGTGTTGGTTTGCATATGTTAAGAGAGGTTTCAGAGTAGCAGCCGTGTGAGTCTGTATCCGCAAAAAGAACAGGAGGACTTGTGGCACCTTAGAGACTAACAAATTTATTTGAGCATAAGCTTTCGTGAGCTATTTCTTGCATCCGATGAAGTGAGCTGTTAGTCTCTAAAGTGCCACAAGTCCTCCTTTTCTTTATACGTTAAGAGAGTGGAATGTGGTGGCTCAGGGAGCTGGCAATGGGGTTATAGACCTGAATTAGCAAAAGGGCCTCTAGTTTTTTGGGGTGTCTCAGTTTCTGGGAGCTCAACTTGAGACACCCAGAGCCAGATTTTCAGAGGAGCTGAGCACCTGCAACTCCCCTTGAACTCAGCTGAAATTGCGGGTCCCTGGCCCTGCTGGAAACCACGCTCCTTGTGTGTGACGTGCACAAGGCAAATAGCCATTCCGTTAGTGCTGAGCACAGGGTGGATGCATGGAGAAAGGATGGTGGTGTGGGGAAGGCACCAGACTGGGGCCCTTGAGCTGGAGTTGATTCCTGATGCTGATGCGGGTTTCCTGAGCAGCTTTGGACAAATCACTCCATGCCTCAGTTACCCACCTGTAAAATGGGGATTAATGACGGTCCCCAGGAATTATGAGGTTGCTTGGTACCATGGTGATGGAGGCCGTATAGGTACCTAGGACACCAGAGAAAGTAGCTGTCAACACTGCAGACGTTGGAAAGATCAATGTGCTGCTGTCCATCTCTTTGCTGTGGGAGGAGCCTCATGTTAAAAAAAAAAAAAAAAAAGCTCGTCACACGGCATGCGTGGAATTTGACTGTCTGAATTACCATGCAGGCTGCCATGCCAGGAGTCAGATCCTACATGAGTCTGGCTGGGTTCTTTTGCTTTGGTTTTGGAGGTGAACAACCTCAGGAACATTAGAGTGGAGCTTGGTGTTTTGAACAGGAGACCTGGCTATTTGAAATTGATGGTGATAACACTGGCTCAAAACCAGAAACAATTGTGTACAATAATCAGCTGGGAAAAGGGATGTGATCCGAATGCAAAGAGGGGACATATATGAGAAATGCCAGGGCACAGCACAGTGCATCATTCATGATCGAGATCCAAGCATCATTCATGATCGAGATCCAAGCATCAGCAGATGTTTAGTGTCTCTCACAAAGCATTGTCCTTGTGACCTGTCTCATTGGGGAAGACAAGGAGATTCCTTGGTTTGTTCTGTGGGAAGCAACCGATAAGTGCTCAGAGACTGTGAAAAGAGCAGGCAGCTGATGCTCCATACTCATGTCAACCTACTGAAACAGGTTTATTGTGGCAATTAGAGTTGAAACCATGTTGCTAGTTTGAAAATGGGGAAGGATCCAGGAGGAGACAGCAGAGAGAAGTGAGGACCCCAAACAAACAATCCCGGTATTTCTGTTATTCCATTGTCCTCCCAGCTCAGTCCAAACTCTCCCCTCACCGAGCTAACAACTGAACCCAGATCTCCTGGTTCAGGACCAGATCTCTAACCACAAGACTGACCATCTTCCATAGGGACCAGAAGTCACTTCAGTCTTGGACCTCCCTGCTGGTGACTAATCACAACAAGGTCCAACAGTGTCAGTGCTAGGGGCTTCTCTGCACCAGGAAGTGCAGAGACATGGCCAGCCTAGAAGGCCCCTTCCAGAGTCCCCCCAGCCCTGATTTCTCATGTCACATGTGTAATGTTTCTTGTTTCCTGGTGTGTTCTTCTGAACACTGACTAGAGAAGGGCTCTTTTCATAGGTGTTTCCAGGCAGCCTCCTCACTCCTTGGACATTTCTGCCTCTAAGAGAAGATGACTCAAGGACAAACATAACTTCATTTCCCCCCCTCCCACTTGGTCGGGCACGATTCAGCCTCTGGGCAAGCTGGCAAGGACAATGAGGAGGGAAGCCTTCCAGAGGTCTGAGCCTCATTAAGGCCCATTCTAGGTCTCAATGAAGCCAATGGAAAATCTACTTCTTCCTCTGCGTGTCTGGTTCATCTGTCATTACGTTTAGGGCGACTGGATGATGAGGACCAAATTCTGCCCTTAGTTATGCTGCTGAAAGGCTACTGCAGTTGGGGACACTTGCCTGGTGCTGTGTTCATGCTGGTTAGCAGATTACAAGCATTGCTGGCTGCTTTGGTTAAACCTGATCACTGCTAGAGCCAGTGCGTAATTCCTCCTCCTCTTCCTCCCCACCCCCGATCACAGCCTCAGAAACGACTCACCTGCCTCCTAGCAGTGCTGTCGCGCTTAAGGAAGGATCTCAGTGGAGTTACAGCGGTGTAAACTGAGGTTAGGTTTGGCCCTGAGTCAGCCTCTAACATACACTAGCACAGCCGCTTCTCAAAGACATGCCCCATCACTTGGCTTAGCAAGTTCCCAGGCGGCAGCCAGAGCTCTGCTCGCTGTCAGGTCACCGAATGGCAGTTTGCCGTTGAGCAACAGATCTTGGTAGCCTTGTGGCGTGTCCGAGCCCTGTGGGGCAGGGAGCTGTTGTGTGTGTTACACCTTTCTGACTGAGCCGGGCCAGAGACAGCTTCCATTCCCAGCTCTCTGAAAGGTCGTTCCCTGCAATGACAGGCTTAAAAGATTTTGTGTGTGTGTGTGTGAGAGAGAGAGAGTGAGAGAGAGACCCCAAGCGTGCACTGGATCTGTTGTGGAGCTGGGCATGAAGAGGAAAATGGGATCAGAAATACCACTTCATTTCCCCCTCAGTCCCGCCGGACTCCAGAAGCAGTTGGGCCCAGACGTGAACTTCTCGGTATAGCTGTGACAGGTATTGCAGCCGCATGCAGTATCTTAGGGGGAACATATTGTGTTACGTGTGTGTATCGCTGTGGGCCAGGGATACTATGTATGATCGTGTTCTTCTACATCCGGGAGAGTTAACACAACTCCTCCAGGGATTAAAACAGTGGGGTGAATCACTCAGGCTGCAAACCCCCCCCCAAGAGGTAACTCCCCTGGGCCAGTTTGAATAGATTGGTTCATACTGGGTTTTCCAGAGACCAAGAGACAAAGGAAGGACTTTTGGCATAACAAGGCTGAGTTGAAACTGATTCAGAGCCTTCTTTCTGACTCAGCAAACAGGCAGGACCCCCTGTCCATGGGCCCCAGTCCTTGTGAAAGAGTTGGAAAGACTTTGGCCTACGATGGCACCATCAGGCGGAGGGGTGACCGCTGGTAAGCTGTTAGCATGCGCACAGGAACTTTTACAGCTTTTTACATGTTTTCCCTGTACTGCTTTTACTAAAGAATAAAGGTGCTTTCTTAGACTGAGCTGAGTGGTCCCTTGTAACTGCACACAAGGCACTGTTCGTAACCTGCAGCGAGAAAGCAAAGCACAGGCACTGACCATTAGACAGCCTGGCTTTCTGGAGATGCCCCACTGTAAGGCAGGGAGCTCTGCAGCCTTAAAACCCTGTTCAGGAGGGGAGAGAGGCATGGCTCTCCACCCAGTGATGGCTGGGAGCTGGAAACCTCAAATGGCTACCCTTGAGGGACCACAGAGGGGAAATACAGGAGCCCTTACTCTGACAATGGGCTGAACCAAAACTCTACATCCAATCTCTCAAGAGTCAAATTTGGGCCCCTATTCAGCAAAGCACCTGCTGTTAGCTTTTGTCATGATAATGTAACAAATTGTAACTATTCTGTATATGCATATATCTTGCACTCATGGATATTGAATAGACGTGGAGGTATGGATATGGAGGTATAGACATAGACTGATTATTACTTGTTTTGCAACAGTGTCTATGGACCCCGGTCAGGGATCAGAGCCCCCTTGTGCTGGGCACGCGCTCTCTCTCTCTGTAACCCTGCTTAATTATTAGATCTCATTCATGTAATGATCTCACAGTCTAATCGATGGATGTTGACCAGAGTGTGTGATAGGAAGAATGTACCTGCTGACTCACTCGATTATTACAATTGAAAGAACCTTTTAAATGAATTTCCTTTTCACCTCTACTGCTGCTGCTATTTTTGTTTTCTACAACTTGCCTTTCATTCACGCTGGACACAGAAAGCAGAATGGTTTGTTTCACTTTATAGATTTCTTGCAGTAACGTATTGGTGCAGTGTTTGTGTTTCCAGCGGTGGTCTGCGTGGAGATGTATGTGTTGGGAAGGACTATTGTTTAATGTTAAATTATGAAATCCCGTAACTTTAAGGGTTTGCATTAGGTTTCCCACTTATTGAAGGTTTGGTAAATCTTTGTTTCATACGTCAACATTGCTTTTAACCTATCTGGCAATGTCCCTTTAAAATTTCTTTTCTGAAAAGCTCCATTGTGGCCTAAGCAAATTCTAGCCTGGTGTAATATTGTTCCAGCAGTTCCCTGCTTTCCCTGAGCACACAGCCAGAGGATGACTTCAGCAAGTATATGTTATGCTATTTTCCAGACATGGCCCATAGCAACTGCTGCCTGTCTCATTTCTTAAAGCAGAGCCTGCCTGGAAGCTGCTTTGAAGATGATACACCCAAGGGCTCAATATCAAATGGCAGCTTCTGTAAGGATGTGTGATTTATTCAAGACAAAAGAAACAAGAAAACCCAACCAACACACCCAGCCTGCTGAGCACTAGGGAGGACACTTTGGTTATGCCTGAAATAGGATTTTTAAGCGAATCTACAAGTGACGCTGGGTGTATGCATTTTTCATTGCTTTTCATGCAGACTGATTAGCACATCAATGGAAGTGGGCAGAAACCAGAATTCTCTCCTTAAGTTTGCACAATAGAGAGTGTTAAAAGAAAAGCTACCTGCTTATTCTCTCCCTGGATTCCTAGCAAAACCCTGTTGATCTTTCCAGGGTACATTTCCACCACTTGTCATGGGCCCCATCTTACCACCAGCTTTATATTAACAGGCAGGAGAGCATCACCTAGACTGGTTTGGGTTCCAAGCTAATCACTGAGAATCATACTGGTTGCAAAAGTTTTGCTTGGCGAGCTGTTTGTGAACTGCTCCTGCTGTGCTTTGGGTGTCATTAGTAATAAATATTTGCTAAATAGTTTCCACAAGTAATTATCAGGGTCACTCGTGGCCGATTTGCTTCAGGGATGAGTTACAAACAGGGTTTGTGTTGTCTGACTGGTCCCCTGAGTTGCGAGGAATGTTTCTGCTCCCTCTCCCCCAGTGCTGAGATTCGTTGGATGGAGGCTGTGGATTTCCCACAGCAGGTTGGCTAAGTGTGACATCACCAGAGTAGCAGCCGTGTTAGTCTGTATTCGCAAAAAGAAAAGGAGTACTTGTGGCACCTTAGAGACTAACCAGTTTATTTGAGCATAAGCTTTCGTGAGCTACAGCTCACTTCATCGGATGCATTCAGCGGAAAATACATTGTCTTTCCACTGAATGTATCCGATGAAGTGAGCTGTAGCTCACGAAAGCTCATGCTCAAATAAATTGGTTAGTCTCTAAGGTGCCACAAGTCCTCCTTTTCTTTTTGTGACATCATCATGTCTCGGTTATTCTGGAATCACTTTCCTCAACAGTCCCGCACTTTGCATGAAATGAAGCAGGGTGGGGTGGGATTTGTTACTTCTGAAGTATCCAGTGGTGGTTCCTTATTGGTGGTGGCAGATACGAGACTAGATGGTCTGAGCTAGTGAGGCACAGCCTCTGTTTCAAAGGATGGTATCGCAAGGGTGAAAAGAGCTCTCTCTCTCTCTCTGCACGTTTCTGAATTGCCGCACTGTGCTGCGGGCACCGATTGATAATCGATGGGTAGAGCAACGTATTTTCATCTGTTCTGTGCTCAAGACTTCTTTCCTAGTCCTCTTTTCCCCCCTTGTCCCTGGTGTTTGAGAGAGAAGCTGGAGTCAGATAGCTATGCAATGTCAAAAATATCACCTAGCCATCCGGCAAGCCGGAAACCTGATTCGCAGAGCTCGAACCCCTGCAGCCCTTCCTCTGCACTTTGCGTGGAAAGCTCTGAGCTGTGGCTATTGATAGATGTGTGTTTCAGGGACGCCCGGAGGTGTCTGAAGTTCTTCAAAAGAGCACACAATGCCTGGCTTTTCTCAGGGACCCGACCTCCCCCTGTGCTCAAACAGACACCAAGCCCTTTCGAAGGAGGCAGCTGGGGGAGGGAAGGTGGTGATAAAAGTTCTTGTCGGTGACTCATTTTCTAAGCAGAACAAGAGGTCACCATGCAGGCCTTCAACAGAGGCTTTGTAGGCCTCTGTCACGCTGTCTGTGAACAAAGGAGTCTTCTGGGGAAGGCAGGTGAATTTTCTGCCTTCATGTCCCATCCAGGTCAGTTTATTCTCTAACAAGCCCCATTGGTGCATCTCCCTTCATTGTGTAATCGCAATGGCATAGCAGGTTCCCCGATAGGCTCTTCCGTCTGCATCGCGTCGTGCAGAGTTTTAGCCGTCAGTCTCCCTCCCTGACAAAAGAATTGCAAAAGCTTCCCTGAGCTACCTCCTAATTAACGTGAGGCAGCAACTGGTGCCAATGTACGTGTGGGGCATTCATTTCAACAGGAGGCACTCAGCCGGTCAGGGGAACTCGCCCGCTCCCCGTTGAAACCTTTGCCACCTGTCCCTAGCATGGGGGAGGCTGTTCTAATGCGAACACACTGGGCAGGGGATCCTACGCTCCAGACCCCATTACCCAGGGGCAGGAGTTTTCCGTCAGGATGCGTCACGTCCCCACACAAGCACAAATGTTGGGCGGCTAATCCTTCCTAGACTGAAGCCAGGGAAGCTCAAAGGGAGGGCACCTAAATCTAAATTTAGGCAGCCAGCTAACTTGTTGGATTGTCAGAGATGCTGAGCACCCACAAATCATCACAGATAGACTGAGCTCTGTGGGTGCTCTCCGCCTCCAAGAACTAGGCCACGTTTGAAGATGTGCCTAGCGGGGGATTCAGGAGCCTAACTTTAGGCCCCACATCTCAGAATGTTTCCCTCAATCTAGCCCTGGCTCCAAACTTTTAGGGGTCTGACTCCCTGAAGTACTGGATGCTAGAGGTAATTCTCTGGGATGCACGGACTTGGTACCCATCAAATCCTGTGTCGCAAGGCCCATTAATACTGATTATCCAGATTAAACACTGCACCTGATTATCTTGCTGATCATCCCTCTCGGTAATTTAATCAGGAGGGGAGTTGTGAGGCCAGGATAATATGGAAATAATGGACTGTCTCCTCCTTGCGCATCCATAGGGTTTAGAATTCCTGTTTATGGCAATAACTTTAATGCCTCGAATAGACAGATGTGCAATGTGGCAGCACTACGGATGCTACAGGGAACCACATTTTGGGATTTCCTGGGTTTTTTTGCATGTGAAATTTCAATTATTGTGGGTCAATGAGGGGCTTGGGGGAATCTTTGTATTTAACTTTTTTGATTTCTAGCAAAAAAGCCTGTGTGTGTAGGGACAGAAATGTGCAGCCAATCAAACAAACGTACACAGGAGGGGGGCATCCAGCCCAGTATGAGGAGCCTTATTGCCGAGGCAGTGAGCTCTGGTAGGGAGGTCTCTTAGTTTAGTGGTTAGAGGAAGTGCTGGGTGAAGAAGACACACGTTCTAATCTCATCTCTGGCAATGATGCTCTGCGTGGACTGGGACTGGCTTCCTTAGACCCATATTTTCAAAAGTGTCTACTGACTGGGCTGTCTTAGCTTTCTGGTCCCAGCGTGAAATGTTTTAGCCCCGATTGTCAGACACCATGACCTCAACTAGAGCTATGAGTGTTCTGTGCCTCTGAAATTCAGACCCAAAGGCCCAGATCCTCAAAGACTCGAGAAAGGGGGAGTGTTTGGGGGGCAGCTCTCTGCCTTGCTTAGGCTGTATTTTCAGTCCTTTATCTTGGCCTGTAATGGCTACAGATTGTAGTAGCCCTCAAGCCCTTTGCGGGGCAAGTGGGAATGGCCTCTGGGTCAGAGCAAAGGGAACTTTAATTAATCTTTGTGTACTGTCCCCTGACTTACCCAGGAATCTGCCCCCATTTGGTCGTATTCATCTCCGATGTAACTCTGCAGATTCCCACTCTGGCTTCCCAGATGCCTGGGATGAGAAGTGGGCCGGTGGGTAGTCTGAGTACACATTTAAATACAACCTTGCCATCGTGAGGATCCTAGACTGATCCCATTGTAAGAAATACACCAGGAGTATGAATACTGGATGCCATGGTAGTTCCCACACTGCATGTGCTCTGGCCGCTAGGATGGGAACAGGCACCAGGGACAGAACCGGCCAGCTGAGCGTCTCTTATTCCATCCAGTGGAGGGCAGACATGCACATCTGCTGGAGCCAGAGAAGGATATTAATTAGTTCAAAATCACTAACAAAGCATGGCACATTTACACAGCACTTCACTACAACAGAGCAATGCATAGTCCTGGCCTCGAGGACCTGGCAACTGAGGGGAGCAGAAAGAGAGCAGGCGAATGTTGTATGAGAACAGGGAGCTCATTGCAGATGCAGGGAGAAAACAGCCTGAAGGTGGGAGCAGGAGGAGATGCAGGGAGAAGGACAGCAGGAGGCAGTGAGAAGAGGGAGAGGGGGATGGGGCAGGATTATATAGGGGCCTCCCGTGGGATCAGCCATGTCGTGTAGGTGTGCTAATGTCATATTTTTAGTGTTTCCTGTGTGTGCGGGGCTGTGACATGAGAGTGGGGGGGGGGGGTGACGTGTCCCTGCTTAGGAATGAGTCAGCTCCCAGGAAGGCTTGGATACTTTCTCTTCTTCCCTCCTCTCACCCCCCTGAAGTCCCACCATCCCCTGCAGGTCTCCCAAGCCAAACCCTTGGCCAGGCTTTCAGTGCCCTGCTTTACTGAGCAGATGCTGCCCTTCCCAGGCACTCAGGAGAGCGATAGGTAACTAAACTAGAAACATTTCCAGCAAATGCTCTGACTGTATTCTTGGCTCATTTGCCAAGTGGTGCTTGTCTCCGTTCTCGGGGCTGGCTGGAACGGGATCATTTGTATTTATATGGGAAAACAAAGGAGTCACTTTCCCCAGCAGCTCCTGCCCTTCCAAAGCGAAGGCATGAACTCTGGCAAACCAGGCTAAGAGGGGACTTTTTGGATGATCCCTTTGAGATAGTGGCCGCGTGTTCCTAGATTCCAAGGCCACATGAGACCATTATGATTGTCTAATCAGACCTTCTGTGTAACACAGGCCAGAGACCTGCCCCCAACATAATTCCTGAGCAGACCTTTTAGGAAAAAAATCCAATCTTGGTTTAAAAATGGCCATTCGCTTACATGTATACCAACGAAATGTGCTCAGCTGTACATCCTTGTCACAGTGTCTTTCTGGAGCGAGGGAGATGCCTCGCTTTGGCGTTCGCGAGCAAGAAAACTTCTGTCCTTCTGGTTGCCCTGAGAGAGGAAGGAGGCTCTGCTAGGGGCACCCCTGCAAAGAAATCCAGCGGCAGTTGTAGTGCTGGTCCTTGCAGCACACGTGAACTGCTCCAGCCTCCGCCCGTTCAGAAGAACTCTGGGACTTTTGATCTCCAGGTGGGAAAGGGCACCCTGCTGACCAGCAGAGCACATGCCCTGGAAAGGGGAGGTGGCTGGGGAAATCATCTGGCTGCCTGGGGCAGAGAATATAGGAGGAGAGCCCTGTGCTTAGTCCGAAGGGTGGACGTCAGAGTGGATGCAGAGGCAAGGTCAGTGCTGCACAGTAGAGACTGGAAGCAGGGAATCATCCCAGCAGCTGTCCTGGCTGGGGCTAGCCAGTTGTGGGGAGCTTGCCAGGAATCAGCTGGTTCCTGGGGCAGGGAGGCTCCCTAGGAGGAGAGAGAAGCAAGGTTTAAGAGGACATGCTGCGGCTGCTGCTGCAGGCTGGAGCGGAGGGAAGGAGCAGACTTACCGGTAGCTTGGTCGTGATGCTTTGAGGGTCCCATGCCCCTGCCGGGGGACAAGGCTGAACGGATGGTGGAGCCCGAGCTGCAATTAGCACCCTGTCCCATGGGAACCAGCAATTAGCACCAAGAGCCTGGCCGCCGAGTCTGTTTGAAAGTATATTCGCGTTGCTTGTATTACGGTAGCACCTTGGGGCACCAGCAGTGGTCGGGGCCATAAGAGATTAAGTGACTTTTCCGAGCTGAGCTGGGAATTGAATGCTGGGCCAATGCCATCACCGGGACACCTTGCTTTGCCTGCCAGGGGCAGGAGGCTTAGACACTTGAACCCAGATATTCTGCTCCCTGGTCGAGATCCCTGGACTGGCCTGCCACCTGAATGCTGCACAGGACCCTTTATATATTTCAGCACGGGAGAGTGGGGAGCGTATCTCTCAGCACACCCTAGGAGAGATTCTGCACCCAGCTGTCAGTTATGCCCAGTGTTTATATGTGATTCCTCGGCCAGCAAGCCAATACGTACTTCTGACCTGATGCATTTTATTAGCCTTGAGCTTTCTTGATAATTTATGCATGTGTGCTGTGAAATCAATAGAACCCTTGAAAAGGGAGGGTGGGTTTGTACATTGTATGGAGCATTGACAGGAGACTCAAGGAGCTTGGCTTGTTTAGCCTAACTGAAAGAAGGTTGAGGGGAGATATGATTGCTCTCTATAAATATATCAGAGGGATAAATACCGGAGAGGGAGAGGAATTATTTAAGCTCAGTACCAATGTGGACACAAGAACAAATGGATATAAATTGGCCACCAGGAAGTTTAGACTTGAAATTAGACGAAGGTTTCTAACCATCAGAGGAGTGAAGCTTTGGAATAGCCTTCCAAGGGAAGCAGTGGGGGCAAAAGATCTATCTGACTTTAAGATTAAACTCGATAAGTTTATGGAGGAGATGGTATGATGGGATAACATGGTTTTGGTAGTTAAATATTCATGGTAAATAGGCCCAATGGCCTGTGATGGGATATTAGATGGGATGGGATCTGAGTTACCCAGGAAAGAATTTTCTGTAGTATCTGGCTGGTGAATCTTGCCCATATGCTCAGGGTTTAGCTGATCGCCATATTTGGGGTCGGGAAGGAATTTTCCTCCAGGGCAGATTGGAAGAGGCCCTGGAGGTTTTTCGCCTTCCTCTGTAGCATGGGGCCTGGGTCACTTGCTGGAGGATTCTCTGCTCCTTGAAGTCTTTAAACCACGATTTGAGGACTTCAATAGCTCAGACATAGGTGAGAGGTTTATCACAGGAGTGGATGGGTGAGATTCTGTGGCCTGCATTGTGCAGGAGGTCAGACTAGATGATCATAATGGTCCCTTCTGACCTAAATATCTATGAATTATAACCCACCCGTGTCCACCTGGGGCTTCCTGGTTGTTGCTGTGCTGCGTGCAATGGCTATGTGGAACTTCATGGCAGCAAGGAAAGAATCCATGTGGTCCTACTTTGAAAGCACAAGCTCCCTGCCCTTTGAGTTAAAGGAGAATCTCCATTAGCTGTTAGCAGTATAGGTGCTGTGACACACAAATGTTCTGATTCCATCTCAGGGAGGGCAGTGATAGCCATACTAGCCAGTTCTTTACAACACTATATATACATTTGCCATGGAAAAATTAAGTCCTAGCATAAAGATGACTTGGTTAGTGCCAAAGCAGGATTCAGAACATCCCTCGGAGAGTTCCTGGTACATTTTCTGGCACATCCTATTTTGTTTTAGGTGTTTATGATGCCACTGCAGGAAAAATCAGACGTGGGAAGTCCCTTTCTAATACTTTGTTTTAAAGTGTATTTGTAACTGTAAGTTCAAGCTAGGTTCCCATTAGTGATCTGACCCCATCTCTAGTTACACACATTCTGTTAGGGATTTAGGATCAGAAACAGATTTCTTTTTCCCAAAAGCTGTGCAGGTCACCTCTAGTGTTTCTCTCTTAGAGCAAAGCCCCTGGTTGCTGCAGCAGGCACAGGGAGGGCTAAAGAGCATGAATGAGGAGCCAGTGTCCTCCTCTGCCGCAGGCAGAGAAGAAACAGGCCCTCTTAACGCCCTGTTACTAGAGAGGAGAGTGGAGGTTCAGAGCAGAAGCTGAGAAACTTTGGGTAGCTGAATGAGTCTGGACATTGAGTTACCAGTTCTAGTGTTTCCAAGAGAGTCTTCAAAGGTACCTGCCAGACACAGTTGTGGGACTATTTATAAGTGAATCCGAGAAGATTTATATTTATATTATAATATTATATTTATTATATTATTTATTATATTATATATATATATTTATTATATATATATAATATATATAATATATTATATTATATATATATATTTATTATATTATTTATTATATTTATATTATAATATTTATAAGTGAAGCCGAGATTTCCTGATGCTGCCTCTGGGAGAGGAAAGAAAAGTGCCTGGAAAGGAGAAGGGGGGACAAACTCCAGGTGCCACAGGAAAACAAGAATCTGGGTCTGGGCTTCTGTGAGAGGGGGAGAATGGCAACATACTGGCCATGTGCACTGCTGGGGTAGGTGGGACCCCGCCCCACTGACTGCCCTGGTTACTCCCTGGATGCTCACAGTGAGTTTGGCCCAAAGACTTTGAGGGGGACATGCCTGGTGGGCCCAGCCAGATCCCAGCTGGACGGGCGTCCTCACGGTGGAGACAAGCCGCACAGCTGGCATGTGTGTTGGCAGCCAGAGCAGAGCATGACACAGATGCTGAGAGTCAGGGAGGCACCGTGGTGCTCCTGCCTCTAGCATGCACCTGGGTAGCCGTGTGCTCGCTGCAGTATGCCGGGGCAGCCACGCTGCCAGAGATGCCGCTAACGTCACCAGGAGGGATCTCCACGCCACCTCGTCGTCCTCCACTAACGGGACTGCGAAAAGCCCAGAGGGAGGAGCCCGCTGTCTGGCTAACAGGATTTAAATAACTTGCAGCTGGCCAGGTCACCTGTTCCCATCTAATCCCAGGCTGAAAAAAATATCTCCTCTCCGAATCCCCCCAGTCTGTTTATTTGTTCCTGTGCTTATATCGAACTGTCCCTGAAAAGGGGCCACATAAGTGTTTAGAAAAGGCTACAGCCGGATGCTAGGTATAATTAAACTGTGACAATGGGGAGGGATGCGGTCGGAAGGGAACGTATATACCCAGCTAGTCGTTAAACTGCTGATTCTTCTCTTATGCCTCCAAGACCTTGGCCCACAGGTTAGAGGTGGGCCACTATATGGGTGGGGGAAGACATGGTTCAGAGTGCAGTGATGAGTGAACTGCAGAACGGACCCACTGCCCGGGTACGTCTTGGGAATCAGATGTCGGCACCTTTTAAATCAATATGAGGTGTCGGGCAAGGCTGTGTCTTAGCCCCCGCGCTCTTTCGTCGGGCAATGGATCTCATAATGCAGCATTCCGTCAGGTCCACAGGCATTGATTGTTCATCTCTGTCTCACACCTTGACTAGGCGGATGATGATGATCTTCTAGTACAGAGCCCCGACAGGTTTTGCAAGGCACTCCAGCAAATGGAAGAGGAGTTGGCTACCGTCAGCCACCATGTTTCGTGGTCAAAAGACAAAGCCGCAAAATCTAGGACCAGGTCCAATCTCATCTCCAGCTTTTGCTATTTGGGTTCTGTACTCATCAGTTCCTCCAACTCTCACCTCCTCAACACTCTCATCAGTTCTCCATTGGATTGGCATCACAGTATCTGCCATGGGTCATTTACAACGAATGTGGAATCAGCATCATCTCAGCACAACAACCAGTTCAGGATCTGTTCAAGCTGTATGCTCCCATACTGTTGTACAGCTGTGAAACATGGACTCTGTGCCGCTCAGACTGGGCAAAGCTGGACGCTTTCCACACAAAAGGCCAATGTCGTATATTGGACAATAAGTGGAATAACTTCATCTGTAATGCAGATGTTCATGGTCGCTCCGGTCTAAAGACTACTGGGGCCATTGTCCGCAGATGGCATCTTATGCTTTTCGGATGTGTCACGAGAATGACACAAGACATTCCAGCGAATGCCATTCTCCGGGTGGCTTGTAACATCCAGGATAAAATTCCACCAACCGAGGGGTAGAGGTGGCCCAGCAGCCGACCCCCTCTTACCTGGGTGCATCAAGTCTGTTCTGATGTTGGACTCTTGACGCGTCGAGCCCTTGTGGCTGCACAGGAACAGACCAAATGGCAAATGATTGCTACAGTCACCCGTTTGGCTAAATGCTAGAGAAGAGAAGAATGCAGTGTAGGATTGTGTGTCTGGTACTTCCAGCCCAGATGGACACTTGTATAGAGAAATTGGGTAGCTAGTATTTATGCTGTTAACTAACCCTATTTTCATGCCTTGCAAAGGGCACACAGGCTAAATCAGGGTCTGGTGAAAAGTTGACCCACTGGGTCAACCTGTGCTAAAGACTACTGACCTACTCTGGGTGAATGGGAGAATGGGATACAAGGCTGGGGAAGATCAGTGCCTCAAATGTGTTGAGATCCTCAGCTGGCAGGAGTTACGGAAGTGCAAACCAATGTGAAGTGCCCACTTTTGAAGTATCCCATTCTTTCCAGTACAGTTTTGTTTTGCTTTTAGTTAGGGACTCTCGTCCATTAGAGCAACAGATAATCACTGATCATTTGCATGGTTTCTTAAGAGGTTTCCTCTCTCAACATTGAAGCATCTGTATGTAAAAGGCCATCAAAGCAGAGGAGTTAACCAAAGGCTGTGATGACAATAAGAAGGTGCTTATGGCGAAGACAGCGGACAAGCATTGTGACACAGAACCAGAGTTTGACAGGAAATTGTTTTCCCATCCTGGGATAATTCTGAGATTTTTGAAAAATTTTCGTGTCCTGAGTTGAGACAAAAAGTCAATCTTGAATGTTGTTGTGAAGATGGTGAAAATCAGAAAGGAAAAAAAAAGGGGGGGGGGGGACAATTGAGACATTTAGTTTTCACATGTTTGAAACTTTTTGTTTCTATTTTGACCTTTAAAATTTTTTTTACTGTAGTTAGCTTAAATTTCAAAACGGTCATTTCAAACAAAAAAAAATACTTTTTTTGTTTTGAAAATGTCTAAACATCCAAGTTTATACAATTTTTGAAAACTTTTTTTCAAAAATATTTCCCAAACAAATTCATCAAAACCAGCCCCCTCCTGCGACCTGTTACAATTTTGCTGAATCGGCATTTTCTGATTTGAAGAAAACATTTCATTAAAAAAATTCCTGACCAGTGCCCCACGGAACCTTTCAAAGCCAGGGACCCAAATCTCCTTACATCACAGAGCTCCGACAACCTGCCTGGAATCTAATGTCCACAGCCAATTTGAACATTAATTTTCATAATTCTGCCTTCTCATCTAATCCTGCCACTCGTCTGGTGACTTGATGGCAGCTGAAGTGTAATATGTTGAAAACCGAACTCCCAAATCTTTATTCTATAGCCCTCTATCCTCCTCTTTTCCCCACTTCTTATTACTGCTGATAGCACCACCAGTATCCCCGGCACTCGGGCCCACAACCTAACCAGCCGAGAACCACCATTGTGTTGCCAGTCATTGCATGACACTGATATGTTCAGGCACCCCCTCGAATGCTTTACTGGTGAGCTGCTCCCCTTCATCATCCCTTTGTCTGCACCTCCATAGTCATAAGCTTTTCAGGACAGCAACCATGTCTCCTTTGTTGTTTGTACAGCACCTCGCACACCCTGAGCGTTGCCGGAAACCAATGCTAAATAACAGTAACAAACACACAATGTTGCATTGTGGCTGCAGAAGCCACAACTCTGCTGCTATAATGGTTTTGTGGAGCAACTTACTGGGGGGCAGGTCTCTGAAGGTAGGGGTGATGCAATGAGGAAGGATGCATTAACCTTAGCACTCCCCCAGGCAGTGCAGAAGGGTGTGTGGTGATGGCCCTACCCCATGTGGTTATCTAAGGCTGAGGTTCTGGGACAATGCACTTTGATCCAGTGGGTTCCCTGTCTCCATGGAGAGGGAGTTCCAGTCTGGCCCAGTATCTGCCCAGTCCTCAGCTAGCACCAGAACTTCTGCTTTATAGCCAGAAAGGGAGCTCATTTGCTCTCTGCCCATAAATCTCATTCCTGTGGGCCAGGCATAGTCTGGTCAGCTGGCCTTCAAGGAATTGTTTTATAAATCAGTGAAGATGGCGTCTCGCTTTGCTCTTCGCAGCGACCACTGGCTATGTAAGTGTTGATGTAGGGGGCTGGCAGACATGACTTATGAGGAGAGGTTGAGGGAACTGGGATTATTTAGTCTGCAGAAGAGAAGAATGAGGGGGGATTTGATAGCTGCTTTCAACTACCTGAAAGGGGGGTTCCAAAGAGGATGGATCTAGACTGTTCTCAGTGGTACCAGATGACAGAACAAGGAGTAATGGTCTCAAGTTGCAGTGCGGGAGGTTTAGGTTGGATATTAGGAAAAACTTTTTCACTAGGAGGGTGGTGAAGCACTGGAATGGGTTCCCTAGGGGGGTGGTGGAATCTCCTTCCTTAGACGTTTTTAAGATCAGACTTGACAAAGCCCTGGCTGGGATGATTTAGTTGGGGATTGGTCCTGCTTTGAGCAGGGGGTGGGACTAGATGACCTCCTGAGGTCCCTTCCAACCCTGATATTCTATGATTCTAAAAGCCCAGCTTGTGTACAGAGAGACTCTGTTCCAAGAAAACCAGTTTCCTAAATCACTGTGGGTTGCCTTGGGGGTTCTGCTTGGGTCCCAGGCTGCAACACCAGCACACACTGGCCCTAAAATCAGCATAGCCAGCCAGAGGCCAATCCCTCCCAGCTTAGCGGCTTCCTCCAGGGCTACTGTAGAGGTTCCTACGCATCACCCTGGATGTGCTCAGGGTATCCCGACAGCTGCCATGTCACCCCTTTGGGTTGCTGGGAACTGCCACAAGATGCACGGCACATGGTCAGTCCAGAAGGACCCTGATTCCTGGGTCGCGCTGTGAACTTCTTAGCCTCAGCCGAGGAGCTGTGTGTCTGCCTCTGCCAGTAACCTTAGCAAGACTTGAGTCCCAAGTCTACAGCCGCAGCTTTTCGTATCTGGGATGGATAAACTGCCTGGAGCCTGAGGATTTCTTGCTGTCACAAGCTCCCTGCTGGGTGTGCAAAGCTAGCCTGAGTTCACAGCCCGAGCTTCCTTCCCCCTGGAACTTTCAGCCCATGTGTTCTCCACTGGGACTCAGTCCCTCACTGAGCCAAGCTCATGCTGAACTAGAAACATGTGAGTAAAGCTGTGGATGTCAGTGGAGCTACTCGTATGCTTAGAGTTAGGTTTGTGTTTAAACGAGTTTCGGGACCAGGGCCTAACTTAACAAAGGAAGGGCAAATGTCTCACTCATTCAAGGGAACCCACTGCTATTTATCAGGGATAGACGGATAATCCCCATCAGTCAGGCTGGCCCAAGTGGGGGCCCTAGGTACAGCCAGCACACTGCGTTAATTTGATTAGGCTATTTCTTTTCTCCTTTTCTTCACTCCTGGTGGTTCTTCATTCTGCCCTTGTATTTCCTGCTCCATGTCTCACCTTGTTTTCAATGGATTTTTCTTCTGTTCTGCAGCCTCGTTTCGTAATGTCTCCTAAGTGAAACATGAGCCCAATAGCATTCAAGTCAAGTCAGTCTCTCAGTGGGGTTTGAAGCTAGGCAGAAGGTCACCCGTCCCTGTTTGGTGGGCAAATCTCAACAGATTTGGAGGTTCTGCTTGCAATAGCTCCAGATCCTCACCTGAACCCAATTCGCTGGGTCTGGGAGACCCACGCTCTTATTGAGAACAACGGGCTCCACTTGTGGGCTTTGTTGCATTTGTTAATTTCTCACATGTAACATTTTAGAAAGTTCTGCCTTAATCACTCAGTTTAGAGAGACAGCCATGTGGAGAGGAGTGCAGCGGGCTCTGGAGATGGGACAAAGAACCTTTCACGCCCATGTCCTCATCTGTAATTTACTCTTGATCAGCCGTGACGCAGAGCTTGTACCAGCTGATGGCTTTGTGAAACTGGCACTCTGAATGGCTGTCTCACTGAAAAGTAAGGCTTCCTCTGGCCACCCTAGAAATCTGAGCTCCCCTTTCTCCTCTCGGAATGACCCCTCCAGGTTAGGATTAAGGTACGCATCGGGGTGGAGACGCTTGCCTCTGATGACTTTGGCCGGGATGTGACTATGCCACCTTTCCCCTGCACTAAAAGCAGAAGCAGCTTGTATTATTAAGCCCCAATGACTGAACTAGTGATGAACTAATAGCTCTTTATCACAGGAAGGAGAAGAAGGTAATAGGTTTTTTAAGAATTGGCTGTCCAGTTACATGGCCTTTGATTGGCTTGATCTATTGCCATAGGTGATCCATGTCATTTGCTAGCTGAATTTCCTTGCAGTCTCTCTCCTGCCATATTCCTTTTTATTCTGTTTTTGGAAGAGCAAGTTGATTTGCTGTGCTGAAGTAATTAACTTTGTTTTCTTTATCAAGTCAAAAGGGGTTTCTCTGAAATAGATCTGTCCACTGGCTTATATCCAGATTGCATCTCTTCTGCATAAAAGCATCTGACTTCTGCTTGCCAGGATGCTTCTGACCACTCATATCTCTGACAAAGAGCACTCAATAGAATCACAGCAAAATAGTTGGCATAAAGTTATGCATTAAATTGTGATTAGGTACAAATGTACGATGGATCCCAAAGGACCCAGGGGCTGATCCTGCAAGGAACTGAGCGCCCCGATTCCCACTAACTTCAATGGGAGATGAGGGTGCTCAGCACCTTGAAGGATATATCCAAAACTTTGCAGGACTGGGCCTTATGGGTCAGATCCAACTGCCATTAACAGTGATGGAACACATTCTCATGGATTTCAATGGGAATTGGTTCAAGCCCTAAGTGAGTACCTAATGCACTCCTTTTGTTCCAGCCTAGCGAGCATTAACAATCGTGAGTAGAGGGGTGGAGTTTCCAGCTATTCTGGGAAACCACGTGCTAAGGCCCCCTGGTTGATGCTGGAGCTCCATCCAGCATTGTGGAGTTTGGAGTTATATAGCCAAGTTCCGCTTCCACCGATGGTGAAAGCCAGAGCCAGATAAATTCTGGTGAGCATTTTTTTTGTGATCCAGTCAGTGAATTACATACCTTCTCTCTTCGTGAAGCCATTATTAGTTTTATTCACAAAAAATTCATGCAAACAGATTTGTCTTTGTACATATGTTCACAAATAAAATGAATATTAGGAATTGCCTGAAGTTTGCTTGAGTCCCAGTTCTGGCACATGTGTTCACTGAACAGCACCTTACTCCAGGAGTCAATCCGGTGATAGTTTCCTCCCTTCCCAGTCTTCCTCCTTCAATTTTTTGTTGAATTATGGTCAACAAATATTTTTTGTTCAGTGATGACTCCACAGTTAGTATTTTTCCCCTTTAAGAATATTTTCGGAATAACCTTGATGCCATTTCATTGCGAACTGTGCTTTAATGGAATTGATTATGTCCTTGGTTCAAAGGTTGTGGTGCTCTTTGGTCTTTGTAAAACATTTTGGCTCTGAATAGTGATTGCTCCGCTTCTAGATGTTGTTCGTGTGAGGTCAGGGCATGACATCGGCGGACTGTGAGATTTTTGGTATTTTGATTTTGCCATTTATTTCCTCTTCCTGATCTGAAGCTTCTGTGTAAGTGAGGTTTTCCCTCCTTAAGCTATTGAATATTTTTGGCTCTGAAGAGCACGTTTGGTATCCAAACCTTAGCCGTATACTGTATATGTTAAGTACTCTTTCTATTCTCTGTCCACTTACTGCTTCCTAGTTGTTTAACCATGTTGGAGCTCTTCCCTTTCCCTGCTGGACTGCCACAGCCTGTTCCTTGTAACTTCTTGCTCTGGCTACTGCTCATGCCTGAGTGTTGCTCATGCTGTTGGGTACCATCTACAAAGACCTGTGTGGTGCAGGAGCCAAGTTTTGCTTTTCTCTGCCTCCGAGAAGTCTGTTGGGTTGGCTGCCACCACTAGGTTGCTCTTACTCTTAATTCCCAAAGAACAGATGCTCTGGAGCTCAGGGGTAGAACTCTCCAAAGCCCTTTGCGCTGACCTACCTCTGCTCCCAATGGGAGTTTTGGCTTTGGTGGGAGCTGAGTTAGCCCAGTGCTGAGCTCCCTTGAACTCCCCTCTGCAGACGTCTACCATCTGCTCCGCATCAGTCAGACAGAACGCAAGCTTGCTGACCTACAGAGCACATTGTCAGAGGTAGCTACGGTCGCTCAAGCTTTCGATTGACCTCAAGACCAGTTCAGGATTCTCCTGTATTTGTGACTAGCCGCTAGTTCCAGTCAGGAGCTGAACTTCCCCAAAGATTTGGATGTGTTCAGATCTGCGGGGTTGGTTAGGCAATTTCTGTGTAGATAGGGGGCCAGCTGAGATGTCAGAGTTAGGGTTACAAATACAAACTCCCATAATATCTGGGGTGGGGTGTAAAGGGGTTGGATCTGGTCTGGGCCCATGTATGCTTTCGGCCTGCAGTTATTTAATAGTTTTAAAAAATGAACCCAGGTACCCAGGTGCTGAGATGATGGACACCCGTTATACATCAATAAATAAATGTCACATGTTTCGAGCTCGTCTGCCTGTTCAAACACAGGCCCATGTGGGAACCGCGGGTTGCAGATGCTCTGGCTGGCTCTTAAATATCTTTCCTACCAGATGTGCAAGGAGACCAAGCCCTCTCCCCACCCCGCCCCGACTCCAAGTTAGGACTCTACGCAGGAAACAGGTCAATTGCAAGATGTGGACTTCTCTAGAGACTAAACATGATTCAGGGACCCAGGTTTCTCCTGTGACTTGCCCACAAAGTCAAGTTCTAAGCGCTGGCTGCATCTCAGCCCTGCAGAGGGAACAATATCTCAGGGGAAGTCGAGAGTTCTCCCTCCTCCCGTGTGCTTCCCCACAGAATATGGCCAGACTGATGGGTACTAATAGTTTCCTGGTGTTTCAATCTGTAGTACCATAAATGGCTTAGGATATGAGAGAGAGAGTGTGAGTGAGTGTGTGTGTGTGTGTGTGTGTCAGAGGTCCTGAAGTTAACAGCACCCTTGTTTGAAAGGGAGGGCAGCGCATATTGTGCCCAGGTGCCCTCTCTGCACCTTTTTGCCTGCCGTGTAGGACTGTGCCTGGCCTGACTTGTGCAGTCTCTCCTCACATTCAGGGTTGAACACAATTGCCTGGTGCTCCTGCTGTGTCCTGCTCGAGGACTTGCAAGGACAATGCCTCGCTGTGTCGGTTTAGCTATCATGAAAGAACAGAGGATGCCCCTTCTGCACTCTGGTTCTGCTTGTTTCTCATGCAGACTCATACATAGCCATTGCTCAGCTGCGAGCATCCTGCCACTGAGCAGTCTGGTTCCAACATCTGCACCAGCTGCTCAGTGGAGCTCTTTCCTGTCATTTGAACTTGTCCCTCCAACAATATAGTCTGCCATGGCCGTAACTTTACAGACCGCCCCTGGCAGCTGCACCGTTAGAGCCTGACGAGCACTGTAGCCTTGCCAGAGCTGGATAGCTCTCCAGCCTGTTTCTCTGGCAGGGTCAGGCTCCGGCAAACTGAACACCTTCCTTTTCAGCAGTGTCAAGGGACTTTTCTGAGCATCTAAAGTGTCAAATGGTGAGGTTAGGAGGCACCAGGTTTTGCTGCGGCCACAGAGGAACGGGCATCCTGAGAAGAAATAGCACTTGCATTGTTATACGGACTACCCCTCTGAGCTTGGCTGGCACCTATGCCCTAGGGAAACTGGCATACCTCCTGCTAAGCAGGTGCAGTGCCATTTTAACAGGTGGACAGGAGTTTGTCAGCTAAGAGACCACGGACAAGCATCAGATCTGCTTTTTGTGGCCAGCAGACTCCACCCGCCATGTCCAAATGACTGCCTGTCTATGGCACGCCCACCGCAGCTGGGAGAGCTGTGCCATCACCACCACCTTCGACCTGAACTCCAAACATTAGCTTTGCATGGGATTAGAGGGGCAGGGGGCCTCGACCTCGCAGCCCCAGGCCATAGTGCCCAGCATTGGCTGCCAGCAGCATGGTCTAGTGGATAGAGCACTAGTCAGGGAATCAGGAGACCTGGGCTGTATTCCCAGTTCTGCCACTGACCTGCTGGGTCTCCCTGGGCAAGTCACTTCCCCTCTGTGTGTCTGTTTCCCATCCTTGTCCTGTCTTGTTTGTTTAGGCTGCCAGCTCTTCAGGGCAGGGACTCTCTCTCCCTGGAGCTGTACATCGCCTAGCACAGGAGGGTGCTGCTCTTGGCTGGGGACCTCTAGACACTACTGTAATCCAAACACTAAAGGCAAATCTTCTGATGGCTGATCTATGAAATGAGGTTAGTGGGGCTCAGGCAAGGTCCTACTGGACAAGTGCACGCCTTGCAAAACCACCACAACTGGCCCGTCCTAGGCAATCTGGACAGAGAGGCCCAGGACTCAACTATCCTGACTCTGCAAGTCCGGAGATGAGGGCACATTAGTGAGACACTAGAGATGATTTTGAACTACTGCTGAGCATGTGACACCCGTTTCCTGGACCCCCTTCTCCAGCACTGGCAATCCAGCACCTTTCACAAGAACTAAATTCATCCCCATCCAGCAAACTATGGAAGCGCAGGGGTGGGGAAAGGGTTTCCCTTCTGGGAATGCAGTGCAGTTGTAGCAGTGTTTGGTCCCAGGATTTGAGAGACCAGCACATTAGCCAGACCTGAAGACGAACTCTTTGCAGCTCAAAAGCTTGTCTCTCTCACCGACAGAACTTGGTCCAATAAAAGATATTCCCTCCCCGTCCTGTCTCCCTTTTTGGGAATTCGCGGAGAAGTAGCCCGGTGGGACAGCCATTCTGCTGAATCTGTGGGAATACGGCAGCATTTTGTCCTTTGGTGGTTTGAACAGCTTTGTGCTGTAAAGATACATACATTTGTATGTATCTTTTTATTTAGACTCTTGCTGACGCAGGAAGCTGCATGGGATACACATCTGACTTTCACGAGGGGCTGGAGATGCAAGGCAGCATAATATTTTAATGCAGGATGCTGGTCTAAAATCAGGCAGTAACAGTTTCAGATTATTTTATGCTGATAAGGACCTTGAAAGGTGACCTGCAAATGAAAAAAATAAAACAATGGATCTGTTCCCTTGTACGTGCCTCTTTGTATATATGAAGAAGGTGGGTGTGTTTTGCAGAAGGAGGAGGCTTTTATGTTTTGTTTTCTTTTTTTTTTTTTACATTAAAAATGTAGGTCTTATCTATTCTGGTTGCGGGAAGTTATTGTGGTTGACTGAAGAACTAAGAGTAGGAATGTGACATGAGAGATGCCAAGCAAGAGAAACGCGGTTGTTGGAGACTGAAAAATGAGTGGTTTTTTAATTGACTGTTTAGAACTCATAATTCTTGTAAACAACAATTTAACCCAGATGAAAGAAATACTCAGTAGTTAAAGATTCAGGTCTCTCTTCCCTTCAGTTAAGGGCTGGGAGAACTCCCAATCCACATCTCTAGGTCCTCCAAGTCGATCTCCAGCAAAACTGAAGACAAGGCTTGATATTCTAGATATTTGTAAGGTAAAAAACAAGCAGGAAAAATCCTTGAGGCCTTCCTTAAGCTTCATGAAGAAGCCAGGTAAGACACAATCCAGCTTTATCCTTTTCAGGTCACCTGAAAATAAGAGATTCAAAATTTCTTATAAAACCAAGCAATGCAGATGCCTATTGCAGTGGAAGAGCCAAGGTGAGAGATAATATCTTTTACTGGACCAACTTCTGTTGGTGAAAGGGACAAGCTTTCAACACACCTGGTTTCAGCAGTTTTGGGCTATATCCACCAACCTCTCCCATTGTGTTTAATTATCCATGATACTTTGCTTTTCAGTGAGCATATGAGAGCAGTGATTGTAACTGTATATTTAAAATGTGCTTAGTGCTAAAGAGAGGTGCTCCTTCTTATGAATGTATCTATAAATCAAACTAAATAAATAACCATAGAATAAAATATTGTAAGAAAATACCATTTTTGTCTTTGTGTGCTTTGTTTGCACCAACTTTAACTTTATTTTTTGGTTCTGGACTTTTGTGAATAATCTGGAGTTTTTCTTCTCCTTTCTGCAGTTCTCATGCTTCTGGTTCTGTACAGGCTTATGAATCTGCTTAGCTTTATGCACTGTGGGTCATCCCATTGATGTTGACTGAATGGGACTATTTACAGTGCTTAAATTGAAGCCTGTGTGTAAGTCTATGCAGGACTGGGGCCTAAATTGTGCAATCATTTCCCACTCCATCATTCTGTTGAAGTTTACCATTTAAAAATAAATCCGAGTGCCTATATACACAAATTAAAAATATTTGGAAACACACATGAAAGCCAACAGCTAGGAATGCCTAAAGTTTCCCCCTTTAAAATATACAGGAAGGACAGTGAGAAGAAGAATAAACATGAAATATAAGTAAGACAAAACATGGAACCTTAAAATGTTACTGCAGAAGAAAGTAGCCAATCCCTATTGTGAATGACTGGCTGAATTTTGCAAATGAGAAAGAAAGTGAACGAAGATAATAACAATAAAAAGATGGTTAATACAGTGTGATGGGCAGGGGCCAGATTCTCAGATGGTGTCAAAGGTCCTAGCTCCATGACAATGTACGCCACCTGAGCATCTGTGCCCAGATGTTTACTCCCCTGCAGAGTTCTATTATAGTCATTCGGGCTCCAGAGGGGCCCTTCCCACATGGGTCACATTTCAGGACAAAATCTGTATTTAGTTCATTTAAGCCCAGTTGAGGAAAACACTTAAGCAGATGCTTAAATTTAAGTCAATGAGACTTAAGCATGTGCTCAAATGCTTTCCTGAACTGAGCCTTTATTCTTCAAGTGCAGGTTAATGTTCACTCATTATCAATATGTACTATTATGACAGTGTAACATACCCATTTATCTATTTGCCTCGGTACATATATGATGCCCATTACCATAGCATCGGAGTACTAAGCATTATTGCTAAAAGCATGCACGTAAAGGTAACTAGGGAAAGTGATGAACAGCTACTCCTACAATTAAACATTTTTAAATCTGCAGGACTGAATAACTTGAACCCAAGAGTTTTAAAAGAATTGACTGAAGTGTAGAACTGGTCAGGAATTTTTGACCTGAAAATAAGGGATTAAAAAATGAGGGGGCTTTTTTTTTTGGCCCCCCAAATGCTGGTTTGTTGAAGTGGGTTCAGTTTCAACAAATCTGATGACTCAGAAAATTATTGGGAAGACAAATATAGAAATTGCCAAAAACATCCCATTTCAACATTTTCAAAATAAATTTTTTGGGGGTTTTGAGTCTAAACAACTTTTTATTCAAAGATTTTAGAACATGTAGACTGAAAATAAGGCTAATAAAAAGAAAAAAGATCAAAACTTAAACACCGTGTTTTGTAATTCCTGAAATGAAACATTCTGATTGACTTGAAGTTGAACAGAAAATGTTTTGGATTTTCAGTTAATGAAAAGTTTTGAGATTTTAACGGTCAGTATTTGGGACAGGAAATTTTTTCAATAGCTAGCTGTACTGAGGAGCTCTCAGAGCCTTTGATGTAATTTTTTTTCTTTTTTTTTTTTTTTACAAATCTTAGAACCATAGGAAAGGTCCAGAGAGGACTTGAAAAAGAAGCGAATGTTGTGTCAATATTTCAAAGGTAAACAGGATGACCCAGGAACCTATAGGCAGGTTAGCCTGACATTGATCCTGGGCAAACTCATGGAAAAGGTGATCTGGGTTCAATGAGTAAACAATTAAAGGAAACCAAATTGATATCACTTTTTGGTGAAATCAAAGCTTGGCTGATAAAAGTAGCAGTGTTGACATAATCTACTTAAGACTCCTGGAAGGCATTTGGCTAGTACCACACCACAATTTAAGTTGAAAATTAGCACTATACAAAATCAAGGTAGAACATATTAAATGGATTAAAAACTAGCTAACTGGTAGATCTGAAAAAGGAATTTTAAATGGGTCAGCCTCATCCAATGGGCTCTGTTCTTGGCCCAATAGAACATAATTGCTGGTAAAGTTTGCAGGTGACACAAAAATTGGTGGAGTGGTTAACATTGATAAGGACAGGTCAATTCTAAAGAGTGATCTGGATCCCATGGCAAGCTGGGTTCACTGAACACCATCCATTTTAATAGCCAAATACAAGGTTAGACATCTACGGAAAACAAATGTAGGTCCCACTTATAAGATGGGGGACTGTTTCCTGGAAAGTGGTGACTCTGTACAGGACTTATGGATCATGACTGATAACCATGTGCACCCAGTGCAATGCTGGAGCTAAAAGGGCAAACATGACCCTTGGATGAATGTCCAGGATAAGCAGGGGCTATCCACTAGGAGTAAGGAGGTCCTGTTGCTTCTGTATACAGCATGAGTGAGATCATTTCGAGAAAGAAAAGGAGTACTTGTGGCACCTTAGAGACTAACCAATTTATTTGAGCATGAGCTTTCGTGAGCTACAGCTCATGCTCAAATAAATTGGTTAGTCTCTAAGGTGCCACAAGTACTCCTTTTCTTTTTGTGAATACAGACTAACATGGCTGTTACTCTGAAACCTGTCATTTCTAGACTATTCTGTCCAGTTCCAATGGCCATGCTCCCCCCCCCCCCAAAAAAAAGTTTAAACATTGGAAAGGGTTCAGCAAAAAGTTACAAGACTGAGTCAATGTCTGGAAAACCATTCTCATAGAGAAATGGATGGATCGTAATCTATTCAGTTTATCCAAGAGAAGGCTGAAGTGATATGATACAGTCTACAAGGATTTCCACTGGGAGAATGCTTCTGCCAGTAGTAGAGGGCTCCTTAATTTAGCAGACAAAGATGGAGCATGATCCAATGGTTGGATGCTGAAGTTAGATACATTCAGAGTAGAAATAAGGTATCCATTTTTAACAGTGATGGTAATTAACCATCGGAAGAGCTTGTCTGGAGCTGTGGTGGGTTCTCCACCACTTGGAGTTTTCAAATGAAGGTTGGATGTCTTTCTGCAAGATCTGCTCCAGCTCAGCTAGAAGCCACAGGCTAGATCCAGGAATTACTTGGTGAAATACTCTGGTCTGTGCCATTCAGGGGGCCAGATTAGTTGATCATAATGACCCCTTCTAGGCTGAACCTCAGTGAATGTTCTGGTCCAGATTTTTTTTAAAAATCCACGTACAAAATTGCACATGCATACAACCTATATGTTGAAAGAAGGTCATGCATAAGCCAGGGGTTTGCATATTCTTACATTTACATCCACGGAGCCCTATCTTGCACATATACATCAGATTTTTTTTTATTTATTTTTTTTGCATGCAACTCTTAAACTTTTGTGTGCAGGGACTCATTCAGATCCTTTAAAATGCTACTAAGAAAGAAGTGGCTGTCTCTGTTGCATGAAAGTGATTTGGTTTTGATGACCTAATACAAGACCACTCTGGCATCTGCTCTGTTTGCTGAACAGTGGGGAGAGGCTGCCATGTGGTATGGGCTGGTTATGGGGCGCCAGAGGTGAACTGACAAGGTAGCAATTAGAGGAAAATCTGAATCCCAGAAAATGAAAATGCTGACTCGAGACACCCTGCCTAATCCTCCAGCAGAAGAGCAGCAATTACCAGCAGCCTGGCAATCCCAGGGCCACCTCTCCCCTGAGATTGATGTACAGTCCAGTCCGCTTTTTGGGGGGGCTCGCAGGGAGCATCCAGTCCGGTCTTTATTTTTAGCAGAGCAGCTCCGTCAGCAAGCGCTACGGCTTTGCTTTTCAGCAGGGATCGCCGTGGGGGGAGCTGCGGATGCGTTTTTTTTGGGGGGGGGGGGCTTGGGCATGCGCGCCGGCTCCCATGCAAATCTGCCGCGCATCCAGCCAAGCGGGCCGGTCTGAGCCCGGCGCCCGCAGCACCGCACGCGAGGACAGCGCCGGGCGGCGGCGCCCAGACCCGGGGAACGCCCCGCTGCGCTCCGGCCCCTCTCCCGGCGCCGAGCCCGACTCCCGCCGCTCCCCGCGCCGGCCGCCGCGCTCCGCCGGGCTCCCGCTGACTCCGTCTGCTCCGGGGGGTGACGGCAGCTCCGGGGTGCCGGAAATCCTGCCCCCAAAGGCGGAGCGGGCAGAGGAGGCGGCCCCCCCAGGCTGGGCTTTCGCTCTTTGCTGGAGAGGACGCATCGCGAGCGGCGCATCGCCGGCAACTTCTTAAACTTCCCGACGCTCGCCAGGGTCCGCAATGGAAGGCAAAGGTAGGTGCCCGGGGCCGGGCGGCCGGGGCGGGTCCGCGCGGAAGCCCCGCCGTGCCCGGGGCCGGGGCATGGTGCTGGGTCGGCCGCCGGCTGCCCGGGCGGCGATGGAGATTGCAGCGCCGGCCGGGGCCGGGGCCGGGGCTGGGGAAGGCGCCTCCTTCGCAGCCGCGCTTTCTGGTCCCTTGGCTGGGCGGGGGAGCGTGAGACAGATGTTGGCCGCTGGTCTGTGTTCTTCACGCTAACGATTTAGGTAATGACTCGGGGGCTTGTTGCCAGACAGCGGCGGGGGGCGCTGATAGCTGAAAGCGGGTGATCAGGAGAGTGAGATCCCCAAGCCCTCCGGCTTCCTGCGGGGAGCAGCAGGGCTGGGTCCTCCGCCTCCTGCCGCTGCAAGCCGAGCCCATCAGACCAGGCTGATGGATTTGGGGAGTGCAATGAATGCCGTGCCGCTGAACCCACTCCGCCCGGAACCGGTGTGTCATCAGAGCCTCCTTAGCTGGCTACCTGCCCCCCCTTTGCTAGGCTCTAAGGTGCCACACGTCCTCCTGTTCTTTATGCACCCCCTTACATATCATCCACCCCCGGTCATTCGCCCCAGGCCTGTGTCTCTCTCCAGAGGGGCACACACACAGAGACATGCCTCTCTGCGTACACGCACATTCAACTGGTACGTGAACTCTCCATGGCGAAATATTTATTACTAATGAAATGTCGATGGCATGTCCCTCTATCTAAGGACAAGGCTCGATGCCATCTCAGCTCCCCTCTGTAACCCAGGTCTGGGGACTGCTTTGCTTGATAGGCATACGACAAGAGCAAGAATATGGAGTGTATGAATTCAAGGGAAATGGTGTAGACTGGTATAACACAATACTCCATGCCTTACCCAGACCTGAACTAGCTATGTTTAACCCCCCGTTTTATTTTGATAACTGTCTTGTCAATCAGGGCTGTCGCTCTGCTGGGTGGAACTATTTGGTCACATGCCGGCTAAGGCAGGCAGCTATTTCAGTCACACAGAGGCAGCATGTCCTATAAAATGCCATTCCCGGTGAGCAGTAGCATTCCCAGGGGTTGAGCACAGGTAAGTGTGGTTGTTTTGGGTTTTTAAAATAATCTGCCAAGATCTGATTAGATTGGAAACTCAAACAGTCCAGGAAGCTCAGTTACTGAACTGCCACGTTACTGTTGTGACTGACTGATGCGTGGCCCCCGGGCCCCTGGTGTGTGTGCTGTTTGTGTACGTGTTTGATGGAGAAAGGAAGAGCCTGTGTCTTAAAAAGAGCACAGTCTCTGCATTGTCATGCAGTACAACAACAGACTGGTGGCTCTCTGTGGGATTTCTGACGGACCTAACATAACTGAGGGTGGAATGGTAATAACTGCAAAACAGGGCGCATCTTCCCTGTGCTTCCTCCCGCCTGACACAGGATTACTGAACTCCATTCTAGCGCAGACACGTCCATAGGAACACTGTCACCCCTGGGCTTTGGAGAAAAGAGCCACCTGAGCAGGAAATGCCATCTGGCCGCTGTTTCTCGGGCTTGTAAATTTGCAAGACATGCTTTATTGCCATCAGAATCCCAGGGTCTGGTGATGTCAGTGAAGGGGCCACATGGGGTGGCTAGTCAGGGCAGCCTTACGTTTTTGCAGAAAACTGGTGGCAGGTTCCTCTTACTAGAATCTTCAACGCTAAGGAAACTGAGGCTCCCGGGGTTTAGTTTTCCCTGTAAAAGGAAGCCCAGGCAGAGTCAGCCCACCAGAAACCAAACCTGTAGAAGTGGACGGGTCCAAAGCAGAGAGAAGTTTAAGGAAAAAAGGAACCTTGATGTCTCAATGGAGACGTTCCAAAGAAGCTGGATGTCTGGTCAGTGTAGGGGCCTGATCCTGCTCTCACTGAAGTCATTGGCCAAAATCCCCATGATATCCATGGAAGCAGGAGCAGCCTAATGTACACAAGTCCAATACGGGAAAGAGCCTTTTGTGTATCTGTATGTGGTAAGGCATGGCCCAGGATTACTACCCAGAGAGAATATACACACAGTCCATTGCATCCGTAGTCTTTTGTCTGATCCTAAATACATTTGCCCTGAATAAGTGACTCATTTACATTTTATTTTCCATTTGCAAGTAAACCTCCACATGTAAGGTCCTGAGTGTTGTGATCATCATATCACTGTTCATGTTCTCCTGGTGGTGATGCCTTTCTGATGTCATCTTCTGTCTTACACTGCTCCATTTCCCCTGCACCTACCAGTGGTGATTGTAGGGAGCACGCATTCAAATCCAGTGCTCTACAGGCCTGAGAGAGAATGTGCGCTGGACTGATTAAAGTCATCATTCATAATAATCCTATATTAGAACAGGGTGTGTAGAAAACCCCCTGTCCAGTCCCTGAACTCAGCTGCTCCTAGAGATCAGACCAAAGTCTCCTGACCCGAAGTCTAGGATTTGTGACACCAGACCAGCAGTAGCATCAGCGCGGCATGTCTTGGCATGTGGCTTGTATCTGATGCTTCGCTGATGGCCCTCCACTTTTGCAGATTCCTGTTGGGATCTGGAAGTGCTCAAAGCAGCCGTACTCTTCAGTCAGACTCTTCCTGCAGTGACTGGAGACCGACATTCAGTCCCCAGCTCAAATGTGCCTGCACAGGGGAGTAGTAAGTGGAAGTGGGGGCTGCTCCCCACCTAATACACTGTGTGTGGGCTGCTCAGAGGGGAGTTCTGGGTGTGGGGGCCCTGCACACCCGTGTACGCGTCCTTGTGAGTAAGTGGGCAGGGTGGGGCAGGGCATGGGTGGAGCCTTGACTCCGCCCCTAAATGCACGAGCCAGCTGAGCTGTCCAGGCATCAGGTGGGGAAATAAGTTGCACCCCCAAAAAAGGTGACAAATTTCTCATGCATGACAAGGCAGGAGTAAGCGTGACTTGTGGAGTGGTGCAGCCACCTACGGCCTCTGTCTCAGGCCTGAGCTCAAAGGCTCCACTTAGCCTTAAATGTAGATTTTGGCTTCTTTGTCTGATTCTGCTAGTTTTTGCATGGCTGCTTTTCTAGCACATTCCAGTGGGGGAAACGAGAGAGTATTTTTTGTCACATCGAGTTAATTAGACAAAGGGGAGGGGGGGATTGTGCAATACTCTGCAAAGTGGACGAGAATTTTGTTTTTTTCTTTGCTACCTGATCCTCCTCCTCTCCAAGCCTTCCCGGCAGCAGATCCTCTCGGACACACTAGAAGGTGATGCCGTTCCTGGCATCCCAATAGCAGAGCTTTGCCGGCGCTAACAGGAGTTAATGGGGAGGTGAAAGCATACTGGTGGCTTGCCAGATTCTTCGGTCTCAGTCCAAAAAGATGGCAAGCACAGCACCTGGTACGGTGAGACTTCAGGAAACAGCCAGTCAAGAGACGAGCGACCTGGCATTCTAACCCCCCTGGGAGTCTGCACTGAGTTAGCCCTGCAGGGTTAGACCCATGGTGCTGGGGTCTCTCTTTGCCTTTTGTCTTGCTGTCTGTGCAGTTAGGGGTGGTAGGACAGACCCTCCCTTCCAGTGCCCGTGGTGAGGGGAGGAAGGCAGGGCAGTCTCCTCGTGGCTTGGCAGTCTTTCCCGGAGCCTCAGGCACAACATAGGGGGAAATGGCTCTTTGCAGGTTTGGATCCTGTCCACTGGCCAGAGCTTTAGGGCAGCCAGGTCCCCAAGAAGACACTCTGGTGCCTGCGGAGCACTCCAGCACAGGGCTCCCTGTTGCTCTGCCAGGGTCCTGCTGGCAGTGCTTGTGGCTGGGGGTCCCTTCCCTCCCCAAGGCACAGGAAGAGTGGCACGGGCCCCACGGCTTTCTACCAGGAACAGCAGCAGGGCCCGCCTTTCCACAGGAGGAGTAGTACCATGCCCAGACGGGCGGCAGGGAAGCCTCTGGATTCCCCCCAGCATTTGGGGTATATCTGCTTGTGGGGGGACCTGCGGTGCTCTTCTCCATCTGCCCCACACAGTTCCCTACTGAGGTGGGGCTGGTGGGCCCCCCAGAGCAGTACCTGCCCAGTGAGATATGTGGGACAAGTCACCCCCTCAGAGTGATTCTCTCCGGCTGCCTGCAGAGTCAGGCAGATGGTGCTGCATCGGTGACACTTGAGTCACACTTCAAGCTTTTCTTTGCAACCATAAAGACTAGAAACTGGCTTTTACTGTTTGCATGGCAGCTGTGATTCTGCGGTGCTGATGTGACTCCAGGATGTGCGGCCCTAAGCACGGGTGTAGAGTACCTGGGCCTTCCCCTGGTGCTGCTCTGCTGGTAGAAAGCTGATGGACCTGCTCACGGGAGGATCTTTGGAGCTGCTGTAGTCGACTGCAGTGCCCTCCCACAGCCAGCATGAAGGGCTTGGCCATGGGAAAGGGGGGACATCCTGACCTTCCCTGCACCCTGCTCTCCTCTGACTGCCATCATGGGCACCTACCCCAGGGCTGGGGAATGGTACGGTGCTATCAAGCCATCTTTGCCCTGTCTGTCCCTTTGAAGTGTTCTGAGCTCTCCTTGGCGCCCAGTGTTTTTCTGTATACCGTTGCCCATGGATATTAAGTGCTTTGTAGATACATAAAGGGTGTGTCTGTTCCTTGCCGTGAACAGCTTACAGTCTAACGCTGGACAAACCACCACAAAGGAAACCGCCTCCACCAACGATGCAGAGAGAGATGTGTGTGGGGCAAGCACTACACAATGAAAACACGGGGTTCTTTGCATTGCTGTGCACCCTTCATAATTGCATTGCTTCATACACTAATAGCAAAAGGCAACAGGGATTCTAACTGGTGAAAGTGTGTGGGCAAAGGCCGTTAGACGCTGTGTTATCCTAAGGTATGTTTGGTTTATGGCTATAGAAACAGTTATGCATAAAGAAATGCTGTAAATGATCATGGAGATTCACAAAAGATTCAGCCACTCTAGAATATTTCTGCTTTCTTCCCTGTTGTGGAGGTGGGGCTGGTGGGGGAGCCTGTTTTTGGGCAGGGTGATGTGTAAAACTGCACAGCAAGTACCTGAATGCTTTCTTGAGGGGAGATGTTCTCTGGTAGTGGGGAGAGCTGGATTCTCTCGCCTTCATTGCTACAAATCTGCCCTGTGAGTTGGGACACGTTCCTCAGGCCAACAGTATTAAACTTGTTTGTCTGGAGTTTGGCACTTAACGCCCTGTTTTGGCATCATAAATGGTCTGATTTTCCAATGTGCTGAGCACTTCCTAGTGAGGTCCCAGCACCAATGAAAAGCAGACTGTTTGCTTAGACCTCCAAGTCTGGAAAGGGGATACTAACGCCTCTGACCTCGGTTTCCCTAGCTGGGTATAATGGGATAATGTTTCCCGACCTCAGTGGGGCATTGCAAAGTTAAATTCAGTAGCATGTGGAAAGACTCTGAGATTTTCAGGTGGGAGGCACTAAGGAAGTGCAAAGGACTCTTTCTCTATTTACCGCTGAGTGAATCATTGACTTTTCGGCTCAGTGGCCTCACTGAAAAAATCAAAAAAAAAAAAAAGAAAAGAATCACTTCAGGCTGACCCAAAATGGAAATTTTTCACGTTTTTTTCTGCTGAAATGAAAACCCCAAATAATTCTGGTTTGGGTAAAAAATAAAAAAATTCTCTTCTTTAAAAAAATAAATCTAGCTAATTTTCAAAATGAAACGTGTCAAAATGAAAAGTTGAAATGTTTCATTTTGACATTTTCAAAATGAAACTCTCTTCTGTTTCAAATATATATATTTTTTCAGTCCAAGCTGGTTGCCGAATCAGCCCAAATTCACAAATAGTTTCGGTTGACTTGAAAGTGCATATTTTGGCAAATAGACTTCCAGTCCAAAACCAGTGCCCTGCTCTGACTCTGCCACTGTCACGCGCATTCTTCAGCGTGCACGTCTCTATCTTGCCTTTGAGAGAGCAGGGCAATGTCTGAGCACTGGTGTATGGAAGGGCTGAGTATGACTCGGGGCAGCCCTGGGGCTTGCTTTGGTTTATGTTGCTAAAAGCTCATGCCTTCGCGTTTCAGGGGTCAGAAGGGATTCCCCTCTTCCAACCCAATGTGTTCTGTTTGGGGTTTTTTTAATCAACTTCCACTGAAGCATCAGGGCCGGCCGGGGCTGGAGACAGGACATTGGCCGGGGAGGGCTCGGGCTCTGAGGGGGCACCGAGCATTCTTTCTCTCTCTCTCTCTCTCGCTCAGGTGCTTGGCTGGCTGGTTGGCGCTCACATGCACAGGGTCTAACTCATCGCTATAAGTGAGGTTGGGTAGGAATTGACCCCCAGGCCAGAGTGGCTGGGACCTTGGAGGTTTCTCTCCTTCCTCTGCAGTGTGTGGGTGCGGGTCACTTGCCAGGATCATTTGGGTGCATCTCACATTGTCCTTTCCCTGCCATGGCAGGGGCTTGGGCACTGGTGAAGCTCGGTCCCTCCTGTTCGCTGCCTGTGGGACAGCAGTCTGCTCTCCGGTGGCCTGGGGTACTTGGGCCTCGTTTTGGGTCTTGGGTTTAGCATGTGGGTGGCGGTGGCCTGGGCCTTCCAGGAAGCCAGGCTGGATGATCTGGTGCTCTCCTCTGGACTTACACCCGGTGACTTTAGATTTGAAAGACGAGCCGAGATAACTGTAATACCGTGATAGTGATGATAATGCTAAAGGCAATCAATGCAAAACGTCTGGGAGGGCTGAAAAATGATGACAAGGGACTGGGTGGTATGTGAGACTGGTCAGCGTTCTAGCCGGCGAGCCACCGATACACATAGCCATGGTGTAGGGAGCGACATGCTAGTTCTGAGTCTCTAATGCCTTTGTCCCAAGGTGATTCCGTTAGTCTTTTTCTAACCATCCATTTGAAGCTATTAAAATCCTGTGGGTGAGAATCTACCACTAAAAGACCAGAGAGAGAATAGGTGATGTCATGATGCCGGCTGTGAGCTGTAGCTCACGAAAGCTTATGCTCAAATAAATTGGTTAGTCTCTAAGGTGCCACAAGGCTCCCAGCTGGTGACTGGAAGAAGCTGAATGTTGCATTCTAGAAGGCAGTTAACCAAAAGAGCTGATTCAGGCTAGAGGAGGCAGGGATGGCCATATGCTTGGATTTTACCCCTCCAGACCCTAAAATCCACACAGGCATAAAACTAAAGGGGAAGGAGGAACTCTCATTATAATGACACTTTCTCCTCTATGTTCAAACAGATTCAGCCCCATGGCTCCCAACAATGTAAGTGGGAAACACAGATAAATTCCACTTACATTTAGACTTTATGAAATGGGGGTCCTTTAAAATCATTCCTCAAATATTAAATTATGTCTAGCCATTTAAGTAACATGCTATTTTATTGCATAATTGATTCACTTACAGAGCTAGAAATTTTAAAATTAGATTTTCTAAGCAATTATCTGTAAAATGACTTATTAAAGCAAGAGATCTATCTATCTATCTATCTATCTATCTATCTATCTATCTATCTATCTATCTATCTATCTATCTATCTTTACATGAAAAACTGGATATTCATTAGCATGGTAAAAGGCAGTTTGACAATAACAATTTTCCTGATGGACATGATAATTAATGCTTTCACTGATCAAAGTATAGAGATTTTAATGCATAATGTTACTGTAAGATGACGGAAACAGGCGTTTACTCTTTTCCTGTCAGTGATCAATGTATTCATTTCATATTTTTTTCTATAGTTCCTATGCACCAGTTTTCCTAAAGACTTTCTTTGTATTGCCATTACACTAATTCACTGAGTTTCCCCTCCCTGGCCTTGGGTTTGGGTAAACCTGCTGATATGATATGTATGTGGGGTACATCCCGAATGCTACAGCTTTTGCTTCAGGTTGAATTAAACTGTATATTTACTGTGTCATGATGTTACCATCAGCAGCCGGTGGCTGGGGTGAGGGCTGGTGGCTCAGCAGAGTTAGGAGACATAGGAATGATAGTGCAGCGTGTCTGGTTGAGTTACGCTGGTTGGGGTGTGCATGGTAGAGGCTGAGCTGTTTTGCCTTGTGTTTAATATCTTGTAATTGGGTTTCCTCTTGATTCCTGACTTTGTGTGTTTGTGTCTAACATGGGAACTTAGTTAGTTAGTCTCTAAGAATCATAGAATCATAGAATATCAGGGTTGGAAGGGACCTCAAGAGGTCATCTAGTCCAACCCCCTGCTCAAAGCAGGACCGATCCCCAATTAAATCATCCCAGCCAGGGCTTTGTCAAGCCTGACCTTAAAAACTTCTAAGGCAGGAGATTCCACCACCTCCCTTGGTAACCCAGTCCAGTGTTTCACCACCCTCCTAGTGAAAACGTTTTTCCTAATATCCAACCTAAATCTCCCCCACTGCAACTTGAGACCATTACTCCTTGTTCTGTCATCTGGTACCACTGAGAACAGTCTAGATCCATCCTCTTTGGAACCCCCTTTCAGGTAGTTGAAAGCAGCTATCAAATCCCCCCTCATTCTTCTCTTCCGTAGACTAAACATCCCCAGTTCTCTCAGCCTCTCCTCATAAGTCATGTGTTCCAGTCCCCTAATCATTTTTGTTGCCCTCTGCTGGACTCTTTCCAGTTTTTCCACATCCTTCTTGTAGTGTGGGGCCCAAAACTGGACACAGTACTCCAGATGAGGCCTCACCAATGTCGAATAGAGGGGAACGATCACGTCCCTCGATCTGCTGGCAATGCCCCTACTTATACATCCCAAAATGCCATTGGCCTTCTTGGCAACAAGGGCACACTGTTGACTCATATCCAGCTTCTCGTCCACTGTCACCCCTAGGTCCTTTTCTGCAGAACTGCTGCCGAGCTATTTGGTCCCTAGTCTGTAGCGGTGCATTAGATTCTTCCGTCCGAAGTGCAGAACTCTGCACTTGTCCTTGTTGAACCTCATCAGATTTCTCTTGGCCCAATCCTCCAATTTGTCTAGGTCCCTCTGTATCCTATCCCTACCCTCCAGCGTATCTACCTCTCCTCCCAGTTTAGTGTCATCTGCAAATTTGCTGAGGGTGCAATCCACACCATCCTCCAGATCATTTATGAAGATATTGAACAAAACCGGCCCCAGGACCGACCCTTGGGGCACTCCACTTGATACCGGCTGCCAACTAGACATGGAGCCATTGATCACTACCCGTTGAGCCCAACAATCTAGCCAGCTTTCTATCCACCTTATAGTCCATTCATCCAGCCCATACTTCTTTAACTTGCTGGCAAGAATACTGCAGGAGACTGTGTCAAAAGCTTTGCTGAAGTCAAGGAACAACACGTTCACTGCTTTCCCTTCATCCACAGAACCAGTTATCTTGTCATAGAAGACAATTAGATTAGTCAGGCATGACTTGCCCTTGGTGAATCCATGCTGACTGTTCCTGATCACTTTCCTCTCTTCTAAGTGCTTCAGAATTGATTCCTTGAGGACCTGCTCCATGATTTTTCCAGGGACTGAAGTGAGGCTGGCTGGCCTGTAGTTCCCCGGATCCTCCTCCTTCCCTTTTTTAAAGATGGGCACTACATTAGCCTTTTTCCAGTCGTCCGGGACCTCCCCCGATCGCCATGAGGTTTCCAAGATAATGGCCAATGGCTCTGCAATCACATCCGCCAACTCCTTTAGCACTCTCGGATGCAGCGCATCCGGCCCCATGGACTTGTGCACGTCCAGCTTTTCTAAATAGTCCCGAACCACTTCTTTCTCCACAGAGGGCTGGTCACCTCCTCCCCATGCTGTACTGCCCACTGCAGTAGTCTGGGAGCTGACCTTGTTCGTGAAGACAGAGGCAAAAAAAGCATTGAGTACATTAGCCTTTTCCACATCCTCTGTCACTAGGTTGCCTCCCTCATTCAGAAAGGGGCCCACACTTTCCTTGGCTTTCTTCTTGTTGCTAACATACCTGAAGAAACCCTTCTTGTTACTCTTAACATCTTTTGCTAGCTGCAACTCCAGGTGTGATTTGGCCTTCCTGATTTCACTCCTGCATGCCCGAGCAATATTTTTATACTCATCCCTAAGGTGCCACAAGTACTCCTTTTCTTTTTGCGAACATGGGAACTGTGATTCTTCGTATTAAAAATGGCATTTCTCTGTCTTTCATTCCAACCCTGTGCCCTGCCCCAGCTCAAACCCTTGATTTAGATTAGTTTTATTATCCACCAGTCTTTGATAGATGAAGTTAATTAGCTGGATGATGCTACCCAAATGATTTATGAAGAACAGTCAAAAGTGCTGGATGTTTTATTGACATAATAGGAATAAGGGAAAGGTTTTTTTTGCTTCTCAGTCATTGGTAATGTATAATTAATGTATTATTAATGCAAAAACACTTTACTTGAATGTAATGTGGTCTCCAAAAGTGGTTGGCAAGAGTGAAGACCCTAGAGCAGTGGTTTTCAAACTTTTTTTCTGGCGACCCAGTTGAAGAAAATTGTTGATGCCTGTGACACAAAGGAGCTGGGGATGAGGAGTTTGGGTTGTGGGAGGGGCTCAGGGCTGGGGCAGAGGGTTGGGGTGTGGGGATGAGGGCTGTGGGGTGGGTCCGGGAATGAGGAGTTCAGGGTGTGGGCTGGGGCTCTGGGTTGGGGCACGGGGTTTGGGTGTGGGAGGGGATCAGAGCTCTGGGCTGGGGGTGCAGGCTCTAGGGTGGGGTCGGAGATGAGGGGTTTGGGGTGCAGGAAGGGGTTCTGGATTGGGGGGGGCTTAGGGCTGGGGCAGGGGATTGGGGCATGGGGTTGGGGCCTGGGTTTGTCTCGGGCGGCTCCCAGTCAGCAGCGCAGCAGGGGTGCAGAGGCAGGCTTCCTTCCTGTCCTGGCACCGTGGACCGCGCTGTGCCCCGGAAGCAGCCAGCAGCAGGTCCAGCTCCTAGTCAGAGGCGCGCAAGCGGCTCCGCACAGGCACTGCCCCCTCAGCTCCCATTGGACAGGAACCAGTGCGGAGCCAGTGCTCAGGGTGGGGGCAGTGCACAGAGCCCCATAGCCTCACCGCCTAGGAGCCGGACCTGCTGCTGGCCGCTTCCAGAGCGCAGCGCGGTGTCGGAACAGGTAGGGACTAGCCTGCCGTATCCAGGCAGCACCACCGATGGGACTTTTAACAGCCCGGCCGGCGGTGCTGACCAGAGCCGCCGCGACCCAGTACTGGGTCGTGATCCACAGTTTGAAAACCACTGTCCTAGGGAAAGAGTGGACCAGTGTTGACCATTGATATGGGCTGCTCCATACTTAGTCCAATGTAGAATTTTGTTCCTGAATTTCAGAGTTC
Organism: Natator depressus; assembly: GCF_965152275.1. Classification (NCBI taxonomy): domain Eukaryota; kingdom Metazoa; phylum Chordata; order Testudines; family Cheloniidae; genus Natator; species Natator depressus. The sequence goes on from NC_134242.1 coordinate 2,614,401, forward strand.
CTGTTGATGAGAGCCCTCGGTTTGTTCTGTAGGACGAACCCCCAGCGCTTGGAAGGGTTTGCAGCCTGAACTGTGGTTTGAATTTTGCAAATAGCCCTTTTTTTATTTATGTACCTTCCTCAGATATGAACCTCCACCAGACTTTGAGGCATTCAAAATGTGGATCCGGATTCTGTAGAGTCCAGCTCTGTTCTGTACAGAAAATAAAGAATGGATATGGTAGGGCAGTTTCAGTTATCAATCATTTATTAGATTCAGCACTTGACTAAACTACTGCCAGCCAAACATCTTCAAGGACAAGCCTTTGAGTGCTTCATTGTTTATTCATGTGAGATCCTGAAAGCGTGAGTTTGGAGACAGCTGTCTGTCTTGAGGGGACGGAAGCTGCTTCATTGACTATAAAACTTAACTAATCTACAGTTAAGGGTTTCTTTCAGCACTGGCTTTTTTAGAAAATTACATAAAATATGGGGCACAAACCAGAAATATTCTGTGAAAACGTTACTCCATTTCATTAAAAGAGAAATCTTATTTTAGAGAGAATGCTGAATATATCCTACTGTTCTGAAATCTTATGTATGGAAAAGTGACGAATATAAAATTCATCCTTCATTTGAGAACCCTTGCACACTGCTCCCTGGGTACTTATTGGGTTGGAAAATGCCAGATCACGATTGGTTTAAAAAAACCCAGCAACCCAAAACACACAAACTCAGCCTTACAAGTTCTTATTACTACTCAACAGTGCTGGTGGAATTTTAGAAAGACACATTAACTAATGCACATTCACTTCCAGATAATTGGGTTGGTGCGTGTGACACACTGGCAAAGTCCGTTTTCATTCATTTTAAAACTTTTTGATTTTTTAAATATTTGTAGTCACAGCCGTGCCAAGCAGTGCAGAAGTTCCAGACTGTAAATTGTAGCCATTTTGTTCCCATATGGAAAGCAAGTGAGAGGAAACTGCACAGCCTAACTTAGACTTTAGATGTTCACCAATATCAAGGGTAAGTCTTGAGAAACTCCATTGAAGCCAGTGAAGTTACCTTGATTTACAGCTGTGTAACTGACAGCGTAATTTGGCTACTAGGTACAGTCAAGATACGTATTATCTTATCTGTCCTAGGTATTTCTGTTGCATCCACAAATGTAGTAGCTAGGTGCTCACAGTTTCCAAGATGATGTCCATGTTAAAATGCCTCGATAGCTTAGATAAGAAGTAGAGATTTTAAAAAAGAAGAAATGTGCATTGCTTCAAGGTGACAGGGAGGAAAATTCAGAACAAGCCTGTTTAAGCCTTGTCCGGTTTGTGCTACTCCTTGCCGTTGTGCCTTCCTGGCCATCCTTTCGAAGGTGGAATGAGGAGTGTGTTGGTGAAATAATGCATGGTATGTCGAAGTTTTTGTGATAGCAAATGCAGCTAAAATCTCCGTGTGGCACCTCCGAATGATAAAACTGTTCCTTGGCCTCAATTACTACAATAAGCTGGTTCTAACCACCATACAGAACCAGTAGTTGCATTATTAACATGGCAACCTGTCCCATTATGATTTTGTTTGGTTAATGTTGTGCCAGTCTTTTGGAATTGCCCCTGCTGGTTTTATTTCATTCAATTCCTTCTCCTCCATCGCCTAAGTTACGGGCTTTCCTTTCCTAACTCTGTTTTTAGCCCATTTTTAAAATAATGTGCAACATCCAATTCTAGCAGGATTTATTCCAGTGCTGGGGTTGAATTTGACACTGCGTTTGACTAAATGGGTTTCAGGAAATGGGTAAGAACCAAGCCAGGCACGCTGGAGAGGCGTTTGTACACTGTTGTCTTGGGGACCATATAAATACTGAGAGAGAGAGAGAGACTGTTAAAATTTTAGGAATAGGTTTGAGGTGAGGAAGTATTGATCCTGATTGATCATGTAGAGCCAAATTCTGTTGGTGGTTAACATTGGTGCAACCCGACTGACATCCGTAAGCGGCAACAGTGCAAGTGAGAGCAGAATTTGGCCCATGCTGCTCTGTAGGGCCCCACATTTCTGAATAGCTTGGGGGACAGGCTGTTAAGGTGAATCTGTGGAGTTGTGGCTAAAGAAGGGACTGCCCAATGCAGATGTTGGCTCTCTGAGATTCGGAGTCAGATCATAGGAGTTATTGGTGCGGGGCTCAGATAAACAGAATTCCTCTTTTTAATTGTTTTTATCTTTATTGGTTAAGAACAATGGGTTTGACTCTGATCTCACAGTACCATAAAGTGGGAATAACCCCACAGAAATTAATCAAACTCATCCAACTGCTGTAAGTGAGTTCAGAGGCAGGACCAGAAAATTCAGCTACATATAGTCAGGGCTTCTCTGCAGACATCTTCACTGCCAATCATTCAATCACCCCCGACCCACACAAACAACCAGACCATCCTACAATAAAGGTAATCGCAGCCTGCTGCTTCAGAATATGGTGGAAGGGACCTTATAGGTCAACGTCATGTCTGGCTGCACACATCCACTGCAGGTGTGTTTCCAGTTATATTTCTTGGATTTTTATATGGCACCTATCACAGTGGTAGTGAAGTGTTGGAGACAATATCTTACCCTTTCCCCACACCCTCAATGATGACTTTGCAAACTCTTATCAGACCAATCCATCGTGCAGTTCCCCTGAGGATTAGAAAGCTACTCCCAATCTAATGGCCCTTCTTTAGTTTAAGACTATTCATTCAAAGGGAAAGAAACAGAGAGTGTTTTGTTTAATGGTAGTAACAGTGAGGCCTCGTGGGTTCTGTTCAGAGCTCTGCATGAACCTTGGGCAAGCATCTGTATTTCATTGCCCCATCTGTAAAGCTCTTATCATAGTACTTCCCCACTAGAGGAGGGAGGAACTTTTGTATGCAACCTTTGTTTGGGTGAAAAGTGCAAATTTGGGGACACAAACATTTCACAAATATGTATTGGTTTCAGTGTTTTGGTAGAAAAAAGCCCGTTTCTCCCCCCAAAAATCAAAATATTTTTTTTAAATGTTTTGGTTTGAAATGACTTTTTGTTTCAAAATTTCCTTTAATTTTATTTAAAAAATCAAAACCTTCAAAAACGCTCAAAATGGAACCAAAATGTTTAATTTGGGGTCGAACAAAACATTTAGTTTTAATCCCAAGTGATTTTTTAATTTTTTTTCTGGAATTACCAGCAAACGGAAAGATCTGTTGTTGGCAGAGCTGTACAGCCTACTTCACGGAGATGCTCTGAGGTTTAACTCATGCTCTTAAAGCTCCTTCAGAGGACGCATGAGATATATATAGCAAAACTTTTACTGCCCATTAGTCCTTGCATGTCTGCCCATTAGTCCTTGCATGTCTGATTACTTGCCCTATGGGCAGGTGGCATATGTATGCATTTGGTGCAAGGAGCTCCTGGCGCTCAGAGACCGTGTACGGGCTTTGGAGACCAGAGTGGCTGAGCTGGAGGAGCTAAGGGAGTCAGGTACATAGATGAGACTTTCTGGGACACAGTAGAACAGTCCCAACCCCAGTCTGACAGCCTCTGTGCTGCTGAGGAGGATGAAAGCCTCAGAGAAGGAGAACATCCAACTGGAGCAGAGGGAAACCATCCCATAGTTGGGACCCTCCTTCCAGATGATGATGTGGTATCCTATTGCACTCAGGATACCTCTTCGGGGGAGAGAACTCCAGTTATTAGGAAGAGACAGGTATTAGTAATGGGCGATTCGATCATTAGAAACACAGAGAGCTGGGTTTGTGATGACCGGGAGAACCACACGGTGACTTGCCTGCCTGGTGCAAAGGCTGCGGATCTCTCAAGACATGTGTAGTGCTGGGGAGCAGCCGGTGATCATGGTACATGTAGGTACCAGTGACACAGGGAAGGATAGGAGAGAGGTCCTGGAGGTCAAATTTAGGCTTCTAGGTAAGAGATTGAAGTCTAGGACCTCCCTGGCAGCATTCTCTGAAATGCTCCCAGTTCCAAGCACAGGGCCAGTTAGGCAGAGCTGCAGGGTCTCCATGCGTGGATGAGACGATGGTGTAGGGAGGAGGGGTTTAGATTTATTAGGAACTGGGGAAACATTTGGGAAAGGGGAAGCCTATACAGGAAGGAGGGGCTCACCTAAGCCAAAGTGGAACCAGAATGCTGGCACTTAACATTAAAAAGGTCCTAGAGCAGTTTTTAAACTAAGGGCTGGGGGAAGCCGACAGGTGCGGAGGAGCACATGGTTCAGTCAGAGACATCCCTTAGGGGAGGATCTATCAATGGAGATTCTCTCTGTCCTAGTGAGGAGGAGAGGATGGAAGATGATAAAATACAAGTAGGATCTGATAAGAAACAGTCAAATGAAAAAGAGTCCCATTCAGTTACATCATGTAATGGCAGACCGCTAAAAAGTGACAAGTTTTTAAAGTGCTTATATACAAATGCTAGAAGTCTAAATAAGAGATGGGTGACCTAGAGTGCCTTGTATTAAATGAGGATATTGATATAATAGGCATCGCAGAAACTTGATGGAATGAGGATAATCAATGGGACACAGTAATACCAGGGTACAAAATATATTGGCGGGGGAGTGGCACTATATGGGAAAGAAAGTGTAGAGTCAAATGAAGTAAAAATCTTAAATGAACCCAACTGTACCATAGAATCTCTATGGATAGTAATTCCATGCTCGAATAATAAGAATATAGCAGTAGGGATATATTACTGACCACCTGACCAGGATGGTGATAGTGCCTGCGAAATTCTCAGGGAGATTAGAGAGGCTATTAAAATAAAAAACTCAATAATAATGAGAGATTTCAACTATCCCCATATTGACTGGGTACATGTCACCTCAGGACGGGATGCAGAGATAAAGTTTCTTGACACCTTAAATGACTGCTTCTTGGAGCAGCCAGTCCTGGAACCCACAAAAGGAGAAGTAATTCTTGATTTAATCCTAAATGGAGCACAGGATCAGGTCCAAGAGGTGAATATAGCTGGACCGCTTGGTAATAGTGACCATAATATAACTAAATTTAACATCCCCGGGGCAGGGAAAACAGCACATCAGCCCAACACTGTAGCATTTAATTTCAGAAAGGGGGACTACACAAAAATGAGGACGTTAATTCAACAGAAATGAAAAGGTACAGCACCAAAAATGAAATCCCTGCAAGCTGCATGGAAACTTTTTAAAGACACCATAATAGAGGCTCAACTTAAATGTATACCCCACATTAAAAAACATAACAGCACCAAAAAAGTGCCACCGTGGCTAAACAACAAAGTGAAAGAAGCAGTGAGAGCAAAAAGGCATCCTTAAAAAAGTGGATGATCGAGATGCTAAAGGAGCACTCAAGGACGATAAGGTCATTGCAGAGAAACTACATGAATTCTTTGCATCGGTCTTCATGGCTGATGATGTGAGGGAGATTCCCAAATGTGAGCCATTCTTTTTAGGTGACAGATCTGAGGAACTGCCCCTGATTGAGGTGTCATTAGAGGAGATTTTGGAACAAACTGATAAACTAAACAGTAATAAGTCACCAGGACCAGATGGTCTTCACCCAAGAGTTCTGAAGGAACTCAAATGTGAAACTGCAGAACTACTAACTGTAGTCTGTAACCAGTCATTTAAATCAGCTATTTACCAAATGACTGGAGAATAGCCAATGCGATGCCAATTTTTAAAAAGGGCCCCAGAGGTGATCCCGGCAATTACAGGCCGGTAAGCCTGACTTCAGTACCGGGGAAACTGGTTGACACTATAGTAAAGAACAAAATTGTCAGACACATAGATGAACATAATTCGATGGGGAAGAGCCAACGTGGTTTTTGTAAAGGGAAATCATGCCTCACCAATCTACTAGAATTCTTTGAGGGGGTCAACAAACTTGTGGACCAAGGGGATCCAGTGGATATAGTGAACTTAGATTTTCAGAAAGCCTTTGACAAGGTCCCTCACCAAAGGCTCTTAAGCAAAGTGGAATGTGTTACCTAGGGAGGTGGTGGAATCTCCTTCCTTAGATATTTTTAAGGTCAGGCTTGACAAAGTCCTGGCTGGGATGATTTAGTTGGGGATTGGTCCTGCTTTGAGCAGGGGGTTGGACTAGATGACCTCCTGAGGTCCCTTTCAACCCTGATATTCTATGAAAGTAAGCAGTCATGGGGTAAGAGGGAAGGTCCTCTCATGAATTGGTAACTGGTTAAAAGATAGGAAATGAAGGGTAGGAATAAATGGTAAGTTTTCAGAATGGAGAGAGGTAAATAATGGTGTCCCCCAGAGGTATGTACTGGGCCCAGTCCTATTCAACATATTCATAAATGATCTGGAAAAAGGGGTAAACAGTGAGGTGGCAAAATTTTCAGATGATATAAAACTTTTCAAGATAGTTAAGACCCAGGCAGACTGCGAAGAGCTACAAAAGGATCTCTCAGAACTGGGTGACTGGGCAACAAAATGGCAGATGAAATTCAATGTTGATAAATGTAAAGTAATGCACATTGGAAAACATAATCCCAACTATACATATAAAATGATGGGGTCTAAATTAGCTGTTACCACTCAAGAAAGAGATCTTGGAGTCATTGTGGATAGTTCTCTGAAAACATTCACTCAATGTGCAGCAGCAGTCATAAAAGCGAACAGAATGTGGGAATTATTAAGAAAGGGATAGATAATCATGTTGCCTCTATATAAATCCATGGTACGCCCACATCTTGAATACTGCGTGCAAATGTGGTCACCCCATCTCAAAAAAGATATAATGGAATTGGAAAAGGTTCAGAAAAGGGCAACAAAAATGATTAGAAGTATGGACCAGCTTCCGTATGAGGAGAGATTAATAAGACTGAGACGCTTCAGCTTGGAAAAGAGACGTCTAAGGAGGGATATGATAGAGATCTATAAAATCAAGACTGGTGTGGAGAAAGGAAATAAGGAAGTGTTATTTACTCCTTCTCATAACACAAGAACTAGGGGCCACCAAATGAAATGAATAGGCAGCAGGTTTAAAACAAACAAAAGGAAGTATTTTTTCACACAATGCACAGTCAACCTGTGGAACTCCTTGCCAGAGGATGTTGTGAAGGCCAAGACTATAATAGGGTTCAAAGAAGAACTAGATAAATTCATGGAGGATAGGTCCATCAATGGCTATTAGCCAGGATGTGCAGAGATGGTGTCCCTAGCCTCTGTTTGCCAGAAGCTGGGAATGGGCGACAGGATGGACCACTTGATGATTCCCTGTTCTGTTCATTCCCTCTGGGGCACCTGGCATTGGCCACTGTCAGCAGACAGGATACTAGGCTAGATGGATCTTTTGTCTGACCCAGTATGGCCGTTCTTATGAAATGTGTCCACACAACAAAACATGCCATCACAATGTCACTAATTACCATCCCCTGATGGCAGTTTCTGAAGCGGGATACCCAGGAATGAACATGCTCTGGAGACTGAAGTCCCACTCCTGGAGGTGGCCCCATTAGGCCAGAGTTGGGGTGTATGAGTGGGACAGAGTGGGTGGGAAGCTTGCGCTGCAGTTGCTTGTACTTTGAGAGACCCTTTAGAGAGCCCAGGCTTTTCCCTGGATTGGCCAGAGGGTTCACTGTTGAGGGATACAATAGACTTGTTCTTGATCCCAAGGAGCTGAGCCCAGGGCCCTTCAGTGTTTCATTCGCTGCCAGTCCAAAGAGACAGGGAATGGGCAGAAGTCTCCTGCACAGCAGAGCAGAATCAAACGCAAGAATGCGAACACCTGGCATCAGTCCCATGTGCTCAATCTCCACAGTGCAATGTGAAAATGGCCAGTGCTACAAAAATCCCTGATTAATAGTAGCTAACATGGTAACATCAGTCTCTGCACCCTTACTGGGGAGAATTATAGCTGCCTGCATTAACCACTAATGCCCTGTGGTCCTTATGCTCGGATAAGCCCCGGGAGGGACATGTAAGCATGGCTCTGCACTCTCTAGGCCATGTTAAAAGGCAGTCAGCTGGGACAATGACTGCCATTGCCAGGTGAATAGGGTGTGTGTGTGTGGCTGTGCGCACGCGATAACACAAAGCGATCACTCTATATCGTCATCCGCAGAGGAAACCTGCACAACACTTTCTAAAGATGAGCCTGGGAGCTTAAATTCATAACTTTGCTCGACCCTGAAAACCATGGACTCAACACAGCCACTGGATTTATGGCTCATTATAACAAGCTGCAAACCATTACTCTCCCCTTTTGTCCCACGGCTGTAGAGGTGTTAACGGGCCTCTTCACCTTGAATGGTCCCTTAGAAAATATGTCCTAATTACTTATGCTAAACTATCTCTTTGATCTTGTATGTAGCTGTGGCACTAGGAGCTCCTTTCCCAGACCCGAAGAAGAGCGCTGTGTAGTTTGAAAGCTCATCTCTCTCACCAACAGACGTTGGTCCAATAAAAGATATTCCCTCCCCCACCTTGCCTCTCTGCTACCCAACACTGAGCATCTTGAAAGAGGGTGTGAATTTGTTCTAGGGATCAAGGAGCACTTTCTGTTTGATTCAGAGGTTGAGTTGTACTTACGCCCTAGTCTGGACCATCGTTCTGCAATTTCCACAGTATGCATCCGATGAAGTGAGCTGTAGCTCACGAAAGCTCATGCTCAAATAAATTGGTTACTCTCTAAGGTGCCACAAGTACTCCTTTTCTTTTCAAACCCTGTAAAGGTTTGGAAATGTAGATCCAGAACTGAACTCTGTGCCTGCAAAATGAAGGTCTTCTGAAAATGTGTCCCATCTATGTTAGCTCTCTCTGCCACTGCCTCCTTCCCTGCTGTTGAAATTCCATCCTCACCGTGTGCCCAGCATTATGGCCGAGAGAACTAAGCCCAGAGCCTGGAACTCCTGAGTTGAAACTGGCCTGCTTTGCCCAAGTCACTGTTAACAATACTGGGTGCTATGAATGTTAATTAGTTAATATGCAGAACACGTTCTGCGGGTGACAGTGGTTCTATGAATATGGGAGCAGATCCTCAACTGGTGTAAACGGTGTGGCTCCATTGACTTCACTGGAGCTAGGCTGATTTGCACCAGCAGAGGGGCTGGGCCATTCAGTATAACTATTATCTGCCTGACAGGTTTCCGAGGGGTAGCCGTGTTAGTCTGTATTGGCAAAAATGATGAGGAGTTCTTGTGGCACCTTAGAGACTAACAAATTTATTTGGCCATAAGTTTTCATGGGCTAAAACCCACTTCATCAGATGCATGGAGCAGAAAATACAGTAGGGAGGTATAAATACACAGCATATGAAAAGATGGGAGTTGCCTTACCAAGTGGGGGGTCAGTGCTAACGAGCCAATTCAATGAAGGTGGAAGTGGGCTATTCTCAACAGTTGACAAGAAGGGGTGGAAATCACTTTTGTGGTGCTAATGTGGCCAAAGTAATCAAGGTGGCCCATTTCAAACGGTTGACAAGAAGGTGTGAGTATCAGCAGGGGGAAATTAGTTTTTGTAGTGATCCATTCACTCCCAGTTTTTATTCAGGCCTAATTTGATGGTGTCCAGTTTGAAAATTAATTCCAGTTCAGCAGTTTCTTGTTGGAGTCTGTTTTTGAAGTTTTTTTATTAAAGAATTGCCACTTTTAAGTCTGTTGTTGAGTGTCCAGGGAGACTGAAGTGTTCTCATACTGTTTTTTGAATGTTACAATTCTTGATGCCAGATTTGTGTCCATTTATTCTTTTGCACAGAGACTGTCCAGTTTGACCAATGTACACGGCAGAGGGACATTGCTGGCACATGATGGCATCTATCACATTGGTAGATGTGCAGGTGAACGAGCCCCGGATGGTGTGGCTGATGTGGTTAGGTCCTATCATGGTGTCCCTTAAATAGATATGCGGACAGAGCTGGCACTGGGGTTTGTAGCAGGGTTTGGTCCCTGGGTTGGTGTTTTTGTTGTGTGGTGTGTAGTTGCTGGTGAGTATTTGCTTCAGATTGGGGGACCGTCTGTAAGCAAGGACAGATCTTGAGAGACGGGGGGTTGTGGGGTGGAGAGCATGCTTGAGAGGAACTGCTGCTCCAAAAACACCTTCTAAAAGAAAGGCATTAGTGTACAGTGCAAATAATGCAAGCCTTTGTGCGTTGCACCATCTTTTGAAGGGGGACTTTTAAATTAGGAGAAAAGAAAGCTGTTGGACACACACCGATTTGAGCATAAATCCATTCAGTGGTCAGATGGTTGTCATAGTTTTGTTTTGCCATCTTTGCTAATCACATGGCATTGCAATGAAAGCTGAGTTCTTCATGGCACCATTTTCTCTAATGCTGGCATTCGTCAGTCCCAATGCTAGCATTACATCATCATACTCATTTATATGGAAGAAGACTGTCATAGCATAAGTACCCCGTAATGGTTTCACTGCAGGACCCAACAGATGGAGCATCTAGGCTGTGAGAGAGAAACACTGAATGGAAAATGAAGTCACATGCATATGTGAACTAGTGGCAACCTGCATCGTTTTCCAGTTTACAAATACATATTGGGTGCATAATGTTTTCCAAGTTACAGTTTAAGGACTTGCTTGATTTATCCTGAAGAATAAATCACGACTTTCTCAGTCTGAAAAACATTGATATATTTCTTATGAATAATGTCAGGTTTATACACATTTCCTGTTGGATTATAAATCCTTTAGTATAGAGAACATGTTTTATATGTTTCGGTGTATCTTTACAGGATGAAAAATTGTTGAAGGCAATCTATATTAACAAATTAAGTAGCAGATTATGTAATTTACATAGGTCATATATAAAATAATTTTTATAATCTTGTTTTATGCCGTTTTAAATAATTAAATTAGTCTCCAAGAAATTGTAAATGACGGTTTTCTATGCAGAGAGGAAATCTCATTTTCCAAGCAGTGAGAGCTTTTGTTCTAAGACAAATATCTGCAATAATAGTAAAGGCAACCCAGAGATACTGTCAAAGAACCTTGCTCCTTGTATGTAATTGTTATTATCCTTTACTGTAATTTACTGAAAATCCTTACTTCAGCTCTGTGCTATATGCATGTGGGAGACATTGACTCATTCTGTGTAATACTCTCTTTGGGGAATCCAGCTCTTTTGGGGGAGACGCCAGCCATCTGTTCTGTGCTTCCTTTTCAAATGTTTTTAAAAAATAAATCCTTCTAAAAATGTTGGAAAGATCATAGATCATAGGACAGGAAGGGACCTCGAGAGGTCATCTAGTCCAGTCCTCTGCACTCGTGGCAGGACTAAGTATTATCTCTGGACCAACCTCCCATTGCTTCTTGTCCTGTCCTCAGAGGTTAAGAAGAACAATTTTTCTCCCTCCTCCTTGTAACAACCTTTTACGTATTTGAAAACTGTTATCATGTCCCCTCTCAGTCTTCTCTTCTCCAGACTAAACAAACCCTATTTTTTTCAATCTTCCCTCATAGGTCATGTTTTCTAGACCTTTAATCATTTTTGTTGCTCTTCTTTGGACTTTCTTCAGTTTGTCCACATCTTTCCTGAAATGTGGCGCCCAGAACTGGACACAATACTTCAGTTGAGGCTTAACCAGCACGGAGAAGAGCGGAAGAATTACTTCTCGTGTCTTGCTTACAACACTTCTGCTAATACACCCCAGAACGATGTTTGCTTTTTTTGTAACAATGTTACACTGCTGACTCATATTTAGCTTGTGACCCACTAGGATCCCCAGATCTCTTTCCGCAGTACTCCTTCCTAGGCAGTCATTTCCCATTCTGCATGTGTGCAGCTGATTGTTCCTTCCGAAGTGGAGTACTTTGCATCTGTCCTCATCCTATTTACTTCAGACCGTTTCTCCAGTTTGTCTAGATCATTTTGAATTATAATCCTATCTTCCAAAGCACTTGCAACCCCTCCCAGCTTGGTGTTGTCCGCAAACTTGATAAGTATACTCTCTATGCCATTATCTAAATCATTGCTGAAGATATTGAACAGAACCAGACCCAGAACTGATCCCTGCGGGACCCCACTCGTTATGCCCTTCCAGCTTGACTGTGAACCATTGATAACTACTGTCTGGGAACCGTTTTCCAACCAATTGTGCACCCACCTTATAGTAGCTCCATCTAGGTGGTATTTTCCTAGTTTGTTTATGAGAAGGTCGTGCAAGACTGTCTCAAAAGCCTTACTAAAGTCAAGATATACCACATCTACCATTTTCCCCCATGTACAAAGCTTGTTACCCTGTCAAAGCAAACTATTAGGTTGGTTTGACACAATTTGTTCTTGACGAATCCATGCTGACTGTTACTTATCAACTTATCTTCTAGGTATTTGCAAATTGATTGCTTGATTATTTGCTCCATTATCTTTCTGGGTACTGAAGTTAAGCTGACTGGTCTGTAATTGTCCTTATTTCCCTTTTTATAGATGGGCACTATATTTGCCCTCTTCCAGTCCTCTGAAATCTCTCCCGTCTTCCATGACTTTTAGAAGATAATCGCTAATGGGTCATATCTGCTCACAGGATAGAAACCATATCTAAAGTTGCTTGTGTGCAAAGCTGGTGCTATGCTAATCAGGGCTGTGGGGCAGGAGATGGAGTTTTGAATGAGTATGTCCCAGTACATGTGCTAGGATCTCACACAGGGCCTGATTCCCGCCCATGCCTTGCACCTTGTGTCTTCATTTGCTCTTGTGCAGAGTGAACATAGGATGCTTCCAGATCAGAATGGCAGCCTTTGGCACCCACTTTGCCCTGGCTGTAAATGACAGGACCAGGGAACGGAGGGAGGATCAGGCCCCTGGGTCCTGGGACAGGGGCCATGGCCCCATCACTTTTAAAAGTGGGAGGACTATGCCTTCACATTTTTTACCATCCGTAAGGACAAGCGATTGTGGGGGGGAGGCGAAGAGGAGTGAGAGTGGGGAGGGGTCTTTGTGGCATGAGGGGCAGGGGCGAGGGTGGGGCGTTGGAGGAAGGCGCAGTGTGAGGGGGGGGTCTCGAGGGGGATGACACAATTTGGATGCCAGTGCCCCCCGTCACTTTTAGGGAGCTTCCATTGCCCCTGTCAGGCCCACAATCTCCTCTGTGTTCTTTGGCTAATGCTAGGCAGCAGAATGCAAGTTTTTAACCCACGCCCTTGTGCAGTCTGTTGGTTCTGGTCCCCTCTACAGAGCTGCCATAAATTCATGTGTCTGGATAGCCCCACCTGTACCAGTAACTTGACCGCGGTGCAAGCGAGGTGATGGATGTCAGTGTGAGTGTGTCTGGGCTAATGTTGGTGCTCAGTTTCAGAGCATGCCTGGAGAGGACTAGATGGGTTTAAATACAAATAAGTATCCACAACTGAGCGGAGGAGCAAAGAGGCTAGAACAAGGAGCCTCTTTGCACTAGCTTCTTCCATTGCTTTCTGTGTGATTTATGCTTCTCTTTGTGTGTCCTGCTACGGTGCATGCTGCTGTTGACATAGAAATGGCTGCCCACTGATGTCACTGGGAGTTTCGCAGCATCAGGCCTAAGTCAACAGTTTATAAAATGTGGTGTACTTGTGTTGCAGGTGGGTAAGTAAATGCACAGATAACTTTTCCCAGCTGCTGTTACCCATGCATTATGTTTGGGCAGATGAATCATTTCACCAGTCCAGACCAGAACCAGGCAGGAGAACAGAGGATGGCTCCGGCCAGTCCTGAAATGGAAATGATTTTCTGTTTTAAAAAAAACAGATCGGGTTGTTTTTTCTCCCCCTTTTTCTCTGCTTTTCTCCTACTATTTCTTCCCCTTTTTCTCCCTCTCCTCCCCTTTTGTCTCTAAAAGGAAGTGGGGAGGGAAAGAGGATGAAGGGGAGAGAAAATTAAAATTTGGAATAATTAGAATCTCTTCTGTTTTTAGGCTTCGGTTAAAAAAAAGCAGAAATTTTTGAAAAAAAAATTCTGCAAAACTTTTCAAGTTTGGACAAAGGCAATTTGTTGGGGGAAAAAAGGGACATCGCTATAAAAGGGTTTTAAAACACTAGGCGGGGGGGGGGCTTATTCTCACCTCACTGACACTGGTGTAAACTCAGTGGAATTACTCCTGATTTGCACCAGTGTAAGTGAGATTAAAATTTGGCTCTTTTATACAGTGAATTTTTACACTCCCTGGTGAAATTTATGTGCGGTTTAATAACAGGCTCACAGAACTCAGCCATTTGAGAAGATGTATTTTTGGGCCAGAGAAGGAAGAATATTGATGGCTTGGAAAGGTCAAACCGTCTATATCTTGACAGTATAAAGGAAACCACTCTTTTTTTACTTACATTTAGAAATGTTTGCTTTCAACGGACCATGGTTTGGTAAGATTACTCATTGATTGATACGGAAAATCAATAGCTAGAGTTCACGTTTTAGCTCCCGTCTGATCGCAGCTCAGATGGGGCTAGCAGCACCACAGAACTGGGAATGCCTTTATCAGCGTTTGACAAAACAGATAATGGAGTGTTTTATAGAAGATACTGTTTGAAAAACAGCTTATGAGACAGAGAATGACTGGCTCAGTTTTGTATGCACCTGCCATGCCAGCTGGTTATGTTAAAGCAGCCTGTCAGGTTGCAGAATGTCTCTCGTGGGCCCAAATCCATGTAATGGTTAAACTTCACGTGAAAATGGATCAGAAGCCAGTGTGGACATGGGAACACGATTGGAATGTGCTGTCTCTGTGAGGCATTGCTCAGTGAGTGGGCATGTTGCCTTCTGCACTAATGTGAGCTTCTGAATGGTCTGAAAGCATAGAGCCACGCAGGGCAAACTGCAGCAGTCTAATCTCAAAGTATGGATTATGCACCTTTCTCAGGTTAAAAGAAGCAGATTTGGCTCTAGCTACTAACTGACTGTCCTGGAGTAGCTGTGGATCTAACGTGGCCGCTATATTGCAAAACTAAGTCACAAGCAGAGGGAACAATTCCTGAATTAGGGAGAGTCCCCATTTCCCGGGCTTGTGCTTCCTCTTTTTGCAATTCAGAGTCTCCTGAACCAATGGGCTCCAGCCTAGATACTCGCTCATGGGTGCATGCAGCATTGTGAAAGCAGGCAGCTCTTCTGCCCGTCCGTTCCCTGGTCAGCTATCCAGCGGGGGGCTGGTGGCCAGTGTCCGGAGACGGGGACTTTTGCTGGGTTTTGGAATTGTTTAGATTTTGGTTGGATGCCAGCTGGATCCAGGGCCTCATTGTGGGGAACTTTGCTCCTCTTGGGACTGCGGTCCCAGCAAGACATACTGTAGATACTGTACATAGGAGCCCAAGAGTAACATGAGACTACCCAGTAAAAATACCATTGTTATCGGCCTTGTGCAGTGGTGGTCATGTGAAATGTGCTCAGATCCAACGGACCTTCCACCCCGCCAGCACTGCTGGTGGAGCCTATCTAGCTTCCTGGGCAGTCAGCTCCCTTGTGGCCCGTCCCAGAGCTTTGGGGAGATGCCAGCATGGGGGTAGCTTTTCTTTCCAAGTGTCCCCACCAGACCGCCTACAGCGGTACGATGTGAGCTTGGTTTCTGACTGAACCCTGATTTACAAATTGGCAGTGCTGATCTTGGCTGCAAGGCTTTGCTAGACGTTTTCTATGGATTAATCATGTAGTGACTCCATCCATAAGGACGTGCACTCTTTTGGTGTTTCTATGATCAACAAATCAGTTTCCCTGTTGTGTAGTTTGGTTTCGTATCCATCTTTCCAATCACTTTCCTCATTAGCATATTAGATGGCAGGAAAGCACCTAAAGAAGCTTTGTAGACCTTGGTGTTAACTGTTTCTCTACCATTACCACACCTGCCCTGTCACCCTTGGGGAAGAAGAGGATCAAGAGGAAGCCAAGCTTTGCCAGCACGTACACTGATTGGTTTGGGTTCAGCCAGAAGTTCTGTTCTGGGTCTGAACTCCCCCTCAGTCTAGGAGTGTTTGGATCTATGGTTTTGGTTTGAGCCCATCTGTAGAGCCCTGCGCAGATACAGAATTTGTATCCACATCCAATCCGCCCATATGATCCACAGATAGCCACATCCGCATCCATGGATGCGCATATCCGCGGATATCTGCAGATTTGTAGGGCTTTACCCATCTAGAATGCTAGGATAGGTGTTAAAGCCACATCCTTCAGGGCACAAACTGATCCCTTGCCAGGGCCAGAAAAGGATTTTCCAGTGCACAGAGTATTTCACAGTGGGTCAAGTCCCTTGTGGATATTTTATTTCCTCTTCTGAAAGATAAGACATTGGCACAGTCAGACGCAATGATACCCGACCCTGAGGGCCGTGATGGCGTGTAAAGGGTGCTTCGGCGCCCCTTGGCAAAGACTGTGGAAGGTTCCCACTGTACGCGGTTCGCACCTTACTAGGAGGCCTTGTCAGACAGCTAGCGGGCTGGGTTTGGAGGATAAAGCCCAGCCAGGGTTCAGAGGCGGCTCAGGGAGCGCACCACCTACTGGGAGCAAGTTAGATGCAGCTGAGCCTATTTCAAAGAAGGGAGCATTGCTTTTGGAGAAGGGACAGGCCAGGGGATCGCACTGACCACCAGCTGAGGTAGGGGCCTCTAGGCAGAGTGGAGCTGCTGTGAGTGCTCTTGCTACACCCCGCCCCCGATTTCGGAGTTTGCAGCATAGACGGGATATGCAGCTAGAGTCCTCTGTCAAGTTGGCGTTAACTTGGGTTAGCCCAGACCTCCCTGCTATAAATCTCTAGCTAGGGGGTGATGTGGGTAAGATACTGAGCCCCTCTCATTGTTTCACCCTGGCCCAGCTCCAGGGACCAGTGGTCCGACTTGATGGGGCCAGGCACTGCGGTGCACACCACAGCTCTGTGTTTGGCGGTAACGATCAGAGGGCTTGTGTTGCCACTGAGAACGGACAGATTTAAACAAGTGGCCCAGAGATGAAATGCTCTGTATCCTGCTAGCTGTCTCTCAAGTCATGCTGCCTACCGATGTGGATGTAGCGAGAGTTGGCTAGGTGCTTTGCCGACAATAAGAGAACAGGGTCCCTTGCCCTGAGAGCTCACCATTTAAAATAGACAACACCTCGATGAAGATGGGGGTGGGTGGAACAAAGGAGATGCGGCAGGAAGCGGCTGACCAAGCAGTGACGTCCAGCAGGTATCTTGTTAGTTCCATGATTTCTTTGCCTTTATGAGAACAAGGGTCCTGCAAGAAGGGTGCTGAGGTGGGAGGAGTCATGGGAGATGGGCAGAGTGGGGTGCCCGGGGCAGCTGGAGATGAGTGGCAGGAGCGTACACAGAGCGTGGTGGGGTGCAGAAGCAGATGGGCATGGAGAGACAGGGTCTGGAGAAGGAGGGTGAGGCCAGGGAACGTATATTTGCTGTGGAAGCCACGAGAAGCGGAGGCATGGGCCTGGCCAGGTGAATGGTTTTGTGGAGGTTCTCCGGACACACCTGTGGGTTGAGGTGAAAGACAGGAGGAGAAGGAAGTTGTAGGAGGGGTGTGTGGGTGAGCTCTGCGTGTTCCTCATCTTCATAACGTCTGAACTGCCTGCCGCCTTGCTGGCTTTTATCAAGCTTTCCAGTTTAGAGCAATTCAAACAACTCCACTTCCCTCGTTCCCGGTTAGAATCTGAGCTTTTCCCACTGAGCGCTTGGAGCTGGGATACGCAGTGTAATCCATCCTCCCGCCTGGCTCGGGTGGGACGGGATGGCACCCCAATCCATCGCATCTAATAGGTGAAAGCAAACCCCTCAGCATCTGCCACAGGAAACTGACAAGCCGCTGCCCGAAAGGAAGTGGAATTTAGCATTGCAGTGAGGAGAAACACAGCTGCGTCCTTGCACAGTGTCTGGCGTTCCAGGCCCAATGCTGTGAGAGGCCTCTGCACAGACGCTGCTGGTTGCGACGTGCTGCTCTCCCTCGCTGGTTGGGCCGGCCTCGTGCATACGCCTGAGCACAAGCGCTCCTGGAGCCACTCCTTGCCTTTGCTGCAATGCCCAGGCACCACAACTAACCAGGGGGTTGGATGGGGCCATCGGCATCAGCCCTTGCTCCTTGCAGGGATTTTCCCGTGACCTGCAAAATAAAGTAAGAACCAGCGGAGACCATTGCAGAGTTTTCCCTGTCAGATGCAGGGTTGGAAGGGGGGAGCCTGTTAACACAACACATTTCCGTTTAAAAGCACAGGAAATGTCAAGGTGAGGCTGGGAGGAGCTGAGTTGGCTGCAGGGATTTGCAGGTGAGAAGGCCAAGCAGATCGGGTTAAATGGTGCATGGGTCATCGCATCTAATGGAGACCCTGACAAACTGAAAAATATTTATTGATGTGCTTGATGTCTGCTGACTCGGCGGTTTGCAAGGGCTTCTCTGGGATGGGCTCAGCTGGCAGTGTTCTAGCAAGGATTGGTTGGCCGTTCCTGAAACGGGGGCAGGAAGGGGACAAGGTCACACACATGCCCTCCTGTTACATAACCCAGGAGCCTCATGGGAACTCAGGCCAAAGCCTGCCTGCTCCCGGGGGAAGCTCAGAGGAGCTGGAGACAGCCCAGAAGAGAGTGGGGCTGATTCTATTCAGCTGTATGAGGGTGAGCCAGGAGCAGCCGGGGATTTACAGCATTGACTCTGAGCTCACTCAGGCCTAAGGTTTTTAACACAGACTCCAGTGGCTCTTTGTCAGCGACTTGAACTCCTGCTCCAACAAGTCCTTTTGCATCCCCTGCCACGCAGGAGCTCTGCTGCAGCCCTTCTCTTTTGCAAAGGTGGCTGTTTTCTGATGGGCCCTGCTCCTGACGACCCATAGGCAGCCCTAATTCTGTACTGGATCAAACCAAACCACTGGATCCCACAGCCAACCCCCACCCCTCAGGTACTTTGGAGCAGTCCGTATGTGGGTCTGAACTTTGCAGTTTGGGCCCATCTGTATATTTGTGTCCTGTGGGTCCCCAGGGACACCCAGCAGTGGCTGATTTGTCAGCAGATGGGTGCCAATCCTCCCATTCCCCTCCCACAGGTGATCTGTGTATGTTCTCAGAAAATTTGCAAGACTGGCTCTGATCAGCAGCGGCCGCAGCTGGCCTGAAGTAGGAGCACTCAGGGCTTCCCTGAGGTCCCGGGCTGGCTCCGTCTATGCAACATTGTTCCACAAATGGCCACGGAAAGTCCCAGAGAACAGGGGCTGTATTGCTTGGGGCAATGGATGAGTCAATGCACTGGGTGTGGCTTAGGCACTTGTTAGCAGCGGATGGGAGTTGGCCAAGGAAGCTAATGTTAATATTTTTAATTGACTTGTTAATTGCAGCTCAGGGCCAACTTCTGCCTGGGGGAGGAATTTGCTTGTTTCAGTCCAGACCTATTGGACAAAGCGCAATTCTCGGAGGGGTTTTTCAGAGGAATTTGCTTGCCACAGCTGGATTTTTCTAAATGGGCACAGCTTAGTGATTTAATCACCTGGACTGAGACTGAGGATGCAACTGGAATGCTGCTGCTGGAGAGGATCCTGGTAATCTGATTAGCTAATGCACAAGGTACTAAGGCCCTATCAATGCCTGGTCACTTACCAATTGAAATCGCATCTGTGCTTTGAAAAAAAATCCATTTGCCTAAGGAGTAGCATGGGTCTGGGGCTAACCCAGCTCCTCCCACTGGGATGGGAACCCCAAGTACTGCCTGTACCTTGGCGGCTAAACATGATGAATCTGAAGGATGCTTCACAGTTGTTTGGCTTTCCCCACTTTACCAGCATTAGATGTGGCCGTAGGGTGCAGTATTAAGCACCAGCCCTGTGGTTTTAAAGATTCTGCTCTGGGGAAGGCAGGAGGGAAAGGGCCATTTGTGTAACACTTTTTGGGGGGCACTTTACAGCCCTGAACCCACCGCCTCTGTTGTTAGGGCCAGAAAGCAGCTCAGCCTGCCCTCCAATACCACACCTGCAAGTTCTGCACCACAAGAGTTGGTGTGTGAACCCCTCCCCCCCCCATCGACATACCACACCCAGCCACTGTGCGTGGCCCCAGGCTAACCAGGCCTAGATCTGCTGAAAGTTTTCACTCCCCAGTAATAAACACAAACTTCAGGGCAGTCCAGACAGACGGTTCTTCTAAGCCCAGGGATCGACTGTCACCCAGATGGACTCTTGCTCCTGCTCCTTAATGCTCCTGCCAGCGCTAGGCATACGCAGACTAAGCAGGAGCTAAGGGCCCTGAGCAGCTCAAGGGCGCCTCCTGTTTGCTTTTTGAGTATGTGTTGTGGGGGGACATTAATGCTTAGGGCCTCCAAGGGGCTAGCACCGCCTCTGCTTGTGAGACACACCATGATTCATTGGAGTGCTACCCTGCTGGTCTACTTCCGACTCCCAGCTACATCTATCTACGTACCTGTCTGCCCTCCCTCCGCCCCATGGGAGCTATATCTCCCCGAGACTCCTCAGACTGCTCTGTCCTGCTGCCCTGCCTGCATGTCCGTGGGACGAGCTCACGTTGGTCAGGCTGCTGTAGGGGCAGGCAGGTGGCCCTGCCATCGTGCACATGCCATGCCAGTCACTGAGCCACACTGTCGCTGGGTGAGCACAATGGGAGATGTATGAAAGGCTGGTCTAAGCACACCCCTCTCTCAGCTGTCCCCCAGAGACCCTAGTGGTACCGGCTGGTAAAAGGGCAACAGGAATGCCACTCAATCCTTAAAACCTCTGAACTATCTGGCAGCCTGGGAGTCTGGCCTTGTGTCTTCTTCTTCCAAAGCATGGTCCCTGCACCGCCCACTTGTTCTGAACTGGTGGCCGTGCAGGCCCACGCAGCCCCAATGCAAACCCTATTGCAGCTTCCCTAACAGAGTGAGCTGGCATCCGCCTGACTATCCTCTGGGGAGGAGGGTTCCAAGGGCAGCCCAGATGCAGGATGGTTCTGAGCATGCCTAAGGAGATGGAGAGGGAACCCCTGAATCCCTTTGGGCGCCTGACACCCTGGAACCAAGGCAGCTGTGCTGCATTGCTAAGGGAGGGCAGGCTCTAGGCAAAGAGGGAACCTTTCTCCAGGAAGCTTGGGGAGGATCTAGTACCTAGCTTGGCATGGGAAGGTGCTCTGTTTGTTTTGTTGGTTGGTTTGAGAATGTGGCCCAGAAGTGCTGGGCACGCTGTCTGAGCTGGGCGCCTTTTGTTGAAGGTGTCTAACCCTCAGCTTAGTTCAAGTGGCGGGTTTTTTCTTTTGTTTAAGCAGAGACGCCTCTAGGAGCTTGTGGTGGGGAAGGACTTAGAACTAAACCCATCAGCTTCAAATAGCCTGTGGGGTGGGGGAGAGAAGATGTGCCTTGGTTCGTTTTGGTTTTTGGCAGGCAGCTGCATCTCCATGTGGCCTCTTCTCAGTTACCATAAGAACAGTGGGTTAGGAAAGCGTGGGCTGTCCAGGCCAGTATTGCCAACCCCAAGTGTTTAACAAATTGTGAGACTGTCCTAAAAATCCAGAGGGTTTGGTTTGTGTAGAGCTGTTAGTGGTCACATTGTCAGTTCTTTTCTGCAACTATGAGATCTGAGTTTCTCGTATGATCACATGACTCCAGGATCTAAGACTTAAAGAAAAACACCAGATATCACAAGACTTGTGATAAAACCACAAGAATTGGCAACACATTGACCTGGTGATGTGCATGGACACTTAACTTAGTGAAAGGCCTGCTGCAAGCTTTACGCTAGTCCTCTTTGACAGCCGGGGAAGAACAGTCCTCCTCCATAGGTGCGGGGCGTGGGGCTGCTTGGTTAGAGGAAAAGGCTGGCAGCCAGGAGTTTATTTGGAGCCTGTTTCTGTCTGTGCCCCCAATGTAGGGCATGAGCACTGGCATCACCCCCTCAGTTTATCCATCTGTAAAATGAGTGTTGTAATAGTTGCCCAGGGACGCTGTGAGACGTTAATTCCTGTTTGTAAAGTGCTCTGAACGTGTTACATGAAAGCTGCTGCAGAAATGCAGCATATAATGGTAGTTTCCAAAGGTGCCTTTGCTGAGACAAATAGTCCGGTGTATTGACCTACCCTTTTCCCACTGTAAAACAGACAGAGGTGCTTTGGCTTTTTCCCTGCTAAAAGCCACCTGTTTTTAAAAGGTCTGCAATATTGAAATCACCTGACCGCTAACACCTGAAATCTTTTTTGAGTATGAAGAAAAGAAAGTGGCAGCAGTTAAAGTGAAAGAGGAAAAGTCAGGGCTGGGGTTAACAATAACAGCTGCTGGGAAATCATAGAATATCAGGGTTGGAAGGGACCCCAGAAGGTCATCTAGTCCAACCCCCTGCTCGAAGCAGGACCAATTCCCAGTTAAATCATCCCAGCCAGGGCTTTGTCAAGCCTGACCTTAAAAACCTCTAAGGAAGGAGATTCTACCACCTCCCTAGGTAACGCATTCCAGTGCTTCACCACCCTCTTAGTGAAAAAGTTTTTCCTAATATCCAATCTAAACCTCCCCCATTGCAACTTGAGACCATTACTCCTCGTTCTGTCATCTGCTACCATTGAGAACAGTCTAGAGCCATCCTCTTTGGAACCCCCTTTCAGGTAGTTGAAAGCAGCTATCAAATCCCCCCTCATTCTTCTCTTCCGCAGACTAAACAATCCCAGCTCCCTCAGCCTCTCTTCATAAGTCATGTGCTCTAGACCCCTAATCATTTTTGTTGCCCTTCGCTGGACTCTCTCCAATTTATCCACATCCTTCTTGTAGTGTGGGGCCCAAAACTGGACACAGTACTCCAGATGAGGCCTCACCAGTGTCGAATAGAGGGGAACGATCACGTCCCTCGATCTGCTCGCTATGCCCCTACTTATACATCCCAAAATGCCATTGGCCTTCTTGGCAACAAGGGCACACTGTTGACTCCTATCCAGCTTCTCGTCCACTGTCACCCCTAGGTCCTTTTCCGCAGAACTGCTGCCTAGCCATTCGGTCCCTAGTCTGTAGCGGTGCATTGGATTCTTCCATCCTAAGTGCAGGACCCTGCACTTATCCTTATTGAACCTCATCAGATTTCTTTTGGCCCAATCCTCCAATTTGTCTAGGTCCTTCTGTATCCTATCCCTCCCCTCCAGCGTATCTACCACTCCTCCCAGTTTAGTATCATCCGCAAATTTGCTGAGAGTGCAATCCACACCATCCTCCAGATCATTTATGAAGATATTGAACAAAATGCTTCACCTCTCTGCTTCATTCAGCTGTCTAACATTCCACCTTTCAATGGAGACAGGAACCACCTTGTCTGGGGCTGTGGGGGGTCTGAGGTGTGTTTGAGCATAACGTGCACAAATCTGTCCACTTCCTCCTTTGCACACTGGTGTGACAGTTTTACATGATATTCGCTGCACTACTGTAATCCGAACAGGCCCAGTCTTTACTGATGCTCATGCTGTCTGAATAAGGAGTGCAGGATTTGGCCCCATGATGTCAATTTAGCACCTTTTAGCCCAAAGGATCCTAGAGAATGAGATATGGACCAACTCCTTAGAGATTTTACTGTGTCAAATCCAAGTAAGGACCTTGGCCAGGACATTGGGGCTGTGCGCAGACAAAAACCAAACCTTCTGCCAGGAGGTCCCCCTCTCCATTCACCTAGGGAAGCTTGTGTGTAGTGTCACTTATGGGGGGGAGGAGTGTCTGCAGGATCGGGTCCCATTCACTAGCGCCCCGAGCGTGGCCATCGTGTAACAGAACTTTCAGTCTCCGAGCTGTGTTCCCTGGCTGGAAAGCCATCCTCATGTGTGAATTAGGGATGTGATTCTTGGGCCAAATTGTTCCCGAGTGTAGTTCCATTGACTTCCTTGAATTACACCAGGGTGATTTTGGCTTATTATGTTACTAGTAGGGCAGGGCTCTGGTTCTGTATGCTGCTTGGCTATTGTCTGGTGGTGTGTTCCTGGTCAGGCTAAGCCTGGCAGGTGTTTGGGGGTGGGGGGGTGACAGCAATTTTTGGACTGAGGTCCCTGTGACTAGAGTGCGGGGGGCGGGGGGGGCTCTTTATCTGGAGGGTGCGGGTGGGGTGTGTGTGAATCAGTGTGAGGGTAAGGTGGCAAATTCTCCTGTAGCTGCTGTTGACTGTACCCTGTGGCAAGGCTGCCTTGTGGTGTTACCTTTGCATGACCAGGAGGGAGGAATGCAAACAATCTAGGCCTGGAGTAAAAGGTTCAAGCTAAGCAAACTGGCAACTGCAAATGGGAGGTGGCATGGGCTAGTGGTAAGAGTACTGGGCTGGGGCTCAGGAGACCTGGGTTCAAATTGTGGCTCTGCAACTGACCTGGTGTGTGACCTTGACCAAGTCACTTCCTGCATCTGTTCCCTCTTACAGAGTCTGTCTATGTCTCTCTCTTGTCTATTTAGACTGTGAGTTCTTTGGGACAGGGACTGTTCCTTGCTATGCATGTACAGTGCCTAGCACAGTGGGGCCTTGACCTCAGCTGGCCCATCTGGGCATGACTGTAATGCACGTAAGCTACCAGTAACAATGAACTACGAGGGAGCTGGCTGCTGAGATGGGGAAAGTAGCTTTCCCCACCCCTCCTTTGCAAAGTTCCTTAAATCAAAGAGCATCAGAGAGCTCAGGAGGCAGCTGGTAAGTAGTGGATGGAGATACAGGAAGGCACGGGGAAGTGTGGAAAGCAATCAGGAGTAGGCATGATAGGGGCATGCAATCACCTCCTGTTTCCAAGGTTTGTAGTGCTGCTGTTCCCCGGGCAGAGTTCACGTTCCATTTCTCTCAAGGCCCGTGGTCAGAGTATAGCAATGGCTAGATTAAAGGTATGTAACAAACGGCCCTGAGCAGAGTTGTGTGAAAAGCTCCACACCTGGAGCAAAACATGAAGATCTAGAAGGAGACCCAAAGGACCAGTGCTTGTCAATGACCAACCCCTGCAGTCACAAGAAATGGAAAGTTTGAGAGGTGTCCATCTGCCTCTAGTGAGTGATCCCTGCTCCCATGTTCCAGAGGAGTGTGACAAGGGGGCTTTAAACTGGAAAGGCTTAACCCTGCTCCCATGAGTAAGAATTGCCCACCCTGGGGGCTTTGATTTATTTGTAAAAAATACCCAAATAATTCACTATTATCTTAGCTGTAAATTAAAGTGTGACTGTGAGTGCGAGTGATGATTTGTAAAGTCAGCAGCCATGCAAGTGAACCGGTATGCAGCAAACAAGCTGCATGTCCTGGTCCATGAGTTTTGGAAGCTTTGCTGGAGTAAAAATAATGGTTTGGTATGTACGTGTTGTAAGAGGAAGCTTGCAGTCACATGTGTGAATCCGGCTGGCTTGCAGCAGGCTGATGCTGGCTGTCGCTCTGAGGGCTGGGTGACTGATGAGGGTAAAATGAAACAAATGTGGCTCTGCCCCGGCATGCCCTGCATCTCAGGAGGCGGGAAGGATGGAGCGTCTTCCTCTTTGTTGTCTCTCCCTGTTGTAAGGCTGACTTGCTGCCGATGCAGTATTATTTGCTACCTTAAACTACTGCTCTTTTTATGAGATACATCCAGAAACTGTTGCAAACATAAGGAATACAGGCACGACAGTCTTCAGGAGGGACTGAACCTGACACCTTCAGCACCATGGACCCAGCACTCAAGCGTTTAAACACACACATAATTGTACATAAGAACATAAGAATGGCCAGACTGGGTCAGACCAAAGGTCCATCCAGCCAAGTATCCTGTCTACCGACAGTGGCCAATGCCAGTTGCCCCAGAAGGAGTGAATCTAACAGGTAATGATCTAGTGAACTCTCTCCTGCCATCCATCTCCACCCTCTGACAACCAGAGGCTGGGGCACCATTCCTTACCCATCCTGGCTGATAGCCATTGATGGACTTAACCTCCATGAATTTATCCAGTTCTCTTTTAAACCCTGTTATAGTCCTCGCCTTCACAATTGTACATAAGACTGGCCAGACTGGGTCAGACCAATGGTCCACCTAGCCCAGTGTCCTGTCTTCCCACAGTGGCCAATGCCAGGTGCTTCAGAGGGAATGAACAGAACAGGCAGTCATCGAGTGATTCATCCCCTGGCGTTCACTCCCAGCTTCTGGCAAACAGAGGCGAGGGACTCTCAGACCATGGTGTTGCATCCCTGCTCATCCTGGCTAATAGCCATCGTTGGACCTGTCCTCCATGAACTTATCTAGTTCTTTTTTGAACCTGTTACAACATCCTCTGGCAAGGAGTTCCACAGGTTGACACTGTGTTGTGTGAAGAAACACTTCCTTCTGTTTGTTTTAAACCTGCTGCCTGCTCATTTCATTGGGTGACCCCTGGTACTTGTGTTAGGTGAAGGAGTAAATAACTCTTCCTGGTTCACTTTCTCCCCACCAGTCAAGGTTTTACAGACCTCTGTCCTATCCCCCCTTAATCTTTTCTTAGCTGAAAAGTCCCTGTCTTTTTAATCTCTCCTCATGTGGAAGCTGTTCCACACTCCTCATCATTTTTGTTGCCCTTGCACCTTTTCCAATTCCATTATCTTTTTTGAGATGAGGTGACCAGAACTGCACGCAGTATTCAAGATGTGGGCGTGCCGTGGATTTATATAGAGGCGTTACGGTATTTTCTGTCTTGTTCTCTATCCCTTTTTTAATGGTTCCCAACATTGTTAGCTTTTTTTTGACCGCCGCTGCACATTGAGTGGATGTTTTCAGAGAACCACCCACAATGACACCAAGATCTTTCTTGAGTGGTAACAGCTAGTTTAGACCCCATGATTTTATACATATAGTTGGGATTTATGTTTTCCAATGTGCATTGCTTTGCATTTATCAGCATTGAATTTCATCTGCCATTTTGTTGCCCAGTCACCCAGTTTTGTGAGATCCCCTTTGTAACTCTTCACAGTCTGCTTTGGACTTAACTATCTTGAGTAGTTTTGTATCATCTGCAAATTTTGGCACCTCACTGTTTACCCCTTTTTCCAGATCCTTTATGAATATGTTGAACAGCACTGGTCCCAGTGTAGCTCCCTGGGGGACCCCACTATTTACCTCTCTCCGTTCTGAAAACCATGTGTTCCTACCCTTTGTTTCCTATCTTTTAATGAGATACTGACCCAGGAGAGGACCTTCCCTATTAGCCCATGACTGCTTGCTTTGCTTAAGAGACTTTGGTGAGGGACCTTGTCAAAGGCTTTCTGAAAGTCTAAGTATTCATGTGAATGGTTCCACTGACTTCACTGTTTGTAGGGTTGGCGCCAACCTCTCCCTCCCTCCAAGCCCATGCCTCTAGAAGTACAACAAGATCCAGTGATTATAAGATTATTGGGTGAGGATCTTTGGCCTGTTTTATGCAGGAGGTCAGATGATCAATATGGTCCCTTCTGCCCTTAACATCTGTGGGCATTGTCAGGTTGCACTGGGGCTGCCCACGAGGGGGAGGAGACATGTTCAAATACACCTGACTAAGCCAGTGTACTTTATTGGATAAACATGCTTGAATTTTGGGAAAATGTTTGGCTTGAGACCTGTTGTATTAATCTCAGGCGTCAAGAGTTAAAGGTGTTAAAGTCTTTCACTGTCCAACATTCAAACAGTGATACAAAGGTTGGGGTGGGGGTTGTTCAACAGAGGCCCTTGTTAACTCGATTTCTTGGCAAACACCCACAATAATTTCTTTTAAGATTGAACGCTTATTGGTCAAACACAAGAAAGAATAAGAAACTAAAACAAGTACTTATACTAAAATTGAGTAATTATACAAAACAAACTTTCTTAAAACCTATTAAAATCTCTCTTCTTTGTAGGCAAAATATCTGTGCATTTATTTTCACCAATAACCTTTCTTTTGTGAAAGAGGGTGAATTTTACTCTGTCCTGATGTGTGAAGGGTACTCATTTCTCCTGTTTTTAACAGATAGACAAGGTTGAGGAGAGCTAGGATAGGAAAGGTGGGACAAATACGGCTTTGGTGATGTTTTGGAGCACTGGATAGTTAGTCAGTTACGAATGAACACTTTGGCTGGCAGATCGACCATGACACCTGTTGCTTGGACCCTGGTTCACATTCTGGTCAGGGACGTCCTCTGGTTGGGTTCTTTCTCCTTTGACAGGGCAGGGATGTCTTGTATCACTGTGGGGATGCATGGAGTGCAGTTGATTTCAGGATCCGGTGAAAAGCCAATGGAATGAGCAATGGCATAGGAGAAAAGAGATAGTAGGGCAGAAAGTAACACCAAAGGGAAGGGAGACAAAATATGATCTTATGTGCTTCTGGGATGCTAGCAATTAGGGATCTCCACTGATGGGCTGAGGACTGGATAGCATGATGATTTTCAAGACTCTCAGGTAAAAACCAAAGTTCCATAAACAAGAGCAAAGTCTGATGTCCATTCTCTCGGGAAGAAAATCTTTCGGTCTGGCCTTCTCCCTCTGTCTTGGGATTGGGGGAAATGAGAGTGGATGATATGAGAGGTGGAAAGTGAAGATGTATTGATGAGAGTTGATGAGAGGGTTCCCCCCCACACCTGACTCTTCTTTTAAGAATCCCAAAAAACAGGGTGGGAGCGGGGAGAAGTGAGTGCATAGTTATTTTACTCCCACACACTGTTTTGTCCACCAATTAGGCCTAATATCCAACATGCCAATTTTGGTTTGTTAATTTCCAGTTCCGCAGCTTCTGTTTTTACCAAGCATGATCTGAAAATAATCCTAGAATCAAATCAATTTGTCCTTTTTGTTTGGATTAATTTAGTCTCTCTCTGGTTTTCTTGTACCTGTTCATAACATTCATTATTGAATACAATGTGACCTACTTTCCACCAATATTGGTTGCTATAGGTTATTATATCATCTTATAAACTTTCATATATTTTTTACAGTTGAGCTTACAATTAGAGTAAATTTTTAGTCCCGGTTATTACAAGAAACCTAGAATGAATCTTGTGATCTGGATCTTGAATTCTGAAGTGTTCACGGACAGAGAGGCAACATAGCTTATTTGACATACAACCTGACCTGAACTGTAATCCAGACTCAAACCAGACCTTTCTGAGGTTTGGATTTTGAGTTCAGTCTGGATAATCACCTGGAGAGTGGATGCTTTTCCAAAGCTTGTCTGAACCACAGTCTCCTGTCTATAAAGGTCCACTCTGTCTTGCAAGAGGTCACATCTGTGTGACTTCTAGAAGGTCCTGCCTCAGTCTGTCTGAAAAATACATCGAGAGCAATGCAGGCTGTGGTCATTTCTAGACCAGGGGAAGGAGCAATCTTCTAGTTCTATATTTCTACAAAAACAGGGGCCAGAATTGTCAAGTCACTCATGATTGGATGCCTCAGCTTTGGGCAGCTAAGCTCGAGATGACTGATTTTCAGAAGTGCTGAGCACCCTTCTTCGTAAAATTAGGCGCCTGTAATTGGGGTTAGGTGTCTCAAAATTGCTCGTTGGTTCTGAAAACGCAGACCAACGTTTCTCATGATATTTGGGTTCGTTCATTGCCGGTCCCAGTTGGAACCCGGAACGCACATGAAAGTAAAACCACGTAACTGGATCCAGAAAGTGGCCTGATCCAAAACTCCAAGAACCAGCAGAACGAACCTTGTTTAATTCTATTCCGTGGCCTTCTGCTTCAGCCAGTATCTAATAATGGGTTCAGCTATGGTAATGCTTCTTTAAAAGTGGCCTGTTACTATCGTCTCTTGACTTACAGCTCTCTCAGGACCTGTTCTCCTCTCTCAGCAGCTGTCTTACATTTGCTGTGATCCGATAGGCTCACGATTAGTACTGGAGAGGAAAATGTCTGTTTCTGAGACATTTCCTGCAGGGCTTGACGTGAATGAAAGGATGTAAGCTTAGACAAGCCTGGAGGGGTTTCATAGCTGCCCAAGGCTCCTGGATGGTTTTGTGTGGCTATGCGCTGGGGTCCGTGCAGCTGGGCTGTGGGCAGACGTCTGGCAAGCACAGAACATAGGGGAGGTGGAAGTTCTGCTGAAAACTTCCTTGGCCCCAACAACAGTATCCCCCTTGGCTGCATTTGGTGGTGTGTCCTCCATGGGCTGGTGCGTAGAGGGTGAGGTGACTGGTCTGCCACGCACAGAAAGCTGGCACACCTGATACTCCATCTAGCAAACCTGGTATCGAAGGCCTTCTCAGACTTGCATTAAAATCAATGGGAGTTGGATCAGGCCCCAAGTTATGACTGAGCCTAATGGCCTGATCCGAAGCCTCTTGCATTCAGTGGGAGTCCTTCCACTGGCTTCAGCAGACACTGAATTAGGATCTGATAATCCCTCCCCACAGCACAGGGAGGAGGATAAACCTGTGTTCATCCAGCTTTGTGGCCCTTTGCATAGGGGTGAGTTGCACCCTGAATAAATAAACGAGCATTGTGTTGTTCCCCGAAAGCCAACAGACCTGGCAGTGGGCTCCAGTGGACCAGACCCAACCATCCAATGAGGTTATCCTAGTACCATTCCTGAGATATTTAAATTACAGATTGTGAGGAAGCCTCTCAGTGGGTCTCAGCTGGGATGGAGGCTTAGAGGGGAGAGAGGTGCTTTTGTGGTTTTGGTTGGTTGGTTGGTTTTTATTTTTGGTTGGAAGGGCCTGAAACAAATGTAGGGCCTCTGGAGATTGAGGTCAGCCCCCTGGGAAAATAACATCATTTTCCTGTATAATGTGGCACCAAGTGTTTTGCTGAATCTCCCAGGTCTCTTTCCAGGCTCCAACCACCTTGTACCAGACACACCTGGATACGTGCAAGACTGGGAATGTGTGCGAGTTGAGGACATTCGTGCAAGTTTTTTTTGGGGGGGGGGGGGTAGAA
This sequence comes from Natator depressus, assembly GCF_965152275.1. Lineage (NCBI taxonomy): Eukaryota > Metazoa > Chordata > Testudines > Cheloniidae > Natator > Natator depressus. The sequence goes on from NC_134242.1 coordinate 2,645,071, forward strand.
ACTCCCTTGAAATTAAACGTCAGCCCGTAGGGTTTCTAATGGTTTCACCTTCAGAAGTGATGATCTGTGGATAACTCTGGCTGGGTCCGCGGGGCTGGCATGGCAGAACCCTACATGCAAGGGGCTCACAGCTGAGAGAACTGACTGCATTTCATTCAATGAATTTAGATGAGACAGCAGGCGCTGTCAGGAATGGCAGGGATCGCCTCTCCTCCCACCCAGTGCTGCTGCCATTCAGGTGTCCTAGGGGCAGGGCCCAAGGTGCCGAAGCAGGACAGGACTGTGAAACCTGCATCGAGACCTTTCTGGGAACGCCGCTGCGTGAAACCGTCACACACGCTGTGTGGGATTAAAAGTCCCTCTTGCCCCTGGGTTTGGCTTTATTTATAAATAAAAACTAATAACAGTCCAATAAATTCCAGCCCAGGGGATCCTCCCTGAGGAATCTTTTGCCCAGACCTTAATCCATTCTGAGAGCTATTTCTCCCCTCCCCTTTACCTCCAAGCTGCCCCTGACCCAACGGTGTTATCAGGAATCTGTTGCCAATTTCCTGCAGGCTTCTAGCAATTCTTAACAGGGTGGGGCAACAGCAAATTCCTGCCACCTTGTTACTCTCACTCTTTATGCTGCCTCCTTCCCTGTGCCGCCGCATCCTTGTCTTAGCAAGGTTACTACTGATTTAAACCAGCATGGGTGGGAGGGGAACTGGGCGTTGCGTGAAGAATGGAGCAGATGAAATGCCATACAGTGATACAACGCAAGTGACATGAGATGTTTTGAGTCCTCTGTCTCACCCCTCACCCCCCCCCCCCCGGCCTCTGACCCCAGATGCTACATCAGCTAAAAATAACCCTCTGGATTTCTGCAAATAAACATTCTGAATCTCCCTGGACTTTGTGCATCTGCAAAATAAATTGTCTGCTTGCATATTTCTATTCCTGACTCTGTTTGAGGGAGATTATCTTGGCAGCATGCAAGTCAAAGAGCTTGTTAAATTATTTAACACCTCGAGCATGGTTTCTTGTATTCCTTGCTCCTGCTGTGTTATTTCTGAGGCTATTGTCTACTCAGGATGCTGGAGGGGCCTGTGACTGGGGTGTGCTCGGCCTTAGCGCACACACTGGGGGATGCCATCAGACACCCAACACAGTAACACTGAGCCTAGCAAGGGGTAAGAACTGACTAGACTGTGATCCAAAGGAATGCCAGCAACCGGTAGGCTGTACCATTGGCCATTGAAAGGAAATGTCTTTGAGAGATGGCCAGTTCCATGACCCTCTTAAAGGCAAAGCAAGGGATTCTGTAACTCTAGGGTCGAGGCAAAATTACCAGCACTGCCCAGTGACCGTTTTTTCTAGCAGGGTCTCACAGGGATCAGTTCTTGTCCCTATATTGTTTAACATTTTTATCAATGAGCTGGAAGGAAAACAAACTCATCCCTGATGAAGTTTGCAGATGACACACCTTTCGGGGGAGTGGTAAATAATGAAGAGGACAGGTCACTAACAGTGATATGGATCTCTTGGTAAACTGGACAGAAGCAACCAATATGAGTTTTAATAAGGCCAAATATAAATGTATACACACAGAATACAGGCCATACTGTCGCATTAGGGGACTCTATCCTGGGAAGTAGTGACTCTGAAAAAGACTTGGGCTATCATGATGGATAATCAGCTGAATATGAGCCCTCAGTGCAATGCTCAAGGGCAAGAGAGCTAATGTGATCCTTGACCGCACAAATGGGAATATCGAGCAGGAGGAGAGAGATTATATTACCTCTGTTTGGTACCAGTGCTCCTGCTGCTGGAATCCTGAGTCCGATTGTGGAGGGCTCTGCAGTCGAGCAGACAAAGCTGTAACAAGAACCAATGGCTGGAAATTGAAGCGAGACAAATTCAGACTGCAAATAAGGGATAGTTTTTAACAGTGAGGATAATTAACTACTGGAAAAACTGAGCAAGGGTTGTGGTGTATTTACCCATCACTGGAAATGTTTAAATCGAGACAGAATGCTATCGAGTTCAAACAGGAATTCAGGGAAGTCCTCTGGCCTGTGTTATGCAGAAGGTCAGACTAGCTGGTCCATTCTGGCCTTGGAGTCGATGAATTTACTGCTGCAGCCCCAGTGCTCCTACAACCCCATTCCATGCAGGAAGGTAAAATAGAGGAAGCCAGCCTTGGTGATGTCCGTGCTCTCTAATCTGCCTTGCTGTCTTTTCCCCCAAAGCCGATAAGCAGTTTCCCATGAATTAATGGAGCAGGAACAGCATGCACTCTCTCAGTTCTGAGCTGTGCTTTGTCCAAGCTGCTTGGCAAGGAGTTTAGGGTTAGGGCTGGTCAAAAAAAGGAGAGTCGGTTGACAAGAAAACTCTGAAAGGAAGGGGAATTGGGTTAGCCTTGTTCAAAAAACATTGTGCACTTTTCCTCTCAATATTTTATTCCCTGCCTTTTCCAAAGGTGGGAGGGGAGGAAGGTAAGTAAAAGGGGAAAATAAAGTTTGAGAGAGTGGGATTCCCTCCCCCCCGCCCATCAAAATGGAACAAAACACATTGGAATTTTTCAATTTCTTGTTTTGGAATTTTTGTTGAAAAATAAAAGTTTGATGGAAACTTTCATACGTTTCCATTTTTATTTCAAATATATAGAATTGTTACCGGCTCCCCTTGAGATCAAAGCCCCAGCTATGTTGATTGGCAAACAGGACAACAAAAGTTTAGACTCAGCTTTTGGGGGCAGGGACTATTTCTCCTGTTCGTTCAGCACCTGGCGCAGTGGGGGCCTGGGCCGCTAGGTGCTACTGCAAATACGGCAGATTCCACGTATTAACAACCCCGTGGGTGCCCACAGAAAATTGCCATAACATGGCAGTTGCTCGTCAGCAGAAAGCAGATTTGCAGGGCAGCAGCCGGGGAAGGAAGCGCCAGGACGTGTCTTTCCTGGCTGCACCCCGAATGCTGGGGCTTCCTACAGGGAGCGGGGGCCCTGAGGGCCCATGGGCTGCTCTGTGCTCTCCCTGTGCCCCCCGGGGATCAGGGCACAGCACATCCCATCACTTCCTTCCCTGGTGCAGCCACCCGGCAGGGTGCAGCCTGAAGAGCACAGGGAAAGGCACTCTTCTGCTCCGGCATCCGGGCTGCAACCTCCTCCCGCTACTGCCCTGCCCGCAGCCTCCCCTCCCAGCCTGCAGCTTCCTACCTTTTGTGCAGTCCCTGTGTGCAAGCGAGTTTGCCAGGCTGCAACCCCAGAAGGAAGCGTAGGGGTGGGCTGAGCACTGGCCAAGACAGGCTTGCAGGACTACAGCCAGGGAAGGCGCATCGCAGCACTCCCTGCCCTCGTGGGAGCCCTGCAAACCTGCCTGCACGTGGGGCCTTTCTTTAAAAAAACCCCCACCATGCTAATAAGTAGCATGCCGTTGCCAATATCAGAGTGCCATTAACACTGATGTTAATGGGGTGGGATTGGTTCTTGGCAAAACATTGCCATTAACTGGACGCTGCTAATATCAGGATCTGCTATTACATGGGATCTGCTATTATGTGGGATCTGCTGTAATGAACAACAATAATCAGCTGTGGCTGGGTTTTGCAAGGACACATTTGACTCTTTGCTTTGTGCTTGGTCATGACTCTTCCCGTGCTGACTGCAGACCCAGCTGTGTCTTCTGCAGAGTCTGCCTGAGTCAAAATCTTTGGCTCTACTTTGCAGGATGGGTGGAAAATACCCCTCCGCCCCACACACTCTCTGAGTAGAATGGGCTTTGAGAGACTGGGGTGGGGGCAGAAATATCTATGGGGGGTGGGAAGAGTGGCCAGCCAGTACTGGTGCAAAAAGCTTCAGACCTAAACTTTCAGCTTTTAAATTCTACCTCTGGTCCCTAGCTGCCTATGGGCAGCAGAGCTGCTTAGATTCCCTCAGGGATACGTGCTGTGGTCCTGCCCCATATGCTTCCTGTGTGGGTACTTGTGCTGCAGACTCGTGGGGCAGCATAATCTTGCACAAAGTCTGCACCAGGGGAATTACCCGCCAGCCAGATTCATAGACACTAAAGCCAAATGGGACCACTGTGATCATCCAGTTTAACCCCTTGTATCACACAGGCCTGAGAACTTCCCTCAACTAATTCCTGTTTAAACTAGAGCATCTCTTTTAGAAAAAAAACCTTTTTAAGATTTCCAGTCTGAATGTCTCTAGTTTCAAATTTTGTCTGCTAGACTGAAGAGCCCTCCAGAACAAGAGACAGTATTCTAGTGGTGGTCACACCAGCGTCAAACACGAGGTAATACAACTCTCCGGCTTTCAGTTGATATCCCCCTGTGTTTACACATCGAAGGATGTTAGTCCGATGCTGTGACCAGAAGGGCTAAGAGCTCCCGTTCGGCTGATTGTCCATCACGACCCCTAAGTCCTTTCCAGAGTCACCACTTCCCAGGATAGAGTCCGCCATCCTATCTGAAGGCGATTCTTTCTTTCTTCCTAGCTGTATGACTTTACATTTGGCCATATTGAAATGCATATTGTTTGCTTGCGCCCTGCTTACCTAGCGATCCAGATTGCTCTGAATGAGTGACCTGTCCTCTTGGTTACTTACCGCTCCCCAAATCTTTGTGTCATGCTTTATCAGTGATGAATTTCTGTCTCTTCCAGGTCATAGATAAAAATGTTACATAGTAAAGGGCCAAGAACAGATCCCTGCAGGACCCTACTGGAAACATACATGTGCAATAAAGATTTCCTGTTTACAATTACATTTTGCAGCCTCAGCTGGCATGTTTTCAATCTATTTAATATGTGCCATGTTGATTTTTGTATCATCCTTGTTTCTTAATCAAAATGTCATGCAGTACCAAGTCAAATGCCTTACAGAAGTCCATTACATTAACACTATTACATCTGTCAACCAGACTTATCTCATCAAAAAAAATATCAAGTTAATTTGACATGGTCCAGTTTCCATAAACCCAAGTTTATTTGCATTAATTATAGTACTCTCTTTTAATTTATGAATGTGTTCCCTGTCAGCCAGTCCGTTATTTTGCACAGGATCAATGCCAGGCTGACAGGCCTAAGATGACCTCAGTTGATCCATTTACCCTTTTAAAAGGTTTGCAGAACTTTAGTTTTCTTCTAGTCCTCTGGAACTTCCTCATTATTTTAAGACTTATTAAAAATCAACATTAATGGTCCATAGAGCCAGCTCTGTTTGAGTAGTGAATGCATTTTCTGAGGATTTGCATGCAGCTTTAACTGGTTGAATTGTATTGGTAACCATTTAATTGATTTTAATAGAATTGAAATTAATTTTTAAAAAACTGGCCCCATTAGAAATATGTAGCATGGGAGGTAATCTTATTATCTGGTCCTGAATGAGCTTGATATCAGAACAACAGACACTTCCTACAAAGTTAAACGCATTGAACTCTCACGCGCAGGCTGGGTTGGAACGGTTTGTTGTTGTTGTTTGGTTTATGTCCTTCATAGCTGATCGTTTGTTCTGCAGCAGAGGGTGCTGAATAAAATCTTCTATAGAAAATTCCATGGAGACCTGCCCTCTTTCAAAATGCCTGGTACTGCCTAGTGTTATCCATGGGACTGAAGCCAGGAGCTGACCTCGGGAGGTGCTGCACCCTTTTTCAAAATGGACCCTCCTTCCATGGGCGTGGATCTGAATGGAGTGACACCATGCAATGACCATAGAATTCTGATTAATGCAGAATAGTGTTTGTGGTCCCAGCTGGATTCAGCTGACTTTCAAAGACACATTAGAGTTTTTTTCCATTTCCCCCCCTTCCCCACTGGGTAGAGTTAAGGCCACGTGGGTGCAATAACTGTACATTTCCATAACTTAACTTGCTTGGATTTCTTTAAGGTCAACCTTTACCCTGAATTTCTGGGGTTTATAACTTTGGTGGGTTTTTTTTGTGGAGGGAGGGCGGGGGGAATAATTGCAACATCCCTATAATGTATTTTAACCTAAATTACTGATACATACTCTGAGCCTTAATTCCGCTTTTTTACATTGCTTTTAACCTGGGAATATGTCTGAAATGTGGCCTCTATCACCATTGGCTGTAGGCCTGGTCACAAATCTGAATACTTGCAAGCAAATGCAGGTGCGGCCCTTGCCAAGCAAAAGGGACACTGTCCTTTTGAAACAGTGGCCTTGAATTACTGGTGGCCGAGAACCGCTGCTTTAGTTTGTGGCTTTCGGCTGCATTAGACCACAAACAGCCCCCTGTCTTTCCTCTCGTAATTTCTTGTGCACCTCGGTGAGTTAGCTTTAGCTGCACATGTGTTTCAGCTCGAATGAAATGTTGGCAGAACCTGCGTTAACTTTTCCGTCTCCAAGTCTAGGGTTCATTAGTCGAAAGGCCCCTTTTGGTTTTTAATTCAAACGGTGCAGCAGTGTCTCTTCTTTCCTCACATGGTCGTGCGCACAATCTTCTCTTCTACTGGACAGAGAAACTGTTGCAAGCTTTAAACTTTCTGTCGCAAACCCAAGACTCGTAAAGATGCCTAGGAGGCCTGTGCAGTCGGGGCACAGAGATGCCTTCTGACTGAAGTTAATAGACAACTTCAGGATGCTGCGGAGATAGGGTGACCATATTTCCCAAAGGGAAAACAGGACCCAGTGCAGGGCTTGCCCCAAACCCCTCCCCCGCCCCCCGCAGAGCTGGCCCAAGCTGCTAGCCTGAGCCCCCTCCCACACGTGGGGGCTGGCCTTAGGGGTCTCCGACGGGCGGGGTTGGCCTGTGCTGCCTGGCATCACTGCTCACCTGAATCCTGCAGCATGGGGTTGGCGTTGCTGCTTGTTCCCTCCTCCCTCGAATGATCCTCTGCACCCCACTGGGGGGCACAACCCATTTTGGGGCAAAAGTGGGCATTTGTCCCCTTTGCTCTTGCCGGCTGATCGGTCAGAAACAGGAAACGGGACAAGTGTCCAGTTTTGCCCCAAAAAATCACATCAGGGACAGGCCTTAAAAAGGGGACTGTCCTGGCCAAAACGGGACGTGGAGACATACCTTGTGCCTGCAAACATGCGGAGCTAGTGCTCATAGCCACCTCCTCAGCAGCGGGGTGCGAATCTATTGTGAGGCTAGATGTTGTTCTGAGCATCTTAGAAAGGATTCATGATGAAGCAAACTGGTAATAACTCTAGCGGCAGTATTTCTCTAAAGGCCTGAATTTAGCCCTGTTAAAATGCGACATCAATGATAAATTAATTGAAGATAACTTTCCAGGATTTTTCTGTTCCCTTTCCAAATGGAGCCAAGAACGATCTGTCTAAGCCGAGTTAGAGCACCCTAAACATTCCTAAATTGGGCACTGCACATGTGACCATCAGAAATGCCAATCATCACAACCCCACGCAGCTCCGCTCTCCGTTTGATTAATTGGGAACAGCATTAAGGGTCAGCATTTGTGGCTTCCCGTGTAAAAGCTGCATTATGCTCAGTCTTGCACAGTTGCTCAAAGGCAGCCGGCAAGCAAGGAAGCTGCTGACTGGAGCAGTTGAGCACCTCAAGAACATTATATTAATAGAGCATCTGATCTCCCAGTAAAACAACAAATCCATAATTCATGTGACCAACAGAGAAGTCTCTGAAAGTCACAGATATTTTAACCATTGTCGGTATTAAAATGATTTAGAGTCTGAGTGGGGAAATTTTGTATCAGACGCTTAATCTGTCTGCCATGCTTGTGAAACACGGATATTGTTCAGTGTGTTTTGATCTGGGATTCCTGCTCAAGACTGTTACAGAGACTGGCTCAAGAAGAAAATCCGGATCTGGATCCAAACTTTACCACAAGTTCAAAAACGGTTCAGATCGAAGGTTCCAGTTTAGCCCATCTCCAGTTTCCCCCCATCCCTTCTATTTATAAGACACAATCTACCTAAAATAAGGTGATGAATGAAAAAAATGGTATGTATTCTGGCCACTTTTGCAATTGGAGTAACTGCATGGTAAGGAACACCATCTGAACTTCAGTCTTTTATGGAAAACTATCTGGAAATTTTTCATCCTACTTTGTAGACAGTTTTTTGCAGACTTTTAGCAAATGTTTCTGTTTTTCAGTGGGCTTCAGTATAAATAGCCAATTGATGCACTCAACCAAAGTAACCACAAATATAATCTAATGGGGCCACCCCATGGTTACATGATCCTTAGATCCAGGGGGAGATATGCACCCACGTGGCGTGGGTGCACCGTGTCTATTGTCTGTGTCAACGAAAATGAATTATTATAGAAGAGACAAGTTTTTTTGCAAATTAAGCATGCTGCAAAACTGAAATTAATCTGCAAAGAAGTCCTAAATCTTCATTTTTAAAGGTGAAAAATGATTGTGATGCTGGCAGGCCAGATGTCAGCTCTTTTCCAGGCTGCAGGTATTAGCTAAGAACTAGCAAACTTACAGCTGGAGACTAGAGCAGGTCACCTGTATGTTAGTTTTGCTCAGCATAGATATTAGTCTTATAAGAATGTATTTAGTGTTTAGACTCTATGAAACACTTGTAAATTGCTGCTCACTTGTAAATTGATCTCACTTGTAATGTCTCGATTCCATACGATAAGAAAATGTGTAAGTTTTGCTTTATAACTTTGACAATGTTGCTCTGAACTTGTGAAACCAGGCACGTGAATCTCCCCCCACCCCCGCCCATCCAGAAGGGTTATCAAAATCAGATGGGTCATCAAGGAACATGGCAATTCAAAGGATTGATTAATGGCCCTATTGCACCTTGGAAATGCTACCTGCAAGGAAGCTCAGAGCTGAATGAAGGAAATAAAACAAAGCCCCAGGAAAATCCTCTCTCTTTTTGGCTCTTTGAAAAGCATTGCAGAGAAAACATCATAAAACAATAGACTTAAACACACGCTAAACATGCCTGGAGTAACCCACCAGTCTCATGCGGCCCTGATAGGGCAGAGTCTTTCCAAACCTTCTGCAAAGATTGCCCCCACCTCCCCTTGGACAGGTGGTCCTGTCCATTTGCTGGGTCAGAAAGAAGGCCTTGAGTCTGTTCAACCTCATCTGTTTAGAGTATAAGTCCTTTCTTTGTCTCCCAGTCCCTGGAAAACCCAGTTTGAACCAGTCTATGCAAACCAGCCCGGGATGGAACCTCTCCAGAGTTATTCACAGTCTCAGGGTAACAGTGGTACTGAAACACTTTTTAGAGTGTGGGGTGCTGCAACCCCCCTCACTCCCGTCCACGCCCCCCGCCTCCCTTAGAACTGGGGCTGGGAGCGGGGGGGCACCCTGGGGTTCTGGGGCGGGGGATGGGGGGAGGGCACGGGCATGGGTAAGGAGGCTGAGGCTGCGGCCACAGCTGGGGGCAGGTGCGGAGCCCCAGATGCAGGGCTGGCAGCCGGGACCCTGCATGTGGGGCTAGGCGTGGAGCCCCGGGTGCGGTGCCGGCAACCAGGACCAGCAGCCGGGACCCTCGGGTGCGGGTCCGGGTGTGGAGCCCCCCGTAAAACCTGGGGGTGCCCCCCACTCCTAGTGCCCATGCCTGTGCAGGGTAATCACCCCTCTACTGTCTGTTAGTTCCTGGAGGAGCTGTGGTGACCCTACCACATGGAGTAGAACCCAATCATACACAACCGTTCATAAAGTCAATACCATGGTCTCCAAAGATACTTGGTGGGGTTGCAATGTCTGTCACAGCCCTATGCTCCAAAATGCGACTAAATTTCCCTCCTTTCTGGGGTGTAAGGCAGTCGCAGTGAGAAGGGAAGGTACCGCTTGACTATTGGGATATCGCGGACTCCCTCTGTGCTTGTAGGGGCTGGCACTGGGGTCTAATTGGGAGGTGCAGTATTTGCAACTCTCACGCATGTCGATGGGAGCTTTGGATGTTGGGGATCAAGTGCGATATTTATCCTCTGCAGATCTTCATCTGAAAGGTGCCACAATGCTCTACAAATGCAGAGCACTATTAACCAGGCTACACCGCAGCTGATAAAACAGAGCCTTCATCTACCCACAATTATCTTGGGTCAGTAGCAATGGGAAAAGACATTCACTGGGTTTCTTTTTAATTCTGTAAATTGTTGTTCTTATTTCAGCAGGATAACTGACATTTGTTGGTTAAAATCTGAACTAGTTTTTGCTAAGCTGTCTTTTCCTTTGCGGATGGTGAACAGTGCCAGTGGGACCTAGTCAAAAAAAGCCAAAGTGTGTGTGTGTTTCCTTAATAAACATTGTCTCCCACAAGGACAGACAACTCCGCTGAGAAAAAACATCATGTAAAAACCAACCAAACAAAAACATTATTTTCTCCACCTGACCTTGCCTTTGTCTATTTATGATCTCTGCTTTTGATGTTAACAGTTACATATTATTGACTATCTGTAGTTGTTTGTGCAGTGGAGGGAAGGGAACAGTCCACAGCAAATGTATTTTTCTCTGTCTCTTTGTTGTTCTTCCTGCTTTTGCTGCAACGTCTCTCAAATTGTACTTCATCCTCGCTACGAGCCACTTGTTTATTGCCCCTACTTGGATTAACTTGGAACTGCCTGACTGTGGTGTGGGCTGAACGCTGCTAAAGGAGATTCTCCATTAGCTCAAGTGGTGGACGACTGCGACAGGGGGAAAAGGACGTGAGTTCTGTCGTTGCTCTGGCTGTGACGCTCAGAGTCACTGTGATGGACAGCACGGTGAGAGCCATGAATTAGCTTCAAACTTATTCCAGTCGAGTCTGGTACCTTGTAATTCCTGGGTTCTACCCATCCTGGTCCCTTCTAGTCACTAGTTTGGGTACGGATTCTGCAAACAGTTACACATGTGCTTAACTTGTACAATGTTTAGCACACTGGACTTGGCATGGCTATAGACTTGCTTGGCACTTGTACCTGAGCCCTTAAAAAACACTCTAATGGCAGATGGCTACTACAGAGATGGCGGCGAAGTAGGACCCTAGAAAATCAGAAAAGCTCTGAAATACCTGAAAGCTGAGCTGTAGATAGAGCTTCCCCAGGAGAGCTTGCGGTGTATGGATCGTGCAGCATGTGTCCTCAGTCTGGGCTGATTTTTAAAACATCACCTGAAATTGGCTCTTTCTTCAAGGGGGAGAGAGAGAGAGAGAGAGAGAGAGAGAGTGTGTGTTTGTGTGTGTGTGTGTGTTTGTGTGTGTGTGTGATTATCTGAATTCAGAACTTGGAATGTTTCTTAATCATCTTGTAAATGTAATTGCTGTTCTAAATTCCTGAAAAACTTGATTTTGATTAGACCTGAAACCAAGTGTTCTCAGAAAAGGTTTGAATGTCTTGGACTACATGGCTCCATAAGATTGAGGGGCAGAGGGTGAGGGCTGGCACTTGTCTGTCATAGCCAGAGAGATGCAAGAGTTGCCTTCCATACTAGGGATTGATCCCCTCCCCAGGTCTTTATTTATTTTGAGAGGTTTCTCAGTTGGCTTTCTATTTAGCACTTGCAGTTGCACTGGCTTCCTATTTTGCACCGAACTGACCACCAGATTTGCGAGCAGTCTAGTAGTTAGATCTCTAATGACTGTGCACCGACTATTTGCACTTGAAGGGTTTTGGGTGCAAATAAGTCACTTCTCAAAATCGGGCCCTTGAAATCTGGGTAATAAAATAATTAATTAATAATTAAAAAAGGGATCAGATCAATGTGGCTTTTTTTTTTCTTCTGCACTGTTTGTATCCCAGGTTCCTGGTTGCAAAGGGGCTTAGCAGTGGAACTGGAGTTTATTCTAAGAGGGAACAATCCTTGTCCTCTTGAGGGTGTTTTCCTCGTCATTTTGCCGGGTTTCCTGTCCCCACCTCACTTGCGCGTGATGACATTTCCATTGGCCTCTGTCCATGAGCTGGACGTGGGAACCATGGGGCTGTGAAGCTGTGGTAACGAATGGATGTTTGTAACGCCTGTTGAGGCCCTCCAATGGAAAGTGCTCCAGAAGTACAGATTGGTTGGTTGTAGCACAGGTTGGTGCTACAGTAGGTTGCAGCTCCTTTGTCCTATGCATCAATTACAATCACCACTATGCTACTGTTCACTGACTACGGTGTAGACATAATACTGGCTAATGAGCTGTTATGGTGAAAGGCTGAAGGCTGTTGAAAAAGGTTTCCTGGGAATATCCCAGTTACCCAACCAACTTCATGTTGCCTTTTCAAAGTCCATTATCAGGAAGAGGAGCAGCTGTGTTAGTCTGTATCCGCAAAAAGAAAAGGAGGACTTGTGGCACCGTAGAGACTAATGAATTTGTTAGTCTCTAAGGTGCCGCAAGTCCTCCTTTCCATTATCAGGAAGGGTGCTCTCAGTTATAATGAGCGCCGCTGCTGTATGCAGTCTTGCATTTCCTCGTGTATTAAATCAATGGTATACGGTAAGCCATTTCAGTGCTGTGGTGGAGGGTATTCTGCTGGTGAATACTCCACCTGACCAGTCACTCTGGTAGTTGTGTCTCGACTGTCCATAGCTGAGTGCAAGCGGGGGTGCTGGAGCAACTTGCATTGGTGTAGGGGGGGTGCTGAGAGCCATTGAACCAAACTCTAACCACACCTATGAATGCAAGGAATCCTTACTTTGGGTTTTGCAAGGATTAGGCCTTAAAATGTACTGCTTCTCAGCTGCCTTGCATCCTGTGGAGTTACCTATCTCTGCAAAATGCATGTAAAATGTTGCCATTCGGATGTGCTAGTATTTTACACCCATTCTGCACAGGTGTAAATGACGATACGTGGTGGAAGATTAGTGGTGTATCAGGTCCCCTGAATGAAGGTTTGCAGGATTGAGCCCTAAATGCTTGCTGGGATTTTAGCTACATCCATGCAAACCTTTAGTGTAGACCCGGCTTGGTCTGGTATGGCTGAGCTTCGTCTGAAATCGGGGTGAGCTATGCCCAGGAAAGCCATAGTTTACACAGATGCAGGGTGTTTTATGCAGAGCATTGTGCATGCATCAGTGTCGCTACATAGTGGCTAAAACCCCCAGAGGAGACCAGGCCTAAGATTTAGTGACCCGATCTGCAAGGGGATCTAACTGTCTAGTGGGGTTCTCCAACCAGCCGGTCTGGGCATGCATCCTCCATGTTACCACTGCCAAGGCTTGAAACGGGACCTGTGAGAAGCAGCCCAGCTGTGTGATGCTGCCTGGGCTAATCTGGTAGGAGCTCTGCTCAGCTCCTGTCGGATGGAAGCTGCTTTTTTGCATATCTTGCAATCTGCAGGATGCAGCACCAGGAGTTTTGGAAACGTAAATAGTTTCTCTGCCCTTGGGCGCCTGGAGCTCAGACGCTGTGGATTAGACGGCAATGGCAAAAAGGGGAAAGAAACAAAAATGTCCCTGGAACGTTTTTGTCTCCAAAAGGCGGCCGAATTCCATCAATGTTTCTGATGGGGAGGGGCGGGTCAAAGATGTCCCATTGCCCCCACTTCCTAGGGCAGAGCGGCCAATCAGGGCTGATGCAGGAGCTCGGCAGAGCTCTCCCCCTTCTCCCTGGTGTTTGGGTAGGACCTGCGGGGAGAGGCAGCTGCTGAAGCCCTGCCACAGGATGGAGGGGAAAGAGGGAGCAGAAGGAGTCCAGCAGCTCAGAGCGCTCTGCTGCCCTGTGGAAAATGGATCAAGTCCTCCTCTTCCTTCCCCCCTCTGCTCCAGACTACCTGCACCCCTAGCTCTAGGAAGGGGAATAAGAGTACCCTGCTGGAGCTGCTCTCCAAGCTGCGTGTGTGTCCCCCTCCACAGCTGCACCAGGGGCTGAGGTGCATGGGGGGCAAGGGCCAGATGCAGGGCGGAGGGTGCAGAATTAATTGATGTAGGGGTGTGGGTGCAGAACCGCCCTCTCTCTATCCATGTGGGAGAGCTGGCAACGCTGCAGTGTCACCCCCACATGCTGGGGGGATGAGGGGGGATGCTCAAAAAACATGATTTCGTCTTTTTCTCTATTCTTTAATCTGGCGAGCGTGGGGCCAATCTCATGAGTTGCTTTGGTGGGGTTGACCCATGATTTTAACTTTTTGGGTTGCAAATCTGATATACGGCTAGGACTGGGGCAGCTTTCACCAGCTGCTGGCCTCTCCGTGAGAGCCCTAGCATAGGCCAGGCACCTGCCGCCAAGTCCACTCGAATTCAACATGCTGAAATTCTCATAGACACAGTGGTGAAAACTGGTCTGGAAGCAGATAGTAATGTCGTATCTGCCTGTATCATCCGGCCATCTGCTCATCCCTCTCACCGGGCACCACGGATCTCGCTCAGGGCTCATTCACTACCGCTGGTAACAGCGTAGCCGAGCTCTGCGTGGGTGATCGTGAGAGGCGTTGACTCCCACCGATGTCAAGGGGCCGCCTTCTTCCTTGCCCTGCCCTCTTTGTGTTTCCTTAGGCCAGGTATAAAATACAACTAGATCAGAGGAGTAGTGTTTCACGCCCACGTTAGCCAGGCACAGATACCTGCCCAAGGTGCAGGGCAACAGAGAATCAGGCTGTGAATTGTGGATGTGAGGAACATGACTGTTGGATGCATCTCCTTTCCTCCTGGCTTGCCCCGTGTGCAGCCACCTGTCTAAAGTGGGCGTAGCGCATTCCTCTGTCAGAACTGTAGCATTTTACACTCGCTTGGCATGGACAGACCGACGGAGGGTGCAATGGAGGAGCCACTGGCTGCATTCATGGGGTGTGTGTGTACAGTCCGGAGCTGCTGGGAAGTTTTGAGTTCCCTTTCAGCATTTGTAACACCCGAGGGAGCTCCTCTGTCTCTACAACATTAAAATCACCAATGCACATTAACCTGTACGCAAGCTGCTTTAGAGAAACACTTTAACGAAAGTCTCTGCACGCTGAGGGGAAGAACCCTGGAGCCTAGCTCGATCAGGAGTAACGGTATGAGACAGAATGCTTAATAGCGAAAACTACACCCGCTCTTAGAAGCTGATGGATGGAAAACTCCAAGTGCTTCCTCAGCTGCCTGCAGGTCTGCCTGAGAAAAGACGAGGAATGAACTTGGACACGTTCTTAGGATCTGAATCCACTAATAACCAAAGGCTGGATTGTACTTCCCCTTGCTCACGCAGAGAGGGACCTTTCACCATGAAGAGCTCATGCTAGCTTTCTCTCCCTCTTGTGGCGGTGCTAGCCCACTGGGGGCCCTAAGCAGGAATATTTTTAGGGGCCACCCCCACAACACATAATAAAAGGTAACTAGGGGGCCCCCTTGAGCAGCTTGGGGCCCTGAGCAATTGTTCAGTCTGCTTATATCTAGCACCAGCTCTGCTGGTCCACCTAAGCAGATCAGGAGCTACTGCTGTGATGCACTCTGCTTCCTTAACTCAAGTGGGAAGGCTTCAGAGGTCAAGGGTTCATATCTCTCTGATGACCCACGTGGGAAGGTGTAAAGAGAGTGACGTACACATGGTGCCAAGAATAAGGGATATAGATCCAAACCCTTTTTAAAATAAATCACCGAAACATTTCCCTGAGAATCAAGATTTGTGAAACTTAAAATAAAATGAAAAGGCACTTACCGGTACATTTTCAGCCGAATATGCATTCTGGTCCCTCTCTTCTCCAAGGCCAGAACATTGAAAAATAAACTGTTTCAATGTGTTTCCTTTGTTTCTCTGCTCACTGAATTGTGTGAGCCCTCTGAGAAGGGAGGAAACTAATTCTCAGGTATTAGCCAAGGGCTGCTGCTTAATCTCCCCCCATTCAGTAGTGGAAATACATTGACGGACATGTGTTTACTCATGAATCTTAATAAATCCACAGTTGTTTTTCATCCTCCAATATGAATCTTTCTGAGCATTAGTACCCCAGAGGGAGGCTGGTTTGTTTACGCCACATACCACCACAGCAGAGAATGTAATTCTGTGGGAACCCAGGGTTTTTACTCTTCATCTGGCCTTTTATTAACAGCTGCTGGAGCTCAGTAATTAACTGTAGCAGCTCTGGGAGTGATTACCTTGGGGTGAAGTGGCAGGTAGATGGTAGACACAAGAAGGCAATGACTCAGCTGGTGCACGTACAAAGTTCAGATCACTAGCGACACTCCTGCCAATAACTCCTCCAGCCAAGCAGCATGTCTGAGGCTCAACCACTATTGCAAAGCTAGGAGCGTTTTTATTAATAATGGAATTTAAATTTAGTGCCTCGTAGGGCAGATTCTGTTCTCTTTCATGATGGTACTTGTAGCAAGGTTCTCACACAAATACCTTCATTATAAAGAGGAGGGTGATAAATTGTTCTCCTTAACGAGTGAGAATAGGACAAGAAACAATGGGCTTAAATTACAGCAAAGGAGATTTAGGTTGGAGATTAGGAAAACTTCCTAACTGTCAGAGTAGTTAAGTACTGGAACAAATTACTTAGGGAGGTTGTGGAATCTACGGGTCGGTGCGGTTTTTTAAGAACAGGTAAGACAAACACCGGTCAGGGATGGTCTAGACTCCAGATAATCCTGCCTCAGAGCAGGGGGCTGGACTAGATGACCTATTGAGGTCCCTTCCAGTTCTACATTGCTATGATTCTATGTTAGTGCTTCTCCCACCCTCAATGGGCCACTGACATTCAAAGAGGATTTAAGACCAGAGTTAAGAGAAAGGAGTAAAGTAAAGTTAACGTACAAGGGGCTAGAATGGCAGAAAGTAAATAAGGAGAAGATTTAGGGAAAACAGAATAATGTATTTTAAGGAGAAGGGAAGCCAGTGGTTAAAGAACAGGTTTGGGAGTCAAGAAATCTGGGTTCTGTTCCTATCTCTTCCATAGCCCTGTTGAGTGATCCTGGACAAATCACTTGTCTGCTCTGTGCCTCAGTTTCCCCATTGACAAAATGGGAATGATGCTGTGTCCCAGACAGAACTTAGTGGCTTGATTTATGAATGCTTGTAAATAGCAACAGTAACACTTGATCTTTTGGTAGCACCTTCCACCTAGGGATCTCAAAGCTCTCTACAAGCATTCATAAATCAAGCCACGGACTGTCTTCTACATAGGGGGCTGGAGCAGAATATTTGAAACTGCTGATTTGCTGGGGGCTAGATCCTGCCTTGCACGTGAGCCATTTTGCACTGTTCAGGTGTCACAATGTGGCACTGAAGTCATCTTAGCCAACGACAAGAGGAAACCTCCCCACACCTCTGCACTGGGGAATCCTCAGATGAGCTCTGGCCTGTCTGCCAGTGCCTGCAGGGTGTGGCCTAGGGATGGGCAGGTGCCACATCTCCATTACCCCCAATAATCTCTAGCTGCCAGAATAGCCCCTGGCAGCCATTAGTAGCCCAACATAGGTTAGAGTAGCCTTTGGAGGACTGGCCCAGCAGCCAGCCAGCCTCTGAACAGAGCGTGAAGTAAAGTAGCTTAAAGCCACCTTTGCACACCCTCCTCTGGCCTGATGCCACGCACTGCTCAGCCAAACAGAGAACTGGGGCCAACAGCCTTCAACAAACTGGGCTGTGGCCTCATGTCACCGGAGATAGCTTGGCTTCAGAAGTTTCTGCAGAAACTTTTAATCAGTTCTCGTCCCTGATAAAGCCCATCCCTGGTTCCTATTGGTGTTGAACTGAGCCGAGAGTGGGTGGAGAGGAACCAAATGTCATCGCATCCTCTAGGACGGCAGGACTTTGCAGAGCAACTGAACCCCCCCACCCCCTGGGTTTCCCTTATAGGGGAAAAAAGATCCTTCACACTGCATACTAAACTTCCTATTTTTAACTCCACGTAAGGTTTAGAAAGGATAGCAAAGCAGCCTGATGTTCCCTAAGGATTCAGTACGTGATATCAGCCTGTCCCTTCAGTGCCCTCCTAGGGATCATTAATTACAGCTGTGCACAATTAATCATTTTGAAGAATTTTTGCTATTTGCAAAAGGCAGGCACAAACCCGAGATCGAAGTCCCTGGCTGATGTAGAGTGAGGCCAACCTGCAAACGGTGAAACATTCAGTAGAATCTTTCCGCACTGTCTCGCGTCTGGGGAATTCAGAATGGCTCACATGTTCTTCGAACTCGTTGTCACGGCCTCGGGGGGGGGGGGGGTGAGGACTGGGCAGGACTCGGATCCTGACCAGGGTTCTGAAAAGTGTCTTGATTTATGAGGTCCCACTTGAGATGGCTCAACAGGGCCTGATTTTCAGACTGCAGGAGCTCAGTACTTTCCGGCCATCTATCGCCTGTCAGGGGTCTGGGGCTGGGCACCAAAAACCTGCAGCACCCCAAATCACTAGTGACTT
Source organism: Natator depressus (assembly GCF_965152275.1). Lineage (NCBI taxonomy): Eukaryota > Metazoa > Chordata > Testudines > Cheloniidae > Natator > Natator depressus. Next base: position 2,663,263 of record NC_134242.1, read on the forward strand.
TTGGAAAAGCTTAGCTTCCGTTCCTGGCTCTGCCATTGACTCGCTGTGTGAACCTGCACAAGTCACTTCTTCTCCATAAGCCTCTGATGTAAAAGGGGGAGGCTGATATTTACCCACCTTCCCAGGAGGCGGGGAGGGGACTTTACTAATGGAGAAGGCTGCATTTCCTTCCCCTGGAAAGTAGTAACCGGCTCTGTATTGAGAGATCTCTGTGAGAGGTCATACCCATGAGGCGCTGATCACCTCCCTAACTCACTTTACAAAGCTGGTGCTGGGGTTCCTCTTCGCCTTGCAGGACCGACTCCTAGAAGCCACAGAATGAGAGCGGAGCGTGAAATGCAGGTAGGGCTGGGGCCCATCTCAACATGTAATGTGTCCTTCTCACAGCAGCCTGCCTGGGCCATGTTCTCTGAAAGGAAGCTTGTACCTGTAAATCAGGAAGACCTCTGTCTCATCTGGTTACTGGGGGCTCGGGTCAGGTGCCAAGGTGAAGTTCAAGTGGGTGAAAATCAGGGCTTTGCTGGTGCCCCTGGTGTGACACTAAGTACGCAGCTATTTCTGCTCCTGCCCTCTGAACAGCTCCTTTGCCAATCTGATTAATTTGGACACATCCCTCGACCCCAGGCCTAGGGCAGAGGAAATGTGGAGGAACGAGAATGAGCCATTGCTTGTTCTGTGCGGAGTCTCAGGATGGAAGGGGAAAGCGGAGCATAAAATACTTGTAAGTAGCATTTTCCGCTGCCCAGAGCTCCAAGCCCTTTGCTGTGGAGGGGGAAGGTCATCGGCCCCACTTTTACAGAGGGAGAAAGAGGGAAGGGAAGGGACTCATCCAGGGTCACAAAACAGGTCCGTGGCAGAGTCTGGAACAGAACCCAGGTCTCCTGACTCCCAGCCCAGTGTCCCTAGTCACCAGGCCAGGCTGCGAGAAAGTCCCTCCTTTGTAGCTTATTGGTCTGAATCTGGCCCCAGTTGGCAGAGAAGAACAGTTGTTGTCTCCTGCTGGCTCTTCAATGCCCAGCATCTGCGACAGGTTTCCATACACCAGTTATCCGAGGGGCAGCTGTCTTCATAAACCAGTTTACTAGCTTGTTCCTAGTCAGAACACCAGTAAATATCATTCCAACATTTGCCTTGGCCAGAGCTGGGTCCGGCTCCTAACGAAGTCTCTGGAATTTCCCCCACCGTGCTCACAGTTAGGTGCAGGGTTTTCAGACGCTCTCAGCGTTGGTCTTACGCTGCTCCCAAGGGTGTCCATGGGAATTCAACTGCTGGCTGCAATGGGAGTTAGGTCAGCACCGAGCGCCGTTCAGAGTCCCAGGGTACAGTTTGAACAAGCCTGTTGGCCTGAGAGATGGGTGGATCCAGCTGTGAGCAGAGGGCACGGCGGCAGGGCGGTACTGAAAAGCCAGCCACTGCCTGGGATCTGGGTAAACACCAGACTTCAGTCCCCAGCGCTCACATCCCCAGGAGAGCTTGGTGACGCTTTTCGGCTAGAACTTTTTTCAGCAAAAAATGCAGATTTGGTGACTCTGGAACATTTTGCAATTTGTCTCTTAGGTCTAATTGTCCATGTTAAAAAAAAAAAACCAACCCAAAAATGCCAGAACATTTTGGTTTGACTTTTCTAAATGAAACCTTTAGATTTTTCAACTTGAGGGGATTTTTCATTTGGCATTTTCCTTCAATTTTATTTTAAAAAATTCAAAACCATTAAAACACTCCAAATCAAATGGAAACGTTTGACCCCAAAGGGTCCCGCCCCCCCTCCCCAATTTTTCAGGTTTGCCAGCGAAACAAAACCACCTTTATTAACACAGCTCTGCCCACGAGCACTAAAAGGAGGGGTGCATGCCGGCTGTCTCCTGAAACCCACTGGTAGTTGCTGGTCTCCTGCGGAACCCCTTGGCTGGAGTACATCTGCCAGAAGACATATATTGCCCTCTTAAGGTATCCCCCAGCCTCTACATTACCCTGTCTAAAGATACAATAACCCCCCCCACAAAGTTTCTAATGTTTTCAAATGCTGTTTTACTAGGTGCTGTAAACGCCATAGGTTGGCCAAATGGGCATCTTTTGTGGCTGCTCATAATGAAATCCCTTCTCTCTCATCAGGCAAAGAACTGCCCAGCTCAGTTGCCTTTAAATCCAATAAGCACGACGAATGGGAAGAGAAGTGGGGGGATGCACACTGGGCAACAGCTCTTGATTCTCTCAGCAGGCTCCTCAATACTCCCCACACACAAAATAGTGGGTCAGATTCTGACCTCAGTCGCATGGGCGTAAATCCATTGGTTTGGATGGAGTTGCTGTGTAACTCAAAGCAGAATTTTCCCATTGTCTAGAGCAGGGGTGGCCAACCTGTGGCCCCTGAGCCCCATGCGGCTCCTCAGACGTTAATATGCGGCTCCTTGTCTAGGCACCGACTCCGGGGCTGGAGCTACAGGTGCCAACTTTCCAATGTGCCGGGGGGTGCTCACTGCTGAACCCCTGGCTCTGCCACAGGCCCTGCCCCCACTCCACCCCTTCCCGCCCCCTCCCCTGAGCCTGCCAGGCCCTCGCTCTCCCCTCTCCCCCCCAGAGCCTCCTGCACGCCACAGAGCAGCTGATCAGGAGGTGCGGGGAGGGAGGGGGAGGCGCTGATTGGCGGGGCTGCCGGAGAGCAGGAGGTGCTGGGAGCGGGGTGGGGAGCTGATGCGGGGCTGCTGACGTATTACTGTGGCTCTTTGGCAATGCACATTGGTAAATTCTGGCTCCTTCTCCCGCTCAGGTTGGCCACCCCTGCTCTATAGTTATGCATTGATCTGTGTGTTCCTAGAACATCAAGAGCTAAAATATGCCCACAGTGGGATGGGAAAGGAGGCAATAGAAATGCAGCCCATGTCAACAGTGACTCCAAGTCCTTAAAATCGATTGATAATTTGTCGTCCTTTGGGTAAGGAATTTGGGGGTTTTGCTGCAGTTTCTGATTGAGCAGGATCCCGTCACAAAATACCTCCACCACCACCTTTGGCATGTTTCAGCCTGAGAGCAAAGAGGCTCGGGAGTGACCGGGCATGAAGGTTGGATTTTCTTCCCTACACCCCACAGAAGTACTTCTGGGTCAGGCATGAGACACGTTGGCAGGAAAGCATGGGGAGAAAGCTTGCACAGCTGCTGTCAGTTCTGCACACTGCTCTGCAGATCCATAGAAAACCTCACTCCTCAGTGCTTGCCGTCTGGCAGCTGCGCTAAACAATGGACTATCTAGTGTGCAACGCTGTCCAGGAAAACCCCACGGAGCTTTGGGGGAGACGAAACGTTCTGAAATGGACGTGTCCCAGGGTCCAGTCTGACTGATGTTCGTTAGTCACAGCTTTTAGAATGAGGTATCTGTGCAGACAAGCTCCCTGATCCTGAGAGAAGCTGTGCCCTTGTTCCAGGGACTGAGTGCCCCACGTACTGTGGACTCCAGTGGGAATTGAGGGTGCTCAGCACCTTCCTCAGAAGAGGAATAAGTCCAAAAGTCTGTGCCACTATTGTACTCCTAATCAGGGAGCCTTTAGTTCCGCATCTCTTAGTCCATAGTTTTCTTTGTTGCTGGATGGGGAATATGCTAATCTGAAATGAATACAGACCTGAGTATATTATTGACCAGAACAGGGCAGACCCATATTCTACAGCATAGCTTCCTCATGAATGTCAGTTAAGAACTGCTCAGTCCATCTCATGGCTAACAGTCCGTATTACCGAATGTCCCCACCAGTTTTACAACGTGCCCCACCCCTTGGACAACGCATTTGACAAAGAACTCTGCCAAGAGGCTGCTAGCAAAATTCAGTAGTCGGAGCACTGGAGGTAAAGAATTGTCCTGGATTAGAAATAGGCTAAGAGACAGAGAGCAAAGAATAGGAATAAATGCTCAATTGACCACATAGTAAGAGGCTAACAGTGGGTGCTGCAGGATTCTACACCAGTACGGGGGTTTAATGTATTTATTAATGATCTGGAAAGGAGGGTGAACAGTGGGGCGGGAGAGGGTGCAAAATCTGCAGGTGACACAATTATTTAGGGTTGTCAAGGCTATAGAAAACTCTGCGAAACTTCAGAAGAGTTCAAGGTAGGTGATTGGGCAACATGCAGATGAAATTCAGTGTGGAGCAATATTAAGTAATGCACGGTGTAGGGAATGGCAGAAGAAAGCCTTACATTTACTGTAACCTCTCCGGAAAAAGACCATCCTCAAGGGGCTGTACTTGATGACTTCTCAAGGGGCTGCCCAACCCAACATTTCTATGATTGTGGACAACTCAGTGAAGATCTCTGCTCAGTGTGCAGCAATGGTCAAAAAGGAAAACCCATGTTAGGATGTGGGATAAATGATAGAGCTGAAAGTACAGTAAAGCCATGGTATAAATCAATGGTACGCCCTCTTGCCTAGAATACCGATCTCAATTCTGGTCCCCCCGTGTCAAAAGGGAGATGCCAGGAATAGAAAGGCTTCACAGACTGCACCAAAATGATCAGAGACCTGGAAACATTTCTGTATGAGATGAGATTGAAAAGACTGACACTATTTAGACAAGAGGCGAATATGGGGGGTGGGGGGAGGGTGTCATTGCTACAGGTAGACAAAATAATGTATAGAATAAAGACAGTGAATTGGACGCTCCTATTTACCCTCTTAGAATACAAGAACAATTGGACATGCAGAGTAAGTGAAAGGCAACATATTTAAAACTCATAAAAGGAAAACAATCCTATCTAATGCATAAGTAGCATGTGGAACTCACTGCCACAGGATATTGTGACCGAGAGATAGGGAACAAAAATAGGTTTAGACACTTTGTGGGTAACGAGAGCATCCACAGTTACATTAAATAGGGCTTGGGGTCATTTTTGGAGGTGACACAAACCCTTTGGAGGTGACATAAACCCTTCTGCTTCAGGGCATAAACCAGACTGGGAAATGGTCCCTCTATAAGATGGTAATGCTATTATTCTCTGCGAGGCGGTATTTTACACTTTCTTCTGAAGTAGCTGGTGCTGTCCGCCATCAGAGACAAGATACTGGGCTAGATGCCCATTGATCTGATCCAGTATGTCTGCTCTGGTTGCAAAAAGAAAAGGAGTACTTGTGGCATCTTAGAGACTAACAAATTTATCTGAGCATAAGCTTTCATGAGCTACAGCTGAGTCCAGTGGCCCTTCTCCAGTGCCTAAAAACCCCCCAACTCCAATAGAAAGTAACTGGAGACCCAGCATTCAGTCTCTAAGGATTTTCTGCCAGGATTGCACAGGGTCAGCTTCCCCACATTCAAGTCCCTAAAGGAACTAAATTAATGAATTTAATTAAATAACTTAATAAAATCTTATGATAAAGAAACAAATAATCTAATTTTTACAGCATGACATGGCTATTTTATAACCCACAGACATTATCTTCACAGTTATACATAAACATAAATAAAGAAAACAAAATCTGAACAGTTCAGTCCCCACAGAAAAACAGTGAGAAGAAACTGAAAGTTCCCAAAAGCTTAGGTTTTGTCCACCTAAATCTCAGTTAGAGTCTTTGATCACCAAATTTAGACAGTCTGCTGAATCTAAAACAAACATCTTCCCTCCACTTGCTTGTAGGGATCTTCAGTTGGAATCCAGGCAGACTCTTCCTCTGCTGAAATCACTGCTAGCCAGCCAGCTGACGGATTAACCTATCACTCAGTTACGTGTTCAGATTTAAAGCAAACTCTATTACAAGAAAACACAAAACTGAGAATAGCAAAATAGAAATCAGAGTGGTAGCCGTGTTTAGTCTGTATCAGCAAAAACAATGAGGAGTCCTTGTGCACCTTAGAGACTAACACACTTATTTGGGCATAAGCTTTCATGGGCTAAAACTCACTTCATCAGATGCATGGAGTGAAACTAGAAATGACTCTTTCCCCATTACTACAGTTAAAGAACAGTGGGTGACTCAGACTAGTTGAGACAATGTAACTAGAACAGTTTGGCTAAAATCAAAACCACATTCAAAGTGTACAATTAAAATAGAAGAAGTTATTTTTCCCACCCAATTTTCCCTGGCTATAATTAGCATTGCCCAGGCTTCCCTGTTAGAGGGTTAACTATAGCACTAACCTGCTGCAAAATGCGTCTGAGTTTGGGACACCAACCTGCTTCCTGCTCCTGGGCTCAGCTTCTCCCCACTCACCCAGGGCACGTGGCCCCCTGCAAAGCAGCTGCCGTGACTGCTGCCCTCCTGGGGTCTGACCCCAGCAACAGGGAACCTAGTGGAGCAGACCCCAAACGACCACACTCAATTCCAGAATCTTCTGGATGTGGCGTGCTTAGTCTGCGTAGCAGCAATGACCCAGACAGAACTCACTCCTACCTCCCCGCAGTGGGTCTCTTAAAGAGATATCTCCCTATCAGGCACATGGGTTACAACATCACTGTTCGGTGCCCCGGCTTTGCTATGTGCATGATCGGACGGTAATTCCTTCCTTCCTAGGGGCGGTGTGAGACTTGATGCACTTCACGAGGGTTACATCAGCTTTTGGAGCCAAGTCACCCAGAGGGGAGCACTAGGAGGTAACTGGCTTCCTCCCAGAGCTCTTGGGCATGACGGGAGAGTGCACTTGCTACTGTACCCTTGTGTGGGGTGGAGCTTATTCTTCATGTGGGGGAGCCATAGTCCTGTTTTGTGGGCTCTGTGCACCCCAGGGAGGTAGTGAGATAGAGCAGCCCCTGCACTCCTGCCTTGCCTTTTTGCAGGCTCACAAGCGGAGAGGTGGGGGACGGCTCTCTGTGTTCTCCCACCCCCAACGTCCTGGCAGACTTTGGTTCTAAGTCATTCCGAGATCCTGACATGAAAGCTGGGATAGGAGAGGAATCTAGTGCTATGTACACTACACAAATGAATGCAGCATCCCGTGGTACCCTGCCTTCCTGCGTGCGCATTTCCTTGGTGCTGAGTTTTACAAAGACTAATTAAAAAATCTGTTTTTTCTAGCACCTGGCGTCACGGAGCAGAATAGCTCAGGCAGGCGGAACAGTAACCTTTCTCTGTTCTTGTTCTTGCTTGGAAGGCCTAAGCATTACTATGTGTTTACAGCTTTTGTGCTGATTCTTTGTTTCTTAGGCCAAGGGAAAATAAATCAGTGTTCAATGTGCTGACCAGCTGAAAATGTGTAAAAGTAAATTACCCCATGCAGACTCCATGTGTTTTACTTACTGGGTGAGGTTTTTCAGAACCTGATTAATAACCCTTTATTCCGAAGTATCTCGGTTTGCGAGGCTTTGCTGGGTTCCTGGACAGATCCTAGGTAGCATTGGTCCCGGAAGTTATTGGATTGATGGCTTTCCTGCAGCCCATTCCCTGGTCCAGGGGCAAAATGCGCATCTCTCTACCTCCAGGGCCAAAACTGGGCTGTAAGTACCAGGCAGAGTGCTCAGTGTTTGCACTGTAGGAGTAACGTTACAGCCGGGCTCCTTTGAGATTGAGCCTCCCTTTGTGCTAGGTGCTCTACAAACGACAGTGTCTGCCCCCAAAAATTTATAATCTAAATACATTAGACAAAGGAAGCATTAGCTTCCTCCAGGGGGAAACTGAGGCCCACAGAGATTATGTGATTTGCCCAGGGTCTCACATGCACTCTGTGGCAGAGTTAGCAGTTGAATCCAGATCTATTAAACCCCAGTGCCTTAGCCTAGTGGTTCTCAACCAGGGGTACACATACCCCTGGGGATACACATAGGTCTTTCAGGGGGTACATCAACTTATCTAGATATTTGTCTAGTTTTACAACAGACTTCTTAAAAAGCAGTAGCAGTACAAACTGAAATTTCATACAGACAATGACTTGTTTGCACGGCTCTATATACTATACACTGAAATGTAAATATAATATTTATATTCCAATTTTTGTATTTTATAATTATGTGGTAAAAATGAGAAAGCAAGCAATTTGTCAGTGACAGTGTTCTGGGACACTTTTTTGTTTTTTTATGTCTGATTTTGTAAGCAAGTAGTTTTTAAGTGAGGTGAAACTTGGGGTACACACAATGAATCAAACTCCTGAAAGGGGTCCAGTCGTCTGGAAAGGTTGGGAGCCACTGCCTGAGTCCTAGTGTTATCCTGTCTCTTCAGCCCTTTCCAGACATGAAGGAGGAGCCGGGTAACTTCTGCTGGGCATTCTACAAGTTTCATCATTTCAATAGGTTCCCATTTTTTTTACCTTTTCTCATGAAATTTGTCTCGATCTACAATGTCATTGAGTCAGGCGTTTAACACCCACTCCCGGCTGTCTCTCATTTCACCAAACGCCAGGCTTAGTTTCAGTTACTAGGGCAAAGCATGTGGTCTAGGGTCAGAGTAGGGGGAGTGAATTGGTGGGACTCCTAGCTGCACATCACTTGCTAGCCCTCCAGCCCCACTTTGAGCCCTGAGCCTGTGGGGTGAATGCTATTAGGGTTAAGGTTGTTAATGCTGCTCCCCCCTTCCCAATGTCCTAGCTATCCTTCACTCTCCAGACAGCGGAAGCCCCATGAGCATCATGTATCTGAACAGCCCCTCCCACAAATGTGTCTTTGTGCCACTTGTAAGGATACGGGGCTGACCCTTAGCTGGTGCACACAGGCAGAGCACGACTGACGCCAGTGGAATTCACCAGTTTACACCAGCCGAGCATCTGGCCCATACGTTGCCGCGGCAGCCAACAGAAATCCAGTTCCATAAGCAAGCTGTAGCTCTCCGCCTCAGAGGCAAAGTCTAGCAAATCTTTCAAATGTCCACCATTTGTTAGCTCTTAGTTGCATCTTCCCAGCCTCTGCACCAGCTCCCCAGGCCTTAGCTGATGCCAGTCATCGTGCTGGTGTCTTGACACAGCTGGTTCCCTTTGAAGGGATCCTTCTGTTCCCCAAGTGGCGCAGCAGCAAAATGTGACGGCAAACCCGTCTTTTGGGGCACCGAGGGCCGTCTCCGTAGCTCGGTGACCCAGTGCGCCATGCACAATAACCCTGAGACAACTAAGGCCGTTGGGAAGAAGAGCAGGAAAGCTGTATCGTATACACGGAGCCTGCCCTTGAATCTGCCTTGCGGAGATCTCAGGACATTGTGGGTAATAAACATTCATATTCAAACTGTTCCCCAAGCTGCCTGCTGCCGGGTGTTGTGCGATATAACACATTTACTGTTTATTCCCCAATCCGAGACCAAACGGAGGGTGGCTCCTCTCTGAAATGCAGTTCATTAGAGAACCTCGTTTGCTCGCTCCCAATGTTGGTGAGAGGCAAAATCTTGTTCTGATAAGCAGGGATAGGCAAATGGTTTGAGAGAAGATGTGGACAGGCGAGTGAGTATCTTCCAGGCTATATTTTCCTGGTATTGCGTAGGTGCCCTAAATGAGACCAGGGCCCCATTGTGCTAGGCAACACACACACATACTCTCTTTCACCCTCACCCTCCCGCTCCCCCCCCCCCCACTCACCCCAAAGAGCTTATATTCTAAATAGGCAAAAGGTGGGAAGGGAAACGGCCAAGGTCACCCAGCAGGCCGGTAGCAGAGCTGAGAGTACAACCCAGGACTCCTGAGTCCTTGTAGGCCAGGCTGCCCCCAGTCTAAATCCCAATTCCCCAGACTGGAGGTCAGCCCAACCCTAACCCACAATGCCATCACGTCATGATTGTGCCCCCAGAGAGTGTGCATGCCCTGGGAGCATCTTCATGGTGTGGAGAGCGGACGAAGGCAGCTGCTTCTCCATGCAGTGATCCACCTACACTCCATCCCCACCATACAGCGTTGCAACGGGCTTTATGCCTTAACACAAAATGTCATCTTGGGCATTGTGGCAACAGTTCAGATCTGAGACTGGATACTCACCGTGGATCAACCCCACCAAGGGCGTAAATGGGCACAACTCCACTGAGGTCATCAGAGTCCCAGCCACTTAACGCCAGTCTTGAATTTGGATTCCTTGTAAACCTCCCAGAAGCCGCTGTGATCTGAATGTGCTATCGGAGAGGCCGAGACTTTCCCAGAAGCATCATCTCTGCCAGGGAGGTGCTTCTGGGACACACGTCCTAGGGCAGGTATGAGAGGGTGACCAGATAGCAAGTGTGAAAAATCAGGACATGGTTTTTTTCAGGAGCGGGGCCGGGGGGAGGGCGGGAGGTTGCATAAATAAGACAAAGCCCCTAATATCAGAACATCTGGTCACCCTAGGTATGAGTTTGGGGCCCTGCTAGCAGAATCCCCACAGCATCAACAAGTGCCCAATGTTTCAGTCCCAGCTGGTCCCGTCTCCAGCGCCTGTGGACACGTCCAACATACAGCAAACAGAACAGCTCCCAGATGCCCCAGCATAGGTTCCTCGTCTCAGTTTAGATCTAAACGCTTCCCCCCCGGAAGCCATGGGCGTGGGGCCCCCTTGCTGTGTCTGGGCATCCCGGGGAGACGCCTGCTGCTTTAATCATCCTGTTTCTGCTTTGTCATAGTCCCAGCAGGCCAGTCTCGCCGCAGCAGCCCCAGCTGAGAGAACCTCTCTGTGCCTGAAATACGAAATGCCTTGCCAGCTCCTTCCCTTGCTCCTGCCTCTTCCCTCCTCAGTAGCACCGTCCCTCCCCTCCTGTCTGGCACAGCCTGCAGTAGTGCTGCAAAGGAATGTCCCTAATCGTCCTCCGTCTCTTCAGCTTCAATGCCAGCTTCTTTCACTCTTCGACTCTCTCTCATTTCTGGAGATCACCCCAGATAAAGCGAGAGCAAATATCCATGGAATTGCTGTGCTTATTCACGCCGCAATGTATGTGTGACAGCTGCCCAGCCTCCTCGCTGGGGATCGGTAATTTAGCTACAGCAATTCTGTGGGCTGCCCCCTTCTGTAAAAGCTTGCCTTGATCTTTTATTCCTCTGTTCCTTTGTCCTTGCTCTGCTTAGCTTTGTAAGACAGTGGAACAATGGCTAGGTCTCCTGTATCCTCCTCCTCGAGGTTTGCGTTTCCCCAGCCTCGCTGTAGCAAAAATTGCATCGAGAAGCAAGAGAACCCCAAACAAGGCAGTGTTCTGTGAGCAGCAACCAGAGCCCCGTCTGGACTATCCCCTCGCCCTGACTTGGCTTAGCACCCTCTTGGCTCCCCACCATTCTGTCTTCTGTCCCCCGACCAGCTGCAGCTTTGGCGTTTGCCGCCCTTCTCCCTGACACATGACTGGCCCGGCTATCTCCAGCCCCGCCTCATTAGCTGTCCCTGAGCATCTCTGCAGGGGGAGAGCAGTGCTGCTTGGGGGAAAGGGTCCCTAATTAGCTAGAATTAGCCCCTTGCTCCATCCGCTGCACCATTCTGCCTCGCCAGCTACTAAGCACGTTTCACTGCGGCCAGCCCCGATGCTGGCTGCTGTCTCATCCTGTGTGTGATGGCCTATGGTAACCAGGGGGGGCCTGCTCCCTGCCACTGTGAACTGATCCTGGGTCTTCCTAAAAAGGCATGAGACTTTGGCTGTGGTTTCCCCAGGCCTGAGAGGGGATTGTGAATACCTGCCTGCTCTCTAGGGGAAATTGGTGCCAGGCTTCCAGCCCCAGCGATCAGTTTGTAGCACATACATTTTCAAGGCTCCTTGCAAGGAATGAGGCTAGAAACTTAATACTTCTGCTAAAGACCAAAGCTGAGATTCTCTTGTGTTCCTAAGGCTCTCCCTTCCCTCCCTCCGTCCCCATGGGAGGCAGATATAACCTAGCTGCTTGCACCCTAGGGAGGCTGCTCTCGGCCTACCCCCTACCTCTGGGCACCTGGGAGTGGAATGACAGTGGCCCTCTCACTCCAAGCACACCAACTACGCTTGGAGCTGAGGTGGGGGAAAAACAGCGTAAAGGTGTAGCAGGGCCACCAAGGAGCATGCCCTGCTCCCAGTGCCCCGTTGGCATTTATCATTTGTATTGTGCTGGCACCTGGGAGCCCGGGATGGGCCACGATCCTTGTGCTTGGATCTGTACAAACACGGAACAAGGATGGTGACTGTCCCAAAGAGCATACAGTCTAACTAACAGGTTTCAGAATAGCAGCCGTGTTAGTCTGTATTCGCAAAAAGAAAAGGAGGACTTGTGGCACCTTAGAGACTAACCAATTTATTTGAGCATAAGCTTTCGTGAGCTACACTGATGCATCTGATGAAGTGAGCTGTAGCTCACGAAAGCTTATGCTCAAATAAATTGGTTAGTCTGTAATCTAACTAACGATTCCTGCTCCTGATGCCACAGCGCCGTGCCTCCAGGGGAACCACACCTGTGCATGGGCGTGCACAAGGGGGGGACAAGCAGGGGCACCCCCAATATTCATCTAAAAAATATGTATTTCTGCTCCAGCCCCAGCATCTGACTGCCCCAGCCCCCCGTGGCTGCTCCAGTCCCCTGTCTCTGATCCGGTACCGAACCCAGCCCCCGGCTGCTGCTCTAACGTGCCCCTCCAAAAGTGGTCAAATTTAAATTCCTGCACACGCCCCTGCAGGTGCGTGTTACTTTTCCTCCTGCCTCAAAGCAGCAGCAGCCGCTCCCCTTAGTGTAAGAACTTGGTAAGAGGGAAGGACCTGGCTCAAATACACTAAATAATTAGAGCTAGTTAGGAAACGATATTTCTCCCTGCAAACAATTTTGATGAAAAAGCATTTTTTTTTTACTTTTCTTTGAAAATTTGTAGTTTTTCAACCAAGACCTGATTTTTTTAAACTTTTAAATTTTTTGAGAGAAAAGGGATTGATTTCACAAACGTTTCCATTTCATGCTGAAACTGTTCTCCCGCAGGAAAAGCCATTTTGACAGAAAATTTTCAAGCCACTCTATAACTAATATTTGTACAGCATAAAACCAAAAGCTGCCTCTAAAATTGCAGGCAGGATTTTACATAGGTTTGTACTGCCGCAGCTAGGGTTTATGGGTAGTAAGATGTCTGTCTGCTCAATTTGTGTGCAGAAATATTGAGCCGAATCCTTACTCAAGCAGAAGTTCAAGCAAAAATCCATTTGAGTCATTGAGCTTCAGGATTTCACCCATCGGAGACACATGCCAAACGGTCGGCATGAATAACAGCACCTGCAACATTAAAGCATTAACATCCTGGAAGGAACAGGACTCTCATGAAATTTTGCTTGCGCTTGTGGGACTTCGAACCGAGTGCTGCTGACCGCAGAGGCTCACGTAGTTTGGCTAGGCAGCCGATACCAGGTTCTCATCTGAACTGAACCTCTGAATTCTGCCCTTCACTGGCCTCAGCAGCAGTGGTGCGGTGCCCCAGGCACCGGCCTTTGCGAGGCTGTGACGCAAGTGCTGCAATCTCTTGACAGAGGAGCCAGCCGGGCCTACTCATCTGTGTAATCTGCAGCTCCGTTAGCTTAGCCTGCGGACCCTCTCACAGGACGATCACTTTGCACAGGGTTGGCTGCAAATTGATGCTTGGGGTTTGTGGGACATCTGCAATCATCTTTCGAGTGTAAATTTCTTCTTTGGGGGGCAGGGCAGCCGGCAGTTTGCATTGCACGAATGAGCGGACAGCGGAATAGCTCATTTCCTTTCTGCCAACCCCTCGGTACAGCCAGCAGAGTCAGACAGGTGCATCCGCTTAGGCTGGTGAGCGTTTTACGTGCACAGGTTGCCGTGGCCCATGCTGTTCTGAAGGGTCTTTTAAGGGGAACAGCAGCTGAGGATGTGGCATCAGCGTCCTTCCAGTTTTGTAACTCTAATTTCCTATCCAAGGGTTTGATCTTGCCTATCGCCCACAAGTCCCACTGATCCGGACCTATCAATATCAATGGTCTTTGGACAGGCCCTTAGATGTGCCATGAGAAGTACTGTATGAAATTTAATTTCTTCTTGACAGATTTTCTTTCTCTATCTTAAAAGTTTCAGCAGTTCAGTTGTGCTTACATGATCCTCTTTATTTATTGTTATTATTGTTTGTTTATTAAATATTTGGCTATAGTAGCACAAAAAAAGGCCACAATTGGGATCCGGGCCCCATTGTGCTAGGTGCTGCATAACTGTCCTGAAAAGCGTAAGATTGCTCAAACAAACAGAAGGGACGGGGGAAGAGAGATGAGGGGAAGAAGGCAGCCAGTAACATTTGGTGGGGATTACATGGACACACTGACCAGGTATGCATCAAGATGCTTTTGAGTCATTTTTTATGTCCAGTAAATTTTCAGATAGACCCCAGATGCTGCATGTAAAGTCCTCACATGTGTGTTGTGGGCATGGGGTGTTCAGACACTTGCACATTTTGGATGTGTAAATGTTTCTGAAGCACAGAGTGTGTGTGTGTGTATGTGTGTGTGTGTGTGTGTACAGCAGTATAAAACCCATGCTTTCGCAGCCAGGAAAATACTGTCAAGATTCTGTTAACAGTAGGAAGTCAGAAGGTTAAATTGTTGACGTGTTTTCGAGGGTCACGTGATCATACGATTTTCTCTTTGATGTTCATAACATGTTAAAATTTTCATTTATTTATCACCATTTATGCAGTTGTTTATCTTTTTGATTTTTAACTCTTTTTGGGCCATGAAACTAGCCTAGACTAGGATGCAGTTAGATTTATAGCCAGTTGGTTTTTAATATGCTGTGAGAAGAACCACAGAGATCTTCCTTATGCTATGGACTCCCCACTCCATCATCTTCTGAATGCACTGAGTGCTAGCAGTGTAAGAATGCTTACTGAGTCATTTTACTGTGGGAGCTTGAATTGCTGCATGCTAAAAACATCTGGTAAATTGGTGATGTAAATTGAATGCTGCTTTTTTTGTGATGATGATCTATATCTTTGTTAAAAATATGCACAAACCTAACAACCCCAAAAGACACGTGAGTCAGGAGTTTACAGATACCATGTAATTGTAAGGACATTTCATTTTCCCTGCAGTGACTGATCTTCAATACCCTACCATAATCTATCTACCTGCTGTCCCAGGAGAGGGTTGCAGGTAGGGCGCTTAACTAAGAAAGAAGGTGGGTCCAAAATTGAGTCTTTGCCTCTATGAGAGGTGAAAAATGAATTTCCCAGGTGAGGTGGCACCCTGGCGACTGAAAGTCTGCGATTTTCGTTTGTAAGAAGTGTAATGGAGGATCAGACTGAATTCACAGAGCTGGTAATTCAGTGACTTGGGCAGAAGAGGGTTCCTTTTTTTTTTAATTAACCTGGTTGAGAACGGTATTTTTTATTTTCTTTGAAAAATGTAAAGAAAATAATTACTCATTTTTCATTTAATTGTTTCTTGCACTGGTTTGAGCTTTTAACATCGTTGAACGATTTGATATTTTTCATTTTTTGGAACAAATGTGTTTTTTTTGTTGGGGAAATAGCTCCCATTCTCTCTCTCTCTCTTTTGTTTTTTTTTTTTTTACTGTTTTCCCACTTATTTTTCAGTGGGGGGGGAAAGGGAGAAAAGTTAATTTTTTGAAAAAGTGGCGTCTCAGTGCTACATTGGGGATTGAGACATGGACAGATCTGTGACTGTAGCAGCAATCCCTGTGACTCCAACACGCCTATGTAAATGGACTTCGGCATCACTCATAGAACCGGCCAGCTTTGAAGAGGTGTGTCAGTCTGCCGAGGTCTTTGGGGAAGGGGCTGCGTCTTCCTGCTGGCCTGCAGAGTGCCTGGAGAGTGACGGCAGTTCCTGGGGTATTAGTAACTACAGGCTGGTATTTGCACCACCGCTCATCTGCAGTGCAGGTGCTTTAGGGTCAGCGCTCAAACTCCCATATTGTGCACATAATAACACTGAGAGGGAACTGAAAAAACACAGTGGCGTTTGGGGGCAATTTTTGACTTTTCAGGAGTCTCTGGGAATCCATACCCATCAGATACTGAACCTAATTCTAAGTACAAAGAAGCACGGGGAAAGTGGGGGTTGTAGGAAAGGAGGGAGGTGGGGGACATGGTACTGGGAGGGAACTGAGCAGGGAGAGCTCTGGGGGGCATGGGAAATGGTGGTTGAGGCAGCTGGGCCTTGCTAAATGTGGACACCGCCCTAGGGCAGCGATTCCTGTCTGGCACCTGGCTTCTTTGAGGAGCAGAGTCACTGGATGAAGATTCTGGCCTAATGGCCTGAATCGTGTGGTTTGGCTGCAGATCAGGAATCATTCCCATTAGAGATGAGGTCGCGAGTGGGTGAAGGTGGCAATAGAATCCAAATACCCCATCACAGTGGGCTGCCCTATAGGTCCCAAGCTACCATGGTATTTCTAAGAGTAATTCAAGTGACCAGAGAGGATCTGAGACACGAAAGGCAGCAGGGCTGGACACCGTGGGAACTGAATGACCATCTAAAGGTCAAAGAGAATAAAGTCGTTGGACCAATGGGAAGAAGAGTCTGTCTGAACGTGGAGTCTCAAAAGGCCAGTTGAGTTTTCCACATTGATTGTCTCCCAGTAGCTCTCCATGTAGAATCTGAGCAGCTTCCTAGCTGAGAGATGTCATCTCTAACTATCACGTCTGGCTACCCAATCCGGTATCTGACCGAGGCAAGTTGGGTTCTCTCCAGCTGGTAATAAAGGGCACAACTACGCCACACCAGGGTTTGGACTGAGGGGATGTGTCTAATAGTGTGCTCCAACGTGCTGCTCTGTAACTCCCTCGTGTGGACACAAACTTAAACATCCTGAGTTTGCACTAATGTAGCCCTGTCTGAAGAGGGCTGTGTTATTCACGGCCCTGTAGTTTGAACTGCGGGGCAGCGTAGACATGCCCAGAGATTCTCCAAGTGGAGCTCTTTCAGTACAGTTGATGATGCCTGGGTCGCTCTCCCATTGCTAGTGATTATTTGTATGGTAGGAGCATCCAAAGGCTTTAGTCAGGATTGCAGCCCTGTGTGTGAGTGTTTGAAGGGTTGGGATGTAGAAAGACGGACACCAGAGAAAGGGAGTGATTGCGATTGTCAAGGTTCCTTCCCCACTCTGAACTCTAGGGTACAGATGTGGGGACCTGCATGAAAACCTCCTAAGCTTATTTTTACCAGCTTAGGTTAAAACTTCCGTAAGATACAAACTATTTTACCTTTTGCCCTTGGACTTTATTGCTGCCACCACCGAGCATCTAACAAATATATAACAGGGAAAGAGCCCGCTTGGAAATGTCTTTGCCCTCCCCTCCTCCCGCTCCTCCCAAACCCTACACACCCTTTCCGGGGGAAGGCTTGATAAAAATCCTCACCAATTTGCATAGGTGACCACAGACCCAAACCCTTGGATCTTTAGAACAATGAAAATGCAATCAGATTCTTAAAAGAAGAATTTTAATTGAAGAAAAAGTAAAAGAATCACCTCTGTAAAATCAGGATGGTAAATACCTTACAGGATAATCAGATTCAAAACATAGAGAATCCCTCTAGGCAAAACCTTAAGTTACAAAAAGACACAAAAACAGGAATATCCATTCCATTCAGCACAGCTTGTTTTTTTAGCCATTTAAACAAACAGAATCTAACACGTCTCTAGCTAGATTACTTACTAAATTCTAAGACTCCATTCCTGTTCTGTCCCCGGCAGAAGCATCACACAGAAAGAAAGGGAGGCTTTGTTTCTCCCCCCCTCCAGCTTTTGAAAGTATCTTGTCTCCTCATTGGTCATTTTGGTCAGGTGCCAACAAAGTTATCTTCACTTCTTAACCCTTTACAGGTGAAAGGGTTTTTCCTCTGGCCAGGAGGGATTTTAAAGGTGTTTACCCTTCCCTTTATATTTATGACAGAGATACAAATGGCCAGCAAGGTGGACTGGGAAATGTCAGACATATGGTCTTAGTTACAGTAATTTCTTATCAATTGGGGATTTCTTCTCCCCTTTCTTTGTGCTGCTTTTTAGGCCCTGATCCTGAAGTCGGATCCATCCAGGTGGTCTCCTTCATGTGTGGAGTCTCACTGAAGCTAATGGTGGGGTTTTATTTTTTTATTAGCCTTTGCTTACATTTTAAATAATTGCTCTTGCCTATTCATTTTTCATAGAAATTTACTTACTTCATTAACTGCCACCCCTTTCATTTTTGTTTACATTCAGTTTTATTCTCTGCCTTTTCTTATTTCTTTATTTTGCTGTCCTTTCCTACACTCACCCATCTAAATTTGTTTTTGTTGCTTTAACTCTTGCCAACTATTGATTAGCCCTGTTGGCTCTGCAGTGCTAAAAGGAGTAAAAAGAAAGAAAAAGGAAAACAAAAAAGCACACACTAAAGGGTATTTTTATCTCAAGTGAGCCATTGTGACTCTGACTGTTCTCAGGACATTTGCCCCTCTGCAGAGGGCCAGCGTGAACTCTGGGTACCACTGAAGTGCTATTAAAACTCTATTTTGAGAACTTAAATGGGACTCCAATGGTGCAAAGACTTTTTTCTTTTGACCCTTTGCACAGGGCTGAATTTCACCCAGGCAGCAGATCTGTCAAGAAAGAAGGTGCTATTTTTACACAAGTCCTTTTCTGACCCCTACCCACTCCTTCAGTGACTTGGCCAAGGTCACACCTTGAGTCAGCAGTAGTGACGTTGGGCACGGAAGCCAGAACTTCTGACTTGACTCTGAGTTCCCAGCCTTAACCATTAGCCACGCTCCCTCCCAGCAGAGAGCTGTAATTCTAGGTTTGCACAGACATGTCGGGGTGGGGAAGGCCATTATATTAATTGTGTTTGAATGTCAGAGAAAAGATTTTCAGGGAGGAGCAGGAACTACTCAGAAGTTTTAATTATGGCCTGACATGGTCTTATTGTCCTGGCCTTGCACGCTGCTTAGGCAAGTTACTGAAGGAGGCGGCTTGTCTAGTTCTGAGTCGACTCCTCCTCCAGAAATTTTATCCTTTCTCTCAAAAATGACATTCAGAAGTGATAGGTGCAGCTGGGGGTGAGTGGGGCGGGGGGGGGGGAGGTGGAAACTGTGTGAATCTGACATCATCTCTCCCTTCATCCTAAGGGTTTTCCACATCCCCATGGGACCATCCATGAGCCTCCAATTTATCCATCTCTCTACCGGCACCATCCTAGTGACTATCGTTCTAGCCATGGAGAACAGTTGGACCCCTTCTACATCCTTCCTTAATCAGTCAGAAAGGTTGCTAGTAAGTAACCCAGGGAACTTTCTCCTCCAAGATGTGCCGGCTACACAGCATCCCCAGATCCCACAAGCCAGGGGAGTGAGAACGCCACCAGGGAACACTCCCCCCAAACTTGGAACATCCTTCTGCACCCCAAACCCCTCATCCCTGGCCCCACCCCAGAGCCCGCATCCCCAGCCCAGAGCCCTCACCCTCCCTGCATCCCAACCCCCTGCCCCAGCCCAGAGCCCCCTCCCACACCCTGAACCCCTCATCCCTGACCCCACCCCTGAGCCAGCACCCCCAGCCCAACGCCCTCACCCCCTCCTGCACCCCAACCCCCGTCTCAAACTGCAGCCCCATCCTGCACTCTGAATCTCTCGGCACCACCCCCCAGCTTGGAGACCCCTCCTGTACCCCAAACCCCTCATCCCCAGCCCCATCCCAGAGTCCGCACCCCCAGCCGGAGACCTCACCCCCTCCCACACCCCAATTCCCTGCCCCAGCCCGGAGCCTCCTCCCACCCTCCGAACCCCTCATTTCTGGCCCCACCTGGAGCCCACACCCCTAGTTAGAACCCTCACCCCCTCCCAACCCCCTGCCCCAGCCCAATGAAAGTGAGCGAGGGAGGGGGAATGTAGTGGGCGGGGCCTCAGGGAAAGGGGTGGGGTAGGGGCAGGGCCTCGGGGAAGGGGCAGGGCTAGGAGTTTGGTTTTGTGTGACTAGAGAGTTGACAACCCTAGTGTACGTACATGCACACACACATGCGCATACACACACACACAATTTATGGTAAAGCCAAGATATTCAAAAGTGATGTGAGTTTGGGGTCCTGATTTTTGGGGTGAGGGGGTGTCCACTCAGCACTTTCTGAAAATCTACCCCTTTAAGATGTCTTAAGTTGGACACCCAGAAACTGAGGCTCCCCAAATCACTAGACCCTTTTGAAAATCTTGCCCTGAATGTTTAAATTCCAAGAAATTCCAGCTTTGTAATTAGTCTCTAGGGAAAACTGGGGGTCTGTTCTTTGATTCACGTTAGCTGTCTATAATGGAGAGATGGGCTGTGGAACTGGCTGGGCCAAGAGGTGCAGGGACACTGCACCTTCCCCAAGAGTCGTGAAGAATCTGTGCTCCTACTGGTGCCGTCTAGGTGCATAGTTGCACCCTAGGATGGGGCTGTGGCTATGCCACCCCTCCAGCCCTTCATGGGGTTGAACGCCTTCCATCCACAGAAGAGAGTGAACTGACCTGACAGCCACGGAAGCTCTTCTTTTTAACCTGGTGTTGGTTTGCTAGAGCCCATCCACCGCCTCCCTTTGCCTCCTGCCAATCTGCTTCAGCATCCCGTGGAGCCACAGAGCGTGCTGTTTGGGAGAGCAGGCCTAGGAGCCAGTATTCTCGTTTTGGGCACATTTCACAGATGAGATGTTTGTAGGAAGAACAAACTTCCCATCTGTGTCCATATGAAAGCACTGAAACTAGTTTCACAAGATGTCTTAACCCTGGCAATGAACTCACTGTGGTAACGGCAGTAATGGTGCCAGGTCCATCCCAGAGGCAAGGTTTACTTGCATTTCTTGAAATGGTAGAAATGAAAGAACTTCAGTTCTGGATGCCCAGAGGAGTCCTAGTGCCAGTCGATGAGAAAGGAATTGCCAACTCTGCAAGTGCCGCGAGGTGAATAATTTGTAATGAACAATACAGCTGATGGATTTCACCTCTCTGTGGGTTGCTCATTAACACATCGCAATTTCCACGGCTTTATTCATGATTGGAAATCATTTGCTGAAATATTCAGCAGCTGTTCCTGCTTCATGCACACTGCATGCATAGAGGCTGATGTTTGAATTTCAGGCTCTTTTTGGATTCGACACGTCAGTCACATGGTATGTTTGTTTTCCCCTGATTGGATGAGTGTAGCACTTATATTTCTTGCACAAATAGTCATGGTGAGAACTTGACACTCAAAGAACATTCTGTAAGTCTTAAAAATGGATGTTTTCACAATTACTCCTGCCAGGAAGCTTGTCCGCGAGCACAGAAGAGGGAGGGACTCAGGGGTGGGGGCCAGGAGGGGGGTTGGTGTGAAGCTGCTTTGCGGGCTTGACCCCACCTGAGCCAGACTGCTCTGAGACTGGACCCCTGGGCTTGTCAGTGCACTCAGAGGTGAACCGTTCCAGTGCAGTAGGGATTGGCATCTCGATACCGTATAAGGGAGATGGGAGAGTGGGGTAGGCCAGGAAGGGTTAAAGAAACGTAAAATATTTGTGAGTGTCCTAGCCTGAAAGCGGGCAGAAGGCAGGGTGAAGCCATGACCCTGAGCATGGCCCAGGAGATGTTAACAATGCTGTTTGAATGTTGGACCATCTGCGTAACCCTATGGCTCCTTACCTAGCAAGTTACAGTAACGCAGCCAGTTCACTGAAACAGAGACCAGTTTAGCCAGGCTTGCTTGCCACACTGTTATAGTGACAATCACACACTGCATCATGGCGGGATTGCAGGGGGAGGGGACCAGGGGGTCTTTAATTATGATATAGACATTGATTCAAGAAATTTGATTCAAAGGAGAGGGAAGCAACCTTCTTCCTAAGACTTTCCCAGAGAATGGGGCATGGGATTACATTAAATATAAATTCCCCTAGTCTGCAAAAGAGTCAAATCTGCATCCCAATAAAAACAAATAAATACAAATTCTTTTGTCAGGGGAATTGACAAAGCAAATGGAAAGTATTGAATACTAACGAGATGTGAATTGATGCGAAGGTGTTGTCTGGGCCTCCGTTTGCTACTTTCGAAATGCTTTGCTACCCTCTGGTGGAGTTCTTTGGGTTTGTGCAGCAGAATTAACATTCAGTGTGGGAAGTTTTTACACATTCAGAAACGGAACAGATCCGACTCAGGGGCATTTTGCTGTTTCCTACCCAACAGCATGTCAACAACCAGTTTTGTGTCTTAAGATGGATCAGTTATGTTTTGATTTAAGATGATAACTGCAAATGCAGGTTGCTTGGAGTGGGGGGTAGACTAGAGAAACAGGGACTGGAGCGAGGTGTTCTCTATACACAGTGAGTGTTAGTGACTGGGAAGGGCTCCGGCTCGGCACCCCCGATGAAGGCTTTCTTTATATGCAGAGGACATGAACCTGCTACCATCGAAGTTCATGATGACAAAGCTCCCGTTGCCCTCACAGAGCAAGTGGGGTCTTGCGGGGCAGAGAGGGGAGGGTCCCTGAGCTCAGGTTCCAGCCTGAGCCCAAACTCTACACTGCAGTTTGATAGCCAAGCAGCCTGAGGCAGCTGACTCGGGCCAGCTGCAGGTGTTTAACTGCAGTGTCGGCCTATCCTGGGTGACTGTATGCGACTCACTGAACCCTTCCATGCCTCAGTTTCCCAAGCTGTACAATTAGGATTTATTATATTGTCCTCCCTCACAGGGTGCTGAGGCTAAACTCATTGATGGTTTTCGAAGCCCACTGAAGTCAATGGAAAGACTCTCTTTGGCTTCCATCGGCTGAGGTGCATACCCGGCCTATGGGATCGTTGGGTGACAGGCCTGGCTTGCCTCCTTTCTTAGTGGCGTAATTGGGAAGGTGAATGAAACATTAAGTTGTAAATAGGGGCTTGACAAACAGTATGCTGGAGCCAGGATGTCTGAGGTAGCTCAGATAACAGCAGCACCTCAATACTTGGGACTATGGACAAGATAAACCTGGAATATAAAGATCAGGTTCCAGTGAACAGCACATAGACAGAGCGTGCTGTACAGGGATTGGTTCCTGCAAAGTAACCAAGCCAAGCCAAAAATGTGTGATTTAATGTATAGCAAATGCAATGCCATGTGTGACCGTATAGAAAGGAAGAGGTTGTCTGTGTAACTTTGGATGTGCGTCCTATACCCACCCCCTATGCTTGAGTCTGATCAGCTCAGCACAGCTTTGCTGCATGCCAAACAAAGGAACCTGAGTGACGAAAGCCAGAGTCAAACTGAGTGTTTGGGATCCCAGAGAACTGGATGAAGCTCTCCCCAAACTGGACCAGGTGTTCTGGATAAGCCGAGTAGAAAAGGTCTCAGAGGGAATCCCAGCACAGGCGTAATACAAACGGAAGGGGTCAATGTTAATGTGAAAAGGTCGGTTTTGGAGGAACGTAGCCTGTGAGCGCTGCACAAATCAGGCACAAAAAGAAGTCTGCTGGGGAAAACAGTTCAGTAGATAACGAAACTGGGAAACAAAAATACAAATCTTTGACGAGACTCTGACTGTTTTTCCAAAAGTAGATCCCTAAATCGTGCCTCCCATATAGGTGCATGGGTGAAAGAAGGTAAATCCGTGAGCCGAGGGATGCAGTTGTATCATAGAGGGAATTCTTCTTGTGCACAGGGTGAGGTAGTGGCCTGAGCACAGGATTTGGGCCAGGAACTCCTGAGTTCTAAACCTACTTCTGATAGTGAGTCCATGTGCAGCTCTTGGCAAGTCTCTTGTGGCCTGATTCTCAACAAGTCTGATTGTCCCCATTTCACACATAGAGCAACGGCAGCAGGGGCCAGTGACACCAACCTCTCTGGCTGGGAGAGCAGTGTGGCCTTGCTGCTCTGTGTGAAAGGCTTTCAAGGTAGGAAAACACCATGATGCTACTGCTGTGTTGGTCTCTCTGTCATCTCCTGGGGTGTCGATGCTTGCAGTGGTCTCAGAGCGCCTTGAACTGACACAGGGGAGGCCAGAAGCCATAGACAACCTTTGGTTGCGGGAGCTGCTGTCCTTGTCCCTGCACTGTGTCCTCAGGAAAGCATCATCCAAATTACCCCCTGGAGTGTTTCTTCCTGAACCTCTTATGCCCGCATGTCTTGTATTCGCTCTTCATGAGCTTGTTGGGGCAACTGGGGTCCAAAGGGTGTGGAACCTGCACGGTTATAACAGAGGCAGTTTATCACCTGCTCTCATCTTCCACCCTGAATGAAAGAGCATTTTAAAATACTGCCTTTGGTTTCGCTCTTCAGGCTAGGTTATGTTGGGTTACTGCTCCTGTCGGTGTGTGACTAGGTGCAAGCTGACCAAACCCAGTGTAATGCAAGAGGGTAGAGACTAAACTGTGTGTGTGTATGTGTGCCCTCTACTGCATGGAATCTAAACTGCTTAGCTCTGGGTCATAGACCCTTAGCCGCTGGTAATGAAAGGAGATTCGCCAATAGCTGAAATTGCAGTGCATTTTTACTTTTACAGAGCTTCTGTACATTCATATAAGCCATAGTAATGCAGCATATTGAATACAGTGAATTTCAGTCAGTGGCAACTGTGGATTTTTAAATAGTGTGTGTTTCTAAGAAAACATTTTCCTCAATGGTCTAAAAGAACCTGGCACCAAAGCTGACGAGTATGAATAAAGCAATGACGAGTAAAGCAGCAATAAATAAAATAACCCCATCAAACACAAGCAAACAAAAAATGGGGAACAGGAGGAGAAAAGAGAAGGTGGCTCTCTGTCCTGCTGACAGCCTGTCTGTCCCGTCAGTTCTGGAAATGAAGTTGACCGTCGTGCGGGGAGAGTTATTTCATTTAAAGCCTCACCATGTGTCATAAATATAAAGGGAAGGGTAAACCCCTTTAAAATCCCTCCTGGCCAGAGGAAAAATCCTCTCACCTGTAAAGGGTTAAGAAGCTAAAGGTAACCTCGCTGGCACCTGACCAAAATGACCAATGAGGAGACAAGATACTTTCAAAAGCTGGGAGGAGGGAGAGAAACAAAGGGTCTGTGTCTGTCTGTATGCTGCTTTTGCCGGGGATAGACCAGGAATGGAGTCTTAGAACTTTAGTAAGTAATCTGGCTAGGTATGTGTTAGATTATGATTTCTTTAAATGGCTGAGAAAAGAACTGTGCTGAATAGAATGACTATTCCTGTCTGTGTGTCTTTTTTGTAACTTAAGGTTTTGCCTAGAGGGATTCTCTGTGTTTTGAATCTAAGTACCCTGTAAGGTATCTACCATCCTGATTTTATAGAGGTGATTCCTTTACTTCTATTAAAAGTCTTCTTGTAAGAAAACTGAATGTTTTTTCATTGTTCTAAGATCCAAGGGTTCGGGTCTGTGGTCACCTATGCAAATTGGTGAGGATTTTTACCAAACCTTCCCCAGAAAGTGGGGTGCAAGGGTTGGGAGGATTTTGGGGGGAAAGACGTGTCCAAACTACATTTCCCAGTAAACCCAGTTAAAGTTTGGTGGTGGCAGTGGATCCAGGGGCAAAGGATAAAATTAATTTGTACCTTGGGGAAGTTTTAACCTAAGCTGGTGAAAGTAAGCTTAGGAGGTTTTCATGCAGGTCCCCCCATCTGTACCCTAGAGTTCAGAGTGGGGAAGGAACCTTGACACCATGCGATTTGGTTCCAGTGTAGAAAAAAAAACCCTCAGAAGCGTCACTGCTCTTTGTTTTTTCCAGGGCAATGCCCCTCTGCATCTCGTAGTGCCTCGGCTGGTCTGTCCAGAGGGGGACTTTGGTGATGTGGCCTACGTTGCTGGAAGCCGCTGAACAGGTGAACACATTGCTGAGCATGAAAGCGACACACAGAGAGATTTTATTTCTGAAACTCTTAAACTAGGTTAAAAGCAGCCAGCAATGGAAGACATCTGATGAGGGAGCCAGTTAACTTTCAGATCTCGGGTGGTTCCCCCCGCACCTGGCTCCTGGATAGCTCAATGCTGACAAACCTACACCACTGCCAGTGGAAGATACCACAGGATGCTTTTGCCTGTCTACTTTCCTTGCTATCATTTTTTTTTCAGTTTGAATTCTGCCAGTTGCCAAATGTTGCTCATCATATTAATGCCAGGGGAGGATGAAATGGGATGGTACGTGTGTTAGAAGAGATTAGAATTAATCCAAAACCGGATTCAGTCAGTTATTATACAAGCGATGTGGCTTTATACACAGATCTAGTATTATTTATAACTCTGGGTTGGGCAGTGGGTTATACTTTGGCAGATCATCCCAGCAACACCCAAGTGTGAGACATTTGAAAAAGTTTATTCTCTAAGATCTGGCCAGGCAGTTCCTGTACAAAACATCACTTTCCCCACAGGGGTTAAAGACAGAAGGGACCATTATGATCATCTAGTTTGACCTCCTGCACAGCACATGCCAGAGTGTTTCATCAAGTAGAATGTTGGAGTTTTGAGTGCCAGTCACCCGCTGCTTTAACCACTGGACACCCTTCCCCTCCCCAAGCCAGGAATAGAACCCAGGAGTCCTGACTTCTAGTTAGTTCTCCACTTGCTTTAAGTCACTGGAACTCCCACTTACTTTGCAGAGCTGGGAATAGAACCCAGGAGTCCGGATTCCCAGCTCACCCTTGCTCTGTCTGCTAAACGCCTTTTCAAAGCGTGAATTGTGCAGGAAGTGCCTTAACTCTGGTGACTGCATGAGCAGCCATTAAATGCAGAGCACCCTGGCTATGGCTGCTCTGCACAAACGTATCTTTTAGCTTCCTCCTCTTGTGTTGTCCCTCTAGCGAATGAGAGCAGGAGCACCCTTTTAGCTAAGATGAGACCTGAAGGCGTGAAGGGCCGAGTGCTCGGCGCCTCCCAGGATCGGGTGCTTTTACCCTTGGGGTTCCGTACCCTTATTGTGTGTAGTGGAGGGAGTATCCAATGCAGGCCCTGATCTGGATCAGCTGCTCCAATGTGCCCCAGTGTGCTGGAGGATCTGGCCTTCAAACTGTATCCTTCTCTGGCAAAATGTTTCCCATGGGCACAGACCCATGTTAATATCAGACCCTTTGACCCTAGTGTTTGTACCGTGGTAGCACCTCGAGGGTGCCCCCTGGTGCCAAGCAGTGCATGCGCCTCACATCTAGCGCGTGAATAGCGCTTTCCAGCTCAGTTCACCCTCCCAAGCCCCTGGAGGGAGGGAGGTGGTATTCTAAAAGCAGGATGTATTCAGCCAAAGAAAATCCCCGCACGGGGTCACTAAAAGTGCAAAGATGAAGTAGCCTCAGCCAGGTCTGTTTGCTTTCCATGACCATCTGAACGCACATTTCACTTGTATGTTGGCTAAAAGCAGGTGGTAAGCTCGCACTCATGTATCAAGGGACGGGACTACCCTCTATAGGGGGTGGGCCATTCCTTGCCACGGCCGGGAGCCAGGGCTCCCCAAGCCCCTCCCCAGAGCCCTGCGACAGGCAGGCAGTCAAGCTAGAGAAGAGCCTGGCCTCACGCTGCCCAGCTCCGAACAATGCGTCTGTGTGAAAGTGACAGTGGCAAATTACATTGAAATGCTGCACCCAGCCACCAGCCCAACACTTCTGTGTGCTCCACAAAGCCAGATGTAAAAATGCCAAAAATGCTCCAAGCCGGTGTGCACCCTCACCTTCAGAGAATCAAAGCCCCAGGCACCGGCCTATGGAGCTTGTGCCTTAATCTGGTTCTGATCAGCCTCTCCCTGTAGCACACTTGGCCGCCTCCTGCTGACGTGGGGAGGGGAAGGCAAGGACAGCATGATCTGACCAAAGCCTCGGTCGTGTTGTGCTAATTACAAAGTGACAGAGGAACGCAGGTGAGTGTTGCGATCCCATTGTGGATAGATTTTGAAGTGTGCACGCTGCTGAGAAAGTTCACAGTCTCTCAGCTGCTGCAGCAGCATTGGTATTGAGCAGCTGGCTCGCAGGACCAAATACTGTTTTAACTGAGGCCAGTTTTAGCCCAGGGAAAGCAAGAGTCTGCTGGAGTAGCAAGATATGTTGCTGATGCACCTTGGCTACGTTTTCAGCTCTTACTTTACAGTCATTAACAGTTAGTGGCAAAAAAATTCCTAAAGGATGCATTGACTTCGTGACTCCTCTTTGAGG
Source organism: Natator depressus (assembly GCF_965152275.1). Lineage (NCBI taxonomy): Eukaryota > Metazoa > Chordata > Testudines > Cheloniidae > Natator > Natator depressus. Next base: position 2,691,128 of record NC_134242.1, read on the forward strand.
CAATGAAAATACCCAACTATAGTCCAACCCAATGATCTGAAGATTTCCAGAGTCTACATTACACTCTAATCTATATAGTACTCTTGAGAGATATCCCCTCTGCATGACCTGTGTAGTGCAAGACAGCAGGATGTCTCTTTCAAGGAAGAATACACTTTGGAACAACAAAACACCAGGGAAGTCAATGAAGCCACACCAACGAACACCAGCTAAGGATCTGGCCCACGGAGTGGGCCACTAAAACCCCTAGCGCCCGACTTCAGCCCCAAGTGGGCTCTGTAACAGCATGGTGGGGTTTTGCACTAATACGTTTTTCGGTGAATAGACTGCCTGATCATGCAAGGTGCCAGGCAACTCCAGAGTGTCACTGGGTGAGCCGCGGTCACTTGGCAGCTCAGCAGAGGTGCTCAACCGCTCACCAGATGCAGCCCTTGGTGTTGTGGAAAGGTGGTCTCTTGACAGGCATGGAGATGGAAGTCCTCTGTCTGTAGGAGAGGTACAATCCTGGAGGGTTAAATTCCCACCAGGGTGATTCCTGAGCAACCCTGGAGCATGCAGCACAGCGATAGCTGTAGAGTTGTGATTGATCCCCGCTTGTTGCGATACTAAATAACAGAGGAGAGCAGCCAGGAGGACTGCAGGCATATCAGATAATGTGAAGGAAAGCAAACCATCCAACAAACAGTTAACCTAGCTGTTCCCTCCATGGCTTTTTGGGGGGGAAATGGGTGCTCCTCTCTTCAGTATGTATTCTTTATCCAGAGGAAGGAAATGACAGAGAGAGAGAGACGTTAAAGGACTATGAAACCTGGGAACGAGAAATAAAAAGAAGAGAAGTTGAAATATGAAATACAAAGAGCAGCGTCCACTACGTGGCAGATTGTCTTTTCCCAGCTAGTGACTAGGGCTGCCAGTGTATAGGCACCAATGCAGGATTTCCACTGTAACTTCTTCACCCCTAAGAAGTCTGTGTTTGCTTCCACCGCTTGGGGATCATGAATCCCACAGGCTCTGTCAGAGATTAGTTAACAAATTGTTCCCAGAATTTACCCTTGTTTAATTTAATCCCATTACCAGATGCTTTAGTTGATAAGGTGCCATTCCAGCTTGATTCAACTCTGCTTTCCATGGACGGCCGCTGCAAATCTTACTGTGGGACACACTAGCTGTGGGCTTGCTAGCTCTGCTCTCTGGGAAACGTCACAGCTTCTGCAGGAGGGGATAGACAGACAAACCTGCGTCTGGGGTCCCAGCCACTTTCCTTCCCATTTAATGGGCCCCCTGTGATACACAGGTGCAGAGTGGTTGGTGCAGGGTCCAGTGAACGCTGGAAGGAAGTAATATCCTTCTAAACAACTCAGGGCAAGGTCAGAGTACCAGAAGTCCACCTGCTCTGCGGGAGTTTGCACCAGCTCGCATTAGGGTGAAGGTGGCTCCTTGTTTCTTAGTCACAGTGAGAGGCTAGTGATTACATGCTGGCCTGCAGCTTTAAAGCAGATGGAGGGCTGAGTGGTGTTGCTTGCATCCTCTTCCAAGGGATTTTGTAGAGGCACTGCCTGATTGATGTTCTGCCCCTGGGAGCTACTTTTCTCCTTTCTCTGAGTTTCTGCTGGTGGTAACCCCAGGGCCAGGGTAGTTCCTTGCGGCAGCACCCCCAAGACACAGCCAGGCGGCTTTTGCCAGCTCTCCGGTCCTTTGTTTAAAGTCTCTTTCTCCTCCCACCCATCCTCTGCCAAGATGGGTTTGTTTCTCTAGGTAGGGTTCTGTGCTAGGCAAGAGCTGTAGTAAATAAAGACAGAGTTGTCTTTGATACACCGCTCAGCAATTCTGTATAAACTAGGGTTTCATTAGGGCCTGAATGTGAATGAAAAACACATGACAGCGATAACTACTATTAGGAGGCAGGGGAGGAGGAAAGAAGATATAATGTGAGACAGACACACCCACCCACGCAGGGTCCTTGTAGTGTGTCTGGAGCTGCACTTGTACTAACTCCACCCCCTAGTTTGCATAAATCCTTCTGGGAGGGGCCATCCCCCGCTGTAAAACTGGAGCTCCAGTCTGCCTCCCAGCCAGCGACAAGCTCCACTCTTGGCAGAGAGATACAGCAAGGATCAAGTGGAGTTAATTTAATTTCTAAAGAGGGTCAGACTGAGCCCCAGATTCTTCTCTTGGAAAGGGGAGACAGAGGCAGAATTGAGGGAAGCCTCCCTGGGGAGGAGCAGGTTTAATTGCAGAGATTGTTTTGTGTAGGTGTGGGGAGGGGAATGGCACACACACACACACGCACAAAGGGGGACAAATCCTGTAGCAGAGCATGCCCCCTCCCTGCACCTACCCAAGTTAAAAAGAACTGGGGAGGCAAGGGTAAAAGGGAAGGAGTTTTCCTTTGTTCTGGAGGGGGGTTTAGATTCAATATGTGGATCTAGGCTTGGAACGCCCCAGTATTTGGGGACATTCAGCTCTGGGATGAAACGGCGGAGAGGGCTGCTGGGTAAACTCAGCTCTCGATCTGTTTTGGCTGTTTTGCTGTTTTGGCCTGGAGCAGCTCCCATTGGCCTGGTGGTCTGGAGGATACAGTGGATCACAAATTGAAAATGAGTCAACAATGTGATGCTGTTGCAAAACATGCCAATATAATTCTGGGGTGTATTAATGGGAGTGTCATGGAAGGGAATTGTCCCGCTCTACTGGACACTGGTGAGGGCTCAGCTGCACTATTGTGCCCTGTTCTGGGGGGCATGCTTCAGGTAAGATGGGGATAAATTGGAGAGAGTCCAAAGAAGAGCAGCAGAAATGATAAAAGGTTTAGAAAACCTGACCTTGAGAGGACTGGGCATGTTCAGTCGTGAGAAAAGCAGACCGAGGGGGGACCTGATAAGTCTTCCAATACGATAAGGGAAGCTATAAAGAGGACGATGATTCAATTGTTCTGTGTTCACTGAGGGTAGGACAAGATGGAATCAGCAAGGGAGATGTAGGTTAGATATTAGGAAGAACTTTCTCACTCTCAGGGTAGTTAAGCTCTGGAACAAGCTTCCAAGGGAGGTTGTGGAATCCCCATCACTGGAGGGTTTCACGAACAGGTTGGACAAACACCTGCCAGGAAATAGCCTGCTGTCTAGTGGCCAGGGCTCAGCTTGTCCCAGAGTTGCTGGCTGGTGCAGAGCAAAGTGGGGCCAGGGCTGTGAACAGAGTCCATGGGAGTGACTCTGCCCACTTCTTGGGGGGTGCAGGCTGGCTGTGAACAGCCCCCCAGGGACTAGGAGAGAATTCCCTGCAGGAGCAGGTGCTGTCTTGGGCTGCTGTCGGTGGTCCCCCGGCCCAAGAGCCTTGGTGTAAAGGGGTGGGGCCATAGCACACATGCCCTGTGGCAATTCCAGCTTGTGCCACAAGCCATAGGCAGTGCCAGGGAGCCTGCTGTAGCTAAGAGCAGCCCCTCAAGCTGCCAAAATTACACCGGGGGCTGTCTTGGGCCCTGGCAGAGACCAGAATCAGGTGGGCACAACAGTGACTTAAAGCCCCCTCAGTGCAGCCCATCCATGCTCTGTGCTGTCTCTCCCTGTCTCTGTCATAAGGCACTCCCACCTGGCAGTGCCCTCCTGCAGCGGGCCACGGCGGGACAAGCCTGCCTGAATTTCCCTCCTCCGGAGTCCCCAGAAATAGTTCAAAATAGTCCCAAGTAAAAATATAGCCCTTGCGGCCTTCATTGGTTACAGCAATCCTGTGCCCATAAACCATAACCAAGTCCCATAAGCCTAGACCAGAATTGCCGCAGCACGATCTAGAGCAGTACGTATGACACACTGCCCTGGCGTCCCTCAGAGCCGTCCTCCCCTACCTTGTACTCGGACAGCCACCCCTCATTTCCAAGTGGAGTGCAGCCCCGTCTTCCCAGTAGGACCCCCTGAGTCTCTCCTCTGGGAGCATCCTTGTCAGGGGCGCACTGCTCACTCCACCTGACTCTCTCATGGTTCTCCTGGGCCCACGAGGTGGAGACGTCAGTGGCTCAGCCACATTGCTGCTCCTCTCTGGCCCTGTGTTCCGGCTCTCGGAGCCAACAGGCATCTCCCTCCGCTGTCTTCGGCCCTGGCCTGGGGTTGCCAGCCGACAAACCCCTTTGCTGCTCTCTTGCCTTCTGCTTCCGTCCCGGACCTTCCACAGCCCCCTGGCCGCTCTCACCTGCCTTTCTACCGAAGCCAGTCTGCTCAGCTGGGCCTCTCCCTGTCTCTGATTCGCCCTGGTCCTTTATAGCCCCCAGGTGCTGCCCTGCCCTCTTAACTGGCAAAATGGGAGGCCTGCTTTGGCACAGGCATGCTGGCCCTGTCCTGCTTTGTTTACTGGACCTGGCACAGCGGGCAGACTCTGTTAGTGCAGTGATGCTAGACTCGAGCAGTCCTTTTGCTTCCCTGAATGCAGCTGCGTGGGTGGGTCTGTTACCGACATCATGCACCCTGCCCCATGGCACACCCTTGCAGTCCGCCCCTCGCTGAGGACAGGAATAAGAATCCATGTGCTGTGCTGAATGAATCAGTCCGATCGCTGGCAGACGGCAGAGGTGGGAAGTATTCCGATTCCTTATAACAATAATACATAATGAGAGCTCTCCAGCACTTCAGAGTTCCTTTCATCTGAGGATCTCCAAGTGTGTGGCAAATAATGTCACCCACTTCACAGAAGGGGTAGCAGTGTTAGCAAGAGTGTAAGTGACTTGCACAAGGTTGGGTGTGTCAGTGTTGCTGCTAAGAACAAAGAGACAGGCCATCTTCCAGTCTGAACCAGCCTCGTCACTATGTACTCGCATGGCCAGGCTACTCTCTGCTTGGCTGGAGCATGTCTAGGCCTGTTCTCTGAGACAACCAAGATGCAGTAGGTCAGTTCAAATACAATGAGCAGGTCCCTCTGTCTTGCCACTTACCATCCTCAGACTCTATTTTTAAGCTGTCTGATAGAGTGAAAATCAAGAAATGGGAACTAATCGCCCAGGAACAATATTGGCAGCCCTGAAACTAAAACACCAGTGTGGTAGCGGTGGGGCTTGAGCCATATTACCTTTGCCTGGTAGAACTCTCTCTACCTGAATCTGCTTGGATAGTCTGTTACCAATTCCAGCGTTTGTGGATTACAGTAGTATGACCCCGCTCTGAAAATCCTGAACCACGCCACGCCCACCTTTCTCTAACTCAGAGGCAAGCCATTTGATACACAAAGCCTTCTTTATGTATTATATGATGCTCCCTCTCAATGTCTGGAAATGCTGCTAATAAATACTTATTACCGTGAGCCTTTTATGTGTCTGAGGATAAACCTATTAAACGATCAAGGGTGTAGTACGTCTTTCTTTTCTAAATCCGCTTTGGTGAGCTGAAGAGAGATTTTCTATGCCAGTCTATCAATCAAGTGCTGAAAGTGTTTTCCATTAGTTGTACACACGTGGTGGTCTTGCATGTTGACCAGATTAAAGCAATTAAAGAAGGAGTCTTTCTTGCTTGATGTATGTGATATCATGCTGCTGTCTTTCCTGGAGATGGGGAGCAGCTCCCTCCCCACAACTTCCCAGGTGCTTTCATAGAATCCTAGAATATCAGGGTTGAAAGGGACCTCAGGAGGTCATCTAGTCCAACCCCCTGCTCAAAGCAGGACCAATCCCCAACTAAATCATCCCAGCCAGGGCTTTGTCAAGCCTGACCTTAAAAACTTCTAAGGAAAGAGTTTCCACCACCTCCCTAGGTAACTAGTGCTTCACCACCCTGCTAGTGAAAAAGTTTTTCCTAACATCCAACCTAGACCTCCCCCACTGCAACTTGAGACCATTATTCCTCGTTCTGTCATCTGCTACCACTGAGAACAGTCTAGATCCATCCTCTTTGGAACCCCCTTTCAGGTTGAAAGCAGCTATCAAATCCCCCCTCATTCTTCTCTTCCGCAGACTAAACAATCCCAGTTCTCTCAGCCTCTCCTCATAAGTCATGCGTTCCAGTCCCCTAATCATTTTTGTTGCCCTCCGCTGGACTCTTTCCAATTTTTCCACATCCTTCTTGTAGTGTGGGGCCCAAAACTGGACACAGTACTCCAGATGAGGCCTCACCAAGGTCGAATAGAGGGGAACGATCACGTCCCTCGATCTGCTGGCAATGCTCCTACTTATACAGCCCAAAATGCCATTGGCCTTCTTGGCAACAAGGGCACACTGTTGACTCATATCCAGCTTCTCGTCCACTGTAACCCCTAGGTCCTTTTCTGCAAAACTGCTGCCTAGCCACTCGGTCCCTAGTCTGTAGCGGTGCATGGGATTCTTCAGTCCGAAGTGCAGGACTCTGCACTTGTCCTTGTTGAACCTCATCAGATTTCTTTTGGCCCAATCCTCTAATTTGTCTAGGGCCCTCTGTATCCTATCCCTACCCTCCAGCGTATCTACCTCTCCTCCCACTTTAGTGTCATCTGCAAACTTGCTGAGGGTGCAATCCACACCATCCTCCAGATCATTAATGAAGATATTGAACAAAACCGGCCCCAGGACCGACCCTTGGGGCACTCCACTTGATACCAGCTGCCAACTAGACATGGAGCCATTGATCACTACCCGTTGAGCCCAACAATCTAGCCAGCTTTCTATCCACCTTATAGTCCATTCATCCAGCCCATACTTCTTTAACTTGCTGGCAAGAATGCTGTGGGAGACTGTGTCAAAAGCTTTGATAAGTTAAGGAACAACACGTCCACTGCTTTCCCTTCATCCACAGAGCCAGTTATCTCGTCATAGAAGGCAATTAGATTAGTCAGACATGACTTGCCCTTGGTGAACCCATACTGACTGTTCCTGATCACTTTCCTCTCCTCTAAGTGCTTCAGAATTGATTCCTTAAGGACCTGCTCCATGATTTTTCCAGGGACTGAGGTGAGGCTGACTGGCCTGTAGTTCCCAGGATCCTCCTTCTTCCCTTTTTTAAAGATGGGCACTACAATGTTTCAGAACATTCTGCCACGTAGTTTCTGTATGGTAGGGTTTCTTGTGGAACTAATGTCACCTGTCTTTGGAAAGGCTTGATGGATTCACTTCCTTCATGATGAGGAGGAGGCTGAGCTTGTGATTAAAACAGTGGACTGGGACTTAGGAGATCTGAGTTCACTTCCCTGTTCTGCTCCAACCTTCTTGTACACACATGACAATACAGTTCCTTCCCTGCAGCTCTCTTCTGATGTGTCTGAGCCTTTCCTAGCAAGCTTTTGTGTTCCAGCAAATGCAGCCTTTGTCTTTGTCATAAACATACAACTAAGGGTAGCATAAAGTCCCTCCTTTACCTGTAAGGGGTCAAGAAGCTCAAATAACCTGGTTGGCACCTGACCAAAAGGACCAATAAGGGAAGAAGATCCTTTCAAATCTGTGGGGGGAGGTTTTGTTTGTGTGGTCTTTTGTCGTTCTCTCTTGGACAGAGAGGGACCAGGGTAGGAAAAACCATCTCCTAAAACTCTACCTGAAATAAGCATCTAGATTACAAAGATTGTAAGTAAAGAAAGGAAGTGCATTAGATTATCTTTTGGTTTAGTTTGTGAATTTTCCCTATGTTAAGAGGGAGGTTTATTCCTGGTTTGTTTGTTTTTTGTAACTTTGAAGTTTTGCCTAGAGGGGAATCCTCTGTGTTTTTAAATCTTATTACCTGTAAAATTACCTTCCATCCTGATTTTACAGAGGTGCTTCTTTTACTTTATTCTTCATAATAAAGGTCTGTTTTTAAGAATCTGATTGTTTTTTAGTGTCCTAAAAACCCAAGAGTCTGATCTGTGCTCACCTTGTTTAGCTGTTTGGTTGTATATTATTCTTAAGCCTCCCCAGGAAAGGGGGTGAAGGGCTTGGGGGGATATTTTGGGAAAACAGGAACTCCAAGTGGTCCTTTTCCTGAATCTTTGTCTAACTCACTTGGTGGTGGCAATGATACCATCCAAGGACAAGGAAGAATTTGTGCCTTGAGGAAGTTTTTAACCTAAGATGGTAGAATTAAGCTTAGGGGATCTTTCATGTGGATCCCCACATCTGTACCCCAGAGCTCAGAGTGGGGAGGGACCCCTGACAGTCTTATTCAGGGGTGTTTTCAGTAATGGCATTCCACCTACAAGTGGGATTTGACCAGCTGCGGGATTTGATCATGGCTGTTGTGGATGCTCCCATGCAGCGAGCCAGAGCAAGGTTTATGCATGACTTATGTCCACAGAAACCATACCTAAGCCTAACTGTACCTAAGCCCTCTGCAAAGGAGTAAATTTCTTCTTGAGTTGCCCTATCTTTGTCCTATAATGAGTAACCATCTCCATCAATATCCTTTGACTATTTCACTGCATTTCTCCTTAAAAACAATTGCAGTTATCTTTCCAAAAGTGGCATGGGCTTTAACGCTTGGCTCATGTGTCGTTTTGAGTGATTTATCGAACTGAATTATTACTTTATTGATTACATTGTGGTTGCATCCAAAATGCGCTCGGTGCTTTGCAAACCCTGAGCAAAACACACTATGCTTCCTAAAGGACCTCCCTCTAGCCATTTTCCTGCCTCCGTTTCATAGCTTACCCCTGCCAGAAGCAAGGCTGTATCTGTCTACAGAGGAAATGAGTGTGTGCCTAGCAAATCTTCTACAGCTAGCCTTTAAAATGGCCAAATGACAACATGCATCAATTGTTTCTTCTCCGTGGGCTTGATTCTGTTCTCCTTCCTGTGATGTAAATCAGGACTAATTCTGTTGAAACCAGAGTGCAGCACGGCTTTGAAGATCAAAATCAGGCCCTGTAGCTCGAGTTCAGCTGGACACTATTGAGAAGACCTATGTGAATAATTTGTAAACATAGTCCTCAAAGAACGTATTTGAATATCCTGGAATTTTTTAAAATGTTATTTCCCCCCATCACGCTAATCCTGCTCCACTCACAAATATGGCAGGGTCAGAATTCCCTCTTGCATTCAAATGAACGTTCATTTGTAATTTCTGGGCTCTTTGTCCAACTCTGTCAAAGTAAAACAAAACAAGAACCCCTGCCATCCCAGCTCTACCTTTTAAAAGTTTTTCACTCATGTGGATGATAGCATCTGCTACTTGAGCAATTCAAAAGAGATTTAAAAGTGGTTTCTCTCTTCCCTTTTTCTCAGGGACAACTGTGAAACTGACCAAACTAGTTTCGATTCCTCCTTTGCATGCACATACAGAATGCTGCTCTGGCTAAATTTCCAGCTCTGCAGGGAGATTACCTAAATACACCAATTAACCAAGAGTTTTTTATTTATTTTTAATGTAAGGAACCATTTCTACTGGGTTTTCCCAGAACTTGTATATTGTGCTAACAAACCTAGATCTGGGGCCTAAATTGCTAGTTGTTTATAAGTCTGTTTCTCACAGTCTCCTGATTATTAAATGTTCCCCAAATTTATATAGGGTCCTTTAATGTCCATCCAAACCTCACTAGCAGGAACATATTCTCCTCCCTGTATCTAAGGCTTGGTCTACACATAACAATTATGTTGGCATAGCTGCATTGGTCGGGGGGTGAAAAATCCATACCTTTGAGTGACACAGCTATGCTGACTTAGCTGCATCTATTCTGGGGGTTATGTCACTGGAAGAATGCTTCTGTCAGCGTAGCTACCGTCATTCAGGGAGGTGGTGTTCCTACCCGGATGGATAAACCCCTTCCATCTCTGTAGGCTGCGTCTACACTATGGGGTTATGCCGGCCTAGCTACGGCACTGTAGCTGTGCTCATAAAGTCTCCGTCGTGTAGACAAGCCCATAGCCAATGTCGCTCAGGGAGTTGATGTTCCTGGACTGATAGACAAGCATCTTCTGTTGGTGTAGGCTGCATCTACACGCCGGGGCTATGCTGGTAGAGGCTCTGTAGTGTAGACAGGGGACTGCCTCCCTCCTGGTGTGACCTGCTGCAGCTGATCAGTGGAAGCGCTAAGGATGGATCCCCCTCGTTTATAACTCTGAATGGGCTGGTGGCAGGAGCGTGTCTTGATTTGCAACTCTCCCTTTTTCGTGATTCGCCAGTGCCCAGAATTGTTAGCATTCCAGGTGTGCTGCTGAAGCATTGGTGGAAGTGGATCTTTACTGTTGTTCGTTACAGTATATGTTGCAATAGCCTCAACCAGACATTGGGGGTTCCAAGGGGTAAGTACTGCACATGGGTGTAGGAAAATGTACCAGCCCGTTCGCAGAGCACTTGCAGTCTTGGTTCATGACAAGATGTAGCAGGTGGACGAAAGATTAACTTGGGAGAAGGGGGATGGGGTGATTATATCTTCGTGTAATAATAGTAGTCTCGGTTTGCCATCTGCTGGCGATGTTCTGTAAGCATAGAGAAACAGGCATTGCTCTGCTGTTTAAAGGAGACTGAGGTGATAGTCCTGGGAGAGGGGGCAGGGTGGGTCGTGTAGGGTCATGTAGTGAGAGATGGAGTTGGGATATGGGGCAATTCTGTTTATTCTGTGGCATGGTGATTTTTCCAAGGAGTTTGCTGGAATGACCTGGATGGGTGGGTCATAAATACCCAGTGTGGAAGTTAATGATCCCCTCTGTGGTGACTTTCAGCAGAGGGTACCCTGGCAATAAGTACTGTGGGCACAAGATTTGTGATTAATAACAAATCCCTGGGAGCAGCGTTTGCTGCACAGTAAGGTTTGAGGCGCTACAACAATGTAATTAATTAGCTGACAGAAATAAGCAGGCCCTTCTTTTTGCAATTTTTAAATGATCGGTTTATAATTACTGAGCAAGCATTTGAAATGCTTTTTAAGATCTAAATAAGAAATGCAGCTGTCATCTGCGTTTAATGGCTGGTTTGATGGTCAGGATTGGCTTTCATTTTAACTGTCCTGAGCTAGGGTCTGGATCCACAGCGTGACTCAGGCATTGCAATGCTCAGTGGCACAACACCTCCTCTTTAGGCACCTACAAATTCACTGGAACAGCAACGGGATCCAAAACCCCTGAGTTAGGTAAGTAGGTTCCCTCTCCAAGGCATGGGGAGAGACAGGTGCCCACAGAGCCAGCACACTAGGTGTGGTGCTGCCTAAGCTAGCCAATGGGAGATGCCGATGAGAGGCAGGTGTGGTAAGCCCCACCCCTCTCTCGGAGATGGTGCCAAGTCTGGGCTGCAGGGAGGCACTTAGCTCTGTTAGCAATCCAGGAACAGAAACCCTCTCCTGGGGCCAGGCAGCTTGGGTGGCCATTCTCGCAAGAGGAGGAAGTGGGGAGGAATGGCTCCTTTTACAACTTTTGAGCATTCACCCAGAATGTGGGAGACCCAGCAGGAGAGAGGAATTGAACAGGGGTCTCCTGCCTCTCAGGAGCATGCCCTAACCAGAAGGCTATAGGATAGTCTGATGGGGGTTTCCCTCAGTCTCTCCTGTTTTAAAGCTGTTCCACTTTAGATAAATAATGTAAAAAGTCAATGGAGCAAGGGACTGGTCCCTGGGTCTCCCCCGCCCCATGGGTGCCCTAGCCACCAGGCTATACAATTCTTTCCCTCCCCACCCCCGGCCCAATCAAAATTCCATTAAAAGTTTGTTTTGTTTTTTGGAAAAGTTCCTGACCAGCTGCAGTACTAGACAGCCATGCTCTACTTGTGTGCTAGGTATCCAAGCGGAGTATCCAAGCACCCCATCTGTAATATAGATATTATCACAGCACCCCGGTGAGGGAGGGCAGTGCTATCTGCCTGTTGTATAGATGGAGAATGGAGTCCTAGAGAGAGTTGCCCAAGGTCATGCAGGAAGCGTGTGGCAGAACGGAGACTCGAACGCTGGTTACCTACATCCCAGGTTACCACCTGACCACTGGTTCCATCCTTTCTCCCTACTCCTGGCCCTTAGAGCCCGTAACTTGTCACCTGAGGCTGGCTCTGCCTCATTCTTTACAGCTGGGTTTAGAGGCATCCTCTCTCATTGTTACAGTGAAAACTCTGAATCCCCCTTGAACTCTTGGGGAGAAATTCACCCCATGCACAGTGGCAGCACAAAACCTACGCTCCTATTACATCCCATGGAAGCCCTCTATCAATACTGCACCACGGCGGATGGTCACACGCAGCCAAGAGCAGTGGGAGGTTTGGCAGACTCCAACGAAAGCAGGGATAGGTGATGGTTTGAGGGGCAGGGACTAGGTAGGCAAGCAACTCAGAGCAGTGAGCATTGAAATTCACTCTGTGCACCGGGTCAATATGGGGCCTGTACATCACTGCCATCGGCTCCAGCACTGCAGAAAACTACCCCGGGGCCTGGCTGCATTTCAATGATGCTGTAAGGTCCACTCTGATGAAAGGCTCCATTTCAGGGTGCTTCATATTAGGAGTTTTACTTCCTATGGAGAGGTTTCCAGGTTGATCTCTAGGTGAGGGATTTTTCCATTCTGGGCACTTTCTTGAATCAAAGGCAACTTTCTCAATAGTGCTTTTCATACAGCATGGTAGCTATCCTGCCCTGAGTGTGGAATTCACCCCTGCAAAGAGAGCTGGTGCTAGCTTTGACCTGGACGACAGCCCTAAGGTGACAACTAACTTTTGTAGGGCTTCCAAAAACAATTGATGAAAACCCTGAAGAATCATTTTGTCTGTATAAGAGCAAAGGAGTAGCCTTCTAAACCAATCGGTCTCTGAATGATTCCCTGTGTAAATAATCTGACACCCTCTTCTGAAGCACTGCAGCCTAGAGCGAGTGTGGTAGGCATGTATATTAATAGGGGACAGGATTTTTCCCCCCAGGAGACACACTTCTTCCACCAGCTTGTACCTGTTGCTTTAATTGGACCAAGTTCATCACCTTAATCCCCCAAGACCAGAGGTGCACCTGGGTTCCGTTGCTGCTGTGAAATAGAAACTGAAAAGCCCTCCAGTGGCCCTGTTTAGTACTGCTACCCCAGGGTATGTCTGCCTGGGAGGAATAACTCCTGCCTGTAAACCCTGGCAGGCCAGGGTGAGTGTACAGAGCAGATGGGGAGGAGGAACTGGTGATGTAGACCAGCACCCCATGGGGCTAGGCAGTGGTTCTCAAGCTTCCTTGCAGCACAACCCCCTTCTGACAACAAAAATTACTACATGACCCTAGGAAGGGGGACCGAAGCCAGAGCCCGCCCAAGCAAAGCCCGAGCCCTACTGCCCCGGGTGGGCAGGCCAAAGCCGAAGCCCCAGGGCTTCGCCCCGGGCAGGGGCCTGTAACCTGAACCCTGCTGCCCAGCGTTGAAGACCTTGGGCTTCAGCTTCGACCAGGTGGTGGGGCTCGGGCTTCGGCCCCAGCAAGTCTAACACCAGCCCTGGCAACCCCATTACAACAGGGTTGTGACCCACTTTGGGCTCCTGACCCATAGTTTAAGAACTGCTGGGCTAGAGGAACTGCAAAGCCAAGGTCCTATAGCCATGGGCGATTGAGAGCTTTAAAGCAGAGCTCCCCACTGGTGGGCCGTAGGCCACACCTGTTTCTGAGTCCCCCTGGGAGTCCATTCACTAGGACCCGAGCACGTCGGGCTGAGCCCCCAACTGTTTGCGTGTGCCGGGGTTCAGCTCGGACCCAGCTAACCAGGTGCTGGTGCCCCCAGACAATGGGAACATCATCTTCAAAGGTTCAACCAGGCAAGATAAACACTAGCCCACAGCAGAGGCCACAGGCCAAGGCACCTACCAGCGAGTAAGAGTTGAGGCCCAAACCCCCTTGGCCCGCAGCTCTCGGAGCCGTGACATTCAGACTGTTTGCAGTGGTGTTCGGGGCACTGGCTGTCGCTTGTCAGTGGAGTCCAGGGCGGCAGCCCTGTGTAATGGTCACCGTGAAATGTGCGGGCAGGGGCAGGGCACAGGGGCTTGTTCTGGGGGACGGGTGTAAGGGGCGATCCTGGCTGACTGTCCCATCCAGCCCCTGGGCACTTTCTGGGGAAACGCCCCGGGGCTGGAGAAATCTGACAGCTAGAGGCTCCTTTTGCATTAACCAGCAACTCTCGGAAGCGGCTCTGTCCCATCGCCAGTGGGGCGCTCTCCTGCCTTCCCTCCCCCTGCCCCGCGTGCCCCAAGTCCCCAGCCAGGGGCCCATGTGCAATGGGGGCTTCACACCCTGGGGGGCAGGAGCAATTCAGCGCTGGGCAACTCCCCAGCGCGCTGCTCGGCCAGCCCGTGGCGCCTGTCTCGCCCTGCGCCCCACTCGCCCCGTCCCGCGCCCCCCTGTCCAGCCCTGCGCCCCCCGTCCCGTCCTGCGCCCCCCCCCCGTCCCGCCTTGCGCCTCCCCGTCCCGTCCGACCTCACTTCCCCTGGAGCCTCCGCTCCCTCGGTCTAACCCCCGCGCCTTCTCCTGCCGCCGGGCCGGGCCCGGGGCGTTATCTCCGCCTGGGGCTGGTCCCGGGGTGCTCTGCAGCCGGGGAGCCGGAGTCTCTGCTCCCGGCGGTGTGGGATCGGCAGCCCGGGCCTGGGAGCGGTTGTTCCCCCCCAGTGGCGCTCCCGGCAGGGGGCAGGGCCCATGGGCTCCGGGGCTTGACGTGCTTCCCAGAGCCCGGCCCCTCCCCTGAAAAGTCCCAACAAGTCACGCTGGAGCGATTCCGAGGGCTCGGAGCGGCGGCGGCTGCTGGGGGCGCGCAGCCCTCGCCGCTCTCCGCCCCGGCTCCCCGCGCCCCCGGGGCTGCGAGCGGCTGGTGACGGGTCGCGGTTCCCCGCACCGCAGGGAGGCGCCGCGGCCCGGGGACGCCCATGAAGATTCCGGGGCTTCTCCTGAAGAAAGGCTCGCACATGCTGCAGTGTCTCTGCGGAAGGCGCCTGAGATCCAGCAACAGCCCAGGTGGGGATTTCCCTTCCCTGGGGGGCAAGAGTCCCTGCCCCCCGCCTCCCCGAGCCCTCCTCTCTGCTAGCCCGGCCCGGGGAGGGGGTGCGCCAGCCCCTTCCTTACCGGACTTTCCCCCCTTGCGTCTGGAAGGCAGCGCTCTGCAACCGGCCGCACACAGCGACCCCGCCTAGCCCGGCTCCCGGGCGCTCCCCCTGTGCGCCCTGCGGGCGGGATGGGGCTGCCCCGCGGGCTGCGTCTCGGCGGCTGGTGGCTGGTTGGGAGCACAGGGGACACCGAACAGGTGGCTGGCAAAGTGTCTTCTGCCGAAGAGCTGGAGAGTGGCTTTTCCAACTCCTTCTCCGAGCCAGCCCCGCTTTACTGTGCAAGGGAGTCCGTGCCCGTGGGGAAGCTCTGTCCTTGGTGCTGAAAGGTGCACTGCCCCAGAACCTCGCTTGGCCCAAGCCCTGATCCGAAGACCCCATCGGGTCAATCTTTTGTCTAGGGCCTGGGGAATCTACGGTTAAAGCTTCATGAGCTTAGTTTGTCCAGGTGCCCCGAGAGGAAGATGTTGTTTAAGGTAAAATAACCAAACTACCCACTTTGATTTTGTTGTGGATTTAGTGTGCGTCAGTGAAGAGTCTTTGAACAAAGTGAGAACTATTCCAAAGGTGTTGTGGTTAATCAGGCGTGGGTTTTGGGGTGGTGGTGGTGAGGTTTTTTGTAAAATCAATGGTAAACTCTTTCTCCCCCGCCCCTGTGGTTGACTTTCTTGCATTCCAAAAACCTACTATTCTGCTCTTTCTATAAAGCAGTTGGATCAAAATAAAATGAACAGATTTTCTCTCTTTCCATAAAAATCAGGATTGTATTTTTAAATAAATATTTCTGGTGTCCCAGGGTCTGTTAACAGCTTTATTTTGTACCTTTTAAACCAGAGCCACTTTTTTGTCTCGAAAACATGTGTGACTTCTCCTAACACTCTTGGTGGCAGGTCTGTGGGTCAAAAGACAATACACCCCAAACAAGTCACTTTTTTATTCATTACAATGCAGACTTTTCTGGAAGGCATTTTTTAAATACATCTCCTAAAGCAAAAGCTGGTTATTAAAATCTTTATTTGAAATGTAATAGTGGCACATATTTCAGCTGAAATCTGGATAACATTGTATCTGTCACACAAACACTGTTTCTGACCCTGTAGTGGCCATATATATATTTTTATGCTCTGAACTTTTATATGGAGGGGGACATGTTTTCTAGGGGTTGAAGCAAGAAACTGAGACCACAAAGCAAGAATGTGCTTAAGCCCATGCTTAAAGTTAAGCATGTGCCTATGTGTTTGCCTGAATAGGGGGCCGAGTATCAGAACCTGTTGGGGGTTTTTTCAGGCTCTGCATTGTCTTTTCCTGGGGTTTTGGGGAAGTCACTTAACCATTCTGTGCCTCAGTTTGCCAGCTGTAAAATGTGAGGAGGATAAGAAGACCTGCCATATCTCAGGGGATTGTAAGACTTAATCTTTCTAAAGCACCATGAACAAAAGGCCTAAAAGTGCAAAGCAGAATTTTATTATTTATGGGCATCTCTCAAAGGCTACTGCTTTAGGCTTGGTTGGGTCCGTGTTCCCATACCAACATTTACCTAGCCGGAGGATTGCCGAAATAGATAGGCAGTAGACATTCAGAAGGGGCCTTTTTTTGTTATACCCAGAAGGACAGGTGCCATTTGTTGGCCTAGTAACAGGTGACTTGTTTTCTTATGTGAGAGCGCAACCTCTTGGGAGAGAAATTATTCACACCTCCCACAGAAATACTGCTCATTTTCCCATTGAAACAGTCCTGTGCTGGGGAACAGTTTGTTGCTGAGGTCAGTTTAAGTTCCCTTTTGGCCCAACCAACGAGAGAGCTTGTTAATTGCCAGAGCCACTTGTTTATGCCTGATCGCTCCCAACTTGAGTCAGTAAGTGTAATTGGTTCATAACAATAGGACAGGCACAGGGAGTCACGTAGAGGACTGGACTGGGAACTCCAGAGGCTATTCTTACCTCTAGTCAGGAGAAAACTCCAATACATGTCATTATCAGCTATGCTGGGGCAATCGTCGCTGGATTTGAAACACCAGGCCTGGTTCTCACCTGAGTGGTACACAAAGCTAGAGTTTCCTTCATAGTCCTAATAAACAACCACTTCATGTCATTCAGAAAGTCAGGACAGTACAGGGAATAATAATGCCTGGGTGTAAATAGTCCGATCTCACTGTAATATATCTGGGTTATAACAGCACAAAGCATTTATAACATAAAAACGACCATGCTGGGTCAGACCAAAGGTCCACCGAGCCCAGTATCCTGTGTTCCAACAATGGCCAATGCCAGGTGCTTCAGAGGGGATGAACAGAGCAGGGAATCACCAAGTGATTTGGGGGGGGCGTTAGATAATCAGCTGAACACAAGCTCCAGGTGTGATGTTGTGGCCAAAAGAGCTCATGCCATCCTGGGAGGCATCAACAGGGGAAGCTTGAGTAGGAGTAGAGAGGTTGTTTTACCTTTGTATTTGGCTCTGTACAACCACGGCTGGAATGCGGTGTCCAGTTCTGGTGTCCAAAATTCAAGAAAGATGTTGATAAATTGGAAGAGGTTCAGAGAATGATTATAAAGGATTGGAAAACGTGATTTATAGTGGTGGACTCAAAGAGCTCAAACTATTTAGTTTAGCAAAGAAAAAGTGAAGGGGTGAATTGATTACACTCTAGAAGTATCTGCATGGGGAACAAATAAGAACATAAGAGCGGCCAGGCTGGGTCAGACCAAAGGTCCAACTAGCCCAGTGTCCTGTCTTCCAACAGTGGCTAATGCCCAGTGCCCCAGAGGGAATGAACAGAACTGAATCATCAAGTGATCCATCCCCTGTCACCCATTCCCAGCTCCTGGCAAAATATTTAGTAATGGGTTCTGGAATATAGCAGAAAAAGGTCTAACGTGATCCAATGGCTGGAAGTGGATGCTAGACAAATTGAGACTGGAAATAAGGGGTACATTTTTAATAGTGAGGGCAATTAACTATTGGAACGATTTGCCTGGGGTTGTGGTGGGTTCTCTCCCCCACCCCGATCATTTTAAAATCAAGACTGGATGTTTTTCTAAAAAAATACATTCTAAGGATTATTTTGGGGCAGTTGTATGGCCTGTGTTGTACAGGAGGTCAGGCTAGATGATCATTATGATCCCTGCTGACCTCTGACTCTGAGTCTATTGACCATCATGAGGCATTTTTGTGGCCTGACATAGGGCGAGAGGGAGCCAATAAAAGTGACAGTAATCTCCAGATTCTGGTACAACCCTGCCATGTAGCTCAGTGGTGTTAAAACGTATACTGCGTGTTGCTAGTTTAAAGCCCGGGGTCTCATGTCTGTTTCCACTGGCTATCTAAATTATTGGAATTTCTTCCTCATTGCTGTTGGTTGGGCTCCTTGCATTATTTGAAAACACACAGTTAAACTAAGCACTGCCATCCCTAGAGAGTAGCCACCCAAGGCCACCCTCAGCTGTCTGCTAGATCTCCTTGAGCCCATGCTTTGGAAGCGCTATGACCTGGCAGCCTTGCTTCCCCAGCAGCCTGCTGTGTTTTGATACCTGCCTGGCAGGCAGGATACCACTGGAACTTGGTCAAATCGAACCATCTACGCGAAACATTTCAATTGTAATGAAACAGCAAATTCAGATGAAAAAAAATGTTTAGTCTGAATTTTTCTGACCAGCTTGAATCGAGGTTGTAGATACCTTGTTCTTTGAAGGAATAATTGTATCTGTCTCTTTCTATAGAACTTTCCATCTGTAGTTCTCAAGGGCTTTGCCAGGGAAAATAATCCCCAACCTAGATGACGGAGAGGTGAAGGGACCTTGTCCTTTTGTTGTTTTCTAAATGCCACATGCACCTGTGCTGGGGTATAAGTGACAGGCTTCTTGGAAAACGTTGACCAAAACTTCTCACTTACAATGTAATGAAAAACGTCTCCTGCCTTCTGAGCAGCTCTGATTCACAATCAGATCTACACAAAATGCTGTGGTCAGATTTTGTTTATCCTGACTTTGAAAAATAACCCAGGTTCAGGCCAGCAGTATGCTGCATAATTCTTCTGGCGTAGCTCTGCCAGGCTGGGATGAGAAGAGGTGTGATGCCTGATCAACAAGCTGTGCTGGCAGAAGGCCCTCGGGGAGACACAGCTACACCAGCAAAACTTCACTTTGACCGGTATCCCTGATACCACTTCTGGGGGTGTGCTTTTACTATATTGGTAGAGAGTCTGGCTTTGCTGGTAGAGCTGTGTCCACACTAGAGCAGTCTATTGGTATTCCTATACTAGTGAAGTGCTCCTAGGGTAGATATAGCCTCATAAGTGTATATATAAAATCGGCAATTTTAAAATATGTTTGACAGGGAACTGGCTCTTAAAAAACCCCCTCTTATCACTTGTTTTCTTATTTAACTATGGAGGTGACCAATTGTAATGCGGTGCATAGATTTGCTGGTTCATGGCCACTGGATGGCAGTGGGTTGATTTTTTTTTTTCTGGAGTTAGGCATCGATTCAGCAAAGCACTTACTTACTTATGAAAGCTTACGCTCAAATAAATTTGTTAGTCTCTAAGGTGCCACAAGTCCTCCTTTTCTTTTTGTGGATACAGACTAACACGGCTGCTGCTCTGAAACCTCTCTTAACCATGTGAGTAATCCCATTTAAAGTTACGCACATTCCTAAATACTTTTCTGAATCTTGGATTTAGAGAATTCTGAAACCCTGTGTCTATTGTCTCTAGCCCACTGAAACGTGTGACCCCTTTCCCTACAAAAACTGAAGATTTTCTTGTATGCTGGTCAAACAGTCAGTTCAAGACACTGAAACTACAAAACCAGATGGCCCAAGCATCATGAAAAGTCCAGTGGGCTCCAAACAGTAGATCAGGTTGCTTATGCCATGATAGCACACAAAGCTTTCAATTGTGTGAAGAGATGTTTGCTTGAAAGGCCTTTGAATAGATTCTTCCCCTTGAGGAAAGGAGATGGGTCACGTTTAATAATAAAAATAGCCTCTCTTCCCATAGCCCAAAACAGTGTGGAAGCTGGTAATCATGTTTTGTGTGGCAAAGCATTTTTCTAAACGGCATGTGTATGCCTTTCTGGTATTGTGGCTGTGATTGGCTGCTGGGTCTATTTGCATGTGCTAAATTGCAGTCCTGGAGATCTGTGAAAACAACCCAGCAAAGCCAATCTCAGCTGGGAGCATGGAAGTTGCTGCTAATTTTGTGATGAGCCACCCACAGGCCCAGTGTGAGTCATTATCATTGTTTTCAGAGTAGCAGCCGTGTTAGTCTGTATTCGCAAAAGAACAGGAGGACTTGTGGCACCTTAGAGACTAACCAATTTATCTGAGCATAAGCTTTCATGAGCTACAGCTCACTTCATTAGATGCATCCGATGAAGGTAGAGCGCTCACGAAAGCTCATGCTCAAATAAATTGGTTAGTCTCTAAGGTGCCACAAGTACTCCTTATCATTGTTTTGTTTTCCAGAATTCAGCAGTTAACGCTTCCAGGATCCAATCTCTGGATTATCTCCATACTTGTATTTGTTTTACATGGCTCTGACTGGTTTGGAGAAAAGAATAGAAAAAACAGTCCTTTTTTCTTTCTCAAAAGACACTTTAAAATATTAATTGTTCACCTCTTAGTCCCCTCTTCCTGCTTTAATGCACATTAACCAGCCTTTGCTTCCACTTAACCTTAAAACTTTCTCTGGTGCATCAGTCGGTAAGTAATAGTTCTCATGCTGATTATAAGGCTTTGCATCTTGAAAAGTGCTGAGCAGACACTAGCTAATTAATCCCACAGTGGGGCTTGAAATATTTCCCCCATTTTAAACACATTGAGATAAAGTGACTTAACCAAGGTTATTCATCAACTCCGTGTCAGAACCAGGATTAGAAGTGTCTGCCTTCCAGTTCTGGAACACAACTAGAAGTTCATAGCTGGCACTTGTTACAAACTGGCTCAGAACCTCATCGTACTGTCACCAGGTTTTTGAGAGTGGACCGTGTGGCTACCTCACACTTGCTAATGACTGAGGTCACTCACCGGAGAAACCCTTGCTGGCTGCAATCCCTTGTTACAGCTAGTCCCACCTGGAGCCATGAGAAGCCCCCAAACCTGCTCTCAATCTTAACTGTGAGCCAGCTGGGCCTGAGTAAAGTTCTCACTGGCTCTAGCTCTGGGATGCCAGAGCACACTCCCGGGCTCAGACGTATCGCCAGCCACCCTTCCTTAGGATTTAGGTTGCTGGTCCATCTCCAGCCAACCGCCCCAGCCCCTAAAACCAGTGCCTGAGCCTTCCTGAGGCCCCCCCAGGCACTTTGTACACGCTCCCTTGGAGCTGCACCTCAGCCATGGGCTCCCTCATTTAACCCCTTGGGGACAGCGTGGCAGCTAAAGGGACACAGGCTCAGCAGAGGAACTTCTTAACTAGTCGTTTTACTCATAAAGCACTTGAGCGTTACAGATCATTGAAGATCACAGAAGGCTGGAGATGCCTCTCTGTGTTCGTTGTTCCTATGCATCCGAGGTTTATCAGTATTTCAGTCTGGGCAGGTCTGGTGCCACTTTGAGTTGGTGTGCCCTGGTCTGGAGAGATCTTGCTTCTGATGATGAGATTGGGGATTGTTTGAAGGCTAGAAGAGGAGGTTCAGGAAAGATTTCTTTCAGGATGGGGTCCCCATCAAGTGTATTTTTTAATTGTTTAATGGTACTCTGAATGGGTTCCAGTGTGGGGTGGTAGCTGACAACTAGGGGTGTGTGGTCAGAGGTTGTTCTGTTTTTTTTCCTGTATTGAAGCAGGTTCTCTCAGGGTATTCAGGTGGCCCATTCGATGATATGATCCACTTCTCTTGTGGTGTGTCCATGTCTGGTGAAGCTGGTTTTTAAGTGTGCTAAGTGTGTATCTTGGACTTTCTCCTCAGAGCATATTCTATGGTATCTGAGTGCCCGGCTGTAGATAACAGATTCCTTGGTTTGTTTGGGGTGGTTACGGGCTCTATGAAAGTAGGTACAGGGATCTGTGGGTTTCTGGTATATGGTTGTTTGTGGGGTTCCATTGTTGAAGCTGATCATGGTGTCCAGGAAGTTGATGCTGGTGCAGGAATATTCTAGAGAGAGTTTGATGGACAGGGGGTGGTTTTGAGGTTGTGGGCTCTCTATGAGGGAGTTTAAGCCGTCTGTCCAGAGGGTGAAAATGTCGTCCATGTTCATCAGGTATATCATTGGTTTTGTGGTGCATTTGTCCAGAAATTCTTCCTCAAGGTGGCCCCTGAAGAGGTTGGCGCATTAGTACCCATGGCTGTCCCTATAGTTTGGACAAAGTGCTTGTTGTTGAATGTAAAATTGTTATGGGTGATCAGCGCTATTGTAGATGGTCTTGCCACTTGGGCTCATCTGATTGTATGAGGTTGGGGGAGGCATTAGGGAATTCTGGGGGGGACATAATGGGAGAATGGGACATGGAGAGGAGAAGGTAGGTATTGGGGAGCACCGAAGGGACATGGATATGGACACGAGGGTATGGGTGAATCAAAGAGAGTCATGGATGGGGTGTTTTAAGACAGAGGGATAGGGCACAGAGAGGGGATGGAGATGACATGGGTGATGTGGAGAAGGGATGCAGGGAGGTGGGGGAGAAATGAAGGATGGGGCACCAGGGGAGGAATACAGGGCCAGAGGAAGGGAGTGACTTTTATTAAAAATGTCAAATGTTAGATTTTCTAGTCATAAATGCTCTAAGTGGTGTGTTTTCCGTATGGATAAAAGTCTCCTCCAGAAACCCCATTTTCCACCTAGGTGTAACCCTCCTTGCCACCCAGCTTGGACTTGAGTAAGTCTTTGGGAGGAAGAACTCTGCCATGTTTGGTCTCCCCAGGTCTTTTGATCTAGGCTCCCTTCCCATTACTTTAGCATACACCAACTTGACTGAAACATACCAGGCTCATTAAAAAACCCGGGAAATTCCTAAACAAGAAAATTCATTTTAAAAAAGAGCGAAGGTTTTATGTGTGTGTCAGAGTCCACTCCCCACGTAACGCTGACACACTCTTCACAAAACTTCTCCCTCTTCAAAAGAAAATTAGAATGTCTGTCTGGAAATGATCAATTAAAGACTCCAGTCAGTTCCCGTCTTCTCCCCCGGCAAACAATCCATCCTTAGCCACTGGATTTCCTCCTTGTCTGTGATCACTGGGATAAGGCACGAAGTGAAGATCTATGGTACAGTGACCTAGGAAACTCAGGGGAATAATAGGCTCTTGTAGTATTGTGATTGGACACTGCATTCAAAAGGAAATGAGAAAACACAACCACCCACATGTCCTATTCTCATGTACCAAAGAACCAACCATGTTCCCTATTGACACAGCATACGTAACCACAGCACCACACGTCACATTTCCTTGACACAGATTGATGCATCCTGAAGGATACACAGCATCAGGCTTCAAGCCATCGCCGCTTGGTTCAAATCTCTGTGTTTCAATCAATTTTCACCCCCATTTCCTCCGTCCTCCTGAGAATTCCTTACACAGAATATATCCTGGGGGTGGGATGGACCCCCAACCCTCTGCACCATGTAGAGGTTTGAGCCAGATAAGAACTGCGCAGCGTGATCCCACCTGTACCAAATACAAGCTGTGTGCCAGTGTATGGGTCTCAGCTCAGTTGCATCTCCTGTCCCTGTCAATGTGGCCTGCTCTTTACCCCAGCATTTTAATTCCATGCTTCTTGGTGGTTAAAAATGGCCTTGAGATCTGCCCTAATTGCATTACATCAGGTACCAGTGGGGCTCAGGGTCTGAACTGTTACTTTTAAGAGCAGAGTTCTACCGGGTTTCTTGTTCTGTGTAACTGCTGTGTGAGTTTTGTAAATATTTGATCAGTTGCTCTGGTAAAGTTCTGAATACTTGGGTTGGGCTAAATTGGCGGCTCCCGTGCTCAGTGCTCTTGGTAAATGGGTGATGAATAACAGCAGCTGTGATACTGGATTTTCCCTTTTCTCGACAGGACACAGAAGTTGGGCTTGCTTTCCTCTGTGGTTTTGTGTGTTGCCCACTCTCTGGGTTTGTGGAGGCCTTTGTGATGAAGGCTTTGCCATTATTATTTTAAAATGAAAAAGCAGCAACCCCATGTGCTCTGTATGGAACCTGGTCCCTTTATCCCTGATATCTGCAGCCTTTGGTCATTAAATGAACTCTGCACACACCTTGATCTTAATCTTAGATTGTTTGGCACATATCCCAGTGTGTCTTGGCTGAGATCTGTACTGGTTTGCAGTTCATTCACAAGACCTATGTGGTTAGGGTGACATAAGCATCTGTGTTCACTTTTTGTTAGCTCTTTGAGGTCAGAAAGGGGGAATTAAAGGAGTAAAATGACTTGTGCAGCCCTGCAAATGAATACAGAAATGCAGGGAGGTGGGAGGAGCTTGTCAATATTTTCTTTTAGAAAGCCGGATGCTGTGGTTTTGTGAATGAATATTATGTCTATTTGGCATATCTGGCTCTTGCTGAAAACACCTGTTTGGGAACTTAACACCACACAATTCATATGCTGCAGATAAGTCCTGTGCTGTATTAGTCCTGCAATAGGTCACCGGCATGGTGAGCATTCCCCTCCATGGCGAATCCTCGGCTTTAGCCCTCTAGTGTAGGTTAGGAAATCATTTCTTTTCCCTGCAAAAATTGATTAAAACAATTTTTTTTATTTTGAAAATGGTTCATGTTTGTGTTTAAAAAAAGCCCCCAAACACGAACTTTTTTGATGAAAACATGTTTAGTGTCAATGTCGTTTTTGTTGACTAGCCCTTTTATTGTCCATATTTATTTATATGATCATAGTAGCCAGGAGACCCAGTTGTGTGCCAGGGTTGTGGTGCGCTAGGTGCTCTACAACACAAAATAGAAAGCTGGCCCTACCCAAAGAGCTTAGAACCTGAGTACATGGTCTGTGGAAAAAATATTTAGATGGGAAAATGCAGAGCAGCTCTCTAGCCTTGCTTGTGTCTAGTGCTCTGGGAAAGAGAACTGAGCAGAGGTCCTGCCGTGAAGTGTTTCAGAGGGGAGACGGATAGCCTCCACCAGAATTAGGGAAGGATTAATAATTTCCATCATCCACGTTGTGCCTTGGAGACTGGTAAATTACTTGTTCAATGACCTCAGCTTGTGTAATGACACCTAGCACCCGTGCAGCTCTTTCCATCCATGGGCCGCAGGATGGTAACATTGTCTTCATTTTATTTATGAGAAATGAGAGGCAAGTGACGTGACTAAAGTCACATGCTGCATCAGTAGCAGAGTGGGGAGTAGAACCCAGGGCTTCTCACTTCCAGTCCCATCCCCCTCTAGTCCCTAGACTTAGATGCCTCCATGTGTGGAGCTAACAGACACAACTGATGGCTCTGTGCCCATGGGAGGTTACCGTCTAAATTAGCCCTAAGATGGCAAGGGGTGAGAGACGCTCAGCCAGCAAAAGAAGCGACACAGAGCAGACCGTGGACAAAGGGTGGCAGGTTGCCAGTCGAAGCACGCACTGTCCAGCAGTACCAGGAGGTGGTGTGTGCGGGGCCAGAGCGGGAGTTCTCCCATAGTCTCAGCAGACAGACAATGGCAGCTTGATGGTTTCACCTGGAAACCGGGAGGGGGCTGTAGCCAGAGGCAAAAGGCTAGAGCAGTGAAACATCCATGTAAAACCTCAAACACCTCCCCCTGACTTGGGCCTTGGGTCCACGGTCCATGTGTTCACAAACGTAGCCCGTGGTCATGTGTTCGGTGGCCGTGAGCTGAGGTCACTGGGGAGCTGAGAAAGCTGCAGATCATTGTCCCCCTACCACGCCCTGTGGCTTCATAAGATACCCATCCCTAAAGATATTTCAGGTAGGGAGGAGGGGCTGGCAGGGCTCCTGTGGTAAGAGGGTCTGGCTGGAATTGGAGGATGGAGTTCACCAAATCTGACCCTCTGTGTAAGTCACAGCTTGGCAGGGGAGGGGTCATCAGTTCTTTTCCTTGCACAGTCTGGGTGTGGCAGCTCTGTTTCTCTGCTACCCCTCCCCCAGCTAATTCCGTGCAGACCTCAGAGAACAGCCTACCCGTGTGTGTCTCTCACTCCAGTACGGACGGCAGGCACGTGACTGTAGAGGGGAGAAAGGCAGAGTATCTCTATTATTTATGGACGATATTCATTTGGCTGGTAGGATGCCACTGGGATTAAGCATTGGAGAGGGAAGATGAAGACTGCATGTGCAATCAGCAGAGCACGTTTGTCTGTTAACTGACAAATCCTGTATCTCGTTTGTAACCAGAATTTCTCCTGCTGCCTGAGTCCTTTCGGACTAATTCTGGGACATCCTGCTCACGAGACCATGTGCAAGAAACTGCAGGAATGTTGGGTTATAGACTCAGATCCTCATTTTCAGTAGAGAGGACCCGTGGAGCACTCCTCTTGGTAGACAATCCCCTGTGACTTTGGAGACAGCCTAGCAGCCTGGCACGCTGCAGAGGAATGGGCTGAACCCACCTTCTTTGGCTTCTGTCTAACGTAAATGACTCTCTCCGTCCTGGGAAGGAATGTGGTCTAGTGGTGGTAGATGAGAGCTGGCGGTTAGGACTCCTGGGTTGTCTTATTGGCTCTCACTGTAGCTCCGTGGCCGCCTACTGCCGCCCAAACACCCCCATGTGGCCCTTCTGCCTCTATTTCCCCTTCACCCAGACCCCTGTAAGAACTCAGTCTCCAGTGACCTTCTAAGCTCAAATCTTTCCATTCGCCCTTCAGCTGTTCCCCTCTGGCTGGCAGCAGAGTTTGTCAAAAATCAAAACTCCAAAGTCCAAATGAAACACAGAGTCTTCCAGCTCCTCTTCCCTTCATTAACTGTTAGACTCACTCCTCAGAGCCATTCCTCCCACCAGGCCCAGCTCCGCACAATCTCTCACTTCCTGAACTTCCCCAGTTCCCTGCCAGGCTTCCTGCCTCTGGCAGTCTGAGCTGCTCTCCCCACTCCACCCCTTCCTGCTGCCTTTTACATTGGAATCACCTGACTCCTCTCCTGGGGGGCTCCTCTGTAGTCAGGGCTGGCTTAGCTCCAAGCTCTCCAGCCCAGAAACAAGCCTCCCTGTTCCAGTCACACTGATTCAGTGTATCCCCTTGGCCAAGGGACCCCCGGAAAGCCCTCCCATCTGCAAAATGGTTATAAAATGTGTCCAGCTCTCTCTGAGGTGCTGCGATATTAGTTGGAGCTGAAAGGCGGCAGGGAAATGTGCTGTGCGTTGCTGAATGCTTTCTGCCCTCAGCGAAAGAGAGTCTCCACCAGCGTGCTCAGGTTGCCAAGCTGCAACTTCCTCATTACCACAAAATAATAGGTCAATACCGAGAGCAATTTACATTGAAATTAAACCCACCTCCGGTGCTCCTGCTGGGGGGATGCACCAAGAGAACGACGTCAGGGTCTACACCTGTGTAATTAAATCGGAGGCCAAACTGCATGTGGACAAGACTCAGGCAGGCGTAGTCAAGTCGTGAGAGAGGGGTGGCAATCCTGAGATGGCCACTAGAAAAGGGGCGAGTTCCCTGGGGACGCAGAAGCTGATTGGAATGTGCATCTAGCCATGGTCTTGTCTTTTGTCCAGTCTGGCTTAATTCCTTTGAACTGGGGCTGTCTTAGAGGCCTTGGTTAAGGGGCTGGGCTGGGAATTGGGAGAGCTGGGTTCTGGCACTGGCTGTGCCACAGACTCACTGCGTGACCTTGAGCAAGTCACTTTTCCCCACCCCCAGGCTTCCACTGGCCCTCAGAAAATGGGGCTAATCCTGCCCAGTTGGCCAGGCGGTCGTGGGACTAACGTAATGCTGGTAAAGCATGTGGAGAGCTCTGATGGAAGTTGCTGTGCAAGTTTAATTTTTTATTCTGATTCTGACCAATGAAGTTGACCACATGGTTTTTAGTGCAGGGAATTGGTTCTGGAAGGGGAGGGGGGTGGGGAAGAGCTGTTTCTCGTTCATGTTCAGTGTGTTCTGCAGCATTTTTTCCTTTCTGATGACTAAACTGTTCTGTATTTGAAATTGGAAACTATTGCAAGAGTAACACAAACGGGGCTTGATTTTGAAAAACGGATTCATAATTGTTTGTCTGATTTGTATGTGCAATTACCATGATTACCACTGAAAGTGGCCATCTGAGAACACAGTTTTGGAACTCTTTTTCTCCTCTGTTTTCACTCTGTTGTTTCTGAAGGTGCAGGTCCTTGTGAGATCTAAATGTTGCGCACGTTAGTTTAATTTATATTGTGTCTACTCCTGCGATCTCCTACCACTTCCACATTTTCACTTTTCTTTTTCATTCTACTTCCCTCACGGTTTCTTTTTGTCCCCCCATTTGATGCTGTCTGAGGGTGGTGTGTTTAGTGACGTCCTAGCTCTTCCTGGTTAAAGAGATTCAGATTCTTTTCTGTCCTCTCTAGGTTCTGGTACCGCCCTCATCGCCGTCCTGTTTGAGCACCTTCCAGTCATGCATGAAGCACTGTACAGATTAACATGTGTCGCGTGGCTCATTCTCCCATCTCACCAGGGGAGAATTGTGTGTGCAGTGCAGTGCTTGGTTTGGTAGGCTTTGGGGTGTCTGTTTTAAATGTACCTGCTGATACAATGATGGACACGGTATGAATGCCTAGACAGGTAGGATGACTCCCCTTCCGTATTGTGTATGGCTCATAGTGTATTGTGACTCTAGAGAGGCAGAGGGAGACATGCTTGCACCTGGTTTGTGTTTAGGGCTCAGAATTTGGGCACTAAATGGTGCCATTTGCATGAGATTCACTCTCCTTGTTAGATTTTCCTCTGCTATGGGTTGCAGCTGGATCAGATCCAGAAAACAGGCACCTCCTGGTTTGGGATCTGACTGGGACCCAAAACTGTGGTGGGAGGATAATAATGGTTCTGCTACACAAGACAAGCCTCCTCTTGAGCATTAATCCAGCAGAGAGAGCAGCGCACTGGCCAGTTCCTGGTGGATGATTGTCATTTCTCTGTCCGTGTGAAGTTAGTCCTCCAGGTATGGCCTGATAACACAGCAAGCAGGAGTCCTCTGGTCAGTCCCAGGTCAGGGACAAAACAGCACTGGGCTTCCTGCCCTACACTGCCCTATCAGTGTCTCATCACAGTGACTTTGAGGAGTGACGTGCGGGGGTGATGCACGCGCCAGGACCCTTTCAGCCCCTGATCTCTCTGCTGAGCCCGCTGGCTGGGAACTGCTGAGACACTGACGTGTTTCACACGGGCCAGCAGATGCCTGTTAGCTCTTGCAAACTCCTGGCCAGAGCTAAGATCGATCCAGTGACATAAATACTTTACCAGTGCCAAACAATGGTCCTTTCCTAGGACGCAGTCCTTTCACTCCTAGCCAAGCTCTCCCCTTAATTCGAGTCTGATAACAGTGGTAGAGGGAAGTATTAGCACATGGAGTAAAACTCTAGGCCAGGGAGATTTCATTTGCCACCAGTTCCAAAGCCTGTTGTTTCTCCTGGCCATCACTACCGCTCCCCAGAGCATCGTGCTCAACACTCTGCCTTGTACTGGGTGAGCTGCTGCTGCCCCTCCCAACCGCATAATTACAGAGATATAAACCCGGGTCCTTGTTTGGCAGCAGAGAAAGTGGTGAGTCAGCCGTCTTCACAGGCAAGGCAAGTTCTCATCCATTCAGAATTCTCACCGGCATGCAGCCTGAATCGCAAAGGCCCTGCCTCTGCCCAGGGGAGAGTCATGCGAATCCAGAGGCCACGGGGAAGCTCTTGTAACTAACTGGATTTGACCGTACAGTTAAGCAGACCAAGGTCCCCCACCCATATCCATGTCAAGCCTTGCAAAATTATTAACTATGCTAGACACTGATCTGAATCCAGGATCGTGGTGGTGGTACGAAACCATCCCCAATGAGTAGCCTCTGATGCCAGCTAGAAAGCATTGCTTTATACACAGCAATCCCCTGGGGAGACAGTATTGGGCCAGTTTTAAAGATGGAGAAAATGACACACACAGAGGTTAAGTAGCTTGCCCACAGTCCTTCAGCAAGAGCTGGGAAATGAAGCCAGATCTGACCCCAGTCCCTTGCCTTAACCACTAGACGGCACTCCCACCAGAGTTATGGTATGAAGGAGGATCATCCAGAGGCATGGGAGAGCTCAATGGTATCAAAGTTCTTATATGGAACATAAGATCTGCTGTACGGTGTGACCATCGCTCCAGCCAGGCCTGCTGGGACCCACAGCTCCAGTAATGCCCTGTCCACTACTTGATGCATCAAAGGAAGATGCCAAATAAAGCAGAGGCCTGGGAGGCAGGAGGCTTGAAGAGGATGATTGACTTCTTCCTTGTCCTCTTAGACAGCCTGCACCTTCTGCCTTTCTGGAAGATACGCTTCAGCCAAACATGGACACAAGTCATTGGGCTCAACCCCGGGGTAGCTGGGTGAAATGTAACGGCCTTTGATATGCAGGAGGAGAGCTAACTGTCCTTTCCGACCTTGAATCTATGAATCCTTCTACCAGGGCAGGGAAACGGGTATTTTTCAGGAAGGCAATGCAGCCCCAAAGGCATCAGTCATATGCTGGTGCGCCGATCCCATTTCAATAGCTCGTGGGTGTACAGGAGGAAGGCTGGGTACTCACTGGGAAGGGTGAATAGATCGAGATCAGTCTGACAACCATCTGTGCTTGTGTCTGACAAGTCTGGGCAAGTTACAAACCATCTGAGTCAGAATCCTGGCGTTCTTTTTAAACTGAGAGAGGCTGGCCCTCCGACTTCCACGTACGTACAGCGTACCAGACCAAACCAGCTTCCCCAGGCCAGCAATTTAAAGGGCCTGGGGCTCCCGGCAGCGGCCCCGCTGCCAGAGCCCCTGGGTGGCGGAGGTGGCTCAGGAGGTGATTTAAAGGGCCCTTTAAATCACCGCTGGAGCCCCTGGCTGCCGCCACTACCTTGGGGGCTCCAGCAACAGGGCTCGGACAGCGATTTAAAGGGCCTGGGGCTCTGGCCGCTGCGGGGAGCCCTGGGCCCTTTAAATCGCCCCTGGAGCCTCGTTGCCGGAGCCCCGGGGTAGCAGCGGTGGCCCAGGGATCCGACGGTGATTTAAAGGCCCCACCTCTTCCGGTTGAGGCCCCACCCCCAGCTCAGGATTCCGGCTTACTGGTAAGTCCTTTAAGTTACTTTCACCCCGGCTTTAGGGGTGCAGGGTATAAAGCAGCTCGTAGCCAAGCTCTCTGGATCATGAGCGTTCTCTCTCTGTGCCATCCGACCGGTGTCCACTGTAGAACTGTTTTAGCCTACGACACAGAACGGAAGGGTAACAGGGATAGATGCGGTGGCCGAGGATCTCATTACTGCCAGGGCTTTGGGAGGGCTGGCTAGTTACAGCAGGCTTGTTAGGTTATTTGCTGAACGTTGCTGGATTTTAGAGAAGCCAGGTTCTTATCTGTGCAACATCTTAGCACTTGCTGTATGTGGGTAGGACAGGCTGAGGTATTTCCCCAGCCCCAGTCATGGAATGAGTCGAGAGGCAATGCTTGTGCAAGAATACACGTTTGTCCTTACTTTCCTTGGAGAGTCTCAGAGGACCTTACAAACATCAGTCTCACCTGACCGGGAAGTTTGTGGCTGGACCAATGGCAACACTTGTTTTGGTTTTTTTACCCACAATCCCTTGCAATAACCTAGAATGCTGTAAAATGTTGCCCATGCTGCTAACAATGATGGGTGAGGGGATGGGGCTATCAGCAGGTGTCTGCCGGGTAGAGACAGCTCGTCCCATGACTGCTCGGTCCCAGCCAGATCCTAGAGGGACCCGATGCAGGGCCATTAGGCAACCCAGGCAGTGTTGGTCAGCAAGCCGGTGCAAACCGAAGAGCTGTCTAAGGCCAGAAGCCTCAATGGAGATTCTCCTCATTATTAATTACAGCTGAGTCTTTTCTCTCCTCTCCTCTCCCGTGGGGAGAGACTCCAGGACTGATTACACTTACCCTGTTGAAGGCTTTGTATGTTACGCTGCTTTACGTGGGCTGAGCTCGTCAGTGACGTGTTCCTGTGGGGGCGCCGGCCATGTGCCCTGATCCCTTCCATTCAGCAGTACTGAGGAGAGGGTGAAATAGAATCCGGATGCTAATTTTAGCTTGGAACATATTGATCTCGCCCACCCCCTCATCACAAATGACTTGCTCAGCAGCAAATCCTGGATGCAGCTGAGGGAAATTCTGCAGTAGCTGAAATAGGCCCCGTCTGCTTCTCTCTCCTTAACGCAGAGGTGTCATCTGAGCTGGAGGGGCCCTACTCGGGATTGCACACACTAGCTTGTTCCACTGTGTGACGCATCGGGGGATGCCAGTCTAGGGCTTTCGGCATCATCCCTGGAACCGTCTGTGTTACTCTGGGCAGCTGTTTTGCTCCTGGGATGAGTCACTTTTCTTAGTGTCACCTGTGAATGATGTTGCCTAATGGAGCAGGATTCAAACATAACTGAAGTCACTGGTGCCTCCTGCCTGCAACTGGGGACCCCTTTTCCCATTTAGTCGGACCTTCCACCACACATAAGTGGGGCATTTACAATTAGCCTGATGGCCCACCCATAGTTGGGGGCACTTCTCTGGTCTTGGCTATGGTTAAAGAGGTTCTTCCAATCAGTCTGATGCTTCTGAGTGACTGCCTGATTCCAGCCAAGCAGCTAACCTATCCAGCTTTAGAGCTGGCTGGGATTTTTCCAACATGTTTTTTCACTGGAAAACACGGATTGATCAAAACTGAAATCATCTCTGGGAAATGGTCAGGTTTGAGGAATCTCCGGATTTGAACAACATTTTGAAATTGTTGAAACATCCTATTTTTGAGATTTTCAAAATGAAAAGTTTTGTTCTCTTTGGTCTGAAACAGCTTTTCATTTTGCAACTGTAGTTCCCTTATGCTAAAAAGTTACAACTGAAAAAGGTCACATTCACAACAAAATGTTTTGATTGACCGTATCCAAAAACTTTTGAGACTTTAAACTTTTTTTGTCATGATTCAGGGGGCAAGAGGAAAAAGTTTCAATATCTCAAATTCCTGCAGGATGGGAAAACCATTTCCTGCCTGGCTCTGTCCAGCCCCCTCTGCTTCAACAGACCCAGAGATATTTTCATCAATTTGGAGGTAAAAATTGTACCCAAGATCTTAAAAAATGGGTGTTTAAAGTTGAGAGGTGTATTCTTTGTGTGTGTTACACCCCCCGCCCCCCCGCCTGCCCCCACAAAGCCACGTAAGGGACTTAAATAAACATGTCATTGACAATATTGGAAGACGTGTCCAAATCTCCTAGTCTACTTTGCAAATCTCAACCTGATTTAGGCACCTGCATTTTCAAAGCGCTGAACACCTGTGAATTCCCACTGATTTCATTGACAACTGCTGGATGTTGGAATATCAATAGTTAAATGCCTAAATATGGACTTCAGTGATACACACCTATTTGTTGGAAATCTTGGCTTATATCATTAGATCCTTTAACTTGTTCTTATCTGTACCATAACCTGTTAAAGCGAAACAAAAGAAGAAACTGAAAAGCGTATCTCAGGCTGAAATACCTATTCCCGTGTCTTTCAGAGGAGAGGGAAAACTGAGATGTCTGAATTGTAGAAGAATTGCCATACCTGATCAGACCAATGGTCTGTCTAGTCTGGTACCCTGTGCAGTGGAAAGGGAACTTAAAATTAGTGTAAATGTAACTTAAGGCCCCTTCATGATGTCAGAGTCATGCAAAAGATCCTTAGTGTAACTGAGAATCGGGCCCTGTGTCTGACAGTAGCCAGCCCCAGACACTTCCAAGGATGGTGTAGCATGCCCAGAACAGACAACGTATGCCATAACTTTCCCAGGGAGGAATACCTTCCTAACCCTCTCTTGTTGCTTTTGTCATGAAGCATGAGGGTTGCCACCCCTCTATGAATGTTTATCCTAGTTAGTATAAGTGTGCTTGGGTCTCGTCTGGCTCCCAGAAAGCTTGAATGAATGTGCTTTGTAGTCCCGCTAAGCGCTTTCCCTGTGTGTGGCAGTGAGTTCCACAGGTTAACCACACGTTATGTATGTATTTTAGAATATTTCCCTCTTACCAGTTTGGAATGCAGAGTCTCTTACTTTAGTTCCCTAGCCCCAATGCCAGGATGCTTTCCCCACGGGTGCAGTAGCTAGTGCCAGCTCCTGACCCCCAAATTCTCCTGTGGGTGGGGCCTCTGCCAACATGACTTACCTACTACAGCTTCAAATGGTGAAATCACTTGTCACATCACCCTTGTGGATTATTACACAACAGCATGACGGCACCCATTGCAGCCCAGAGCTGGCCTCTTCTCCGCCCTGAACGCATCAGTGCAGGATGGGGTGCTCTTCACCATTAATTTGTAATCAGAATCATAGGTCTGGAAGGGACCTCAAAGGTCACGTTGTCCATCTCGTCATGCAGAGGCTGGATTAAGCAAACATAGAACATCCCTGACAGGTGTTTGTCTAGCCCGTTCTTAAACACCTCCAACTACGGAGGTTCCATAACACCTGAGATAACTTGTTCCAGTGCTTAGCTACCCTTAGAGCTAGACGTTTTCCTTAATACCGAAATCTGCAGACTAAGCCGATTCCTTCTCATCCGAGCCTTGGTGGACATGCAGAACAAATGATTGCCGTCCTCTTCATAACGGCCCTTAGTATAGCTGAAGATTATCAGGTCCCCTCTCCCCGTCAGCCTTCTCATCTCTAGACTAAACATGGCCAATTCTTTCAACCTGTCCTTGTAGGTCAGGTTTTCTAAAGATTTCATCATTTTTTGTTGCTCTTCTCTGGACTCTCTCCAATTTGTCAACATCTTTCTTAAAGATAGTGCCTGGAGAGGGGCATGGTACTCCAGCTGAGGCCTCACCTGAGCCGAGTAGAGCAGAACAAGTCTCTCTCAGGTCCTACCGACGGTATTCCTGTTCACACATCCCTTGCTTTTTTCGCCGCAGCGTTCCTGTGGGATGTGTTTTTAATTTGTGATCCGCTAGAACCCCCAGATCCTTTTCTGCAGCCCTGCTGCCCAGCCAGTTATTCCCCATTTTATGTTTGCCCATTTTATTTTTCCTTCCTAATTGTAGTACTTTGCATTTGTCTTTATTGAATTTAATCTTGTTTTCAGACCATTTTCCAACTTATTAAGAGCGTTTTAAGTTCTAATCCTGTCCTCCAAAGGGCTTGAAACTATGGATATGGTCTGAAGAGTGTCTATATTAAAGAGCACCTTGATCCTCAATGAATTTGCTCTCTGGGTATTCTCAGGGGCCATGGCTGATTGCTTTAGGGACAAAACCAAGTCTCTGCTACTCCTGTTCAGCTTGCAGAACTGACACTGCTCCGGGAGAGTGAGCTGGATTCCATCCATCCTTGTGTGTCAACAGAATTGTTAACTAAGTTCCAATTGCAAGGTCAAATCCTGCCTGCTGTCCCGCCCGATACCTCCCTGACGACAGTGCAGGGGTGACTGAGGACACGATGTAGGCAGGAGAACCCCTGATGAATGAGCACAGGTCAGTTCTGCATGGCAGACTGCTAGAAAGCCATCTTCCCATTTAAGCTATACCTACTGTGTGCGACAAGGACCTGCCCATCCCTAACTACCTCAAGTGTCATGACCAGCTACAGCCCTTTAAAAGCTTTCTCCTTTGCCCTTGGAAAAAATCCCCACTCCTCTCTCCCTGGTGAATGGAAGCTTGCAATTGCTAAGGCACTTACTCTGAGAGGCATAGCAGAAGTCAAAAATAATGACTTGGACTGATTTGATTCCGTCTGGGATCTTTCATGATAGATCTTCCCACTCCCCTGGTTTTCTGTGGTCTCTGTTTTGTTTTCTCTTTCCTTCCCTTCCCCCACCTCTTCTTTTTTCCATTCTTCGGCGTTTGAGATGAACCCTGCATGTAAAGATTTCATCTTACAGGCATATAATTATTCTGTTCAAACAAGACAATAAGGAGACAATTCTCACAATAGCGTGTTTATCTTCATGAAGCTGTTACCCCCAAGTTCTGCCCTCTTTTCGCTTACTCTGGCAGCTTGCAAAGTCCTGCTCGTGTGGCTTTTGTGAAGCCAATAACAATCCAGAAGGAAAAAAAGGAAACACCTTTTAGGATGTAAACTGAGAGTCTCGGTGATGGAGGGTCTGGAACCACAGCAGCCCAAGTGTCCTTTCAGAGTGGGACTGCTCTTTAATATGGCCCCGTACATTTCCACCACGCAACAAACGTCATTCCACTGCTGGAAAGGCCAATGAAGTTGCAGCTGGCAGCTCTCTGCAATGCCAGCGGCTGAACTGCCTCTGTACCTCTGGTAATGGTTTGGGGATTTCTCTGAGCGGGAGTACCAATTGCTGTAAAATATTCACTGCTGTACATGGCAGTCATTACTCGTGCCTGGTGCACACCGGCTGAGAAGCCAGCTCAGAAGTCTCGGCTTAGCTAGCAGTAAACAACACATCCAAGAGGTGCTTGCAGTTACTTGCAGGGATAGGGGGTAATGATCTGGGATGAGGTGTGGGGGGCAGAGTCCTTCTCTCCTGCCGCCCCTCCGCCTTCTTTCTGTATACATCCAGGACTCTCAAAGCAACCATCACTCTGGAAAGGTTTATTTAAGAGGCATAAAAAAAAATCTCAGGTTGCCCTCTCTGCTGCTGCGCAGGGCCCTGCTGATGTTCACGAGAGTGTTGTTGACACTCATTGTGCAGTGGTTGGCGGCGGCTAGTGTGTGTGTGTGTGTGTGTTTGGGGTGGGGGGAGCGGCTTTCAGTGGAGACACCCGTCGGCGGCGTTAGAAGGCAAACAAGGCCCCGGCTCTGCCTCCAGCCGGCCCAGGGCTGGCCGTGTTTGCTTTGTGGGCACCTGTGCTTTTAAGGGACCTGAAAGCCCTGGCTGTGTTTGTGCAGCTGCACTTCAAAGGCAGCCTGTCAGGCCCTGTTAACAGGAGAGAGCCGCCAGCATCATTACGGTAATTGTGCCTCAGGCCTTTGCTCTCCTCTCCTGCTTTAGCAAGAAGCCAGCGCATCCCCCGGCTGCCTCCCTGTGGCCTATCTGCAGCATTGCCACCCAGCACCAGCGCCAGGGAGCCGGGGCTGCAGGCAAACCAAAGGGTGGGAGAAACACGGCCAGGGGAATCACCTCTGTGGGCCGAGCTCTGCTCCGTCATAGGGGGGTCTAGCTAGAACGGCGCCGACTTCAGTGGATTCCTCCCCGTTTACACAAGTGGAACCACAAGCTGCTTTCAGCCCCGCTCCTTCACCCGGCAGCGTAACCCTCTGTGGCTGTAGGACAGGCCGAGCAAGCGCAGGACCCGTGCGGTCAGAGAGGAAGCCCAAAGCTCCTTTAAACAGCGGAGGAGGCAGCTCTAAAGAGCTCGGAGACTTGCCCAAATCAACCCTTAAACAGAAGGGGCTTAAAACGTTCATCCAACGTAATCTGCTCGAACTCGGAACGTGAATCTGGGCCGTTCCTGTTGCACCGGTCACTGCAGTGTCTTTCTCCACTGAAAAGGCAGCTCAGTGGCTCTGTGCCTCGTGCTTCTGTGTGTAAAGCATGGGGCAGCTGCAAGGAAAGTGAGTGGCTGTTGCTAAGAGATTTTCTTAGGGGCATAACTCCCATTGGAAGCTAAAAGGGTGGGAGCCAAAGTCTCCTAGGTCCCTCTGACAGTTCTGGCTCCCTTGCTGAGGGGCAAAGGGGAGACTGTCCCAGGAAGGCACAGGGTATATGAACTTAATCTGTGCCCTATTCCCAGAGCCATGTGCCAGGGCTCCGTAGGTTCCCTGCCTGCCTTGCCAGCGATGATCCAGAATTACGACAACTGAGTATTCACAAAGAGCCTTTGTCTTTTCAGCATGGACGAGAAGGTAACTGTCTGTGGCATGAACATGAGAGATGGGCCCACACCACACAATGCGTCCCCATGTCTGAGCGTCCCCAGAGACGGACAGGGCTAGGCCCCCCACTAAAACCCCAAACCTGAGTCCAAAGAGAGATAGACGGGCCTCTGTTGGAAGCCACAGCCCTGTAAGGCCCCTGGGGCACCAGCAACATCTCCCTGTAGAGGACCAAACTCGTCCAGTGCTCGCCCTAGTCTGACGGCTGGGCGGTGTGAGGGGCTGGGGCATGTATAAGATGGATGGGACAGACTTCCCACCGGCTCCGTTCCCCTGTGCATGAGTGGTCAGAAACACTCTTTGGGCTTCAGCGGCTGCTGTGAAGGATCATGGGCAGCTCCCGTTTATATAGCCTTGCTCTTTACTCTGGTTGCTGATGGAATGACCAGGGAGGGGTGAACTGGAAAGTTTGGTAGCTGACATTTTGCTGCCAGTTGAAATGATTGGCGGCCGTCCTTTCCATTGCACGCTGGGGTTTAAAGTGCAGATGGACCTTTTATCATCCACTGCCGTGCAGATGGAACTGAAACAGATGGCATTTATTTTGTAACAATCAATACAAATTTGTTTTAAAAAAAGCTGGGAGCGTAACAGGAGCATTCACTGGCAGTTAATGCATACACATAAAAATATGGATCCAAGGTTAAATTCTGCTTTAGTGTAAATCCAGTGACCCCTTCTCCCCCTTCCCGCAACTTCCATGGAACTACTCTGGATTTACACCAGTGTAACTGACAGCAAAATCTGGCCTTTTCTCTCTCTCATTGGCATTAACATAAAGGTGTGCCATTAGATGCATTGGGTCTGATTCTGCTGCCGCTCATACGGTGCAACTCCATTGTCTTGACCGCAGCTACTCCTGGGTCACCCTGGTATCAGTCATATCAGAATGAGGCCCACTGTGTGTTTTTTGTAATTAGTTGTGAAAAGTTCCGTTTCTGTAGACAGCTGGAAATCCGGGAAATCTATTTAAAACTAAGAAGTCTGCATGGACCTCCTAATTGCATCCATTGGCACACAACTAATGAGGTGCTACCTAGGCTTGTTTTTTAAAAATAACAATCTCATACTGATTCTTTGCAAATAGTTTCATTTGTGCCTGTGCTATCCCAAAGGCTGTGAGGCTAGTCCATGGGAGGCTTTCTGCCTCCCTTCCTCTTACATCTGGTTCCCTTGTTCAAAAACAAAATCTAAGGGAAAAATTGCACAATGGAGAAATCCGTGTTGGTCCACTGAGGGTTTGCAGCTTCCTGCTGGTACTTGTTATTGCCCTAATCAGCGATGCTGCAAAGCTTCTGTCCCAGGGTAGGAAATGCATAATTGCATAAACAGGTACAATCGGAGACAGGGGAAGAAAATAATAATGGCTGATCCCAAGAGCGGGGGTGAAGGTGCACTAGACGCATTATGATGATGTTGCCCAAGATAAGCCCAATGGGAATGGACCCCCTAGCATTGACCTGAATTGGAATAGGCCAGAGGTGCAACTGACATACACATTGATCACTTGTGATGCATCCGCGTGACACAGACAACGCTTGTTAAACAATCGCTGTCATGTCTGCTGCAGTCACTGTTTTTGGGGGGGACCTTTCCCAGTCTGTGAAAATATGTCAGAGTTTGACTTCTTTTTTTCCCCTCCCCGTCTCAAATCAGGACAAAAAGGCAAGATCTTGAACATTTTTTGAACTGAAAATCTGAAAAAAATTTCAGTTCAGGTCGGTTGTAATGTTTCCTTTTGGTTTTGACCATTTAAAAAAACGTATTTACTCTAATTAACTTTTGTACCCTGACGACATTTCGAACTGGAATGTTTCCCATTGAAAATGTCGAAGTGAAACATTCTGACAATTTCAGAATTACCGTGCTCCTTCCGCCATGCTGTTGGGTGGTTTTTGATGCTCCACTTGAATCAGGGCCTATTCTGGATAAATTCCACCAAGGCCAAAAAGTGCGTTGCCTAGTCATATGGTGACTACACAGTTACTAGGGATTTCTGGAAGAATCTTTAAATCCTTGAAGGGGAGGGTGGCTGGTGTACATTTGAAATATTTCTGTATTGCCAGCTGAGCGGGTTTGCATTGGTGTCAGCAGTGTGGGTTTCTCTGTCCCCCGACTTACATGGCCTTGGATGGTCATCTCTAGATACTGGGAGGGTGGGCACGGCTCCAGTCCTTAACCTCTCTGCTAAGGTTGCCCATTGGGGTTGCAAACGGACCATCATGACGTCCTGCTCAAAGGGCCTCTCTTTCACGCCTGGCGGCGCATCCATGCCTGCCTGTCTGTGTGCCCAGCGCCGTCTCGGCATGGGAGTCTTGGCAGTGAGACTCAGGTACCCAGCCCCTGTGCCAAGGCCCGCTCCTGTGCACGAAAGCAGATCTGACAGGCCCCTAGTAAGTTTTGCAGGCTCTCTGGAAGTGTGTTCCTTTAACATCAGCTGCGGTATCTCAGCTAGTGATGCTCCTCTTCTACACCCTGGATGGCAGCTGGAGCTCCTCAAGAAATTCAGTTTTAACTCTGTGGAAAGTTTCAGTTTTTTGATTGGAAAAAACATGTGAACTGAAGAAACAACTCCCTCAGCGTGGTGGGGTGGGCTAGTTGATCTCATGAGGTCCCTTCCACATCCCCCACTGAGCTCTGCTGTGATCAGACCTGCTGCTCTGGTAAGTAACCCCGTTGGCAGAGGGTCATCTGAACTCCCAGAGTCCCTGTCTCTTTCCTTTGCCTCCGTCGGCCCCACATCCCAGCTACTCTTCTGCTGGTGGGCCAGGACGGACCTGTGTCCCCAAGCTTGGGTTCCTCACATAGCGCAGGGCTTTTGCCTCCTTGCACGTCTAGTGAGATGAGATGTCACACCCTGGGCGGGGACTGGTGCTTCGGCCCATATTGACACTGTTCCATAGGCACTGATGCAGTGCCTTGGTCAGCGGGAGGGGAGAATGCAAACGCCAAGACTCAGCCTCATCAGTCTGACCGCAGAGCACGTTACAGAGGTGCTAGGCTGGCAGGATATGCTGGGAAATCTCGACTGTCTGGCGTGTTTTGGGATGGGTGGTTACCCTAGTGTAGCTGTGCCCTGCAATCCAGAAAGACTTCTAGGCCAGCTCCTGGGAACTGTGTCACACCGATGTCCCCCTCGGCCCCCAGATCAGCCCGAAGGCCAGCGATCTGCCTGGAAACAGACTCACTGAGCCTGATTCACAAGTTACATTAGGACTCTTTTATGCTGCTTTAGCAGTTAAAGGGCACTTGCAGTGGGTGAGGCTGTCTGAACACCCACTTTTCCGCCCCTTTGTGCCACCAGAGTGCTGTAACAGGGCCTCTGGGTAAGTGAGAACCAGGCTCACAACAGTCTTCCTTGAAGAACAAATTCATGTTGGGGGTTTTATGAGTTCATGGAATAACTTCCAGCTCTGGACTCCTCTGTGTCCTTAGGGCTGCTGAGAACAGGCCGGGGGAGTGGGGCGAAAGCAATGGTGTCCAGTTCTTACAGGGAAACTAGAGTCCAATGGCTGTAAAATTGCACCCGTCTTGTGTGTAGTTAACAGGCACTCAGTGGTGTCCGATGGAATTCACCCTGCAGTACAGGAAGTTAGCTAGTAGGAGGGAGGAACACCCCGACTGCAGGACTGGCTGTTTGTCTTTCAGACGAGATGTGAAAGCTGGGCCACGGTGATTAATGATGTCAGCTCCAGGGTCCTTGCCAAATTCCAGCTGGCTGACTGCCAGAAAATCCCACTGCATCCAATTGCAGAGCATATCCCCCCCGGTGCTGGCTCCAACACAAGGTTCCCTAGGGTGGCTGTGGATTATTCCAAGGCTGATTTGTTCTGATCCCATTGCTGGCTGCACTTTCAGCAGTGGGGCAAGGAAACCTCCACGTGTATCAGAGTAGCAGCCATGTTAGTCTGTATTCGCAAAAAGAAAAGGAGGACTTGTGGCACCTTAGAGACTAACCAATTTATTTGAGCATAAGCTTTTGTGAGCTACAGCTCACTTCATCGGCTTATGCTCAAATAAATTGGTTAGTCTCTAAGGTGCCACAAGTACTCCTTTTCTCCATGTGTATATCATCTGTAAAGCACACTAGGATTGGCAGATGCAAGGTCCTATTTAAATGCAAGTCAGAGGCCTTTGCATGCAATGGCCACCTTCTGTATTAGGGTTTGCATTGTGATTCTATTTCTCTGAGTAAAACCCTGGCTGGGTGTGAGCTGCCGAGGTGAACAGTCATTGAAATTACCAGGGCATG
This sequence comes from Natator depressus, assembly GCF_965152275.1. Classification (NCBI taxonomy): domain Eukaryota; kingdom Metazoa; phylum Chordata; order Testudines; family Cheloniidae; genus Natator; species Natator depressus. Next base: position 2,733,169 of record NC_134242.1, read on the forward strand.
TGCATTTCCGCCCCCCATTGTAAATGATGCAAATGACTTCCTCTTTGGTAGTTGTTAAGAGCCCACATGTATTGTGGAGGGGAAGAGCCTTGATAAGTACTGGGCCAACTTACAGACCTGTAACATGAGTGGATGGTGCGTCCCAGCTGCCAGAGGAAACCAGGTTAGCACAACTTCACTGTAGACACCTATCCCCTGGCAAATGGACTTAGATCTCCCCTATGTGTCTAAACAGAGCTTCCACGCCACATTTGAGCTGGCATTGCAAGGCAGAAAGGACCTGTACCCTGTTCTCCTAGGAGGCTCTGTGGGGGTGAGAAGGTACTGAAATGGAGCATGATTCCTAAGTCTGTGTTTTTATCTGCAGCCGGTAGCGTGTGACGATTCCCACGGCCGCTCAGAGCAGGCCGTGCAGGTGCTTAGCAAGATGCGTTTGTCCTTTTCTGGGCATGCTGGAAGATTTAAATTCCCCAATCAGCTCTCCTTAAAGAAACCAGACCCTGCAGCAGTGTCCCGTAATTCACACACCAATTTCTCCTAGTGTGTGCTGCACGGCCAGCACTGTCACACGTCTTTCTAGGGCAAGTTTGGAGAGTCGAATGCGAGCGCATTTGAGACTTTCCTGAGCTTTGTGTGGCTCTGGGCACCAGGTGGTGCTGGTTTGCTGCCAGTCAAGGTAAGAGGTAAGACCTGCAGCCTGGGGAGAAGAACTGGAGGGTTCGTTCCAAGATTATCACTGGCTTTTCAGACCTTCTGGACACTCTGGGGTTTTCGTAACCCCCTGGCTGCTTCCTGCTCCCGCTGAGTGTCACAGTGCATCACAGTGCTGCCTTGACAGGACTCCACTGATCCCAGCTCTGGGTGGAGCCTCAGCAGAGACCCCCGGGACACAAAGGGTCGTGAACATTGAATGTGCCTCCTGGGGGGAGGCTGGCAGCAGAAGTGTGGTGAGAGGCCTGGTGCCGCTGGCATTGCGGCTCGTGCAGCCCTGGTGGGCGAGGGGTTTGGCTAACGCTGTCAGATCACCGGAGGGTGGCTCCTCCCTGTGTCTAACATCTGGGCGAGAGTTGGCGCTTCTGGAGAATGGCAACTGTTACATGGAGTAGCTCTTGGACCCAGTCCTGTGAGGTGCTGAGCTCCCGCTCCACTGATTTCAAGGGTGCTCAGCATCGCACCGAATCGTAGCCCTCAGAGCAAACTCCTGCGTGCTGGTGAGCGAGGCTCTGGGGTAGCAGGAGGGCTCCAGGCACCTGTGGGGAGCCGGGGGTCAAGACACACGAGTCACAAGCACCTGCCCCCCTGGTGCTTGGAGTCTGGAGGAGTGAAACGCTCAGGGGCCCCCATCGAAGGGCACTGTGCAGTTGAGTGGGCTGGCCCTGGCCACTAGCTGGCCCAGAGAGCAAAGCAATGAGAGAAGCGGGGCCTTGACGGGGAGGCCTTCAGGCGAGTGAGCTGCTCTTTATGGAGCAGTTTTCACCTTGGAGCCAGTGGGAGGAAGCAGGCCCGGAGGGCTGTGTAAACTATTGGTCACAGTCTGCAAACACTCACCTTATGGGCCCATGTCACAAAACTGGACCCCTTTGGACGGACTGGCCTGGCTAACGGGTAATCAAAGGCTTTCTGAAAGCCCAAGTGCACTAGGTCACCCTTGTCCACATGGCTGTTGACCCCCTCAAAGAATTCTAGGAGATTGGTGAGGCAGGATTTCCCTTTGCCACAACCATGTGGATTCTTCCCCAACAAATGGTGTTCATCCCTGTGCCTGGTAATCCTGGGTGGCTGAACAGAGGGCTTCCAGCTCCCGGCTGTTGCTGCAGGATCTGCCCAGCCTTGCGTCTTTATTCTGTAGCAATGGGAAGGAAAGGCTCTCGGAAAGGAAAGGCAACAGAGGCAGGCGCCGGGTGACTGCACTCCAAGTTTGTGCTGAGAGGTGAGCCCTGCCCCCGGGGGGATATACCCGGAGGGCAAAGAGGGGGAGGAGAAGGTCCTGGGAGAGCCCCACATATGGCTTTGGAGACCCGGGGAGAGACGATGAACTAATGTTTAGGTAGCAGAGCCGAACCGCTCCCAGTGTGGGTGAGGAGCCTGGCAAGCACCAAGGCTGCGACGTGCTGCAGATTTGCAGGGAGGGGGTGCTGGGGGAGGGCAGAGTCACAGCCAAAGGATGCTCAGACCCCATCAGGAACCCCGAGCCCCACTTTGTTGGCAGCAGCAGGAGTCTTTGCAGGCCAAGAGGGCTGTTGCATGTGCCATACGCAAGGACGTCGCTCCGCCGCGGGCATGTGGGGCTGCCGGCCATGCCGTGAGCCCTGCTGCTCCCAGGCAGCTTTCTGAACCAGCCAGCAGGCTCCAAGGGGCAGTGAAGCCTGTTACCAGAGAAGTAGCGCAAGGACTCAGTAGCAGACCTCCCCACCCAACGGTGAACAGCGCCTAGCGGATCTGAAGCCCGCGTCCCCAGCTGCCATGGAACAAGGGACGGGGAAGGGACGCTTGCCCAAAGAGAGCTGGCAGTCGGCGGTGCCCTGGGAGAGCCCAGCAACAGGCTGCACACGCAGGCCGGCACACCCAGTGCCCCACCCGGGCAGCGATAGGCTCACTCCGGGCTGCCCATGTGTCAGCTGGTGGGGCTGATCTGCACTGCCTGGGTCTTCTCCCTGAGCGGCCTCCCGCACGGAGCCAGCAGGGTGGGGCAGCCCATCTCCCACGCCCCTTTTCAAGGCAGTCTGTGCAGCAGGGTTGCTTTGCCGCGTGCAGGCAGGCCGGAGCCGCAGGCCTGGGGTTCGCCTCTCTTGCTCCATGTTGGTCTCCTGCCCAACGCGCAGAAAAGGGGGGCACAAAGCGGAGCTGAAACCTACCTGAAAACAGCTCCTTGTCCTGAGACCAGCAAGTCCTGGGCCAGGAGGGCGACTGGGCCGCCTCGCTGCAGGGCCAGGGAATGTTATTGGCGAGAAGGGTCCTGGCTAACCGAGCAGCAGCAAGCCACTGGGCATGAGCAAAATTAGCCCCTGGGTAGCCAGTCCTTTGCAGTGGGCGTGTAGCTTCCACCTTTGTTCTGCGGGACCCGAGGCTGCGGTCGGGGGAGGAGGCTTCAAGGCCTGGGGCACAGGCCAAATGACACGGGAGGAGTCAGCTGTCCTCCCAAGGCTCCTTTGGGCAGCTCAGTTACCCCTACATGCGGCTGTCATCCCATTGCTTGGAGCCCCTGCTTGGGGCAGGACGAGGTGTGCAGCAGGAGCCCATCAGCACTGCGGTGCCAGGGCAGAACCAAATATGTCGCCTCTAGCATCTGTCCTCGCTCTGTCCCCAAACCTTCAGCAGTGGGGCCATTCTTCGTCCTGCCACGAGTGCAGGGGACTGGACTAGAGACCTCTCGAGGTCCCTTCCACGTCTATGGTTCTTCACGTTTCAGCAGCAAATGGCCATTGCAGTAACCCCTGTTCGCCACAGGGTGGCAGCATTGTACCTTGGATGTATCCGTGGGAAAGGGTTGTGTTTTCCCACAGGGGGGTGTGTGTGTGTGTGTGTGTGCGCGCGCGCAAGGGGATGTGTTTTCCCACTGTGTGCGTAAGGGGATTGTTTTCCCACAGGTGTGTGTGTGTGTTTGTGTAAGGGGAGGTGTTTTCCCACTGTGTGCGTAAGGGGATGTGTTTTCCCACAGGTGTGTGTGTGTGTGTAAGGGGAGGTGTTTTCCCACAGGTGTGTGTGTATGTGTGTGTGATATCTCCTTGCCTGCTGGGGAGACTCCAGGTCAGTGAGGAGAAGCTCCCAGTCAGATACACTGGCAGGGTATTTCCGGTGGAAGGCCCTGTGCTCCACGGAGATACCTGACGAGCTCCCCGTTCTGTAGGAGGGGACCCTGTGGGAGGCTGCAAGGGCGGGTTGAAACCGGGAGCTTTGCAAACAGGGGAAGGATGCTGGCAGGGGCGGTGGGTATCAGGGCGGGGGAGGCTGTGCCTGCCCAACCAGCCTGGCATGGCCCTGCCCACACTCCGCCCCCAGGAGTGCCTGTGAGTTCCCGTTCTTTCGTGGTCCAGACTGGGTCTGGGCTGGGGCCGGAGAGCCTGCTGCCAGGACTTGGGGAGGCTAAGGTTGGTGCCCTCCTGGTGCTCTGAGGCTGGGGTTGGGGGCACTGCAGCAGTGCCACCCACCCCACGCTCTGGGGCTGGGGCCGGGGTGGGGGCTGGGGCCAGGGGCGCTGGCCTGGGGCAGGCGGGGCAGCAGCTGCAGTTGGGTTCTGCCACTCTGGGCTCCAGCGGCAGAGGGGGCGGGGGAGAGGAGAGGCCTTGTGCAGGGAGGTGTGGGGAGGCTAGCTTCCCCCCACTGCCGGATCACCCACTGCTCATGGATGCTGGCACCCGCCCATGAGAAGTCCTCTCCCCTCTGTAACTTGGTAACATTCTCAGGGCCCACCTGGGTTCCCCTGCGGTTCTGGATTGCCCTCCAACCCCAATCAGTGTGACCTTTTCACCAAACATCAGAGAATCAGCGAATCGTAGGATTGGAAGGGGCCTCGAGAGGTCATCTAGTCCAGTCCCCTGCACTCAGGCAGGACTAAGTATTATCTAGACCATCCCTGGCAGGTGTTTGTCTAACCTGCTCTTAAAATCCCCAATGATGGAGATTTCACAACCTCCCTAGGCAATTTAGTCCAGTGCTTAACCACCCTGACAGGAATTTTTTCCTAATGTCCAACCTAAACCACCCTTGTTGCAATTTAAGCTCATTGCTTCTCGTCCTATCCTCAGAGGGTAAGAAGAACAATTTTTCTCCCTCCTCCTTGTAACAGCCTTTTATGTACTTGAAACCGTTATCTTCTCTTCTCCTGACTAAACAAACCCATTGTTTTCTTTCTTCCCCCATAGGTCGTGTTTTCTAGACCTTTAATCATTGTTGTTGCTCTTCTCTTGACTTTCTCCAGTTTGTCCACATCTTTCCTGAAATGTGGCCCCCAGAACTGGACACAATACTCCAGTTGAGGCCTGAGCAGCGCGGAATAGAGCGGAAGAATTACTTCTCGTGTCTTGCTTACAACACTCCTGCTAATACATTCCTGAGTGATGTTGGCTTTTTGCAACAGTGTTACGTCTGTTTCTCTTGGCCAAGGTTTGCTTATGTCTCCTCAGCTGGTTCCCCAGACTTGGCTGCCATTCCTAGAAGTGTGAGGGGGTCCTGTTCTCTCTGCCACCAGCTTGTGCAGCATCCTAGCTAAGTGTCACATTCCCTCCCTCCCTGGTGGCTGGCTCACATAGAGAGGAAAGGCCTATGACTGATACCCGTGCATGGAGTTACTTGCTTAGCTTGCCTGAGGCGTGTCCTTTTGGTGCTGAAGTTCCCAGGTTCTGTCCCTGCCGGCGACTCAAGCTGGAGGTCATGGGGTAAAGGTCAATGCGGCTGCTCCCTTCCCTGATTGGTTCCCCTGAACTAAAAATCATTGGCACCCATGCGAAGAGACAGGAGAGGTCTGGTGAAGGCCCTGCAGCCATTTGTGGTTTATTCTCCTGCTGCAAAGAGCATCGCAGCTCATGTCCTGCTCCTAGCATCTAGGGCAGCAGATCTGACAGCCCTCTACAGGCCCACAGGCCGGCTGCGTGCTCCAGAAGTGTTTGGGGTCTCAGCTGGAGATCCTGTGCAAGCATGGGCGGGAGCTGCAATGCTCGTGGTCCTGCTAAGCCCTGTGTTCAGGGAGCAGGTGTGGGGATCTCATGCGCCTGTCTCCAAGACAAGAGGACTTAGGAGAAGGATGTTCCCAATGAAACCAGCCCATCTGGCCTCCATGCTCACTGATCAGCAGTGGCCTTCCCAGCCCTGGGTTCTTCCCCAGCCTCTAAACTCACTCGTGGGAGCGGTGAAGAGGAGCTGGGCAGATCTCAGCCGGGTCCCAGTTTGTGCCCGTGCCAGCTAGGCGCGACTGTCGGTCTCTGTGCTGGGAGTGAAGCGTGGGGCAGGCCTGGGGGCAGCAGCAGCAGAGACGTCTAGGGTCCTGACTGGGAAGAGCAGGCACCGTGGAGGGTCGGGAGCGACTGGTGTTGGCTGAGTGGATCTGGGAGCAGTGGCTCACACCATCCCAGACCTACCTGCGCTTCGTGTCCTGAGCCCCGCGGCTCATCGTTCTCTGCTGTTCCGAGGGAAGGTGTCTGCAAAGGCATTCCAAGGGCAGAGGGTTTTCCACCCCCCATGCCCCAGTTCTGGGAAAGGGCAAACCAGAGAGCCCACCGCAGGTCCCGTCCCTCCGGCTCCTTTGTCACACGGATGGACTCAGAGGCATGAAAAATGGGTCAGTGTAAAAATAGAGACTTTTGCTAATTGTTGGGTCTTTTGAAAGCCCCGACGGCCATTAATAAAAGTGACACCGGAGCCCCCGGGGAGAGCGAGGCCGGAGTGCTGTGAAAAGGACGCTGTGACAGGTAAAAATCCCGGATAACCTCCTTCCCGGCTGCAGGCACAGCTGTGCTGCTCGATCTAGAGGTGGCCTTCTCACACCAGCTGAGTCCCAGCGGTGTGGCTTCGGATGCGGTGTCTCCCGGCAGGGTACGCCCGGCTTAGAGCAGGTTAGTTCACTTCGGCGCATCTCCTGTGCAAACGAAACCAGTATAACCGGCTTTAACTCTCTAAGCGTCCACACAGACCACTGCACCAGTTCCTCTGCTGCAAATTCTGTGTGTGGACCAGCCCGGGCTGTGCTGACGCTGAGGCTGATCCAGATCCCACACCTGTCGGTGGGATTGAAGGTCGAGCCCAGGGCGCACTGGTCCCGGCTGCCTGGGGGTTAGCAGGCTGTGACTATCCCTCAGTCGAGCGAGCAGAGGGCGCTGTGACCATGAGGATGGCAGCACTAGCTCAGTGCACAGGGAACCTTCGATGTCTGACTTTCCCCATGTGCTTGCTCAGTCTTTTGACTTTCACTGGGGACGGTGCAGCTGGCTTGGCTGGTTCATTCCTGGCGATGGGCTGGTCTCCCTTTCCGCTGCTCATGTCCCACTGGGGGCGGCCCCTCCTTCACGTTTCCAGCCTGGGATCCAGCAATCTCAGCTTCCTCTGTGTCCCATTACAGAGCTTGGCCGCCCAGCCCCTCGGTGGGACAGATGAGCGGCGTTATTTGCGATTTCCAGAGGCAGAAAAGGAGGGTCCGGCTTGCTGAAGCTGGGAAGAGACCCCTGAGATCACTGATATTCCCCCCAGCACTGCGGAGTGTGGTGTGAATGGAGCACGCGCCCCTGGCGTCACTGAATGGAATAAAATGTCATGGAAACCTTTCCGATTGCTTCGCGCCTTGCAAAGCCCCACCTTGGTGCTTGGGTGGTGAGCCCTTCGGAGCAGGGCTTGCCGGTTTGTTGTGTGTTTGTATGGTGCCCTGACCCCTAATTGGAGCCGCAGTGTGTACTGTAATACAACCCCCTCCCCCCGCCCCACACTTTCCCTTTCCGTCTCAAAACTGAAATGCTGGGTCCTAAACAGACATCTCCCTCTGGCTCCTAGGTGGAGGGACGGCCATGGGGGCTTTGCCTGCTGCCCCGCCCCAGAGCCCGCATCCCGAGCCAGAGCCCTCACCCCCACCACACACCCCGCAATCCCCTGTCCCAGCCCGGAGCCCCAGTAACTCTGATAGCTGGCACCTATCCTCACTTGCACCAGAGTCTTGTCCAGCTGCTCCCAGGGACGTGGGGTCCACACAAGTCCTGTCTTGTAATGAGCCATGCCCACGTCCATGCACACAGCCGAGCCCCTACTACCTGAGCTCAAGAAGCATCTCTGGTGCTTCCCAGAGTAGCCGGCCCTTATCCTGAGTGGGCCAGCTGCTAGAGAGAAACAGTCACATGTCCTGAGCCAGTGCGCATTAGGAGAAGAGTGAACTGGGGACACTTGTGGTTTTAAGTGTCCGTCTGTCTCCATTTTTTCTGTGGGCATGACACTAAATTCTGACCTGGCCAGGACACGTCTGACAAATGCCACTCCAGCTACGCCTATGCCATCAGCTCGATGGATTTTTAAAATGTCCCCAAAATAGAAATTGTGCCCAACATATAATAAGCCCCCCATCTCGTGAGATGGGTCAGTAGTGTCACACTCCTTTTGCTCATGGGGAAAGCTGGACCCCAGAGGAAAAGTGACTTTCCAGAGGTCATACAGTGAGTCACTGGCAGAGTTGAAACCAGAGCTCAGTCTCTTCTCTGAACTTGGTGCTTTGCTCACTGTTTGGGGATTATTTGAATGGTGATCGGCAATGTTTGCATCCCAAGTTGGGTTTTGTGCTTGAGAACCAGACAGATGAAACTGCTTAGCAAGTGACCAGTCTAGTTTAGGGCTAGTTTACACAGTGTTTTTGTACTGTTTTAACAGGAAACAATGGTGGGCAGTAAATCATATAATTAAAACCAAAAGACTGTAAAAAGTCCGAAGTGTTAGAAACAGAGGCAAGGAATTTCACTGTGATGTGATTTCTGGTTGGACAGTGGCCTAGTACGTACTATAAGAGGCCAGACGTGTAAGAAGGAATCTGTTGCTGCTTCTGTGAATTTTGTCTCATTCAACGATTATGGCTGGCGAGCGACAGCTTTACAAAGCGTTGTGTAACACATTCTTTAACCTCTTCTTTACCTCCTTTCACTCGTCTGTCTATTGTGCAATGACAATTCATTTCTCAGTAATATTAAGAAGCACCATAGAATTTCAGTACAGTGTCAAAGGAATATGCACAGGATTTCCGGATGGATAGTAAAAAGAAAAGGAGTACTTGTGGCACCTTAGAGAGCTTATGCTCAAATAAATTGGTTAGTCTCTAAGGTGCCACAAGTACTCCTTTTCTTTTTGCGAATACAGACTAACACGGCTGCTACTCTGAAACTGGATGGATAATAGTTTTTCCCGCCCTTAACACCAGATCTGTAAGGACATTTGAGCACTCTTATGCACTGTTAATGGCAGTTTTGCAGGTGACTCAATACGGATATTGTGACTATTTTGCTTAATCAGTGTCTGGCGGAGTCCTGTTTGTACAAACAGTATCTGGGGCCTTTAAACATATCACTGATGCAGATTCTGTAGCAGTGAAAATCTGAGATACCGTGATCTACCTCCTACCACAGGGAGACTCAGGGGAGAAGTCACCGACTGTGGCGCCTTTCACTTCTGGGTTATTGGTTCAACCCTTTGTTGAGTGGTTTTTCTCTGGTCTATGTGAAGTTGGTCCCAGTTGGATTCTTGTTAGGAAATGTGAAACCATCCAAAAGTTCCGAAGTGGCCACAGATTCTGCCTTCCCAGCTTTAGATGTGCAGGGCCTGGTTTTCCAGAAAGGCTCTGTTCCTACAATGCTCTGTGAAGCCGGGGATGGGGGCTGAAGCTACCTGGGTCCTCAAAAATCAGTCCCTAAGACTGTCATAGAGTCATAGACTTTAAGATCAGAAGGGACCATCATGATCATTCAGTCTGACCTCCTGAACATTGCAGGCCACAGAGCCTCACCCACCCCTCCTGTAATAGACCCCTAACCTCTGGCTGAGTCATTGAAGTCCTCAGATCTGGGTTTAAAGACTTCTAGTTACAGAGAATCCACCATTTACACTAGTTTAAACCTGCAAGTGACTTGTGCCCCATGCTGCAGAGGAAGGCGACCCCTCCTTCCCCCCAGGATCTCTTCCAATCTGATCTGGGGGGGAAATTTCTTCCCCAGCCCAAATCTGGCTATCGGTTAGACCCTCAACATGTGGTCATGACCCAGCAGGCAGACACTTGGGAAAGAAGTCTCTGTAGTGACTCTGTTAAGCTGGGTTCCCACAATCAGAGGCTGCTTTGAAAGTGCTGGTGCAAGGGATTTGCTCGCAATCATGCCAGAAGAATTTAATCCAGGCTCTTTGGTTTGGCTCCAAGCATATACCTCCAGCTAGCTCACCTGCTACGTGAAATAAACCTACAGGGGTAAAGTCTAGCAGCTTGGAAACATCTGGCAAGGGTAAAGAAATTTTAGAGTTAACGTGCGCTTTCCCAGTGGACCGGTTAACATGGGCTTTGACCAATGGACATGTAGCAGAGACCATCCTGACATCAGAGTCACTTTAAAACGACCTCATGTTATGTGCTGTCTCTGCAGAGCGCACCCAGCTGATCACAGAGATCTACAGGACGGCTTTCGAATCAAATCAGAAAAGGTTGTTGGATGTTTTGAATGATGGTAACAACAGAAGCGCTGGAGTGAATCACCCTCTCATTACATTTCCAGCAACGCTTATTTAAACACACACTTGCTTTTTGTTGGGGGGGTTATTTTTTAAGCACCCCACTAAATAAAAACATTAAACAAATTCCCCAGTTAAATGATTTTATGTTACCAGGACAAATATAAAATATAGCAATTTTTCAAGAAATTAAAGGAATATTGTACATTTAAAAATCTGTTGCATACAAATTAAGTGTTACTAGTAACACCTGATTATTGAGAGAATATTAAAAATCCAGTGTACTCTTCGTGTCACTATTTATGCGCTGTCTACTCTTCTCTCCAGTGGCTAATGAAAGTCTATGAAATGTCAATTTCACTTTTGTTTACAGTCAGTTTCAGTTTCAAAGCACTGCAAGGGAGACATGTTCTTTGTTTTAAAGATAAACAATTTGCATTCAAACTGTGTATAGCATGGAAGTATTCGCCCTTTGACTTCAATTTTATGAATGATTTGTTTCTACAAAATTGAAAGTCCAGGCCAAGCTTAAGGTGACTCCCTGTTAAGTGGTTAATGAGGAACAATGCCCGGAAGACTTCACAAATCCTACCCAGCAGCCGACCTCATGAAAGAAAAGTGGTAGGCTTTAATTTTTGTTGTTGGATGTGTTCAATTGCAAATGATGAGATCAGGATAAAATACAGACTGTTCAAGAAGGAATGCTTGGCGCTTGCCTCTTTAGAATGGCAGATTACTTATGGAAAAACCCTGGAAGAGATGGTGAGACCATTGCTGTGGATTTTTGATTTTAAGCAGCCTGTAGACTTCTGTCATGGGGATCTCAGTCTCCCTTACCTTGTATAGGGGCTTAGATTGATTGATATGGAGTCCCATTTAACTGCTGTAGAACCCTATTGATGTTGACTGGGATTTTCAAAGGCACTGAAGAGCCAGTGTCTAACTCCCTTTAGTCTCCTCTGGAGAATCCCCGGGTTGTATTACACTGAATGGGACTCTTCCAGGAGGGACGTACTACACAGAGCAACAGGAATCGCAGGGTCAAACCAGATCGCTGGGAATACAGAGTTCTAGAGGATGAGGCTTGCAGGGGCACATCTGTGGAGCATCAGCGGGACTGGGGTGCTTGGCTCACTCATACTCCTTTGAAAATCCCAGAGTGCAGCTTCAGAACAGGCTCAGGGGCCGTTAGGGGCCTGCTGGAGAACAGGTGCAGCTCCAGCAGTGTCTGAAGCTAGTGAAATGTCCCAGACTACTCTGTGCAGGATGCAGCTATGCTCTAGATAGTCCCAGCTCTGCTACTGACTTGCTGAGTGACCTTGGGCAAGTCACTGCACCACACTGTACCCCACGTCTTTAAAGGGGAAGGCAGAGAGAACACTGCCCTACTGGATAGAAGGCTGGAGGCTTAATTCAATAATGTTTGAGATCCTCCCGTGGAAGGTGTGAGGACTATGCAAAACTATTATATTTCCCCAATGGCTTCTCTGTGAAATCTGGGGCTGGGACTGCCAGACACATGCGCTGAGCCGGGACCCGTGCCGTGTTCAGGAGAAGGGAGCTGGCTGCCAGCTGCAGGAAGAGATACAGCCCTTCAGTTTCTGTGGGAGGGAAGGAGCCACCGAGGAGGGAGGAGTAACTGGGCTCTACCTCTCCTGGGGAGCGAGGTGCTACAGAAGCTATTTGCAGAGGTGGATTAAGATTTATTGGGACCCTGGGCACAAAGAACATTTTAGGCTCCCACACCCTGGGGGCCTAGGGACGCCAGAACCAGGCAGGGACACAGGCTGGGGGCCGCTCTCTGGCACCCAGGGCAGGCGAAGGATCTGGGGCTCCCCACAGCAGCCCGGGCTCCCTGGGCAGCTCTTACCATGGTCTGGCTCTGGCTTCTGGCCTGGCCAGGGGGCAGGACCTCCAGGGGAAGAGGAGAAGCAGGGGGCAGGGCCACAGTTCTGGCACCGGTGCCCCCCCCCCACTTCTACCCAGGTTCCGGCACACCTGTGGGGGCCTCCAACTTGTCCGGGGTACCTGGACACAGGCGTTCTGGGGCTGTTTGTTAATTCACCACTGGCTCTTTGCCCTGTGTGGGATAGTCCTGCTCCCTGGCACGAGGATGGTCCTGAGACACCGCTGAAGGGTGGCATGTGTTAATCCAGACTGTGTGTGACTCCCATCCCCCTCAAGGAAGTTGTTTGTGCAAGAAAATACCGACTAGTCTCTTCAGATCTGGCAGGGGGTTGAGTCACTCCCTGGCAGCCCTGCGGCCCATCCCCCAACACAGAGCCACGCTCTCCTTAATGACTGGAAAAAGTCTCTTCGGAAGCCTCCCAGTAATTCCTCAAGGTGCTCACTCATGTGGCTTTTAATTTAGATTCCTCCCCCCACCCCGAACTTATGTAGTTTCTAATTGCAGAACCCAACTAATTGTGTGAATTAGTATCTGTCAAAAGAAATGAATGCAATTCCCCCTCCGTTTTATTTTATCGTGAATGAGCATTACTAAAAGTTACGTGAACCAAGAATGTGGTCGAAGACTGCATTTTCGGTGGGCCAAACCAGAAGCATTCAATCATAATGAAGAAGACTGCAGGCTCTCATTGTGAGTTTCCCTGCATAAGATAGTACTTGGCAATGCTATGGTACCATTTATTGGAGTATTGCCCGGCATTTTCTGTGAGTAGGATCCAGGAGTCCAAATTCTGGGGCTTGTCTATGTGGGAATGTTGAATTGGTTTAACTGGTTTAACCTAAAGGATGAATTTAAACCAGTCTCGTTAAACTGGTGCAAATACCCATGTGGACGCTATTGTTCCAGTATAAGAAGTCGATTGGGAACAGGGGTTTGCACTGGTGTCACTAAAGTGGCTTTAGAAACTTATTTATAGTAAGCCAGGTGCCTGCTAAGATTCCCCAGGACCAGCCAAGCCTGAAGCTCAGAATTCCACACTGCAGCTGTAAATACCACTCCCCTTGCTGACGGCTGAGCCGGAAAGGAGCCTGCACTACGGCCGATGCTGGCCCCAGCTGGGTCTACAGAGGGGAGCATGAATGGGGTAGTAACAAGGGCTGTGATTTATTAGTGGGACGAAGGAGTGGCTTCTCCATGGGCTGCTGGGGTCCGAATGTAAGGATCTTTAATGATCGTGTCTCATTTTATGTCCTGTTGGCAAGACGGGATCAACAGCAGCACCAGGCTGGGACATGAGCTTAGGAGCAACTGGAGAGGGAAAGGCGTCTTCAGCTGAGTCGTCTGACTAACTTTGTGCTGCAGCTGGTTGTTCCTAGAAAGCATCCTCTGTGCCGTATCCTCCTGTGCGTGTGTGTCCACAGATGGGGGGGTACAGCAAGCTGTCTGGTACTGCGGTGGGGGGGGCCCTCCTGTGAATCCCAGGAGGCTGGGGACAAAGGCCCTTGGAGCTCTCCAAGGACCTGGCCAGTGGGTGGAGGCACCGAGGAAGGGAGTTGCTGATTCAGCATGTAAGAATTGTTGAGCGTTAAGACTAAACCACAAGAGGGCGACATGGGGACTGGGGGAACCGATTACGGGAAATGAGGGTTTCACGCTTTGCAGCCCTGCTTGGGGGTCATGGCCCTCCTGCTCTGGCAGTTCCCTACCTCATTCCGGGCACAAGGGAAGGCTTTGGAAAGAGACCAAGAAGGAGGGACAGGGGTAGTTTCCTGTTCCTCTCTGCGTGGTGGCTGATGAAGATGAGACTGCTGTGTCCAGGCCGCTGACCATGCCTGCCCCATAGCTCTGTGTAATGGTGTCTCAAACCCAATTAGTGGCTCATCGCTAAATGAGGGTTTGTCAGAACACTCGGTCTGTTAGAACTTGGCTCGAAAAGCCCCCTGCTCGCTTGCCGGTGGCAACGAGAAACTTTCCCGGAGCCAGTGGCTGGAGTCAGGCTACGGGGCCACAAGCTCTTTCCCTGCAGTGGGGAGAGGAAGGAAGGAGCAGAGCGATGCAAGAATTGCTGCTCTCCGAACAGGAGAGGGTGTCAGATTGGGGCGGGGGAGCCGCTGCTCTTCCCCAGCAAGAGAGGAGCAGGGAAATGGAGTGGTGCAGGAGCTACTCGTTTAAGTGGAGGGGCAGAGCAGGGAGACTGGAGCGCCTGCTCTTTATCCAGGGGAGCAAGGGGGCCAGTGCGGAGAAGAGTTACTGGGATTCCTGAAAGGCCTGAGGCATGAAGCCAGAGAGGAGTCCCTCACAGAGGTAGTTGGAGGTTAGTATTAATGTACTGGAGAGGCAGGATCCAGGGTACGTTAATCAGAAGAGTAGAAAAGAGCCAAAAATTCATTAATGGGGGAGAGATGCAGCTTCACTAATTGGAGGAGAGGGGATGAGTGTCTAAAATTAAGGGTTAGGGGGCACCTCGAATTTGTTAATCATAGATTCAGAGATGTTTGGGCCAGAAGAGCAAGGGACCATTCTGATCATCTGACCTGCATAACACCAGCCAGGGAAACTCACCCATGATTTCGGCATCCAGCCCAGAACTTTGGGTTGAGCCTGAGCTGATCTGTTAGAAAGAAATCCACTCTTAATTTACAGACCTCATATAATGGAGAATCTATCACTCTTTGATAAGTTGTTGCAGTGGTTAATTACCCCACAGTTCTCTAGCTTCAGCTTCCAGCCAGGTTTCAGAGTAGCAGCCATGTTAGTCTGTATTTGCAAAAAGAAAAGGAAAGCTTATACTCAAATAAATTTGTTCGTCTCTAAGGTGCCACAAGTACTCCTCAACTTCCAGCCAGTGGATCTTGTTCTGCCTTTGTCCACTGGACTAAAGAGCGCTCTGCTATCAAAATCTTCTAGATCCTTATCCGGTCATCTCTTATACTTCTCTTGGATAAGCTAAAAAGACTGAACTTCCCAAGTCTCTTCCAGTAACGCAGGTTTTGCCATAGCTCAAATCACTCTTGTAGCTCTGTTTGGAATCCTTCCCAATTTTTGAACATCCTTTTTGAAGGCTGGACAGGAGAACTGGACCCGGTGTCTCAGCAATGGTCTCGCTGATTATGTACGCAGAAGTAATACCACCTCCTTACCTCTCAATGTTCTCTGTCTCATACATCAAACAGCTGCATTTGCCCTCTTAGCCGCAGCATTGAACTGGGAGCTTCTGTTCAATTGGTTATTGACCATTATCTCTACCTCCTTTACAGGGTCACTGCTTTCCCAAACACCCTCTAGACTCTTGAAGTGTGGCCTACTTTCTTTGCTACTCGATGTCTGACCTTGCATTTGGCCATATGAAAATAAATCTTATTTGCATGCTTCCCAAGTGAAGCAGATCTCACTGCATAACTGTCCTGTCCACACCTTTATTTACTATTCCCCCTATCTTTGTATCTTTGGCACATTTGATCAGCAGTAATTTTATATTTGCTTCCAGGTCATTGGTGAAGATATGGGACTGCGTTATCTGCATAGCAGTGTTTTTGTGTGTGTGTGTAATTAGTGCCTGGTGTAAAAGGGGTGGCAGAACTGGTTTTATTAGGGGAGAGTAGAGTTGATTTATTGCTGGGGAAGTGAAGACGTGGCCATTTAAATTGGTGTGGCTGGGAGAGGTGGCCTTGGGGATGTGGCAACCCTGGTACTATTCATCTGGACTTGCAGGCTTAGTCCTCAGGCCAGCAGATGCTGAGGAAATCACCCTATGTTAGGAGACCTTAGCTGCGTTAGAAGACTCCATCTTTCATGCTGTACAGTTTAGGGTTAGCGGGTCTCTGCCGCATGGAGAGAAGCAACTGAGTTGTTTAAATGAGATGCAATCTGGATGCACTGAACTTCAGAGCGCTCCTGCGGATGGTATTAACATCCCCACGGCTCCTGTTCTGCAGAGCTTGATTGCGGCGCGGCACAATCCTTAGTCAGACCTCCCCAGCAGCTCCCCGAATTAAAAGGGGCTCTTGTGAGAAGAGAGGGAGCCACAGGCTCTCTCCTTGAAGCACTGTCCTCCCCGCCCCTGCATGGTTCAGGATGTCACTGGCCTCAGCCAGGTGTGCCTGGGCTCAGTGTGAGGGCGGAGGCAAGGGCAAGGTCTGGGGTCGGGGAGCGTTCCTGGGCTGCTCCGAGCCCCGGCAGGGTGAGCAGTGAACAGAGACCGATGCACAAGACTCAGGACCTCCAGGGATTTATTTTTTGGCTTTGATAGCCGCATTTTTCTTCCTCCCCCTGCAGCGGTGGTGGGTGTGGCAGGAGATCCAGCCCCTCTGCGCTCACCAGCTGCTTGCCAGTAGCCGAATCCTTCCCGTGAAACGGGAGCCCTCTGAGCCCTGCTGGAAGACTGTGATGGGTTTTTCCCCTCCTCCTCTTGCCGATCATCCTCCATCACACGATCTGGCTGTCTGGCTGCCCCCTCCACCGAGATCTAATCAGGAAGGCTCCGTTTGACTTTCAGCAAAGTCAGCCTGCTGCAGACTCGGCGGGGAAAGGCTTCCCCTGACGCCGCGGGACGCGATCGCGGCCGGTATCAGCGCTCGCTGCTAGAGGAGCCGCTTGCCTGTGAGCCGGGGGTGCAGGAGTCAGAGGGTCTCCTCCTCAGACACCCGGCCGGCCTCTCCGCACCCCCTCAGCCCTCCGGGGGAGCAGGCTGCGTAGGCCTGGGGGCTTTAAAACTCCAGGGGTTGCAGGAAGGCAGGGGGTTCCCCCCCCCCAGGAATTTGGTGTTATTTAGCACCACTCACCCTGCAGGCAGGTGGGATTTTAAGGCCAGACAGCCCTGACCTGTCACAAAGGGCATTACAGGCTCTGGGCCAATTCTGAGTCCTAGAGAGCAGAGCCGGTGTAGCCTGGTGTAGCCTGGAGAGATAGGCCTGACACAAACTCTCTTTAAAACAACAGCCAAGCCACAACGTCCCAGGCCCTCAAACCTCCCTTGCTCCTCCTGGATCTCAGGGCGGTGCCTTGTTCCCTTCCTGCCCCTGCAGTGGAAGGGAGGTGAGTGCAGGTGTGTGCTCTGGGGTCTCAGGGCTGTGAGATGCTCGAGCGCCAGGCAGGGTGAGCTGGCGTGTGGCTTCTTCCCTGTCGGTGGGGCTGCTGCACGCCGCGTCCCCGATCAGAGGAGCAAGGGCCTCTGCCAGCCACCCCCAGCCAGAGGAGTAAGGGGTGCTCTGAGGAGAGCCCTGCCTTGCACACCTCTCACAGGCAGAACAGGCCCCTTGCACGGGGCTGCATCTCAACCGTACCATGCAGAGCTGCAGTGGTAAAAAAAACCCCTAACCTCGACCAAACTCCACAGTCCCCGAATGCCCGGGGGGGTTACCCTCCCCCACGCGGTTGCAGCGCTGCTTTCTCCCTGCCCTGGCTTGGCAACAGCAGTGCCCCACAGGGCTCTTGCTGGGCGTGCGCCTCTGTGTCCGTCTAGGCTGAAATCCACAGCACCCAGTCTGGGAGCCCTGCTCAGCTGACTCGGGCTGGGGGGCTCAGGCTGCAGAGCTAAAAATGCCGTGTAGACATTCCGCCTCGGGCTGCACCCCAGGCTCTGAGACCTTCCCCCCAGGGGCACCTAATTCAGCATAAGGACAGCGGCCCCCTTCTCCTGCTCCCCTCCCAAAGGCAATAGCAGCGTGATTGACAGGCAGGGCTGCTGTTAACCTTTCGGGCTCTGGATTTATGGAGCCTTGGAGCCTGGTTTGCAAACAATCCTGAGGTTTTGATTTGTCATGCCGAGCTGTCACTGGCCTCTCTCTTCTTTCTGGCTGGATGGGCAGAGCCAGAGGGTCCCAATCCTGCTACCCTCATGGTCTTTAGTATTGTAGTCCCATGGCAACCCCTGGGGCAACTCACGTAGTCAGGCAGGTGAGGAATCGGGCCACTGGCCACTCTACCTCAGCCTCACTCAAGCCACCCTGATTGTGGCAGCTGCATATTGGGCCCTGGTATTTAAAACGCAGTGGGATTGTCTAAGGCCTCTGCAGCTGCAACAGTTGGTGTGCAGATCAGCTCCGTTCACCCTGGCAGCATCACATGGGGTGGGGAAATGAAGGTACAGAGAGGCTACAGTTTGCTCAAGGCCACCAAGGGAGTCTGGGGTGAGAACCTAGGGCCTTCCTGCCACTCCATCGCTTGCCATCACTTTGTGTGCGGAACTCAGTGGAACCTGGGATGCCAGTACACAGGGGCCGAGGGACAGACTGAGTTCAGGTCCCACCATTGCTCACACCACATCAGCCCCACTGGGAGCCCTAGAGTAGAGGGCCAGTGTCTGCTTACACGAGGCCGATGAAGGTTGCTCTGAGATCTGTATTGTCGGGCTGGTAGGGGTTGAACCCTACAAATATTGCCCCTCGGGTAAAGTAAGATTGTGAAAAAATCCTGTTTTGAAGAACTTTTGTTCCTGGCCACTTTTAATGGGCGCCTCCATAACACGTGGAAAAATAAATAACATGGCACTGGGGTATGTTCACACACATTTGAATTTCCTCAAAGGAAAATGACAGTTTCATTTCCAGGCCCCTGTGATTGCCTTTCGGGGAGGTAAAGCTTTCTCCCGCCCTTCCTTGATAGAGATGAAAAGTCACAGGAGAGAAATAAAAGCGTCTATTGTCAGGGTGGAAATCCATTTTTTTAAAGAAGCTATTGTTCCCGTGAATTCCATTCCCCTTTCGTGCTTTCTCTGGTTGGTTTGTTGCTCTGCTTTCCCCCTCCTGGTTCCCTACTGCATTCGACACAACTGTTTCCATGCTGTTTGCTTGAAGTTGCTGGCAAATTCACTCCTGCATTGAATCCTCTCTCGGCTAGAGTTGTTTTTAAAAACTGTGCAGGCTAATGAATACTCTAGCAATGAGTTGCAAACGTTGTTTTAATTGAATCTTTGAAGCCAGAAGAGGGGGGAGGGGTCCATTAAAGAAATTGTTTTAATATGGCAATTGGCAATCAGATAATGCAGCCTCTTCCACATTTATTAATAAGGCCAAGTCAGCTGTGAGAGAAAAGCCCAGAAAACAAGCCAGATTTCCTCCTCAGGTGCTGTTGTAGGGCCAGTTACATCTCTGAAAGCAAAAATAAATTCCTACGTGGCCCTGAGAATTCTCGTTAGCCATCCAAACCTTGATATAAAACTTTGCATTGTAAACAAAATTAGCCTGAACAGAAAACAAGTGAGATTTACTATAGGTCCTTTTCTTGAAGGATACCAGGGCATGCTTTTAAAAGAATCCACCCACGCAAAGAGAATGGGGATTGCCAAAGCTACGTGAATTTTAATGATTCTAGACAAGCAACGGGAAGCTACCCGACAAAGAAAGATATTAATAAAACATGGATATGGGCTCGATTCTGCTTAATAAGCAGAGCTGTAGATGTAATTTACATTGAGTGGAAATTAGATACAATTCTAAAGGTGTCCTTAAATATAGACTTGAAACTCAACAGTATACCCTTATTGGAAGAGATTTGTTGCTGCTCTGCTATTAAAGGTGAGTTAGACTGTTAGTAGTTATAGGACAGGGCAGGAAGTTGTCTTTTTTCCACAACTGTTGACGTGTGATTATTTGTTTTTAAAGTGGTACTAAATTTTGAATATCTTAGTTGTGGTGCATTCCTTTTCAGTGGCTGTGCAGTGACGTTTAGCTAGGGATATGTCGAATGACTGAATCTGAAGACTATAGTTCATGATTTTGGAAGCCTGTATGAAGAACAAGCTGGGTACTCGGTTAGCAATCCCAAAGGCAATATTATTGCACTTCACTAAGGAAAGATGCCAGTAACCTCACTGATGACCTACTTAGATCGCCCTGTTTAGGAGGTGAGGGAATGCAGTTCTGGATCTCCTCTCTGCCCCAAACCACAAAGCCCTGCAATCCAGGCAGGACTTAATTGTTAACCTTGGCACGGAGGAAGCGAGAGCTTATTCATGTAGTGAACAAAAACTTTAAAATGCTAATATTGAGCCCAGTCCTGCAAACACTTACCCCTGGGTGAGCGCTAAGTGCATCAACCACGGACTTCAGTGGGAGTCCCTCACTAGTAAGTCCTGTTGGCCTGATGCTCTTAGAGTGGTGGGGAATCAGAACTGAGGCCTGGTAGTGTGTTGAGCCCATGGTTTCCAAATACATATTCAAAACGGTCCGTCTCATTCCAGAGGGCACTGAGATAACCCTTTGGTGTGGTCTAAAGACACCCTTTCTCTGCCTCAGTTTGAATCAGTGTGCTTCTGTGTCTAATTGTTTAAAGCGCTTATCACATGTACATGGGAAGCCTTCCAGAATGGGGAAAAATAAGTGTGTGTGTTTAAGGGAAAGTGGTCTGATTGGGCCAGGCGACCAGTTACTCTGCTCAAACTGGACCAGGTTTGCTTCTCATTGAAGACAATGGGAAGACTTCCACTGACATAATCTGGAGCAGGATGGGGTGGACAAAGTCATGCCATGCTCCCCTCAGAAAGGAGAAGCTCATACTCCAGAGGAAGGTGTTTTCAGCCAGCCACAGGTCTTTGCCCAGTTTGAGACTGAGATGAGAGTTCTCCCCCCATATGCGGGTTGGCCCCAATAATTTCCCACAGACTCAGAGTAGCTGCCCCATCCTACCCCTCTTGTTAACCAGAATGGCACTGCAGTATTGGGGTGGCTTCTGGCTACTTTCCCCAATATGTGCAAGTCATTATTATTATCTATGGAGCTGCATGGTGCTTTGCAGATATGTAAGGGGGCAGTCCTTGCTCCCAGGACCTTGCAGCCTTGGGGTGTGACCTGAGAGGTGGAGAGTATCCACAGTTTCCACTGCCTGCCCCGGGAGTGGATGGTGCTGTGCACTTTTCCAGGCACAGGCTCTAAGAGCTCCAAGGTGGAAGGCAGCAGATATGACACAGAGTTTTACAAGTTCTCTTTTTATTTAACAGACTGCATGGGCAATTAGAGTTTGGAGAAATGCTTCTTAGTTGGGGTGCCTTTCTTTCTAGAAGCCCTGCAAAGTGTTAGCTGTAGGATTGTCTCTGATGAGGATCGTTCTGGGCACAGAGCTGCTCCAGGCAGGCAGTTAACTACACATGCACAAACTGGATGTCAAAGCAGGCCAAGTAATTCTGTCATTTCAAAAGTCGGGGATTAAACCACACTGCATTCCGTTCCGAGAGGTTTGCAAGCTCTAGGCTGGGCTCTGTGGGCGGGCAGAAGAAATCTGTCTTGGGAAGGTATCAGATTGGTCTCTCTGAAGATGCGGCTTCGGATAGTGGTGGGCAGTTCAGCCAATAGGTACCTGCTCGCAAAGAGCTTGTCTGTGTTGTGTGCTGCAACATTGTGTGATGTCACGTGAAATCACCCAGAAGAGGTGCCCGGGCTCTGAGCTGCCAGGGCCCAGGCGTGGCACAGATTAAACACTGGCTCCAGCCCCTTGGGGCAGCGGCTCCGGGCCTCAGCGCCCCCCAGGCCGAGAAACACGGCGCTCGAGCAAAGTCAAAGGACAGGAGCGCCCGGGGCACTGGTGTTAGTCTGCGCCCGAATCCTCTCTCCCCGCAGGGCTCTGGAGAAAACAGCTGGGGGCGGGGGACGAGTCTAGCCGCTTCCCCGGCCCCGGGGAGAAGCAGAGTAACCCCCTCCCCACCCCACCCCCACCGCCCCTCGCCCCCTAGGCTCTGTCCGCCCGGGGGGCCGGAGCCGCCGCTGAGCTGCCGTTCCCTGGCTCTGCCCGGCGCTTTTCTCATCCAAACCTCGATCACGTAGGATTGCGTAGAGCGGGAGAGGCGAGGAAGGAGGCTGCGATTCTCCCGGCGCTTCAGCAAAGGCAGCGCCCGGCCCCCGGGCTGCAAACCCCCCAGCCGGGCGGGGCGGGCTCGCCCCTGAATCCTCCCGGAGCGGGCAGCGCCGCCAGCCGCAGCTGTCTGAGCACTGGCAACTCAGCTCATGCATGGCAGGAAGATGCCGGCGGGCGGCGGGGAAGCCCTGGCCACCGGCGCCTAGGACAGGCATGCGGAGCGCCCCGAGCCCGGCAGCCACACGCCGAGTCTGGGGGAGTTAGCGGCGGCAGGGGACGGGCACTGGCCGGCCGTGAGGCGGAGCAAGAGGAGCAGAAGCTCCGGGGCCGGCTGCAGCCCCTTCGCCCGGCGGATCCTTAGAGCGACAAAGTGAGCAGACAGCGCCCCGGCGGGCTCGGCAACGTGGCTCGCCTGGCCCGGGACCCGCCGCCGGAGCAGAGGAGCCCGGAGCGCAGCGGGAGAAGGGGATTTTCTCCCCCTTCCCTCCGTGCATTGCCCCGAGCGGCCCGGGGCAGGACCCTCCGAGACATGCCCGAGCTCTGCCCGTGACAGGGGCCCCAGGCGGGTCCCCGCGGGCCGGGGGAGCGGAGCGCACAGCAGCCGGGACCCGGACGGTGTGTGGGGCTCCGTGCCCTGCCCTGAGAGGAGCCTGCAGCGGGGATTTGTGCTGGCCGCGGAGCCAGGCCAGCTCGGGCCGCTTCCCCCCGAGAGAAACCCGCCCCCGCTGCCCGTCCCGTTGTGCAAAGCTCGCCGGGGATGGACTGACGCGCCCGCCCGGCCCCCAGGAGCTGCAGCCCGGCGAGGCGCACGGGAGGGATCCCCACCCTGCCACGCTCCGGCTTCCCAGGCAGCGGGGGGGCTCCCGAGGGACCCGCTGCCCCAGCCTGGCTCAGCCCGCGGGACTTGCTCTTCCAGAGACCTGCCTGCGACCGGGGCTGCTGCTGGGCCCCCACCTCCGCCCCGGCTCGGCTGCCCCGGCCCCGCGGACCTCGCCGTCCAGGGGCTCGCTGCCCAGCCCCCCGCGGGGCTCCCCGGCAGGCAGACGGATGGGGGGTGGCTGCGCCGGCCAAGGGGGGCGCAGGGGTGGGCGCGGGCTAGCCCAGGCCTCCCGCCCCTGACCGGCTGAGGCGTTCTGGGGTGCAGCGCGGAGAAGCCCCCCCCAGCCCCGCCCCTGGATTCTGCCCCCCCCCCGGGGCCCCTCACCCCGGCCTCCAGCCCCCCCTGGACGCCCCAGCGCTGGCCGGGCCGATGAGAGGCCATGGCCGCGGCTATCGCCAGCTCGCTGATCCGGCAGAAGCGGCAGGCCCGGGAGTCCAACAGCGAGCGGGTGACCACGTCCAAGCGCCGCTCCAGCCCCAGCAAGGACGGGCGCTCCCTGTGCGAGAGACACGTGCTGGGCGTCTTCAGCAAAGTGCGCTTCTGCAGCGGCAGGAAACGGCCGGTTCGCCGGAGACCAGGTCAGTGAGCCCGGCCCAGCGGCGGGGGCTGGCCCGGGCAGCGCTCTCAGCTCCTCCCGGGCAGCCTCTCTTCCTCCGCCCCAGTCCCCAGCCCTGCCCATCTCCCTCGGCCCCAGGGAACCCTGCCTGGCTTTGCAGCGAACTTCAGACCCTGGGCCAAATCCCGCCTGGTCCCTTTCCCTGGGGGTGAGTTGGGCCTCTGGGAGCAGCACCCGCTCCCCGGGCTGGGCCACCCTAGATGGTTCTGGATCCTCCCCGGCCAGGTGTTAAAGGCCAGCGTCCCACATTTCAGACCCTGCCTGGGATTGGTTAATTGCCAGCAGCAGCAGCAGCTGCCAGGAGACCACTTCTTCCTCCAAGCCAGTGCCCTAGTTAGGGAAAGGCTTTAGCATTAAAAATGAACCTCCCCATCCATGTCCTGTGTGCTGGGGAAAATTCACGCCCTGGAGCAGCCAGATTGAAAGGAGAGACACTTGCACTCCAGACCCACAGTTTTGATTTCTTCCCTCTGACTCTGGTTCAGCTGTTGGTTAGCACTTAACTATTCCCGGGGTCCTTGCAGGGGCTTGTATCATAGATCTGCATTGGCCTGGGGTCAATAACCACTATGTAGCTGTCTGGAAAAGGTGGTGAAATCGAGCCTTTAGCGATACCCAGCAATTCAGTCTCTTGTAGCTTAACCTAGTGTTATGTTTCCCCCTTGACCGTAGATAGCTATTGGCTTTTTAACAGTGTGTTCCTGTGTCCTCCCTGGTGACAAGGAAGTCTATAAATCCAGGGCAATTAAAATTGTGGCCATTTGATAAGCAGATGCAGGAAGTGCTGCTTCTCAAGTGGAGCTGCTTTGTGAATCTCACCAGCGTGTGATTAGTTTCGAGCACTGTTCCCTCTAAGCTGTGCGCATGCGCGCGCACACACAGATCCTAAACCCTGCGCACATGGCGAAACCCCGCACGCACAAATATTTGCACAGAAGCACAACAATTTGCACAGAATAAATTTTTTGCACACATGGCCTGTCAAAAATTAGAGGGAACGTTGGTTTAGAGACCTTCCAGATGGCAGCTGCACTAACAAATGCGTAATATTCAGATCACAATGGGTTAGAGAGGGTCTCTCCTGTGGGCCTGCAGTTTCCTTGTGCCCAGTGTCTGTGCCATGTGGACTGGAAACAGGTGCGATCCTCTTGAAAACCTCTGAGTTTTCAGTGCAAGTTGCTGCATTTCCAAAGTGAAGACCCACAAGTGCAGTTCAGTTTCTACAGGGCCCTCAGCCCCCATTGATAGTTGTGGGAACTCTGTACCTTGCAGGATTGGGCCCTAACGGGTTTATCTGTAGAAAACAGTTATTGTCTCTTTCCTTTTCCCATGTACATTACGTAGATTATTACAATCCACCGTGCTCCGTTGCTAGGGTACAGACCACGGCTTGGCTTAAGAAGTTGTCAAGGGCAGTAAAGAATAGTTGGGTGCTTTCCTCAGCCCGCCCACACACCCAGCAGCCACAGGTTAGAAAACACTGAGTCCTGGTTAGCGTAGCTCTTGGGGACATCAGTAACCTTCTGCTGATCTATTTAATCCTCACAGATTCGTTGGTCACCGAGAGATTCCTTGTTAGGTTTTTGCCCAATTGAAGTCAGACAGACAGAACTCTAGAGTAAAATATCAGAACTAGCTAAGACCTTGAGTGTAGCGGTCGCCTGCATGAGCTGTGCATTGGGGAATTCTGCCCATACTCTAGTCAGGACTGGAAAGGAATGGGGGGAAAGCCTCCCGAGGAGGAAGGCCAGGCATTCGGATTGTCCACAAAATAAAAAAATGAATCCGTTGAATCATGATGACAGCAACTCAGGTGCCATGGGGCTGAGGTGATGTTTAGCTGGTGAACTGGTTCTGCACTTGCAACACCCAGAGGGAACTTGGGTTCTGTCACTGCCTTTGGAAGAAGTTGCTTAAGGAGGGAAAAGAGCTGAAACAGAGCACGGCCCCAAGGTTTGCTAGCATAAAGTAGCTTTCAGAGTAGCAGCCGTGTTAGTCTGTATTCGCAAAATATATCAATAAATGTATGCTCAAATAAATTGGTTAGTCTCTAAGGTAGCATAAAGTAGTGATACAAGGAGCAGACTAGCAATGGTCTCGTGCATCACCTCACCACTGGTGACACGGGCCCAACTTGTTCTTATTCTCATTCATTAGTTGTAGGAGTGCGAGCCATGGCCCAGCACCCCAGGGTGCTAGGTCACAGCACCAAGATAGTCCCCAAAAGTTCAGACTTTTCCCTTAGGGAATTACTCTTGGTAGGTGTGGAATATAAATTGGGAATCTGTTCGCAGCAGCTCCTGCAGCCACAACCCAACTCCCCCTCCCCCACAATTGAGACAGCCTTCATCAGAGAGGCCAGGGACTGAATTGCATGGCAACTGAACGGTTGTGTGGCCTCTAGAGACAGCCCCTTCTGATTAAGGTGAAGGCACGTTCTCATACAGTGTCGCCAAGTTTACACGGTCAGGTCAGCAGACTCAGGCAGCCTGCTCTGCTCCTAATCCTGCATCCATGGGGCTTGATCCTGCAGGGTTCCAAACAGCTCCTTAGAGGGCTGAGTGCCCCCAAATTCCATTGACTTCAATGCTGGCTGAAGGTGCTAAGTAGCTTGCCAGACCAGTCCCACTAAAGACAAGGGAAGCTTTTATCTTTGATTTAAGTGGGGAAAGGAAGGGAGCCTGTATAAAAATGGAGCAAGACGGTGTAGAAGGCTGTCAATCATTCGCCTTTCACTGGCACTGCAGGCAGTATGCAGGAGATTTTAAACACCCTTTCACAGTCTCTTTTCATTCACACTATTCCAGATTTTGTAAATAGATGGTTCTTCATATTGCACGTCATTTTCCTGGACTCGCGGGTCTATGTACCAGAGCTGTTTAGAAGGCAGTGTCCACTGAGTTCGCTGCTAATGAGAGTGCCTCGTTTAGGAGTTTATTAATGCTGAAAGGAGTTATACATTGCAGAGTTTCTTTTGTGCACGGACGAAGATATGCAAAAAAAAAAGAAAACTGGTTTAAAAGGAAAGCGCATAAATTGTGTGGTGACCTCTGAACCCCCGTGATTACATTTTCTTGTTGATTTGTTGGCTCAGCAGCGTATAAGTTACTGAAAGCAGCGTCAGGAGACATGGGGTTAAAAATCCTTTGTGGAAATGGTACGTTGCCAGGGAAATTACAGCTACTTTCTTAGCCAGGCCTTTGTTTTATGGCTGTACTGAATAAGGGCCAAATGCATAGCATTTACACCGTGTTTTTCAACTATAGTGCTCAATATACTTTACAGGGTGGAGGTGATTCTCCCCATTTTGTAGATGGGGAAACTGAGGCACAGAGCCGTTGGATGACTTGTCCAAGAGCAAAGAGAGTCCTAATTTTGTGAATCTCATTCCAGTGCTCTCTTCTCTGGGCCACGCAGCTATCTGTATGCTGTGACACTGAAATCAAGAGGGGTTTGGAATGGGTCACGTTCACAGGATGCTCGAACAGAAAAAGTAACCCCAATGGCCACTATATTTCTTTTGTTTTGTTTTTGTTTTGAACAATATTTTCAAAGAATTGGTGCATCTTTAGCCTCAAAGACATGAACGTGTGTAACAGCTAGCCCAAGCAGTCGCTATAAATAGACGAGGTAGTAAAGGTATGTGCGTGTAAACACAAGTCTGCAGTGCTGTGCACTTTGTGCCATGATCTGCACCCTGGGCCAAGTGGGCTTGAAATGCTAGCACTTGGGTGAGGGGAGTATTCCAATCAGAATTCACTCACTTCGCACCAGGTGTAAATGGCAACCCAAGGGACCAAGCAGTGGAGAATCGGGCCCATACAGTGGCTGTCTGTCGTCAAAGATACCAGAGGGTAGCAAGAAGAATAAAGAGGGAGTGCAGAAAAAATTCCACTCTGTTGACCATAGGAAAATAGGGCTTAACTTGTAAAACCAACACTTGTTTCATCTGGCTTTTCAGTGGGCAATGACAACTCTCTGTGCAGCCTTTATGCTTTTGTGATCTCTCTTGTGTGTGCGCACACATAGGCCTAATGTGGTGTGAGAACAGAGAGGGCTCTTCTATATATTCCACTCTGAGCTGCAAATGTGGAGACGCAAGCTTATTCCTAGTGTCTGGAGTTAATACAGCCCATCAGCAGCAATTGTACAGATGTCCTACAACGTTTCCCTAAGGGGTCCTACCCATCCCATCCTCTTGCAGTTCCTTCCAGCATGCAAAGCCCCTTCTCTGTGTTTGGACACCTGCAAAAAGAGAGCACCACTCCCCCTCCTTATCTTTTTTCTACTTCAAGTCCTACCCTGAGAGAGAGTCCCGGGCCAGAGGGCACATGCAGCCCAGTGGCCATGACCTCACCCAGGGGCCTTCATAGGGAACTGCGATGGCACTTGGCTCTGCAGTGTATAAGCATTTGCCACGTCTCCTCCTGCGGGCTGTCTAGTGCAGCAGAACAAATGAGCTGTATCGGGTGTTTCTGGGGCCTTGCATACTGGTGGGAAGAGGAAGAGGAAGAGGTGTCAGGCAGCACATCATTGGAAGTCAATGGGAATGTTACCCAGGGCACCCACTATACCCTGAAACTGCCATTGACTTCATGGCCATATCAGACTATTTTCAGCGTCCTCCCTACTCTCTTCGGCCTCACTGTTCACGAGCTTCCAGCTCCAAAGGCTTAGCTCACGGTGCTCTTGCCAGTCACCTTCGCCTTGCAAAGACAAAACAAATGCTGCTTTTGCTTCTTAACGTGCACCTTGTTGTCATTCAGGCAGGGAACATTTGGCCGTTGAAGCTCTCAAGGTTTTTTGTAACGTGAAGGAAACGGTTCATTTGTAGGGACAAACTGCAGTGCTAGAAAGGAAAATACATAGCCTTAAAAACAGAACATCAGAATGGCCAGACTGGGTCAGACCAAAGGTCCATCTAGCCCAGTGTCCTGTCTGCCGACAGTGGCCAGTGCCAGCTGCTTCAGAGGGAATTTAAAATTCCCTTTAAAATGTTTGTTTTGAATTAAGAAGGGGGCTCTGGGATTTATAAGATTCATGTGTATGTACATCTATACACCTAAACAAGCAAAAATATCAGCGCAGAAGGGATTAGCTCAGCCACAGATTTTCTTGAAGCAGCTGAAGTTTTTATTTTATACAGAAGCTGTTGCAGACCATGTGCCCAGATCCTGAAGGCCTTGATTTCTCATTGGGAGGAAATGCTCATTGAAGCCAATGGAACTTTTCCCTGGACAAAAATTGCGGAAGAACTTCAGGATTTGGAACCACAGTACTTAGCGCATCCTATAAATCAAAACAAAATATATCATGGTAGTCCCATGGGCATAGCAGATCCATACAAAATCCCTCCTCCTTTTCTTTCAGTTCATAGACAATTTGGAAAATCATTCTTAGTGCGACACAATTCAGCCTCTTAAAAGATTTCTGCTTTCTTTAAAACGCTGTCATTAGCTCTCCCAGCAATTTTACGGGCGGTTTAGTCAAATGTGTTCTACTTTCTGTCAATTTTTATGGGGAAGAAAAGTGATGGAGCGCTAGGAATATCTATAATTATCTCTTTACCCTATGGAATTCATACAGCCCCAGTCGCCAGAGGATGTAGGTGATGGCTGTGTTGTCTGGGTGTATAAGGGTAGAATACTGCACACTTCCCATATACATGTTTGCATACAGCCAAGGGAAATGCCTCCATGCTCATCCTGCCTGGCCTCGCTGCAGTATTGGACACCATCCATCATCAACCACCCTTGTCCTGCTGCTGAGAAGCTGTCGGGGTGAGTGGAAGTGCCTTAAAATGCTCAGGTCCTTTCACTCAGACCAATCCCCTTTCCCCCAGATCCTGCCTCTTCTCCATATTATTCACAATCTGAAGCTGTTGGGGGAGCCGGTGAGACGACCTGGGCTGCAGTGCTGGCCGTGCAGATAGCACCGGACTCTGCATCCCCTTCACGCCAAGCACACACCGCGCCGCCTCCCGGCTCTCTCACTGCACAGCTGAGATCAGCCCCCACGTGAAGAGCAACTGATTAAACCTGAGCCTGGGTGGGACAGAAGCGATGCTGGTAAGAAGAGGGAAGAGCTTGGAGAGACTGATCTCCCCCACTGCTGAGGGCATCTGCCTTCAGGTGGGTGAGTCAGCCCATAGCCTTGGCATTCTTTGGAACTGTGTGTGCAATGGAAGCCCAGATAGCCACGCTGGGGGGGAAAGTGCCTGCTCCCATCTGTGCCAGTTGGCCAGAGGCTTGAGTCCCATCTTCCCAGACAGACCAGGCCTTGGGGATCCACATGCGTGACTGGCAGACTTGGTTATGGTTTCTCCTTCTGTCAGCACGCAGACCCTGAAACAACTCCAGCAGCCAATGCAGCTTACTGTGAACACATCACCCCAGCGGTCCGCTGCCCCAGCTCCTGCGTGAATCCCGTTGATACCTAAAGCTGTCCATGGGATTGGCTCTCGCGGCCAGAGAGATGTCTTCTTCCCCCGTGGCTTCCCAGAGCAGCTGTGTTCATAGGGAAGTGTAGCAGCAGACAGAGCAGTGTCGGGTGCAGCAGACAGAGCAGTCACCGGAGCGGGGTCTGGACTGTGAGAGCCTCACTGCTGCGAGAGGCAGGCGTGATCCTGGAACTCACCGTGTTCAGAACCAAATACAAACCCCAGTTCTCGGACTTACCTTCCTCTTCCCACTCCCCCAGAGAATCCCCATGTCACAAAGTGGACTGGGCCCTTTCAGAGGGAACAACTGGACCAGAGCCCCTGTGCCGCATTAGCAACCTTTAGCCGGATAGAGGGCAGCTGGTGTCTGTAAGGAGCCAAAGAGGAAGTTGTGGCAGGAGGGAGCTGTCAGAGGCTCCTTTCAAGAGTTTGAGACATTAGAGGAACAAGACTTCAGCCAGCCATAGGGCTGGGAGTGGCCTGCTAAAAGCAGGGACTTGAGTAGACTTTATCTTGGGAGTTTTGAGTTCTGTTTGCAACTGTGATATTAATAAACCCAGTACCTAAGGGAGGGGGTCTTTGCACAGAGAGTAGCCTATGTGTGAAGTTTATTGAGAAGCCCAGGAGGAAGGGAAACTGAGGCAGGGTGCTGCAGAGCCACCCCTGGCTATGAAGAGGTGCTTGGGAGGTGGGCTGCTTTGCTGCACTTTTGAAAATTAATCCTGTGTTTTTTCTCCTACTGGCTGGAAAACAAAAGAGAGAGAGAGAGAGAGAGAGTTATTGTTGTTTTTGTTCTTAAATACTTGGGTGATATATTAGAACCTAGAGTGATTACTAAGAATGTATATAGCCCCACTGATTTATGGCACTTTACAAACCGTGGGGTGGGATCCCCAATGAATGTGTTGGAAGAGGAGGAAAACTAGGTAGAAAGGCTTCCTGGAAGCAATGGGTTTGCAGGAGGGATTTGATGCTTGGTGGGAGCCAAGTGGGCGGCTGTTCCCTGCGTCAGTCGGGGGAGCAGGAGAGAAGTTGTGAAGCCAAAAATGGGCACAGGTTTGCAGCAGTACTGGGAGGATTTGTGCCATGGGGGAAAACGTTTGTGGGGAAGGAGGGATGATGGAAGGCCCTTTTAGCTCACCCTCTCCCTGCTCCGGCCAGTGCAGGACTGATCCTTTGAACAGAACTCACTCAATTCTGCTTTAGATCAGTCCTGACTCTTCTTTTTAAAGTTCAGATCCCCCTTTCCCTGCACCAAGCCCAGGCACAAGGACTTTGCATGGGGCTCGAATCCTCTCCACTCAAAGGCTGCAATGTTGTGGATGAGGTGCTGGTCACAGGTCCTGTGGCTCTGTCTCCATCCCTGACCCCAAAGACCAGTGCAGGAGGGGTGCCTGCCCTCTCCTGCCTGTGTTCTCAGCAGTCTGCCAAATGCACAGAGAAACCCCACAGTCCTGTGAAAGGTGCGGGGGGAGAGAGGAATGCCCTGCAAGCAAGTCAAGTCATGCAGCTGGTGCTGAGTGCAGGAGGCCACTCAATGCATCAGTGGGACGTGGTTTAAAATCGGGAGGCTGTATGGTTCCGCAAATCCCCATCTGGCCCTGCTGAAATCTCAGTCGAAAATTTTCACTTGATCCTGGTCCCAGCTGGCTACTAATTTTTGGAGCAGAGCAAACAGGTCTGTGGGGCTACTGATTCCTGGGGCTACTGGCTCCCAGTAGCGTGAGAGATTTGCAGACTTGGAAGTCAGAAGCCACCTGCCTATTGACAGCTTTAAAAGGAGGGTTCCAAAGTCATTTTCTTGTCCGGGCTGACCGGGCTTTTCCTGCCCCCATGCTGTGTGTCTGCCTGCAGCGCGGAGCACTGGTCTCCTGCGTTCTTTACAGCCTGAATGAGACTTGACCTGCTGCTTAAGGAGTCCGTCAGACCGGCAGCCGTGGTCGGTCAAACCCATGTGCTGGCTAACGGTGGCTGAGAGCTGGGATCTGCAGGCTAAAGGGGCAGAGCTAAGCGCACAGGGTGGCCTAGGGAATTCCGTCAGTGGCTGGGGAGCCTTTCGCCACCACGGGCAGCCGCTCACACCCAGCCCATGGGCATGGTGGCCGAATGCCATTCCTGTTTGATGGGTGTGGCGCGACCTAGGTAAAGTGAGCCCGTGTTCTCAGGCCGCTCCCTACAACTCTCTGCCTCACTCTGTGCCTCTTAGCAGGCTGCAGCACTGAGATACCTTGATAAAGGCATTCAAATACTGTCGCGTAGCGAGGACGGGCCGAGTGCGGCAGGCTGGCCTGTCTCCCGCTGAGGTGGAGATGCATTGGCGGACATTGCAAGGGGATGCGGGAATAGCTGCCGCCAGGGCAGGCGATCGTGCACCTTTCACCAGTGCCACCTTCACCTAGAAATGTTTTTAAAACACTGCACCCCCAAAAAAAGCCAAGGGGAGGAGCAGTAACCCCTTCTGTGCTTTGGGTCATTCTCTGCAGCCACAGGAAATGATCTGACTCCTCTTCCCAGGCCCTGCAACCCCGCCCTCTGCAGTGCCTGCCTCTCAATCCGTCCGGGGCTCTGCCCCCTGGGGTTAGTGCACAGGGTGTCACCAAAGAGCAGTGCTTGGGACACGGAGCTCTGTCAGAAACACCTCCTGGCTGCAGCCACTCCGTGTCACGGCTTCCCAATCTGCCGCTGATCTCCCCGCGGCTTGCGGGGCTGCCTTTCCTTGCCCGCCACCCCCACGTGCTGGCACGTTTCTTTCGGAAAGCTGGCTGTGCCCTCTGGAATCTGCCATTCCACACACATTGCACCAGCCTTGCCCTGGTTCCCCTAGGGAGTGTGGCTGGTTTGCAAGGGGAATACAGAGCTTACTAGGGAAGCAGCATGATCCAGGGAATGGGGCATGGAGATGGGCGACTCCACGACTGAGGGGTATTCCTGCCTCTTCCATGAGCTTGCTGTGTTAAGTCTGCTTTGGTCAAGTCACTGCTGCTCTGAATTCCCCCCTCTGTAAATTGGGTGGATGGATGACCAGTCAGCTTAACTTCTGTATCTGAAAGATAATGGTGCAAATAATTAAGCAATCAATTTGCAAATATCTAGAAGATAATAAAGTGTTAAGAAACAGTCATCATAGATTTGTCAAGAACAAATCGTATCAAACCAACCTGAGTGCTTTCTTTGACAGGGTAACAAGCCTCGTGGATGGGGGGAAGCGGTAGATTTGGTAGATCTTGACTTCAATAAAGCTTCTGATACTGTCTCACATGACCTTCTCATAAACAAACTAGGGAAATCCAACCTAGATGGAGCTACTATAAGGTGGGTGCATAACTGGTTGGAAAACCATTTCCAGAGAGTAGTTATCAGTGGCTCACAACCATGCTGGAAGGGCATAATGAGTGGGGTCCTGCAGGGATCGGTTCTGGGTCCAGTTCTGTACAGTATCTTCATCAGTGATTTAGATAATGGCATAAAGAGTACACTTTTAAAATTTGCGGACGATACCAAGCTGGGAGGGGTTGCAAGTACTTTGGAGGATAGGATTAAAATTCAAAATGATCTGGACAAACTGGAGAAATGGTCTGAAGTAAATAGGATGAAATTCAATAAGGACAAATGCAAAGTACTCCATTTAGGAAGGAACAATCAGTTGCACACGTACAGAATGGGAAATGACTGCCTAGGAAGGAGTACTGCGGAAAGGGATCTGGGGATCATAGTGGATCACAAGCTAAATATGAGTCAACAGTGTAACACTGTTACAAAAAATGCAAACATCATTCTGGGATGTATTAGCAGGAGTGTTGTAAGCAAGACACGAAAAGTAATTCCTTTGCGCTACTCCGCGCTGATTAGGCCTCAACTGGAGCACTGTGTCCAGTTCTGGGTGCCACATTTCAGGAAGGATGTTGACAAATTGGAGAAAGTCCAGAGAAGAGCAACACAAACGATTAAAGGTCTAGAAAGCATGACCTATGAGGGAAGATTGAAAAAAATATGGTTTGTTTAGTCTGGAGAAGAGAAGACTGAGAGGGGACATGGTAACAGTTTTCAAGTACATAAAAGGTTGTTAGAAGGAGGAAGGAGAAAAATTATTCTTCTTAACCTCTGAGGATTGGACAAGGATCAATGGGCTTAAATTGCAACAAGGGCGGTTTTAGGTTGAACATTAGTAAACCACTCGTCAGAGTGGCTAAGCACTGGAACAAATTGCCTAGGGAGGTTGTGGAATCTCCATCATTGGAGATTTTTAAGAGCAGGTTAGATAGACACCTGTCAGGGATGGTCTAGATAATACTTAGTGCTGCCATGCGTGCAGGGGACTGGACTAGCTGGCCACTCGAGGTCCCTTCCAGTCCTATGATTCTATGATGTGGATTCTTAGCCACCTTTGAGATCCTTGAGTGAAAAGGCCACACAAGCACTAAGTAGCCACACTGCTATTTCTGTTAAAGCAGTTCTCTTTAGCACAGATGGTAGAGGCCAAATAATAATGGCAAGGGATCTAGTCCCGGCTCCTGGGGGGTGGAGTGGAATCTGACTATCTCTTGTCTGCACCATGTGGGTTTGCTGTAGCTGGAGATCTCCTGGGTTGGGTCAGGATTTGTGCTTGGATGGAATATCATGTGGGTGCTGCAGGAAATGCAGCTGGTGATTTAGAGGCGCTCATTCTGCTGAGTCTGTACTGAATCGACTCTCCACCCACACAGCTAAAGAGCACTGTGAGGTGGAGGTCGAGATGAGTTTTAAAGTCACAGTCCCGACCGCTTGTGGTCAGTAAAGACCCAGTGGTTGGAAGCATGGAAGCCCGGGCAAAAGGAAGATCATTCTAACACTGCTGCCTACCCAAACGAGATCCACCGGTAGTTTCCATGGGATATGTCACTTTCTCCACTTCCTGTCCTGAGTGGCTGGGTAGCACAGCGGTGCTCTGTTAAACAGCTGCTGTGTTTTACCCGAGAGGTGACTGCCTGTGAGTGGCTGGGGAAACATACAGAAAGATGCGATATCAACTCATGCTAACACCCCCCACCACCCATTTCCCAGCAGAAAGCTGAAACCTAAAGGGTGCAAACGGTGGTCATAGTAACTAGACAAAGCTGTTGCCTTCCAACAGAGTCAGATGTAAAATATTTAAGTACCTCGGTTTGAAATGAAAGGGGGAAAAGCCAGGTCCTGGGGTTAATAGAACCTGCTCACTTTATTTCTGTTTATCTAGACTAACATACTTTGCAATGCCCTCCCCCTGCCCGAAGCACAAATAGCTTCTTTTCTGAGCAGTTCCCTTCCACGGTATCGGGGCTGCCATCAAAATACATTCTTGTCGCCTCCCAAAGTGCAACGGTTTGCAAAAGGTCAAGAGTATGGGATTCGTGAGAGCAAAACCAAGCTGCAAACCGGCACTCCATTTATTTTTTTGCCCAGAAAATTGTAAAAACAGGCTGAAATTAGCCAACAGCAACAGAACTCCCTGTCGTCAAAGGATTGATCGTGGAACATGCCCTGCCCACCGGTGCACACAGCTCTCCTGGCCCTTGCAGAGCTGTCGGAGCAGGGAGAGTCGTGGGCAGGTGTGTGTGAGTTATGGAACACTAGCTGAGCCGGGGCGGGCTCTGAGTTACTACTGAGACTTCTTTCCCAGGTGTCTGGCTGCTGGGTCTTGCCCACGTGCTCAGGGTCTAAGTGATCGCCAGATTTGGGGTCAGGAGGGAATATTTGCCCGAGTCAGATTGACAGAGACCCTGGGTGGTTTTCGCCCTCCTCTGCAGCATGGGGCACAGGTCACTTGCAGGTTTAAACTAGTGTAAATGGTGGATTCTCTGTAACTTGAAGTCTTTATACCATGCCTTGAGAGCTTCAGTGTCTCAGCCAGAGGTTAGGGGTCTATCACAGGAGTGGGTGGGTGAAGATCTGTGGCCTGCAGTATGCGGAAGGTCAGACTAGACGATCATGATCCCTTCTGGCCTTAAAGTTTAAGAGACCCAATCCTGCAGCTGAATCAGCGCAGGCTGCTCCTTATACTGCAGGATCAGGGCCTTAGTCAGTGAGGCCAGTGGTTTTCAACCAGGGGTACGTCTTCCCTTGAGGGTACGCAGAGCTCTTCCAGCTCATCTAGATATTTGTCTCATTTTACAACAGGCTACATAAAAAGCAGTAGCAAAGTTAGTACAAACTAACATTTCATACAGACAGTGACTTGTTTCTACTGCTCTGTACACTATACACTGAGATGTAAGTACAATATTTATATTCCAACTGATTTATTGTATAATTATATGATAAACGTGAGAAAGCAAGTCATTTGTCAGTTGCAGTGTGCTGTGACACTTGTGTATTTTTATGTCTGATTTTGTAAGCAAGCCGTTTTTATATGAGGTGAAATTTGGGGGCACAGACGAATCAGACTCCTGAAAGGGGTTCAGTAGTCTGGAAATGTTGAGAGCCACTGAGTTAGGACACCCTGTTTCAGAAATGCTGTGATGAAAACAATCCTTGATCTTCTGACGTTCACACCCATTGTCTGATGAGAGACGTCAGATCCTTGAGAGGATTCTCTGTGGAGATGGGTAGAAGGGCTAGCAAGTCATGGTGCTGTGAACACCAGTGTACTGATTGCTGTTTTATTTTGGTTTTGTTCTTTTAAATACGGGCCTCATTTGTTTGGTGAAACCACAAGCATAGTTGTTAAAAAGGTAACTAACTCTGCTTTCGTTTTACTTAATTTCCTTAATTCCTGAACCCACCCTCTTCGGTTCCGTCATCTTAAAAATACAGGGATCTGTGCACATAAATGCTTTAAAAATCTTGCAGTTATTTCTTTGGAGTAAATGGCATTTATCAAATACAATAATTTGTTGTATTCTTAGGAGGGGAAGTGGGCTTCAATGATAGGAAAGTATGATTTGCCCAACCCTAGTTTAAGGGTTTCCTGGATCCCAGATTTTATCAGGTTTAGTGTCCAAGTTTTGTTCCTAGTTACAGGTTTTGTTCTAGATTCAGATCATTTTTAGCACAGGCTGGACAGATTCCATCATCCTTATCACAGAACCCAGTAAGTCAGCTCTATAGTCACAGCTCTCTAGTGGGAGGCAGTGCGGCCCTGGGGGGAGATTAACAAATACTCAGGGCTCTAGTCCCAATTTGCTGCATCAGTAGGAGTTGTGGGTGCTCGGCAGCTTCTGAAAATTAGCCCCCGCCCATATTTCAAGCTAGCTGGTCCAGAAACAAAAGCATGATTTAAAAGATAGGCCTTAACCCTTTGGTGCCTTGGTTTCACCATTAGTAAAATAGGGACAACATTTCTTACTCACCTTCATCAAAGTGTTTTGAGAAACACAGATGGAAAAATGCTATAGGGAGAAGACACGTTTCCATCTTATTTAGTTTAGAGCTTACAAAACAAATGTTTTGTCCTGTATTTCCTTCCTAAAAATTTAGGTTCCTATATTTCTCAGGTTCCTAAGGGTGGCAAGGAATCATCGGGAGATATGAATGATGGTTGTGGTTCCGAGTGCATCATTTGTCACTTACCTCGTGAATTCCTGGAGGCCTTCCATGGTTTCTGATGGGCTCCGCTCGGTTCTCTTTTGTGCTGTTTTCGGCGTAGTAGTCGCCGTGTTGGTCCCAGGATATCAGAGCTAACACCTTTTATTGGACCAGGTTCTGTCGGTGGAAGTTAGACGTTTACAGGATAGTGCCTCCCCAGCTTGTCTCTCTCGTGTTCTCCTGCTGTTTTGTGTTTTAATGATTTCATTCCCCCGGAGCAGAAGGCCGACGTAGCCAGTTCAGTGGAGTTGGGTTTTATTTGTTTGTGTGCGTTCCGATGGCTTCTGCAGTATTTCAGGCTTGCAGAACTGCTGAGGGAAGTGGAGAGACTGCATGTCCGGGAGCAGCACAGCTCACAGCGTGGCAAGGTGGGGAGTGCCTCGGATTATTTGTCATTGCGGTGTGCGCTCTGGCATCCTCGAGGTGGCCAACAGTGGAAGTGAGAGGTGAAGGGTCCAGGTGGGGGAGGCATGGCTTGAATCCCTCCCAACATGGAGCTCAGAAGGGTTGTGAAGTCACTGATTACCTGGGACGAGTCAGCCTGCCACCAACTCTTCAAGACACGGGGGTACCCAGGCCTCGTGGTTGTGCAGGGGGGGTTAGGGCAGCAAAACCATTCCCTTGTGATGTGTGTGGGGTCAGTGGCTGCAAGTGGGGAGGGGGGGTGGAGTGGGGTGGGGAGAGGACAGAGCCCTAGCTCCTCCCTCAACCAGCCAGGTGCAAAGGAAGCCGCATCCTGAAATTTCACCCCCAGAGCAAGAGGGGTCTGGCGAAGGAATCCTGACTGCCTGAGTCATAATTCCTTCCTGGGTCTCTTCCTAGGCTAGCACAGCTACGGGCCGTCCCTTAGCTGGGCCTGAGCCCAAGGCTTGCTCTGGTCCTGGGGTGAGCTCTTCGGTGCAGGGCCTGCCTTCTTGCTAGACATGTGTACAGCGCCTCGCCTGGCAAGCTCCAGATCCCAGTGCGGGACCTCTTTAGGCACGGCTGTAAAATGAATAGACTGATTTTGCCACTCTCGTTTCATCCTTGCTTTACACTCACTGAGATGGGGGCTCAGTGCTGGGGTGGGGCGGGCTGGAGAAGTCCCGAGACAGAGAGTGTAAATCCACTGAAGTTGCAGTCGGGATGGACGTGGCCTGGGGAACAGCCCCTGAAAGAAGCTGTGTTCTTGTTCAGTTCAGGGTGTCCCACTTCCACCTGAGGGAAGTGCAGTCTGGGTCGTGGACCCATCCCTGGGGGTTGGACCCATCCCTAAGACCTACACTGTCATTTGTTTCCATCTTGGTGTATGGGCTGATATTCGGCCACATTGCTGAGTGGGTCAGGAATAGCTGCAGAGTAACACTTGAAAGAAAGGGTATATGTAGATCACGCAGCCACCTGTTCCCCACATTCCTGGGGTGTGAGCTACCTACCCACGTCAGTAGCCAAGGCATTGCCTCTACCAGGAAATTAATGTTCTGATAGCTGGAATTTCTTCTGTCTCTTTCATTAACCTCTCCCAGAAGTCAGGTCTGATTTTGACTCTCTTTGCCATGAAGAGGGTGCATTAATTCTAAGCGCTGACCCAGCCCTGCTGCCATGAGCCTGTGTCCTGGCGGCTCTCAGTGAGTATCGGGCTCGGTTTCTGCCCCAGGGACGAGGCACGCTCGTGTGGGTGGAGCAGCCTGTGAAAAGTTTTAGTGCTGATGAAACGTTCCAGAGACGTGAGCCATATTCAGAGGGGGGCCAAACTGAAATCAGCCCTGTCACGCCGATGTAACTGACAGCAGAGTTACGCCTCTTACCTTGCCAAACGGCAGCGTAAACTCCCTTCCACTGCGCCGGGGCTTTCCCCCTTGATCTGCCTTGGGGGGCACAGGGCACTCAGTCTGAATGCTCATGGATTCCTCAACCTCTGTGCTGAGCCTCTCCGGGGTGGTGCGGGGGATGGGAAGTTAATGTCAGTGTCACATTTTGGGGTGCAGCCCAGACCAGTCAGGGGCTGTGTCACCGCTTGTCCTGTAACCCTTAAAATGCTCTGCTGTTGCTGCTCCCTCTCTGGATGCTCCCAGCCAGCTGACAAGCCTGCACCGCGGGTCTGTGTTCAGCAACCCTGGTTCAGCAATTCTGACCCCAGCAGCCTGCTTGTTATGTCACAACCACACTCTGGTCTCCACCAGCCTGGGTTACCACTGTCCAAGTGACCCCAACACACCCCCAGGCCTGAATTTCCCCCAGATTTTCTACCTGAACTGTCCTGCCCTCTCCTGGAACGTTCAGAGGCGTAAAAAGCTCCGTCGCTCCTTTAAAGAGACAAAAGCCCGGCAGCACGTTGCTTTAACCGGCATTAACAATCACTTCAGGGCAAACACAGCACTGGGTTGATTTGTGATAAACCAAGATTATTTCATCAAAAGCGATAGGTTTTAAGTGAGTGTAAGTACAAGGGATAAAGACACAATGGTTACAAGCAAATAAAAGTAAAGTACGCTTCCCAGTGGCTAAGACATAACTCAACAAGCTACCACCTTGGTTCTAGGTAGATTTCTTACCAATCTTTTTCTTTCCAGCCATGGCTGACTTTCTCTCAGTCAGGACCTTGCACTTTTTAAGGACATAATTCCAGCACATATCCATAACTCTTCGTATGCACCCCAAACATACATTCCAAGAGCACAGTAATGATCAGTTCCCAGAAACTTCAACCCCCCTGATTGAAAGACCCATTTTTCTCAGTTCACAAGAGCTCTGTCCCCTTGTGTCTGTCCAGTGATGGATGCCAAGATGGCTTCTTCTCTCTCCGAATTGTCCCAAACTCACTGTTTGGTCCCCAGGCTCAGGATGACCTCTCGCTGTTCTTCCGTGCCAGTGGACTTCACATCCCCCATATGTAAATGGGGCTTCCATTGTTTTTGTTCACACCTTGCTTAATTTCACTGGAGACAGGTAGACAGCTCCCTTCTCTCCTGTCTGGGAGGAATCCCATTTCTCTCTTAGTTTGGTCACTGACTTTAAAACATAATATCAGTGAGTATCCATAATTTCTCCTACAGTGTAAATTCATACATTATACAATGATAGTAATCACCAATGTGTCATTAGCTTTCAAAAAAGACCATACTTGATACACTTTTATAATAGTCACGTTGTACACAATCAGTTGAGTCAGTTGCTTGTCATTTGTGGTTCAGAGCCCGGCAAGGTTGCTAGGTTGATGGCTTTGTTTACCTTTTATGTAAATGTATCTTCACTGCCGCTGCCTGGCGACCCGGCTAGTCAGACAAACAAATACACATTCCTTTGTCTAGGACTGACTGGGCTTACACATTGCTTGCCAAACACTTTAAAAGGACATAATTCCAGCAGATATCCATACCTCTTTGTACGCACCCCATACTAACGATCAGTGAGCTATTAGCTTGCCAATGATAGCATACATGACACCGTTTAGATACAGATCAGGACAACAGTGTGTGTGAGGTGTAGCGAGTATGTCAGGCCTGACAACTGCTGCTGACATAGAGTAGTGAGCCACCAATGGGCCTCTGTATCACAGTTAGTTAGCAGGCTGGCTTGCTTACATGGACACCTGTCTTCTACAAACTGGCCTGAGCTATTGAGCCTGCTTCTCCCCTGCCTTGCACCTTATGTGCAAAGTGGGTGAGACTTGGGCCCAGTTACAGGGCAGAGGTTGGGGAGAGGAGCCCTCTCCCCAATTTGCAGAGCGGCTGCTCCCCAATGGCTGACGTATTCCAAAGGATCCACAAAGCCATGGATTCCCTGGCCCCACCCGTCCTTCAGCATGTCCCAGCAGCACCTCTTCCTGTCCCATGCATGCCGCCACACAGCTATCCCCGCAGAGCTGAGCTCCTCATTGCACAGGGGCTGCACATGGGCTGTGGGGCAAACCTCCAGCATGACACAACCTCCCCACTTCCTGGGGAGCCTCTGCTCCTGCTGGGGATAGACTTGCCCTGAAGGGAATAAACTCAGTAGGAGACAGGCAGCGTAGCACAAAGTCCTGTGTGTCCTGTCCCCTGTATGGCAGTGCAGGAAGACAGCTGCTCTGCGGGCCAAGGAGTGTCAGTATTTTTCCTCAGAGGCATCAGCATGGAATAGAAAAGTTCCCTGGGATGTTCTTTCCCCTGTAAGGTACCCGTGTGCTCGAATGACTCCCTGCCAGTAATGGAATGAGACTGCCAGGAGACGTCCTTTCGGGGCACTGAGCCCATGGCCTGGCTGCGTCTTTCTGAAGCGTGTCCCGTTGCTCAGTAAAGCAGAGGCTGGTCCTGTGAACTCAGGCTGTTGTTTTGTTTAATTATTATGGAGGCGCCCGTCTATAGTAGGGTTGGGTTGAGATTTGCAGCCAAAGTGGGTAAATGCATGTGTGCAGTGGAGCCCTATTCCCCTGGAGTCATTTTCTTCTCCGAATACACGCTCTGTAATTGGAGGGTGATGGTAGCCCTGCTATTGCTAGGAGCTGCAGTGAGCTGGGCCTTTAATTTGACAGCGAAAGGAGAGTTTCACGGCGGCGGAGTTCCGCGATCGGATGTCGAACATGACACTCCTCGAGATCCTGGTTTGCTCACTTACAGCTCTCTGTCCATCCCCCCCACACAGTGGTGATAAATTGCAGCGCTGTCGCATATCCAGGGGCATGTGATGACTTCGGAGGCAGGTTTATGGGTCAGTTTAGGACCGCTGCATTATTAGGGAGTGCCTACTTGTGTCCATACACCATCATCGTAGGCGTCCTCGTTTTCTCTGCCCACCTGATTATACAGGGCCAGGTGCCCTCTTGCTCTCCCACCCGCTTGCCAGGTGTGCACCTGCAATCTTGCACCACGTCCATGCCGTCACCCTTTGCAGGGGCCAGATGTGAGGGGAGGCGTGGGAATGTTTGCTTCCGAAAGCTGTTGCAGCACCAGTGTTAGAATTGCTGGAGGCCACTCTCAAGAGTTTGTACCTGCAATGCAGGGGGCATGTGTGCTACAGATGTACCCGGACATGTGTTCCCCTCACCCTCCCGGTACACTCTATAGACTGACAGGTCAAGTCACTGCAGGCCACCTGCTGCAGGGTCCTTCCAGGTAGGGGAGCCCCTTTCTCAAGGATTGCTTCTACTCAGGACAGTTGTTTTCCACTCCTCACCCCCACCGGGAGGGTTCTCCACCCTGACTGACTGCAGTGGGGGTTGAGAGCACTCAGGGCCTTGCAGCATCAAGCCCTATTTGCAGGGAGAAGGATTTGATACCTCGACCTCACAGTGGAAGTGCTGGAAAATGCAATGTCTCTGCCTGGTGTCAAGGAAGCTCCGACCTGATTCTCTCTGGTCCCGCACCTCACACCAGTGCAAAGTAGGTTCTGACCGCTCCCCTTTGGAGGGGGTAGCACCTGGCCCAGGTACGAACGGCTGCACAAGGTGCAGGGCCGGGGAGAATCAGGGCCCCTGCATACAAGCACAGCTCCTGGCTCTGCTGTAGAAGTCCCCAGTTTTTGTGGGTTCAGTAAAGCTTGCCGGTATGTTGTGCTGTGGCTCCAGTCATGATGATACACTGATTGAAACCAACCACTTACCACACCGTTAATCTCGACTCATTGCTGCCCCCAGTTACTGGAGTGGGAGAGAACAATTATCCTCTCTCTGTTTCCCATCTCTCCCAGGGTTCGCTGCTGACGCCTGTCACCATAGCAATCTGCACTGGGTGCACTGATGGATTTTCTTGATACGCTCATATAAACGGTCACTAACGCTGTGGTTTGACACTAGCTCTTTTCCTGGTGTGTGGCTGTTATTTAGTTTTAACAAGTGTTCTGGAATCATCACTTTTTAGGGGAGGGGAGGGTGAGAGTGATTTCTGTGATGGCACTTTGAAGTTGCAGTTAATTTAAGTAAATTAGAAGCCGTTTACGCTCTGACATGAATGGTAGTTTTGGTGTGTTAAGGAGCTGGGAGCTGCCTGGGTGAGTCATAAATCAACCACCCCTTCTGACAGCTGCAGCCTGAATGGAGGAAAATGAGAATAATGGAATGTGTAAGTTCCAGGGTAAAATGTTTAATTGCCACAAACAAATGTTTAAAAAACATTTCGGTGAGTTGTGCTCCCGAGATGTAATGCAGGGCTCGGAGTGTTTGCCGTCACATCCTTGGCAAAACTGTTTCATGGACACAAAGGATATTCAGTGTCCTCCCAGTGCCGATGAGCGGTGGAAATGCTCCCCTTTGCTGGATGAATGTTCTTTGCCGAGCAACAGGTTTCAGGAAAGGCCGGTTTGAAATCCTGCATTTGGAATCTTTGATAATATTGCTCCATTTTCCCCTCCACTGAATTCAGACACAGACTTTCAGCCAGAGTACTTTTGTTCTTGCTTCTTTGCTCTTTTTCTAGACAGAACTCCGTCTCCATTGAGAGCACACACAGTGTCTCTCTCCTCTTGAACAGTCTGCACTTTGCCGCACACAATGGCTGTCTGTCCATGGAGGCAGCAGATTCCTTAGGTATTTAAAGTTTTCAGTGCACAGAAAACAAACGCTTAACAGTTTCATAGTCCAAGACGCAACAAATACAGAGTGCACTATCCAGGTGCTGTATTGAGGACAGTGTTGGAATTGCAAGATATCACTTTAAGAGTGTGTATGTGGGTGGGGGAGGAGCTGGGGGAAAAAGACAGATTAAAGTAAGGTAGGGTAGTCGAGCCTCTGCTTTTAGAGAGCAGCCTGCTTTGTCTCTTTCTGTTTTGGGTTCTTGTGTATTGTTGCTCTGAAGTCTAAGGCGTAAGTAGTGTTACTCTGCAACCTTCCAGCAGAAATATTTATATGTTTTATCTACTTTCTGAGTGTGTGCGCTATGAGCATAAATGCTCAGGACAGAGATCATAAGAACATAAGAATGGCCATACTGGGCCAGACCAAAGGTCCATCCAGCCCAGTATCCTGTCTACCGACAGTGGCCAATGCCAGGTGCCCCAGAGAGAGTGAACCTAACAGGTAATGATCAAGTGATCTCTCTCCTGCCATCCATCTCCACTCTCTAACAAACAGAGGCCAGGGACACCATTCCTTACCCATCCTGGCTAATAGCCATTAATGGACTTAACCTCCATGAATTTATCCAGTTCTCTTTTAAACCCTGTTATAGTCCTAGCCTTCACAACCTCCTCACGCAAGGAGTTCCACAGGTTAACTGTGCGCTGAGTGAAGAAGAACTTCCTTTTATTTGTTTTAAACCTGCTACCCATTAATTCCATTTGGTGGCCCGTAGTTCTTATATTACGGGAACAAGCAAATAACTTTTCCTTATTCACTTTCTCCACACCACTCATGATTTTATATACCTCTGTCATATCCCCCCTTTGCCTCCTCTTTTCCAAACTGAAAACTCCTGGCCTCTTTAATCTCTCCTCATATGGGACCAGTTCCAAACCCCTAATCATTTTAGTTGCCCTTTTCTGCATCTTTTCTAATGCCAATATATCTTTTTTGAGATGCGGGGACCACATCTGTACGCAGTATTTAAGATGTGGCCTTACCATGGATTTATATAAGGGCAATAAGATATTCTCCGTCTTATTCTCTATCCCTTTTTAAATGATTCCTAACATCCCTTTTGCTTTTTTGACTGCCCCTGCACAC
Source organism: Natator depressus (assembly GCF_965152275.1). Lineage (NCBI taxonomy): Eukaryota > Metazoa > Chordata > Testudines > Cheloniidae > Natator > Natator depressus. Next base: position 2,778,123 of record NC_134242.1, read on the forward strand.
TGCGTGGATGCCTTCAGAGAACTATCCACAATGACTCCAAGATCTTTCTCCTGATTAGTTGTAGCTAAATTAGCCCCCATCATATTGTGTATATATAGTTGGGGTTATTTTTTCCAATGTGCATTACTTTATATTTATCCACATTAAATTTCATTTGCCATTTTGTTGCCCAATCACTTAGTTTGGTGAGATCTTTTTGATGTTCTTCACAGTCTGCTTTGGTCTTGACTATCTTGAGCAGTTTAATATCATCTGCAAACTTTGCCACCTCACAGTTTACCCCTTTCTCCAGATCATTTATGAATAAGTTGAATAGGACTGGTCCTAGGACTGACCCTTGGGGAACACCACTAGTTACCCCTCTCCATTCTGAAAATTTACCATTTATTCCTACCCTTTGTTCCCTGTCTTTTAACCAGCTCTCAATCCATGAAAGGATCTTTCTTCCCTCTTAGCCCATCTTATCTTATCCCCCTCTTATCGCTTCACCCACCACTGAAATGCAGACACCTTCGGGGCAGAATTTAGCACCAGCCAGATGAGCCAGAGGGGTTACTTAGGGCATGGCTACACTTGCAGATGTAGAGCGCCGTGAGTTAAGCCTGCCTTCGCAGAGCGCAGTAGGGAAAGCGCTGCAGTCTGTCCACACTGACAGCTTGCAGTGCACTGGCGTGGCCACATTTGCGGTACTTGCAGCGCCATTGGGAGCGGTGCATTGTGGGAAGCTATCCCGGCATGCAAGTGACTGCAACATGCTTTTCAAATGGGTGTGGGTGGTGGAGTGTGACAGGGAGTGTGTTGTATGTATGTGAGGGGAGAGACAGTGGGTTTTTGGGGTGCTTAGAGTGTGTCAGCATGCTGTCTTGTAAGTTCAGACTCCCCTCCTCCCTGCCTCTCTCTCACTCACTCAAAGCAAACAGTAAATGTTTGCTTTTCCTTAGAGCTGGTAAGCAGCTGGCTTCTCCGAAACGGCACTTTCAACGGGCATTTCCGCATTCCTGCAGCCGATTTCACAACAATGACAAGAGTGGCCACTTGACTTAAGGGGATTATGGGACGTTTCCAGAGGCTGATCAGAGCGCAGTAATGCAACAGCTCGTCCACACTGGCACTGCGGCGCTCCAGCGGGGGCGCAGCAAACGTTATTCCACTCGCTGAGGTGCAGACCAGCTGCGCTGTAGCCGCGGAGTCAGAGCGCTCTACGTGCCTTGCCAGTGTGGACGGGGAGTCAGTTAGGGCCCCTGGGGCTGCTTATTGCACTGTAACTTGCAAGTGTAGCCAAGCCCTTAGTGATGTTAGCATCACATATGAATCACCAAGACTCCTTGGGACCAATGGTTCAAATCCCAGAAAGGGCGACTTAACCCTTCATCTTCCTGAGCTAGAAACTGACTTCCATGCAGTTTACTGTATGGGGTGGTGGTGGTTGGGTGACTCCTATAACCAGGGTCCTGTCACCTCTGCTTGGATATTGGACCACTAAGTGATGTGGAGCCTGATTCACCTCTTTCCCCCAATGCAATAGCACGGAGTTGTGATGAGAGAAGCTGTTTGAGCTGGCAGGGAATGGGGTTCCTGGCATTGTGTCCTCTGTGATGGAAGTTCAGCGGGTGCTCAGATCCCCAGCATGGTCCTGCAGAGCTCAGATTAGTTAACCTTAAGGGCACACATCAAGGGGCATCTGTTGTTCTGGGAGGACTGGGCTGAGCTGGTTTGGGGGGATTGGCAGTGGAGTGGTGTTCCTTGTCCCCGGAGTTATTCTCTTGTGTATGAGCTTGTCTTGTACTAATGGCTGTGGGCTGTGATTTGCTATCGCCATCTGGGTGTTGTTATACAGTGGCCTGGTTGAGCGTCCTTCTCTTTGTATTAAACACAGTTATCTTCCTTATGTTTTCTAGTTCGTACAGTTCCCACTGTTCGGGTAGATTCTGTATTCAACTTCAATTAATAGAGAAATCCAATATGTACAAATCAGAGATCCAGTGGCATTTTCCATAAGAGGAAGTGTTTGCCCCAGTGTCACTGGTCAGAGTTCTTACTCTCTTCCCCACTGGTGGATGGGTTAGACAGATCAAGGCTTTGTTTGCTATGGCCATGGTGGGGGGGCAAAGGGGGCACCACAGACGATCCCTTTGGGGTTCTCCGCCAGCACTGATGCTCTCTTTCACCTCTGCTTTTAGAGAGCAGCCTGCTTTGTCTCTTTCTGTTTTGGGTTCTCATGGGCACATGAAGTGAAGGATTCTGGCCAGCAGCTGGAGAGGAGTGCAAAGTGTGTGTGTGTGTGGGAGGGTGGGGGGGTGCTGATCCCTGTGCATCTGTAGAAGAGCAGCCAAAATATGGCCCTTAGTTTTGGTGTCCTAAAGTGCAGCAGCCCTACTGATAGCATATGGTCAAGAGTCTCCCTTCGCTCACTGCACAGAAATCCCGTTGCCTTCTCTGGGATTCCCATGCACTCAAGGAGGGCAGGGAACCCTAAATATAGACTAATGCACTGATAGGAAACTGACAGCTGTACAGGGCAGTCACCTGATCATGGGGCTCTGAGAACCAGCAGACAGGCTGGTGAGCACCACACGCAGTGGGTGAGGGATGGGGTTAAACGAGACCCGTAGCACTGACAGACTGCAATATTCTCAATGCTTGTGAGAGGGGGTAAGGCTGATGTAGGTGAAGTCTCTTATCTAATGGGAGACCCCAGAGCTGTGTAAACCAAACATGTCAGTGTGATCTAGTGGGTAGGGTGCTGGGTTGGGTCTGAGGAGACCTGGATTCTGTTCCTGACCTGTTAGGGGACCTTGGGAAAGTCCCTTCCCCTCTCTGTGATCCTGTTTTTCCTCCTGCCCTCTTTGTCTCTTGACTAGTTCGAGTGTAAGATTTTCAGAGTGGGACTCTCTCCATGTGTGTGTACAGCGCCTAGCACAATGGGGCTCCAGTCTGAGTGGGTGCTACTGTAATACACATAATTAATAATGGTGCATCTGGAGGCAGAGTGGGCTCTGTGCCTTGTGTTTACTCTCGGTAACAGAGCACCTGTCTTGGTCATTAAGGGCTATTACTTCAGCATCGACACTTGCCATTTCAAAGTGTTTCAAACAGTCGCTCCACAAAGGTGTACACTGCCTTCCTTTTAATGAGAACATTGCTAAGTCTCTGCTGCCCTATCCATGGTTTGGTCTTTATGGGGTTTCTTCCCTGTCGCACTCTGATCTGAATCCAGGTGTTCGTTTCAGAGAGTTTCTCAAATCTATTCCATCGATACAGTGAAATAAGGGGAGGTAAAGTTTGTCTTTTTAAATGCATTTGCTTTGCCGCACTAGAGCATGAGTGCTGCAAGCCAAGTCACTGAGGAGCATGTTTTGGCCACATCAATCCCATTCCATTTTCACAGAGCAGGAAAGCGGATCTGGAAGCAAAACAGAAGGGTGTGCAGAGTTGTGCAGCTCAGTGATAGGAAAGGATTTTGTGCTGAAGTGTGTTGTCCCTTTTAAGAGCAGGGAAAGCTGGGAACCCCCGCGCCAGGGTATAAAATAAGAGACCTGAGAGAGGAAAGTCAACTTCAGTTCAGGCCCTGGGGAAAGCATGAGCTGCGGTAAGGAACCTAATTAGGGGAGCCCTTTTGGAGGTAGGCATGGTGTGTGCTTGGATTTTGTTCTTAGTACTGTATGTTTCGTTTAGTGCTTGTAACTTGGGGCAATATTGTTGAAGGAGCTTTGGACAAATAAGAGAATTACAATATTAAGCCTAAAAGAAAAGGAGTACTAGTGGCACCTTAGAGACTAACCAATTTATTTGAGCATAAGCTTTCGTGAGCTACAGCTCACTTCATCGTAGCTCACGAAAGCTTATGCTCAAATAAACTGGTTAGTCTCTAAGGTGCCAGCAGTACTCCTTTTCTTTTTGCAAATATAGACTAACATGGCGGCTACTCTGAAACCTGTCAATATTAAGCCTATGTTTGATTGTGCAGTTTTTAAATCACATCACCAGCCTGGCCAGAGTTGAAGGATCTTTCGGTATCCTTTCCTCTCGCGAAACTCCCAGACCGTCTCATGTTGTTTTATTGTCTGACACATGAGCTGCCTCTTGCTCTGATTTATTCAGACATTTCCCCCACCTTAATTGGATGATGTGCTGCCTTTGATGTATTTCCCACGAACGAACAGTCTTTCCTGAAAATTACTGCCGCGTAAGGGGCAGCGGCACTCGAGAAAGCTGCAATACAATTACCTGTTCAATCTTTGTTGCTGTAAGAGGAAACGACACCGAAATATATGGCCAAATTCAGGTTCACACAAGCAGGGAGTCTGCTTAAAACCAGGGGCTGCAGTTTGCCTTTGGGCCAGCAGCTCCAATCCATTCCCTGGATGCTAGTAACTGGTGCAGTTACCATCTGATGGCTGTTTGATGACCTGTGCCAAAGAAGTGGGTGGTCATATCCTGGCTCCCAGTTAAAATGTCCTTAACTCTCCCCGTCTCCTCTGCTGGCGTCCTCAGTAGATAGGTCAACCAACAAAGGGTCCGTTCAGCCTGCCTGCCTTCCACAGTTGGGGCTGTTGCCCCCAGATCATGCTTGTGATGCCTTGGCCAGGCCACATGGGGGAGCCAGCACTAGCTAGAGCTACTTACACCTGTTCTGTAGTCAGGTAGTCAGACAGAAGCTTTCTGTGCCCGGGGCTGTTAAATCAGCGGGAGGCAGGTGTGAGTAATGATGAGTAAACTGCAAGAAATCCAAGAGCTTTCAAACAGAAGGGGAGAGACTCAGTGTGGGACTCAGAGGTCACCCTCTGTCTCATCCCATGCTAACATATTCCTAAGCCCCCCCCCCCCCTCCAAAAAACTATTCTGGGTTGTGGGGAGAATCTCCCTAAGAGAATACCAAGCTTATGCGTGTTGTGTGCAGGTCTGAGCATTCAGGGGTTTAGGATTTAGTTCAGGTGTAAACATCCGAAGGTCCAGATGCCTACCTGAGACGTAACCGGGCTGATCAAAATCCCACTGCTTCACTGAGAAGCTCCAACCCAAACATAGCGTGCGAAAGCCACAGTGCAGATGGCAGCTCTGGAATGTGCCAGGCAGGGTTTCCCCTCGTGTATAGAACGTGCCCCCTGTGACGGGAGGTCCTTCTCCGCCCGCGTATGTCAGAGGAAACCAGAAAGCAAAGGCAACCCAAGGAACGCCATGGTGATCAGATTTTATTAGGGCTGTGAGAAACTTGGCAACTTTTGTTGGCAGCTTAGTTCTTTTCAGTTTTCTGTGAATTTGGGGATTGGGCTGGACCCAAAAACTCCAGCTAAAACTCAGCTGATGGGGAAACGGACCCATCTCATTACCACTCAAAACCATAAATCAGCCCAAACCGACTCCAAACTAGGCCAGGATTGGCCAGAAAGCTCATAAATGTTGAACCTTGAGCCAAGCTTGACATAAGGTTTGTCAGATTTGTAATGAGACTAGGAATCAGGGGCACTTGTCTCTGATATTACTGCAGTGACACATGTACCTGACAATATAATGGTGTCCCCATTTGCAGCATGAGGTAATGGGTAACTGGTGGTCTAGGGACATCGTTCTGGCAAACTCTAAACACCACGGTATAATTTTTTAATGATCATCTTCTTCCTACCTCTTTCTCAGAGGAGCACCAGCATTATACCAAGGAACCCTGCCTAGAATTAACATTCCACAGTCACTCTGTTAAGCACAGTGGCGTAGAAGATCACGTTCACCAGTTCTAAAATGCCATTCCTGCCGCAAACTATAAAATGATGCTTTTCTCTTCTTGAATTGGCAACATGGTTTTAAGCTGAGCCCTTTCACACTAACTCTCTGCTCCTGCTGTCCTCCTGCATTCAGAGCTCCCAGAGATGTCCACGCGCACACTGTCTGCAAAAGGAATGCAGTGTCTCTGGGCTCTTCGTGTCATTCTCAAAGGAAATTTGTACAGCCCAGTGGTAAACTGTTGGAAACAGGGGCTCCTGATGGAAACACTGACACAGCCTGACCAGAGTTATATAATGGCTTATTAAACAATCTCACTCGGTGCATCAAAGTCATGAAACTGATTACATCATGATATACTGCACTGGGGATATTTCCTATTAAGTCACTAGTAACTTGCTTTTATTCATATTAATTTATAATCATATTATTAATATAATTTTATTAACTCCGTACATTATTTCTAAACCAGCTTTTCTGGTAAAGAGATGGTATGTCAGCGGTTCTCAAACTTCCTTGCACCACGACCCCCTTCTGTCAACGAAAATTACTACATGACCCCAGGAGTGGGAACCAAAGCCCGAGTTTGCTGCCCCGGGTTAGAATCATAGAATATCAGGGTTGGAAGGGACCTCAGGAGGTCATCTAGTCCAACTCCCTGCTCAAAGCCGGACCAATCCCCAGTTTTTGCCCTGATCTCTAAATGGCCCCCTCAAGGATTGAACTCACAACCCTGGGGGCATGTAACCTGAGCCCTGCTGCCCAGAGCTGAAGCCCTCGGAATTTGGCTTTGGCCCCACATAGTGGGGCTCGGGCTTCAGCTTTGGACCTGGGCCCCAGCAAATCTAATGCCAGCCCTGGTGACCCAATTAAAATGGGGTCCCGACCCACAATTTGAGAGCCCCTGTGGTTTATTCATGATGGAATAGTCTAAAGGGTTCATTGGCACTTGCTTAGGAGGATGTATATGACTTGCAATAAGGCAGCTCTTCTAAATGAATTTTCTTAAATTCTTAACCCTGTACTATACTATTGGTGTATTTTCTATTTACCTACTCGCCTGAGCTCCATTTTATATGCCTGCTTTACAATCCAACGTGCAAGGAACCACAGGAAGTTATCTACCAGAATCCTGGTTTATTTACTTAGGAGTTTACAGTAGCTGAGCAACTGACGTCTCTTGCCACTTCTGGTATATTTTGTGTATCTAATACTTATTATTATCTTTGTAGAACCCCAGCTGAAAGGAATTGTGACAAGGTTATTCAGCCAGCAGGAATACTTCTTGCAGATGCACCCAGATGGTACGATTGATGGGACCAAGGACGAAAACAGCGACTACAGTAAGGAAAATTAGCCTTCTTTGCAACCCGATGATAAATGAAATGCATCACCTAGTGGGTCTCACTTGTAAGCCTTCATTTTTGAAAAGATCAAATTAGGAAGAAGCCAGCTGCTCTCAGCCGTTTATTTCCATCGGCGCTTCCCCTTTAAATCTCTCCTTTATTGTTTTCACACATTGTTGTTTTTTCCCCCCCGCCTCTCTCTAACGCTACACCAACCATCTGGGGTGTGGAGAAGAATAAAAACGCGTGGTTTGAATTCTCGCCAGAAGAGAGAGGAGTGATATTTGCGCAGATGCTATGCATGTGGGAGAAGGATGTAGGGATTGTTTCCTTCAGGGATAAAAGGAAAGTGATCTTCAAGGAAAACATCTAAAACCTAACTAGACTTAGGAACCCAGGAATTGCCAGACTGGATCAGACCAAGAATCTGTCCGTTCCAGTACCCCATCTCTGACCATGGCCGTTATCAGCTGCTTCTGAAGAGACCCTGCAGTGGGCAGTGATGAGACAACCTGTCTCCAGGGAAGTTTCCTCTGAGAACCTCCCACTCAGAGGCTGGCAGAAGTTACCCAAACCCTTCAATAGATGGCAAGGTCCGGGGCCAAGTTTGATGCTGAATTTTTTCATGCAGCAGTCAGCAAGCCGCTGTCATTGGCGGGAGACCACGCTGGATGTCAGCACTCCCCAGTGGCCCATTGCCCTCTGCAAGAAAGGGCACAAAACATTTTTGTCCTGGGAGGTGCTGGGTGCCCTCAGCTTCCGTTGGGACCACTCTGAAGGATTAGGCCCCGGAGGAGATGCAAAGTGCCATCTGTGGCATCAGCTCTGCCCTCTCTGTGGGACTCAGGAGCCCTTCTGAGAGGGCAACACAGATGGCTCTCACTGACTGCATCAGCTAGGGCAGGGCTGAACCTTGTCCCCGTGCTGGGAGTCTGAAATCTGCAGGAGTGTTCGCAGAAGGATGTCACGGCTGGCACATTCCCAAAGGGACGGGAGTTCTCAGTTGTTAATAGTCGGAGCAGAAGCTGATCTTTGAGGGGGGCTCGACAAAGATAAAGTCCCCCACATTGCAGCTGGGAGGGTGCTTCCCAGGGCAGGCAGACACATGTACTGGCTGTGCTTGAACCGGTGCGCTGAAAATAGCCGGATAGCTCGGGGTAGCCTGGACAGCGGTTTGGGCTAGCCACCCACATACGTGCCCGGGGACCCAGGCCTGTTTGTCCTTGGGTGGCTAGCCCGAGCGGCCATGCACGCTATCCCCGCTTACGCTGCTACTTTGAGCGTGCTAGCCTGAGCAGCGCTAGGATGCCTCGGTCTCCCCGCGCCGGGAAGCACGTGTCCAGCAGCAGTGTAGACGTACTCTTATGGAGGGATAATCCAGTCTGCTTAATCCGGGGATCAATCCTGTCATCCTTCCTCAGACAGAACTCCTAGCGAACCCCCTGGAGGCCCTTCCTGAGTAAAGACTGCAGGGTTGGAGCTGTCAGTGGGGCCTGTTGGCTCCAATACTGGCTAGGCAGCAGTTCCACAGGCAGCCTCCTGGGGGCAGCGGGGAGCCCTCAGACTAGAGCACCGTTTGAATAGCAGTCGGTGACGTGACGCTGTGCCCAAAACGGCGACGGGTCGGCAGGGTCACCGTGGCAGGAGTAGCACGTTTAACACGAGTAGGGCACTTATTCTCCTCCGTTCAGCCACGGTTCGAGCACAGCCAGAGTCCTACCTTCTGCTTCGGGAGCCAGGTCATGGGGTGATGCTGGCAGAGGCCAGCAGCTGAAATAACGGAAGGTTTGGGAAACATCCCTTATTGAAAACAAAGAACCCCCCCTGCCCCCAATCCAAAGGCTGTACCCAGCAGTAGCTCGCTGTAAGGGATAGGGCCCGATTCTGCTCTCTCACTGGGGTTTTACCACTGTGTAGGGCCTTTGATTTCAGGGAAGCTCCTCCTGCCTTACATCAGAGGATGAAAGAGATGAAACACTCAGGTCCTTAGGGTTTTGTAGCCACTGCCGTACAATGCGAATAGGACTGAGAAGTGAAGAGGCTGGTCCTGCAGCCCGTACTTGCAAGCAGCCCAGACTCATGGGAGGACATCAGTGGGTCTGCTCGTGTGAGCAAGGACTACTCCCGTGAGTAAGGGTTGCAGGATTGGGCCCTGTGACTTATGGGAGAGGTTAAGGCAATTAGGTATCTCAGTCAGGGGAAAAGAAGGCTCAGAAGGCATATCCGTCATCACACATGCCCAGGACTGGGAGAGAAGACGGGGATTAATTGTTCTCATCAGTCAGTGAGGATGGGACAAGAAAATAAGGGGTAAAACTGAAACTCAGATGAATCTAGGTAAATGTTGGAGAGCTGCCCTGCAGTGGCCCAGACTGGCAAGGGAGACCGCACTGATGGTACTCCTGCTGTGCAGAGGGCCGGACCAGGGTTTAGGCCCAGATAGTCAGCAATGACCGCTAATTTTGAGTGCCCAGTTTGAGACAAGGTGGGACTGATTCTCCGAGGTGCTGAGCACTCGCAGCTCCCTTTGAAGTCCAGCAGGAGCCATGGGTGTTCAGCACCCTTGACAATCAAGCTGGACACCCAAACCTTGTGGGCGCTTCAGAAAATCTGGGTCACGTAATGGGACTGGCGCGGTGCTTGGCGGCCTGTGCCTCTTCTGCTCAGGGCTGAAGTTCACACTGTAGGAGACAAAACGCACACCCGTATCCAAAGCGTGGTGCCTGATTCACTCTCACCTGGCAGGATGCGGGGGGACAATCGACATGGACGCTGCACGGAGTCTGTAATTGAAACACGTACAGGAACGCGATGTGCCATACATCACCACTTTGCATTTTGTTGGGGCAAGCTGATTAGCCTTAGCAAAGGGAGCTGATTTTACATGGAATATACTATGTGGGTTTACTCTGGCAAGATAAACATTTAAAATGAAACGAGACACGTCCCTTCTACACGTCCGATGTAATTAAAACTTGTAATGAAAATCCAGTTATTTAAATAAGAGGGACTGCTAATATTTAAACTATTTTAAAATTAATTGATCTATCTGGTGCCACTTCGTGTTTCTGTTCCTGGGGAAACAGGAGGTTGGGGTGTTTTTTTTGGTTTTTTTTTAATACAGTTAGAAGCCAAGATCAAGCTCCATTTGAACCGGCATCCAGCAAAACAACACTTAGTGCATCTGCTGCCGAGGCCATGGGGCTAAAGTGACGCCATCGAGCTAAAAGTCGTGGGATAGATTCTTTTCACACTGACACTGGTGTAAATCAAAAGTGTTTCCATTGAAGCCAGTGGGGTTACCCCAAATATAAGAAGAGAACCTAGGCCCAGATCTGTGTTATGATATCATCGTGTTATTACCCTGAATTTGGTCAGCAGGATTGGTAGGGTCACCTCTCACCATTTATGCAGTGTTGATTTTTTTTTCCCTTTGCTTGGCATAATCTTTTAGTAGACTGATCAATATCGCTCTCTGGGCCTGGTTCATGACTCCAGGACCTCAGTTCTGTATCCGAACTGTTTTACCCATTGATATGCCAGCATAATTCCGCTGTAACAGAGGGGTGAATGAGATCCCCTGCATAGTGTATTCCATGTAAATGCTTTTTCTTGCACTCACAGGACCAAACCCCCAGCTGGTGTAGATCAGCATGGATCCTTTGATTGATCTACTCCCGTTCATACCAGCTGAGAATCTGGGTCACACAACGGGCCTCATTCTTGTCTCAGTCCACTTTTCCACTTGTCTAAATTATTTGAGCTAGATCCTCAAGTGGGGTAAATCAGCATAGCTCCATTGATGCCAATGGGGTAACTGCCTCGCTGACTTCCCCTGGCTTACTCCAGTCTGAAAGGAGAATCGGGCCCAATGACTTCAACAGGACTGCTTCCAGTCTGCCTGGCCGTGCTGGGATTTTCAGTTTCAAATCCTTGTTCTGGACTGATACGAAGGTAAAAAATCTCTAGCTTCTTACCCTGAATATAAACACATTTGAGTCACAAAAACAGTCTTGAGGCCCGCCTGGCATCCTGTGCTCTTGTAGGAATTCCTTCCAGAACAGCTCTGCCACCTCCCTTTCCCCGGATTTGCCCACCTGCTGTGTAATCCCGTGGTGCCTTTACACGGAATAGTATATGATTTACCCTGTGGGTGGGGGCTGGCCCTTGGGGAGTGGGAGGGAATTATTCAAAACACTGATAGGTTTCTGTGGGGATAGTCTGGCTTATTGATCTTGGGTGCTGTCCCTCAAAAGAATGGTCTGCGAGGCAAGTTTTCTATGTAAAACGAATTAGCTGTAGGGAGTGAATAATGACGGCCGTTTGCTTTCATTATCTGTAGTGATATGCTCCATTTTTCAGTTTTTTAAAAAAGGGGAGCGGTGGGGGGTTGCTTATAAATAGACTTGTTAATTAAACGAGGCTTTGGAGCATCGCTGTTGTACCAAAGGTCTGGCAATAAAAACTTGCCTCGATAAGGGAATGGCTCACGAGGAGCCTGCATGAAGGGTTTGCCCGACACTGAGGTAGTTACACCAGTGAGAAGTGAACAGGCAAACCGGCACCAATCCCGAGCATGGTGACTTCAGCATCACCTTAGACCCTGGCTGCACTTTAGACGCTGACTTCCACCGAAGTCCTCTCGCTCCAGGAAACCACTCAAACATGTGCCGTCACTGCAGTGGGATTCCAGCACGAACTTTTCAGATGTGGGGCTGGTAGGCTGGATTGCTGAGACGGGGCTGCATCCAGCAGCATGTCTTTAGTGCCTGTTTTCCCACTGAAAGAGGGCTATCCCCCCGACCCTTTAGGCAGACCTAGGCGAGTGCCGTCGTGGCGTACCTGGCCTTCCCATAATGCTTCAAATAATTCCCAGATGCCGTGGGCCTCATTTGTCTCTCATTCAGCTGTGCAACTCCAGTGACCTTCTGTGGAGTTACCCCTTGCTTGCACTAGGGTGTGTGAGAGGAGGTCATTGAAAACTGTCTCTCTGGCAAAACAGTCTAAACAAGCGCCCTCTCTGCAGCTGGCTCCCGGGTCTCGTGTGGAAAAGACTCTGGGGTTTATGGCGTGTTGTTGTACTTGTTTTCTCCTGGTGCAGCTGAAGCCAGGCGTCCTACCCAGCACGTGTGCATGCAAGCAGTCTCTTTGGTAAACTTAATCTGACGTGGGTCTGAATTATTCCACTCTGTTAAACCAGGGTTAGCACTAACAGTCTGTGTCGCAATAACACTGAATCATTAGCATGCTGGGGCATAGGTGGCTCCCAAGAGAGAAGGGGGCAGGGCAGTGGGAGGTGAAAAAGATGATTGGCATCTGGATATCACCTTTCATCCAAAGTCCCCACTGTGCTGTGCTCACTTTACAAAGTGATTTACTAGCTGTACAATTATATCAATTATCTGTAAAATAAATTGAATGATTAGGTATACTTATGTCAATAGCTAGGCAATAAACTGCAAAGCCATGTGATAAAAGGCATGCTGTTGATCATTGAGCACCTCCCCTGCTTTCTACCCACTGATACATCCCCCCGGAGACTAATTTGAACATTCCAAACCCTTTGAGAAACTTCAGACAGACGCCTTTTGAATGAATGAGTGAATAAATATAAAACAAGCTACCAGTGAAGTGTTTGCTAATTCGTCTCCCCACTGCCCCCATAATTACCCTAGTCCAAGGTTTAGGAGAGTCAGTACTAACTCCCACAAAAGTGATGTGTGTAAGATCTGATATTTTCTCACTCCTCCAGGCAAACAGGTGGGAGGAGTTCTATACTCCTGGAGAGGGACAATCCCTAACTTGGACTCGTTCCTGGCAGGAGAAGGTCATGAGACACTGGGCAGTATCTATGTGGTTCTGGAAAAGCTAGACTGAGCCACTGGTAGAGGTTTCTGAAATGTTGCTGGTTAGTGGGGAGAGGCAGTGTGGTCTAATGGACAGGGCACCCGGCAGTCATTCAGAAGACCTGGGTTCTGTTGTTAGCTCTTCGGCTGACCTCCTGTAAGATCCTTGAGCAAATCACTTCACCTCTCTGTGGTTCTATGTTCTCTCCCAGCCTCTGTCTTGTCTATCTAGACTGTAAGCTTTCTGGGGCGGAGACTGGCTTTTACTGTGCATAGAGTAGCACCTACAGACCCCAACTACAGCACCATGGGGCCCTGATCTCAGCTGGGGTATCTCAGTGCTGCCCCTATTACAGGTAGCAATAGTAGAAACAATTAATGCATCAACATTTCATATAATAATGCCAGCAGCCTTTCCGATCCTGTTACGTTACAAATAATAGCAAAAATGCCATCGTGCGTGAGAGAGAGGTCGCCTCTCTGAGTCCGAGTGGCTGTGTGGCATCCAGCAATAGTTACCTTTTGTAGCATATTGGGGAGGAAGTGGCTGCGATGCTTAAATCAATAGGATGGCAGTAAAATGGGGCATTGAAGGGTCTTGTCCTTTCCTGCTGCCTGGCACCACTTCCAGAAGGCACAGAGGACTCAGATCATGGAGACACCGGAGTCCAGGTTGGCTCCTCCTGAGAGTCTTTATTCCTTGGCTAGCAGTGACCAGATGGATGATGGGCTGCAGGTTTCTGGGATACAGTGAGAACTGGAACTTTTACAACCCACCCTGAGGTGACCCTTGAAAGCAAGTTACAGACTTTTCCCTGTACTTCAAATCCCTGGAGATGTTTGTAACTCTGCTTCTTGTGTAAAGGGGTGAGGGGCACTAGCTGCCAATGAAAACAGGGAACATGGGCCACATGGAAAGGTGACCTTCAGTAACAGTTGCTTTCTCCTGTTCTTCTTCCAACTGCAGCCCTCTTCAATCTAATTCCCGTGGGCCTTCGTGTGGTGGCGATCCAGGGGGTGAAGGCAGGTCTCTACGTCGCCATGAATGGCGAGGGATATCTCTACAGCTCAGTAAGTACATTGCCCGGTTTGGTGATTTCAGAGCTGGTTTTTGAGCGCATTGCTATGTTGAGAACACTTCGGACAACCTGGCACAGTAGGAGCTCGCATAAGGTCCACTGTCAAATAGACTCTTCCCTGTCTTTAGCGACTACCTCCAGCTATCTCCATGTAGTCTCAGGGCAGTATTCTTCGACCTTTAGTTGAAGGCACACATCTGTTTGCGCCTTTGGACGGTCACTTAACTCAGGACTTGCTGTGTTAGGTTACTGAATCTGCTGGATCTGATCTGGTTTTACATCAGTGCGACCACACATTGCCTTCACAGAGATACCCCGATATACACCAGTGTACCTGATCATAATAGTCCTGTTCTCCACACCACAGTAATTCTGCTTATTTCGATGGAGTTATTCTGGATTTACCCCAGTGTAACTGAGCAGAATGTATATGAGTGGTCTTTTTAACACAGTATGAAAGATCTATGGGACACATTTTACTGATGAATTCCCCAGTAACTTTCTTAGGTGGCATTAAAAAGCATGAGGTTATTCATCAGATTCTCATTTGAAGTAAATCAATGATTCACAATGATTTACTAAATAGGGCAGTTCTTTGCTAGAAATATTTTACGCTTGAAATAACTTCACACTGGTGCTATGTGACAAGGAAATTGTTGTTGATAAATTTTCCATTCGGATATTTGTAGAGTCTATGGACCAGACTCTGACCTCACTAACTCCAGTGTGGATCCAGAGTACTGTAATTCTGCTGTTACTCTGACTTAAAAACGTGTGTGTGTGGCTGGGGTGGGGGATTGAGGATAGAACCACTGAATAGGAAATAGCATAGTTTGGTTTTCGGTATCTGGCTAATTGATCTGTAATGTGGCTATTGCCATAACCTCTAGGACCAAAGGTGGCACTTAAACCACTGGTTGATGCAGAGCTGCCCCTAGTTACCTCCCGACTGAAGGACAGCACGTTTGCTATCGCATGGGCGGAAACAGCTCTGGGGTCGTCTTGTCCCACCACCCTGGAATCTTAGGAATTCTTGTCGGAGCAGGTACTGTAGGACTGAATGTGAACCTGTGTCTCACAACTTGAAGGAGAAAACGTGGCACCACTGAACACGTTCGCTTTCCCAATGAGTACAAGGTGCCCAGTGGGTCTGTGGCTCTTACGCATATTTTCCTCCTTCTGGGAGCTGTCGATCAGCTTCTCCTGTAGTTTCCTCTGTTTGCGAGATGAAATCACTTTGTGGATGCCTGTGTAAGCACTGTGGGATCAGAGCTCAGACCCTGGATTAGCCTCTTCGCATGCTGTAAACGGCCTCGTCACCCCCTCGCTCTGTTCCCTGACCAGGTCAGGGTTGTTCCTTATGGTATGATCTTGACAGGACAAAGCGCTCTAGTTTTAAACCACTCAAATAACTCTTATTTCCCCTTCTTACCTTGCGGGGCGATAATGTCACAGAAGTGCCGGGCTGGAAGGGAACTTGAGAGATCACCTAGTCCATTCCCTGCGCCTCGCCACTGAGGAGGCATGATTACGTATACCTAGGCCCATCCCAGAGAGGTCTTCTGTCTAATCTGTTCTTAAAAACTTGCTTCAGACTAAGCCAATTCCTCCTTGTCCTACCCTGGGTAGTCATGGAGAACCATTGTCCCCTTTATGACATCCCTTTGATATTTGCAGACTGTTATCAGGTCCCTCCTGAGCCCTCTCTTCTCAAGACTGAGGCGATATCTACACTACCACTAATGTTGGCGAAACTTTTGTCGCTCAGGGGTGTGAAAAACCCCCCCCCCCAATGATATAAGTTGTGCCGGCATAAGCGCTTGTGTGCACAGCGCTGTCTCCTGCCGCCGTGGCCACCACTGCTTGTTGAGGTGGTTTTATGATGTCGACAGGAGAGCTCGCCCGCCCGCGCAGAGCGGCTGTGTGAGCGATCTGACAGCAGCACCTCTGCATCGGTACAGCTGCGCCGCGGTAAGCTCGCTAGTGTAGATGTGGTCTAAACACGCCCTGTTCGTTCAGCCTTTCCTCACAGGTCAGGTTTCCTGAGCCTTTTATCGTGTTTGTTGCTCTCCTCTGGATTCTCTCCAGTTTTTCACATCCTTTTTAAAGTGTGCTGTCCAAAACTAGGTGCAGTACTCCAGCCGAGGCCCCACCAGTCCCGAGCAGTGCAGAACAGCTACCTCCCATGTCTTACCTAGGGTGCTCGGCCATAGCCTGGTGGAGCTCACTGTTAGGGATTACAAGTCATTATGCTAGTGTGGCTGTGTATTTGGGGATCGCTTTTTAGTTTTCAGAACTGGGTAGCTGTCAAGACCAAGAGAGGGCTAGATCAGTCAGCTCTCTGGTATGCCAGAAACATCCCTTTCTTTCACAGCTCAGTACATTTAAGTGTAAATTAAGTCTAATCAGTTGTGTCCCTTTAAATAAATCTGTTCAATTTACCATGATACTGACCTTCGTTGTAAAGCACTTAGAGATCCATGGACGAAAAGAGCTATATAAGAGCTTGGTGTTGGTATTATTATTTATTATTACTGTTGGTGTGGTTACCAATATAAATAGTTTACTTAATTGCAAACTCTTTGGGATCAGGACCATCCTGTTTTGGATCTGTGTCTGCACACCGCCCAGTGCAATAGGTCCTGATCCATGTCTGGGTCTCCTGGGCATTGCAGTAATGCAAATAACTAATTCTTGAGATAAACTGTACAGGGTACACGGATTGTGTGACTTAAACAGAAGTGGCATTGTGCGCAATAGAATCCCTACTTCTGTACGGGGCCCTTCAGAGAAGCTAGAGCTCAGAATTCTTGGCAGAGTAAAAGAATTACAAGGAAGGAGAGCAGTTAAGAGCTTTGTAAATACAGCTGGTCGGAAAACTTGGACAGAAATGGGGAAAAAATGTCCCTGGAATCTTTCAGAATTGTGTCCATTTTTTTGACCAGCTCCATCCACAAATATGGGAAGCAATCCAGGACAAATGATTCAGGAAGAGCTAAGGGGCAGCAGCCCCAGACAACAGGAGTTGCAGACAAGAAGGCTCTCTCAGTGACACTCTGAGGTCGTGTGAAGGATTGAGGAGGAGCCAGAGGGAGACAGGGAAGGCCAGAAAACGAGATGGTGGCTGGGAGGCAGGATGGAGTGCCTTAAAAGCAAGGAGGAGCTTTCCCTTCAGTCAAACAAATTCCCTTACAATTAGCGGGCCAATCGTCCGGTGCTGCAGATGAGTACAGCCTAATGGAACGCTGCTGATTTACACCAGCTGAGGGTTTGGTCCAGTACCTCCAGCTGAGGATTTGGCCCAGTACCTCCAGCTGAGAGCTTTACTCTGATTCCATTATCCCCGATATTACACTAAGAATCCCCCAGAATGGTCAGGGGTTAGCAGGACGGCTGGCATGGGCATGGTTACATGCTGTGGTTTTGATGGTTTTCAGCTTGGTGGTGTCTGCAACAATAAGAATTAAATTGTTTCTTTCATGAACAAAACGTCACGGGGAAGCAAACTCCTGTGTGCTGTGCATGGATGTTCCGTGGCCCTCGCGTCCCAAGGAGACGTGGCTCACGGGGCCTGGCTTCCCTCCCACACCAGCTCTCTGCTGGGCTGACTCCGTTGTCTCGGGGGAGCTGTGACGGACTGACAGCAGCGTAGGCTTCACCCAAAGCCCACGGAACTCAACGGGCGTCTTCCCTGGGCTTTGGACCAGGCCTGAAGTGAGAGGCCTGGTATTTTGAGCTGGGTCGTCTTAACAGCAAGGACTGTGGGTTGAAATGCCTCTAAGCATCAAAGATAAAGGGTTGAACCGAGGTCTGTAGCTGGATTGAATTAAGCTGTTAATGGCTCAGCTGTATCTCAGCTGCAGCTGCTGCTTCTCACGAGGGGCAGGGGTCAGCATGGGGCACCTGTGTATGGCTCTCAAAGGCTCCTTCAGGTCCTGTCTCCCATACTAACCACTGTGTCTTTACTCTTTTGCTTATAAGACCACAAGACACAGCTTTTCTCCGCCTCTGGCATGTTTAACTTGCAGACAGGCACATGCCTGGTTTCTCTAGGGCAGTGATCAGTGATTGGGAATAAGGGGCTAATACTTCTTGTTGACTTTGTTCACTCACCCAGCTCCTCCCTGCCTGCTGATCCGTCTCCCCCGGATTTATCTGAGCCCTGTCGCTGGTTCCAAATAAACTAGCTGGCCAGGGAAATGCTTCCTCCTTCTCTCTCAGGAGACTAAATTCTCTGCTGTAAATGGGCAGCGCTCCACTGACTTCCATAGCGTTCCATCTGCTTACACCAGAAAAGAATCTGGCCTGGGAATTTCTCTACCAAATCAGGCCAGGGCTTCAGGTAGAGGCTGGGTTAGTTGGTCTCTGCCAGCACCAGCTGTGTTAGAGGAAGATGCAAGAAGCCCCTTCGAGTGCAACTTTCGCATAACCAGCCCTCAAGGGAAGTGCCTTCCCCAACCCCTGTCAGTTAGGGCCGGGCAACAGAAGGACTTATAACTCTTAACCATATCTATTTACCCTGCCTAATGCCATTAGAGATGCGGTCATAAGCCGTATAAATGTGCAAGCCTCTTTTGAATCCGACTGAGCTCTTGGCCTCAGTGATATCTTGTGGCAGAGAGTTCCATAGGTTAATAATGCATTGTGTGCATTTGTTGAGGGGGGAGGGGTACTACTCGGGGGAGAAGTACAGGAAATTATATAGAATTTCCCATTGCCTGAGGTCTTGAACAGGCAGAATTCAGCCCTGGGCCACTAACAGGTTTTCTGCATTTAAACATCACAAGAGTGAAGCCCAAAGTCTTTTGTGGCTTAGAAATTGGACACTTTTCCCACCAGAAAATAAAGACTCCCAAATTCTCACTGAGGGACCAATACTTGCTTCTAGGCCTGGAAAGGTCCAACATTTCAAGTTCTGTAGTCATCACATATTTCGGTATAGAAAAGTTGGACTCCCTCTGTACCCTGTCTGCAGGGACTCATGGGACCTGCTTTCTGAGAAGTGCTGATCGCTGACGCTGAAAGCTGCTGGAGCTCTGGATGCTGAGCACCCGTGAAAATCAGGCCCTGGTTAATTAAGGCATCTGGCTTTTCAGATGGAGGAATGTAAAATCTAGTCCCCAGAACATGTTCACAAACTCTCCAGCCTGTTCCCTAGGGAGTTTTCCTGTGATGTGGAGTAGCTGCAAACAACGTGAAAGTGCATAAAGGTTTTCTCAGCGTCTGTTTAAAAGAATGCCATCACCCACCCCTGGATTCTCCTCTCGTGACTCAGACATTCAGCCCAGACTCATGCTGATAACAGTTTATACCACACCCACATGTATTCCATAGATACAAATAGGATAAGTACAGTTCTTGAGCCACTACTAGGCTACATCTGCCCCCAGCTCTGACACTGACTTCTCAGGGACCTTGGAAAAGTCACGTAACCTCTAACTCTTAGACTCCCCAGCTGTAGAATGGGGTACCTATGTTCCTCACAGGGGTGTGGTGCAGATGAAGTAGTTAATAAGCTCCTTGGGGCAGGGACCATCTTTTTGCTCTGTGTTTGTACAGCGCCTAGCACAGCGGGGTTCTGGTCCATGACTGGAGCTTGTCAGCACTGTGGTAATACAAACAATGTCTGCAACGTGCTTTGCACGTGAGACGTGCCGAGCATTGTTCTTTTACAATGAAAGCCCACGTGGAGCAAAAGTACCTCTGCAGGGTCCTTGGATTGCTCAGCATATATGGAAATTCTCTCTCTCTCTCTGTTGTGTATAATTCAGTGGAGAGCTGGGACCAGCCTGGTCCCAAGTACATAACACTTCTGTTTCCACTGGAAAGAATGAACTGCCATAACACATCCCCCGTCGTTTAACTCGGAATTCTAATCATTTTTGAAATGGGAAATCGTAATCCATTATTTATTGGAAAGGTTATGAAAACTCTAACAGACTTGCCATGAAGAAAACCTGGGCTTCTTCCCAGGGTGCAGTGTGCGTTTACCGTATAAAATGTGTCGTTTGCAATGCAGGGAATTACCGCTCAGATCCCTGCAAAGATCATTGCTAATGAAGGAATGAGGATTATGCACAACAAAAAAACCTGAACAACAACAAACCCCCATGTCACCTATGCGCTCCGTGTATCTTTCATTTCTGCTCCTTCTACGCCTTTTTATTCTGCTCTGTCCTTTTGCATAACAAACATGTCTTGCATAATAACAAACAAGCATCCAGGGAAGTGTGTATATTAACAGGGCTTTTATCTGCCTGTATTGTCATAACTGTTTTACCACGGCTCCTCTAGGGTTATTACAATATTATCTATGCTATTTCAAGGTCATCAGCTAAAATCAATTGGCACTACATTGCTCCTGTAATTGGCTGGTGTATCTTTTAACACTGAAGTATGTGCCACTTTTGACCTCTAGTGGTTACACTTTACTTCATCCCCCCAAAAGGTCTGTACTGTTAAACCTGCCAACTAGGCACCGTAACTACATACTTCCCCATAAACAAATTCAGCCTTGCATACTAGGGTGCTTGTGATGTGAGAGGTTCTGTTGGGAAAAGTTATTTGATTCCTGCCTTGTATTGGATGTCCCTGAAGCGTAGCTTCTGATCAGCCCCCGCGGGGCTCGGCTCTCTCGGGGCATGGAACCTTGTAAGCACAGCTGTCAGCGGTACAGTGGTTATTTTTCCTTTGAGGTGCTTCCACAGATGTTGCTTTGTCTCCATTATGCAGAAGTTTTGTAATGCTCCAATGTTCGGCTTTGTTAATCCCTGCTGGTGCATAGAGAAAGGCAGGTGACGCCAGGGATGGCAAGTGCTAACTGGCCAATTAGGACATGGCAGATGCACGTACGGAGTTATGACTGATGGTCTTTAAAAAGGGGTCTGACCTGACTTGGCAAGCGCAGCTCCTCTGCTCTCCAGACAAGGAGGGATTGACAGAACATTGTAATGCCGTAACTTCTCATTTCACTTCTCAGTCAAGGGGCCTGTATTCTAACAACACACTGAGCATAGTGCTGGGCAGGAGGCTCAAGAAGTAGGATCAGCACTGTGCTGCCCAGTGCATCCGGCTTTTCAGATGAACTAGTTTTAAACCTACTTTCCAGCTGGGGTGGTTGGTTATTCAAGGGAGGGCCGAGGCTTCCATGATGCTGTTTCAGAGGACAAGGACAGAAGCAGCAGGACATAACCCTGATTTCCTGGCTGGCTATTCCCTGTCTCATTTAATAATAGCACAGATTGAGGTATTAATTTACATGGGGGCACCATCCTCTCCTCCCTGCAGGTTGAGAATAATTCCCACTGAGTTCAGGGGCATTATTCCAATCCAAGGGCAAGCAGCAGTAGAGAACTGGGCCTCTTTCACATTTAGTCCCAGTGCAAAGCACTTAAGTGCATATATATACACACCACTTGCATGGAAATACTTTGTCAGAATATATAGTTCTATTGAAATGGAAATTGTAAAATCAGGGTGATTTTGCCAGAATTTCATTTTAGAACAAGACTGGGGGAGGGGTCTGACAAGATTGAAATGTCCCATTTTGACACTTTTGGAATCAAAAGTTTTGATTTTTCATCTTGAAGTTACTTTGTTTTGATTTTTCAAAAATTAGGCATTATAATATAATGCAAAATAACATGCAAATCAATTTTTTTAACGTTTCCCTTTTGAGATGTTCAGTTTCATTCCAATTTGAAATGAAGCCAAAGCTTGAAATATTTCATGAACTGGAAGTTCCATTCTCCACACTGCACTGAATCTGTGGGATTCAAGCCATCAGTGGGATTTAAGCACGTGTTCCAAGTGAAGCACTTCATTCAGCAAAGTACTCAAGCAGGACCCTAAAGAATTGTGCCTTTGTGTAAAGGATTCCATGTTTGCTCAGGGCTTTCTCCTCAGCTATTGGTATACAATCAAGTGTCTCTAACTGAGCCCTGTAGAAGGGATGAGAACAAGGCAGACGTATGCTGACTTGGTCCGGAACTTTCCAACAAAAGGTTTGTGTGTCAGAAGATGCTGTTTGTTGGAACCAAAACTTTTCACGGAATCATGTTTCAATTAAACTTTCCTGGGAAAGGCTTTTCAGGCCCAGGACGGAATTTCTGATGTGTGAAGGAGAGCACTCCACCACGGGCTAGCCAAGAACCCAGGGGACAGGGCACTCACTTGTAATGTGGGAGACCCAGGTTCAAGATGCTATGGTGCCTGATTCAGACTGGGGACATCAACCTGAATGCCGTCCCTTTTAGTTCTGTTGGCGGGGACAGAAGGGAATGTTATGCTAGCCAA
This sequence comes from Natator depressus, assembly GCF_965152275.1. Taxonomy (NCBI): domain Eukaryota; kingdom Metazoa; phylum Chordata; order Testudines; family Cheloniidae; genus Natator; species Natator depressus. The sequence continues at coordinate 2,800,407 of NC_134242.1, forward strand.
GGTCCCCCTATATTCTCCCATCTCCCCACTTCTCCACATTCCTGCAACATCTCAAGGGCATACTGTGTTGAATTCCAGTATAATTTATACATGGACTATTTCGCCTATGAAGGGGGTGTCTATCTTCCACAAGTGAGAGCTACCCATAATTCCTGGGCATCAGAGACACAACTGAAGTTAAGATCTTCCCTAGTGGCGAAAGGAGGATAAATATCACCCTTCCTAGGTACAATACTCTGTTTTATGTGGAGAGAAGGTTTTAAAAAAGAGGACATATTTGATTGAGGTCAGTTCTGTCAGAACAAGTGGTTTGGATCTGTGCTCTGCTACCGCTGACTTCAAAGATGGAAAGAATAAAACAAGTGAATAGGGCTGGTTTTGGCAGACACTGACGAAAGGCTTGGGGGTGAGAGCAGTCATCGACAGGTAGATGGAAAAGACCTAGGACAGAGGGGAATAGCTTAGGGTGCAAACCCATCTAACTAAGTGGATGGAAATGGGCAATGGGAAACTTTTCAGTGATGAGAATTCTTTTGCTGTTGGATCAAGGGAAGCGGTAGAAGTCCAAAGTGCTTGAGATATTTGAAACTGCACTGATTAAGCCAGTGGAGAACATGGCTGTAGGGAACAGACATGGATGGGAGCCTGGACCACCTCCAGTTTCTCTGCTTCTGTGAAAGGACGTTGGTCTCGGATCTTGTCTCGTCCACCCACTTACCAGAGACAAGGATAGTCAGATCAGTGGTGTTTAACTCCTAGGCCTCCTGCCCCATAGTTATTAGCCATCCTGAGCCCTTGGGACATAAGGGCCAGATCCTGATACCTTTACTGACATTGTATGGTACCTTGTGTGTAAGTAGCTCCATTGAAATCAGTGGAGTAAAGTACAACTCGGCATGAATAATGGTTGCAGAATCTGGCCATAGGAGATTAAATGTGCTTACACAGGTCCCAGTTCAGCAAAGCACTTAAGCATGAGCCTAGGTGCTTTGCTGAATCTGCATCCCTGAGCACCCTCTGTAGTGTGGGCGTTAGCATTTAGGGCTAAAGGTCACTTGGCATTTAAGTTAAATCAGCATCTTAGCCAAACTTTTCTGAGGACTAATTGTTACTGCAAGGAAAGCTCTGAGTCAACCAGCATTCTCTTGAGACAGTGCACTCTGCGCCCAGGGATAGGGCCACCAGTTCTGCTTTTACTGCTGCCAATTCGTCATTACTGTGATTTGCTGCATGTTGACAGTTTTTTTCAGTGCCGCAGAGAGCGTGGGAGAGGCAATATGCTTGTTCCCAGGGGCTTACAGTCTGTGCAACCCAAAGGTTATCATAGAGAGGGGCGTCTCGCCAACATTAGTGCCCAAAGGCATTGTAGATCCAGAGAACACAGGCAGGCAGAATGCAGCTGGGAACAGGAGGTATGCTGGTCCTTCCACGCCCCTCTTGCTACTTTCCCTTGCCTTCTGTTCGGCACAATGGAGAGGCCTCCTGTGGTCCTCTTCTCCATATGTGCTTACAACCAATGAACTAAAATCTGGGCCGGTGTAACTGGATCAGACACCAGGACTTCAGGAGAGTATGTCAGAGACAGAGCTCCTTTCCTAAACCACCATTCAGTATGTTCCTTTGCCAGAGGCAGGCTGTTCCCAGGCACCATTGTGCAAATGGCAGAATGCAGCAGCGGAATTAACAAGTCACTTGGGAATAAGTGGCTTGGTAGAATTATTTAAGAGCTGGCATTAACCCATTCCACTAGTTACAGAACTTCAGTTTAAAAGGAGGAAAGTACATAGGACTTAATTTAACCCTGCGGGTGTGGCTTATACCCCTGACCCCAAAGGGGCAGGGGCACCACCCAAGGCCTTTGCTCCCAGGGGAGGACAGACAGTGATGAGCAGCAGCTTTAAAATCCACCCCACTGTCAGGTGCTCCCTGGAAAATGCACTGATTCAGGTATGTAGGTTAATGGGTTTGAACAGTAATAGTAGCATAGATTGTGAGATGCCAGTGTACACGGGACCATTTCTTCCCCTACAGGGTAAGAGCATCTCCCAGTGACTCGCAGATACACCTTAATGATGATTATATGATTGATTTGTTTTGCCCTAGTCATGGACCAGGGACCGCATTGTGCTAGGCGCTGTACAAACATGGAATTAAAAAAAACAGTTCTTGCCCCACGGGACTTACAATCTAAGTGTAGCACAAGAGACAACAGCTGGATACAGACAGCGAGGGGAGCACAAGGAAACAATCAGATTATGTTGATCAGTATGACTGGCAGTGGGCTCTGCACACCACTTCACCCAGAAGGTATTGGGCTTGATGTGGGAATTGCTGGGTGAAATACAGAGTTAGGCAGGAGGTTGGACCGGATGATCACCAGGGTCCCTTCTGGTCTTAAAACCTATATGTGAGATCCTGGCTCCATTGATGTCAATGGCAAAACTCCCATTGAGTCCAGTGGATCCAGGATTTCTCCCCGTGAATCTACAGCTTTGGTGGGAGTTGTTGAAATCTTGGGGACAGTGCAGGAGTGAACCGGGATTGGTTCACTCTCATCTAAGAAACTGGACTGGATATTTTTGTCCATGACTATTGCTGTGTAATTGAGTCTATGTAACGCCTAAGGTGGGTACCAGAGTAGCAGCCGTGTTAGTCTGTATTCGCAAAAAGAAAAGGAGTACTTGTGGCACCTTAGAGACTAACCAATTTATTTGAGCATGAGCTTTCGTGAGCTACAGCTCACTTCATCTGATGCATAAAAGTGGAAAATGCAGTGAGGATGTTTTTATACACACAGACCATGAAAAAATGGGTGTTTATCACTTCAAAAGGTTTTCTCCCCCCACCCCACTCTCCTGCTGGTAATAGCTTATCTAAAGTGATCACTCTCCTTACAATGTGTATGATAATCAAGGTGGGCCATTTCCAGCACAAATCCAGGATTTCTCTCCCCGCACCTCTGCCAACTGTGTCCACATATCTATTCAGGGGACACCATCATAGGGCCTAATCACACCAGCCACACTATCAGAGGCTCGTTCACCTGCACATCTACCAATGTGATAGATGCCATCATGTGCCAGCAATGCCCCTCTGCCATGTACATTGGCCAAACCGGACAGTCTCTACATAAAAGAATAAATGGACACAAATCAGATGTCAAGAATTATAACATTCATAAACCAATCGGAGAACACTTCAATCTCTCTGGTCACTCGATTACAGACCTAAAAGTTGCAATATTACAACAAAAAGACTTCAAAAACAGACTCCAAGGAGAGACTGCTGAATTGGAATTAATTTGCAAACTGGATACAATTAACTTAGGCTGGAATAGAGACTGGGAGTGGATGGGTCATTACACAAAGTAAAACTTATTTACCCATGTTTATTCCCTCCCCCCCCACTGTTCCTCAGAAGTTCTTGTTAACTGCTGGAAATGGCTCATCTTGATTATCACTACAAAAGGTTTTCTCCCCCCCACCCCCCGCCACTCTCCTGCTGGTAATAGCTCACTTTAAGTGATCACTCTCGTTACAGTGTGTATGGTAACACCCATTGTTTCATGTTCTGTGTGTATATAAATCTCCCCACTGTATTTTCCACTTTATGCATCCGATGAAGTGAGCTGTAGCTCACGAAAGCTTATGCTCAAATAAATTGGTTAGTCTCTAAGGTGCCACAAGTCCTCCTTTTTATCTGAATAATGGAGCTGGTTGGAGACCAGGATTTGCATTCCCTGGGAAATGCTGACATTTTGAAATTTGTTTTCATTCTGAAAAAAATTGATTCAGAAATTTTGAAAACATTTGGCTTCAACAATATCAAAATATAATATTAAATATTAAATATATCCATGTTATATCGTAAAACATAAATATATGACATTGAAATTTTTAATATAATGAAAAAGTAAAAGTGAAATGAGAATGTTGAAATGATTCATTTTGCCTTTATCCTGTAGAAAATGTCATATTGAACCAGGAACCGTTTTGATTTTGATGAAACTCTGTTTTCTCGTGGAAAGTGGTCTGCTGAAAACCTTTTTGACCAGGTCTACTCAATATATTTTAAAGAAGTGAAATAAATCAATATGCTCTGACAGTAAATGGTGATTTTTATGGCCATACACAAGGCACTTTAAAAACAGTTCTTATGAAATATACTGTCAAAAGTGGTGGTGTTTTTTAACTTGATTTTTCTGAAATCATGTTCAGGGTCTGGGATGTGACACCCAGAATTATGGGCTCCGGGGGCATGGGAGGGGAGAAAGTGGAGATTTTTAAGTCACAGAAGAAAAAAGTGATAGTGGTGGGGCGGGTCACAGGTGGGGCGGGTCACAGGTGGAAGATGATTTAATAGGTAGTAAGGCCAGAAGAGACCATTTTGGTCAATGCTTGGAACGTCTGGTCTGGTCAGTACTTTCCAGAATCAAAAGCAGCTTTCGCTGATGCTCGGTTATTGCTCTGTCAATTTCTCATGGGTCTAGTAAATTGACAGCTGCTTCTGTTCACGACTGGAGCTCATCAGTCCTTTTGTGGTGTATCAGGCTGCTTTCTGCTCGAATTTGCTCTCACTTGTTCACTCCCGGGGCTCTCATTCTGTTCGCTCCCTGCCTCATGCTTTCTCTGATTGCATATTCCAGTGTCCTCCTGTGGCTGCTGCTGCTTTTGCTTGCTTGTTTTTTTAACTGCTCTGTGCTGATCCCAGCGCCTTTCCCAATGGATACTCAGAGAGAAGTGTGATCTAGATAGCTAAGGACTTTCCCTCGTTCCCATAGCAGTGGTGGGGAGAGAGGATGTGCCGTACTGCCGCCTATGCGGTCACTGGTGCTTGGGAAAGCGGAGGCCCTGTAAGTGGGATGCTGCATTCGCTTCGGGCCAGATTCTGCTGTTCTTAGTACCTTCCTCGGCGTGTTGCCCCCTTCCTTTCATGGAGGAAGGTATCACTCAGTGTGAGGAAGGCTGGCTGAATCAGGCCCTGAACCAGTGAAAGCAAACAAAGCTCAGATTTTGAAATCCCCAGGCTGGGGGCTGATTTGGTGCTGGGCCATCCTGGCCATTAGGAAAGCAGAGATCAGGGTTTCCTGCCACCTCCTGGAGTGCTGATGCCACTTAAAGTGTGGAGGAGATGTGCCCCAGGGACAAAGAGAGGCTTTCAGGAAGTTCGTTTCCATGAGTTTACTTCTGAATCTCAGGAAGTTCAAGTGATCCTGACGTTCACAGCAACGCATTCTCCAACCCCCTGGATGCCTACACGGGGCCCAGCCTCATGCTAAAAGCTTTTTGAAACGCGAACACTCTGGTGATGCAAACAAGACATGACAGGAAGATGGGAAGCCTTGCTGTCCCTCTGCTGCTTTCTTCCTGACGACTCCAAAGGGCTGACTTCTGTTTCTAACGAGCTCCTTTGGTTGGCTGCTTCCAGGGCGGCACACAACATGTATTATTGATAAGAGCGCGTGGGAGCTATGCACAGATTCCTGATGTGGATGGGAGCTCTGCGGGTAATTACCACAGAGATGGTATTCTTCTGCCTGAGACTTGTGAGATTAAACAAATGTTAATCTCCTGTGCTTCTTGGATTTAAAGTTTTCCATTAAATCTTTGAGGAGAAAGTAGACTAGACTCTCAGGGCGTTGGAACGAGGCTGCTAGCTACAGAGGTACTTGGCACTGGGAAAGATTGTGCGTGACCCTCCATGCATGGGCACAGTGGGGAGGGAAGCACAAGGAGCTAGACGCAGTGTGGCTCTCACACTCCGCTGAGTGCAATGACCATGTTTCTACCAGCGTTAGCCTCTCCAAAGCGGGCAGGGATGGGGGAGTGGAGAAAGGAAAAGATACCTCCCCATCTTCCAGGGTGGTGCAGCAGCCAACAACCTTGGAGCCATTCCAGGCATGGTGCTTCCTGGACTTACTGCTGGGGGAGCCTGTCTCCACGCGTCCCCCCAGCCTGGGATACTGTATCACCTTTGGGGCTGCATGTGCTTTGAAAGGAGAGTCCTTGCCTCGTGTGCTGGGTAACGTGTCGATGTACAGCAGAGCCCTGCCTTGAAAACTACACAGCAGGGAGGAAATACAGCACCCGGCCTCCTCTTGGCTCTCTCTGCCTGGGGAGCACAGCTAGGGGATGCCACGGTCCTCTGCCCTGTCTCACAGCCGCGCAGCCTTAGGGTTGTTGGTCCTCCCGCCCCGTCAATGGCTGCAGAGGCAGGTGCAGAAGGGCTGTTATCTGTCAGTGCATGGGACAGGTTTGACGCTGGCAGGAGGAGGCTCCCTGGGCGACATAGGGGGCAAGGTGGAGCCATACCACCCTGGGAGAGCAGTCAAAGGATTCTTCCTGTGAAAGGCCCAATTTCCCTGGGGCATGGGGAAGGGCAGCAGCGCTTGCACCCCGCTGAGGGGTTCAGCCTGCTCCCCCATCTGGCATGCAGGCTGGGCGGAGCCATGGCTCTTCCCTGCCTTTACCTGCCCTCTTTGGCATGCCGTGTGCCCCCGGGGCAGTAACTCGCCAGCCCCGCCTGGGCCCTCCTGAAGGCAGCTCTGCCAAGCCTGGGGCCATGAACAGGCTGCGCCGGTGGAGGCCCCTACTCCAGCCCCACACCCTTTACCAGGGTGCCCCAGCCCACAGGCAGTCAGGGAAAGGGATGTTTAGGACGCGTAAAGCCAGGCCATGGGGAATTCCTCCAGCGTAGAGGGCTTACCTGGCTAGCACATGGGAGGAGTTTGAAAGAGGATAATGAGGTAGTTTTGAAGATATAGGTGGGGAGCTCCTCCCAGATGTGTTTCTGGGGGCAGCATTGGAGAAAGCATAACAGTGAGGGGTTGAAAGTGTACAGTGGAGGCTGGTATCGAGCGGAGAGGAGCATCAGCAGGTCGCAAGGGAATGAAGATGATAGGTAAGGTGGGGACAGACTACGGAATGCCGTGAAAGTGAAGACAAGCCTCTTACGTTTGATGCAGCTAGCCACGTGGAGTTGTCTTCAGACTTCTGAGCGAGAGCACAAATGAGAAGATCAAACTGGGTACAAAGACATAGATGACAGCTGGTGACCAAACTCTGCACCCTGTGTATCCTTCCTGAGTTGCACTGGGTGCAAGTCCAATGCAGAATTTGGCCCTTTATCTTATACCTGATGGTGGAAGCATTGTCATAAAGTTCCACCTCACTGAGAGAGAGGAAATAAGGAAGGCAGGTTATGTAGATTCTTGATGTCGTATTGAGGGGTTGAGTCAGTTTCTGATCTCAGTGCGGGTATAAACCTGGAGTCTGTGAAGCCAGATAACTGAGATCAATGAATTTACCCTGGAGTGACTGAGGTCATAATCTGCCCCATTGTTTGTGTCACAGTTTGTCTGTGCCTCTGATGCACTAGCTGTTGTTTGTGCTGATCCAGACTAACATGGCTACCAGTCTGATAGCTGTAAAGACCAATTTCCCTTAGCAGGGAGTTATAATCTGAACCTTTGGGGCTTTGTTTAATATTCAGGGTTTGTAGTATTCAGTGTGTATGTGGTGATCTTAAAGAGTCAGTGCGTGTTTTGGAGATCCCATTACGTAATCGTTCCTCATTGCGTATTTTGAGATCATGCTATGACATAATAAATAATAATACTTTGCTCTTGTATTAATTGTCTTTCGTAGATCTCAAAGTGGAAGGTAAGAATTAATATCCCCATTTCACATAGAGGAAACTGAGGCATGGAGGAAGGGGGTGACTTGCTCCAAGTTGCACAACTGTTCAGTGGCAGCACTGGCAAAAGAATCCAGATCTCCTGAGCCGCCTCCTGGGAGCCAGTCACTGGATTGCTCTGGCTACTTTTCCATTTCTTTTCAATTTCCCCTTTGACAATGTTCTGAAATTGTCAGCAGGATTCCAAGTGTGAATCTGACAAACATTGTATTCTGTAACAAGCTCTCCTTTGAAAGAGCTTTGGGAGATGGGTTCTTAATGTATTTTAATTTTTTAAAAATTGCGATCTGTACCTCCAGGAGTTGCTTGCAAAGAATTTGTTTTGTAAATAGATTACAATTTGGAAGGATTGTAAGGGAATGACTTTCGCACCTTAGTAGCTCCCTCCTTTTTCACATGCTCTCTATTTCCATGTCCCACTTTGCCTCACAAGGGTAGTTCTAATAGGATTTCACATTTAGAAAAACCGATAACATAACAATACATCTCTGGTTTGAAGTATTCTATAGAATTAAGTAAATTACAACATCGATAGACCAAATTCTGCTCCCCGTTCTGTTTATGAAGCCAGTAGAGTAACCTCAGAGTGCAACTGAGAAGAGAATCTGGCTCGGCGCTTTTGTGTAGTGGAAAGGCCAAGAGCTGGGTATGGAGATCGAGTTACCCTTTGGAGGTGGTGAGGGTCTCTCTGAGTCTGAAAGGTGTAACTGGAGGAAGAGGGTGCTGGCTCTGCCAGCCTTCTGCTCTTCACAAGCACCACATTCACTTAAAAATTATGGCTAAGATTTTCAAAGCTGCCTGATTTGAAATGAGTGGGAACTCTGCGTCCACATTGCGTGAGCAGCTTTGAGCATTAAACATTGTTGTCTTTAACCTAATTCACCAAAATACCATCCTGCAATAAGTCCAGCGTAACCTCTCTGCATGCAGCCTATTTCTGATTGGGCAGCTGTTTGGGATCTCTCTTTGCTGTACAGGTTGAGACCGATTGCTGTGTCACATTTAACTTCGACCATCCTCCCATTCTTCTTCAGTAAGCTCATTTCAAGCATCAATTATCAAGGTTTTGCCATGAACTACAATAAATGTCTTTCTGTAAATATTGCCATGGTGACGCAGGCTAATATTTCAGTGGGAGGTTTGGGCGGGGCACTCAGTAATACGGGGAGACAAACTCTGCCTTCAGTTACCCAGACATAAATGCAGCATGACTCCACTGACTTCCATGGAAACCCTCCAGATTCACAGAGCTGGAATCTTCTTGGGAGTGAGTGTTGATGTCTGCTCATATCCTGCCAGCATGGCTACAGAGTGCAGTACCCCTGGCTGATCTTGGTCCTGGGGAATCTTGGAACAGCCAAACACGGGATGACATTCAGCATTGTAATGTGAACCTGTAGCCAAAGCTGTGAGGAAAGGGGAACTTCTTTGACGTGGGTAGGTGGAAGGATACCCCAGTGGTTAGGACTCCAGCGGGTAGGTCTCCAGCCTGGGATGCAGAAGATGGGTTCAGCTCTACCAGAGATTTGCTGCCTGACCTTGGGCAGGTCACGTGAATTCAGTGGGAGTTAGGTGCCTCTAGACCTTTTTTAACTCTGGCCCTGAGTCTCTCTGTCCCTTGGCTCCCCATCTGTAACCAGGGCTGTGTAAGTACCTAAGACGGATGACTGTGGTCCAAGGGGGTCACTACACAACAGTGCTTCTCACGCAATAGATCCTCTCACTGTGCATGCTGCTTTAATGCTGTAAGCTAGAGATGAGCTCCAACCAACCCCCCAGGTGTGAGCACCTCCAAGTTTGAGGTTGTTCCAAACCTGTCCCCATCTGCTTCTGACTTCAGTAGGCCAGGTCTAACTGAGTCATTAGCCCTGCATAACTCAGCTGCGGAAGAGTGAGCTTGAGTCAAGTCTGCTTCAAGGATTGTCAGCAGTGCAGTGTGCTAAGTTCTCGCTGAAGCATCCCATTATGGGCGAGAGCATCAAGGGCAGAAGGGGCACACCTTGACTGTCAGATCCCTGGCTGAGTCTGTGAGGCAGGCACATGGGGAGATTGCCATTTGAGTTCGAAAATGAGCCAATTTTAGGTGGAATTGTTGAACAAGAGTATCTGAAATCGGACTGTATTATTTTTCCACCTTTGGTTTTATGACTTAGTGATGATAGTTACCCTTCTATTGGCCGCTGGTGAGCTGAGCCCATGCTGACCAATATTGTCTCCTTGTTTCCGTCTGCCTGTCTGTATCCATGTGTTGTCTTATATTTAGAATGTAAGCTCTTTGGGGCAGAGACTGCCTTTTTGTTCTGTCTTTGTACAGCTCCTAGCACAACAGGTTCCTGGACCATGGGTTGGGTTCCGAGGCACTACGGTAATACAAATAATAATTAATAATGCCTCCCTCCACCAAAGGAGCTCTGTACTTTACAAGCACCACTGAATTAAGGCCAAAATTTTCAAACCTGGGTTCCTAAATTTTGGACACCTAAATCCCTATATATGTACCTAGGGCCAGTTACTGATTTCTGACGGTGCTGGATAGCTGCAGCTCCCTGTGTTTTCGGAGGGATTTTCAGCTGCTCAGCACCTCTGAAATTGGAGCCACTTTTATTTAGGGGCCTAAACAGAGATTTAAAATCTTAGCTTTGGGTACTTAGGTGTGCACACATTGGCCTGAGCTTCCCAACATCAGTGTGAAGAGTCCCATTGGCTTGGATTTTCAGAGGATCCTTGGGGAGGTAGGAACCAAGGGTAAAAATGTCAAAAACTCCCTTCGGGTGCTTTGGAAATTCCATCCAATAGGATTGGGTATTGGAAAGCCAGTGGGAGGCAAGCTCCTAACTCACCTAGGCACTTCTGGAAATGGTATTCTTAAATACCATTGAAATCCAATAGGAGTTGGGCGCCTACCTTTGCTCCCTTCGGCTGCTTTGAAAATGGAAGCCATTGTCTCCCACAGATGAGGATTCGGCAGCACAGAGAAGTGAAAGGGGATGCCCATGGTGACATGGCCAGGCCGTGGCAACACTGGGGATAATGGAATTCTCCTGGCTCCCAGACTGCAGCTTTACCCATGGATTATCCATCCATGAGAGTTGGATACAGGGACTGGATAAACTTGTATATCTTCCCAAAGGTCCTGCCAGGCGTATTGCAGCATGCACGCCAGGGGAGATTAGGATGCATTGTGTTCCTCTTTTTATTTCTCTTAAGTTTTACTTTGCCCCTTTGCTTTATGGCAGCAGTCATCAGTCATATGTCCTGATAATGAGGTGTATTCTTTCTTCAGCAAATATCAGCTTTAATGGTAAAATACTTTACTGTTCCATGTTAATAATTGCTTGGCTTTTGGGAGTGATGCATCACTATTATTCTTAGTACTTCACTGCGCAAGCAAGGCCATACATCACTTTTTTGTCCCGCCCCCCCCCCCCCTTCTTAAGTCATTGAAATAGCCAGAGCAGAGCAAAAGCTGCTGCAAGCCTGCGCACAGTATCGTAAGTTATAGCCACTGCAGTGGATTGTCCGTTTCTTCCTTCTCCTTTCCTGTGGACTATTTCATTTTGCAACCCGCCATTGAAAATCACTTTGAGGTAAAGCCTCCGTGGGCATTTGTACCCCACCATTTCTCTGAAAGATGCTTGAGAAAAGGGCTCCTCAGCCTGACTGTTCTTGGGTGCACAGTAAATTGTCTTCTGCTATGGCCAGTTCAGCAATGGGCGTAAGCACATTCTTAAGTCAATGGGAAGACTCAGGTGCTTCAGGTTACACACGTGCTTAAGTGCTTTGCTGAACTGGGGCCTTAGGGTACGTCTCCACTGGAGCTGAGAGCATGCTCCCAGCTGGGTGGTCAGACTTGTGCTAGCTCTGCTCGAGCCAGCATGCTAAAAAAGCAGTAATGACAAAGGTTGCAGTGGGGCTAGCCATGCAAGCTTGGACCCAGAGGCCTGGGCGCACTTGGACTCTGGCGCTTAGCCCAAACTGCTACCCATGTCATGATACCCACACTGCTATTTTTAGAGCACTAGCTCGAGCAAAGCTAGCCCGCCTCTGACTAACCAGGCTGGGAGGCACACTTCTATCTGCGTAGATTTCTGAGGGAAATTTTTTCTTATCGCCACTGGGAAAGTTTTTATCAGACCTGGAGGCAGACTCACATTTTGTACGCCACAAACCTTGGCAATACATATCTGTATGTCACATTCTGGGGTACAGTCGAGACCAGTGAGGGGTTGTGTCACTGTCTGCCCTGCAACCTGGGGCACCTCACAATGCTTTGCTGTTGTAGTGCCCAACCTGGGCCACTCACAATCAGCCTGCCAGCATGAAGGTCACACCCTGAGTGTCTGTGTGCTAGACAGCCCCGTTTCAGCTGTTCTACCCCAGCAGCCTGTCAACAGTCCCACAGCCTCATACTGGCTTCCACCAGCCTGGATTACGATTTGCAGGGAGACCCCAGCACACTGCCAGTCCTGGATTTTCCCCAAACCATGTGCTCCACAGGCTCTGACTCCGTGGGTGCTCTGGGGCTGGAGCACCCATGGGGAAAAATTGGTGGGTGCTCTGCACCCACCGGCAGCTCCCCGCCCTGCCCCCCCCCTGCCCCAGCTCACCTCTGCCTCCTCCCCTGAGTGTGCTGCATGCCCGCTTTTCCCCCCTAGCTCCCAGCGCTTGCGCCGCAAAACAGCTGTTTCGCGCAGCTGGGGGGGAGGGCAGAAGAGGGGGAATGTGGTGCGCTCGGGGAAGAGGTGTGGCCAGGGATTTGGAGAAGGGCTCCAATAGCGGCAGGGAGGGGGCGGAGTTGGGGTGGGGACTTTGGGGAAGGGGTTGGAATGGGGGCAGGGCAGGGGTGGAGTCAGGGCGGGGCTTGGGGAGAGGGGGCATGAGCACCCACTGGCACCGGGGAAAGTTGGCACCTATGATTGTGCTCTGCAATGTCTAGCCCTCTCCTGGGCAGTTCAGAGAAATAATATGGTTCATTTGCTCCTTTCACATCACCTGTCAAACACACACCAGTTTGCCACATTAACTGGAGCCGACATTCACTTTAGTACAGACAGAACACTGTTGGTTTAGGTTAATAGTAAAACAAGTTTATTAACAAAAGAAGATAGGATTTTAAGTGAGCTCACTTATAAAAGATAAAGTTAGAAAGAGTTACAAGCAAATAAAAGTGAAAATTTGTTCCAAATGGCCTTTCTCACCCCCAGTCTTCCAGCCACATGGTGACTGACCCTCTCCTTGGTCATGGTCTCTCCCGAAGGCCCAAAAGTGCTACCGCCTTTGTCTTCTTAAGTCAAAGATACTGAGGTTTTCTGCTCCTTTTCTTTGATAGTCCAGTGAACCTTTGAAATGGATTCTGCTGAAGGCTGCCCCTCAAAGTAAAGTTCATTCAAGATATGAGGAAGGGGACATGGAATCTGGTGGTGAAGGAGGCTCTCTGCTCTTTCTTCCCCTGCTTGTGTTTGTTGAAATGCAAATTGTTCTGTCTCCTACCATCTCCTCCCCTGGCTGCCTTGAGGACCCTGTTGACTACTTATATGTAAATTGAGGTGAATACACATTCCTGTGTTTAGGATAGGCTTGTTTAACAACTTTTGCCTAGGCAGGGCTGTCTGGTTTTGAACATGTGCTATAATATTATATGGTCCCACTGAGGGTTACCAAAAGAAACTACAGCATTTGCTCAAGAAACTCCCTGAAAAAGCACAAGAACAAATCCACACAGACACACCCCGAGAACTCCGACCTGGGATATTCTATCTGCTACCCAAGATCCATAAACCTGGAAATCCTGGACGCCCCATCATCTCAGGCATTGGCACCCTGACAGCAGGATTGTCTGGCTATGTAGACTGCCTCCTCAGGCCCTACGCTACCAGCACTCCCAGCTACCTTCGAGACACCACTGACTTCCTGAGGAAACTACAATCCATCGGTGATCTTCCTGAAAACACCAGCCTGGCCACTATGGATGTAGAAGCCCTCTACACCAACATTCCACACAAAGATGGACTACAAGCCGTCAGGAACAGTATCCCCGATAATGTCACAGCAAACCTGGTGGCCGAACTTTGTGACTTTGTCCTCACCCATAACTATTTCACATTTGGGGACAATGTATACCTTCAAATCAGCGGCACTGCTATGGGTACCCGCATAGCCCCACAGTATGCCAACATTTTTATGGCTGACTGAGAACAATGCTTCCTCAGCTCTCGTCCCCTAATGCGCCTACTCTACTTGCGCTACATTGATGAGACCTTCATCATCTGGACCCATGGAAAAGAAGCCCTTGAGGAATTCCACCATGATTTCAACAATTTCCATCCCACCATCAACCTCAGCCTGGACCAGTCCACACAAGAGATCCACTTCCTGGACACTACGGTGCTAATAAGCGATGGTCACATAAACACCACCCTATACTGGAAACCTACTGACAGCTATGCCTACCTACATGACTCCAGCTTTCACCCAGACCACACCACACGATCCATTGTCTACAGCCAAGCTCTACGATACAAGTGCATTTGCTCCAACCCCTCAGACAGAGACAAACACCAACAAGATCTCTATCAAGCGTTCTTACAACTACAGTACCCACCTGCTGAAGTGAAGAAACAGATTTGATAGAGCCAGAAGAGTACCCAGAAGTTACCTATTACAGGACAGGCCTAACAAAGAAAATAACAGAACGCCACTAGCCGTCACCTTCAGCCCCCAACTAAAACCTCTCCAACGCATCATCAAGGATCTACAACCTATCCTGAAGGACGACCCATCACTCTCACAGATCTTGGGAGACAGGCCACTCCTTGCCTACAGACAGCCCCCCAACCTGAAGCAAATACTCACCAGCAACCACACACCACACAACAGACTCACTAACCCAGGAACCTATCCTTGCAACAAAGCCCGTTGCCAACTGTATCCACATATCTATTCAGGGGACACCATCATAGGGCCTAATCACATCAGCCACACTATCAGAGGCTCGTTCACCTGCACATCTACCAATGTGATAGATGCCATCATGTGCCAGCAATGCCCCTCTGCCATGTACATTGGCCAAACCGGACAGTCTCTACGTAAAAGAATAAATGGACACAAATCAGATGTCAAGAATTATAACATTCATAAACCAATCGGAGAACACTTCAATCTCTCTGGTCACTCGATTACAGACCTAAAAGTTGCAATATTACAACAAAAAGACTTCAAAAACAGACTCCAAGGAGAGACTGCTGAATTGGAATTAATTTACAAACTGGATACAATTAACTTAGGCTGGAATAGAGACTGGGAGTGGATGGGTCATTACACAAAGTAAAACTATTTCCCCATGTTTATCCACCCCCTTCCCCCCACCATTGTTCCTCAGACGTTCTTGTCAACTGCTGGAAATGGCCCACCTTATCACTACAAAAGTCCCCCCCCCCCCGCTCTCCTGCTGGTAATCACCTTAAGTGATCACTCTCGTTACAGTGTGTATGGTAACACCCATTTTTTCATGTTCTGTGTGTATATAAATCTCCCCACTGTATTTTCCACTGAATGCATCCGATGAAGTGAGCTGTAGCTCATGAAAGCTTATGCTCAAATAAATTTGTTAGTCTCTAAGGTGCCACAAGTCCTCCTTTTCTTTTTGCGGATACAGACTAACACGGCTGCTACTCTGAAACCTGTCATTATATGGGGGAATTCATAACTCTACACCTAATGTTGCTACACACAGTTCACCACGATATTATTGACCATCGAGTTCTTCGTTTTCAAATGATACCTCACAAGGCATATTTTGTGTAAAGATTATTACAATAGTGTGTAGGGTGTGAATACATAGATCCTTTCGGTCAAACTGTATAACCCATCTGTCTATCACTTTAAGCGACCCCTTTTTAAACGATCTATCTGTCTGTCTGTCTCTCTAATCTTTCCAAGCATTCATTGACTGTGGCTGGCAGCCAGGAAAATACCAGCGTTTTCTAACTCAATGTGCCTAAGAATTTGATCATCCAAATAAAATCTGTTAGTGCCAGATCATGTGATGCAATGGATGCTAGTACATGACCAAGTATAGAACATTCCTCGTACGGAAGCCTCTCTTGCTTTCCTACTCCACGCGTACAGGGGTAGCTGTTAAAAATGAATGTCCCTCTTGCCTGTAATCTCAAATGTTCCTCTGAAAAGTTTGGGGAGGAAAGAAGAATGCCTTAGAGGGCTGAGCAGTCAGATGTGTGGTAGATATTGAAAGTCAAATCTACATTTGCCTGGACAAAGAGGAATTTACATGCACAAAACGGGCACTTGCACCCCTTAAGAGTCCATTTGCATGCAGGATGGATAAATTGTAATGCTTCAGGGGTACTGTAACTATAAAAATGCGGAGGGCACAAATTGGATTTTCATGTTTGAAAAAGTGGCCCTAGATGATGATCTCATTTAGTTAGATAAATGGATTAATCAGTTTAATACCTAAACAATCACCCAACTCCAATATGTACATCATAAAAGCAAAATAAGGAAAGGGCATTATCTCACCACATAGGGAGATTACCCACAAATCCATAAATAATTTGCAGTGAGTATTTCCTCTTCTACAGTAGTTTCTGGTTTGGAATGAAATGAAATGGCTCCTTTTTTCATTAGGCGTTTGTGGAAACACCAATCAACAAACCTTCCATGGCTTTTTGTTTTTTGGAAGACTTTCTGACATCTAGGTAATAAAAATCAATGAACAGTTCTTTAGCGTACACCTGTGAAGTCAGCAGAAAATAGCTGTCTGGATTACAAAGGAAAATTGAGTTAACCCTTCCTTTAGACAGCAGTGAATAAACAAAAAAAAGAAACAATGTTTCTGGATGTTTTCAATGTTCAGCAACTCAGTAACTGGGCTCTGTTGCGCTCCGGTGATTGGGAATAAATACTCCCAAGGAAAGGCCACCCCTAATATTATCTGATTTTTGTATGAATTTATAGAACGGGCTTGTCTCTTTGGGCATAGAACATATTGGGGGAAACTGTCAAAGGCACAAATGAGAATTTGGCACCCAACTCCCTTTGACTTTCCATAGTTCCCTAGGGGTCTTTGAAAATCTTCTGTATTGATTATCTATCTATCTATCTATCTGTGGTATTTCTAGGACATCCATCAGAACAGTGCTGGGGAATCTGCGGCTCTCCAAGGGATACCAAGAAAACGTATCCAGGATAAATGTGATTAGACTGACCCATGCTGCAGTGTATAAAGTACACACTTCGGGGTCAGAAGGTCTCTTTGCCAAACTTGGCCAGATCAGTTTTTACGCAGAGCAGTGTTTTTATCAAGTGAACTGTCTTGACCAGGACTGTATTGTTTGCATTAATCCTATATGGAGAGAGGTTCATATTGAACGTGAGTGACAGGGTACATGGTAGTATTTGGGTAGGTTCCTGGAAAGTGTTTGATGTGATGTAGCAGAATGGAGCAAATGGGAGAGTAAATAGATTGATGCCTGGTGAGAAATGAGGCAGGCTCCAGACTGAATGAAAGCACCACAAAAGATAGAGAGAAGACAAGAGTTTCTTACAGCTGATTCCTGCTGAGAGTCCCCAAGGAAGGTGAACCTGCATTCCCAACATCCATTTCCCAAAGAACGAATCCGTTCCACCCCCAAATAATCAATCCTGTGTGAACTGGGGCCTGTGTCAGTTTAGAATCTGATTCCATGCGATTCTGCTGATGACTGAGTGCGGAATTTTGTCTCCTCTGTCCTGCCACAATAGATTAAAAGACATACCTGCTCTCAGGAGATTTGTAAATGTAAGGCCTGGTGTAACTCACGCTGAAGTCAAGTGGAGCTGATTGAGCGTATGTTGTAGAGTTGTAGGTGCAGGCGGCTCTTAGCAGTAGAGTTCTACCGAAAAGCAAGAGAGAATTTGCACCTTACTGGGCTAGCGTAATTTCTGGGCAAGCTGTGCAATGCATTTTGTTTTCATACAACTGAACATATATTCCAGCAGCCTAAAAATCCCTCTGGCCGCACAGGAAGGGATGGGGCTTTCAAAGGGACTCGCTGGTATTCAATAGAATTCACCTTGCCAGGTAGGAGGAATTATAATGCTCAAAAGACTGTCGTAACTGACAGATGAGTTTAAAAAATACTATTGAACTGCTGCTTTTCAAGATTTGTCGTGGGTTTAAGAGGTTCTGAAAGTCCACAAATTACTTACTGAGCCATTAAAAATAAACTTATGGTTATCGTTCAGAGACTTTGCTATGGCACTTGCCACCATAGCCAGCTGAGCCTCACAGGCATGAGTGGATTTACCCTCCAAACACTCCTGGGAGGAAGAGGAGGAGGATTATCACCATTCTACAGATGGGGAACTGAGACACAGAGAGACTTGCCCTAGGTCATACTGAAAGTCTGCAGCATAGCTGGGAATCAAATAGAACTGGTCTACAGAGCTCTAATCCTAGTCTCCTGTCTCAGTCCCCAGACCAGACCTCCCTTCCTCTTTTTAGTATTGCTTTAATATATTTTTCCCCCTTTTCAATTCAAGCAAAGTCCAAAAAGGCCTGTTTGCTGAGGTCATTAGCAAGCATGACTGTGGACCAGAAAACTTTTGGTAAACCTCCTTGATACAGCTGGCTTCTCCATAGGGAACCGAAGGTGAAAAAGCTTGTTTCTTTCATCTCCAGTCGTGCTGTCTTTGATGAGCACTACTGAAGAGTAAAAGCAATAAAACAGAATCTGTTCAGCATGAAACTCTTCTCTATTATCAGGAACTAGTGACTATAGGGTTTTTTCCATTCCCCTTATTATATGGAGCCATGCAGGGAATCATAAGTGTTACTGAATCCCTTGGGAATGAATAGATAGGAGTCTGATCTTGCGTCACTGTTGGTCTGAAGTAAATCCTTTTGAAATCAATGGAGTTACCCGGATCTCACTGAGAGCAGAGTCAGGTCAAGGGTGTTTCGGTCATAGGTTATTGCTCCACCCCCCATCCCCACCCCAAAAATGTATCCAAATAGTTTAATAATTCATCCACTCTCCCCCACCTTCTAAAAGGTGAGTCACGTGTCTTTGGCTAAGTAGAATAATGAGGAACAAATGCCAGACAAGCTGAGGTTTTACTCACTCAAATATCACTTGGAAGTGCAGCAGAGAGACACAGGAGGTCTATAGACTGTACAATATCTGCACAGCAACCAGTGTTACATGGTGAGTGTTTGAAATGCAATGCCAAGAAAAAAATAGATCATCCAAATTCTGTGTCTCATTCCTACCTGGGACTTGAATATATTGCCCAGGCTTTCTACAAAGGTTGAAAAGATGAGTAGGCAGTACAGCTGCATGAATTGTTCATAACAGAGGATTAAATCAACAGATGCTGACTCTTCCATTTGCAAATTGCCTCAGATTGATGTGCTATTCAGAATTATTACTGAATTAATACTGTTGTTATCTGTGAATAATTCTTGGTCTGTAGCTCACTCACAGTTTGTTGCAAGAGTTTGATATTAAAAATTCAAGCCGCTTTGACTGGACATGAAAGTCACGTGATACATTTCTGTTCTTCAGGTGGATGAATGTAACTCAGAATCAGGTGTCCAGCACAAAACCTTGTGAATACAAAGTCAGTCAGTGTTAGTATATTCCACTGACCCACTCCAGCGAGGCATCCCTCTGATGACTGAATCCCATAATAAAGTTCCCGGATGCTCTGCAGGTCTCTTTCAATCATTTACCGGGTCTTTGGGATCAGGTTAGTCTTCAGCTTTCATTTCAACACCGGACTTGTCAGTTGTGGTAACAGACCCAAGAGTCAGACTATCCAGTCTAATGGATTGTGGATACCAGTAATGAGTGTTAATGTGTAGGAAGTTAATGATCTAAGTCAGATGGTTGTAGATTTCAGTCTAAAAAATTGGACTCCAAGGGCATTTCCATCACATGCAATTAATCCCAAATCCCAGCTGTTCACACCCTTTCTAGCAAAAGTACAAATTCTGTTACTATACAGTGTATAGACACAATGGAAGCTCAGAGGCTTTCTAGGAATAGCAAGATGATGTGATCGCAAAAAAACATCAAGCCCATATCAATAGAGAAGGAAAGAGTATCTCTGTAGCCAAGAGAAGTAGATGGGAACAGTGAGGACTGGTAGTTGGATACCTCTGATAGTTCCGAGGACAGGTAATTGGATACCATTAGATCCCTGGTCCAAAACGAGACCACGACAATGCTTGAAAGTCATTGCCATCTCTTGCCTATTGTTTGATGACCTTTGTGAAATGAGTTCGCAGTTCCAAGCAGGCAGGCACCCATGTCTTGGAAATCATCACTGCATTTTGGGAGCCAGGAGCAAAGCATTGCAATGAAGCAATCTGTCTTTCCTGTCACCAGGTCCCCATAGGCTGTTATTGTTCCATGGTGATACAGAGGACTTCAGGCACCAGAGCCATGAGCCACTCCATGCTTTTCATTGGGGTTTCCCTTGCTTTTCACAGCAAGTCAGCACAGAAAGAAATACAATTACAGTTTTTATTATGTAACTCTTTTCTCTCTGCAATTTTTTTTATCTTCCTCTTTAGATGAGGCCCTTCTGTTTATGTGCCAGACAAAAGCGTCTCTATATTTTACAGATGCTGCATGCTTTCTCTGTTTTCTGTTATTGGTGGCTGTTTTCCCAGATACTTCCTATCACTAAATTTACTCTGGCCAATGGAAATAAACTATGGAATGTGTTTAAATGAATTTAATGTTAATGTGCTGCTAAGATGGGAGCCACTGAAACAAATACAGTAGCGGGGGACCTGCTAAAATAAGCTAGTGTGTAAATAGGTTGGCAGCAAGTTTCTGAGCCATCTGCAAATGCCACTAAAGCTTACCGGGGAGGCCAGCAATCAGAGAGAGTGGGTAATTATCAGTCTTCGGAGTCTCAAAGCATACGGCCCTCTTTCTGCATTATGCTACATTAACGCATTTTCCAGTCTAGCATCAGCATTTAGGTGATAAAAGAGGGAGGTCTCTTTGATACAGAGCTCAGATACAGAGCTGCACCCATGCACACTCTGAAAGCCATATCTGTTTTGGAAGGAACAATCTCCTTGCCATCAAAACCAAAAGCCAGCGTGCAGCCTGTTTACATTCATATCAATGTTGTTTTTTCTTTAATTCCGTAACCTTCATATTTTCCAGTGGGTAAGACAAGATAGAGAAGGTTTTGACTGAAGTGGATGGACCAGCAGAGAAGCTCTGGCTTGGGGAAAAGTGGGTGGTTTGGAGGATTGGTAATAGGATATAAAGCCTTTCACTTTCAGTTGCCAAATTCTGCTCTGTAGAGATGACCTGTACCTGCCGATAATGGGGGAGAGGGGACAGTGCCTTCAGAAGATGTTACTGAGCATGCTCAGTCCATATGAGCATGCTCAGTACAAGCCATGCCGCGAATCTGGGAGGCACATGACCTCCCCCGCCCCCGTGTCACCTCTGCTGCTCAGTCCAAACCTCATGCAATCCCACGGACGTTACTGAGCCACTGAATGTCCCTAGCCCACTGGTTGATATCCAGGCCATGGTCGTGGTTGCTGGTGAAAAGTGAGTTTCTAGTACATAGGTGTGCACATCACAAATACCGCGAGAGCTATGGTCAATCTAAGCAGACTGGACGAACACTGAATGGGCCTTAGAGACTGAACGCCCATGGCTGGAGTCTTGGTGGCAGGGAACGGTGTGTGAATGGCAAGCTTCTGTCTGACAACTGTTGTACATGGGCTGTGGATCAATGCAGATCTTTGTTGTCCATCCAGCATCTTCCATCAGCATTAAAATACCTGCAATTCTTGTGTTAAGGATTTTCAATAAAAAGTACATTCATGATGTGTCCCCACTCCAGTCACTTCCTGTACCGCACGTCCGCCCTACGCTCAGACGTTTCAGAAGCTCTGATGATCCTGCAGTCATCTGTAATAAAAATGTAGCTACTTAATTTTCACTCAGTTTCAAAATGAGATGATAATGTTGCCACTGGTCTGCCTTTAAAGGGAGCTCTTTGGCAGCTATTGCTCACACAGAATCGAGTGAAATTGTCCTGTTCAGCTCAGAATCCACAGTGTTAATTAACAGGCCTTCAGAAACAGCCCAAGAGTTTCAGTTAGAAGTCAGGTTTATTTTCACCCATCCTTGGGGCACTAGTCACTTGCCATCCAGTCTGTGTCTTGCACTGGTCACTCGGAGCACATCAGAGGCAGTGGTTATTGCGAGGGCACTACTGTCTTCACCGTTCTTTGTTTCTGTGCTTTTGTTCTCCCCATCACCCAAGTTTTCCCGGCAGTGATGTTTATGGCTATTCCATGATTATTTGTTTAGACAGCAGTATATAAAAAGGACTGAACACTGTCTAGGTGGGATGTCCCAGAGCACTCAGTAGTTGTCCTAACTGTTCCCATAGGCAGCAGAGTTTGAACATTGGCTTCCGTGGGGAAAGTAAAGCTTTGTGGGTAAAACTCCTTCACGCACGTTTGAGCCAATTGCTCCAGGCCATGTTCCTATAGCACAAGAGGTGCCTGGGTTAAGTTCAGTGTTTAAATTCTACAGTAGAAGGTCTTATTAATAATAGATCTTGAGCCCAGTAAATCCCATTTTATGAATAGGAGATTGGGGGGAATGCAGGGAAGGGCAACAGAAATGAATATGGGCCAGAGGTTTGACTTAGAGAGGAAAGAGAATGAAAGAGCTTGAGTTTAGGCAAACTGAACATGTAATACACTCCATGAAAGTGGGACAACTCCATGAAATGTGCACATCTATCTCCATGCCCCAGTCTATCTGAACTCTGGAAAGTCCCACAAACCCCACCCACAGACTCAACATGCTGACAAGACTGTACAACCTTGGTTTACTTGAGTCTCCAAAACTGGAGTATGTCAGTCTGACACCGTTTGTGAGGTAGTTATGTCACTGAAGTCACCAGATAGGTTCCCTTGTACATGTGCCATTTAACCTGTCAGCCAGAGCCTCTTCCAACTTGGTATCCTTGTGCTTTGCCTCCTTGCCTATAGTTCTGATGGGGAAAATCCCTGTCTTCTCCAGAGATAACAGGAGATGCAGGAGCTTCTCTTATCCAGGAGGAGTGTATTAATTAATAACCCCATTTCCAAATTAGCTATTAGTGAAGGTGCTTAAGTAGGGTGCCTTGAAGCCAACACGAGGCCGTTAACTGTCTTCTGTGGTAAATATGTTACAGTCTGATTTGAAGCAGAGACCTAGCACTAAGGAGAGCCTGCAGCAATCTTCCTTTCAACAAGACTCTGGCATGGTTTCCATTCTAGTTTTGTTAGATGTCTTGGTAGCCTTTGGTTCAGCTGATCACTACATTCCTTTAACCCACCTTGAACATCTGTTGGATTTTCCTGGCAATGCATTTTCTGGGTTTACCCTGTACTTTCCAGTGTTGCCAGATTACAGATCTCTTTCTTTCTTTTTCTTTTCCTTTAAAAAAAAGTGCACATCTGATCTCAGTACAAATTAACCAGGGAACTCCCCAGACTTATGTCTTAGTCCTTGTGTTCTTCATCATGCTTCCAGCTCTGTTGCGATGATGATCTATTGTTGTGTTGCCGGTGATACCCGGATTGCCCTGCTGTGAGCGTGCATGAGCAGTAGTATCTTCCACATTGCTACACCAATATGACATGGCACTGTCTTTAGGGGATTTGGGTTGCAGTGCTGGGGGGAATGTACAGAATAAATGGGGTTGTGTATCCTTTTTTCTTACTCCAGTTCTGTTTGTAATTTAAATACGCTTCCGGTACCTGATCACTTTCGAAACAAACTGTGTCCAGTTCCCATAATGGACATGGAGCCAAAATTCTTAAAATCTCCCCCTCATGTGCAAATTCTCCCCCAGTGTGGAAAGGAGAGCAGTTTGCCAGTGAGACCCAGGCCATCTGGTCTGCTCACTGCACCATTAGAGCTTCCCTTCCTGAGACATGACTTCCAGATGCAGCAGGCCTTTAGCGAGTGAGGTATGGGTAGCCCTGCAAAACGGGATGAGATGGACATGCTTTGGGCTGGCCAGGAAAGAGCTTGTCCCAGCTTGTGTGCGACAGATCAGTGCACAGTCATTCACTGTGTGTTTTAAATGTTTAACTGCCAATGTTGTGGACCTCGTTTCTTCATATTTACTAAAAAGAATGGCAGGGCAGATTCTACTCTCACTTTACACCCCTGGAAACTGAGAGTGAGTCCGCTGATGTCCCTGGAGTTACTCCGGATTTATAACTAGGATTCAGGAGCTTGTTATGGGGTCAGGAGAAGTGGGGCGCTGAATTACTTTCACCTACAATTTAGGACTGAAGAGATGGTGAAGGGCTCTGTGCTTGTCCCTCTGCCCGAGAGACCTTCCCCCATAGGGACAGGGTTCGTGATGATGGTATCACAGACTGGGCTCTTGGAAGGGATGTGGGCTGGACATTCCTGTAGATAATTGGTCGGATGTAGCTTTCTGTTAGCAACCTGTCTTGACAGCCTGGTAGCCATAGTACAGCAGAGCCAATGCCCGCAATAATGTGAAGGTTCTAGGTGCTGTGCTATTTAATGGAGTTTTAATTGGAATGTAGGTGGGAAATTCCTCTCGTCTGCAGGAGCAAGTGGTGCTCAGAGTACATGCTATAGCAGAGCTTAAAACAGCTGAACTCTTCTGAAGACACAACCACAGAGATGGAAATAAACCTACATTGACAGGATCCAGCTGGAATTTACAAAAAAAAAAAAAAAAAAAAAAAGCCCCCAACAATTCAGATTAAGTTCCATCACAAAAATGCATTTAGTTGTGTCAAAGTGCTATGAAACCCCGACTGTCCTAGTCACATTTCCCCTACAAATAGCCCTTTTTATAGCAGTTTTAATAAAAAGGCCAATTTTGATCAGATTTTTTCCCCATTTAATGGAAGTAATTTGTGAATGACATGAAGGAGACAGGGCAAAGTCAGTGCTGCTTGCAAAATGAGCAGGCGGGGTTTTAAATGCACCTTTTAAAATGTCTGGAGACATCCTGCAAACCTACAAAAGAAAGGGAACGATCAAAGTTGGGGCCCTGTGATCCAAGGTCACCAGGGCATGGACAGCATTGTGGGCTGCGTCCCTTCTCTCTGTTCCTGCCTCATGCCTCCCATTCCTTTGGCCTGGGGTGCCCCAGCTCAGCCATGGAGCTGGCACTATAGACTTTCCCCTTCTCCAGCTGGGTGTTCGATCTGGGAAAGAAGGGATATGTGCAAGAGAACAAGACGCAGGGCCAATGTTATGATGTCTCACTTTGATTGCAGTAGTACACCTCCCCCAACCCCACCCCCTGTGTGCTAGGCACTTTCTAACCCAAAGGAAGAGGCATTCCCTGCCCAAAGGGATACCAGTCTAAATATGCCACACTCATTCATGGCAAATATGTAGGTTTTAAACCCCACCCCTAGTTTTGAAGGTAGTTTTCCCCAGTGTTTTCTCTTTGGGTGAAGGAGGAGAGTTGATGGTTGTATTAACTCACCCCTAGCTAATATTTATCAAGAGAGACAGGTTGGAGGTTAAGATCCATCCCAGTTTGTAAAGGCTCATCAGACCGTAGAAAAGCTCTAGGGCCCTGTGTGTACAAAGCCCTTTGCTCATTCAGAGGTAGGCACTTGTTGGGGAAGGAGTGCTTGGGGGTTGGAGGTTGTTTGGAAATTGCTCAGTCTGGAGCTTCTCCACCTGCACGCTGTAGTAGCCTTTTAATTTTTCCCAGACTTACGTGCTGCGTCCTGTCTGCTTACATCATTTCTGATCCTCTCGCTTTTCGTTGAACTCAACATCTTTCCCTGCATGGGGTTTTCTCTTCACCTGGGCCTCAGTGATTACATTTCGTAGTGCCAGAGCTACCTGAAAGGGGGTTCCAAAGAGGATGGATCTAGACTGTTCTCAGTGATAGCTGATGACAGAACAAGGAGTAATGGTCTCAAGTTGCAGTGGGGGAGGTTTAGGTTGGATATTAGGAAAAACTTTTTCACTAGGAGGGTGGTGAAACACTGGAATGGGTTACCTAGGGATGTGGTGGAATCTCCTTCCTTAGAAGTTTTTAAGGTCAGGCTTGACAAAGCCCTGGCTAGGATGATTTAGTCGGGGATCAGTCCTGCTTTGAGCAGGGGCTTGGACTAGATGACCTCCTGAGGTCCCTTCCAACCCTGATATTCTATGATTCTATGATTCTACAGATAGCAGTGATTTGCTGCACTATTTAAAGGGAAGATACTGAGTCCGTTTGGGTCGTCTTTTTTTCTTTCTTCTCTTTCTAATACCCACCAGATGAGTTAATTGTGGAGGAATCCAGCCAGCAAAGGCAGTATATAGTAGAAAACATGACATTTAAGCACAGCTAGAAGTGTTGCGGCAAATCCAGCCATCACGCAGTGCAGAGAGATATGCTCACTAGGAAGGAATTGGGTGATAATGTCTCTGCTGCGTCAAGAGACCGTTGTTTCTGGTGGTGATTCCCTTATGATAGCCAGGGAGACGGAGGAGTGCAGCGTGCTACTCACTGCAATTGTTTGATCCGACAATAAGGAAGAGCAGCCGAGTCAAGGAGTTCCCTCAGAAGCAGAGAATGATGTTCTAACCCGGGGGGGTTGATTTTAGTTGTTTCTTTATTTATTTATTGGTAAGAGTTTTGTGTGTGACCATATCCCAGCAGGACTATAAGGACCTCACAGCTTTTCCCTTTCTCCTCTTGTGTGATTTAGACACCTATTCACTTTTAATGGGACTTAAGGAGATTTGAAAACTTTACCCTCTGCACTTGTCTGTTTGTGAGGCCTTACATTACAACAGTGGTGCCAAACTTTTCCTGTCACGCCTCTGCCCCCCCACCCAAACTTCCCAGTAATGGAATCTGTCTGCCCCCCACTCCATCCCCTCATTACTGCACAGTTGGCTCAGGAGAGGGGCTTGAGCTGAAGGCGGAGCTGGGGCAGAACTGAGTAAGGGGAGGAGCTGGAGCTAGGGGCAGAGCTGGTTTGAGGGTGGAAAGAGAATGAGGCATGGGAAATTGCACCCCAAATGGTTAAAACTTGTCGAAGTGACAAGTAATTGAAAACAGGGGCTCATAATGGGACACGTTGGGCAACCTTAATAATAGGTGGTGCTCCCAGCCCCTCCTATAATAACACAATGGATATCATAGAATAACACAATGGATATCACCAGCGTAGCAGAATAAGGGAGCCTCATTCAATAAACGGGGGTTGAGAGGCAGCAAGAATAAAGCATTCGTGTTTTCAGTCTAGTACTAAACTGGATCCCCCCGCCTCCCCTCCAGGAGATGAGAATTGTAAAGTGAAAAATGGCCCGTGCTGCAATCCCAGTACAATCCTTCTTGGTCGTTCCAAGCAACACTCTCACCACTTGCCCTTTAACACCTCCCCCTTCCTCCCCCATTCCTATGCTCAGAGTTATCCGCTCACACCTCACATGCGGAGAGGGATTTGTGGCCATGCCGAATTGACTGCACACGGTCCAATTTTCTAAAGTACACTTGCTGACAGCCCGGAATGTGTTTAGCCTGCCCACAAACACAAGGGAGAGAGTCCCGAATCGCATCAGACCATTCATCAATTCAGCCTGAGGCCTGTTTGGTGGAAATTCTGAGTTCTCATGAGCATCTGCACCATTGCACAGTCAATCCATCCCCGGCAGGTTTTCCCTGGCACCTCTCTCTCCGCCGGAAGTGTAATGCTTAGATTAATACTGGAGCCTGCTTGCCATTTGACTCTATCTTTGCTGAATGGGCTGGAGAGAGGGAGAGAGAAGGAAACATTCCGGGCAGCGGATAGACTGACTTCACGGCTCCAAGAGCCGCCCCCTCTTCTGCTTGGCAGCTTGTTCTCCCTCTTCTGAGTGGGTCCTGGGTGGGTAACAGTGACCCCACTAGAATTCAGTCCCAGTGCCCTAACGGGGTAGAACTGAAAATCTGGAGCCAGCAGCGCAGCTGGCGTCAGCGGGCACCGCTCTGTTGAATTCAGTGGAACAGCTGCTGGGGATTTGGCACCTGGCCTGTATGGGGAAGAGGTGGACTCAGTGCCTTGGAACGTGCAGTTTTCTGCTCATGAATTGAAGAAGGGTCTTCTGGGCGTCAGAAAGTGGCTGGGTTAGTCTGTGCTCCATAGTGAGGTGGATATTGGAATGCTTCAGGGCGTAAGCCGGTCTCCAACTGGTCTCAGTGCAGAAGAGGAAAATATTTGAAGTCTTTAAAATTTTCACAGGACAGGGAAACTCTGTCCCGCCCAGTGCTGTTAGTGATGTGACTAACTGGGCCACTGAGCTCTGGCTGAGCGCCGTGTCCAGGCTGTGCCAGGGCTGGGATTTGGTCAGCAGGAATCTTGGCTGAATTGGGACAGCAGAGTGCAGCCCCTCGTTTGCACCTTACTGTATCTTTAGTTCCTTCCTCTTTATCCCACTGGTCTAAGACAAGTGGATCTATATCTTTGTAGGAGCAGGATCTCCAAGAATAATAAATACAAGGTCACAATGGAGTGAATTCCTGGGCATTGTGTGTGTGTGTGTTTTAACCCATATCTGCCCTTGAATGCCTCTCAGTAATGGGGTTTTAAATGGGACCAGAATCTGACAAGATAGTCATTAACAAGTTGGGAGAATAGAGGGTCTTTGATTCCTCCCACAGGCAAACCTTCCTGCAATCTATTACAATGAAATCTGATGTCACCTTCATTTCCCTTAGCCATAGTTAAGGAAGTCTTGATTTAATTTGGCTGAAGATTGCCCTGTAGGCTCTGATTTCTGTTATCCATATTTACACTTGTAATTCATTACCCTTTTACAAGTACAAGGATGCAGTGTTTGCCAGGTTTGCATTAATGAACTTCATATCAGAATAAATCCTAATAGGATACACTAAAACTCCTTTCTCTTTGACTTTAATGCATTGGATCATACATTATTAACACAGATTGTATCAGACTTTCATGCAGCGAGAAATTTAACAGTGCTTTGTATCAATATAGCAAAGCTCACAACTAAAACAGTGGTTCTCAGCGAGGGGTCCGGGGCCTCCCGGGAGGCTGCAAGCAAGTTTCAGGGGATCCACCAAGCAGGGCCAGCTTTAGACTTGCAGGTGCCCAGGGCAGAAAGCTGAAGCCCCACCTCATGGGACTGAAGCCCGGGGCCCTGAGCCCCACCACCTGGGGCTGAAACCGAAGCCCGAGCAATGTAGCTTTGAGGGGGGCCCTGTGACATGGGGCCCCGGGCAATTGCCCTGCTTGCTACCCCCTATCGCCAGCCCTAGCTTTTATATGCCGAGAAACCATTGCTGTGGCACGGCTGGGCTGTGGAGTTTTTATAGCATGTTGGGGGAGGAGGGGCTCAGAAAGAAAATGGTTGAGAACCCCTCAACTAGAATATAATCCAGTGCCAGTGTTATTGTCATTGGTGTGATAAACAGATTCTCCCTGCCTGGCACCTTGCAGAGTTAGTTAATGTGACTCTCATTTTGTTACAGGTGTAAGTGACCATACAGGGTGCAAGGCAGGGAAGAATTGGGCCTTCGTTGTTGCTGTCTGCTGTTGTATGTTGCATCAAAGAGGTGGCTGCATTTCAGTAACAGATGAAATGGTTCCTGCAGGAATATTCTGTAAGGCACTTTAGGATGAAAGGAACTGTACAAATGCAACATAGTAGCAGTATTAGGCATATGTGCAATTTTGTACGCATCTGAGAATTATGGCCGATTTGAATCTCACATGTACTGCTGCCCCCGTAGAAAGCTGATCTCAGAGTGCCTGTAGGTAGGAGTGGGTGTTTTATGGAGTCAATCCACAGCTTTCATCTGAAATATTTTCCAGTCCGAAAATGGGTTTCGTAAAATAAAAGTTTTCTGTGGGAAATTGTCGACTTTGACAAAATGCTTTGGTTTTTCCGATGGGCGGGATCCAAACGGAAAGCATTGCACGGAATTGGCATGTCAGAACGTTCTGACCTGACTGAAAATAGCGACATTTTCCTTTTCAATGCTGCTGATTCCACATTTGAGGGGGAATTGTTTATTTCGTGTCAATGTTCGATATTTTGCCTTTTTGTTCTGTTTTGGAGTGGAAAGCGGCTTCGACGTTTCCCACAAAAAGAAACTTTCCTTTTTTTTAGACAGTGCTAGTGATTCACTCCTCATCACAGTGCAAGCAGTGGCTGGAAAGCATTAAGATCTGCCTTTGATGTGAGCATCTGCAGCTCCATGCTGGAGTATTATCCCAGGTGACAGTAGCAGTTATTGTGTAAGGATCAAGCCTCTGTTGTTTCCCGTAGCAGACTAGGTGGTTGCAAAATACGAGCATTTTGCATTGGCCAGCTATTGGTGCTGAAGGTAGTATTGCCAAGGTCACACCCATGTCATGCAGGAACTGCCGGAGCAGTAAGTGCCTTACGGCAAAAAGGGGAAAATGGAGTAATGGAGAAAGCTGAAAAGGTTTTGTTCAGACACTTATGTCAGCCTCTGCAGGCTACAAAATGGGGGCTAGGAGACTAGCATTTCCCACAATGTTCGGTTGATTCTAGGGTCCCATCCTGCACCTATTGAAATCGACAGCACAACTCCGAATGATTTAGACGGGAGCAGGATCTGGTGCCTGCTGGAAGTGCAGAGGGACATGAAGACAGTATTTAAAAAAAAAAAAAAGAAGAGTAACAACCAATTTGGTTCAGTTTCCATTTGGGGATGAGTGCAGGTTTGACTGGGTTCTCAGTCTGTCCCAACTGGTTCAAACCACTCCTGGTAAAATAGGGGAAATCCAGAGAACAACCCTCCCCCTCACCCCATTTCCATTTCTCCTTAGTCTCTCCCCTTTCAGAGACTCGATCTATTTGCACAAGACAATAAAAGTCTGTAGCGGTGAATGGGGAATTTTTAATGGCTGGGTTTATGTATAAAGAATTAGTCTCAAATCAATATTAGGCTGTCAGCAAGGAGAATTGGCTGGATGCTTTTACTGGGTTTTCATGTCAAGCAAATTAATGCGAGTTTAAGCAGCACAGTTTGGAGTACCCTTCGGGATTGCTTTCTTCTTTCTTTCCGAGCAGCTTATCCTCATTTGTTCCGAGGCCCCATTTTTGAAGTGGAAGTTGTGTTTCTTCGAGTAGAAAGCCAACTTTTAATGCAGTGGCCTTTGTACCTGTGCAGCTGGAAACATCACCAGTGGATTAGCTGGATGTCTGAGAGCCACACGAGGAGCAGGGCATGTGCTGAAAGCCTGGGGACGAGGCTCAGAAAGAACAGCCGAAAATTGGGTTGGCACGACATGAGCGGGGTCTTCTTCTTGTTGATGTAATTACGGCAAGGATATCTGCGGAGGCAAGAGTGACGCGCTGTAACTGTACGGAAGCCAACACAACAGCTTCAGGTGTGCCCCAGTGTCACGGAGAGAGCATCCTTTGGCCCAGATTTCCATACAGCTCAACATTTCAGAGACATACTAGCATGGAGGCGACATGCCATTCAATCAGACTTGCATGGGTTTTTGAAAGGAGAATTGGGTAGATTTTTCTCTAATATTATGGTGGGTGCACAGGGGCAGATGCTCAGCTGGTGTCACTCGGCGTCGCTCCCTGGACATCGGGGGAACAATATTGATTTCCATCAGATGAGAATCTGTCCGGCACTCCTTTGGAAAGAACAGGCTGGATTTTCCAAAGGAATAATGCTTGGCTATTTCCAGCAGGTTGGATTTTAACAGAGGAATGTTATTTCTGTGCTGTCGAGTATGGCCACACAGCAGCTGGGAGGCGTAATTCCCAGCCCGCCACAAGAGACACATGTTCAGAGATGCTGCCCATTCTGCTGAAGCAGATCTAGCCTGTGTACATCTGTCTGAGCTGGGCGTTGCCCTCCCAGCCGCTGTGTAGATGTAAACATAGAGAAAAAATATTGCAAAGTGGAGTGTTAATCCCAGGCCACACCCGCGATCCTACTGGCCATGCCCCCCGGCACATGCCCACCCGTGCACGGCTGCCCACCTCCCTGGTGCACAAGGAGCACTGGTGACAGTCTTGTGATGGATCCCTGTGTGCATGTACATGTCCGTGTGGTTGGGGGAAGCTCCCTCCCCCACCCCCACCCCCAACGTAGAAAGAACCACAAGTTGGTCCTTCCGTTGGAAGTTCTTTGGAACAGAGACAATGGGCCTGGTTCTGATCCCACTCAAAGCAGCTTTACACCAGTATCACGCTGCTGACTTCGGTTAGGGTTATTCCTGATTTGCACCAGTGTGGGGGAGAAGAGAAACTGGCCCTGTCTCCTTTCACTCTCTGTAAAGCATCACACGCACCAGTGGCCCTGTGCAAATGATGATACATAACAGTAATTTCCATATAACTCTTGACAGGCTTTCTACTGCTGCTGCTGGAGTTCCCTTGCTTGATGATAATGATTCCGCCTTTGGTACAGCTTGTCAGCTTGCGCCGTCCCCACTGGACATTGACTGCTGAGGTACATGAGCCCCGTAGTCAAATCCCCCTCCACATCACCTGGCAATACCTGGGGTATTTCTGCTTATGAGACTCCCACTCACCCACTAAACCCACTGTTCTCTTTGGAAACTAAATAAAGGAATAAAAAACCCCACCCAACTCCCACCCTGCAGGGTGTCATGGAAACCTGGCAGGGGAAGGAATTCGTTTAAAACATTAAAAATAAAAATCAATGACATTGAATGAGTAGCAGAAACGGATCCATGGGGGTCTGAGAGCTGGGCTCCAGCCACAGACTCTGGATCTGGATTTCATGCATTCCGGAGGTCGGGGCATTCGGACCATGCAAAGTGGCACAGATATTATGGGCCTTTATGTAAAGGTGCAGTGTAGAGGATGGGGACATGCTCCCACTGCCTACCTAGGAACATTGTGCTTCCCTGAGTACAACGCCTCCTGGTGGTGGCGCTCTTCTAAGCTCCACCCACAAAATAAACTCCACCCACGCCTCTCAGAACTGTTGTTCAGCGAGTTCACACCTCTCTGAGCTATTGTTTCAAGCTTTCTGCAATTCAAGCAGATGTCACTTTATCAGTTTGCACACGGTGCATGCTTTCAAGGTATTCTTTCCAGCCATAATGGCTAGGTACTTCCTTGAAAAAAAAAAGAAAAGAAAAGAAAGCTGAGGTTCTGAAGAACATGTAAGCAGCTTGAGAGTGATGGCAGTACACTGGACTGCTATGTACAGGCCCAGTCCAACCCTGGTTGTGTCTTTGCACGGCTCCCCACCTTTGGCTACCCTGTAATGATAGGAGCAGACATGCAACCCTGAGAAAAAAACGTAGAAATTGGGCTTGGTTTTGGCTTAATTGGTTTGTGAGTTGCTTGCTGGCTAGTTTTTGGCTTATTGCTTGTTGTAGCATGTTGCTTCTCTTTTTTGATTGGCTCCCGGCAAGCAGGGGCAAGGGTGGGCAAGCAGGGGCAACAGGGGGAGAGAGTCAGGGGTGCACAGCGGGCCCACCACAGTCCCAGACTGCACACCGGGGGTATCTAGTCACATAGAGCATTGGAGTTCTTAGGGATTGGCTTGTTTTGGCCTTGTTTTGAAATGGGATTAGCTTGATTTTTGGCTTATTGTGAAAGTTGGGGTGCTTATTTACCGCGTGAAAGTTGGCAACTGTGGATAGGAGCAATCTTCAAAATTTGGGTCTGGATCCAGATTTCAAACTCCCCAAAATGCAGGAGCACTTGGGTCCCAGATTTTGGTTTGGCACATTATAAAGTTTAGGGCCCCATTGTAAAATTCAGACGTAGATCATTTCAGACCCCTCTTAAATTCTGGTAATTCCAGGTCTGAGTGGTGGATTCCTGCTTGTCTTGAGGGTGAAGAATATTTCTGTTTTGATACTTTGTCAGTTGGTTTTAAATTGTACAAGTTTAAAGATATAAGAAAAAAAAAGTCCTGCTTTTGGATCTTCAACATGAAGATATAATTTCACTTGCCTGCCAAGGGGAACGGTTTCTTATTCTGCATTGATTTCTCTAGATACATATATAATAAAACTGAGCAAAACAAAACATCTCTTTGCATGTGTGCTGAAGTCTGAGTCATCGCTGACTTCAGCATTGTTCCTCCCTCTGCCAAGGGGCTGATGGTGCAGCCTTTGATCTTCGCAGGAGCTGGTGTGGAACAGACCTAAGAGGTGCAGATGTGGTCGCCCCATCTCAAAAAAGATATATTGAATTGGAAAAGGTTTGTAATGGGCAACAAAAATTATTAGGGGTCTGGAATGGCTGCCGTATGAGGAGAGATTAATAAAACTGGGACTTTTCAGCTCGGAAAGGAGACGACTAAGGGGGGATATGATAGAGGTCTATAAAATCATGACTGGTGTGGAGAAAGTAAATAAGGAAGTGTTATTTACCCCTCATAACACAAGAACTAGGGGCCACCAAATTATATTAATAGGCAGCAGGTTTAAAAAAAACAAAAGGAAGTATTTCTTCACACAAAGCACAGTCAACCTGTGGAACTCTTTGCCAGAGGATGTTGTGAAGGCCAAGAGTATAACATGGTTCAAAAAAGAACTAGATAAAGTTCACGGAGGATAGGTCCATCAATGACAATTAGCCAGGATGGGCAAGGTTGGAGTCTCTAGCCTCTGTTTGCCAGGGGCTGGGAATAGGCGACAGGGAATGGCTCTCTTGATGATTCCCTGTTCTGTTCATTCCCTCTGGGGCACCCGGCATTGACCACTGTCGGAAGACAAGATACTGGGCTAGATGGACCTTTGGTCTGACACAGTATGGCCATTCTTATGTTAATATGTGTCTGTTCCCCCCATCCCTGTCTGTCTTCATCCAATGTAGGATTTTCTAGTCTCTTCTGTATCAAATTGTCTACTAGACTAGCTTGGAGATTCTGCCTTTCTGATCTCTGTATTCATGGTCTTTTCTAGAGCTCCAGCTGTCCGGTGGCAAATTCCAGTATTTCAACATTTATTTTGGTCCCAAACCAGATGAAAAATAAAAATATCAAAACTTTTCTCAGCATGGAAAGTTCTGCAAAATTTCTGTTCTGACATGTTGAACTGATTTGTTTCTCCCCTATGGCTCAGTCCGAGGGAGCTTGGGGGTGCATCGTGGGAGGTGTAGTCCGGTGAGGGAACCTGGCCCAACGTTGTGAATGGGAACACGAGGCACCTGGACTACACTACCCATGAGGCACCACAGTGGCTCAGGCAGACACAACTTAATGTCAACTTGACACAAAACAATATGTTTCAGTTCGATTTTCCATCAGGAAAGTCGACATTTTCCCATGGAAAAATTTGATTTTGCAGAAATCACATTTTCCATGAAAACTAAAAAAAAAGTTTTGACTGAAAATTTCTGAATTGCTTTAGTCTTTTCTCAAGTTATATGATAAAAACAATGACAGGCCCTTCCTCTACTGGGTTTGTCCCAAGAAAGATATCTGTCTTACCTCCAACAGATGAAACCATATGTCTACCTCTTCCATTCATAAAAAAAACTAATTCTCAAACTGTTACTTACAATGAATGGTACCTTACTCCATGAGTAGTTCCATTGATTTCCATGGCACTACTCACTGAGAATGGTCCTACTCAACATACATATGGGTGGCAGAACTGGGCCTATAGTGAGCAACAAACTAATACCCTGAATTTTCTAACAGTTTGCTTAAAATATACTTTTCTGGGACAAAATGATGTTGGTGGTCTAGTTAGTTAAACCACTGCCAGTCTCCTACTGTTAAAATACCTAATAATGCCTAATACTTATATTGTTCTGAAAATCTCAAACTGCTTTATGAATCATGAATTAATTAAGGCTTAGAACACCCTGTGAGTTTAAGTGGAAATTATCATTGTATCCATTTTAAATGAAGCACTGAAAGGGTAGGTGACTTCCCCAGGCCACAGAGAGTAGGAGCTGGGATTAGGACCCCAAAATCTTGAATCCCTGGCCTCTGCTCTGCCTATGTAGAAGTCCATATTCCCTGCCAGTTGCCAACAGACCGGTAAATAGAGCATTAGAGCACAAGGAAATCTTAAATGCTTTGTATTAACACAACCAATTAGCTAGTAAGTGTTTCTTACAGATCATTGCTGGGTGCAAAAGCAAGGGGGAAAAGGAACCAAAAATAACCTTTGAAAAGGAAGTCTGAGTGCTTGTCTTCACGTATAGCGCTACAGTGGTATAGCTGTAATGAAAACGCTCCTATGCTGATGGAAGAGCTTCTCCTATCAGTGTCGTTAATCCACCTCCCCGAGCGGTGGTAGCTGTGTCAATGGGAGTAGCCCTCCTGCTAGCCTAGCGCTGTCTACACAGTGGGTGTAGATCGGTATAACTGTGTCATCCAGGGGTGTGGATTTTTCACACCCTGAGCGACGTAGTTAGACCGATATAGGTGTGTAGTGCACATCTGGCCTGAGCGGAGGGGAAATTCAGAACAGAATGGAAACATGGGGATCACCGTGATCAATATGGTAAAATTAGGTGTGCAAAAGTTAGGAGCAGGGGGGAAAACGTCAACAGGCCTGATTCTCTCCTCACTTAGCCTCATGTTAATCAGGAGCACCTCCAGTGAAGTAGGCTGCATTACATAAGTGTAAAACCAGCCTGAGCGAGAGGAGAAGCAGACTGGGTGACTCAGAAAAGCGTGGATTCATAGATCATAGGGCCAGAAGGGCCCATCATAGCTACTGTGTGGTTCTTATACTTTCCTCTGGAGCAGCTGGTGCTGGCCACTGCCACAGACAAGACCCCAGGCGAGACAGACCACCTGTGTGACCCAGTCTGCCCGTTCCTATGTTAAATAAAGGAATTTGCATTGTAAAAAGAATCTGCAATTAGAGAAGAAAATCTGCCAGATTCTGCTCCAGTTTGCACTGATATAAACTATAGCCCATTGAAGCCAAATGAAACTGGTGTAAGATCTAAATAAGATCCCAATGTTATTGATGGCATGCGCCCTCTTCAACCCATTGTGACATGAAAAAGATCTGAGATCTGTAGCGTCCAGTGCATTGTTGTTTTTTATACAGCGCCGAAAGACATCGTTTTGAAAAGTAATGTCAGCAGAGCCAGGGATTTATCCACCCCACCATTGAGACAGCAGCATAACCCTGTACGAATAAGGCTGAGCAGGTAGTTGAAGTGAATGGCAAAGTGATCGAAGCTTCACAGTGCATTTGTTCATTCTCCTCTGACTTGACGGCTCACTGGCTGGCACCATCTCCACTTCCAGCCACATGAGCAGAGGTGCAGGTAACTCGCCGCCAGGCATTGTTTTCCCCAGCCAGGAGCAAGGCTGCTGAGGAATGAAAACAATGGATTTATCTCTGCTCTGTGAGCTCAGGGGCTGGAAAACCATAACTCTGCCATGCAAACCTCACCTAAAACTTAGATAACACAGACTAACCCCGGTCGCTGTAATGTCTATGTCTGTCTGTATAATTACACCCACCCGCCAATACAAGGTCAAATTCATCCCTGGTTTAAGTTGGTTTAATTGTTTCAGTGGACCTATGCCCATAGTTAATTTGACTCTGGATGTGTGAGAGCATACGTGTGTGTACCCAGGTGCAGGCATGGAGTATAACCTTGCTGGGCTGCAGGCTCGCTGTTCACAGACATGCCAGTCTCCCTCCCTGTGTCTCAGCAAAGATTAAATAGCAGTGACAGTGCAATAGTGAGACCTCCCATTGCTAAGAATTAAATTGCTTTTAAGACTATAGTCCGGTGGAAGAGGCCCCAGAATCCTGCACATCACTAATATGCATAATTAAAACCAAATGATTCTTGTCAAATAAATGAACAGAGCACTTCTTGTCAGGGGCTCTGTTTAAAAATTAATGCCCGGTATTGCCAACCCCGAGCATTAGAAACTTTGGCCCCAAAAGATGATGATGGATATTGTGATGGGTTGGACCCCCTTTTGGGGTGCCACCTGATGTGCTGCGGTCTCACTGAGCCCCCCCTTTCCACCAGCCTGGATTTCCTCACCCTGCTCTTGCTGTGCTAGGCTCTCAAGCCTTCTCCAGCACACACACAGGTCAGGCCACACCCAGCTGCCAACACAGACTGAAATCAGCTCTGTGTGGGAGGACTTAGCTAGGGGAATGGCCAGCACTCACGTGCACACCTCCTTTGGGGTATAAACTCAAAATAATATTGTCTTGCACTGTATAGAAAGATCTGCACAGCGCAAGCACATAAAAATTTGCCCTCTTCCTTAATGTGGAGAGAGATGCACAGCTCCCGCCCCAAGATATGTATTGCACAAACTGGGTTTTGAAATAAACAAGAAATAAGTTTATTAACTACAAAAGGTAAATTTTAAGTGATTATAAGGGATAGCAAACAGAACAAAGCAGATTACTGAGCAAATAAAACAACATACAAAAACTAAGTTTAATACACTCAAGAAACAGGTTACAAAATGTAATTTCTCACACTAACTTGTTTTAGCAGGTTGCAGAGTTTCTGTAGCTTAGAGTTCCAGTTATTTCTCTTTACCGACTGGACCCCTGTCTCAGCCTGGACTCAGCCCTTAACTTTCCCTTCAGGTGTTTTTAGCAATCTTCCTTCTTGGACTGGGAGGCAATGGAGAAGAGTCCTGAATGCCTTACTTCCCAGCCTTAAACAGAATGTACATAAGGCGGGAATCTTTTGTTTCCCACTCTGACCCCACCCCCCACCCCCTCTTAATGGAAAAACACTGAAAGCCCAAGATGGGGGTCTAGTACCAGGTGACACGATCACCTGACCCTGTAGTGTCAAAGCAGCAACCCGGGGAACTTCTCAGGAAGGCGGAAGATTAGTTTTATTAGTCGAAGTCTTCTTGTTCTTCCTAATGGCCCATTGAGGCTGATTGCCCACTCTCTGGTGGGCGTTTCCCCAAATACACACACAGTTGTAATTGTTACATGGTCAATATTCCTAATCTCAGATACAGAAATGATAGATGCGTATAAATTTGATAAATGCATTCAGTAAATCATAACCTTTCCAATGATACCTCATATGATCCATCTTGCATAAAACATATCTTAGTTATGCCATATTCATATCATAACAATATTTCTGTGAAGAATATGTGGTGCAATGTCTCAGATATAAATATCTAATAATGCAATGTGGGTGCTTGTCTTCCAGTTTCTGATTCTTTAGGGTCCCACTCACTGCAGCCTTTCTCCACATCCAAAAGGGCTAGAAACTTAGTTCCGTGCTCAAAGAGAGCGGCGGTTCTGCTGCCATCTCCTGATTCCAGCAGGTGAGGAACACAAACAAGGTCGCAAGACTGACAGTAAAGTTGCAAGAGTTGGCAACGCTGCACAGAGGCTCGGCAGCACTGCCTTAGGGCTGGGGCAGGGGGGACGGGGACCTGTGTACATACCTTTCTCCTGTCCCCCACTCTTCCTCTCCCCATGTGCCCAAGCTCAGCCGTAGGGAAAGGGCTAGGGTGGAGAGTGGTGTGAGAGAGGAGAGGAGAGGGGCAGCCACCAGGAGAGGGATCTTGGGTACTCAGCGGGGGAGTTGAAGGGGACTGAAATTGATACCAGTAAGATCAGTATCTCTGAGAAGTTCCCCTTATCCTGAAAACCAGTAAAAGCCAGTCACCTGAATGTTAGAAAGAGGCCCCTTGGAGGATCCCGGCAGACGCCCAGCCTCTTGCATTGCAGATGCCTGATTCATTAACAAACCTGAACCAGGCCCAGGTTTGTGCTTATTGCTGCCCACCAGATCTCACCCGGGCTTTAAAACCCCACCTCCAAAGAGCCAGCCCATATGGCTTTCAACATGGATCATCTCAGAGGAGTCATTTACTTCGGCAGCTTTTAAGTGAGGGGATGGAAAGGTTTAGATGAAGACGGCATCATAAAATAAGGTGCTCAGAACAGAGAGAGGCTATAAGTAGGAGACATATTTACGGAGAAGCCAGCACAGACAGCAAAGAAAGCTGCTCTGCAAAGAGAGTGAGCCGCACATGGACCAAAGCACTCAGTTCTACATTTGCAGACTCAGGTGCTAAGCCTAGGCCCCTGAATCCACAAATATGCACTTCAGTGCCTCACTCGCACCCTAGTTTGAAAATGGGGGCCTTTTCCTGCCCTCAGTTACCTCAGGACACGTTACTGAATGGCGTGGGGTTTTGGGAGTACAGCCTGAGGAGAATCGGACTCTGGGTGAT
Source organism: Natator depressus (assembly GCF_965152275.1). Lineage (NCBI taxonomy): Eukaryota > Metazoa > Chordata > Testudines > Cheloniidae > Natator > Natator depressus. The sequence goes on from NC_134242.1 coordinate 2,840,304, forward strand.
GAAAATGGACCTTTTTTGTACAGTGGGTCTTCTGTGAAATTCCTAGAAGCAGGGGGCAGGGGCAAAGGGAAGATTCCAGACACCGCCTGTGAGCTGCAGAGTGAAGTAGTGTGTCTCGTGCTGTATTGTACAAGTGAGAATGCAAATCACCCCAGAACAGAGGAGGAGACAAAGACATTCCTCACAGTGATGTTAGCAAATGTTTAAAGCCAGAGCATAGATGGGCTTAGAGGCAGGACTTTCCCTAGCTTTCCACTATAGCCAAGACTTGGCCCTTTCAGATTTATGTAGGTGCAAGTCCTATTGTGGTGTATCAGAGCTATAGGGATGTCAGCGTTCATACTTCACCATCGCTGTGCGTCTACAATCTCCGTAGTGGTAGATGCCGTCTGTAACGTAGGACTTCATGGTTCCATTAGGCTGCTCAGAGTAGAACACCTGGAATTTCATGGCGCCGCATAGAGTCTCTGACGAGAGCTGGGTGAAGTTTGGAATTTTTGGCCTGTTGTTAATGTTGACCTCTCAACCATTGTTTTCATCCCAAATTGGGGTGAAAAGTTTGAAGTCTTTTGTGGAACAGATTCTGAAAAACAAGTGACTATGGAAAGCCCAGTAAAGCTTTCATGCCATTGGTGTATTATTCAGTACTCTGGAGGTGACTGACTCAAGCGCCCCACTGAGGTCGTAGCTGATATGAGAGATGGTGGATTCTCCATCTCTTGAAGTCTTTAAATTAAGCCTGGATGTCTTTCTAAAAAATGTGCTCTAGCTCAACCACAAGATATGGGCTTGATACAGAATTAGTGGGTGAAATTCTGTGACTTGTGTTATGCAGGGGTCAGGCTAGATAGCCACAGTGGTCTCTTCTCACCTCAGAATCTATGACTATCATGGTTCATTCATGTCTGAGATGCCAGGACTCAGCTAGAGTCTGGGAACAAGGTTGACCAGCTCTGGTTCGTTGCTTGCTGACTGTGCTCTTGTTTTGCAGTGATGAGCCTATTTGTATGTAATCCATACTCACAGGAGTCCTTGTCCCCTCCAGTAGCTAGACGATGTTTATGAAGCTGCTTCGGCCTCCACGGGAAAGGGCCTACTGCGATTTTAGGAAGTGCTTCAGTGAGTTACATGCCCAATCTGCTTCAGTGCCTCTGAAATCCCATTAGGCACCTCTCTGTATCTTTAGGTGCCGATATACCTCAGTAATTCTGGCGCCATGGTCCTTCGGTTCAAGCAGGTGAAGGTCATGCTGTTAGATCCAGAAGTCCAGGGTTGAATCGTTCATTCACAGGTGTCACTGCACATACAGATTGGATGCTATCCTATCTGGCTCATTTCTGTGAGTTTTAGAGCAAAATTAAACCATGGGAAAACTGGGTCCAATCAGATCCAAACCATTTGGATCTTCAGTGTCCCTGAACCCACAGAATCCAGGTCTGTGTGGATTAGTTTCCGTGACGTGGGCCTGGCTCTGCTGAGGAGCGGCACAGCGAGTGAAGAGAAGTATTATGTAAAACTCATTAATATTCATGCAGGTGCCAACGAGTGACATGTCAGCTCCCTAACACCATGATTAGCATTTTGCTTTTTGTCAGCAAACTGGAATTGATTTTTGGCTCACTTTTACCCTTTGAGGCAAATCCATGGTAATAAAGTCGTTCTTTTACAGCTTACCGAATGCGTGTGTGCATTAAAAAACCAACAGGTAACTGTTTCAAAGCAAAATGAGACCTCATGTAAGTGTCATGCTGTGGGAAGAGTTTTAGAATACCTACTTCTTTTAGTTGCTGATATTTCAGTGTGGATTAGTGGATAGAGCACAGGACTGGGACTCAGGAGACCTGGGTTCAAAGGAGACCTGGCTGTGCCACTGGCCTGCTGTATGACCTTGGGCAATCACGCCCCCTCTCTGTGACTCAGTTTCCCCATCTGTAAAATGGGGATAATGATAGTGACTTGTTTTGTAAAGTGCTTCGAGATCTACTGATAAAAAGCACTGTATCAGAGCTAGCTATGGGGATGATGATAATGGTAGTATCTGGATGGGGGCCCCCTAATGTTAAGGAATGTAAATCCATAGAATAAAGTGATAGTCCATGCCCCTACATGGTTAGAGTCCATGCATGTTGGGAAAGACAACGGGTGGAGAGAACCACGTCAGCTGGGCGTGAGAGGACACGGTAACCAGTGAGACAGTGTAGGCTAGCTTACTCAGCTTAGTGTCAAAGCACCCACGTGGTGTGTTACCTGTTACACGTGGCATGGGGCACTTGTGTCTCAAATTGTAACAACCCCCATGATTGGCACCCCAGTGGTGCTGCACACTGGGCAGACCCGCAGAACAAGGCAGGCCTGCCCCAAAGAGTTCACAATCTAAATTAAGCTATCACAAGAGACGGTGGGAGGAGGAACTGGGATAGCAGTAACAGGACCGTGTGATTACCTACGGGAGCCGTGTGCCTAGCTCAGTGGGGTGGAGTCGGTTGTTTCTTTTTACGAACTAGAAGCTGTTAAAATACACAAAGGAGGGAGCTGTCGAACAGCTGCACATCCCACTGTTTTCAGGCATCTCACATCTTCCGTACATGGTGTCTCCATTGCCTATTGCTAGTAGGGTTGCCCATTTTGGTTGGATGTATTCCTGGAGGTTTCATCACATGACATAATCTTTAATTCCTGGAGACTCCAGGACAATCCTGGCGAGTTGGGAACGTCTACTTGCTCATGAAGGAGGCGCACATTCTGGCGTTATTGTTTCCCTTGCAGTTGCATCCGGAGGGGGTCGGCCCTGCGTCAGGGAGACCCGGCTGCTCCCCTGAATAGTTTACATGTCCCACGAGCACTTTTCACACACCTCCACACCAGCAGCGGATCTGTCTGGTCTCTCTGTTCTTCCCTTGTCCCAGAGCTGGATGTCATGCCCTTAGAACAGTGCGGGACACCCTCTGCTGATCCCCTCTGCCTAACTCTCTGTCGGCAGCCTCGGGTCTGTCACGACACTTGGCCAATGGCAAACCCTCGAGTTATATTTATCTATAACACGCACTTTATCCCCATGTCCCAGGAGGCACATATACATGTTAAGGGCAACATGCGATTGCTGCCTGCTATCTAAGAAGGAAAAGTTCATCCCCCCGCAGAGAACCCCAAGCCACCTCGCCAGAAAAGAGGGCCTTGCCCTAGGGCTCAAAAAGCCAAATGACTCTGGCTCTGACGGACCATCTGGGGAAGCATCTTCCAGCCCTGGTGGCCCTTCCCTGAGAACCCCCTGCCACCAGCTCCTTATATCTAGGGCCTGTAGAGAGCTTGGTAAGTTTATGAATCAGATTCTATGGCAGGGCTGCCTGAAGTACCAGGGGACTGGAGTCGATGACCCAGGAGGCCCCTTTCAGTCCTGTTATGGTCTTATCCTGAGCACTGATGGGCTCAGCTCTGTGGAGGCTGTGGTTTTCTTGGGTAGTCAGGATCCAAGACAGCTTAACACCCTGACCGCACCCAGAAGCAAATAGGAAGATACCGGGGTTTTGGTTGAAGTGTCCTGCATTCTTCATCAGCTGGAGCTCCCAAATTGCTGTCAGGAGTAGCCCTGAGTAGGGGCAATGCAATAATCCAGCCTAGAAGTCATGGAGGCCTGGGTTATTGAGCCAAGCTCTGGAGCTGAGAGAAAGCTCCGGATGAATTTGGTTTAAGGAACGTCTTGAGGTTCATCAGCCAATGGTAAAAGGAGGCAGAATTTTTGTCACTGATGTCACTTGAATACTGTGGCATAAGGAAATAGTAAGCCTGGGTGAACCTGGTTCCACCACGGCTCTGAAAAGTTGCCTTAAGACCAGGAGTTTAATTGGCACTCGGCATATAAAAAATTCAGGGAATGCTTTTTTTTCTGAAGCCCGTTACATGTCTTCCTTGCCAGCATGTTCGGTAGGTACAGATGTGAGAAGGTGACTGCGCAGGGCTTGTGCAGAGGAAAGTCTTTGCTTTAGAATATGTGCTGTCAGATGTCCCCGACAGAATCTAGAGTAGCTTGGGCATGCTTAGTTCTGTATCTCCTTCCATTTTATTGACTCCCCTGACCACAGTCACAAAAGTCCAGATTAAAGCAACACTTGCAGAGCTGCAGATGAAAGAGGCCACAGGTGGCAGGTACTTCACAAACATTACTGGCTTCCTTGGACTTTGTGAGAGAGGTCGGGGAAATGTCCATTGTACAGAGAGATGCACTGAGGGTCAGGCAGGTAATAAGAGCTTCCTCAAGGTCTCACAGCAAATTGCAGACTGACCAGGAAATAAATCTCAGGATTCTGCAGAATCGGCTGCCTCCCATGCTAGGAAATGAATTCCTCCTCCAGTTCGGGGCTGAGCTGGGTCTTTGAGGCACTAGCCTATGTTGCAAGAGGGTGCAGATGTGTAATGCTTTTCTGGGAGCTCCCAGGAGTTCAGGCCACTGCCAGATTCCTTAAGAAGAGGCTTATTCCCGCCAACTCAACACCGGTGCAGAAGGCTGGGGACAAGGCCGTAGCCCTGCCTCATTTCTGTGCTCCCCGATGCCAAGGGCTGTCTGGGGCTGGTGATACAAAGGGGACAAAGATTCCACTTAAGCCCACCACCCTGCAGGCGGGAGGATGGCTGTGCAAGGAGCACTTCGCATCCATCCATCCAAGATGCATCCACAATACAGCTCATAGGAATTATCAGGGAGTGATTGTTTTGAGGGAGAGATTCCACCCTGCGCTTGAGGTTTTGTCTCAGTTTAAAGAGCTGCACACTGAAAACACCAGTCCTGGAAAAAGCCTCGGAAGAGTAAATACCTTGCAGCGCAGCTCAGTGTTCTCTCCCTGCTCCTCAGTGGCAGGCCCTTTCCGCTCTGATTGGAACCTGAGTGTTATACTTCGTGTTTTCAGAAACTCCCAATTTAAATTAATCAGGTACATGAAAATGCTCGGGCTGGCGGGGGATGCTCAGGGATGTGATCTCCAGCTTTCATCTCCTCTCGCTTTTAGTGCTGTTGCTCAGTGACTCTCAATTTGAAAAATGTTGGCTTAGCAGAAGTGGGCTTGTCACCTGTCCGAAGAGCCAATCTCCGACTTTCCGAGTCTCTCAAGCCTCTTCGCTGGGCATGGCGAAAAGCTTCATCACTAATACAGCAGCAGCATTTAAAATACAGAGAAGGATTCTGTCAGGGAATCACCAAGGTCAGGGAAGATTGGAGGACAGTCTCTATTGCTCCTCTTGCAGGGGAGCTGGTATTTAAGGATTACATTTGTATTCAAACATTCCACAACCCAGCAGGGAGACGTGCTGTAAGCTTCAGCCAGCCACAACCTGTTCTGCCCCTGCAGTCCGGAGTCTAGCGTCTCGCCTTCCAAGAAGGAGGAAGACCTTTGGTCTCTTCAGCCACGTCTGCATCCACCTCCTTTCCTTGCCAGCAACGGAGGATGGAATATACTTGAAGCTCATGATGATAAAGTCAAATTCAGAGACAGTGAATAGGGTCATCCAGAGTAGCTGGCCTAGATTTACAAATATCCATGGTCTTTTCAGCTATGGCATCCTTAACGAACGTGTTCAGTCTTGGGAGATATTGGGCCCCATTCTCCTCTTACTTCCACGAGTGCAAGCCAGGAGTCAAAACTCATCCGAGAGGAGAATCAGGCCCATCCATTCTGTATTCTAGAGCAGAGGTTCCCAAACTTTTCTTATTGTGTACCCCCTTCCAGTCCTACCAGCTCCCCGCGTACCCCATGCTTCTCAGCACTGATACTTTGTGTGTTCTGCTTAACACTACCTGTCTTGAGCCATCGGTCCATATTTCACGGTTACATCCAGATAGAGCTATAGTACGATCTATACAACGGAAAAAACCCCTAAGTTCTGAGCTCAGTTAAACTGGACAGTTGCTGGACAACTGAACCCGCGCTGTTCGGTGATCGGAGGTGAGGGCTCTGTGTATCTGTGTTCTCACTGGTACATCTTGAAGTAAATTAACTACTGTATTTTTATATAACAAATTCCCCCAGAGTTTTAAAGCTTCATCTGAGTAGCCTATATGGAAATGCAATAAATAAATTAATTAGTAAATAAAATCCTCCATTACCCTCCAGGGATGTCTCACATACCCCCACAGGAATCCCTGTCCTATAGGCACTAGGAGCCATGTTCACAAAGGTTAAATCCTCTCAGATCCACCTGATAGCCCTTGGCTTTGAGGTTCCGGTCTCTCTACAGGGGTGTGAATTTTGCCCAAATAAACCCTAAACTGCACACACACAATAACCTGCCTGTAGGGAGTTCATTGTCTCCCCAGAATTGTGTTGTAAGCAGAGGGGCGCTGTAGGAGAATGCGCTTGGCATTGGATATTTCCTGTCTGCTTCTCTAGTGCTGAACTTCCAAGGCCGCTGACCAATGTTTAACTCGAGCTGCCCTTTATGGTTTGGCAGGACCAAGTGTCCTGCTACGGCTGCTGCTTCCGTCACTGAGCCTCTGTTCCACCCTGGATCCTTCCCAGATTGTGTCCGCCAGGCCCCACTTTTCCTCTCCACTGGTACTCGCTGTACATTCCTCCTAACCACGAGGATCGATGTGGGAATCCCCTTTCCACTTTCCAACATGGCAAACCCTGCCTCCGCTTCTGCCGAGCGTCTCCTGGTTCTAGACCAGCATGGTTGCACTGCAGAAGACGGCAGGGTAGGATGGAGGGGCTGCAGGGGGAATGGAAATACAAGAATTATTTGAATTAGATGTGTAACATATTCTTAAATACGGGGGAGAGGGGGTCTACGTATGACAAGAGAAAATGTCTCAGTCATCTCATCTCTTGGACATCCAGCCAGTTCCTTGCCATTTGGTTGTGGTTGTTGCTCTGCATTAGGTTAAAGTAAGAATACGATGCTCCCAGTATCCAGATGGAGGAGAATGGGAGAGCAGCTGCTCAGGAACAGAGAGGTTCTCTTTCACATTTGGTTTGTGCAGGTGCCAGGGATTAGCTCATATTTCTTCATTCAGCAAAATCAGACAGGTTATCTCGTTTTTTAAAAGGGCGGTGGGTAGGGAGGGCTGTGTATTTAAACAGCTGATCGCCTTTTCCGTGTGGAAGTTATGCAACCTGCATTCCATTCCTGCCGCAGCAAGTGCTGTCCGTACATCCCGTTATGATGGTGCAGATACTCCAGAGCAAAATGGACAAGCAGGCGCAAATGGGTTCGGCTCCCCTTGTAATAAGAATATCGATCGCCTCACTTCAGTGTTGGCAGTAGCTGCAGTGCTAGTTTGTTCCCAGCTCGTATGTCTGAACTTCTGAGCATAGTCGCTTCAGACTGGAGAGCATCGCGCACCAGAGCATATTCTTCTTAAACATTGGCACGTACATGGATCTGAGGCTGTGCTAGCAAAGAGCTTTACTCTTAGCTGGTCAGATTTCAGAGTAGAGAAGCCAGTTGCAGATAACAGCACAGAACTTGCAGGAGGGTATCTGGGGGTGACTGGGAGGCTCCATACGTATAGGCTTGGTTCTTCAGCCCATTTCAGAGACTGATCCCAAACTCATTTCCTAACCTCACATCATTATTGCTTAAGAGCTGCTGCTGCTGGTTGCGTGTGAGTGTGTGGGGGAGGGAGGGGGGCTGGAGTTGTTACAGCCCAAATTACAGTGTAGCAGCTTATGCCATCAGTTCTGGAGGTTCCTGGTTCGCTCCACGGTGTGTCCCCCAAAGGGGTGACAGTCACACACACAGCAATATACGACTGCAGTATAAGGAAGGAAGTAGGCATGCAGAAAATTACTGCATGAAACTGATTTCTCCCATATGGAGCTTGGAGCTTTCCAGCGGAGTGGGGTTCTCTGGGCTGCCAGGTGGAAAGTGACCTTGGTTCTGTTGTTTGCTCACTTTATCATGACTGTAGAGTTCTCCCACTGGCATGTCCCCTTTTCATCTTGGCTCTAAATCCCTGTCCTTGTACGACATTCTGCATGCCCCTTCCCCTTGAAAGCTCGTCTCTCTCACCAACAGAAGTCCAATAAAAGATATGACCTCCCCGCCTAGTCTTTCTAATATCCTGGGACCGACCCCGCTGCATACTACCCCCTCGGTGAGATAAGAGAGGTAACCATGGGCAGACAGAAAAATAAGTCATTTTTATGCTCAACTAAATTGGAACCCAAAGAGGTTTAATTTCGAAGTGTTTTTTAAAACAACTGCACAATGCGACCTATATCTCAGAAACCTAGGGTAGTCGCGGAATTTCTGGGCTATTGATTTTGTATAAAATGATGACTCGGGTAGAGATATAATGTTTACCATTTCGCAGGATGGAAACGTTGCTACCGTGGAATAATAAGGGTCTTCATGTCCTTTAAAGATGAGAAGTAGAGAAGAAAGGATCAGAAGTGTGTGGGGGGGGAATAATCATTGTTATTTGAATGGTCGGGAAGCAGATGGCTTGATGCTACATTGCCCAAATTATGAGCTCGCCAGGTTCAGGGTCATTCAGAAATAGATCCCACTGCCCAGGAATCAGCATCCGGAGGCATCCGAGCAGAAAGGTACCTTAGTCCCCTGTGACCAATGTTAAGCTCTATAAAGAGGACTTTCATTGCGGGTCACTCCCAAAGGGGGTATTTTCAGATCTGACAAGCCCCAAATCTCCTTCCTTTCCTAGCTGCCCCCCAAATACACAGGGTGTGGTGGGAGCATTTCTCCAAAAAATCCAGTCAGCGCCCTTGTGATGTGCGAATACAGATGCATCTTCCCCAGTAGTGCAAGTGGAATCCATTTCTTACTGGTATGGGTGGGGGTGGGGGCCGCAGGGGAGCATGTGCCCTCCTCACGTGATCCTCCATGTCACTCCGCCAAGCCCGGGGCTGCCACGCTCTCCCCATCCCCATCCCATGATCCCCCCCCTTACCTGGGGAGGGGGGGCTCTGTCCTCCTCTGGCTGCGCCGGAGACTTCGGATCCACAGCAGCGAAAGGAACAGAACGTGGGGCCACTGGCCGGCCACGCCCGCAGCTCCTCCGGCGTGGCTGTCTGGCTCCCAGCCCCTCCACGCAGGGTCTCCTCCGTCTGTACAGCAGGCAGCCCCGCCAGAGGACCGGGCTGGTGGGCGAGGTTGGGGGCAGTGCAGCAGCTGCACTGGAGGAGCTGCCGATGTGGGGCTGCCTGGTGGCCCCACATTCTGCTCCTCCTGTGTCTTTACTGTATGCCGTGCCAGCTATAAATACCTTACTGGTGGACCGGACCAGACCGCCTTACTTGCACTGCTGATCTTCCCCTCCACACACTGGGCCCCTGGAGTTGTGAAGCTGCCAGCCATGACTCCAGTGCTCTCTCTCTCTGGTCACTAGTGACAAGAGATTCAGAAGTGCTCTGTGCACTGCAGGTCCAGCTGAATACACTTTTGAAAATGGTGCCATAGAGGTCTGTGTCCACCTGTCTACTTGCTTCCACGACTGGGATTTTCCAGGGCTTTTTTCTTAAGGAAAATCCCCAGCGCTTTGACTAGCCAGTCCTGACTTAAGATCGGGAACAACTTGCTGGCATGGACAACAACTGGACACGGACAATAAGTTTGCTCCCCAGCTTTTCAATCAGTCTCCTTTCATTGTTTTTTCCCCCTCAGTTAGAATTGGGGTATATTCTTAACTAGCAATAATCAGTGTATTTGTGTTCTGGTAGCCCCCACGATATGCATGGCACTCTGCACCATGGAGACTCAACCTGTCCCTTAGCCCCCCCTGAAATGCAGTTCCCACGGGTGTGAAACATGACAGCAGTTCCAGGGCATGCTGCGGCACTACGGAGCCGTTGGGACAGTAAGTAGAGAGGCAAGCCGTGTTATTATTGTTACAAAACATGTTTCAGTAGGGCCTAGAGGCGGACCAGGTCAGGGTCCCATTACCTGGACACGTTTTACATAGCAGAATGGAATGACACAGATTGAGAGCTTGGCCATCTCCCGTCTGCCTATGGCTGTTGACTGGTCAGTGTCTTCTCTAGTTGTAAACCACCCATGCAGTGAGTCTCCCAAGAGAAGTGGTGGAAACTATTCCAGGGTCTACTCATCCGAAAAGAGAGGTGCTGGAGAAACTGTGAGCCACTTCCAGCTCTTCCTTGGCTTTGGCTTGCTAGGCGACTCGTGTTGGAATGCCGTGGCAAGAACGACAGCGCACTTCATTCCTTTGCCTGCAGAGACCCCAGCCTACTGCTTGGAGCACATGGTGTTCAGAAGCTTGCCCCATTGATTAACGGATGGCAGATCAGGCTCTGACAAGCTCCAGTGAGGCTGAACGTTGTAGGCTCTCTGGCACATACGAGTGCGCATGCCGCAGACTCAAAAAGCTTTTTGTCTCTGAGAAGCCGCTGCCGCTGAAAACAGAGAATTCATTTCAGCATTTGTTGTACTTGTCACCACTTAACAATCTCATGTTATCTCCCAAAGCATTGGATTATACGGCTAGATCCGGAACGTAAGGCAGGAGCCAGGTTAGCGGCGTGGTTCTATGATTCCTGGCAAATGATACCCGGGGCTGGCGTGGTTTTTTGCAGTGGTCACTTCCATGGATGGACGTCTTCAAACGCAGCTTTGCTGAAGTGGCCAAGAGTGAAATTGTAGCTCATTAGTCAATTGTGTATCTTCCTAATTACATTCTGTCAGAATGTAACTTGGTTATGGTGGTAATTAGATGGATCACGGTCAGCCACGGGGCTTGGGCCGGCCACAAATGGGAAAAAAGCTCAGAGCTATCAGTGCAGAAAATCACTGTGGGACACGTGGTTTGGTCTGGTGCACATGTAAGGTTCCCTAGCACACTTAACGTAGTTCTGTATCAAACAGCACCATATTAAAGTGAACCCAAAGGGTCTCCATGGACCAATTAATGTGCAACACGTTCGTGTGCTTTAGAAATCACACCCCCGTAGAGCACATTACCTCACCGTGCAGGCAAACCCTAAGTAATTCCTGTATCAAACCCATAACTTCTGTTTGACTTAAAGCATGTTTTTATCTTGATTTAAAGACTGCAGTAAGATGGTCACAGTTACATGGTCATCTCTTTCTTCAAACACCAAGAAATACTATTTACAGAAAGATTCTAGTTTTTTACTCTCCTTCCCTACTAATGAGGGTGATAGCGTCAATGTTAACAGGAACAATCATAAACCACCATTCGTTCCGCTAAAGAAATACAGCCTGACTCGCTTAGAAATTCTTAGTGGGTCCTGCTGACTTCTCTTTGGTGCCCTGGACAGGCTCAAATCAGGATTCAGCATCCTACCCTCAGGATGTGGTAGTGATCCAGAGGTATTAGAAGATCACCTCTGCTATTAAACGTTATGGATAATTAGGAGGGATTGTGATGTCGTGAGCAAATGGGTTTCTGGTCTTGCTGTTTTATTTCGATTGTGGACGAGCAGAAACGAGAGCAGGCAGCAACACAAACCTTCTCTGGAGACATGCCTCCCTTTGCATGTGTTTGGTTTTGCTTGTATTTCCATGCCCGTACGGCCCTGACAGGGAAGCATGATCCACTCCCGGCTTGTCTCCAAGCAACGTTCTGAGATTCAAATAGACTCAGCAGCTGACCCTTTGTTAAATAAGGCTGTTTCTTGTGGTTCATGTTGGTACATGTCATGGGGGTGAATGTTTCTAAATTCATTGTGACCGTGGTGCTTCTCAGACTGCAAACGACTAAACTGCGCCAGGATGGCCGAGAGGTAACGTGACTGCGCCTAATCTCAATTAACCCCAGTGTAAATCAAGAGTAACTCTAATGTAAAAACTATGTGAGATGAGAATTGGGCCTGGGCTGTACATAGACCCAAGCTGCAAAATTTTGATCCGGATCCATATTTTTCCAACATGTTTGGATCCTGAATCTTACTTGGGGCCCAACTGGCGTATACACCTCACCACAGATCCCTTTAGGTTAGAAAATGAGGATTTTGCTGCATTTAAGTTAACAGGAGCCATACACGTGCACCTGACAACATAGTTTGGCCTTCAGATGTCTGCTCAATCACATGGTCTGTATCATCTATATTTCAAGACCACTATAAGAAGGTTCAATATTTCAGAAACATCCCATGTCAGCTCTGTTACAGTCTGGTCCCATGAGTGAACTAGCTCACATACCTGGGTAAACTAAAATCAAATAGAAGGAACACACACCACATTTGATTGTACGGCAAGTATCTTCTAATGAAAGAGGGCAGGTTTATGTACTACGTGGTACATGCTGCAATAAATAGATTCCAATAGGACAGTGGTTCTCAAACTGTGGGTCATGACCCCATGGGGTTGGGTAGTAATTTTTGTTGTCAGAAGGGAGGCATGGTGCCATTAAGTTTGAGAACTGCTGCAATAGGAGGAATCAGTCCTTAACTTTGGATTCCTTTGCTTGATGTATTTTGGGTCACATCATTTAAAGATACTTGCCCATAGTTTTCTGAATATCAGTAATGCAGGAATATGGTATGCTTGACTGTGCATCATGACAAGTAGAGTTACTATGTTATTTTACTCTATCTCCAGAGTGACTATTTTATCTTGTATTGGAAATTGCAGTCATTAGTTAGCCTCTGGTCAGGATCAGATGCCAAAGCTAATCTGAATTCTCTGGGAAGGTGTGCAATAGAGTGAAAAATCCCAACATTGCCACTATTGCAAAATGCTTTGATTCACCCAGCAGGTTCCATCTGCCTGCTTCCTGACAAGCCGAGACCCAGCCAGCATGGGTCGTTTGATGTCATACACTAGAACTGTCTGAGATGTGCTGCAGGAAGATGTGGGTCTATGCAATATGCCCTTGTGTATATTCGGTGTCCATGTGTGCTAAGTCACGGGGAAATTGTGCTGTAAGGAGGGAAGGCTAAGGCAGTTTCACATCACGTACACATCGAAGCTAATAATGAATAGAGTCAAGCCTGCAGCCTTAGGCTGTGGGTTTTGTCAGGTCTCACAAACTAAGCAGGGTCAGGCGTGACCATATTTGGATGGGAGACCATCAGAGAAAAAGCAGCTGCCCACTAACGTGGAGATAGAAATCCCCAGAAGCAACCCAAAGGAATGAGGACGTCTCTGCTATTCCAGAAAACCACATTCTCCCCCCCTAAAAACATCGGCCACTGGGGAGGAGCCGTTCATCACATTAAATATCTGATCTTTCCTCAGCACACAGTTCTCATACAGGGGTTGTTCGTATGCAGTAAGAACTCCAGAAAATCCCAATATGGGATTCCATTTCAAACTCTGGGTCCAGACCGTCTTGCTCAGGGTCACACAGCAAGTCCGGGATAGAGCCAGGAACTAAACCCAACTCTTTTAAGTGCCTGAACCACAAGACCCCGTTGGCCATGAAGGTCTCTGCACCCTATGGCATAGATACTGACTGGTTTCACTTTGGCCTTCCGATTGACTATCCAGTCTGCATTTTAATTTAGAAAGTACAGAATTAAACCAGCCTTTCCTTTCTCTCCTGTTGGACGCTGCAGCAGCTGTGCAGAGAAGCACGCCAAAGGGAGGGTAAAAACCCAAAGCCTGCCGGCTGTCAGACTTTGTAACATTTCTTTTTTGGTTCTAAGACCTTGGCTGTCCAATACAAGCACCACCTGGCCTTGCCTGATGCTTTGGACCAAAAGGCCTGCAGCTAACTGGTCAGCTGTGGCCAGTCTGTCAGTGAGTTGTCAAAACATTAATGATCTAGGACCGTGTATTTCAGGATGAAAGTTTTAGCAGCAAGGAAATTGGATATCCAGCCCTGGCCGTGACAGCTTTGAAATTGGGATTAAGGCAAGGGAGATCTTTTCAGCGCTAGAAGAGATAGAGAGTGTGTCAGTGACGGTTTGTCTCCACTAAACCCTATAGTTTGAATTTAAGAGTCAAAGCAAAGCGGCTATCTCGGTACATCAGACGCTTATGGCTGTAATAGGCCTCTTGAGCTCCTGGGCAGGTACTGTTCTCTTCTGCCCAGGTGACATGTTGCTTCAAAAGTTAGACTACACCGAAAACTGTGTGCGAGTCCTCACCCTCCTTCTTGCCAGCTCGGTGTGACTGTATCTCTGGAAGCAAAGACGAACACATGTTGTCTACATGCTATTCCTACCTCTCGTTGGGCACGGATGGTGCCCATCATGATATTTTGGGGGCTATCCTAATTTCATTGGGGTGTCCCTCTGACCTGTGCGCGGTGTTTGTGGGAGAGGAAGGAATTGAAATCACTTTCAGGGCCAGTGAAACGTCGTCACACTGTGTGACAGCATAGCCAGGATAGGGTTGTAACAGCTGAATAAATCAGAGTGTTGCCACTGTGTTCAGTGAGAAGTGGATCAGGGCCTTCTTGAGGGATGTCTTACACAGCGGTCACAACGGTAAATCCATCTCCTGGAGAGCTAGAACGCCCTCTGGGTTATCAGTGTAAACTGACAACTACATTTAAGGGGGGAAGCGTAGCCTTGTGACTAAGAGGCTAGTCCAAGATGCTGGAGGTCTGGGTTCAGTGCGCACCTCTGCCACAGTCTTAGGCAAGTCACTTCATTTCTCTGTGCTCAGATTTTCTGCCTGTAAAATAGGGAAATGAGCAGTCCCTTTGTCCCTCCACTGTGACAGTCGGCCTGTTTATAATGCACATTCTCTGGGGCCGGGACCATCTCTTTCTATGTGTACATCCAGCACCCTGTGCAATGGGGCCTGAATCTCAGTTGCAGCCTCTAGGGCAATACAGCAATATCAATACTATTGTGAATGCCAGGTTCTATGAACTGTTATTCATTGATATCTATATCGGAGCAGTGCCAAGAAGTCCCAGGCTGGTTCGGTGGCCCCCTGTGCTTAGCACTGAACAGACTAGGAAGTCCCTGACCCACAGAGATACAAAATAAAATAATCTGCTCTCACCTCATTTTTAGGGTTTCTGCATGATTACATTTCCTCGGTGTCCACTGCAGCCTGGGAGGTAAGGTTCTGTTTCCCCTGATTTAAGAATCTCCATTTTAACCGTCACACAACTGCATCTTGTTTTCCCCTCCTGCCGCAGCCTGGTAATCAATGGCTCTGAGTGCAGAGAGGAGTTTCCGGCTAGTCCTTCAGAGTAAGAGCTGTTTATAGCATCGTTACCCATTTCAGACACTTGCTCAGATAACCAGAATGCAGCAGAGGCAAGGGCTGTGTTGGGATTCTCAGATAAGGAATTGAAAACCAGAATCTGTGCTGGAATCTGCCCATGCCCAAATGATCATTAAAGCGGTTGTGGTGGTTGCATTGTTAGATTTCTCATTTCCTGAGAGGCAATTGCTTTCGTAAAGCATAGCACTGAATTCTGTAGGGAAGTTAAGTTAGAATGAGACCAGAGCTCCAGTTCTTAATGTCTTCCAACTGCCTAGAGGGATTAAAATCTGGACTTTTATTTGAATCCCAAGTTTATGTTGCATAAAGGGGACAAACCAGCCCCTTAAATCCAAACATACTCTGAGTTTCGGGGCTCTCGGAGACAAAATCTGGACCTGATCCTGGATCTTAATTTTGGGCCATCTTTAGTGGGAAAGGAAGCAAAGGATCAAATATTTCATTTGCAAACTCTCTGGGTTAGTGTGTTTGCCGCCATATTGCCGGCTATGCTGTCAGCTCAGAACTAATGCCATACGTAAAGCCACTCTGCTGTCAGTCTCAAATCCCACAGTCTGTTAGCTCCCCAGGCCTTTCGCCTGCCTTTAACTTAACCCGTGTGCGTGCATGTGCGTGCCTGGGTGCGTGCACGAACAGCCATTGCTGGCCATGGAAGCATGGAAGTGAGCAGTTCGGCTGCAGGAGAGGAGTTAAAGCATGCAGCCTTCGTGTCTGCTTTTGTTAAACTGGAGGCTACGTGAGTGTCAGGATTGTAACATGTACAGCCCCTCTGAGGTCAGCGCTGATCAGGCAGGTTTGGGCTCTTTTTCTCCGTCAAGCAATTTAAAAAATGCACATGATGACAGTATTAGTGACAATGGTCAGGTCAGAAGTTAGAAGCAAGATCCATTAGTAAGATGCTCTGGTATCGAGAGATCCTGGCTCCTGAAAACTCAGATGAGTTCTTGGAGGAGAGGAAGGTGATCAGGAACAGTCAACATGGATTCACCAATGGCAAGTCATGCCTGACCAATCTGATTGCCTTCTGTGATGAGACAACTGGCTCTGTGGATATGGGGAAAGCGGTGGATGTGATATATCTTGACTTTAGCAAAGCTTTTGATGTGCTCTCCCACAGTATTCTTGCCAGCAAGTTAAAGAAGTATGGATTGGATGAATGGACGATAAGGTGGATAGAAAGCTGGCTAGATCGTCATGCTCAGTGGGTAGTGATCAACAGCTCGATGTCTAGTTGGCAGCCGGTATCAAACGGAGTGCCCCAGGGGTCGGTCCGGGGGCTGGTTTTGTTCAACATCTTTATTAATGATCTGGATGATAGGATGGATTGCACCCTCAGCAAGTTTGCAGATTTCACTAAGCTGGGGGGAGAGGTAGATAAGCTGGAGGGTAGGAATAGGGTCAAGAGTGACCAAGACAAATTGGATGATTGGGCCAAAATAAATCTGATGCAGTTCAACAAGGACAACTGCAGAGTCCTGCACTTAGGACGGAAGAATCCCATGCACCACTACAGGCTGGGGACTGACTGGCTAAGCAGTAGTTCTGTAGAAAAGGACCTGGGAATTACAGTGGACAAGAAGCTGGATATGAGTCAGCAGTGTGCCCTCGTTGCCAAGAAGGCCAACGGCATATTGGGCTGTATTAGTAGGAGCATTGCCAGCAGATTGAGGGAAGTGATTATTCCCCTCTATTTGGCACTGTGAGGCCACATCTGGGCCCCCCACTACAGAAAGGATGTGGACAAATTCGAGAGAGTCCAGCGGAGGGCAACGGAAATGATCAGGGGGCTGGGGAACATAATTTTTGAGGAGAGGCTGAGGAAACTGGGCTTGTTTAGTCTGCAGAAGAGAAGAGTGAGAGGGGATTTGATAGCAGCCTTCAACTACCTGAAGGGGGGTTACAAAGAGGATGGAGCTTGGCTGTTCTCAGTGGTGGCAGATGACAGAACAAGGAGCAATGGTCTCAAATTGCAGTGGGGGAGGTCTCGGTTGGATATTAGGAAACACTATTTCACTAGGAAGGTGGTGAAGCACTGGAATGGGTTCCCTAGGGAGGTGGTGGAATCTGCATCCTTAGAGGGTTTTAAGGCCCGGCTTGACAAAGCCCTGGCTGGGATGATTCAGTTGGGGTTGGTCCTGCTTTGAGCAGGGGGTTGGACTAGGTGATCTCCTGAGGTCTCTTGCAACCCTAATTTTCTATGATTCTATGATTCTTGCCCAGGTGTGGAGTCCTATGGAAGTCAATGGGAGTGTTCAAGTCATTGAAGTCAATGGGGGTACTTGTCTGGCATAATTCTCCATGGGACTACCCCAGTTTTCCTGAGTGGGATTACTCATGTGAGCAAGACCTACTTGCATGAGTAAAGATCCATTTCCCTTCATCAGGGTATGCAGGACCAAACCATAAATTACACATCCTTTTGGGTCGGAACCAAGTCTGTATTCTATCCACAGAGCACCGCACATGGTGATGACGTTAAATGATATTAATGCTATCTATGTACTCAACCTGGTCAACATTTAGCGTGGCTTTCATGGAAGTCAGTGGGAGACTTGACATGGTCTGTAACTGGAGAAAAATCCCTGTGAAATAAAGACTGTCCTGCAAATCCATCCTTTCTTTTTGGGTGGAGAAGTGTTTATGGAAACATGGCAAAGGTGCTTCCATAATGTCTAGTGCCACCTCCGTAAGCTCAGCAAAATGCAGCTCTTATGAGCGTAGACAATGCTAAAAATGAAGATGTTTACTAGGATTCCTAGTCGTTACTTCAGATGAATACACGTGGGAAAGACTCAGTATGTAACGAAAGTATAAAAAATGTGAACTACATTCTGAGCTGGTATAAATCGTCGTCCTGCCACTGACTGCAGTGCAGCTTTGCTGATTGACACCCGCTGAGGGTCTGGCCCAAGTCTTGTTCCATAAGTAAAGAGAAGCCCATAAATACTCTGAACAAAGCAAAAACATTATTCCAGCATTAAATTATTGAGCTATTTCAGTGCACATAATTCAGATCCTTCCCTAAACAATGCCATATATTACTCGCAGAATGGCTGCATTCTTTTACTGATGCTAATTTCAGCGACTGATTTCACGAAGCCATTTGTTTCTCCTTTCCATGTACATTGCAGGGAGAACTTTATTACAAAAAGATCTCTCTCTATTTGGTGATTTCAGAAATATTAGGAATGGGAGCTTGATCCTGAGAGGTTCTGATCATGTGGGGCTGGATCCAACAGCCAGCAAAATCCATGGAAAGACGCCCATTGTTGTGAGTGGGCATTGCATTGGGCACCCTGCTGTTGTTCCTGCTACTGTGAGTGGCATTGCAGCTGGCTCTGCACCGGCCAGGATTAGGCCCAAACGGAGAGCCTCTGCAGCTAAGCCATCAGTGAATGTGTCTGCTCCAAGTGCATTACTGATGAATGAAGGGAAGGAAAAGGAAGAGCAATTTAGCAAAACTCCTTAAGAGGCCTCCTGCCCCAGACTTCAGTTCAGGTGGACACAGCACGCCGAATACCGGTCCTGACTGCCTCCTGCGAAGCCCGGAGAGTCAAGGGCACTCGGGGCCTTGCAGGGTCAGGGGTAACACTGCATTTGTGCTGTAAGCAGCAGCCCCCACTGTCCGACGTTGTGGCATTGTTATGCCAGCGCTGTTGGAGTGTGACACCTGCTTTGCCCTGCCATTATGCTCTCCATGCGGAACGATCGCTCAGTGATTAGACTGCAGCCGCTCAGCCCCACAGCACTTCCCTTCTGTGATGGTGTCGAAGCACAAGTGGTTGTGGTGCCTTCCCAGATGCTGCTTCCCAGCGGTTCCGGAGCTGCCGTGCATACGGCTGCGTCCCTCTGCAGTCCCCGTGCAGCCCAGCCGCACTGCTCATTCACAGAACATTATAGTCATTTCTCAGGGAGCAGTGTCACAGCCACAGAGCCCTGTCATCGCTTCCCAGGCAGCTGGCGGTTAAACGAAATGTAGCTAATCCCTGGGAGAGTGCAAGTGGCCCAGACAGATTCCTGTGTTGTTTTTGGTGAGTGTGCATGCCTCAACGGACTAGAGATTGATCCGTCTCCCTAATCTAATCTTCCACAAACATCTGGGTGGCCATGTAGATAGGCATTTTTCAAAGGAAATGGAGTTAGCACAAATCAGATCAAAATTTATTTTTTAAATAGCAAATCTACTCGCTCTTTTTTAGTGGAGTTTGCAGTTCTCCTAGGGCAGAGGTTCTCAAACTGGGGGGAGCGGAATGTGTTCTGGGGGGGAGGTGAGGGAAGCTTTAGGGAAAAAAATATACTGCCCCCATTTTACCCACAGCAATGAATTACTAGCAAGCTGATTCCTCCAGAAGTATCAGGTCCTCTGATGGCGCTGGGCGTCTGACTTTAAATAACGCTGGGCATTTTGACAGATTTCTGTTAAGCTTGCATAGCATTACACAAAGTCATTGCCATCTGTACGATAACCCATTTGCTACAACGCCGTGTGCACTTTTAATTTTAAGCATGGATCACAATCGCAGTTTTGCTTTTGCTCTTATTACCGTGGATCGTTGGCAGGAAAAAAAAAAACCTCAAGTGAAAAACAAAGAAGCCGAAACTGATTCGAGTGCAGCACCGCCCCCATGTATATCAGTATATGTACTTGTGTGGTGGGGGGTCGGGCCCCTAAACTACTCCAGACACCAGAAGGAGGGGCGATCAAATAAGTTGGAGGACCACCGTCCTAGGGGAATTGGACTGTGATACAGAACTTTGCACTCCTAGGTCTCAGGTTCTAATCCCGCCCAAGTGGGCTGAGATCGGAAAATCAGTCGTAGAGCTAGCTAGTCAGACAGCGCGAAGTATTTTTCATGGGAAAACTTCATAAATTTCAATTTAAAAAAAATTCTTTGAACTGTTTTTGGTTTTATTATCGAAATCACAAGCTGCAAAGAATTCAGGTTTTGCAAATGGTTTTCAGTAAGAAATGTCACTGTTCAAAAACCAAAAACATTTCACCAAACTTTTTTTGACTGTTTTTGTCCTTCCCCCTCCCCCAAAAAATCTGCAAAATTTCGCCCCCTTGAAATCTTTTTGCAAAAATATTTATTTTTCTTGAAAAGCTGGTTTTTGTCCACAAAAATGATTCAACAAACTCTATTTTTTGTTAACCAGGTGTAATCTTTAAGATGTGCTGACGGTTCGGGGGCCAGTGTGAATGGGTTGTGGGAGTCTGTGGAGTCACGGCAGGGAATGAATTCATGAATAAAAAACACCCCAAGAGTCAGAAGACGAAAGCTGAACCCTCCCTTCCGGACTCGTCCCCACCTTGCTCCCTGTATTGTTGTTGTCACCTGAACAGAAGGGATGTAAGCCGCTGACTCAGGAGTGTTTATTTCCCATTTTGAAGCGGTGTAAATGGCTGTACCAAATGCAAGAATAAAACTGATGACTGTTGGGATGGAACCTGGAACCTCTGAGGCTTCATGTAGGAGTTTCTACTGTAGGGGTGGGCAAACTACAGCCCGGGGGCCACATCTGGCCCTTCAGACATTTTAATCTGGCCCTCAAGCTCCTGCCGGGAGCGGGCTCCGGGGAGTGGGCTCCAGGGCTTGCCCCACTCCATGTGTGTCGTGGCTCTGCATGGCTCCCAGAAGCAGCAGCATGTCCCCCCTCCAGCTCCTACACATAGGGGCAGCCAGGGGGCTCTGCACACTGCCCCCGCCCCAAGCGCTGCCCCCACAGCTCCCATTGGCCGGCAACTGCTGCCAATGGGAGCTACAGGGGCGGTGTCTGCGGATGGGGCAGTGCGCACAAACGCTTGGTCGTGCCTTCACATAGGAGCTGGAGTGGGGACATGCCGCTGCTTCCAGGAGCTGCTTGAGGTAAGCACCGCCTGGAGCCTGCACCCCTGACTCACTCCAGCGCCCCAACCCCCTGCCCCAGCCCTGATTCCCCTCCCGCCCTCGGAATCCCTCAGTCCCACACTCCTGCACCCCAGAGCCCGCACCCCCAGCTGGAGCCCTCACCCCCCCCCACACCCACACCCCAACCCCCTGCCCCAGCCCGGAGCCCCCTCCCTCACCCTGAACTCCTCATTTCTGGCCCCACCCCAGAGCCCGCACCCCCAGCCAGAGCCCTCACCCCCTCCCACACCCCAGCCCCAATTTCCTGAGCATTCATGGCCCACCACACAATTTCCATATCAAGATGTTTGCCCACCAAAAAGTTTGCCCACCACAGCTCTACTGCATGAGCTAAAAGCCACATGGCTCGTAGCCAATGCTGTGGCAGATTCCTCAACCTCTAGCTGGGCTAGAGGGGGACAGGGGGCCACACCAAGCAGGCAGGGGTCACACAGGGTAGGGCAAATCAGGTGCTGAAGAGCCATGGAGACTCTCTGTTATCCCTCGAAGAGGAGGACTGAGACACAGGGGGAGGATGGTGTGGGGAACCAGTGCTGCTGGCGCATTGAGAGAGGACTTTGCCTCCAGGGAGGCCCACCTGGCACATTTCACCAGCACTAACTTGACTTTAAAAAAGGCCACCCCACCCCCAGCTTTTCCATCTCTGCCCAGTAGCGTACTGCATTTCTGAAATCAAGAAGAAAAACAAACCCCGAAATTGCCAGATAGTTCAGTCCGTGCCATATTTGTGGTAAGAACTAGCCTATTAGTGTGAAACCATTTAAGTACATCTGCGGTTATTCCCTTTCTCTGCAGCTCTAGTCAGATTGAGATAAGTGAAACAACAGTTCCTTGCTTGAGTTAATATAATTAACTTTGCCAGTAAAGCTGGTAGAGGATCTGCTGGTATTATCTTAATAGCCTTCCCCTGCTTTGTAGCACTCAAGAGTATTAGTAAAATTAGCAGCTAAAAGTAATACACATCATAGACTACTCCCAGAGTTGAGATGAAATAACCAGCCTGTGTCAAGTTTGTTAGGACATCTATTGAACAAGTAGGGTGGACAGCTTCAATCACCTCTTATCAGCATCCTCAAAGACATCAGCTAATGGCCCCACCAGAAACATTATGCCATAACATAGATGTGCTTTTCAAACACTCAAGGGCGTGACATTTACCACCACCACCAAGCAGAAGAAACTGATTCTGTCTGTCCCTGACAGGACACGCTGCCATGCTTGGAAAAGTGACTTA
Source organism: Natator depressus (assembly GCF_965152275.1). Taxonomy (NCBI): domain Eukaryota; kingdom Metazoa; phylum Chordata; order Testudines; family Cheloniidae; genus Natator; species Natator depressus. Next base: position 2,862,564 of record NC_134242.1, read on the forward strand.
AATCCCATTTGTTGTTACATGTGGTAGTGACAGGGGGATACCAAAAACACTCTCTACATCTTATGATCACTTTCCGTTCTCCCAGAGGAGTCTTTGATATCAGTTGCACCTGGTGTTATTCCAGATTTACACAGGTGTGAGTGACTTCAGACTCTGGTCCCACACGTGGTCAATAACTGGAAAAGTAACTGTAAAAATGGACCCTTTTCCCCAACATATCTACATCCTTTGCATCTTCAAGTCAGATTTGTTCACTGAGCAGCCTAAAGCAAAGGGTTGTGTTCCTACCCTTGCAGAGCCAGTGCCTTTTGGGGAGATGAGCTGGATGTTGGGCTGCCTTATTTACTGTCAACAAAGGCATCAGCTAAATTCCAGGTGCAGGATCTGTATTGCTAGTGACAACCTCTGAGGTAGAAAGAGCCCAGCTGATTTCAAGATCCCAGGATGCGCTGGCAGAAGTGGCAGATGGAGTGAAACCTCTTTGTCCTTTAACAGAAACTGAGCCCATTTTGTAAGGAATCAGTGAAAGAGGATAAATATGGAATTCCATGTTGCGATTCCTGCAGGGTTATTTGGCTGCCTTACAATCTTCCTTTACATTTTTTAAATGGTTTGCTTTTAGAGGAGAACGGTTTGTTTTATCAGCGTGTGAATGCAAGGGACAAATCCACTCTGATTTAGGTTATAAGTTCCTTAGGGCCAGGGCCATTTCTGTTCTATGTTTGTACTGTACTTAGCACCATGAGGCCCTGACCTCCAATGGCTACCACAATAGAAATAAATAATAATAATAATTGCATTATCTAAATACAACCTATCTATCTGATCTCTGGTATTGCTAAGAGTCTGGCCCCTTGGTGTCTAAGCATTGCTGACTACAAACCGAGCCATAAGCCTATAAAGGGAGAGGAGCCCTGTACCCCAATTTTTAGATGGTGAAACTGAGGCACACAGCGGGGAAATGACTTGCCCAATGTCACATAGCAAATGATTTCTCCAAGGTGACATCTGGACTAAACCCTGGTACCCTCACTCCCAGTCTAACTGTGAGACCACAAAGATTGAGGCAGACCATGACAGGAGTTTCAGGGGATAATAATGCTTCCCCGCCTTGGTAAGGGACTTTGAGATCTTAGGGGGGTGAGCACTGGGGAAGTAGAATGTCTCTCTTCTTTGTTAGTGTGTGTGGCCCAGCCCTCAACTCTCACAGATCTCAGAGCACAGACTAGGACACTGCGGAGTTGAGGGGAAAAGCACCAGTGTAAGAGGCCTGTGTCTCCACCCCACGTAAGCTGTGTACTCCAAGACGGGACAATGGCTGGGTGTTTGTGACTGCCCCTCACAGCAGTGACTGCAGAGAACCGATATCGGGAGATTGCCTGAAACACTGATAACTGGTAAACTGCCTCGTATACCTTTCTAAAGGCCTGGGAAAGGCCATTGCATCCCCTCCTCTCACCGTCGGAAATGCTGATTTTTAAGGAAACCAGAGAGATGCCATCGGACATGGCCAAACAACCCATTCATTTGGGTTGGTTTTTTTGGTTTTCAGTCTGGGCAGTGCTAATGATTGGTGTCGACTTCACTGCATGCAGCCAGGAACTGGACATTTTCTCCTGCTCTTTATCTTCTCTGGCTTCAAGGCTGACGGCCCATGCAGGTCTGTTGCACATCAGATTTATTGCCATACCAGCAATAGTTTATATAACCCCCCAAAAACACTTGGGGATCAGTGCTATAACCCAGAGTGGTACTGAAAGCTCAAAAGGCTCCCTTTGAACTGTGGTGTGTAGAGGGCATGTTGGCAGCGTAGCTTGCGGGTTTGGAGGGGCTGTCGCAGGAGCAGGGATCGAATGCTGTCTCTTCCTGGTCATTTTCACTTCTTGGTCAGGAATGAGCCCAGCCCTGTTGAAACTGGGCTCGTGGTTACACTTTAAAACAAATTTTCATCTACCTGTTTTTTTTTCTTATTCAAACGTTTCCAGGCTTTGTGCCCTCACCTCCTTATGCCCCGCTTTTTAATAGATAAAATGCAATTTGTGGCTTAAACCCCCACCTCTTATCATCCCTTGCACACCTTCCCTTCACAGCTGCCTTTTGCCAGAAGGTGGACTCTGCGTTTGTTTAATGAGATCGCTGTTTCTGCTGCTGGCAACCGCACGCTCGCAGACCTTGTTGGGGAGGCCAGGCAGGGGCTGTGCCCCAGAAAAGGCAACCACAACAGGAGAGAAGTGACGGAGCCATGCCGCTGCGGCCCCCCCTTTTACACGGAAGTTATCCAACACACTGTAGATTGTTCCTACAGAAACACCCAGCCATAGGGCTGCTAAAACTCTCCGTCCCTTCACACTCCATGGCTCCTTGCAGACGCTGATCCAGGCTTGGATGTGCAATGGCCCATATCTGTGCACGCTGGCCCATATCTGAGCACTTTTAAAGCACGTCCACTGCAAGCTCTCTGGACAGCACAGGGGTTTGGTTTACAATCAGCCAGAGAGCCTTCCATTTTAGGAGATTAGATCTACATATTCTTGCTCTCCCTATATTATTGCTCTCTCTGTATATTTCTCTCTCTCACTAAACTGACTGTAATAACAGAGAACATTGATGATCTCCCAGTGATGCCTGGTTTAAGTGATTAGTGATTAATTCCTTCCATTGCTTTGTGTTCTCTCTCTCTCTCTCCCTGCAGGATATTTTCACACCAGAGTGCAAATTTAAGGAATCGGTCTTTGAAAACTACTACGTTATTTATTCTTCCACACTGTACCGGCAGCAGGAGTCTGGACGAGCCTGGTTCCTGGGGCTCAATAAAGAAGGTCAAATTATGAAGGGGAACCGGGTGAAAAAAACCAAACCCTCGTCACATTTTGTACCCAAACCCATTGAAGGTATGGACAGTTCCCACTCCCTCTCCCCTGGGGCAGATGTGAGCCCCCAGGGGATAATGGGTAGAAGGGAGGTAGACTGTACTATGGTTCAGCAGAGTGGAATGGGGACTATACCCTACAGCAGGGACAGTGGTGTAAGAGCTTCAGATTTGAAACACGCTGCACCATCGATATCGGAGCCTGGCTGGCTGCCTTTGCTGTGAGCTCCGCGGCGCGTCCCAAACCGTGAGCCGGCAGGTTGGGTTACTAGAGAACGAGCTGTAAAACCCAACCAAACGGGGGTACGGGCTGAGTAAAGAGCGTAGTACAGGGATGGTCAAGCCTTTTACCTAGGTCATAAGTTCAAATACAACCTTTGTCTGAAACGGCCACAATGTGTTGCCATCTCTGATAGCTCCTTGGAAGCCTTTGTCAAGAGTCTGGGGGAATCTCAGTCCAATTCCGAGTCACCAGCTGTCCACCTTGCAGAATGTGTCTCTGGCGAGAGAGCCGGGACATAGACAATGAACTACCCACCCTCCCCTGGAGGCTGTCCTGACACCCCAGGGCAAGGCATGTGATCAGGCCAGCACATGGGCAGCTCGCCTTGATGCACCCATCCTGTGGTCCCCAGGGTTATTCACCCTAGTGCCCTTCACAGGCACTAACTTTACAGATTGGAAACAAACCCAGAAGTTTCCTCCTGGTGACGAAAAGTGAATGGTCTTGTTCCCAACAGGAATTCCTCAAGGAGGAGGGAGGGGCCTAGGTCTGTATTGTCAGTGTCAGAAATATTTACCTAAGACAGGACATTTCAGTGGGCCAGCATTGCTCTCTCCAGCTTCTCCAAGTCCTCCGCAGCTCCCAGGGCTCGTCTACACACCCAGAGTTACACCGGCCTCCCTAAAAGTGGGGTTTTAACCTGGTCTCATTCAGCCAGTGCACAAGGCTGTTTGGGTGCTCTTATTTTGGTTTAAAGCATGCTTATTTCAGTTTAGCTGAACTCTGTTAGCAATGGGTTATAGTTGAACCACAAAAAGCTGACATGAGAGTGTCCACGCAGGGTTTTCACTGATAGCTGATGCAAACTTGTGTGCAGACAAACCCCTGACAAACGCTGATACTCTGCTCAGCATGAGTGGCTGAAATCCAGAACCAAACTTCTTTTCAGGGCAAAAGGAAAGGGAGGAAAGAAAATAAGAGAGAGAGAGAGATGCTGAGGGCTGGTCAACACAGAATTCCACCAGTGTAACTAAAAATGCAATTTTTACCCTGATTTAGTTAGGCCAGTGGCACTGTGTGTGTGGACACGTACGTTGGCTTAAACCTGGCTTACAGCAATTTAGCTTGTGCTGGTAAATTTACTTGCACGAGCTGAACTGACAGAACCAGCTTTACCCTTCTAGGAGACTGCACACACCGCTGCGCCAATCTAACTAAATTGGTATAAGTTACACCAGTGTAGCCTGCATGCAGGCAGCCCGAGGCACTGCTGTGGTGTTTGCCTAGGATGGATGGCTTTAATTAGGAAGTGTTTTCTCTCTTGCTAACAAAAGTAGCAGAACAGAGCCCAGGCGCTGACTCTGGAGCTGTCAGGGGCTCAGAGCGAGGGCTGAAATGGCTTCAGACCTGCAGCTTTTCTGTGCTGCTCCCAGAGTGCGTTGTCCTTTGCTCGGAGGAGAAGACTGGGCTCCCTGAAGAGTGGAGATGAATGGCATGAGAATGGCAGGAAATCCCTTCGGGCAGGTGGCTGAGACAGATGAATTCCATACGACTTGTGAACTCCCCTGCAGACCCCTTCCCCCACAGCTACATCGTCAAGGTCATTAGTAGCAGAAAACCATGCAGAACCTAGGCCTGAGTCTCTGTGGCTGCCAGGCACTGGCTCTGAGTTGAGGATGCCCAGTTGTGGGACTCCCTCCCTGGAGCCCGCAATGGTCACCATTGGAGTATGCAGCCAGCCTGTTTATCTCACCTGGCCTCCCTCTGACCATTTCCCCTGCCACTTTCTTGTCTGTCTCCTCCTCACCCCCTGTCCCCAGCTTCGCTGGGGTGGGACCCATTTGGGAGTGGAGTGGTTTCCCCAACAGCAGCTGGGTTTGCCCTTGTGGCAGATATTTCGGTGCTGCCTGGCTGTGTGCGGTGAGGGGGTGTACCGTTTGCTGCTATGTATTTGGGTTTTCGTGCGGGGCCCAGTCGGTGCACGGTGGACGGATGTCACTGGGACCCTGCTCCCTGCGAGCCACACGGCTGGGAGGCAGAGAGGCCTGACTCAGGGCTGCATTCTCCTGACAGTAGATGCTGCTGATGCTGCTTCAGTTTCCAAAACCCCAGCGCAGCCCTGGCGTTCCTTTCCCTCGCCTGCATCCCTCTGCCCACGGGCGTGTCAGTCATCGCTGCAATCCAGAGCGAGCAGGGAACCCGGCAGCCACAGTCAGGAGTCCTCCACCCCTTCCCTCCCCCAGCTGCATCCAAGAGCTGGCTGCAGCCCAAGCAAAGGCACGTGCAGCCTGCCAAAGCCTTCCGCTGTCTGGGGCCGCGGCTCGAGCAGGGCTCTCTTCCCAAGCCGAAGGTGAGTGGTGGGTGGCAGAGGTGGTGGAGTGAAGTTGGCTCCGTTCCACGTGACTCGGCTCTGCCCCATCCACCAGGCTCTGCGAGCAGGGCTAAGGCGAAAGACAAGCCAGGGTGAGAGTGTTGACGCCAGCAGCCACCCCCACCATGAGTCTGAGACGGGCACGGAATATTTCACGGGACCGTCCCGGCCAGGGTGAAGGTCCTGGATGGCCCTCTCGGGCCTGGAGGATGGAAAGAGGTGACCTGTATAGGACCTTTCCCCCCAAGGCTGCGTGTGTGACGGTTTACCTCTCCTCCTATGTGTTTGTAGCTCAGCCAGCCCGAGAGCACCCCGATCCTTTGTGTGCGACCGTAATAGGGTGGCTACTGTCTGAGCACCCCGGTGGCCAGGGGTACCTCTCCAGAACACTGCCTCTCTTTTCCTTCTTCAAAACTCCACGCAGTCCTGCTCATCCAATCGCAGCCCTGCTTGGGGTCCAGTTCCTTTGTTAACACAAAGTTCAAAAAAACAAATCTTAACCCCTGCCTGATGGTGGGCACAGCCCCTGCCCCCCCCCCCCGGAGGTGTGTCCCTTTCTGTTGTCGGGGCAGCAGGAGGAAACACAAGGCCAAGGCTGGTCTTTTTGCCTTCTCCCAAAGCCCCAGCCCCCTTCGCCGGGTACCACTGTAGGAGACCCTTCCTCCCAGCCACTTCTCTTCTGCAGTTCCCTTTCTACCTGTGCCTCTTAGGTCTGACCTCCCTCTGACCCTTTTTAGCTCAGGTGCAGCCCCAGCCCCCTTAAAATGCCCCTACCGCAGGGCAAGGCTATTATCCCTATTCTGCAGAGGGGGAACTGAGGAACAGAGAGATTAAGATACACACCCAAGTTCACACAGGAAGTCTGTGGCAGAGCTGGGAATGGAAGCCAGGTCTTCCAAAACCAAGGCTAGTGCCTTAACCACTGAACAAGCCTTCCTCTTCCTTTGGGAATGTGACCCCCATGAAGGCCCTGAGAGTTAGTGCTGGGAGGTGTGTCTGTTGAGGAGGATTTTTGCCTGCTGGAGAAGAGAGGCTTCACAAACTGCATCTACAGAAATCACATCACCCACCACTGAATGGCAGCCACCTCTGAGGTGAAACTTGGCAGCAGTTTACCAGTGTGCACAAAACTACACAGCAGCTTAGTTAAAACAAGAACTGCAGAAACACCAAAACCAGGCCTCCGTGCTCTAATAGCGACCAGCCGAGGGAAATGTGTTCATTTACTTCAGCTGGTGAAACTGTTGCTTCTGGATTCAGAATCCAGTGCAAGTGCCAACAAGACAGAAGGCTAACAAATGCAAAACACCTCAAAAATATCTTAAAATGGCTTTTCTATACAGAAAAAGCAAGTTTTAAGGCCTGGTGACTCTACAAAAATGCTTTCAAGTCCAACAACCTGAAGGGTATTTGGGGATCCTTAGTTAATGTATGGCAAGATGCCAGTGTGGGATACAAACACACACGCTGCACACCTCTTTTGATATTCTAATTTTTGGTTGCTGTGGCCTGAACTCAAGGAGCCATTAAAACGTGAGCTTGCGGCCTGAGCCAGGCCAGTTGTCATGTGTGGAATCACGGCTTGGGCCCTGTGCAACCTTTTAAAGCCATTTCAATCTGAGTGTCTATAGCCGCAGGGACTGAACCTATCCTCTGCCCCGCTGCCAAGCCAGTGGGAGTCTTTCCATTCACTGCCATTGGCTTTGGATCAGGCCCTTACAGTGGGAATATTTGGCTGTTTATATCAACTCTACCCTTTGTAGGGATATTTCCTGCTTCACTCTCCAAAGTACCCGCATTTCCCCTTTCCTAGCACTTGACCCTGGAACCAGCGTGCAGCCCAAGGGGAAGGTGGTATCTTCCTTCACTCACCTGAGAGGCCCCAGGCCTGCTTTTGCAGCTTGGCATTGCAGTTAAGCACCATGGCTTGATCCAGACCTCCTCTGTGGTGGAGAATGGTCAGTGGGTCGCCTGATCCTACCACCTCCCTGCCTGCCCCCATAGCTTCCTGGCAGGCTGGGGTGCAAGGGGCATCGTACAGAGGCCCCTGAGTCTTCCCTAACTCTTTCCCCATAGTGGAACTACCCCAGTTCTGCTAAATCAGAGCCCTCGGTCGCCACGGTGAAGTGGAAAAGGGGAATTTCACTCCCAGGTGTTGTCTGCACTAGGAAGATGTAGCGTGTTCAGCCCCAGTAAACACAGATCATTGTCTTTGCGTCTAGTCGGCGCTGAGCAGCATTTTGGGGGGCATGGATCAACAGTCATGTCACACTGCCCGTCACTACCCGGCCCAGGCCGGGGAAGCTAAGGATCCAACCAGCAGACCAAATTCGGTGACAAATCCTGGTCGCATGCCACCTGAGGCACATTGCACATATGCCAAGAAGAAGCAGCATTTAAAACCCTGTTCATTACCCTTTGCTAGACACAGCTTGTTTTCTTGTATCATCAGGGCCCTAGAATTGCAGGATTTTGCACAGAGTCTCTCCCACGCTTGCTTCGCTGGGCCTGCACTGAAACCCTCGCGCTAGATCCCGAAGGAAGAAAAGGGATCACTTTCAGCTTGCGTTTCCTTGGCGTTTGGGAATAAAAGTGCGGAGTCACCCTCGGACACGCTGTGGTTCCATCTGGCGGCATCCTGCGTGTTCAGCTGCCAGGCAGCAACTAGCTCCACCGTCTGCAACTCACATCAGCTGGGATTTCCTTCCAGCCTTTCTTGCATTAATTAAGGCAGAAAACCAAGGTGCATAATGACCTGACTCCCTTCCCACATCTGGTGTTAAGTCAATTAAATCTCTTCAGTGGAGCCTTGACTAATACAAGTGACCCTCCTTCCAAGTCTCGGGGGTGACGCTCCCGGGCCAAGTTCTGCATGTGGAGTGGTGATGCTATGGGTGGGGGAGAGCCAGGACTGGGGCAGAGCCAGGGGACCTGTACTGTTCCCTCCCCAGCTGTGCCGCACCCACCAGAGTCGGGACGTGGAGTTTGGTGCATCTACACGGTGCTGATCATCCTCAGCTCACATTGGCATGAGGGGGAAGATGTTCAGGATCAGGCTCCCAAGGGGTGTGTGCTGCTCCGAGCTCCAACAGCCAATGCTGCACAATGAAATGGGGATGTGGGCTTATATGGCAGAAGGGGGAGGGACAGGGAAGTGGGAATGGTTGGGGACTTTCTCCGGTCGGTCATTATAGAGTTAAGTTATTTCTGCCATTATTCTCTCTCTATGCATCGTTATCCACTTTCCAGGCAGGAGATCGATGCCGTGGGATAAATCGATTCTTGCACTCTCTCTCTTTGATCATTAATTCCTTCCCCATCTTTGGCTACGTCTGATACCGTGCATCAGCTGGATGGCTCCAAACAGCGAACCGCGCTCCCGTGGAAGGCAGACATGCCCATGCAGGCCTGGGCCGTGCTCTCAGCACCACCAGCTTTCTCCCACCACACTGGGAGCGCCACCTCCTGTCGTGGAGCGACACCTGCTTTCCAGCGGTGCGAGAAAGGGGAGTCTCAGGCCCCCAGCATTAGCCCCCTTGATCTGAGATCCGGTGAACCAAACTTCTGGGTTCCCGGAACCTCCGTCGCGTGCCCCTTCAGAACTGTGGGCTGTGTGCAGGCTTCCTTGCTTATCAGGAGGCGCTGGGAGGCATAATTAGCCCATAACAGCGTGTTATTTACGTAGGATTGTTGTTCTTGCTTCTGTCCCCGGAGACGCCATTTTCCCCACAGCTTTGGGTGCCTCGCTAGCACGCCAGCAAAGCGAGGTGCCGTGTGGTGGGGTTGTTCTGTAACCAGTCCCCTTCACTTGTGCATACAAGGTGCTCCGGGTAGGGAGGGAAACTCCCGTGTAGGTATGTGGTGCACAAGAGAACATTACTTGTGTCTCACGTTTGACAAGACTGAACCAGTTTGCACTATGGATAGCCTGCTTTGCCTGATAGCTGGCTGACTCATTGAACCATGCTGTCAGGCTAAAACGTGTCCCTGGGGTTAACCCAGCCAGCCTGAGTAAATGGGATCCAAAGCTAGTAGAGATGGGAATTGTGAGGGACTGCAGGACGTGTGAGAGGCTAATTTTGCCATCCAGTCCTCCACCATTTCACACTCACACGACTGCCAAAGCTGTGGAACTAGCCCACAGGTCAAACGTTGATTCTTCAGTGCCTAGCCCATGTGGGCGCCCAGCGCTATTGGGGCACAAGGGGAGTGCTTGGAGCAGAGGCAAATGACGATGCGATGTGCAAGGCAAAAGAGAAGCAGCAGAGACGGGCTAGTGGGCAGTAATGGTGATGACGCTGACGTGCACAGTTTGTGTCCGTCACAAAAAGTGCCATCTAGTGGCTGGCAGGGCAGAATTCCTGGATTTTATGCCTAGTTCTGGCACGGACTCAATGCGCAAACTTGGGTAAGTTCCTTATTCTCTTTGCTTTATTGATAATTTTACCTACCTCAAAGGGGCGTTGTGAGGCTTAGTTATGGTGTGTATTTAAAGTGCTTGGAGGGAAAGTGCTGTATGGTCAAAATAGTATTTTTCATTGGTCTTGTTTGCAATGCAACATCAATTACATTAGTGCGCACTTGACTGCACTTCATCTCTGCCCTGGATTGTTATGCATCACTATAAATGTTCATCTAGATGGGAGTGAAAGGCAAAGTAACAGTGCCATTTCAATCTAGCCCTAAGTGGCAGGAGTTATTCCTAAATCAGGGAAAGGCTATAAACATAAGGACTGAATTCATCTTTCTATAGATGAAGAATGGTTTCATTTATTCAGCTATTTTGGAATGGAATTAGTTTGTTTTATGTTGTGTTTATGTTCTTGATGATGAGCCAGAACCGAAGCGTTGCAGGCTCGCTTCTCCCCTGCTTTACACTGTCTGCAGTCGTTTCCACGGCAATTCTCTGGCAACTCGGGATGGACAGACTGCACGCCTGCTTTACACAGGCAAAGGTGTAAGGCTGGCAGGATCAGGCCTAACATCCCCAGAATGATGGGGGGGGGAAGATTTGCAAGCTGACCCCATCTCTCATTCTCATCCCCAGCATATTGGGCCTTGAAACATCGCTGTTTTGATGACTGTTAGAGCTATGCCGTGTTTGCGATTGTTGAAGATTGGCCTCATGGGGCTAACTCCTGAGACCCTTGTTCAGCAATGACTCTGTGTTTGTTTCTGCCTTTCTCAGGGCTAGATCATGCCATACACATCCTTAGAAAGAGGCAGCATGTAGGCGCATCACCCCAGGCAGAGTGTGGGCTGGTGCTGTGTCTCAGAGAGGGACAATTTCTCCTTGGTCTCTCCAGCTGCACTGCAGGGAGGAGTAATAGGACACCTTTTTATAGGAAGCCATAAACTCCCCTTCCTGCATGGCCAGCCCCCTCTGCTGACTGCCACATGTGGGGAAGGAGCGGCACAAAGCCATGGCTCTGTCCACGCCCCACCAGGTTGCTCTCAGGGGAATGACAGAACAAGGAGCAATAGTCTCAAGTTGCAGTGGGGGAGATTTAGGTTGGATATTAGGAAAAACTTTTTCACTAGGAGGGTGGTGAAACATTGGAATGCGTTACCTGGGGGGGGGGGGGGGGAAGAATCTCCTTCCTCAGAGGTTTTTAAGGCCTGGCTTGACAAAGCCCTGGCTGGGATGATTTAGTGGGGATTGGTCCTGCTTTGAGCAGGGAGGGTTGGACTAGATGACCTCCTGAGGTCTCTTCCAACCCTGAGATTCTATGATTCTGTGATTCTGATGGGGGAAGTGTTTCTCTCAGACTTGTGATGCCCACACCTCCTACATGGCCACACAAGGGAGGGGATCCTTTCTCCTTCCTACTTTGCCGCACAGCCACTTAAGGGCATGGCATATTCTGGTCTGCAGTGAGTTAAATAGCAGAGATGCTGACTGAACTGCTCTGTTCATGGCTGGAGGGGGTTTCAGCTGGAAGCACAATATCCAGATCCGGAGGTTGAACTCCCTCCAAGGTGGGCCCGGATGCAAATGTTTGTTGTTTTGGGGGGTCTCATTGTTTCTTGTCAGAGATTAAGGACTGGGGAATGGGCTAACTCGTTGATCTTCTGCTAGCTAATATTGGCATTGTGAGTTAATGTGCACTGTTGTGAATCGGGATGTTCATTTTATATGTGTATATATTTGTATGTCATAAAAAACATGGAGTCTAGAGAGCCTTATCTGTGAGAGACCCGAAACCCTTCACTTGTATTTGTGCCTCTTGGAGGGCGTAGACTTCAAAGGGTCTGACTGCCAGCACAGACAGAGAACCGTGAATAATAAAGGAATATATTACTGGGATATTACGGTTTTTCTGCATGTGTGTGGCGGGAAAGGGGGTGGGGGACGAGGAGGCTAGGTTCGGGAATACATAAGCAAATGCAAACAGTCAAAGAACTCTGTCTCTGGGATAGTGTGAAAGCTAATTGTTGCCCTTTCTGTTTGCAGTGTGCATGTACAGAGAGCCATCGCTGCATGAAATTGGAGAAAAACAAGGACGCTCAAGAAAAAGTTCAGGGACACCAACCATGAATGGAGGCAAAGTTGTTAACCAGGACTCAACATAACTGACACACCCCTCTCCCTCTCTTCCAGTTCTTCCCTTCCCACTCACCTACCCACCCCACCCGGCGAAACCACACCGAGACGACAATAAACTGAGCAAGGCAGGACCTACCAGTAGTGGCTAGGGTTCTGAACTCAAAAATCTTTCTTTGTGTAGGACGAGGAAATCGACTCCCAAATCTTGCCTGTTGCAACGTTTCAAAAAAAAAAAAAAAAAAAAGAAGAAGAAGAAAAAATGTTTTAAATCAGGACTCCATTAACATTTTAAAAGCAAACTGTTTGCTCTTTGATCAAAAGGAAAAATCTCTTCTCTGCTTAGTAATAATAAATAATTATTAACTAATACATAATAATAATAATAATTAATAAAGATGTTACCTTTAAAAATAAAAAAAGCTTTTGGAGAATTGAACTTAGCACATGACATGCTGAAAACAAGCCAGGCTCTAAAAACTGACTTCTCTGTGCTTTTGTGTTATTCTTTGCTCTCACACACAAACCCGCATCATTCCAGTCCTTTTCCCAAGCGGCTGGACCCGGTTTCCACAGGGCAGAAAAGGTAGGGATGGATTATGATTCTGTGTCCTCTAGTATCAGTAAAGTATGGCCCAGCCGAATTGGGATTCTGACAGTCACAAGCAATGAACGAGTGATTGTGCAATTGGCTTTCCCAGTCCCAGTAGCGCAGCACGTAGTTATTTGTTGTTGCTACTGGTATTTGAGCAAGTTTGAAGATGGCGAGAGAGCTTTATGCCTTCCTCCGCCATACCAACATTTTTTACGATTATTAGGTGCCAGAGCAGGTTCAGAACTAGGTGTTCCGGTCGCACAAGGGGAAATGGTTAAGTTTATTAGGGGTGAGAACATCGAATAATAAATGCGGGGTAATCAAAAGAGAGGAAATAAAGCTACAGCGATACCTGCTGTTGAGTAGAAAGGAGGAAGAGCTCAGTAGAGGAGGGGTGTATGTGCACATGGGCGAGAGAAAGAGGTGTCTGAGGAGTGGGGCAGAGAATGGGGAAGGTGGGGAGAGAGAGAGCGGATGCTAGAACATTTTCCTTACCAATTCGCTGACCTCTCAGCAACCACTCTTATGCTCCCTGTATTTTTCATTCAGACCATGTTCAAGTCCCAAGCCGATGGTCCCCCTGTGAGGCCCTGGAAATCTCCACAGAGCTGCATTAGCAATCGGGGGCCCAACACAATCCCTGGAAGTTGGGTCTCCCCTGGATTCTCATTGCCTGAGCAGTAAGTTGCAAGAGGCCCGTCCCAGCTCCCTGGCAGATTGGAAAGGGGGCTGAGCGTAGCAGATTGGAAGGGGCAGCGTGGCACACACCTACCAACTCAAGCCAACTTTCTGATTGCAGAAAACTGAACACCCTTGCCCCACCCCCTCAACCCTGCTCACTCCATGCCCCTCCCTCCCTTGATCACTCTCCCCCACCCTCGCTCACTTTCACTGGGCTCATGGAGGGGGTTGGGGGGCAGGGGTGAGGGTGAGGGCTCCAGCTGGGGGTGTGGGCTCCAGGGTGGGGCCAGAAATGCGGGGTTCAGCATGTGGGAGGGGATTCCGGGCTGGGGCAGGGGGATGCGGTGCGGGGGGTTGAGGGCTCCAGCTGGGGGTGTGGGCTCTGGGGTGGGGCCAGGGGATGAGGGGTTTAGAGGGTGGGAAGGTGCTCAGGGCTGGGGTTGGGGTGTGGGAGGGGGGTTACCTAAGGTGGCTCCTGGAAGCAGCCGGCACGTCCCTGTGGCCCATAGGTGGAAGTACGGCCAGGTGGCTCTTCACACTGCCCCTGGCTGCAGGCGCTGCCCCCGCAGCTCCTATTAGCTGTGGTTCCTGGCCAATGGGAGCTGTGGAACTGGTGCTCAGGGCGGGGGCATCTCATGGAGCCCCCTGTCCGCCCCTGTGCCTAGGGGCCGGACATGCCGGCCACTTCTGGGAGCAGTGCGGAGCCAGGGCAGGTAGGGAGCCCGCCTTAGCCCTGCCACGCTGCCGGCCAGCCTTTTAACAGCCCGGTCAGCAGTGCTGACTAGAGCCGCCAGAGTCCCTTTTCAACTGAAAAGGAGTACTTGTGGCACCATAGAGACTAACCAATTTATTTGAGCATGAGCTTTCGTGAGCTACAGCTCACTTCATCGGATGCATTCAGTGGAAACTGCAGAAGACATTCTATACACAGAGACCATGAAACAATACCTCCTCCCACCCCACTCTCCTGCTGGTAATAGCTTATCTAAAGTGATCATCAAGTTGGGCCATTTCCAGCACAAATCCAGGTTTTCTCACCCTCCGCCCCCCCGCACACAAACTCACTCTCCTGCTGGTAATAGCCCATCCAAAGTGACCACTCTCTTTACAATGTGTATGATAATCAAGGTGGGCCATTTCCGGCACAAATCCAGGAGAGTGAGTTTGTGTGTGTGGTTTTTGGAGGGGGGTGGGGGGGTGAGAAAACCTGGATTTGTGCTGGAAATGGCCCAACTTGATGATCACTTTAGATAAGCTATTACCAGCAGGAGAGTGGGGTGGGAGGAGGTATTGTTTCATGGTCTCTGTGTATAGAATGTCTTCTGCAGTTTCCACAGTATGCATCCGATGAAGTGAGCTGTAGCTCACGAAAGCTTATGCTCAAATAAATTGGTTAGTCTCTAAGGTGCCACAAGTCCTCCTTTTCTTTTTGCGAATACAGACTAACACGGCTGTTACTCTGAAACCTTTTCAACTGGGCATTCTGGTCAAAAACCAGATGCCTGGCAACCCTAGAGTAGCGGCAGAGGGAATAGATGCTTTGAATGTAATTGAAAAAGTGACGAAATCAGAGACAGGCAATGGGGGAGGGGGAGAAGCACTGAGTTGATATGCAAAGTGTAATCTTCACGCTGGTCCTTTCTAGGGCTAGTGAGAACAAATGAGCATTTGCTGTGGAAGATAAATTTCCCTTTAGTAAATAAATCAGGCTTCAGCCCTGCAGGACACCCACAGGCAGGGGAGTGGGCTTTGCCACTCTCTGCAAGCCTTTGTTTGCACCCCACCCACAGCTGCTAAGCCTGTCCCTCTGCTTTACAAAGCACACACACACACACCCCACCATAGGCCCAGGTTCTGTGTGGTGCCGTAAACTCTCACTTCCCATGCACAACAGTGAAGTCAATGGGAGCGGAGGCTGCTCAACACCTAGTCTGTTCAGTGTCTTAGCCCACCTCCACCGCCATGAAGAAAAGAATGCCACACTTGGTCAGCCCAGTGTCCTGTCCCTGCCCGTGGCCAGTGCCAGGTGCTTCAGAGAGAATGACCACAACAGGCAATCATTGAGTCACCCATCCCAGAGCCAACCCGTGCCTGCTGATGGGGCAGTGAGGGCAGCTACCTTCAGCAGTGCTACTGAGCATGCTCAGTGCAAGCCAAGCAGCAAATCTGGGGGGGGGCACATGACCCCTGCACACCTCCCACACACACACACACACACATAGCCTATGCCTGACAGCCAATTCCAGCTTCTGTTCTGGGACATCCGGACCATGGAGTTGCGTCCCTGATCATCTTGGCTAATTAAATCAGGCAAGTTCCTGGAGCACAGGTCTGACGATGGCCTACTTTTGACCTTCACAACATCTCATGGCAATGAGTTCCACAGGTTGACTGTGTGTTGTGTTGCCTTTTGGTTGTTTTAAGCTTTCTGCCTATTAATTTCATAGGGTGATTCCTGGTTCTTGTGTTATGTTTAGGGCAGTAAATAACACGTCCCTGTTCACTTTCATCAGACCATTCATGATTGTATAGACCCCTATTATATCCCCGCTCAGTCAGTGCTTCGAAGGTGAGCAGTCCCAGCCTTTGTACTCTCGCGTCGTACGGAGGCTGTTCCATCCCCCTCATCATTTTCATTGCCCTTCTCTGCAGCTTTTCCAATGCTAATATACCGTTTTTTGAGATGGGGTGACCAGAACGGCAGCCAGTATTCAAGGGCTGGGCATACCATGGATTTCTGTGGTGGCATTATGATATTTTTCTGTTTTACGACCTATCCCTTTCTTAATGATTCCTAACATTCTGTGGACGTTTTTCACGGCCGTGGCACATTGAGTGGATGTTTTCAGAGAACTATCCACAATGACTCCAAGATCTCTTTCTTGAGTGGAAACAGCTAATTTAGACCCCATCATTTTATAGGTATAGTTGGGATTATGTTTTCCAGTGCGTATTACTTTGCATTTATCAACACTGAATTTCATCTGCCATTTTGTTCGTGAGGTCCCTTTGTAACTTCGCAGTCACCTTTGGCCTTAACATTTTGTAGTGTCTGCAAATTTTGCCACTTCACTGTTCTCTCCTTTTTCCAGCTCATTAATGAATACATTGAACAGCACAGGGCCCAGTGCAGTTCCTTGGGGGACCCTGCTATTTACTGTTCACCACTGTGAAACCTGACCATTTATTCCTACCCTTTGGTTCCTGTCTTTTAACCAGTTACCGATCCATGAACAGACCTGCCCTCTTATCCATGACCGCTAACGTTGCTTAAGAGCCTTTGGTGCAGGACCTTGTCAAATGCTTTCTACAAGTCCACTGTACTATACTCAGCGCACTACGGCGACTGGCTCACTCTTGTCCGCATGCTTGCTGCCATGTGGACATGTTTTGGGTCAAAGAAGGCTAATAGAGTGGGCAGCATTATTTCCCGTTACAAAAGGGAACTGTTCCCCCAACGTATCACATTTAGCTGGCTGTAATTGCCAAAATCGCCTGGTAAGGCCTTTTTCAAAAGCTGGCATTACGTTAACTACCCGCCAGCCATCTCGGACGCGGGCTGATGTGTGCAGTAGCTTACATGCTGCAGTTAGTATTCCTGCAAGGTCATATTGGAGTTTCTTCAGAACTCTTGGGTGAAGACCATCTGGTCCCGGTGACTTTGTTACTGTTTAGTTTATCGAAACCTCCTCTATTGATGCCTCAAGCTGAGACAGTTCCTCAGATCTGTCACCTAAAACGAATGGCTTGGGCATAGGGACTTTCCCCCACACCCTCGGCAGTGAAGACCAACGCAAAGAATTCATTTAGCTTCACCACAACAGCCTTTTGTTCCTAGCACCATACTCATCCAGTAGCCCTGCTGACTTTTTGGCAGGCTTCCTGGTTCTGATATACTTAAAAAAAATTTTGCTGTTAATTTTTGTGTCCTTAGTTGTTCTTCAAATTCTTTCTTGGCCTGTCTTGTACTTTTACATTTGACTTGACAGAGTTTTCTATTTCTGTGCTCTTTTCTGTTTTCCTCACTAGGCTTTACCTTCCAATTTTTAAAGAATGCCTTTGTAGTCTGCCGTTTAGCCGTAGTAGCATTTGGGGGGGGCAGGGGGGTTCTTGTACAAGTTTTTTATTATTATTATTATTATTATTTTGGGTATACGTTCAGTTTGAGTCTCTATTATGGTTGAAGTTAAATGCTGCTCTGGTGGGCTTCTTTAGCATTTCCCCCCTACAAGGATGTTAAATTTAATTACATTGTGGTCATTATTACTTCTTGCACCAGATTCTGTGCTCCATTTATGACTAAACCAAGAATTGCCACTCCCCTTGTGGGTTCCAGGACTTGATGCTCCAAGAAGAATTTATCTATGGTGTCTAGAAATTTTATCTCTGCATCCCGTCCTGACATGACATGTTCCCAGGCAACATGTGGGTAATTGAAATCCCCCATTATTTTTGTGTTTTCTGCCTTTGTAGCCTCTCTAATCTCCTTGAGCATTTCACAGTCACCGTCACCTTCCTGGTCTGGTGGTCAGTAGTATATTTCTACTGCTGTACTCTTATTATTCAAGCCTGGAATTTCTATCCAGAGAGAGTCTATGGTACAGTTCAGTTCACTGAAGATTTTTTTTGACTCTATGCTTTCTTTATTGTGTATCCTGGTATTACCATGTCCAGTGTCTTAGCCTCTTTCTACCACGTTTCTGCAATGCCTATTATATCAATATCCTTATTTAATGCCAGGCACTCTCGTCCAGCCATCTTAGTATTTAGACGTGTAGATAAGCATATGTACATTTGGTCCATATTCAGTTGCTCGTCTTCATGTTTTATTTAAATGGAACTCTTTGACGTTGGACTGTTCCTCACAAGCTCCTATGTGTGCTTTATGAATGTCTTTCCTCTCCTTTTTACCTGGGTATAGCCTTCCCCCTCAAATAGATTAATCTCTGAAGGCCTCAGAGTAGCAGCCGTGTTAGTCTGTATTCGCAAAAAGAAAAGGAGTACTTGTGGCACCTTAGAGACTAACCAATTTATTTGAGCATAAGCTTTCGTGAGCTACAGCTCACTTCATCGGATGCATATTGTGGAAAGTGATCTTTTTATACACACAAAGCATGAAAAAATACCTCTCCCCACCCCACTCTCCTGCTGGTAATAGCTTATCTAAAGTGATCACTCTCCTTACAATGTGTATGATAATCAAGTTGGGCCATTTCCAGCACAAATCCAGGTCATCCCCCCCCCCACACACACACACACAAACCCACTCTCCTGTTGGTAATAGGCCGTCTCTGCCCAGACTGCGGGCTCCTTTGTGCCTATTGGCTTGTCCTCAGCCCTTACTTTAAAATAACCCTCGACAATTTTTCTAATTGTACATGCCAGCAGACGGGTTCCATTTTGGTTTAAGTGGAGCCCACGATGGTAGCTGACCTTTTTTCCGGATCAGGCCATAAAGGTCGGAGGGGTGATGTCCAACTTACACAAATGTTGCAATAAAAACAATCCCATTATCCTGGGACGTTTGTCACTCTGGTCTGTGCCCATGTGCTTCTCAGCCTGTAAGCAAGCGCTGCCACTTTCCATGCTCCCTATGGCACCAAAGAGCTGTGGGTGAAATTGAGAGCAGGACATGCCTAATGCCTGCCACACATCCCAAACATTAGTGATGACGGGCCTGGATAGGGGTAAAGAGTTGGAACCACAAATTAGACAATGCAAAGTTCAACCCCAAAATGGTTATGATTTTTTTGAACTGATGACCCCTGTAAATGTGATGCTCTTCAGATACATTACATGGGCTCCATGGCCGTACTCCACAGCCTTCGTCACTGTCACTTTCAGGGCCTCAGCTGGCCTGAGAGGCCAGACCAAGCGCTAAGCTGCTACGGCTTCTGGAGTTAAGCAATCAGCCGGTGTGAAATGCCATCCTCTGGGCAATCAGGATGAAGGCCACACAAAAAAGGAGTGCGATATTGTATGGCAGTTTTGAGCCCGAGGTTCTGAGGCTTTACAAAAATTAACAAGGGGCAAAAGAAGCAAGACAAATTCCAAAGGTTCTGGAGGATGCTGAGGCTCAGAGAGCAAGGAGAGGAATTGGAGCAGGGGAGAGCAAACTACGGCCCGCAGGCCAGATCCGGCCCATCAGGGCTTTCATTCTGGCCTGCAGGATTGCCAGCCCCGTGGCACAGCAGGGCTAAGGCAGGCTTCCTGCCTGCCCTGGCCCCTTGGCACTTCTGGAAGTGGCTGGCACCACGTCCCTGCAGCCCCTGGGGTGGGGGAGGCAGAGGGCTTTGTGCTCTGCCCTCGCCTGCAGGCACCACCCCCCGCAGCCTCTATTGGCTGGGAATGGGGAACTGGGGTACTGGGAGCTTCGGGGGTGGTACCCGCAGGTCAGGGCAGTGCACAGCGGAGACGCCTGCCTCACCCCACTCCCAGGAGCCATTGCCGGACATGCTGACCAGTTCTGGGAGTGGCGCAGGGCCAGGGCAGGCAGGGAGCCTGCCTTTGGCCCACTGTCTGCCACTGCCACCCCGGAGCCGCTCGAGGTAAGCGGCGCCGGGCTGGAGCACGCGCCCCCAAACCCCTCCTGCACCCAGCACCCCAACCCTCTGCCCTGAGCCCCCTAACCCCATGCTGCACCCCAACCCCCTGTCCTGAGCACCCTCCTGCACTCCACACCCTTTCCTGCACTCCAACCCCCTGCCCTGATCCCCCTGCCACACCCTGCACCTCTCCTGCACCCCAGCTCCTTGCCCTGAGCCCCTTCCTGCACACCGCACCCCCTCCCACACCCTGCACTCCCTCCTGCACCCCAACCCCCTGCCCCAGCCCTACATTGATGGCCCTGCATACAATTTCCCCACGCATATGTGGCCCTTGGGCCAAAAAGTTTGCCCACCCCTGAATTAGAGCATGTTCTCTTGGAGTTTTGAAATGATGAAACCTTGAAATAAAGCTCCCTTGTACCTGTCACCACTGCCCACTATTCCCCACCGCCACATGGATAGTCACGTGGCCTGCTTTCCCGCTGTGCTGATGTAGTGACTGGCAGGGCCACCAGAAGCTGAGTAAGCAGTATTAGGGCTTGTGGTTGGTTACAACGGTTTAACGTTGTTGTTTATTTAAAGGGTCAAGTTCTTCTTGTGGGTGAAGAGGGGCAATTTGGCCATTGGAATTAATTACTGAGCGTCTGCTCTGGGGTTCCCATCACCCTAGTATCTGAGCAGCTTCCACACACTGTCACCTATAGAACTGGCTTCCTGAGATGTCCCAGTGTGACCGTAAAAGGGGTGTCCGCATCACACAGGTGTGGTTCTTGCGGGGCATGTCCCCACAGGGCTCATTTCTTGGTCCTACGCTATTTAATATTTTTATCAATGACCTAGAAGAAAACATAAACGCATCGCTGGTCAAGTTTGCCACTAACACAAAGACTGGGGGGGACAGAGCGATTTTGAGCGGTTGGTAAACTGGGCAGAAGCAAACAAGATGAGTTTGTTCCCAGCTCTGTATATTCGGCTATATTAAAAGACTGTAGGCCATATTCACAGGAAGGGGAATTCTCTCCTGGGAAGCAGCAACTCTGATAAACCGTTGGGGGTTCTGGTGGATAATCAGCTGAATGTGAGGGCCCAGGGGATGCTGTGGTCCAAAGGGCAAATGCAACCCTCGGATGCATAACCAGAGAAATCTCAAGTAGCCACAGAGCGGCTATTTCACCTCTGTATTTAGCACCAGTAGTGTGTTACTGGAACACGGTGTCCAGGTCTGGTGCTCACTTCAAGAAGGATCTTGCAAAACTGGACAGTTCAGAAAAAAACCCACCCGACTGAGTAAAGGATTGGAAAACATACCTTATCGCAATAAGCTAACTAGATTGACTTCCCTGAGTCTAACAAAGAGAAGGTTGTGGGCAACTTGACCATAGTCAACAAATACCTATATGAGGAAATATTGGATAATGGGCTCTCCAATCCGGCAGACAAAGGTCTAACATGATGCAATGGCAGGAGGCAGAAGCTAGACAAATGTACACAGGAAATAAGGGGTACATTTTTTTTAACATTGAGGGTAATTAACCATTTGGCACAACTTACCAAGGGGCATGGTGGCTTCGCCATCACTGGCCCCATTTTATACCAAGCTGGGCTATTTGTCGAAAAGAGCTGCTCAAACAGGAATTCTTTTGGGGCGGGTCTGTGACCTGTGGTCCACACAAGGCCCAAGTAGGTGAGCACAGTGATCCCATCGGGCCTTGGGTGCTCTGAAGCTGTGAAATTCATGGCTTGGGGGACTTTAAAACACCTTTCTGCCCTCACACTTCTGGACCAGGGCCAAATCTAAAGCAGCCCAAGCCAAGCTGCATCAAGGTGGCAGCATTGCACAGACTCACTGTAGTAGTGGCTGCTAAGGCCCCAGCCCCTGCATGCCTTCTGGTCCAGGGCTTGCAGAGCCTGTGGCTCTCTTACCCAATTCCTGCACTGGGGGAATTCACCCCCAGCCAGATCTGGGGCTGATGCCGGGGCCGGGGACTCTCTCCAAGAGAAACTGAGGCCAACGTTTTGCAAAGTGTTCTCTGCTTGTGAGTGCCTTAATTGCTAGGTGCTCCAAATGACACAGCTGGGGCTGATGGTCGGAGGGGCTGATCAGCTGCTGTTGTCTTCAGCTGGAGCCATGGGCCCACAGACCATCTGACAAGCAAACGGGGTCTCCAGCTCGGGACCCTGAATTAGGGGCCTGAGTGATTTGCCCAGGAAACAAAGGGGGCCTGCAGTAAAGCTGGAAACAGAGCCAATTTTCTCCCAAGTCCTTGTGCAGGACCTTGGCCACAAGAAAGTCTTTCTCAAACCCACCCAGGAGCCCCTCCAGGCAAAGCCTGAGGGCCGCTGGCAGCATGGGGTCATCGGGGAAGCTGGCACTGGCGCTGCCCATGCTATGTTTAGTCTGGGGGTGATTTGGAGTGAGGTTTCCCAGGCCTGCACATGTCCTGGGCACTACATTTATTTCCAACTATACAGTCCTCAAGCCCCGGAAAGTGCCAAATTCAACCCAAAACGTCAAGGTAACGTCACCAGGTAGAACCATTTTTGCGCCAGCTACTCACCATTGGGGAGTTTTGGCATTTTTCTCTTTCTGGGATAGTCACCTCCTGAGCCAACTGGTGAAGGAAATCACACTGACACTCCTGTCAATAGCTGTCATGGACTAGCAGGTGAGCCGCTCCCCTGAAACATGGGGGGGTCCCTCCCTGCCCACTCAGCCGTGGCAGATGGCTAGCTGCACAGCTTGGTGTAACCTGGAGCTAAACCCAGGGCTTAATTCGTAATGAAAGAGGTGTCAGGGCTCGAGCAGTTAATGTTTTTACTTTCATACCTGACGTGGCAAGCCCCGAGGTGCCAGGGCTATGAACTGCCAAGCCTAGAGGTGCTGAGGGTCAGCCCTGGCAAAAATGAAGCTCTGGCTAACCCCCTTTTGTCACTTAGCCCTGGTCTACACGAGGACTTTAGGTTGAATTTAGCAGCGTTAAATCAATGTAAACCTGCACCCGTCCACACGACGAAGCCCTTTTTTCCGACTTAAAGGGCTCTTAAAATCGATTTCCTTACTCCACCCCTGACAAGTGGATTAGCGCTTAAATTGGCCTTGCCGGGTCGAATTTGGGGTACTGTGGACACAATTCGACGGGATTGGCCTCCGGGAGCTAGCCCAGAGTGCTCCATTGTGACCGCTCTGGACAGCACTCTCAACTCAGATGCACTGGCCAGGTAGACAGGAAAAGAACCGCGAACTCTTGAATCTCATTTCCGGAGACTGCGGGAACTGTGGAATAGCTACCCACAGTGCAACACTCCGGAAGGCAACGCTAGCCTCGGTACTGTGGAAGCACTCCGCCGAGTTAATGCACTTAGAGCATTTTCTGTGGGGACACACACACTCGAATATATAAAAACGATTTCTAAAAAAACAACTTCTATAAATTCGACCTAATTTCGTAGTGTAGACATACCCTTAGGACACACTGCACAGTGTTTGTCTTGCAAAGTAGCTGCTCTGTGTGGCTGTGGGTCATAGATTCTTGACGCCTTTGGTACCGCTCTGCTCTGCTGCAGGGCGTGGCTTAGTGGTCGCACATTGCACACGGTGTGTTTTTAATAAACACCTGGGAAGCTTTTTCTCCAGTCCCATGACAGTTGTAAAAGGGAGGCACAGTGCCATGCTTGGGAACCCAGGTGCTGCTTCACAATGTGACAGGACAGTGAACAGAAGGCAAGTGCTCACAGAATTTGCTGTGGAAGCTCCTACAGGCTCTTGGTTGTTTTGTGCTGTTAAGTTTCCAATGTCAAAGCCAAGCTGAGCGCTGCTTCAGGCTTTAAGTGTTTGTATAGTTCTTCTTTCCCCATTCATAGAGCAGACTATAACATAATACTTAGTGTGCATCTAGAAAGACATTACTCTATTTTAAACTAATGAAAACGGGAACACTCCTCTGGCCTTAAATGTGAAAACAGGTCAAAGTCTGCACGCAGACATTGGGCCCATGTGGGTTTAAGACCAGAATTTGGCCAAGAGTTTTTGAAGTTAAAAGGTTTAAAATGAAAGCTACTCTCCCCTGGCACACATCACACTGCAAGACCGTACCCCCGTAGCAGCTCTGTGTGTGATGAACACTTCACAGCTCTCAGAGCGATGGAGGAGCTTTGAAGTGAGACACAGACAGTATAATGTAGGAAGAGCTGCAGTGTGCGTGTGGTTGCTTCTTACATGAAAGGGATTTGTTTCTCTTAACTGTGGGTTGTTAGGCCTTTGCAATATTGTGTGAATACCAACCCTAACGAGCCCATTCTCACCTAGCCATCGAGGGCAAAAACCGTTCATGCTATGGCAGCGTGGCACAGCGCACGCTTAATACAAAAACGCAGGAAAATATGGTGTGTCCTAGCACACATCCAACCATAAAGGTCCAGTCCTACCAGATGCCGAACACCCACCCCTGTTAGCTTCCTAGGGGGCTGAGTGCACTTGGGGCCAGAATTTAAAGGTAGTTAAGTGCCTAAAGACCCCACCAGCAAGTAGGCCCAGATCCTCAAAGGTATGTAGGTGCCTAACTCCCTCTTGGGCACTAATGAGATTTTTGACAGTGTCTGCGCCCCCCGTGGACGGGAATCGGAACTGTTCCTCCATTGAGCTGCAGAAACAGGAGCCCTCTAGTGAGCTGCAAGATACGACCATTACTGGCAGCTTTTTGCTTCCAAATTATGTGCCTGGTCCACCTTGAAGGATCAGTCCCCCATAACAAAACATGATGGGGTTAATTCGGCCCACCTGGTGGCAAAGTGGGTGCAATATATTAGAGGAGAGAGTACTATAAGCAAGGGGAGAATGCTGATTGGGTAGCATATCCTACCCACGTTGTACAGCAGTCATGACCCAAGGCCACACGCAAGCCAGCTCTCTTTCTCCAGCACGCTGCCCAGCACCATGTGGATTGGAGGATGGGGCTAAAGCTCCAGCCCATCTCTTCTCACCTGTGCAGGCAGGAGAATAGCAGCTCTACAGAGGGTGCTTCTCCCCATCTGACACTGTCACCCATGGGGGACACCATGTCTCCATCTTCCCCCGATATACCCCGGCATGGGAAGATGAGAAGCACAGAAACTGAGCAGGACAGCATGAGTCAAATTGCTTGGCTGTCCTAATGTTTAATAGCTGGACAGATTTCTTTGTTAAAAATAACTCTTGCTTTTGGTTCATGCACAAAGCTAGAAATGGGCATTTGTCTGAATCACCCCCACCCTCCCTGTGGCCCTGCACCAGATGGTGCCAAGGACCAACGAGGTCAGCGCTGCATTAGAAGGTTAATGTGTACTGGCTAAGATATATCGATAGCTCGAAGCAGTAGATCATTGTCCTTGCCCACAGCCTGCATGAGAAATGGAACTAATCGTGTGCTTCATTTTTGCATTAGGACAAAAATATGCAAATGAGCGTCTGCAGGACCAGGTTTATACATCAAGGGCTTCTCGCAATGAAACACAAATTTGAACTGCTGCTGCATGGTGACAAACTACCAGCCTCCTTTTAAAAAATACATTCAACTCCCTTGTGCAGGGGAGTTTCCATAGAGTTTAATGCTCTAATTCTCTCTCTTCCAGTGGGCGGACTGAAAGCCCTGTTGGAGGAGGCCAGTGAGACAAAGATTACATCTCACACACACCAACCAACAATCAATCACGCCCCTTTATGAGACTGCTGAAGGTCCCAGGTGGGCATCAATGAATTTCATCACGACTGAGTTATGCCTGACACCTTGATTTGCCCACATTATAAACAAACACACCTGCCATTCGGGTTTGGTTTACTCACACATTTTTAGACATTCATTTTAACATATTCCTTCTTGGCTCAGTCCCACTCATTCTGGGAGGTGCTGTGGAATACCTGGTAACGAGGGCCTCTCTACTGTTGCACAGGGCCCAGCGCGAATAGTATGTGGCGAGCAGCTGTCACATAGCGTTTCCAGAGCGAGCATTTCTTTCCATGAGCCATGCATCACTGCAGCTTGCATTGAAACATTAACTGCCTCCTCATCCTGCCACGGGCTCAGCATCAGCTTCTCCCCAGGGCCCATATCACCGCTGAATACCAGCCAGAGAGCAACCTTTGAGAATGATGCGAGGAGCTCCCTCGAGACCCAGATGCTGCGATCACGTACTCCAGGAGGCTCCTGCCTCAGGCAAGTGAGGGCCCGAGTGCAGGAGGACTTGCCCTTTGATTGCCCTGTGGAAAGCGCAGGGCACGCTGGCTAGCTGGTCAAGCTAGCTGCTTGCAACCTCTACAAAGGGAGTTTGGATTTAGTTCATTTGCACCTCACTCTGATGCACATAAAGGGTTAATGCCAGTACTGTTCGCCGGCACAAATACTAAGCGCTGAAAACTGAGCTATGCCCTCCAAAAATTAGAGATGAAGAAAATTTTAAGACTCTCTTAAGACTGGGTTATATATTGTTCTATTTTCCATGCTCAATACAATCATTGCCACAGTGATAGATACATGCTGTGCGTCTTTCTATTCTCGGCCAATTTTCCCCATGGGAACACACTATCTCAGTTTAAATACCGAGCAGGGCTGGTGAAAGAAAGCAATGTGCTTATGCTGTGTTAACCTTGGGTGTTAATCTGAATTCTAGCTAGCTGGTTGTTCACCTTGCTAAATCTGTACCAGGGGGATAGCTGCCCGTCAAACTGGAGGACATAGCAAAGGGCAAAGTTATGCAGGCTATTGTGTGTCAAAAATCAGGGTAGATGCATTTAATTCCTGCACTTTGTGCTTGTGACAAAAATGGTAAGGGGACCAGCATTCAGTGCGGCCTGAATCCATTCAAGTGCCGGTGATTGCACCAAGCAATGGACCTGACATCAGTTTCAGTTTCTTTCTTTATAAACTTGAAAGCGACCTAGTACGGTTAGCAGGTAACGAAGCTGCCCTGCAGGGATCCCCATTACCTCGCCACATGTGCCCACCAGGACTGCACAGTGGCATCCGAGTATTGCCCTAGGTAATAATGGCAGTATCTTGGTGCAGCAGAGGACGGATGGCCGTATTATTTTGAATACGGTAGCAGAATGGGCTCTAGTGGGCTCGGCGCTGGAGAATGACCTGTGAGAGACCGTCCCTGCCCCAAGGAGCTTGTGCTCTAAAGAAACAAGACAGACAAATGGTAGGAGGGGAATCAGAGGCCCAGTGACTTGGCCAAGGTCACACAGCAGATTAGGAGCAGAGCTGGGATTAGAGCTGAAGGGTGAGCTCCACAAGGTGGATGTGGACTCAGCATTGGATTGCCTACCTTCTGGGCACCAGGCTGCTTCGTGCAAGCTACAGTCCCAAGCCGGGTGCTGGGGCGCTTTATGTGATGCATGGGGGAGAGTGAGGCACCTAAGAACGGGTATCACAGAAGCCAGCAAGTGGCAGAGCGACAGCCCCTAAACTAGCCAGCAGGAAAGGCAGAGGAACTGGCTGTGGTCTGAGCTCCATCCCTCCAAGGAACTTAATGCCTCCCTCTGCTTGGGATTCAGAGTCATGAGCCTGCTCCCGCAGTCAGGCGTCTAAGCCCTTCTCCCAGAAGAATGAAGGGAAAGGTGGTGCCCCGAGGTTGGAGCACTCACCTGGGAGGTAGGAGACCCAGGTTCCAATCCTCCGCTTGATTTCCTAGTCATGGGGCCGGTCAAAGAATGAGAATGACCTTATAGCCGGGTGGTTAGGGGCTCTGCTGGCAAGTGAGACATCAAACCTCTGCTCCACATCAGGCAGAGCGGGGAGTCCAACCCGAGCCTCCCACAATGCGGGCTCTGAACGCGCCTACCAGACAGGGCTCCACCAGGGAGACGGGCACCGACAGGGTTAGACGCGGGCTGAGCAGTGGTTTTGAGGAGCTAAATTTTGGACTTAGATGTCTAAAGTGACAGTTAGGTGCCTAAATTCCTTTGTGGATTTAGCCCGAAGCCTCCAGATTCCCAGTCCAGTGCCCTGGCCACTGCACCCTACTCCCCCACACTTCACCATGCTGACACCTTGTGGGTAGGTCCCAGGAGTGGGACTCAGGTCTGGGTTCAGTTTGCCACTCTTCTGTGTGACTCTGGGCAAGTTGCATAATTGAGGTGCCTCAGTTTCCCCCTCTGTACAATGGGGATAACAGCCCTGCCCTGCAACACAAGCAGGGGCTGTGAAGAGACAGGCATTGTTTGTGAGCTGCTCAGATACTATGATGATGCGGGGGGTGTCACATACCTACTGCCATAGTAGGGTCTGAATCCATTCTGTCTGTTGGCTGTACATGCTGCTGTGTCTTAGAAGAGGTCACTTGGAAGGCCTGATGTTCATTTCATTTTCTAACCTGCCTCACAATTTACAGAGTAAGAGGGCGCCATACAATTTACAATTCAACAAAGAGACGAACCAATAAGATTAAAACCGCGTCTTTACTCAAACCAACATCAGCCCTATCTGAGGTTCCGAACCGGTTGGTTAACTTTTTTCTGGTTTTCATTTTTTGGCTCTTCTGTACTTCCTGACTGTGGACAGACCTGGAAGCAGAAGCGACAGGAAGAAATGCAGCAGGACTCACTGAAGCAGGAAGTCATGACTAGCTCACAGGTAAACCTGTTGGTGGTAATCCCCAGGTCACACCAGGGATCTGGGGCGGTTCAGACTGGCTTCAGAGACGCAGCTGACTTTTGGGTGCCTAGCAAAGCTCAATCTGAGACCACTGTGAGGTTCCTCCTTCAT
Organism: Natator depressus; assembly: GCF_965152275.1. Taxonomy (NCBI): domain Eukaryota; kingdom Metazoa; phylum Chordata; order Testudines; family Cheloniidae; genus Natator; species Natator depressus. The sequence continues at coordinate 2,891,133 of NC_134242.1, forward strand.
CCGCAACCTCACGTAATGGTGGTTCTTCTGAAGCTGGGGCTGAGCTGTAACAGTTGCATCTGCAGTTTGACTCACCATCGCCCAGGCTGTGTGTGAGGAAGGTGTCTCTGAATCCAGAGGGCTTTGGTTCAAGCCATTTTCACCACTGTGACATGTGAACTCAGATTCAGGTTCAGAGTCCTAAATCTAAATCCTCAAACACAAACTCCTAGCTGCTGTAGCAGGTTAGGCTCTCTCTAGAGTTTACTGTGCCTCTAAGCAGCCGCATTCAAAAACTAGCGAGCTAAAAATAAGCACCATTAACTAAAGGGGAGCCCACACCCGAGTGCCAAGCACGGCCAAACTTTGGAATGTCCAGCATCCACATCCATATCACGAGCTGACTGGTGCAGCTTCAGGCCATCTATTATTAAAGCGGTAAAAGCATTTTGCTGTTCAGAAATTGGTTCCGCTCCTGAGGGCAGCGGAATCAAAGATGGATAAAGTAGACGTGCAAATGGGATTCAAAGCTGCAGGTTATTTTAAATATAAATTCAAGCTCATCACTGAAGTTGTGAAGGTCTTAAAAAGGCAAGAGGAGCTCATTTTCTGTGTACACTATATCTGGCCTTCACATGCAAACCCAGCACTAAGGAGGAGGCTAGACACAGGGTATTTTGCATGAAGACATTTGGTGATAAGGACAAATAGTAACCACCACCCCCAGCCCTCTGTACACAACTGCATTCCTTCGCCTCCACATTTACTGAGGCTTTGCTGTTTTTCATTCCTTAGGAATTAAAGCACCTGATTCAGCACTGGGGCAATGCCACTGAAGACAATGGAGTGACACCAGGGATGAATCTGGCCCCAAAGCCCTGTTGGTTTTTTGTTTATTTGTTTTTAGACATAGAGCAAGGGATATTTTTCCATCCACCTTTTGCTGCTGCTGCTACCTTCTACCTGATGTGTATGTATCACAGACGGTCGTCACTTCCGCAGAAACGGGTGACCGGGCAGAGACATGGGATAACTGGCAACTAGAGAAGAGACTAAAATGAACCCTTGAGGATTAGAAAATCCAGACCTGAAATTTGCTGTGTGACTCTCCAGCCATGGAAACACATCATAGAAAATCCCCTTCCCCACCTGCTATAGGGCTTTGTCTCCTTCCCACTCTGAAATCTCTCTCTTTATGAGTTTCAAACACGATGGCTTCTCTCGTCCCACATAGGGAAATTCCTCTTCCTGACCCTACAGCTGTGATGATTCCCTTGCTCGTAGGGCTGGGACAGCTTTACTGTGCTAAGGGAAAGACAGGATTTGGGCTGTGGCAAGGGAATACTGTTGTAGTAACTTGATGAACTATATGGGCCCAAAGTGTCCAAACTGTTAACATGATTCTGACCAGCATTAAACAAGGTTCGGGGTGTGATATACAGAGCCCGCAGCCTGCTTAGCACCGTGGCAAACACGCTATTAAAAATCTTTCTAACCTTTTATTAATGAAGGAAAAACAGTTAAACCATTTGAAATGGGACTTATGGAGTAAGGCTTTCATTTGAACAACATCTCTTCTCCCTCGCCCTTTAGCCGGAGAGAGTTTTTAGAAAGAAACCCCCCTTGTTGACAGTCTTTCAAGTGGTGTTAAAGATGGTACTAACTGTCCTTTTCAGGGGAAAGGAGGGGAATTTAGTTGAAATGGACAAGCTGTTCTTGTTAAAGTCTGATCCTGCTTCTTTGATGGCAAAACAAGACAAAATGAAAATGAGGAGAGAAAAGAACAGAAAATGCAGCTTCCCTCACTTGCAACTTCTCTGCTGGAAAGACTGGTACCAGCACTGGGCTATTTAGTGCCTTGCTTTTGTTGCCTCTTTGGCCACAGGCTCACAGCAGTGTTGCAAAATATAGTCTTGGCCTGCTAAGCCAGACTTTTATTAGACAGAAGGCAAGGGGGGACAAGGGGGAGGGAAGAAAGAAGGTGGGGAAGGAAAAGGACCCCTTGGAGGTGTGTGTGTGTGCGGGGGACGAAGTCTCAGACCCCAGGTGGTGTTTGGGATTCAGCCAGAGGAGGTGACTATGTCATCTGGGTCCCTCCTTTGGCCTGGCCTGGTCAGGACTTCTCTCAGTCAGGATGACCAAGTGCCGGAGATGTTACAGTGGGTCCCGGGGCCCCAGGAGGCGGTGGGGGTTGCAGCCATGATGGTGAAACTTGCTCTTTCCTCTGCCCTCATCGTTCAGTCAGCCAGCGTCCTGGTAGCTGGCTCTCCCTCTCCCCCGGCCCCATGTCTCTTTGTTCCCCTCAGGACCCCCGAAGGGAACGATGGGCTCCTCCCCTCTTTATTTTGCCCACCACTTAGGCCTAATTTCCCACACACCAATTTTGGTTCATTGATTCCCAGTCTCACACGTTCTTGTTTACCAGCCCAGAGCGTAACACAGCCCTGGAGTTATGCCCAGAGACCTTTTCAGTGGGACCAGGTCAGTCTGTCTCTTTTTTTGCACCTTTTCCCATCAACATTTGATATTATGGGCTATTGTGACACTTTACAAATGTCACATCAAAACTATCTCTGCTTTTTCTCTACCTCTGTCCCGGTACCTGCCTCTTCACTGTCCAAACTGCAGCCATTATCCCAGACCCCCAGACACAGCACTGCACATACACTGGGATTTGGAGTCAAAACACCGCGGGTTTTACATTTGTATGTCCAGAACCAAATCCAGCCCATCTCTAGTCATACTACCTTCCTGTGATGGGGTGTTCACCCCACACCAACCAGGAAGGAGTTAACATGGCTCAGAAAGGACCAATTAACCTTATCCCCAGCTTCTGGGGGAGAGTCAAGCTTGACTGATAAACCCTAACTGCAGAGGAAGCCCAGCTAGGGGAGGAGCTGGGCAAGGATTATAAGGAGAGGACGTTGAAAGCAGAAGAAGGCTGGAGGGAGCGAATTTGCAGTTGCTCTTTGGGCACAGAGGTGAGTCAGTGGAAACCTGGAGGGCTAAAGCCCTGGAACCCTGTCCCTGATGGAAGGGATTTACCCAGAGGAGTTGTGGGGAAGGAAGCCTGGGGAAGGCAGAATACGAAGAAGCCTAGGGAAAGAGCAGCAAACCTCAGCTGCTGCTTATAGGACCCCGGGGCTGGAAGCTGGAGTAGTGGGCAGGCCTGGGTTCCCCTAACAGCCACTGGGGAAGTGGCACAGGCTGCTGAAGGATACCCCAGAAGGGAAAAACTATATAGGGACCTGGCTAGAAGGGTGAGTCATGATGAGAGAGCATCCCAAGCCCTGGAGAGCAAGAAGGGCCGTGGAGCAAGTGAAGGGGCGCTAGACCGGACAAGGGCTGATCCCCAGACCCAGCCACAAGGGGGCGCATCCAGCAGTGAGTGAATCCCGTTTCCTGCCCCCCCCTCGACACATTATGAATGCGTTGATTGGAAACACTCATTTTTTACTGCTGTTCTTGTATTTGTGCCGCTGCCCTGCACATTTCTCAAGGCCTGGAATTTTGTTGCCCGCTAGCTATTTGTCTTGCACACCACCAACCCAAAAGCTGCTTGAAATATGGCAGATATGATTGTTTAAAGTGGGGAAATCATTTTTAACAAACACCAGAAGCGGGACAATGATGGGTTTCATTACTGGGCCTTCACGGTGAGCAATGGCTCAGGTTAGAACAGCTTTCCATGAAGTGCTTTGCAATTATGCGTTTAAGAGTATTTGGCTCTGGTGCTGCATGAAATCATCGCGTTCATACATTGAATGCATGGTCGTTCCAGCCCCGCCGCAAAGACATTTAATTTTTGCTCTACCTTGATTTCTCCCGTTACCAGTCCGAGGCTTCCTGCCGTCGGGCTGCTTTCCACGCATGCATTGCTAGAATATCTGAGAACGTACCCACTTACAGAGTTTGATGCAGTGTGTCTCTGCATGTGAACGGGAAAGGGGCTTGGGGCAATTAATACACACACGGCAGCGTATCACTTCAGCTGGCATGGTGTATACACAGCACAGCAACGGGCCCCTTTAAAACTAGACAGAAAAAGGTATTAGAAGGTGGCAGGCTAGAAGATGAAACCACGTACAGTATAGTGGGCTGCACCACGTATACTGCAGCACCTGTCATAACCTGAGCCTGCCTTTGTGACTTCTAACTAGCTTCTGAGTGCCTCTGAAGTCCAGTGGTGGACTGAGATTCACGCCCCTGAATCAGAACCACCACCTCTGACTTTAGTTTCAGGTTAGGTCCAAGCTCAGGAGGAGGGCAGGCTTTCAGTTCTGTCTCCGATTCAACCAACATTGCACTGTTCTCACAAGCTGGTGGCCCACGAGACAGACACCTGGCACAATCAGTGGATCTTGGAAGATTTCTACCATCTGCGGCTGAGAAGAGCTCACTAGACGTTGGGGTCAAACAGAAGCCCAGGAGGGAGCTGTTTTGGCCTAGAGATTGGGCCACACCAGACCTTGCCTGTCTGAAGCAGGAGTAAAAGTTAATAATAAACCACAAAGGCAGATTTCAAGGTCTGGCTCGGGAAGGACACTACATCTGGGAAGGCCCGGTGAGCTCAAAGTAGCAGTGCTGAGTTGGAATCAGCCATCTGCCCTGTTTGTGTTCAGAAAGGCATCAGGGCTTTAGTAGGGCTCCTTGCAAAACCTGCATTTATTTATTGATTCAGCTTTGCAGCCAGCTCGTATTTTGCACCATGGCTGACATTCGGGCCTCGCTGAAGTCAAGGGCAAAACTCCCATCGACATCAGTGCAGCCCAAATTTTGCTGAAATGACGTGCCCTCTTCCCAGGTCTGGTTTGTGGGATGTGAATGGTTACAAAGAGATGTGACGAAGCAAGAACCCACCCCTTTCCGTTGTTTCACAGTGGAGTTAGCAAGGAAGGAAGGTGCTTGCTAGCCTGGAGACACACATCTTCGCTTTCTCTCCACAATACAGACATGTGAAGGCAAGTTTCCCAGCCTGCAGTGCCAACCCACACCAGGGAATGGCACTGTCTAGAGTCCATGATCGTGCCAAAGTGGAGGCTGTCAATAATGGAGCTAATTGCTGGAATTAACTAAATCTGGTACTGCTAAACTCTGTCTCAGTAATGTCCCAAGGCAGTGAGTTCCCCAGGTTAATTACACGTCATGTAAAATAACATTGTTGTTTCTTGGTGTGGTAGATTCAAAAGCAGCGCTTTTTGATTCCGGCTTCTGGGTTATAACACGTAAAGATTCACCAACGGCAGACTCATTTTTCTGAACCTGCCACCTCTCCCAGAACATTTGGGGTTTGAAGGAATCCTGGATTTGACACACTTCCCCTTCCCCCTCCACCCGCATGGTATGGTGGTTTGTTTCAGTGATTATTGCACTGAATGGAGATTTAAGAAAACTGGGTTTGATTCCCAGTTCTGTTGCTGGGTGACCTTGAGCAAGTCACTGGGTGTCTCTGTGCCTCGGTTTCTCCAGCTATAAAATGGGGCTAATGATACTGACCTCCTTTGTAAAGGATTTTGAGTTCTACAAGCAAAAAAGAGCTAGGCATTATTATTAGAAAGAAAGATGGGCCAAAGCAGATGCAGTTGTCCACCTCACTCCTTCTCCCTGTAAAACACTGAGGTTTGGGATAAAATAGGACCTGACTCCAAGCCTCCTCTGGCTTTGTTTTGGCAAAACAAAAACACCTCACTGCTTCAGTTTTGCACACTTAAATCTAACTCACTCTACAGTGCTGCCCACTTTTCTAGGATCCCTGGGAAAATTACAAGTTTATCATTTTAAGACAAGTGCTTAGATGGAAAGAAAAGTCCCATAAAGAACGCAATGGAAGCTGTCACATCTGTACCATCTGAGCACCATCTGTCTCCCAAGCATTATGAAAAACAAAGCCCACCCAATTTCCTGGGGCTAGATCAGTGCAATGTTTAGCAGTAGCATCTGGAGATGGAATGAAGACATTTCAGTTAGACAACAGCATCATAAAACGTCAACTATTAAATTAAATGAATTAAACCCCCTGGAGGTTCCACATCATAGAGCTGACGCGCTGTGTTAAGTAAAGTTTAGCAAGGCACAGTAGGGCTTTTATTATAAACAATTATTCACACGTGGCATCCAAAACAGGGGTCTCGGCTTCCTTCTCAGCCTGGCCTCTGGTGTGATTTTTGTCTCAAACGTACGCAGCTCCTTCTCTGAAGGGCTGCAGAGGCTGCTGGGGCATGTAGGGAATGCCACCGGCAGGAACAGAGATGCTATTTTGGAGGAGGAAACAAGAGCACTAGTGAGATGGTGGATGGAAGGCAGTAGGGAGAGATAGAACTGACATCCCAGCTTTGCGTAAGGGACCTAGCACCAGGTATAGGAGGTGCCATTTTGTTGTTGACGGGTTAGTTCTCCAACAGCAAAAAAGCCAATTAACTGCCAAGCCAGGAATCTAATATTGGCTCCCAGCAACCTCTCTATGCCTGCACTCGTGTCTGCAGAGTGGGGTACTGCACCACTCCACAGCGCTGCATTCGCAGGGTCCTGTGCAGTCACTAAATCTGTGAGCGGATGCAGCTAATGATACTTAGCCCTTCCCATTTGTGGATCGCAAAGTGCCTCACAGAAGTTCCAGTAGCATTAACCCCATTCTACAGGTGTGGCAATCAAGGGACCGACTCACCGAAGATCATATAGCACGACAGAGCTGACTACAACCACTGCTCCCGCCTCCAAGTCCTGGGTCAGCGACTCAGTCCCTGGGCCACCCTGCCTCCGGCACAGAGTGTGTCAGCTGTTGAACTCCTCTCTCTAAATTAGCCTCATGACAGGGAGAGATTAAGTCAGACCCTTCCAGGCCCCTGCAAGTTCACACTGAGCTTCCTGCTAGCTTCCAAAAGGCAGTTTATGGGGTAAGTCCTTTAGGAGGGCACCTTAGCAAGCAAGGTGCTCTGAAAGCCCCCACGGGGCATCCTCTGCCAGACTGTCCTGTCCCCACTGCTGCTCTGGGAACGTGCACAATGAAAAGCAAGGTGACAATGTGTGCTTCTCTGCTACCTTCCACCTCACCCTCGGCAACGGAGCCTCACAACCACCCCTCTCTTAGAAGAGCAAAAATTATTGTCCCCATTTGACAGATGGGGAAACTGAGGCTAACAGAGACAAAGAGGCAGCTCTTCAAGAGGAGTGTCTTCCATTGTATTCTAGTCCTGAGCAGGCTCAGACCCAGCCAGTGGGAGTGAGTTCCCGAGAGAAAGGTTTGCTACTGAGAAGACCCTGCAAAAGCCCAGTTAACTGCACCATTAGGATCCCTAATCAGAGCGCCCTATTCCCGCACTGACCACCCTGCAGCCTAATGAGTTCTTTTCCCCCTGGTTCATCCTCCCAACCCCCATGAGCTGAGCGATTGTCTCAATCCAGCCGACTCCTACTGCCTGATGAATACAATCAAAGCTAAGAAACCATGTGTCAGTAGCACCACTGTGATCTGGCATTGACAGCCGACGATCCTCCATGAACACATTTAAGCTAATTCCATATTCAAAGAAGGCTGGGGTGCGGGGGGGGGGGGTGGGTAAGAGAAGAAATCAAGTTGTGGGCTTTACTCTGCTGGGGTTTTATTATTATAATTATTTATCATCAGCAAAACTCCAGCGAACTATTGACACAATGGGAAGGAGAGAGAAATAAGGTCAGTGGGATGCCAGTCTACAAATCCATTTGAAATAAGGGCTTATTGGGTAAACACACACGGGGAGCCTTTGGCTTATGAACAGAGCCCGGCCTGAGCTCATTCGCCGGCAAGACCTAGTACCTATTTCCCTGCAATGTCGTTCAGTCAGCCTGGTGCAGACAAAACAATGAACTCCACATTAAAACATCGTTTAACTCAAGTTAACAAAATGGCATCTTGGAGGCAGCCCATGGACAGCTTGCGAGGATCCAGGACATGGATGCAGACCCAGCTCGTTTCTCTAAGCAAACAGGCCCAGACACATTCAAATCCTTTGGGGGGGGGGGGTTTGATAAGTAAGGAGCTATTATTGCTTATGGATGATGTGGGGGGATGAAATTGTATTGTTATACCTGCAGAGTCTAGAAGTCCCAGCTGAGATCATGGTAAGCACTGTATAAAGACAGTCACTGCTCCAAATAGCTTCCAAACTCAACAGCCCTGGTAGGGGAAACAGAGACAGGGAGCAATTTGTCCAAAATCATACAACAGAGGTGGGGCTAGAACGCCCTGATTTCTAGCCTCGTGCCTGAACTATTAGACCAGTGCTTGGTTAACAGGGATCTGTGGTTAAAGAAATGTTACTGCGTAGGGAGCTGGGCTCCCCAAACTCTGCTCCAACTGCGTCTGGGGTTCTCAGGGTATTTGTGGTGGGCTGCAGAGGCAGGGCACAAGGTCCCATTTCTCTGGCATATTTCTAGTGGCCAAATCACACCAGAAGAAGCTAAAACACATTAACAACTTCCCCCAACGTAACATCTCCATGGAGCAATATCCGTAGGGCTGGTGCTGCACTGGCCAATGGGAGGTTGCCCAACCGTGAGTGGGTGGGAAGGTATTAAGATGTCAGCCACACTATGAAAAAAACGAGTCAGAGCCCCTGGTGCAGGGCCCATTCCTGCTTTCAGTGAAGTCAACGGCAAAAGAAGCATTGACTTCAGTGGAAGAGTAGGATTGGGACCACAGACCATCATAAGGCCATGCCATCGGGGTGATGGGTGAAACACTTCCAAGGTAATAACTGATCCTCGCCTTTGCCTAGTCCTTATGCTGACCCCTAGCCTCACACTGGCCCCGGGTCTAACATTCGTGCAGGCTTTAAGATGTTCAGTTCACTTTTTTTTTTTTTAATGAATTGTTACGTTCCTGCGTTCCTGCAGAAGCAGGAAATGCCCAAAACCTTGCACGTTTTTTACTGATGCAGCTTCAGCTGCTTTGGAGAAGCTTCACAGTGGCTTATCTGCACCAAACCTCTGGAGACTCATTCTTCAGACATGTCAAAATCATATCACCCCAGGGCAATCTAGTGCTTTTCATTCTCCCTGAGGCCACCCAGAACTTCACAGCAATTGTAGGGCTAGAACCGGTGCTTAATTTGTAAGGAAAGAGGTGCCAGGGCTCGAGCAATTAGGTGCCGGGGCTCGAGCAATTTTCTTACATTCATAACTGATACAGCAAGCGGCAGAGGTGCTGGGTCTATGAATTGCCAAGCCAGCCCTGGCACACATTAAGCAGTGGCTGGAACTCAGTCCCCGGCTCCAAAAGCACAGGCTCCTGGCACTTGAATGAGAGGAGACCCTTGCTTAGCTACTGGCAGTATAGGGTTTAAGAGAGTTGAACAGTTCTGATTCCATTCAGTAGAGGGCAGTGGTGAACACAGACAGAGAACATTCACTGGGATCTCTTTAATATTCATATATCTGTCTACTATATCATACATATATGCATACACATGCCAGTACTTAGACAGATGAACGAGATGGTTCTCTCTAGCTATACAGAGACAGCATCCAAACTGTTACAGAGCCATAGCTAGAACCAGGGAGGTAACGGTTCAGGCCCAGGCGGCCCTTCAGTTCACAATCGCTGACTGACAGCAAAGGGAGCAGAGAGGTTTGAAGGTCTCCCCTGATGATTCGGGCAGGGGGGCTCTGTAAATGCATAATCAGCCCCTGGCATTTGCTCAGTAAATACCAGCAATAATAAACCCTTTGAAGCAAGTGGTTTTCCCTCCTGTTGGTTAATGTTTTCATCCAGCTGAACACCTGTGGCTGTAAGTACACCGGCTCCTCCTCCTGCGAGGCAGATAAGTAAAGCGTGCAGGCAGGAAAGTGCAGGGTAGGGTCTGCTCTCTCCAGACATGGCTGCAGCTGGATCCAGCGTCACAGAACACCGGCCATGGGAAGGATTTCAGGCATTCTTTCTGAAACTGCTTTTACTTTCTTCTCCATGTGTCTTCAGTGTGGGGCTGCCCCATTCCTATCCCCCATTTCCCTTTGAGCTTCTAAACCTGCAGCGCTCTGGAAGCCTTTCTGGCCTATAGGCCAGTGCAGAATTTTTGCTGATTTTCCAAGTGCCTCCAGGTTAGCTCCATGTATTTGTTTCAACCCCTGCGACTGACCCTGTCTACAATTCACAGGTTGCAGGACAGCCCTGTGATGTCAGGGAGGGTGACAGCTGGGCCCCTGAGATCAGGCATTGGCTGGGAGTTTAAAGAAGCCACTTGGGAGTGTGAGCCGCCTAATGAATGAGAAAGGGGATCGGTGTGGCTGCACCAGTGGGCTGTTGTCCAACACAGTGCCCTGGACCGTACATGGTGTCCAAGGGGCCGGAAAGGGCTCAGGGAACTATATCTCCTCACAATCCCGGTCCTGGCACTGCCAGCCCAGATAAAGACACAGGATGGTGTGGCTAGATTGCCCAGTGACCGTAAGGAGGTGCTAGGCTGGGATTAGCGTGGTAACCGCAATGGGGACAGCAACTCCACAAGCCATGCCACGCCCTGGGCTGTCTTAAAGCGACAGCGCTTCCAAATGAGAGTGAAGGTCCCAGAGCCGGCTTGAAAGGCACAAAGGAAACAAAGACATGAAACCGTGGAGTGGACAGGGAAAAGCGCATGAGCAAAACTACCAGCTGCCTTTGGAAAGTGGGAGGGAAAGTCCTGGTGGTGTGCCATCGCCCCTGCCCGGCCACGGGACAGGAATAAACCACAGCAGAGATGTTCATACAGGGCCCTTCACCCAGCGAGCCCAGAGCACACGGCAAAACCTGTAAATTACTCTAGCATACACCATGCACTAGCTCATATGGAGGGAGAAAGCTACCCGAGACCAGCTCTCTGCCCAGGCCCCACCGAAAGGGTCTGCCAGTGAAGTTTTCCTCCCCACAACAGAAAATGGCTCTTTTGACAAACAGAGCTTGGGGAAATGACCATTTGTGTAGAAAAGGTTTGGTGTTTTCATTTAAAAAGCGCCCCTCCCCCTACATTGTAACAGAGGTAAATAAATGGTGAGCTTTTTCAGAAGACGAAGAATAATTTCCCGAGGAGCTAAAGTCAGCTGAGATCTGCTCAAGCTGCCTGGGCCTCGATCTCCAGGCGTGGGGGCTGGGTACGTTCAGCAGGTGGCACTCATCTCCAGAATTCACTTTTCCACTGGCCTGCCTCAGCCTGAGCTCGTTGACTTCTTTTGCTTGAAGGGGGCTGAGCAGATCTGAGGGGCTCTCAAACACCAGGACCACAGGGCTGAACTGATACTGCGAGTTGAATGTAGTTCACCAACAAGTCGTTAGCTAGTTTGGCCAGTCCACCAGGCTGATCATGCTAGCCTTGTGAGATACATCATGGGATCTTTGATGGCCAAGAACTTGGCTGCACGTCACACGGTAAAGACGGAGCCCCGCCTCACTTAATGCAGGGAGACTGGCTCAGGGGAAGTGTTATTATCATTCTTTATATTGCAGTAGAGCAGAGCATAGAGGCCCTAACCAAGATCAGAGCTCCATCGTGCTAGGTGCTGCACATACACATAGTAAGAGAGAGTCTATTCTGAAGAGCTGGCTGGCTGAGACAGAGTGCTGAGGCAGATTGCGACATACCCCAGCTCACTCAGGAAGTCTGGCAGAGCTGAGAACACAAATGCTGAATGCAGGGCTTAATTTGTGTCAGGGCTTGCCAGGGCTGAGCCCCGGGATCTCTAGGCTTGGCAGTTCATAGTCCCGGCACCTCTGGGCCTGGCAGTTCATAGTCCCGGCACCTCTGGGCTTGGCAGTTCATAGCCCCGGCACCTCTGGGCTTGGCAGTTCATAGTCCCGGCACCTCTGGACCTGGCAGTTCATAGTCCCGGCACCTCTGGGCTTGGCATTTCATAGTCCCGGCACCTCTGGGCCTGGCAGTTCATAGCCCCGGCACCTCTGGGCCTGGCAGTTCATAGTCCCGGCACCTCTGGGCTTGGCATGTCATAGTCCCGGCACCTCTGGACCTGGCATTTCATAGTCCCGGCACCTCTGGGCCTGGCATTTCATAGTCCTGGCACGTCTGGACCTGGCAGTTCATAGCCCCGGCACGTCTGGGCCTGGCATTTCATAGTCCCGGCACCTCTGGGCTTGCTGCATCAGTTATGAATGTAAAAAAATTGCTTGAGCCCCAGCACCTCTTTCATTACAAATTAAGCCCTGGCTGAGTGCCAGAGCAAAGCCTGAACGGAACCACAGGACGGTGGGGCTGGAACAATTTTTATAGTGGGGGTGCTGAGAGCCATTGAACCAAACTGTAAACCCTGTCTATAATGGAAACCACCTGAAACCTGGGGTGCTGCAGCACCCTCTGTACCCCTAGTTCTGGCACCTATGCCACAGGACCCCTTTTCCAATCACCTATTCCACTTCCTACAGCATCATGGCTTTTCTTTAGCTGTCTCCCATCCAATGTACAAAGCTGGTTTGATGCTGCTTAGCCCATGGGCTCTCAGCCCCAGGCAGCATGACCACAACAGGTATTAGTACAAATAATTAGGGATAAACAAACTCTACTGGCCTCGTTTGAAAGCAGGGCACCAACTAACCCTTAACGTTGTCTGGGAGGTGGGTTCAGATGCAGGGTATCTTTATGCTGCAATCACAGAGCATGACTGCCACTCATGTAGATGTACCTGATCTAGCTTTAATCTAGTACCTGAGCGTGGGCTGACCCCATGAGTAAATAAGCAGGGTCCAGGCAGGTTTATACAGCCCACCCTGTGGTGTGCATTGCCCCAGCTTCACTGCTCAGGACCCGAGTTCGCTGGATTAAAGTTAGCATGGGCATGTCTGCATGAGTCGCCATCACACCCTGTGACTGCAGTCTGTGCGTGCCCTCAGCCAGGGAAAGAGGGGGGAACGCAGGACTGCGTGCGCAGCAACAGCCCACATCTGCAAACCGTTTCTGGAGCTCAGCCGACGTGTGTGTGTGTGGGGGGGGGGCACAGTATCACATGGGGCACACTATCACATGCGCCCCCTTGGTATTCCAGGTGGGTCTGGCTGCACCTTTCAGTCGGCCCTACGGAGAACGGCCCCAGGCTCCAGGTGACCCTAGAGCATGAGAGCAGCACCAGATAGCCTGACCCAGGGAACACTCATGGCGCGTCCATAGTTTGTATTTTAAAGGGAAGAGTTTTTACTAGACACTCCGTGCTCCTCGAAATCCTGAACTCACACGGCAGCATGAGTGAGCCAGGCAGAGGTTTAAAGCCATACATACGGTAACTAATCAAAGCCAAGATGTGTGTAGAATCACTCAGCAATCTCCTTGCTTCTGGTCTGATCCCCTCCCCCCCCCCCCCATCCCGTTTGCTTTACATCCTCCCGCCAATTGTGTATTTATAGCTGAGTATTTGTGTTAAGTGGCCCGCTTACTGTGTGTGTTATGTTAGTGGACAGAAGCCCCAATACAGGGCCAGTCTCCAGCGTATTAGGTGCTGCACAAACATGCACTGAGAGGCTACATGAGAGCTCACGAGCTGGGTGCATGCCAAGACACAACTGGTTGATCAAATGGAAGACAGGCGCAGTGTGATCTAGAAGACTGGGAGTCAGGACTCAGGAGACCTGGGTCCTAGTCCCAGCTCTGCCATAGATCTGCTGGGTGACCTTGGGCAAGTCCCTTCCCCCCTGTTTCCACTCCCACCCTGGGTCTGGCTTGTCCATTTAAATGGCAAGTTCTTAAGGGCTGGGGCTACAATTTGGTGTGTTTGCCGAGCACAATAGGCACCAGTCTCTGGGTGCTACTGCAATACAAATGCTCAATAAAACAATGGGGGACAAGGTACCTGCACGTTCTTTGGAGCAAAGTGATTGTGTTATTGGGCCAGTCTGTGAGACACCCAGCACTGGGGCTCTCCGGAGGTAAATTACAATGCAGTGTGACAGTGTGCAAAACGGAGTGCAAAGACAGCTTTTAGTTTAGGTTCCCCTTTGTTCTCTAACAAGGTGGTGGGGGAGGGAGGGGTATGTCGCAAGATAATCAGGCACAGCAGAGAGTTGAGAGGAAGCTCGTATTAGAGTCCAGAAGTTGAAAAAGCCAAATTAAATATCAGTTCAAACAGTCTAAAAATAGCACATGGTAAAACCAACTGCAAAGGAACAAAACACCCCCCCCCCCCCGCATTGGGGACCAAGTTAGGAATATTAACTCCCGGGGGGGTGGATGTCTTGCAGGAACTGGTGCTGGGATGTGGGGGGCCTTTCACCCCCAGGTTACTGGTTCTAATCCATACTGCAGGTGGCTCCTCACCTGTCTGGGGGCTGCTCGACGGCCAGGGTGTTGAATTCAGTGGTCATTGTTGGAAGCAGATCTTAGGGTAGAGCCCACATCCCAAACACCAGCCACACATCTGGCAGCCTCAACAGAAGGACTCCGCAGATGGGCTGTAAATGCTGAATTACGTCCCCGGGCTGCAGGTGCTCTAACAGGGAGGGACTGCAGGGAAGCCTGTCCTGATGCTGTCTGTGCTGTACCGGTTCTGTGGCTGGAGAGGGAATTCCCTTCTCCAGGGCAGGGCTATTGATCTGCAAGAGTTCGTGAGCACCAAACCCATGGGCAAAGTTTACAATACATTGGCCCAATTCTCTGCTCACTTACCCTCGTCTAAACCAGGAGCAACTCCCCTAAGTGTGGGTGAGTGTGAGGGAAACCAGGCCTGTAGTGTTTACACTAGACTTGCTTCCAGCTCACAAGTTCAGACTGCATTTCAGAGCTCAATCCAAACTCGGTCAGTGGAGGTTTTGAATGTGGGGGTCTGATTCTGTCCCGTCTCTCGTTTAAACCTGAGTCCAAACCAATGAGCTGGATCCTCAGCTGCCATAAATCAGTGTAGCACAATGGAAATCAGGGACTACATCCGCCATGGATCTGGTGCACTGTTTTCTAATGTGCTTCCTAGGCAGTCCCATTAAGGCACAATAGGTCTAATTTGTCCTTGGTGTAATTCACGAGCTGGCCCTGATTACACACCAGTGGAAGTGGGACTTAACCCAGTGATGAGTTGGGGTTGGTGCATTTTTTACCTAGGGAGGTTGGTAGAAGCACGTCAGGGCAGGTATTTGAATCTAACTCTCTTTGCAGCTCTTTGTAACCTGCTCAGCTGGAGAGAAGTCACTCAGGAAAATGTACCAAAGCCACCCTTGCCAAAGAGCTTAATAGTCTTTTTCTCATATTGTGGGACCTTTCCGCTGTTGAGTCATGATTCAGCACAAGGGGGTGGGGAGGTTGTCGTTATTGGCAGAGAACATAGAGAGACACTGCAGTCTGCTGAACACCTTCCAGATTCCCACCCCCGCTGCCAACAGGCGAGGTGGGGGGAGCAGGTGCTGACAGATTGGAGAGAGGCCAAGAGTACGGGAACAGGCAGACAGCTCTGCTGAGAGCAGCTGGCAAGGCAACAGCGAGAGTCACTGCTGATATCCCACTTAAATTGGGGGGGGCTTTGGATAGGGCTGCCTGAAAGAGGCTAAATGGGAAGCCATCCGGAGGGGCTCAATGACCCTTGATGCCAGGTGGAGCCAAACCAGGTCCTCCCGTAACAGATTACAATGAGAACAGGAGGACTGCAGGGAATTGGTATACATTTGAGTTAGGGCTGTGCTAGCACACTTGGATCTGGATCCAAGATCCCCCAGACCGGGGGCATTCCCATTGGAGATTCTGCTCTGGGCTCATCCATTTCTAGTACTCGGATACCATGGTGATGGGCAAGAGAGAACAACCTAATGTGGAAGAACCTGGAGAGACTAAAACAGATTAGAAAAGAATAGTATGAAACAAGAGCAAAAGGAGACCAGTCTGTGAAAGGAGGTAGATCGGGAAGTAATGGGGTGCTGTCACTTGGCAAGGGTTCACACAGGCCTTCTCTTTGGTTCCAGTTCACACAGGAATTTGCAAGTTCTGCTTTGAGTTTCATCTTCACCCAAACCCTTAACTCAAAGCAATACTCAGCTGCAGCTGCCAGGGCTTTGCTTGCCTTGGTTTGTGATCAGTCCCCAAATTCCACGTGGTGCCCAGGGGCATCCGTCCTTCAGCCAAGAGGCGTGAACTCGAACCCAGCTGAGGTTCTGGTTTTCCTGGCGTTAGGGTTTGTGCACTAAGTCTGCACAGCTCTTCTTCCAGCAAAGGAATTTGGCAGCGGTGCGGATTCCATCATTAAAATGTTTGCAGAGGAACAGGTTTCGGGGGTGGCGGGGGGAGCGATGGAGGGATGGACAGACCACGTACTGCTCGCTCACTCCCTCTGACACTGAGATCAGGGGAGATAAAGGGCTGCAACTACACCCAGCAACTGTGTGTATGGGTGGTGGGGGGTGGAGGAAGGGGCACATGGCCGGGAGCTCCTCGTGACCTCTGAACCCCTCCATGTGCCAGTTCAGGGACTAGCTACAAACTGGCCCTTTGGAAGTAAAACAGTACAAACTGGAGGCAAAGAGAGGTAGGAATTTAAAAGCAAGTCAACAAGAGCTGGTGGGGAGGAGGGTACGAAGCTGTGAGCCTGCATCATGCTAGAGATTATGGCTAATCTGGCATATCCTAGGTTGTCCCCCGCTCCCTCCCCAAACAGACTTTAATAAGAACTGAAAACAGCCAGCCTGCTAGCGACCAATGGAGACCGCAGCTCCCGGCAATGCAGGGGACTGTACTGGGACTATCTGCTGGGAGCATGGAAGGAGAGAGGAGGTGTCACCGTTCTCACCATCCGCCACCAGGCAGCCTGTATGGAACCAGACAGGAGTTCAGCAGAGGCAGATCTGACAACAGGAGCCGATTTGGAGGTAAGAACTCAAGGTGACGGGTCCTTTCTGCGATGGAGAGAAATAAGGAGAGAGTGGTGGGCCCGAGTCTGCTCCCAGACACACCGACAGCTTCCACTGCAGTCAGTGTAAAACTGGAATGAGCAACTTCAGAGTCCAACCCAGTTTCTCTCCTGAACCTTCAGATGGAGCTAAAGCAGTGTCAGTGAGCCAGGATCTCCAACCCGGGCCTGCTCCTGCTCTCCTGGACTTCAGCTGGAGCAGGAGCACGTCATCTCTTTCCAACACATGGGTTTTCTCCTTCACCGCCTCTCCTTCTCCCTCTGCTCTCATTCTGTATGCTGACGTCATAACTGCAGATCTGTGAACACTTCCATGCACTCTAGGACCCAGCTCCTGTGGAAGGTGTTATATTGAATTACATTAGTGGGTAGTAAGTTAAAAAGGGGGAGTGGAACCCTCTGATTTCTCAGTGAGTCTTGTGGGAAGGTTTGATTAGCTCTAATGAATGGGTCCATCAGCCCCTCTGCTGCCTTGCTAACTGCTGTGTCCCAAAGGCCCGAAGAGAAATGCAAGCATAACTGATATTTATCCCAGAAACATCACTAGTACCATGTTACCAGGGCTGGCCCAGAGGTGTACATGAGTACCTTGTGTGGGACACTAGAGAGTCAGAGACGTATCAAGCTCCAATCCCACAGTGTGACTTGTCCAGTGGTTGAGGCACTAGCCCAGGATTATAGAGAGCTGGGTTCAATTCCCTGTTCTGCCACAGACTTCCTATATGACCTTGGGCAAGTCACCTAGCCTCTCTGTGCTTCAGTTTACCCTCTGTACAGAGGGGATACTACCACTGCTCCCAGAGGAGAGGAAAACACATCAGAGGTTGTATTTCCAGACTATGGTGATGGGGGCTGTATGATAGATGGCTGCAAAACTGATTTATGGCAGCAGCCTCTAGGCTGATCCTAGCAGTCCTTACTCCTTCAAGTATGTCCTAATTTCACAAGAGTAAGGGTGCCTGGATGTGTAAGCACTGAGAGGCTCATATCTTACCTACAGTGCACACACATGGTTACCTAGCTCATCTCATCTCATCACTTTACTCAAAAGGCGTTAGCTTGGTCATTCCCCAATTCCATAATGAAAGTACCTGCTTCAAAGCCATGTCCAGTGATGCTGCAGGGCTACACACGTGTGCGTGTGCACACAACCACACACACACACACACAGACAATGAAGCAGAGATCTAAGGAGAACAACAAATATTCTTTAAAAATGAAACCCTAACACACTTAAGTGGAGTCATTAAAATACAATCCCTGGCTTGAAAAGACGTTCTTCTGACTATCACGTATGTCAGCATAGGCCCCAGAGTCTACAGGTACCAGAGGCCAAATCTCACAGCAGCAGATACCGGCTTTAGTTGCTTCCGAAAAAAGAGGACTCTGTGTGTGTGTGTGTGTGTGCGAGTGAGAGAGAGAGAGAGAGTGACATTTGAAATGGGAACTGGACACACACACAAGTTAATAAAGGTTCCCGTGACCCAGTTTTAAAAAGCTCCTCTACTTACTTTCTAAAGAACAAAGCTTCCACTTCAGTGCTATTTTTTTCCTCCCTCTCCCACTGCAGGTTGTGTTGCTACTTTTTTTGTGAGCTCTGTAATGACTTATTTACAGATTCAGCAAGCAGCTAAGGTCACAGTGACCTTCCCACCTGCTGACTGGCTTGTCACGAAAGCTACTGGGGACTGTGTGGGTCTGGCTAATATGGTTTCCCTCTGTGGTAAGCCCACTGCTTGCTTGAGTTGGGATTGACGCTCACTCTGGGCTGTGGTTTCAAAAAGCCGAGAGCAATTAACCTGACACAACAAATACCTGTCTCATCATATTTAAACCTGGGGGTTGACAGGGTAAATAATTTTGTCTGTTTGGCTTGGATTTACTGGAGAAACGCTTTGAAAAACAAATCCTCAAACACTGGCTCCTCTGATCAGCTTGTCTTTGTCCACTTGGCATTGAATTTGATTTATTAAGGCTTGCATCACAGCATATATACTGTACAGTATTTGAGGGGGGGAAAGACTTTCAGTTCTACTGAGATCTGTTCAGATCCTTTTTTACTAATAAAGAAATAATTAACTTAAGAGAGAAATGAAATCATCTCACAGAGCCACGCTCACTGTCTTAATTACTGCAGTCAATCAAGGCAATTGCTGCAGCTCTGCATTAAAGCCTATATTTTAAAAAAATCCCTTTCCTCAGCAGTATAGTACCATATTATAAAACAGGGACTACACTAGACAGTCAACTACACTGATTTCAATCAATCTCCCTCACTTTGTCTGCAAGCCAAATAATTATAGTACCTCCTTTTAACAGACCTATTTATTTCACACATCCACAGTCCCAGACATATGTATACACGAATACAAAGCCACACACACACACACACACACTCACACACGTATATCTCTATCTATATATCTCTTATCTATCTATCTTCATGAATATTACGGTGTTATGACTTTGCAATGATATAATTAAACTTGCGTTCTGCTTTACGCTTAAGGTGGGAGTTCAGCCTCTGTATGATGATCACAATGTACCTGCCCCAAATTTTCAGCACATTATCTCAAAGCAAAGCTTGAATTTTCTGAGGAGGGCAAGACAATAGGTTACTGAGTTTCCAAGTTCCAATCAGATCAAAATTCAAACATTCATGTTCTGAGATTCATAATTTTTCACACTCTTCTAGCTTAAAAACTACAAACTGGAGGAAATTGATGGCCATAAAGAAAGACTGGTGGGTGCTTTGGAGGTAGGTATTTGGTTAATTAACAAAATATGAGTGTACTTTATCATAACAGAGAAAACACCTACAAGATTTCTATCAAGCATTCTCAAAACTACAATACCCACCTGCTGAAGTGAAAAAACAGATTGACAGAGCCAGAAGAGTACCCAGAAGTCACCTGCTACAGGACAGGCCCAACAAAGAAAGTAACAGAACGCCACTAGCTGTCACCTTCACACCCCAACTAAAACCTCTCCAGGGCATCATCAAAGATTTAAAACCTATCCTGAAAAATGATCCCTCACTCTCACAGATCTTGGGAGACAGACCAGTCCTCGCTTACAGACAGCCCCCCAACCTGAAGCAAATACTCACCAGCAACCACACACCACACAACAGAAACACTAACCCAGGAACCTATCTTTGCAACAAAGCCCGATGCCAATTCTGTCCTCATATTCATTCAAGTGACACCATCATAGGACCTAATCACATTAGCCACGCCATCAGGGGCTCGTTCACCTGCACATCTACCAATGTGATATATGCCATCATGTGCCAGCAATGCCCCTCTGCCATGTACATTGGCCAAACCGGACAGTCTCTACGCAAAAGAATAAATGGACACAAATCTGACATCAGGAATCATAACATTCAAAAACCGGTAGGAGAACACTTCAACCTCTCTGGCCACTCAGTAAAAGATTTAAGGGTGGCAATTTTGCAACAGAAAAGCTTCAAAAACAAACTCCAACGAGAAACTGCTGAGCTTGAATTAATATGCAAACTAGATCCCATTAACTTGGGTTTGACTAGAGACTGGGAGTGGCTGGGTCATTACAAGTATTGAATCTATTTCCCCATGCATCCGATGAAGTGAGCTGTAGCTCACGAAAGCTCATGCTCAAATAAATTGGTTAGTCTCTAAGGTGCCACAAGTCCTCCTTTTCTTTTTTCCCCATGTTAAGTATCCTCACACCTTCTTGTCAACTGTCTAAATGGGCCATCTTGATTATCACTACAAAAGTTTTTTTCTCCTGCTGATAATAGCTCATCTTAACTAATTAGCCTCTCACAGTTTGCATGGCAACTTCCAACTTATCTGTATGTATATCTATATATCTTACTATGTGTTCCATTCTATGCATCCGATGAAGTGGGCTGTAGCCCATGAAAGCTTATGCTCTAATAAATTGGTTAGTCTCTAAGGTGCCACAAGTCCTCCTGTTCTTTTTGCGGATACAGACTAACACAGCTGCTACTCTGAAACTTTATCATAACAGAATCCTTATGTGTCAGAGGCAGCCCAAGGAGAACTAGATTTATGACTACCAGTATCTTCTGCAAAAGATCAGAAGGGTAGCTGTGTTAGTCTGGATCTGCAGACGCGGCAAAGAGTCCTGTGGCACCTTATAGACTAACAGACATATTGGAGCATAAGATTTTGTGGGTGAATACCCACTTCGTCGGATGCATGTCGTGGAAATGACTGCAAAAGAGAGGAGCTGCTGGATCGAAGAGTGGGACTTTTGTATAACTCCACAGCTGAACGACAACCAGGGTATTTGATACTCTAGCTGTTGCTTTGTTGCGGATTCTGCAGTCCCAGTTTCATGCAGATTTTGTTCAGGAGACTTCCATTGCCTACAACAGGCTTTATAGTGGAGCCCAAGTGCATTTGAACAGCTTTTTGCCCAGGAATGCCCAGTGAAAGCATTGACAGCAGCACGTGTGTATGGCCAGATGATGAGATGGTGCGAACTGGAAGTCAATGGAGCTACGTTGATTTCTATCAGCGGAGGATCTGTCCCAGGGACTGTACCGTGGGGATACTTGCTAATGACACATCTTTTTTTTTTTTTTTACAGTGATTGTCTAAAGGCAACTGGGGGATCTGGAAGTACCAGCCCTGCCGCATCTGCAACCTGTGCATGTTTAATACGTAGCACAGAGACATGTTTATCTTACATAACATTCATCCACGCATATTTAGCCACACACATAAGCCTCTCAATGTACATTTTGAAATGTAACCCATCCCCACCCTTATGACCTGGATGACTCATGGGCAGGAAACCTGCCCAGTGTCGTATTTTTGCTGAGAAAGCAATAATCCCCTTCTGTGAGGAACTGACAGGCTTTGAATTGCCTGATGTTCCCAGGCTTTAAACCTGGCACCACGTCAGCCCCTGAAAATGTTCCAATCCAGAGGAGTCTGGTTGTCCATTATTCAGGCCCATTGTTTGTCAAGTATGAGGTGCCAACTGGCCGGGAGGGAAATCCAGGAAGGGCATGCAGGAATGCACCCCTTTCTACACACTAGAGCCTTGGATTTTCTGACAGAGGAATTTGCCTCAGAAATCATAAGCCAAAGGGCAGGGAATGACAGTGTTTTGTGAAAGGAGGAACTCAAACAAACTGAAATCAGCACAGCAAATCTGGTGCCTTGGTAAGTGTCTATTTCCCTGTACGATGCCTGGAGTGCATGATAATCTCATGGTATATAATATACCAGCCAAAGGCAGTAGTTGGAATGCTTGAAATTAAAGCTAGCAAGAAAGGTAGCTTCATCTTACTGTGAGGGAGGATGCACAGCCTTGTACTAATGTTCATAATTCTCGACTATAATGGTTAAAGAAAAAACCCACCACACCACACACAGGACCTGGCTTCTACTCCTGGACAGCCGTGGAAATCTTGATCCTCTTAATCTCTGTCTGTGCCTTGGTTTCTCCACCTATGAAATGGTGATGATAATGTCTCCTAACAGAGGCATTGTGAGGTGCAACTCACTACTGTTTGTGAGGCAGTTGGAGATCCTTAGATGGAACTCACTGTAGAAATGCACCATCATGTTGACTATTGGTTGGCCAGGAGGTGCATGTGAAAAATCAACTTGGTTGCAGTAACTCCATGTGGTGGGAGCCCCAAGGGTGCAACCTGGAATTGAAGTACAGCTGAGCCCTCTGGCATAGCAATCTCACACTGTGATGCTGTGACAAGCTGCAAACCCCTCCAGGTCCTGCACTCACACAGCCATCCACATGCAGGGACACACTCAGCTGTGTTACATGAATGCTTTTGCCAGCCACTCATGAACCAACAATAGAGATGCTCCAGTCAATTCCCAGCTCCCCAGCCTAGGACCCCAGAGCGGAACCATCTTGCCTAGTCAGAAGCCTTACCAGTGTAAGCCTTACCAGCTATCAATGTGGAGAGGACATATACCAGTTCTTGTTCCTGAGCAGATTTCCCTTGCACTTCAAGCAACACACTGTTTTAGGTAAAAATATAAAACAGATTTGTTAACTTCAGAAAGACAGATTTTAAGTGATGGTAAGTAGTAAGCTACAGATCAAAGTTGATTACTTAAGAAATAAAAGTAAAAACGCAATCTGAGCTCTATAAACTAGACCGGATTTGAATCAAGCAGTGTCTTACACTGATGATATTGATACACAGGTTGGGATTCTTCTTTCCAGCCTGCGGCCACCTCCCCAGTTCAGTCTTTGTTTTCTAGAGGGGTTTCCAGTTGTTGAGTTGTGCGGGGAGTGAGGCCAAATGATGATGTCACTTGCCCTTTTTATAGCTTCTTCCAACTTGCTGGAAAGACATTTGCTATGATGTGAGTCAAACAGCCTTTATTGTGTATGTGCTCTCTCTGAGAGGTTACCATTGTATAGTTCCTGGGGTAATCCTTGTGAGTGTGTGTTTTCCCCTTAATTAGCCATCAACGCTGTCTGGCCTATCCATTGTTGTACCTGAAAGGCTAGCTGTGGGTGTTTCCAACTTCACAACATATTTAAATAACACACACACAGGAAAACTTCATAACTTCACATACAATGACAGCACATACAATCCAACAGGATATTAATGTTCAACAGATCAACACTTTTAGAACGATACCTCACAAGGCATACTTTGTACAAAACCTATCATAATTATATGACAGTGGTGAATTTGGGGGTGTTAAGGTGTTACTTTGGGGTATGGAGTATCACACTCCACTTAGTGGAATTTAGTTCCACATGGATGCCTTTTACAAGTGAAATCTTCTGTTTATCTGCAGAATGGGTACAGCATGATCAACAAACCTGCCTCCACTCATGGCTTCCTGAACTCGCAAGTAGGGGAACATGTACAGAGAGGAGAGAGGAGTTTGAGCTCCACGCTTATGGGATTTGGGTTTCTGTGCTGACTGACAGTACTACACAAGCATGATATTTTGCCCTCTGAGAACACGACAGCTGACCAACTCGGGACATATCAACCACTAAACAGATATTGGGGAACCTGACAGGTACCACTGACCCGGACTGTCTCTGAACTAGAGATGTCTCTATAAGACTTCAAACCCTATTAGCAAAGCCCTTCAGTCTCTTCCTCTCCTTAAACTCCCCTATGCTTCTGTCCTGCTTAGAATTCCTGTTCAACTCATGGTTAGTGGCTACAGGCCAGATTTGTCCCTGGTGTCACTCCACTGACTTCAAGTTACATCTGGGACAGATCTAGCCCACTGTCAGGATCCTTCTCCTCCTGTGGCTACAAGGTTGGAATTGAATTGACTGGAGGCACAAGATCAATATTTGCAAACACTGAGCCATTTTTGAGCCCCTACTTATTGATTTTGGGACCTTCACTCATACTGAATAGTGTCTTC
The DNA here is from genome assembly GCF_965152275.1 of Natator depressus. Taxonomy (NCBI): domain Eukaryota; kingdom Metazoa; phylum Chordata; order Testudines; family Cheloniidae; genus Natator; species Natator depressus. The sequence goes on from NC_134242.1 coordinate 2,915,342, forward strand.
CTGTCAATGGAAGCAGGGCTGAAGTGAAGCTCTGCTCTGCATGATAAGAGTATCTGAACTCTAGCTCTCTGAGTGAAATCCATTCCCGCGCAGATGACCAGCGCAAGGCCCATGCACCATTTAAACTCTTCATAAGTCCTATATTGAGAGTTTAAGTTTGACTTGAATGTTGCCTAGAGCTTGTGCTGGCCCTTGGCACAGTGGTGAATTTCACCCTGAGAACAGGATTTTGTTCACATGAATAAATATGTAGGGAATATCTGTTCTTGGCATAAATATCTGTATTTGCATGAGCACCAGGTTATTGGGTCACAAACAAGAGTATTCACTATCCATTATTCATCATTCACTGTTTGCCATCCTCCTGTTTAAAAGAAATTTACAATCATCCCCCCAGGAAGCAGAATTAGTGCCATGTGACTTGGTGGGCCAATCATCCCCCCCACCCCAGATAATGAATAACAAATACTCAACGAAAACAGTTCTTGAAAGAAGTTGAAATTTGTTCACCAACTAACTGTCAACCATGAACAATTACAAGCAAGTTCATAAAAATCAGTGTGTTTGTGAGGAGGAAGAGGAGCTAAACGCATTGTACAATTCACCTACCATACATAATTCAATCAGTTCTCCTACTGCTAGCAAAAATCTTCCTTAGCTAAATGACAGAGCTACCACACTGTGCAGCACTGGAATCCAAAGGCACTCAGCTTATGGGCCCGTAGAGCTGGATTCTTCACATCATGTATCTCCCTAATGCAGCAGTTTGCTGTCCTTCTGGTGCACTGTATACAACTTCTCTTGTTTGTTGACTGCATCCTTTCTGGCATGGCCAGTTCATAATTCTGGACTAGAATAATTTCTGGCTATATACACACCATGAAATGGCATGTCCAACATTAATGATCCCAGGAGATCATTTTTGTAAGAGTAGCCGGTTTGCCAGCATTTCCTTAGCCAAAAATTCCACTGTCACACTGAGTGCTGTGTGCGGTCTACAGCCGCTGCCCTTTACAAGAGACATGGCTCAAACACACTGACTGTGTTATTTCTAGGGCATGCATGTGAATGAGTATGGCGAGAAAGCCAGAAGGGGCCATTGCAAAGTAGTACCCCTGTGTAACACAGGCTGCAGAACTGTCCTAAAATAATTCCTAGAGAGGTTTCAGAGTAACAGCCGTGTTAGTCTGTATTCGTAAAAAGAAAAAAGAAAAGGAGTACTTGTGGCACCTTAGAGATTTAGCCGCATGGAGTGGAAATCTATCAACTGCATGAAAAAACTTGTACAGATACAGACAGACATCATCTTCCTTTCCAAATGCAAACAGATGGACATCGTACCAAAAGTAACTGGTTAGTCTCTAAGGTGCCACAAGTACTCCTTTTCTTTTTTCTTTTTAATTCCTAGAGAATATCTTTAGAAAAACATCCAATCTTGATTTCAAAATTGTTACTGATGCTGAATCCATAACAACCCTGGGTAAATTGTTCCCGTAGTTAATTACTCTCATTGTTACAAATTTATGCCTCGTTTCCAGTCTGATATTAGCCAGGTGCCATCCATCTCCAGAGGACAGAGAGAAAACCAGGACCAGTCAGGAGATGGTGGAGAAAGCAGGAGTGCTCTGAATTTTTGCCAAGAACAGCAGGAAGTATTCTCAGAAGGGAGGCCTTGATGTTTGACTCAAGCAAGGAGAGGGCACCAGGTAATTGCATCTGCCCTAGAGACATTCCCACTATTTAGCTATTTGCACTTGAGTTGAGGACAGGCGAGGGCGGTATCTGGGCTCTGAGGTGAGGCTGTAAGGGAGGAGATCATTGTCCCAGTGCAGCCTAAATGGGAGAGGAAGCAATGAGAAGTGTGAAGTGGAGATGACGGGGGTGTGGCCAAAAGGAGCACAAGGGAAAGAAATTCAGTCTGACACTTGTAGAGTTGGTCAGATACCACAAACGACACACACGGAACAGCGTTCAGCCGGGTCTCAGCACTGTCCTGAGAGAGCCAAAGGTGCCAGCTGCAGTGATGGTTTCGTGATGTGCTTTCCAGTCCTCGGGGCACTGGCCTGCTGGAGCCTGTGTCGCCAAAGAACACACAGAGGGTACCGCTTTGCAGCATGCATTCATGGAGTATTTACACTGACTTTTCCGAGCCTCTGGGAAGGCGTCCTTCCGAACACAGCCGGGCTTTCTGAAAAGCCCATTGGATATTTATTAGACTTCATGAACTTGCAAAATCTTTCAGAACGTCCAATCTGTGCATCATCTCTAGTGCTCCTCTTCAAGGGCCTTTTCTCTCCATAAAATTGTGTTATTAACTTTCCGAATCTGAGCACATGACTTGTTAAAACTAAGGGTGGCTTCAGCACATATGTCTCATTGTCAAAAACCAGTCTGTTGGAACTACAGAAATAAAATATTCCAGTAAAGGAGGAAGTGCCCTGAAATCCTTTAGCCCAGGCACATCTGAGAGTTGGAACTAGTTATCAGCCCAAGGGCATGTCCTGTTCTGTTTACTCACATGAGTGAAACACACTGACCCCGAGGCTGGAAAGTGAGAACAAGCCAATATCGGGGCCTTTTGAACTTGCAAAAGATACAGGAATGCCGGCAACTTGGAAAGCTGTTAAAGCTTCTTTTCTTAATGCACTGCTTCTTCCTCACTGCACTATCCTTGGTAAAATAAATAAATAAATAAAAGGAGAATTGATTTTTAATTTTTCATCTAAGCAAACAAATATAATAAGCTGGATTTCAGTCAGCTGTCTCCTGTGTAGCAACCAGATACTTCAGCAATCAGCCACAAATGCGCACCTCACAACCCCCTCTACCACCCAGTCAAATTTCAGAGATTCATAGATTTCAACCCCAGAAGGGACCACTGTGATCACCTAGTCTGACCTGCAGAACACAAGTCTGAGAATTTCACTTTGTGATTCCTTCAACACGCCCAATTACGGTTGGCTTAGCTAGAGTTTATCATTGGAAAGACATCCAATCTCAGTTTAAAGACAACAAGTGACAGAACACCCGCCCCATCCCTGGGCAATGTCACAATGTTAATTCCCCTCATTGCTAAACATTTGCAGGTGATTTCCAGTTTGAATTTTTCTAGCTTCACAACTGGAAAATGCAGGAATCTCTGGGAGAGGTTCTGTGGCCTGTGTGATGCTGGAGGTCAGAGCAGATGATTGTAATGGTCTCTTCAGGGCTTGGAATCTATCAGTCTCTGACAATAGTCCCCATTGACAGGATTTCAATGCGAGCTTACATGTGCATGGTACAAACTGGCTCTTTTCTTCCATTGTGGGGCCTTAGCTTAGTGCCCCGAACTGTGTGTTCAGGGCCATGCATTGTGCCCCTAAAGGTGTATTTGGGGTCCCATTTAGTTCCCCCAATGGATCATCCAGGGCCCTTGTTAGTGCCCACAATGGTATATTCAGGAGCCCATTTAATGCTTTGTAGATTTCATAGATTTTCATTGATATCCACATCAAAGCAGGGTAGGATATTATGGGGGTTATTTTAGAGAAGCTGAAAAAAGAGAGTTTAGATATGGATGATTGCAAAGGACAAAGCTATGACAAGGGAGCTGCAGCATACAAAGGGGTTCAAAATCAAATTCAGCAGGGAAATCAGTAACCATTAATGACTAATAGCCAGGATGGATAGGGATGCAAAACCATGGTCTGAAGTGTCCCTAGCTTCTGTTTGCCAGAAGCTGGGAGTGGATGACAGGGGATGGATTACTGGATCGTTGTCCTGTTTTATTCATTCCCTCTGAAGCACCAGGCATTGGCCATTGTTGGAAGACAGGATACGGAGCTGGATGGACCATTGGTCTGACCCAATATGGCCATTCTTATGTTGTCTTTCATCTCACGAGCTACCCACTCACTGAATCTTGTTAGAGAAGCTGCTGCAGTGGCTGTTCCCAAGTTTAGTCTATTTCCAGGAATTGTTCAAAGATTGTATACTCTGTTCTCTGCTTCTACTTGTCATTGGTATGTGCTGAAAGAGCATATTAGCATTACAGGGAAATGCTAAAGCATTACAAGATGGTCACAGCAAGTATTGAGGTAATCCATTCACTACAAAATCAGGATGAGGGTATGTGCCGTTCCCCTGGAGTTATCTGGACCGGTGATCTGCTAGGTCACTCCAATCCTCGACTCTGGGAGCCAGCCTTACCCTGCTTTGCTGTGAGAACCACCACTCCTTAGCTGTTCATGCACAGCCTCTGGTATGTAAACTGCTCCTTGGATTGTGAAACCGAATGACACTAGCCAATATCTCCGGTCCCAGACACAACCCTAGGAACCTCCAACTTGTAGTGTCCAGTTATGGCCAATGGACACTGCAAGCTTATATGAGTCTGTCAATTTAACAAAAGCAATTGATATGTACCAGGATTGTTATCCCAAAGGGAGCCTCTGACGTGCTTCAAACCAAATGCACTGCTTCAGGTAGAATAAACACTCAAATTTATTAACTACAGAAGATAGATTTTAAGTGATTACAAGTCAAAGCATAACAAGTCAGATTTGGTCAAATGAAATAAAAGCAAAACGAATTCTGAGCACCCTTCAGAGTCAAGTGAGCTTACCTCATCATAGTCCCAAACTGGTGGGAAGGGACGGGAGGTGGCTCACTTGAGAGTCCAAAAGATCCTTTGTTGCTGCCTAGGCCAGTGTCCTTTGTCCCTGATGAGGTGTGAACTGCCCCTCTGTTCCTGGAAAGTTTTGCCTGGGCTTGTTTTAAGCCATGAGGACACATTTTCAGCCTCATAACTATATACATGAAATTACAACCTATAACATTACTATAACAACAGTTACTATAACAACAATGCTCAGTGCATCATGAGCCTTCTGAAGACACCCGGCATGACAAACGTTGCATTGAATACCACAAAATCGTATTATAAGGATGAACATGGGGGGGCAGGGTGTTCCCCTGAGATACAGAGAGTCACAGGGAATTCTTGATTTAGATGAGATCAAGGCTTCACACAGTCTTACACCAGAACTGAAGGTGCAAGCTGATAGCTTACAAATGTCCGTTTCAGATTTTTCGTTTCTTGTTTTGGCAGAAATGAGGTCTACTATCTTATCAAAAATTAATCTTGGAAGCAAAACACATTGCAGAGTCCAGATCTTGACACTCAAAGAGCTCACCATTTATTTTGTGGAGATGCTTTATTGGAATTACAATCTCCTGGTTTCACTGCGTGTAAGGAGCTGCTGCTTCACAGGTTAAAACGTTAGGTGTATCCATGCAGTTCAAAGAGAAATGATCTTGAAGTAGGAAAGTAATGTTGGGCGAACTCACAAAGGACAAAAGTTCATCAGATTTTGAAACCCCTTTTGAATGGAAGGGGTTTAACTCCATCGTGGACACGATATTAACATAATTTGACGGTAGGATGAATAAGTACAATGAAACTGGAGAAAGGTTTGCTTTTTGATGAGACAGAAACAGAAAGTCTCAGCAGTGAGGACCTAAAGCGGCACACAAAAATTAGCATTTAAACTGTCAAGTGTTTTGAGAACAAGATTGAGCTCATCACCAGCTTTTGCAAGCACATTTTAAAGAATGACTGAGAAACAAAGATGCCCATTGATCTTAGCTACATTCACAACAGGTCTTTAGGTGTGAGAAACAGCACTGAATATTTTTTGCTGTTTTCCTATAACCATGGCTGCTAGCAAGAGAAGTTTCAGCAAGCTAAAATTAATCAAAACATATCTAAGAATGTCCATAGGGCAGGGAAGGTTAAGTGAGTTGGCAGTTATTTCTATTGAGAACTCGGCTGCAAGGCAGATGGACAGACTGGGATGAGCTAATTAGTGCAATTGCTTCAGAGAATGCTAGGAAGGTCCCTTTGTAAAAGCACTTAGTGGTGATTGTGTTTTGCTTTTTAGTTTTGTGGCGGGGGGAAGAGGGCCAGGATCTGAGACTTTGAACGGGGCCTGGAACACCCTTTGCACAGCTCTGTTAAATAATACCAAGGCAGTCTGGCTATTCCAGGCAGCAAGAGGCAGTGAATTCCATAGTGGAGATGCACTGTTAGAAAGCACCCAGACTTTCACTGACACCAGGCTATAACTGCCGGGAGAACAACGTGACATGTTGGATAGTATCAGAATGAATGGGGGGAGTATTAATAGAGAAGATCAGTTAAAGAAGGCAGACCTCAGCCATTCAGACCACTAAAGGTGCGTCTACACTGGAAGAGAAGACCCGCAGCACGGCCACAGCTGGTCCGGATCAGCTGACTCAGGCTCCTGGGGCTCAGGCTACAGGGCTAAAACTTGCTGTGTAGATAGTCGGGCTCAGGCTGAAGCCCATTGCAGGGTCCCAGAGCTTGGCTAAACAACTACACCACAATTTTACAGCTCTGTGAGACTGAGTGAGCGGATCTGGGCCAGCTGCAGGGGTTTCACTGCTGGGTAGACAGAGCTTTGACTGTAAGTGTAACAAGAAGGGTTTCTTCAGCTACGTTAGCAACAAGAAGAAAGTCAAGGAAAGTGTGGGCCTCTTACTGAATGAGGGAGGCAACCTAGTGACAGAGGATATGGAAAAAGCTAATATTCTCAATGCTTTTTTTTGCCTCTGTCTTCATGAACAAGGTCAGCTCCCAGACTGCTGCACTGGGCAGCACAGCATGGGGAGGAGGTGACCAGCCCTCTGTGGAGAAAGAAGTGGTTCGGGACTATTTAGAAAAGCTGGATGAGCGCAAGTCCATGGGGCCGGATGCATTGCATCCGAGAGTGCTAAAGGAGTTGGCGGATGTGATTGCAGAGCCATTGGCCATTATCTTTGAAAACTCATGGCGATCGGGGGAAGTCCCGGATGACTGAAAAAAGGCTAATGTAGTGCCCATCTTTGAAAAAGGGAAGAAGGAGGATCCTGGAAACTACAGGCCAGTCAGCCTCACCTCAGTCCCTGGAGCAGGTCCTCAAGGAATCAATTCTGAAGCACTTAGAGGAGAGGAAAGTGATCAGGAACAGTCAGCATGGATTCACCAAGGGCAAGTCACGCCTGACTAATCTAATTGCCTTCTATGACGAGATAACTGACTCTGTGGATGAGGGGAAAGCAGTGGATGTGTTATTCCTTGACTTTAGCAAAGCTTTTGACACGGTCTCCCACAGTATTCTTGCCAGCAAGTTAAAGAAGTATGGGCTGGATGAATGGACTATAAGGTGGATAGAAAGCTGGCTAGTTTGTCGGGCTCAACGGGTAGTGATCAATGGCTCCATGTCTAGCTGGCAGCTGGTATCGAGCAGAGTGACTCAAGGGTCAGTCCTGGGGCCGGTTTTGTTCAATATCTTCATTAATGATCTGGAGGATGGCGTGGATTGCACCCTCAGCAAGTTTGCAGATGACACTAAACTGGGAGGAGAGGTAGATACGCTGGAGGGTAAGGATAGGATACAGAGGGCCCTAGACAAGTTAGAGGATTGGGCCAAAAGAAATCTGATGAGGTTCAACAAGGACAAGTGCAGAGTCCTGCACTTAGGATGGAAGAATCCTGTGCACCGCTTCAGACTAGGGACCAAGTGGCTAGGCAGCAGTTCTGCAGAAAAGGACCTAGGGGTTACAGTGGACGAGAAGCTTGGCAACAGTGTGCCCTTGTTGCCAAGAAGGCTAACGGCATTTTGGGCTGTATAAGTAGAGGCATTGCCAGCAGATCTAGGGATGTCGTGATCATTCCCCTCTATTTGGCATTGGTGAGGCCTCATCTGGAGTACTGTGGGCTTTACACTACAAGAAGGATGTGGAAAAATTGGAAAGCGTCCAGCAGAGGGCAACAAAAATGATCAGGGGGCTGGGGCACATGACTTATGAGGAGAGGCTGAGGGAACTGGGATTGTTTAGTCTGCGGAAGAGAAGAATGGGGGGGGGGGGATTTGATAGCTGCTTTCAACTACCTGAAAGGGGGTTCCACAGAGGATGGATCTAGACTGTTCTCAGTGGTAGCAGATGACAGAACGAGGAGTAATGGTCTCAAGTTGCAGTGGGGGAGGTCTAGGTTGGCTATTAGGAAAAACTATTTCACTAGGAGGGTGGTGAAGCACTGGAATGGGTTCCCTAGGGAGGTGGTGGAATCTCCTTCCTTAGAGGTTTTTAAGGTCAGGCTTGACAAAGCCCTGGCTGGGCTGATTTAGAGGGGGATTGGTCCTGCTTTGCGCAGGGGGTTGCACTAGGTGACCTCCTGAGGTCCCTTCCAACCCTGATATTCTATGATTTTATAACACTTTTAGGGTAACAAACGCAAATCTTTTTTGTGGGTATTGATATCCCCCGCAGTGTATCACAATATTGTGAAACATTCGTCACAGAGTGAAAGCGTGTAACTAAAGCAACCCTTGGGCAAATTGCAGCCGTTCTAGATGTGCTCAGTAGCTTTAGAGATGTTGCAACAAGGGAGCATTTACACCTAAAAGACCATGAAAGTGGAGGCATCATAGAAAGCATGGAGCAAGCTCTTTATCCCAATGCAGACCGCCAGCACAGGTGTCCTACGTACCATACCGGTCCCAGTCAAGCCCTATTCTGATGCCTTAGCCTTTTGCTGGTCCCGAATTGCACCTTCTACGGGCATTCATGTAGAGGGATTTAAATAAATAAGGGCCTTTTTGAAATGGTTGCCTCTTACTGTCTCTCTTGGCTGTCTATGACCTGTAAGTTTCAGGTATTTTGACCCTGTCCCACCTACAGCTGGAAACATGTTGCTTGGGAAACTCATCTATGTTTTAAATCAGTGGGTAAACTTCCCCCTGGTAGGAGCCACAAACCCTCAGATAAGTGTGGAATCAGTATTAGAAGAGGACTGATGTGGCAGTTCTGATTAATCCAGGTGCCTTTCTTGAATAATGATAATTGTGGCTCTGCACAGCTACACATCTAAAATGAATTTAATCAGTAAATGGACTGGCACAGGAATTACCTCCAAACCAACCTCACATTCATCCAGGGCTATTACTATAATTGGATTGAAATAGGTGTTTTCACCCTGAAAACTTCATCTTTCACCTTTGATGCTGATTCAATTCCTCTTTGCACAGAATGCAGACTTTGAAGTTTCACTCTTGAAAGCCTGGCTTTGCACCCACCTACGTGTCCTGTTGAATAGCAGACAAGATCTAATACACAGCAGTGATCAGTTTAGTTACAAGACTCTCATGATGTAAAAATGGAAACTGCAATGTAGCAACGATCCCCAGCTTGGTTGCTAGCAGGGATGAAACTCTAGATCTGCAGAACTCGAGCCATAGGCCTTTACCACATGAGCTAAAAGAACAACTCCATTACCTGGTAGCTGTAGTAGGCCTTTATCAGCCGTGGCTCAGCCAATGAAGGAAGATACAACACAGTTAGCCAGTGCTATGGCAGCATAGATACCGTTCCAGTTTCTAAAATTATGGATCTTAACTATAATAAGAACAAGAATTAACAATTAAACCAACAAGTAACATCTTGATAGTCAGCCGATGTAAAGAAGAGACTGGAAGCGCATCGCACCACTGCGATGCTTTGGAAATCAGAGGTTTTCTAAGTTGTTGGAAGGTAAGTTCTGTTTAAAGAAAACATGTTTGGTTAATGACATTCTTATCTGTGTATATTAAGGTAGCACCTAAGGGCCCCAATCTGGGATCAGGGCCCCATGCTGGTAGGTCCAGTGCAAACAAGTAACAAAAAAGGCAGCCCCTCTCCTAGGTTTCCAGTCTAGGGCCAGTGTTGCCAGTTGCTCAGAGCGGGTTTCTCCCCGTACCTTTGTGCAGATCTTCTTGCAGGAATAGGGCCTAGGCCACGACAGGATGTAACAGGGGAATGAAGCAGACAAGGACGGGAGAGGTTGTGGGAGGGGGAGAAGCTAATCATAAAAGGGGTCTTGAAAAATAACTCAAGCTCCCCCCCATGTATGTACATGTACACATTATACAGAATGTAAATATATACACATTCTATACACACAAACACTCTGCATAAATGTACAGATGCTGTTTCGGTTTATTGAAGTATGTAATGGGCAAATCCTACATACTTTACTCATTCTGTTCAAAAGGAAAATCCCCATTGATTTTGACGGGAGCTTTGCTTGGGCCAGGGCTGTGAGATTTGGCCCTTAGTTCTCATACCTGTTAATGTTCTAGGAGGTATCCCAGTCTGACCTTTTAATGCATTGAAAGGTCCTTTGCTATTTGTCTGTTTTTCATATGTGATTTATTTCTTTATTTGCAGGTTTGCAAGAATTGCCATTTAACTGTGTGAGCAAAAGTCAGCTCAGGGGTAACACCTTGGGAAGCTCTCTGGATTTACACCAGGGTTAAATTTGGCCCTGTGTGTTTAATATGATTAAGTTCTCAATTTAAAAAGCAATTCTAGGTAATAAATATTAAACACCCAGCCAAATAACTAACTACATGATGATGATTGAATCCTGATTTAAATAAGCCCTTGACACTTCTCCTGAGAAGGTGCCAGCATCTTTTGAAAAACACATTGCACAGAAATATAGCGTTATTACCTGAGGCACCTAGGGACCCCAATCAGGGATCAGGAGCCTACTGTGGCAGGTGATTCTTTATGGTCTCTTTCTACCAGCTCGTCCCTTTCCTGTGGCTTAAGCTGATCTGCTGGGCAGAATATATTCAACCTGGCTCCCTCCAGTGTAGTAGCTAATAGTGCCAAGGACTCCTAATCCAGCTCTGTTACCAGCCCTTCCTCAGGAGCCAAATGACCTCCCTCTACCCGCCAATTGCCTGGCTGACATCGGCAGTACTGATGTTTTAGTGAACGAGCTATAGTTCCTAAGTGCCACAGCCCCCTGCTGTTCAGAATGAGAACTGTTCCATTGTGTGTCATTGGCCCTATATTCAGAATAGCCAGCAAAGACTCTCCTTTCGCACAAGTGGTTAGGAGCCTGGGTGCTGTAGCTAGAATATGCTGGGTGGTCCTGGTGTGAAGCCAAGAGACCACCATGAGAATACTTTGTGCTTTTACAACATCTCAGACTGAATGAGACTTCGCAACACTCTTGGAGGTAGGTCAAGATGATCCCCCATTTTATAGACAGGGGAAATTGAAGCTCAACGTGACTCATCAGGGAAAGCCTGGGACTGAGCTAGGAACAGAAACTCAGGTCTCTGCTCCAAGCCCAGCTCCATGCTGGTACAGTGGGTGGCCTCTCTCTTCTCAAGCTGATGGACAGCATGAAATGGGGCCAGCTGGCCAAGTCCTGGAAAAAGCAAAGCAACGTGTGGTGGGAAAACTGCCAACAGAGCATGGCTGGGTCCACTGCAGCTTCCTTCAGAAAACAGCCACGTTTCTGCCTAGTCCTGCCAGCTGCCACCAGGAAGCTGCCTGACATGGGAGTTAATGGAGCTGGGCTGCTATATTGTCCCAGCCGGAGAATGATCAGGTTGAGGAAGCAGAGAATGGGCTGCTGATACCGTTTGTGTATCGGAGGCACTGAATTTACATGTGCTCAGACAGACTGATTAGCCTCACCCCCTCGCCTGTTCCTAGAACAGAGGAAGGTTGTTTGGGGGCTTTCAGGAGATCTGAGGCTGCTGGCACTGCTGTGACTATGGGATGTTTGGCATCTGTCCCCACAATGCTTCAGAGGGATCAGGCATTTTAAAGACTAGGAAGAGCATCCACAGTAACACCAGAGAAGATACAAACTACAAGCATGACCAAGCCTCATGCTGCAGGGCATAAGCTGCTTGCCAGAAACTCCCCCCTCATTTTTCTCCTCTCCACGCTTGTCTTTTAACACTGGCTCATCCCAGACCATGACTAGAGACAAGCAAAACAGATTCCCCACCCCTGCCCCATCCCCTACTTGCCCTATTCCACCCATCATCACTCTCGTTGGGGCTCCTTGAAGAAAGACATTTTGAGGGGGGAGAAATTGGTTTCTGGAACAAGCTTCATCAGCCTGGCTGCCACCCCTGTGGCTCTCAGGCCTTTGTCACCCAGATCCTGAGAGATGTCCTGACTAAACTGGCCCAAAGAGAGGGAGCTAGATGACACTGCTATCTCCACCAGCTCTGGCTGAATCCCAAATACCACCGGGGTGTGAGATTTTGCTACAAGTCCCACACCTTGCCTGCGTGTGCGCGCGTCGTTTTCCTTCCCCACCCTACTGCTTCTCTTGCCTATCCCTTCCCCACCCTACTGCTTCTCTTGCCTATCCCTCTCCTTTTTCCTTCTCTCTAAGAAGAGTCTGGCTTAGCCGGGCAAGACTGAATATGTTGCAATGCTGCTGTAAGCCTGGGACCAGAAAGAGGCAGCTAAAAGCAATGCCTTAGCAGCCTGGGGCTGGAACAAGTTTGCCAGGTCTCCGGATGGCTGATCAGACCGCTGCCGTGCCTGTCATCTTCCAGCAGGGAGGTTGCAAGTGAATGTCAAAACCAGAGAGAGAAGCTGCACTTTTAAATCTTTGCTGTTCTTTTCTCTCCCCTTTCTGTGTGTTTGTCTTGTTCGGCCTCCTAGGAAATGTGATCAGATGTTAACAGCAGCCGTGACAGCTCTAGTCCATCTTAACTAACCTCTTCTTTTCTCTTCTCCCGAAAGGGACAGTTCTGACCAGCTTTTATACCATCTAAGAGACGGTCAGACAAGGGGTTTTTCCTTCTAACAACTCTCCAGCTAAAGGGAAGGGAACAAGGGATGTTGTTCAAATGAAAGCCTTACCAAATACTTTCATTTCAAATGCTGGAACAGTTTTCCCTTCTTTTCTGTGTCTTTCTTAAAGTGTTAAAAGGGGTTTTAATGGGTTGTTTGCCATGGTACTAATCAGGCTGAGGTCTCTGTATGCCAAACCCCGAACCTTGTTTAACACTGTTTAATGTTGGACAGTGACTGGAAAGCACCTTCAGCGCATATATTTCATCTAAATACAACAGGAGGGAGGAGGAGCCTGGGCCACCACCGCTGGGGAAGGGGTGCCCAGTCTGTATTCTCCTGCCCCCTCTGGTCTGTGATGGAAACTTTCTCCCAGGGACCCTGGGTACAGGAGGGTGGGCAGGTCAAGGTGCACCAATGTAGTACACCCATTGAATTGGGAAGCTGCATCTGCTCCTGGTTTTATTTCAAATTACCTTGTAAAATAAAGTGGAGAGTCAAAAGCATAATAAAAGCCACCATTCCCCTTAAACAGATTTAATTGTTATTCAAGGCCTGGAGAGAAGGGAAAAGGGAAGCAAGTATTCCCACAGTATTCTTGTCAGCAAGTTAAAGAAGTATGGGCTGGATGAATGTACTATAAGGTGGGTAGAAAGTTGGCTAGATTGTCAGGCTCAACGGGTAGTGATCAATGGCTCCATGTCTAGTTGGCAGCCGGTGTCAAGTGGAGTGCCCCAGGGGTCGGTCCTGGGGCCGGTTTTGTTCAATATCTTCATAAATGATCTGGAGGATGGTGTGGATTGCACTCTCAGCAAATTTGCGGATGATACTAAACTGGGAGGAGTGGTAGATACGTTGGAGGGCAGAGATAGGATACAGAGGGACCTAGACAAATTGGAGGATTGGGCCAAAAGAAACCTGATGAGGTTCAATAAGGATAAGTGCAGGGTCCTGCACTTGGGACGGAAGAACCCAATGCACAGCTACAGACTAGGGACCGAATGGCTAGGCAGCAGTTCTGTGGAAAAGGACCTAGGGGTTACAGTGGACGAGAAGCTGGATATGAGTCAACAGTGTGCCCTTGTTGCCAAGAAGGCCAATGGCATTTTGGGATGTATAAGTAGGGGCATAGCCAGCAGATTGAGGGACATGATCGTTCCCCTCTATTCGACATTGGTGAGGCCTCATCTGGAGTACTGTGTCCAGTTTTGGGCCCCACACTACAAGAAGGATGTGGATAAATTGGAGAGAGTCCAGCGAAGGGCAACAAAAATGATTAGGGGTCTGAAACACATGACTTATGAGGAGAGGCTGAGGGAACTGGGATTGTTTAGTCTGCAGAAGAGAAGAATGAGGGGGGATTTGATAGCTGCTTTCAACTACCTGAGAGGTGGTTCCAAAGAGGATGGTTCTAGACTATTCTCAGTGGTAGAAGATGACAGGACAAGGAGTAATGGTCTCAAGTTGCAGTGGGGGAGGTTTAGGTTGGATATTAGGAAAAACTTTTTCACTAGGAGGGTGGTGAAACACTGGAATGCGTTACCTAGGGAGGTGGTAGAATCTCCTTCCTTAGAAGTTTTTAAGGTCAGGCTTGACAAAGCCCTGGCTGGGATGATTTAATTGGGGATTGGTCCTGCTTTGAGAAGGGGGTTGGACTACATGACCTCCTGAGGTCCCTTCCAACCCTGATATTCTATGATTCTATGATTCTATGAATGACTGCTGATGAGGTATAATACTTGCTGATGCTCCTACTCTTGAGAGCCATTAAGTGTTTGGAACTTGCTGTGTTGAAAATATTTGAGAGACAAGGTGGGTGAGATAATATTGTTTATTGGACGACTTCTGTTCGTGGAAGAGACAGAGACAAGCTTCTGAGCTCCATGGAGCTCTTCGTCAGGTCAGGTCTGTGTAGCTCAAAATCATAGAATCATAGAATATCAGGGTTGGAAGGGACTTCAGGAGGTCATCTAGTCCCACCCCCTGCTCAAAGCAGGACCAATCCCCAACTAAATCATCCCAGCCAGGGCTTTGTCAAGCCTGACTGTAAAAACCTCTAAGGAATAAGAGGAATAAGATCCCACCACCTCCCTAGGTAACCCATTCCAGTGCTTCACCACCCTCCTAGTGAAAAAGGTCTTCCTAATATCCAACCTAAACCTCCCCCACAAAAATTTTGAAAACTTGAAGTATAGAATTTTTCCTATTCCACATCAGGATGAACCCATGACCTCCTTTCCAGGTTTTTCATGATTCAGACTAGGGACTTGAACCTGGTGGCAAAAGCTTGTCTCTGGCTCTTCAGACAACAGAAGTTGGTCCAATAAATGGTATTAATGGTATCACCCACCTTCTTTCTGTCATATCCTGGGACCATCACGGCTACACAACACTGAGTGCAACATTGAAAGATGTTGACTAACCCTGACAACACCCTTCCTGAGGTGAAGTGTTGGAAACATGCACTATAGAGAGCTTAAATGTTAAAGGTGTCCTTTATCATGTGCACTCAGGGACCACTTCTTTATAAGGCACTCCAGAAGATGTCTAATCAGTGCTCATTTAAGTGTTGTGACAGCACACAGGAAAGATATTTGCCCAGTACATGCTGTAGCTCAAGTGCTCGAGGCATGCATGACATCCACCGATTCGCCTACTACTTCAATCTGCCACGGAAAGAGACTGTGGTGAAAAGGCTCAGTGGGGCACATATGCGGGGTGATATGGACAATTCTTGGCAATGGTGGCTATGCATGGTGCTCCTTATAGCCTACTCTGAAGGCTGCTGCACACAGCTGGGACAAATGCCCGATTTTAGTGAAAAAGTGGGGACAGACAGAACAGAGCTGAAAAGGGGGATTGTCCCAGGCAAGGTGGGACACCCGATCTCACCCTGTCTCAGGCACTTGTACACTGCAGCCACAGGTTTAATTCGCAGGTCATATAGACTAAACCCAGCCTAGCTTTAATTAGGTAGCTTGCTAAAACCAGCAGTGAGAACAGAGCGATGTGGGCTAGCAATGTGAGTATGTACCCGGGGGGGGGTGGGGGGGTAGGTGAGCTTGTACAGCCCCCACTGCAGCCTGCACAGTAACGTCCTTGCTGCTATTTTTAGTAAGCTAGCTAGCTATAGTGCCGGCATGGCTCTACGAGCTGCAAATTATACCTCCAGTTACTGTGTAGACATAGCCAAATTCTCCCTGTGGGCTCCCTTTCCAGGTGACAGGCCTGCACATGCACTCCTCCCACAGTGGAATCTGTGGTTCACTCCACTGAACACTGGACCACCATGTTACAGCAGCCCCTGTTTACCGCCTGTGTTACCTTCACCGGATCCAGCTGGGTTCAGCCCCTGCTGTGGAGGCGTCTTTGGGAGCTTGTGACCAGCATGGAGCTGGAGTGACGCAGGACAGCTTCTTCAAAAGTAAGTGTTATTTATTTGCCCACAGGAACATCACGTACAGCAAGAGAAGGATTAAAATAACAAACCCCTAAACACATAGTGTCTTTACTAAACGTAGCATTTCTCGCCAGTTTAAGTGGGTTCCACTTGAATGCTCATCCTCAGCATTGAGTCTGGTCGAGAGAAGGCAGCTACCGAAACCCCTGACTTAGACAGTGTGTGTGTGCGTGCATCCCTCCCTCAGATCACAGCCTGCCTTAGGTCCATGTCAAAGTTTCTTTGTTCCAGACTTCCCACCCAAGGATATTCTGAACCCGGTCAAACTGGTTTTCGTGTTTCTCCAGAGGAGATTGGAGATCCTCACAACAGTGGATTCACAGTATTGTCCATCTGATCACCAGGAATCAGAATTCGAGTCATTTCTGGATTCCTGGATACCTGGGGAGAACGTCAGCTGGAATTAACCCTTAGTGTTCCATGGAGCCAGCCACACCACAGTAGCCATTGAATACACAGATATAACATTCAAATTCTGGAGGTTTTTGATAGCAAGTTACAGCCCAGGGCCACCTCTGCCCTCGGAGCACTAAGTCAGCATCTCCACTATCCCTACAGCATGACAAAAAGCGTGTGGTTGTCAGGGGAAGGGGCAGTAATGGGAAACTGAGTCTTTTGCCTGTTTGGCCTCAGCTCAATGGGACAACGGATGAGCTTAAAATTAGGCACATGCTGACCCAGGTCATTGGGTTGCGTCTGGCCATGTGAGGGCTGTTTGGTGGCCTTTGTGAAAGCAGCTGGTGCACAGTCCAGTTGCTTGTGGGGAGATGTCAACCACACCAGAGCTGGTTCTTACTGGCCCTCCATTGTTGTCAGCCCACACAGATGAACAGGCCAGGGAGACTGAAATACCCTCGCTCGTCCCCATAGGGGCAGCAACACCAGGTCAGGGTTGCGTTCTACGCGTGGGCTCGTGTGATGAAAACTTGGACTGCCTTTGCTGCAGCTGCTCTGTAGATGGATAATGGATGTTGGCTGTCAGGGCTGACAATCTGGAATCTGTCATTTACTTGGTCTAGTAAATGTCAGACAGCCTGGCTCGGATTCCGTTACAGGAAATCTGGTACCCAAACCATCAGTGCCCGGGGGTATATTCTCAGCTCAACACACAGGGCTTTAGCTGCTCCCATGCCATTAACACTAATGGGCACTGCTCAGCTTGCTCCAGTGTGTCTTGAATTCAGAGTTCACCCCTAGGGTTAAGCTCGGGATTTTAAATAAAATATGGACGAAAGCTTTCAGTGACAGTGCTGACAGGCGCCACACGACGCTTAGCGGAGACCGGGCTAAACCATTATCACTGAACAGGCAGCTACAGCTCAGCCTCTGCTGGCGTGCAGCACAGGGGGGACATGAGATGGGTTAATTAGGAGGAACAGGGAGGCAGGGTTGGCCCTTTGGGAAGGTGGCTGTGCTGTGAGCAGAACCAAACATCTCATCAGGCTAAGCAACCAAGTGCAGAGAAGGCAGAAGTGAGAATTAAGATCCTCTCTCTCTGTATAAAGAGTTGAGTCCCGAAAAGCATTATAAGCAGAGGAGACGAGGAACTTCGTGTTAACCCCTTCTGCACAGCTAAACTCCAGCAAACTCAGCAATCCTGGACGGCTCCTCTTTTATGCTGCTTCAGCACTGACAGCCTGCTGCTGTCAGAAGCACTCAGGAAGCACAGACTTTCTGGATGACATATGCTCAGCTTCTAAAACAAAGTGCACCACAGCTGACAATAAGCATTTCTCCAAGAGCTCACTGCTTCTACATTTCGATAAACAGAACTTGTAGTATCATCAGTCATAGTGCCACTGGCTGACTTCCCAAAATATTACAAAATCTAGCTGGAATTGAGCAACGGCACTTGGAGCAAGGACTGCTGCTCATTCAAAAAGTGCGATGGGATCTCTAATACGCATGAATCACTAGAGATACTAACAACTCTTTTATCATAAATTGAAGTGTGACCAAATCCTTCCCTCCCTGGCCAAGATTAAATGTTGGTAAGTCTGGTCGTGGGGCAAGGGACACAAGTAACATGGTGCCTCATTCCACACATGCTGCTTCATGGTTGGATGGAGGTGTAGGTGGAGGGGATCCCATGCACAGAAGGTGAAGGAGCTGAATTGGAGCCCCATACATATTTTCCTTTCAGAGGGCCTCATAAAACCCACTCAATACCACAAAGGCTTGCCAATTAGGATGGTGGCCTTCATGATGTGAACACGTATCTACTAAAGACTAGGCTTAGACTGTGAGCACGTTGCTCATATGCCACTGAACAACCAGTGGGTGGTATTGACTCGAGAGAGGCCCAAACATCCCAAAGCTTTGGACCTGAATGTGAACCTGGAGTTGGGGCTCAGAACCATCTTTAGTGTTCACTTGGAGTCACAAGTATCCTGTGCTGAATTCAGAATCATGAAGTTTTCCAGTATTACAGTCCTCCCTCGTCCTGAAACAAACACACCTTCCCCTTTGTCATCTCCTGAGCAATCCTCTAAGGATGGTGTCCACAGCTTTTCTCTCTAACTATTGCAGAGCTATGGCCTTCTTCTGTTGTAACAACACATTTTATAATAGGGCACCCACAGTACAAAGACTTTCCATCCCTGTCTGAATATAAACACAGAAAAAAATCCTGGGCACGAGACATCTCCTCTCACCTTCAGTTAACTGTAAAGCTGAGCTGTACAAGAGCTTACTAAAATGGGTTAAATTCTGCAGTGCGGAAACGGTATTTGATGATAGTTTGCTCTTCAATGCCCTGAAGCTTAACCAAGTTACACAAATAGATGGAGATAAAGTATAATTAATGACTTTGGGAATGTTCTGGAGATCACGTGTAACTGACAACAAAACTCTTTCATTAATTTAATTAGCTACTTCATGGATATTATATGACTTGTAAAATGCATCCAAGCTTACTGATAAGGAGCATGATCAAATGCAGCTTCTATTTACTAAAGTTACACTACGGGATACAAATCTAACACTGAGTTCATACTGTAACAGTTTCAATAGGATGTGGATTGAGAAAGAGATCTTTTGAAGTTCTTGAGTTCCTTTTCATGCACATTTAAAATTCAATATTATGCTATAGCTTTAAATCACTTTGGAATTACTATTCCCATTTCTAATATAAATAGATACATGGAAAAGATTCCTATGATTGATTATCATGTAAGTACCAACACTGTGCTTGGGGCTGTACAAAACACAGAAGAAACTAACTCCCCAGCAGGATCAGTGAAAGGTTATAGAGTTTTGACATGTTTTTAAAGATGGAATGTAACACGGCTCCTAATTTACCACAACCCATGTAACCCCTGGGGGCTCTGCACAGTGACAGAGGCCTGTTGACATGGATCTAATTCAGGATCAGAGATTTACATGGATTCATGTTAATTCAGGGAGTGATCTTTTAAAATAAAGATCAATGGAAGAGAGCAGTGGGTTACTTTCTGTGACTCAGTTTCCCTCAATGGTCAAATGGGTATATTAATACTGTTGTCCCTCTTCTACGTGGAAGTGGATTTTTGGACCTTGCAGGTAGGGTTCCTATTGAGGGACCACTTAGTATCATGGCATCAGGGTCATTTCTTGGTGTAGTTTGTTTATTTCCAGTACATACACCAGTCCCTGAACAGAGGTGGTCATACAGAGCACATATGCCCAAACACCAGTGCCCCCTTCCCAGGGAGCAACTAAGCCCCCAGAATGGACTCTGATTGGAGAAATGAATACGGACCATAAACTCTCCTTCTGCTTGCCAGAGCTCCTCAAAGAATCTACAGCACAACAGGCACATCTCTAGACGGCGCGCGGCTCGCGCACAAATTAAAAGAGGTGTAAAATTAAGGCTGAGAGTGCCGTCTGGTGAGCCATGCCATAATACCAAAGTACCTCCCAGCGACATTAATTCGTATGTGGAAAGCACTCAGAAGAAAGGCGCTCTAGAAATGCAAGACATTATTGCTTCAGCATTTTTAATTCAAGTTGTTGGAAGACATTATTTGCACAAGGTCTGGAAATCAGTCTCGCACTCTGCTTTAATGTCAAGGGAATACCGTGGTTTGGAAAGCTAGCAACCAGTCAAGAGGCTGGGATCTTAAAGGCCATTTTTAATTGAAAGGTGGGTAAGAATTTCTCCTCTATCAGCTTTATGTTTTGAGTATTGCCAAGCACAAGATAAAAGCCCTGATTAATTTCTCCTTCTAAAACTTAAATTACGAATAAAGACAACACACATAATAAGTTTTCTCTTGATATTACATGCAATACTGGAGTTAGCTATAGTCATTTTAATTTAGGGATTCTTTTTATTCACTTAAAATGTAAATCTCTCCCCATTACACTCAGAGATTTAGGAACATTGGAATAATTTTTAATAATTTTCCCTCAAAAGTTTTTCTGTGCAACACCTTGCAATCAGCACACATCTGTCTTTGCTTCAAAACAGCTAACTGGAACCTGCGAAAACACAGACTTTAGATCTTGCTCTCAAGATGTTTCCACCCTGGGAGGGAGGTAACCCCATTTTCTCATGATTAAACAGAGGTGAGGTGCTACAATGTTATATGTGAAATTGCTCTTTGCGCTTTTCGTTGCGCACCTTGTGCTGTCCTTCTGCACAGGAGTGAAGTCCACCCTATCCGCATTCCAGGAATAGCCACCTGGTTCCTCAACTCCTGGAGCTGTGGTCATTTCCTTAAGAACACAGGGACAGATCCTCACCTGGCATAAATGATCATCGTTCCATTGAAGTCAATGGGTCTGTGACAATTTACACCCACCTGGGATTTGCCCAAGGGGCTGGGATTCCAAAGGGGCCTTAAGAAGTTAGTTGGTGCCTAACTCCTATTGACCTTGAGTGGGAGTTAGTGGCCCAAGCCTTTGTCTACACAGGAGAGTTTCACCAGTTAGACAAATATAGTTACACAGATAGGGTTATACTGGTAAAAAACCCACTTGGACACTCTTATCCCAGTATTATACTCAGAGATTAAACCCCTTTCCAAGACACTAAACTGAAAGGAACCACTCTTATACTGGAATAATGGTGTCCTTACAGGGGGGTATGGGCTAAAATTCACACCCTCACTTATTCCAACCTCCCCCCAAACCCATTCCCACATAAATAGGGCCTAGCTTCCTTGGGTACCTTACAGGGCCAGATTTCCAATTGGGTTAAAAGTTAATACATAAGCAATTAAAAATGTCCAGCCCGCCTGGGGTGCTGTGAGCCATGGCCGGCCGGGGCAGCTGCTGAAGGTGCTGGGAGCTTCCCAGCCCCTTCTCAATCTCGACTGCCCTGCTGCCTCCGCCCCATGCCAGGGAGGGTGAGGGAGGGACGTGGATGGTGCCGTGTTCACTTGCACGGGCAGAGCTGGAGCACGGCTGCCGTGCTGGGCTATGGGAGGGACGGAAGACGTCTGGGGCATGCTCACCGTGAGAAAACGTACAGTCCCATCTTGTGCCTTGCCTGGGGCGGGTGCTAGGAGCGCCATGCATGGTGGAGGGTCTCATGCCTTCCCAGGGAGGCTGTACCCTGGCTGCCACCACTGCCCTGCCCCTCCCCACCCCACTTTAGGCTGTGGTGGGGGCATGCTGAAGATGCTGTGCCTAGGGGCAGGTAAGGTGTAAATACGGCCCTGGTCCCTGAGGACACCCCTGCCATAATTAGAATAGCTTTGACTAATTGCAAACCACAAACAGTTGGCACTCTCGCATGTGGATGGGGGACAAAATTTGGGTTTTGAAAAAGCACAAGGAGTTTGAATGGAGTGGATAAACCATAGTGCTCCTTTATATGAAGACGTGAAAAGTTGCCCATAAGATGGAGGAAGAAAATTGCATGACCAAAGAACATCCAAATATTATCTTGGATCTCTGAAAAAGACAACTTGCCTGACAAATAAAAAATTGCCTATTTTCCCCCAACATTGAACAGCTTGCCAAAATAACCATGCAACCTACAAAACTCAAAAGCACCATAGTACATTTTATTGACTGGCCACACCCTAGAACAGGGATCTCAAACAGGCAGCCCACAGAGTTATTTGCTGTGGCCCGCCAAGCTCCCCGCGCCCCCTGCTCCCCCAGAGTTATTTCCTGCGGCTGCCAAGCTCCCCTCTCCCGCCACCCCCCTGCCTTCCCAGCGCACCGTGTCCCCACTCCTCTGCCTACCTCCAGGCGCTTCCCGCTGCGAAACAGCTGTTTTGCGGTGCTTAGTGCTTTCCAGGAGGGAGGGGGGAGAAGCAGGGAGCTGTGCGCTCAGGGGAGGAAGTGGAGAAGAGGTGGGGCAGGGGCAGGGATTTGGGGAAGGGGTTGGAATGGGGGCAGGAAAGGGGTGGGAAGAGGCAGGGCAGGGCCTCAAGGAAGGGGTGGAGTGGGGTCGGGGCCGGAGGCAGCGGTGGGGTGGCTTTTGTACCTTTATATGAAAAGGTGTCAGTGATGCAGCCCTTGGGCCAATGTACTAGTCCTCATGTGGCCCTTGTGGTGATTTGAGTTTGAGATCCTTGCCCCAGAATTTTATGGATTTAATGTAGACTGAATTCCTCTTTGTAAAAGCAGGTGCTGATATATAATTCAAGGCTTAATTGATTTTCTTCCCCTAAAGGAACTCATTGGGCATTGTGGAATATTTATCAGCACCTTGAGATTGCCTGGACCATAGCAGATTCCATGCTGAAAAACTGGATCTCTTTTTTTCAGATGGAGCATTTGCTTGGAGGAAAATTTATCTGTGGGTGCTCATTGCCTATCGAACCACCACCTAAACTAGATCTGCTAACCCGGCTTTGCCACAGTCAGAATTAAATGCAGTGTTGGTACATGGAGCAAATTACCTACTGGTATTTGTTGACTCTTTGCTAATGCTGGTCAGACTGCAAAAGTTGTAGAGGTCAGTTCATATGCTTACTGAATTATCTGATATTCATGGGTCTGCAAAAGCTAGTTGGAAATTACAGATAGGACTGAGCCACAAAATTCAGATCCAGCCAAGCTTTCCTCAAGAGGGGAAGGAATTTTGATCAGGTTTTTGCACTAGGGCCGGCAATGCAATTTGGATCCTGACCCAAGCTTTCCAAAAGTTCAGGGATGTTAAGAGCTGGGGTTTGGGCCAATCTTTTCTATAACAACTCACAAGACCAGCCTCTCTCCTAAAAAACTTTCTCATACTCTATGCATCTGCTCAGACTATAAATGGCAAGAGAGTAGCCTATCTTACAACATACAAAGTACTGTGAGAAAAGACTACCTTAGTCACCAAAAAGAGAAAATATAACAGGTACTTACTAGACAGAAGGGGGCGGGGGAGGGTAAATGAGGAGCTGCTAGGTGCAAAATGTCTGCTTTAGAGCTGTAGCTACTTGGCGTTCAGATTTAAAGGGCCAGCTCCAGAAAGGCATGTTGGGAAAAAAAAAGTTCCTATAAAAAAGAAATACTGCCTAATAAGGGTTTGTTGGAATTAGGAAATTATCAAGGAAGGGACTTGCTTGTGTCATGGGTGGAAACTAGCGAACAGGAGCAGCCAACAGGGGAGTTTTGCAAGGTAGTTTTCCAGATGAAGGAGGAGCAGCTTTGCATTGGTTTGTCATGCCGGGTGTCTTCGGAAGGCTCATGATGCACTGAGCATTGTTGTTATAGTAATGTTATAGGTTGTAATTTCATGTATATAGTTATGAGGCTGAAAATGTGTCCTCATGACTTAAAACAAGCCCAGACAAAATTCTCCAGGAGCAGAGGTGCAGTTCATACCTCATCAGGGCATGTATGGGACAAACTCAGCCCAGCCTCACAAGAACAAAGGACACTGGCCTAGGCAGCAACACAGGATCTATTGGACGCTCAAGTGAGTCACTGCTTTTCCCTTGGTCAATTTGGGATTACGATGAGGTAATGCTCGCCTGACTCTGACGTGGGAGGGGGGTGGCAAAGCCAAGAGGGAAGAAAGAATATGACAAAAAGGAGAGATGTTTGTCATGCTGTCTCTCTCTTCCACCTCCATTTATAGACACCACTACCAAGCGACTGAAGCGCTGATCAAAGGGGAGAGCCTGGCTGAAGGGCAACCAGCCAGCCTGTGGTGAGAAGCATCTAAATTTGTAAGGGCGCTGAAAGTGTTAAGATCAGCTTAGAATGCGTTTTGCTTTTAATTCATTTGACCAAATCTGACTTGTTGTGCTTTGACTTATAATCACTTAAAATCTATCTTCTGTAGTTAATAAATTTGTTTGTTTATTCTACCTGAAGCAGTGTGTTTGGTTTGAAGCGTGTCAGAGACTCCCCTTGGGATAACAAGCCTGGTACATATCAATTTCTTTGTTAAATTGACGAACTCATGTAAGCTTGCAGCATCCAGCGGGCATAACTGGACACAGCAAGATGGAAGTTCTCTGGGACCAGAGATATTGGCTAGTGTGATTTGGCTGCACAATCCAAGCAGTGGCTGGCCAAAAGTGCTCACTCATGTAGGTGGGAGCAGCTTACATGCCAGAGGCTGTGCATGAACAGCCTGGGAGTGGGGGTTCTCACAGCAGAGCAGGGTAAGGCTGGCTCCCAGAGTCGAGGATTGGAGTGACCTAGCAGATCACCAGTCCAGATAACTCCAGGGGAACATCACAGGTATCTTGCAAGACAGTGTAACAAAGCCACCTGGTGATGCCAGCCATAACAGGAGAGTCCCATTAATAACTCTTCCTAGTCTCAATTTATGGCCAAACCACTGGCGTAAACAGCTGATGGATATTAAGAGACAGATACAAAATTATATTGGACTACCCTAGGTTTCTTCACACTTCACCACACTATGGCTCATACAATATGAAAACGAAAGAATCTTGACTCAAGTGAGGGTATTTCCATCAGGGAGACTTCTGCTGTACAGTGAATCTTCAAACAAAAGCATGCATATGTCATTGGAACATCTCATAATATTTAATGTATACTAATCAATTAAGCTTCAGCACATTTATGAGGTGGGTCAATATGATTTTGGTGATGGGAAACATGAGGCACAGCGGAATGAAGTGAGCTCCCCAAAGTCACCGGGAAAAGTACTAGTGGAGCTGGGAAAGGTCCCAGGAGACATGGTCCATTGGTCCCTTGGTCTACTGCTCTAAAAGACCCAGGACAAACAGCTCCCCCCTTGGCAAGCACTAAAGGGAAGGAGTGGCACACACTGAAGCCAGCAGCAGCAGCAGGAAGAGCAGACTCAACACTAGCATTTCACTTCCTCTGAGTCTGGCGTATTATAAACATGTTCCAGTCCCCTTCCCAAGTCCCAGATTTCAAAGGCTAAGCTGCATGTGCCTCACTGCAAACAAATCAAATAGCCGGGGTGGTCCAAAATGTCTCCAGTATTTTTTTTTAAGACAAAAATTGCGTTTTGGATTCAAAAGAGTTTTTTATATTATTATTATTATTTTACAAAATCTCTGTTTCAACAGAACATTTTCAGGTCTTCCTTGAAACCCCTGACAATTTTAACCACCTAAATGTTTAATTTTTTTGACAACTGAAAATCAAAATAAATTTGCTTTTTGTTCGTTGAAAAGGAGCATTTTCAGGTTTCTGGATTGTTCAGTGAAAACCTGAAAAATGTAATAATTTTTTTGAATGATCTTTGTGGCAAACCAAATACATTTCCGGTAACTTTGTGAATCTACAGTTTAAGTCTTCTGCATTCATCGAGGCAGGGTGGTCTAATGGTTCAGGCACTGACCTGGGACTCAGAAAACCTCAGTTCTGTTCCCTGCTACTAGGTGATGCTGGGCAAGTCACTTTCCCTCTCAAGGCCTCTGTTACTTCTCCCACCCTTTGTCTATTTAGACTGGAAGCTCCCTGGGGCAGGGACTGCCTATTAGTATGTGTATGCACAGTCCCCAAAACACTGGGGCTCTGACTTCAAAGCCCCCACATGGTATTGTATAATAAATAAATGGACTGAAATCTACTCACTACTGTTTGCTTCATGGACATTAGATTCTATATTTAACATTTTTCTGCAAATTCTTCAAAATTCTGTATTATCAAATTAATTCTTGCTGCTTTGATGATTGTTAAATCCAGATCTTTGCAACTTCACAATTAGGCACACTCTGGCAAGTGAGAAAAAGGCAGAAGAGACATGTTTAAACCACCATAGAGAGCTAGATTCAGCCAATCTCTGGCAGTGCAACAGGGCCATCACGTCCCCTTCTGGAGAGTCTCCTAGGGTGGGAGTCCCATCAGCCTGACATAGGAGGCCTGTTTTGATCATGCCCCTCCCCTGTTTGAACCCTCTTAGGGCTCCCTATCTGCTGTTGCATTTAATTGAATTGTGCTGGCCACCACTTTAGTCATCACCAAGGCTTGAGCCAGGGACCTCCACAGCTAATAGAATGAGGAGTCTCTACAGCTTGGGGTGGATGGCCAGCTCCCAAGCTGGGAGCTGTAACAGGCCCATAACCTCTGTGGATCAGTCACAGAGGGAGACACAAATCTCATGCTGACCAGAGGGTCACACAAGCTCCTTCAAATCTCTGTTCCTCACCACTTAGTCTCCTTGTCGAACTCTGTGTGGCGTCCTCATCCCCTCTGCTTTGCCAACGTTTCCACCCTTGGTCACCTCCCTGTCAGCTTCTTGCACAGTCACCTCGGCGCCTTCTCCACACAGCCCTCTAAGCAGGCTATGACTTCCATGAGCTCATCCACGAGGCCTGTAAACCAGCCACATTCCAGTCCCTCTGGAAGATCCCATCCCTGCCATGCTGCTATCAGTGAATTTGGCTGCCTTATAATGATTATTATAACAATATGCATGTTTCCCCTTCCCCTAACCTCTGCCTACTTGTCCTTCTGCCTGCCACTAGCTTCAGAGCTCCTTGGTGCAGAGAGTCTTCCTTCTTGTCTGCATGAATGTGCCTAGCTATTCCTGGATTATCACCACGAAGACAGATGGGGTGAGGGATTATATCACACATGCTACCTAGTACTTGCCTATTGGTTTATATTTTCAGTGTGCTGGCTAGGCCTTAAGGCTGGGATGTTCAGGACAGCCAGATTTGACTTTAATTGGGAATGGAGTCCCTAAATTTCATTGGTGCATTTAAAGACTCCCAGCCCAATTTATTAAGATAAGCAGTCCTACATTTTCGGTGCTTCTCCAAATCAATACTCTATCCACAGTGTCCATATAGTCATCTGTCTTACCACTGGCTCTAGAGCAATGCAGCAGGCAGATGTCTGTATTTGCACAGCACAAAAACCACAGCAATCATCCCCAAATCATTTTGATCCTATTTATTGATGTTATCTTTGTGGAGTATGCTCCTTTTAACATTCAGCTCATAGAAGTTCAGAATAACAAGACCATTAAAGTAACTGAGCACTGTCTGCAATCAATTAAAATAAACTGGAAGGAATAAGGACTTTAGGGGGAAAGTTGCATCATCAGGGAATTCTCACTCGGCTGTTTTTTCCCTCTGCTCAGATATATGCAGCATGTATATTAATGCCACCTCCACGCACAGTTATATGTGGCCGAATGCCAGGGTTATTAAATCAAGCAAAAAACAGGGTATTTATCTTTTAAAGTGGAAATGATATTGCATGCACTCCAGTAGTCTTTTGACTAGTCTATACTAGTCTCTATATGTTTCTATTTGTTTCTTCTGGTTCCAGTTGTAGGGCCAGTAGCTCCCGTAATTATGGCTCCAGTTCAGAGAAGTCTTTAAACACATGCGTAAGTTCATCTTTATCTAGCAAAGCAAGTGCTTAAAGTTAAGCATATGCTTAAGATTAGAATTTTCAAAGGGACCCACCAGACTTAGGTGCCCAAATTCCAAAAGAATTCAGTGGGAGCTGGGTGCCTATCTCCTTAGGCTCCTTAGATGAATTGCAGCCCCAGTGCTTTGCTGAATAGCAATTGACAGCTCAAACAAGGTCTATTGGCCCACCAGATGCACTGCTCTCTTCTAAAACCTAGTTGGTAACCAGAACTAAACTGGAAAAAAGGGTCACGGAATTTCCTGAGGGAGGGAAAGTCTTCTGGAGACTTGTAGTCCCAGATAGCTCATATGAGACATAGGCTGTGGGTGTGTAAGGAGTTAAAAATTAGTCGGATGGGGGTCAGGGAGAAAGGCAGCAGCAGGAGAGAAAGTATGGGAAGCAGAATCACAAGAAATTAAGTGAATTAGGCGTATGGAATGTCTTCCTTCATTTGGGAGGAGGCGGGACTTGGCTTGTTTTTTACATTAGACATATATGGATAACTCTGGCGTGACCTTTGGAGGACCTGAATTATGCTTTCAGGTGATGCTGAGCTTGTTTAAGGCCTGGCCTACACCTAAAACGTAGATCGACCGTAGTTCACACCGCGAGAGAGTTAAGCCAACATAGGCCCCAGCACAGAAACTGCTATGTCACGGAACGACAATGATTATGGCACAAGGTGTATTCACTACACGTACAATTTTAATAGCTATCACCACACCAAAAGTTGGGCACAATTTCTGCTGTCTAAGATCAACTGTATCAGTTAACTTATCTCTAGATGCTGAGATTAATTCTCGCATCAGAAAGACAGCTACCACATTCGGCCAACAAACCAAACGCATGTGGGATAACGGGAAACGAACATTAAATGCCAAGATATGGGTCTTCCAGAGGTGCTTTCTGAGCATGCTGCTGTATAGTGGTGAGACCTGGGACCACCCACAGCAGGCAAGAGAGAAGGCTAAATAACTTTCACACCTGCTGTCTTCACCGTATTCTAAACATCAAGTGGGAAACCAAAGTTCCTGACCCAAAGTACGTGAGAAAGAAAAATCACCAAGTGTAATCACTATTCCCAGACACAGACCTCTCTGTCGACTTCGTCATCTGCACAGGATGGATGATGGACCCATTCTAAAGGGTCTCCTGTATAGAGAGCTGGGGCCAACCTAGGCTCAGGCTGAAGGAGGTTTGCAAGAGGAGCTTGAAAACCTTCAAACTTGACATCACAAGCTGGGCAGGTAGAGCGGACAACAGGCCGCACTGGAGGCCTGTGCTGTGTCAGGGAGTCAAGGAGGTGAAGAGAGAGGGCTGAGAGAGAGGAAAATGAAGTGAGAAAAGAGGAAAGCACAGCAGGCATCAAGTGCCAGTAAAGCGCTGGCTTCATCCACTGGCCCTGCACCTTACACCTGCATTAATCTGATGAAGAAATCTGACGCGGTTCAACAAGGACCAGTGCAGAGGCCTGCACTGAGGATGGAAGAATCCTACGCACCACGACAGGCTGGGGACTGACTGGCTTAAGCGGCAAGGACCTGGGGATTACAATGGATGAGAAGTTGGATATGAGTCAGCAGTGTGCCCTTGTTGCCAAGAAGGCTCACAGCATATTGGGCTGCATTAGTAGGAGCATTGCCAGCAGATGGAGGGAAGTGATCACTCCCCTCTATTTGGCACTGGTGAGGCCACATCTGGAGTACTGTGTCCAGTTTTGGGCCCCCCACTACAGAAGGGATGTGGACAAATTGGAGAGAGTCCAATGGAGGGCAACAAAAATGATGGAGAGGCTGAGGGAACTGGGCTTGTTTAGTCTGCAGAAGAGAAGAATGAGGGGGGATTTGATAGCTGCTTTCAACTACCTGAAAGGGGGTTCCAAAGAGGATGGAGCGTTGCTGTTCTCAGTGGTACCAGATGACAGAACAAGGAGTAATGGTCTCAAGTTGCAGTGGGGGAGGTCTAGGTTGGCTATTAGGAAAAACTATTTCACTAGGAAGGCGGTGAAGCACAGGAAAGGGTTACCTAGGGAGGTGGTGGAATCTCCTTCCTGAGAGGTTTTTAAGGTCAGGCTTAAAAAAGCCCTGGCTGGGATGATTTAGTTGGGGATTGGTCCTGCTTTGAGCAGGGGGTTGGACTAGATGACCTCCTGAGGTCCCTTCCAACCCTGATATTTTCTGACTATCTGTGGCGAGGACTGTCACTCAAGAATTTTTAACTACTTATGATGCTGCAGCATGACACAGTAACTGATCTGCTTTGGTGCTTATGCCATCAAGACAGATGGTCGCCTTCTCTCTATCTCAGGTTTAATTTAAAGGATTCCAACTCTGTTTGTTTTAATTTGGCTGGGAATATGGAATGCTTATTTGGTGTCTCCATCTACACATGAATGTCACCTGGCAGGAACTTGGATCCTGAGAAGTAGCATCTTAATAAATAGCTTTGTGCAAGCAGGAGTTCTCAAAGGCAGGGAAACATTCATAGCTAGCAAGCTGGTTAAATAAGATAATTAATAGATCTCTGAACATTAGGCTATGCATGGGCTGACCCTGGTGGCTGTCAGCATAATATAATCTGGATAATTATATAAATTGAATGCATTCTTCAAAAACAATTTCTAATTATGAGGGCCAATTAATTTTGGGGAAAATTTTGTCTTTGTTTTACTGGTACAATACATTTAATTACAACAACACCCAGTGGACAAACATTTCTGTAGAAAACTTTCTCTGTCTCCAAATAATCAGATTTATTTTTGTTATTTTAAGTCCTGATTTAGTTGCATTACCTTATTGCGAACATGAGCATCATTTCCTGCGTTATATTTAGAGATACGCTTGGCATTAAAAACACTTGCAAAGGTGCCAACAAAATACTCATATGCAAGTGGGTATCACAGTCTGCCTGGTGGGCAAGACACTCAATGCCACAGGCACTTGACAAAAAATAAGTGGCTGGAACGGAAGCTGGTTTTTATCATCAGCTTTCCGCAGAGTGAGAAGGGGGCAGACGGCTGTGAAAGGAAGAAAACTCATTTTGCGGTGCTGGATTTTTTTCACCTCTTTGATACTCCAGGCATCCTTAAACTTGAAAATTGTACCTTGGATTCTCAATCTGATCCTGAGCCAAATTTTATAGATCCAGATCCAGTGATCCCTGGCTCATTTCTGCTCAAGGTGACAGACTCATACCCCAGGTATGACAATGAGCAGCCTCATTCGTATTGAGCCAAATCCATCCTTGGCCCAACTCTGTTGACGTTAATGGAGTTATATCAAAGATGAGTGTGGCCAAATTTCTTTTACCGTGAGACATAGCCTAGCGATCCCGGGAGCCAGGAATTATTGACTTCCTGTCCCAGCTCGGACACTGGCTCCCTTTGTGATGCTAGCGAAGTCCCTGGTCCTTTTTTCTCAGTTTTCCCCATCTATACAATAGCGATAATGGTTATCCACCGCTCAGAGCTGTTGCATGAATTAATTAGATGATCTTTGTAAAGTGTTTTGAAGACGAAAAGCACTCTGTGCTGTAAGTGATATGTGTACCCAAGCTTTCAGCTGGAAGTATGTGATCTTACAATACACACTGGTGCATTATGGAATAAACAAGTGACAAATACTAGTGATAAACATGGAAAGAAAACAGTCCTGGTGAGAGTGCAAATGTTTACAGTCAGGTGAAAGGTAACTGAGGATAACAACAAGAGACCATTGACATTTACTGTGGAAGTGAGATTCACAGGGGGCTTGTGTAACGTACACAGACACACTTTATATGGGGGGAAGAGTACTTTGTGCTGGATGTTGACTCCAAGGCCCTATCTATGCTGGGGGCCAGATTCTTAGCTCATGCAAATTCATGTAGCCCCATTGAAACAGCTGGCCTAGAGATTTCACCCACTGGAGGAGTATATCGGTGCAAAGTCCTAGTGCAGACATGATTTACAACAATGCACTTTAGCCCAGTTCAGTGAAATCCTAGTGTAGACAAGGCTTGTCGCAGTGGTATGGCAGCCAGGAAGTCCCCTCACACTGGGGTATTCTGCAGCCTTAGAGCAACAGGGTATTGGGCCCTCTCCATAGGTTGTCATAGATTCATTCCTCCTAAAAGACCTTCCCTTTAGTCTTTTCGCTGCTTTTCTTCTCTCCCGTCCACAAGGTGAATATAGCTCGTGGCTCTCTCCTGCCTTGGATCTTGTGTTATCACATACCCCTGTGCAAAGTGGATGGAAGATGCTACCATTCTGATTGGGCAGCACAGATGAAAATGATGACACAGGGTGCCTGGCAACGGTGAATCAAGCACTCTTATCTTGCATGTATTCCCTATGTCTGGATCTTGCACTAGTTTTATCTGACTGGTCCCAGTCAGGTTCACACTTCCGGGAAAGGCCATTCCACTAATGTGCTCTTCCCTGCCACTAAGGGATTATTTTTCTAAGAAAGTTTGTCTTATGTCCAACAAGTTCAAAGTAAAGTGAAGATCGCAGGGTTGAACTCTGACTACTGCAAACTTGGTTCCAAAAGACAATATGCCCTTTCCCATTGTGGGACGCAGTTTTCATTTATCCAGAAATATTACATTCTGCCCTAACTCATCTGGGACTTGGGATTAGAAAGTGAAGTTTGAGCAGCCAGTCAAAACTGCTGAGCTCTGGAGAGAGAGGAGCAGCGTTAGACTTTGGATTCCCCTGAAGCGAGACTACGCCAAGCCTCTGAAGTCTATTTCCTTTACTCAGCCACCCAACTTCTTTGTGGCATGCATGGTCCCTGTAGTGAAGATTTGCATCCCAAAAGGAAAGACTTGAAAAGCAGCTGGTTCAGAGCTCTTGCATGTACAAACCAGAAAGTTCACAGACTCCACTCCACTATTAGCTGCATCTCACCAAGGCCTTTAGCTTGGCCCAAAGGAATTCCTAATGTACAGTACCAATACTGGGACTCCAATGATTCTCAAGGCAGTATGTCGGCAGGAGGGAGGTTAATATGCCTGCAGCTTTCTTCTTCCTCCCTCTCCCCGCCAAGCCTTGCTCTGCCAATCTTATTCCCTGTTGAGTGTGCAGATTGTAAGGATGGGGTCTTGTCTGTCCATGGGGAGCATGACAGAAAGGAGGCAGCCTGCACTCAGCTGGCAGGCAGAGGAGCTGGACAGGGCATAGACCTGCTAAAAAGAATATTAGGTTGGTGAGTTTGTGTTGGGTGCTTCTCTGGCCTGGGCAGTTTGGAAACAAGTTTGCCTGCTTTAGCTTTCACGTGCTGTGCTGACAGCGGTACCCAAAGCAAAGCCTGATCTGCCGTCTGGCCTCCATCAAACTTTAGAAAGCAGCTCAGTGACTTTGAGCTGAAGTCCCACTGCCCTTCAAAGAGGCTGAGAAAGCTAAATACACATGGCCTAGCTAAGTGAGCGATGGGCTGAGACAGGGTGGAGGGGGTGAGAACAATCACAAATATCTGTTGCAGATAGACCCCCAAGGAGGAGGACGAATGGCTTTGTACTAGGGGCAAAGCAAGGATATGAAATTAGGAAACTGAAAATGTGCCTGAATACAAAGAAAAGTTTCCTGAGCGTGAGAGCTATGCAAAGGGGGAGACATCTGCCCAGGGAGACCAGGGGAGCCTCACTGATGGAGATTCTGAAAACCAACCGAAACAAACCTCTTAAGTACAAATAACGAGGAGTCCTTGTGGCACCTTCGAGACTAACAAATTTATTTGGGCTAACCCACGAAAGCTTAAGCCCAAATAAATTTGTTAGTCTCAAAGGTGCCGCAAGGACTCCTCTTTATTTTTGCTGATACAGACTAACACGGCTACCACTCTGAAACCCCTTAAGTACAGTGCTGTGGGAAACAAGCCTGCATTGCCAGGGAGATGGTCTGGATGACCCCGCGTTGGCAGGTCTCTATGGTACAAATGCACACATCAGGATATCTGACTGTAGGGCCTCTTCTTTGATAGAGGTCCAGGAATTGCTCTTTGTTCGAATTCACTACGCCACACACACTTGCAGTGGATCAGTTTTACTCTTCCCTCCCCACACTTGCAGGACTCTGGGTGGTGCCCTCTGAGTATCCCCAGTCTAAAGAATAACAGCTTTTAATGATAAAGAGAAGATTGATAAGGACAATCCTATCCCCACACAGTGCAGAGCCAATCCCTACCCTAGATGGTTGGTCTAATGCTTTGGCCAGTTTTAAAACCTTGATCCAGAAGAAGCATGTGCAGGCCCCAATGTTCAGGGGTGTTCGGTCTCAGGACATTTTCCCCAGGCAGCTCTGGTAGTTTTCATTAGGGCTGTCGTGGAAAATTAACCACTTGTTGTTTTAGGAATCAGAATTGCCTAAGGCTTTTTATATTATGCAAGCATATATTCCAGGAGAGTCAGCAAAGCCCCACGCAAGAGGGCAAGCTGCTCTGCTTTCCATACACTTCAACAGACTTATAGAGGGTTTTCAGTGGCATTTTCGAACAGTACACTTCCTCACGGGTACTTTTCCACAGACCCTACCCGTTGTGCCTTATAAGGACAATATCACACATATTGCATCAATAAGCAACTTTTCTGTTTAAGCAAGGTTTGAGGTTAAATCATAGGCCAAGTGTGGTTGACTGTAGGCCATGGGTTGTATATTGCAATATTGCGGTCAGGGGCTTAAAAAGTGGAACTGGCTGGATAGTCAGGGGCTTTTAGAAACGCCCCTGCTGTCATCGCGTCCCTTGGCCACCCTCTTGTATACCTATATGACCTTTTCTCATCCTTCCTTAGCACATACAGTTATTCTGCAATAGGGAGATTTAGGTCAAAGGGCCTTAGTAGTTTTTTTCTTCCACAGGGCACATAACATAACTTGTTTGAATCACTGTCCCAGCCCTGGGGGCCTTTGGTTTGAGTTCAGATGGGGCGGGGAGTTTCATGCCATGCACTGCAGTCTAACCAGGGCTGCCGGTTAACGGCATTAGTGTGAGTGCTGAATGGGTGTGGGGTTGAAGAAGCCCGTGACAGTGAGGATAAGAGTTACTCTTATCAAAGAGGTCGATGAGGCTTTTCTGAGGCTAACCCAGCCATACATTTACTACACACTGCATGCTAACACACCCACTATGAGCCAGGGCTGTAGTGAAAGGAATAACTCGCATTTATGTAGCATATGAATGACACATTAACATCAGCGCTGGGTGGGGAGCAGGATGGGCTACGTTAGAGAACACATGCCAAACGCTGCTTTGAAAGGCCAATGCCTTCACAGGATTTCTGAAATGGGCATTGGTGAGGCCAGGCGCGTACCAGCACGGGGACCAGGGCAGGCCTGGTGTGAGACTCCTTAGAACTCATCGAGTCGCTCCGCAAATACAGCTCAAACAAAGAGAAATGCATTTGAAAAGGAAACGAGAGCAAGTGGAAAGATAAGAAATGCTGCAAACATTCTGTGTAAAATACCCACTGCCAAACACCGTGAGGGAAGTCAGCACTACAGGGATGTGCAACCATCTCCATCACGCTGCCAAGTGAGGTGCCTGCAGCATCCATCTCTCCTCCTGGGATGTGGGAATCCCCACAGATGCAGGAACAGCGGCAGCTGGTTACTGTTCGAGGTCCCAGGGTCAGTGTTCAGGCAACAGGGGTGGTTGGTCTGTTGCTGAGTCTTGCAATGTGGCACACAACTCCATGGGCACACCAGAGCGAAAGGGAAGAATGCCAAGATGCCCGCTGATAGGAAGCAGCAGCAGACACACTACCAGGTAGCAGAAGTTGTGCAACATGACTAGGTAGGACCTTCACCCTCTCCCCAAGATATTTTCTGGGGCTCCAGGCCTGCACCGCCTGTTAATTTGCATGAGCTGTAGATAGCATCCTGGGGTGGAATAAGCTAACGCAAGTTTCAACTTTTTCACGTATTTAGCCTTGCACTGGCCTTTGGAGACAGGACAGTTTATTATCCCCATTTCATAGTGGAGGAAACTAAGGCACAATGAGAGGTGGCTTTCAGAGCTTGGGACAGAACCCAGCTCTCTTGGCTCCCAGTTCTGGGGCTGGGCCACCCACCATCCAGGCTGCCTTCTCCATGGCGCTCCTCATGCAGTGAATAAGTAGTGATTTCTTTTCATCCTCCTCATTCAGCGGGCAACCTTATTTACTGTACACCATTCAAACTCTGTACTGAATACAGCCTTATTAATTTCCTCCTGGGTGTTTCAATGGGGATCTCACTACAGCATCTGATTGTTTCATAAACATTAAGCCCAAAAGAGTCCACTAATTTTGGGTGTCCAATCTGAGACATCTACGCCTTGACTTTTCCAGGTTTTTATAGCACGTTATATGGTCAAAGCACAGCTACTGTGGATTTCACTTGCAGCTGTGAGCGCTCAGCCGTTCTGCAAATCAGACCCGAAGGTCTCACGCCAGACACCCAGCCCTGGTCTACACTACAACCTTCTGTCGATGTAACTGCATGCATCGCTCAGACTGACTGAGCTCCCAGTGCAGACAGCGCTGTGTTGACGGGAGGGCTACTCCCGTCGACATAGCTACCGCCTCGCAGGGAAGTAGAGAATCTACGCTGACAGGAGAAGCTCTCAGCGTCTTCACTAAACACGACGGCAGCACAACCGGGTCCCTGCAGCACTGTCAGTGTCGATGGAACCCACGCGCCCAATAGGGAGCTATCTCTTTAAGAGATCTCGGGGGGGGGGGGGGGCAGAATGAGTTGGGTCCGGGTCATTGTTGCTGGGCAGATGTACAATTAGCTCTCCACACCCAGAAGTTTCTGGACTTGGGTGTGGTAGTCTGGGGTCTGGGCAGCTGCTTTGCAGAAGGCCATGTGCCCTGTGTGACCCTGCGCAAGTCCCCTAATCTCTCTGCACCTCCATTCTCCACTTGTGCAATGGGGATAATAGCAATTCCCTATCTCACAGGAGTCTTGTGAGCATCATAGAATCATAGGCTTGGAAGGGACCGGGAGGGTCATCTATTCTCACTCCCGTCAAGATGCAGGACTTGCTGTGTCTAAACCATCCAAGGCAGATGGCTCCGGCCTCCTTTTGAAAACCTCCCTGGGCGTCTGCTCCATTGTCCTGCTGTTCTTACAGGTAAGAGTTTTTCCCTGAGATTTAATCTAAATCTGCTATGATGTAGTGTGAACCCATCACCTCTGGTCCTGCCCTGTGTGGCAAAAGAGAACAACTTTTCTCCATCTTTTTTATGGCAGCCTTTCAAGTAGCTGAAGACCCCTATCATATCCCCCTTAATCTCCTCTTTTCCATACTAATCATACCTAGTTCCTTCAGCCTTTGCTCATAGGGCTTTCATTCCTTCCTACTGATCATCTTTGTCACTCACCTCTGGATCCTTTCCAGTTTCTCTACATCCTTTCTGTACAGAAGTGACCAAAATTGGACACGTGGAAGATTGTGAGGTACTCAGATATGACATCAGTGAGGCCATATGCGTATCTAACCCCTTCCTCTTCAAGCTGCTGCAGCTGCAGTTCTACGAGAGAGCCTTTCAAAATGAAATGAAAGTGCCATTTC
This sequence comes from Natator depressus, assembly GCF_965152275.1. Taxonomy (NCBI): domain Eukaryota; kingdom Metazoa; phylum Chordata; order Testudines; family Cheloniidae; genus Natator; species Natator depressus. The sequence goes on from NC_134242.1 coordinate 2,952,719, forward strand.
AAATGGGGGAAGAGAGAAAAGGGCATTAAATGTGCTTAAAAGCTAAATAATTAACAAAAAGAATAGATAGGGCTGAAATAGTCAAAACTGAAAATATTTATAAATTCTATTGAAAAGTCACTTATCCAGTATTTAATCAATTATCTTTAAAAATTTCCCATTCGGGTTCCGCTCTATTCTAGAGCCATTCGATATCACAGGTACTAATGTTCTGATATGGCAGGGGTAGGGTGAGAGGGACGGAATTTACCCCTGAGCTTCAGAAATAATAGTGGGAGCTGCAGCTTTCACATGAGTTTACGGTCATTTTGTTCCCTTTAGAATTATGGGAGAAAGTGTGGCCTAGTAGTTAGACCGGAGAGCTGGGAGTCAGCACTCAGCTATCGACAGTCTGCTACCTTGGGAGGGTAACAATTTCCCTGTGATAACATCACCTCTGAACCAGCTACCAGCCCCCACGTTGTTCTGTTAAGGCAGTTTGTAAAAGTGGGAATGAGGCATAAATGATCAACTAACTAAAGCTCAGTGGTTATTTCCTCCTTGCTGTATTTGAATTCTAAGCAGAGTCACAGAATAATCTGGAGATTTTGGCAAGATCTGTGTAGAACTTTCCCCAGCCTGTGGGATTTTCTCAGGAATTTTAGCCAGGATTTCCAGCATTTCTGCCCCTCTTTTAACATGATACAATAAGGCACCAGTGGTGTAAATGGGCCCAGCCCCACCAAAGCTAGTGGGGGTTTCACCTGCTTTCATTAGCCCTGAGAGACCAATTCAAAAATATTAGGAACGTAGGCGCGGGAACTAGGGGTGCAGCATCACTCCCAAGTTTTAAGCAGGGCTCTGCTCCTGCCCGCACATGGGCACCTGGCCCTGCCCCCAGGGCTCCACTAGTGGTCCTGGGCCCACCACCAGCTCTGGCCCCAGCCTTGGCCCCCTTACCCCAGTCCGGGTCCCCCCCCAAGACACGGCTCTGCGCCTGGCCCCAGCTGGGTGGGGGGCACGAACAGGGGTAGAGGGGGCTGGCTTTCAGCACCCCACTATTAAAAGTGCGCCAGCGCCACTGTTTAGGAAGGTTGTTCATGCCAATGTATGCTGTAGCATTGCATGGTCATATGACAGACCTGGGTGCTATTCATTAGCCCAGGTCTCAGAAACTGCGAACACTCCATAGGAAACCCGATCAGACCTGGCTTCACTGCAGTGCCTTTGCCTTACGAATACCAGAGACAGAGAGCAGCATCTTCTGCACTCCGAGACAGGATAGCCTTTGCAGCAGAGCATGGATCCTTTGACAATCTCTCCTGTTATTATGTGTCTACTTCATTGCCCCTTGAGAGTTATTTTCGATAAATGCCTTTGCATTGATGTAGCAGCCGGAGACTATTATCCTGTGACAATGGTCTGTTTTCATTGACATTATCTCGGAATGATTCGAATTTGATGTGGCTCAGATGAGTTCCACTTAGAGGAGCGTGGATGGTACGCTCAGGAGAACAGCAGCAGCTACCAGCAAAGTACTTTTTATATCAAGTCAAGTAATGTAATCATATTCGCGTATAATATAATTTGGGTATTAGAACTGTATGAATGGCTGCCTCTCCCCCAGACTATCAGGAGCTGAAAGTCATGTCATGTCTCTTTGGAATAATAATTTCCCCTAGATTTTGAAGAAGGTCTAAGATTTTATCTAAGGCCTTGATTTAATTATGATTTGGGCAGTCTTAAAATACCTATTCCTCAAACAGGCCCCTCAGGGATAAACTATTTGAACAGATCACCAAGCATTAAAACAGATCACCCTATGGCTGACGTGGGATGTCAGTTTTCAGAGCGGGTTTGTACGGCTCACTTCATTACTTGCTGCTGCTCCTATTGGGAGCTCCTGTACAATAAAGGATCTTTTAAAAACGAGACTCTTTTGGAAAGCAGCGATAATGCTCTTCTCCTCTTTGGAAGTGCACACCGCTTCTCAGCAGTCGTTTATCACACAAAAAGTCCATTAAATAATTCATTGCAAATAATTTAGTGGCCAAACTGTGCCTTTTTTCCAGTCACAAATTGTCTGTGGGCAGATGACGATTTTCTCAAATTTGCTATTTGCATGTATTTGCTGAATACTGTCCGCGATTAATGATTGCTTGGGGGGCTTGTTAGTGAGCAGGCTGTTGCAAAGATTTGATATTTGAAATCTGAACTTTGAGCTGATTTGATGGGAAACAAAAGTTGGAGATGTTTCTGTGCTTGATTGGATGAACGTAGTAATGAGAATCAGGTTTTTGAGTCTAATACTTGTGATTAAAAGCCTGAAAGTGTCTTTATGCAAATATTCACTTAAAATTAATTGTTGTAGTCAATGTACAGGTAAGTAACCTCATTTATTGCTATTCCAGAAGCACCTAGAAGCCACAACCATGATTGGGCCAGGCACTGCATAGACACATTGTGAAACAGTCCCTTCCCCAAAGAGCTTATAGTCTAAATAGATGAAGGGTGAGAGGGGAACAGACACAGCGAGATGGAAGTGACTTCCCAAGGTCACACAGCCAGTCAGTGGAGGAGCTAGGAATAGACCCCAGGCATTCGACGCCCAGTTCAGTGATCTATCCAGTAGCCCAGCTGCTAGATTGCAAGAGCGTCAGAGCAGACAAGAGGAATTTGAAGACTGAACTCAACCACCTGTGCACATTTGTGTAAACTTTCCAAAGGGTGTCTTAGAATGTGTTTGTTCATCCAGCTCCGATCCACGTGTACGGTTGCAAAACTTGAAATTAAATCTCTCTGTGGGCTAAACCCGGCTCATATTTGCATGATAAAGTGGAGACGTGAAGAGATGTTAATTGGGACATGGTGGAGTTATGGGGTGGGAATTAATTCAGTGTAATTATTATTGTTATCCCTTGTGACCCAAGTGGGTAGTCAATATTCAGGGTTTTGTAAGTTGTCTCCATGAGGAGAAACTGATGATGGAGTCTGGTACTTCTTCAGTGCAATCCTGTTTACTTACAAAGTCCTGTTCCCTTGAACACAGTAGGAATCAAACAGCAGGAGACAGTTTCTTTACTCATTAGTTCCAAGCCTCTTTCAGCCATCAATCTAAAAAGCTGTCTCTCTAGGCTTTTTTTCTCAGGGCTTTGCTCCTGGTGCTTGTTCTGGCTGTCTCCTTGGCTTGCTTCTGCTTTGCTCTCTAAACACACACAGATCCACCAAACAATTCCTAAACCCCGACATTTGTAGTCAGCCCACAGTAAAACCCCTCTGCCCACGTTGCTCAACTGCATGATCTGAGTTGCATGGGGCCTGTGGTTTGGGTGGTGGCTCCCATTGTTTCAGCCATCTTGTTCCAAAAAGGAGCATCATTGTATTCTGAATGAAGGGTGACCGTTCTGTCCACCAGCTTCAATGAGTTTTCACCCTCCCCAATTCTATTAGATTTGAATATTTATATTATGGTCATGCCCAGGGGCCAGGATAAGGCCCCCTTTGCGTTAGGTGCTGTATAAGTGGGGCCAAAATAGAGAAGTGACTTGTGAAAGGTAGAAGAAGAATATAATCAAATCAATAATTTGTATCTAGATTTGCAATTTCCCCCTCAGATAATCATATATATATAGTAAATGCCAGCTTTCCCCTTTTGCCCCTCAAGCCATGATTAAGTGGCTGATTTCTTCCTGGCATCAATGCAGAGGGGAGGAGAGATTTGAAAGAGGAAATCTCATGCCAAGTTCCCCACGCCGCAACGGAATACTGACAAATATATGGCTGGATTCAGTGGCTTACCTATGTGTGAGTATCGTTAAAATAGGCATTAGAATTATAAGAATGTGTTTAGACTTTATGGAATGCTTGTAGTTGCTACCTGCATTAATCTCATTTATAATATCTGTATCCCATAGCATCAGGTAATATTTGAGCAATTGTATTGTCAGTCTCGGTAACCATGTAAATCACCAGACAGGAGAGAGACATTAACTAGTGCAAAATGCTGGTCCCCAACAGGAGTTACGTCCTGCCTGACAAGGCAGACCCATCGACGTGAGAAGGACTAGAGTGGGACGTAAAAGAGGATAAAAGACTTAGTTGTTTACTCTCCTGCCCCACCATGAAGATGAGTCTTGCAAGCGAATTCTTCCCATTGGCTGAGTTTGCAGCCCAAACAGAAGGGAGGAAGGGAATAAAACACCCCTAACAAAGAGGAACTGTATCTTTATGCTGTTTGGACTTGGGAGGGGTGGGGACAGGGCAAGGATTACTAGGTTTAAGTAGAAGATCCCCAGAGCTTAGATTGAATTAGTCCTAAAGGACATATAGAGCTTGCTTATTGTCACATTGTACCTCAAAGTAGCACCCTGGACCCCCATATTCACCCGTGTCATATGATTATGAGATGTTTTGTACAATGCATGCCTTGTGCAGTATCATATAGCATGTCTTGATCTGTTGAACCTTAATATCCTGTTGGATTGTATGTGCTATCACTGTATATGAAAAAAGAAAAGGAGGACTTGCGGCACCTTAGAGACTAACCAATTTATTTGAGCATGAGCTTTCGTGAGCTACAGCTCACTTCATCGGATGCATTCAGTGGAAAATACAGTGGGGAGATTTATATACATAGAGAACATGAAACAGTGGGTGTTCCCATACACACTGTGACGAGAGTGATCAGGTAAGGTGAGCTATTACCAGCAGGAGAGCGGGGGGGTGGGGGAGGGAACCTTTTGTAGTGATAATCAAGGTGGGCCATTTCCAGCAGTTGACAAGAACGTGTGACGAACAGCGGGGGGCGGGGGGGGAGGGAGGAATAAACATGGGGAAATTTGCAAACTGGATACAATTAACTTAGGCTTGAATAAAGACTGGGAGTGGATGGGTCATTACACAAAGTAAAACTATTTCCCCATGTTTATCCCCCTCCCCCCCCCGCTGTTCCTCACATGTTCTTGTCAACTGCTGGAAATGGCCCACCTGGATTATCATTACAAAAGGTTCCCCCTGGCCCCGCTCTCCTGCTGGTAATAGCTCACCTTACCTGATCACTCTCGTTAAAGTCTGTATGGTAACACCCATTGTTTCATATTCTCTGCGTATATAAAATCTCCCCACTGTATTTTCCACTGAACGTATCCGATGAAGTGAGCTGTAGCTCACGAAAGCTTATGCTCAAATAAATTGGTTAGTCTCTAAGGTGCCACAAGTCCTCCTGTTCTTTTTGCGGATACAGACTAACATGGCTGCTACTCTGGAAACTGTATATGAAGTATTGCTATACGTGCTACTGAAATGCGTTGTGAGGCTGGGACACATCCAGAGCCCGTCTTTCAGGAGAGACAAAGGAGCAGCCATCAAAGGCCAGACAGGCATTAATGGCTCATCAAAAAGAATCCACCCTCCCAATGACTCCTCGGAGAAGTCACATACGCAATGAGGGTGGCCTAACCCACGTCACAACAAGGATCTTTCTACCAGCTGGAAGAAGGTATAAAAGAGGGACAGCGTCATCATCATCTGGCCTCTCTCGTCCCTCATCTCAACACCTGGAAGATCATCAGGAAGACAAAGACTTGGAACTAGGGTGCTTAGTCCCAGGCTGGAGGGGAGTCCAGCCTGTGTATGGAGGAACTGTGAGCTGCCTGTAGCATCCTGTAGGGTGAGAGACTGCTTGAGTCACATCTTGCTTAGCCTGTTAAAGTTAGAATTTAGGCTGCGTTTCTATTTTTATTTCTCAGGTAACCAACTTTGAGCTGTATGCCTGCTACTTACAATCACTTAAAATCGATCTTTCTGTTTTATATTTTACCTAAAACAGTGTGGTTTTGGTTGAAGTGCTTGGGAAATCTCAGCTCAGATTACAACGTCTGGTGCATGTCCACTTTCCTATGAAGAAGTGGCAAACTTATTTATGAGTTTGCACTGTTCAAGGGAACCTTGAGCAGTGTAAGATGGAATATTTCTGGGGTGCAAGGCTGGGAGCTGGGGTGACTGGCTGGTGCCTCTCTCTCTGTATGATTCTTGAGTGGCTCACGGAGTATCCATGCAATTTAGCTGGGTGTATGGCTTCACATGCTGATGACTGAGTGATGACAACACCTGGAGGAGGTTTGCTGCTTGTCACTGGCACAGCTTCGTGAGATACACCCCAAGTTGGAGAGTTAGGGGGGCACAGCAGTTCCACAGATCCAGGTTGTACTCTGGGAATCCAGTCACACTTATTATAGAAGCTTCTATTACCTTTTGAAATATAAGATTGTAGCCCATCTGTGTACCTTGCATCCGACGAAGTGGGTATTCACCCACGAAAGCTTATGCGCCGATACGTCTGTTAGTCTATAAGGTGCCACAGGACTCTTTGCCACTGTTTTAACCTTGTAAATAACTCTTATTTCCTTTTCCTATTAATAACTCTGTGTCACGGAGATTGGGGGAGTCAGGGCCCTGCACCCCCACTTCCTGCGATTCACTGTGACTCTCAGCCAGCCAGTAGAACAGAAGGTTTATTAGAGGCAACAGGAACCCAGTCCAGACCAGAGCTTGTGGGCATAAACAGGACCCCTTAGTCAGGTCCTTCTGGGGGGCAGGGAGATTAGTCCCCAGCTCTAGGGGGCTCCCTCCTCTTCCCCAGCCCACTCCAAAAACGAAACTCCCTCCAGCCGACTCACCGAGCCTCCCCGCAGCTCTTCCTCCAGCCTTTGTCCAGTTTCCCGGGCAGAAGGTGTCAGCTGGACCCAACCCCCCTCCTGGCTCAGGTGACAGGCTCAGGTATTGTCCCAACCAGTGAAGCCACCCCCTGCTATCCCATCACCAATGCAGACGGTCCCCGTAAAACTCCCCTGCAACATCCCCAGGTCAATCAGTCCCCGCTCCCCACTCCATCACACGCTGTATACAGGTTATTATAGGATTGCCTAAAAGCATTGTCTTTGGTGTGAGATCTAAAGTGCAATTGAACTGGGGTAAGTGACTGGTCCTTTGGGACTGGGAGTAACCTGAATATTGTTGTGATCCTTGACGGAAGGGACCATCTATCACAAAGGCAGGCTCACCTTGGTGGCGAGATAGATCGACCTGTCTGTGACTCCACATGAAGGCTGTTATTGTGCCGGAGGAGTTTACACTTGAGAATTGGTTGGTGAAATTGAAGTATAGAACTCAGAGCCAATTTGGGCTTTGTGCCCTGGTTCTTAACAGTCTGTCATGAAGTTGGTATTCACAATCTTGAGCCACTGCAGGACAGCTTGCCTCCCAGTATCCCTGTTTTGAAAACTAAAATGAATGAATAAGATCCACTGAAATAGACACCAGAGGAATATCTTTAAACCTGCAGTAGTTAGCAAACTTCACTTCCCCAGTGCCTCGCTTAGGGCTGCTTCTAATTGTGATTTAAAGAAGGGTAATATTTTTATTCCGCTGGAAAGTATTTGAGGCACTTGCTCACTGATCTGATGGCAGAACGGAATGGTAATGATAAGCTGGCAGTATATTAGCTAAAGTGAGGCCTGGTGACACTGAAGACTGCAATGCTAGCAAGCTTTGTTATGCAAAAAAGGAAACACATTACGGACTCCTTTCCTTTCTAGTGCACTTAAACAATTAAAAAACTGGCTACTTCCAAACAGAAAATATTATTCTCTGAAGAACAGAAGAGTAGTGGAAAAATTCAGAGCAGGTGAGAGGAATGTGAAACCCGGACACAAAAAGGAAAACAGCAAGGAGCGTATCAGTCTTCTCTTCCATAGCAGGGCGTCTCTGCTGCCGTTCTAAGGAAGCAGCTGTGTCGTCATTGATCAGTGTCTCAGCTGAGAATGTTTTATGCAACAGGAGCTGCTCACATTGAACATCTGTTGATGGGCTCACATTCATAAAACCATCACTTACCTGGGTCTGGCAAGGAAGGGAAAACAGAAATGGGCAGTGAGCCCCTCGCTTACCTGGCTTGTCAAAGCAGATACTCCAGGCACCTCAGGTTTGGAACGAGGTAAGAGTTTGAACTGCGGCACGAATGAAACTGTCACGAGAACGTGTCTTTCCACTGATGTTAGGTGTATTGAGCTACAATAACTAAACCCTACCGCAGGAACTCAAAGGGATATAAAGGGCACTGCGTACGTGCTTTTAGGATATGAAAATCAGCTAAATCATAGGCTTAGAGTGGAAATTTTCTTTTTAGATCTGCAATTCAATTTAAAGAAAAGTCTCTAGATAACAAGTTATTAGTGTTGGTGTCCTGGCCAGATTTGAGTTTGGGCAAATTGCATATTGCCTATTTCTCATGCAAACTAGATTCTGGGTAAAATTCTCAACTGCACCATTCATGTTCAAGGACACAGCAAGGTAACAAGATCCAGTGGTGGAGATGGAAGTTAGAAAAATTCAAACTTAAAGTAAGGTGCCAATAGTGAATAGTTAGGATAATTAAGTATTGGGACCGATTATCCAGGGAAGAAGTATGATCTCCATCTTCTGGAGTCCTTAAATCTTTCTAAAAGATATACTCTAGCTCAAACAGAAGATACCTGCCTGATGTCAAAATCACTGAGTGAAATTCCTTGGCCTATATTATGCAGGAGGTCAGACCAGATCAGTGGTTCTCAAATGAATTTTGCAAACTTAGGGTGGCTGCAGTTCTGACAGTTGAAATGTTATACTAGTGACAGTCTAGTCACGTGGTTATCTGGAAGTGTCATGTAAATAAAACCATGAAGTGTTCCAATATAAAGAATAACACATACTATTAACTATGCACAAAAGTACCAATAAAGCAGCACTCCTACACTGCTGTGAAATGCCACTGGGCACACCTTGGCTTGACCTGCTTTTGCAGGAAGTAGACCCGGTGGCTGTGGCTGGGAGCTGAGAGAAGGGGCTCCCTAGCCCCAAAAGTTGTGGTGATCACACATGAAGTCCTTGGTAGCCTCAGGCAGCCACCATGGCCACGCTTGAGAATCACTGGACTAGATCATCTCAATGGTCCCTTCTGGTCTTGAGATCTATGGGGCAGATCCTCAACTGGTGAAAATTGTCACAGCTCCATGGAATCTATGAAATGGAGACACAACATTATATGCAGGTGACACACTAGAGGCATCATGGCCAACACAATTTCTGCCTCACCTTTGCTTCATGTATCTTTTGAAAAGGAGAAGTGATGGACAAAAACCTGGTAGGACCTTGTATGAGAGATGCCAAAGAGCATACTAACCCAGTACTGCCCTCTGGGAGCTCTCAGAAATGAAGGAAGTGCCCTTTCTAGGTACTGATTACCTGCCAGAGTTCAAAGGTGGGTCAACAATACCCATGGTCAACTATCAAAGACGGCAGAGAGATACAACAATATCAAGACGCATTCTTGATCTTCCACCATTGCTGTGGGTTCAGCTAACAGAACCAATGTTGTCTCCACTGTGTACCCTGGTCTGAAACTGTACCGACTGAAGCCAGAGAACTCTGGGGACACCAACACCTGGATTCTCCACTACATTGCACCTTGGGCAGTCATTTTTACTTGTGCAAAGTTGGCATAAAATACCACCATTCTGACCTAGTGTAAAGTTTGCACCAGATGGCAAAGTGGAGCTGGGGGACAGCCATTCTTAGTTGGGGTGTATGGGGATGCCTTCAGTCTAGGGGGCAAACAAGCCCCAACAGAAGAATACAAAACAAACCCGCTGAGCTTCCTTTCCCTTCCCAGGGAGAATGGGGAGTCAAAGTCATTTCAGCAGCATCATTTGCATATTTATAGGCACCATTTGCAATGACTGATATTACTCCACCTTGATCAGAAACTTTAAAAAAAGAAAAACAAATCTCTTACTGCTCTGCAAGACATGGACGGCAAGCCTTCCAACGGCTCAGGACATCCTTAACTCCCAGCAAAATTTCACTTACGCTCCAGATTAATGAAGGGCTTATAAATGTTTTACATCCAATGGCCATTCTGCCCTGCTGGAAAGCATCTGTAATATTTATTTACTTACATAAGATTGGCTCCTCTGGGCACTGGGCCCAAAATCAACAATCATCTTCTATGGAGAAGGTGGCTTTGAACCAAGCCATCTTGAGGAAGCATTTTTCTCAGCCCCATGTACAGCTGCGTATCAGCCAAAGCACCCAGCTACAAACAAAAACACCAGTATGAATTGCAAAAGCCACTCCAGCACGTCGGAAGCCAGGTTTGGCAGAAAAATAGATACAAAGACATCTTTTGTGCTGCTGTCTTTTGGGCTCTTTAGTGAAAAGTGAAGTTTGCTGGGTAATTTCAAGCCATGTAACATACTCCTGAATAGCTATAGATAATACTGACAAGTCAAATTAAATGAGCTAGCTAATATTAGCAACAAAGGCATTCATGGCTGTGTTTGTTATTACTTGAGACATCTGGGCTGAATATCTGATCCATTTCCAAATTGTATGAATGCATAACAGATTCTTTTTTAAACTCTTCTATTCTGTTTCAGTTCTTATTAAAGCTATTTCAGAAAAATGCATTTTTATTTTCCATGAAAAATTTAAACGAAAATGTTTGTTTTCTCATTTTAGTCAATGTTATTTGCAGAATTTTTCTTTTCTTTTTTTCCTTCAAAAATAAATGTGTTTTTTTTAAATTTTTCAGTTTTCAAAAATCAAAATAAATTCAGGTTTTGGTTGTCAGAAAACCTGGAAAACTTTTATTTATGTGCGTTTTTAGTTTTTCAAAAACAAAAGCCTGGATTTTTGAGAAAAATGGACATTTGCTCATAAAAATTTCCATTTGGCCCTCAAAGCCATTCCCCCTCAAAAAACAGTTCTGATGAAGATTTTGTAACCAACCCCCATTCTTATACTACACTCACCACCATGATCTCTAGGGTCTTGGAGTCAGACAGTGTTACTGGGACTTGAAGGACCTGATCCTGCTAGGTGCCGAGCACCTCCTCAGAGGAGCTAAGCATCCTGAGCCAGACTGCTCACATGAATAAGGCTAGCACAATCGGGCCGGTGGGCTGTATGTGCAAGGACAAAGGGCAGTTGAGGTGACGAGCGGACTGGAAGTTAGGGAGCTCAGAGACTACCACAGACCATCGTCAATGGGTCGCAGTGCACCAGACAGCTAATGGATGCTGCTGAAATTGCTGAGCATAGATGATGAGCACCAGCTCCCACACCAGACACCATGCCACCAACCTGTGAGAGCTCCCACACCAGACAGCCCGCCCTCGACTGACACAGGAGGGGCAGGGGTTAGCCCATGTTTTTGGTCAATAAATAAACATGAATGGAAGACACCCAGAGGGCAGAGGAAGGAGGTGCCATTTTCTCAGGGCCCCTTTGCTGAGTGCAATCAAACTTGCAAAGGATCCCCCCACACCTAGACTCATAAGCTTTAAGGCCAGAAGGGACCATTGTGATCATGTAGTCGAACCTGCACATTGCAAGCCACAGAACCTCACCCACCTACTCCTGCAAATTGCAATAGACCCATAACCTCTGGCTGAGTTACTGAAGTCCTCCAATCATGGTTCCAGTTAGAGAATCTATCATTTATTCTAGTTCAGATCAGCAAGTGACCCATGCTCCATGCTGCAGAAGAAGGCAAGAAACCTGACCTGGGGGGAAATTCCTTCCCGACCCCAAATATGGTGCTCGGTTAGACCCTGAGCATGTGGGTGACCCCCACCAGCCTAGGGAAGAATTTGCTGTAGTCAGTCGGAGCCCTGCTGAGAGGCAGGGCAGGGGGGATGGGCTGTTAGCCAGCTATCCATGGAATCCCCCTGCCCTGCTGAGTGGCAGCAATCGACAGTGGCACCCGGAAGGAGGCTGGATGTTACACACTGAGCTCTGGAGTGAGGATGGATACAAAACGACACGGAATCACTGTGACATGCTTTAAATTACCTCTTCTCTCAAGGACACTGGGCTGTGCTCAGAGGTCAGACAAGCAACATCTGCCTGCTCTAACCACACGGCATCTCCTAAGCCGGATGAGGCTGGAAAGTCTGGTAGCTGGAGGATCAAAGGGAGGGGCGGGGTGGGAGAATGCTTGCTGGGATTTGACAGGTGCAAAATGGATTTTCTTCTTCGTTTAGCCTGTTTTCCGGCTCTTTCCCCTCCCCCTGATTATTTAACTTAAAAGCAGCAGAGACCCCAGCAGCACAAATCCTTCGACTTCGGAGGAGGCGCGAGATGGTGGCTGCTCATTTATTGCCAGGGAAAGACATGAGTGAAGGAGGGAAGCCCCTAGGATGCTAACGGGCGTGGAGAGGCGGCTCCATGGGGGAACCGCAGCTCACTGTGGGCTCTGCGTCCGTGTGAAAGGTCCTTGAAGCGGTTTGATACTCAACACACCACAGCCACTAACTCCAGAGGCCGATTTATCGCCATTTGCCCCAGCCCAGGGTAACGGGGAGAGCGCAACTGCACTATACTAGGAAGCAATTGGGACTGAGATGCCAAATTCCCCCTTCCTTGCACAGGGGGGTTACTTCACCTCTCTTTGGGGTGCAGGTCATTTCCATGTGCGCCCAGACCAGGCTCCTCCTACTCTCCCTGCCCCTTACTCTCTGGAGAGGGCATTACATGAGCAGCCCCTGCTCTCCCCAAGAGGCAGTGACCACCATCTGAGCAGCGCTTACTCCTCGGGGCAGTGTCCCTGCCCAGGCTGGTAATGGCTAGCAGGGGCGGCCTAGCTCAAAATTATTGGCAGAGCAGATGCTTTCTTGGTTCCTGAGCCAGTACCTGCCCCAGCTGCTCAGTGTCCCATATCCAGCTCGTTCCGGGTTAGCTCCTCGCCCCTTTCCCTGGTTGGTTTTGTGGGTTTAAATGCTGAGGAAGCTTCATCAAATACTGTACCTCCACCGCCTAACCAATCACTTGCTCCACAAGGCACACTTTGGCCCAGAGCCGGGGCTGTGAGCGAGCTGGGCATGGGGCAGCTATGGGGGGCTGTGTGCAGAGGGAGCTTAAACTATCTTTAAGCACCTCCCCCGCCCTCATTACGGGTCTGTAGGGCCACCCGGCTGACTCTTAGCACCTTCCCAGGCTGCTCTACTTCACATCCAACTGCCTCTAAGGCCCAGGGGAAGAGAGGAAGGATGGCCCAATGGTTAGGGAACTAGCTGTGGCCAGGTCTACACTAAAAAGGTAGGTTAACCCAGCTGAAAAATCCACCCCCTGAGTGATGTAGTTAAGCTAACCTAAGCCCCGGTATAGACAGCGCTAGGTCAACAGAAGAATTCTTCCCCTCTCGGGGCGCTGGGTTAAGTACCGCGATGGGAGAACCCCTCCTGTTGCTGCGGTGAGTCTCTACGCCGAAGCACTGCCCCACTGTAGTGACTTAAGTGTAGACATAGTCTAAGACACGAGAGGCCTGGCTTTATGTCCTGGCTCTACTGCCGACTGCCCATGGGGTCTTGGACAAGTCACGTAATCTCCCAGCGCCCCTCTGTACAATGGTGATAAGAGCATTGCCCCAGGGGCTGTTGTGAGGAGAAAGGGATTAAGGATTATGAGTCTCAGATACCACAGTGATGCGGGGGGGGGGATGTAAGTACCACAAAATAGGGGGCATCTCAGTATTTGGAGCTTGGTGGGGTGTAGATGTTCCCTGTTGTGCCCTCCTTTGTCTATCCACATCCCCTATGACAGGGACTGGGGGGGTGAGGGGCAGGGGGTCCTGTGCCAATAGGGAGTCCTACGGGTGTACTTGTACATCCTCCATGTGTCACCCTGCACGTGTTAGACCTTGCAAACTGCTTGATCTAGAGTGTAGACTAGAGGCTTCCTGGTGGGGTGACTCTTCCCCCGGTGGCTTCAGCAGCACTAACAGAGCCATCCTTGATTCATAGATTTTAAAGCCAGAAGGCGCCTTTGTGATCATCTAGTCTGGCTGTCTGCATCACATGTCACAGGCCATAGGATTTCCCTCAATTGATTCCTGCTGCAAGTCCCATAGCAGGGCTCAAACCAGAGCAGACCTTTTCGAAAAACATCCAATCTGTATTTTAAAACCGCCAGTGATGGAGAATGCAGTAATCCTTCTCTAACTTCTAAAGTTACCTGAATGGGAGACATCAGGCTTGTGGTGCTGCGAGCTCTGCTGGCTTCAGCAGCTTCTTTGTCAAATGCACCTTGGAAAAGTGTTTGGGGTGGGGGAGGGAAACCAGGGTGGAGAAGTTTGAGTTTGCATTCATGAAAGTGTCGGCTTCAAACATTTCAAACTGCCAGCTCTCAAACTTCTGCCTTCGTTTAAAACTGTCAGCGTGGTCTCGCTTCCTAAGCTCTCGGTGAAATATGCAAAGTGGGCTGAGTTTGAAGTTTCTGTCTTCAGCCAATTTTTTTAATTACAGGAGAACAAGATTTTTGATCGGAACACCTGGGACGAGTGGAAGTTGGAACTCAGCTTTAACAGAGAGGCAGTAGCCGCAAAGACTATAAATGAGAAACCCCTTTCTTCTCTTTGCATTGTGAATTCGTTTTATTGTGAACAAAAATCGCTGATTAAAAATTCTAAAACCAATACTCGTTTCCCTTTCTCCCTTTGCACTGGCTCCTCCATGGTAGCTCTGTTACTGCAGTCTGCCTGGAATAAACTTGGAAGCTCCAACTCCCTTAGTGTATGAAAACCTTAACCTCTGTTGTCAATGTTTATCAATGCTGCAGGGCAGCTCCATTCTTCACACGCTATGTCAGATCCCTGGAGAGATTAGTTTAATCTAGTGCAGATTTTACCAGCTATCCAAATTAGTCTTTAGCAGACATGCTGCACACTGCTTATTAGCCGTACAGACACGCACACGCTCCTGTGTGTCCCCGTTCACACCGACGGTGTCAATTTCAATCTCTCCTCGTTAGGGACAGGAAGAATCGATTTGGAGGAAGTTTCTGGAGTTTTGGGTGCATATCCGCTCTGTGTACACACAAGCTTTCCATCATCATTGCCTTACATAAAAAATGTGGTTCGTTGTGGTTGTGCTGGAGCCCCTTTTGCGTTTGATTTTGTAAATATTCTAGCCAATGACCTGAATGGCAGGATTGTTCAGGAAAATGCCACATTCCAGTGAAGGTTAGAAAATCTTACTGTTTCTATAGCACCTGTCACTGCTGCTGTCGGAGGGTGCGCTCACCACTGCTGCGCCCCCGTATGGCTGGGCCTGGCATTGCAGCTCTTTCCTGTCTGGCGCCCCCTGCAGATAGTGGCTCCGGTCTTGCGGTGGTCTACCTCTTCTTGCGACTCAGCCTCTGGCCAGGTCATAGTTTAGTCCCATCGTGTCCAGCATAACGAAAGTACAACTAAAGTCCCAAAATGTCCCAACACAAAAGATCCTTCTGCCTCCTCTTGGGCTATTCCTCAGCCTGTCCTTGCGGCTCAGCCGTCTGCCCCACGGTGGCCTCAACAGTCCTTGCGGCAGGCTTGCAAGCCCCTTCCTCAGCATTGGTAGCCCAGTTCCCCCCAGCTGGACCTAATCAAGCCTGACACCCCTCCAGGTGCAGCAAGGTGGGCTCACTGAGCTCTCAGATGCCTGTTAGCCCTTTGTTCACCTGTGTGGGCTAGAGACCCCTTCACAGCTATCTATTTCACAGAACGTGAATTTTGAGTTTGAAAACATGAGTAACACACAAGCAAACCTGATTCATCAAATCAGGGAACACAAACAATATCATGTGACCTACCTGCCCGATCTAAACTAACCAAGCCAGCTTGACTTTCAAACATAAGATTCTCACTATTAATTGTTCATGAATAAACTACAGACTAAGAATTCCTGGTGGAGCTTGTTCAACAATGAATTGTGGGTAGCAAATACTTTAGCAAATATCCTGAGCTGTTGTTCATAGCTAAGTCACAGGCTGAACAAGAGACTAAATGTGTTGGTTAAATTACCCGCTATGAATTATTTCCATGGTTCTGGTGCTTTTCCACAAGAAGGGCTCATTGATTATAATAAATATTTTAAATATTACATAGCTTGGCAATGTGAGAGACTATGAAGCACCTACTCACTAATGCAGAGAATCAGTCCCTGCGTTAGAGATTGCAATGCCCTCCCTCACAAGAGCCAAGTTCTGTTTCCAAGCCCTTGTTAGCACCTATGAAGTAAATTTTAAATGATTTAGAAGAAAGCCAGATTTTGCAAGCATTTGCAGCTGACTACATGGGGGTAGGTGGGGGTTATTACACGGGATGTGTGTTGCAGTCAAATCTGGCTAACGTTTTGGTAGAAAGTAAATAGTTCTAGTGGAGAACCAACTACATTATAGTTCAAAAGATGACATGTGGTTCACCTCTTAGGCCAATGCTGGATCGTTCCCTAGGGTATCATTTTATTGCCTCATTCCATTTTGCTTTAAATGTCCCATAGGATAGAGTCCATACAGTATACAAAATCCAAAGTCTCCACCTTCCTGGGGTTGGCTTTATTATAACAACAGTCAGCTCAAACCTTCTCTCCATGCTTGGTGCCTCCTCGAGTTCCTCTTTTGGGACTGATCTGCCCACACCCAAGATCCTCTCTCCTCTAGTGAGTCACTTCTACCTCCATTATATCCAGGTGGGCTAAAAATTCACCTGCTTCAGTGAGTCAGCAGAGTTCACTTTACCCTTTCCCAGTGGGATCAACATCTGCTAAGAGGGTGGAATGTTTCAGGCAAACACAGCCAGCCTGAAACAGGCTTCCACCATTTCCCTGTTTAAGTTAATGCTATAAAACATATAGATTCCACCCACCCCCTCTGCTGTTATATTTCTCCAGCAAGAAGAGGAGTATGGGGGATTTTTAAGCATCTCAGAGACTTCTTTGGTAATTGCTTCTTAATTACATCGCTGCATTTCTCCTTGGCTGCATCCGATTCAAATCTGTATTCCGACCACCTGCCCCCACCTCCCGATGGCAGCTACTCAAATCAGCTGTTCCTTCAGTTCTCATTCCTATTAGGTTAACAATCTATGCGTCGTATCTTTGACAAAAAGCTTTTGATCTACAGCTTTTGTTTTAATGACTGAACAGAATATGCTGTCACTCCTCCGAGCGCTCTCCTAAGTGGGGATAATGCTCTCAACTTCTTTTTTAAGTGAAGTATTTTTCCACCAACGGTCCTCGGTGTCCCAGCACTCCCAATCTCATTATCTTTCAGTGGCTGTGACGGCAAACAAGGCATGGAGGCTGGAATGATACAGGCTGTAATGTAAAAGAGACAGTAACTAGCCCATGACAGAAGCAGACATGAAAAACAGGATTGAAAAATAACCAGAGGAAGTTCCTGTCAGGTGCTTTGGGGCAGATAAAGAAAAATACACCAAGTGTATTCAGTCCAGACTCTGCATCCTTTTGCATTTCTGTTTAGACAGTACAAGGAATGCCTTCATTATAGGACTCCCTGTATTTGTTGTAACAATTACTAGAGCTGCATAAGCATCTTGTCTGCCGTCTGGTGGCTGGACACGAAGGAGCACATTCAATAATTGACATGTTTTCCCATCTGGTAGCTGGGCTTTCCATATGCTTCCCACAGC
This sequence comes from Natator depressus, assembly GCF_965152275.1. Taxonomy (NCBI): domain Eukaryota; kingdom Metazoa; phylum Chordata; order Testudines; family Cheloniidae; genus Natator; species Natator depressus. The sequence goes on from NC_134242.1 coordinate 2,970,201, forward strand.
CACGGGTCAAACCAGGACCATAATGATCACAAATCTGTGTGTTGTGTCTTCCTTTAGTGAGTCATCCATGAGAAGATAACAGCCTGCCACTGCTGCCAGCTAATGGAGTTACTCCTTTAACTCAAGTAGCAGAGGTCTGTGCTGTCAGGGTGAAGTCAGGGATGCAAACTTTGCTGATGACCTGTGGTGGAGGGAGGGGATGTTGTTAGAAGAGGTTTCTAAAATAGGAAGCTGACTGAAGGGATAAGATCAGTTGGAACATCATGGGGAGGAGGGCTGGGGGGAGGGAAGGAAGTGGTCGCCAGGAGCGGGAATAAAGAAATTGCCACCCTCACCTCCTCACTCTTAAAGGTTGGTGCCGGCAGCATCTCTACCAGGTGACCAAAAGGAGCTTCTTCCTGACTGGGATGTGCACTTTTACCTCTCTCTGCTGGGGAGGTCCTCTAGTTCTGAGAGCAACTGTGGTTGAAGATGGCTGGTACTCCCAGTTGAGTCACACACACTGTACTCTCAAGTATGATTTTTCTTGTCTTGCCGTTTCCCTTAAATGTGCAATAAGATTTCAGAGTTGCTCAGAGCAGTGCGAACCAATGTGGATCTGTCAGTCACATCATGCATTTGACAAAGGGTGCCAAATTTTCCAGAGAAATCATTTGATTTTTTTTTTAAATCACTATTTACCCAGTGCTAGCTATGAATACGGGCCCTGATCCAGCAAAGCACTTGTGCAGGTGCTCAACTTTATACACATGTTTAAAGTCAAGCAACTACTTAAATGCTTTTCTAGGTCAGGCCCACGATCTATACTGCGTGCAGTTCTGGTCACACCGTCTCAAAAAAGAAATATTAGTATTGGAAAAAGTAAGAGAGGTATCAAAAACGATGCGGGGGATGGAACAGCTTCCATATGAGGAGGGATTGAAAAGACGGGGACTGTCCACCTTAGAAAAGAAACAACTAAGTGGGGGATATGATCGAAGTCTATAACATCATGACTGGTGGTGAGAAAGTGAATCAGGAAGTGGTGTTTACCCATCACATACCTTGAGAACCAGGGGTCATCCAATGAAATTAATAGGCAGCAGGTTTAAAATAAATATAAGGAAGCACTTCTTCACATAAGACACAGCCAACCCGTGAAACTCATTTGCCAGAGGATGTTGTGAAGGCCAAAAGTATAACTGAGTTCAAAAAAGAATTAGAGAAGTTAGTAGAGGATAGGTCCATAAATGCCTATTAGCCAAGATGATCAGAGATGAACCCTATGCTCTGGGTGTCCCTAAACCTCTGACTGCCAGAAGCCATCTAATTGCCCGGTGCATTCCCTCTGAAGCATCCAGCACCAGTCACTGTTGGAAGACAGGATCCTGGGTTAGATGGAACATTGGTCTGGCCCAGTGTGGCCGTTCTTATGTCAACTTGAATAGCATTTGACTGCCAAATTTAAGCAAAAACTAAAAGTGACATTTTTGCACTATTTGCCCCACTCTAGATACTAGATTACAATGAACTCCACACAGTTAAGGCAGGATTTTCAGAAGCGCTTAGTAATGGCCTAACTCTGCTCCCCTTGAAGTCAGTGGGAGTTTCAGTCAATGATTCCAGCAGGAGTAGAGTTAGGTCAACGACAATAACTTTTCAAAATTCCACCCATTATATACAGGCAAAAAGAGAAGGTGCTCGGAGCCTGGGACAGGGGATTTTCACTATTTCCTTTAAAAAAACCCAAAGAAGCCAACAACCCTATCACATATATTACATTTCATAGATTTGTGTTTAAATTGATGAGGACAAATCCACTAGAAGAATTTATCAATAGCCTCGCTTTCCTTATTTATGCGGGACATGACCCCTTCCTCAGACTGGCAGCTGGCTCAGTGTGGTTGATTTATTTTAGAAAAGGATTGAGTAGCAGAAGAGTGAAGACAGATAGTTTGCAAGGCTTCCAAAGGCCTCCAAATGCCATGCTTGTTATTAGAAGAAAAGGAGAGTCTGTAGGGCACTGGATGAGAAAGGACAAAGTTTTTTAGAAGGAACTCAATTACCTTCTTCTGCTCCGACTACTGCCTGCAGCTTTGTCACTGCTGCCCCATATGAAATAAATGACTGGAAAACAAACTGGCCATGATTTTAAGCAAGCCTAGCCATGTGGGAAGCTGGAGTGGAGAAGTTCCAGATGTGCAGATGGATTAAGCAGAAATCAGTTCTCCTCCAACTCAGATCTCCATGGGAAGATGCATAAGTGACATTCACATAATGGCAGGCCTTATTCTCCGATCACAGCCCCATTCATCATTCACCTTTATAGCAGCATTACCTTTAATATCCTTTGCAAACACCAACTAAAACCACAATGGATACGAGTATCTGATTCCCCATGGGAAAGAGTGCTCAATCCTCAAAGTAAAATGGTTCTTGGGAACTATTAGGGACAGAAATAGCAGCCCTTGCCATCTTCCTGTTACACCTTGCCAACCCCAAGTGTTTAGATATCATGTGTCAGGCTCCAAGAACTTATGACCTTGGCTTTAAAAAGACAGACTGTAAAAAGGAATAGATTTGGGACCTTTTTATTGGCCTCCTGGCTTTGGAGTCTTGAGAGGTCACATTTTCAAGATTTTCTCTTCAATCACGAGAGCTAGTCACTTCATTTTGAATGAAAGATGTGATTCTCATGTATTCACCTGACTCCAGGAGCCGAGGCTTTAAGAAAAACACCAAATGCTGTGAGACGTGTGATCATATCGCAAGATTTGGTGACCCTGGATGTTGTGTCTGTGAAGGCAAGCATAGAATCCCCCATTCCTTCTGCTCCTTTCCAGGGTAACTGTATTCTCTCCTGGCCTGGTGTTCGTTCCTGGGGCTATAGGTGTTGCGGGTTAAGTGTGAACATTTCTAACCTGTCATTCTCTATTTCTGAAAACCACGGCATCGTCCTGCTTCTTACACTTTACCCAGAGCAGCGAAAAGGAAACTGCTCCTCCAGGTTTTGTTTGACATGTGCTCCCCATTCCTTAACAGGCGGTCGGGAGATGGGGGAAGAAGGGTGCAGGATGGCTAGAAGTGTCTCTGGGAAGGCTGCCCCTGAATGAAAAGGGTAGTGCTTGCCTTTCAGTGGGAAGCTGCTTTGCCGGACAGGCAGAGGGCAGCCTCTTCCTCCCCTGCAGGGTGATGCAAAGGGGCAGACGTAAATCAACCTCACTCGCACCATTGAAGTCAATGCAGCTCTGCCCATTAACACCAGGAGGAGGGTCTGGTGGCCAGAGTCAGTTTCTTTTGCAGGGGCTGAGACGGAAGTAGGAATCTGCACGCTGGAAAGTGCTCAGCTTGGGATGCTTTGAAGGACTTTGCTGGTACTGGCAAGCTGCAGGAGGCAGAGAATTGCACCAAGTGGTCAGTGCAGGCGCATCTGGCTGGCGAGCTAGAGAGAGACAGCACATGCGTGTGTGTCTGTCCACATGCACGAATCAGGTCACTTACAGTGAAATATTGTCCCTTGCTCTGCGTCCCTCTCTCTAGGATTTGACTCCCTCAGCAAGTACAAGGTTGGACCAGGGAAGAAGGCAATTTTTGCAAGCAAATCTGAGCTGGTGCCCTAACAACTTAGGGCAACTTTTAGGACGCTTAATTGTAAACTAAAACAGACGCTTAATTGTAACTTTCTTGTTTATCTGCAAACATATAAATATATTAAATGCTATCAATTACCCAATTGCACCAGATTGTCCCCTTTTGTTGGGCAGGATTGCTCGGGGGGTGGAGGGTGGGGAATGGACCGTGCTTCTGTTCCACCCCCACCAACTCACCCCCAAACATTAATATTTCACAGAAGAGCTATATAATTAGCGCTTTCATTTCTCAGCCTTGTGTTGCTTCTGGCCAGGAGAAAGCAGGTGACTGTTATCTTTGAAAACTCATGGTGATCGGGGGAGGTCCCGGACAACTAGAAAAAGGCTAATGTAGTGCCCATCTTTGAAAAAGGGAAGAAGGAGGATCCTGGAAACTACAGGCCAGCCAGCCTCACCTCAGTCCCTGGAGCAGGTCCTCAAGGAATCAATTCTGAAGCACTTAGAGGAGAGGAAAGTGATCAGGAACAGTCAGCGTGGATTCACCAAGGGCAAGTCATGCCTGACTAATCTAATTGCCTTCTATGACGAGATAACTGGTTCTGTGGATGAGGGGAAAGCAGTGGATGTGTTGTTCCTTGACTTTAGCAAAGCTTTTGACACGGTTTCCCACAGTATTCTTGCCAGCAAGTTAAAGAAGTATGGGCTGAATGAATGGACTATAAGGTGGATAGAAAGCTGGCTAGATTGTCGGGCTCAAAGGATAGTGATCAATGGCTCCATGTCTAGTTGGCAGCTGGTATTGAGCAGAGTGACTCAATGGTCGGTCCTGGGGCCAGTTTTGTTCAATATCTTCATTAATGATCTGGAGGATGGCGTGGATGGCACCCTCAGCAAGTTTGCAGATGACACTAAACTGGGAGGAGAGTTAGACACGCTGGAGGGTAGGGACAGGATACAGAGGGACCTAGACAAATTAGAGGATTGGGCCAAAAAAAATCTGATGAGGTTCAACAAGGCCAAGTGCAGAGTCCTGCACTTAGGATGGAAGAATCCCATGCACCGCTATAGACTAGGGACCGAATGGCTCAGCAGCAGTTCTGCAGAAAAGGACCTAGGGGTTACAGTGGACGAGAAGCTGGATATGAGTCAACAGCATGCCCTTGTTGCCAAGAAGGCCAATGGCATTTTGGGATGTATAAGTAGGGGCATTGCCAGCAGATTGAGGGACATGATCGTTCCCCTCTATTTGACATTGGTGAGGCCTCATCTGGAGTAGTGTGTCCAGTTTTGGGCCCCACACTACAAGAAGTATGTGAAAAAATTGGAAAGCGTCCAGCGGAGGGGAACAAAAATGATTAGGGGGCTGGAACACATGACTTATGAGGAGAGGCTGAGGGAACTGGGATTGTTTAATCTATGGAAGAGAAGAATGAGGGGGGATTTGGTAGCTGCTTTCAACTACCTGAAAGGGGGTTCCAAAGAGGATGGATATAGACTGTCCTCAGTGGTAGCAGATGACAGAACAAGGAGTAATGGTCTCAAGTTGCAGTGGGGGAGGTTTAGGTTGGATATTAGGAAAAACTTTTTCACTAGGAGGGCGGTGAAGCACTGGAATGGGTTACCTAGGGAGGTGGTGGAATCTCCTTCCTTTGAAGTTTTTAAGGTCAGGCTTGACAAAGTCCTGGCTGGGATGATTTAGTTGGGGATTGGTCCTGCTTTGAGCAGGGGGTTGGACTAGATGACCTCCTGAGGTCCCTTCCAACCCTGATATTCTAGGATTGCTGCTTCCTCGCTCACTGGGCTCCAAATTCACTTAACACTCAGCTCCGTGGGTGCCACCTCTTAAATCTCATTTTAGGGATTCTCAGATATTAGACCCCAGAACTCTAAAGAAAGCTTACCGCTCACTCCGCTTGGCTAGGGGCGCAGGGCTGGCCTGCCCCGAAAGCCAGATATGTCTGGACACTCCACAGGGGAGGAGGAAAGCTTTCTTGCTGGACAGACAGTGGATATCGCTGTCAAAGCACTAACAGATCTTGCTGTAGCCCTTTGAAGTGGCCAGGGAGGGTCCCTGGTGTGCGAAAGCCAGGCACCATCTGGAGATGCTGATGGGATTTGGCCAGGTTGCTCATTTCAGGTTTTTTACAGCATGAAATTAAACAAAGTAAATAAATCACACCCTGGTTGAAGCTTTAGCCTTCCCAAGGCAGCCAGAATTGGATTTTAACAGGACAGCGTCTTAATCACACGAAGCCCCCAGCCCATGCTGAACTGTCTCCCACCCAGGAAAGAGGTGTTCATACTTTGGCTGGATTTCAGGGCAGCAATGTGAAATTTACCCCCAAGCAGCAAATTTCTCCTTGTCCCTGCAACACACAAGTTATCCAGTGGAGCTGCTGGGCAAACCGTGGAGACAGGAGAATGCTACACAGCAGCTTCGATCCCCCTAGGCCTTGCCCCTGCGTGGCTGGCTTATCCAGCCCACTGCAGGAAGCTATCAGGGCAATTGCTATGTCTGCTGGGGAAGCTCGACATCCCAGAGCGACATGAGCAAACATCAAGACAGATTGGACGTGGTGGTCTAAATGAGCTGTTACCACTCAAGAAAGAGATCTTAGAATCATTGTGGGTTGTTCTCTGAAAACATCCACTCAATGTGCAGCGGCCGTCAAAAAAGTGAACAGAATGTTGGGAATCATTAAGAAAGGGATAGATAAGAAGACCGAAAATATCATATTGCCTCTAGAGAAATCCATGGTACGCCCACATCTTGAATACTGCATGCAGATGTGGTCACCCCATCTCAAAAAATATATATTGGAATTGGAAAAGGTTCAGAAAAGGGCAACAAAAGTGATTAGGGGTCTGGAACGGCTTCCGTCTGAGGAGAGATTAATAAGACTGGGACTTTTCAGCTTGGAAAAGAGACGACTAAGAGGGAATATGATAGAGGTCTATAAAATCATGACTGGTGTGGCGAAAGTAAATAAGGAAGTGTTATTTACTCCTTCTCATAACACAAGAACTAGAGGTCACCAAATGAAGTTAATAGGCAGCAGGTTTAAAACAAACAAAAGGCAGTATTTTTTCACACAATGCACAGTCAGCCTGTGGAACTCCTTGCCAGAGGATGTTGTGAAGGCCAAGACTATCAGAGGGTTCAAAAAAGAACTAGATAAGTTCATGGAGGAGAGGTCGGTCAATGGCGATTAGCCAGGATGGGCAGGGCTGGTGTCCCTAGCCTCTGTTTGCCAGAAGCTGGGAGTGGGCGACAGCGGATGGATCACTTGATGATTCCCTGTTCTGTTCATTCCCTCTGGGGCACCTGGCATTGGCCACGGTTGGAAGACAGGACACTGGGCTAGATGGCCCTTTGATCTGACCCAGTAGGGCCGTTCTTATGTGCTTATGCTGTTTCTCCCTCCCTGTGAAAGCACCTCGTGTTTGGGAGTGGGGCATTAAGCACCTGTCTCCCCCTACGAAACACCTGCGTGGTAACGTACGGCACCATCCTGTGTTGCGCTTGTCTTGGCTCGTCAGAAAATCTCCCTGGCACTGCGGCATTTAGGTCGAGGATCAATTGCTGTTGCACTGTTAGCCTATAAAAATGAAAGAGACATGAAGACCCAGCCCTGCCGGGAAAAGTGTTGCTGGAATCTCTTTCTCGGTTCCCTGCAGGCTGGGGGCCAGGATTCTCTTGTTAAGCTGATCTTTCGACTTCCTTTGATGAGGGGAGAGGAGGAGCGCTCAATTTGATTTCATCTCCTTCACGTTATAACGGAGGGAAGAGCAATTCCATGTGAACTCACAACGTGACACGGATTAAAAAAATGTTTGAGGAAAGCTCGGTTGGAAACAATTCTGAAACATTTCCTGCCCTAGACTGGGAAGAAAAATCAACAACTTGTGCAAACCAAAATCTGAAGAAAAAAGAAAAAGTCACATTGGGTCGGATAAAATGTGTCATTTCAATAATTTCAGAATGTTTTGATTTTGACTTTTCCTTTTTTATTGTTATTCTAAAATAATAACAGTTTCGATGACCTGACATTTTCTGACAATGTTTAGCTGAAAAATTTTGACCAGCTCTAGTCTCAAGGGAACATGTTATTTTTAAAGTTGAAAAACAAAACAAAGCCGACCACTTTCGGCTGCTCAGTGCTCTGCACAGTCCAGCAGGCAGGGCACGTCTGTGTGTATTGGTTATGTGCTGGGAGGAGGAGCCTTTTCCAAGTCACACTGCATGAAAAAGCAAAACTCCCCTACTTGCCTGGGGATTATATCTAAGGTACCTCAGTATCTGAGTGCCCCACAGTCTACACTGTATTTACTCCCCCAACTGGGCTGTTATCCCCATTTTGCAGGTGGGGAATTGAGTCACAGAGAGACTATCTTGCTCAAGAGCACAAGGGAAATCCATGACTGAGTAGAGACTTGAACCCAGTCTTCAGAGGCCCTGGCTAGTGCTCTAGCCACTTGGCATCCTTCCTCTCTGGGCTTTATTAATAGAGAAATCGACAAAAATTTTGAGCTCAAAATTGTCCCTGGGCTTGATTGTTCCTAGGGCTCCTCCCCCAAGACTGCTCAGCCCATACTCTACATCCTCTCTCCTCTAGAGACCCCCTCCTACCTTCTTTAAATCCAGGTGGGGTAATGAGAGACATCCTCAGTGTGTCAGCAGAAATCACTTAACACTTTCCCAGCTGGAGCAACACCCGGTAACAAGGTGCAAGTGTTTCATGTAGACACAGCCAGCCTGCAACACCTCTGTTAACCCTGGAGGCTGGGGCATGGGATGGAATTTGCTCCAGACTCTGAATGTCACAGCTATCTCTATTATAGACCTAAGCAAAACTCCATTTCCAGACAGCCCCACACACTGGGATTGTCAAAATCCAGACCTCAATCCGAATTGTGTGCCTCAGGCTAGTCCTGGTATATATGACCATGGGGTGCTAGTTTTTAAAAATATAGAGAGAGCCCCACTGAAGGTTCAAAAGTCAGTTAGGCTTCAAATCTCTTTTGTGACACCCAATGCAGAATGTAACCGAGCCTTATGCCAGCTGCTCCCTGTGACGGGCTCCCCCCAGGGTGCCACCTGGAACTGGGGTACCACTGAGCTCCTCAACCCACTAGCCTGGGCTCCCTCTCACACTGTACTGCTGTGACAAGCTACAAAGCCCTCCAGCCTGCACTTTCAGCAGCATACGTACAGATAAGGACACACCCAGGTGCAGTTACAAGCAGGCTCTCTGACCAGCCTCTGCATGGGAAGGCTACTCTCAGCTCCTCAGGCACGCACGCATCCCCTCTGGAGCATAAACCCAAAATTATAATGTTGTGCATGGCACAGGGAACTGTACAGTGTAAACTCATAAAATTATCTACAAAAGATAGATTTTAAGTGATTATAAGTGATAGCAAACAGATCAAAGTAGATTACCTAGCAAATAAACAAAACCCGCAAACTAAGCTTAATATACTAAATAGATTGGGTATGGATAGCAGATTCTGACCCCCAAGAGATGATACAAGCAGGCTGCAGATTCTTAAGGGACAAGCTGCACTTGCTTTACAGGTTGGAATCCCCAGGTGGAATCCCCAGGTTGGGATACACAGGCTAGAAATCCCTGAAGCCTGGGTCCAGCATTTCCCCCAGTTCAGTCTTTGTTCCTCAGGTGTTTCCAGGAGTCTTCTTGTGTGGGGAGCAAAGAGCACCAGATGATGTCAGTCCCTACCTTATATAGCTTTTGCATATGGCAGGAACCCTTTGTTCCAAAGCTTGGTTCCCAGCCCGTGGAAAAATACTGACATCCAAGATGGAGCCCAGAGACATGTGGTCTGGTCACATGTCCTTGTAGAGTCATAGCAGCCATTACTTGGAGGCTGTCTGTAGCGTTCTCAGGAAGGCTCCCCAGATGGGAGATAAGCTTCTCCTAAGGCCTATTGTTTTTTACTCATGGCCCATTGCCCTGAATAGGCCCTTCCCCATCCGCTATCTAGACTGAAAGCATCTTGTGTAGTGGGCATTACCCAGCTGTAACTACATCTGAAATACAGGTACATAGTCAACATTCATAACTTTAGATACAAAAATGATACATGCCTACAAATAGCATACCCTTGTTCAGCAAATCATCACCTTTCCAATGATACCTCGCATGACCTTTCTTGCATAAAGTACATTATAACTATGTCATAATCATATCATAATAATATCACTACAAAGAATACGGGGTGCCGTGTCACACACTCCTCCCCCACTTGCACCATTATAAAAAGTAGGACATTTTTTCAACTAGACACCTGGAGGAACAGCAAGTCCCCACTGGGTTATGAATTTGTTAGGGTCTTGAAGCCTGTACGAAACGGTCCAGGGATGATGGATGAAGGTGTGAAGCTGAGTTGTCACTCCACAGCCGAGGCATTAATCAACTGTAAGGATTGCTAAAGAGGCCGGCAGGAAAACCAAGAATTGGGGCCAGCCAACTGCAGTTGAAGCACCCACCCCAACATCTGTTGAAGAAGGAATGCACCATGGCACCCTGTGAATTACCAGCGCGATGAACAAGCAGCAATGAACAGTCCCTTCAATCATCCCATGTGAAAGCACTCTGTCATTCGTTCAGGTCAGAGACACAAATTTATTCATGAGACCCACTCGGCTGCCGAAAGCCCATAACTAACCACATCCTACACACCCTGGCTGGGTTTGTGCCAGAGCTCCCGAGCCAAGCAAGCACAGGACTTGCAGAGAACGCTCCAATGGCTCGGAGTTGAAGTTAGACAAATTCAGACTGTACCAAAGACCTCCAAGTGCTTTTCACAGGTAGGCAAGTGTCATTCTCTCCATTTCATGGACGAGCCAAATGAGGCACAGAGAAGTTAACTACTTGGCCAAGGTCACAGCATGAGTCACTGGGATTGAACCCAGGTGTTTGGATTCCCTGCCCAACCCACTCCCGTGTCAGAGCAATCCTCTCTGGAAAGCGTGGCCTTGTCTAAGGAGCTGTTGTTTTAAGGCCGCACAGTGAAACATCCATGAACCTGCCACTTACAGGTCATAAAGCAGAAATAAGGAAAGGTCCGAGTAACTTAAACACACAGCAGCACTTTTACTGGTCATTAGGTGAGGGCAGGAGGACATCTTCCTCTGAGGCCCACTTAGCATCCACCGCAGGGCTAGCAGAGAGAGTTTGCAGGCCCAAGGGAAGGATGTGTCACCCTCTGAAGCCAGCTCTTGTTCCCTCAAGTTTTGTTTCTGCATCCACAAAGGGCAGAGGGATCCCTTCCCACCTAAGTGAGCCTGATTCTGATCTCAAGACAAGCGTGAATCAGGCAGAACTCCAATGAAGTCAGCTAAGCCTGTGACAAACTTTATTCGTGTATAAGTCCAAATATGTAACTAAAAGCTGGTGTGAGATCAGAATCTGTCCCAAAGCCTTAATTTAGCTGAAGATAACAACAGAACCGGAATGAACAAAAGCAACATTTCCCTGGGAGGGCACACTGTGTGGGCACCGTATTATTAGGAGTTATTGGTATTACAGTAGTTGCTAGGGACTAACTAAGACCTGGGCTCCATTGTGCTAGGCGCTGTACATAAAAACAGACAGACCCTGCCTCAAAGAGTTTACACCCTAAATAGACATGACAGACTCCAGGGGAGGAAAAGGGTGTAACACAAGCAGAGTGGTAGTCTGCAAACAGCTTGGTTATGCCAAGATATCTTTTGGTGGTGGTGTGTGGGAAGGAAGCTCCAGAGGGGTGAAATCATTTCTGAGTGGGGTTTTGTCAGGAGCAGATTAGCTAAATGGAAAGACTAGGGAAGGGAGGGAGGGACGGCAGCAAGGGCACATGGAGGGAGATCGAGGTGAAGAGATTGTGTGGGAGGCCAAGAGGATGAAGGCAGAGCAAGTGGCCCATCAGCACAGGGGAGACAGTGTCCAGAGCGAAAGCTGTAGAAGGCAAAGTGATTGCATCAGCCGTGGCTGGGGGGAAGGTCCCTTCTCAAGCTGCTCTGCGGCTTCTGTCTCTGTCTATTGCCTGCAGTTTGTTTCCTTCGTTCCCCCAGATATCTGCCGCAGGCTGTGCTGAGGTGAACACAGAAGGGCTGCCAGCACCATTGTAGCATCTCAAACCCAAATCCCTGGCAGTTCCACGGCCATGTACCATGCCACACAGCCAGACTTAGTTTCCCTCTGAACTTTTATATCAGGAAGAGAATTACCCTCGCTAGTATACAAGACAGTGGCAAACTGTAGTCAAAATAAAGACATTCAGGACCAGAATGTGCTCTGGGCACACTGGATTATTGAGTGATGGCACTGGGTAAAGTTTACAAAAGTATCATGTATTGGGGGATTGAGGAGGAATCTCTCCAAAAGTAATTAATGGAATAAAATGAACAAACATGATCTTTGCCGTGTGTGATAGCTTGGTTTACATTGCCAGTGTCTCATAAAGGTAATACAGGGGCCTGTGCGATAGGCCGACTGCGACAGTGGTGAAATGGTCAGACTGGCAGCATGAACAAAAAGATCGTCTCAAGGGACCGCTTTGTATAATTGCCAGTTTGATGTCCTGTGTGAGAATGAGCTTGTGCTGCACAATTCGTGTCTGGATCCAGATTTCAAAATGAGCCCTAAACGTGGGTATTCTAAGCTGGGTGCCTGGTTGAGTCCATTGTAGAGACAGGAGCCAGTAACGGAATCGTGATGTGGAACCAGGTCTGGGCTCCCATTATTCTTAACGTACCCACCTCGGGGGTGTCTAGATTAGGGAATGGGGGGCTTGGTTATGGCTATTATAAAATATAAAGGAGATCTCTGTGAAATTCTGATCAAAATCCAGGTTTGGGTTGTGAATTTGCCCCAGGAGTTCAAGTCCAGGGATTTGATTCATGCCTATCTCTAGCTCCAGATTTTGTTCTGAAGATTTAACACATTTAATTTAATATCTATAGCTATGGATCCAATCTGGCTCCCTTTGAAGGGAATGGGATTTTGGCTTTAGACTTCAATGGGAGAATGGGAGCAGGACTCAGTATTTACTGCATATCTATATAATATGATATCTGCATCTTTGACACACACTAATAACTAGAAAAAGCCAGTTGGAAGCTGGGAGTTATATTGGTGGCATCTTTAGGTTTCACAACCCATCTGACATCCCCTGAGCTAGCAGAAGAAGCCTGACGCTATCTCACCCTGGGATATTAAACTTCTCCACCAGATCAAGGGAGATTTGAAGCATCAGATCACAACAGCTGACTGGTTTAAGTCATAAACCTCTGCTCAGCAACTGACCAGAAGGGGTGCTGTCAAAACAGGGGAAGATTAGCCTGCATTTGGCCTGGAGTAGCCTTTACTCAATACACAGATATTTTCTGCTCTCAGACGTGCAGCTGAGAAGAATGTTTCTTGTCCTTACATTCTGGAACACGCGTGCAGCAGAGTGAACGAATTTAACAGACTTCCAGCAGCAACGGTGGAGCCCAGTAGCCAGACAAGTGTCCAAACCCTTAAATGACCCAGAAGCCTGGATTGCAGGAAGCTCTTTGCTGGAGGCCTTAGCATGAGCAGTGTCCAACGGAACATGCAGCAAACTTGTAAATTCGCTTGTCCAGCACCTGACCTGATCAAATGTGCCATGGGGAAAGGGCGGATCCTTCCCAAGAGGCTGCATTGTGCTCTAGGGAAAATGACTTCAGCCTGATGGCATAAACAGCATGGGCCGTTCCACACCCATACCCCATAGGGGAGGCCAAGAAGATTTATGTAGGATCCCTACTATTTTGTGCCCCCTACAGAAGACTCCATGCTGGCCACCTATCCAGGCGCACAAAACTCACTGGTTTTCCCAGCACCAGATGAAGGCTGGGATTTAACCCTCAAAGTACAGTAATTAAAAGTGGCCTTTGTGAGCCACAGGGTGCATTTTGTATGTGTGACTCCCCAGACCTCTAAAAACCATCTCCTATGTCCAGCTCACTAGCCTGCAGCCCTACTGCCCTGGAGCTCGCTGCTGGCAGAGCTCAGGAGCTAACCAAGCTCAGGCTTGCTCTACGACTGGCTGGAAGAGAAAACTCATGTGGCAGAATTTTGTGGGTGGGTGGCTGAATAGACTCCGCTCCGCCTGCTAAGTCCTTACAGACTCAATGCCCCATGGTGGGGCTAGAGGGGACGCTGTAATGTGAATAGCTACATTTTCCAGGACTAAGTAAAAGAGGATAAAAGGATCTCGCTGCCCCGATCAGTACCTATTTCCATGCTATGTGTTTCTTTATGGTGTTGCCCACAATCTGCTAGGCACTTCCCAGAATGCAGGTGCTGGAACAAAAGTCCCTAAAAATTGCCCCAATTTCAAATGGATACCAAATCCGTGTGCGTTTTCTGAACTAAACTGTTCTGCACATGAATATAAGATTAGTTAGATCTCGAGATTTATTACAGAAGTTAAAATAGGAAGAGATTAACTTCCACACACTCATTTGTAAAGTGTTTTTTGGATCGCTGAAGATGAAAGGGGCTGTAGAAATGCAGGATGCTAATGCCATGTTTTTTTAAACAAGACTTTAATACTTAGCTAAAAACACTGTTCTTGACAGTTAGATTGGAAAAATTTCAGAAGAGGAGGAGGGTAATTTAGAGAAAATGTCAGAGAAATATCTTTGTGCTCACTTTCTATCAATTGCTAGCATGTACTGTGATTAGCTGCTAAATAAGGCTCCCACCTGGCAAAAAAACAAAAAAAAACAAAAAAACAAAAAAAAAAAAACCCAAAAAAACAAAACCACACACACAACTCACATGAAGAGTCGCACTGAACTTGAGCCTTGGGGCCCCTCCCCATAGATGAAGTTAGGCAGATAATGTCTGTACCATCTGTGAACTGGAAAAGGAAATCAGGGTGCACAGTCACCATGTGTGCAGGGGAAGAAAACGGCAGCTCATTGTTCCATTGGGATCAGGCTTTCCTACTCCAGTGGACCAGAGCACAGGGCCCACCCATAATCCCACAAATCAGACTCTGAAGGATTAGCAGTAGACCAGGGCCATCTGCTCTGAGGACTTGTGTCTCTGAGTCGCTGGTGCTCCGCACCATGATAGCTGAGCTCTCCACAAACAGCAATGAAATTAGTCTCAGAACACCCTGGTGAGGCAGAGAATCATCATTATCCCCTTTCTACAGATGGAGAAAGTGAGGCACAAAAATAAGGTCAAGTGACTTGCCCAAGGTCACACATGCAGTCTGTGGCAGAGCGAGGTATAAACTCCAGATGTCCAGAGCCCCAGGTACTGCATTAACCATAAAACCACACTTCCTTCCTCCTCTGGCATGCGTCCTTTTTATCGTATTGCTTTGACTCAGTATTTATAGTGTGCCACTCTCTATGGTACCAAATCCCTAAAGCCGTAGCCTCCCCCGGAAGAGCCTCTATCCCATTGTTAATGGGGTTGCATTCCATAGATCTCCTTTCTCTGGAGAGGAATCTGAGGGGAAGGAGAGGACGTGTGTCTCAGGAGCACCACATGGTTTTGCAAAGGTAGCTGTCCAGGTTCCTTCCCCACTCTGAACTCTAGGGTATAGATGTGGGGACCTGCATGAAAGACCCCCTAAGCTTATTCTTACCAGCTTAGGTTAAAAGCTGCCACCACCAAAGTGTCTAACAAAAATAACAGGGGAAGTGCCCACTTGGAAACGTCTCCCCCCCAAAATATCCCCTCAAGCACTATACCCCCTTTCCTGGGAAAGGCTTGATAAAAATCCTCACCAATTTGCACAGGTGAACACAGACCCAAACCCTTGGATCTTAAGAACAATGAAAAACAATCAGGTTCTTAAAAGAAGAATTTTATTTAAAGAAAAAGTAAAAGAATCACCTCTGTAAAATCAGGATGGTAAATACCTTACAGGGTAATCAGATTCAAAACAGAGAATCCATCTAGGCAAAACCTTACGTTACCAAAAGACACAAAAACAGGGATATCCATTCCATTCAGCACAACTTATTTTATCAGCCATTTAAACAAAACAGAATCTAACGCACATCTAACTAGATTGCTTACTAACTCTTTACAGGAGTTCTGGCCTGCATTCTTGCTCTGGTCCTAGCAAAAGCAACACTGACAGAGAGACCCTTTTTTCCCCACCCCAGTTTTGAAAGTATCTTGTCTCCTCATTGGTCATTTTGGTCAGGTGCCAACAAAGTTATCTTCACTTCTTAACCCTTTACAGGTGAAAGGTTTTTCCTCTGGCCAGGAGGGATTTAAAGGTGTTTACCCTTCCCTTTATATTTATGACAGTAGCCATTACAGCTTGGTTGCACCAGGCAGGAAATGAAGGCCATGGTTCTGCAAACACTTATGTATCTGCTTAACTTTACACATTGGCATAGTCCCATTGGCCCCAAAAAGTTAAGCAGGTGCATCTCTTTTTGCAGGAGAAGGGCCTAACCCTAGTTCTTTCACTCCCTTTCTTGACACTCATAAGATCCCCAAAGTTTGGCCTTTGGAGTTTCTGTGATGGGGAAAGTTTCCCATGCCTCGGTGTATTTCTGCATCACATGAGAGAGAGACAAAGGGAGAGTCTGCCTGAAGGTATTATTGCAGGAAGCAGACTAGTGGGGCCATTCATTATCTTTAATTAGATTCATAATCATATGGTGATTAGAACACAGTCATAAATTAAGATACATTTGAACACTTTCTAGTAAGTGAACTTGTTGGGAGTAACTCAGTTGTCACCTTAACGGGGTGCAGGGGCCGGCTACACTTTGGCATGGCATGGATCTCAAAGCATCTTGCCTCTTGGCAGGGACAGAACTCAAACAAAACAACTGGAAGGACTGATTAGCCTTTGCTCCAGTTACCCAGGACGGTATGCTGCGTGCCTCTCTCGATACTAATCAGGTTTATGCTCTGCCCTGGGGAGAGAACTGTAAAGTGATAGTTTAATAGCAATAAGGCAGCTCAATAATAAAAAGTATTTCTGTAAAGCCTTCCACCTCAGGATCTCATGGTACCTTGCCAACGCTGGGCCCAGCCCTTCATCTCTTACTCTTGCGAGTAGCCCCTTTGTAGTCACACTGGTGTGACTAAGCATTACTCGTGCAAGTATGGGGTGCCGGATCAGCTCGGTTAATGAACACAACACTCCTGTGAGGCAGCTACCCAGCACTAGTATTTACCCCTTTTCGCATCTGGGAATCTGCCAAGGCCGGAAATATCTCGCACCAAGTCTGTGACAGAGCCGAGAATAAAGTCTAGAGCTTTTAATTCCCAGCCCTGCATTTTAATTGCTGCGCCGTACATTAATGAGAGGGGGTGCAAGAAACTTCATCCTCAGCTTGAACTGAACCTTCTTTGGCAGCGTTCGTTCCTTTCCCCCATTCCTTTCTCATGCACTTCTGGGTGGGACTTGACGTAGAAACACCAAACTGCTGTGCAGAAATGCAACTGTGCCGGTAATAAACACAGTGCTGGAAAATTCAGTCCGGGTGTGACCGTTGGGAAGAGATGAGCCCCAGACCAAACCTAGAGCCAGACCTCCTCTGACTCCCAAACCGGGGAAATTAACCTGGGTTCAGATCTATTCTCAGAGTCTTAGACCCCCCTGCAATTTGGGGAGAAGGTTTAGGTTGGCTTTTGTGTCACATGAACTATATTGCTTATCCGTAGGAACACAAAAAGAAAAGGAGTACTTGTGGCACCTTAGAGACTAACCAATTTATTTGAGCATAAGCTTTCGTGAGCTAGCCGTAGCTCACGAAAGCTTATGCTCAAATAAATTGGTTAGTCTCTAAGGTGCCACAAGTCCTCCTTTTCTTTTTGCGAATACAGACTAACACGGCTGTTACTCTGAACCCTAGGAACACAGGTAACTTGTTCTTTTGGTCAATGTAACCCGGCCCTTCAGTTCTTTAAAGGATGCAAAAAACTCCCCTTCAAGCGCCATATTCTGCTGTCAGTTATAGTACTGTAAAGCCAGCATAACTGCACTGACTTCATTGGAACTACTCCAGATTTACATCAGTGCATCTGATATCAGGATATGTCCACAGGAGCTGGAGATGGAAAGGACCTACGTGGTCATCTACTCTGTCTCCTTCCCAGTGCAGAGCGGTTCCCATTTTGTTTGCGGATGTTTCACTGTTAGGATACCATCCTGATAATTGATTAATAAAACAAACAAAACAAACCCTAGTTCTTACCCACCACTTTTTATCCATCGTTCTCAAAGTGCTTTACAAAGAGGTTGGTATCTTTGTCCTCATTTTACAGATGGGGGAAACTGAGGCACAGAAAGGGGACGTGGCAAGGCCACCCAGCAGGTCAGTCAGCCTAAATGTTCCTTTTTTTAATTGCCTCCCATTTCTCCTCTTTATCTCCATCCCTTTACTCCTTTCAGTTTGGCAAATCGTTCTGCCTCCTCTGTGGTGTTTACACCATTCAAATATCTGTGGGCTCTTACACCGTGGCTTGCCCTTAGCCATCAATTCGCTTAGATCGCCCTATCTCGCTCTTTCAAATGCTCCTCCAGAGTCAGTCCCTCTAGCTCTCTGACAATACAGGTGGTTGCTCTTTTCTGAGCTCACTCCAATGTGTCAACATCTTTCTGGGAACGAGACGACAAGTTTTGGGTAACTCAAGCAAGGTAGCCGGCTTCCATAGCATGGGCTGTCCCAGATCCAGGGTGACGGGTTGTGTGGATTGCTAAAATTTCTGCTGAAATATCTCCTCATGAGAGTGGCCTGTATTAAGGGACCAGCTGCTCCATGGCTGTACAGAAATGGATTCCCTAAACCTCTGTCAATTTTATTTATATTGTTATTTGTTCATATATAAATTTACCTGGCACTCAGCCCTGGAGAGCTCTGGTTGCATCACATCATAAAACAATATATCAGCAAAATCGTAAACAGGGGAAGAACTACTCACATAGGCACCAGACAAGCTGCCGCTATTAACTTCCTCGTCTGTGCAGGAGCAAACCCCTAGCACAGACACGCTGTATTAGCGTGGTTTGGATTTAGCTGCATCTCCAAGTTTGTTCATGATCGTATTATCTCGGGCTGCTTTAACTATGTTCCCTCACTGGAAGAAATAGATAAGAAAAGCTTAGTCAGTGATAAAAAGAGTGACACCCCATACATGACTTAAAACAGAGAGCAAAGAAGGCATCTGGCTACAGTATTTTATTGGTGAATACATCTGGGGGTCACAATTACTTTCAAATAGGAGAATTTCATTGCTGAGATAGGGGCTGATCTTGCTAGCTGCTAAGCGCCTTCTAGAAGGTGCTACAGCCCAGATCCACAAAGGGAGGCAGACTTGTGATACGTATCTTCCCTGCCTGTAAGACTGGGGCAGAAATGCACATGCCTGGAAGTAGGAAGTTAGGTACTAGGGAACTTTTACAGTGAAAAATTTAGGCACTGAGTGAGTTTAGCCACCGACAGGGTTAGGCAGCATAAGAACGGCCACACTGTGGCTGACCAATGGTCCATCCAACCCAGTATCTGTCTTCCGACAGTGGCCAGTGCCAGGTGCCCCAGAGGGAATGAACAGAACAGGGAATCAAGTGATCTTCCCCCCCGTCGCCCAGTCCCAGCTGCTGGCAAACAGAGGCTAGGGCAGCTGAGCCAGTTTCATGGATTGCAGGGGAGTGCTTAGTTCTGAGATTTAGGCAAAGTATCATTGTGGATCTAGGCCTAATTGCCTTCAATTCCCCTTGTGTTAGCCCTGTCAGGATTGGGCCCCTGTGGATTCAAAGCCTACATACTCAAGGTGTAAGAAACTGCAGCAGAAAAACATCACCCATCAGTCAGAATTAAAATTCTTGTTACAAAGTCTTGGTCTATAAATGCCAAAGCCAATTTGGAGCTGGGAGGAATCAATAAATCTCTCTCTCATTCTCTAGCCTAAACCATAAAGTAAAACACAAAAGCCAAACTCAGGGAGCAGCAGAAAACAATCTTAATGAGAAAATGACTCCAGTGTGTTTACTAATAAAAGAGTGAGCAACTACAAAAGCCCTTCATGACCAACTGCGGTTGTATTTTGTGCTGATTTAGGTGCTGTGTATCTGAGAGATGAGGTGTGGGAGGGAATATCTTTTATTGAACCGACTTCTGTTGGAAAGAGAGACAAGCTTGTGTCTCTCACCAACAGCAGTTGGTCTAATAAAAGATATTCCCTCCCCCGCTTTGTCTCTCTAATATCCTGGGACTGACTGACACTGCATGCTGCAGATCTGGCTTTTACCCTGAAATTAAGTCCCCAAAGTTGGGAGACATATGTAGGGAACCACAGGCTATTACATATGGGGTGAAATTCATATGGCCAAGGCAGCACTTAAGTGCCATTTAAGCCTTGAAGTAAATTACGTGATTGCTCCCTGCACAGGGATGAATTTCACACTGCCTGTGATCTATGCCAGACTGAGTATCTGGACAGGATTCTTCAGACATTGTCTTTTTCCTTCCTTCTTACACATTTGTCTGCACATATCTCATTGCTGGTTTGACAGTCCTATAGGCCACACCAGCATTTCTCTGCTGCCCCCATCGGTTCCTGAGAGCAGCATTTAGGCTTTCATTAACAAACAATATACATGAATCTATTTAAAAATACTAATTTCCTAGCTAGACCTGGTGGGAATGTTTTTGACAAAACGGTTTCCTGTCAAAACATGCTGTTCGAGTGAACTGTTTGATGGAGACGTGTCGATTTCAGTGAAGTTTTCTCCAGGAATGCCCAGAAGGGACCCTCCGGTCCCGGAGGGAGAATGAGACCCATGTTGAAAACCCACCTTTTCTGTATGAAAACAGACATGTCGGCACGATTCTGTTTTGTAAAAAAAGTTCACGTTTTTGCTTTCGCTCTAGTCCTATTACAACGAAGTGTAACACAGGTTAGAACATGTTAGTAAGCCCTCCGCTTTAGTGAGAAGCCGTCGGCTGGGCAGCATGGATTGCTTTGGCACCAGGCACATGAGAGGGTGACCCTGTGGCCACGCTGAGTCCCAGGACATGGCTGATTAGGGACGGGAGAGGATTACTAACCAAGGTGCTCAAATAATATGTAGCACGTACACACCAAGCCCCTTTCATGCAGAGATCTCAAAGGGCTTTACATTAATGTTCATGAATCCCCAGTGGAATAGGTGAGTATGATTATTCCAGACGTGGAGATGAGGAAATGAGGCTTAGAGACCTTAAGGAAAAGGTTATGTTGCGTGTGCTCGGAGCCTCTGGAAATTGAGGTTACCCAGGGAGTCTGTAGTCACAAGGCTGTCCCTCCTACCCATACATATCTCTCCTCATGCTGCTCCTGAGCTGCGGGTTGAGTTGCATGGTAAAGGCAAGATTCTGCCAATAGCTTGGAATGCTCCTGACTGCCAGAGTCTGTCGACACATACCGTGATTCTCACTAACCCGCCAGCTGGCCATTTTCACAGGGGAGAACACCACGTCGGGTAGCCACCTGCAACCCACAGACCTCTTGATGCCAACCGGCAGAGGGCACAAGGGTTAGAGAGATCCCCTGGGGCTGGTAGTAATGTACTAGGTCACCGAAGTGTGTCATACAGGCCTTCAGTGTAGACCTTGCGTCACACTGGCCATCATCATCTTTGAGAAATGTCTGTGCGCATAATAGGCAAGAAGACACACGTATACATTGGGAATTCTGTTCCTAAGGCCTTGTAGTTAAAGACAGGTCACCCAGGGTACATGCCATAAGGCATGTTCCAGCAGACAGGAGGTGGGAGACACTTATCTCTCTGGCTGACCATTGTGTATCTTATTATGGAAGTCCATCTGCATACTGAGTCAAATGCAAATGAAGAGTTGCAGGCCTTACGGAGAAGACATTAACAGGAGGAGCTGCACCATGGCAGGGGGAGATCCCTGTTTGCAGATGAAGAACAAAGCACTAGTCTAATATATCTAGGGGTGCCGAGAGATGCCCTGGCATCATTCCTCTGGGGAGACAAATTGCCTGTGGGGTTGATCTTATGAGAGGAGGGTCTGAGCCAGCCTAGTTGAGAAACTCTGAGAAGGACTCTGGAGTAAGTAGCATGTGCTCAGAGGGGAGGGCAGCTAGCTAGATACGTTTAGGCTCTAGAATGCGAGTTATGATTCTGTTCCATATGTAACCCTTTGCTGCCAATATTTCTGTTTGCTGTCATAGGAATCTGTTCACTAAACTCATGCTTGCTTTATAAACAAACCAAAATGCTGCGTGGCACGCAAAGCTGGGGCCAAAGGTGTAACGAGCGAGCTGGGGTGCATTGTCCCTTTGGGAACAGCGGGTCAGGTAACTCTGAGTGCCCAGTGCATGAGGGGCTGGACACCTAAGGGGGACACTCAGAACTTGTGGGGGGGAGCTGTGCCTCTCACTCACCTGCAGAGGGACAGAGCAGCCCCCGAGAGGGGAGAGCATGTGTTGTCTGCGACTGGGGGTGCCAGGCTGCTGCCCCTCCCCGCAGGCACAGATCAGGCTCCCTCCTGCTAAGGACAGGTGATAGTGAGGGAACCCCCCCAGGAAATGCCGTGTCACCCCCACACCAAGGTTCAGATAGAGAGCACTGATTAACCTGCAGCCATGGCAACATGAATGCCTAGCATCTAAGGCTGGAAGGGACCAGCAGAGCTTCTAGTCTGATCTCCTTCCGAGCACAGGCCATAGAATTTCACCCAAATACTGCTGTCTTGAGCCCTAAACTAAAGCGTTTCAGTCCTCAGGAGACTGGCAGCGGGGCTGCTGCCAGGAAGATTGTGAGAAGCATCAGATGGATGAACCTTGTCATCTCTCTCCAGAAGGATTTCGATCAGGGTATATAACTGTGCAGCCTCGGCGTCGACAGAGATAAAGAATGAAAAGGAAGCAGATGATAAGAGATACAGTTTCCTATTCTGTTCTTTTACATAACTCCTTTTTCCATGAGCATCATCGAGATTATTTCTGGGTTTTCTAAATCATCCACATTTCCTGTTTGCTGCACATATGTTACAGAGCCCAGCTGAGCGAAAGATCCTATAGAAAAATGAGAGACCGTTTAAATGCTCCATCTTGCAGAGAAGCATAAAAAAACCCCATACTTTAAGACTTGTGTTTTTATAAAACATTCTGGGCCATTTCCTCTCCTCCTGAGATCAACTCAAAGGACGCTTTCTTAGGCAATTTCCACCTGGATTTGAAGCCAAAGTATTCCCAAGACAAACTGTTGGGTGGTGGGGGTATTACTGTCATTTTTCAGATCAGGTGGTCTGGGGGCCGACCAAGGTTAAGTGACTTGCCCAGGAATGTGCAGAAAATTAGTGGCAGACTTGGAAACAGAACCCAGGAGTCTGGCAAACACAGCCCCTGTTCACCAACAGAGGGGGACAGAGAGCCCCTTCCCTCTCAAGCATCTGCCCATTTGGAATTCTGGGTAAATCGTTTAGGCCCATGAAGCAGCTCTGTGGCTGTTCTTCCCACTGTTCACCCACAGATGGCAGCGGAGTGCTCCTTATGCTTGATAGCTTCAGGGCACAGGATTTAGAGAGATAACAGGGTTCTCCTGGTCTGGCTGCCAGGGTGAATCTGCAGGACAGCTCTGCATCTCTACAGGGTCCAAACCCTGCGCCTGTGTTACACCAGGTTTTAGGGAGAGCTATCGATGTGGCTGAAAGGGGGCAGCACAACAGGCTGCTGTTGAGGGTTTTGAGCTCACGCTCTAACTTCACATCACTAAAAAGATTTGGAAGATGAGTGGCTCTTTCTTTGGCTCCGAGGCCAACCAGCGGGCGCTCCATGCCTGAAAAGAGCAGAGAAACTGAGTGTTATGTCAGCATTCGGACCTGGCAGACACAGCTATGTTAGATTTCAGAGTAGCAGCCGTGTTAGTCTGTATCTGCAAAAAGAACAGGAGGACTTGTGGCACCTTAGAGACTAACCAATTTATTTGAGCATAAGCTTTTGTGAGCTACAGCTCACTTCATCGGATGCATTCAGCGGAAAATACATAGTCTTTCCACTGAATGTATCCGATGAAGTGAGCTGTAGCTCACGAAAGCTTATGCTCAAATAAATTGGTTAGTCTCTAAGGTGCCACAAGTACTTCTTTAGCTATGTTGGAGTTACACAAAATCCCCTTTGGATACCACTGAGCAGACTGGGTGCTTATCCCATGGCCTCATGTAAAACTGGGAGCCCGCTCTGTATCAATATGCCCACTTTGATTTTAAAAGGTAGGATTAAAAAGTGACTGGAGCTGATAGGGAAAAAAGCCGCCAAGGCCTGGGGTCTCCTCTTTCCTTAAGAGTGCAAGGCATTGACATTGCGTCCGGGCTGGATTAGGCAAAGGAGGGGGAGTGGGATTTTTTCTTTTGTTTGTAATGATGTTTGCAGGAAGGTAATAGGAGTTAAGCACTGTAATAAAAGATGCTACAAAAATACAGACACCATCTTGGCATCACAATAAAAAACCCACAAAGAAGTTGGAAAGGGCCTGGGTAGTTAAAGCTTTTAAATCTGAAAGCTGAGAGACAGTAAATCCAGTGGAACAATAGATCTTATTTGCTGACCCTTTGTTAAAGGGGTGCATGTTCCAACAGACATGTACACACACAATACGGCTGCTCCTTCGCTTAAACTGAGACTGCAGCAATTTCAGCAAAGTTGACTCTATATCGTTTCTCTACATACTGCACATAGCATTATAGGGCGGGATGGGATCGAACCGACCTTCTGGATCCAAACTTTTGGAAATGTAGAATCCAAACCCAACTACAATACCCACCTGCGGAAGTGAAGAAACAGATTGATAGAGCCAGAAGAGTTCCCAGAAGTTACCTACTACAGGACAGGCCTAACAAAGAAAATAACAGAACGCCACTAGCCGTCACCTTCAGCCCCCAACTAAAACCTCTCCAACGCATCATCAGGGATCTACAACCTATCCTGAAGGACGACCCATCACTCTCACAGATCTTGGGAGACAGACCAGTCCTTGCCTACAGACAGCCCCCCAACCTGAAGCAAATACTCACCAGCAACCACACAACAGACCCACTAACCCAGGAACCTATCCTTGCAACAAAGCCCGTTGCCAACTGTGTCCACATATCTATTCAGGGGACACCATCACAGGGCCTAACAACATCAGCCACACTATCAGAGGCTCGTTCACCTGCACATCTACCAATGTGATAGATGCCATCATGTGCCAGCAATGCCCCTCTGCCATGTACATTGGTCAAACTGGACAGTCTCTACGTAAAAGAATCAATGGACACAAATCAGACGTCAAGAATTATAACATTCACAAACCAGTCGGAGAACACTTCAATCTCTCTGGTCACGTGATTATAGACCTAAAAGTGGCAATTCTTCAACAAAACAACTTCAAAAGCAGACTCCAATGAGAGACTGCTGAATTGGAATTAATTTGCAAACTGGATACAATTAACTTAGGCTTAAATAGAGACTGAGAGTGGATGGGTCATTACACAAAGTAAAACTATTTCCCCATGTTTATTCCCCCCCCCCCACACACACACACTGTTCCTCACACGTTCTTGTCAACTGCTGGAAATGGCCCACCTTGATCATCACTACAAAAGGTCCCCCCTCCCCCGCTCTCCTGCTGGTAATAGCTCACCTTACCTGATCACTCTCGTTATAGTGTGTATGGTAACACCCATTGTTTCATGTTCTGTGTGTATATAAATCTCCCCACTGTATTTTCCACTGAATGCATCCGATGAAGTGAGCTGTAGCTCACGAAAGCTTATGCTCAAATAAATTTGTTAGTCTCTAAGGTGCCACAAGTCCTCCTTTTCTTCCTACTATTTGGATTATTCTACAATTTATTTCTGGGGGTGGGGAATATTTTTTGCTGCTTTCCTTTATATCACCAGTCGCCGGAATTCCGATTTATGTATTATCTAGATGGTGGTAGGATCCAGGAGGCCCCAAACAAGACCTGGACCCCGTGGTGCTCGGCTCTGTACAAACACAAACACACTCAGAGACATCTTTGCCTCAAAGACCTTACAGGCTAAGGAGGACAAGTGACTTCTGAAGGGTGAAAATACAGGCTGGTTGGATCTGTGTATGTGGCACATCCAGAGACTGCTCCTAAAGGGCACATCTCCTGTCACGGAAAGGACCTTGGAGAAGCAGTTGAAATGTGTGTATCTCCCCTCCGGGAGAGGGGAAACTACGTACCAGCAACACTAGATGCTCTGTTGGTGAACTGAGCTCATGCCAACACTAGTCTTCCAGGGACTCCTGTGCTAACCTACCAAGAGAAACCATCTGCAAGAGGTGTACAGACAAATGCCTTTTAAAAAGTTCTCATTATGAATCAATCAAGTTGGGGTCAGCTCTCCCCATCTACCCTTCAGCCATCGCTAACTGGCTGGTGCCTCAGAGGCGTCACTGGAGAAAGGGGCTCGAGGAGCGGTGCTCGAGAACAGAGCGGCCTTACAGATCAATTTGGTGCACCTGGGAAGTCTGGGGCACGGTGTGTAGTTGTAGGAGAAGGAGGCAGATGGACGGGAGAGGCTGGGATTTGGATCGATTTAGAAAGGAGGTTGGGCTACGGGTTTGCTAAGGTAACCCAGTGGCAAAGTTATTTGTACAATTAGCTGGTGAAACGTTCAGAGAATTAACGCAGGCTCAGGATGAACATCCTTGCGAGGCTGTGATGGTGTCTGAGGAGGGGGCAGGGGGAGGAGTTTGGCCAGGAAACGCATGGCTGACTTACAGCTTGTGGCTCAGTAATTGGTATTTATTGCTCAGAATGTGTTGCTAACACATAGGTTGAAGCCGGATATTTCCATCACTTGTTACTTTGCTCCCCAGCTTTGCAGCAATGTGTCATGTGCCTTGTGCTTGTCAATTACCTTCTTGAATCAGGATTTTAATGTCCAGTGAGCTTTAATGGCCTGATTTGTTCTCACATTTGAAATTTTATGGCAACAACTTGGCTCCTAGGATTTTGGATGAAATTATGGCTCTCTTTATCCTGTGGCCCTTATTCCTTTATAGATCCACTGCTAAGACCAATCTCCCTGCATCTGCCAGGGCTACACAGTCCCAGCATGAGTAGCTGAGTTGGAGGGTGAGCCTCATGAAATAAGGGTCTCCGATCAAGCCTTTACTTTGCGGTTCTGAAGGAGGCAGCCTCAGATTCAGAAGCTGCAAAAAATAAAAAGGAACCTGTAACGGGTTGTGCTCACCACCGTGGTGCCTCCTGCTGGTTGCTCTGGGAATTAGCTCTGTCCATCCACAAGGCAACCCCTTCTGGTGGTGTCTCACTCTCCGTCGCTTTTTCTCCACCATCTCTGCTGTCTGTGGGGACCTGTATCGCTCCCAGACTGCAGCGCCCTCTTCAGGACACGGCCCTCTGTCTGTGCCCCAACTCCGTTGTCTCCCCCACAACATCCAGGGGAACCAGCAGTCCTTCGCCCAGCCTCTCGCTGCAGGGGCAAACTGCAGCCCCTAGTCCAGCCCCTTGCTCAGGGGCAAACTGCAGTCCTTTGGCTGGCTACTTCCCCCAGCGGGGCAAAGGCAGGGCCAGGCCTGCCCGCTACTCTGGGCCCTGACCCAGGGAGGTGATAGCTGGCAGCCGCTCACTGCCTCTCCTTCCCCTCTGCCACTACCTGCTTTCCCTGGGCCACTTCCCCGTAGCCCCAGCACCTACTCGGCCCCTGTGTCAAGGCCACAGTCTGGGAGCCAGCCAGGCTGGAGCTCCGCCTGCTCCCCTGACACTGCCCAGCACTGCTCTGTCCCAGGTACTTCTCTCTACAGGTAGCCAGTCCTTTTCCCTCAAGCTCCAGGGAGAGACTGAGCTCCTCTCTGCCCTGCAGCCCTTCTTATAGGGCCCAGCCTGGCCCTGATTGGCTAGATTCTATGCAGCCGTGCCAAGGGCTGCTGTTAACCCTTTGCCAGCCAGTGAGGGGCAGCTGTCCCATCACAGAACCCAATAACCTCTCATCTAGAATTCCAGTTTCTTTTGACTCTAGAGTCCCAGAAGGGTGTAACGTGTCCAGCGTCCAGTGCTGCTAAATCAACAATGTCACAGCTTTGTCACAGTGTACAGCATGCAAGAAGACAGTTTGGATTCTATAGGAACATGAGCAAAAATACCAGTTGCGGGCTTTACTGAAACCAGTCAGGACCAGGCACCGTAAATAAACTCATTTAAATGTCAGGTTTCAGAGTAACAGCCGTGTTAGTCTGTATTCGTAAAAAGAAAAAAGAAAAGGAGTACTTGTGGCACCTTAGAGACTAACCAGTTTATTTGAGCATGAGCTTTCGTGAGCTACAGCTCACTTCAGTGAGCTGTAGCTCACGAAAGCTTATGCTCAAATAAACTGGTTAGTCTCTAAGGTGCCACAAGTACTCCTTTTCTTTTTTCATTTAAATGTACAACTCAACATAGTAACAATCAGTGCTACACAGGCCCAGACAGTTCTGCATCCTGTCTTTGAGACTAACCCAGTGGGTTGTGAACAGACGTGTGGGGGGGGTGGGGGGGGAGGGGCGCGTCATGACCACCTTAGCCTTCCTGAATTGCTCCACGAGATGGGGGGACTCCCTTCCTACGTGGAAGATGGGCAGTCCTGATATGGAAGAGATAGAGAAGCATTGTTCAGAGGTAGGTACAAGAATCCCCATAATAGGCTGCTGGAATAACACAGAGGCGAAGTTTCTTCCGATGCCTTGTCAGTTGGTGGTTGGCTTGTGTCCTAAAGCAGGAGAGCTTATATCTTTTTCTGTCAACATACCCATGGAATGTAAGCGATGGTTTTCATTATCCACATCAATATCTACTCTCATTTGGAACCATGCTAGGCTCTTTGTCTCACTGTTACATACTGTAGATCTGTAGGTAGATACAGATTTGAGATGTGGAAATGGACATATTGTAATTCAATAGCTCTGGCTTCTACTAGAAAGAATTGGAACGACTCGACAATGTGTCATATGCCCTTTACTGGTCACACCTAAAGGGGAGTATCTTTTAACTCAATGAGTCCTCCACCGGAAAGAAGGAAGGGCAGATTTAACATTCCAAGGAAAAACAAGAGAAAGAGCCTCCCCCACGTTGCCCACTTTCCAGACCCTCTTTATACATCATAAAAAAAACAAAAAAGGCACAAACCCATTTTCTCCCATTTGCTGCTCACCTCTGATGTTTTAAGACCTCTTTCTAACCATGGCTGTCTCAGAGGAGGATTTTGGTTTCACAGAAATCTTTACTTAGGAATTATAAAAATAGTTCCGAAAAATGTTTATTGCGTGTTAAAACAACAAAGAGGTCTTTCTAAAAATCATTTATATAGGTGCTTACTGTGTTTATTCTGCCTTTGTTCCATAAATTAATTTGTAAGCAAATGACTTGTCAAAGCACAGCAGATGTCTGGTCTCTCGGAGTTGTCCCTAGTTGTGAGTGGAGTAATTACTTTGGGTAAATAATTTCATCTCTGGTGGAGGAGAGTCTGTTACAGTCAGGGGAGGTTGTCTTCCCATCTGGGTACAGTTACTGGGTACTCCTGGCTAATACTAGCTGGTTTCGGCATTGCTTTCAGTTTTACTTGGCGTGAAAGAGACAGTCAGAATAATTCTTATCTTAGTAGAAATACTGTGCCTCTATCTGAGGTACATAAAAGGTACGACAGTCACTTATTTAATTACTCTCATGCAACCTTTAAGCGCATCTTGTTATGTCCCATCATTTTGGAATCATTCCCTATCATACGACTTCCAGGGCTGGATTCAGTCTTCGTTTAACTGTCCGAGGGAAAGGGAACTGTCCAGTACTTCCTTAGGGAAGCTATTCTACAGTCTAATGAATCTCGCTGCTGGGGTGTTTTTCATTAAGTTCATCCTGAATTTTCCTTTTCTTAATTTAATTCCATTACTCCCAGCCTAACTCCTCCCATTGTGTGGTGCACGGACTTCAGATAGCGGCAAACTCACACGAGCGCCCATCTCACCCCCGAAGTAGTTTTCAACTAACTAAGCCGTTTGAGTGGCATTTTCAAAATCCGTAAATAACTTTGGAGCAGAAGTCCTGTTAAAAATCAATCGTGCTATATATTACTATACCCTACTGACAGTCACTGGGACCTGGACTTGTAAGCCACTTAGGGTCTGCCTACACTGCGGTTAGACACCTGCGGCTGGCCAGCACCAGCTGACTCGGGCTCGCAGGGCTCGGGCTGTGGGGCTGTTTAATTGCAGTGTAGATGTTTGGGTTCAGGCTGGAGCCCGAGCTCTGGGACTCCCAACTCGCAGGGAAGATCCCAGGCTCCAGTCCGAGCCTCAACATCTGCACCACAATGAAACAGCCCCTTGGCCTGAGCCCAAGTCAGCTGGCATGGGCCAGCTGCGGGTTTTTCATTGCTGTGTGGACATACGCTTAGAGGCTTTGGAATATCCCACCCTAGCTCTTTTAATCCTTCCCCATAAATGCCTCCAACTCCCTGATCATTTCTGTGGCTCTTCTCTAAACTCCATCAGTGTCTTTCAGGCAAAGGTAGCTCTCAAAGTGTGCTCACAGCAGTCACATGTGGCCTGCCCCAAAGTCCAGTAAAAGGAATGGAAAGAATCCCACTGACTTACTGGGCTATGGCTCAGGCCAATGGAGAGGGAATGTAGTATTCAGCTTGTGTGAGCCAGGAGGAGTAAACTGAGAGGGTGATCTACCAACCACAAACCACTGTGTAAGAGAGTGGGGGAGCACGCACAATGCCTGCTTCTCCTCTCCCTTCAAACAGTTTTACACCATGTAACCCCACTGACTTCACTGGATTTGCACCTGATTTACACTCCTGTATTTCCACCCCCATTTCAGAGATGGAAGCCTGAGGCACTGAGGTTACGTCTACACTGCAATTCAACACCCATGGCTGGCCCATGTCAGCTGACTCAGGCTCACGGGACTCAGGGTGCGGGATTGTAACATTGCAGTGTAGATCTTCAGGCTTGGGCTGGAGCCGGGGCTCTGGGACCCCAACAGGAGGGAAGGTCCAAGAGCCCCAGCTCCAGCCCGAGTCTGAATGTCTACACTGCAATTAAACAGCCCTGTAGCCTGAACCTGAGTCAGCCAATCTGGGCCAGCCACAGGTGTTTAAATGCAGTGCAGACAAACCCTGAGAGATTAAGTGACATGGCCACGGTCACACAGTAAGTCAGTAGCAGAGTAAGGAACTGAACCCCGGTCTGCAGAGTGACAGCTGCCTCTCCGGACTGGGATTCAGGAGATCTAGGTTCAGTTTCCAGCAATGGTACAATAATGCTTCCCTATTTCACTGGGGTGTTGCGAAGAGAAATTCAGTAATGTGTGCAAGGGGCTCAGGCAGTATGATGATGGGCTATGTATATGATTGAACCTGTTTAGCTGCAAATAAATGGCATGTTATTTATTGTAACTAGTGTGACTTTAGTATGAACAATTCACGAAACAACAAAAAGGACATCATTGTGGAACAGAGCACGTACCAACCAAACCAGCTTTGCCAGCAGTAAAAAGGAGGAGAAACCATCCTTGTCTGAGTCTGGTTTTGAATGGTATTTATTCATGGTCAGATGCTGGAGTCTTTGGAATCACTGGTGCACTGTGCTGACAGCACATAACAACCATCACCAGCTCGGCTGAGCTTTCCTGTACCATCACGTAAGACAATGGGACAAAAAAACTTGCAGACACATGGCTGGCGAATGAATGGAATCAATTACTCAAGGGCTTAAAATCAAAAAGATACCACAGATTGATTGACTGCCTTGCACAAGATGCGTTGATGGCACATGGATGGCCAAGGTTTAAGTGGGTCGAGGCTCGGCTCAGTGGATAAAAGTAGATGGGCAAGTGCAACTGCACGTCTACTTACAATCAGAACTTCTCATTTGCAGACTCAGTCATCTACTGATTTGGTTGGTTGGTTCTGGCAACTGCATACAAATGCTGCACATAATTACATGGGTACCTCTGGCCACTTATTTTTTAAATTTGGTCCTATGCAATTGAACTTTCATTCCCCTCCCACCCCGGTTTTCACTGTGTGCACATGTTCTCTCTGTGCACTACCACACAGCTGGCTGCAGATCTTGAACCAGAGAGATATTTACAAGTCTCCCAACCGTTATACTTTTCCAGAAATAGACATTTAACACATTCGAAGTAGAGCTGAACAGAGACACTGGAGTGGAACACTTCTGAACTTTGACGGTGTTTGAAAGCCGAACCTGGCTCAGAAGAAATTTACGAAAGGCCCCTATCTTTCTAATGGCTCGAAACAAAACCCCCACACTTTGGGGTTCGGGTGGGGGGTTGTTGGATCATATTAAAGAAGTTCTGTATTAAAACCACAAATGAGTTTGATTCCCCATAGTTTAAATTCCAGGGTATTACTAATTAAGAGGTCTCTTGGTTTTTGGTACTGTTTCTCTCCCTCTATGTGTGAAACTTGCAAGCTGCTAATTGTGTTAGTACATTCTAAGACAGAGTCTGTTCTCAAAGCAATTCTTTGTAACAACAACTACTCACACAGAGAGAGACTCAAAGCAATATTCTGTAACAACAGAAACAGCACCCAGAGACTCCCCGCCCTTTTGTTGTATTCATCTTGCTTTGTTAACAACTGTGATTAAAATAGAGATAGAGGATGTATGTGGCTGGATGCTTGGTGTGGATAATAACTGAATGATCAGGGAGGTGCCAGCCTAAGAATCCAGTGTCCATCGGCTGAAGAAGGCGTCAAGTGGAAATAACCAGAGGACCCCCGGAGGGCAGACTGGAATCCACCCAACAGCCTCAAGAATGGGAGAACCAAAGAACAAAATAACATCTGGCAGCACGGAGCCATCAGGAATGTACTATCTGCTGATTGATTCAGCAACAGCGTGATGAAGCAATTCCCATAGACTGGCATAGGAAGAAATTCCTATAAAAATGGACTCTAGAAAGTGAGAACTTTGGGGTCTGATTCTGCAAACCAACTTCCAGGAGCATCAGATGAGCATCTGACAAGGCCCTGCTCCCTCCTCATGTCCAGGCCACCTGGCCAGTGGCTTTGCATGAGCAACTCTAAGGCTGGTAACTATGATAACAACCTTGCAGAACCTGTGCGTGTGTGTGTGTGTATGAATGAATGTGAGATTGAATGGAATGTTATAGCTATAACTAACTGCTTACTATGATTCTTTCTGTATTCACAATAAATGTGGTATTTTGCCTTTTCCCCTTTAATAAGATCTTGCTGGTTTTTATTTTATTGGTATAACAGGGTGAACTCTGCAGCTGGAGTCCCCCTGGCCTGAGCCTATCTCTGGAACCATTCTTCAAAAAGGGGAGTGGATTCAATATGTAGGGCCTGGTCTGAAGCCTGTTGAAATCAATGGGAGTCTGTGTGCTAACTTCAGTGGGCTTTTGGAAAAGGTCCCTAATGAGAAACATTCCAATCTCCTAGATCTATTCCCCCCTCTCCGATGGGACACAGCTCCTCTCCCTCCCAGGTCCCCGGTGCAATCACATGCACGGGGGGGGGAAGGAGGCTGTTTGGGAGCGTATCACACTCTTCGGCCCTGTTCCGTTACACTGCTGTGACTGCCAGTGTAACACCAGCGTGACAGAGGAGATTCAGGACCCCGGATGGCCAAACCATATAATACACTGCAGCCACGTTTAAATCACCAGCCATGTCATGGTGATTTAAATAGGTTCACACGAGTTCCCTGCTTGCTGATAAATGGCTCATCTGGGTGCAGTTGCTGTGTCTTTGCCTGAGTCCCTTTCCCGTGGCAAGAAGATCAATTAATAACACAAGGACAGCTGGAAAGCAATGAAAACACCTTTGCCCAATTCCCCATCTGGATACCTGCACCCACCTACGCTGTAGATGGTGACACATTAATTGCTCGGAGAACACAACAACACAAGGCAATTAACACTTTTTATGTGCTTTATGACCGCTGTGGAAGCTGTTTCCAGGGGAAATTATAACTTGTAGCCTCATGACTAGCATGAAACAAACTGCTGTCATCTACTTTTCAGGTCTGGATAAGAGTGTGCCTGTGCTGTCTCTAAAAGGGACTCCAGCTGTCTGACCTGAGGCACTGGTTTGGATGTAGGGGAATATTACGGGATCAAACATTATCCACTTTCTAACAAAACTATAGATTTAAGGCAAACCAGAAAACTTTCAACAATTTACCAGTTCAAAACAGGAGCGGTTCATCTCCTGGTTAAGGCACTGGACTGAACTCAGGAGATGTGGGTCCACATCAGGGCTCTGTCAAAGAATCCCTGCATGACCTTGGACAAGTCAGTTAATTTCTCTGGGCCTCAGTTCCCCATCTTTAGAGTGAGGGAATCCATACTCCCTTTCTCCCTACTTGTCCATTTAGATGGCAAGGTCTTTGGGGCATGGCTTATGCCTTGCCATGTGTACATGCAGTGGCTAGCACTGTGTTAGAGATGGGCCATGGGCAGTCAGGCCTGGTGGACAAAGCGAGAGTTGGGAAGCTGATCCAAACTAAGGGTCAGAGCCAGAGCCAGGCTGAGGGAGATGGAGCCAGGAGCAGGATGAGGTGGCAGGGCCCTGGGACTAGGAGCAAGGCAGGAACAAGGAGAGGAGGCACAGCCACAGGGAGAATCCCAGCTGTAGAGGGCAAACGTGTTGAGCAGCGAGGAAGCTGCTGGTGCTGGAGTTAAAAGCCAGCCAGTTGCCCTTCCCGACCAGTCAGTGTGCAGTCACCCAGGCAGCCTGCTGCCAGCCAGCTGTGCTTGTTGGGTTGCCAGGAGACTGACTCTGCTGCAGGCCTTGATCCCTGGCACCCGGGGAGGTCCTGATCTTGGGTAAGGCCTCTAGGCACCCGTGCAATGCAAATCACAAATAAAGCCGCCTATTGGGAAGGACAGTGCCCCTGTGAGTGAAAGCACGTGCCCCTCCGGGAGCGCTGAAACGGTCTCAGCTCTCCAATCCAGAGATCACAGCTCCACAAGCCATTACATTTTATAAAGTTCTATAAATAGGGATCTTAAGGCACAGCTCTGGGCCATATCTTAGATTAGTTTTAGGCAAAACACCCCATTGGCAATGCTTCAAAACTGCAGGCATTACATGGCCCCATGTAATTAATCCCATAGTAAATAACGGATACTATGAATCAACCTTTCCTCCTTCCCATCATACAACTCCCGACCGATTGCTGTTTGCTTCCTTCCCCTCCTGTTTTGTCCTAATATTATCCATTTACAGCCCAGTTTCATAGCACATGCTGGGGAGCAGTGTTTGTGTGCTACCCTAAGCAGTCCAACTGACTACAGTGTGAATACAAGCACTGCTCTCACCATGACCCAGGTACATCGTGCCCACCCAGGCAGTGAGCACAGGGGGTGCCAATAGGTTTACAGGGATGCCCTGGGTTGGATATGCGCATAATTCACCCATGGGAGATCTCTGCTGAGAGCCAGTAATCTGCTGCTCATCACAGTCACTGTGAAATGTACGGATGGATAATACTTAAGGAGTTATGTGTCTGTACTGAAACTTATGTTCACAAGGCAGGTAAGCAGGAGGTTCGTGTCTTGGACAGGTTCCTGTGAAGCAGGAGGTAACAGACTCTCCTCTGGCTGGTTGTGTGTGTTTTGAACATTGTGTGTCTTGCAATGGATGCCTGTTTGCACATGGAGAGGAAATTTACAGGGAGAAAAACAGCACAATGGGATCCTGTTGGGGAATAAAGACAACGGATTGCTGGGATATATCTGGGGTGCAGAGATACACTGGGATCTGTCACTGAGGAGGCAATCTGACAGTGTGACCTGTCTCGTGAATAGAAGATCACAGCCAAGCCTGGCTGTTACACGCTGGAAGGACTTTGGGTGAGCATTGCTCTCTTACACATGAAAGTCTCCAGTTAAGTAAGTCTAGGTTCTAGTATGTGTGGTATGATTTTATTTGATAGCTAACCTTTTGCTTCCAGTACTTCTACTTGCAGCCACTTGAATCTTGGTGCTTCATTAACTAAGCGTATATTTGATTTCACTGTACATCTCTCTAAGGACTGCGTATTAAGCTGAGGGGGAACTGGCAAGTGGACTGTACAGCTTCTCTGGAAGCAAGGAAGCTGTGAATTCTGCAAGTGTCCAGTAGCACAGGGGCTGGGCACTACAGGGAGAGGCTCGCAGGGCTCAGGCATCCGTATGTGCCTGTCGCTAACTGCAGAGAGACAGCAGGGTCTGTGTAGCCCTGGAGGGCAGGGCTTGTGTAGCCTGTGGCCAGTGAAGTCAGGGAACCGCTCCCAGGCATGCA
This sequence comes from Natator depressus, assembly GCF_965152275.1. Taxonomy (NCBI): domain Eukaryota; kingdom Metazoa; phylum Chordata; order Testudines; family Cheloniidae; genus Natator; species Natator depressus. Next base: position 3,006,090 of record NC_134242.1, read on the forward strand.
CGGACAAGGGTCCCTCACACTCAGGGCAGGTGATAGCGATGTCCCTCACAACCCTGAGTACCCCGGGAAGTGTCACACTTGCCTTGCAGAGTCAGAAGCTTTTGTTATTCTATGCCTTTGGGCTTCATCTCACTCGAGTAATAACAACAACTGAGGGAGAAGAGACTTGGTCTAAGGTTGACACGGGACTTGGAACATCTGGGTTCTATCCCCAGCTCTGTGTAAACTTCACCAGGTTGTGTCTCAACTTTCCCAGCTGTCAAATGGGCAGAATGCCACCTACAGAACCGACCTGACCTATTGCTGTTGTGAAAGTAGAATGAATTATATTGAAATTATAATTCATTAAAGAAATGCTACTTGAAGAGTTTGTTGAAATATAGTTGTAAGGAAGAGAAACATTAAGGAGTGTGAGACAATGGGTCCTCAAACTAATTAACTTAGAGCTCCTACTGAGCTAGGAGATTGGTAAACGTTAGTATGCAAATAAGATATGTATGTATATTTGTCAGTTTCTGCTTTCTTTTGTCTCTTATGTTAAATTGGCCTTGGCTTAGCTGTATAAATAAGTTATCTTGAGCCTCAGAGAGGGGCTCACATCTGGGTGCATTAGCAAAGCGCTTTGCTAATAAACAGAGTGGTCTGACAAATTATGAGAGTCCTGAGTCTGACTTTGACACTGTGAGGCTGAACTCCAGGGTGTTTGTAAAGCATTGACGACCTTGGATGGAAGATCCTTCGCAGGCCACTTTATTTGGATTGTATGTCTGGAGCAGCTGTCTTTACGTTACTGCTGATTTGTGACTGCTCCTTGCTTAGTATCCTCACTGTGAAAATTCATCGCAGCTTCCAAATTGCAAAACTTGTGTCATTATAACAAGGTTCTAAAGTCTAGAACTCCTGTTTCAATTCTAGAAGCTGTGGGTTCGAAGCGTTAAATTCTAAAATAAAGCCGTTCCGTGACAGGCATGCTAGATTAAGGGGTTTATGCTCGTGTCGTCTTTAACTTAATGGGGCAATGCTTTTATTTGCACATCCGACTAGGAGTCTGCGGTTCTCTAAGCACAACATGATTGAGAAGGGAAAGGCTGTGAGCTTCCTAAGCAAAGCAGTTAGCATACAAATCGGAATCTATTTAATATATCCCTGTACCATGAAGACACAGTGACTGGAGGGGAGGGGATGGTCTCTCTTCCCGTTTTCCATTTCTAGTTTTCTTTTTTAAATAAGGAATACTGCTACAGGCTTGCCAAGATTTACAAGGCTCCCTTGAAAAGTTTTTAGTTCAACCACAAACAAAATCATCTTTGAAAGCTAAAATTGAATCATTTCCAATCTGAGAGTCCCCTGCAGGACAATACGAAACTCTGGGCAGGTCAGTTGCTTAAGATAAATCTAGCCCTCTCTGTGGCAGCAGAGTTGCATTTGTTTTCCTATCAGGAATCGTGGCCTTTTGGAGGGACATATTGATTTCAGACCGACTTGAGAGAGAATAATGGCTGGCTAAATATACCAGCGATGTCAGAACCCAAGGACACAGTCCCCTGAAGGGAAGGGAAGCAACTGGGTTAGAGTGAGAATGTAGGGCTCAGATATACATAGGCACCACTGAGTGGGGAGTCTTTGAGGATCTGGGCCTAAAGTCTTGCAGTGAGGTTGCACGGGGAAGCCAGCGGGTGGCTGCTTTGTACAGATCCATTAGGCCGGTATTCCCATGCAGAAGTGGTCGGGCAGAAGCCCATAGGTGGTGACAGAGGTTGCAGTGTGGGGGGCTGAGTTGCATCTTGAAGCCTAACAGCAGACTGAGGAGTGACTCACTATTCCCACCCTCTGCCCAGCAGGGGCCCTGCTCCCTGGGGCTCTGCCCGCAGAGAGTTGCATCAAAGGAGCATGTTCCTGGAAACAGACTAAAGGGTCCATGGCTGTGAGAAGCTCTGAAGTTAACATTACAGGAGCTTAGGGGATTGCAACCTTCTCATCACTTCTCCTTTTACCAACAGATTTATTTCCCGGAGTTTTTAAATGATGAAAACAAAAGAAAATACAACATTTCTCCCAGACACACAGTAAGTAGGGCAGCCTAGGTAACCTCAGGGGTATTTCGGGAAGGAGAGGAAGAAGAGATTTAAAAAGCACCAAGCCTGGAAGGATGCACTGAATCCTGATTTGTAAACAGCTGTTAGTTCTTTATCAGAAACAAAGGAAACCGATGGGGGGTTTTGCACAGTGTTTCACCATGCGGCCCATAGCCATCCTTCTCTGTAATGCAGAGGCATCGGCCGCATGAACCAGAAGACCCAGCATTGTTAGAATATCTGATCAGATATCTTCCGTATCTGATCAGCCCAGAGGGTCCATCTACTCCATCATCCTGTCTTTGATAACAGCCAGCTCCAGATACGTCCAGGAAAAGTGCAAGAGACTCCCTAATGCACAATGATGGAAGTCCACAGGGGACATTTTCCCCCTAACTCTCATCATTTCATGGGTGGCTGAGTCCATGAAGAATGTGGTTTCCTCTCATACGTTTTTATCTTGTCTGTTGTCACTGGGGATGCTCTCATTATCCGTGTACATTTCTAATCCTGCTCATCTCTTGGCCTCACTGATATCTGGTGGCAATGAGTTCCATAGCTTCCTTATGTTTTGTGTAAATGAGTACCACATTCTCCTTTACCCACATTAAATTGATTTCCTTTCAAGTTCCTTGGTTGTCTTCCTAATTCTTATATGATCAGAGAGAGTCAATAGCAGCACCCGATTTATGATTATTTTATATATCAAGGGCGCTTGACTCAGAGTTTCTGAGATCTTGCTCAGGAATTGCAGTGGCTCAGTGCCCCCTCTGGATTAGGTTCTAATTTGGCAGTCCTGAGTGGATGGCACAAGCACCCACACTTGTGAGTACATATCTGGCTGAACTTTTAGGAGATCACTAATCACTGGGCCAAACCAGACCAACGAAGTGCAAAACTCTTCACAGCTCCAACTTTTGCATGGAATGCTGGGCCTTCTAACAAACGGCAAATCTCCAACTGCACTGATACCCAGGGTCCTTAAAGCAGATGGGTTTTGCAAGCACGACTGCTTCTTTTTGAAATGACAATGCCATTAACAGCGAGCATGAGTCAGGCATTGCTCTCCAGAATTGGGATGAGCCTACTTTGAGTGGGCCATTTCAAAATGAGATAGCTGTTTGCAGCATCTCCTTTGGTTTTGCCGTCATTCCTGCCCCCTTCCATGTTTCTGAGGAAATATGCTGATTTAGCAGATATTAAGGTTAATTTGGCAGCTGGTTCAAATATCAGTTTCACCACACAACTTATCTTCATTTCCTGGACACTCGTCATTTTGAATACAGGTTTCAGAGTAGCAGCCGTGTTAGTCTGTATTCACAAAAAGAAAAGGAGTACCTGTGTCACCTTAGAGACTAACCAATTTATTTGAGCATAAGCTTTCGTGAGCTACAGCTCACTTCATCGGATGCATCGGATGAATACAGTTAGTGAAGTAGTGTTTGGAAGTGGATATGATCACAGATTTAAGAGTTCTTTTGGGACCCACCGGGGATAGAATTATTGGACTTTTTAACAAGACAGGTATTAATTTGTATGGAATGAAACTGTCAAAAGACAAAAAACCTTAAATATTTATGAGTGCTGTTTGCAAAAAACCCCTGCATTTGCAATAGTGACAAAGCTTCAAGGGTTTTGTTGCATTCCAAATGAAGCCTTAATTTTCAAGCCCCATGTCACATGTGGGAAGTATTTTGGCTGGCCAAACATCTTATTAGGTTTACAAATCTCAGACAACAAAATTAAGTTTCATGGCAAACTGTCATGAGAGTTTCATTAAAATAACAGCTTCCATTCACAATGTTCCTTTATTCCTAGGGGATCCCAAAGCAGTTTACAAACTCTGAGTTAAAGACTTCACCCATCACTGAAATGCAGCTAGTGCCTAGAGGAACAGAACAGCTGTTAATCAGCAGAGAGTAACATGATGCAGTCATTTAGAACTGGAAGTAAAACAGAATATTACATCCAACTGAAACTGCAAAGAGAATTTAGGTAGAATGTAATCATCCAGAGGGGAACGCAGCCAGGCTACAAGAGTTAAAACATCACTCCAAAAAAGTGTCTTCGGACTTTCAGTGATCACCAGGGGCCAGGTACAGGGTTTTATGTCTCATCTCTGTGCGGTGATTCTGATTCTCCAATGCCTTGCAATTTGTCTCAACACCTTTGCCAAGGGCAAAGTGGGCGTGTTATGATTTGCCAGAATTGTGTGTGTGTTTTGCACAGGTGTAAGCTGCACAAGGACATGGAGAATCAGGACAACGGAATCGCTGAAGTCGCCAATCCCAGGGCCTTTCCCCAGATCAAAGGGCATACACAGGCTCCTCTTTTCAGCCACTAAACCCGGGGCCCCTGCCCTCTGTACAACCTGTGCACTGGGCTTAATGGATGCAGAGAACTGTAGCCAGCCTTGTGTATTCGAATGAATTTCATCCTGGGTTAGTCACCCATCCTTCCAGCAAGCAGGCAGTACCAACCTATTTTCCTCTCTCGTTTCTAGGCATTTAATTTGACCCCCAAATCAATCTCCCCTTCCCCAGACCCATACCTGGCCTCATTTAGCAGGGTCAGAGGGGCATAGGAAATAGGTTTAAAACCAGTAGACTGCTGAGAATACTATACAAACAAGTAACAGCCTTTTAGCTCCCGTTCTCTTCTGACACAAAGCTGACCTAAGCACCAAAACAAGTGACAGCTTGGGGCCCCATGAATGCTACATAGCTCTCAACTCATGGCCTCAACCCATCTCTCCCAAGGACAGAGGGAGGGGTAGAACTGGTCGAGAAATGATGTTTGATCCTCTGCAAAATAATTTAGGTGAAAAAGAAAAAAAAATTTTTGCTGAAAATTTCCTTCAATTTTTTTCGGGTTTTCATCAAAAAACTGAAACCTGACAATTTTTCAGATTTTGGAAACCAGTAATACACACTAATAATTGTTCACAGAAACAGAAAAGCTTCCATGAACATTTCTGTTTTGTCAAAAAGCCATTGCGGCCTGGAAAAATATTTTGATGAGAACATTTTGACCAGCTCCCAACATTTGAGATCCACAACCCCATCTCCAGCCTCTGTGTTAGCTCAAGAGTCACACACATGAGGTTTGTTCGACCTCATTTGTCTTGCAACTAAAGCCAGAACAAATCCCGTTTCCCAGGTTCATACATGCAGGAGGTCTGGAGATTTTGCATCACTCTATCCCAGTGGTTCTCAACCGATTTACCATTGTGGGCTGCGTGTGCAGCTCTGTGTGTGTTGTGTGGGCCGCATCAACACAATATACATATTGCCTGTCAAAAGCAGATGCTCCCCTGCAAGTCAGTGTCCGGTACACGAACTCGGCACCAGTATGCGAGCATTGATAAAACACACTGAATGCGTAAACACATTCCAGCAGGCCAGCACAAGAACACCCCAACCTAGCACACGGTAAATAGGAGCAGAAAGAATATTTAGGTCCTAGCTAATAGCTCCCGCCATTGGCTGCTGTCACAGGAACAGTGTTCAGATTAATCCTGATTCTCAGATACCATTAGGAAGGTAACCACAGTGCCATGGAGGGGCTGTGACATCGTCAGGGAGGAGGTAAGTGCCACTAGTCAGTGCGTACCTGTCATAAAAGACATTGTCATTTTCATAGATTCAGACATTTCAAGGCCTGGAGGGACCACTGTGATCATCTAGTCTGACCACATGCACAGCCTAGGCCAGAGACCTGCCCCAAAATAATGGCTAGAGCAGATCTCCTAGAAAAACATCCAACTGTGATTTTAAAATGGTCAGTGATGGGGAATCCACCAGGACCCTTGCTAAGTTGTTTCAATGGTTAAAAATATACACTTTTTTTCAGCCTTAATTTGTCTAGCTTCCACATCCAACCATGGGATTGAGTTATACCTTTTTCTGCTAGCTTGAAGAGCCCATTATTAACTATTTGTTCCCCATGTAGGTACTTAAAGACTGTCAACAGGACACTCCTTAACCTTCTCTTTGTTAAACTCAATAGATGGAGCTCTTTGAGTCTATTACTGTAAGGCAGGTTTTCTAATCCTTTAATCATTCTCATGGCTCTTCTTTGAACCCTCTTCAATTTGTCTACATTATTCTTGACTTGTGGGCACCAGGAATGGACACAGGATTCCAGCAGCAGTCACATCAGAGCCAAATACAGAGATAAAATAAGCTCTATTCACAGTGCATTGTCTGGAGGGGAAGATTCCTCACAGCAGACCGCATGGCCCGGGCAGTCTAACCCACCCTCCAGGGAGTTTATAATTGGACCTCGCTGATCTTCTCAATACTGAGAATCGAACTGCTAGAACGTTTTTCAAACTTTTCGAAAATATCAACAAAAATCTTCTGGACAAAGGTTTGTGCTGTTTCCCTTCCAGCATGAGGCGTTATGGGAAATGTTCGACAGTTCAACATTTCATTAAACTTTTCCTGCAAATGTTTTAAAATCTTCTTCCAAAAACTTGTCTGTGTTCCTCTATTGGCTTCATTAATATGATCGAAGCGTTGTTAGGAGGTGGAGATTGGAAATGGTGCTTCTGAGCTTAGGGAAAGAGAGACATGCTCTGGAGTACTGAAGCTGTTAATACCGGAGGTCTCAGGACATCTGGAATGGATGCTGTCAGTGCCAGTGTGGGGTTATCTAGTACAGGGAAAGCACTGGCCTCGCCTGTAACCACACAGGCCTCTCTGCTCCTGGCTCCTGCCTGCTCCATCACAGAGAGAATGCAGGTTCCTACCCATGCCACTCAGCTTGTGGTGTCCTGTGACGCAGGGAATATGGGAATGGAGTCACCACCCCATACGGAACCCCATTCAGCCCTCCATTTCCCTCCTTCCTGCTTTCCCCCAGGAGAAGCCAATCCAAACCCTGCCTGCTAACTCGCTGTAGAATATTCCTCTGCGTTGTTTTGCTGCGAGACAAAGCAAAGCAACCAAGATTTAGGGAGGTGATCTCTGCGGCTCAGGGGAAACATTGCAGAGATTAAATCAATGCTCTGCCCTCAGCTGAGCTTAGCACACAGCTAGCTAGTGCTACTTAACTCCCTGACTGCCACACTCAGGTCCTCTTCGCAGGCTGGCCACAGCCCATTCTGGCTTTCAGTCACGTGCGTCTGGCCCTGTGGAAGAGCAAGAACCCTTGTCCAAGCCACGATCCGCAGCACAAGTGAATGACAGGAAATTCTCGGGGGGTGGGTAATTCTGCAGTAGGTGGCACCAGAAACATGTCAGGGAGCCAGAGGGATTTGGGAAGATGGACAATGACAAAGCCCCCAGCCTGGCAGAAGCATAACACCATCCTAGATGTGCAAGGCAGGGAAGGAGCACTGACTCATGGTTTAGTGCAAGGAACAGGCCTAGGAGAGGACACGCTTGCACATTCTGTGTGTGCGCCTTCCACTTTTGCTGGTATCGGACACTGGAATGATTAAGGCAGGACTGTGCATGCCTGGCTCTTGCATGGTGCCCGAAGTTGGAGGGCAGGTACAAGGAATTTATCTGCTATGCAAGAGCCAGGCACAGGTGAAGTCCTCCTACTGTGCTGGGAGCACAAGCCATCCCACAGGGAGGAAAGTGGAGTTGTGTCATGGTCCCACATCCCCTCTACCAGCTAGCAGAGCTGGCCAGGATCAGCGACGGGAGCATGCTCCAGCACTCTAAGGGATGGTGCACTCGGCTCCCAGGAACTCCAGTAGGAATTGTTCCTCCTGAGGCACTTGGAGAGTCCGTGTGCTCTGTGTGTTAGTAGTAAATGAGAATCAGAGGCACGTGGCACATAGAAAACAGCTGTTAGCACTTGCGCAATAGTTATAGAGCATGTCTAGGAAGCCTGTCGCTGGTAGATCTCAAAGCACTTTACAACCCACTCCCCTGTGAAGTGGCTTAGTGATATATTGCACATATATAGACCCCATTTACAGGTGGGCATAATGAGGCAAAAAGGACTTAACCGAGGTCATGCAACAAGTGTGTCAAACAAGTGAGTGTCAGACTTGGATAGCAAACGCGGGGGAGCTGCTCCTCAGTCCCCTCCTCCAACCACCAGGCCACACTGCCTCTCTTGGCGGCACCGGAGTCCAAGAAGGGACAGGGAGATGGGGGGAGAAACAGCTGGAGCGGAGCCACAAACTTCTGTGCTGTAACTGATCCTGCCCATCTGCCATCTCTGCCCCCACCCGCTGCCATGCCCCCCACAGGTATGCTTCAGTAATGCCACCCTCTCCCCGCCAGCCCCTGGGGGCCTCCAGTAACACTCCCTGGGCTCCAGGCCCAATCCTCAGTCACTATACCCGGCCAAGGAACCATGTCTAATTCGTCAAACCTGGACTCTGAGCTGTTGAATGTTGGGAGTTCACTGACTGAGGCATCTGTAACGGGAGCTGAGCTGTTAGCACCGGTCCCCAGACATGCTTAATTTGTGCCACGGCTTGCCAGCTCTGAGCCCCAGCACGTCTGGGCTTGCCAGTTCTGAGCCCAGGCACCTCTGGGCTTGCTGCATCAGTTATGAAAGTTAATATTGCTTGACCAGGCACCTCTTTCATACATATTAAGCAGTGGTCCCCAGCCCCACCACCTACCCTCTCCTGGCCCGTGGGTCCAGAAGGAGTGGGGAATGTACTGGTAATTGCAGCTTTCGAGTAGTGAAGACAAGATCTCAACTGTGGAGTCAGCGCCCCATGCCAGCTGTCTGAGTGGATCACCAGCACACCCTCATTTAAGAAAGGTTGAATAAAACTTTTCATATTTGAGATGTTAGGCTCTTTTGGTGATGGCCCTCACTAGGTCTCTGCAGCAGAAGTACGTTTTGTCTGTCCCCTATCCACCATTTCCCCGCTCGCTGTGTGCAAACAGACTTGGAAGAGATTTGCAAGCTTGGAAACAGCGCATGGTGTAGGGTGCCTCTCTCAGGAATCGCTTCTTCAAACGACTTCAAACTTTCTCCATAAACTCTACCTGGGCTCGTACCTGCCCTGCCATGTTTCAAACCAACCCGACTTTTCATTTTGTTTTTTGTGTTGATTTTGGAGGTGCTGCAAAATTCAGCTTTAAGGAGAAACTGCTGCCATCCTTACGATGGAGGGGGAAAATGCAAATCCCCAATCACAGGACAAAAGAAAGCCCAGTTCTGAATATCACTCTACTCTGGGAAATGGTCAGATCCTGCCCTGGGGCTTGTCTCAGGGTTATATTTTTAGTAAGAAAACGTGTGGTGTAAGTAACTGATGAATCTTTGTTTTCTGTGGACTTCTCCTTTACCTCTCTAAGGAGCTGCAGGCCTTGGCCATGTTGTGTTCATGGGAGAATGCCACAAGTTGTAGAGAAGATAAGCACACTGTGCTCTCTCACTCATGAAGACTGTCCTTTTGTTCTCTCTTGGTTTTGTTGTTTCTCTTGATCTAAAATAAAAGGACATGTTCTTTGTATACGGGGGGGGGGGGGGGGAGGGGGAGGGGAGACCCCGGGACCCCTAATGATAGAATCCAGATCCAAAGCAAGAATTTCCTTCGACGTTTGGGAGCTTAGTTAGTTGTACTCATGGTCTGGATTTTGGTTTTGTTTTGTTTTTACGATTACAGCAGCTGTGGTAATTTTTCATGTGTATTTCTCTCCCCTCTCCCCCTCCAGACTAGCCTTTAGAGAAGGTGTCTGTACTCCACTATGGCTCATTACCTTTATTTCACAAGAGTAAGGGAGTTCTAGAACACAGTCCTTGTCAAAAGAAAAGAAAATGAATGAAAGGGTCATTTAAATAAACAAGGACTCACTGATTTTTTAAATGATGGCTGCTTGTTTTCAGAGACAGGGTCATGCACAGAACCTGCATGTTATGCAAAAATTATAAATGCCTATTGGGTTGGCAGGCCTGATCGCAGTCCCTGGAGAAAACAAAACAAAACACGCCTGAGCAGGAGGTAACAGACTATGGCCCCAATTCAAGCCTTCCTGCAGTCAATCCCAGGGAAAATGTTACCGGCTGGCAGAGAAAAAAGGTGGTCCAGTGGCTCCGGCCTTTGCCTGTGGGCTGGGTTAATTTCTCTGCTCCGCCACAGCCTTGCTGTGTGACCTTGGGCAAGCCCCTTCGCCCCTCTTTGCCTCAGTTTCCCCTCTGTCCAATGGAGATAATAGCATTGCCCTGCTTCCCAGAGATGAGGTGAGCATAAATTCATTGCAGATTGTGAGGGGCTCAGTAACTACGGAAAGGGAGTGGAGCATAGAAGTACCTAGACAGACAAAAACAATTGCAAAACTCACATGGAAACCAATGTAATCAGCAAGTCTCAACATTTATGTGAACAAGTAGACAAGATTGGTCAGTATAATGGGCAGTGGTCTTGGTGGGCTTTGGATCTGACCCCAAATGCCTGAGCAGCTATTTCAGACCAGAGAAGTGGTCATTTACTGTCTAAAGCCACCAGGAAAAGTTTCTTTCCAGGAAAAAAATGTTGAAAACGTGAATAGGAACTGAAGTGGGAGAAGTTAATCGGGTGTAGAAAGAAAGCATATTAACATTTGTATTTGAGGGACAGCTGGGTCTCACCTGTACATTGTCCTTTACATCAATAGATTACAGCAAATAATGAAAAATGGAAAAAAACCTTGTCATCCTGAGGCAATAGATGATGCACCTTGCGCTCTACCTCAGTGAGACCAACCACCGGGGGCTGATATTGGCACATCCCAAGGAGGAAACTGAAATCTGCTTTTTACACAGTCAAACTGTTGACATTGTGTGAAAAATAAACCAAACAAACAAAAACCCAACCACCAAAACCCTCTGTTCTTCATTTACCCTCCACTTCCTTTATTGAAAACAGTATCGAAGTGGTTATTTACATTTTTTGTTCACTAAAAGCTGGTGTTTCATTAAACAAACAAATTCAGTAATCATTTCCATAACATTTTTGATAAAAAAATTTCAGAAAAAATACAGCTAAAAATCGTGAGTTAAGGAACAACTAAAACTAGCTCCAGTTAGAACACTTTGAAATAAAGACAATTTCACATTTCACAGTTCGGCCTTGGAAACAGGTTTCCATTTCTCGACCACCAGGCAGTTCTATACGATGGGCACGTTATAAATGCCCAGATGGAATCAACACGCAGGTGCCATCTAGAGGGCACTTTATGCATTACAGGTCTAATTCTCTTACCCTCCACTGTCTCAGGCTTTGTTTCAATGGGAAATTTTTACCAGTTATACCAATAAGTTATACAGGTATAATAATACCAATAAAAAAACACCAGGTGTAAACTCTTATTCCAGTAGAAGAGAGGTTTTTCCCCCAGTTTAGTTTAAATCCATTTCCAAGCAACATAACCCGTATAACGACGTAACTGGTTCAAATTCACATCTTAGGTTATGCTGAAAAAACCCCTTTCCTGTGTACACAAGGTCTAAAACAGAATTGCTCAAGTGTAAATAAGTGGAGAATGTGGCCCACCAGAGACAACAGTAACTCACCAACAAACAACCCTACAGCACCAATGAGTTCTTGCTGGAGATTCCCATTAAAATTGGAAGATAAATCCACTAAAGAAAGCTCCCTTAACTGGAACACGGGAAAATTTGTCACAGCACCCTTAGCAAAGTCTTAGGGCCTCAGATGGAGGCTAGGCCTTACAAAGCCATCCAAGCAAAATGAATTAATATTCAATTTCGCAAAGATAATGCATCAGAACTACCCCTCCTCCCCCCCCCACATTTATCAGAAACATAGACAAATACACTGATTACAGATCTGAAGCCAAACATTAGATGCTCCGGCAGCTGTTGGATTTAATGCAACTGCAGGTGGGCAATTGATCGCAGGCAACTAGCCACACTACAATGTGGTGTCAGCTGCTTCTAGAGCCAAGGGAGAAAACCCTATCTCTGCTTCTGGGGATGTGCCAACCCCGTTTAGCTGCAGAACCTGTGTGAGACTGGGGAGTCTACACGATGTTATCCACCCACCTCTGCACACCTCTGTGTTTCATTGGGGCTTCATTGTCTTCAGTGGAGATGGATCTTCGCTACCTGGGACCAGCTCAAAAGTCACAGCAGTGGATACATGGCAGTGTTCAGTGCCTGTCCCCTAATCCCCATCGCAGAGTCTCTGAAAGTTCCTTACATGCAGCCTATTGCCTTGGGTGAAGCATGCAGACCAAGATTTGTTCTCAGGTACCTTCAGTGCCAGCACATCTCCAACCCTGACATTACCATGTCACACTGACAGCTGAATACCAACTGCCCCTGCAGACCAGGAATAAAGCACAAATCAGTCCCGCAGGGAACTTGCTGTCCTGTTATTTTAATTCACTGATGAAGGCAGAATCAGCTACTAAAGTGCCATCTCTTTAAAGGGACACAGACAAGCTACAAATCATGGGTCAGATTCGCAAAGTGAGTTGATCACATGGGCACAGTCTCACTTAGACCCGCAAGTGCTACGTCTTGCATGCAAATCAGGGATATGGCCAGGTAAGTCTAAGTGACCTTAGGCCCAAGCAAAGGCTTAGAATCATAGAATCATAGAATATCAGGGTTGGAAGGGACCCCAGAAGGTCATCTAGTCCAACCCCCTGCTCGAAGCAGGACCAATTCCCAGTTAAATCATCCCAGCCAGGGCTTTGTCAAGCCTGACCTTAAAAACCTCTAAGGAAGGAGATTCTACCACCTCCCTAGGTAACGCATTCCAGTGTTTCACCACCCTCTTAGTGAAAAAGTTTTTCCTAATATCCAATCTAAACCTCCCCCATTGCAACTTGAGACCATTACTCCTCGTTCTGTCATCTGCTACCATTGAGAACAGTCTAGAGCCATCCTCTTTGGAACCCCCTTTCAGGTAGTTGAAAGCAGCTATCAAATCCCCCCTCATTCTTCTCTTCTGCAGACTAAACAATCCCAGCTCCCTCAGCCTCTCTTCATAAGTCATGTGCTCTAGACCCCTAATCATTTTTGTTGCCCTTCGCTGGACTCTCTCCAATTTATCCACATCCTTCTTGTAGTGTGGGGCCCAAAACTGGACACAGTACTCCAGATGAGGCCTCACCAGTGTCGAATAGAGGGGAACGATCACATCCCTCGATCTGCTCGCTATGCCCCTACTTATACATCCCAAAATGCCATTGGCCTTCTTGGCAACAAGGGCACACTGTTGACTCAAGGGCACACTGCTTGATTGGAACTAGCCCATCTCCGTATTTTTTTAAATTTCCATCTTGTATAAAATGTCCTTATCCATGTCATTTACCATTAAGCATCTTTGATCGCTAAACCTGAACGATTTTTTTGAATTGTTCACATTTCACTCCATTCAGATAAGGAAACTTGACTGATGTGGTTTAATCTATTTGATCCTAAAGTGCACTAGTTAGAATATTGTTCTATTTGGATTTTAAACAGTGCAGATTAAAGCTTTTTCAAACAGAAAAAGAATATACAGAATATACAGAACATCAAAAATACTATTTGCTTTGGTTGGGTCTTTTATTTTAATGTCAGGGTTTTTCAAAATAAATTCTTCTATTAACATAGAAGCCCAGGTACTAATGTGATAGGTGCATGGTAGATCAACACACAATTAGTTCCTTTAACCATCCATTTTAAAAAGAAAATAAGATCTATTTTTGTTGTAAACTATCTGGCAGTGTCTCTTGAGAGATACTGCCAGTCTGGTATCTAGTCAATTTAGTACCTGCCTCTGCATCTCTGCCAGTTTGTGAGATTTAACTAACAAACAAACAAACCAACCAACTTTCTCTTTTGTTGCTGCTTGAAAGACCCAAACAGACAGGAGAAACTGACTAGAGTGAAACTGATTATGCAGCTCCTGCTGTCAAATGATGAAAGAAAAATAAACTGGAAAAAATAGAGCCAAATAATTGTTTCTCTAATCTCTCTCAGTGACAGCAAGCTTTAGGTTTTACTTGTGAAACCTAAAGCAGGTGAAACAAAATTAAAAAGGGAAGTGTGATTTCAAGTTGTCAGTGCCCCTTTAAATCAAAAGAACACCCAATTTTATTTTGCTCTGCACCAACACAAATACATTAGGAAAAGGTAGGCAAATTATCAAGAATACAAAGAAACCTGGAAAAGCTGATTGATGAGGGACAAATCAAAGGAGATGTTCAGAGGACATACGTGTTTGCACTCTGTTTTGGGATAGCTGTCAGGGGATTATTTTTTTTATGTGCTCGGCTAGTGGCTACATTAACAAGCACCATCAAATGCAAAATAGCTCCTTCCAATCAGCCCTACCCCAGCAGTAAACTCCACTTTCTCATCTGTCCAAAATGCTTTTCTTCTGCACCATCATCTACAGAAGCCAGTCGCATAAAAAAAAAAAAAAAGAGGTCAGAGACAGAGGAATGAAAGAGAGCCTGGGAGAGAATGAAATTGAAGCTTCCCCTAGAGCTAGTTAATCAAATGAATTAGGATTTCCAATTTATGAAGCCATTAGTGCAAAAGCAAGCCTTGGCACCCAGGCATAACTGGAGGTTACATAATAAATGTCATTTGTACAGCAGATGACTCAGCAAGAGGATTTCCCAAGACATTTTCCTGTGCAAGACTCTAATAGATCTTGCACCTAGAAGTGGTGGGGAATTTTTTGATGAAATATTTTTTCATCAGAAAATGCTGATCCATTGAAACCAAAACAGTTTGTAGTAAGAATCAGTTTTGATGAATTTCTCATATGAAAAAAATGTCAAAATGTGAAAAGTTCTGGGGTTTGAGTCAAAATGACTTTTCATTTAGAAATTTAAAGTTAATTTAAGGTAAAATATGAAAAGACACTTTAAAAGGTCAAAATCTAAACACAATGTTTTAAAATTATTGAATGAAATGTTTCAATTGATCTGATCTGAATTTTTTACTCCCAGAGTTTTGGTTCATGAAAATTTTCTGTCCTGAAAAGGGATGGGGAAAAAATTGGTAATCTCAGAAATTCTTGCGGGATTCCCACTTAGCTCTCCTTACACCAGGACATTTTCTCTGACCTGCTGTTGAAACTTTCCTGTGCACAGTTTCATCCCATTCCCCCTAGTTATGACCACTTGGAACACACAAAAGAATTCTTCTCTGACCTTGATGTTTACACCCAGCTTGCAATATCTCCAGTTTTGCTTTAACAAATTGACTCTCTCTTTTCTCTGCAGCCCGGGAGGCTAAGTATTCCACACATCAGGTCTCCGAAGAAAGGACATGCTCCCCAAGGTCTAGCTCATAATCATGCAGTCTTGCGATCACATGCACAAAAGATCACAGAATGACAAAACTGGGGGGGCAAATGATCTGCGCATGCAAACAGCATATATGTGTAAACTGAGTTGCGTGTCCTTTAAAATTTGGCCTTCCTCGTAACTGCAAACTATAGAGTACGAGTCCTGACAAAACTCAGCCATATCCTAACAATGTTCCAGAATGGAAAACAGTACTGTGCAGAAAGCCAGCCCAAAGGAAGCTGCAGAAATCGAGTTGGAGACCAGGGTGCAGGGGCAAAAAGTCAGGGAAGCACTCAGAGGAATGGACAATCCCCACTCATTTTTCTGGGATAGAATTAGGTGATATTAAAAATGGAGTGTAGACACAATGATGTCATATTAAGACAAGTGCCTGAAGGTCTGCTGGGCAGTCTGGCTCCTTGGCTCAAGTCCTGGGTTCCCGTGATGCTAGTTTGGAAGGTTGATTTATATGCAAATGGACGATCCAAGTCCTATTGAGTTGGTCCTACTTTTCTACCAGCCAGGCTCAGTCTCTGAGTTCTCATTGGAACATAAAGAATAATGATGATTCTTCATAATGGAGTCTTTCTTTTCATTATCCTTAGAAACATACCTCTCTTCTAACACTGAGTCCTCCTCAGTTCTTGCAGAAGGCAACGTTATGAGCTTGACAATTATATGAGGTGGGAAAGTTGAAATTCTGTCCCTCTGGATCTGCTGTCTAAAAAGCTTTTGAACCCGTAAAGCAGTTTCCTTGAAAGTCCCTGTGCTCTTGTGGAGAGCAGAACAGGTAGTGATGGAGGAAAAGGGAATGAGTAAAAATTAGCTCCAACTCTGGGTTCTAGTGGAAATCTCTTCAAGCAACTGTAAGCAGAGTCAGGATGAGCTCCACCCTGAAATCTGGTGGTGAGGTGTGGCAAGTTGTGGAAAAGAACTTCAGGGGCTGATCTCATTTGCCTAGGCACACCCACCCCGCCTAGCATGAGGCCATAGCTGCCCAAATGGTCACTTTGGCTGCTGTGGGATCCCCAGTGTCTCTGTTATTGGGGCAGGAAGAATAAATTGTTATTACCCTGATTATGGGAATCAAGGACAGTGGAACTGCACTTGGCCTTTTGTTATGATGGAGGGACTCGCCATCAACTAAGTAGCACTCGCTAGGCAAGGGTCATGGGTTCCAAAACTCTGTGAATTGAGAGAGGCTGGTGGCAGGTGTTAATGCTTGGTAGCATGGGCCCCCTGGTGAGGGCCTTACATGCTAATTGCACTTCCTCCTCTCTCCACTGTGGACTATCAGAGCTAATTTTGATTCCATTAGGAGTCTAGTTACAGGCTGCTGAGCTGAATTCCCTTTGGGCTGATGGTGCACCAGCACTGAGGCTCCCCTACTACAAGCTGAAATCACAAAAGAGCTGAAATCACGGAGTGTTGTGTTAAGTAGTGGGGGAGCCTGAAGCTATACGGCGGAGCAGTTTGCGGGACGGCGAGCAGAGCGGCTGGTGGAGCAGAGCAGTTTGCGGGATGGCTGGCAGAGCATTGCAGTTTGCGGGACGGCGAGCAGAGCGGCTGGTGGAGCAGAGCCGTTTGCGGGATGGCTGGCAGAGCATTGCAGTTTGCGGGACGGCGAGCAGAGCGGCTGGTGGAGCAGAGCCGTTTGCGGGATGGCTGGCAGAGCATTGCAGTTTGCGGGACGGCGAGCAGAGCAGAGCGGCTGGTGGAGCAGAGCCGTTTGCGGGATGGCTGGCAGAGCATTGCAGTTTGCGGGACGGCGAGCAGAGCAGAGCGGCTGGTGGAGCAGAGCAGTTTGCGGGATGGCTGGCAGAGCATTGCAGTTTGCAGGACGGCGAGCAGAGCAGAGCGGCTGGTGGAGCAGAGCAGTTTGCGGGATGGCTGGCAGAGCATTGCAGTTTGCAGGACGGCGAGCAGAGCAGAGCGGCTGGTGGAGCAGAGCAGTTTGCGGGATGGCTGGCAGAGCATTGCAGTTTGCGGGACGGCGAGCAGAGCAGAGCGGCTGGTGGAGCAGAGCCGTTTGTCGGATGCCTAAAGCAGCTCATGGGGCGGCTGGCAGAGCGGAGCCCCATGGAGAGGTGGGGCCATCAGCTTTGGACCACGTAAGGTGTCCCTTAACCCCCCCTTCCCCCATCTCCACCCAGGTTGGGAGGTAAAACTCTGCAGATAATCTTTTGAACTCTGGAGCTGCCCTGACCAAGGACAGAGACTTTTGGGTCGTTGGACTTTTGGGACTTTGGGTGATTTGGGGTTGCTGGACTCAAGAACCAAAGGGAAAGGACATGCCCCAATTTGCTTGGGGTGGGTTTTGCTCATGGGTTGTGTTATGAATCCTGTTGGTGGTGTTTCCCCAACGTAATGCCACATTGTTTCTCTCTGTTATTAAAAGGCTTTTGCTACACCCAGACTCTGTGCTTGCGAGAGGGGAAGTATTGCCTCTTGGAGGCGCCCAGTGGGGGTGGTATATATTTGTCCCAGGTCACTGGGTGGGGGCTCAAGCCGGTTTTGCATTGTGTTATTGGAATGCAACCCCTAGATACTGAACCGGCCCTTGTTGCTGCCAACTCTGACAGGCAGAAGGGTTACACAACGTTAAAGAAAAGAGTTTGGGGAGGTGTAACAGGTCTGTCTGCTCCTTTCAGGGACACGTGGCCTGGCGCCTGCCAGCCCTGCTGGATCATCAGACCCAGCTGCGAAGGGGTCAGGTGACCCTTATAAAGGGCGGGGAGAGTTCAGCTGGAAAGAAGCTGCAGGAGGGAGATGGGATCCTGCAGTAGGCCCCGAAGAGGGGGATTGAAGGGAAAGGGGTGTCCCGCTTTCAGCATGAGAGAAGCATGGGGAAATGCCTCTGGAAGCCATAGCCCATGGAGGGCAGAGGAACTGCTTTGTTTGGATAGTTTGCGTGTGTTTTGAGTTGGAGTTAATAACCTAGGCCCGAAGGGAAGGGCCTGACAAGAGACTTGGGCTGGGTACTGAGTCCTTTCTGGGCCGGTGACAGAGCCCACTGCCCTACAGACAGATACAACCATCAAGTTTCAGAGCAGAGTCTATCTCTAGCTAATGATCAGAAGGAAACTCTCCCTGCATGCAGGCTATCCCATCACTGTAGAGTCTCTTGTGCCTTCCTCTGAAGCAGCTGGGGTTGGCCTCCGACGGACACTGGACGCTGAATTAGATGGATGCCTGGTTTGATCCAGTCTGGCAATTCCTGTGTTCTCATTGAAAAGCCTTTGTATCCTCCACCTTCAGGCTCGTTTGAACTGAAAGCTCTGAACCAGAAACTCTGTCACTTATACGTAGAGGATGAGGATGGATGGGACCGATTTCACGAGAAAACCATTCTGCCAGCTACACAAGAGTGCGAACCCGCAGCCAAATGTACAAGGCAGCCTTCAGCTCTTTAACAGCCTGCACTCCAGAGATATGCAGAAGCAATTTTTCCTTAGCTGTTCTCTGAACCTCACAAACTACCCTTTGTAACAGGCCATTGTTGGATATGCTCTTGGGGAAAAAATGGTTCACAGGGAGAGTGCACCTCACCCAGAAACCACCAGAACCCGAAAGAGTTCAGTGTGGAAACAGACCAGCTTGTTGTCCATACAAATGAGTGAGTCTCTGGCTGCACAAGAATGGACCTGGTTACTGTAAGTTCTTGCACAAGCTACTGGGGTCTGATCACATAGTCCCTCTTGCATGTAACTCCCACTGAAAGCAGCGGGCGTTTGCAGTGCAGGAAGAGGGCAGGTTGGTCGAGCCCAAACGTTCAGTAACACAGAGGCACCGCGACTGAGGGTGCCATTTGGCCGGACAAGCTTGGACACTGCTCAGGTTCGCTCCGTCACACGAAGATGGAACGTTACACAGAAGTAGGGGCAGCATAGACGATAGCTCTCAGTTCAGGCTAAAGGTGCAGGGTATGTTGCTTGCTGCCACCTTGGAGCCTTCTGACCAGAGCGGTTTGGGTTTTACAATAGGCAGGTGATGGCTTTAAAGGCCTCTGTAGAAACGTCCCCATTAAAAAAAAAAGAAAAAGAAACAGGTTTAAGCGAAACAGCCCAGCTGAGGCAGGCCATCTAAAAAGGAGACTGGCAAAGCAGCCACTGCCTTGCAGGGACACCCAGCCGCGTTTGAGGTGCCGAAGGTGGAGTGGCGAGGAGCTGCGTTCTGTCCAAAGAGAGAGAAATGACCATCGAGCCTTTGGGGTGGAAGAGGGACCAGCCCAGCTCAGTCGGCCACAGACAAAGGAGGGATCACCATATCATGTTCTGTCTGAGCTGCAGTTGCCACCAGCCCAAAGCACGGGAAAACCCTAAAGCTTACAGCCAAAATGAGAGAGATAATGAGATCACCAATGACACCAGAGAGCCTGAGGATTAAACCATGGATCGTGGGGATGGAATCCCTCCTCTCAGCCTTTGAGATGGTCTTTCCAGGCTGACACAGAGCGCGCCAAATGGCAGGAGCTGAGAAGATTTTGCATTGGTGCTGCTCTTATTGTACTTGTTTGGTGGACAGGCCTTCAGTCTTCTAGGCTCTGGTGCCTTTTCCCGGTGCTAAATTCACAATAAAGGGGGTGGAGGGGAACAGTCATGGGAGGAATGGATGGACCCTGCTTGGCTGGGGACATTCTAGCTCTTTCCATGCTGGGCATAAAGAATCAGTTTCATTGCAAAATGTGAGTGTTACCAGCGCAGAAGACCACCTAAAAATAACACTGACAGCTCCTCACTGCCACTGAGCCAGAAACGGAGCCTGAAACACAATCTTGTATTCCACCAGCAAGCCAGGATAGCACAAAGGGGACAGCCGTGAAGCTGAGACATAAATAGTGGATGACATTCTCCTTGCATTGTGCCCAGTAAATACATTTGTCTCAGAAGACAGCCAGAGCAAGAAGATGTCCATATCTTAACACTGATGGAGAGCCTGTTTGTGTCCAATACATTAGAGAAATTATTCAAGAACAGTTCATCCTTGTAAAAATATTACTTTTGTGAGGCTGCCAAGTTCAGCGAGTGTTCAGGTTATTGCCATGCAGGCAGTGGCGGGAGCAGTTTAAAGTTGCTCAGAGGATGTGTTCAACTTGCAAACTTGCTTTCAAATAAAATGTCAGAGCACGGCTCTGCACAATGGAGTCCCTGGCACTCGCTGCATTATCCTGGCTTCACCACGCTCTAGAGATTAAACTTCTCAAGCTGTTTATCCCACATCTTCTCTCCATGACATGCTAGCTAGGCTAAGGCTTCCAGAAGTGACTCGAGGCTTTTGGATGCCCAACACGAGACACTTCAAAGGGGCTTGATTTTCAGAGGACGGGTTCTCAGCCCTTTCTGTAAAGTGCCCCTCCCTTTAAGGCATCCCAAGCTGGCACCCAAAATCACTAGCCCCTTTTGAAAATCTTGGCCTACATAGCCTTTGTTTAAATAGCTGATTAATAGCTATTTAAACATGCTTTCAGAAGCATTGATGGGAGAGGACCAGGAGTCAGCATGAATGAGACTTTACAGAGAATTCCTGGCTGTTAATATTTGTTTATTTTAGCAGCCCAGGTGGCACACTCATACTCCTCTCTCGTCCGAGATCTCAATGTGCCTTGCAAACATTGATCCATTTGGACTCAAAATACCCCTGCAGCTTATGTAAAATATGACGCCCATTTATAGATGGGGAAACCGAGGCCCAATGAGTTTGAGACCACTTGTTCAAGGATGCACACAACGTCAGCAGCACACCTGGGAATGGAAGTGGGATCCCTGCCTCCCAATCCTGTGTGGACAGTAGGTGTGAATTTCTCTCTCTGATCTTGTCTGCCCTCGGGGATATCCCTGATCCTGGTGTCGCTGGCCAGCAATGGCCATAACTGCACCACTACTGACCCCTAAGTGACAGCAAGTTCAAGTCAGAGTATGTACCGATCTAGCTAACCAGGATCCAGACATTCCCTCGACAGCGACATGGCTGGATAAAGGAATGTCACACCTTGTCACACCTTTGCACACTGTCCCGGAGGCTGAGCATGCGGCACTCACTGCTGCAATAAACGTGAGCTCTGTTCATATGAGCTAGTCCTCAGGGTTGCAATAAAAACATTAATGCCATCTCTGTTCCTCTGTGCCTTGACCCCGCTCTTACTCCCCCTCCCTCCTCCCGCCCACCAGGAGCTGCTGTCCTTTCAGAGTGGGTAAGGTCTGGGGAGAGAGCCCAGGCACCCGTCCTTCTAGGTGAAAAATGAAGAGCTGAATTCACTTCAGATGTTTCATACCTTTCTGTCCCTGGGGAGCAGGCTTTGTATGGTTCCTGCAACCACCTCCTCCCAGTAGCAGCCGTTCCAGACATATGCACAGCTTTACAAACCTCCTCATCATATGGTTTGCCAGCACACTGCAGCAGGCTGCTAAGTCTCTCATCTGTGGGAACTCCCAACCCATCCTTCATGTTCAACTGCAAAGGGGGAGACAGAACTCTGGAGCATGGGCGGCTGGCGTGCAGAGACGTATGGGAGGTGGCATCTCTAAAGTCACCAGAGCCTCCTGTCGCAGGTGACACCTGGCTGCTCTCTTATTTCTGAGGCTGCTTGAGATCTTTGTGGGGTGCGATGAGAACGGCTCAGTCTGGCACTGCATTGCATTTCAAACTCAGGGCCCGATGGTGAGTTGCAGGTACTCAGCACGCAAGTCCCAGTTCCTTCAGAGTATGTCTTGACAGGCAAAAAGGGTGTATTGGTCAATTCAGGCTTTTCAACACACGCAGCTAACACGGCTTCAGACTCCGAAGCCTGCAAGGCTTTCCAAGCATGCTAAGCTAACACCACTTAGAAATACACTGCCATAGCCTTTGCACAGGAGGCTGTACTGACTTGGCCAAGCCTCCCGCAAGGACAAAAGAGCAGAGTCTTCCCAGCACTGTGTTGCCCTAGAGGCGGGTACAAGCACAGACATGGTGGGATGGGCACTCCTGAAGCGCAGGCGAGATTAGGGCAGATAAATTCAAGCCAGGTGGTGGTTCCAGCAGCTCCCCACGGCAGCATGATGCCGTGTCAGCCCATCTCAGCGTGTAAACATAAAAGAACTCAGTGGTGAATCTCTTAATGGGATGAGGAAAGAGAGGGACTGGGCTGGAGAACTGGGGAGGATAACGGCTCCTAGCCATGGGAAAATAGGCCCAGAGCTCACAGAGAGACTGGGGCACCCGGCTCCCAGAGGAGCTGGCTTTTGTTTTTGCTGGTTGGTGTTTTCCACCTTCTGGTTTCACTGTGCGCCATGTATGTGCTCCTGCCACCTACTGCTGACTCGTGGGTGCTGAGCACCCCTTATTTTGTTTTCAGTGGGTGCTCGAGCTCTGGATCACACATGGAGTCCGCGTCTATGCTGACCCCCACTGATTTCAGTGGAAGTTAGGTGCCAAAATACCTTTGAGGATCTGGGCCCTAGGGCTCCCCTTGTCAGACCAGACTATTAGCCCATCACTCAGAGAGCTCACCATATACATAAGATCAGCCAGACTGGGTCAGGCCAATGGCCCATCTAACCCTGTATCCTGTCTTCCAACAGTGGCCAATGCCAGATGCTTCAGAGGGAATGAACAGAATGGGGCCATCATCCAGTGATCCGTCCACTGTCATCCAGTCTTAGTATCTGGCAGTAAGAGGCTTAGGGACACCCAGGGCATGGGTTTGCATCCTGGCCATCTTGGCTAATAGCTATTGATGGACCTAACCACCAGGAACTTACCTAATTCTTTTTTGAATCCAGTTATATTTTGGCCTTCACAAAATCGCCTGGCAATGAGTGCCTTAGATTAACTGTGCACTGTGTGAATAACCAAACAGGGTAGGGAGAGAGGACAAAACAAGGACCCTTCCTTCTTGGGAGTGCATCAGGTGACCTCTTTGTATGGTACAAGGAGAAGTGAATGCCCTGCCCTATAGCCTTCTTCCTGGAGATGACAATTATATGATTGAGGCAATATTTTCAGCTGCTATTTCTCCCCGATTTAACACATCCAGTTAGCATCTCTGAGACACCATCAATCAAAACTTCTTAAAGGAAGGAAGAAAGGAGCCTCTCTCTTTAGGCTTTATCAGTGACTGCAACAATATTCTTTTGGTTAGCTTGACTCAAAAAGCACATTATCATCATCATCATCATCATCTTTGAAGCGCTCACTTCAAACTTAGTGGAGTACAAAAAAGCCCAAATAACCACTCTCAGCTGAGCTATGAAAGTAGCAATTTAGCTCAGCCTGGGGCTAGCATGTATAATAAAAGCAAACTTTCCCCCCACGATACAGTGCAGATAATCTTAATGGACTCCCTTCCGCCCCAACCCCTTTTAATTTTAACAGCTGCTGCAAAGCAACTTGCTCTTAGATCTTCAATTAAACGTACGATGGAGCTTCTGGAGGTCCTGGTGCGGCAATGCTGTCTGGGCAATAGAATTCCTAGCGCTAAGTTAATTAACTGAAGATCTGGCCAGACTTTAAGGGATCACAAAATAGCCGTGGAATCCCTGGATTTTCTCTCCAGATAAATTCCTCTTGCTGAAGTTGAAGGTGACGCGGAAGAGAAACCATCAAAAGTTACTTTACTAGGTGGGGCCACGTCAGGGCCTCTGCTAGACAAAGTCAGGTTCTTACTGGGCTCAATCTGTCTCCCACTGAGGCCAGTGAGGGATGAATCAAGCTCATAATGCATAGTCTAGTGCAATAGAGAATGAATCGGAAGACATTTGTATTAGCAAAACTGATATAGGGGCTTTGGTACTCCAGTAGTGAGCATGGTGTTAGCACTTAGAGAGACAGACAGATGGCTTTAACGATTACTTTACTCTCTGCCAGATCCTCCCTTCGTATGCGGCTTCATTTCAACTAACCCTCCTTCAGCGAGCGATAGGGCTATTTCACTGCCCCAAATCTCCCACGAGACTGAAGATAACAATTTCCCACCATATTGCCTGTATCCCTGTCACTCTTGGCTGTGATCTCGTCTCTATTCTCTTACTATTGTGGTGGCACCAAGGGGCATGTCTACACTCGAGCCCCAGGGCTTGGGGGACTTGAGTCAGCTGACCCTGGGTTAGAGAGCCCAGGGCTTAAGTGTCTACACTGATCGTTAACCTTACATTAAGAATTTTCTAACCCCGGCTTCTGACATCCACACTGCGGTCCACAGGCCTGAATCAAACCAGCCATATCCCAGACTGCCTAGCGCCCGCCCCAAATGTGGCCATGACACATTCCAGGGAGCAGTCCACACCAGTGAGGGGTTGTGTCACTGCCTTCCCTGCAACCTTGGGTGCCTCACAAGCCTGCCCTCACAACCTTGGGTGCTTTGCTGCTGTAGCTCCCACTTGGGCCGCTCTCAGACAGCCTGCAGCTCACACCCTGAGTGTCTGGGTATAGCCACGTCCTGGTCTGGCAACTCTGACAGCATCCTGTCAGCAAACACCAGCCACACCCTGGCTTCCAGCAGCCTCGGTTACCAGCTGCAGGGTGACCCCGACACACTCCCAGTCCTGAATTTTCCCCGAAACGTGTTCTGTGCTGTCCAGCCCTCTCCTGCACCATTCAGGTAAGGGAGGTCCGTTACCCCTGTAAAGGGTCAATGTTCAACAGATATAACTGGAGTTCCCAGTCAGTTCTGTTTAAACACAGCACTGGATTGGTTTTGATTAAAAAATAAAGCAAGGCTATTGAACTAAAGAGAGAGAGAGATTTTAAGTGAGCACAAGTACAAAGCATTAAGGTAAAAAATGGCTACAAGAGAAATAAAGATAAAACAAACACACTAGACTCGGTTCATGGTAAAACCCTTACCAAATGATCCCAGCAACAGGGCTGACCCAATTCTCAGGTCAGGATCAGCCCCCAAAGTCAAAGGACTGGTTCCTTTGGCTTCTTAGTTGAGAGAAAGAGATGGGGAGAGGTATCTTGGGGTGTTTTGCCCCCCACTTTTATAGTCCATCCACCCTTTCAAGTGGATTCTTCCGAGGTTTATCCCTCAAAGCAAAGTTTTTTCAAGCAGTAAAGAAGATGACATGGAGTCTGGTGGTGAAGATGGCTCCATGCTCTTTCTTCTTCCCTGTGTTTGCTGAAATGCAGATTCACCTTGTCTCCAGCAATTTTCCCCTCTTGCTGTCTCAAGCCCCCTGTTTACTATAAGAGGTAAATTGAGGTAAACACACATTCCTTTGTTTAGGATAGACCTGTTTAACAACTTTTGCCTAGGCAGGGCTGTCAGGTGCCCGCCACCCAGCCAAACTCCTCATAAAATGGGAATGATGTCAGTACTTTGCCCAAAGTGTGGTTCTGCTCCCTGGTTTTCCTGTATTCAGTCTTTAGTGGCTTAATTCGCTTCCTGTACTGGTCACTGGTCCAGTACATTTCCAATGCTGCCAGCTTCTTTGCTATTTGCTGGGATGTGGGATCATTCCTGGTACTCTTAGGAAAGTCCACTGTTTTGCTAGCCTCACAACAGAAATTTACCACACTCTGGTAAACCTGGCTGTGCTCCCATGTCACGAAGCAGTGTGTTTTGGAAAAGGCTTCTTCTGTTCTATCTCCATTGCAAACATAAAAGGTTTTCTGATGGGGTGTTTGCAGCCCAGCGGTCAGAAAACGATGGAAGGGTTAAACACTGACTTGCTGAGCAGCTGCACTGCATCAAGTCAGGTTGCTTCCCTTTTCCCTGGAGTCATTCGGAGAGTTTGGGGATAGAGAGGATATCGGAAGTTGACCCACAGGATTGTGGGATACTTTTTGAGGACCCGAGTCATGGGAGAAATGTGTCTATACTGCAAATCAGTAGGGCTCAAACCCTGGGTGCACACACACACAGACCCCTGAGTCTGAGCGATGTGTGTGTGGAAGAAGGGGGGGCGGCATTCGGCTCAAGCCTGAGCCTGGCTCCGGGCTTACATTGTAGTGTAGACATACCCTAGAACTGCCAGCCCGATTGCACCGAGTACTATACAGGCATATAACAAAAAGTTGTTCTTGGTCTCAAAGAGGTCACAATCTAATAGCCCTCTTCAGGAGAGCACTAGAGCATATGCTTAACTTTAATCACATACTAAGGTGCTTTCTGGAATTGCAGCCTAAGTAATCTTCTCAAGGTAATATCTTAGAGATATGGCAGCACAGAGCACTCACAGTCTGTTCTGTAACCTATATGGGAAAAAACCCAACTGGTTAAAAAATAAAAGCAATGAGAAATGTCCTTTCCTGTATTAATAACAAGCCCTGAGAATGTGAAAACATAGAATCTGGGTTGTGGATTTATTTATGAGCTCTGTTTACTTTTTGCATTTTTCTCCTCTCAGCCCATGAAATCAGATAAATTGGTTTCTGTTTAGTTTTTAGTTTTCACTTTTTGGTTCTTCTCAGTCACTGTCAACATGCTGCAAAACATGGGTCCCTAGATCTGCTCCACACACAGGTACCTCCTGTCCTGCATGATGGGCACAGGGCCGGGAAGACACTGGGGCAAGCTGTCCTTATGTCACCGGCACCCCTCCCCCTCTTGCATGCCCCAGACAAGTGTACATTTGAGAGGGTGAGGGGCAACACCATGGAGATGGCTGTTGTCTTGTGGCAGCTGAAGCAGTGTCGACTGCCTCCATTGGCTCTCCAGGAAGCCCTGCACTCAGCCCCATTGCTTGAGCTCAGCATTCGGCCCTTAATGAATCACAAATGCAAAGGAACCAAGCTGTCAAATAAACGAACGGTAACTACGTCAACGATGAAACTAAAAGGAATAAGCTCATTGAAGGAATCGCTTTCTGCACCACTATTTCAATGTAGTACACTCTGTGGGGACAATTATTACTTTAATTCAGCCTCACCATGCATTATTAATAGGATCTTCCAACCTCAAATCCCCAAGCAGTCTTAAAACAGATCTATGATACACTCCTCAGCAGGAAATAGACAACCATCCATCGCCCACGATGGACTGCACAGGTAAGTCAATGTCCCTTTCAGACTGGATTTGTTCTGGCATGCATACAAAAGTCCCACTCTTCCCTGCTACCTCAGCTCCCTCCCCCAAATACCTTGTCAGGTCAGGAGCAACATTTCCATAACTCTCCAGTAAACAAGCAGGGTAACCACTTGATGGCTGTGGAAAGTTTCCAGGTGAGTCCTGCGGAATGCACCTGCTGCGCTGATGAAACATATCAGGTGCATGCCAGGAATCCAACCATGTAAACAGAATGGCCACAGAACAGGTGGTGGTTTGGAAGATCAGAGGATAAAAGGTTACTAATTGTGAGGGGATGGGGAGGGTCTTTCATGTGTTTACTGTTGCTGAGTAGAAGAGTAGAAGCTTTGGAGTTCCTCTTGAAGTTATTCCTTTACTTGTATTAATACAAAGAAACACCAGTTTACCCAGTTCCTGATTTAAAACGTTAGCTTAAGTGTCCTGGCCAAATTCAGATTTGGGTAACTACATTTGGCTGCCCTAAATTCCTTCTGCAGTTTCAAATGCAGTAGCATATGTCTTGTCCTCAGCTGTTTGTAGTGTTGTTATATGCTGTTAAACAGCTGCCAGATCCACTTCAGAAGCGGGTGCATTTCAGAAGCAAATGATAGAGACATGGGCCAGAGCTGGGGTTCCCCATATTTTGGGGGAAGACCATTCTGACTCCAAACCAGGACACAGATCCAAATTTCATAGCTGGCACTTATAGGCTAAAACAAAACCTTTGCTTCAAATATGCCAAATGTTTGTTTTCTTGGGGGATTGAGGGAGAAGAGGGAAGGTTAGAGAATGAGGGAGGTCAAACTTTAAATCCAGATCTCAACTCTGCGACTTGGGCTCATCACAAACTGTGCATATATTATGGAATGCTTTAGGGTCTTCCCTAATGACATATGAATAGTACTGAGTGATTCAAAACACCAAACTGACCTGTTAAATGTAACCGCATCTGAGCCTGGCCTAAGAAATGCTGCCAAATGAAACAGGTGACAGAAAATGTTTGCCATGATGGAGACATGTGGTTAACATGTTACAGAAAATCAGACAATATTAGCAGAGGTATAAAATGGCCTTCATCAGCAAGGCAGGGGAGAGCGCGTGTGCGTAAGGCCACAGTTGATTCTGACTGCTGTCAGAGAGGCCGTACGTGACACTGGAAATGAGCATACAGCTGGCCTGAAAGACAAAGTTGTCAATCCGGCTTGCAGTGAAGGGCGCCCCTTGCACTTCTGTTTGTTGCTGGGAAGTCTACACTATTTGACATTTGTTATCATTAACAACGAGCACGGAAAGTTTCTGCTCACTGGGCTGAGAAGATTCTGGAGGAAACATTATGTGGCGTGTAGCTCTGTTAAGAGGAAGCCAGGCACCTAATGTTAATGATACGTGCAGCCACATTCAGTTCATTAACTCATCTTCAACTCTTTCTTTTACCGAACAGCTCTCTGTTTTCTGCCAGTCTTAAGGGACAGATCAAAATTTGACCTAAAAATTATTATTTATTACATCCTTCTCATGCCAGGGCAGAAACTAGTCTCTTCCATCCCTCTCTGATATTAGCTGTTGCTTCCATCTCTTCTACGGCGTTGAGATCACCAATTCTGCCCTCTCTGCTAAGGGTTGTTTCTCTTGGGCATCCTCATTTCCTCACACCAGTTGGTTTCCACTAGACAGCTTCTTGTGGGAGTCTGTGTGTTGGCATCTGGAGTACTTGCCCCAGTTATGTCCAACAAGTCCTTCTAATTCTGGAAGAGACAAGTTGCTGGCTGGGATTTCACAGATCTCTCCATTCAATACACAGGATTTTTCAGAGACACTTATTTTCAATGGCTATTTTCATTTTCTGTCTAACTTTTGAATAGCTCTCCAGCGCTCGCAGCCGCAGATTCATACTGAGATTACGTTTGAGTTTGAGTTGAAAATTCTGAGTTTTATTTTGGCACTATCTTTAAGTTCCATGAGTTGTTGACTTCAGCGAATGCTGTGAACACCTTCCCTGTCCTTGACGTCACTTCTTTCCTGACGTCTTTGTTGGCTAAGATGGTGCTGCCCAGGTAAAAGAACTGTTCTACTTCCCTGATGTTTTTTCCTTCTGATATCGCCTAAAATTTAGATTGCATAAAAATAAATGTAATATTAATATTAACATTAACAACTCTCAAAAACAACCCCCCCAGGAAAAATAGAGCCTTAAAAGCAAAACAAAAAATATTGCCAGGATCTTTTTAAATTACTGTATAAAACATTTTTTAAAACCCTAAAAAAATCATTCCCTGCTGCAGCATTTCTAGCCAGAGCATTGCAATGTCATTCCAGAGCTTGAAAGTGAACCTGATGAGAAAAGGGCTATGAATTCAAAGGGTCATTAGAATTATGCAAATGAGAGAGAGGAAAAAATCAAAGCCATCAATAGTAAAAACTAATATGTTTCTCTTTTTATAGCGTTAATAATCTAAGAGGTTATTAGCAACTGATCATTTCTTTTTATTTAACCTTTATTTTAAAAAATGGTTATTAAAGTATGATCAGCCCCAAGTGTTAAAATACCATGGACTCAGACCCCCAGAATCATGAGATTGGCTTCAGAAGTATGAGATTTAAAAGGAAATGATACATTTTAGGTTCTTTTTATTTGCATTTTCGGCGTTTAGGACGCATGTGTGTCACATTTTCAAGCTTTTCTCTACAACCATGTGAGACCCAGGAACCTTCTGATGCCAGTTGGCAAAGGGGATGCGTATGATTTCACAGGCATCCTATGGGTCCAATATTTCATAATAGTTAGCCAAAGGGCAGCATCTAAGATCTCTTCCAACACTCAGAAATGCACTGGTTCTCCTAATCATTGGAAGATGTATGGATGGATGCTATTTAAGAAGTTATGTATCTGTACTGAAAACTATGTTCTTAAGCCAGGTCTCCAGGTGATAAACAGTTTCCACCAGGCAGAAGGTCATAGACACTTAGCTCTCTGGCAGCCCATTGTATACTGTGTCTCACAATGTAAATCTATTTGCATTACTAAGCCTGATGTGAATGAAGAAAGTTTGACATCATGTGAGAGAAGATCTGCGCGGGGGGGGGGGAAAGAGGCAAAAAACAGCAGGGGTATCCTGCTTACAAATAAAGACAATGGATTTTGGGGGTATAACTGGCATACCGAAGAACACGTAGGAACCTTCACCGAGGAGATGAACTGTCGGCCTGTCCTGTCTCTTGAAAGGAGAGTCACAGCCAACATGGCTGGAAAATGCTGCAAAGATTTTGGGTGAGCTTAACTTTATTAGACAGGGGAATATCTTTTTAATTAAATCTAGACTCTAGAATGCGTGTTATGATTTTACGTGATATGTAACCATTTGCATCCAATACCTTTACTTGTTATGCCTCAAATCTTTATACTTTGCTAAATAAACTTTTACGTGATTTCACTACACACGTCTGCTGTGTGTTAAACAGTTGTATGCAGTGTGGTTGTAGCAGTGTCAGTCCCAGGAGCTTATTGTCAAGGCATGGGCCACCCAAATAGCCCAAGAGCTTCAACACAGAAATAAAACCTCCTCTGACCGCAGACACCTACTTGTCACCTACCACCCCACACTGGAACCCCTACAGGGTATCAGCAAACAACTGCAACCCATGCTCTATGGGGACCCCCTCCTGAAAGAAATCTTTCCTGAACCCCCACTTGTGGCCTTCAAACACCCCCCTGTGACACTGGGCCAGAAAGGGTTAAGCAACCAGCAGGCTAAATGACCCAAATTCAAGCTTTAAAGACATATTATTGTATGTCTACACTACTCGCTGGATCGGCGGGTAGTGATCGATCTATCGGGGATTGATTTATTGTGTCTAGTGTAGACGCGATAAATCGATCCCCAATCGCTCTGCCGTCGACTCCGGAACTCCACCAGGGCGAGAGGCGGAAGCGGAGTCGACGGGGGAGCGGCCGCCGTCGATCCCGCGCCGCGAGGACGCGAAGTAAGTGATTCTAAGTCAATCTAGGAGACGTCGACTTCAGCTACGCTATTCTCATAGCTGAAGTTGCGTATCTTGGATTGATTCCCTCTCCCCCGCCCAGTGTAGACCAGTCCTATAGAAAAGTATATAAACGGTAATTAGGGCCATTCCTGATAAATAGCTAACAAAGCCGCGTTCAATAGACTAGCGCTTTGAAATGTAAACCTGTGTGGGCCACACTCCTTATTTCTATAGCACTATAAGTTGGCGCGATCCTTTAGAGACCCATAAAAGACAACGTCTCTACCCAATGAGCTTAGTCGTAGTCCCACTGAAGGCATGTCATGAAGGGATATGCCTAGTAGTAGTGTTTTGAAAGATCAGGTTGTAAGGTCTCAGGGATAATGGACAAACCCCGAGAGCTTAAAAACAAGTAGCTACAGCAACAATATAACGCCGCATTGTACGCACAGCTTGTGAGCTACGGCAGGCATCTTGCAGCCTGGCATCTTGACAGTTAACTTGATTTTTCTAAGTGTATTTTTAACCTAAGAGTGCTAGACAAAAAAAAAAGACTATTTTGGTTCTGCTTTTATTCCTGGGCTTTGTTAGACCTTGGGGGAGTGGAGAAGAGAAGATAAGCTGGTCTCAAAGCCTTCTTTCTTTTAGGTTTATATCTACCAGCCTTGCTGCTTATCATTGAGCCATTTAATTCCCTCTCTATTAAGCAAAAAGAAGGAGAAAAAGAAGGAGGCCTAGCTGACCCTTGAACTCCTTTGTACGGGAGACAGGCAGAGATCCGACTGAGAGAGGGCTTGCTGGGGCAAGCACCCTCAAGTTGAGATACTTATTTAAGCTGGCCAAACCTTTCCGAGACTGAAAAATGGGGCTGGTTATCACATAACGGCAGCCTACCTGGAGGTGTCTCTAGGCACAACAAACCATTGCGCCCATGCGCCCTTTTGCTTGGTCACCATTTAAGAGCTCTCGGAGCTGGCCAGCGACAGTCAAAGGACAGGATAACTTTCAGGCTCACAGCTACTGAATTTTCGCTCTGCTTACATAATAAAAGGCATTCACCCATCTCAGCATTTACATAATAAAAGGCATTCACCCATCTCAGCATTTAGCTAGGTTTTGTCTCACTCTGATTGTATCCCAAGCTTATTCCATGCAGTCAAGAGGACCATGCTCAGACAAAGGGGCCCCCTTTTGGAAAGTTACGCTCAGTAATTACCTGCTTTGGTGTCTAGTTATGGCCCAACTACTAAGTCCCAAAGCAGGTCCAGGTTCAGCCTGAGTCTGGGGGAAAGTTTGGGGGGGTTAGTGCTTGTGAAGGCCTTGTACCAAAATGCGTGACCCTCTGCTACCCAAGATTAGCAGAGGTGCTCAGACTAACAGCCTCCTGGCTCGAATGGGAAGGCACTGATTATGAAGGGTGAAGAGTGCTTAGTAGAAGACACGGTCTCTGTCCTGAGGAGGGGACAAGCTAAATTTCAGACATGACAAAGGGAGGTTAGCAGAACGAGGAGTGTAAGGGGACAGATCATGCAGCTCCTCCTCGCATCGTGGGGGGTTGTGTTCAGGGTTTCTGCTCATTTATTTTTATAAATGAGCAAAGATAAAGATCTAGGACAGAATGTTGGAAACGCATTTACTGTGGGCCCCGCTGAAGGACTGAGAGTTGCCATGAGGGATTTAGAGATGAAATCTAATGCTGACCGAAGTCAATGAAAAGGCTCCAATTGACATCATTGGGCTCTGGCTCGTGCCCTCACAGAGAGGAGAGCTTGCTGCAGCAGAGCGAGAAGGGTGTTCCATGGAGAAGAAATAAAGTGAATGGAAAACACAAACACACACGCAGACGCTTGTGAGGAAAATGGATGAATGGGGCATTAGGGCTCTTGCTTTGGGCTCTCACTGCTCCCCTTGCTCCAACTACCCACAAACCTGTTCCTCTTCAGTGCACTCTGCAAATCATTAGCAATGTCCCTAGACTTGTGCAGAGAGGGGCATAAAGGGGAGAAGGGGCGGGAGAGCCAGGGAATTAGGTAGGAGGGTGGAGTTTGCAAATTGTTTCAATTTGTAATTTTTGGTGCACATTTTGCACACCAAGTTGCCCGTGGTCCTAGCGTGTGGGCGAGGTGACAGAGAGAGAACCCTGGCTCTGAACATCCCAGCACTGTGAGGCAGCGGAGATCCGGCTCTAGAGCTGAACACGGAGGCTCAGGCCACTCTCTAAACTGGGTTTAGATTGGTTTGTTATTTGCTTCAGTGCCCTTCCTCTCCTGTGCCTGATGCCTGCTCTGCGGGGAAAACCTCAGCTGGAATTTTCCAGGTTGGCTTCATGCCCTGATTTGGAAATTGTCCACACTAGATTCCAATCTCGCCACTTCTCTGCGTCTGCTTTGAATTAAAGCCCCGCTAGAGGAGATACGTTAGATCTCATCTGTTCTGGTGAGAGTCACACCTGCCTCTTTGACCTTGTGTCCTGAAAAACAAAATCCCAGTGGTCCAGGTGGTTGCAGCCAGTTACGGACTGCATGCAATGATCGGCCCTGCCTTGGGCACAGCAAGATCACTGAAGCAGTCAGTGCCAGGTCACGTCCTCTGACCTTCTCTCACTATTGGGCTTGCACCTTCTCGGAGGCAAAGCCATGTTTAGCAGCCTTCTCTTGTTGTTTTATACTGTGCTGCTCCCTGAACTGCAGTGAGTTATTGCTGGGGGTCTCTACCTTGCTCAAACTACTGCGGAAGTGGTAAGTGAGGGCACCAAAGAGTCAGCGACATGCTGTTCTAGGTGAAATACTGGCTCCGGCTGAATGGTTTGGATTCCTTTATTCATCTAATGGGTGCAGAGGGAGAGAACAAGCTCATGCTTTTCCACACTTTTTCTCATTATAATAATTTTACAGACAGCAACTGAAAAAATCCCAAACTAGCTCATAGGAAATAATCATGTGTACTGCTACCCTGGTGTAATGCATCCATTGCTGGGGTGGAGGATGACAGCCAACAGACAGCACAATAGCAGCGGGAAAGACATTTTAGCTTTGGAGCAAACCTCCACTCTTAGGAAAAGTGCCATGAGTTTGTTAATGTCCACAGAGAACAGACAGGACCTTGGGTGATCCTGGGCCTAAACCCCCGTGGAACGCAGGGGCTGTAATTCAGAAAGATAAAACATTAAGTTAGTCCTGTCATGTTTACAATCTGTGGGTCCAAGGAGTGCAGTGGTTTCAAACCTGAAGCTTTGACCTCTAAGCTATCTGCTTCTCTAGTTAATTGCTAATCCTTTTTCTGCTCTATTGAAAGAGAAGTCAATGCTCACGTACCAGGGAAGAAAATGAAAATGATCTGTCAGCCTGGCAAGGTGATCATTCACTTAGGACAGCAGGAACAACAATCTCTTGTGGCCCAGCATAGTGAGTCTAGGAGGGAGCTAGCATCCATGTGAGTAAATATTTAATGTTTTATTATGCCACAAATTAGGGCGGTGTCCTCTCCTACAATGAATTAACTGAACCCTCTGCAGTTTTAGGGGAAGCCTTTTCAAATTTCTACTGACCAGACCTGCAATTACCCTGTCCACATTTAATTGCTCAGTTTGATAAATAACACAGTAGATAGATTTTGTGTTTGATTGGTGGGTCTATAGGGGTTGAAGTATCCAATTTCTGCTACGCATGCTGCCTGAGGCTTGTGTGCTATCAATATGCCACTGGCACCTTGAGTTCCCAGCTAAGAGAGAGCACCCATTGTGCTAGGTGCTGTGCATTCATACAGTAAGAGACAGTCCCTATTACAAAGAGCTTATAATCTAAATAGACAATACAGACAAAGGAAGCATGATTATCCCCATTTTACAGATGGGAAACTGAGGTACAGAAAGATTAAATGACTTGCCCCAGGGCACACTAGCAGTCTGTGGCAGAGCCAGGAATTGAATCCTAGCCTCTTTACTCATTGTCCACTGCATTAATCTTTACCTGATTAGAAATGTGCTATTATTTTGCCTCTCTTTTCACTGTGCTTTTACACACTGGAAAAGGGTCCATAGACCATCAAAGAGATGCTCTTTAAAAAAAGATGTATTTAAATCCTAATAAATGTGTTGCACTATAATTTAGTCTTGTAATCAAAAGATTCTTAGTAATATTTTACATACTGCCATATATTTAAACAGCACTTTACCATAGAGTAAAATAGGTTCCCTGCTTCCAAGAGTAAATATCTCCAAGAGCATAAGAATTTACACAAAGCTTGAATGCCTGCCTGTCTCCACCGTGTTTCTTTTGGCTGGAGGAGTGACTGGGAGCTGACTAAAAAGGATACATTGTTTCAACCATTGTTCTAGTCTGCACTTATCTGTAATTAATCCAAGGCAGAACTATTGCAAAAATTACTTTTTTCAGAGTAGCTTTGAGAGCTGCACAGAAGGGAGCTGTGTGGAAGCTGGTTTGGCTGCAGCTTTGAATGTCACGACTAACTATTCTGTTCATCTTTAGTAGAGAGAAGGCAGCAACTAAGGAGAAGCATCTGATAAGGAAATCCAACTGAGAGGTTGCTGGGTTTTTTCAGTTCATGTCTTTAAATACTATTTTACATTAGATGGCTCCCCTATAGACTTAAAAGGATTTCTAGAAAAGAGGGTGCAGGAAATTAAAAGAAAAAGCCACAGGAATTTGGAATTAGACAGCCTGCAGTTTGTTAATTTCCACAGAGGCCTCACTGTTGCCCCTCACACCAAAACCCAGCGCACATCCCCTTCATGGCAGGAGCTGCATTTGCTCCATTTCTCACCCCTACCTACAAAATTGCAAAGTGTGCTTTCAGCGAGTCTGAACCCTCACAGACATTGCCTTCTCCTCAGACAGCCCCGCCCCCAACACTGAACCACCACTTAGCTGCCCCAGCCCCAGGGTTTGCTATATAACCTTGTGCAGCTAGCCCCCGCCCAGCCCCTGGCCAATCGCAGGGCGACAGCAATCATGCTGTGCAGGTTATCACAGGCACTACAATTAAGCCTAATCAGCTGTACCCTCTACATCAATTTCTAGAGGAGATTTCACTCTTGGGTTTGTAAACTTTTATTTTAAAAGCTAGCTAGGGAAAACCCAACTCTCCTCCCTTCTCACAGTTTGTTCCAAACAGCCACAAGCCAGGGAACACTTAGACCTACAGGGATCTCACAGACCTGTTTCCCTGAACCAAGACTCCTAATAAAACCCTGATTTCTGTAGCCCCGAGCCAAGAAAGGACTTTGATGTTGCAACCCTCACCATCATGAGGCCTAACTTTTAGGCTCCTAGAAACACCACAGGAACACGCTGCTAGCCACAAAGCCACCTAGGCTCCCTGTACAACAGGAAAGGAGATACAGGCACCTCAGACTGCGATCCACAACATGCTAGAGGGTGTAGTCACTGATTTGATTTTATCGTTCATTTCTTGTGGGATGTTATGACTAACCAACCTGTTAGGACACATGTTCCTCGTGACTCTCAGTCTGAAGCAAGGAGCAGAGGGGACTTTCTCTCTGTTAAGCTTGAAGCTGTCGCCGCTGTAGATCCGACCCACGGTGGTATAATACCACATTGCTATCTTCTCTTAAAACGAAACAAAAGACTACAGCGGGGAGCCACCAAAGCTAGGCGACGGGCGATGCCGATGAGATGGTGTGTCCAAAGCGCCCCGCCCCTCTCTGGGAGTTCGGTGCCTAAGTCCTGGTTGCAGGAGGCACCTGGCTCTGCTCACGATGCAGGAACCAAATCAGGCAAGCTGCTGCCTACCTCATGTATGGGGCCCAAGACAGCAGGCGTGTTCAGAGGCCTTCTAGCTCCACACAAAAGACCTGGGAGGAGTGGGTTAGCCTAGTGGTTTAGGGGCCTCACCTGGGAGCTGAGATATTCCCCCCAGTTCAAGACCTCCCCTCTGCCTCCTGAAGAGAAAGGATTTGACTCGGGACCCGCTACCTCTCAGGAGAACGCAGTAACCACTGAACGATAGGAAATTCTGAGGCAGGGCTCCCACAGTCTAGTTGTTCCACTTTAACTGAGTATTGATTCGTCCTGAGAAAGAGCGTGAATGGCTCTGTAGGCTAGTGCAGTGTTGATCTAGCCCTGTCCGTCCCAGGATATGAGAGACAAGGTGGAGGAGGGACCGTCTTCTATTGGACCAACATCTGTTGGTGAGAGAGACAAGCTTTGGAGCTTACATAGAGCTCTTCTTCCGATCTGGAGCACTCACTGGAGAGGGGGCAGAGCCTGTTCAAATCCCTTCTCTTCAGCAGGGAGAGTGGGCTCTTGAACCGCTGGTCTCCTACATCCCGGAGGAGTACCCGAATTACTGGGATAAAGGTTATAAGCCAGATCCTCCCCCGCCGGATGTTTTGTGCGGCGTGAGGGGGTCTCCGAATATGCCGTCCGGATCGGGCCCTGCAGGCGAGACAGATGTTCTTCCACTCACCTTCCCAGGGTCCGTGCGTCGCCTGGAGTGAGGCAGCAGTACCAATGCCCACAGGCAGAAGCGTCCACACCTCAGGAACGTTTGCAGTGGAAATGTCGGCGCTGAGTGAGTTTTGTTGCCTTGGGGGCAGCAGCTGAGCGAGGGTTTTGTGGATCCCAGTGGTGTCTAAAAACAAGATGTAGGTGCCTAAGTCTGGAGGTTGTGCACTTAAGAGCCTTTGTGGATCCAGGCCTGTCTGTCTCTCTAAGTTTTTTATGCCATGCACTTCACCATCCTGGAGGACTGCTCTTACAGCTGTGCTCCTCAAGGGTGATTCTACAGAAGAGTAACTTTGGATTTACAAAAAGAAAAGGAGTACTTGTGGCACCTTAGAGACTAACCAATTTATTTGAGCATAAGCTTTCGTGAGCTACAACTCACTTCATCGGCTGCATCCAATGAAGTGAGCTGTAGCTCACGAAAGCTTATGCTCAAATAAATTGGTTAGTCTCTAAGGTGCCA
Source organism: Natator depressus (assembly GCF_965152275.1). NCBI lineage: Eukaryota > Metazoa > Chordata > Testudines > Cheloniidae > Natator > Natator depressus. The sequence goes on from NC_134242.1 coordinate 3,044,303, forward strand.
CAAGTACTCCTTTTCTTTTTGCGAATACAGACTAACACGGCTGTTACTCTGAAACCTTTGGATTTACAGTAATGGCCCACGGAGATCTTTACATGCAGCAGTGTAGAATAGATCGGGAGGGAATAGGGCTGGGAAGTGTGTGTGTGTGTGTGGGGGGGAATGTCAAACATTTTAACAGGATCTTGGTTACTGAGGAGACTCAGAAAAAGCAAGAATGTGAAAATGGGCTGGATTCACAAATGACTCTTTCCTCCCAATCCTTAGCTATTGAAATCGGACCATTTGATTGATGGATGAACTTTCTATCGAGTGATTGAGGGGAAACAATCAATAGCGGACAATTCTATGTGAGGCAATTCTAAGTGAATAGTAATAACATCAGGGATAACTTTTCAGACAACTTGCAAGAAAAAACGTTCTGCTGTACAAAGATGTCAATAAATGCCACAATCTATATAGCCTTATAAAAAAGTCCGCTGATGGTCTGTAGTACAGTAATGGTCCAAACCACTGTCCCTGACAATGGAGTTTGGGGCCACTAGTGTTTTTGCAAGGGTACTGTAGGCCAGTTATATTGAGGCTGGAGGGCTGAGTGCTATACAGAGACATTATTTTAATGCTTATGCTCAACATCTTCACGCCAGCAGGTGAATGCTGCTTGACTCCATTGTAGGGGTAATGGTGCATATTTGCAGTATACAGCTCCTTCCATCCAAGGAACTCAAGCATTAATTAATTCAGTGCTACAATACCCCTCACAAGTATTCGCCCTGTTTTAAAGGTAAGGAAACTGAGGCAAAGAGGAGGGAAGTGACTTATCCAGCAGCAGACCGTAAGTCAGTGTTAGAACTCAGGTCCCTTGATGCCTTAGTCCCATTTTAACCACTTGATCACTGATCCCCCTGGCATCCCGTAACGAAGATGAGCCAGGAGTCAGCTGCTGCCACCCTGGGAGATACTAAGCCGTACACGCCCTATAGGGCACCACAGATTTAGCAGTGAATTTCACTCCTGAAGTGAAAAACTCCTCCAAATGCACTCACTGCGTAGAGTGGCTCGACTGGGAAAAGACAAAAAGAGGAATACAAATACAAGGATGAAATGGAACAGAAAGCAGAGAGAATGACACAGACATCCAGACACACCGTGGTGAAGGGAGCAGAGAGAGGGAAATGCTGATGAACAAATAAGTGCCACACACACAAATACGTGCCTGAGATTGGGTGCCCTGCTCAGGGAAGCCTATTTCCCTTTCCCTGATGTACAGTACATGGCTCCTTTGGGTAGACAAACAGCTTTGGTTTTGTTTAATAATGAACGTCTTTCTCTTGGAATAAAAGTGAGTTTACATTCTAGAGGGAGGTAGAAAATGGTTCCCAAAGTCAGTGTAGTTTTGCAGCCCCAGGCAATAGGTCGACAGCTTTGTGAGATCTCCTACTCCACAAGTTCCCCTAATTCTTTGCACTTTGGCAGTGGTTTCAGGTGCTGCCACTCAGACTGACACCTGCACCAGCCACCCACGGCAGTGCCAGCAGGAAGGAAGCGACAGCTACTCATTTAAAGGGGGTAGAAGTGAGCAGTGGGTTTTTTGCAGGAAACAATGGTGCTCATGGTGCCCTAGCACCAGTAAGTGTCCATTCCAGGTCGGTGATCCTAGGAGATGATACGTTCTGAGTGCTCCCAAGGCAAATCCTGGAGTCGATTGTTACACTCCTGAGAGAAGCTCTTTTAGCTTTAGTGCTAAAGACTTTTGATTTTGGAGCTGATTCAATACCCAATCCTGTCCACTCGTGGTTTAGCTTGCAGGTAAGTCTCATACCATAATGTAGTGCCAATCTTTAAAAAAGGGAAGAAGGAGGATCCTGGGAACTACAGGCCAGTCAGCCTCCCCTCAGTCCCCGGAAAAATCAAGGAGCAGGTCCTCAAGGAATCAATCCTGAAGCACTTACACGAGAGGAAAGTGATCAGGAACAGTCAGCATGGATTCACCAAGGGAAGGTCATGCCTGACTAATCTAATCGCCTTCTATGATGAGATTACTGGTTCTGTGGATGAAGGGAAAGCAGTGGATGTATTGTTTCTTGACTTTAGCAAAGCTTTTGTCACGGTCTCCCACAGTATCCTTGTCAGCAAGTTAAAGAAGTATGGGCTGGACGAATGCACTATAAGGTGGGTAGAAAGTTGGCTAGATTGTCGGGCTCACCGGGTAGTGATCAATGGCTCCATGTCTAGCTGGCAGCCGGTATCTAGCGGAGTGCCCCAAGGGTCGGTCCTGGGGCCAGTTTTGTTCAATATCTTCATAAATGATCTGGAGGATGGTGTGGATTGCACTCTCAGCAAATTTGCGGATGATACTAAACTAGGAGGAGTGGTAGATACGCTGGAGGGCAGGGATAGGATACAGAGGGACCTAGACAAATTGGAGGATTGGGCCAAAAGAAATCTGATGAGGTTCAACAAGGATAAGTGCAGGGTCCTGCACTTAGGACGGAAGAACCCAATGCACCGCTACAGACTAGGGACCGAATGGCTAGGCAGCAGTTCTGCAGAAAAGGACCTAGGTGTGACAGTGGACGAGAAGCTGGATATGAGTCAACAGTGTGCCCTTGTTGCCAAGAAGGCCAATGGCATTTTGGGATGTATAAGTAGGGGCATAGCCAGCAGATCGAGGGATGTGACCGTTCCCCTCTATTCGACATTGGTGAGGCCTCATCTGGAGTACTGTGTCCAGTTTTGGGCCCCGCACTACAAGAAGGATGTGGATAAATTGGAGAGAGTCCAGCGAAGGGCAACAAAAATGATTAGGGGACTGGAACACATGACTTATGAGGAGAGGCTGAGGGAACTGGGATTGTTTAGTCTGCAGAAGAGAAGAATGAGGGGGGATTTGATAGCTGCTTTCAACTACCTGAGAGGTGGTTCCAAAGAGGATGGTTCTAGACTATTCTCAGTGGTAGAAGAGGACAGGACAAGGAGTAATGGTCTCAAGTTGCAGTGGGGGAGGTTTAGGTTGGATATTAGGAAAAACTTTTTCACTAGGAGGGTGGTGAAACACTGGAATGCGTTACCTAGGGAAGTGGTAGAATCTCCTGCCTTAGAAGTTTTTAAGGTCCGGCTTGACAAAGCCCTGGCTGGGATGATTTAATTGGGGATTGGTCCTGCTTTGAGCAGGGGGTTGGACTAGATGACCTCCTGAGGTCCCTTCCAACCCTGATATTCTATGATTCTGTGATTCATCCTCTGAGTCCATCAGGACAGAATTAGACCCAAAGGGGATTTGCTTCTAGTGATTCTGCGGAAGCCAACTTTCCAAAACGCAGCTCCTGTTGATGCATCCCATCTGCTCTGCTGACTTCCTTTGAAAGCCTGACCTAGGAACATTAATTACCATCAAGGCTAACAAGGATATACCCTTTGTGGCAATAACTATCGTCACTGATGTTTCTTGGTACAGAACATCCTTTTCACTTTGGCATTGTGTGTGTATCATTGAGATTATTAATGCATGAATCTCTCGCTGATATTAATGAGGCTGATGCATGCGCGCATGGAGGAATAGCCCCCTCTTTCTTGTGAATTTCGCACTCACTCTGCAATGATCAGATAGTGATCACCAGCCTCCTCTTTGTCAGGAGAAAAGGTGATTTGTTGCAAAGGACTCATATCTTAATGCCTTCACTTTCAGCAGAAAGCCCAAAACAGCATTACTCATCCCTTGTATTACAAGAAATATCCTAAAGAACAGTGTCTGCAGCTACACCAGTCAGGATGGAAACACCTGTCAGAGATGGTCTAGGTAATATTTAGTCCTTCCATGAGTGTATGGGACTGGACTAGATGACCTCTTCAGGTCCATTCCAGTCCTACGATTCTATGATGGCCATCAAATTAATCCTAATGCTTCATGGCTGGAGTCTGGAAGAAATCTCTCTTCCATGGCATAGCTTTTGCAAAAAAGGGCATGGTATAGTGATTGTGATGACAGTAGGAGCAAAGGAACCATGCTTTGAAATATCCAGTATGGGCCACTGCTGGAGACGAGCTACTAGATATTAGAGTAGACAATCATAGGCATGCCTTTTTATTTGTTGATAGTAATCCAAAGAATATTAATACAAATAAAGTTAAGATACTCTTCTCACCCTCTCCTCAATGCTCTATCCTTCATAAAGCAATCACAGAATTCAAGGTCAACGTTACTTTTTTTATACAGGAGATTACTGCCTTTCCCAAACCCTAAAGTCCAAGCTCTACTTTGCTTCAACGAGATGTTTTTCCAGAATAAGGACCTCGTGGTAGCAGGGTCAAGCTCACCATCACTCCAAGTAAAAGATGATCATCTATTCCCAGCACAGTGAGACGTTCAATAAATCCAGGCTCTGATGGATCAACGTGACATTGAGTCGAGGACCCTTCACAGGAAACTCTCTGCCTTCATAGAATCATAGAATAACAGAGTTGGAAGGGACCTCTGGAGGCCATCTAGTCCAACCCCCTGCCCAGAGCAGGACTAATCCCAGCTAAATCATCCCAGCCAGGGCTTTGTCAAGCCTGACCTTAAAAACTTCTAAGGAAGGGGATTCCACCACCTCCCTAGGGAACGCATTCCAGTGCTTCACCACCGCCTTCAGTTCTCTTCCACTTAAACCAAAGATACTTTTTGCCTGGGTGCCGCAGCTGACCTCCACTGTGCATATGAGTTCAGGAAAATGGTCTGACGGGTCTCGGTGCACCCGGGACTGTTGTTACCCCCTACCTCTTGCAAGAGGGAGTCTTTCGTGTGGTAGCTGGGTGGTAGCACCCCTGCCACTGCCACTCAAGCATACATCTTGCAATGATTACGAGTTTTGACAAGTTATGAGCTTTCTGTCGATAATCTTTTGGGTTACCCTGTGCTTGTTGTAGTGAGTTTGTCAGGTCTGAGGTGAGAGCTGTTTGCAGAGAACAGGGGACCCTTTGCCAGGGGATCTTTGTGTCGCAAGTGGATTAAATCCAGACAGGTGGGAACCATATTCCTCAGAGCTATGGCATGGTAAGATTCAATGGCTGTTTATAAGTCTGAATCTGGATGCACTGCTGGGTCTGCAACCCCCTCTGAAGTTCAGCTCATGTGCACATCCTGGTTTACTTGTAAAAGTCTTCCAGTCTGAGCACTGATCTGCTCATTAATTTTCAGTGGACAAATGAGTACTCTGGAGCTACCATTTCTCCCGTTCTGAGTCCTAGCCATTGACCTGGAGCTGGAAAGGTTTTGCAGTTTGCTTGATGCATGACTCAGATTTTATTGGCACTGTAGCTCTGCAGTTAAATACTTAAAATAACTTTATGGTGCAATTGTTAAATGACAATCCTGGAGACTGAGGTCCTTGATTTATTCATAGGAAAGGTACAACACAGGGGGAAGTACTGTGAGCATCACCACTTCTCCCAAACCCAACCCTCATTGCTGTGCCTTTCTTTTGCCCTGGTGGGACCATCTCTATGGGGGGGAAAGGAAAGTTTGGTTTCCATGCTGAGCTCAAGACTGCAACAGGGTACCAGTTAGGATAGCAATTTATATGATGCAGACAATTATTCTCTGGGTGCTGTGTTGAAACTAGCAACTAATTCCCTACAGATATTGATCCCCCCTCAGCAAGCAACTTTTGTCATTCTGAGCCTGGGCTGGACTCAACCTAATGAGCTAGAGGAGAAATGGTGTGCATCCCACCACACAGTCCTCCCAGAACGCACGGCTATGAGATACAGCCACAGAGTGTTCAACCACTGAGCCAGGGCTGGGAACACGGTACCGTAAGATCGGAGGGCGTACAAGCCATGCTGCATGAACTACCCACAAAAGTGTTTCCCTCCATTAATACAATTAATGACACAGTAATATTGGTTTGTTTTTTCTAAACTAATGAACTATCCAGCAAAGACCACCTATGGGGATTTAAGCAATAAAAACAGGCAGCCAATTAGAAAGCCCTGGAAACATTTTGCAATAACGTTTGTAGGGCCATTGGCCAACTGTTCAAACGTGCATGTCTGCTGATGTATGTCAGAGCAGCAGTGAGAAGGAAATTATGTGGAGCAAATAGTGCATACTAGAGACCGATTATTATTGTTACCACAGAGGCCCTATTTAATACCAGAAAGAGATATCAACCCCCATTACAGATAGAGAGAATTAGAACTGGTCACAAGATGGTAGGCATTTTCCATTACAAAATTAAAACGTAAGTTTGGTTGTTTTTTTCCCAAAAATTCTTCAATTTGGGCCGTTTTCATTGAAAAACGGGGACATTTCTAAATAAATTTAAATGTTAGTTTAAAATAAAGGTAATTTTTCATCAAAAATGTTTTTCCAATAGAAAGTTTTGACCAAATCTAGCTACACCCCTCTGGAAGCCTGTCTAAATTCTAGTCTACACTAGAATTGCTACAGCAGAGCAGCTGTACTGATGTAGCTGGTAGATGCTCTATGCCGAAAGGAGAGAGCTCTCCCATCGGCAAAATCACTCCACCTCCCTGAGCGGCGGTAGGAGAGCATCTCCTGCCAACATAGGGCTGTCCACACTGGCGCTTAGGTCGGTGTAACTTACGTCACTCGGGCTTTTCCACACCCCTGAGTGACTTAAGTTATACCAAGTAAGCGCTAGTGTGTACAAGCCCTAATTCCATGTGGTCTTTGAAGGATTTCCTTTGACCAGTTCGAAAGGCATTGCCCTTAAGCTCTGCACTACAACACCGTTTTGTAATGACATGATTATGCAACCCACTGGTCAGCGTCTGACACCTCCCCCGTGTGTCTGAGCCACAGAGGATACAAGACTGTGACAGACAACAGCAGCAAAGCTTGGTTATTTAGCTCACGCTGTAGAGACTGTTGCTTTCAGCTTGGGATGTCCTTGGTTCAATCCCAATGATCGCCAAGCCCTCAGCCGCATTCAGTGCAGAAGTTGGGTGGTGTTCAGTGAACGACAAAGGGGCTTGTAAACAACGAGGCCGGGGCCTCGTGGATCGGTGCTCTATTGTTGGTCAAATTTCACAATGTAAATCTGGTGTAAATCTTACCAGTATAAGGTAGAGAATGAGTCAGGTGTCTGAAGGTTACCATGCCCACTGGGAGTAGAAAAACCCTTAAGATGTCTTGTCTGCCATCTGGGGGCAATAACTAAGCCCCCGCTGACTAGGCTATTACTTTTGCCTCACCCCCTATCAAATGTCAGATGACTATGGAGTACGTTGGTTGAGCGTTCTCATAAGTAAATGACTTTCTTCTCTCCACGCCCAGTACACGCGTGACAGCATCTCCTCTCCAAGCTAAACGGTTGGCTGTGGCAATGGGATGGCCCGTTGCTTAGACAAACAGCTGCCTTTTTAACCAAGGATTGAAGAGGTCTTGAAGAACAAAGGACTTTCTAAATCTTTACAGGTGGTCACTCCAGAAGTGGGCTCTGGTGAGGCAGAATGGGGAGATCGCACTGTGTCTTCCTAGACTCTACCTGCTTTTTGGGGAAGGAAGAAACTTTATTCCCCACAGATCTCAGTCCAGCCCTGAATTCGCTATTAAATAAGTATCCACATGTCTTTTGCTAATAGAAATGGCAGGCAGAAAAACAGGTTAGCAATTCCCTGAGACAACCTCATCTACCTCCTGAACTCTGGGCTTAGCAGTCATCAGGTTTGCTGAACACAGTTGCAGATGACAAAATTTTTCCAGAGGGGAACAAAACGAGCCCCAGAAGGACAGCACAGGCACCTTAATCCTAAATGGAGCACAGGATCAGGTCCAAGAGGTGAATATAGCTGGACCGCTTGGTAATAGTGACCATAATATAACTAAATTTAACATCCCCGGGGCAGGGAAAACAGCACATCAGCCCAACACTGTAGCATTTAATTTCAGAAAGGTGGACTACACAAAAATGAGGAAGTTAATTCAACAGAAATGAAAAGGTACAGCACCAAAAGTGAAATCCCTGCAAGCTGCATGGAAACTTTTTAAAGACACCATAATAGAGGCTCAACTTAAATGTATACCCCAAATTAAAAAACATAACAGCACCAAAAAAGTGCCACCGTGTCTAAACAACAAAGTGAAAGAAGCAGTGAGAGCAAAAAGGCATCCTTAAAAAAGTGGATGATCGAGATGCTAAAGGAGCACTCAAGGACGATAAGGTCATTGCAGAGAAACTACATGAATTCTTTGCATCGGTCTTCATGGCTGAGGATGTGAGGGAGATTCCCAAATGTGAGCTATTCTTTTTAGGTGACAAATCTGAGGAACTGCCCCTGATTGAGGTGTCATTAGAGGAGATTTTGGAACAAACTGATAAACTAAACAGTAATAAGTCACCAGGACCAGATGGTCTTCACCCAAGAGTTCTGAAGGACCTCAAATGTGAAACTGCAGAACTACTAACTGTAGTCTGTAACCGATCATTTAAATCAGCAATTTACCAAATGACTGGAGAATAGCCAATGCGATGCCAATTTTTAAAAAGGGCTCCAGAGGTGATCCCGGCAATTACAGGCCGGTAAGCCTGACTTCAGTACCGGGCAAACTGGTTGACACTATAGTAAAGAACAAAATTGTCAGACACATAGATGAACATAATTCGATGGGGAAGAGCCAACGTGGTTTTTGTAAAGGGAAATCATGCCTCACCAATCTACTAGAATTCTTTGAGGGGGTCAACAAGCATGTGGACCAAGGGGATCCAGTGGATATAGTGTACTTAGATTTTCAGAAAGCCTTTGACAAGGTCCCTCACCAAAGGCTCTTAAGCAAAGTGGAATGTGTTACCTAGGGAGGTGGTGGAATCTCCTTCCTTAGATATTTTTAAGGTCAGGCTTGACAAAGCCCTGGCTGGGATGATTTAGTTGGGGATTGGTCCTGCTTTGAGCAGGTGGTTGGACTAGATGACCTCCTGAGGTCCCTTTCAACCCTGATATTCTATGATTCTCACCATCTCTCTCTTTCCAGTAGCCCCTGTTGCATTCTGCTCTTGGACTCGGAAAGAAGGGAATCGGAGTTTACGAGAACAGCCAAGTGCAGAGCTGGTTGCAGCCATGCATTCACTGGGCATGGAGAGAAGAAAGACTGGACCAGGTGGTGACAGATGCCACAAGAGGCTGTTGAGTCCAAGACTTTAGTAAGGTTCAAGGAGGGATTGGACATTCCTATGGATAACAAGGCCACCGAGAGTTATAATAGTTAAGGCCGACAAAGAGTTCTGGAAGAAATAAAAACAACCGGCTTCAGGTTTAAAACCAACACTCACGGCAGGCAAATTATCCCATATCTCCCTACTGCAGGGTTTTACACTTTCCTCCTAAACATCTGGTACTGACCACCACGAGAGCCAGGATATTGGGTTGCATGTAGCACAGGTGTGACCCCGCCTGGCGATTTCCTGTGTTTCCTATGAGCAGCAGTCAGGCCCAGAGGTCTGATTCCCTGACAGCAGGTGCAACAGCTCCTTTTGGCTCCGTGACATTCACACAAGGTTACACTCCTTTATACAGATGCAATGCCTCCACCACAAATACAGTCTGCTCTGAATAGCATTCCAATTCAGCCGGCAGCTCTCACTTGGTGTGACTGGAAGATGCAAATCAAATAGCTTGTGTGACTGACTGGCGGAGCTGTGCGCGACTTTTCCCTCAGAAGGTCAAAATGGGGAAGGCTGCATTTCCCACCCCCAGCATCTGCAGGGCATTTTTCATAAATTTTGCTCTGAGTGACACTGTCATTACAGCATCATGTCAGAAAGGCTGATAGAAATGGAAGGTCAAAGGCCAAATTTAGCATGCTTACATCACTGTGGCCTCACCGGTCGTGGTTTTGAATTGGAGATTGGGAATCAGTATAAACCAGGGTCGAGCTAAATCATTTGGGACCTTTTTAAAAAAATGATTCACCCAAAGCATGGAAAGTTTTAGGGGAGATTTTGAGGAAGCTCAGAGTGTACATAAAGGAGAGACTGATAAGGGAAGTTGGAGTATTAAGTCGAGGTGACGCAGTTATAAATTCACACTCTTCCTACCTCGTTCTCGGATGGGTTATTACACCAATCGATAAATAAAACTAAAGAGAAGCGACAGGCTTCCAGGAAAGCATTTCACTTTCAGTTCAAGAGCAGTAGCCTCAAGCTTCTCCTGCTGATTTTTAATTAAAAAGTGAAAGCCCTTTGACTCTTCCATCTCCGAAGAGAGAGGAAAAGTTTCAAACACACAAATGGCCATTCAGCACCCAAAGCCCTTTGACAGTTAATGGGAGTCAGATCCCCAACCCCTCTGATTTGGACCTTTGGAAATTTCCCTTATGCGCACACGAGGACACTCCCAGGGTGACCAGGGCTGGGAGGGACTTCCCCCTCACTGCCCTTACCGTGAAGCAGTCTTGCTTGTGCTTGGTGGGGATCAGGTCCCTGAAGCCACCAGCCTCTGGCAGCACAAGCCTGGCCAGGCCTCCACGGGCCCTTATTCTCCATACAGGCAGCGTTACCAACTCCCGAGTCCTCGGCGTGGTCCTGCAGTCTCCAGTCTGCTCTCCACTGAGCACTCGCAGAATGACCAGGCTGGCTGTTCCCAAAGGCACAGGACATGCCAGCTCGTCACATTCACTCAGGGCCAGCACTTTGCTTAGCACCGCAGCCCTTAGATACACTTCCAGTGAAAGCGAGAGTATGTGTACTGTCAAGGGCTGCAGACGCAAGTGATGGTGAGTAAGACTATCGGAAAGAAATGGCTACATACAAAACAAAATCAGAACATGCTTTTTAGAGACTAAACTTAACTAACAAGTTACCCTCTACTAGGCTAAAGAAGCTTATCTCACCCACAGTTCTCGCCAGCATTTTCAACCAAGACTGGTTGAGATCCCACTTTTATATAGCAAATTCACTGTCCATTTATTTCTTATGTAAGGGATGCCAGGGTGTTCCCCCTTCCCTCCCCCCCCCCACCCTTCAAATACAGTAGAGCAAAACTTCGAAGAGCACCTGAAGATAAGGTTCTTCCTCCCACACACACACACACCCATGAGGCTTTTTCAGGGTGCCCAAAACTGTAAGCCAGTGTTACCTCTCTGTCTCTGCAAGGGTGAGCTTTACTGGGACTTAGTCTGTGTGTCAGTGTCCTGCCACACCAGTCTGTCTGCCACACCAGCAAACTCCTCCGGACTCTGCCAGTCAAAGCCTTGCAGGGAACCTTCAGTAAACTCAGAGACATCTCCCTGCAATCTCCAATCCCTCTCCCTGGCCACTCACAGAAATTATTAAATCCACTGTCTCCAGAGAGACTGAGGGCTCACACTTTAATTCAATACAACAGTGAAGAGAGGTTTTACAATAAACTCAAACCAAGCGTATTAACAGAGAATGGAGGTTTAAGTGATACTGAGCAGAGATAGCAGAAACAGGAAATGGTTACACACCAAACAAAATAAAACATGCTCTCTAGTGTCTATGAGTTAACTTTAGCAAGCCACAATCTTCACCTAAACAGCTTCCTCACTTACATCAAGCTCCCAGCATCTCCAGTCCTTCTGGCAGGAGGATCAAAGATTTGCAGACTCAGAGGGCGCTGTCCCCTTTCTCCCCTAAGTGGGGGATGGAACTCAGGGCACGTCTACTCTGCAACTAGACGCCCACGGCTGGCCCATGCCAGCCGACTCGGGCTCGCGGGGCTCGGGCTGCTGGGCTGTTGCATTGCTGTGTAGGCTTCCAGCCTGGGCTCTAGGACCCTGTGAACTGGGAGGCTCCCAGAGCTCCCGCTCTAGCCCAAGCCTGGCAGTCTACACAGCAATGAAACAGCGCCACAGTCTGAGCCCAGCTCAGCTGGCACGGGCTAGCTGCAGGTTTTTCTTTGCTGTGCAGACAGACCCTAAGGGGTTCTCTCCCATTCTCTGCCTTCTGCTGAAATGCACCCCCAGGTAAGGTTCTTCTCCCCTGCTGTTTGTCTATCCCTCTTGACTCGTATGTAAATGTAACTTCCATTGTCTCTGGCATCACCTTGTTCAATTTACACTGGAGACAGACAAAACAACATCCCTTTGTCTAGGGCAACTTGTTTATCAAATCTGCCCCCAAAACGTATTTTAAGAACATATTTCCAGCACACCTACATAACTCTTTACACACCCGCTGTACATACATCACACAATGACGTTAATGATCAGCGTGTTATCAGTTTTTACGTGATCCCTTACGAGGCATGGTTTGGCTAAATATTCATGACAACAGTATATTGGGTGTGCCCTTTGCCAGTTGGCATGAAGGGGCTCTGAGGGTCACCCCCCAACACACACACATACACACAGTTTTTCTCTTCCTGTTAGTTTCCTCTGAAGGTCTCACAATCCTTCATTTGTATTCAGTTCGGACTTGATAGGAGACCCGCTGTAAAACAAGACACTACTCAGTTTAGGTGTAAACAGGTGGATAAACATCTCTTGTCTGACAGGAAACCTCTTTGTCACCTTTGCTGGTGACCAATCCCTACACACAGACTGTAAGAATATATTTTCAGTGTACATACACATAACTCCTTACACAACTGCTGTACGTATGTTTCACAGTGATAGTGGTGACCGATGTGATGCGTCATTTATTTGCGACCTCATATCACATGCTTTGGTAAACTAGAATGTAAATACCAGACTCGGGAGATTCCTGGGCCCATTGCCATTGGCACTAAGTGGTTCCCAGCTCTCTCTTGCACACACACACTTATACATGAGGGATTCTAATCTCACACTGTAGCTAATTCTGCTTGATCCTGGTGTAAATCAGGAACAATTCCACTAATGTCAATAGTCAAACCATGTGTGATCAGTGTAAGATCAGAATCTGGCCCACTGACTTCAGACTGCAAATGTATGCCACTGTAGTGTATATGAGGTCAGAATCAGGCTCACAATAGCTATGTTAAGAGCATAGATGAAATACAACACACGCACACACACACCCTGCATTGTGTATACTCAGCAATGCAAAGCTTGCAGTTGTCTAGTGTATCATTCCCTGTGAGAGCAAACGCCCCCCCGGCCCAGCTGTCTATAGACCTGCAGATACCTCCTGAGCATATCCCTGGCTCCTGAGTTCTGCCCCTGTGTCACTGGGAACTCCTCCAGTTGTGTGAGCACGCAGGTGACAATAGATTAGCAGACACACAGCAGGGGCTTTGCCTCCTCTGGGAGCAGGTGACTAAACTCCAGAAAGACCCAGAGCCCTGTTTTTTACGTTAGTTTCTTGGAGCTAGATGGGGAACCCCTTACTCACACAAGTAATCCTGAAGTCAGCGAGGCTATGCATGAGAGTGGGTTGGAGGAGTGGACAGGTTGCCGATACAGAGCAATCCGGATCACTTGGAAGGCTGGGCAAAAGCAAACAGTATGCATTTTAACACAGCCAGATGTAGACATAGATCTAGGAACAAAGAATGCAGGCCATTCTTGCAGGATGGGGGACTCTATCCTGGGAAGCAGTGACTCTGAAAACGATTTGGGGGGGGGGGGAATCGACTGAACGTGAGCTCCAGTGCATCGCTATGGTCAGAAGGGCTAATGCAATCCTTGGATGTATAAAAGTGGGAAGGTAGGAGTAGGAGTGGAGAGGCTATTTTACCTCTGTATTTGGCACCGGTACAAGCACTGCTGGAATCCTGTCTCCAGTTCTGGTGTCTGCCTTCAAAAAGGATGTTGATAAATTGGAGAGGGTTCAGAGAAGAGCCATTAGGATGATTAAAGGACTGGAAAACCTGCCTTATAGCGATAGACTCCAGGAGCGCCATCTATTTAGAATAACAAAGAGAAGATTAAGGGGTGACTTGATCAGTCTGTAAGTATCTACATGGGGATGAAAACTCGGATGAAGGGCTCTGCACTCTAGCAGACACAGGTATAACAAGATCCAATGGCTGAAAGCTGAAGCTAGACAAATTCTGACTGGAAATAAGGTGCACGTTTTTAACGAGCAGGGCAATGAATCATTGGAGCAGCTTGCCAAGAGCTGTGATGGATTCTCCAGCACTGGCAATGTTTAAATCAAGAATTGATGTTTTTCTAGAGGATTGACTCTAATTCAAATGAGAATAAATTTAGGGCCATGTCCTGTCTTATGCCGGAGGGCAGACTCAGTGCTCGCAATGATCCTATGGGCCTCAGTTCCCCACCTGTACAATGGGATAGCAGCACTGCCCTGCACCATAGGGGTGCTGTGAGAATAAATACACTGGGGAGTGTGAGATATTTCGGTAATGGGGCCGTATAGACACATTGGATACATAAATATACATAACCTGCACTTATGTCAGTGCATGGAAATTCCAGCCCATCCCTGCAACCTCCCCTAACTGTCCCCATCTCTCTCCAGTCCACCTTCAACCTCCACACAGTGGATCCCTTCTTGTGACCACTCCCCCAATACCCTGAGAATCCCCCCATCCTCAAAAGCCAAAGCAGGGGCAGAGTGCCAGTTTGCCATGCCTCCTGCTGCGGTTTCTCTAAGATTCTCCAGCGTCCTGGGGCGTCCCCATTAATCTTGCACCAGAGAGCATCACGCAGCTCTGATGGGAAAGCCCCAGTTTGTACCAGATAGAAAAGGCACATCCGACTGACCTAAAATTTTTACTGAATGTCAAATTCCTCTGGCTCCTTCCAGCCCAGATCATTATTTGGAATGCATCACTTGCTCCCTGTCAGAATTAACCTATGTTAATCTTTCGATCATCTCCCACGCTCTCCTACCTTACATCCCCTTTCCAGCATTTTCTTTAATCAATATTCCCGCCAGACACACTAAGTGCATTTTTTATAAATAAACCTGTACCTTGTACCTAGACGATCTGACATTCTGACAAACTAAATGACCTTCTTTGGCTAAACAATGTAAGAGGTTTGCCTCCCTTATCAAATACTAAAAGTATCAGCCATCACCAACACAAGACACTTGTATTTTACTTTGATTTATATTTAGTGTGCATTCACTGCTTGTCAGAAGTGCTGCATAGATAGCCCTGGCAACTGAAAGCCTCAGAACAGAGCAGACGTACTGCAAGCGATGGTAATGCAAGATGTCATGATTTTTAGGACCAGAAGGGACCTCCACAGAAGTCTGACCTTCTGCATCACACAGGCCAGAGAACCTCACCCAGTGATTTCTATATCAAGACCATATCTTGTCATTGAGCTACAGCATATTTTTTAGAATCACACCTGTCAAGTTTCCTTCCCCACTCTGAACTCTAGGGTACAGATGTGGGGACCTGCATGAAAGACCCCCTAAGCTTATTCTTACCAGCTTAGGTTAAAAACTTCCTCAAGGTACAAACTTTGCCTTGTCCTTGAACCCTATGCTGCCACCACCAAGCGTGTTAAACAAAGAACAGGGAAAGAGCCCACTTGGAGATGTCTTCCCCCCAAAATATCCCCCCAAGCCCTACACCCCCTTTCCTGGGGAAGGCTTGATAAAAATCCTCACCAATTTGCATAGGTGAACACAGACCCAAACCCTTGGATCTTAAGAACAATGAAAAAACAATCAGGTTCTTAAAAGAAGAATTTTAATTAAACAAAAAGTAAAAGAATCACCTCTGTAAAATCAGGATGGTAAATACGTTACAGGGTAATCAGATTCAAAACACAGAGAATCCCTCTAGGCAAAACCTTAAGTTACAAATAGTCACAAAAACAGGAATATCCATTCCATTCAGCACAGCTATTTTACCAGCCATTTAAACAAAACAGAAATCTAACGCATATCTAGCTAGATTACTTTTTCTGTTCCCGGCAAAAGCATCACACAGACAGACAGAACCTTTTGTTCCCCCGCCCCCCTCCAACTTTGAAAGTAACTTGTCTCCTCATTGGTCATTTTGGTCAGGTGCCAGAGAGGTTATCCTAGCTTCTTAACCCTTTACAGGTGAAAGGGTTTTGCCTTTGGCCAGGAGGGGTTTTATAGTTCTGTATACAGAAAGGTGGTTACCCTTCCCTTTATATTTATGACAACACCCAATCTTGATTTAAAGACTCCAAATGATGAAGGATCCATCATTGGATTTGGTTTAGCTGTCTTCTGCTAAATTAAAGAGCCCTCTACTACCGTCAACTCCACACTGGATGTTTTACAGTGTAGGAATTATTTTGGGGCAGGTCTCTGGCCTGTGTTAAACAGGTGGTCAGATTAGATGATCACAATGGTCCCTTCTGGCCTTGGAATCTCTGAGTGTGAGCACCAGAAATCTTCTCCCCATAGGTATTCGTAGATCATGATAAAGTCACCTCGTAACCTTCCCTCTCCTAAATTAAATAGATTGAGCTTCTTAGGTCTCTAACTATAAGGCAAATTTCCAGCCCTCAAATCATTCTCGTAGCTCATTTTGGAACCCTTTCCAGTTCTTCAACATCCTTTTTAAAGTATGGACACCAGAACTGGACACACAATTCCAGTAACAGTCTCACTAATGCTATAGTCAGAGGTTTCCCACAATGCCCCACTCATGTGCCTCAGTCCTGCCCTGCAGACGCCATCTCCAGGGGGTCTTCATGCATTCCTTGATAGAGATGTAGACCAGACTTGAATAACCCTGACCCTAGGGGAAGTTGGGATCCATGACTGGATCTGGATCCAAACTTCAGGACTGGCCCCTTTCTCTATAATGTGCTGAACACAACCCAGGACTTGAACACCCTGGGACTTTGGATCTGGATCAGAGCTTTGCAGCCTGGATCTGTGTCTATTGCCTCGCCTTTCTGCTGAGACTTCCAACAAGGGGAACCAATTAGTGCCGGTAATGTACGTATAGGTGCAATGTATGTGATGTTCACTGAAACCATTGTTCCGTACCAGGAACTGCACATCACTGATCAGCCAGCCGAAGGTCATAACTTTCACTTACAAAATGGCTTGGGCCAGAGTGAGCCTCTTTTCCTTTCTTCCTTCCTTCCTTTTTTTTTTTTTTTTTTTTTTAATTCCTTCCTCTCCGCAGGTTTTGTGCCACCACAATCACAGGGAAATAGAGACTGCCAGCCCAGAGCAGACCAGGGATCCATCTAGTTCATTATCCTGGCTCTGACAATGGCCCGTAATGGGAGCCAGTCCCAGCTACTTCAGAGGAGGCTGCAGGAGGCTGGTGCTTGTCGAAATTTCCTTCCTATCCCCCATTAGTCAGAGATTGGTTCCTGCCTTGAAGCAGGGGAGTTTCAGCCTGCAGGTTTTTTTGTTTTCCATAGTAGTATTTGAGTGCCAGAGAGTATCCGGAGAGATAGTAGCTGAACCAGGCAAAGGAGAGAGATGTTCTCTAGTGCGTTCTCAACTCCCTGAGCCATCCAGCACCACCAGAGGTCTTCCATTTCATTCCAGTTTCACCAGAACAATGGGCGACACTCTTCCAAGCAATGCCTAGGGAACAGAAACGGGAGAACAAAGAGCCATGCAAGACTTGCCTTCTGTCTCTATATTACTAACTAGGGCGAGAGACCAGCTGGCTTTTCACTGCTCCCACCCTGACGTCCTGAGAAGCATCTGGGGGCTTATAAAAGTAGAAGACCTTCCTTCATGACTGGGCACCATGGGGACTGGATAGCTAATTCCAATTCATTGCTATTAGGGAAAGAGAGCTGTTGCCATCTAAGCTAATAAGGAGATTTTTCACCATGTCATTTATATAGTGGAAGGAATTGTAAAATCGCTCTGTGACAGATAGCAGTACTGCTGGAGTTTCCTTAGTTTGTCATTGCAAACAAAAGAATCTCAGCAAGCATAAAATTAACTTCCTCCACATTGCAAGTGCTCAGCAGTGAGATGAACCAAATTTTCTGCTAATTGAACGCACCGAGTTAGTTATATATTCATACTAAACTGGCGCTTTCAGCATCACTGAGTTCTAGCTCTGCAGGGAGCCTTCAGAATAGCAAAACGTCACACCTTGCAACAAATTTACTTCTGATAAGCTCAGTGGATGGGCTGGCATTGCAACCAAGTTAGCTAGACACCAGCCAGAAACAGAGGTGTGGTTTGAAGACAATAGTGCACATTCTGAAAATGCAGTGTTGCCAGCTCTTGGATTTTATCACAAGTCTCGTGATTTTTAGTGTTTTTCTTAAAGCCCCAGCTGCTGGAATCATGATTCTGTATGAGAATCTTAGCTTTCTTTTTTTTTTAAAAGGACTTTTTTTAAAGTAAGTTTCTTGCCCTCATGGTTGCAAAGAAAAGCTTGAATACATGAAGTAAGTGGATCCTAATGGCTCAAAACCAGAAAGCAAAGTAAAAGAGCCCAACTTTTTTTTGTTGTTCTTAAACTCATGAGTTTTAGGCTCATATCATGATTTTTGGGGCTCAGATGCAGGATTTTTGTGGGCTTGGTTTTGGCAATACTGGATCTTATTTTGGAGGGGAGGGGAGGGGGTAGCTAGTGTGGACAATGAACGTATGCAGCAGGAAGAGCAGCGGCAGGAGGAAGTAGAAATAGGGAGAGAGGGGAAGAGAGAGTTTAGAGATTCTCAACGGGAGACACTGAATCCAGATCCATCCCCTGTGTTGTGGATGGAATAATTAAATAAAAGCATTTCACCCAAACCTGAGAGTCCCTGCATCCTCAAGACTTCAACAGCTTGGACAGACAAGAGGCTAACCATAAATGCAGTATCCTGACACTAGCACATGGCAAACATGGCATTTCATACACAAAGAGGGGAGCAAGATCTAGGGGTTAAAACACAGGTGTGTGAATCAGCACCTTATCCCCTCTTTGACCCACTATGGACATTCACTTAACCTCAGAACACAGGAATCTCCAAACCGAAGCCCCGGTTCCCCCAGCTGTACGACAGAGAGGAGAATACTCGCTGCTGAATTTAGCAAGCCCTCAGAACAGAATTTGTGTTCATCAGGAAAGAAAGCACAGGGTCATTTACTGAGAGGGAAACTGATCCCATGTGTACTCAGCTACTATGGCTTACGTGGTGGATGGGCCTTCTGCTGGCCCTCTGCCCAGAGCTCAATTTGACCTTGAATGTGCAAACACTCCGGTCATCCCGAATCTGCTCAGGCTTCTGGAAATGTTTTGTTCACACTGAGCATGCATCCCAAGCATTAGTTTAGTCACTCGTAACAACATAAAGTTAGCTTATTTCAATAGCAGCTCCTCTGCTCGTAGCTTGCTACCTCACCTCACCCCTCCAACATCACAGGGGTGGTGTGATCTTACTTAATTAACGCCTGCACAGATTATCTATCTAATCTATGTATCTATCATAGTCCCGATGTGCTCCTCACTGTAGTATATAGGCACCACACGGCCCATAGAAACAAATGGATAAAGGAGGATCGAGAAGTATAAAATATTCTATATGATTAACTATTTTATTTTATCGAGCACCAGAGCTGCTCAAATGTCCTTAATATAGTTTCATTGAATTTTAACTTGGCAGTAAAATGACTTTCAGCCATATTTGCCTTCCTCAGAGATTAACAATCCAAGTCCTTATTCATTCCCCGATACAGAACATCACATAGTTCCCACCCCCCAAGCTGAGGCATGTTTTAACGGGTTTCTGGTGCAGGGTGACTGATTCACAGTCAGGGGCCTGGTAATTATGTAGTTCTGAGGGAAATCCTGGATACCTGCACAAAGCTTGTGCCTTGCTCAGGGCATCTCCGTGACAGGTCAACATTTACTCCTTGCAAGGGTCTCCCCATGGGGAAGTGGGGGCTGCATCTCTTGAGGCAGTGAATCCAAGAACCTACCGACTTCACCCCTGTCTCTCTCCCCTGCCATGAACCCCTCCTCAAGGAAGACACAAACCAGGACCCTACAGTGTGCTGGAGATGTAGAATCCTACAGCTTAGCTTCTTCATGGCCTTACTCCCATGTACAATTACCTGATTGCCAGTTCCTGGTATAGATGTTGAGCATGCTCATGGTACATATCCAATTTTTGCAGGTGCATCTTGGGATCACTTTGAAAACTGAACTCCTAGGGCTGGACAGTGAAACCCTCACACTGGTGAACTGATACACAGGGGCATATCCCTTGGCTCCTTTACTCACAGACTGAACATGCACCAGAGCATCACAATCTGGCCCAGAATATCTTTCATCCTGATTACATCCTCATCCCCTTTCCCATGCGGAATACAGTACACAGTCCCACAAGGCCACACATTTGTGTGTGTGTCTATAAAGCAGGACCAGGAACCCGGGATATATTATACTGATTTGACATGTTATCTTTCTAAAGCAGCCAGATCCATAGGTTTATTATACATCATTCATCAGTTTTAAGACTTTTGGGAGCAGATTTCCTTTGTGGGAAGATTAACCACTGCAGAGAGGAGCTCAGCCCTCCGCAAAAAGATCTGTTGTTGCTGTAATCTCTTTGAGGCAGAGACTGTAGGTGCTGACGTCTGGTCAACACCTTGCACATGGTGGAAGTTGCCAGAATACAAATGCATAATTATAATCTCCCTAACAAGATTAAATTTTCTAGGCAAAATGTATACGTATTTCAGAGTAACAGCCATGTTAGTCTGTATTTGCAAAAAGAAAAGGAGGACTTGTGGCACCTTAGAGACTAACCAATTTATTTGAGCATAAGCTTTCGTGAGCTACAGCTCACTTCATCGGATGCATACTGTGGAAAATACAGAAGATGTTTGTTTTTATACATACAAATCATGAAAAAATGGGTGTTTATCACTACAAAAGGTTTTCTCTCCCCCCACCCCACGCTCCTGCTGGTAATAGCTTATGTAAAGTGATCACTCTCTTTACAATGTGTATGATAATCAAGGTGGGCCATTTCCAGCACAAATCCAGGGTTTAACAAGAACGTCTGAGGAAGGGGGGGGGGGGGGGTTAGGAAAACAAGGGGAAATAGAAAAGGAGTACTTGTGGCACCTTAGAGACTAACCAATTTATTTGAGCATATGAAGTGAGCTGTAGCTCACAAAAGCTTATGCTCAAATAAATTGGTTAGTCTCTAAGGTGCCACAAGTACTCCTTTTCTTTTTGCGAATACAGACTAACACGGCTGTTACTCTGAAAAGGAGAAATAGGTTACCTTGCATAATGACTTAGCCATTCCCAGTCTCTATTCAAGCCTAAGTTAATTGTATCCAATTTGCAAATGAATTCCAATTCAGCAGTCTCTCGCTGGAGTCTGGATTTGAAGTTTTTCTGTTGTAATATCGCAACTTTCATGTCTGTAATCGCGTGACCAGAGAGATTGAAGTGTTCTCCGACTGGTTTATGAATGTTATAATTCTTGACATCTGATTTGTGTCCACTTATTCTTTTACGTAGAGACTGTCCAGTTTGACCAATGTACATGGCAGAGGGGCATTGCTGGCACATGATGGCATCTACCACATTGGTAGATGTGCAGGTGAACGAGACTCTGATAGTGTGGCTGATGGTATTAGGCTCTGTGATGGTGTCCCCTGAATAGATATGTGGGCACAGTTGGCAACGGGCTTTGTTGCAAGGATAGGTTCCTGGGTTAGTGGTTCTGTTGTGTGGTATGTGGTTGCTGGTGAGTATTTGCTTCAGGTTGGGTGGCTGTCTGTAGGCAAGGACTGGCCTGTCTCCCAAGATTTGTGAGAGTGTTGGGTCATCCTTCAGGATAGGTTGTAGATCCTTGATAATGCGTTGGAGGGGTTTTAGCTGGGGGCTGAAGGTGACGGCTAGTGGCGTTCTGTTATTTTCTTTGTTAGGCCTGTCCTGTAATAGGTGACTTCTGGGAACTCTTCTGGCTCTATCAATCTGTTTCTTCACTTCCGCAGGTGGGTATTGTAGTTGTAAGAATGCTTGATAGAGATCTTATAGGTGTTTGTCTCTGTCTGAGGGGTTGGAGCAAATGCGGTTGTATCGCAGAGCTTGGCTGTAGACAATGGATCGTGTGGTGTGGTCTGGATGAAAGCTGGAGGCATGTAGGTAAGAATAGCGGTCAGTAGGTTTCCGGTATAGGGTGGTGTTTAGGTGACCATCCCTTATTAGCACCGTAGTGTCCAGGAAGTGGATCTCTTGTGTGGACTGGAGTAGGCTGAGGTTGATGGTGGGATGGAAATTGTTGAAATCATGGTGGAATTCCTCAAGAGCTTCTTTTCCATGGGTCCAGATGATGAAGATGTCATCAATGTAGCGCAAGTAGAGTAGGGTCGTTAGGGGACGAGAGCTGAGGAAGCGTTGTTCTAAGTCAGCCATAAAAATGTTGGAATACTGTGGGGCCATGCGGGTACCCATAGCAGTGCCGCTGATTTGAAGGTATACATTGTCCCCAAATGTAAAATAGTTACGGGTAAGGACAAAGTCACAAAGTTCAGCCACCAGGTTAGCCGTGACATTATCGGGGATAGTGCTCTTGATGGCTTGTAGTCCATCTTTGTGTGGAATGTTGGTGTAGAGGGCTTCTACCATCCATAGTGGCCAGGATGGTGTTATCAGGAATTTCACCGATGGATTGTAGTTTCCTCAGGAAGTCAGTGGTGTCTCGAAGGTAGCTGGGAGTGCTGGTAGCGTAGGGCCTGAAGAGGGAGTCTACATAGCCAGACAATCCTGCTGTCAGGGTGCCAATGCCTGAGATGATGGGGCACCCAGGATTTCCAGGTTTATGGATCTTGGGTAGTAGATAGAATATCCCAGGTCGGAGTTCCAGGGGTGTGTCTGTGCAGATTTGATCTTGTGCTTTTTCAGGGAGTTTCTTGAGCAAATGCTGTAGTTTCTTTTGGTAACTCTCAGTGGGATCAGAGGGTAATGGCTTGTAGAAAGTGGTGTTGGAGAGCTGCCGAGCAGCCTCTTGTTCATATTCCGACCTATTCATGATGACAACAGCACCTCCTTTGTCAGCCTTTTTGATTATGATGTCAGAGTTGTTTCTGAGGCTGTGGATGGCATTGTGTTCTGCACGGCTGAGGTTATGGGGCAAGTGATGCTGCTTTTCCACAATTTCAGCCCGTGCATGTCGGTGGAAGCACTCTATTTAGAACTCCAGTCTGCTGTCTCGACCTTCAGGAGGAGTCCACCCAGAATCCTTCTTTTTGTAGTGTTGGTAGGGAGGTCTCTGTGGATTAGTATGTTGTTCAGAGGTGTGTTGGAAATATTCCTTGAGTCGGAGATGTCGAAAATAGGATTCTAGGTCACCACAGAACTGTATCATGTTCGTGGGGGTGGAGGGGCAGAAGGAGAAGCCCCAAGATAGGACAGCTGCTTCTGCTGGGCTAAGAGTATAGTTGGATAGGTTAACAATATTGCTGGGTGGGTTGAGGGAACCATTGCTGTGGCACCTTGTGGCATGTAGTAGTTTAGAACAAGTTCTTTTTGGACTTCTACAGCTCCTTTCCTCGAAGGAGCCCTTGAGTTGGCTGCTGTTCTAACATACCGAGCTTTTATTGTCTCTCTGCAATGAAATAAAGTAGAAATACACAGGAACGGCCCTAGCCGGTCAAAGCAGGGGTACTGTTAGCCAGTATCCTGTTCCAGACAGCGGCTACTCCAGATGCCTTAGAGCAAGAACCTCAGCAGTAGAAAGTTCCTGGATAACAGCAGTGGATGGCCCAACATGACAATGGCCCCAGCAGAGCTCAGAGAGCAATGATGGGTAACTGCCCTACCTCTCCAAAGGCCCTCACCTTCAGGGTCCTGCCGGGATCTCTACTATCCCTGCAGAAGAGCACTTGGAGATAGAATGAGCCAACATGGGCTTAGCTTCCAGCAGTGTCCCAACCCTCGGCTGCCCATCCAATTCTCAGCTGGTGCAACCCCCACCATGACTGTGCTGCCAGAGTGTCTACGAGAGATCAGCGCTTGGATGAAGAGTAGCTGGCTCAGGCTGAAGTGACGCTGATTGGAAACGGGAAATGCCTTGAACAGCTGGCCAGGATGTTGTCTCCACCTTCCCCTGATGGCTCGCAGCCCCCATTTGGTGGAGTGGTGCGAAGCCTCAGAGTCCCATTTGACTCCTCGCCAAACCTGGATGACCCAGGAACATCAGTTTCCCCATGTGCCTTCTTTCACCTCCAGCCTGCCATGAAACTTGGTCCCTTCCTCCTGGAGCAGGACCTGGCCGCAGCAGAGCCTGCGTCTGTCACCTCCGGGCTGCATTACCGTCACTCGTTGCATTTGAAGCTGAATGTGAAGATGATGCACAGCTGGTATAGAATGTGGCTCCCCACCTCCCACGTGGAACACATCAGCCTCAAGTCTCTCCACAGGCTCCCCGTCAGCTCCCCTATGCCCTTGGGCCTAGTTTTCTAAGTCATGAATGGGTCAAGCCGCAGCTACATTAAAGACGTGAAATAGTTCACGACTGCAGGTGGCCAGGACCTCAGGGTAGGTCTCCTCTGAAGGAGGGCATCTCTGACAGCTCAGTGCACCCCTCCCGCCAACTCAGTGGGAAGAGTGCCACCTACAGAGTCACTGCTCCTTTGTGCAGAACACCAGGAATTTCTTGGCAAGCATCCACTGATCAGGCCTTACCCTGCTGAGAATGGCACAGCCACAGCCCTCCTCTCTGCTGTGTGCCAGCTGATTAGGCGGCTGTCAGTGCAGCTGTCCTTCCTTTATGCAGACAGGCAGGCAAACCCCTGCAGTCGAGGTGAGGTACGAAAAACAAGGGGGAGCACCGGGGCTTGTTTCATTACCTCTGCACTTGCATGGGCTGTATTAGCTGGGTTCAGAGCCTCTATAGGGCAGCTTGTGAGGCAAATTGAGGTGCACTCAAAACCAGCCTCCAAGATGCAGCCAAGCTCACCCCTCCCAATACTGGAGCGTCCTGGGAGCTCAGTTACTCCGGCAGAAACTCTGCACTCGGACGTGTTTCCAACATACAGTCTCAGAATTTGCCCTTCGTTCTCCTGCGAGGCTTGGGGAAGCAGCTTTACAGTGGCTGCCAGCCTACCTCAGCCCTCACCAAGTTTCAGTTTAGCAGCAATTCACAGAAAGGAGAAGCCAGCAGAATAAAATACGGGGTTGGGTGTGGGACAGGGTGGGGGACTGGAAGGGGTTGCTTTTGTCCGTCAAAAGTCTGCTGGGTCCAAGGACCCAATACTCCTCCTGCGCACAGTTTGCTTAGGGTCTCGCTGGTTGAGACAAGCCGCTGGAACGCCATAGCTCAAGCTGCCTGTTCCAATGTGTCAACCTTGATGTGTCTGAGTCACTCCCACACATGCTGGGATCATGCCATGTAGGTCTCACCTCTCCCTGCCCTGCTTCACCACCTTTGCCATCCTCCCTAGCAATGTCATTGACTGCGAAGAAGGGTTAGAGACTTGTAAAATTTCAGTGCATCGGAGCATGTAAATAAGCAGCTCATCAGCTTTTCACGGCATTGTCTGTCTCTGTGAAGACTATTGCCTTTAGCAATAACAAATGGTTTCTCTCCCTGTTTCTCATACAGTCTGAAGCTAAGTGTTAGGATAGTTATGTCTCCTGCAACCACACTAACCAAGCAGAGAAACAGGAGTACGGGTATATGTGGGAGGGCTGGGAGGCGGTGGAATTAACATGATGCTCAAACTAATTTGTAGCCTCTTCCAAGAAGGAAACCT
Source organism: Natator depressus (assembly GCF_965152275.1). NCBI lineage: Eukaryota > Metazoa > Chordata > Testudines > Cheloniidae > Natator > Natator depressus. The sequence continues at coordinate 3,069,841 of NC_134242.1, forward strand.
CTTCTGATTCATCCCTTTCCTAACAGAGATGAATCCAGAGCCCGCGCTTCCTGTGACTTACATACTTTGGAGTGTTTGAAATCTAGAGCCCAACTTTTTAATTTGGCTCAAATCTCTATTTATGAACAAGAGAGGTGATCCTGTAACACAAGTTGCCTTCATTCCCCTGAGGAGTGGCACTAACGTCAATGGGGTACTTACTGGTCACCTGTACAAGGACTGTATGCGTGAGCAAGGCGAGCAGGCTTAGCCTCAGAGGCAGCCTTACATCATTTCCATCCACAAGAGAGTTCTTGTGGCCGAGCAGTTGCTTGAGAAGTGACTGACAAACTCGGAGAAGCTCAGGGAAGAAAGTATAGAACAATGCTGCTGACTTTACATCTTGAACAGCTAGGCTGTGATAGTCAGTGGGAAAGGGCAGAAAACCTGTGTCTATCCTGGTTGAATCATTCTTTATTATGTGACGAATGACTGGATGAATCACTTGAGTTTCTCATTAAGGCTCAGCGGGAATTAACAGGACTTCACTAAAAAAAGGAGGACTTGTGGCACCTTAGAGACTAACAAATTTATCTGAGCATAAGCTTTTGTGAGCTACAGCTCACTTCATCAGATGTATTCATTGGAAAATACAGTGGGGAGAGTTATATACACAGAGAACATGAAACAATGGGTGTTACCATACACACTGTAACGAGAGTACGTAAAAGAATAAATGGACACAAATTAGAGGTCAAGAACTATAACATTCAAAAACCAGTCGGAGAACACTTCAGTCTCTTTGGTCACTCGATTACAGACCTAAAAGTGGCAATTCTTCAAAAAAAAAAAAAAACTTCAAAAACAGACTCCAACGAGAGACTGCTCAATTGGAATTAATTTGCAAACTGGATACAATTAACTTAGGCTTGAATAAAGACTGGGAGTGGATGGGTCATTATGCAAAGTAAAACTATTTCCCCATGTTTATCCCCCACCACCACCCCCCCACTGTTCTTCAGACGTTCTTGTCAACTGCTGGAAATGGCCCACCTTGATTATCGCTACAAAACGGTTCCCCCCACCCCCCCCACCCCGCTCTCCTGCTGGTAATAGCTCACCTTAAGTGATTACTCTGGTTACAGTGTGTATGGTAACACCCATTGTTTCATGTTCTCTGTGTATATAAATCTGTGTAAATAAATTTGTTAGTCTCTAAGGTGCCACAAGTCCTCCTTTCTTTTTGCGGATACAGACTAACACGGCTGCTACTCTGAAAGAGGACTTCACTGTAACCCAGATGCTGAGCGTCTCTTGGTAAAATTATATATAAATAGCAATAACATCTACTATAAAGGGTCAAATTAATAGATGGGGGTAGGATTCATTTTCAATACACAGCAGCTATTGCTAAAGAGGGAGTGGAAAGCATTAAGCAAGGCCTGAAAACTAAATTATGTTGTCCGGTTTTTGGATGGTCTTCCCTTCTGGCTCCACTTTGCTCCACAGTGATAATGTCCTTTAACCCATGAGCTAAAGTCATTCATCTTCTGATGCCCGCTGCTGGCCACTGGGAATTGGTCACTGTAAGCAAAGAGGCAGAGTCTTAGCAGACCTCCCTCCTGTAGCTGTTTTCTCCGCTCTTCCGCCCAGGTGCTCCTCCCATTGAGATCCAGGAGAGTCCCCCAGGTGGCTGAGAGGATCCGAACTGGGGTCCTGCCCTGCCACGCCTCGCCCGTGAAGGACCCTGGACTGAGATCTGCCTGTAGCTGCGTTTTGCAAACCCAACATCCGGGTTGTGTGGGTGTAAAGGGAGGACAGAATTTGGCCCGGAGTGGTGCTCTGTGCGTGCGTGCTCGTGTGTCCCGTGGAAAGGGAGAACTGGGCCCATAGCATTAAGCTCTGCTCCCAGCTGCAGCAGCGTATGATGGGTCAGCCTGGTACAACTCACAGCATAAGCTGACCCATTGCTTTTAAAGGATCCTGGCTTTGCCCTGTTTAATACATGGAAATACTCACTGGCAGGGGCCAGCAGATCATTTTACAATAGCCTACACATTTCTCTCTCTTCTATCCAGGGCAGCTGTTTGTGGGTCTGTGATGGAGAGAATTAGCCCCCGATTTTTAATGCATTTATTTTCCAGTTAACCCCCCGCCCCCCAAAAAGAAACTGAACGTAAATGAGTTTGTCATTTTTCTTTTGAGATATAAGCTCTCTGGGGCTGGGGCAGAGCAGCTGCTGGAGTGACACAACAGCAATCCCAGAGCCATTCTTGCAGCTACCCTGATGAAATCTTGAGCAAATTAAGTCAGCCAACAAACTCCTTCCCCGGTGCCGAGCTGCCAGAGCCCATTAGATGGTGAAAGGAACAGGAGAATGGGCTTGCTCAAGGAAATCTATCAGAAATTCTGACTCGGAGACACGCCTGGAAGTGTGACCCCCAGAGCTCTACCAAGGGAGGGAGGGTGGTTACTAATAGAGGTATGGTGGCTGAAAAGTAAATGCAGCTGAGGGCCCAAACCCTCAAGACTGGAGCCCCATTTGGGCTCAGACAACAGCCACATTCTTCCCTTACTCGTCGTTTTGGGCTGGTGTAGCTGTGCCAATTTACACCGGTGTTGGTGAGAGGAAAATCAGACTGAGAATCCACCCACTCCACACAAAGGAACAGCTCTTTCCAAGCTGAGAAAGCCACCTTCTGCCTCTGCCTCCCAGGTATTTCTCCCACTTGCAGGGCCTCCTTTCTGTACACACCCCAGATTCCCCCTAGAATTCAAGGCAGGACACCCAAAGACAGCAGGGTCAGCTACCCAGTTTGTCCTCGTCTGCCTCTGCTCACCTTGGAGGGTGGCCATGCCTCCTAGAACGTCTCTTGGAGAGACCCCCATTGTGGGGAGTGTGCTCCTGACCACGCAGAATGGGGAAAACCCACTCTGTGGCACCAGCCTCACCCTTCTGCCTTGGCTCTATGAAGGGAGAGGTGATGGGATGAGAGTGGAGGGTGGCTGGCAGGACTGGGCTAGGGTGTGTATGATCCACCTCAGCACTGGGGGTCAGCTGGGGAAATCGCTGACATGGTGGATCCAATGAGGCTGAGAAGAGGGCCATGGGGCCCAGGAGCCAGCGTGGGTTGATTCCCTTCCCCTCCCTCAATAAGGACAGTTCATCCTGCCCCTTCCCTACCATCACCTGCATGAAAAATATTCTTCTGACAGTCAGCACCCGGAATCAGCTGCAGGGCGACACAGGCAATTACAAGAAGCCAGGTATTTTCTTTCCTTTCTGAGAGCTGCTGTGAAAACAGCTAGTGGCCAAGTTTGCTTATCCAGGGGTTGGGCCTCTTAACTATGTGGTGCCACTGAGCTGTCATCAGCACCTCTCCCTGGAGCAAATGAGAACAGATGTGAAAGATGGAAGCACCAGCTGCAGTAACCCTGCCAGAAAGTCATCACATAGCTCGTAGCTATCGACTGACTCGGAATAAGGGAGATGTCTGACAACAGGTGCTGGCAACCAGCAATGCTGCCTCACTCACCTTCCAAGGACAGGCCTGGAAAACAATCTTTCCAAGGTGCTGCAAGCGCTGATCAATAAAGCAAATGAAGTGTTGTGTTGCTCCCCTCTTCCTTCTCTGCAGCCCCTACCTCCGTCTGCCAGAGAACACGGTACGTCACTGGACAAGGTCAATTTTGCAGCACAATCTGTCATGAGGAGACAGCAATAACAGTCGCACTAAGGCAGCAGCTGCAGCCACAAACAATCGGAGAGACCTTGGTGGTGGGCCTCCCAAGTTGGGGGGAGAAGCTGGTTGGTTGGGGAAGAGAACTGGAGATCATGGCAGGGTGGGGACCAGGCCCTATGCTTGAGGGAGGTATTCTCAAACTGAGCCGCAGCCTCATGCCGTGCATGGTCCATAATGTACTCTTCTAAACCTTCTGTGATCAGGCAAGCCCGGAGTGCCTGATGTCTCGATTGCTACATGAATAGCGGGAGGGAAGTGAAGAGTGCCTGGAGATATGGCAGAGAAGTGAACCGGTGAGGGAAAGTTCTGAGCAGCTGGCGGGACTGGGATGTGGCTCAGCATCCCAGGGCAGGTGGCCAAGGTGCCACCACTGCAAATATGGACCAGGAGGGAGGACGCTCGCTGGAATAATCCAGAAGCCTGTCCTACAGTGAGCTCTGCACAGACAGGCACCTACGCCTGCATGGAGGTCAGTGCAGGACTGGGGCCATACTGGTCCTGTTCCTGCAGGCTATTGTGGTTCACACTGGACCTCCCATCCCCCATGGTCTCTAGTGACCTCAAGTCATTATTATTTATTTTTATTACAGTAGCACTTGGAAGTCTCAGCTCAGCCCAGCGCCCCATTGCACTATGGGCTGTAGAGACCCACAGTGCGAAACAGCCACTGACCTGAGGCACTCACAACCTAAATACAGGACAGACCAAGGGGAACACAGACACGCAGCATGCTAAGTGACTTGGCCAAGACCAAGCAGCAGAAACTGGGACTATAGCCCAGGTCTCCTCATGGCCAGTCCAGTGCCCTGTCCTTGCACCTGACTAGCTAAGATCTCATGGAGCTGTTGTGTTTTGAAGACTTGGAGGCAACATTTAACTTGGTAACTGGATGGCGACCGTGATGCCTGTCACCGCGAGTGTGATGAGCTGTCACTCCAGAATCTCTCACCTGCACTAAACTAAACAAAGTCCATTATAAAGGAAGTATATAATTTGGGATCCTGGACAAGTACCCACTGCCCTGAACGATGTGGCGAGTTCAGTAACCACAGCCTCAGGTAGAGAAAGGCCTATTCTTCCAGAGAGTTCAAGGCAAAATGAGACAGTTTCTGACAGGCAAGTTTTAATTTTAAAAGCATAACAAGAAATATATTCTCTCGCAACCCCCCCCACCTGCCCTTTCCTCATAACAGCACGAATGACAAGACAAGCTCAGAGAGAGATGCCTTTGCGATGAATGAGGAGTTCAAATGGAATAAGCATGAAAGGAGTTTTTCTTTATCTGTCTTATTACTTTAATTTGGCCCCTAACAGAAAACCCAAGAAAGGCAGAAAGATACCTCATCAAATGGCAGAGTGCTTCACAGAAGTTGACAGGACCTTCTGGTTTTTAACTGTCTTTGTCAAGGATTGGGATGCTTTCTTTCTCTTGTTGTTAGGAAGTCAAAATATCCTCTGTCTTTCCTCCATGAGAACTCCCTCTTTCCCAAAGGCTTGAAGCTGGAGCTGCATCTCCCAGCATGTGACCTGTACACAGGATGTGGAGAGAAAAGGCAGAGAAGAGAAATTAGGGAGATTCGCAAGGCAATTGCATAGCAAGACATATGCAGTCTATGGTAAAAATGGTAAAAGGACTCCATTGGTAGGAGCTCCCCACCCAAAGGAAACAGATGAAACAGTTTTTCACAACCAGGCCTTCCTTGCAGTCCCATACAACTGGTTTGCTTCTTTTAATAGTGCATGTTAAAAAAATAGGGAAATTTTCTTTTTCTGTAGCATCTTGCCGCCTCCCCAAAAAGCCAAAGGAAAAATCAGAAAGGAGGAAAAAGACAACTAACTGCTGTAATTGTCTGACTGAACAAGTCAGCTAAGATTAAAACAGGCAAAAGAGAGACATAAAATAGACCCTAGCTCTTACTCTCCACTTTCAGGAATAGAAACCTGGACAAGAACCACAGTCCTATATCAGAGCAGTGCAGTATCACCTATTGGCCATCTCAGAAAAAGATAACTACCCACTAGTTTGGCAATGACATAGTTTGGCTGTGAAATTAGATATTTTCCAAACCACAAAGTCAGAACCCGATTCAAAATTTTGCAAAGTTTAGGTCTGGGGTTTGAGGCATTAGCAATCATAGCAACCACAAGGCAACTACAGCTTGGCCAGGGTGACCAGCCAGCAGCACCAGGATCAGAAAAGTGAAAAGGTTTTAAACCTCCTTTGTGCGTGCACACGCAAACACGTGCACATTCACACACATGCATATGGACCTGCCGCACATTCAGAGATAGGGCTTATCAATCTCTCCTTAACTAGTCATGCTAAACAGAACCACAGAAACGTAGGGCTGGGAGGGAACTCGAGAGATCATCAAGTCCAGGCCTCTGCGCTGAGCCAGGAACAAGTAGACCTAGACCATCCCTAAGCGGCACCAGACCCCACCAGAACAATAGAAGCAAAACCTGCAAACATACCTCCACGGCTATAATGACCAACACCCCCCACAACACACCTTTCAAGATCCCTGGGTCCTACATGTGCCTATCACAACACGTGCTGTACCTTATAAGAACATAGGAATGGCCATATTGGGTCAGACCAAAGGTCCATCTAGCCCAGTGTCCTGACTTCCGACAGTGGCCAATGCCAGGTGCCCCAGAAGGAACGAACAGAACAGGTAATCATCAAGTGATCCATCCCCTGTTGCTCATTCCCAGCCTCTGGCAAAACAGAGGCTAGGGACACCATCCCTGCCCATCCTGGCTAGTAGCCATCGATGGACCTATCCTCCATGAATTTATCTAATTCTTTTTTTAACCCTGTTATAGTCTTGGCCTTCGCAACATCCTCTGGCAAAGAGTTCCACAAGTTGACTGTGCGTTGTGTGAAAAAATACTTGCCTTTTGTTTGTTTTAACAAAAGTGCACTAAATGCCCCAATTACAACAACGTGGGTGAAACCAGACAATCACAGTTCTCTCGAATGAACTCACACAGGAAAATGATAAAAGAGAAAAACACCCTGTCACCCATGGGGGAACACTTTTCCCAAAGCCATCACTCCCTATCTGGCCTATCAGTCCTCAGCCTCAAAGGAAAACTGCACAACACCTTTAAAAGACAAGCCTGGGAGCTTAAATGAATTACTCTGCTACATACTAAAAAGCATGGACTGAACAGAGACGTTAGATTTATGGCTTATTACAACAATCTATAACCCACTAACCCCCTCTTTTTGTCCCTTGATTACGGGGGTGTTAGTGGGCCACTTCACTTTGAATGGTCCCTTAGAATATGTGCTAATTACTTATGCTAAACAATCTGTTCCACCTTGTATTGAGCTGTGGCACTCTGAGCACCTTTCTCACCAACAGAAGTTGGTCCAATAAAAGATATGACCTCACCCACCTTGTCTCTCCAATATCTTGGGACCGACATGGCTACACAACACTACATAGACCAGCCCTGACAGGTGCTTGTCCAACCTGTTCTTTAAAACCGCCAGTGATGGAGATTCCACAACCTCCCTTGGAAGCCTGGTCCAGATTAACTATCATTATACAGTAGTTAGTTTTTCCTAATACCTAACCTAAATCTCCCTTGTTGCTGATTAAGCCAATTACTTCTTGTCCTACTTTCAGTGGTCCTGGAGAACAATTGATCACTGTCCTCTTTAGAACAGCCCTTCACATAATTGAAGACTGTTACCAGGTTCCCCCCTCAGTCTGCTTTTCTCAAGAATAATTTTTTTTTAAGCTTTCCTAATAAGTCAGGTTTTCTAAACCTTTGATCATTTTTGTTGCTCTCCTCTGGACTCTCTCCAATTTGTCCACATCTTTCCAAAAGTGCAGCGCCCAAAACTCGACACAGCGCTCCAGCTGAGGCCTCAGAAGTGCTGAGGGGGACAATTACCTCTCGTGTCTTACATATGGCTCTCCTGTTCATACGCCCCAGAATGATATTAGCCTCTGTTGCAACTGCATCGCATTGTTGACTCATATTCAATTTGTGATCCACTACAACCCCCAGACACTAGCTAGTAGCACTATTGCATGGCCAGTTATTCCCCATTTTGGAGCTGTGCACTTGATTTTTCCTTCCTAACTGGTGTACTTTGCGCTTGTCTTTATCAAACTTCATCTTCTTGATTTCAGACCTGTTCTCCAATTTTCCAAGGTTGCTTTGAATTCTAATCTGTCCTCCAATCTGATTGAAACTCTCCCAGTGTATAATGCTCCAGGTGACTTCCTATTTTAGCCTAGAGGATGTGAAGTCTGGAATCCTGGGTTCTGTTCCCACTCATTCTCTGTGACCTTGAGCCCCAAAACAGCAAAGCAGTTGTGCTTTAAAAAACATGTGCTTTACTGGGTTGAGGTCTTGATCTGTCTTTGACTTGGTTTACCTGTCTGTACGAGTATAGCTCCATTAAACATTTGTGGGTTGCTTTGAGATCATAACCTCAGAGGAGTTATATACATATTAGCAATAACTGCTGCCTGAAAAAGAGAAGGATCCCATTCCAAATTATGAGGCAGCCACTGCTTTTCCGACAGTTCAGGGACACGTCAGCAATGGATTGGGGGGAGAAATACAGTCTGTCCCCAGAGTTTTTTAGAAAGCCCTGCCGTCCATAAGTACTCGTACAGTTTTCTAACTGTGTATGGGCCATGTCTGTTAACTAATGTGTAGCTCATTGCACAGGAAGAAGTTATGCTGGGTGTTGCTCAGAAACTTGACATGTTTTCAACTTGCAATTTGAGTAGCTACATGCACAAAGTAATTAGTGTACAGTCTGAGAACATTTCCCATGCTGAAGGTGGGCTGGACACATCCATTTACTGTTGGCTTCTGCATGCCACAGCAAACCCTCAAATGTAAACCCTGCAGAGCTGAAATTCCAGGGGCATAACCCACACAGGGAGATTTACAGAACCCTTTAATTTGCAGGAGAGGCTGATGTTTCCAAATGAAGAGAGTGTCCTGAAAAATCCTGCCACCTTCTGACAAGGAAAAGCCGAACAAACTAGAGGGGAAAGGGAGTGGATTTGACACAATCCTATTTCTTTTCCCCACGGAGGGAGGTTTTTGTTCTGAGTGGCGGTGGCGGGAGGGGAATAGAGGGGCTGCCGCACAGTGAAAGTGAAAGTCTGCTAATTTGCACAACAAGAGCAGGGCTCAGTAGTGCAGCAATTCAGTCTTGAGAACACAGAACATACAATAATACTGCATTGCACCAGGCAGGGATTGCATTCGAGAGAGAACAGAGGTACGTATCATAGACAGCTCAGGCTAAATAGGGGCCTGAGTCCGGATGGGAACAGACTTTCCAACTGTTGGCCAAATACGAAAACAAACTATAAAATAAAATAAAATAAATATCCCCAGAAGAAAATTATATACAACTGTGATAATGCAAATATTATATGCAGGAAGCAAAGAAAAGCAGTGGGATGCATTGATATGGTTAGGTTCCTATCAACGTAGATGTTGTTATTAACGGCCTGTCCTTACTAAATACAGTTGTGGTGAGAGGAGGATTTGTTTTTTAACCCAAGCACACAGATACATGCATGCTGAGGGCCCGATCCAAATCCCACTCAAGCCAATGGGAATCTTTCCATTGACTTTGATGGGCTTTAGATTAGGCACTTATTGAACAGAACAGTACCCCCAGAAGTCTTTTTAGAATGCCTAATATTTATATTATTCTTGCTATTTATTTATAGGACTGCAGCACCTCGGAGCCCCAGTCATCGAGCAGGACCCCATGGCACTGAGTGCTGTACAAACACAGATCAGAGAGATGGTCCCTGCCCCAGGGAACTTACCATCTAAGTAGAGGGGATGGATCTGTGCTGGCATTGTCATTCCAATACACCAGTAGAGGGAATGTCATTGAGCACAGAGCTCTAGGAACAGGGGGTCCCAGGCAGTGCATCCCAGGCTCCCCTGTATATGTTCATGTGGCTACTGGACAAGGAGCACCCTCTGCTGTGTTTGCAATGGACCCCATGTGGGCTGACAGCCGGGCCTGCAGAGTGACAGTATGAACCACTCCATCTTGAGCTGAAGGACGAGTTCCCTTCACCACCAGCTGCATGAGACTTACTAGCCTCGTAAGTGCATAAGCTACTGAAGGGAGACAAAGCCCCCTGTCTCCTCGTGTGGAGACTGGTCTGGGAATCAGGAGACCTTGGTTCTATGCCTAGCTCAGCCACTTCCCCCTGGGGGCAGCCGGGCTTGCTATTGTAGCCCCATGGCATAGGTACCCTCTCATTCACCACTTTGGGTAATTGGTCCTGTTCAATATGGGACATACTGGGCCTGGAAACCCTATGTCACAACAACCACCTGTATTTTGTACTGCAGCTACCTTTTCTCAGCCATGCTGCCTTGGCTACACAGACGGCCCAATCCCCAGACATCCTCTCCGACCTTCAGCGACAGTGTCTTCAAAAGAGTACTGGCTAGTTCTTTGTCTTCTCATCATGGGCCTCTCCACAATAATTGATTATTAAAACAATAGCTCATAGCCCTATGTGCCCAGTGCTTTACAAACATTCACTGATCCCCAGCCCACCCCCTGAGGTGGGGAAAGTATCTCCATTTTACACATGGGGAAATTGAGGCAAAACTCTGATCTCTTCCCAACCATGTGCTCATTCGTCTAGCCCTCCTTGCCGCTTGCACATACATACAGGACCACAGACTCACAGATATTAGGCTATTTGTGCCCCACAGTCATGCTATTTCCAGCTGTATTCCCATCAGCCACCTTACGGCGAACCCGGTCTGTCCAGACAGTTGCATGGATAGCCAACCTCTAAAGGAAACCCAGGTTCTTTCAGAAGAGGGTTGGTGGCACTTTTCCCTCTGAGACCTTGTCTATGCTACAGGACAATTTCTTAGCTGGTGCAAATACTCCGGGGAAGTCAATGGGCTACACCAACGTACACCAGTGGAGGGTATGGCACTACAGCTACAAACATGTCAGAGAACCCCGTTACAACGTGATGATAGTGTCTTGACCATGTTACAAAACAGTTTGCTTCTGCAGATAGACGAGACCAAATCATCTCACAACCATGCTAGGTGAATCATGCATGCAAATACTCATTCCCTTGACAACTGGGTGTCCAGATACCTGATTTGCATGAAAAGCCACAGTAATTGTGTGCACATATTAGGTGTGCAATTGCACGGCTCTTCTGTGAAAACAGTGACATGCTTTTCTTTACTAGTCTGACTCATAATGATTTTGTGACTGTTCAGACAAGACTGCAGGGCGGCCCATCTGATGAAATACTAAACCTGATACAAGGAATTACATATATAACCTTTAAAAACATGTTTACAATCCCCAAGTCTGCATGGATCTTATTTTATTGCACATGCCTTGTAAATGAAGTGCCTGACAAGCCCATTAAATGAGTAAAAATAAGGCTCAACCATGGTAAAATATGACAGCCATCAGCTTTGCGAAAAGAATGTATTTGATACATGAACAATGCTGCTTGGTGCAAATGTCTATTATATTGGCAGCACTCCATGCTGTGAAATTGCCTGACATTAATGTCTGAGAAAGGAATAAGCCCATTACCACAATACTGTGTATTGAGGAGATGTCTTTAAAAGGCTGCCTCTGTATTACTAGGTGATAAACTCCATAGTCTAATTAATTGTCTACAAATTCTGTCAGCCAGAGAACTTCCTTGCAGGGCAAAGATCAAAACTCTAGGCATCTTCTCCTTCATCCAGAAAGAAGAATTTATTGCACATACCTTAAGCTTATTAGCGAATATTTTGCCTCCCAACTCAGAAGAGTTTTCAGAACAGGTGCAACTGAGAATTTTTGGTATGCCTAAGAAAATTAATCCTTAAAGTTACAGGCTTCTTATTGCAGCCTCCCTCCCCCTGTCTTCTCTGGAGATGCATCATGATGCTGTCACTTATGCTTGTGGAGGCTTTCAAGTTTCTGCTTCTCCCCAGCCCCACCACACCAAATTCTGGCACCGAGGGCCTGCGACGTCCATTGGCTTCAGAGGGATCTGGATCACACGGTAATCTGGGCTCACACAAGCATGCATTTTAATACGGCAAAATGTAAATGGATGCATCTAGGAACAAGGAATGTAGGCCAGACGTACAGGATGAGGGACTCTATCACTGGAAGCAGGGACTCTGAAAAAGGTAGGGGTATGTGTGTGTGTAATCAGATGAATATTGGTTCCTGGTGCGAGGCTGTGGCAAAAATGTGAATGTGATCATTGGATGCATAAATAGGGGAATCTGAGTAGGAGTAGAGAGGTTATTTTACCTCTGTATTTGGCACTGGTGTGACTGCTGCTGGAATCCTGTGTCCAGTTCTGGTGCCCACTATTCAAGGAAGATCTTGATAAATTCAAAAAGTTCAGAGAAGAGCCATGAGAACGATTAAAGGATTAGAAAACTTGACTTTTAGTGATAAGCTAAATAGATTGAGCTCCTTGAGTCTACCAAAGAGAAGGTTAAGGGGTGACTTGATCACAGTCTATAAGTATCTACATGGGGAACAAATATTTAATAATGGACTCTTCAGTCTAGCACACAAAGGTCTAACCAGACCCAATGGCTGGAAAGTTGAAGCTAGACAAATTCAGATTGGAAATAAGGTGTAAATTTTTAACAGGGAGGATAATTAACCAGTCGGACAATTTACCAAGGGGTGTGTTGGATTCTCCATAACTGGCAATTTTTAAATCAAGATGGGCTGTCTTTCTAAAAGCTCTGGTCTAGGAATTATTTTGGAAAATTCTCTGGTCTGTGTTATACAGGAGGTCACACTAGATGATCACAGTTGTCCTTTCTGGCCTTGGAATCTACTTGGGCCTTTACACTGGCCCATTGTACACAAAGGCAAATTTCACCCTAAATGGCTTACTCCAGATCACTCAGTAAGCTAGTGGCAGGGCAGAGAACAGAACCTAGGACTACCAAGAACCTGTTTGGAGCTCTAACCACTAGTGTATTCCCCTACCATGGTTTTCTAACAAGGACCACAGAATAGGTTAACAATAGTGAAGAGCCTGAGAAATCTATATGCAGGCTCGCTATAGGTGTGTGTACCTCACGAGCCGTCCATTATGAACGCCATACCATCGAAAGAGAGACACTGATATCTAGAGATAAAACTGTAGCAGCAGCTTTATCCAAGAGAATGGAATAATCTGTCTAATACAGGAAATTTGATAGTAAGTCAATGAATCACAAGGAATAAATTTGAAATATTATAGGAGAAGGGGACAAGCCACTATTGATTTATAATCTGTAAACAACATACATCTTCCAGGAGTCAGCAGGGATGCATTTGCCACTTGTGATGGTGTGTCATTGTCTAGGAGCTTTTAATTCAGCTCTTTGACCAAGTTCTTTTCATTAACCACACACTCCCAGCCGGAGCAAAATTAATCATTCCTAGTGCTCAGAGTGAAAATTAACCCCCACAGAATTTCCCCTACATTTGTGTCTCCTCCTCCTCCTCCTTCAGCTGCCTCTTCTTTTTTAAGTGTAACTACACGTCAGCAAAGCCATCACAACTAGAGCATGTTGAGGGTAGCATCAGCAGTCTAACCTTCAAGCACCCAACGCTCAATCCCGAGTGCCCCATTGAGTAATGGGTCCAGACCTGTGAGTAACAGCTGCAGGAGAACTACTTGGAATCACAGCTCTGAACCTTGGCAGGCTCCACTCAGCCCTTCATCTTGAAGTCGTTGTTTGTAGGCCTGGACTGACATTAAACATGTGGGAGGCCTTATGTTTTGGAAGACAGGATTAGGGAGGTAAATAGATCAGCAGGCTGAAAACCGAATGTTTGTGTTAACTAAGATGGGTCAGCGAGCTAAGAGACAGAATGAACTAGCTAAGACACGGGAAGGGAATACCCATTCGCAAAGAACAAGATGGCAATGGACAAAATAAGCCAGGAATGTAAAACTAAAGCTTAGGTTGAACATGGACCATGTAAGGACAGAACATGCTGTACAGGGATTGGTTCCTACAAACTGACCAAGCCAGTTCCAAACTGTGTAAAGCAAAGTATAGTAAATGCAATGAAAGGTGTAAATGTAGATCAAGGGAGAGGATTTCTATGTCATTTGAATCTGTAATGTACCCTGCATCCGGCCCCTATGCTTGAGTCCGATCACTTCAGCATGGCTTTGCTGGATGCCACATAAAGGAACCTGAGTAACAAGAGTGGCATGGAACTGAGTTTTGGGGGGACCTGAGTGGAAGAGGTCTCGGGGGCAACCCCAACAGTTACTAGAGCCAGGTGGACTTTTCTCTCTCTCAACATAGTTTGGACAAAATGTGCCTTTTCATTGAAAAAGAAAAATTTTGTGGAAAAATGTCAATTTTGATTACTCTTTCTAGTTTTTTGAAGAAAAAACAGAAACCAAGCTTGTCACCAAGCCCCAAAATTTTTACTGAAAAGCTTTTTAAAAAATGGTTTTGATTTTTATTGAAATGTGGGACATTTTGATGAAAATATAAATAATGTTTTCATTATTTCCCACAAAAAATACTTGGTACCATTCCATTTACTACCTCAGGATCTTTTGAACAAGACGTGCTCTGAAATGTTACTATGCCACAAAGGCACCTTCTTAATGTCTGGCTCAACACTGCGTGTTCCGAGTCAGACGTGCTGACATTAGTGACTAAATATATTTCTACTCCTGCAGACAGCCCAGAAAGATTGAGCTGGATTCTATCCTCCTTGTGCCTCATCAACAGATTGTAAACTGAGATCCAGTCAGTTGCATCTGTGCAAACCAAGAATCATAGAAATGTCGGGCTGGAAGGGACCTTGAGAGGTCATCAAGACCATCCCCCTGTGCTAAGGTAGGAACCAAGTACATTTAGACCATTCCTGACAGGGGTTTGGTCCAACCTGTTCTCAAAAACCTGCAGTGATGGGGATTCCACAGTCTCCCTTGGAAGCCTGTTCCAGAGCTTAACCACCCTTATAGGTAGAAAAATTTTCCTAATATGTAATCTAAATCTCCCTTGTTGCAGATTAAGCTAGTTACTTCTTGTCCTACTTTCAGTGGGCCTGGAGAACAATTGATCACTGTCCTCTTTAGAACAGCCCTTAACATATTTGAAAACTGTTATCAGGTCCCCTCTCAGCCTGCTTTTCTCAAGACTACATAAGGCCAGCTTTTAACCTTTCCTCATAGGCCAGGTTTGCTAAACCTTTTATAATATTTCTTGCTGCCCGCTGGACTCTAACCAATTTGTCCACATCTTTCTTAAATTGTGACACCCAGATCTGGATGCAGAACTCCAGCTGAGGCCTCACCAGTGCCAAGTGGAGCCGGACTATTCCCTCCCGTGTCTTACATGCACTTCTATTAACACGCCCCAGAGTGATATTCACTTTTATCTCAACTGCATCACATTGTTGGCTCACATTCAATTTTTGCTCCACTATAACCCCCAGATCCTTTTTGGCAGTACTACCGCCAAGCTAGTTATTCCCCATTTTGTATTTGTGCATTTGATTTTTCTTGCCTTAGTGAAGAACTTTGCATTTGTCTTCATTGAATTTCATCTTGTTGATTTCAAACCAATTCTCCAATTTGTCAATATTGTTTTGAACTCTAATCCTGTCCCACAAAGTGCTTGCAACGAGTCCCAGCTTGTCATCATCCGCAAATTTTATATGCATAAGCTCCACTCCATTATCCAAATCATTAAAGACAATATTGAATAGCATTGGACCAAGGACTGACCCCTGTGGGACCCTACTAGATACGTCCCCCAGTTTGACAGCAAACAATTGATAACGGCTCTTTGAGTACAGGCTTTCAACCAATTGTGCACCCACCTTATAGTAATTTCCTCTAGACCAGTGGTTCTCAAAGCCGGTCTGCCGCTTGTTCAGGGAAAGCCCCTGGCGTGCCAGACCGGTTTGTTTACCTGCCGCGTCCACAGGTTCGGCCGATCGCGGCTCCCACTGGCCATGGTTCACTGCTCCAGGCCAATGGGGGCTGCGGGAAGTGGCGCAGGCCGAGGGACGTGCTGGCCGCCCTTCCTTTAGCCCCCATTGGCCTGGAGCAGCAAACTGCAGCCAGTGGGAGCCGCGATCGGCTGCACCTGCGGACGCGGCAGGTAAACAAACTGGTCCAGTGCCCCAGGGGCTTTTCCTGAACAAGCAGTGAACCGGCTTTGAGAACCACTGATCTAGACCACATTTCTCTAGTTTGCTTGTGAGACTGTCATGTGGAACTGTGTCCAAAAGCCTTACCAAAATCAAGATCTATCACGGTTACAGCTTCCCCCTATGCACTAGGCCATTAACCCTGTCAAAGAGGGAAATTGGGTTGATTCAGCATGAGTTGTTCTTGACAAATCCATGCTGGCTGCTCCTTATAACTGTATCATCCTCTAGGTGCTTACAAACTGATGGTTTAATAATTTGTTCCAGTATCTTTCCAGGTATCAAGTTAGATTGACTGGTCTATAATTCCCTGGGTCCTCTTTGTTCCCCTTTTTAGAGATCAGTACTAACCCTTCTCCAGTCCTCTGGGAGTTCACCCATTCTCCATGAGTTCTCAAAGTTAATTGCTTCCAGCTCCAAGATTGCTTCAGCTAGTTCCTTAAGTGTTCAATTGAGCATTCGATTTTATAAGCAAAGTAATACACCTTGCATTGAATGATGTGATCTACTCCTACACTGTACTTGGGTTCTAAAGTAACTTTCAACTCAAGAAAAGGCCCCAGCATCACTGTCGACAGCATAACATGCATCAATCGTAAAAACACAAATCTTACGATACGTAAGGAAAATGGCTAGAAAACACAGATGGCATTGCACAAGACAATCGTTCACTCTCACACAGATAACCATCTTCAGGACTTGGCACTGTACAACACAGAACAGAAAGACAGTCCCTGCCTCAAAGACCTTACAATTTACCTCAAGAAATAGATGGATACAGACGTAGAGCCTAGAACCTTACTGAAGATGATTGGGGTTGCACAGGTGTGGGTGGGAGGGTGTGCAGAGAGGGCATAAGATGAAGACAATCGAGTTGCACAGGTGTTCTGAGAGCAGAATTTGGTCTGCAGAACCTTTCTTGCTGGTGATGATGCAGGAGAAGGAAAGGACCCGTCTTGACTCCCAGGTTCAGTATGCAGTGCTGGTAGTTAGAAAAAAATAATTTTACCTACAAATTGAGCACACGTGATCTGGAGCCAATGAGCCATAATAAACATGGAATCCCACATTGCCATTTATACAGGTGATTAGATACTCATTTGCCTTCACGTAGGCCAGGCAAAGCAATGGAAAAGGGGGAAAGGGACATTTTCCACGCTTGGGGGAAGCTTGGGGACCTATCACACTATAAAAATAGGGTGTGAATTTAAATCTGTGAAATGCCACCTGCCTGCACAGTGACAACAGCTGGGAAATTCTGAGCTTCTTAGTCACCCTTTTTCCCAGGGGAAAGAAAAGCTGAGTTCTTTTGACAAAATTCAAAAATGTTACGCAGTGCAAAGGTTTGGGTCAAGCTCTCCAAATCCCCAAGTTCATCGAATCCTAGAATATCAGGGTTGGAAGGGACCTCAGGAGGTCATCTAGTCCAACCCCCTGCTCAAAGCAGGACCAATCCCCAACTAAATCATCCCAGCCAGGGCTTTGTCAAGCCAGGCCTTAAAAACCTCTAAGAAAGGAGATTCCATCACCTCCCTAGGTAACCCATTCCAGTGCTTCACCACCCTTCTAGTGAAATAGGGTTTCCTAATATCCAACCTAGACCTCCCCCGTTGTCCAGCTCCATTGTATTTTTGGCCTATCTACACATTTTGTAATGTGAATGAGACTTACACTTACATGGGCGATCTCTCAGCACTTTATACACTGACTTACAAATGTAGTCACAGGGAATCACTTCACTCACTGATGAATTGCGGCTGTCTCTAGGGTGGCACATAGCAGCTGTTAAACAGCTTACAACAACATGGCACTACACTTTTTAGGACACAAAATGAAGAACAGAAACAACACTTAACTGAAAGTAAAGACAGAATTTGAGCTAGGCAGAATATAATGAACTCCACTGGAATATGTCCAGTGCACATCTTATTCTTGGGGAAAGTGCCAGGCGGTCTTTAATGCCCCTAAAGTTGGGAAGGTCTCAGCTTTACAGCTCATCCCAAAGCAAGCATCTAGGCAACCAGAGAAATATCGTCATCTGCTAAGAGATACCCAGGCTAGTTACTAAACATATTCATGGCAGTGATGGAGAACTGATGAAATGGAAGACTCTTGGATGTGCATGTTATGGGTAGCTCCATCTTAGCTATCACGACATCCCCCGTCTGTGTAATTCATGTCAAGATGCCAACCCACCGTGCAGAAATGTAATGAACTTCCAGGCTGTAGCCTTGCAATAGGTCTGAAAAATTAAACTACATGGTGCCAAGTCTGTAGGCAGATGTTACGGGAAGCAATCTACCAGCATTGCCATGGCAACATCACACCGGGACTTTGATTTTTTCAGGGCCAGGGCAATGTATGCATTTTACAGAAGCACCTACCCGCCTAGCTCGCTGCTTACCGCACACCAGCACAGGTCTGCTCAATGTCTCACAGTTTGAGCTTTGCTGCCTCCCGCGACCAGTAACACAGGTCGCATTCGTTCTTCGTATAAATTCCTGGTCATGCTTCCAGCTAAGGTTCCTAAATACACATTTAATTTATATTGAATGAGACAGTTAGCATGAGTTAAGCAAATGAGAGCTGCTTAATTAAAGCATATGTAGAGAGGATTGTGAGGATGAATTAGTCAATATTTGCAAAGTGCTCTGACAAATATATGCACCTAAGTTTTTTATTATTAATAGTATTGAGTTCAAATGAAGAGATACAGTCTATCACATAGCTGTTAATCTTTAATCAGTCAGTCTCTCATAGGATCACCTTTGTGGTGTCTAAAGGGTTAGGTGTAATAAGACATTAAGTACAGGTTATTTGAACACCTGGTTTCTCAGCTGTTAGTTGCTATTCATTCTTAATGGGCTAAATCATGAAGCATTAAGTAATTTTACATGGCAGTTTAGCTGGGTTAAGACAGAGCAAAAGTTGACTCAGGGCCTCAGAATTCGGCCCAGTAGGTAATGGATAACTTAGCTGAGAGAGGCAGCGTGCTCTAATGGCTCGCACATGGGCTGGGAGGGAGGATTCCTTGTGTTCTAATGCCATCTAGGCCGCGGGTTTACTGCGGGGCCTCAGGCAAAGAGGCCAAATTCCTAATGTAGCCACAGGTTGGAGGTGACTCAGTGTTTGTGTGTCCAGCCTGAGACACGCCCGATGGTCAGAGGTGTGAGCACCTGAAGCTCTGATACACGTCAGCCCAGAGCATTGGGTGCTCAGCACCTCGGAATTCAGGCCCCACGTATCTCAGGTGAAGGATCCAAAACCCGAGGCATTAGTTAATGGAGAAGGGGCCTTAGCTACACCGTGCCTCAGTCTTCCCATCTGTGAAATGAAGCTACTGAAACGTCCTTACCTCCCAGGGTGGTTCATTGGTATTCTTAAAAGCCTCTGACTTTGAGGAGCCCTATACATACCCGTAATTCCTATGTTTTGTTATTTCATGATCTGGTAAGTGAAATAGCAGAAAGTACAGAGCACTGGACTGGGACTTGGGAGACCTGGGTTTTATTCCCAGCTCTGCCACTGGCCGGCTGGGTCACCTCCCGGCTCTGAGACGTGGTTTCCCCATCTGTACAATGGGGGTGTCCTTTGTAAAGTGCTTTGAGATCTGCTGATGAGAAGAGCTAGGTGATATTATCACCCATCCTCACAGGTGGCCCCCAAACACCATCAGTATCCAATCCCAGCACTGCCCTTCCACGGGGGCCAGTCCCGGGAGCAGTCAGTCACGTTTCCCCCACCCCCACCCCAGACAGTCACCCAAGCCCTTTCCCCCCAAGTGACATCACTGGGATGCTGAGAAGTAGCAGCACAGACTGCATGGGAGTGTTGGGGGGTGGGAAGGGAGGGCAGGTGTGGGGCCAGTCAGGGGTGAGGGTGGGTGTATCCCTGTGCGGGATCAGGCTGAACGAGGGTGCAGGGAATCTTTACCCCAGGTCAGGAAAGCAGCACGCCGAGGACCTAACAAATCCTCTGGGAAGTCAGTGAGATTATTCACGTGCTCAGAGTTAAGCATATGCCTAAGAGCGTCGCGGGATCAAGGCCTGGCGCAGCGTCTGAACGCCCCGCCGGAAGAGAACACCACATCGAGGAGTCCTGTTCTGTCTTTTCCGTGGCTGTGTTTGGCACGCGCCTCGCTGCCATGCGGGGAATGGAATTCTCTGCCATGTAGCCGGGGCTGCATTTGTTCTGAAAAGCAGAGTTCCCCAACCCCGTTCTTCTGCTTCTCTTATCGCCAGTCCTTTAAATCCCGTGGTTTTGGAAAGCTGCCTGGCAGAGCCAATGAAGAATAACTGCTGTGAAGGGGCGAGGGAGCTTTCTAGCCAAGTCTGTCCAGGGAAACAAGAATCTGCTTGATCAGTGTTAACGCTGCTGCTCCTTTTGTTCTGTAACCATCATGGTCGTACTGGGTCACAATCCTGCTATTATCAATATAACCTTGGCATAGCAGCTTGGCACATCTCGTCCTGCTCTGTGGGTTGTCTCCCTCAACTCTTTGCCAGCGGCCAGGGATGCCGTGACACGTAGTCTGTGAGGGACAGAACTGTGCCAGCACCAGCCCCTAGTGTACACGCCCTCAAAAACACCTGCGGCACCCCTTTGCCCACAGACTGTCCTCGTCAGCTAGGAAATGACAACAGACACATCTGGCTGCACAGCTGTATGTGTCCCACCTCCGCCTTACATGCAGGGCTGAATAAGAGGATGCAGATGTACTAGAGAGAAATCCGCTGCACAATGAAGACAGACCGTCCTGGACCTCTGTCCCATTCCTCACTTGATACGAACCAAACTACAGGAATGTGGGTGACAGGTATTTAAAAGGTTCAGTGCTTAAGTCAGACGCACTTTTCAGGTCACGAAGCAAAAGCCTGGGAGGGAGAGAAGCACAGAAACCTCCACCACTCCATCAGACTCTGAACTAAGTTTAATTGACACAAATCACGCTCTGGGGTGGATCGCCTGTAATGCAAACAATCTACTAATGGCTAAGTGCCACCCTGTGGCAGAATCCATGCATTGCACCAGTGCAACACCTGCTACCTGTGAAGGATGGAGGATACAGTGTTATTTCCAGGGTTGATTTTCAATGTCATCAGAGGGGGATACTTGCAACTCTGACTGATGGCAAAAGAATTTGAGCCAGTGCTGAGACATATGCAGGCTGCTGCCACTCATTGTCAGCCAATTATAGCCAGGGTTTAAAAGGGTCACAGCAAGTCTGGCCAGAGCTGGATGCTGATTTGTTCCAATTTCTTGCAACCGGGTCAGACAAATGCCCCCTGCCTCCAGTGTTTGTTTTTTGTGTATGTGGGGTCTGGAGCCCACTCTGCAATGCACAGAATCTTAGCTGCCTCCATCAGGGAGCCTAGTTCTGCATGTGGGTTCTCCAGTCAGCACTTCCAACAGGCATCTGAATGGCTAGGTGCCAGCTGGAAAGCCCAGCTGTAGGACTGCACAGCCCTGAAAGTACTATATTAATCATAAATTGCTCATAATAATAATGGTTATTATTATTAGGCAGGTCAGACAGCTACAACTTAAGACCATGTAGTCCTAAGAATAACCTATCTGCAGTTTGTGTGGCTACTATCTGCTGTAAAAGCAAAACAAGGTATTTTATTCTTTTGTAACTAGGCGGGCCTGAGGTCCTATTTACTCTCAACAGCAGGCAGGCCAGTGCAGGCTAATAAATGGTAGGATGGTATTTCAGTCTGCATACTGGGTTGTAGCAGTGCTGTTGCACGGGGAGAAAGAGAGAAGCAGTCGTGTGGCAGTGAGCCAAGGTCTTCAAGGGCCTGATCCGGCTCCGCTAGA
Source organism: Natator depressus (assembly GCF_965152275.1). Lineage (NCBI taxonomy): Eukaryota > Metazoa > Chordata > Testudines > Cheloniidae > Natator > Natator depressus. The sequence goes on from NC_134242.1 coordinate 3,091,585, forward strand.
GCCAATCGGCCTGGTTTTCAGAAAGGCAAGCGATATCGTGGCATACCTCATTTGTAAGTGCATTTACTCTGATTGTGCACGTACCTCAGGCAACTGTGTTTGCAAATAGAGTTCATGGTTCCTCTCGGGGATCATGACCTGCCTGCACAATTGTGGCATATGCACACGAGTTGCACCCTGAATGTGTCTGACTCTGAAGCCCAGAGTTTCTGAAGAGAAAACTCAACTCCCCAGAGCAACTACGCTGGATGCAGCTGGTTTGCAGCCAGCAAGATGTGCACATCTCATCTGACGTTCCCCAGGTGCCCAACACATTTGACATAATCCCAGTTAATAAAAAGAAAAGGAGGACTTGTGGCTCACAAGTAGCTCACGAAAGCTTATGCTCAAATAAATTGGTTAGTCTCTAAGGTGCCACAAGTCCTCCTTTTCTTTTTGTGAATACAGACTAACACGGCTGTTACTCTGAAACCAGTTAATAAAGGATCACTCAATGATTTACTAAGCTACTGCACCTTTCTGCCGCGTCTTCCTGCCCCCTCCAAGATACCTAACGGGTTGCAATGGAGGACAACGTTCTCTTTGCTGACTGGAGAATGCTCATTTAGAGATGGGTGCTCCATCAGTTTAGACCTTTTGAATATGTCATGCCAACGGGCAACATAAATACAGATATGGTATATATTTTTCTGTGTGTCACAAACAAATGGGAGTGAACCAGCCTTGGCCAGTGGGCTGTGGGCATGTGTAGCAGTGATGGGGGCTACTACTTCGCCTGGTTTCAGCTCGATGGAATGAGCACGAGCAGTACAACTGGAATTTGCACAGGGCAGGCTGCTGGTCTGGGGTGTTAGTGTGTGATTTTATTGAACACGAATAAAAGTTGGATCCCTGTTCTGTTATCTAGCATCAGATGGCTCAGTTTTCAGTATTTTATTTGCTGTTTATAATTAAAAGTGATCACCACTGACAAAACATGGGCTCGATCGGAATCTTAAATGGAATCTTACTACTAAAGATCTCAAACCACTTCACACCCAATGAAAGCCTTATCACAAACCTGTAAGGGACCATAGACAAGCTTTGTAGTTACCAATGGGAAAAGTGAGGTGTGGCAATTCACTCCGCTGGATTTACCAAATATGCTTTCTCCTCTGTGTCTGAGCACATTGGCAGGCTGGTAAGAATTCAGTGCAAAAGAAATTCACCAACGAGAAAACTCAGCTTGCTGGGGCAGTTTAACTGGAAAAAGTCTGACAAAGCATACCTACAAGAGACCTAGCCAAGGTCCCATAGCAGCCAGAGGCAGGAATAGGACCTAGGAGTCCTGTGCCCCAGGGTCTGATCCAAAGCCCAGTGCAGTCAATGGAAGTCTTTCCAATCACTTAAATGGGCTTTAAATCAGGCTTTTTCCCACCAGACCACACTCCCTATCAAGAGAGCAGTGAGCATCACATGCAGATTTGCATTCAGTAAGGTATTGTTATGAATGACTGCTCACTGCTTGCTCTTTAAGATTCCCAGCAAGACACTGTACGTAACGTAACACAGCTCAGTCACACGGCACATCAGCTCTAAAGAGCGGGACGGGACCAAACTCCATTGAAAGCTTTTATCTGTTCATTTCGTTGGAAATTATCTTCCCTCCAAATGACCCAGATCATTTAAATTGATAAACCGAACAGCTATTCTGACTCTCTGGGCTGGCCGATGTTCTGTAATACTTTTACCATTCCTGTGCGCGCTTCACTTTCCCTCTTGCTTTGCATTGCTGCACATGGAGTGTAAAGGGTTTAGAGGCTGTTCTTGAGGCAGAGACGGAGACAGGAGATGTTAGTCACAGAACTGTCTGGGGGGTGCTATGACTAGGTTGTTAAACCGCCCCATATCAATGGAGGATCCAGAAAGGCAATGGGAACACAAGGACTGAAGCACTGACACCTATCCCCTCTGGGCAGGCGGAACATGTCAACTCAGCATGGCTCTGCAGGAGGAAGACAGCGGACCAAGAGGTGACAGGAGGGTAGGATAAGCAGCTTGGCTGGGTGGAGCCTGACACTGACTAGCTGTTTGAACCCTTGCTCCTCTGTGCGAACCTGAGGGCTGCTGACGCTGGGTTCCCCTGGACTAATAAACCCTACTCGCTATTGAAAGGCTGCCTGGTGTCCCTGCAAATACTCGCCAAGGTGCACTGATCCCTGAAGAGAGCAAAAAGCCTCTGACCAAGAGTCTGTCCCAGGTGGACTCAGCGGGCAGAACTCGAGGTTAGTAACAGGAAGACTGGAGCTAGAGGTTCAGTCTCGGAGGCATTGGGCTCTCATGGTCTAAAGAAGAGTGGGACTGCTTGGGGGTCTGGCACGCTGAAGGGGCTCCTCCAAGGGGCTATTTAAAAGCTGGGACATAACACTGATCCTGGAGATCTGTGATAGCTTCCGTTCCCTGAGATCAGCCTCTTTGTAATCAGACAGGTCCCCTCATCAGAAATCGGTTGATGCAAGACGGGTATTGTACAGGTCTGCAGGTGTTTTAAGAAGACAAGAGCTGGCTTGGCTTCTAAAAGAAGCCAAAAGGTCAGAAGCACAGGCACAGCCTTGGAGGGAACTGCTATGTCCCCAGACAGAGAGGAGCTAATTTTCACAGCAGATAATGTATTGAACCCATCCCACCGCTTTCTCTTGGAGAACTGTCCATGGATGGAGCACGATTCTCCCAAACACATTTGTTATTCAGAATTATTTGCCAGATCATTTTTTCATGTATTCCTTGGCCCCCTGGGCTCCTTTGCAAGCATTTCATGGCATACCTGAAAGGTGAGCGGGTTTGAGAAGATGCAGAGGTCACCTGGTATGGCTTCCGTCTTCCTCGGCCGGTGTCAATCAGCTTTGTTCTGTTGAAGTCAATGGAATTCCACCAGTTTACACCATTGAGGATATGGCACCAGAGGTTTAGATGTAGAATTTTGTTTCAAGCCAATTACTACTTTCTGTCTGTGATGGGCTACAAACGACTTGGAGGACGGGGCAGGAGATAGTGTCATCTTTAATAGAGTTTATTGGCGCCTAGGGGGAAATTGCAGGTACCCAGAAAGCTCAGTGTGAGGCTTTTGTCACAACAGCTCTTGCTCAAGTCGCCCTGAGGCTATGTGGCAATTGAGTGACTGCTCAATGGAGCTGTTTTATTACGGCCCCTTGTTTCCTGGTTCACTGCATTCCTCACTCCTGACTCATTCTCAGAGTTGCCGAGGTGCTTGAACAGATTTAATAATTTTATTAAGATAATGTTGAAATAAAAAGAAAACGGTACAGAGTTCAAGCATAGAGGTTTCTGGTTATCAGGGGATAAGGTACAGATTATCACGGGGTGCGAAATTCGGTTTAGGAATGGGTGGCGTAAGGAATACATAATCTGCAATCTCCCCGACTGGGGGTAAAAGTTTAACTGGTCAAAGTACAGACATTGAGCTATGGGGGTATGCTGTCCATACAATGGCTATGTTCAGGTGTGGAGTAGAATGAGTGGATACGATGATGGGGATGGATCAACCCTCATTTGGTGGGATTTAATGTTCAGTGAGTTTATGGTTCCAGTTCATACGGTCCAGTGGAAAAAGCCTCTCAGTCCCCTTCCCATAGTGGATGCACGATGTCGTACCGGCTCACACCTCCTGGTACTGTCAGTGGCCGGTGATGTGCTCGATGTAGATGTCCCTGGACCATTGGATGGTGTCCGAGACTATGAGGCACCGCGTGAGCCGTGTGTAGCGTCGACCGATCCCACAGGTCCGCAGCACACGCTCGTTGCAGGGGTCCCAGGCGCCCAGGGCTCCGACGATCAGTATTTCACACTCTACAACCTTTAAAATATACATGTGTGTTAGAGGATCCAGATGGAGAGCCAATGACGAGGTAAGACGAACAGACTGCTTCCAATAAAATAAGAACCAAGTAAGAACCCGAGCCAAGACAGAACCTTTTATGAAATTAGAAAAAGGTCATTCACTTGTTTTAAGAATTCTTTTTCATTCCCAGCTGCCTCTGTGCATTTTGAGAGTAATAGATTTGCTGATACACCATGATAAAGCCTTTTGACTTGGTAATTGGGGCCCTGGAAGAAGCAAGATTGTAAGCTTTTCATGACTGGGCCAGTCTTTTTGTTACATGTGTTCACCATGCCTAGCATGGTGAGGCAGGGGTCTCTAGACACAACTGCAATACAGAATAGTAATAATGAGACTGGGAATTGCCTTTCCTGAGACATCTGCAGCCTGGTTTTGTAGACCCAGGATGGCATCCATCTTATCTGGAATGAGCCAAGTTCAACCCCATCTATTTCCCAACCTCTGCCAGGCACAGGGAGAGCACAGAAACACAGCAGGAGGAGATGTGGATTTGAATGTCATTGACATATGGAACCCCTGTGGGATCTCTGTGAGGGCATCTTTCTCCACCTGCTCCCACCAGCTTCTGCAGGTGAGTCAACAAAGTGGTACTGAAGGCGGCTGACTGATGTAACCAGATGGTCAGGAGTTGATTATTAATCACACTCCATTTATACCAGCACCAACTCTGTCCTCAACTCATGCCCCAAACCAAACCAGCAGGTAGAAGACAGACATGAGCAGAAGATGCGACTGGAATTGTTTCAATAGCTCCTTCCTAATAACGTCCCCCCAGAATGATGTCACAGACTGGGATGTAACCAAGAAAGCTGTTCGTTTCAAGACTTTGCTTGGGTAACATTTGTTTTGTGGTACCAGGACAATTGGTGCCTGGTACCTGACTTACCTATGGATACCCCTTCAGGGATACCAAGGGCATAGAAGTAGGCACTCTAGATCCTGCACATTTCTAACAAAAATAACTTTGCATATTTTGCCTGTGCAATATTGTATGTGCATTGTTTTTTTTCTATTTGCTCTTTTTTTATTTTTGTCTATGGTGAGTATCATGTTATATAGAATTTTGGAATCACAATCTTTTCTTATTAAAAAAATCAAAACAAAGATCAAACAAAAACACTACACACACACACACACACACACACACACACACCTAAGCTCCCACACAGCTCTAGTTCCAACTTGAGCTGGCTTTGTTTACCAAGAATCACACCCTATCTAGAACTCTCTGTAGCAGACAGAGACATCTAATGCTGAGTGATATAATTACTTATATACACGACCATTACAGGGAGTTTGTCCATGCAGGTTTATGAGAACAGTGGACACACTAAATGAAGCAAAATCAGACCTCTGCGTTTAGCAGCACCTGCTCACAATTCAGTATGACACAGCAAAAGATCAAATTCTACCCCCCACCCCTCCCCACATCTTTATTGCAGCTAGACTTGACCTGATCTCAACTGGCTCTGTAAATCTTTTATTTTTCTCATTTCCATTGCTGAATCTGAGCTCATTTTGAAAAATCCAGTTAGAGAGCTGGGCAAAAAATTTTGACCAAAACATTTTTTTTTTTTAGCCAAAAAATGCAGGTTTGGGACAACTGAAACCTTTCACAGATTTGTATAGCATTCACTGAATTGTTTCAGTGCGGGAAAAAAATCCCTAAAGTATCAAAACGTTTCATTTCATCATTTTCAAAACAAAATATTTCAATTTTTCAATTCAAAATTACTTTTCCTTTTAAAATGTACTTCCATTTTATTTTAAAAATTTTAAAATCTTTCAAGAAGCTCTAAAGCAAAATAACACATCTTGTTTGGGGTTCAACCCAAACAAAAAAAACATTTTTTTTTTTTTTTTTACTTTTTGGTTCACTGAAAAATTCAAAAAAAAATTATTTAGGGTCAACCAGAAACAGTTGTTTTTCAACTAACCAAATAATCCGATATTTACATAGCTCTACAGGAGTCCTGATGACTTTACACCTCTGCTGTGAATAGAGCGAGGGCTTTCCACACATGCTGGCCCTGATCCTGCAATTGGGCCCATTACAACAAACCTCTGCACCTCACTGGGGCTCTGCACTGGTGTAGGGGCCACCTGCATGGATCCAATTGCAGGACCAAGGCTGTTGTATGGTTCATTCAAGGAAGATCTTACTTAACTAAAAAACTGACTGTGTGACTTTGTTCCCTTGCATTTGTCCTCTTCTCTCCCCGCTCCTCCCTCCCTCAGGAAGTAAACCAGTTTTTCCTGAGCCCTTGCTACACTGTTATCAGCAACACAAAACAAACCAGAAGAAAACCCTAGAAAACATGAAAGTCGTTTGCTATTGTTGTGATCTTGGGAAGAAGCCCTCTTTTTCTTCTGGAAATCTGAAGGCCTTTCTCAGCAAAGCTCTCCTCAGCGACTGCCTCTTCATGAGCGTCCAGCTTCTAACCATAGAGGAGTTCAGCTACTGACTTCAGTGGAAAAGCCATGGGACCCGTAGATGCTGGTAGGTCTGAACTCTGGTAGTTGTGTGCGCTGAACGTGAGATCCTGGGAAGGAAAGTACCAGTTGTGGGAGCCTCATATAGCTCTGTTGGACTCCGCTTACTCAAGTAAAACGTTCTACCTAATGAGCTGGCCCAGTGGGATTTTCACCAGCCCTGTGTTAAGCAAGGTTAGGATATATGAGGCAATTGGTATGTGTGTGCACAAGACTTGGCAGTGGGGGCTAAGGCTTTTTAAATGTCTGACTCCAGCAGGTTCAGTTTAATTCAGTTAATTACACTAAAGTTAAAATATTTAATGTCTTGGCAGATTAAATATTAGAAGGAAGAAACGCCAGGGCTCTGGCATTAACATTAGTTTTAAGTCTAGCACATTCGTTTTCCAAACCTTAAAGCCCTTGTGGCTCTGAAATGTTATTCACTGTCATTGTATATGATTAATATAGCACCAACAGTGCACCAGGCACTTTACAAGCAGTTATGAAGACACGGTCCCTGGCCTGCAGAGCTTATTCGCTGAGCAGATATTGTGCCAATGGAGGCTAGGAGAAGGGATAAACCAAAACCAGCCTGAGCCAAGTCTTCTTGGACTCTTTCTTACTTGGACATAATGGATGAGATGTTACCCTGCAAGCTACTGGGGCCAAGGGAGGTAGGTTTGGGGCTGCAAAGCAGCTGGAGTGCCTGTGAGGATGTCCCCCAACTTGAGCCAGAATTGTAGGGCACACATGTTAGAGCTGTCCTCTACCACCCGAGAGCCGCAGTGTCTAAATAGCAGTGTGGGCTGCCTCAGAAGGGTGGCACTCATGGCCCTGCTCTCCTGTCTGCTGCCCTCTTCTGGGCAGCTAGTGCTACAGCGGTTCCAGAGGGAGCAGGGACTGACCCACCCAGGCCATAGGGATGAGCAGGCACACCCCTCCTGTGTCCGTTAACCCTTTGCACATCCATACAGTGGCTGGCCAGAATCTGGCCCCATATTTGCCACATTGGATCAATACCAAGTGAATTCAAAAGCAGCTCCCTTCTCTAACCCTAAAGAGGCAGAAGCCGAGAGTAATCGGACAGCGGCTAATGCTTCCCCATGCCTGTGTGTCATGCAGAGGTTTACCATGTTGTGCGAGACGGTTTCCAAAAGAAAGGAAGGGACTTTAGAGGGCAAATGAAACACCCAAACTGCAGCCTGACGACACCCATGTTAAAGGCAGAACTTGATGGCTCTGGATTTAGCTGCATTCGCATGATCTGAGAAATGCAGCGAAGGGGAAAAAGGGAGATTAACATCTTGAAATCTGATAATGTCCCTAGATAATAGATTCACAAAGGTTCCTGGGGAGCTCAGCACTCACAGCCCCACATGCATGGGGACAGTAGTCCCCCCTTACCCCCTACTGCCTCAAAAGAACAACCAGCAAGACAACAGAGAAGGGGCCAAAGACAGTGTCAGACAGTGACTGTGAACATACTGCAGAAGAAGAGGCATCAGAAGGAAGCTTGGTTCTGTGAAAAAGACACCAGTGAGGGAATCAGGACATCTGTGTTCTGTTCTCTGAACTCCCCTTTGCATCATTGGGTAAGTCATTTTAATCACTCTGTGCCTCGGTTTCCCCACGTGGAAAATGGGGATAATAATACTTGTACACCCTTGTGAAACACTTTGAGATGTGAGCATTAAAAAGTGTCAAGTTATTTTTTTACAAACCTAAGTATCTCAGCTCAGCTGGCATATGAATTTACAAATTGCTTTGCCCACCACTGATATGCAGCCACCTCTGAGGTGGAATCTGGCAGCTGTAACAGCAGCACTCCACAACAGGCTGCGGGGAAGGGGAAAGCTGAGGTGTGCCCTATCCAGCAGGACACAACAGTGTTCTCCCTCACTTCATGCAATCCACTCTGATGAAGACAAACATTGGCTCCGCCTATTCTCACTAGATCAATTAACCCAAGGAGCTCTTCTGAGGTTGAAGCCTGCACTCCCAGGGCTCGGCTGCTTCTGCAGCAACATCCGCCCCTCTTCTGGGGCCCACAGAAAATGCCTGGTAGAGATAAATTCAGCTCAGAGTCTTCTGCCAAGGGCCCTATGGCCATTGGACTTGGCTGCAAAGGGGAATGCCGGGGTGGAAGTGTGCAGTCTCCAGGCTAATGGCCCTGGTTTCCCACACCTCTGTGGGTCTCCTCCCGTCTTGGACAGGAAACCGAAATAAGCTTTTTTTGAGATACAGAAGCAAAGACGACCCCTGCCTGCCGACAGTGCGGGGGGAGAGTGAGGACAGCCGGCTTCAGCAGTGTTACTGAGCATGCTCAATACAAGCCAAGCAGCAAATCTGGGGCGGGGGGAGCATGTGACCCTACATACTGCCCTCCCCATGCATCGCCTCTAGGGTTGCCAACTTTCTAATCCCTGAAAACCGAACACCCCTGCCCTTCCCCGAGGCCCTGCCCCCCCTGCCCCCCCCCCATCGCTCGCTCTCCACCCCTACCCCTGTCGCTCACCCTGGGACTCAACTGCCACCTGCAGAGCCAGGCTGGGAGGAGCTGACGTGGAGCCTGCCTGCCCAGTCGGGGACCAGCGGGCACGGCAAGGGTCAGTACCCGGAGCGAGGGGCTGGGGAGGGGAAATCCGGGCACGATAGGGCAGGGGGGTCCCTAGAGTGAGGGCCCAGGGAAATCAGGGCACAGCAGGGCGGAGGGGTGGGGGCAGACAGGTCCTGTCTGTCCTCCTCCCTTCCCCCCCCCCCGCCCCGAATGGCACCAGTACCTACTCTGGAGCCCAGTTCGGGGGCCCGCCAGTTCTCTCCATCAGGCTGGGGGGTGGGAAGAGCAGCAGCTGCTAAGCAGCTCCGCTCCCCCCAGGCTCCACCCCCGGTGGAAGAGGCTGGTCACTAGGCAGGTAACTGGACTTTAAGTGTCCAGTCAGCTGTGCTGACCGGACGCTGCCAGTTTCCCTTTTCGACCAGACATTCTGACCGAAAACTGGACACCTAGAATCATAGAATATCATAGAATATCAGGGTTGGAAGGGACCCCAGAAGGTCATCTAGTCCAACCCCCTGCTCGAAGCAGGACCAATTCCCAGTTAAATCATCCCAGCCAGGGCTTTGTCAAGCCTGACCTTAAAAACCTCTAAGGAAGGAGATTCTACCACCTCCCTAGGTAACGCATTCCAGTGTTTCACCACCCTCTTAGTGAAAAAGTTTTTCCTAATATCCAACCTAAACTGCCCCCACTGCAACTTGAGACCATTACTCCTCGTTCTGTCATCTGCTACCATTGAGAACAGTCTAGAGCCATCCTCTTTGGAACCCCCTTTCAGGTAGTTGAAAGCAGCTATCAAATCCCCCCTCATTCTTCTCTTCTGCAGACTAAACAATCCCAGCTCCCTCAGCCTCTCCTCATAAGTCATGTGCTCTAGACCCCTAATCATTTTTGTTGCCCTTCGCTGGACTCTCTCCAATTTATCCACATCCTTCTTGTAGTGTGGGGCCCAAAACTGGACACAGTACTCCAGATGAGGCCTCACCAGTGTCGAATAGAGGGGAACGATCACGTCCCTCGATCTGCTCGCTATGCCCCTACTTATACATCCCAAAATGCCATTGGCCTTCTTGGCAACAAGGGCACACTGTTGACTCATATCCAGCTTCTCGTCCACTGTCACCCCAGGTCCTTTTCCGCAGAACTGCTGCCGAGCCATTCGGTCCCTAGTCTGTAGCGGTGCATTGGATTCATCCATCCTAAGTGCAGGACCCTGCACTTATCCTTATTGAACCTCATCAGATTTCTTTTGGCCCAATCCTCCAATTTGTCTAGGTCCTTCTGTATCCTATCCCTCCCCTCCAGCGTATCTACCACTCCTCCCAGTTTAGTATCATCTGCAAATTTGCTGAGAGTGCAATCCACACCATCCTCCAGATCATTTATGAAGATATTGAACAAAACCTGGCGTCACTAAGGCCTCTGTACAGAGGCCAGTCACTTTGGACAGGCCAGAGGACAGCGTTCTATGCTGAGGCTCTAGAGTCTGCATGGCCGCAACCTTTATATTCCTGAGACCCTGGTGCGATACCAAACTCAGTCCCACTCCTGAACCGGGCCTTCTTTTTCCAGTTCACCCATCATAGCACACTTTCCCCTGTTCTGGGCGTAGAACACGCTTACACAGAGCAAGGTCAGAGCGCTCGCTGCACTGCAGTCAGAGAGCAAATGTAGCCCACAGTTCTATAAAGGGCCAAAATACGTGAGACAAACCAGCAAAGGGTTCTCACTGTGCTCCCTGAGAACATTCCCAGGGCAGGAGCTTCTGCGTCACAAAAACCACAGCCACAAAGCAGCAGGAACGGACCCCTTGTCAGCCATCTCAGCACTGAGACAATGAGTGAACAGGCCATGGGGACTCAGCGACCCTCCTACCCTACCATGTGCTCCCTCCAGGTCAGGGCTGGGGAATCCCATTACGAAGAAAACCCATCCCTTTGATTGCGCCAGTTCCCTGCTGCTTGCATTTGCCTTCCTTTGGTTTGAGACAAACAGCAGACGCGGGGAGCAGCTTTACCTTCGTGAATACCAAAGCGAGACAGCTCCATTAAACTCAAAGGACAATTGTCCTTTGTGTATTTCAGCTTGGAGTAAAACTATGTTATTGGGGACAATTAATCTTCAAGATCAATTGATCGTCATGAGGCTAAATTTCAGTTGTGTCAGAAATGATGGTGCTGCACTGTTAAGTGGTGTCTGACTAGGTGACCTCTGAATAGGCATCTCCTGCTGTGGTTTATCTTAATAGCTTTGCTACTAACCGTGTGTCTTTTTATGCCTTGTGTACCAGTGGATCCTGCTTATTTACTGTGTCAAATCCAAAATGCCCTTAATGAAGCAAAAACCTCACTGAAGTCAATGGAGTTGTTTGACAGGACAAATATCCTTGTTCTCAATTTGCTGCTTGAAGCTGAGGTAGGTGCACTAAGTGACTTGTCTAATGTCACCCAGAAAGTCTGTGGCATAGGTGGGAGTTGAACGTGGCCCTTCTGAATCCCTGGCCTGGGCATTTAACCACTGGACCATCCTGCCACTCACGCCCTAAAGGGGAGAAATTCTTGACGTCTCAGTGACACAAAGATGCTGCTGGAACTATTTCCAGCAAGCTAAAGGAATCTCCTGAGCTGGACAGCTGCAAAGTCCCTGTAGGCTATTTATCTTCCAGTCAACCCAACTGATGCTCATCTGATTTCCACATAATCCAGTAAAACTAGGTTAATAAATTCCTCTTTGCATGAAATGGGTTTTCCTTGCTGCCTGGCACACTATAGCCGCCCAGGGCTATTAAGGTTCAAGTAGATGTTAAGATCTTTTAAAACAGTTTTAAGTAAGGGGATAAGTCTGTGAGCCAGCAGCTGCTGATCTCAGTTACCCAGTGCAATTCCCGAGTAACTCCACTGGCTTCCCTGGAGTTCTTCTGGATTAACAGAGTCTGGCCCCAACTCCTCAGTTAAACAGGGAATCTCTGCATGTGTTACTGTCCAACCAGGGGGTTTCACTAAGTGAGGTTACCTTGTGTGTTAAAACACCACTGCAGTCATTGCTTTGAGAAGCAAATCCTCATAATACTGTGGTTTCCCCTGTACTCTAAATATCTCCAAGAACAGTCCATTTCTTTTTTGTCCTGCTGGAATGAATTCTGTGGTGTTGCAGCTTTAGGAAAAAGGTATTACAAAAAATTATGTTTTTTGTGAATGTTCCTTTCTTCTTCCCTTAACAAAAAGTGAAGAATAAACTTTTCCTACAGCTGAATAACTTTTCTTCTAATCATGGGGTAGCTGTGTTAGTCTGTATCCACAAAAACAACGAGGAGTCTGGTGGAATCTGTTAAAGACTAACAGATTTATTTGGGCAGAGGCTTTCATGGGTAAAAAACCACTTGCAGCTGAAGAAGTGGGTTTTTTACCCACAAAAGCTTATGCCCAAATAAATCTGTTAGTCTTTAAGTTGCCACCGGACTCCTTGTTGTTTTCTCCTAATGACAATGGCCGTAGATACAGCCTCAGAAGAACATGGGTGGCAAGGCAGGCAAAATCAAAGGACCCATGAAGTTCTCTCTCATTTAGTCACACTGGGTGAAATTCCTAGGGAGCAGGCTAGACTAATAATGTCTGTGTACCACTGAGTCTCCATTATGTCCTCAAAGCAGGACTTACATGGGACTTAGGCAGTGCATGGACCTTGTACTGACCTGCACATGGGGGAATTTCATCCACTATGAAAGAGTGTAGGGTCTGCTGGAAAAAAAACCTGAAAGATTATAAAACATGTTTGAAAACCAGGGTATTAATGTCTGATATGCCCACTTTAGTTTTGTGTCTTTGCTACGTTTTCGCCTTGATGCTGTCACCCAGTGGTGGTCCCGTGTAACTACACATACTATCCTGTAGCAAACAATTCAAGTTAGTTGGCTAAAGAGCTCTGGCACACCAGCAGAGTGTCTACTGGTGTCAAATTTCTTCTATTAAAGTATTTCACCAAATGGATACCAGTAGTTTAAAGCTCTTTAGAGCTTCAACCACAAGAGCAGCCCTTTACCCTATCCTGGTATATTTTACAGACATGATGCATATTTTACACAGTCAAATGGAAATGAAGCAGAAGATCTCGGCAGGGCTGGGAAGGCGTATTGTGCATTGTGTTTAGTTCCCTGCCCTGAGATGAAAATGTGACCCCAGTTATGTTCTCATGTACCTCAAGTTATAAATAAGAAATACACATAGTAATTTGATGCAAAACCAGTTCTGTTACAAGGAAATTCCTTTAGCCACATCTATAAGCCACAGTGTGGTCCATGAAAAATTAAGGATAACACGGACCACAAATGTGTCATGTGCTGAGAGACTCATTAGGTTGAAGCATGTTTTATGTGCATTTAGGGCATAATTCAATGCTCATTCATTTCAGCTCACTGCCTCGGTGAAGTAATGGCACTGGACATAAATATTTCAATGAGACACTCCGCTGACCTTCTAAGTAGCAGGCAGCCTCGGTAATATGATGCTGACATAATCCATACTGGGTGAATATACGTGCAAGAGGGAGAAGTGAAAGCTATGGTGCTCAGCAGCTCCCCAGTGCACAAGGAACAGGGTAATTCTGAACCGTCACAGCGGCCTGCTCCACCACCCGCATTGCAGAGCCAGGAGCAGAGCCCACACAGCCCCTCAGCTCTGTGACAGTCGCTTTCATAGGCCTGGGTCTCGCCAGCCGTTAAGCAGAGAAACATGCAGCTCCAGTAGAAGTTCAGAAAGACGTGTCCTCTCTGCTCTCGGCTCATTGTTTCCTTGCTCCCCAGCTGGCTGTTTCTTGTCTTAGATGGTTAAAAATTTGGGGCCATGAGCATTTTTCTGTCCTGTGTTTGTACAGCACCTAGCACAACGGGGCCCTGAGCCAGGGCAGCAAGGCACTACTGCAATGCAAGTAAACAACAAATAGCAAGAATGCTGCGTTCTGTCTTTAAAATAGTGAGACTCCTTCCCAGCGGGCACTGTTTAGCTGAAGGCTCATTTGAGACACTGCTGCCATTTCTCATCAATCTACGGCAGCTGGTTGTAGCTTTGCTGTGGGGTGTAGCCTGGGGAGGGGTAACAGATAGGCTGTAGCTCACCAAGAGTGTCTGAGATGGTGAGCTGCAATGCACAGCCGCTGGAGGGCACGGAGGGATCTCTGGAATGGTCCTTACTTCAGTCTGGATTAAGGGGGAAAGGGTGGAACTTAGTCTCAAAGCAATCGGCAGCTGATCCCAGCACGGGGCAACACATTAGGTCTGCCCTACAGCCAGTGTAAACCGAAGCCAAATCGCTGGATATGGGGGGGGGGGGGAAGAAATGTGGCCTTTGATAACAAGGAGGGGATGATTCTGAAATCCCCACCCAGGGCCCCATTCTCCCAGTGCATGAAGGAAACCCCGTCTGGAGGGGGCAGCCGACCCGCTTCAGGCTTGTAGGAGCTGTGCTCTGCAGCACGGGGACCCTCCAGAGCGGCTATCGGGCAAGGGGAGATGCAAGACCCTATCACTGCCTGTTCCACCCAGGCAGGCTCCTCCCCAGGATCACACGTGGAGGGGAGAACGGATCCCCAGGTTTCACACAGGCAAACTCCCAGCCATGTTTTGCCTGCGTAACACAGAGAGAAGCTGAATCAGGCCAGCCGGGGTTCGGAACGATAACAGTACATAGCAAACAAAACACCGTGTCTCTGGCCGCCTCAGTGGAGAAGCCACGAGTTGAGCGGACGTGGAGACTGGACTCCCTTCCCACCCCTCCAGGCTGGGAGCGAGGCAGGCTCGGGTCCGAGCAGGGGGGGAAGGTTGCACTGTCACCGCTCACGCTTTGTCTGCTCGGTGGATCGACAGAGGACTTCACGCTCCAGGCTGGTCACTCAGCACCTTTTCCCAGCTGCTTAATTATCACGGCGATAATTGGTTAAAGTGCATGTGCCACGCTGCCCTCTCCTGGGTGGCATGAGAACTGCTCAACGGTGCCCCGATAAGCCCTATGCTGCTAACAGCCGCTCCCCATCCGCGCGGACGGTAGCGGCCTGCACATTTGGAGCAGGAGTGGCCGCTTTCTCTACCCAGCTGTCTCTGGGAGGTTCCCAACGGCCATGGCATGCAGCACACTTCCAGCCACACCGGGCAGCCGGGCGCTGTATGAATCCATCAGGAGCCCTTATTTGCAAGCCTTACGGTATTATTTGAACAGCACGTTGTCTTCTCAACACACTGTTTCTTTTGCAGGTGTAGTGGGTTTGCTGCACAGCACCCAAAATCTCTGGAGATGAGACAGCAGCGAGGAGCCAAGATACAGACCCTGCCTCTTGGTGTGATAGACGCTACCTGATTCTCTCTCTGTGATCTGAGGTTGTGCATCCACCTCACCTGAAACCGTGCCTGGAATGACATCAACCAATTTCAGTCACTGTTTCTGGTGGAGTGGGTAGTGCACTGCGTCACCTACAACTTGCTGTGCCTGGTGGCTCTCCTAACACGCCCCCACTCAGTAAACCTGCTTTCTTACCAGATTACGAAGGACCAAGCCAATCATTAGAGTGTGAGCCAAACTATACTTGCTTGAGATATTGCATGTTGCACTCCCCGAATTGCACTCCCCAAATTTCACAGTAAGTATGCCAGCCCACTGGAATCTGGCCCAGGTCAGATGAATCTAAACGCTATCATCTGATGACTGACGGGTGGTCCCCGTGCAATACATCTGGCTGACTCTGCCCATTTCCAGGTGGGTAAATATCCATACAACAAAACCCACCGTCACAACTGTCAGTGTCAGTTGTGAGGCCAAGAACTGAATGGTCACGGTAGCCACGAGGTCTTTCTAAGTGAGGGTAGAGGCATATTGGCAGAGAATGTTGTGGAGGAAGCTTATACTGCTGCCCCTATTCCATGGCTAGAGAGCTTTAGTCTCCAGCGCTATCTGGAGACTAAAGCAAATTGCTATGTCCCTTTCCAGCTGATTTTTCCTGTTCTCCACAGATTGCGAGCTCAGCTAGGGGACTCATTCTAGAACGGCTGAGCGAGGCTGCAGGACTGGCAGGCCAAGAGCAGGGACTGGGCCCTAACTCTGCTCTCAGGAATAACTCAGAGAAGCCAATGGAGGGGCCTGGGTGTGAAGCTGGTGCCGGGGGAAACCAGGCCTCTAACTTGCTGGAAAGGTGGAAGGCAGAGAAAGAAGAAGTATGTGTAATGAGGCAGCAGCTTGATTGTCCAGTGACTGCATCAGATATCCAGAGAGAGGTAAATGCGACTACGTGAGACCTCACAATTACTTTGTAAATAACAATGCCAGGTGAAAGACATGGGGAGAGCCAGCCCCATAGGTTTGGCAGCTTCCAACCTTGCAGCCGCCCCAGCTCAGGTAAATCTCTCATGGACTAGTGTTTTACCCAGGTCGAAGCAGAGTCAACACTGGGCCTGCCGTCCAAGGTGCCGTTCACTCTCCCACCATTCGGCAGCTGTTCATTTCCCTGACGTCTTTCAGTCTTTCAACGGCATCTGAGAGTTCTGAGTAAGAAGCAATGGGCAGGTGCTACTCTGGGTCTGTACAGTGTCCACACAACGGGCCCATTCTTGGGGGGCCTTCAGGCATTACCATAATGAGCATGTTGCATAATAATCATGGATTCATAGATACTAAGGTCAGGAGGGACCATTATGATCGTCTAGTCCAACCTCCTGCACAACGCAGGCCACAGAATCTCACCCACCCACTCCGGCGAAAAACCTCTCATCTATGTCTGAGCTATTGAAGCCCTCAAATTGTGGTTTAAAGACTTCAAGGAGCAGAGAATCCTCCAGCAAGTGACCCGTGCCCCATGCTACAGAGGAAGGTGAAAAGCCTCCAGGGCCTCTTCCAATCTGCCCTGGAGGAAAATTCCTTCCCGACTCCAAATATGGCGATCAGCTAAACCCTGAGCATATGGGCAAGATTCACCAGCCAGATACCCAGGAAACAATTCTCTGTAGTAACTCAGATCCCACCCCATCTAACATCCCATCACAGGCCATTGGGCCTATTTACCATGAATATTTAAAGATCAATTAATTACCAAAAGCATGTTATCCCATCATACCATCTCCTCCATAAACTTATCGAGTTTAATCTTAAAGCCAGACAGATCTTTTGCCCCCACTGCTTCCTGTGGAAGGCTATTCTCCACAGTCTTGCACCTTCTGTAGCCAGAAGGGCGTGCAGCATGGATGTGAACTCCTCCCAGTGTCGGGCTTGATCTACACTTCACAAGTTGTACTGCCGTAAGTGTATCAGTAAAGGGGGTGATTTCTTACCAACACAGCTCTGCTGGGAACAGTCTGCATGTTGGCACATTATCCTGGTACAAGATCCGTTAGCCTGGTATAGCTTATTCTGCTCCAGAGCAGAGTGCACTATGCAGCATAAGCATTTTTGTACCAATACAGCCGCATCTACACCGGGAAAGTTTTGCTGTTCTAACTATGCCAGCCCCATGAAAGCTGCAAATCTTTTAAGTGTAGACAAGATCTTGGTAGAGTTTAGCAGCCTTTTATATTCACTCCCCAAGGGTGGGAATGACTATGGGAGGGGCATAGCAACCTTAGGTAGGAATAGGGAGTGACACGGAGTTCTCATCTTTCTCTCTCTAGGTACTGAGGTAGCTCCAGTTACCTGAACACACCAGTGCAAAAACCAATTGAGAGAAAGCTCACAGTATAACTAGTACAGGATACAGTAATCCTGTACTAGTTATAAGAATGAGGGGGGATTTGATAGCTGCTTTCAACTACCTGAAAGGGGGTTCCAGAGAGGATGGCTCTAGACTGTTCTCAATGGTAGCAGATGACAGAACGAGGAGTAATGGTCTCAAGTTGCAATGGGGGAGGTTTAGATTGGATATTAGGAAAAACTTTTTCACTAAGAGGGTGGTGAAACACTGGAATGCGTTACCTAGGGAGGTGGTAGAATCTCCTTCCTTAGAGGTTTTTAAGGTCAGGCTTGACAAAGCCCTGGCTGGGATGATTTAACTGGGAATTGGTCCTGCTTCGAGCAGGGGGTTGGACTAGATGACCTTCTGGGGTCCCTTCCAATCCTGATATTCTATGATTCTATGATTCTAATACACAGTAATAATAAAGGTTAGTAATAGGAGAATAGTGAGCAGTTAATGCCACGTGTGGGGAACATCTGACTGTAGAAAACAGAGCTGGAACAGACCAACTCTCTGTGTGAGACTGCTTGGGGCAGGACATTTGTCCATTCTATGCTCTGCACGCACTGAGCCCACTTTCCCACTCATCAGATAAAATACTTTTGCTCTAGTAACTTGTCTATCTGCACAGCCATGGGCAGAGCTTTTCTCCACAGGATATTCTCTAGCGCTTTTGAACAACAGGGCATCCATCATCTCTCCAGCAGTGGTGACAGGACCATACCATTCCCTGGCTTCTTCTCTGAACAGTGAGCGGAGTCAAACAAAGAACAAAGCACACCTTGCAATACAATGATTTGGTTTTACTGCTTCATGTGTAACAAACCCAACCAGATGAGAGCTGCAAACAATTCCTCATGAGCACCCTCTCCCATTGCAAACCCATGGAGCTCCAGCAGAGGACGTTCCCCTTCAGCGACCGTTTGCACCAGCACATTGTTCTCCCAGGCATATTCCCAGAGAACCAAGTTGCCAAGCTTGCAGACTGTAAGTGGTACATTGTATATAGGACAGGACACTGCCTGAGGCTGCAGCAGAGCAGGCCAGACCTCCCCGGAGCACAGCAACGAAATAAGCCAGAGAAGCCCTTGGTCGCTCCCTTCCCAAGGACGCAGCAGCACACACAGGTGCTCTGGATTAACGACTGTGGTGTTGATGACAGACAATAACAGACTAGGAGATGGTCTGATGCTCTTGGCATCCTCGAGCACCTGTCACCTCCCCAGAGAGAAGAAAAAAACTGAGCAACATACAAGAAGCAAAATACTCACATACTAGCTGAGAGAGAGGGAGTTGCAGCCTGCAGTAATCAGAGACCCAGCAGCCATCCTAGGGCTGGAGCCAGCTCTCTCCCCCAGATTTAAAGGGCCAGCAGCCAGGAGAGCATGCTGGGAAGGGCTCTTATGAGCAGTAAACCCAAAGTGTGGGACTCAGAAAGCAGGAAGCTCTTAGTGAAAGCAGGCTGAGTTCCTGCCTGTGTGAGGGTTAGGGAGTTGGATGAAAGACAACCTGGGGTTTTCAGGAATTGCAGCCCTGTGTTTGTGTATTAAATAGCCAGATTACTTGTGGACATTAATTGATTCCCTTACATGAGATTTAATTGTCACCACACATCAAGGTTTTATCTGGTATGCGAAACTCATAATTGACAACACAGCAGTGGAACTGTGTTCCCCAAAAATCTCTACTCAGAGTCCCAGCACAGAGGCTCTGAGCAAGCTCGGGCAGCTTTAATTCTTCCCCCAGAACACTCAACCTGTGCACTGAATGACGCAGGTGTCCTGGGGGAAAATAGTATGTGATCATGTCATTAAAGACTGTAGCATGATGCATACGCACAAGGGGAGCTGAATTAAGGATTGCACAGGAAACCTGAATTCTGGCATTTCCTGAATGTTGAGTGCTTGGCTTTGCCACCTACATAAAGTTCGTTTAGCATAGGTCTTTGGTGTGTAATTGTATAAAGAAAAGAACACATGCACAGATCTTTGGTGCAGTATCATTAAAAAGAAAGGTGGCAAGAATCCCTAGCAATTAAAAGTGTTAAGAACTAACTATAGGTGTTCCTAGCCACTCCCCTATAAACCCACATCAGCAATGTGTATGGGAAATACCAGTGCACCATCACATTCCAATATGGGGCTCCCAGACCCCCAGAGGAAGAATTGTCACAGTTGCTGGTTTCCATTCCATTCCAGCCATAGGCCTGTAGAAATAAGTACATTATTCTGGAAATGAGATATGGAGCCTTCTGCCTATAGGTGACTGGTTCAATTACAAAAAGAAAAGGAGTACTTGTGGCTCCTTAGAGACTAACTGGTTCCATTACAGTTACCAGGAGGTGACCACAAGCTATTTCCCTTGGATAGATGTTAAGTGGCCTACATAAAATGAGCCAGTGGTCTCAGTCCAGTTCCCAGATGGGGCT
The DNA here is from genome assembly GCF_965152275.1 of Natator depressus. Classification (NCBI taxonomy): domain Eukaryota; kingdom Metazoa; phylum Chordata; order Testudines; family Cheloniidae; genus Natator; species Natator depressus. The sequence continues at coordinate 3,111,646 of NC_134242.1, forward strand.
TAACTCTACAGGGTGTTATAAACTCTGACCCAATCCAGCAAAGCACGTGCAGTCCCCTAACTTTGCTGAGACCTTGCAGGATTGAGGTCACCGTCACATTTGGCTCATTTGCTGAATCTCTTCCTTGGCAAGATCAGCAGAGAGCCTAAAAACTGAAGGGACCATAGACAGAGCTACTCTGCTGTCACCTGACAATGGGTTCAACCAGACCAGGTGGGAAGCCTGTTTATGAGGGAAAGCCCACCATGGGAAAAAAAGCCCACCACGGGGAAAGCCTGCCATGGGGAAAAAAGCCCACCACGGGAAAAAAACTTCCTAACTGTTAGGGTGGTTAAGCACTGGAATAAATTGCCTAGGGAGGTTGTGGAATCTCCATCATTGGGGATTTTTAAGAGCAGGTTAGACAAACACCGGCCAGGGATGGTCTAGATCAGGGGTGGGCAAACTTTTTGGCCCAAGGGCCACATCTGGGTACAGAAATTGTGTGGTGGGCCATGAATGCTCACGAAATTGGGGTTGGGGTGTGGGAGGGGGTGAGGGCTCTGGTTGGGGGTGCGGGCTCTGGGGTGGGGCCAGAAATGAGGAGTTCATGGTGTGGGAGGGGGCTCCGGGCTGGGGCAGAGGAGTGAGGTGCAGGGGGTGGGGTGAAAGCTCTGGCTGGGGGTGTGGGCTCTGGGGTGGAGATGGGGATGAGGAGATTGGGATGTAGAAGGGTGCTTCGGGCTGCGACTGATGGGTTCGGAGGGCAGGGGGTGGATCAGGGCTGGGGCACTGGAAGGGGTGCAGGCTCTGGGCGTAGGCTGGGGATGAGGGGTTTGGGGTGCAGGAAGGTGCTCTGGGCTGGGATCGAGGGGTTTGGAGAGTGGGAGGAGGATCAGGGCTGGGGGTTGGGGCGTGGGGAGAGGCTCAGGGGTGCAGGCTCTGGGTGGCGCTTACCTCAAGTGGCTCCAGGGAGCAGCAGCATGTCCCCTCTCCGGCTCCTATGCGGAGGCGCAGCCAGGCGGCTCTGCACACTGCCCCATCCGCAGGCACTGCCCCTGCAGCTCCCATTGGCAAATACTCCCATTGGCAAATATTGGCTCCCCATTCTGCAAATACTTCCTGTGCCATGGCTTGTTTGTGAGCCGTTTTGTTGCTAGTGTTCAGTATTCAGAATTCCAGCTATTTTGACGGCTAGGTAGGTCACCTTGGATTTCCTTTCCTGACCGGGTGAGTGTAACTCTTCAACTCAGGTTTCTGGTGTCAATCCTTGTGATATTTTTAAATTTGAAATTCACTTCTTGTGAGTATTTGCTGTGTCTGTGAACGCGCTGGCCAGTGAATTGCCAGAATGTTTACAAAAAGCAAAAGGTATGAGCGCAGAAAAAAAGTGACTTCCTTTTTAAACCTTTGCTGGGCTATCCGCTCAGGCAAAGCCCCTAATGCAACCACTTGCCCTGCTAAAATCCAGTTGAAGGTGTCAACACTGAATCTACACTGCTGTCAAACTGGGTTTTCAACTGACTTAAGCTCGCTAGCTCAATTGATCTAAATTGAATTAAAAAAGCACCTTAGCTTGACCGATCTAAGTGTAATGAACAGGACATGGAGCAGTGGTCTCAAGTTGCAGTGGGGGGAGGTCTAGGTTGGATATTAGGAAACACTATTTCACTAGGAGGGTGGTGAAGCACTGGAATGGGTTACCTAGGGAGGTGGTGGAATCTCCTTCCTTTGAGGTTTTTAAGGTCCGGCTTGACAAAGCCCTGGCTGGGATGATTTAGTTGGGGTGAGTCCTGCTTTGAGCAGGGGGTGGGTCTAGATGACCTCCTGAGGTCCCGTCCAACCCGGATATTCTCTGATTCTATGAAGAAAGCAGCTTATTTCCCAGGCTAGGCAAGCCAGAGAGAAGAAAACATTTGCTTCATTTGTCTGTGTGATGTCGATGGCAACCGTGTCCTTTTCACCAGGAATTATTAGAATTCTGCTGTCTCCTTGTAAAAGCACAGCAGACATTGCAAGGAGCTGCACAAGGACAGGCCACCTTCCATCAGCTGCTTTTGCACCTGTTCCTCTTGAAGGCTTCGAGCCAGATTCTGCACTACATTGTAGAGCAATTCCACTGACACCAGTGGAGTTGGGCCAGTTTTCTAGGGGTGTAAACGTCCTCAGAGTTTGGCCTCTAGCTTGCCAGGTGCATCACTATTGCCTTTGTCTGTCCTAGCTACCCCATGCTTCTGCTGGGCCCAGCTCACCCCTGGGACTCTGCTGCCCTCTGGGCTCCTGTCTTTGGAAGGCCAGACCCCCAGTCCCTGCCTCCCTCCCAGAGACCCACAACAGCTGCTGTTCCGCCCTGTGCCCCAGGTGCTGTAATTATTCATCCACTTCCCCCAGAGACACTTTACCCTATCCCTGCCCCCCCGTCGCATGAAGAGCAAAGTCTTGGTTCCTGGCCAGCACTCCTGTGTGTCAGGCCCTTTCTGCAGGGCTGGTCTGACTGCTGCTGTGGCTGGTGTGGGCTCAGCAAAGAGATTGCCCCGAGTTACCCTTATCCACCCGGCTCCCTCCCTTTGGCTTGGAAGAGGAAAAAGCAAGGTCCTTACCAAGCCCCCACCCAAGCTAGAACCATGCTGAGCGATTCTCCCCAGCCTGGGTCATCACTGACCTCTGTGCTAAGCTGGGAATTAGATGCTGCCAGATCAGAACTCTGCACTCACTTTACACCGCTCCTAACGCTTGCTGCCCTCTTAACTAATGTGTAATGGGCTATGCAGGGTGCAAGCAGGAGAGAACCAGGCCTCATGAACTCCTCTAGCCAACGCACAATTTTCAAGACACACTTCAGCTGCCCCCTGTGTTTTCACCTGAGCTGTGGTGTAAGCAGTTTGCATTGTGCAGGTCTCGTGCTCCTCACTTGTGCGCGTCACATACAGTGAACCTGCCTGTCCTCCCCCCTGCAAAGCTCTGCACAGCCCCCCTGCTAAGAACTGCTTGTCAGCAACAACAAAATTCCTCCCTCTGCGTCCCATTGAGGCTACCCCATCTTCCGGCCGGCCACGAACAGCCTGACTAATGGAGAGCAGACACTGTGTGGTGCTCTCTGTGGCTGGTACAACACTGGGCACATGGTTCTTGTACATGAAGTGCCCTCCTTGAGGGGTATCTGCCCTTGTGATGCCCCACCTACGGGTCCAGCGATTGACGTATATCAACGCTTTCCTCCCTGGAGAGCTATTCAGCATCTCCCCATGATATGGGTATCAGGCAGGAGTCTTCAGATGTTGTGAGAGCCAAAGAGTCACGTCTCTCAAGCACCGTGGCAGGTGAGGGTCTGAGCAGCTGGGGAGAAAACATACAGCAGACCTGGTGCAGGTAAAACACATCCCTCAGCAACCTTCATGGATGAGGTCCAGACTCAATACAAACCGCTGGCCGCTTTCTTTCATGGAGCAATGCAACCATCTTCATTCCTCAGCCTAAAATCCCCTCCCCACCCACACACTGCCCGCCCTCCCCTGCTGACTCCGTCTCATGTGGATAGCCCAGCCCCTTGGTAAAGCTCAGAGTCGCACTAGCTACAGCTGCCGCTTCAGCTCAGACAGGCCCCTAGCTAGGACTGTGCTAGGGTAAGTGGGTGTCTTTTGGAAGAGGGTTGGGGTCTGGTCGGGGTGGGGGTGTCTCTCTCTCTCTCTCTCTCTCTCTCTCAGCCTCGGGGTTTGGGAGCCTGCCTAGGTAGAGGCAGCTCCCTGCGGGGAGCCTGGGGCTTTTACTGAGCTCCATCAGCTTCTGTTCTCAGTAGCCATCTGGCCACCTGCTGCCCCCACCTTCCCAGCCTCTGGCTACCACTGCTGTGGCCATCTCCCCTCAGAGCCAGCAGTGGAAACGCCAGACGAGTGTCAGACGGGCTGCCTCAAACCAGGACCTATCACGCAGCCCTGGGAGGAACTGCAGCTCTGCTTGTAGGCCAGCTAAACGCATGAGGATCCCACCAGCGTGCAGGAATAGGTGCCCGGGCAGCCAAATGCATGGCTGTCACATGAGCGGGGGACACCTGGCAGCCCTAGGTGAGTCTCCTGCAGGATGAGAGATGGATTGAAGATCTCTCAAACTCTCTTTTTAGCTCATTTCTCCAGCAAGCTGCTGCCATCTGCATCGGGTGTCTTCTTCCGCGGTGGTTCAGAAGGCAGGTGGGTGGGGATGGACAGGTGTCAGAGGGGCTCCCACCGGCATTGAGATTTGGGCTCAGTCTAATCGCAGTCATCCGTAAATGGAGGCCTTCCCTGGTGATGCCCTGCCTCTGGCCGCCACTAGTAGAAACCTGGCTTCCGGCAGCTGCAGCATCCCTTGCTGAATGTAGCAGGTACAGTGCAAGCAACACGGTCGCCTTTTGCTGCTCTGCCCATCCTAGCCGGGCTCTTATCTGGCCTGGGGAGAGAACCTCCTGCTCAGATGCTGGCCAAGGGCTAGTGGCAAATGACCACGCTGTCTCAGTAGCTGCTTGTATTTGGTTCTCCTCCATAGAGGAGCAGAACTTGCTTTTCATTTCAGTTTATGAGCAATACAGGCCTGGCCTTGCCATTAAAGTCAGAGGTTGGCTGGATGGAAGCCACGGTCTAGAGCCCCTCAGCTCACACTCAGCACGTGCCCTGCCCTGCTTTCATCTGCTCTTTTCTTGGTTTGCAGACAAGATGCCAAAAAATTCAGCCCTCATGTATCTCCACTGAGATCAGCTGAGCTACACCAGCGATTCAATTGGCCCATTCGCCCTCAACAAGAAAAGTCCAGCTGAATCCAACGGTACTGCAGATCCCCTGGGTTTTTCTTCCGACTTCTTTTATTATTGGGCATGGGGATGACGACGCTTGGGCTGGGTTAAATTTTTAAACCTCATCTTCTAATCTATAATTATTTCAGAGCAGTAGGAAGCTTTCAGTTCCTATCTCATCCCCCCTAAGAGACTGTCCCGAAACAGGGCAGGGAAGTGATAGCTGGGACTGAAAGCAGGGCTCTTGGTCTCTCTGTATATTATGAAAGCTTATGCTCAAATAAATTGGTTAGTCTCTAAGGTGCCACAAGTCCTCCTGTTCTTTTTGCAGATACAGACTAACATGGTTGCTACTCTAAAACCTGTATATTGGAGAGACCTCTAGTGGCCGGCAGAAGATATAACCCTGGCAATAGTTAGTATCCTTGTCAGTGCACAGAATAAGCACCACTTTACACTGGTGTAGTTTACAACCACTTCAGCATGAATGCAGTTATCTTGGTATAAAGCTGCTTACGCTGGTATAGCTTATAGCTGTACAGGGATAGGACTGATATTCTGGTATATGGCATCTTTATACCAGCATGACTGCATCCGGGTAAGGGGTTGAAAGGGTATAATCTACATAGATTTGTTTTAAAAATCACAATTCTGCATCTCATAGTGATACCAGTTCATTCACTGGGTAGAAACCAGGCCTTAGTAAAAACCAAAACTAAACCCAAAATATCCAGGAAAAATTGTCAAATGGGCGATCATCCTACCCTTTGCCTTTTCAGTTAACTTCATGTCTCACTCTAGCATTTCAGTCTTCACAGCCGCTCTGGGAGGCAGGGAAGTATTACCGCGCAGAGAATGGATACTGAAGTGTTATCTAGCTGATGGAGAAAACGAGACTGCTTTTCTGTGATAATTTGAACATAGTGAACAACTTTAAGTTTATTCTAAATTTCACAGATTTTTCCAGCGTCTCAACAGAACAATTTGCATAGAGAATTTTTCAGTTTAAAAAACCAAAAACACTGAAATATTTTCATTTAGGCTCCATTCTAGTAAAAACATGAAAGTTGCATCACAAAAATTTCATTGCAAATCATTTAATCAAAAACCTGGAAAATTTCAACCGATAAGAATTTTCTTTCACAAAAATGCTGGTACAGCTTAAAAATCCCTTTTCCAATCAAATGATCTTTTCAGCCATCCCTCGTAGTATTTGCTTCTTTTTTTAAGGCTGAGAAATTTCACACTTTGGAGGAGAAAGAGCAAACATTTCTCAGACAGGTTGTTTAAAAAAAAAAAAGAAGAAGTAACTAGCAGCTGTCTGACATCATTCTAACATCCCAAGCCACTAAGCAAGTCCCACAGATGGGCTGGTGGTCAAATGGGCATGATACATTTATTTATTACAGCGGTTGCATTTTATCACATGGATCTCCCTCCTCCTGATACATAGTATATTGAGCTGAAAGCCCATGCTGGTCCACGGATATAGTTCATAAAGTCATGTGTGTGTAAAAGCCCAAACCAAAAGCACTTGTTTCCATGCACTGCACTGCAGAGAGCAGTGATGCTGTTTGAACATGTTCCCCAAAGTTTGTACACAGAGCTGACCCCTGGCTGGAGGCACAGACATCTCTTTGTTTCCACAGAGCTGTGACTCCATCCTTCTCTGAGCAGCTGTCACATTCAGAGAAGAATGAGGGGGGATTTGATAGCTGCTTTTAACTACCTGAAAGGTGGATCCAAAGAAGATGGCTCTAGACTGTTCTCAGTGGTAGCAGATGACAGAACGAGGAGTAATGGTCTCAAGTTGCAGTGGGGGAGGTTTAGGTTGGATATTAGGAAAAACTTTTTCACTAGGAGGGTGGTGAAACGCTGGAATGTATTACCTAGGGAGGTGGTGGAATCCCCTTCCTTAGAAGGTTTTAAGGTCAGGCTTGACAAAGCCCTGGCTGGGATGATTGAGTTGGGGTCAGTCCTGCTTTGAGCAGGGGGGGGTGGACTGGATGACCTCAAGAGGTCCCTTCCAACTCTGATATTCTATGATTCTATAATTCCCACCGCCTTTGGACTCCATCATCCTGTCTGGTTCTCATGAAGCCTGGGGATATTCTGAACCTGGGGATATTCTGATGTCTGAACCTGGGGATATTCTGAACAAAAGGAGCTCTTAACCACACCTGTAGCTGTTTCCATCGCTTCACTGCAATGCAGCAGACATCCTAGGCTTCAGAATGACACAGTGACAGTCCTGGAAGATGTGTGTTGATTTGTCCAGGTGGCAAAGGAGGTGGGCGTGCTGCAGTGGGGGACCTATGCTTGTTTGGCATTATTTCAGTTGTGGTGATTTGTGTCTAGGTGAGTTGTGCTGGGACATTTGCGTTGATTTGCGTGGGTGGCAAATTGAGAGGCTTTTGCTGCAGGGAGGAGCTTCGTGCATTTCCGACAATCTTGTTCACTGGTTGTGGTCTGAGTTTTTAAAGAACTGTAGCAATTGGGCCAAGTAATCCAACATCTGTGCAGTCTCCCTCGTACAACCAATTAAATCGCTGCATCCAAATTAGCTGCACAGTCAGGGTGGTGATTAGTTGAGTTACTTCTGATATCCCAAAGATCTAGGACTCTTGGCATAGCATAAATACATTCATGCAACAGCACGACATGTCACTCATGAAGTCAAAATGGCCGAGAATTTAAAAATTAGATGGTAACAGACCATGCATCTCAGCGATGACTCAACCTGCTGATATTCTGCGCAAAAAAAGCTCTTACCCATGCCTGTAGCTGCTTCACACTGACTGCACGCGTGGAATCTTATTCTGTATGTAATACAGCTGGCGAATTCTGCACCCGTGTGTACAGTGGGACATGCCCCAGCTCTAATTTAGAAGGGGTTTTAAAGCACAGAATGTATTTGGCAAGATGGAAATTTGAACAACTGGACATTTTCTACTAGAGGCTCAGTACCAAGCCAATGGCAGACATTCGTATGAAAGGTTGCTAATACAACAAACATAGTTCCGGGTGGAGTTATTTCCTGCTGTTTATTTGCTTTCCAATGTAGCCCCTGCATCCCCCAGTGGCAGCTACCATGTCTCTCCCATTTTCCTTCCACTCTATTTTTATGATGTCCCAAAAGAGCTTCCCCCTTCCTGTGCCTGATCTCAAGACAAGGCATGTGGCAGAATGCCTGACTGGAGCCGGTGGGACCAGCCAATTTGAAGATGTCTCATCCACCCAGTCTGGCCCACCTATACCTCCCCCACCCACTACCTTTACATCTTTAGGGCTTTATGGTACCAACAAGCACCATAATATCTGAGCACTTTCCACAATAAAGTGGTAGCAATTGCAGAGTCCCGACTGGCCTCTCTCTCTTGGTTTCCATGTTCATTACGCCCAATATTCTTCATAGTAAAATTATTATGATGTGAGTATGGCATAATTATGATGTATTTTGTGCAAGATAAGGCATGTGAGGTATCACTGGAAAGGTTCTAATTTAGTGAATATGATTATCATATTTGTATGCATGTATCATTTTGTATCTGAAGTCAGGAATATTGTCTATGCATCTATTACAAATGTGTTTACCCCAGGGAATTCCCACTAGACAGAATACAATCAGTCTAGATTGCTGGCTGGAAAGGGCCATTAGGAAGAACAATAGGTCTTAGAAGATGCTAATCTCTCACTGGGGAGCCTTCCTGGTAAAGCCTTCCTGGGGACACTGCAAACAGCCTTGGAAGTATGGCTGCAAGGTCATGTGATCAAGTCACCTGATGCTGGACTCCATGATAATATTAGTATTTTTCCACTGACCAGGGTTGGGAATCACACTGGAAGACAAAGGATTCCTGCCATATGTAAAACCTATTTAAGGCAGAGGAGGGACATAATCATGGTTTGTTCTTAACTGAATCCCCACCTCAGATGTTTCTTAGATGTTTACAGCAGTCAAAGACTGAACGAGGGGAGAAGGATTGAGCCCAGGCTGGAAGGTTGTCCAGCCGGTGAATGGAATATCTGAAGGTGTAAGCTGCCGGTAAGTGCAGCTGGCCTTCACGAATCTCTGCAATCTGCCTAAAACAACATTTAGGGTGAGAAAGTACTACTTGTAACTAGATTCTTTAGTATCTTAAGCTTAGATTGCTTAAGTAGTTTGTTTCATTCGCTGAGTAGTCTGCTTTGATCTATTTGCTATCCCTTATAATCACTTAAAATCTATCTTTTGTAGTTAATAAACTTGTTTTGTTTGGTCTAAAACCAGTGTGTATGGAAATTATACCTTGGGGCAGAAAACTGTGCATATCCCTCTCCACATTGACGGAGGGGGCGAATTTCATGAGCTTGCACTGTATAGTTCTCTGTGCAACGCAAGACGTTACAATTTTGGGTTTATCCTCTAGAGGGGGGTGTGCACTTGAGTATTGGGCAATTCATTAGCTGAGCCTTCCCATACAGAGCTGATCTCAGCATGTGTGTGAAGCTGCAGCTGGGTGTGTCCCTACCTGTGTGTGTGCTGGAGGGGGCTTGAGAGCCTGTCACAGCAGTGCAGTGTAAAGGGAGCACAGGCTGGTGGGTCACGCAGGCTCAGTAGGACCCCAGTTTCAAGCAGCGCCCTGGGTAGAACCCGTCACAAATCCCTTCTCTCACATACGTCTTTCTCCCAGCAGGCAACGAATGTTGCCTCTGCGGTACGCTACTTGCCCCTCAGAGCCCCCAGTTTACCAATCCCCAGCGTATGTCCCCTGATCTCCTAGCACAGGGCTGTTTATAGACAAGTGCCCGGAGAAAAGAAAGAGGCATCTCACGGACCAGCACGATGGTGACAATAATTTGCAAGCACATTGAAACACACGTGCTATTTTTAACTTAATGCCATTTATTTATAGCCAGCTTCCTTCCAGCTTTTAACTGCTCCATATTATTTTCATTTTCTCAACATGTTGGTAATTTTTCTTCTGCCGTCCCCTATGGGAATTGGCTTTAGAAGAGAACCCTGACCCGAGGGCAAGAGGTTGAAGCTGGGAAAGGGCGAAGGTGCACACGGCAGAGCAGTCCACAAGGCTCCGGAGTATTTAACTAAGACAGGGGACAGGATGGTGGGAATGGTAAATCAGCATGATGTCATTCCAGGAGAGGACATGGCTCGTGGCATGAAGCCACCTGAAATCAATGGAAGTTTAGTGCACTCAGCACTGTGGAAGACCAGGCCCCTAAACTCACAAAGACCCCTTAAGGATGGAAGTTAGGCTGACTCATTATGAAAGGGCCTGATATGAAAAGTGGTCTCTTGCGGACAAGCATTCTGCCTCTGATGACCCTGGCAGTGACCCAACATCCTCTGGCTACGCTTTTCTGCAGCAGCACCATGAATTCACTTAGCAAACAGGCAGGAGATGAATGAACAAATGATTAAGGAAGGTCTACAGTTTGAACTCCAAACCTTGATCCTGTCTTTAGGACCCTCACATTATTTTAGCTTGTTCAGCTACAAATTGTGACTTGGGAACAGCTTCGTGTCGGATTGCATGTTTCAGTTGCACACATTTGGAAAGTAGTCTTTGGTGCCTCTAAGGTGGTTGATCACATCGCATTCGTCAGGTTTCCTCCCCTTTTCTGCTTCCCTAATCCCATTTTAGGCTTATTTAGGCAGTTCTGCGGAAAAGGACCTAGGGGTGACAGTGGACGAGAAGCTGGATATGAGTCAACAGTGTGCCCTTGTTGTCAAGAAGGCCAATGGCATTTTGGGATGTATAAGTAGGGGCATTGCCAGCAGATCGAGGGACGTAATCGTTCCCCTCTATTCGACATTGGTGAGGCCTCATCTGGAGTACTGCGTCCAGTTTTGGGCCCCACACTACAACAAGGATGTGGATAAATTGGAGAGAGTCCAGCGAAGGGCAACAAAAATGATTAGGGGTCTGGAACACATGACTTATGAGGAGAGGCTGAGGGAACTGGGATTGTTTAGTCTGCAGAAGAGAAGAATGAGGGGGGATTTGATAGCTGCTTTCAACTACCTGAGAGGTGGTTCCAAAGAGGATGGTTCTAGACTATTCTCAGTGGTAGAAGAGGACAGGACAAGGAGTAATGGTCTCAAGTTGCAGTGGGGGAGGTTTAGGTTGGATATTAGGAAAAACTTTTTCACTAGGAGGGTGGTGAAACACTGGAATGCGTTACCTAGGGAGGTGGTAGAATCTCCTTCCTTAGAAGTTTTTAAGGTCAGGCTTGACAAAGCCCTGGCTGGGATGATTTAATTGGGGATTGGTCCTGCTTTGAGCAGGGGGTTGGACTAGATGACCTCCAGAGGTCCCTTCCAACCCTGATATTCTATGATTCTATGATTAGGTAGACTCGGGAAGTTTCAATTGGACTATTTGCAAATCATAAACCACACTTTAAAAAAAAAACACCACCTTGCAAATGAATCCACTGCTTTATTTTTCCAGTATCACAGTCTCAATAAGTGAAACAGGCCAGATTCCTTCCATGACATTACCCACCCCTTCTCAATCCCTCTGGACACAATACAATCGAGTTAAAATATAAACCAATATTTTGCTACTTCTATTAAGTTGGAAGAACATAATCATTGGTATTATAAGCTAAGCACCAAAAGAAGCCAAGGATGGACTGGAATGTGAAATCTCACACCTTCCAGCTCTTACAGAAGCAACAAAAAGTGGACACTTGACAAGGAAAATGTACTTAGCAAGTCTTTTGACTCACATCAAGAAAAATAATTAAGTTCAATAGCCTTATGAATCGCTGGAGAAGAACACAGATGGATGCAGGTGGATAACAAAAGACTACGGTTTATTGAACAAGATGGACAAGGCGATATTCTCTTTACATTCAACGAGTTCAGGAAAAAAGAAGCAAATCATGCTATACACACAAACGTGATACTTTGGTTAAATATCATTCAGAAGTTCTATGTTAAACCTGATAAAACTAGAGGACGAACAGTCAAAAAATAACAGGGTTGCATAGATGGATTATTGTCAGTGTCCAATTTACATTTATGGGTTAGCTGTTAGAGTACAGGGTATATTTGCAGCTCTGAGGGATTTAGCCACTTGACTAATTAATTTTACTCTATGGCTAATATCTCCTTGCCCCATGCTGAAAGTTTACCCTGAAGAGCTACATTAGTTACTTCTTTGAGGTGGTTACCTGTATTGCAGTGCATAAACACAGTTGGAGACGCAGCAGAATCGACTTAAAGAGAACACTGATACAGTGAAACTGCTTATTGGGACAAAGACAGGACTGTAGTTAAGGGGGCAGGGTTTGTCTCCACCACTGCCCTTTGCTGGATAGAGTCTGAACTGCGTCTTATTATAGACCCTGTGCTGCTAAAAGGTAATGGAGAGACATTTCTAGCTCAAGAGGCAAGGCCCTGTGCTTTCAGCGCAGGAGGTGCTGAGTTCTAGGCCTGCTGTAGCCATTGTGTGCAGCATAGTGACAACGACCGTGAAATTATTAGAGAACCACAAGGTCTGTTACAGCATCATCTTAAAAAATAAACTGTGCAACTGCTACTTACAGTGATTAAAAATATCTTCTCCACAGAAGCAACCAGCTATCAAGTGATATATACAGCTCCAAGCTGCACTGCTGAACCTCCCATCAGAATCAGTGCTGCCCCATAGAGGTCTCTCAAACCAACAACATTAGGGGAAGTCAAGAGAGCTTTGGAACCCGGGAGACAAGGGCCAAGAACTGTCCCCTGCACTGGCAGATGGGCAAAATTCAACTGCAGGTCTGGGCAATGATGGGGCAAGTGCAAAATCAAAGGTTGTTCCCCGGTGCTGCAAGATCCCTTCCATAACAACAACTCTGCTTGGATCGAGCTTCCCAGGGGGCAAGGCCTGTGGGACAACCCACTTCTATCTAGGCCTAAGTATTGTGCCCATCCCTGTCGTATCTCAGCACAGCCACGCTGGCTCTCCAAGGCTCACAGCACTGAGAACCTGCTCAGGGCGGCAGATGCCCGGGAGGATATGCTGCATAAGAAGGCCACTTTTGATTATTTGACTGATTGGCCATGCTGGGATACAAGAGGACACGGTAGGCTGGGCATTCTGCAGCCTTAAAATAAAATCACTGTATCTGTACTGCCTCCAAAACATTCCCACGCACGGAAATCATCAATTTGAAATCCACAGTTAGCGTGCATACAGGCTAATCTTAATCAAAAATTAAATCCCGAAAAAAAAATAAAAATACGTACATACATCAATCCAGTGTGGCAAGTTGAATGAATACCCTACGCTGGAACAGCTGGTCTAATTTGGCACCAAATGAAAATCACAAAGTTGAGGGCTATTAAAAAAAATCCATTTTTTCCTGTATTAAAGATGAATTGTCCCAATTCCCATCTTAAAAGGCCTGCCTTGCTGCAATATAAAAATACTGTACATACAAGATCCCTTTGTGGAGCTAAGCAGCTTCAGCTGTTGTAGATTCTACCCTCCCTCCCCATGAGGGAAGCCAAATGATAAAAAATAACCTACCAATTAAAAAACGATTTTTCACTCAACAGTAACCAGAAAGTCCTTTAAAAACCATGAGGTTAACCTGCTGCCTCTGTCTCCCATTGGCATCCTGCATTCTCCTCATTGTACAGTACATGTCTTAAGATGGCAGGCTGGGTTTATTTTATAGCACACTGACTCTGATCAGAACGGCTATGGTGTCGACTACCCCGGGATTAAGGCACGATCACGCCGTTTGCCTAACCGCACTCCTCAAAGATGGCTACAACTGTTGCGCATTGGACGGAAGACCAAGGGGTGGCAAGAGCATCAACCAAGACTGGGTATGGAAATTCGTTTGCTTCCCGCTCTTGTTGTACGAAGTGAGCTGTGTAAGTCAAAGCTTTGGGAAGCATTAGTGACGTGTGCCTGCTGGCTATGGAAACTCGGGAAGCAACGTGCTTCACTACCATGGACTTTCCGTTACTTGTCATAAAGCACACAGGAAGGAACGACACCGGCAGGTTTTCCCGGCCTTTTGCCATATACGTTTTAATTCAGAGCAAGGCAACAGGCCAAGCTACTTAAACGGGGCAACAGAAAGGTTGGTTCCCTGGCTTTCCATCGGGGAAAGAGCACATAGCCTTGGTTAGGTCCTATTAGAATCATCACGGACACCAGCCAGCCAGAGCTTTAGCTCTAAGGGCCAATGTTACGTCTGGCGTAAGCAGCGGCCACTGTACTGGCATCAGCAGAGTCATTCATGGCTGCTTAGGCCTGTGGTGAATCAGGTCCTCGATCTTCCACCTATTTAGGACCTGATCCTTGCTCAACAAAAGATGCCTATTGACTTCAACAGGAGCAGGGATGGATTCTTAGGGCCTGATCCAGTTCCCATTCAAGTCAATGGGAGCTTTGCCACCTAACTAAGCATGTTATGTCCCATTGACTTCAATGGGACTTGAGCGCCCTTCTTGAATAGGGATGTTTTCCAGAATCGGGCCCGGAAACAGGAGCAGGATGGGGCTCCTAAAGACTTTCCTAATGGGGATAAGATGGAAACTGCAGCCTCCAGTCAGGGCGTGGGAGGGGAAATCATCATAAACTGCCAAACCCTGACAGTAGCTGAGCTCCAGGGGTTGGATTCTCCTCCCCACCTTGTGACATCATTTATACTTGCACAAAGCCAGTGTAAAACGCAACCATATTCTGATTTGGCAACTACCGGATGACCCGAGGGGCAGGACCTGGTCTTGGACCATCTGAGAATTGTCACCCCGGCCCCTGTTCCGTTCCACAATACATACAGGTTGGGGGGATGCAGGAAAGGAAGTGACATTCTCAGCAGTAGAAACACTGACTGTTCCATGAAATATAAAAATAAACATTTATAACATAAAAACCTTGCAAATGCCAAGATTATCAAATAAAAAACGCACTGTGCATTTTGGGACTGTTTCCTTTAAAACTCCATTAACGTTCCTGATGAGACGGATGTGGGGCAATTAAAAGGGCAGGAGACAAGGGCAGTCAAATCTAGCCACAGCCTGGGCTGTTTCCTGAGAAGAGGAAGAGAGAGCTTCGGAATCCCCTGGAGAGAGGCAGAGGGGAAAGCAGGCACACTCGTCTGCAGTCTGGAGATGTCGGTGTGAGTCCATTCGACAGCGGGGGATACCAACAATGCAGAAAACCCTCACGTTATTTCTAACTCACCGAAGCCTTCTTTTCATTCAGAACAAAGGTGTGTTCTTGACTCACGCTAGCTAACAGAGGCAGTGTGGCCTGACACAGAGCACTGGACTGGGACTCAGAAAACTGGGTTCCAGTCCCAGCTTAGCCACGGGCCGGTTGGGTGCCCTTAGGCAAGTCACCTCCCCTCTCTATGCCTCAGTTTCCCCATCTGTAAAATGATTTGTAAACTGCTTTGAGATCTACTGATGAAAGATGCTGCATGGCAGGTATTGTTATAACACAGGGTAACTAATCAGAGGTAAAATCCTAGTGAGCACCAGGGCAATTTGTAGTTTTCACATGAGTTAGAAAGTCAGGGTAAACCCTAGGCTGCTCCATAGCCTTTAACTTGTGGGACAGCTACAGACAGCCCTGTCTTAGCTGGAGTTAAGAACACATTGTTTCCCCCTAGCGAAGACGTGGCCTTGGGGCCGGATTGCGGCCCTTCCTGCAGACTGCTACAAAGGAGCAGAGGGGGCAGAAGCATTCCTTACTCCCTTGTGCCAGTGAAGTGCACCATCGCTTCATGCAAGCAGGCTCTGGAGAGCCGCTGCGTTCTCTACCTCTCCGTGCGCCCCGCAGCATCTTGACCCTGGGAGGTGATTCACCAAGTACAGACTCGGTGCAGTTTACTACCTCTCTGGAGTAGCAGCAAATCAAGGAATTTCCCTCCCAGGCTGCTCACCAATCCACTGCCTCTGATTCCTGCCACTGACTTGCGGACTGGCCATCTAGCCCTTATTGGCTGGATAGGCTTAAGAACTTACTGTACATCTATGGTCAGCTTTGCAATTCAAATGTATTTGCACAGACATTGACAAAAACGCTGAGGTTGAAAGCACTGGGAGGTGGTTCAGGAGGTACTCATCTCCCATGGGACGGGGGGCACAAGGATCAGTACAGGAGAGAACCTAAGTGGGTATCTTCGATTGAGGGAGGATTCCTGCACTCTGGGAAGTGATTACTTCATCCTCACATGGCGTCTTAAACAGAGACTGAATGCTCTTCTAGAAGACCCACTCTAGTTCAGCCACAAGTGATTGGGCTCAATGGTGTAAAGAATACTAGCTCCCCCCATTTTTCCTGGGTGAGGTTCTCTGACCCATGCCGTGCATGAAGTCACCCCAGATGATCATAATGGTCCCTTTTGGCCCTATGGCCCACGAATTTATATTCCCCTCCGGCTCCACCAGACAGCTGCATCAAGAAACTGAGAACTTCTCAAAAGCAATACATACAAGACGTACTGCATGAGCTGAAGTTTTATAGCCCCTTATTCAGAGGCCTCACTCGGACACAGAAGCACGTTACATGGGTCACCCAAAAGGTGCTTCCTAAGAAGCGACAGCACAGCAGAGACTTTGTAGACAGAACAGGGGGTTCTCCAAAGGGCGTGACGTCCGAGCAGCTTGCTGGTAGATGTACGAAGACGCGTTCACCTTCATGCCAACTACCATGGAAAACAGCAGTTGCTCTGTGTTGATTTGGCTCCAGGTTCTCACTCAGGACTCGGGGAGATGTGCAATCCTGGTTACAACAGAAAGCTGTGTGTCATCTGAGTCACGTGTTAATCTCCATCCTATTCCTTGGATTTCTGCATTGCCATAATCCACCTCACACCTCAGATGTTTCCCCCCGTTGTCTGTCTCTCTCTCTCTCTCTCCCAAAGATCAAGTCACTAATTGTCAAAGATGCAGCTGTAGCTAAAATGGGATTTAGAGGGCTGTAAAGGTCTTGTCAGGTCAGCTAGCTGGGTACAGCTGGCCAGCTACACAGTGGCTAGATTTTACTGCACTACTAAAGTGATCACAAACAACCAGGAAACCAGAATGAACATATACTACTTATTGGCATGATATTTAAAAAGGAAGAAGTCCTGAGGATGGAACTCGAGTTGGGTAAAGGAAATGAGAAGCTCTCCTGGGAATTCCAGTAATGTCTGCTACAGAAGAGCGTCAGTATCAATGCAAAGTCTAGCTTTTTACTGCTTGGAATGGAAACCTATAAAACAAAAGGGAAAAATCAGTTAGCACAGAGCAGGGGTTCTCAAACTGGGGGGCCGTGACCCCTCAGGGGGCCGCAAGGTTATAACATGAGGTTTGCGAGCGGTCAGCCTCCACCCCCAAACCCTGCTTCGCCTCCAGCATTTATAACAGTGTTAAATATGAAAAAATGCGTTTTTAATTTGCATTGGGGTAGGGGTGTCACACTCAGGGGCTTGCTACATGAAAGGGGTCATCAGTACAAACGTTTGAGAACCACTGGCATATAGCACAGTGAGGATTGCCGGATCTAAAGCTTTCTTCTAGTTCTTAGCAGCCCCGAGGTTTGTTTAACTGTCTGGTGCATTCAAACATTCAGAAGTGGGGAAGGTGTACTATTAAGGTCAGTAAAAGGTTTGGGAAACACCTGGATAGGTCCACAGAGAAGGCAAACCCTTCAATCGCTCAGTCTGTGAATGGCCCCCTACGGCCCACCTGTGAGAATGGCACTAGGCACTGATTCAACATCTAGTAACCTATACCAAGTGCCCTCAACATTTCCCCTCTCTTTCACATACGCTAGCCCCCCCAACCCTTCCTCTCCATTTTCTTGTGCACCTAGCTATAGAAGCTGGAGAACTGAGGGACCCCAGTCCCCAGCAATATCAGAAAGCACCGTGCTTAGATGCTCTAGTAACAAGGGCTATGGAAAAACCACAGACAGACTGATGAACACGGCAAGTCTAGCGCTGTACAGAAAAGCCTCAGCCTTGTCATCCACCAGCCAGACAACTCTTGGAAGGTTTCCTAGTGTGTAGGATTGTTCTATGTAGCAGGATGAGTCAGATGAAGCCCAAATTGCTTTACTGCCTTCACACCATTCAGTCTCATCCTGTGCCTTGAGTTAGTCACGCGTGAAAATGAAGTTGCCAGACCATTCTGTTCTTGTTCTTTCTTGCGTGTTCTCAAGACGCAGAATTTAGCTCTTAGATGTAAGCTCTTTGCGGCAGGGACTTGAGAACAGATGGCTTATTGAGCAGGATCATGTGTCTCCAAGGTGTAATGTGATATTCTCTATCTATCCACACGCAGCAGCCACCAGAGAGTAATACTTTTCAGGCTGATTCTTTGAACTGCGTCACCGAAGTAAACAAAGTGCTGAAGCAGTAATGGTCCTCTCTTCTTACCTTTCGGAGAAGATTCCGGTTTAGAAAACTGACGCACGGAGCTAGGCTGGCTTGTAAAACCACGACTGTGATCAAAGTCAGCCAGTTCTGTGACTGGAGGTGGTGGCGGCCTGCCAAGAACAGAAAGGAGACAGTCAGGGAAAAAATTACAGCAACGATGAAACACCCAAAATAATACCCCGGAGCACAATCCTGCAATTCTGCAGCAAAGGCGTCTGTGTTGTTTGCTCTCCTGGCTGAACTTTTGCCTTTTATTCACAGATTTCATTCACAGATTCCAAGGCCAGAAAGGACCATTGTGATCATCCAGTCTGACCCCCTGCATAGCCCAGGCCAGAGACCTGCCCCACAATAAGTCCCAGAGCAGAGCTTTTAGAAAAGCATCCAGTCCCGATTCTAAAATGGCCAGCGATGGAGAATCCACCACAACCCTTGGTAAGTTGTTTCCAATGGTTAATTACTACCATTGTTAATTTAGGCATTATTTCCAGCCTTTAAGGCTTTTAAATAGTCGCCTTTTAATAGATGTGGTCAGAATTTATTGAATGAAAAATTGTGCCATCTAAAAATAGGCCTTTTCTCACAAACATTCCTCAAGGTTCTCCAAATATGTCGCTTTTATGTAACTGAAAATTTTCATTGGATAATGGTTTCAATGTGTTTTCAGTAAACAAAACATTTCAATTGGGAAATTCGATAAAAACATACCAGGATAAATTCTGCAGTGAAAATAGGTACATTTTGAACCTTGCAAAGTGAGAACAGTTCTGAAAGTCGAATATTTGTATTGATTCCTCCCCCCACCCCGACCAGCCTTACCTTTTATTCATTTTAAAAAAGTCTTTATTAGTCTCGTCCCAGTAACAGGGCTTAAACCCACCACGTTCAACCCCAGCGTTGTCTTGTGGGCACTGTATCAGTGCGTGGGAAGGGTGTAATATGGGCCTCCACCATTGAAGTGCAATGTGGTGAATCAGTAAGATTCACCCAGTTGCAATGGATTGCCTGTACTCAGGCAGCTGTCTGACTTGAGCGTGTCTATGAGTCGGGGGGCGGGCGGGGGCAGTGCACATATCTCCATTTATTAACGCTGCACAGAGAGAACCGTGGCGTCCACTTGATTTCAGGCATTCAAAAGCAGCCACTTCAACTCCTGGACATACTTAACCCACTCAGAGCCGACTGTCCACTTATCAAGTGTTGCTGCCCAAACTCAGCTGTCTTTGCCACTATAAGATGGGGACCCTACAGTGGCTAAATGCCACGGACCCATATAAGCAAACACCAAACCTCAAGGAGCACCTCACAGGACCCTGCACCTTCCATCCCTGTTCAGTGTTCAAGCCCCTGCACTTCCCTGCCTCCATGTCATCTTCCAGCATCTGCTCCCCGAGATTCAACCATTTGATGGTTTCCTCGGCAGATTTGCCCAGTTTTACAGATTGGGAGTGCAGCTCACCGCGCAGGTTTGTCACTCTTGGGTCTCTGAGGTTCAAGCCTCTCTCTTGACCTTGGACGCATGAATTCACTTGTGTCACGCTGAGGGGGAGAAGAGAAGAGGGCAGGTCACTGGGGAGCCATATACTTTCCTTACAAAACATGGGCCAGATTGTCCAAAATAGCCCCCTACGACTGCATGAAAGAAGCCGTGACCACACCCGTTCAGCAGGGAGCAAACCTGGGAACTCCAAAACTAAAAGCACCGGCTTCATGAGCCAAGCTCCTTTTGCTGTAAATATGAGGCAGGTTGTTATGCTGTTGGGGCCTGTTACTAGCAGGGGACACAACTATATCCATTAAGCCAGAGGAAATCTGCAGGGTTTCAGACACAATCTGCAGAATTTCTTCAGGGGCTCGGGGCCAAGATGAGATGCTGAGAACTCACAACGTAAGAGGGCTTAAACAGGTGCAGCAGGTCATGGTGCTCAGCACCTTTCAGGATCAAGCCCTTTAACATTTTCCATCCTAGCTACTCTCCTGTTTTAACCCTCCAAGTGCTGGCATCTACAGCCCCTCTTGCAATCTGGACTGACACCACTTCTAGATACCCCACTTCACCTGTGCATCAGCTACCCCATCTGGAAAATGGGACCACCACCACTCGCTTTGTAGGGGTGTTCTGAGGCCAGGCGTACCTTCCAGTCTTGGTCCTGCCTTTTCTTTTCAAGAGAGGATTTCTCTCGTTCCTTCGTTTTCTTGTAAGCCTTCTTTTCCTCCGCCATCAACAGGCGAGCTATCTCCTACCAGGAAAAAATACAAGACCCACGCAGAGAGAGCTCTGGCTTTATTTTGATTTCAAGCCAATTGAATTTTCAATGCTTTCCCACTGTGCTTTACAATTACCGCTGTTATCAAAGGAGCTAGGGATGGTGCTTTTTGCCCACTTGCCATCACAGGCACTTTGATCCCCCGTCCGGCTGGCTGCAGAATGAGACAGCAGCAAAGCCCCTGGGTTTGGAATTCACAGCACATCTTATTAGCTGACCTCACCTGGCCACATTCTTCAAATGGCCAGACTGAGCAGGAAGTTGGACGAAACGGCCAAACCTGCCCTTCGATTCCATTGGCTTTATGGGCACACCATGATGCAAAGCGTCAGCAAAGTTAACAACCAATGAAGGGTGAAACCCCGACCCCACTGACGTCCATGGCAAAGGTTCCATTGACTTTGAAGGGGCCAGGACTTGCCCAGAGAAGAGGCCACACTGCAGGGATGGGGCAGATGAGACACTGCGTGTATCGCCCATCACTGTTTGTTTCTGACTTGGTGGCAGGCCAGTCTGGATCGGGACACCCCCTTTCTGCCCTTTGTTTCTTTTTCCCCACATCATGAGGGTGGGGTTTCTCGGACAGTCCCCCTCAGGGCTACTAGAGTCACTCTTACGTGGCCACCATCAGGAGCTGGCAATGGAAGAAAAGGACTGCCCTGAAGTCGCAAGAGAGTGAAAAGAGGTGACAAGCAGGCGGAGCCCTGCAAGGATGGAAGGACGGGGGGAAAGTGCCAGAGGCAGGCCGACATTTCTCATGAACCACGATTCTCAGCAGTTTGGTTCAAATGATTAAACTCTTAGAGGGACAGGGGCTCACCTCATCCTGGGCTACTTGTGCTGCCCGCTTATCAACCTGGTTGGCCTAGAGAACGGAAAGCAGTACATTTGAGACATCTCGAGTCAATCAAACAATAGCAAAACGATGCTGCTCGGGGCCTGCCTAGACGCACACTGCTCTCTGCTCCCCAGGCACATCAACCCTCTCCGCGTTTTTCTCACGAGCCAGGTTAAAGTGACCAGCTTTGTTTTTAAAACCCTCCATACTACCCCACCCTGGCCCTCCCCCAGCCACAACTCATCTTGCTCCCCTCCCCGTCCAATCCAGTCTCCTGCATAGCTTTTCCCAGCATCAGCGAGAAAGACTCCTCCACTGCACCTCCCATCTTCCCATGCTGCCCTTCTTGCATCTGTCTCCTTCCTCGGCCCTGTTGCTGATCACACCTCAGCTCTCCACCCATCTGCGCCGCCTAAGGTGTGTCTGCCTCTGTCCTTACCAGACTCTGCCCAGCGCTCTGGGAAAGACTGAGTGCGCGTGAAAGAGACGATAAAAATCAAGCTGCATTTACTGAAAACTGCGCGAGGTCACCGTTACAATGCATGGAGTAGGACCCAAAGCATTTAGGGACGGGTTTTTAAAGGTATTTGAACACCTAACTCCCATTGCGCCTAAATACCTTTAAAAATCTGGCCCCTTACATGACAGCTGCACATTAGCCCTCAACAGCAGCTGACACTGGCCAAGGGGTTAATTCCCCAGTCACTCGTTAGTTAATAGTTGCCATCTCTGCTCACCAGAAGCTCTTCCTCTTGCAGTTTCCTAGCGATCTCTGCATCATGCAGCTCCAGGTCCCTACGGGCCACTCGGGGTTTGGCATAAACAGCTTCTTTCATCCCCCTCGACTTCAATCCTGCAAAACCAGGAGAGAAATCAAATCCCTCAGCTCCCACGCAGCTTGGAATGGGACCACCCCCACACCCTCATCCACCCAACTGCAATCGGCTACTTTCCCAGAAGCCCAAACGGACTCTGCTCAGAAGGTCCAGAGACCCACTACTGGAGACAGCGATGTAGGAAAAGCCCCTCTGAAATGCTGGGCTCTGCAAAACCAGCCTGGGACAGGCTTGTGTGAGATTTCTGGTCATTACTGCTCCCGACTGGTTCACAAATTCAGCAAGGACAGCCCTTCTTTGGGAGAGAAAATAATTAAACAAATACTTTTCTGAAGCTCATACAAGGTTCAGTTCTTGTTCTGGGCAGAAAGTGGGGTCAAACCACCCCTATTTTAGACAGTTTCCACAAGGATACATTTTTAGAGCCAGTCCAGACTCCCTTTGGACCAGGAGTTGGAGAGAGAGTCGGAGGAAGCTCAGGGGCTCTCCTCATTCCTGTTGGACCAGATACAAGGATGCTGCACTTAATCAATCAATGAGAGCCCTATCTAGCTCGCATCTTCAGATGTTGGGCTACAATACTCTGATCTCAGGATCATCCAGCAAGTGCCTCTCTGAATATCAGATCATCTCTCTCTACCCTCAATTCAGCAATTACGATCTGCTCCAAAATTAATAATCTTTACCTACCGCCGTAGCGCAGACTCTTCCTACAAGAAGGGAAGGGGTTTTTCTTTCCATGTAGGTAAATCCACCTCTCCAAGTGGCAGTACCTAGGTCAATGGGAGGATTCTTCCATTAACCCAGCCACATCTACACCAGGGGTTAGGTTGGCGTAGTTACAGCACTCAAGGGTGTGAATTGTACATACCCCTGAGCAATGTTGCTCAGCCAGTCTAAATTTTAAGGGTAGACCAGGGCTTAGCTAGTCTTTTTTCCTCAGAATACAAAGAGAAATGTTTATTTCATAGCTTCCAAGGCCCAGAAGGGACCACTGTGATCATCTAGTCTGACCTCCTCGATAACACAGGTCAGAGACGACATTCGTAGAGCAGAGCTTTTAGAAAAAACACCCAATCTTGATTTTAAAATGATCAGTGACGGAGAATCCACCACGACCCTTGCTAAGTAGTTCAACTGTTAATTACTCTGACTGTTAAAAATGTACACCTTATTCTCAGTCTGAATTTGTCTAGCTTTAACTTCTAGCCATTGGATGATGTTATCCCTTTCTCTGCTGGACTGAAGAGCCCATTATCAAATATTTGTTCCCCATGTAGGTACTTACAGACTGTTACCAAGTTGCCCCTTAACCTTCTCTTTGTTAAGCTAAATAAATTGTTTGTTAAGCTAAACAGACCGAATATAGAAATACAGTGGTAATTTCCATACCACTCCTGCCCACATGAAGGAGGAACCTCTGGCACAAAGCACCAGCTATAATTAAGACCCACAGGAAGAGGAGATGAGCTGCTACTTGTATATCTTGGCTATTTTCATCATTGTACAGTCGCTATATATCCAGTGGGATGCTATGCCATGGTCTCCCAGAGGAATGACTGTGACCCTTATTGATACACACACCTTATCAATAACTTGCATTTCCAAAAAACAAACTTCTAAAAGCTTTTAAGAGCACAAGACTCAACACCCTGCAAGGTGGATACGTAGGATCATCTCCACCTTACGGAGAGGGAAGCTGCAGTGCAGATCAGTTAGGTGACTAGTGCAAGCTCCTACTAAATCTGGGGCAGAGCTGAAGCTAGACCCCAAGTCTCCAAACTCCTGGCTTTTTTTCTTTAGCAACGAGACCATTGTCGCTTCGCTGATATCAGAGGTGTTAGAGTAGGTGTTTAAATTCTAACGGCATATTTGGATTTTTAAAGTGCACTTAATCCATGTGCTCTAGAAGCATGTACAGCAACACACCACACAATGAACCAGGAAACACTTCTCTATAAAACAAACAAAACAAAACAGAAATTCTCTCTCTCTGGCAAAAAGCTAAGATCTTGTACAGCTGCTCCGAACTCCGTGGCTCCCACTAAGGCACCTAAACACACAGCTGGACTTTCAAAAACAAGAGCTCCTAAGGGAGGTGGCCAGGAGCCACTGACGACAGTGGCAACAGCTAGGTGCTGAGCGCTTTTGAAAAGCTGTCCCCAAAGAGAGCATACCCCTCACTTGGGGGGCCAGATTCTGCCCTCGTTTACAATCCCAGTAAACAGAATAGGGTGGCAAGAGCGTGGCTGAGAGCAGAATCTGGCTCATTCAGGCCCTGGCCTTCACTGTTTTTGTTTTGATGCCAGGAGACAGCAGAGACGGTAATTATCATTATTAGTAAAAGGCTGTTTCCATCACACAGCGGGAGTAGAGTTCATAGCAATTCCTTTTCACCCGCCCACTAGCATATACCAGAAAGAGTCTGAATACGAATAATTAGGGTCTTATTAAGGAAGGGGGCCGTCCTGGTACAGAGAACAAGAGCCAAGACCATTTTCTGTCTCTCTAGGTACTTGGGCAGCTCCGATCACCGTCGTGTCCAAAGAGTCGACACAGAACTATCTTTATCACACTGGAGCAGGGGAGACCCGGGAACTTTCCAATGGCACTTCTAACGCAAGCCTAGGAAACAAACTGGCGGTCTAGACAGATGGGGCCCAGACAGATATTCTAGACGGGGACCTTGAGAAGAACCAGGACAACCTGACAAATCAGCCTCATACCCTGCATCCTTCCCCCACCCACCTTTCTGTGTTACCTGGGTCTCGATGGCGGTCTCTCTCCCTTTCCCAGTTCTCAGTGTGGGGGGAGGGAGACGTTCTTGGCCCGTGTCCTGCTCTTTTATAATCGCTCTCCTGACCCCTCCTATGATCTTGCCTGTGAAATTCCTCTGCGTCATGGAGCCTCACTTCACAAGACCCCCTAGGGGACAGGCGGTCTTGGCGGTGGGACCTGTGGTTTTCCGGGTATGATAAACAGCTGCTGCTGTGGTCCTGAGCTGCTTCCAGATCAAGACTGGGAGGTCGTCTCGTTCTCTCCTTGCTCTGCGGCTTTCTGTCTCTCTGCTGCTGGCTTTTGCTGTGGCCCCAGGCTGCCCGGTCAGTCTCCAGGTCCAGTTTAAGAGCAGGTGGCCTCCGAGGCCTTTCCTGGCTCAATGGCCTTCTTTCTTTTTGCTCCCAGCTGGCACGTCCCACCTCTGTGCCCAGATCAAGGCTGGGAGGTCTCAGAGGCCTTTCCTGGCTAGTTGGTTTCCTTTCCCGCCGCTCCCAGCTGCTGCTGTGGTCCCAGGCATTGTATTCAACTGGTCTGTCCAGGTCAAGGCTGGGAGGTCTCCTGGATTTCTCACGGCTCAGTGGCTTCCTTTCCAAGCTGCTGCTGCAGTCCCAGGGCTCATAGTCAGCTGTCCTGTCCAGGTCAAGGCTGGGAGGTCTCCGAGGCCTCTCCCGGCTGGCTGGTTTCCGCCGCTCCCTGCTACGTTGCTGGCTGTCCCTGGTCTTGCTCAGCGGAGGAGAGCTCTGAGACGCCTCGGCGGCAGGGTGCTCGCATTCAGTGGCGTTATTAGAAAGAGCCAGGGAGGCTCTTTGGGATTCTCTCCGCTGACGCACATGTCTGTCACCACTCCGGGCTCGGCGGGGCCGCGAGTACTCAGAAACCTGCTCCCTGGAGCTACCCTTCAGGTGGTCTGAGCAACGAGGGATGGGACAAACAACGAAGCAGGTTAGTGACACACAAGTTAATGCCAACGAATGGGGCGAGCTCACGCAGCATGCGATGGCACAAGCGTGACACAGGACTAGCGGAAAAGGCAGCTCCACATGGAAACAGGTAAGATGGGCAGCACGAACATGCAGGGTCAGAACGGGAGGCTGAGGTACAGGGGGGCAGCTGAGAGTTACACAACACAATGGGGACCTAATTAAGCAGCTGAACTAGGAGGAGCAAGTGGTGGACAAGGGACTGACGTGTGGCAGGTTTGGTTTGCTAAGCACCCAGCCATCTGGATCCTCGTCTAAAGCCTGAGCGCCTGAAAAAACAAGGCTGGATAACTCGAGAGATGGGGGGACCTCTCGCTGCCGGCTGGGCTGACAAAGAGCACGGGACCAGCCCATTGCACAGGGTTGCCTTACTTCCGATTGCTCCTGGACCCAACCAGAACCAGGTTCGCAAAGGGCAGCTCAGTGGAGAGGGGTGGAAGGGTGGGGGAGAGGAGAGATGTACTCAGGCCTCCAGAAATGTTTCGGTCTCCGTTCTGAAGAGAAAAGGAGTACTTGTGGCACCTTAGAGACTAACCAATTTACAGTCTCTAAGGTGCCACAAGTACTCCTTTTCTTTTTGCAAATACAGACTAACACGGCTGTTACTCTGAAACCTGTTCTGGGGGGGGGAGGGAGAAGACCATCGCCATGTGTTTCCATGGGGGGAGGAATAAAGCTCCATGCTGTGAAATTAAGGCAGCTTGGAGACAGGCCAATTCTACCTTTTTATAAGCTCACCCATTACCATGGTATCTGAGCACCTTGCTCGAAAAGTAACCCGAGACTAACAACCTTCCCTTCTGTGAATCAGAAAGCAGGAGGGCTGAGGGCCCTAGTTCCCACATTAGAGAACTCAAGTCTAGACTCTAAGTATCACTGTGGAAATTTAAGGGCCGGATAGTACTTGACAAAACTTACACACTAAGTTCAGAAAATGGTTCCTGACCTAAGCAATGTAGTTTAAAAAAAAAAAAAAAAATTTCCCTTGGCTGTTTCGCAGATTTGCTTCATCTGAGCTTTCCACGAAGTGGGTGGAAATCCTCTTTGGTTTTGCTTTCACAGTGACAACTAGATACAAATGTTTAACTGTGGGGGAGTTGGAAATGTGCCACCCCCAATCTTCTGTTCGACTTAATTTCTAAGAAAAGTCACGGGGCAGAGTGAAGTGCTACATACAGCAGTACAGTGAAGAACTCAGAGTACAGCCAGGAGAAAGAATTCACACTAAGCAGAGATAACTGTAAGCAGGATTGCAGCACAATGAAACAGCGAGGGACTTTCCTTCTCCATTGTGGACACAGTTTCATAATAGCTAAGAGAGACAAGGTGGGTGAGGGAATCTCTTTTGTTGGGCCAACTTCTGTTGGTGAGAGACACAAGCTTTCAAGCTACGCAGAGCTCTTCTTCAGGTATGGGAAGTGTACTCAGAGGGTATGTCTACACTGCAATCAAACACCTGTGGCTGACCCGGGTCAGCTGACTTGAGCTTCCAGGGCTTGGGCCAGGGGGCTGTAAAATGGCTGTGTGGATGTTCGGGCTTGGCTCTGGGACCCCAAGCCTGGGCTCCGGCCACCTGCGCTGAATATCTACAAAGCAATTTTTAGCCCCACAGCCCAAACCATACCTGGGCCAGCCACAGCCATGCCCTGGGTCTTTTATTCCAGGGTAGACGTAACCAGTGTCTCACAGGTAAATAGAAAGCCCAGGCTTGCCAGGGCTGATTAAGCCTGCTGTGAAAAGTGACAGCTGCATGTTTGTTAACATCACTTTTCACAACAGACTTACTAACGAGCAATAAACAAACTACAATGATTTGGACGTGTCTATGTGCATATTTATTTGGTTTTCCTAAAGCTAATTAAGTATTTCAGGAAAAAGTGAGAGAGCGGACACCAGCAACACCAAAGTTTTTTTCCTGAGAACCCCTGCTCTAAGCTGACGGTAGAGAGCTCTGCTGGGTTAATAACGCCACCTCCACGACAGGTAGTACCTATGTCGGCAGGAGAAGCTCTGCGATTGACACAGCGCTGTCCACTCCGGTGCTTAGGTCGGTATAACAGAGGTCGCTCAGGGGTGTGGATTATTCACACCTCTGAGTGTCGTAAATTGTACCAAA
The DNA here is from genome assembly GCF_965152275.1 of Natator depressus. Classification (NCBI taxonomy): domain Eukaryota; kingdom Metazoa; phylum Chordata; order Testudines; family Cheloniidae; genus Natator; species Natator depressus. Next base: position 3,139,588 of record NC_134242.1, read on the forward strand.
GTAATTTGTAGTGTAGACATAGCCCGAGTACCTTTCCCAGACCGAAGCAGAGCTCTGTGTAAGGTCAAAAGCTTGTCTCTCTCATTGACAGCACTTGGTCCAATAAAAAAAAAAAAAAATAATTAAAAAAAAAACCACTTCATCCACCTTCTCTCTCTAATATCCTGCAGCCAACATGGCTACAACAGTGCATATAATAGCAATGCTCATTTTAAGGATGTTCTTTTGCACATTGTTTGTGTTCTGTTTTAAGGAAAGCACAGTTAAACTGTTACTATCCTTTGAAACAAGGAGCCAGACTTGGGGATCAAAACAACCGGGTCCCTTTAAATCACACTGTTTAGAAAAATCTCTTCAAAGCTATAAGAAATGCAGCCTACTGCAAACCAATCTTGAAAGCAAATCTGCATGACTTTTATGCAAGATAGATATCTATTTTAAAAACAGCAAACAAAAAACCAAGAGCTGAAAGGATAAGTATGGCAGTGTCTGTTAAATGGTGGGTTTTCCTGGACAATTTCAAATGGCAACGGTTATCTGCAGATGATGAATAGCGCTTTAAAAAAAAAACAAAAAAACAAAACACAAACAACTATCTGGATGATTTACTGAACAGTGATTAGAAATGAAAGGAAAGTCGGAAAGCAAGGAGTCAGTTTCTGCACAACACAAACAAGTGCCTACAACCCAGCATCACCTGTGATTCGTTTAATCTTGTCTGCACAGCTCAAGAAAAAAGCAAAAACAAGCCAAGCAACCACCTCTGACAGGGAAAAGAAAGGGAAGGACGGCATGAAATGCTGAAGCTCGGTTGTGAAAGGACTGTTTCTGTGTGGGTAACTCTACCATGCCAGACAACCTGAGCAGGAGATTTGGTGTCAGTGAATCTCAGGACAGTTAGCTTCCACCCAACCTGCAGTAACCGTGGTGCCCCGCAGCAGTTGCAACATAAGCACTCTTAGGGGTTGGTGCCACTTTATCAAACAATAAGAGACAGGGTGAATAGGACAATATTTTCCAAGGGACAGATTCTTTCAGGACAGAATCTTTCTTCTTTTGTATTTATTTTTCCTTTTAAAAATAGGGATGGTTCTGAACTAGAATCTCAGATCCACACCCACTCTGAATATGGGGGAAGCTTGGATGCAGATCACAACACTTTCCAGCTAGGACCCACATCAAGTGAGGATAATGCAAACCAATAACGCTGGGTCCTTATCACCTTGCACTCAGGTACTTCACAGGTGCCAGAGCAACATGCTAGATGCTCTCGGTGCTTCTAGAGAACCCACTACGGTTAGCTATCTAGTTGCTAAATGCAAGGAGAAAAAAAGGCCACTATTACTGGCTGATTAAGGACCTTCTACTCTGCCCCTCCTATGGTTGGATCATGTTTCCAGACTAGATCATGTCAGGTGGAAGAAGTCTGGTGGGAGGAAATGCCATGCCAGTTTGCAGCCTCTCTTAGGATATCCTGCTCTCCAGGTGCATCACGCATGGTGCTGCATATCTTCTTAGCATACAGGTTCAGAGGATCATAGATCTTTTCCATCTCTAACTTCTGCTGCAAAATCTAGCCAATCCTCCCACCCCAGCAAGAGCAAGATTATTCCCCTACAGCATGTCCCCCACTGACTTCCCAAGTCGCATTCTAAAAGATTCCAGCAGGGAGTCCGTCACCACTTTCACTGGGAGAACATTCTGTGTATGGTAGATCTCATCATTCTGATGTTTCCATCTAGTTGCTGCTCCACACTTTGTGGTATGAACTTTCTGGCCATCCTAAAGCTTATTTCTGACTGAACTTTAGTTAAACATTTTACTTGGGAGGGCAGATGAAATATGTAATAATCAGACACAGATCTTAAGGTCAGAAATCAGAGGTCTGCTCTTCAACTGTGCAATTCCTGAATCAAAAAATGGCAAATCCTTTCCCAACACACATTTTTCAGGAGGAAGAACGTCAGAAAGAACCGCCACCAGCAAATAGAGCAATTTTCAGGCTGTTCAATAATTAAACACCCAGATTCTCTCCTAACCTGGAGAGAGGTTGTGTTTGATCATAAAAGCAGGTCCCCAAGGAAAAACAGCCCTGCAGATTATATTCTTTCCATGATTAACAGACCAGAGTGATAATCTTGGTGAAGCTGTTCTTTGGAAACCCTCCTGTTTTCCAGTAAGTCATACCAGTTGAATATACTGGTTCTAATGCTGGATACATACCTGATAGGAATTTTGTTTGAAAGGCCACTCCATAGACCAGTTATTCATTACACACTTAGACCACTGTGGGTATTTCAGATGACCACACAAATCAAAAATGGAAACACTGTCCTTAAAATTATAGTGCCTCAATTACCTTAAGCTTTCTTGTTAGTACACTCCATGTTAATAAATTAGACACATATACTGTCTGCCACATATCATCTTTAACCACAAGCAGGTTTTACACACATACCATCCCCACCCTATAACCCATTTTAACGACACATTAAAATAAAAATGGGGACAAGAGTTTTATCTAATCTCCTGATTCTAGCCTAGGGCCCAATAAGTCAATGACAAAACCCCAATAGATGTCACTGGGTCCTTAAGCAGAGCAGAAGAAATGAACTTAAACCAAAATCCCAGCTCTCCAGCAGAAGGTCAAACTGTATAGCTCAGGATCACCAGTACTACAGAGCGTGTGATCCTTGCGCTAGAGAGGAAAGGTTACCTCCGTTCTCTGGGTAGTAACTGTCCTCGTGAGCGGTGTGTCCCTGGGATTCTGGGTAGTGCTTTTTACTCTTCTTTTCTTCCTGCAGTTCCTTCTGCTGTAGGATGCGGGCAATGTCCTAGAGGTGGAGGAGAGACAGTCAGGACATTTCCAGAGAGCACTGGGAATTCTCTCTCTCCTTCACTTATTATCGCCAAGGAGACGCTAAGTTGTACCTGTAACAACTGTGGATGCCTCTCCTGCGATATGCTGTAAGTAACAATCCTTCGCATTTCTGAAGGCCCCCTATCTAAAGATCCCAATGAGCATCACAGACCGTGAATTCACCCTCGCAACATCCCAGGGATTTAGTTCATTACCCTCATTTTACACAAGGGAAGACAAAGGCACAAGGAGACCAAGCGACAACCTGACCCACATGCTGGCTAGTACACCCCCCAGTTCTCTCTTTACCAAAGGGAATGAATTAGGGGACTACATGGCTCTGACCTCCTGTCCTTTGGGGACAAGGGATCCTGCAGGACAGCCTCCTCCCCACCAACCCCCCAGTGCACAAATCAGCATGCAAGGGGCACCAGGGAGTGAATCGGCACTGACTGTGCTATGGTGTTCTACTCTCCTCTGAAGTTGTGAATATCTGAATGGGCTAATTTTAGCTACTGCAGGCAGTAAGTATTGATTTTATTTTAAGCGAGGACAATTGTAGGTGCGCTGGCAGAGTGGTTAAGAAGTTCAGCTGCAATCCTGGAGGCCGTGGGCTCAAGTCTCGCTCATTCTGACATGGAACGGCTACCTCCAATTACAAAATGGGCACCAGGTGCTCCATGGGGTTAGGGCAATCAAAGGCAGCCGGACGTGACACTGGCCATATCGCTCCCTTGTGGACAGTCAGCTCTGAAACTGATGTGCCTTAACCAATCAGTCTGATGAGCCATTGGCTCAGGGGGTTTGACTGTCGTAGGTCTGAGCACTGGGCTGGGAGCCAGGAGTTCTTGAGTCCTATTCCCAGCCCTGATGCAAACTCCCTCGATAGGGTCAGACAAGTCACCCGGGTCTCACTTTTCCCATCTGTAAAAGGTAGGCCCACCTCCCTCACATTCAAATCAGCAGGTCTCCAGCCTTAGCTACATACAGATCTTGCAGCTGCTCCTCAAATACCCAACACAAGCAGAGCTTGAAATGGCTATCAGAGGATTAGAATTGCCATACTGGACCACATACTGCCATACTGTGGTCCATCAATTCCACTATGCTGCTTGAACAGTGGCCACTGCCTGATGCTTCAGGGTTGGCGCAAGAAACTCTGAAATAGTCACTCATGGAGTAACCAGCCCAGAGGGGAAGTTTCTCCCTAACCTGTTAGTTACTGGTTGCCTTATACCTTGAAGCAAGAGGGTTTCCACATCCAATCAAAACACATTTTCTTTTAAATCCTCATATCAAATATGTCTGGAGATCTTCTCAATAACTATCTGAATGAATGATCCTTTTTTGAATCCTACACTAAGCTCTTAGTTCAGTATCTTCTTGTGGAAGTGAGTTCCACAGGTAAATTATGAGTCGTGTAAACAACTATTTCTTTTATTGGGTTTAAATTTGGTGAATTTCCATTTCACTGAACCCCCCTTATTTTGTGTTATAAGAATGGCACATTAGGAGCACCCAATTCACTTTCTCTATCTACTTTGTGTTGTATATACTTCCACCCAACGATATAGTATCTGAGCGCCTTCCACCAAACAAAAAATATCAAGAAAGCAATACCAAAATCCCTGTCTGACCCTTCTCCCTTTTCAGGGTCAAAGCTCTGCTTTTGTAGCTAGTTGGATTTTTTCTTTCTTTTCTTTCTTGGGGCGGGGGAGGGGGGGGGAAGGAGGGAAGGGAAGGGGTTGGGAATAATAGGATGAGAATTCCCATCCCTATAGCCTTCATCATTTTATAGCCATTTGTCATGCCCCCATCACTTTGGTTATGACCATGGCACCTCCCCCACTGGAGGTTTTTAAGAGCAGGTTAAACAAACTCCTGTCAGGGATGGTCTAGATAAAATTTAGTTCTGCCTCAGTGCAGGGGACTGGATTAGATAAGCTACTGAGGTCCCTTCCAGTCCTACGTTTCTACAATTGTATGCGGAAGGTGTGAGGTGTCCGTTCTGATGTTTGAAGGCGATCACATGCATAGTCCAGCCCTGAAAGCCAGAATATCCAAAGCAAGGAAGGTGAGACTGAATTTTAAAGCTCCAGGCTTTCAGGATCCATAGCTCGGCTATTAAAAATAAAACCCTTTTTGCATGCCCACCCACGCGGCACTGCAAAGCACCTTCCTCTTTACCTCACTGTTTTTCCTCCCACTAGCATAGTTCTGGGTTGCGTCACTGCCAGATGCGAGTTGTTTATTAGCGCCAGGGTTTCCAAAGTCAGGTATGAACTTGCTTCAAACTGGGTGCTAATTACAGGGACTGTGGTACATCAAGCACAGAAATGCATCAATGTAACGGCCAAGGGCTGGAGGGAAAGAAACTCGAGAGGGATCTTTCTAAGAAAGGAACAGTGCCTGGTGGAGAGGTGTTGCAGCCAGCGCGGTCACTGCTTGTCCACTGAGGTGCATTAAGACCACAGAGTGTGCCACTTTCCCAATTGGTTTTCCTTCGTGATTATTGGGAGGGCGAGACTGTAGTGCCTGCAAAGCAGCCGGCTGCTTGGGGGCCTCTTCTTTGGGGGACCCCATGTTCTGCAACTCCCAGGGCAGCCTGATTTGCAGCAGAGGGATCAGGGCTGGAAGAAGAGGTGGAGGAGTAGAAACTCAACACTAGATTCTGGCAGCAGAACTGGTGGGAGAAGATGCTGTCTTGGGGCACTGTAAAGTGAAGGCCAGAACATGGTGCACCAAGGCTGATAGAAAAGCAGAGGGAATGAACTCAGCTGTCGCCAGCTAAACCATGCCTAGAGAGAGAGAAAGCTAAAGAAAAAGAACATGAGGAATATGTCATGAGGTCCCCCTGGAATCCAGAAGGGCTGAGAGTGAACGTGGCCAGGCAGGCAGGCCTTATGGTGGGATCCAACACCCCTCATTTTGGAACCGCAGAGAGAAGTCCCAACATCCCTGGGACGTGGGCCAAGTCTGCAGACAGCGAGCGGCCATTTTGGCCCTCTATCCCCAGGGTCTGAGGCCATGTTTCATGTGATTTGAAGACAGCTTCAGGTGAGTCTGCCTTGAATGCAGGCACCCGGGACACACAATGGTTCAGAGCCAGCACAGATAAGGAAGGATTCCTCAGGAGCGAAGCACCAAAGTCCTACTCTCTCTCCATTCCACGTCAGTGGGCAAAGACGCTGATACAGCACTGTAGACCACAGTCTTCCTGGCCTCTTCTCTAAATACCCCGTCCTCGTTAGGAGACACCCCCCGCACCTGGAGTGAACCCAATGGGAGAGCTGAGGAGAGAATGCCAGCTGTTTGCACAATGCGTTAGTCTACACCAGAGGGATGGAAATTTCAGTCCACACCAGCTTGTCATGCACCAACTGGCCTGTGGACCCTGCCGGTGTGCAATAAAAGTTCCCTCGTGCAAGTGAGCATAGGCACTACATTAGCACTATGCTAGTCTAAACTCCCTAGGTTTTCTCCATGCCCTAGACTGGAACTATGAAGCAGCTGGAGGATTTTAGAAATGCCAGTCAGGGAGAGGACACAGCAAGTCAAAGGACCTGGCTGCTACTGACTCACTGAGATACCAGGGAAAATCCCTTCTCCTCTCGTCCCCATTTTGCAGATGAAGAAACTGAGGACAACACCTTCTTCCCAAAGGTGCTGTGAGGATTTTGAAGTGCTAGCAGGAAAGGCGCTACAAAAATGCAAAGTATTGTGGTGATAAATACTGTTACTGAAAACACGCCAGATACACTTCTATTTCTGCTGTGGCATTGAAGGACTTACTGCTGGGATTTAAATTCAGATATGGGATTTCCATTATTTCAGGGTTTAAATCAGCCGTTTATGGTAATCTGCATTGTAGGGCAGGTGGGGGCACCAAGTGGCATTTACAAAAACATCCTTTTGCCTGACTGAGTTAATGACAACCCCATCTCTGTTGAGTACAGCAAGTCTATAAATAGATCAACTTAAGCATATTACCTATCGGACTGGAACAGTTCTGGACTTGTAAATCCATATCAGCTGGTTCTTAGAAAGTGGATCGTTGACCAGGTAGGCCAAGCGCTTCATTGCAAAACCCTGTGCGACAGACAGGACAATGTCCTTAGCACAGAGCCACTGCAATCGGCAGTCATAGGATGCCATCAGCGTGACAGGAGTTACCAGATATACTCAGTAAACAATACACCCTCGTGTACAGTACGAGCATAAATAGTCTGGCACGGCTCCAGGGACTTTATTCACAAAGTCATAGTACAGGCTACAACAGAACTACTAACGAAGGCCCCATCCTGCAAGCTGATCTCCAGGAATAGACCCCTTTTACTTAGGGACACAGGACACAGGATTTTAAGGGATCTCCTGGGCCACGGAGTCCAGTCCCCTGCTAACACGGGCAGTGCCACCATATAATCCTGATCCAAAATGTCACTGGGGCTCTACCTACGTAGGCCAGCTTTCAGGATCGGGGCCCAAATCTGCACAGGCGAAAGAATTCCACTACGTGGTCCGTGTCTGTTCTTCCTTTGCACAAGCGGTTATGCAGTCCAATCACAGAGGGCCCAGCTCTGACTCCTGCCGAGAAGCACCTTTCTCCATAAGTGACCCCGAAGGGATTCCGGTGGAGCCAGAATCCAGAGTGTGGCATTCTGAACTCCGCCCAATCCATACTACGGGGCTGAGTACCAAAAATACACCAACATAAATACATGCAAGCACACTGCGTATCCAGATCATCTAAATAGGGCTCGGGTCTCTCTCCGTCCCTTCACCCGGAAAAAAGGCAAGAAACCCAGGCTCAAGGATAGGAGTGATCTACAGCCATACGTACAGGCTAATCCAGTGTTCAGTTAATTTCACCTACATTCAGATACCTCCCATGTGCCAGGGAGAGGGGTGGAGGGAAAACGACTGACTACAATAATACCACTACCACGTAGCTCTTATCGAGCTCTTTTCATCCATAAGACTTCTATTTGCTGTACCAAGGAGGCCAGTGCTATTATTCCACTTATGATCATTTCATCAGATTGTTAATTGCTGCCCTGACTATGGCCCAGGATGCACCTGCTGCGTTTACCTCAGTTCTATTTGTGCAGCAGCTAGGAAGGATGTGGTCTCAGAGAGAGCAGAATACACTGCTCTGGGAAAGCCAAGGGAAGGCTCTGCAATGCCCCACCCGTTGTCCAGCTAGGCAAGTTTACTGCACACACCCTTTGGTTTGTTAATATCACTTGCTTATTTCCTGAGGGCACGTTCACACCCTCTTAGCTTTTAAGTGCTTGTCTGGTCAACTGTCGATCACCTGTTTAGTGTCATGAGCGGGGATGACGCTTTGGAGTCCAAGAAAGCTACAGAATCATATTCCCAGCAAGCTGACCATCTCATGAAAGGGAGAAATTCTGATCTTTGAAGTTCTCCTAGAAACCGTACAGTGGTCAATGCCCTCTGCTGCGTAACAACTCCCCAAAGAGCAAGCGCCACTTGCTATCATGGCCTCTCTTTAGAGTCTTAATTCCTATTTCTATTTCCCCGAGTTAGGAGAGAGATAGCACATCTGTTACTCTGCAGAGGAGAAGTTGGGCCTCAGAGAATCCTTTTCCTAAATAAGGGTGCTGCTCCCTGGTTGGTGATGCAGCTTTTCCCTCGCTCTGTGGCTTCCCCGGATATATAGCCTGGAAGTTGGGCTCAGCAAAACGATTTCAGTCCAAACCCTTCGGAGAACATGGACACTTATGGCCAGACTGTGTTTTCTCATCCATTGGCTGCACTGGAAGCAGTGCGTTGTCACACCACCCCAGGAGGCTCTCCTTACGGCATTGTGTGTCAGGCAGGCACAGCACTGCCTAGAGCGCAAGGGGATTGACACAGCTCTTGCACACCTTCAGCACAAGGACTGATTATGCCCCATTCTTGCAAAGGGGCATAAGGGGCTGCATGAATTCCCCTTGCATGGCATCTCCCATCTTGCACATCCACACTAAGCTGGGCATAATCCAACCCCCACCGGGCAAACACAATCTTCAGGGTTGGTTTGGCCAATGGCTGGAATATGCCTGCACCGCTTTAATAAAAATAGCCCTGCTTTCCCTGCATCTTGAAGGGTTACCTCGTCTTTCTCCTCTTGTCTGCGCCGTTGCTCTGCTTCAATCACCAATTTCACCTGAATTTCCTGAGCTATCTCGCAGTCCTGCCGTTCTCTGGAAGACAGAAGGAGGAAGAGGTTACACGCGCCGAACAACATGGACATCAGCCAGACTGCAGAGACAGAGCACAACGGACTCCAGGACCAGCATTATTTATTCTTTGTATTTCTGTAGCGACTGGGGCTCCTATCGTGCAAGGTGCTGTACAAACACAGAACAAAGATACAGGAAGTCGGCTCTTTGCGGCAGGGACTAAGTGGACGACAAAAGACAAGAGATGGAGACAGACAGACAGACGGGGGAGTACCAGGAAACAAGGGACAGTATTGGTCAGCATGAGAGGCAGTGGTCCCAGCACACCAATGGTCCAACCTCTCAAGTTTTTTTGCAGGCATCATGGTGAAGGAGAGTTTTGAGGGAGGAGGAGGAGGTGGTTGCTTTGTGGATGTTTTGGGGGGGCTCCTCCCAAGCAGGAGGGGCAGCACAGAAGAAAGCATGAAGGCGTTTGAAAGTTTAACAGCTGGGCAGCAGAGTTGGGCAGCACAGGGCGATCAGAGGAGAGCATCGACAGCTTGACAGAGAAAGAGAGAGGATAGGCAGGGCAGGGATAGGCTGTGGAGGGGTGACAGGGTGAAAGTTGCAGGGTAGGAAGCATTCTGAATGGATGCGAGCAGGACTAGACTCCATTTGTCCAGGCCAGAGAGAAGGACGTTGCAGTAGCAGAAGTGCGAGATGACGAGAGCCTGGACAAGAGTTTTAGCTGAACGGATGGCTAGAAAAGGTCACATCTTAGAGACGTTTTTGCCGATTCTTTCTCTGTGATTTGAATAGAGCGTGGACGCGAGGACATTGTGGTTCTGGGCTTAGTGACAAGTGGGGTGGTGGTGCTGGCCACAGTGACTGAGAAAGGAGGCAGCAGAAAGGGTTTGGCAGAGGGGCACTGAGATTGGGGCTGTGTTTTAGCCATGTTCAACTTGAGCTGGCAGCTAGACATCCCCCAAAAGAAGTCAGAGAGACAGGCTGAGATTTCAGTTTGGACTGAAGGAGACAAGTCTGCAGTAGACAGGTAGATCTGCAAGTTATCAGCCCAGAGATGGTAGTTGAATTTGTGTTTACAGATGAGGTTGTCCAGAGATATGGTGTAGAGGGAGAAGAGGAGACGAAGGACAGAACCTACATCACTCAGAAAGAATTTTAAACCTCCCATCCATTTTCCATTGTTACTGTGGTTTGCATCTCTTTGCATTTCACTCAGCTCAGGCAGTGAGACTAGCCTGATACGATGCACTTGTGTGTCTGGTCACCTTCATTTTCCAGTTCTCCTGCACTAGCAACATTTGAATTCACAACTGGGTGGGTGTGAAACTTTCCTTCTGGAGCCCTCAAATGCAGGTGAACTCACCCGGCTCCAAGCATGGACCATAGTTTGGTCTTGGGCAAACCTGATCTAAGCAGGGATTTACAGTCTCAAGTGAATCCCATGCAAACCTGCTGCCCAACAGGCTACAGCAGGGGAGGGGGGAGTGTCTGTCTGTCTCTCTCTCTCTAACATTCTGGGTCCTTTAGGACCAGAAACTCAGCGAAACCTCAGAGGACATGGCACGTATCCAGGAAGAGTAAACCTAAAGAGTCAGATCCTGAGAGGTACCGAGTGCCTGCAATCCCCCTGGACGTCTGCAAGCAGAGCTGAGGGGCTCCATTCACCAATGCCAGACAGTCTGCTCAATGTGAAAAACACCACTTCCAGCAGATGGCTAAGAGATACAGCTAATCATTTCCCCGAGCATGGGAGACAAAGTCACTTCCTCTCTACTCACAGCACTTTCTAGTGTGCTTGGCTGTGTGGGAATGGAAAAAAAAAAATTACACAAAAGCAAAAGCGTTTTCTTGCTCCTGATGAGTCTCTTGGAATGCAATATACTAAGCTGTTTTTTAACCACTGAATTGCACCGATGGGTTATACTTTCTCTTTCATTGTGTGGCCGGTAATAACTGGGAACTTGGTTTAAATCACTTGACAGAGTGTAGTGAAGAACTTTCCATTTTTATTTAAGTGAACTTCAGCCCCTACAAGTCAAATGGAAGCAGCAGGTGCCAGCACCTCCGGACTTCAACTGTCCTTCATCCCCGGATAGCCAGAACCCACTGGGCTTTGTTCTGAAAAATGCTTCATAGGTTTATGCTCCATTTTCACTGCATTACTTTTAGAAATCTGTTTCATGAAAATACTTCTGTTCATATGAGCTTTGGCAAATAATTGGAGTGGGGTAGAGTGGCACAAAGAGAAAGGGTAGGGGAAGAGATAAATTAAATTTAAAATGGTCCCTTTAATAGATGCTTTGTGGAATTTGGAGCAGTGCCGTGAAAAGCAAAATTACATACCAGCTCAGGTTGTGCGTGTGTGCATGTATATATACACACAATAACCTATGAGCTTTGGTGCGATTAGGACAGGCAGGATGAGCAGGTTATTCAACCACATTTAGGAAGAGCTCTTAGATCTAATGTAAAAGATGACCTGATACCTCATTAAAAACTTGAAACAAACAAAAAAAAAAATCCGTTTCCAAGTGTTTCTGTCCTTGCATTTATCTTCCCCAGTGCTTCCTAACTTTGGAAATCTAGGATTTAGAAAAGCCTCAGAAAGCTAGGATATTAAGATATTGATTTCTTAAAAGATTGTCTGTTCCTGCTTCCTTACTCCCCAATCCCCTTCCAATGGGAAATCCTCCTGTTTAGCTGTGGCGGTGAAGTCATTCTCTAATGGGGTTTAATGCTCACAGGCAGGATTGGTCCTGCTTGGGGATTGGTCCTGCTTTGAGCAGGGGGTTGGACTAGATGACCTCTTGAGGTCCCTTCCAACCCTGATATTCTATGATTCAGGAAAGAGGCAGCAGGAGCCAACAGAGGATTAAGAAACAGAGATCCAGTTGCACACTCCGTAACATCCCCAGCCTTGCACATCGCTTCTTGCTGAGAGGCTAGAGGACACAGGAGTGCTGCTGACACGATGCTTTTCCAACCTTTAGCAGGAAGCTTCAGCCGTTCTGCCAGCCCAGCAGCTTGCTGGGTTGGAAATTCCCATTTGCCGGGCCCCAGCAGCATCAAAACCTGCTGAGAAATCATAGAATCATAGAATATCAGGGTTGGAAGGGACCTCAGGAGGTCATCTAGTCCAACCCCCTGCTCAAAGCAGGACCAATCCCCAATTAAATCATCCCAGCCAGGGCTTTGTCAAGCCTGACCTTAAAAACTTCTAAGGAAGGAGATTCCACCACCTCCCTAGGTAACGCATTCCAGTGTTTCACCACCCTCCTAGTGAAAAAGTTTTTCCTAATATCCAACCTAAACCTCCCCCACTGCAACTTGAGACCATTACTCCTTGTCCTGTCCTCTTCTACCACTGAGAATAGTCTAGAACCATCCTCTTTGGAACCACCTCTCAGGTAGTTGAAAGGAGCTATCAAATCCCCCCTCATTCTTCTCTTCTGCAGACTAAACAATCCCAGTTCCCTCAGCCTCTCCTCATAAGTCATGTGTTCCAGACCCCTAATCATTTTTGTTGCCCTTCGCTGGACTCTCTCCAATTTATCCACATCTTTCTTGTAGTGTGGGGCCCAAAACTGGACACAGTACTCCAGATGAGGCCTCACCAGTGTCGAATAGAGGGGAACGATCACGTCCCTCGATCTGCTCGCTATGCCCCTACTTATACATCCCAAAATGCCATTGGCCTTCTTGGCAACAAGGGCACACTGCTGACTCATATCCAGCTTCTCGTCCACTGTAACCCCTAGGTCCTTTTCCGCAGAACTGCTGCCTAGCCATTCGGTCCCTAGTCTGTAGCTGTGCATTGGGTTCTTCCGTCCTAAGTGCAGGACCCTGCACTTATCCTTATTGAACCTCATCAGGTTTCTTTTGGCCCAATCCTCCAATTTGTCTAGGTCCCTCTGTATCCTATCTCTGCCCTCCAACGTATCTACCACTCCTCCCAGTTTAGTATCATCCGCAAATTTGCTGAGAGTGCAATCCACACCATCCTCCAGATCATTTATGAAGATATTGAACAAAACCGGCCCCAGGACCGACCCCTGGGGCACTCCACTTGACACCGGCTGCCAACTAGACATGGAGCCATTGATCACTACCCGTTGAGCCTGACAATCTAGCCAACTTTCTACCCACCTTATAGTACATTCATCCAGCCCATACTTCTTTAACTTGCTGACAAGAATACTGTGGGATTCTTGTCAGCAAGAATCACAGCATCACTGTTTGCCGACTAGCCCCAAGCAAATGGGGCTAGTCGGCAAACAGTGATGTTCACTGTAGACTGGAATGTGAACCTTGTGTGCACACACGCTCGTGCAGTTCACACGTTCAGAGCAGACAGCGGCTAGAAAAGTAAGTATGTATTTTATACACACATACATTCACTCTTCCTTCACCTCTATTCAGCCAAAGTGTTTTAGGGACATCAAAACCGATAGGGTGAACAGGGAGTTAAACGATTAGGTCAGAGAGTGATTTATGTTTGTCTAAGCACAAAGTGAAACCCTTCTTTTGTCTGAGAGATTTTGATCTAAGATTAAGGAAAACAACAAGACAAAAAAAAAATCAAGTCTCCATGGGAGAGCGCAAGTTGCCTCTGAAACACGCTGCATCACAAAACAGCGCCTGCCTCCACAAACTCCTGAAAACCTGAAGGTGTAGTACACAGGAAGCAACGTCAGAAGAGACACAGCTACCTACACGACTCAGTAGCACAAAACACTCACAATGGGAACATGCCGATATCTGCACCTCTTATAATAGGGGGATTCATCACAATACGTGGCATTTTTGTAGCACTTTATATGCTCAAAGCTATGTCAAACATTCGCCAGCTGTGACGGGAGTGGCTAAGTCTTCCCCACTTCACAGAGAGGCCAAACGAGACAAAGGAGAAATGACCCGACCAAGGCCAGGAGGCGAATGAGTTGGCAGAGCCAAGATTAGAACCCACAACCCGAGCTGGGTGAAACCTGTCAGCCAGAAAACGTTTTTCAACCATAAAAAGCAGATCCGAGCTGACTAACCACACTGCCTGACATAAGCGGTTGATCCAGATAGAGTTTATGGACGTTGATTTGTTTTCCATACAGAGGAGAGAGAAACAGGAGCATAAGAAGAGCAAAAGGTTGACTGGCCTTGGCACAGACTCTGCTAGTGATCAGCTGAAAGCACAGCAGCAGCTCGGAGGGCAGCGACCCTGTGAAACAAGCGCTTGTGTGACTCCATCCCCCACTCACATGTCTTTGTAGCGCTTCTGGATTTGGGCTCGTGCTTTCAGATCCTCCTCTTCCTGCAGCTGCTTGGCCACTTGCAGGTCATGTTGCACCAGGCGGTTGCGCTGAACGTTTGTTGCCAAGTGATGTTCAACTGGAAAGAAATGGAAGAGGAACGTCAGAATCAACATAGGTACATAAATGGGCAGGCGGGCTTCAAAGAGGGTGAGCTTTGCGTCAGGGAAATGCCAGGCAGCACCTTTAAGGTGCCTCAGGCTGGGCACCTAAAACTTGAGGCTTCTGAAATCATTAGGCACTTTTGAAAATCTGGGCCAATACTTTAAAAACAAAAACACACCACCGGTGTAAAGTTTTACCAAAACCACCTCAAAGAGATTTAGGCCCAAAGAGATCACTTCACCCACCACTCAAATGCAGCCATCGCTGGGGTGTAGCACAGCAGCTGTTTAACAGTGTGCAGCAACTCTGAAAGGTAGGAAGAATAATCTGAACAATTAAATTGGGAAGAAAAATCTGATTCCAATTAAAAGCAGAGGTTTTGTTAGCAACACTGATATCGTAAGGGGACAGAATCCAACAGCAAAACATTTAAATCCCATACAGAAAACCCACCGTTGCTTCAGCGACAATTCTGCCTTCTTTACTTCCCTGTCTCTGCACTTTGGACCCTGCTGGGACAGACTCAACGCAAACCGAGCGCAAGGGACAGACACCAGACACTTACTCTCCTGCTCCTGCAGGCTGTGCGCGAGGGTGTGATCCTCCAGCACGGCGAAGTCTCGGCACACTGTGTGGGGGGAGGAGAGGGGCAGAGGGTCAATGCCAGGAACACAAAGGGTCCAGGAGCATGGGGAAGACAATCAGTTGCAAATAAATCAGACACAATCTCCCCCCTCCCCACCCGACCTTCTGCTGGGCTCTAGGGTGAGCTTTTTCCTTTCCTACTCAGTGAGTAGTTTTAGCTTGCACTTCGTTCCCTTGTCCTCACCTTCAGCCCAGAGCCATTCCACAGTGCCTGCATCTCTGCTCATATTTCTTATGACATCCTGCCCTGCCCATGCTTTCAACACAGCCGGTTCGAAGCATTCGAGAACCATGAGACAGATGCAAAAAAAGTGAGATTCATCATGCTCTTTGTATTGTCCTCTGGCTTTTGCACCTTTCGGGGGTCACGTGCAAACTTGTTCTCTGCAACCATGTGCTAAAAGCCGAGTGTTGTGCTCACCTGACTTCAGCGTCCAAAGGCTTACGACAAACCATGAACATGCGAGACTCGCCATACAATCACGAGAGGGTTTTCCCATGAGTCTCATGATAATTAGTAAAAAGAAAAGGAGTACTTGTGGCACCTTAGAGACTAACCAATTTATTTGAGCATGAGCTTTCGTGAGCTACAGCTCACTTCATCGGATGCATACTGTGGAAACTGCAGAAGACATTATATACACAGAGACCATGAAACAATACCTCCTCCCACCCCACTCTCCTGCTGGTAATAGCTTATCTAAAGTGATCATCAAGTTGGGCCATTTCCAGCACAAATCCAGGTTTTCTCAGCCTCCGCCCCCCCCCCCCCCCACACACACAAACTCACTCTCCTGCTGGTAATAGTCCATCCAAAGTGACCACTCTCTTCACAATGTGTATGATAATCAAGGTGGGCCATTGCCAGCACAAATCCAGGTTCTCTCACTCCCCCCCACCTTTCCAAAAACCACACACACAAACTCACTCTCCTGCTGGTAATAGCTTATCCAAAGTTTGGATGAGCTATTGCCAGCAGGAGAGTGAGTTTGTGTGTGTGGGGCGGGGGGGGGGGTGAGAAAACCTGGATTTGTGCTGGAAATGGCCCACCTTGATTATCATGCACATTGTAAGGAGAGTGGTCACTTTGGATAAGCTATTACCAGCAGGAGAGTGAGTTTGTGTGTGTGTGTGTGGGGGGGGGGGGGCGGAGGGTGAGAAAACCTGGATTTGTGCTGGAAATGGCCCAACTTGATTATCATACACATTGTAAGGAGAGTGGTCACTTTAGATAAGCTATTACCAGCAGGAGAGTGGGGTGGGAGGAGGTATTGTTTCATGGTCTCTGTGTATATAATGTCTTCTGCAGTTTCCACAGTATGCATCCGATGAAGTGAGCTGTAGCTCACGAAAGCTTATGCTCAAATAAATTGGTTAGTCTCTAAGGTGCCACAAGTACTCCTTTTCTTTTTGCGGATACAGACTAACACGGCTGTTACTCTGAAACATGATAATTAGTGTTTTCTTTAAAGTCCCAGCTCTTGGAGTCAAGTGGATAGGTGGTGATTTCAGCCTGGTTTCTTACAGAAACAAGGGCTAGAAAAAAAAAGCTTCAGAACGTGACCCTTGTGCACCCGAAAGGCTCAAAAAGCAGGAGGCCAATAAACACCAAATCTATTATTTTTACACCATCTTGTGATTTTTAAAGCCAATCTCATGATTTTTGTCAGCCTGATTTCTGGTTTCTGAACATTTGGGGTTAGCAATACGGACTTGATTTAGCTAGGGGTTGGTCCCGCTTTGAGCAGGGGGTGGGACTAGATGACCTCCTGAGGTCCCTTCCAAGCCTGAGATTCTAGGATTCTATTACTCAGGACCCTCCCTGCTTTGCCACCCTGGGCACCCTGAACTGGAGAGTCCGACCAAGCTGAGTAGGATGGGACTTGGTCCAGGGTAAGAATTTTTCCTCAATTCCCCCCAACCCAAGTCCTTGGGCTTTTTTTTGCTTTTTTGGGATAGCGTCAAATGATTTGATCTGAAAACTAGAATGAAAATACAAGTACATTTTCGTTTTTGTTTAAGCCTCTCTCTTACGGAGGCTGCATTTCGGCTCTCCTGTGTGTGGCATGTGCGTGATTGCCTTTCAAATGAACAAGGAGTTAGGTCAGGCTAGTGTCCATCGGTGGGGACTCTTTGCAACTGACTGGGTGGGGTCCAACCATGTGGCATTAATGGATTATTTTCACTCAGTGCCCCAGAGGAGGGCAGTAATAATAAACAGCCCTCTCCAAGTCAGCAAGAATATGCTCTTCATGCACACTCAGTGTCAGTAGACCTTTCCTATTGTAGCACCCAGCTGATCCCTCTGCCCGTGGGCAAGAATCCCCATAATCGGAGTATCTAATCCCCTTTGCACAATCATTTCCATTGCACAGACATCTCAGACCACACGTGCACCTACATGATATGGCGGATTTATACTGAAAGGGTTGGAGCCAGGCAGGGCCGGCCTTAGGGGTGGGCCACCTGGGTGACTGCCCAGGGCACCGGTAATCTAGGGGGGTGTGGTGCGGCAGCGCAGAGGTGCACACTGCCAGCGTAGAATCAGAAACTGCTCCCGGCTGGCAGGGCAGCAGCCAGATTTCTCCCGGCTCCCTCCCAGCCGAGGAACATGGGGGAGGGGGAGGCAAGCAGTGACGCACACATACTGCTCACCCCCCCCACCCCAAAGTTTCTCCATGCCCCCCTAGGGGTGCAGGGGTTAGGGATGAAGGGTTGGGGATGCGGGGAGCTGGGGGAGCACACAGGGGCTAGGAGCGCCAAAATACCAGTTCGCCCAGGGTGCCATTTTCCCTAGGGCCGGCCCTGGAGCCAGGGGTACTGAAGAAGGTGCAGAGCTGAGAGCAGACGAAGGATGTGAAAGGAGCAGCGAGGCTGGCGTCAGGAGAAAGCAAAGCTCACCGGGGGCTCAGCCCCAGGGCTAGTCGAAAGTTGTCCGTCAAAACAGTCTTTCATCGGAAAACTGGGTTTTCAATAAAACAAGATTTTCCATGGTAACCTTTTAGTTTTCACCCAAAACTGTGAGGACGTTTGTTGGTTTGCTTACAAAAAGTCAACATTTTCTGTGGAAAAAATTGACAGAAAACATTGGGGGGAAGGGTGCGAGAGAGTGGGGGGGCTTTTTAAGATTTCAGCAGGAAAAAAAATAACCCATTTTCCAACCAGCAGTACTCAGGACCCTGAAGGATCAGGCCTACTACAAATGTGGGCTCCCATGGAAAACAGCAGCAAAACTTTCAGTAAGTGCAGGATCCTTAGCATAAGAATAAGGGAGCTATCAGTATAAATTCTTAAAAAAGAAATTGAGAATGGCCTGGAGACAAATTAGACAGGAAGAGGTTCACTCCGGCCTCCCTCTGGCTCCAGTCTGGGAGGAACATGTTTTGCATGTCACAGCTCTGGAAATGCCTGACACTTTCACACTTCGAATTTCAAAGGGATGCTATTTCCACACCATGGGAAAACACTAGGATTTATTTTTAACTTGTTATGATAGCCAGCGGAGTAGTAACACACTCTCTTTCTCACACACACACACACACACACTTCAGTCTCTCCATAGTATGTATGTGCCAACATCTGTATGAACTGAAAATAAACTGGTTTCAGAGTAGCAGCTGTGTTAGTCTGTATCCGCAAAAAGAAAAGGAGGACTTGTGGCACCTTAGAGACTAACCAATTTATTTGAGCATAAGCTTTCGTGAGCTACAGCTCACTTCATCGGATGCATTCAGTGGAAAATTCATCCAATGAAGTAAGCTGTAGCTCACGAAAGCTTACGCTCAAATAAATTGGTTAGTCTCTAAGGTGCCACAAGTACTCCTTTTCTTTTTGAAAATAAACTATGACTTGTGCCCCCAACCATGCAAAACATGGGCCCAATCCTGCAGGTCTTCCATGCACTGGGTATCTATCCAGTTTAGGGGGAGTTCCACACAGGACAGCTTGCAAAATCAAGGATAGAGAATTATAGTACTTTGATTTTTCTGACAGGCCAATGTGATGGACAATAAGACACAAAAGAGGAATCTCTTATTTATAGAGTGCTACCATTCCAAGGAATCATAACTATAGCTGGGTAAAAAAATTCCAGTGAATAGTAAATTTTCCATAAGATGCATTTTTCAGGGCACTGAAACTATGCAGAATTCTATCCAAATGTATGAGAAAGTTTCAGATGAAAAAAAGAACAAAAAATATTAAAATGGTTTGTTTCAGCCATTTAGATATGAAAACTTTTGATTTTCATTTTGAAATTTAGGGTATTTTGCATCCTTTAAATTGAGCTAACAGAAAATGTAAAAATGGGGGGGAAAGCGCGTCATTTTGGGTTGAACAAAACATTTTGTTAGACTCAAAAGGGTGAGACAGCCCCCCCCAGAAAAATCAGTTTTGGTTTTAACCAAATTATTTTTCATTTCATCCCCTGAACTGAAAAAAGTCAATTATTCACGCAACAATAATCACAGCAAACTTTCTGAACTTATATGTATGAACCACTTCGCCCAACACTGAAATGCTGTCATTTCCCGGGTAGAAGTGGCCACTGCTTCACGGTGCATAGCAACAGTTCAGAATAGTTTTGAAGAGGAAGTGGTACACACCTAATACCACAAGGGGACAGGAATAGCGTGGCTGGATGTTTCATCTGTAAGACAAATCCAGCCAGGGGAGCTAGAACTAGGGGTGCTTCCGCACCCTTGGCTTGAAGCAGTAATAACAAACATCAAATACAGAGTGGGCTTTGGATCAGGCCCTGAATAAGAGTAAGAGTCAGATGGAGAAGAGGACAAGGGTTACAGCAGTAAGATCCCACTGTGACTCACTGTCAGCCTATACCACTCTGGATGGTTCTCTTATGGTTTTTTCTATAGCAGTAACAAAAATTAAGGAAGATGATACAAACCACTGACTAATGTTAACTGCTCATAGGAAACAAGTCATGTATAAACCAAATCTTTCTCTAGCTTCCCATTTGGCCAGCTGACTGCAAAACACACAGTACAATCTCGACTAGCAACGGATGCGCAGGGGAAGCCCAGGACTGGAATAGCAGGGGCTGTGTCTGAGAGGAGGAAGCGAACCCTGCACAAATCTATCAACTCAGTCCCTCATTTTCATATGCACTAAATATACACTAAATTCACACAAATCTTTGCAAAGCAGCAATCCTGCTTTGCACTTACTGCAGCAGCGAACCATCTATCAGAGGATTTCCAAGCACTTCACAAACACTAGAGAAATAAGTCACATAACTCTAGTCTATCCATTACACAACTGGGTAAATCGAGAGACAGAACAATTAAACAACAGGCCCAAGTCTTTAGTCCTATTCTCTATAGATCCTTATACCACACTCATCGCCGTAAGCAGTGTTGCCAACTCTCATGATAATTAGTATTTTCCTTAAAGCCCTAGCTCCTGGAGCCAAGTGGATACGTGAGGATTTCAGCCTTGTTTCTTAAAGAAAAAGTAAGTTTCTAGCCCTGGTGGCTGTGGAGAAAGCTTCAAAATGTGACCCCAGTGCACCCTAAAGGATCAAAAAGCAGAAGGCAAATAACAAGAACATCAAATCCACTATTACTACATACTGTAATCTCACGATTTGAGGTGAGCCTGACTCCTGATTTTTGAACATTTGGGGCTGGCAACAGTACTGTAATATCGGAGTGTTTTCCCTTTGTTGCTGGGGAGATGCGCTGCAGCTCTCTGCATCTCTTGGAGTACCTCCAAAGTGTTAGGAGCTGGTCACCGAGCACAGCTTTACGCAGTAAGCCAGGCATCCCAGGAGGAGAGCGACAGAGGCTAGCCTTGTATTTGCTCAAGCAAGCATTTGGACTCATGCTTGCAGCGCTGAAGAGTCCACTTGGTCATAGATGCAACGTGCTCATTTGCTCTTCTAAATCTGCTCTCTGACCGCTCAAGTACAGCTCTCCCTCCGGGCTGCTAAAGCTGCCTGAGGAAGCCTTTTGCCATCATCAGACACCAGCCTGGGTTGGAGGCCGCTGTAACTCAGCTGTGTGCTTTATGGCCAAGGTCCTGTTGTTCTGAGAACGACATTGAAAGTAAGACAGAAGGGCAAGTACTTCCGATGGGCCAGACACCGAACAGCTGCGACTCCCGCTGAAGCTAGGAACAATTGCAGGTGCACAGCACCTGTCAGGATTTGGCCCTGTGGTACTGGAAAGAAGTCAATATGACAGCAACGGCCAACAAGCTCAAGAAAACCCACACAGCCTTCGCTATGGGCACGCGTCATGTTCTGGGGGCAAATACAAGTGACTAGTTTCCTGTACCGTTCTCAGTCCATGCCTGGTCCTTTGAAATTAAGCTCCCCAACCTCAGCCTGCACAATTAAATCTGTATGCAATACCCTCTAGTTACATGGGATTTGCTGGGCACAGAGTTCTAGCTGAGAGACGGCATGGCCCAAAGGGTAACGGAGAAGCTCACGCTTCCATCTCCGCAAACAAACCTAAACCAAAGAAATTCCATGTCCTTAAGTTACATGCATTAAGAAAGAAAACAGATTAATGCACATTCCATATCACAAATTAACTGGACTTCACCTCTGTAGGCCCACACTGGGGGCTATCAGACAGTCGTAGAAGCAGCAGGGACACAAACAGAGATGCTCTAACGGGCAAGTTTGCGTTATGCTTTGTCGGACAACAGGTTTACTCTCCTCCAAATAAGCCGGCCTTGCAACAGCAAAGAGCTAGGCCATGCTAAACACTTCCCACCCAGCTGGGAGGGGCAGAGCTGTCAGTCTAGGAATCCCAGACGCTCTTTCTAGCTCCCACAGCTGCAGGAAGTGCCTTCATGGGAGAGGCCTCCAGAGACGCTGCTGGAACAAGCAGCCGGATGCCACCTCCACAAAGGACAAAGCAAAGCAATGGCGTTCAGGATGAATCCGCCCTGCTGCAGGGGTCACACAATGGACTGATTGCCACCTAGGCCCCATGTACAGGTCTGCTGTAGTGGAGTGAATGAAACCCAAAATGCTGAGACCCTCATGAAACTGCCCAGCATTGCACAGCCTCTGTGGTTTATTACAGCGTCCTGGGGTCACTGCTGAGATCTCAACCTGCCAAAGGGCAGAGACAAACCAAAGGCATGAAATACATACTAATTTAAACGACACTTCAGCTTTCTTAGCTTTCCCTATTACCTCATCATTTTAAGTCAGCATTTCCAATGCTAGTTCGCAGCAGAGAAAGTGAGATAACCACAGAGTCAGCAGGGGGCAGAGGCAAATTTAGGTCTACTGATTATTTATTTATATAAACACAACGAAGAAAGAGCAAAAGTAAAGTGCAGGGGAGAGCACAGTGTGCGTTTGTCCCCTCTGTACCATGCTGCACCAAATGGCAGCTGCCTTAACAGGTCCAATACACTGACAACAAGATCAGCTCCCTGTGTTGTTACACAGAGTTTCACATGCCACACAAATGCCATGAAGTCTCAAACCCTACACCTACGTCCATCTGATCGAGTCCAGTAGCTTATGCGGCCTTTCTGCTGTGTTCCCAGTTAATGCCCATTTCTACAGCCAAGGGATTGATCAGCCTTCCTCCCAGACATTTCTTTTGTATGTACCAAAATCTAGCTCTCTTCTTCCTACTATTTTCCATCAGCTGTTCCATTCACAAAACAAACTCTGTTTACAAAACACGGGAGCTGCTAGCAAGTCAGAGTCACACTTGGTGGGGAACATCTGCATTTCTAGAATCTCAAAGCCTGAGCAGGGGGTAGAGAAGGGACAAGACAAAGCAGTTTAGTCAGCTAAAAAAACCCCAGAACTGTCAAATTGTTGACAAGTTAGGCTGAGAGCGGCAGGTGCATTCAGCTCCAGCCCAACGGATTTGGAAAGATGCTGAGTTGTTAAAAAACTCTCCTGAAAGTCTCTTTTCCAATTTGGGTGACTTCTCTGAAGACTGCAAATTACTTCCTTGAATCACGGAGGTAAATGTGACTCAGACGACACCGGATTGGAGATAACCGAGAAAGAGCCAGAAGGCAGTTTCCAGAGGAAACATTCACCCCCAAATAATGAGTGAAACTGCTCTGCAAGGCACTTGCACTGGTCTCACATCCTCCCTCCCTCCCCTGTTGCAAAGATAAGATCCTAGGGCTGGCACGCTAATGCATGGTACGAACAAGCACCTCTTTATCTTGCCCATAATAACCCTAGACAGCTTGAACTTGGGTTCTACAGATGACGTTAAGACCTTTTTTTGTTTCACGCAGTCCATGCAGGAGCGTGAAATCAGGAAACTGCTGCCGAGAGAGGAATTCGGCTTTGGCAGGAGCCAGGTAAAGTGTGGAAAACAGGGTTGGGCGGCTCAAGCGGATGACATCAGTCCTTGGAGCCTTTTGCTTCTAAGCCACAGTCTCAAATGCAGCCCATGCTAATGGTAACTAAGCAGCGTGGTCATCTGAGGATGTTTGCTGGCCCCGGGGCAAACTGAGTTTAGGGTCTCAGATAGGATTGTCAGTTTTGTAATATCTAAAAACCAGACACCCCAGCGGAGTGTCGGAACCTCCCTTTCTCCTGCCCCTTTCCCCTGAGGGCCAGCCCCTGCCCTGCCCTTTCCCCTGAGGACCTGCTCCTGCCCAGCCCCTTCCCCCCAGGTCCTGCTCCTGCCCTGCCCCTTCCCCCTGAGGTCCCGCCCCCGTTCGCTCCTCTTTCCCTCTCCCTCCTTCGCTCACGGCTTTCCCCCACTCCCCCTGCCCTATGTGGGTCAGGAGGGACTTGCCTGCAGAGCCAGGGTTAGGAGCTGCAGCTGCCCGATGCAGGTAAGAGGTGGTCCTGGCTGAGCAGGGGCTGGCGCGGATGATGACTCAGCACCTCCCTGCCTGCTTCCCCCGCCTGCAGACAGAGGACTTTGGGTGTCCGGTCAATAGATCTGACCAGACGCTGTCAGGTCCCCTTTTTGACCAGACTTCCCGGTTGAACACCAGACCCCTGGCCACCCCAGTCTCAGCCCAGTGCGTAGTGGACAAACGTCCATTAGGAAAAGTATCTCTGCAGTGACTGGCCTCCTTACTACCAGTCTCAGCAGACGTGGACTGGGCTACAGAGCATGAATTACCTTCTCTGCCCTAGAGTTAGTGTCTTCAGGTCAGGGTTAAGTGGCCAGGATCACTCTCTTCCTGGACCAGTGTCAGTCCGGCACCTTTCACCAGCACCAGACTGGACACAAAACACATATTTTGAAGTCAAAGCATCAGAGAAACAGTATTTCTTTTTAAATCCACCAGCCCTCCTCCCACTGTGAAATGCTCTCTCTGAGCCTGCTTGTGAACATTCACTTCTGTCAATGTGACCTGCACACCAAGTCTTACAAAACTTCCCGCAGCTCAGTGCGCGTCTGCTGCACACACCCAAAGCTCAAGGAGATGAATTTTTCCATGGTCAAAACAGGAGACTGACAATCCCTAGGGTTCTCTGGAATAACAACGCTTGGATCCTGGAAAGAGAGATCAGCCTTATTTATCCTCTGGAGTCAGAAAAACCGGTTCCTGGAAGGAGGAGTGGGGTGGGTGGGGAGGGGAGGGGAGGATGGATTCGGAATGAGACTTTAATACTGTCTCCTCTTTCCCTTCTGGCCCTGGGCCACAGAATTTAAAGACGCGAGCTGCTCAGGTTTTTGAAAATGACTAGTGACTTGGGGTACTTCTGTTTTGGGATGCCCAATCTGAGGCACTTAAAAGGAGCCAGATTTTCCAGGCTGGGTGCTCAGTGCTGGCTGAAAAATCAGTCCCCCTTAAGGGCAGTCAAATTGGGCTGCCAAAGTCACTAGACCATCTTGAAAATCCTGAAGAGTGCCTCTTAGCACAAGTGGGAAATGGTTCCAACCCCTAAGAGCTTACAACATAACTTCACCCAAAATGCAATGCGGGGGGGGGGAGGGGCCGGGAAGAACGCAGGTGGGTGGCGAAGGAGGATACAGGAACAAGATTATAATTACCCAGGAAACGCTGGTACCTCCTGCATGGTAGGGTGGGAGACCCCAGCCAGCCCACCCAGGAGAAAGGTTTTGAGGATTCATCGTTTTGGCTTATACCGGAAGAAACCTGCCCCCATCACTAACTGCAGCAGGCCTTTTGCAAGGTTGGATTTTTTTATATTCTCACCAGGGCCTGATCCAGCCCACACGGAACTCAATGACCAAACTCCCATTCACGTCAGTGACTCAGGATCAGGCCCCCCATGCATTATACTAAACCGATCAGTGATACAGCAGAGCACAGAGACGTTCTCCGAGGAGTCCAGGTTATCGTTGCCCAGCACCCCAGTGCAGATCAGAATTGGTAACATTTTACATCCCCTTTGCAGTCTACGCGAGGAGCAGGGAGGAGCGAATTGGGCACCGCGTGTACTGTCCCCAGTCCTAGGAAATCCAAGAGCCCCCACTCAGTTCCGAAGGAAAGCAACAGGAGTTGAGGATGCTGAACGCCAGATAGCCTGCGGCTCATCACATGCACAAAACGGTCCCCCAAAAATGTCACATGGAGATGATTAAGCAGCATTTTGTGTCTTCGGTGGATTAGCTCTGTACGACTTGGTGCCCACTGCCTACCTTTAGGCTTTCATTTAACCTGTGAGTGCAGAATCAGGCCCTTCACAAAGAGAATCAGGGCACTTCTGTATGCACCCCAGTATATATTACCCAGAGCACTAGGAAGAGCCGCATGCCTGAAGGTTTGACAGCCACAGAGCTAATATCTCACTCAGTATTTGCACTCTTTGGGGCATTTACTTCCTCTGTGCATGTTGTACTCTGGTGCATTTGCTTTCCTACATTAACTCGCTTTCTCTTCAGCATTTCAAGTGATGTTGTGCCACACAAGGGACACACTGGACTTCTCCGATCGGCGGCGCTTCTCATTTCTGCTAAATCCAAAAATAAATTCCCCACTCAAATTGCTGCTTTCTCGTCTAATCTGCAGGCCTGTCAGGCTCCAGTGCAACGCTTGGCAGCGCTCTGAAGAGACAGGGTCATGCATCTTGGATGCTTCGCCAGCATTTTTAAGCCCTCGACCGTGCAGCCTGGTGAAGGGGCTCACATGGCCACTCAGGAGAGAGATGCACAGACAGATGTAAAGGGGGATGGCAAAGAGTTCAGTGGATAACATGAAGTGTCAGCTCTCCCAACATGTCACCACTGACTCAATCCTTAGAGATAAAACTTAGAAAAAAATATAAGGAGGACAGGATTGAATGAACGAGAGAGCTCTCTATGCTCCTCTGGGAAAGATTATAGAGCTTCTTCGCTGACTTCAGTAACGTCATTACAGATTATACAGACCCCGCTCTAGCGAGTATGGACAAGAGTTTTAGCTGTGTGGATGGATACGCAAGCCCATATGTTCGAGATATTATGCAAACAGAATTGGCAAGATTTAGACATACCCTGGAGTGAGGACCTAGCGTGAGGTCAGAGTCGAAGATGACATCCAGGTTCCGGGACAGAGTGACAGGCAGAATGGTGCTATTGTCTACAGGGTTGGAGAAAGGACGTAGCAGGCAGGGCTTGGGGCAGAGGGAGAATTAGGAGCTCTGGTTCAGCCACATCGAGCTTGAGCTGATGGCTAGACATTCATAAGGAAGAGGTGTCAGAGATACAAGCAAAGATTTTACTTTGGACAGAAGGAGACGGGTCTGGAGTACAGGGGTAGTTCTGGGAGTCGTCAGCACAGAGATGGTAGTTGAATGCGTGTTTGCAGATGAGATTACCCAGAGATAAGATGTAGCAAGAGAAGAGAAGGGGACCAAGGACAGAGCTCTAAGGAACCCGCACAGAAATCTGGAGAGGGGACGGGTAAGATCCCCAAAGGACATTCCGCAGGAGCAAAGGGAGAGGTAGGAGGAGAACCAGGAGAGGAAAGAGTCACAGAAGCTCAGACAAGATTACAAGAAGAAGAGCTCAGCTGGTGATGTTGAATGCAGCTGACAGGTCAAGGAGGACGAGCATGGAGTGCTGGTCCTGAGATGTGGCTGGGAAGATGTCATTCGAGGCTTTGGCAAGAGTGGCTTCAGCTGAGTGCAAGGGGCAGCAGCCAGACTACAGAAGGTCTAGGATGGAACTGGAGGAGAGAAACTCCAGACAATGACTAAACAGCATGTCCAGTCAGCTTGGAGATAAAAGGGAGATGGGGCAATAGGTGGAGAGCAAGAGGGGTCAAGGGTGTGTGGGTTTTCTACGATGGGAGAGGCTATAGCATTTTTGTATTGTGAGGAGAAAGAGCCACACTCTAGTAAAAGGTTAAGGGGAAAACTGAGGAGCATAGAAGAGAGGTTTCCATTCAAAGCGGTGGGAGAGGCTGCCGCAGAACCCATGGAGCGCTTTCTAGGAGTCACGCATGTCACATGTGGCCATCTCAGCCCATCTCTCTAGGAGCATTTCTGATGGGGACACGCTCTAGTGTCTCGTCCAGTCTAGCTGTAAAACCAACATCCATCATGTCCTTTAGGAGTGGATTCTGCAGGAGACCACATCTCACTGTCAAGAAACTTCTTAATATTCAGACCAAATGTTTCTTTTCTTAATTGTCTCTCATTAACTCTTGTTCTGGCCTGTTGTAGCACACTGAGTAATTCCCATCTCCCAATGGTGCTAATATGCTTCAAATATCTGTAGACTTATGTCCCCTTCCCCCTTAGTCATCACTTAGCTGAACTCCACATAATTATGTCTCAACAGTTTCTCATAAGTCAATCCGTCCCCCGAGAGTATTAGTTTGGTTCAAAGAGGTTGCTTGGTGCGGGGGAAGAAGGAGATAAACACTGCACCCACGCACATGTGGGCTCCACACTTTACCACACACGGTTTTCGAAACAGCCTGTAAAACGGAAGTTAATGGAAAGTGACTCACTCCTACCACACTTTCAGCTTTGTCCCACATAGCGGTGACCACAGAGAAAGCTGTCAGCAGTGCGCAGACTAAATCTACCACCATCACCAGCTCAAGCCAAAAAAGTTCAAGTTAGACTATTTTATTTGGACGGCAAAGAGTTATTGGGTTAATTGGTTGCACCGTGGGTTAGCGCACAAATCAAATCATCATCAGGGCCCGATGCAAGGTTCACTGAGGTCAGTGGAACACTGCTGAGAGTCTTTGGATCAGGCTCCTTCAATACCGGCCTTCAGAGATCTCAAAGCTCATTACAAACACTAACTAGTTAATCCCCACAATACCACGTGAGGCACGGTGCCTTTAAAAGGCAGAGTAACTGATTCACAGAGAGATCCGTGAGGTCAGACAGTGCATCGGGGGCGCAGACGCTGGGATCAGAATGTAAGTTATTACAACCTAATAGCCGTATCGGGGCCCCATTGTGCGAGGCACCTCACAAACACACGGTGACTCTCTATTATGATCCAAACAGACACGCCAGATAAAAGGGATGACAGACATGGAACTGGCACAAAGAGTCTGCATGATCTATCCAAGGGCACACAGGGAGTCTCTGAACCCAAATCTCCTAGGTCCTAGTTCAATGTTTTAAGCATAAGAACCGCCTCCCTTCCCCCAGAGGCTTTCATGTTTTGAGCTTGAGCTAAATCTAGATGAGGAAGCAAGTAGGCTGGTGTGAAACTGGCCAGCTGTCTGGCATATGGATTGTCAAGTTCATGCGCTGGGGACTAGCGCTGTGGGGAAGATGCCGCGTGAAGCCTACTTGCTTCATCGGAGCGTTGCTGGCCTGGATGTGAGAGTCACGTGAGCCTTGCAGAGGATTTGACCTGGGCTAGAAACACCTGGTTCCTTACTCCCAATACTTTTCTCTGAACAAACAGGCTCAACTCAGAAGTCTCTGAGTCAACAAGAGGCAAACCCTTGCAAAACAGGGCCATTTCCTCCTAAACTGAAAAGCATCACGGTCACCCGCCTCCCCGCAGGCCCCATGACCCTGCTTTTCCTGAAGTAGCCTATTACAGTCCAGGAGGAGGGGGGGCACCTGAGTCTTCCCTGCTCTCCTTTCAGGATCAGGGCAGGAGAGAGACTGCTTCCCTGAACCTGAGGCCTCACGTACCTCATACTTATACTCATACTTCGATTTGGTTATTATTTTATTTTATTTTTCCCAGGAATTTACCGGTGTTTATTCCTGCAACAACAAAAATAGATGGAAATCAGTGGGAAAAAACTATTAATAATTTGTCTAGGAAAATATCTGGGTTATTTTGGTGGAGGGAAGGATGAGGGGGAAGCAATGATTAGATTAATGCTTTGATGAATGGAATTCAATGTGGTTTGCTGCAGAACTAATACAGAATTCAAAAACACAACGCCACCTCTGAGTTTAAGAAAACAATATATCCCTAAACCCCAAATGAAAACTTTTATTTGAATAAACAGTTTACTGTAGACTTAAAAGTATTAGGCTATAAATATTAACATTTGATAATTGGGCCACACCATTTGCAGCGCATACACTTAACTTTGTCCTTTTCTCCTGTTTTCGTTATTTTTAAATTTTTATTTTCTTCCCATTTTAGTATGTCAGATCTTTAAATCGTTATCTGCTAACAGCTCGAAATGTGCATGTGGTGGGCGGGAGATTCATCAGTAGCTTCAGAGGCGCACACCCTTCAGAGCTTGTGTGCATCCCTGTTTGTTTATTGTGTGTATCCTGAGTCTAGACTAATACCTAGCCTTACTCAGCAGGCAGCTTTGCCTATACACACAGACTAATGTATTATCGTAATACAGCTCTCTCATGCAACGTATTGTATTTTCATAATAAAACAAGTTATTTTTATATATTTGAATAATACAAACGTAGGGTGAAAATTAGAAAAAAACAAATAAAACGTTTTGTAAAACCTGGGATTTTTTGGGTAGAAATCGGTTTAAACTGAAAACGATGGGGCTTACCCCTACTATACCATGCAGAAGCAAAGGAATCAACTGGCTGCTGCCTGCAGAAAGCATTGGAGCCAGGGGTGAGCGTACAGACAGCCCTCAGCCAAACGCTGTTCTTCCTTGCGCAATGTCCCTGGCTAGCTACAGACAATCCGTAGCACTGTCAGATGTGACAAGGGGGATGGGAGAAGACACTCGAGCCTGTTTGCTCAGGGAAAAGTTTTTGGAGTAAGGAACCAGTTGTTTCTAGCCCAGACCAAACCCTCTACAAGGCTCATGCAAATCTCACACCCAGGCCAGCAACGCTCAGATGAACGGCTTCACACGGCAACTTCCCCACAGCTCTAGTCACAGGCGTGATGAGCCCCAGTCAAGCCACTACGGAATCTGTACACTTCAGAAAACCAATTACTGTTCACCAGGGTCAGATGTGAAACAGTGCCCCAGATATGGAAGGCCCTATATAACCCAGAACATATCCCCCCGAGCCATCCAGTCCCCAAGCGCCGGCCTAGAATGATTTCCAAGAAGAAGCCACGAAGCAGAAAACCACGACCCTGCACAGCGAACGCTAGAAGTCAGTCACCCGGGCCTGAGCAGCACAGTGTAGGTGCTTTAGCAATGACCTTGCAGATCTTCAACCGCCTGAACAACTGCTGTCCTGATGACACTAAAACTGACAGGCCAAAGCCTGCTTGCTCTGGCTTCAGAGAGACCAAAGTGAAACCTTAATGAGCAAGGTGAGCACTGTTTGGGTTTCCATACTGAACCTCTGAGAAATCCTAAGGAGGTTCCCCGCTCCCCATACCAATAATCTAAAATTCTGAACCTATTTCCAGTCCCGAAAGACACCAAGTTGTTTTCCCTCTACCCTCATTTACCTGCAGACACACAACACAGGCCATAGGCCAGGGGTGGGCAAACTTTTTGGCATGAGGGCCACACTGGGTTTCCGAAATTGTATGGTGGGCCGGTTAGGGGAGGCTGTGCCTCCCCAAACAGCCAGGTGTGGCGTGGCCTTGCCCCCGCCCCCTATCCAACCCCCCCACTTCTCACCCCCGATGGCCCCCCCCGGACTCCTGCCCCATCCAACACCCCTTTTCCCTGTCCCCTAATGTCCCCCCCCAGACCCCTGCCCCATCTACACCTCCTTGTCCCCTGGCCGCCCCCAGAACCCTTGCCCCTGACTGCCCCCCTCCACCCCATCCAACCCTGCCTCTCACTCCTGACTGCCCCCCCAGCCCGGGACCTCTGCCCCATCCAACCACCCCTTCTCCCTGTCTCCTGACTGCCCCCATTCAACCCCCCTGTTCCCCGCCCGCTGATCGCCCCGACCCCATCCACGCCCCCGACCCCTGCTCACCCCCCAAACTCCCCTGCCTTCTATCCACCCTCCCCCCAGCCCCCTTACCGCGCCGCCCGGCTGGAGCCAGCCACACCGCCGCGCAGTACAGAGCACCGGGTCAGGAGCTCGCAGCCCCGCCACCCAGAGCATTGCACGGCGGCACAGTGAGCTGAGGCTGCAGGGGAGGGGGGACAGCGGGAGAGGGGCCGGGGCGAGCCTCCCAGGCCAGGAGCTCAGGGGCCGGGCAGGAGAGTCCCGCAGGCCGGATGTAACCCACAGGCCGTTGTTTGAGCACCTCTGCCATAGACAGTCACTGAAAAGCCTGACATAAGCCAACAGCCTCAGTAAATCTGGGCAGATTCCAAGAGAGATTGAGAAACACAGAACTCTGCTCCATAACCCGGCATCTGCTGCCTTCAAAGTCAGCAGCTATGCGGATCTACTAGCGAGGGTCTCCGTGAAGGTCAGGGAAGCTGCAGCGGTCAGAGGGCAGGCAGTGGAGGGGGAGGAGAAAGGGGAAGACGGGGCTGATGCTCAGAACAAACTTGTATTCAATCATATAAAAGAGCTGTGCACCGGGAGCCAGGCAGCCTGCCTGCACCGAGAAAACCCTGGCCAAGACAGAACATAGCCATACAAGCCCTTCCTGTTCCCCCACGGCAGCAGCTGTGCCTGCCAGGGACACGTGCGGAGAAGCCAGTCAAGCTGGCATCAACACAAAGAGCAGCTTTTGAAACTACAGCTCAGTGTTTGTAAAAAAAAGTCAAATTAGAGTCTTCAATGAGAGCGGAATTCGTAATGCAGCCATTGTCACGGCCACCCGCCCTGAAGAGACGCACTGAAAACAGTCAGGCCTTGTCTACACTGGGGGCTTAGCGACAGAGCACACATGTGCTTCACTGCTACTAAATGGCACTTGACCCAGGACAGCTTAACCCAGTTCCAAATTAGGGGACACAGCTGGTGACAAGCCTGGGGCCCAGAAAGGGTGGTTTATGTCAGAGGGCAGGTACCTGTTGGAAACAGGAGGGGGAAACAAATGACCAGAGCTGGTACAGGGGATTGGAAGTAGGCTCCAGAGCCGTTCACCGGTTCAGATCCACTTGGCAGCATAAGGCCGTGAATGAACATTTTAAATCAAGCAGGGAGGTTTTTCCAAAAGATCTGCTGTAGGCGTTGTTCTGGGGGATTCTGTGGCCTGCGCTGTACAGGAGGTCAGACCAGAGGATCACAGTGGTGCCTTCTGGCCTTGGAATCTATGCTATGTTCTCCTTGCTGCCCGGTCAGCGGCCTGTGTCTCTGTCTCAGACGGCAGGTGTCTGCGTCACAAAGCCAGTGGCACACCTTGCACCCTGGCAGAGGCAGCAGCAACCAAATGGACCACAGGGACTCGACTATCCTGGAAAGAGAGGTGGGATCTGTGCAGCTCTGGGGGATCCCTGTGGGTCTGTCTACACTGCAAAGTAAGCCAAGGGTTAGTGGAACTCGAGTTAGCAGACCCTGGGTTTGTTAGCCTAGGGCTTGAGCATCTACACTCATCTGTAACCCCAGGGCAGGAATTCCTGAACCCTGGGTCCCAGCATCTGCATTGCATTTGCTAAGTCCAACCACCCATACCCCAGACTTCCTAGCACCCTCCCAAAATGTGGTCATTCTAGCCCTCTGTTCATGGTGCAACCACCTAGCTTGGCTGTCCAGAGGACAAACAAAGTCAGCCCATGGGATACTTTTGGCAGACTCCTAGAGCACAAGTCCAACAAGGCAGCATCTACACTGCTTGAACCATAGATCCCAGACTGACTCAGGGTCAGACTCTCCATTCCTGTAGGGTCCTGGGGCCGTTGGACCAATCCCTGACTTAACTGGATTTGTGTGTAGGCAGAAGGAGGGTTAAGCTTGAGCCTGAGCTCAAACCCAGGGCTTACACTACAATGTAGACGTGCCCTAAGAGATAACAGTTTGGATTCCCCCAGTGACACCCTGACTCCAGCCCACCTGCGCCCCTTAGGATACACGTGTGTACTGCATCTATGAGTTGATATGAAGTGGCTAAAGCAGATTGAAACAAGGTGGGGAGCTGTGGAGAAGGGCTGGTTACTTAAGCCAGGGAAATGTGTTTTTCCCTACACACAATTCCCTTGCTTTAACCTCTGGTATTATGCTAGGGGATGGGGATCAGCCTGGCATGCAACTACTTGCATCACAAGTCAGTTTCATAAGTAACTGATTAGGAATAATTGTCTATCTCCAGCCTGCTTTTGTCCCAGAGGCTGTGAAAAAGGCCTCACGAAGTATGCATATGGATCTTTTCACTGCCACCGTGCAGCCACCTCTGGGATGGAAACTGACAGCGGTCAAACAGCACACAGTAACATTGCCCAGCAGCTCAGGGCTGGGAAGGAAAAAGACTGTTTCCTCTTAAAACAGCAAATATGAACCCAGGCAAGAAATAGCTCAAGACGAAACTTGGCCAGGCACCGCATCTAACATGACTACTTCGGATAAATATTATTATGGTTTCTTTAGTGACCACAATGGTCAGAAACTGCACTTTGCATCTCGTCTAAAAGATGGCAACTCCAACAACAAAGTGGCTTCTAATACCGGGCTGAAGCACTGAGGTCTAGTCTACACTGGAAGAGGCTTGCCAGGATAGCTAGGTAGAGGCAGTTTCTACCAACAAAAGAGTTCCGGTGTAGCCTATACCAGCGCCCCAAAAGAAATAAGTTATACCGCCACAAAAGTGATTTTGTGGTATCGCTGCATTTAGGGCTTTTACGGCTTTTAATATCAATTAAAAAAAAAAAATCAAACCCTGAACTGATATTACTACTGATTCACAGATTCTAAGACCAGAAGGGACCTCAGTCATAATCTAGTCCAGAGGTGGGCGAACTACGGCCTGTGGGACCGTCCTGCCCAGCCCTTGAGCTCCTGCCCGGGGAGGTTAGCCCCCGGCCCCTCCCCTGCTGTCCCCCCCTCCCCAACAGCCTCAGCTCGCCGTGCCGCCAGCGCTCTGGGCGGCGGGGCCGCAAGCTCCTGCCGGGCAGCACGGTGGTGTGGCTGGCTCTGGCCGGGAGGCGTGTATGCCAGTCCTAGTGCTCTGAGCGGCATGGTAAGGGGGCGGGGGGGGGGGGGGGCGGTTGGATAAGGGACAGGGAGTTCCAGGGGGCAGTCAGGGGACAGGGAACAGGGGGTGGTTGGATGGGGGGGGGGGGTCCCGGGTGGCCTGTCAGGAGACAAGGAGCAGGGGGGGTTGGAGGCTCTGAGGGGGGCAGTCAGGAGGCGGGAAGTGGGACAGGGTGGGGGCCAGGCTGTTTGGGGAGGAACAGCCTTCCCTACCTGGCCCTCCATACAGTTTTGGAACCCCGATGTGGCCCTCGGGTCAAAAAGTTTGCCCACCCCTGACCTAGTCTGACCTCCTGCAGAGCAGAGGCCAGAGAGCACCCCCAAAGTTATTCCCAGAGCAAATCTTGTAGAAAAAACATCCAATCTTGATTTTAAAATTGCCAGTGATGGAGAATCCACCATGACCCTTGAACTGTTCCAGGGTTAGTTACCATCGCTGTTCAAACTGTACACCTTGTATCCTACCTTCAACTTCAAGCCATTGGATCTTGTTATACCTCTGTCTGCTAGATCAAAGAGCCTGTTACTAAATATTTGTTCCCCCATCTATGTACTGTTTCAGAGTACTGCTAGACACGAGGAGCTCAATCTATTTAGTTTAACAAAGAGAAGGTTAAGGGTGACTTGGTCGCAGGCTGTCGCTATAAGGCATGGTTTCTCATTTTTTAATCATTCTCACGGCTTTTCTCTGAACCCTCTCTGATTTAGAACATCCTTCTTGAATTGTGGGCACAAGAACTGGACACAGTATTCCAGCGACTCCTACTCAAGATTCCCCAGTTTACATATCCCAGGTTCACATTAGCCCTTTTGGCCACAACATCACACTGGGAACTCATGTTCAACTGATTACCCAGAACTCCCAAATCTTTTTCAGAAAGCATCACCCATCCTGTAAGTGTGGCCTATATTTTTTGTTCCCAAATGCACACATTTACATTTAGCTGTGTTAAAATGCATATTGTTTGCTTGCATCCAGCTTACCGAGCAATCCAGATCACTCTGTCAGTGACTTGTCCACTTTGTTATTTGCCACTCATCCAATTTTTGTGTCATTTGCAAACTTTATCAGTGCTGATTTTGTTTTCTTTCAGGTCACTGATGAGTGCCATGAACAGATCCTTGCGGGACCCCACTAGAAACACACCCACTCGATGATAATTCCCCATTTACAATTGTATTTTGAGAGAACTTTTCATTCATTTACTGTGTGCCAAATTAGTTTTATCAATCAATCAAAATGTTGTGGGGTAGCAAGTCAAAATGCTTTGCAGAAGTCTAAGTATATTTCACCAATGCTATAACCTTCATCAACCAAATTTGTGGTCTCATTTAAAAAAAAAGTAGACCCTGTCAAACTAGCTTCTTATTTTCCATAAACCCATGTTGATTGGTATTAATTATATTGCCCTCCTTTAATTCTGCCCTAAGCCACTCCCTTATCTTGCCCAGGATCAATGTCAGACAGACAAGCCTCTAATTACCCAGATCATCCCATTTACTCTTTTTAAGTGTTGGCAAAAGTGACCTGGCTTTAGTAAGAAATCATCTGCAGATTTGAATAACCAGCACCACTTCCTGCAGCATCTAGCTAGATTATCCATCCGAGGACAGAATCAGTTTAACATTTTTTAGTTTAGAAGAGATTTTATATGACCGCAGCACTAAAACAGTGACGATACCCTTATTCTCCCAAGCAGTTCCATGGCATCTTATTGTCACAATGACTAGACCCTCAGCGATAGTTCTCATCTGGGGGAGAGTTAAGAAATAAAGAAACCGAAGCAAACAGAGTAGCAAAATGGTCTTCCAAACCGTTAATGAATCACCACACTGACCTTTGTCCAAAATAAACAGAGTGGACATTTCTCCAAAAGGACGGACGGTGATTTTCTGCCTCTGGAACAAATATTTCCCTGGTTATGGAAGCTGTTCTGTTTCTTCCCTTTGTCTGGTATCATATGCAGATGCTAGAAACAGCGAGGTCAGTAATGAAGCAATCTATTCTAAACAGAGCACAACTGGGGTTCAGCGCTTTCCATCAGAATAAAACCTGATGAATTATGTTCCCAGTAAATTAAAGGTATTCGACTGAGACTTTACAGAACACAAAGGCTCCACCTACCCTGCACATTTTAGCCATGTTGTAACACTCCACTAATCAAATTGTTATTTGGCACTAAGGGTGAAATCTTGGCTCCACTGAAATCAGTGGGAGTTTTGCCATTAACTTAAGTGGGCCAAGATTTCACCCTGAATGCTACCATTCTCTATTGGCAATTAACACAAAATTCTTAGGATTTGGCCTGTTTCCCCTCCATCTACTCAAGTTTTTAAGACTAAACTGGATCTTCAAGTGTATGCTTGCTATTTTGTATTAACTATGAAACAAATACTATTGGCTACAGACTTGGAAACATGTCTAAGATGTTTTGAATGGATGTAGACAGTAATTATAACATTCACCACTTTCAGTAACACTGGTGTAAATCCAGAGTAACTCCTTCGACTGGTGACGTTACTAAAGATTTACTCTGTTGTAAGCAGGAACAGTATCTTCCCCGTAAACAGTACTTTTCATCTGAAGACCTCAGAGCATTTTTAATAATGCCCAACAGCACCCTTTTGAAGTAGGCAGGTATTGTTATCCCTGCTTTCCAGCTGGAGAAACTGAGTCACTGACTGTTTGAGCTGGGCATTGAACCCAGAACTCCCAGTTCCCAGGCCTTTGCTACAGTTACTAGATCACACTCACTCCGAGTAGGCGTTAAACTAATTTTCAACAAAAAACAAAAAATGTGGTTGTTTTCCTTCTAGAACAATGCAAACCCAAGAAAGCCCTGAGAGGTGAAATCCCAGCTACACTGCAGTCTAGTTAAAAGGAAAGGAGGACTTGTGGCACCTTAGAGACTAACAAATTTATTTGAGCATAAGCTTTGATGAGCTAACCACTGCATCTGAGCACAGATAAGATCTGTGATGCTGGAGGACTGGGTTACCACATGGCTAGTCCAGACACAGGCAAAAACACATTTGGCCTTGCAGCAGGGGCAGGACTGACCCATGTTTTACCCAGGTCTTTGAACCGTGACACACGGGGCACCGTTAAAACGTGGTTAAATCTCACAGCATGCATGGGACCACAGCGTGTTTTAACTAGATCCTGGGCACCATTAATTTGACAACGGGCTTTGGCCCAAAAGATGAAGAATTAACCTCTTCGCCCTCCACAGTTCTGCCTTTCCCCTCTGTTCCCAAGGCTCAGCCCTTAACTTGCTGGGGGCAAGGGCTGTGAAGAGCAGATTTGCACATCAATAGCATGAATGGGCTCCCAGCTATTGCATAGCCAGGCTTATTGTCTGCCATGCTTACGGGTGTGCTGAAGCCCCCCGCTGCCCTCTCTCCATACACCCCCCTTCCACAGGGACACTAATAAATCCGGGGCCGCTCCCCGGACCGATGCAGAAGCTCTGCGGAGTTTAGGAAAGCAGAAGCGCGGCTGGTTTGGTCTCCGGCCAGGCACTGGCCCTGGCAGCACGTTCAGGCCAGTGAAATTGGAAGTGACTTGCAGATCTCTAGGAAGCTGAAAGCAGCGCCTGGTTTGCTCTGCCGAGTCCCGTCCCCCTCCCGGCCCCGTTTTAGGACCGGTAAAAAAAACAAAACAAAACAAACATCCGACCTAAGTTTAAACCAACACAGGTAAAAAGGGCTCTGAACAAAAAGCCGGATCTCCACACGGGCTCCCTCCATCTCTGGAGCGTCTAATCTTCACCAGCGTGTGACCCCGCCGGTCCTGGTAGCCCAAAGGGGCTCCGCAAAGCCACACCGTATCCCGCTGGCAGGGGGAGCTGGGGCTGGGTTTCCGTTTGCTAGCCACAGACACCCTGAACCAAACAGGGGAGAGGCGTTCATGGCCAGCCGCCCCCCAGGATCGGCGCCGGGAGGCTGGGCGAAGTGGTTTCCATCACAGGCGGGGTTTGCAGCTTGGTTCAGGGGCCCCCAGCACAAGAAGGTCCAGCCCCCCTGCAGGAGCTCAGAAACCAGAAACCAGACCCCCCCCCCCCCCCGCGGGGTTCCTCCAGCGCCGGGGCTTTGGCTTCAATTCGCCCCCCCGGGCTCCTCGCTGGGCGCCCGCCCTGGACGCGGCGGCGGCGCCGGGGGTTTCCGCCCGAGCAGCGCCCAGGCCCGCCAGCCGAGCCCCGGGGGGCGGGGGAGAGAGTCACATTTCACAACAGCGCAAGACACACACTGACCCACACACACACACTCTCCCCATTCATCCCTGGCCGCTCCTCTCTTCGCCCGCAGAAACAGTCTCACACACACACACCCGATGTGTGTGTAGTTTGTGCGCACACACACACACACACACAGAAACTCCACCACTTCCCAGGGACTTCCCAGCCCCGGCACCGCGGGTGGGGGGGGATCAAACCTGCTGCTGACCCCACCCCGCCTGCCGGCTCGGCTCGGCTCGGCTCGGCTCGGGGGTGGGGGCAGCCTTACCTTCCTTGACGCCCGGCAGCTTGGACTGATCGATGCCGATCTCAGCCATGTTGGGAGCTTTCGCTCTCCCCTCCTGCGGCTCCGGGGGCCGGGGGATCGATCCCGCGGAGCTCTGGCTGGGGCTGCCGCGCTCGGCCCCGGCGGGAGGGGCGGTGGGGGGGGAGGGACGGCAAAGCACGGCCGCGGAGCTTCCCCCCCCCTCCAGCCCCCCCGCCGCAGGGCGATTAACACCTCCCTCCTGGCCGCGCTACCCTGTAACCGGAGCCGGGAGCCTGACACGGCGCGTTCTGTACGGAGAGAGAAACGGGACAGAAAGCAGCGCGGGGGGGGGGGGGGGCCGCTTCCCTTTGCCCGTCCGAGTTACACCCCCCAGGAGAGCAGCACGTGGCTCCCTCCCCGGCCGCTGGCCCAGCGACACACACCAGGACTGTGCGAGACCTGGATTTTTGATCCTATACATGAGCATTTGGGTACAGAGGGGGCTGGACATGACACCGCGGTCATGCCTGGTTTGCAATCGGCTAGCACCAGAATGGGCTGGATTTCTGGGTTTGCAGCTTTAGATGAGCATTCTTATTTTTTTATTTTTTTGAACACGGCTGGGAGGAAAGACGGGAGGGGCAAGCGACCAGAAAGGTCAACCAGAGACATAAGGAACACAAGCGGCAACAAAGCTCTGATGTGGATCCAAACGCTGCCACCATTTCATAGAATCACGGGAGATGAGGGCTGGAAGAGACCTCAGGAGGTCATCTAGTCCAGCCCCCTGCTCAAAGCAGGACCAGCCCCAATCTGAGAGTGTTTTTGTTCCCATCCTGTCTAAATGTAATGTAGTTAATTCAGAACCACAGCACAACTAGAAAATTGAAGGTTTTTTTTGCATTTGTACAGCCGCTTTAATGCAAAGGGCTTGAAGTTTATATTTAAGCTTGGATTTTTATCAGTAAACGTGGGTTTGTCATCAGTTTCACCGTACACACACACACACAAACTGATGACAAAACATTTCCATTGATAAGAATCAAAATGTACAGATAGGCAAAGGAAGCAAAATGCTACTTGAGAACTTATTAGAGTCAAAATCCAGTGACTTAGACTTTTGAAATAATGTTTGTTACAAATGGACTAGTGAATGAATGGTAAAAACAGGTGTGATTTGTTGGGTTAAGGATAGTTACCTTGTATATTTTGACATCGTGATGTTGCCAGTTTGCTTTTAGCAGTTTATAAAGCTTTAACTTTTTGAATCTCAGCATCTATTGTCATTAAATAACTGTCTGACCCCCTTGCATAATTTTCCACAACTGGTCACCTGCAAACATGGTGTTAGGTTGTTGCTATTGTTATGAGCTTGTTATGGGGTGAGTTAAAACCCCATTGAGACTGAAAGGTGTGAACTCACCCTTCAGTTAACATAACTGTGAGCATAAGCTCCCACCTAAAACAAAGGGTGTGTGAACCCAGAGGCCACTCAAGACAATCTGCCGTCCTAGACAATACTTCAGTGTACCGCCCTGCCCCCCCGACACACCCACCATTCAAATTTGGCCTGGCCCCTCTGCCATGTACATTGGTCAAACTGGACAGTCTCTACGTAAAAGAATAAATGGACACAAATCAGATGTCAAGAATTATAACATTCATAAACCAGTCGGAGAACACTTCAATCTCTCTGGTCACATGATTACAGACATGAAAGTTGCAATTCTTCAACAAAAAAACTTCAAATCCAGACTCCAGCGAGAAACTGTTGAATTGGAATTCATTTGCAAATTGGATACAAAAAGAAAAGGAGGACTTGTGGCACCTTAGAGACTAACCAATTTATTTGAGCATGCTCTAAGGTGCCACAAGTCCTCCTTTTCTTTTTGCGAATACAGACTAACACGGCTGTTACTCTGAAATTGGATACAATTAACTTAGGCTTGAATAGAGACTGGGAGTGGCTAAGTCATTATGCAAGGTAACCTATTTCCCCTTGTTTTTTCCTAACCCCCCCCCCCCCCCCCCGACGTTCTTGTTAAACCATGGATTTGTGCTGGAAATGGCCCACCTTGATTATCATACACATTGTAAGGAGAGTGGTCACTTTAGATAAGCTATTACCAGCAGGAGAGTGGGTTTGTGTGTGTGGGCGGGGGGCGGGGGGGTGAGAAAACCTGGATTTGTGCTGGAAATGGCCCAACTTGATTATCATACACATTGTAAGGAGAGTGATCACTTCAGATAAACTATTGCCAGCAGGAGAGTGGGGTGGGGGGAGGTATTTTTTAATGCTTTGTGTGTATAAAAGATCTTCTACACTTTCCACAGTATGCATCCGATGAAGTGAGCTGTAGCTCACGAAAGCTTATGCTCAAATAAATTGGTTAGTCTCTAAGGTGCCACAAGTACTCCTTTTCTTTTTGTGAATACAGACTAACACGGCTGTTACTCTGAAACCTCTCCTTACAATGTGTATGATAATCAAGGTGGGCCATTTCCAGCACAAATCCAGGGTTTAACAAGAACGTCGGGGAGGGGGGGGGGTTAGGAAAACAAGGGGAAATAGGTTACCTTGCATAATGACTTAGCCACTCCCAGTCTCTATTCAAGCCTAAGTTAATTGTATCCAATTTGCAAATTAATTCCAATTCAGCAGTCTCTCGCTGGAGTCTGGATTTGAAGTTTTTCTGTTGTAATATCGCAACTTTCCTGTCTGTAATCGCGTGACCAGAGAGATTGAAGTGTTCTCCGACTGGTTTATGAATGTTATAATTCTTGACATCTGATTTGTGTCCATTTATTCTTTTACGTAGAGACTGTCCAGTTTGACCAACGTACATGGCAGAGGGGCATTGCTGGCACATGATGGCATATATCACATTGGTAGATGTGCAGGTGAACGAGCCTCTGATAGTGTGGCTGATGTGATTAGGCCCTGTGATGGTGTCCCCTGAATAGATATGTGGGCACAGTTGGCAACGGGCTTTGTTGCAAGGATAGGTTCCTGGGTTAGTGGTTCTGTTGTGTGGTATGTGGTTGCTGGTGAGTATTTGCTTCAGTTTGGGGGGGCTGTCTGTAGGCAAGGACTGGCCTGTCTCCCAAGATTTTGAGAGTGTTGGGTCATCCTTCAGGATAGGTTGTAGATCCTTGATAATGCGTTGGAGGGGTTTTAGTTGGGGGCTGAAGGTGACGGCTAGTGGCGTTCTGTTATTTTCTTTGTTAGGCCTGTCCTTTAGTAGGTGACTTCTGGGAACTCTTCTGGCTCTGTCAGTCTGTTTCTTCACTTCCGCAGGTGGGTATTGTAGTTGTAAGAATGCTTGATAGAGATCTTATAGGTGTTTGTCTCTGTCTGAGGGGTTGGAGCAAATGCGGTTGTATCGCAGAGCTTGGCTGTAGACGATGGATCGTGTGGTGTGGTCAGGTTGAAAGCTGGAGGCATGTAGGTAAGAATAGCGGTCCGTAGGTTTCCGGTATAGGGTGGTGTTTATGTGACCATCGTTTATTAGCACTGTAGTGTCCAGGAAGTGGATCTCTTGTGTGGACTGGACCAGGCTGAGGTTGATGGTGGGATGGAAATTGTTGAAATCATGGGGGAATTCCTCAAGAGCTTCTTTTCCATGGGTCCAGATGATGAAGATGTCATCAATATAGCGCAAGTAGAGTAGGGGTGTTAGGGGACGAGAGCTGAGGAAGTGTTGTTCTAAGTCAGCCATAAAAATGCTGGCATACCTTGGGGCCATACTGGGGGGGGGGGAGAAAACCTGGATTTGTGCTGGAAATGGCCCACCTTGATTATCATGTTTCGGAGTAACAGCCGTGTTAGTCTGTATTCGCAAAAAGAAAAGGAGGACTTGTGGCACCTTAGAAAGCATAAGCTTTCGTGAGCTACAGCTCACTTCATCGGATCGCATCCGATGAAGTGAGCTGTAGCTCACGAAAGCTTATGCTCAAATAAATTGGTTAGTCTCTAAGGTGCCACAAGTCCTCCTGTTCTTTTTGCGTATAGCTAGTGCAGCCTCTGTGTGCACCCATCCAGGAGCGTTTACCTACGCGCTGGTTTGGGTGGGTGTGTGTGGGAGGAGAGATCCCACCAGGACTCAGGGCTTGTCTACACTTAAAAGGCAGCGGTGGTGCAGCTGGAGCGCTTCAGTGAAGACACTACCTACGCTGACGGGGGAGCTTCTGTTGCCGTTGGTAATCCCCTGCCCCGAGAGGCAGCAGCCTTGTTGGCAGGAGAAGCCTTAGTCACTTCCACACTGGGAGGTCTGTCGGTATAACTGTGTCGCCCAGGGGCATGGATTTTCCACACACCCGAATGACGGCGTTATACCGACATGAGTTGCTAGCACAGACCACGCCTAAGATCAGACCAGACAAGACCAGAGGGAGAGGGAGAGGCAAGACAACCAAGCAGGAGCCTGTAAGCACAGTGCGACCCTCGAAGAAGCTAGAGAGAGAGCTTTGGGGTGTGATGGTAGCTAAAGAAGCTTGAGGGCTGTAAGCTAAGAAACTGCTCTTGTTGTTCTTGGTTCCTTCTGTGTTCAGAGAAGCAGAATTCAGTCCGTTCCTTGTCAATAGCAAGATTGCACCAAGGAGCACACCAGACTCCATCAGTTCCTGCAGCCAGCTGGAACACCCGCAGGCCCTGAACTTTGACCAGCTGCTCATGTCAAAAAGGACAGCACTGTTTTAAGTCCACAGTTCTGCCACTTGTTCCATGGAGACACTCTCCTGCTGTAGTCTTCACTGATTTCGTAGGGCCACATGAGGCCAAGGGGCCAGCCAGTTGCTGGATTAGGGCCCAAAATACCAATATCGAACCATCAAACATAAAAGAATCAAAAGCTAACTTAACTGTTGTCAACAGCTGCCATATTGGTGCCACTGGGCCCTGAAGTGACTTAGGCCTGTTACAAGAGTGCTCTGTGCCTGTATATATGTAAATAAGTAATCGATAAAGTGCCGGTAGATGGAGCTCAAAGATATGTAGCATAGTTCTGGGGTGGGCAGAACCCATATAATTTATGCACTGGGCCTAGCTTCCTTGGTGCAGCTCTTTACATCCACTCTCAACAGCCTGGATCCCACAAGTCTTGCTGTGGCAAGGATATAATATCTGCAGAGACCCCCAGAGACCTGATGTGGTGACACAAGGCACTGCAAAAGACAGCGGGAAATAATATGCTCGTAGGCTGCATCCGGCAGGCGAAACAAAGCATTTCCTTTGCAACTGCTCCATCGGTGTCCTGCTTCTTTGCGCTGGATGCTGAAATATATATTTAGATAAGACCTCTGAGAAAGGAAAAGGGAACTAATCATCCGGAATGCGCAGGAAATCTAAGAGATAATGAAGAGAACATGACCTCAGAGGGCCTCCAGGTGGGGATGAATTGAATAGTACCAAGGAAACAGGTTGATGTTCAGAGTTTGCTACAGACTGCCAGCAGCGTTGTAATAACAACTTATGGCTCTGTCGTGCTTTTCATCCTGCAGGATCCCAAAGCGCCTTACAAGCCAAATATTGGAACCACTGGTCCCCTGTTCAGTCTTAGGGTTTGTCTTCGTGTACAGCGCTACTGCAGTGCTTTAGCCAAGACGCTCCTGTGCTGATGGGAGAGCTTCTCCCGCCAGCGTAGTTAATCCACCTCCCTGCGAGGCAGTAGCTGTGTCGATGGAAGTAGTCCTCCTGCCAGCATAGCCCTGTCTACACGGGAGGTTAGGTTGGTATAAAGTACATCGCTCAGGAGTGTGGAAAATCCAGACCCCTGAGCGACATAGTTCTACCCATATGTCCGTAGTGTAGACCTGGCCTTGGTTGCTTCTGGGTGGAGCGCTGCAGTTACTCCCCAGAGGGATGGAAACAAATGGTTACAATACAAAATGAAATCATAAAAAATGTGAACTATGGCCCACACTTAGCAGCAGCAACCTTTCCTATCTTATAAGGCAGATCTCCCACCCTCCCGCCGAGTTCAGTCTGTTACAGAGCTGGCTGGATTCCCAGGAATCAGGATCTGTCTTTTA
Source organism: Natator depressus (assembly GCF_965152275.1). NCBI lineage: Eukaryota > Metazoa > Chordata > Testudines > Cheloniidae > Natator > Natator depressus. Next base: position 3,184,558 of record NC_134242.1, read on the forward strand.
CAAAACATCCCCGCAGAACAAGATGTCTCCTCAGTGAATGGGTGCAGAGAGTCTTTCTCCACCCTGTGACGTACTGAACCCACTTTTTGTCTTCATCCACTGGCAGGGAGATTCCCGTCTCCTGTAATGCTCCTTTTTACCTCCAAGTGGTTTTGATTGTTTGCAACTGTTTTTGACAGTTTTCCATTGATTGTTCTGGGGTGGGGCAAGACAATTGAACCTTGCATTACATCACCGGCTGACCAGGGAGGGGTGACAACTCCCTCCCACTTGGATGGCTCATCATGAGACAGATGCATCCCTGGTGACTTACTCCAAGGCCATAAGGCATAATTTGTGACTGTATTGAAAACATTACCCGCACACATATCTCACAATGATTATGAGTATTGATAAGTTACAAGCTTTCAGTAGAGGCCTCACACACTACCCTTCGCAGATAAATACATGAACGTGGTATATTAGGGGTATTGAGTTTGCTCGGTCTCAAACAGAACTTGCTTGTAAAGAACAATGAACCCTTTGCCCATTAGCACCAATGGGCCTCTGTGTCACAGATGGATGTTAGCCGCATCATTTAATGCACCTAGAAGGCACTTAGGCCCAACAGAAGTTAGGAGTCTAAATATCCTTCAGGATCTGGACTTTAGATGTCACCGTATTGGAACCTGTAGAAAACAGAATTTTGTGATAGTAGGTGGTGGAGAGGGGTCCACAGTTTGCACCTAGACTGTTGCAAACACTGCCTGGTTCTGGACAAAATTTTAATAAACTGTAGATACATTTAAAGAAAGTTCAACGGGGCTGAAATCAGTGCACTGGACACCAGGCAATGGGGTCAATTCAATTTATGGAGGGGCTCTCACCATATTCCAGCCTGAATAATTATTCAACCCTCTTAAAATCCCACTTGTATTTTCAGCTGAGAAAGTTATTTTCACTTCTCCTCCTAGACCCATCTCCCACTGCACAGTACGGCTGGCAGATATGTTCCCCCTACCCCATGTCTACACCACCACCACCCAGAAGTGACTGCTTTGCAGTGGTGGCGAATGGGCTGTTTTGTCCACAGTAGTCTCTAGATCCCAGGTTTGGGTGCCCAAGTTTTTGCACATACAAAAATTCCAGTTGACACAAACTCAAAGTTTTGTGCCTGCAAAAATTTTCCCTGGATTTAAGAAGCCCTGTTTCCCCTTTCCATGTCTAATATGCGCTCTCTCTCTCTCTCTCTCTCTCTCTCTCTCTCTCTCTCTCTCTCACACACACACACACACACACACACACACACACTGTATTCAAAGAACATTATTAAGGTTGCAAAGTCAAACATTTACAAGTGAGGAAATGCCAGAATGAAGGTTGCCCATGCAACCTGAACTCAGCCCTCTTTTGCATAAGCATTATGATAGTCTTTAATTATATGGTCACATACTATTTTTCCACAGGACCCTGCCTCATTCAGTGCACTGGATGGATGATGCTCACATAATGAGCAGCTATTCAATAAATGGTTTTATTCTCACGGTTCAATGTATGAACCGAGGCCTTATTTACTGCTCACTCTTCAAACCCTGTTCTACATACAGAACGACTAACTTGGCTTTTCTGTGGTGCTCACTGCTAGAGGAGCTGAATGCTCCACAAACATTAGTTAATTATCTCACAACACCCCTGTGAGATAAATGGGTGTGATTAGCCCCACTTTCCAGGGCAGAACTGAGGCTCAAAGAGATAAAGGTCAAGCATGTCCACTAATTTTGGGTGACTAATGTGAGATTAGAGCCTGATTTTTCAGAGTACTTACCTTGATCTAGCACTCCCAAGCACAGCTCCCAGCTCCCATTGACTTCAGGTGCAGCTGTGAGCGCTCAGCACTTCTGCACATCAGAACCCAGGATCTGAAGTCAGGCACTCAGAAAACGAGGAACACATCTTCCTACCCCTGACTCCGGGCCCTGGCCCTTCTAGTTTGTTCCTGTCCCAGTCCTCTCTCTTCCCTCAATCACAGCTCTTCCTCCCAGTCCTCCTCCACCCAGGACCAGGCTGCTTGCTCCACTAGTCCCAGTGTCTCCCTCCAGGATCCCCACGGGAGTGTCAGTATTCTCCCCACCCTGACTCCCAGTCTCCCTCCTCAGGTTCCTCACCCCAGTCTCCCCTCCGGGCTGATTGCTCAGCCAGGCCCATTCTCCTCTCCCAGGCTCCTAGACTGAATCTACTCCTCCCCCAGCCCCCGCAACAGGTCTAGCTCTTGTTCCCACTGCAGTCCAGCCATGCTTCCCCCTCAAAGGGAGCCTTGAGGGCACAGGAGAGACAGTCTTCCTGCTCTCAGTTCTGGTGCCTTAGCACCAGAATGACCCACAGCACAGGGGAGGAACAATTGCAGCTTCTGCTCAGCTCCTGCAGCCCTGGGCTGGACCATGTTCAGTGCACGAAATCTGTGGAGAATTCAGTTGCCCCATTCTAGGAAGTCTCGACTGAGCATGGGTGAACTGAGATGTTTCTGGAGGCTTTTTCAGTCAACTTTCTCAAATGTGGTGGTTTTTCATGGGAACAGGAAAAGGCCCATCCCTGACACCCACGCCACCTGTACCAGTTTGTAAAGTGCTGTGAATTCAGCTTGAGAAGTGCTAGGTCAGTGGACCGGTGAGTTCAGAATACAGACCCAGCTCCAGCTAGGAGACCGGTTGATCCCATGAGTGAAGCGGTGGCCCTTTGTCACATTCGGCATTGGATCCAGATCCACATTTCCAAAGTTCAGGGTGCTCAGATCCGGGTTTTGGTTTGGGCCTCTCTCTGTTCACGGCTATTGTCATTAATGACCAAGTGGAACCCAGTCATACAGCCTGAGACTTTTCACTCAGGTTTGCATTTCACCTGCAGCCGTTTCTTTTCTGCTCGTTCAGCCTGGCCTGTCTCCACCGATCAGCAAAGATATTCAAGCCGGAGAGCAGGTTGGGCTGAGAACCTGAACGCTGCTGGGCACTTTCCAGGTCCCATGGGAGGCCCAAATCCTGTCCCCACTGTGCAGGGGATGCCAGCGTGAGGCTGACTGGGGAGAGAAACCTCCCCTCGCAAAGTGGAGGGCTGACTGGGGATGGGGGAGCTCAGGCAGCATGGTTTGTGATTCTGTAGCTGTGGTCTTGAGGTTGAAGGCTGAGGCTGATGATCCTCTGAGCTCCAGGACAGAGTTGGAGGTAGCGCCCCCCCAGATATAATGTGGGCCAGGCACACTTTTAAGGGACACAAATATCTATTACCATCGACAGGCTGCAGGGTCTGTGAAGGCACTGAGGTCTTGAACCCCTGTGTTGCCCTCCCTGCCCCAGGCTGGCCCCGACACCTGGGGAGTAGAAATCACATTGGGCAGTCTGGAAACCTCATCCCTGCCGTGGAATACAGACACAGCTTCCCCACGGCGAACGGGCCAAAGGGAGGGGTGCTTGGATGCCCGACAGGTGTGGCATAAAAGCCCAAACAGAAGAGCGTTGTCAGACGACACGAAGCACTAAGGGCTGGGGGAGCTGAAGTGCAGAGGGCACAGTGGGAAAGCAGCGTGCAGCGTTTACACAGGGGAGCGACCCAGATTTGCCTCCAGAATCGGTTTATTCAGTGTCCATTCGGAGCAGATGCTGATGTTATAATGTTCAGCCAATCAGCTAAAAACTCTCAATAATCCTGAGGGTCAGAGCGATGGGTGGGGAGAGGAACAGGAGTGGGAGAGCGAGAGAGAATGAGAGGCATGCATTTTTAGATGAAAAGGATTTAAAACTAAAGGGTGCCTTTAGGAGGACACTGTGCTCTGAAACCAGCAACATCCTGAGGGCTGGAAAGCCCATGAGGATCCTAAAATGCCTTTATTTCCCTTGGCCTCCCTTTTAGCTTGCCCTATGGAAAATTCCTTGGAAGATCCAGGGCTGGGTTTAGCACTGTGTGACCTACTGGCTTCATATGCATGGCAGAGCGAGTGACGCTGCCCCGTGGGGGCTGGCCCACAGAAGGAATGATGAGGCCTACAACTACCATCGCTTAGGGGAGATCGCCGATTGCTCAAGCGGCTGGTGCCTACGTTTGTGGCGGAGATGTTCCTGGGGTCTGATCTGTAGCGATGCTGTCTCTGGTGCCAGCAGCATGCATGTTTGTTACATCTGGTGTCACTCCCGTGACTTCCAGGGCATCCTGCTGGTATAATCGGCTGTGTTCAGAGGTCAGATACTGCAGCTGCTCCACGGACTGGGGTTGGGCCCAGGGCTGATAGGAGTCTTGTCACAGCAGAGATTGATCCAAGTGGGTACCGGCCTGACAGTAGGAAATAGTTTCACTGACTTTAGCAGAGTCAATCCAGATTTACACTGGTGTAAACGAGAGCAGAAGATGGCCCCTTTTCAGGGCCCCGTGATGGGGTTCATGGAAGTGCTACCTAGACCCCACGTTGGTCATTCTGAGTCATGACTGGGGAATGCTGTGTTCAGCGCCCTGTGAAATGGGCTGGGGTGGGGGTGTTACCGCCTAGGTCATAGTGGGAGGGAGCGGCACACCTGTCTCCCCGTTGTCAGTCTCAATAGAGATGCCCATGCCCCTTCTGCCCCCTAGAGGAGATGCCTCCAGGTCAGGACATTGATGGGGTAGCTGGCACAGCTGCTCTGCCTGTAACCAGGGTGGCCTTCTTGAAGTTCCAGTGCGTTTGTATCATTGTATTGTCTCCTGCAGCTGAGGATCTAAAAGCACTTAATCAACGGTAATTACCCTCCAGGGCATAGGTGTGCATCACTATGACCATTATAAGCAGAGGCAGAGGTTAAGTAGCTTGCCCAAGAACACACAGCAAGTCAGGGAGAAAGCCAGGATGAGAAGCCAGCTCCTCTCAGTCCCACTCCTTTGTGCTAACCACTAGGCATTGCTCCTCTCCAGTATGCCTCACCCCTGTGCGGAGCCGGCAGGTCCTTCCCTCAGTGTTAGTTGGTGTTAGTTACCTCGGTGAACAAGACCCACAGCGTGCGGGCAGTCTGGACCCCTCCCCTCCACCTCTCTTAGCAGAGCTTGCCAGGAGACAGTTAACCCAGAGTGTCTAATTTTATAGTCATTTTGGGCTGAGCAACAAGCACGTAGTGGAGGAACAAATTGCATCAGTCAGACTAAAAGCTTCATAAATATTGACTGGCTTTAACCGGCCCCCGGGGAACAGAAAGTCTAATTTTCTAATAACTACAGCTCCTGCCCCACTGAGGGCTGCTCCCAGGAGGGAGCGTGTGTGTGCGGAGGGGTGTTCTACAGGCATGGTCCTTTCATTCCCTCACTCAGAGACTCGCCCCCTTCCACGGGGCGGGGGACACCGTGCCTGCGGGGGGTGAATGTGTGTGAAAGGAGGAGACACTTGTGTCCAGCTGGGAGGGGGAAGGGGATTTTCCGTCGTTTCCCCTTTGACTCTGACTGGATAGCTACGGGTGAGGACGTGGGGCTGGGTGGGGTGGGGTGGGGAGGCAGCCTGGGCAGGGAGAGGGCAAAGTCCTGGCATGGTGGGAGGAGCCAGGCCAAGCAGGGAGGAGGGAACCCGACTGGAGGAAAGGGAGTTGGGGAAGGAGGACTGGGGGAGACGCCTGAATGGGGCGAGGCACGTGGGAAGAGGAGTCCAGGGGGGAAGGGGAAGGTGCACTGGAGTGAGTGGGGGGAGGAAGGACCTGACCGGGTGAGCGGGGAGAAGGAGGAGTACTGGGGGCCAGAGGGGACAGTCTGGCCCTACGGGAGGAGAAAGCTACATGACGACCCTGTCCAGTGGAAAGAATGAGTGAAGCTGACAGTGGCCCTGCTCCGGGGCAACGTTCCCCGTACCCCCACCCCCGCCTCTATGAACAGAGGAATTGTGGGCACGAGGCCAATGTCTCTCTGAAGCATCCTTCTCCCCTGGCCAGTGACGCCAGCCGACCACTGTCATTAGCTATGGCCTGGGGGACGCAGCGATGACATGTCCCGGACGGGAAGACTCTTTCGGGAGGTGCACATTCAGCAGGGTGTTTTCACCAGGATCCAGCGTGCGGTGGCTCAGTGGAGAACACAAGAGCCAGGGCAAGCCCAGCCCACGCCGCTCCGGCTCACCTGGAAGCCACGCGGAGCATGAAGCGTTTCAGAGCCTCCCGAGTGCCACTGAAGACAGGATTTCTCTCTCCAAACCCCACCTCTGCTGTGTGAAGCGGCCCCTCCACGTTCTCTCCCTCTCATCAGTCCAAGGCTGGTGGCATGTCTTAGCAGTTATCTGAGGAATGTGTTGAATTCTTTGACTGATGCTTGTCCCAGAGGTGTGAATGCTGCTTTGGGATGAATCCGAGGTTAGGCTACTTGGAGACTCGATCCTGCAGCCGGTAGCTACTGGATGAAATTCTGGCTCCACTGAAGATAATGGCAAAGCTCCATTGATGGCACTTATCATGACTGAATGGTTTATCACACAAGAACCAAGAGGGTCTCCACAAGGGGCGGAGAGAGACGAGCCAAACGCATAAAGACACGGAGGTGGGATTACACTGAGGAGCTTAACCTCCTCTGTCCATACACAGAGCTGGTGCATGTTGAAGCAGCTCCTCTGAGGTTAGTGGCATCCAGCCAGCTTGCCCCTGGTCTGCATATTCCCAACAATATGGACTGGTGGGTTTTGTCCATTGTTGTTCATTTCCCTTTTGACCCCAGATACATTATGCTGTGCTAGCAACAGCTTCACAAGCTTGTGCCCATGAGAAGCGGCCATGACAGATTAGGACCATGAAGATTAAAGTTGGCGAACTCTTATGTTAGGCGCCAGCTGCCTGCAAGTACAGGAGGCAGTCCTTCAACAGATGACGTGCAAGACATTATTGATGACTGGAGCTGATTTTGAAAACAAGAAAAATATTGCAAATATTTCATCCAAATTTGTTTCCATTTAATTGAAATGTCAGTGACATTGTTTTGTCAACATTTTGCAACTTGACAAAGCTTCTCCCAGCTGGATGAATGAGCCAAACACAGAGTCCCTTTCCCTTTCAGCCCTCATTCAGGGAAACCTCTCATTAAGGCCAATCACTGCCATCCAATAATCCCACAGCAGCAATGAACCCAATAGGACCTTTGGTAACAGGCTGGCATGTACAGATCCCTCCCACTCCTCTAGATACCTCCTCATTCTGTACCAGCCAGTCTCATATCTGTCTCATCAGGTCTGGCTGCCCATTCACCTTCACCCAGGTCCTTCATTTGGCCAGACACCTGACATTGTAGGATCTGAGCCCGGCAGAATGATCATGCTCCGCACTGTGATCACGCTGCCGCACCAGACCCCACATGCCCAATGTTGGAGAGGTGGCACCACAGATGCGAGGACACTTTGGGCAACTAAATGGTCGCAGCAGCCCAGTGCTACCTCCCTGGAATTCTCTGCAATGAAAGAGCAAACCCCAGCGAGGAGCTTTTCCAGCATCCTTCTACAAGATACTACAAAACGTCAGCAAAGCCTCATTGGTACCAAGGGCTGCTGACAAATGGATTCAGCAGAGACACCTTACTCAGACCTATCACCAGGAGAGCAGCAGCCACCATTGATATCAATACAAGACTCAGTTCTACACCAGGTCTGGAGACAAGCTGAGAGGGGGCCAGAAAACCAGCTGCCGCGAGTGTTTCTGTAGCTGACCCTTCCCTCTAAAAGGGTGGTTTGAGTCTGAACTATAATTGATAAGGTTGTAACATCCACAGTGAGTTCCTGCTTAAGGTGGTACTATTTCAGCCTGAGAATCACTTGTTATGTATTAAACTGATCTTAGGCAAACTGGTGACATATGCTAACTTGTGTGTTATCAGGGGATGTGCTCACAGGATAATGTGGGATTTCTCATGTCTGAATGGAATAATAGCTTCAGAGGCAGTGAGGGGATAGATATCACACTCAGCTGATGCACTAACTTCTGATGATGGAGAAAGTCCTGGTTTGTTTGGTCTCTGAAAGATCAGAATTAGAGCTAGTGGGAAAATACCAATATTTTGCAGGAAGTTTTGAAAAATTTTCTTGCAGGAATTTTTCAGGTTTGTGCAGGTTGTTTTTCTTTGTTTGTTCGTTATTGAAAACTCCAAATTGAAAACCTACATTTTTTTCAGCTATTGGTAATTTTCATTTAAACAAACTCAGAAAATGTCATCAAAAATGAAGTATCTCCATTTTGACCAGAAGTCATTTTCATTTAAATTACTTTTTGACCAAAATAAAATAAAATAAAATAAATTCAACCAGCTGTAATTGACATTGTCCTTGTTTGAAATCTAGGCCTCCAGGTGGCCAGTTAATAAGATGCTAAACACACTCATATCATAATTGAGTTGCAGGATAACTTTCAGCTTCTCTGGTCCTGGGAATCAGCCTAGTCACTACCTTCTGTCAGCACCCCAAAAGACAGATTGATTTTCCCTCTAGCTTTATAGTCCTGCCAAAGCCAGAGAATCATAGGGTTGGAAGGGACCTCAGGAGGTCATCTAGTCCAACCCCCGGACCAATCCCCAATTTTTGGCCCAGATCCCTAAATGGTCCCCTCAAGGGCTGAACTCACAACCCTGGGTTTAGCAGGCTAATGCTCAAACCACTGAGCTATCCCTCCCCTCCATGTTGCATCTCATTTGGCTAGAGGATAATGGTTTGCACATGCCCTAGAAGACTGATTGCATTGGGACAGGGCACAGCTGAAAATAAAGATGCTGTCATCCCAGCTATAGTCGTGCCCTTCCCATCACAGAACTTCAGTGCAATCCAGCACAATTGCCCACGTCTGCTCAGGTGAGCCTGGGCAGTGGTATAGAAAGCAGGGGTGCAGCAAATCAAGATCAAGAGGGAAATGTGCACTACATGACCTTCGTGTACTATTGTCCCAATTCTGCAATTGTCAATGCAACTTCCATTGACTTCAGTGGGAGCTGAGGCCCACCGGCACCTTGCAAAAGAGCATCTTGTGGGGTCAGGCCTATATGTCTAGCAGAAGCCAGTGCTATTTGTCACTCATTCTCATGAGCAACCGCTGTCATTTTCTGCACTTAAATAGCACTGTGCACCCAAAGATCTCAAAGGGCTTCACCAGCATTAATTTGTTTAGTCCCCATTGTATAGCTGGGTAGCTGGGGCATCACAAGTGACTTGTTCAAGGTCACGCAACAAGTCGTTGGCCGAGCTGGGAAACAAAACCCAGAAATCCCAACTCCAAGTCAATATTGCCTTCCAGTGAATGCTAATTGCAGGCAGCATGAGGCGGAGTGAGATGGGCAATTCGGGACAGTGTGCGGCAGCCAAGAAGATCAGGTGAGTCAGTGGCACCGTGCGTCCACATCAGCTTGTTGCGAGTGCAGGCTGTGAGTGACTCAGTTCTGCAGCTCATCTTTGCAGTGTCACTCGGGGGACGTAGCAGGGGCTGAGAACAGAGTTTTACCGGGACGGTTGTTCTTGCAGCCTCTTTCTTGGTCTCATAAAGTTGTAGTAGAAAATTACTAACAGATCACTGAGAGAGCTTGGAAGGCAATACATACAAGCCAAACAAGATGGAGCCAGACCCCTAAAACAGACACTGAAAGGTTGCACAGTGCATCCTACCACATTTTATCTTAATAAAATATAGGCATTTGCCCAATAAAATGGATCATCCAAACACCCTTCCTTCTCCCGAATGGACAAAACTGAAGGGATCTGGCTCCTCTTTGTTGAATTTCATATCTGATGTCAAATGTTACCCCCAGCCTAAACTCTACCCTGCAATCAAATGCAGCGTTTTGCCAGTTGATGATAAAGCCAATGCTCAACAAAGTCATTGTGATGGAGCAATGCACCTGAGTGCCAGCAATCAGTTAAATTAAATGAACAGCCCTGTCTTCCCCTCCACCATTCTGGCACTTTCTACATCTCAGGTTAATTAGCAGAGGCGCGGGAGAGTACAATAATAAATTGCAAAGCTCCCTTCGAGCCAGCTCACGGAATACATTTCTGTAATAGAGTCACAGAACCTGTATATGGATGCGCGCGTGTGTGTGTGAGAGGGAACATTCATTGGATTGGTCAGATAAGAGACATATTGACCGGGTTCCTTATGACGTCTGTTCCTGGGTTGATCTGTCCATTATCCAAGGAGTGAATCATATTGACAGGTTGAATTATATTTCAGAAGATTTTTTTCTCCCCCTCCTCCAAAGACCATTTGTAATCCTTGCACATTCACTGGCTTTTAAAAGTGAGCTCCTCTGGAGCCGGGTTGCACTGAAGTCCTCCATCGAGCGTGAAGGAAGAGTTCTTTTGGGTGGCGGGAACATGGACAAAATCTGTTCAGTCCAGCTCTGCCTTGGGGTCCTAACTGTTTTCTCCACAATGCTGTCGATACCGTCTGCACATGGAAAACCTCTTGCACTACAAGGTAAGCTGAAACTCAGCCTAGATGACGCAGGTAGGTACTTATCTCTGCTGGTTGGTTGGTTGGGGGATTTTCCTTTCTGCTTGACACAACCCTACAGCATTGATTTTCACATGGGAAGGACATAAGTTTACCCATTACTACCTCACTCTACTCCACATGTGAGCGACTGAGAGGTCTCATTCTATTCGTGTGACCTATAACCATCCCTATGTCCGTTTCTGGCTGTATAATACATCACATTGAACAGTGACAGTGTCAAATCGGAAGGGATGCTTCTGATGAGAATGTCTCTTGCTATTCATAAAGAAAATCTCTTAGGGAAAAAAATGTCCTGGCATTACCCAGTGATGGTCCTGACACAGAACGTACAAGATCTGCCAGGTCCTAGGTGTCAGCGCTAGACATTTTAGCCAAGGTGGCTTCTTTTTCACCTGTTCTTCTTTTAGTAACTTAAGTGTGTCTTGGCTTGCACTTATTCTGCAGGGAAATGGTGTCATTAATCTTCTTTGTTACAGAGCCTGTGAGGGGGAAACGAGCAGCCAAATATCAGCTTGAAAATAACATTGCTTTTAAATTGATTTTTCCTCGTCTACTGCCTGGTTGGTTTTGTAATAACGCCTTTTATTTTGATTGTGCATCTGTATTTTTTTTCTAAAGCAAACTCCAACATGCCTCAAAATCATCATAACCCAAATCCTCTTTAAACTCACCATGATAAACACATCCCTCTTGTGACTCCGCTAAATTCCAGGGGGTTAATTCCAGCTTGCAACTGAGATGAGGATCAGGCCCAGTGACACCAGTCAAGGTACCATGCCAGGGACGAATTTGGCCAGCATTTATGATCATCAGAGTAGGCACAGCTCCTCAGCTCCCCCAGATTTATGCAGCTGTGTCTAAACAGACGTCCCACACCTCCTAAGCCTCCACTAGGCTCCATGAGATCAGCTATAATAATAATGGGTTGGCCACTGTGTGTATGTTTTGCTTTAAGACCATCAGGGTTAGATAAGGGTGAAGCCACTTTGGTAAAATGATTGCCCCTCATCTCCATGTGCGGAGGGAACGGGAGCCTGGAGGATCAGGAAGAGAAGAGTGCTGTTCCTCTGGCACCATTCTTGCCTGTCTATGGTCTCTACATGAGCCCCTCCATAGCTTTGGGATCTGAAATGGGTTTGGAGCCTGGGCACTCTCCATGCATTGTCCCCACTGCTTGCCTCGCAAAAGTTAACGCTGACTGTGCGCCCGACTCCTCGCTTCAGGCTATAAATCAGACCGGCTGGGCCGTGCTGGGAGGTCCTGGTCTCTGCAGTACTACAGGGTCTCGGTGCATACGGCCCTGGTCTATGGTGACTGTCCAGTGATCAGATATTGGTGGATCCGTGGGGTTTGGAGAGAATCTTTCCAGGGAGCAGCGACTCCCCACCCTCGCTAAGGGAGCAATACAGAGAACGCTCTGCCTGGAGGTTTCACAGGGGGCCTTGTCCCCTTTCTGGCAGCAGGCAGTTGATTTAACAGGCTCTGGGAGGATTCCCCTTGTGCACAGGGAATCCCCGGGTGGCCTAGAGTCAGCCCAGGAGGCTTTCCGAGGAAAATGAAGGTATGTCTTGGCTATCCATACCGGCTGGCCCTGCCTGGCACCTGGAACAGTCCCTGGCCCCATGGGCGGACAGGATTAGCTCTGAGGCCAGGCTGCCCCGTGGCTGGCCCTAGACTGGGCGAACACAAAGGCTTTTTGTCACCTGTGCTGTGTGCATCTCAAGCACAGCATGGGAGTTAGTAAGAGGTGGGGCTCTTACGTCTAGGCTGGAGGGAACTCCAGTAAGTGTGCGCCAGGGATCACCCCTGTATTGGTCTCGGGGAGACAGGCTGGATGGAGTCCCAGCTCCTCCCCAGCTCCAGTGCGATTCTGGGGGGGCATCTGGGGGGGGCAGGGGGGAGGGAGTCCCCAGTGAGTGGTGACGGACTAGGCAATGCAACTGTCTGACTCCCCTCTGCGTAACAGGGAGGGACCACGTTGACCAGGACCTGTTAGAAGCAGTAGCAGCCATGAAGCAGCTCTGCTGGGGCTGAGGGTGAGGATTGCAACCCCCACCCACCCGTGGGAGACACACACCCCCAGGACATCTCCCTCTCCCTGCCCCCCATCCCTCCCAACCTGCCATTATGCAGCAGCGATTTCTTTCCCTCCAGTCTTGTGCTGGGGAACCCATTCGTCCCGGCATCCCAGCCTGAGAGAGGTGTTTTATGTGCTGCAGAAAGCCCAGGGTTTCTGGAGAGAGGAGACACCAACCACCAAGACGCGCTGATGACTCTGCTGCTTAACCAAAAGCTCGGCTGGAGGCAACCAGCGGACAGCAGTAAGTGCGGGGGCGGGCGACACGCTCATCGATCCCATCTCCCATCTCCCATCTCCCTGGAGGGAGCTTTGTTTATTTGAATACTAAGGGCCTGATCCTTCAGGGCTGAGCACCCGAATTACCACGGCTTGCTATGGGAGTGGAGCCCGCTCAGCACCCTGTAGGATTGGCACCTACACGCAGTGGATCAGACCGTCTGGTACACTGGGGTTACTTGATGCTGCTTTTCCATTGCAAGTCTGACCTGAAGCCATCTTAGCTGGCCCCCGGAGGCTCCTGCAGCACAGGGGGATTCTCAGGTGGCTCTGAATTGCCGTAGACGCTTCTACAGCCCCCCACGTCCCCGTAGCAGACACAAGTGGCATGGCTAGTGACCAGGAAGCCTGACGGAAGCGTCCCTGCACCCCAGCGATCCCTGGCTGCTAGAAAGAGCTCTATCCTGTGCCAGCAGACTGGTCCCGCTCAGAGCAAGCCCCGGGTCGAGGGGAGGGAAGCCACTTTTGACACCCCCTCCCCCATGCCGCAACTAGCAGCCCTCGGATGCAGCTCAGGGTCTGGCTGGAATGTTAAAACTTAGGCAAGATCTTCACCAGGAGCTCACACAAATAGTTGATCATCATTTATAACCAGGGTAGTTGCTTTACAGAGAGCAAAGAGGTGATCGGGCTCAGCCGGAGTCCACGCTTAGTAAGGTTTCTCTGGATGAGCTAAGAACCAGGGGGAATGCCCATCAGAACCTGACTTATTGTTAAAGTTGGGAAAAGTTCAGCCAATGGGATTTTTCTTGCTGATCCATCCCTTTGCAGTTCTGGTTTGGCAGGGACCGGAGGCACTAAGCTATCACGTGGGGCGTTATCCCACCCGTGAGATCTGACGTGACCAAAAACCAGAGAGTGTAATTCTAAGGGCTCCAGGCCTTCCTGTCGATTTCGGCAGGATCCCAACCCCAGAATGCAGCAGGGTATCGTGAGACTTCTCATGGCATAAAAGGAGGGAGCATCATTAAAACTTATGAGATAACATTTGCTCACTGAGGGCCCCGTCCAAAGCCTATTGAAGTCAATGGATGGGTTCTCACCGGCAGCGTAGGTCTTAGAGCAGGACTGTGCTGTGTTCTCTACACAGTGACAATTCAGATGAAAACAGGAAAGCACAGGGATAAGCAGGGACAAAATGCCCCAAGGACTGCAATGGTCTCCACCCTTCCCTCTGCTAAACTCAGTGAGGCAGCCGTAGTTCTGAATGGCTGAATGATCCTGCAAAGCAAACCGATTAAGTTCTGCTAATGAAGGAATTCAGCTTACAAATGGGATGCATTCAAGAACGAACAGGGTTATGGGTCAGTGTATTTATTACTCCTAGAGGCAGACTTCATTTTATGCCGGGCAACTGCCAACAATTAATCTCCGAGGGAAGCATAGGCAGAGGCTTTCCACCCAGGCAAAGTGTCGTCAGTAAATTAGCCTTTTTTGTTCTCCCCCGAGACCGTCTGTTCCAATGTCAGCTGCTGTTCATTTTCGGGATGCCGCAGTCCTTGGCCAGCCCGCTGGCTTGTGGGAACTGGAGCCAAAGCAAACGCCCGAAATGCCGCAACGCGTGGATGGGTGTGGCAGTAACAATCGTAAGCGCTTAGGTAGCAGTTTTCATCCCTAGAGCTCGGAGAACTTTTGCAGACTCTGTTTCGCTGATGTGAAAAGCGGGTCACAGAGCCTGAAAGGGATTTGTCCAAGGGGTCACAGGAGGCAGAGCCAGGAATAGAAGCCAGCTCTCTTAATTCCCACTGGACCATGCTGTCTTTTAAATCAAGACTGATATAATGTATTGGCTTTATGTCTTTTCTTGTCCCTTTTGGCCCAAGCAGTTAGCCAATATTCTGAGTCTTGCAGGTTGTCTCCATTAGGGGAAGAAATTGATGGTGGAAACAGACGTTTCTTTGGTGCAATCCTGTCTATTTTCTGTACAAAGGCCTGTTTCCCTGAATGCAGTAAGAACAAACAGCAACAGATAGTTTCTGGCCCCACGGTTCCATGCATCTTTCCAACCAGCACTCTGCCCAAAAGAAGCTCTGTCTCTTGGCTTCCTCTCAAGGCCACGTTACCAGCGCTTCTCTGGATGTCTCCTGGCTTTCTGGCCACTTTTCTGCTTCTCTCAGGGTTGGTCTGCGCTACAAAGTCCTGCTGACATTGACAGGTCATCTAGGCGTGGGGAAAAGCCCTCGGTGTAGCTCTACCAACAGAGGAGTGCTTTTGGCAGCATATCTAATGTCATTTGGGGAGCGGGTGTAGCTGGGCCCGCAGAACTCCTTTCACTGGCCTAAGCTGCGTCTCCAGGAGGGGGCTTTGCTGGCCTAGCTGTACCGGCAAAGGCTCTGTAGACAGGCCCCACGCACAGCTGCCGTGTTTGCACTGAACACCCAGGGAAACACCTCTGCCCACACAGCTCAGCTTCTGACTGGCCTTGCACGTAGCCTCGCCCCTTGGGCAGTGTTTTCTATTGTGTTAGCTAGGTTGCTCCATCAAGGCGCTTAATTGCTTCTTACTGTCCCGGGGTGCACCACTCGTGGCTTGTCTGGCACCTCCTCCTGGTCACTCTGGGGATTAGCTCTCAAGGTCGACGACCCTTCCGTGGTCACATGCCACCACACCACGTCTCCAGCTCTCCTCTTGTTCCAGGCACCGCAGCGTCCTCTTTGTGACTCAGCCCTCTGGCCGGGGCACTCAGTGTCCCCCTTGTGGGGTACAGTCCTTCAATTCTCTGCCCCTCCCACAGTGACCCAGGCAGTCTTCCCATTCACTGCCCCCTGCCTGGTCTATGCCGGTGGCTGGTAGGGGAACCCGGGCTCACCCACTGCTTTGGATTCCAGTCCAGGGGCCCTACACCCAGTAGTCCTGGGCTTTCCTCTCCCAGCCCTCACTGCTCCTTTCCTGGCCTGCGTCCAACAACTCCTGGTTCCCCTCCTTGCTCAAACACTCCTCCCTCTTCCCAGGGAGTGACGGACCCTTTCCCAGCAGCAGCCCGTCTATTGCCAGCTTCCTGGCTTGATCGGCCCCGCGTGTTCCTGCCCAGCTGAACCTGCATGCAATCAACTCCCTGCTCCCCGGCTCTGCCTGGGCACCTTAACCCCTTCCGGGCCTGTGTGGGGTGGACACCTCCTCACACTTACATTGATCCTGAGTGAAGGGTGGTTAGATGTGGATCGGCCACAGCAAGGTCTGTGATTGCCAATAATCAAAGACACGGGTGCTGGGAGGCACCGACGCTCTCCAGCATAACCGTGATGGCGACTGCATTGGCTCTCTCCTGCTCTGGTCACTTAATCATAGATACATAATTCCCCTGTTGCTTTAATCTGACAAAGCCTGAGTTACCGGCCTTCAGGGCCTGGGGCTAGGCCCATTTGTTCTGGCTTTTGCCCATCCAAGGTGATGGAGAGCTGCTGAGTTGGCACTGGCCAGTACATGACCGTATTTTAGCTGTTATATTTGTACCCATCAGGTATGTTTTATAAGTTACAAAACAAACATGACAACCTGCCGCCTTTTTTATTTAGCATTAAGGGAAAGTCCTATAGAACTTGTAGGGAATGCCAACTCTTCTGTTGGGTTTTCAACTAACCTATATTTTCAGGGCTAAGTAGGAATGCAATGGTAAAGAGGCCTTGCACTTATAAAGGGTGAATGAGGAAATTCCTTCTCATGGGGGTTTCAGGAAGCATTACAGATATTTACACTACCTGTGTTCTTATTCCAGGCTTGGAGCTGGCAAAGAAATTTGAAGAACTTGAACAGGTGAGAGGCGCATGCATTGATGCGGAGCAAATGGGACAAAAGCCATTAGTGTGTCAATAATACCCAGACTGGACTCGTGGGTACATTGCGATCCCCGGCCTGTTTTCCTGGATTTCAGTGCCCCAGCGTGAGAACGGGCCGTCTCCTCAGGAAGAGGAAAGCACAGCAGGGGTTTAAAATACTCACCTGATGGAAGAAATACATTCATAGATTGCCAGGCCAGAAGGGACCATTATGATCCGCTTGCATAGTACAGGCCCTAAGACTTCCCCAAAGTAACTCCCAGAGCAGATATTTTAGAAAAAACATCCAATGGTGATTGAAAAGTGGCCAGTGATGGAGAGTCCACCATCAGCTTTGCATTGGGAGCAAGCTAGCAGAGAACATTGTTTAGGCTGCAACAGTGACCCATCTCGGCCATATTTAAAGGGCCAGCATCTGGAAAGGCACGCTGGGGAAAAAAGTTCCCAGAAGAGGGAAACCCTTCCCAGGGGAGAGGTAGAAGGGACTAGCTACAGAGGCAGGAGCTGCTGCTTTGTCATGTTTAATCCCATCACTGGGTCACACCAAGGAGCTATGGGTGGGAGGACTGGTTCAGATTAGAGACAGGACCAGAGCACAAAGTCCTTCTGCTAATCTGAGTTTTCCCAGGTCCTTTATGATGATTGTTTGTGTCGCAGTAGCACTTCGAGGCCTACGCCAGGAGCATGTCTCCATTTTGCTGGGTGACCCACCCCACTGTGAGCGACAGTCCCTGCACCAGAGAGCGGAGGGTCTAAGCAGACAAGGCTGGTGTAAGCAGGCGCCCTCACCTCTAGGGACATGGCAGTGCAGGGAGCTTGGTCTCTTACCCCTCGGTGGCCAGTTCGGTGGCTGTGATGGCTAGTCCCAGCCGGTGTCTTCTCTCCTCTCCCTCTCTGTTTTCTGGGCCTCAGCCCTCCGGCCACGTCACATGACAGTTCACTCCCCTTCCAGGGTAACAGAAGAGGCATCCAACTTAAAGTCCAAATCAAATGCCCAGACTAGCAGCTCTTCTGGCCCCTCGGGCGCCACGGAAGTTCTCTGCATCTCCTGACCCTGCAGAGCTTCTCTTCTCTTGCTTCTTCCCCAGCAGGACTGCCCCGCTGCTTCCCTTCACCAGGCATGCCAGCAGCTTACCTCTGAGGATCTCCCTGCTCCTTTTAGGCCACATCTCAGAGATCCCCCCCACAGGAACCTACTCTGCTCAATGGGGAAACTCAGCCTGACTTCCTCAGGCTCTCCTGCTTGTTCCTTCCTCCTGGGTCTTCCTCCCTCTGCTGAGTTCCCAGCTTTAACTAGCAATCTCCTGGCTTCACCTCCGCAGCTAATTAAGTCAATTGCAACCAGCTGCCATCACAGATCCACCCTTATGTTTCAAGTTCATTGGTTAGGCTTAGCTGCTAAATCATGGGCATGACTGAGCTCAGCTTGCCTCAAAGGGCCAGCCAGCCTGTGACAGGAGAGAAAGCGTGTGAGGGGAAACTGAGGCACAGGGAGTGGAAGTGACTCACCCATGATCACATGGCAGGTCATGGGAGATCTGGGAATAGAACCCAGGTCTCCTGACTCTCAGTCCAACCTGCCTCTGCCATGTGTCACTATATCACACCTAGCTGCGACTGGGATAGAGACGGGCCCCAGCACAGTGCCCTGATTCAGATGGGACCTTTCCCAGAGATCTGGGATATTAGGATCTGGCTTCCTGAGAGCTATGTTGCCAGAGCAGAAGCACAGTGTCTCCTTGCCGCGGATGGCCCTCGCCTCTAGAAGAGGGAAAGAACGGCCCTTAACATGGAATCCCTGCCACAGAGAAACCAGTGCCACAGGGTCACTGCTGCCAGAAGGGAAAGTGAACGGGAGACGAGCGTGGAAAATGAGGAGAGGATATCAAAGCCACAGCGGCAAGAGGAATAAGGCGGTGGCACTCTATGTAGTGATAGGTGGGTGGGTGGCTCGCGGGAGAAGGGCTGGGGGTGGGTCAGGAGAGGTTAATCTAACCTTGTGCTTGTTCCAAACAGCTGGAGAAGTTAAAGGAGGAGCTTTTGGCTGGGGAAGGCTCTGAGGAGGCCTACGCCGAGGCGGGCCTGCTGCCATCACACCCTGACAAACGTGGTGGGTTTTGGTTTTAGAGCCACCTCTGTGAGCCCCTGAGATCTATCTGCTTGTAGCCCTCCTGCCCGCCTGCTCCCTTTAGGGCTTTCTCTCTGCACCCCGGGGGCCGATAGCAGATATGCTGAGAACCCCAAGGCAAACAGAGCTCAGCCATCCATTGTCACCAGCTGGGCATCTACGGGCCTTGCCGTTGCTCGCTAATTAATCAGCCTTGTTGACTAGCAGCAGGATCTCCTTCTAGCCTGAGCTGACTGTCCACATTTCCATTTGCTTCTGATAGTTTAAGGGGCTTTGGCAGCATCCTAAAATGGTCCTATTTTGGTGGAAAATCAGAAGCTTTTAAGAGCTTGTTGGTTCATAAAGGAACTGTGGAGCCCAGGCTGTAAGGAATAGCTCTGTTGAAGGTCCTCATGTATAAAGGAATTTTAGCAACTGGAACCACTCCAGGGATCCTTTAAGTGCTTCTAAAATTCATTTGGAAACTTCAAGCAGCCTTGCAGCAGATGTCTCTTTTCAGTCAGGAGAGGATTTGGAGTTATTTGGTACATCCCGGCTCTCAATTCTGCAGAAACCTCTTTTTTTGCAGAGTGAGTCGGCCCACATTACACAAGCTGATAGTGAAAACGTGTCCCCTTTGCCAAGGTCACTGCTCTCCTGTGTCTCCATATGGGCAAAACAAGGAGCAATTGTTTGTGTGGCTGAGAAACAGTGAGGAAGGACATGGAAATTAACCAAGAATACAATGAATTAGAGGAGGCCAAGATCTAAGATGTCATTCAGTCCATTCCCCCTGCCAAGAATGCAGGACGGCTGCCTACCTCCAGTCGAGTTTTACATGAGCTTGCACCTGCAAGACTGTTTCCTAACATCTCTCTTTCTCTCCTGGCCTCCCTAGCCTGCTTTTGGAAATACTGCGTGTGAAGCCCCGCTGGGATTGGAAGAGAGAGAGCAGGCCGGCCCTGAATTGCCTCGCTGTGGCGTCACTGTGTTAACGTATCTTCTGTACCTTCATCGTGCTGCTCCCTTGGGTGCTTTTCCCAGCGAGGAGCTAGGCAGGGCCGCAGTCAGGATTGACAGGAATTCGGACAAGACCGGGAAGTTCCAACATTTCACCCCTTCTTCCCTCATACTCCTCTCCCGTTCCATTTTTATAGCATCTGCCTACCCTGTCTCCTTTCAGCATATCACCGATTTGCTCTTATCCCTCCACTTTTCCTCCACTCCTCTTTTCTCCAGGTCCTCCTAGTGCCTCACCCTCCCCTGGCCCCCCTGAGTGTGAGAGGGGAATGCCCTTTGCAGCTGCTATTCACTGTGGTGTCAGTGGTCCCATTCCCCTTCTAAACCTGGGCCCAGGACAACGGCACCACCCATCTCCTGAGGTGGTGGCAGGCCTGGAGCTGGGAGGGGAGGTGTTTGCCGTTTAACTGACAAGGCGAATAATAGCGGGCTGAGTGCATTGTACGGATTTGGTTGGCTTGTTGCCACAGCTTTGTAGTGTTGTCTCTATTTGTGTCCTGTCGGCGTGCAGTGTGTGTATCCTGCAGTCTTTACTTTAGGGGAGAAAAGGGCCAGAATTCCGGCTCCTTTAGGATATAAGTCAAATAAAGGTAAAATGCCAATTTATATTTCACAGAGTCCCCTGATGTTTTCTTTCTCCTGCATTAGCATGGCCCAGGTGTCCAGGTCTGTTCTTCCCTCCATACTCGCGCTTGCATACTCGATGCATGTGTTCAATTTCGCATAGAAATGGCCACAGTGGAATAGACCAAGGGTTTATCTAGCCGGGTATTCAACAGTGACAAAAGTAGCAGCTGCTTCCTTTGACCAGGTTTGGGAATCAGTGCACTTCCGTGTCAGAGATGAAGCCCCAGTGCTAAGCCACTGGTCCAACTTCTTTGAGTGCCAACCTACCGAGGGTTGTGACTCACATGGGTGGACTTCACCCAGGCTTTACCCATTCCTGGCTTCACCCTCTGCCCCGTAACTATACCCACACGCATAGAATTCACAAAACATCATACTGCTGCTGCAGGCATTCATCTGAAAGTGGCACTTCTTCAACTAACCAAGGAGGAGAATATTTTTTAAAATTATTTGCAAATGAAATACATCCAGTTCCTGGGCCATATTCCCAAGTGTAAATCCAGGATCACTCTGCTGAAGCCAATAGAGTTAACATTGGATTCCCAGTAAGATAAATAAGAACAGAATTTGGCTTTGCAGTATGGATGAGTGAAATGATTTGGGCTATAATTGGACATGTGTCTCCAGGCCTGTCTAGCCATAGTATTTAACTGCAGGTTGCCTGGTACACATTCTTCATAAACACCACTTTCCCACAAAGCATCAGTTATTATCCTACACCAGCTGCCTGGGCTCTGGCAAAAGGTGCATGTTTACACCAACAGCTTGGAGGTTCTTCAAGAACAGGGGAACTACATGTCTTGTTATGATGCCGAACCTGGCACACATCAAATGTCGATGTACTTGGCATATATTAGCAGTTTGCATACATTAGTTCAGTTTGATCACACCCAAAGTACATTGTGCTGCGAAAGTTAACTCTTTGGGACTTGAACCCTGAATCTTACCCCTCTCCTGCTGATTATGGATACATATTCAGTATCTCTATGTAAATGTGCCTTCATTTGTTGTTCTCTGTTATCACAAAAGCCAGGGAGACAGGAATAACCACAGCCCATTCTTGAGAGCAATAGCTCTCTTAAAAGAGTAGTGTAGTCACAATAATTTGGGGACCTGTTCAGGGTTCTATATTTCTGCCTCTCACTGGCTTTCAGCTCAACTGAGTGCAGGTTCACCAGTGACGAGCCAGGTTTTCTAACGGCCAGAATAGCAAATGCCAGCTGGGTTCTGCAGCCTGGCCGTGTCCACAGCAGCATGAGGAATAGAGAGTCTGCAAAGGGAATCAAATGTTTGTAACTATTACATGGTTGGTGTTTACCCACATGGCAGCATCTGAGGTACTGCGTATTTCCCTGTACTTAGGTAGCTGCAGTGATCAATATGAGATACCATGGTGTGGTAAATGTTACTAAATTTATAGATATTTAAGGCCAGAAGGACCCGTTAGGATCATCTACTCTGATTTCCTGCATCACACATGCCGGAGAACCCCTGCCAGTGATTCTTGCATCGAGTTCATTGCTGACCTTTTAATGGCAACCTCTCAAGTTCCCATGGGGCAGGCTTTGGGGCTTGGGCGCCAGCATTCATGGCAGCTGACTGGAGAGGCTGAGGGGCTTGACACCTGTCTTTGCCATCAGATTGAGGCTGTGGTGTATAGGAGGCAGCTTGTCCCCCTTCCTATCTCTCTCGAATGAGCAGCTCCATGCCCTGCTGCGTGCAGGCTGCCAGGACAGCATCTTGCCACAAGGAACAGTGAGACTGAGTAGGAAAGTATAAACCAACACCAACAGCCTTGGGTTAAGTAGAAACAGCCTCCTTGGGCAAGTTAGTCCCTGAGTAAAGTTTCTTGCACTTTCCTCTGCAACATTGAGAAAAGAAAACTTTATCTCCCTCAGGCACCACTTGGACAGCCGTTTTTTCTCACCATCACCACACTTTGTCCGTGGCAATAATATGAGCTGATTTGTTGCTCTGAGAATCCTGATACTCAGGGACCCCACATAAGAATTTCTAAACATATTTCCACAAGACGTTCTGTTCAGCTGTGTTGATTTATTAGCAGACATCCCACAAAGGCAGCTGAATGGTTTTGTGAACAGAGGAAAACGGGTAAAGTTGCTACACAGTACATGTCACAGTACCATCACCTCGTGTTTGCTAACTTCCATGCTATGGACAAAGACCTTGGCCAGCGTGATTTGTCTGTGAGAACAGCAATGGTGCCCAGTCTTACTCTTTCCTCTTCAGTTTTAACACAGATCTTTCATGGGCCTCCTAAGGCTTCCTATTTAAGTAGGACTTTTCATCCATGGATTTAAAAAGTGCTTTGCAAACAAATTTAAGCCTCAGAGCACCCTTTCAAGTTAGGCCTTGGTGGATGAACTGAGACAAAGAGAGGCTATGTGATTTGGCCATGGTAAAACAAGCAATCCAGTGGCAGTTGGGAATAGAACCCAGGAGTCCTGACTCCCAGTTCCATGCTATTACCAACAAAGAACACTCCTTCCCCATGTTCAATGTTCTCCTCCAAAGTGGAGATATTTCTGTACATGCCTGTAGACCGCACCATTTATCTGTGGTTAGAACAGAGAAAAGGGCTAACGCTGGCCAATAGTTACACAGTACATTTTATTGTAACATAGTTTTAGCATCCCAACATAATGCATTAACTCTGGATCTCTCCAGTCTGAGCCTCCCCAGGTGTGTAACCGGGAGAGCGTCCCCCTCAGACTGCACGTTTAAAGAAATAAGCAGAATTCAACACAAACTTCAGCAGACCCAAGAAAAACGGGAGTAAATGAATGAGGCGACTCATCACGTCTCAGGCATAGCCCTGCTGTCTTTCTGTAACATTGAAGATTTCAGTCTGGGGATGTGATCGTTTGTGACTATGCTACAACGTTAGTGGTTAAAAGCTAATAGCTACATTTATATTTAAAAAAAGGCAGAGAACTAACAGCCAAACCCATCGTTTCCTATCTGACAGAGAAAATTGGTGCATGCCATCCCACGATCCATGCAAAGGCAGATACACCAGACAGCAGAGCGCTGGAGCTGTGAAGGTCAAAGAGCCTTGGAGTACAGATTTGTGACAGGCTACAGCTGTGAAATCCTATTAGGCCACAGCTTTGTAACGTCGAGAAGTTTTCTCAATGAGAAATGTTGACAAAAATAAAGATTTTTGTGAAAATTCCTTGTTTTCAACCAGCTCCAGTTCCAGTCATGGGGGGCGGGGAGCGGGGGAGGTAAGGTAGGAACTGTCATTAAACATTAGTTTCTTACATCATTGCCCCTCTTGGGGAGCTGGTCGGATTCCTCCCTACTCTGCCAACTTTCTACTGTGGCCAGTCTCCCTCCTCTGCGTAGTACATGAGATCAGAAGGTAGATGCTTAATTCACTACTCCACATAGGCCATAGCCCACCTGCCTAAAACTGGGTTTTGTGGCACATTGCTGCTTGCTGCCTTGCTTCAGTCACACCTAAGAGAAAGACCCAGGTATGGCCCAGCCTCCTGTGGTCCCCTCCTGACATAGTTCCTTTCCTGGATGACACTATATGATTATTCCTGACGACAGATTGGTACAAATCACCCTTGGAGTTTGGACCTGATCTGAGCTATCCAGCTGACTCCCCTTTCTTTGTGCTGGACCCAAATTCCAGCACTGAACACCTCCAGCTTCGGGAAAAATCAGATCAGGATGCAAATCCAAACTCTGAGACTGAGCCGCGTCTCTGCTCCGGTAATGTTTTGCAGGGTGAGAGAAGGAAGAGGGGGTGAAATCTCCTTGCCCTAAACACTTCAGGGAGCTAAAGCCAGGTGCTCTATGAAGATGGCTCAGGGGCTGTATCATCTCCTACATGGAGGGCACCTCCAGTTCATCCCATGTTATGCACAAGAAGGAGTGAAAGGAACTAATCAGCTCAGAGGTGTAAGGGAAGTAACAGCCTCACCAACTTTCAGAGTCTGTCAGATGAAAAGATTCATGACATAGATACAACAGAGGTAAGGGAAAGATTGCTGCAAGTATCAGGCTAAATCCTAAGGTATTTACGTGGGTTTTATTCAGGTAAACTCCTGCTGACATCAGTAAAAGTTTTGCCTGAATAAGGACTGAATAAAAGCTGGATTTGTCCCCTTAAGCAGTAAAACGAATAACCAACCCTCTTGAGTGAAATTTACAAAGCAATTCTGCCTTCCATAGAGTGCTGTTGGCATCTCTAAAAGTTTTATTTTTCTTCAAAAATTCTAATAGTCCTTGCGAGGATAAGAAACTTTTATGAGTTTAAAAAAAAATGGTTATGCAGTGAAATTATATACACTCATTTTCTGTTCCTTTTTATTGTCAGACCAAAACGTCACTGTGAGAATGTTCTGATCTGATGGATTGAATCTGTTATTGTTTGTAAAATGCAATGTGAAATAGATTTTGCAGTAGGTCAATTCCTTAAATGTTGAATCATTAATCAATGACAAGACACTCTCTGAAGCGTCTTCCATATTTCTGTGACATTCCCAATACAGCATCAATCATCCAGCGTAGATGCACCTGCAGAAAAAAAAAAAGCAGTGAAAGTTACATTGTCCTAGTCATAAACTCAAAGCCTCAGACAAAGATATTCTAAAAAGGTCTATGAAAGACAAGCAAAGTTAGCAAAAAGAAAAGGAGGACTTGTGGCACCTTAGAGACTAACCAATTTATTTGAGCAGAAGCTTTTGTGAGCTACAGCTCACTTCATCGGATGCATAAAGTGGAAAATACAGTGAGGAGATTTATATACACACAGACCATGAAAAAATGGGTGTTTATCATACACACTGTAAGGAGAGTGATCACTTAAGATGAGCTATTACCAGCGGACGGGGGGAGAAAACCTTTTGTAGTGATAATCAAGGTGGGCCATTTCCAGCAGTTAACAAGAACGTCTGAGGAAGGGGTGGGGGCTGGAGGAATAAACAAGGGGAAATAGTTTTACTTTGTGAAATGACTCAACCACTCCCAGTCTCTATTCAAGCCTAAGTTAATTGTATCCAATTTGCAAATTAATTCCAATTCAGCAGTCTCTCATTGGAGTCTGTTTTTGAAGTCTTTTGAAGTCTGTAATATTGCGACTTTTAGGTCTGTAATCGAGTGACCAGAGAGATTGAAGTGTTCTCCGACTGGTTTATGAATGTTAAAATTCTTGACATCTGATTTGTGTCCATTTATTCTTTTACGTAAAGACTGTAAAGAGGCTTGTTCACCTGCACATCTACCAATGTGATAGATGCCATCATGTGCTAGCAATGCCCCTCTGCCATGTACATTGGTCAAACTGGACAGTCTTTACGTAAAAGAATAAATGGACACAAATCAGATGTCAAGAATTTTAACATTCATAAACCAGTCGGGGAACAATTCAATCTCTCTGGTCACTCGATTTCTGACCTAAATGTGGCTATTCTTCGACAAAAACACTTCAAAAACAGACTCCAACGAGAGACTGCTGAATTGGAATTAATTTGCAAATTGGATACAGTTCACTTAGGCTTGAATAGAGACTGGGAGTGGATGGGTCATTACACAAAGTAAAACTATTTCCCCTTGTTTATTCCCCCCCCCCCCACTGTTCCTCAGACGTTCTTATTAACTGCTGGAAATGGTCCACCTTGATTATCAGTGCAAAAGGTTTTCTCCCCCGCCCCCCACTCTCCTGCTGGTAAGAGCTCATCTTAAGTGATCACTCTCCTTACAGTGTGCATGATAAACACCCATTTTTTCATGTTCTGTGTGTATATAAATCTCCTCACTGTATTTTCCACGGAATGCATCCGATGAAGTGAGCTGTAACTCACAAAAGCTTATGCTCAAATAAATTGGTTAGTCTCTAAGGTGCCACTAGTACTCCTTTTCTTTTTGTGAATACAGACTAACACAGCTGCTACTCTGAAACCAAGCAAAGTTAGGTGTATTGGATTTATTGTGGGGGTTGCAAATTCCTAACTTCTTAAGGCATCAAAGCTAAATACACAGAGATAAAGCAATGTTATATAGAATTATAGAAATGTCGGGCTGGAAGGGACCTCAAGAAGTGATCTAGTCCAGCCCCCTGCACTGAGGCATGACCAAGTAAACCTAGACCACCCGTGACAGGTGTTTATTCAACCTATTCTTAAAAACTTCCAATGAGGGGATTCCACAACCTCCTTCTGAAGCCTAATCCAGAGCTTAACTACCCTTAGCGTTAGAAAGTTTTTCCTAATATCCAACCTACATCTCCCTTGCTACCGATTACTTCTTGTCCTATCTCCAGTGGACATGGATAACAATTCATCACAGTTCCCTTTATAACAGACCTTAACATATTTGAAGACTGTTACCAGGTCCCCTGTCATGATGACATAAAGTCACCTTTCCACACATCTGACCTTCCAAATCCACTGACATCAACATGAGCTTGCAGGTCTGTAACCGAGAGCCTCATTGGATCCTACGTGACGTCTGAACATTGCTTTGGTGAACCTGACTTACTTGCACCATCTGCTAACCCCTGGTGCTGGCAAGACGGTTCTTTCCGATTCGGTCCAGAGGAATTCCAAATCGTCGCTTGGGCAACTCCACCACCTTCCTGCACAAAAAACCAGGGCAAAAACTGGTATAGATACTTCACAGGAATAACCAAAAAGTGGTTGCATCTTTGCTTCCTCCATTTCACACTAGTCTTGGCAATGGGGTTTGGTCAGGGCAGCTCTGTTGTTAAAGCTGGAGGTTCTGGACAGTTACTCAAAATAAGGTGTTTTGCATTTCATAAGCTGCAGCCGCTATAAGAAAAGCTACCCCTGCAGGGAGCAGACAGTTGCAGCTGTTTACAGCAAGGCTGAATTTGGTCCATTATCCCCATTTGGAAGTTGTTCATCTACTATTCAAAGACGAGGGAAAAGATTTTTAAAACGTGAACGGGAATAGTATTTATGCAAAGTTTAATTCACCCATGGAACTCATTGCTGCAGGATATTATTAAAGCAAATATAAAATATTAAGTTACAAGGGCTGGGAAACCTTATTTTTCCGGCCATAAAGTGGTCATCCTGCCCTCCTCCAAAGTACAATGGGCACAGTCAGGTATTTTGTGGGGTTTTATACCCTCCTTTGAAGCACTCAGTATTGTCCACTGTCAGAGACAAAAACACCAAAGACAATGAACCCTCAGTCTGAGTCACTGCAGGAAATCCGACCTTGCCAATGTGTCACAGCAAAACTGAACAGTTCCTCCAAATGTTGCAAACGGCAGGGAAATATTGAGAAGGATAGACTCGTCCCCTAGTTCCAAAGAAGCAACAGGTGTTGTGTTGGCAGGTTCCATCCTACACGATCGGGGTAAGTACAATCCCATTATGCCTTCTTCTCCCCTTCCTCCTCCCACTCCTGATCTGCCCCCTCCCTCCTCTGCCCCAGTGTCCCTTGCACCAGCGGCTGCAGCAAAGGGGCTGGAGAGCTGTCTCTGCACTTGCTGTAGTAGACGCACATGCTGGGGTTATTCTGTGGGGAAGGAGGCCCCCCATCTGGCCCCTTTGCACCAGCCTAGGGCCTCATGGCAGCGCTGAACTGATCCCCCTCTTTTTATGGTGTTCATGAAACAAGCTTGTAAAACGAAACAGATTTCGCTTCCTTGTCTCCAAGTTCCCAGTCTGCACCCAGACCTGCCCCTGGCTTCCTCCTGTCTCCGCTGAACTCACTTTCCCTTCCTTGCTTCTTCTTGCCTCTCTCACACCTCCGGCGAACAGTTGCAACTTTGTCAGCTTTTCCAGCTGACCCTGACGGGCCTCTCCTCCCACTGGCAGGCAGCTGGCTGCACACCCGTGCCAGCACTGCTAGCCAGGAGCAGCACTTGCTGGCATGCACCGCATGTCACTCCAACCATCTCTGGCAGCCCCGGGGAATCCACAGGAGCGTCCCCTTGGCTCAATGGCGAGGCTGAGAATGTGACAGGGCCGGTGTTGCTAAAACATGAGGCCTTTCGAGGAAAGAGGGCTGGATCCGCGGTTACGTTTCAAACCCACAGAGTTCCAGGCCCTTTGAAACCTCCTCAGACACATTCTTCCATCCTCAGCTCAAATGGCAGCAGCTCAGCTCAGTAGCTTACTAAGTTTAACTCCAGGGTGGCCTTAGCTCTGAGAGCACCTCCTCACCGCCGCCAACTTAATTCGTTAGGAATGAAGGGCAGGATCTGAGCCTAAGTCCCCTGCCATATGGGGTGGCCAAGCCCAGAAAGGTTATGGGGAGGGACGGATTATGGGTTATGAGGAAAGGTAGCTGTAGGTAGAGCCAAGTCCCTAAAGGGTCTGAAAATCAAGGCCAGAGAGGAATTATTGAGGGAGGCCATAGGGAGGAGAGGGAGGGGGTGTGACTAAGAGGAGTGGGATGGGAAATAGAGGGTGAATCCCAGGAAATCAGCCTGACTGCAAGCCACATCTATGTGCCAGGGTGAACAAAGGGTTAACTCAAACTCAGCTCCCCACTCCTCTAGAACCAGGGCTCAAGGAAAGGGCTGTAAGGAGGGGAGGATGCCTTAGGCAAGGGCCGACTCCAAGCTCCGGGGGCCCAGATCCGGGCTGAGCCCCAGTGTGGGCAGGGCTCTACATGCTGAGTATTGCAGAGTACATTGTGTTTTATTTTCTTGTGATAAACACTAAGGGGCTGATCCTGTCCCCCCGGACAACACGATGGCAGCACATGGGGCAGGACATGTGCCTCGACAGGCCACAGGTGAATTCCCCCGGTGCAGAAGAAGCATGGGGTTAATGTATAGGGGGCATGCCAGGGGCAGGAGGGGAGCAGCCATAGAGCTTGGCACAATGATAATTTGGGCTGCAGTGTAATCCACAGGCAGCCCCGGGGGCTGCTCTAACTCACGCCAGAGGCCATTTCAGCAGCCCAGAAGCTGGGTGGTTCAGCAATGGTCTACGGTCACTTCTCCCCTCGTCCAGGATGTCCTGGGGCAAAGACTTTCCCGGCTGTGACTTGGTTTTTTAAAATCATTCTGTGTAGTCACTTCACTAGCTTTCAAACATTAGCTTGTGGGACGCTCTCCGAAACGAAGTGTGCGTGGCGAGGGTGGTCCATTGTTTTGGACATTTAGAACTATAGTCTGTAAATCATAGAATCATAGAATCACAGTATATAAGAGTTGGAAAGGACCTCAGGAGGTCATCTAGTCCAACCCCCTGCTCAAAGCAGGACCAACCCCTACTAAATCATCCCAGCCAGGGCTTTGTCAAGCCTGACCTTAAGGAAGGAGATTCCACCACCTCCCTAAGTAACCCATTCCAGTGCTTCACCACACTCCTAGTGAAAAAGTTTTCCCTAATATCCAACCTAAACCTCCCCCACTGCAACTTGAGACCATTACTCCTCGTTCCGTCATTGTGGGGAAAGGTACACGGGGGAAGCATCCTGCAGAGGTAGAAGGGATGAAATAGAGGAGACCTAACAGGTGTTTTCCAGTCTCCTTTCTAAAATGGTTGTTTGCAATGCGACGTTTAGACAACTCAATAGCCACAAACATGAGCATGAGATTTCAATCATTGGTTTTAAACGAACAAAACCAAAATGCGAGATATTCCTAGCTAAACCTTCTCTTGTGTCTTTAATCATGACCGATACGGCCGGGGTGCAGGAAAAACGAAACAAGGGAAGAAGGAATATTTCCATCCCTGCTTCCAATGTTTCATGAAAAACTGAGCACGGTTTTTGAGAGTGGAGGAACTTGCATTTCACCCATAAAAGCACTGCCACTTTGCAGTAAAAACCCTGGTGTTTCTGCAAACACCTAGTGAATTCCCACCTGGGGAATAATCCTAACTTTTGTCCTTGGAGAAACTTTACAAAGAGATGGAGGACTGGAAAATGAACTCTCTTCACTCTCTTAGGCCTTGTCTTCACTAGGAAACAAGGCATGTTCTTAACTCAAGTTAGCTAACAGTGTAAAATCCTAGTGAAGATCAAGCAGTCTGGAGTTTTCACAAGAGTTAGTGGATTCAGGTAAACCATAGGATCCCCTAAGGTCTTTAACTCATCCTGCTAAAATGTGTGAAAACTGCCAATTGCCCTGGTCTTCATCAGGTTTTACCTCATGTTACTTAACTTGTGTTAAGAACACACCTTTTTTCCTAATGATGACGCACCACTGCGGGGGAATCAGAGGCATCAGGGCAGCGTGCAGTTCTGCTCTCTGTCTGTGTTTGGTTGGATATAAGGAGGACTTAATTTTTCAGAGCTGTCAGTCTGGTGCCTTTCAGCATTGTGCTTCCATGCCTACATTCACTGTAAAACTAGAACTTAAAAAAACCCTGTCACACGGCTCCCAGGCCTGGACTAACCAAGGTGCACTCAGAGCACTTGCAGAGGGACCCATCTCAGAGGAGTCCCCAGCCACCAGAAAACCCCCCAAATCGAGTAGAGCTATGACACTGTGTGCCAGATCACAATGGCACTCACTCAGACTTGGCCCAGCTGCCCCTCCATCATGACGGAGGAGCGGCCAGGCCAAGCCTGCCAGCTTAAGGGCGGGCGATGGGAGCACGCAGACCTGGGTGGCCGGGATAAGGAGGAGCCACTGTCACCTGGAGTGGAGTGCTGAGTTGTGGGGATGTGCCGGTGAGTGCCCAGGAAGGTCCTGGGGGCAGTGGGTGAGGGCTATGGGGCGAGTGCTGGCGGGGCAGTGGGGTTGGGGGATGTTGGCGGTGAGTGGGGGATGCTAGGGGCTGTGGCTGGTGGGGCGGCAGTGTTGGGGCCTGCAGTCAGCAGGATGTATGTCAGGGCTGCTGGGACGTATGTGGGGGATCAGTGGGGGCTGGTGGAGGGTTGTTGGGGTAGATGTGAAGTGAGGGGGCATTTGGGGGTCTGTGTGGGGCTGGGTACATAAGGGGCGGTAACAATTTAAGGAATCTGGAGAGCCCCTCCATTTCCATAGCAGTCAGGGCCCCAGAATTGTTTAATCTGGGCCTGATGTTTCCCATCGAAAGCACTGGAACAAAGCTAAGAGGTTTTACGGCTGAGCTGATCCCTCCTGTGGCCATCTGCAGCAATGACAGGGACTTTCAGCCCACCCTGCAGAGCTTCTGTCTGCTGAGCTTCTGTGCATCTTCGCCTGCCGACCAAACAGGGCTTGGCCTTGGGCAGAAAAATCAAAAGGAATTTTGTTTAGAACATTATTTATGCCTCTGTGACGCTTACTGGGGTCTCTTTCGCTTTGAATCTCATCTAAAGCTCGTCTTCTCTTGCTTTTGTCTATGCTTTCCAAAGCTTCTTAATGTTAAGAGTAGGTGAAATCCGGGATGAAGTGAACGGCCACTTTGCCATTGACTTCAGTGGGGCTAGGCTTTCCCCCAGTCTCTGCGGTAAGTTTCTTTTATGTGAGCGTGTATCACAGCACTGTATTAATACAGGGTGTAAAGTCTTTTTCATCATCTGAGAGCTTTTCAAGCCATTATATTCAGGATCTCTAAACCTCCTGGAGCTAAAGGTGTAACAGTAGCAGGCTGTCATCTCATGTGGACCCACCACTAGAGAAGGCAGAGACTCTGTCATTGGCTTACACTTGCCCTAGTATACAGGCTGAGAAACATTTCTGATTTGGTCCATATGACCGAACAGCATTCCCTTGGTCTATACGCTAGTGTGGTGATTGTATAGAGTGACCCCAGGATGCTGGTGAGAACAGTAGCAGTGTAAAATGTAGCGATCAGAGAACCTCAAATGGCTTCAACATTTGGTTCCTCCAGGAGCGAAAAGCTTGTCTGCTCCTCCGAGCAATGACACTCTCGCGGGTGAAACCAGGGCTGGAAATCTCATGAAAGGCGATATTTGGTGACACTCTGGCACTTCTGAGTTCAGCTAGACCTGGATGAAATTGTTTTTGATTTGAGAAATGTCACGAGAAATATTGGCCCATTTCCCAAACTTCTTCCTCCCCTTCCTCAGGTGTTTTGCTCTCTCTGTAATTTAGATCAAATCGATATTTTTACATCTAAAATATGAATTTCCATGGGTTTGTGGAAAGACTTTTCTTTTGAAAAAAGGGCTCATTTTTGCTCCCCAAAACAGCCAAATTTTGCTTAAAAACCCCACGCACTTACTGCAGTGATTGGTTTTCTCAGAAATGGGCCCATTTTGAGTTCATAGTGAGCTATAAGGGCAAAAACCCCTGCCTGAGGTTTTAATCATTTACCCCCTACTGGCCAGAGCCTGGAAGTGCAGCGTGAGTATTAAAGCTGGTTAATTGCAAAAATATCTTTGAAGAAAACAATTTTGGAAAACGTTGGCTGGCTCCAGTGAATATTTTTCACTTCCAAATTAAACACAGTCAGCCAAACTTCTACAGGCCTCAGTAAAAATTCTGGTTCCAGGTCTGTGGTGAGTTTTGGGTGAAGGCTTGGATCAGGTTTTATTTGATCAGAACTTTGTTTACCCATCCATACAAAGGCCCTTCTCCAGCAAATCACGTAAAGCGAGTGCCTAACTTTAAGCACGTCACTCAGTGCTTTGCTGGACTGGGGCTGAAAGGTGAGGGAAGATGGTCACCAGCAGCAAATAGCAGGGGAGGGGAAAGAGAGAGATCTCAGTGAGTGCTTTCTGTTACGATGAGCAGCAGACACCCTGCAAGTCTTGCCCTGCAGCCACACGCATCTCCTTTGCCTTCTTAATTCGCATCTCCTTGGCTCTTTCCAACATAAAGCCCCATCTCCTCTAAGGTGAACAGTCAAGGTATCAGGCCTGAATATTAACAGGTGCATTGTAGGATAGGCATATTTTGCTCAGGACCCAATCTCAGTGAAACCAATAGACCAGGATCCTGAAGGCCTTACTCAAGATGCCCTTCCTATCATGTACTGTCCATGACTTTTACGCACACTACAGTGTCGGTCAAGATTTGCTGTGTAAGATGCCCTCTCACCAGCCATCTGTTCTTGTAAATGTTTAACCTCCCCCCCTTCACTTTTAAACGCCAGACAGTATATATATTCCTTGAACAGTTTTACTGCCTAAATAGCCTTTTAAACTGAAGGGCCATGAACATGAATGGGAAAGGGTGCGCTGGAGGAATAAGTTTACCCGGATGTCTCTTGTAGGTTGATTCGGGCTACAAGGATAAATCAGCTGCAGAGTGCATTACTTACCATAGCTGAAGAGCTATAAATCTTGCAGCAACATTGAGAAGATGAGTAGTCTGCAGTGACTTCAATATGCTGACAAATGAATTACCCACAGCCGACCACAGAACTAGCGAGCTAATGAAAATGAGTAGCTTGCATTTGGAAAGTGTATCTATCAACATTCTTTATAGCGCATCACTGTACCATCCGATCTCTCAGCTTACCTCTGCTTGCCTTTCAGATCTACCGAACTCGCAGAAAGCCTGTCGAGGGGAGACCCAAACCCTGGGAAACTTCTTTTCTTCTTGGTCTCAATCACGTCATTTTCAAGAGATACTAGCTCATCAAGAAGCAGCAGCTTAGCTGCCAGGTCCGTGGCTGACTTCTCTTCGCTGGATGTGGAATGTGCTTCCATGCCTAATACTATGGAAGAGTCAAAGGGCTGCAAAGGAAGAGGGGATGGGTTTGCTTGATGTTTCTGTTTCAGGAAAAGAATTTCAATCAGTACAGTGAGCACAGTGATTGGTACAGCCTGTAAATACATTAAATCTGACAAATCCTAAACCTGGAGCAAATTTCATAGAATCATAGAATATCAGGGTTGGAAGGGACCTCGGGAGGTCATCTAGTCCAATCCCCTGCTCAAAGCAGGGCCAATCCCCAATTTTTGCCCCAGATCCCTAAATGGCCCCCTCAAGGTTTGAACTCACAACCCTGGGTTTAGCAGGCTAATGCTCAAACCACTGAACTATCCCTCCTTTTTTAGTGAAAACTGGTCATTTTTGCAAGACGAATTTTTTTAATGTCCGGTTGTTGACATTGTTGAAATTCTTCATTTTTCACAAAAACTTGCATGACTTTTTAATTTAAAATTTTCTCTGAAATGTTATTCAAAATGGTTATCAACATTTTTTATTTACTGAAACCTGGGTTTTTGGTAAACAAAAACTTTCCATAATCATTTCAATAACATTTTCAATAATGTATTCCATATTTTTTTGAATTTCAATTAAATAATTCTATGAATTTGGCAGGGGGAGATTAAATATTTATTTTCAAACTCTTTGAAATGAAAACAGCTTAAAAATGTGACATTTTCAGGATAGTGACTTTTGTTTTATGACCAGCTGTAATAAATACCTATATGGTATTTTCCATTCCAAATCACTTTACAAGTCTGGCAAACTGTTATGCAAACAATACATCAAAATCATTTCACCCAGCACTGAAGTGCTACCAATTCCGAGGTAGGACAAGGCATGGCAGCCTTATGCAAGTTTAGGACAGAAAATAAAGAACAGCATATGCTCTTGAAACTTACAGGGAAGTTAGATAGGCAGGATGTTTTTTGAACTTCATTTAGGACACTTGATGATTGCCCTGTTCTGTTCATTCCCTTTGAAACACCTGGCATTGGCCACTGTCGGAAGACAAGATTCTGGGCTGGATGGACCATTTTCTGACCCAATATGGTTGTTCTTATGTTCTTATGACATTGAGGTTAACACCCTTACTAGACTAGATTTATGCATATTGGGTAGGTGACAAATACTGACTGGCCTCTGTCAATACCGAAGACATAAAAACAGACAATGAAATAATTTGCTCTGCTTTGTAAGAGGCAAAAAATATGGCTCCATGGTTAGTCTTTTTAAAAGCAGATGTAAAGCTGATGCCCTGACCACTTTTGGTCAAAAAGAGTCCATGGCACTTTTCAGCAGATTAAGGATGTTAGCCTCAGTGGCCTTGCTCAGAGATAATGTAGGTGATTATTCTCTGCCTACTTCAAATTCCCCAATCACTTTCAGTTGGATACAGTCTTCTTCTTCAGTTTCTGATCTAGGCATTGGTTTTATTCAGTTGTGTGAATATGCTCAATTCCATGGGAGGCAGCATTTCAAAGGCAATATATGTCTCCTTCTCAGAGGACAGCACCTTGACATGGTGGGAAGGCTGACAGCTATGCTCGTGGGAACTTCAACTCCTGGTAGGGCCACCCAAACCATACAGATCAAAGGATAGGGACCAGAAGAAAAGCTGCCACTGGTCCCCTAGGTTGGGGATTGAGTGATAGGCCAACAACTTGTCCTCGTGAAAGAGTGCAGTCTTGTTCATGGTGCCTGGGATATCATGGTCTGATATCCCAGGAATGATTCAGATTCAGATATAAAGGTAAGATAGTAGCAGAATTTCTTCTGGAGTTACTATAAGAATATCCACACCCAGACCCTATATTTGAAAAATGCAGATTTTAACCTCCTTCCTTTTGTGCTTCTGCTGTGTGCATTCAGGGAGCCAGTCAGAAATCATTAAAGAAATGGAGTTTACAAACATCTCATTCGGTTGGATGGTCATGGATGGAACGAGGAAATGGATCCCACTGCTAAGGATAGACAGGATGCTCCTGAATCGCTGCATTATACTGCAATATTTGTAAAGTGTGTAATCTGGAACAAATGGGCTTCCCTTGATCTTAACAAGCCATCAGGGAAGTTCTACAAGTCCATCTACGTGTAGAGCTATGTGATCCATATGCACTCCACATGGATCACAGGTAGGATGTGTTTATTAGGTTGTTTGAGGGTTTAAGAGTAGTTCATTTCAGGTAGTTCGGAAACTCTGTTGCACATGTGAACGCTAGTCTGATGAGACTTTAAGGAAGATTAAAAAACTTTCAAGGAAACTTGAAAGCTTTGACCATTTAAAACCCCTCATATACAACCCACGTTAACAGAAGATCTTGCCAGATATTAAGACAAAATCCTTAGAAGCTGTGACCTGTTCAAAATTATAAACTCCTGATGGCTTTTAGGGCTGGTTGCAATTTTTCCATCAAAATTGGTTTTCTGAGTCAACAAATTTTGTTATCAAAGGGTCAGCTTTCTGCAGAGAAATTTGACTTTGTCAAAGAAAGGAAATACTCCGAAACAGAACATATTGATTCAGAAATGCTGTTTCAGAGCCTGATGGGAGTTGTTTGGGTGTCTCATGAATGTATTCTCCTCTGTGCAGGTCTTCCGGCTGGACTGCACCTCCTATGATGCATTACAGTGGCACAGCAAGAGGGCAGATCATGGTGCATCATGGGAAATGTAGTCCGGCCAGGGAGTCCAGCCCAGAGAAGAGACTGAGAGCAAGAGGCACTCAAACTACAATTCCCCTGAGGCACTGTGGTGCCATGTCTGAATCAACATCTGTTGGGTTTTGGCTCTCATTTTTTCAGTTTTTGATTTTTGAACCAAAAAGTTGATGTTTTCTGTGGAAAATAAAAACATTTCCCTACCAGCCCTAGTGTATTTTAATTCCTCTACTAAAGAGTGCCCAAAGTGTGGCCTCTGGGTCATATGTGCCCCATTCATGTTTTACAGTGTGGCCCACAGAATCCCACAGCTTTAATGGGCAGGTGAAGCATGGCAAGACTATAGGTCTCCATCCGATGCTCCTTCTTGATCCCAGCTGAAGTCCACTCAAATAAATAAGCAGGATGATATGTGGCTCTTTGGCCTGCACAGGTTGCACCTGCTAAAGAACAGCGTGATGCAATCCTTGGGCTCTGGGAAAGGTGTCAGGGAACCCAGCGTTTGAGCAAAGTATTTGCCTGTTTACTCTACTCAGTCTCCATGGAGCTTGGTAAATCATCACAACTTTTGTCTGATCAATTTCACCTGTTTGTCTCTTGACGAACAGATTACCATCTTCCTCCAATATCATACACTTTCATTAGCTGCGCATTGAGATACAACAGTAATCGAGGCCAGAGAGACAGGGCAAATGCATTCTACTCACCTACATTTACACTGCTATTTCAGTCAGGCATTGTACCTTTTTGTCCTACTCCAAACGGTTCCATTACATTTGCATGTGCTGTTAAATATCTAATGTACCCTGTACCGCAGCTGGCTATCATTCACTGGAGGGAAACATGATCCATATAGATTGAGCGGGTGATCTTAGAAGGGAACTTGGGGCATATTACAGTAGGAACACTTCCCCCTGGCGTTACAGTTACTCACAGGACATAGCATGACAAG
Organism: Natator depressus; assembly: GCF_965152275.1. Lineage (NCBI taxonomy): Eukaryota > Metazoa > Chordata > Testudines > Cheloniidae > Natator > Natator depressus. The sequence continues at coordinate 3,222,053 of NC_134242.1, forward strand.
CTTCAGCACAGTCAACCCCTTGGTGAGGGCCACCTCATTGTACGTATTTCCTCTGACTGATTTTTTTCTTCTCAGAGTCTCAAGTATTGTGGAAAGGGAATGCTGGGTTTCTGGCCTGGTAGGCGCTACATCCTTCACTCAGGTATGGGTTGGGTAACGTCTCCCAAATGTTACCTTAACGGTGCGGAGGGAACATTGCGGCCTCCAGGGCCTCTGCTGTGTCTCTGGAAGCGCACATTAGCCATGGTCTGTTGGAGGGGGGTGGGCGAGGAAAGGGAGCTGGTGGTCCAGGGACTGTTTCACACTATGTGCCTGTACTGGGCCTAGCGCAATAGAGCTCTGGGGCCTCTAGACACTACTGTAGTTCTAATAATAAAGGTCTCCCCCTGTCGATGTCAGTGGTTTTTATAGTCACCGTTTCCTGTTTTTTCACCGTGTTTTCCCTCCCCTGTTGTCGGGCGAAAGGCCCACACAGATAACACCTTTGGGGCAGGGACAGTTGTTTTGTTCCGTGTTTGTACAACACCAAGAGGTCCCAGCAAACAACACGGGTCTCCTGACTCCCAGCCGCATTGCCTCCCTTGACATTTCAGAGCTGAGCCAACTCCCATTGGATTGGACGGGAATCTTTCCATCGATTTTCATGGGAGTGGGGTTGGAGCTAGGCTTTCATAGCCCTAACTCAGCTGCATGGGGGATTAAGGACCCACCCTTGTTCCTCAGCTCAGATTGGGAGTCAAGGAGGACAGCATCTGATCCTCCCCGCGGCGAACAAGGGGTCACGGATGGGGCAGAGAGGGTGCCAGCCTTGCATCCTCCTCCCCGAATCCCTGGCCAGAATAGCTGGTGCACAGAGGGGAGGGGAGAAGTTACTCCACGGGGCGGGATGAAGTACCTGGAGCGAGCGAGTGGCGCGGGAGACATGGTGACTCCGGTTCACACGTCACCCTCTCCTCTGCTCCTGGGGCACCCCTTACACTCGGCACACGGCCCAGTCAGAGTCTAACACCTCCCCTAGAGCCCGCTGCCCATCTCACCCCCGTCCCAAGGAGAAACCTGCCTCTCCAGCTGTCCCTGGCTCCGAGCTCCCTAGGAAAGGAAGGTGCCTGCGGAGTGTCAGGAATAGCCTCTTACCTGCGGAGCTGCCTCAGCCAGGACAGCAGTGCCGGCGGGCCACTGCAGCAGAGTAAGCGCCAGGACAAAGTGCACCACCCCAAACCGAACCTGCAGCATCTGCAAAGCAGAACAACCTATTGAATCACTCCACCCCGACACACACCGAGGGGGAAGGGCACGCGACAAGGGCAGCAGGGACCGGTTAAAAGTGGTGATGGAAGTCAAGGATGAGCCAGCCCCAAACAGACCAGACACACGGAGTGGAAATGACTTGCCCGGGGTCACTCAGCAAAGCCAGGAAGAGCCCCTGGCTCATACATAGCTTAGTGGCTTATCCTGCCTTCCTTGATGCTCAGGAGCCAACCCAGCTCACACCGACCTGGCTGGGAATCTTGCCCTTGATTTTCATGGGAGTTGGGTTGGGGCCTCCAGCCCCAGAAGAAATCTGCTAATCTGTTTGTTAATCTGTTTCCATGCCCAGCCCCAGAAAGCATAATTCAACCCTCACTCTACCGCTCTCTGTTGACTCTCCTGCTGGAGCCGGCAGAAATAGAAAGGCTGTGTAAATATATTCTGATGATGTACGAGAGTTGTTTTATCCTCATTTTCGCAGATCTCTCATGAGATCGGGCAGACTATACCCAGCAGAAATGTTTGACTTTGCTCTTGTTTCCCACACTACAAGAGAGATGAAGCAAAGTGCTTGGAATCCTATTTTGAAAGTCAAGCTATACCATGTGTCTTTGTTTCTCTGCTTCTCACACGGGCTTTTCCTTAAGTGATCAGAACAACAAGCCATCTTGCCTATTACCCTTGTACTGATATTTGCTAGTACCAGACTCTGTAGAGGAAGGTATAAAAATGGTGTTATTTTAATTATTTTTACATGTGCTTCTGTTATCCGGTTTCATACCCTTTTCTTTTGTCCATAAGATTTAGGAAATGGCTGATATAAACCGGACTAACTCCAGAGGAGTCAAAGGAGAGAGACAAAGGAATGAATAAGGTGAGACTGAAGTATCCATCCATTTTGAGCAGTGATCCAGAAACTTACAGAGCGACACCAATTTACAGCAGTTGAGGATCTGGCCCGGGTTTCCCCCCCCGCCACCCTCCCGCCCCCCCGTTGTGGTGCTTTATAATGTGTATTTTTGTACTTGGCTGTGCACTGAAATAAAAAGTCACCATCTATCACCTTGCAGATAACCACATCCTGATTATTTGGATACAGGGAAGTAAAAATAAATGGTGAGGTTAAATACACCCGTTTCATATGGCTTAATGTCTGCACTGGTATTCATTCATCCCAAAGACCAAAGAGCTAAAAATGGCATCTGGCATACTAATAAAAATAAACACTATGGCACCTGCATCCCAAAAGACATTTGAATAACTAGCTGGAACTCAACTCCAGCAAAATTAGAAGGAAAGGAAATTGTAGGGACTAAGGTCCTGCTTCTGCTCCCATTGAAGTTAATGGCAAAAGTACGGTGTCATTGACTTAAATGGGAGCAAAATCAGGGCCAGCTTGAGACCGTATTAACCCCACCACTCCTCAGCCCTTGCTTCTGAACTCTCTGTATGAGGACAATGAACGTGCTGCCCCCCTATACGCTGCCCTCTCCTGCAGCAGAGAAGCACATTGGTTCCCCTGAATGTTGGGCCTGCTGAGGCGGGAGATGGAAGCAGGATTTGCCCTTCTGTGAGTGATTTTGTCCTAAATCATTTTTGCCACTGAACGCGAAGGCAAAGCCATTGATGACGGCACCAGCTGAACTCATCAAAGTCAGGGGAGTTACGTTTGTGTATGTCAGACATGAATTTGACCCACCACTTTTAACCATATATCCGGAGTTCAGCTATTTACACTAGTCACTTCTCTTTCTTCTTTTGTTCATCTATTGTATATTCCGATGTTGCCTGAACAATTCTACTCAGTTCCTTTGTCCCTTGGATTTTTTAGATGTCTGTTCCCCTTCTACCTGAATCATGACTCGAGCGTAATCTCGGGTGCGTGTTGAACCCTAGTGTTCTACCTCCGCACTCCTGACGAGAAATGTGAAGTTAGATCTGAACTGCTCTGAGTAAATTTATGACAGCAACACAGCTCCTGGCAGGATTTGTCCTCCTTGTTGTGGGCTAGATTCCAATAGCTTTACTCATGCTGAGTAGCGCTTACTCGACAAATACTCCCACTGAATGCACTGGGTCTACATGAGGCGGTAAGGTGCTACTCCATGTGAATGCGCGTCTCAGAATCTGTGTTATCTGAAATAAATAAAATGCTGTCCAGCTTTCAACAGATAAAATCGCATGTCTGAAATTTAGACATATTTATGGGTTTCACCCATATTTTAGCTCAAAACGCAGCAAAGCTTAAATTCCTGGTATAATTCAGCATCTTTGTTGGCGTTCCAATTAAAGCAGATAAAAGAAAGAACAGGATAAACAGCAGCAACCTTTGTCAGAAATCTGCACGTACCATTCGAAGCGCCTTTCCAACAGAAGGCCAAAACAAAGTAGAACGCTTGACCATCCGCAAAATGGTAACTCCCTAACATCAGACCCGCGGGATCTGCAGATATGTTTTTCTTTTTTCTTTTTTTCTTATAACAAAAGCGAAATGACATCCCCAAGCCAAGATGGCTGAACCAGACAGTGTAATTCATCACAGAATTCAAAACCATTGCCTATCAAAAATGTGAACAGCCATCATTGTTCTTTCCAATTCAAATGATCATATTTCACACCACTGTGAAGATTACTCTGAGTATAAATCACAAGTGCTTTATTTCTCCTGCTTGACAGTTAGCAACAGAACTGAGGCAAGACGTCATACACTGCACCGCAATCTTTCACTCTCCTGCCATTGTGCATTGATTACTCTCACACGCAAATTTTAATAGCAACATTGTAACATCTCCGCACTCCTCCAGAAATTTAGGCCTTACTCTTGCAGTGAACAGGAGCGGGCAGGCCCCTGGAGTCAATGGGGCTTTGCAGGGATGTGCCTGGACGGTGTTCAGAGGCAGGATCAGGACTGCAGACTGTCACCGCACTGCGCACCATAGACATGAGGTACTTCATGGCAACAACATGAAAACTCAGATCTTCCCGCTCTGGAAACACAGGCCCCTACTATTAGAGGTAAAGGAGAATCTCCATTACCTGTTAGTCACGCAGGGCCTCTGACATCATTCTCAGCAATTGTAATTCCATCCAGTAGAGGGCAGTGGTGTGCACGCTCAGCAAGCTGCTCGTACTATTTTGCAATTATTCAGGTGCCATCAAAAGTGGTCTGTTGCTCCCTGTGCTAGTGAAATGTATCGTTTTGTGAGTCTCTCCACCGAGGGTCTAACCCATTGTTCTTAAGATGCAGATGGCAGAGTATTCTATCTGAAACTAGGATATGAGCTACTAACAGATGCACTGGAGGCTCTGGGGAAAATCCTGCTCCCATTGAGGTCAATGGGCAAACTCACACGGATTTCCGTAGAAGCAGGACTGTGCCCTCAAGTGCATTCATTACCATAAAAGCCAAGATATTCCCATATCAGAAATTTCAGTGATTTCAGAAACTTCTGGGGAGCCTTGCTTAAATGCAAGTGGAATTATCAGTAATACCATGAAAATGTACGAGGAAGGGGAAAAATACCACTGCTGAATCCAGCACACAAATAGCTTAGCGTTGCTCTTTTGTTCTCATCCCACAGATGAGATATGACACACTCTGCAGAAAGCAGTCCATTTAAAAAAGACATTGAAGTATGGGACTTACTGGAAAATGCATTCCATAAATTATAAACAGTTAAAGCCAGATAGTCTCTGTTGTTAATAATGCATTTGCTGTTTTGGAAATCCACATCAATTTTTTTATTATATATATGATGCAGTCAGAATTAGCTTTTCTCTATGATCACTTCAAACTGCCTTTTACTATTAATCTGGTTAGTGCAATGACTGTTCAGACCCCTGAGACTGTAGGGAAATAGCTCACGGCAGGCTTCATCTACTTAAATCTGCTAGGATCTTCCAAATCTTGTATTTAAAATTGATGAACTTTTGCCAAGAATCCAAAAGTGATGAGTGACGTTGGGAGTCCATCTGAGGGGCTTGATTTTCAGAGGGTGAGTACTTAGCAATTTCTGAAAATCAGACTCCTTTAAGGTGTCACCCAAAAGTCATTAATCACTTCTGAAAATCTTGACTTTGACGTATACCTTCACTCTAACAACACAGTTGCCAATGCTTTATTCTTATTGCATGTGTTATCTTGCCATCTTGGCAATTATTTTCCTGCTATTTTGGTCTATGTTAAATTGTGCTTAAATGTTTTCTTGCATTTAAACTTTGGAAAGAAGGAGATGTGGCAAGAACACGTGCATGTAGATGGTTGCTTTGGCTGTCTTTACTCAGGCAAAACACTCATGGACTTCAGCTGGAAGTCTATCATCATGAGGACTGCAAGACTGGGCCCCTGGGGCACATCTACACTGCAGCTGACCCGAGCCTCTCAGCCCGTGGTAGACAGATGAGCTAGCTCCACTGAAGCTAGAGCACCCAAAATAGCAACCTGGATTTTGTGCCACCAGCTATCCACCTGAATACAAGCCCTGTTATTTTTAGTGCACTAGTTTGAGTGGAGCTCGCACGTGTCCGTCTCCCTGGGCTGGAAGGCTCACTTCCAGCTGCACTGCGGATATACCTATAATAGCAACAGGCATTCTCTTTGCTTCTCTTTGCGAGGGGACTTGCCTGTGTCAAAGGCCTGATCCTTCAGTTATACGCATGAGAGAAGCCGCTTTACTTCAGTAGGGCTACTCATGTGAGTAAGGGCTGAATCTCGGAATGTTGAATTCTCATCAGTGCTACAGGATATATACAAAAAAATACCCCGGGGTTTTAAGAGGAGACTACGCCCCCCCCCTCCCACCCCCCCTGTGAACATCTGAACTCGAACAAGCATAAATCGTGAGTAGCTCAGCTGCGGTCCATGGAGTTACACAGATGCAAAAGCAGTAGGGAGAGGATAATCAGGCATGGTCATTGTTTGCTCATTTGAATATTTTGTACAGCCCAAATAGTCCATGCAGGATATTCTAGGAACGTTTTCCTGGGAATTAGCAGGAGTTACACAATTTGGACAGCTTGCAAAACTAAGAACAATCTGTACCTGACTATCACCCACCACAAACAAACATTTAATAACAGCAAATGAAAAAAACTTTGTCTGAAGGCAATCATGCGTGGACATCAAAATGTATCAGTCACAAATGACTCTGACAAAATCCACCTAGAAGGCTAAGGGAAAAGTGCTAGATAAGCAGATTTTTTACAACATACAAGAAAAGAGCCATTAATGAGAAGCACCTATTTCCACCTTTGCTAGGCAAGATCATTGAAAGAACTACAGCATTCTTGGTATGCACGCTGGAAAACAAAACTTTATTAGACTGTTATCCATTGCCAACAAATGCTCAGCTCCTAAATCATTTATATATTTACCAAATAAGCAGGCCAACTTTTCTAAATGTTTCTAATCACTTTTACATTTCCTTTTTAAGACTTTTTTTTGCAAAAGTTTTCTTTGCTCTTCAGGCTAAGAATTAACAGCTCTTCAGTGTCACAGGCTTGTATGTCTTCAGCATTTCAAAATAAAGAAAACAAACCTTTAAAACAATCAGAAAGAGGAAATATACACAGACCTGAAATGTACAGAGATAGATACTAGGTTTTTATTCACACGTGCAGAGCAAATTTCTCTTTTCTTAACAGTGGAGGGACATAAGTGGAAGTTCTGCATACAGATAAGTACAGAATACGTTATTAGAGCAGAGAATAGTGCCCATGACGACCAGCTAAAATATACTTCCATAATTATACAGATAAAGCTCTTGAGATCAGCTCTGAAAAAGAGAAGAATGTCATTACAATGGTAAGGTCAATGGCCCAAATATTAGCTGGGATGGATGATAGACACATGTAACCCTTTTGAACAAAGATCAAACCTGATTATTGGTGAAGAAAAAATGTACAGCTGGGTGAAGATGTATTGTAGGTTGAAATTGTAGGTGATCTATTTCTTTGGGCTAACTCAGAAGCATATAAAGGTGAGTTACAATCATATTACAGGCAAGCTGTAGACAGTCGATGCATGTTGTAAACTGCAATGTTTTGAACCCGCTCAGTAAAATAACAGTCCTAGAACTCAGAGATACACTGAGCAGTTAGACGAAGTTCGAGTATACAAACCCTGATCCATCTGAAATCAGCAGTGAGTACTGATAAGCACCATTGCTCCGAACAGTAATATTTTGCACTTATAGAATCTCGATAATTTCTTTCACAGTGGTTTTTTTTATCCATAGACTTCAAAGTGCTCTACAAAGAAAGGCCAGCAGGATTATCTCCATCATATAGATCGGAAATTGAGGTCCAAAGAAGTTAAGTGACACCCCCCAATTTCATAATGAATCAGTGTCAGCGTCATGAATAATGCTCCTGATTCTCAACTCTTATGCTCTACCCATTAGAGAGGATGCTGCTTCTAAAGTGAGCAGCCAAGTAAGACTGTAGTGCACGCTCCTGTGTTTTAAGAACTGCAGAGATTTGAACACCAGTGAACAAAGCCCATGTTGGCTCCCCGAGAAAACTCCCCCTGTTACCTCAGCAGCCTCCAGAGTGCAGACCTGAAAGTCCTTTACATTTACACACTAAGTGACCCCAGTTACGGTAGCTGAGAGAGAGTGAGATTTTGAGCCCAGTATGAAGAAAGCACAGTTACAACCACTGGACCAAACTATGCTTTTAGTTACACCAGTGCAAACCTGAGTTACTCCAAATCTGGCCCATCATTGATATTAGGATGTCCCTTTATCCTTAATGCTCTTCTGTAGACACAGGAGCTTTACAAAAAGAAATGGATAAAGAACTTGCTGGCTAAGAGCTTTCCTGGATCTAATTTCTTCACCTTGTGCCTTAAAACATGTTACAGGTAACAGCCATGTAAACATGTCACTAAAAATACGTTATTTATTAAAGCAAAGCAATCAATCTAGCTATTTAACTAGATTGGCTCTTTAATTCCTTTAGAGCCAGAAAATGCATTTGATTTATTCTGAGTAGAACATAACACACAAAAGGGAAAAACAAGTAAAATACCACTATGATTTAGCATCTAGAGAGCACTTTACATCTTCTAAGCACTGCACAAGCATAAAAGAAAACAGCTTCTTCAATAGGGATGTGTTGTTTGACACTTGTTTAAATGCTAACTCGTTAGCTAACGGAAATATGTCTCTGTCTTTTATTATTAGTTCATTTCCAGTACCCAAATTACTAAGAGATGTGCTTCTTACTGTCAGACCCCAAAATGCAAAGAGGAATTGCACTTTTCCCATCAGACATGTGCCTGTGTGTATTTTGTGCTTGCTTGTTAATTTCAAAATGTTCAATGTTCATATGCTTGACAAATAAAGCAAATATTTAAAGAGTTTCTGTAAACAAAGCAACAGACACACACAAAAATCCCAGACCCCCCCCCCCCACCCGCCCCGTTCGTCGCTTATCTTACCTTGCCTTGGATACAAGCAATCCCAACTTTGATGGATGTTGCTAGGATCTCCCACCCTAACTTATCCCTAACGCTCAGCTTTCTTTCAGAGTTTTTATAGTCTCTGCTGTAGTCTCCAAACTCCAATCCCTGCCTTTGCTTTCACTTACATCATTTCTAAAGATTTTCCACTGATCCTTGCCCTAAACCTTTCTCTCCCTCTCACTCACACACACACTCTTGCCTCACATTTGTTATATTTATTGCTCGGATCAAGATGATTAGGTTGTAATTAAAGGTCTAGGGTTTTTTTAAAAAGAATCAGAGACATTCCTGGGAGAGGAATAATCTTTGGTAGCATTACCTTTCCTCTGAGCTCTTAGTATTGCAACCAATAATAGAGAAAACATGATGTCCTGGAATGTCTTTAAACAACAGTAATTCGTGGGACTACAGGAATGACTGTAGAAGGGCAATATGTACTTTAGAGAGAAAAAATACAAATAGTGCATTTTTATTAGCTGGTTATTCCTGTTGTAAATTAAATGAGGTGTATATAGAAAGGCAGGCTGTTTTATACATCTGTCCTAGGGACGTCGGTCTTTCAGTGGCATGTACGCTTATCTTAATTATGGACACTGCCACAGAGTGCCGGCTGTGAAAGCAGAGGGCCATTTTTAATAGGCAAAGCCATGGCGCCCATTTAGTTGCCTGAAATACCAGGCAAATATGAGTCTGTCATCTTCTTTATTGCCTGTCCTTCTTCTTCCATTTGCAAAAGGGTTCGTACAATGCAAAGTACTCTTTGTCCCAATCTTAAAGAAGCATAAAATTCCTGCTTGTGGAAAATCCATGATATGAACATTTGCAGACCCCTTCTTTATTTGACAAAAGAAGCTGACCAATAAAGGGTATTTTTGTCACTGCTACTGCTTTGATTTTGCAATAACCCTCCCAAAACTCAGTAGGGAACGAGAAGAAATTTTATAAGTAGCTTCCTCTTATGTGTTTGGCTTGCAAAACTATTGTGGAAACTTGGTAGCCCCCAGAACTAAATCTACTGGCCCACCATCTACCCTTATGAGGATGGTTATAAAAGAAGAAATGGACAATATTTTAACCAGCTGTGAAAAAAAGTATAACTCCCTCTCCAGGCAAGGACAGCAAAATGTGGCAGAACCGATATAAACCACAACAACAGGAAATGTCTGTCGCAAAATAACTTTCTTCCCATCCACGCCTGTTTCCAAAGCTGCAGCCCTTCCTTTTGGATGTGGAGTGTACCACTCTTATCCCTGCTTTTTTGACCTTACAATTAGGCGATGCAATGTGCTGTACATGGGGCTGCTGCATCTTAAAACCATTCAGAGAGTGAAGCTGGCGCAGGACACAGCCACTTGCTTATGGAGAAGAGCATCTTGTTGGGAGCAAGTGACACCTGTGCTCTGGGGTCTGCATTGGTTGCCAGGTGGAATTTAAGGTTTATAAAGCCCTAACTGCTCTGGCACCAGCCTACCTGGGGATCACCTCTCTTGCCCAGGTCACACTACCATGGCCCCAGGCAGCTCAAGGTGGATCCCCATGTTATAAAAGAGGGAGCAGCTGGCAGGGTGTTTTCTCTGTAGGTTTCAGAACTTGCCTCCCACCCCCACTGATCCAACATAGAATCATAGAATATCAGGGTTGGAAGGGACCTCAGGAGGTCGTCTAGTCCAGGCCCCTGCTCAAAGCAGGACTAATCCCCAACTAAATCAACCAATCCCCAACTAAAGCCCAAATCTGGTGACTTTCTGGGCATGCTGCAAAAGACACCTATTTGACAGGGCTGCTGGAGAAGGCTGAGGGCATGCTTCCCAGATGATGAAGAGAGTAGGTGACTGGCTGACTGAGCTCCTGTGGAACTGCTGATTTTAATGCTGGTGACCTTTCATCTAATTGTATTACTGTATAATTATGTTAGTGCACCTAGAGCCTTAGACAGGCCTCTTTTATCTTAAATACAAATAAATAAAATAAAAAATTGAATGCAGCATTTCTCAACTCAGGGATTGTCAAAGGCAATGGGGGAGAGGAGGTCATGAGATGTTGAAAACTTCATGGCAATCCAAGGAAAAGAAAACCTGGCTCCCCCACTCCCCTCAGGCCCTGACCCTTCAGGATCAAATATTTTCGTCAAACTTTCCAAACCCACACAAAATAAGTTAGGCAGGCTTGCCTTTGTCATGGATGCGTTTTTTTAACTCTTACTTTTATAGGAAATGTAAAGGGGTTGCAGAGCTTTTTGACTTTGAATAAGTGGCTGCCAACTTGAAATGGTTGAAAGACCCTGGTTTGAGCCGTTCTATTTTCTTCTAAAACTCAATGGCAACCAAAAAATTAACCCCTGGAGGTGACTTTTCATCAAGGTGTGTCAGGAATTCATGTTAATGGGGGCCCAAGAGTCCAATCAAAGTTCACTGAAGTCAGAGGGGGTTGGACTGGGCTCTAAATACCACAATCAACAACGCGTTGCAAAGTTACCCCATAGTATAAGTGTTTATATTTAGCACTGTCCACCATGTGAGGCCATTGGAGGTTTGGCCCAGGCTTAAGCCCTCGCTTAGTGCATGTCGCTCAGCATCCCAAAAACCTGTTTTCATTTACTAAAAAAGCAGGCCCATCCCGGGTTTTTAAGCCTCCTCAGCTGAACTCAGTGATTAAATCTGCTTAAAGATGACTGGCCTTCACCAGCCAGGGCTGTAGGAGAATTTTGTCCCGACGCACACTTGCTCTTATGAGCTATACGTAGGTCGTGTGACATGATCATCTTGGTAGCTGCCGCTTCATGCCTCAGGCACCGCCCCCCTTCCAACTGACCCACTGTCTTCTCCTTGTCCCCAGCGCTGTTGGCTCACTGGGCTGTCTCAGCCATCCTGCTAAGACACAAGAGTCCGCCCCTTCCTGACTTAACAAATCAAACTAAAAGGAAACAACAGCTCCTATCCCTCCTTAGACTACATGGCTCTTCCCCAGCTGGCCCAAGCTGCACCCTCCCAGGGTCACACAATATATTCTCCCTTGCTGGACTACAGTTTCTCTTCTAGCCCCATCCTGGGCTCAGCAGCCCATTTGCCCTGTTGGTGCAGGGCCACAGAAGGGAGACTCGGTTCTACCCTGGCTGCAAGTCCCCACCGGGCTCCATAAATAAGTACAAGCATTATCTCCCTTCAACAGCCATCCATACAACTTCCTTCTGGTCCCTCCTTGGGGTCTTTCTCTGTCCAGTCCCTAGAGCCTTTCTCTTTCTTGCTCTGTTCTACCAGCTGTCTTCCCAAGCCTGCTACCATGGGCAGACCAACCTGAGATCACACCCCCACCCTCCCCACTGAACAGCTGGCTGCTAGTTATATAATCATCCTGGCCAATCAACTAACCCCTCCCCCAGTCATATGACCACCAACGATCTCTCCTGGAGACTACATTTCCCAGTCCTCCCCACTCTTAAAGGGCCAATTCTCCAATTATGCCAGGGCTTGCAGGATCTGCTCTTAAAGGGGCTGCCTGATTGTGTTACGGGTACGTTATTATTACTTCAGTGTTCCTGTGGAAAGAATAATATTAACTGGAATTCTGCTCATTTGTCTGGAAGAAACATGAGCGTGTCAAAGTTTAAGAAGAATTCTAGTCTCTACACACAAAGCACTGGGCTGTGATTTCTAAGCAGATTTACTCACTGATTTAAACTGGCTTCAGTGGGCCTACTCCTGTGAGTAAGTGCTCACCAGTTGAGTAAGTGTTACAGAATCAGAATGAGCTGCTGCATGTTAAAAATGGAGCTCTCCACTATGATGCATTTGCAGCATTCCTGGCACTCCAGAACAGACAACTTCATTCAAGCAGCCTTTCTGCTATCACCAGCTTGTGACGTCATGACGGGGTACATCGGTGTGGTTCAGTCCATCACCTGGCAAATTCCAATTATATATTCTCCTGGGGATTCATTCATGTTGATTTATTGTTTGCATTTTAGCAGCAAGCAGAGGCTTCAGTCAGGAGTGGAGTCCCAGGTGTGGTACAATCTCAGAGGAAGACTTCACCCATCATCCCACAGATTGAACTCCACCAAAGTCCATGGGCATTTTGCATAAATCACCATGGAATGACATGGCTCCAAACCTGTAAAAGTCTGCAGTTTAGAACTCAGTCTGTATAGTGCCTGCTTTTCATAGATTCATCGATTGCAAGATCAGAAGGGACCAGTGTGATCATCCAGTCTGACCCCATGTATAGTACAGGCCAGAGACCTTCCCCAACATAGTTCCTAGAGCAGATTGTTTAGAAAAAATATCCAGTCTAGATTTTAAAATGATCAGTGATGGAGAATCCACCACAACCCTTGGTAAATTGTTCCCAGGGTTAATTGCTCTCACCGTTTAAAATTTACTCCTTATTTGCAATCTGAATGTATCTAGCTTCAACTTCCAGCCACTGAATTGGGTTAGACTTTTCTCTGCTCGACTGAAGAGACCATTATTAAATATTTGCTCCCCATGTAGATACTTACAGACTGTGATCAAGTCACCCCTTAACCTTCTCTTTTTTAAGCTCAATCGATTGATCATTCTTGAGTCTATCACTATATGGCATGTTTTCTAATTCTTTAATCATTCTTTTGGCTCTTCTCTGAACCCTCTCCGATTTATCAACATCCTTCTTGAATTGTGGACACCAGAACTGGACACAGGATTCCAGCAGAGGTCGCATCACTGCCAAAAACAGAAGTAAAATAACCTCTCTGTTCCTACTTGTGATTCCCCTGTTTATGCATCCCAGGGTTGCATTAGCCTTTTTGGCCACAGCATCACACTGGGAGCTCATGTTCAGCTCATTATCCACAACTCCCAAATCTTTTTCAGAGTCTCTACTTCCCAGCAGTCATAATCATTGTGAAATACTGAATGCATCCGATGAAGTGAGCTGTAGCTCATGAAAGCTTATGCTCAAATAAATTTGTTAGTCTCTAAGGTGCCACAAGTCCTCCTTTTCTTTTTGAGAATACAGACTAACACGGCTGCTACTCTGAAACCTGCCAAAGGTATAGAACATTTTCTCAGATTGGGCCATATGCTGTCAATTCTTACTCAATGGAAATGTTACTTGAGTAAGGATGGAGTAAGAACACCAGGATTTAGCTCACTGTGGTTGTTAGAGCTGGCCACAATGTTTGCTAAAACATCTGCCATCAAAAATAGGGGTTTCCAATGGAAAAAAAGTGGGGGAAATGTTAAAAGGTAGAGAAAGTGGGATTTTTCCCACCAAAATGATCTGAATTTTTTTTGGTGAAAACTGAAATTGTTCACAAAAAATCCCAATGAAAGCAAAATTTCTTTGTTTTTCTCTAAAATGTTCATGAAAAAAGAAAGCTCCATTTCAAGCAGGTCTGATAATTATTATACTTGATGCCAAAGAACTAAACACCTCAGGCCAGATCCTCAGCAGGCATCAGTCATTGTAGCTCTGCAGACGTTAATGGCACTGCACTGATTTACATCCGCTGAGAGCCTAGCAGGTAGCTCTTTTACCTCAGAAGTCAGCTGGCCAGATTCTGATCTCAGTTATAACAATGTAAAACCAGAGCAATGTCAAAGTGGAGTGGAATCACACCAGATTTACATAAATGTATCTAAGAACAGAATCCAGCCCAGCATTGTATGATGCTATTATTGCTGGGGAGGAACGTCCAATATTGCTTTTCTTACTCCTTTGTCTGCTGTGTCAGCCATCTTGAATTGTTTAAAGTATGGTGCCTTCTTCAGTTTAGTAAAACATAGTGTTTTACCCATTGTAATGTGTCTTTTTTAAAGCTCCAAAGCCAAGTGACCACATCATGAACTCATGACCAGAGAAGCTGCAGTATTTTAATATAGTCACTATGGTTTTCACTTACAAAAGTGCAAGTAAGTATGGCTGGGTTATATCAAACCTCGAAAAAGCAAGTTGGAAGAATGGAAACACTTTCAGATCCTGAACTGGTATGGAATGGGACTAATCACTTAATTCACCTTTTTTGTGTGTGTGTGTATATTGCCAGAGAGCAGATGACTATAAGAATGTCTCTTTACACACACACACACACACACACACACACACACAATGAAAGCCAAAAAGATGTAATGCATACACTGTGCATTAACAATGTGCACACATGTTTTCTGAATAAAGATAAATTTTGCTTCAGAAGGAAAGAATCATCCTAGGATCTCTATTATTAAACCTGCACGCTGTCAAAAGTAGCCTTTTGTTGTGTCACTTCCACTTAAGATGACTCCTTGCAGCTACATAGATTATGAAAGGGCAAAACCCACAAAGTGAAGTTAATTTACAAAAAGTCAATAACATTTTGGAGGAATGTTAGACTTTTTATTAATAGTTTCCAATGTCTAAAATGCCATTTGGGTCTGAATTAAGTACTTGTGGGAGAAGCCAAATCACAGGCATCCTGGGGGACCATACTAATAATAATAAATAATCCAGGAAAGTTGATTGCAGGGCAGGCTTTCCTCACACCTCCCCGACTATGAGGGGAAAAGACATGTCTTGGAGTGAAAAATACTGTCTATCCTCCATGCCCAAGTCCGTGGCCCCACTGCCAAGACTATCAAGAGCTTTACCAATTGTGATGGTAAATAAACTGATATGGACAGGTGTCCTCTAGGGCCTGGACAGACAGCACCATCTCATTTCAAACAGACCACCAAAAAAACCCATCAGATGGTGGCAATTTTTAGTCTCTACCGACCTGCTGTGGAGTCAAACTGGCAACCTAGAAACGCAGAGCTGTAGAGCCTATTCCCTGTCCACGGAGCCATGTAACTGTGAATTGGTGTCTTACTAAATATAAGATGACATCTATTGAGACAGCTTAGTCTTCCAGGTTTAGATAAGGAAAAAAACAAGGGCTTTCAATTTTTTTTACACTGATTCTTTTGTCCAGTGTAGCCATTTGTGCTGATGTGGTTCATTACCTGAAATAAACTCTTTTCGATCCATCCAGCCAAACGTTTTTAAGGAGCCACTGACCCGCCAAAGTGTAGCAAAGTATATGCCTTTGCAATGGAACACATACTTTACTCTTAAAGCTAATTACAAATGTGGCTATAGAAGCATGACATTGAATGCAAGGTTAGAGTTTAGCATTGTGGCACCGAACTGCCAAAATGAAAGATATGTGGTTACGTGAAAAAATCATCAGTGCTCCATACTGAGCTCCCAGCTTTTGCAGTTCCAGGCAGTACCTTTCCCCACAGGGCTGGGCTCTCACCCTCTTCTGCACCACTCACAGCTTTTTATTCACATCCCCGGAATTCGGAAAGTGGAATTCACCGACAGCAAGGGGGAAATCGAAGAATTATAAATGATGATGAGGCTTAGTGTGATGGCAAAAGTCTGGCGAAAAAGGGCGGGGGCACAAGATAACCCCAGTCACCCTACTCTGGGCTCTGACACCATCATTACTAATAAAGGGAGTCCAGATGGGCCTGCATGGGAGTCTCCAAACAATGCTCGGTGCTGGAGGAAAAGGAACCAGAGACCATCTTTTTGTTATATATGTATGTATAGCGCCTAGCACAACAGAGCCCTGTCCCTTGATTGGTGGCCTCTAGACACTACTACCATAATAGTAATAAATAATAATAATGAGTCAGCCACATTCTTCCCTCTTAGTCAATATTGAACCAATCCTCAGTATGGTGCTGGGGAGCTGGGGCTGCTGGGCCTGATTCTGATCTTATTTATGTTGGTTTTGCTCTGGTAGAAATGCCCTGACTTCAGCAGAGTTACTCCCAAATTTACTCCATATAAGTTACTTCAAAATCACACCTGCTGTCTTATAGCTGAGATGTAAAGCTGAAGCCTTTGGCCACTTGTGATTATTAAAGATCCCACGACACTTACTACGTTTGCCCTGGTATTCTGGCCAAATTCCAACATTCCTGTTACTTCAAATGGACACCAACATTTTCACCATAGATTCATAGATTTGAAGGCCAGGAGGGACCACTGTGATCATCTAGTCTGACCTCCTGTATAGCACAGGCCAGAGAATGTCCCCAACATAATTCCTAGAACAGAGCTTTTAGAAAAACATCCAATCTTGATTTTAAAATTGTCAGTGATGGAGAGTCCGCCACGACCCTTGGTAAGCTGTTCCAATGGTTAATTACTCTCACTGGTAAAAATGTACACCTAATTTCTAGTCTGAGTTTGTCTAACTTCCACTTCCAGCCATTGGATCATTTTAGACCTTTCTCTACTAGACTGAAGAGCCCATTATTAAATATTTGTTCCCCATGTAGATTCTTATAGACTGTGATCAAGTCACCCCTTAATCTTCTCTTTATTAAGTGAAATAGATTCAGCTCTTTAAGTCTGTCACTGTAAGGCAAGTTTTCAAATCCTTTAATCATTCTCATGGCTCTTCTCTGAACCCTCTGCAATTTATCAACCTCCTTCTTGAACTGTGGACACCAGAACTGGACACAGGATTCCAGCAGCGGTTGCACAAGTGTCAGATACAAAGGTGAAATAACCTTTCTGCTCGTACTCAAGTTTCCCCTGTTCATGCCTCCAAGGATCGCATTAGCCTTTTTGGCCATAGCGGAAGCTCATGTTCAGCTGATTATCTACTCCCTTTTTCAGTCTTTTTCAGAGTCACTGCTTCCCAGGGTAGAGTCTCCCGTTGTGTAAGTACGGTCTACATTCTTTGGTCCTAGATGTATTATACATTTACATTTAGCCATATTAAAATGTCTATTATTTTCTTGCGCCCAGTTTACCAAGTGATCCAGAGAGCCTTGCATCAATGACCTGTTCTCTTCATTATTTACCACTCCAATTTTCATGTCATCCACAAACCTTTTCATTAAGGATTTTATTTTTAATTCCAGGGCACTAATAAAATTCTCCAATAGCGTAGGGCCAAGAACATATTCCCACGGGACCTCTCTAGAAACACACCCATTCAGTGATGATGCCCCATCATAATTAAACCATTGTGTCGTGATGCTGTAATCTGCTAAACAGCTGCTGCATTATAACAAAGAGCAACAACAGAAATGATAAATTGCATAGTGCTCTTCATCTTCAATTATCTTTGCAAACATTAATCAGCCAATTAACTCCCCCTAGAGGTGGCTGCATCTCATCTAGCGCCAGTTGGATTCTTCATTACAAATTAAATTATCTGATGAACTGAGACCTTTCATCTTCAGCATTGGAACATTATGAATGTATTTGCTCCTTACAGTTGTTGATTGTTTCTGTTATGTGATTAGACACCTCAGATACAAGCCTGGTCTACACTTAAAAGTTTTGCTGGCATTGCTATATCCGTTAGGGGTGGTGTGTTTTATTTGTTTGTTTTCATTTGGGTTTTGGTTGGTGTTTTTTTCCTGACACAGCAGTGCCAGGAAAAGCCCTAGCGAAGATGCACGTATCGCTTATTTCTCTCCGTTGCACTGGCATGAGCTATACTGGCAAAAGGACCTTTTTGGCAGTACGAGCTGCCTCTGCATTAGAAAGGTTTGTTGGGATAGCTATACGGGAAGAGCAATGCTGGCAACATTTTAAGTGTAGCCCATGCTGTGTAAGATTCTTTCTTTTCACTGGTTGCATAGCCCAGAGGTTTAAAGAGAAGTCTAAAGAATGAGGAATGACAAGTAACCAATAGCAAATAACTGATCCTGTGGTTTATGCAGGAATACCTGCTTTGCATGCATAGATTGGCATTTGTACATCAGGAAACTCATCCCTGTGCCACGGTTCAGCACAAGGACTTGTAGGGCTCAAGTGGGACGCAAATTTCACATAGGCCTTAGGCTGGCTTTTTGCATAGGTGTGAATTTCACCCACAAAGAACAATCATTCTCCAAACAAAAATCCTATTGTCATGGATGTTCACAAATAGTAAATAGAAAGGGGGCACAACATGACTGACCTGAACCCCAATGAGTGGTCATTGTGAACACTGTCTCTACTGTATCTATACCTAATTTCAGCAATGGACGGTACCTTATATCCCTCAGAGGGCCAATCCTTCTCCTGCCAAGGTCAAGGCTAATCTTTACTTTTTGAGTTCTGTGGGACCAGGATCAGGCTATAGTCTGCAAAGTGCTTTGTGATGAAAGCTGCTCTGCACATAATGACCTACAAAAAAGTTGCATTAAAAGAATACTAAAGTTTCATAGTCAAACTCTCAAAAGTAGGAAAAATGCCGGAATTAAGGGCTGCCCGTCCATCTGTAATACAGCCCCTTGTGCGCATACATTATGGTACAATCGTCAGTTACATGATCACCCAGTATTTTTTCCAGAGAGCCCTGGCCTCTTTCGGTGCACAGGATGGCCTGTACTAACTACTCATAGTTAGCTATAAAATATTTATTTGCTCCTTACAGTTGTTCATTGTTTCTGTTATGTGATTAGACACCTAATATTTATTTTTATCCTCATCATGCAAAGCGTGGCCCCAGGCTTTATTTATTGCACACTATTCAAACTCTGCTCTGAAGAGAGAATTATTAATTTCCTCATGAACTTGTCTCTGGTGCTAATTGCTATAGTATCTGAGTGATTCCTAAACACTAATGAATTTCTTGTAGCTCACGAAAGCTCATGCTCAAATAAATTGGTTAGTCTCTAAGGTGCCACAAGTCCTCCTTTTCTTTTTGCGAATACAGACTAACACGGCTGTTACTCTGAAACCTTGTAACACCCTTGTGAGGTGAGGAGGTGGTATAATCCCCAGGGTCCTAAAGGGGAGGCAGAGAGAGACTAAGGTAAAAAGTCTCTACTAACTTGGGGTGCCCAATCTGAGAAACCTATGGCCTGATGTTTCAAAGTAATTAGCATTATAGCACTTCATTTGCTCAGAGCACAGCTCTCATTGACATCAGTTGCTGCTGTGAGCGCTCCGCACTTCTGCAAATCAGACCTTGGGTCTCAAGTCAGGCACCTGGAAAATGAGGAACACACAGTTAGTGACCACCTGAGAACATTTTGGGTTAAGTGATTTGCCCAGCGACACACAGGAACTCTATGGTAGAGGCAGGGATAGAATCCAATTTTCCAGGGCACCAGTCAACTAAAAAACAGCAAATTCTCTTCCAGCAATCCCCTATCTCATTGCCTACAAACCTTCCTGCATCAGCAACAAATGAGACTGGGTCCTACGGAAAACCGTCCTTCTCTGCATAACCCTGATTCATCCCCAGAGCAGGTCCATTCTGTGCACTGAGGGAGGCAGGGGTGATGTGAAAAAAACAGGATGTGATCATTGTAATTACAGCCTGTGTCATAAAGCAAAGTCACAAAGGGATGCAGACAACCTTAACACTGGCATTTCCTAATTTTTGAATGCTTGACTTTGCAACGTTAAAAATGTTCTTTCAATGCAGGCTTATTGGGTGCCATTTCCAAGGGTTTTTTGGGAAAAACGCTGAAAAAAAATTTGGAATCATGTGGAACCATAGTGAGCTGCAGACGGGACATCGGCAAGGTTGGCACCTTTAGATCCAGAGCACAGACTCTGCTACTTGAAGGGAAAATACTCTGGTGGTTATAAACTCTTCTTCCCTTGTCTGCCTCCTTCTGCCCTTGCCCCTTGCAGAGAGTCAAAGATTTTTAGGCCAGACAGGACCATTAGATCATCTAGCCCAGGGGTGGCCAACCTGTGGTTCCGGAGCCCCATGCAGCTCCTCAGAGGTTAATATGCGGCTTCTTGTCTAGGCACCAACTCTGGGGCTGGAGCTACAGGTGCCAACTTTCCAATGGGCCGGGGGATGCTCACTGCTCAACCCCTGGCTCTGCCCCAGGCCCCAGCCCCACTCCACTCCTTCCCTCAAGGCCCCCGCCCTTTCCCCTGAGTCTGCCGCGCCCTTGCTCCTCCTTCCCCTCCCACCCCCCAAGCCTCCTGCACACCACAAAACAGCTGATTGCGGCAGGTAGGAGGTGCAGGGATGGAGGGTTAGGTGCTGATCAGCGGTGCTGCAGGCAGGTGGGAGACACTTGAGCGGGGTGGGGAGCTGATGCAGGGCTGCTGACTTATTACTGTGGCTCTTTGGCAATGCACATTGGTAAATTCTGGCTCCTTCTCCGGCTCAGGTTGGCCACCCCTGATCTAGTCGAACCTTCTGCATAACACAAGCCACAGAATTTCATTCATTACTTGTGTATTGAGCTCACTGTCTTTCTTCGACTAAAACAGCAAGGCTCCTAAACCCCAAAGTCTGTCCCCATTCTCCCTCTGTCCCTGTTCCTCCCCCACTGCAGAAGTACGACTCCTCTACTCCACTGCCCCTAGTCCTCCCTATCTCTGCCACTCTCCCACCACCTGGGCTCTTCCCCCTGCTCCTCACCCCTCTGCATTGCAGCCAGGAGGTTTGCTCTTTCTCCTCCACACTTCCTGAGCACCGGGACAGCAAAGGAGAGCCAGACACCCTGCTCTGAGCTTCTGTGCCCACCATCACTGCAGCGCACCAGAAGACTGGGAGACCGGGGTGAAAAGCTTGCTCAGTCCTCACAGTCCCAGAATGGCGCATACTCGGTGCAAATGGAGTCTTTGGAGAATTTGGCTGGCCAATCCTAACAAGTCTCTGTTAAGCCAGTGTGAACTGAGATTTTCGGTAGCTCATAAATTAGCCAGATTTGGTGGATTTTCCTGGGGAAGGCAAAAGACACACCCTTGATCCCAGGGTGGCCCCCCTGCCAAACATCAAGCCCCCTGCTCCAAAAGACCTGGCTTGCTAAAGTTTCTCAGTGAAAATCTTGCAGAATTTTTTTCACGACAGGGAGAAAACATATTTTCCCCTAACCTTGTTCGGCGAAATGGTGGAGCCAGTTTTGCTGAAACTTTCAAAACAAAGAAACTCAGCCTGAGGCAGACACCTGGCATAAAAAACTTCAGCCCAGACCGTTAAAGTTTAGCAAAGTTACAACTCACTGACAACATGGCCCTATGATGAGACGCGTTAGGCAATCTTACCTGTAGGTGTTGCTACCATCTCCGCCTACATAAAATACAGCAGCTAGAATACTACAGAGCTGAAGAAGTAATTAATAATCAGCACCGGGAATGTAATCCTCGGGGCATCAGCTACTCAGACCAAGTTGTGGTACATGAAAGACCATATAACATCATCTTTAAAATTCAACAGATACCTTCCCTTGCTTAAACCCTGTAACACTTCCATGAAGACACAGACATCTCAGGGTTCAGTATTCACACTGTCTGTGCCTTTATGTGCATCCGTCTACCTGTCCTGCTCTCATTCATCACATCAGCTCACTTCCTTAAGTAGGAACGCACATTTCACACAAAGCCCTCGAAGCTTACACCTCTTCCTTCCACGCTCCTGGCCCAAGTTATCCCAGGTGTGAGTCAACTGGATTACACCAGGGAGGAATCTGGCCCTCGATCTGCATTATCCATCAGGGCAGATGTACTGGCGTTGTGCTTACTTGACAATTAGGCTTGGAACCCAGAAGCAAAAATGTAATGGAGTTTCTCATGTAACCATATATTTATTTTGGTTACGTGCGGCTTCAAGACAAATCTAAAATGGTGCTGGACAGCTCTGCTGCCCTCAAAAGAAGTTTGTCAGCAGAGTAACAATAATGTTCTGCTGCTGAAAATGATGTGCTGGGCTTTATGGTCAGCTTTTAGGTTTCAAAGTGCTTTTTCCCCCCTTTGATATTTGAGCCCTCCCCGAGCAGCAAATCCTCTGGGTGTGTACATGGCTCTCCAAGCAATGGTCACAGGAAGACCTAGACAAGCGCAAAAAAATACGCTGACGGCATCTGAAAATGATTTGTAATGTTTGAGCCGCATGACCTCAGTCGCATTAACATAGTGATTTAAATACTGCGGACGGCTTGTCTGATCTTCTTTTAGAAAGTTCTTATTGGAATTATTAGGCATCCAAGATATATTTAAAACCAACCATCCACCATTGGAATGAAATAGAGAGCAGATAATGCTGACTAAGCATTGTGTACCCAATCTTGCAGCCCTTATTCAAGCAAGTTGCCGTCAAGGGAACAATTCATGTAAGTAAAGAATCCACATATCAGGAAGGACTGCAGGGCCAGGCCCTTAAACTGCATCTTGTCATGCAATACGGTAGTGTAGATGCTACCTGACATATGGCCCCTTATGGACTCAGTGCAGGAATCTTAACAGAAGTAGAACCTTGCTATATTAGAGCAAAGCTGCAGTCAGAAAAATGACTGTAAAAATAATATTGTGAGGTCCACTTCTTATTCTCTGTCAGTGACTTACAAGAAGATAATGGATTTTCCTAACCAACAGTTTTGCAAATGCAAACTGGGAAGCTGGGATGTGGAAATACAGCTATGGGTTTAGGATTCTCCCCACCCCATCTTAGATACAACTGCACCCAGATTCAGTTGTGATGGATGTCACAGAAGTACCTACATGATCGATCAAGCCATACCAGTAAATACTTCAAATGTAAGCTGTGTGGGGCAGGGACCTCCTTGTTGTTCTTGTTTGTACCGCGCCTAGCACACGGGGTCCTGCTCCACAACTGGGGCTCTTAGGTGCTTCACAATACAGATAGATAGATAGATACATAGATAGATAGACAGAAGGGGTGTATGGGGATAGATAGATAGATAGATAGATAGATAGATAGATAGATAGAAGGGGTGTATGAGGATAGATAGATAGATAGATAGATAGATAGATAGATAGAGGGGGTGTATGGGGATAGATAGGTAGATAGATAGATAGATAGATAGATAGATAGATAGATAGATAGAGGGGGTGTATGGGGACAGATAGATCGATAGATAGATCGATAGATAGATGGGGTGTATGGGGATAGATAGATAGATAGATAGATAGATAGATAGATAGATAGATAGATGGGGTGTATGGGGACAGATACATAGATAGATAGATAGATAGATAGATAGATAGATAGATAGATAGATAGATGGGGTGTATGGGGACAGATAGATAGATAGATAGATAGATAGATAGATAGATAGATAGATAGATAGATAGATAGATGGGGTGTATGGGGATAGATAGATAGATAGATAGATAGATAGATAGATAGATAGATAGAAGGGGTGTATGGGGACAGATAGGTAGATCGATAGATAGATCGATAGATAGATAGATAGATGGGGTGTATGGGGACAGATAGATAGATAGATAGATAGATAGATAGATAGATAGATAGATAGATAGATAGATAGATAGATGGGGTGTATGGGGACAGATAGATAGATAGATAGATAGATAGATAGATAGATAGATAGATAGGGTGTATGGGGATAGATAGATAGATAGATAGATAGATAGATAGATAGATAGATAGGGTGTATGGGGATAGATAGATAGATAGATAGATAGATAGATAGATAGATAGAAGGGGTGTATGGGGACAGATAGGTAGATCGATAGATAGATCGATAGATAGATAGATAGATGGGGTGTATGGGGACAGATAGATAGATAGATAGGTAGATAGATAGATAGATAGATAGATAGATGGGGTGTATGGGGATAGATAGATAGATAGATAGATAGATAGATAGATAGATAGATAGATAGATAGATAGATAGAAGGGGTGTATGGGGACAGATAGATAGATAGATAGATAGATAGATAGATAGATAGAAGGGGTGTATGGGGACAGATAGATAGATCGATAGATAGATCAATAGATAGATAGATAGATAGATGGGGTGTATGGGGATAGATAGATAGATAGATAGGTAGATAGATAGATAGATAGAAGGGGTGTATGGGGATAGATAGATAGATCGATAGATAGATAGATAGATAGATAGATAGATAGATGGGGTGTATGGGGATAGATAGATAGATAGATAGATAGATAGATAGATAGATAGATAGATAGATAGATAGATAGATAGATAGAAGGGGTGTATGGGGATAGATAGATAGATAGATAGATAGATAGATAGATAGATAGATAGAAGGGGTGTATGGGGACAGATAGATAGATAGATAGATAGATCGATATTCTTCCAAAAGAACTTAGCTGACAACACTGCCACTGGTGCACAAGGCAGAACAGAATCCAGCTCTCGCTTCCACAGCTAAATAAGCTCTGCAGGACTGACAGGAGTGAAACCTTGCTTTGGTCTGTAAAGTGAGTGGACCCTCGAAGGCCCAGGGGAAGCAGGCATGCTGAGCAAGAAGGGGCCATTTGCACATAGGCACTTCTCTGACATGCTTCAATATTCCTAATTTATGGCCAGTTTCTGCAAAGTGCTGAGCACCCTGAGATACTGCTGGGAGCAGCAAGCACTCACCATACTGCAGGGGGCATTCGGCAGCTCACAGGATCAAGCAGAGAGCTAGTGGCTGGGAAATATGTACACAGACCGGGCAGTCTCTTTCCTCCTGCTCACAATATACTCACAGGACCAAATCTGTTTGGAGTTACTTGGGTGTAAAGCTGAAGTAAATCAATGGGTTTCATACACTTACACTGGTTTTACATTGGTGTCACTTCACTGACTACAGTGGAGTTACTCCTAATTTACACCAGTCTGAATGAGATCAGAATCAGGCTCAATAGATCTTAGACTGGAGTAATAGAGAGCAGAATCTGTCCCATGTTTCCCCTGGGCAGATACACCATCACACAAAACTGCTGTAATTGGCATTAGTGGTAGATTGACCATTGATTTCAGTGGGAGTAAGCACCCAGCTGGATACAATCTGGAGCCCAGGGGGGCTGGTTAGATTGGCAATCAGGTCTGAAAAAAATAAGGCCCCCAAATGTCATCCTAAACTTAACTGAACCACAAACAAACTCCTCTGGAGATTTAAAAATGCTCTGTTATTTTCTCCCCCTCATTCTTTTTATATTCTCACCCCTGTGATCCAAGTTGAAGCAGGGATCAAAACTGGAGCCTGGTTCTACACTCATGCTGATTTCCAGCTGAGTAACCCTGCTTACTTCAGGGGTGTCACTCCTGATTTACACCTCTCTAATCAAGGCACCCCCAGCTGCATGGAAGGATAGTCCTGGGTGAAGGCCCTGGACAAAGATTCAGGGAAGCTGGGTTCAGTTATGCACTCTGCTATGCATTCCCTGGGTGAAGTTGGGCAAGTCTCTTAATTTCTTCCTGCCTCATTTCCGCATCTCTAAATAGAGGATAATATGCCTTCCTTTCTTCCCCTTTTCCCATCTTGCCTGTTTAGACTGTAAACTCTTCAGAGCGGTGGCTGTCTCTTACTATCTGTATGTCCAGCGCCTAACCCCAGCCTCAGTGGGGTGTTCTAGGCACTACTGTAATGCAAACAATAGGGTAGAGATACTACCACCCTTAGGGGGCTGATCTCCCCATTTCATGGGTTTAAATACAAACCTCTCTCCTACAATATAATCTGCAAAGGCTCACACAGCTTCAAGCAGGCAAGTGCTGTAGCTAATGACCCCGTGTGTTATTCTTTCGGGCTATGTGAAATATTCAGTGTCAGGGAAAGGATTTCAAGCTGCACAGACAGCTTCATAGTTAGAAAGCAAAGAAACCTCAGCGACGGGAACTGACAGTGACTTATTGCTGTAGGTGCGGGGAGCGCTCGCTGCTCCTCCTGTTACCAAAATGTCAGGGTTTGAAAGTGATGTTATTAAAGCACCACAGGAGTGCAAAGATCTGTGTAAACTGAGAGGATAATCGCCACGCCGGCAGAGCATGAACGGCTTGACTGTGTTGAAATTATGTTATTTGGTGTCCCTCTAATTTGTCACATGACTGGATGCTTAAAAAGCCCCACGGCATGTTTTTTTAATCTGGGTCTATGACAATTGCTTTTCCTGCAGCGGACGATGATTTGTAAAGTGATTTTTCTTATTCCCAAACCACCCAAAATTTTGTAAATTGGTTTCCACGAATTACAAGTGGTTTCGAAGTAACCCCTGGCTCAGGGCGTTGTTCTGCTTTGGGGCTTTCACTGCCATGAGATCGAGTCCAGGGAAGATGGTTATTTCTGAATTATTCTATTTTTACATTGACATTTCTTTTGCAGCAAGACTGCAGGAGACTCAGCATTGTCCCCGCTCTCTTCATTATTCTTATTCCCAAGCAGGATTTCTTCCCAGCAGCAGAAACTCTCTGCTGTTTGCAGTGCCACCACAGGTTTCTTCCTCTGCACAGGAGTGTGTGCCGCAGGGCCAGATTAGAGCTGCCTGGTGCCATAGACACAGCATGACATGGGCCCCCACCCCAGCACCAGCTAGAGTGGTATATTGCCGGGGAATAGGATCAATTTCCCACTGAAACTGGACTGGGATCTCCATCTGATCTTCCAGAAGACACCAACTAGCTATCCAATGGTAATGACTTTTGGTCACTGTTGGCTGAGGATAGACTTGAACCAGCAGCCTAGATGAGAAAGGCGCAAGGCCTGATTGTGAACACTCACCAATGCAAATCAGGAGTGACTCCCCTGACATCAGCGGATGCTGAAAGCTCCAAACATTTCAAAGAGGGAGTTCAGCACCTCACAGGATCAGTCCCTTATGTCACCCTAGAGCAGAGGTGGCAGCCAGAGAGACAGCAATGATATATAATCCATCCCAGTTCCAGGAACTGTGGCTGTAGTACGTAGATCCTAGTGTGCACCTCTTGGCCTGGGAATCATTGGCAATCAGCGCTATTGTAGCAGTGATAGAGAGCGGGAGAGATGGAACAACATTCTGCAAGGCCCCCTCTTGCAGCGGGAGCCCTAGAAGATTGGCATATTTTTATGGCCATGATACTTATGCACTAATGACCAGATAGAATTATTTTGAAAACCATTCTCCTAGCAGCAAAGGATCCAGACTTGGTGTTTGCCAGCTGCCTTGAGGATCTGATAAGTATCTTGGTCTCACACGTGTCTGATCTTGTCTCTTCCCAGCTAGGGAAGCCAAATGGGCAAAGTTAATTTTATTTGGGTGTTTTAAATATTTCTTCAGACATGATTTAATGACCTACCTGAAAAAAGTAATGCTTATCAGGGAAAGAGGGTTCTAACAACTGACCAGGAGGAGGAGGAAGAGGGGAAGAGAAAGGATAAACAAATGAATATGGACACAAGTTTTAGCTGTATTCCAAGCACAAACAGTGGAAAATACAGTCTGGTGCCAGGGACTCCTTGAATCCAAATTCTCTTTCTATGTACCAGCCTCTCCTGAGAAAAAAATAATAATGTAAAGGAGCAGAAATAATCATCAGACAAACTCTGGAAGCAAGAACTGCTTGTTCAGGTGAATTGCCATGAAAAATCCCCCTCTAGTTCCAGAGATATTAACACATTCCCTTCGCCCTCTGAACTAACAGCATCCACACACACAGGAGAAGGAGAGAGAGAGAGATCTCTTTGCAGAACAACTCACAGGCAGTCTGTGATTACAGTCGGGCAGTAAAAGGTGATGGCAAACATGGACTGTAAGAGGAGAGGTGGAGGTTCCATGTGACGTATGGAATAATACCCAGGCAGGAGATATGTAGTGGACACTGGTAGCTTGCTGGATTGCATGCACCTGTGAATCACTCGTATCTCCTTCACTTGCTATGGATGGTTGTACTAGTGATAACAGGGCCATCCAAAGTCAGGCTGATGGGGCAGAAACTGAGCGAGGCCACGGCTTAGGAAATGCACCCAGCAGCCAGAGGTAAGAAAAAGCACACCAGATGCTCATCTTCAGTCGCTTCACTGGAGCTATGTTGATTTGCACCAGTGATCTCACAATGGTGAGAATCTATCATAACTCCAGATATTGGAGTAACACTAGTATAAATGAGATTCTGGCTCAGACACATACACTTTCTACACCCCGCAGTGAATACCACCTCCTGGCTCATTGGCATGGAAGTTACAGGCATTTTGCACATCCACCAAATGTCAGTTATGACTGACATACATTTTCTGCCCTTGCTTACACCAGGTCCTAATTTGGCCACTTCGGCATTGTCCATGTGGACCCTGTAGTCCTCAGAATTGTGAACAATGGGCCAAAACGTCATAAGCACTGATGAAAATCCAGAACAACTCCACTGAAATCAATGGCGTTATTCCAGGTCAGAGCAGAATCTTGCTCAACAGCGTTAACATGCGAGCAGGTTACAAGTGCAGATATTGTCATGAACAGTTAAATTAACCTGGTATGTATTATGCACATGTCCTTCGGTGACTATGCAAAATCATTGGCTTTGTGACCTTGACTCCTGAGTCTGATCTCACAGTCACTGGGCCAGATCTGCTGACTTCACTGTAACTATGCTGATTTACACCATTGGAAGAGCTAGGCCATTATTTTTACCCATTATAACGCTGTTGGGCCAGCCCTTAACTGGTGTAACCACCCGAGTCAATGGAGCACCAATGATTCACACCAGCTGCAGATGTGGTCTATTGACGTCAAAGGCATGATTTTGGATTTATAACGGTGTGACTAAGTACAGAATCAAGACATCTAGCCAAAAAGCAGGATGTAGCAGAGGAGCAAGACCTTAATCTGGCTTTTCATGGGAAGGATGGCAAATTGGTCCACCATCATTGCAAGGTGAAGGTATATCTCCTCCAGCTTTCCCTTTTCCATCACTTTGCTAAACGCTTTCCAAAGCAATGCAGTTTTTCTGCTTCAGCACTAATGTGTTCTGGATGTTGCACACCAGGGAAACTCCATGTACAGAAAGTAGATAGCATGGCTGAGCAAAAGGAGCCATTATACGCTATGTCACTGAAATATTACACCTGCAGCAGATCACTCTCCTGGCTGGTATGCAACACTATGAATGGGAACAAGACTATGAATGTGCTGAGATTGGCTGGAAAGGCCACTCCACAGCTAAGTGCTTCAATAGCCACATTAGACTAATTCAGGAGCATTTGGCATTCACTATGCACAGCTGTCAATGAAGGGACACGGTGCAAGGCAAGGAAAATCAAAAGCTATGGCTTCACAATGTACACTGTTTAATAAAACATACCTGCTTACCTGTGGCTGATGATGTCATCTGGGGACTGTGGGAGGGGCAAACATGAGGAGCAAATAGTAAATACAGGGACTTGATTCTGATTGCACACCAGTTTGTATCAACTTCACAGACTTCAGTGGAGTTCACTCTGGATTTACATGAGGTAGCTGAGATCAGAGACTGATTCAACAGAGCAACAACAGGATAAGACTGGTATAAGTTAGAAGAGGAGAATCAGGTTCCCTGGGCAAATGCTGAACTGGTGTAAACTACTGTAATTCCATTGAAATTAATGGTCCATTGACTTCAATGGAGCTCGGCCAATGAACACCAGCTGTGGATCTGGTCCCTTAGCTTTAACAGAGCTATGCCCTAAATTGTGTCCTATGGAACACTGTTCTGGTGATTTAACTCTTTAAGTCAGGGCTTTGATGGGAGCTCAGTTGACGTGGCCAGGTAAATTGCTTGTAGGATTGAGTTTGAATTCAAGCCAGCATCTCTAAATGGAAAGCAGAGTTTTGGCTGCAGCCCCAGAAGAAGAGAGACGTAGCGGAGGTCGAATCCCTTTAACCATTGGTTTGCTCCTGACAAGCGTGCACATATCTGACATACATACTCTCTAACATCACCTCAGGGAATAAACATCTGTGCTTAACCGAATGACTCCACTCCGATTCATCTACAAGAACATTAATCGGGAAATAAAATAAATAAATGACCGGTCTTAGGGGAAAAAAACTAAGGCATTCTGGCTAGTTCCCTTAATTTAATAGGTGCTGTGTGAATAAACATCAGAGATTGCAATACTATAGCAATTTAACAAAGTGCTGCAAACCCTCGTAAAATGTTTATGAGGTGCAAATAGATATATAAAAAGACAAACTACATCTCATTTTCCGCTGAAAAGCTAACAGAAATTGTAAAAGGTGAGAAGCCCCATAAACTAAATAACGTTTATTATTATATGAGAAGATGTTAATTAAAAACCTGTGTTTCTGAGCCACATGTAATCAAGATGGGAAGGCTGCTTGGGTTCTGGGTGATGTCCCGAGAACTTCAGGGGGTTGTTTAATATTCACTGTCAAGTTTTTGATAAGCTGGTTCACAGTCCTAACATGTCGTGCACAAGTGGAGTTATTTTAGGGTACTGATTTAGGGAGGCATATCACACTTGTGCATGTTCCTGATGGGGGGGGGGCAGATTTTAAACATTTCAGTGTGAGATGTGCATCACTATACTTTCCGAACACCCTGGTGTAAAAAGATACCATTATTTGAGATGGCAGCTCCGAGCGAGTGTGGTTGAAAAGATTTTAGCACTTGATTTTGCTGCCATTTACGCTGGTGTAAATCAGAAATAATTTCACTGAAGTCAAAGAACTTAGTCTGGTGTAAAACCAGGATGAGGTTAGAATCCAGCCACATAAATCGTTGTCCAAAGACAGGAGTAGGATGCTCCATAGATCGACATAGCTGAATGCTGGGAAACGTGAACATTTCTGAGAAACTAATACTCCGAAGCCAGGCGCTTGCATCACAAAGCCAGTGACACAACGTGCAGCCTGGCAGAGGATGGACCCTAGAGACAATGATCCTCGAAAGAGAGGTGGGATCTACGCAGCTCTGGGGATACCCTAAGAACCCGTTGGCTTAGCTCAGCCAATCTCCTTCCCTGTCTGTGAAAGTTGCTTCATTTGTCACTCACATGTCACGTACGTACCTGGAGAAGGGCTCTGCCTGGCTCGAAAGCATGTCTCTCTCACCAACAGAAGCTGGTCCAATGAAAGTGACCCCCTCCCCCACCTTGCCTCTCCAATGACTATTATGACATTAACTTTAAAATATGGGCGGGGGGGATGAGAAGGTGAAAAGAAAGGACATGAGCCACTTTCACAGACAGAGGAGCTGGGGGAGGATGGGATGAAGCCATCTGTCTTCTAGAGCCAAGAAGGGAAGATGGAAAAATATGATGGATTCCTCAGGAGTGTCTCCGAGCTTATTTTCACTGTCCCTTTCGCATCCTGGTCTCTCTGGCTCTTTTTAGACAGGGTAAACAACACTCGTAAAATCCATCTAATAACACTAATTAATTCCCATCAAAGCTGCCTGTGTAAGTACTTGGAGAGACATGATGGGGGAGGGAATATCTTTTACCGGACCATCTTCTGTTGGTGAGAGAGAGAGAAGCTTCCGAGCTTACAGAGAACTCTTCTTCGGGTCATGCTCATGAAAGTTGCCAGCACTGGAAATTGCTGTCCTCTGACCATTCAGTAGGTCCAGTGGCTATGCAAGGTTCTGCATGCTGCATTGCTAAGGCACCTCGGTCCTCTTCTGCGGGGATGTTCTTGTGGGGCCATGTGGCTGGTGACCCTCAATGTTGTAGGACAGGGGAGGGAAGAAGGTCAAAGAAGCCTCTTCATCCACCTAGTCCTCCTGCTCAAGGGGTAGCCATAATGCAGTTGCCTGCACAACTGGAGCACTACAAGGGGGTGCAGTGCTCAGCATCCCAGAGAGGGAACATCTGGGTGGAATGGGGTTGGTGTGTTAAACTCCTTGCCACCTTCCCCACATGATCTTCTGGTTGGAGGGTCCCTATGCTCCAGGCGTTCTGACCACCAGCAGTCACTGCTCCCATTGTGTATTTCACTCCCCACATCCCTAAGAGCCCTAACCGAGCCCTGGAGCCAGGGCCTTTCCACTGAGATTGCCCCCTGTATTGAATCCCCCGTCCCCACCACGTGGACACTGTGTGTGAACCCATGGTCCGTGGATGCTGGTGTTGCTATTCATGGCGTCTGGCACCAGCAGCATGTTCGCACTGTGGCAGTGTTCACCGCCCCTGCAAAATGCATTATCTGCCGGTACGGTGGAGGGTGCACGCCTACAGGCCGTCCCTTTTGGGGGCACGCTGCAGGAAAACAGACCATCATTCAGCTTTCCTCTGCTTTTGTGGAGTGTTTGGAACCAGCCGGACAGCCTGAATGGGCGCCAGCCTGGCATCCAGGGAATGAGTCAGAAGGGTGACTCATCTGGGGGACACTGGTGTGCTGCGGCCCTGTGCCACACTGTCCCATAGAGAGGACACACCGTACTTTCTGTAGGAAAGCCAGGCACTGACATGGCTCAGTCCTACTTTCCGCCCCCCTGGAAAATAGATTAGGAAGGGGCAGATGGCTGCCCCACCAAGATGGAAGTCCTGGAGTCTTTGCTCAGGTTATTTGGGGGCTGGTGCATTTGTAGCTGTTCAGAGGGCCAGATTCACTCCAAATTGTACCTCCCTATCTCAGCGAGGCTCACTCTGCTCCAGGGAAGTCCCCACTACTGCCTAACCTTGGGAGAGATGCCAGGACAGGGCAGCTGTAGCTTCTAGTGGAGGACGTCCTGTAGAAGGGGGCTGGATTGCATCCCCCAGCCATGCAAAGCGAATCGCTTCCACGGCAGTGACACCCACTTTTTGGGTTCTGCTGCTGACCCCCAGGAGGATGGTGGGTTGCAGCCTGTTTGTGCCATGACCACGTCTCCCCGCAGTGGTGGGATTACACTGCCGGGGCTCCATGCACTCCAGTTTGGGTTTTTATATCCAGCCCATCCTTGTGATATCTGAGTCCCTGATACCACCAAAAGCTGGTGTAATCCAAGGACGAATGCGGCCCAGAAAGCATAGAGCAATATCACTCTCCAACCCCATTTTCAATAACTGGTGTTCTCCTCAAGCCCAATCCATCCTTCCATTAGATCCCAGCATAGGGAAGCAGGTATCAACTCCACTTGGTCAGGATGTGCCTAATCAAGGAAGCTACCAAATTCAGATACCTTCAAGGGAAATGCATTGGACGTAATGGATGTAAATGGTAATGACTGATGCTTAATCTAGATGGGATTAGCAAGAATTCCACTTAACGGGGATGTGGCCTGCCAGTAGTAAGAGCACAAGTAGTTTGCTCAGGTAATAAATAGGGGAGAAATTCTGAGCACTCGTCATTTAATACTAAATTGATCAAACCAAGATATAAAGAACGAAAAATAAGCCTTATTGAAATGAACAGGATTTTGTTTATTTACACAAGGAGCTGAAATTAGGACTACAATAAAGATGACATGCAGGGAGTGTTGCTTCTATTCTTGTTGGCCAAACAAAGCAGTCTTACGCTCCTCTCCATGGCATTTCTGTGTTTGTCTGATCACTTTTGAACACTGCATGCGATCAGTTCCACAATTTCAGGTCATGTTCTAGGCAGCAATGGACAGAACCCTATTGCTTTTGGTGCAAATTGGAACACCGGAAGGGACAAAGGAGGGATGACCAGAGCCCCCTTCCATCTGGATATCAGACCCAGCCCCTTTATCCACCTCTGTAATTGTCTATGGATCAGACTATGGTTGATGGCAGCAATTGACACCTTCCAGCTAACAACACCCCCACATCTGAGCTCTGCCTGTCTTCCCAATAGACTTTAAAATGCTGGCACTCTGAATGATTTATCTCGCAGACCTGGGAAGAGGGAGGAATAAGGGGAATAGGAATAGAGGGTCATTGAGGGGAAGGGGGAAATGGGGGACATGTGGAAGTGGGAATGGAGGGGAATGAAATGGGCCTCATTGATACAGGGAGAGGGACATGGGGGAAAAAAGAGCCCCTGGTATGGATGAGAAAGGGGGGGGCATACAGAGACTTTGGGAGAGGAGGAGAGAATGGAGGACCATCGCACAGGGGGAAGAAGGGAGCACACAGAGCCTCTGGCATGGTGAAAGTGGAGGGACAGGGAGCCCCTGAAATAGAGGGGGATAGAAGAGTTGGGGAGAATGGAAGATGCAAGGAGCCGTTTGGGCAAGCAATGCACTCAGCCTACAGAAGCAACAAAGTGTGCGACAGTCTAGTATTGTTCTCCTGTGCAATATTTTAGTGCATTTTAAGTGTTTCTGATTTTATTAATCAGACTCTTCCCTAATGGCTGGATCGTGCGCCCTTTACTCACACTGGGAAGTAACTACTCACATCAGCAACCCAGCTGAAGCAAATAGTACTGCGTGTGCAACTGCTCCCCACCTACCAGGGCAGCCCAGGGCTGACGAATCTGTCACGTTTTATCTATGTTTCTAATTTAGATGCACGTCTGCACCCTGATGTAAATTCAGTTGGGGTTTTGACACGGGGTTGGGACCTAGCAGGCGAGCCAGCACTCTGATCACTCTGGCACCAATTCGCTTCCCTAAAGAGGTCTGATTGGGGAATGGAATGGAATTAGCTCACCAGCCTGGGTGAGCTAAAGGATTCCTGAGCCCATCACTTGAAGATGGATAAAAAGGCACAGGAAGGAAGTGCAGGAGAGAGGAGCGAGGCTGACTGAGATCTCAGCGAAGGGAGACCTCTTCTCCTCTCCGGCCCTGGGGAAAGGGCTAATGTTACAAGAGATACTGTAAAGATGTTAGTGGAGGGATCCGAACTAAACTGCGCCCAACCGGTGGAGTCTGATCAGTGTCTGTGGCGCTAGAAAGCAGGAGAAGAGCATGCCCTGATATAGGGGGCGTAGGTGTCTATAGAGAGTTGGATGGCTTCTGTTGCTCTTTGTTTTCCTTCTCACAATACACATTTGTCTTTCTCCACCTAACCCTCACCGCCTGAATGATCTGTCTCCAGAAGGTTGTGAAATCTGAAATAAGTATCTTATTAATAATTAATCACCCTCAAAGCTGGAATTTGGAACAACTTCTTCACTGCTATGTCCATTGTGTTGGACAGGAGATCCTGTGTGATGCAGCAGATGAGTGATGTTCTGGTGTCTTACGCAGTGTTGTTGTACCATGTTGGTCCCAGGATATTAATGAGACAAGGTGGGTGAGGTAACATCTTTTACTGGATCAACTTCAGTTGGTGAGATAGCTCCAAAGTCTTATCAGTCACTTGAATGTGCAAAGCATGCCCTGATCTTACTGCAGCTTGTACTTGCAGTTAGCTCCTACTCACTGGAGTAGTTTCATTAAAGTTATTTATGTGAGTAGGGATTGTAGGATCTGGCCCCACAATTCCAATGAGCTGTTGCCTTGGACAAGTTTCTGCCATGGTATAGCTGTAATTAAGTCAATGGATTTACGCCAGGAATAAATTTGGTTCTTTGTGTTTTAATTTGCATATTAGTAAAATACATGTTGTTTTGAAGTTCTCCAAGAGTTTTAGTGGCTATCTGAAATTAATAATGCTGTCAGCATTAAGAGTTATCTTCCCGAAGATTCACAAACTGGTCTAGCAATCAATATGTAACACATAGATGAGGACTTTGCCAATATAAATTAAGTTGGCCTTGCCACACCCCTGGAAGAGAGAGATATTTCTGTTAAATATACAGAAAAACCTTGGATCAAAATTGGCTGAAAAACAATCAGGTGACGAACCTCACAATAAAATACTGAGGGATAGAACAATATTACCCAGTCAGATCATATGCACATCAGCTCACCCTGACTATGTGCAGATGAGCAGGTAGTAAATACCCTGTTTTCTGGATTTCTAGGTCCTTTCTCCTCTTTAAATATTATTCCCCTTCATTCCAAAAAAGTTAGATTTAATAACCAAAAGAGGGAGAGAGATTTCTGAGATTACATGTAGGTATGTCTACACTGCAATGAAAGCCTAAGATTAGTGGAACTCAGATCAGGAGACCCTGGGCTAGAGAACCCATGGCTTGAGCATCTACGTACACTGATTGTCAACCAGAGGTTAAGAATTTTCTAACTTCCTGGCATCTTCCCAAAATGTGGCTGCTCTAGCCCTTTGTTCATGGTGCGGTGTGGGAAAACTTGACTGTCCGCCAAACTTGACTGTCCAGAGGACAAAAAAAGTCAACTCATGGGATTGTGGGATACTTTTGGCAGACTCCAATCACATGAGTCCAGTGGGGCTGTGTCTACACTGCAAAGCAAGAGAGCTTGAACCCTGGGTCCCCGCTTGATTCAGGCTTGGACCCTCCACTGCCCCTTCCCATGGCTTGACTGGAGCTTTCTGACATCACCCACAGTCTTTCCCAGTCATGACTAACAGAAATACATGTAACCAAAATCTGCAGATTTTGCAACCTTTCCATTCACCCCCTCGTCCAGATAATTAATAAATATGTGGAAAAACCCGGGTCCTAGCACAGAACCTCGGGGCTCCCGCTGTTATTCTTTAGCCGTATTGAAAATTGATTCTTCCTATTAGTCAGTACTTATGTTTCAGCCATGACCACTTAGTATCTTTAATAACCCCTTGTAAGGGACTCTGTCAGGAGATGAATGAAAGGCCAAGCAAATTATATCAGCCAGGCCTCCTTTGTCTGCTATTTTGTCAACCAAGGAGAACAAACTGACATCATTAGAGAGGAAAAGGGAAAGAAACATTTTCCCTGGGATCTTTCTTCTTTACTTTGCGAGTCTGGTTCTCCATTGTCCTGTAGCTCATGAAGACACTGACCCAAGTACAAAGTGAGGCAAATCAGAATGGTGGAATTTGACACCCTCTTTTCCCTCTGTCTCCGTATTCTTCAAAGTAACACTGTACATTCTCTAAAACTCAGGTGGTGAGGGGTGGTGGTTGTACAGACAGCATTTCCCTTAGCCCCATTTATTTGTATAATTTCACTCATAAATGCACACATACGCTAAAAAGAAAACCAAATGAATGCACACAATCGCATCTAGATCTTACTGTGGACACACCAGGAGAGACATAGATGCCATTTAGCATGTCTCCCTTCTGTACCCCAGCCCAGTGACTCGCCGTGCTTCATATCCGTACTGGGCTGCTGTCTTCAGGTTCTACTTTTTTTGTCCCATACAAGGTTAGTTTGCTGTCTAACCCCTTTTCAGCTGTGCTTCATTGGAATTCATAATCTTACTCCATCCCTGAAGAATGTAAGAGAGACAGCTCTGAGAATAGAGGACTAAACAGATGAAAGAGAGAAAAATAGCATATTCAAGTGGGAAACAATAGTTACAGAGTCTGTATATAAATTACAGTGACACATGGGGCAGATTTCGTTTCTTTTCTACTAACTGGACTCTTTTCTACTTTTGCATATTTTTTTTAAATGTTGGAAAACACATTATCAAGGAACAATATCTTCAGTCTGACTAAAATCATTTCCTTCCTAAGGCAGACTGGGATTCAAAAAGGAACCAAACAAAGGGAGGTTTGTGCCTAAACCCCATTGAAATTCACTGACAGTTGGGCACCTAAATCCTTAGGTTCTTTTGAAAATTCCAGCTACAGCAGAGATAGCCAATCTTTTTGTGACTGGAAAGGTTAATTTGACTGAGCAAAGGAACCATAATTCTAGGTAACCGATCCAACCCTTACTGAAGTAAATGGGACTCTTTTCATGAGAGCTGGTTGGAACATGGAATTTAATTCCAAAAAGCCAAAATTTCAAAATTGCTTGTGGAATGGAAATTCCCCAAAGATTGATCTGGAAACATCAGAATGTTTCATTTCAATAATGCTGACATTTTTTTTTCTTTCAACAAGGTAGAAACCCGATCTGTCCCAAATCAATAGAGGAGGGTCTCCCTGCCGTAAAGAAGTCCCACCAAGACCCAGTCATTAAAAGGAGGATGTTTTCACGGCTGTATCACACATGAATGAAAAATGACATTGCTGGTTCCCTAATAATGATGGGAAATCATTCCATTACACCAGCTTAAGTTCCAGTTTCACATGAATGGATGTCATTTTATGCTGATGATGTCATGGAACACTTGATGGTTGCTAAGGAGGGTTAAGTAATATACATCTATTAAAACCTTTTAGTTAGTTAATGGTAGGGAACATGCACATTTCTATTCTAAGATGCCAGATATCTTACAACCTTGATATAATATAGTGTGAATTCTGGCCATGTGTCTTCATTTTTGTGTGCTTCAGAAAAGCAGACTTTGACTCCCCCTGGAAACTGATGGGCAGGATCCCTGGGAGGCTACTATGATGTGGGAAAGGAGTCCAGGAGAGCGGGCTGCATTTCAAAGAAACCTTATTGGGGGTGCAGGAACAAACCATCCCAATGTGCAGAAAGAATAGCAAATATGGCAGGCGACCAGCTTGGCTTAACAGAGAAATCTTTGGTGAGCTTAAACACAAAAAGGAAGCTTACAAGAAGTGGAAACTTGGACAGATGACTAGGGAGGAGTATAAAGATATTGCTCGAGCATGCAAGGGTGTAATTAGGAAGGCCAAAGCACAATTGGAATTGCAGCTAGCAAGGGATGTGAAGGGTAACAAGAAGGGTTTCTACAGGTATGTTAGCAACAAGAAGAAGGTCAGGGAAAGTGTGGGACCCTTACTGAACGTGGGAGGCAACCCAGTGACAGAGGATGTGGAAAAATGTTAAGTACTCAATGCTTTTTTTGTCTCAGTCTTCACAGACAAGGTCAGCTCCCAGACTGCTGCATTGGGCAGCACAGTATGGGGAGGAGGTGAGCAGCCCTCAGTGGTGAAAGAACAGGTTAAGGACTATTTAGAAAAGCTGGACATGCACATGTCCATGGAGCCGGATCTAATGAATCTGAGGATGCTGAGGGAGTTGGCTGATGTGATTGCAGAGCCATTGACCATTATCTTTGAAAACTCATGGCAATCGGGGGAAGTCCTGGACAATTGGAAAAAGGCTAATATAGTGCCCATCTTTAAAAAAGGGAAAAAGGAGAATCTGGGGAACTACAGACCGGTCAGCCTCACATCAGTCCCCGGAAAAATCATGGAGCAGGTCCTCAAGGAATCCATTTTGAAGCACTTGGAGGAGAGGAAGGTGATCAGGAACAGTCAATATGGATTCACCAAGGGCAAGTCATGCCTGACCAACCTGATTGCCTTCTATGATGGGATAACTGGCTCTGTGGATATGGGGAAAGTGGTGGATGTGATATATCTTGACTTTTGCAAAGCTTTTGATATGGTCTCCCACAGTATTCTTGCCAGCATGTTAAAGAAGTATGGGCTGGATGAATGAACTACAAGGTGGATAGAAAGCTGGCTAGATCATCGGGCTCAACGGGTAGTGATCAATGGCTCCATGTCTAATTGGCAGCCGGTATCAAGTTGAGTGCTCCAGGGGTCAGTCCTGGGGCTGGTTTTGTTCAACATCTTTATTAATGATCTGGAGGATGGGATGGATTGCACCCTCAGCAAGTTCGTGTATGACACTAAGCTGGGGGGAGAGGTAGATACGCTGGAGGGTAGGGATAGGCTCCAGAGTGACCTAGACAAATTGGAGGATTGTGCCAAAAGAAATCTGTTGAGGTTCAGCAAGGACAAGTTCAGGGTCCTGCACTTAAAGACGGAAGAATCCCATGCTCCGCTACAGGATGGGGACCGACTGGCTAGGCGGCAGTTCTGCAGCAAAGGACCTGGGGATTACAGTGGATGAGAAGCTGGATATGAGTCAACAGTGTGCCCTTGTTGCCAAGAAGGCTAACGGCATATTGGGCTGCATTAGTAGGAGCATTGCCAGCAGATCGAGGGAAGTGATTATTTCCCTCTATTTGGCACTGGTGAGGCCACACCTGGAGTACTGAATCCAGTTTTGGTCCCCCC
Source organism: Natator depressus (assembly GCF_965152275.1). NCBI lineage: Eukaryota > Metazoa > Chordata > Testudines > Cheloniidae > Natator > Natator depressus. Next base: position 3,262,294 of record NC_134242.1, read on the forward strand.
ACTACAGAAAGGATGTGGACAAATTGGAGAGAGTCCAGTGGAGGGCAACGAAAATGATCAGGGGGCTGGGGCACATGACTTACGAGGAGAGGCTGAGGGAACTGGGCTTATTTAGTCTGCAGAAGAGAAGAGTGAGGGGGGATTTGATAGCAGCCTTCAACTACCTGAAGGGGGGTTCCAAAGAGGATAGAGCTCGGCTGTTCTCAGTGGTAGCAGATGACAGAACAAGGAGCAGTGGTCTCAAGTTGCAGTGGGGGAGGTCTAGGTTGGACATTAGGAAACACTATTTCACTAAGAGGGTGGTGAAGCACTGGAATGGGTTCCCTAGGGAGGTGGTGGAATCTCTATCCTTAGAGGTTTTTAAGGCCTGGCTTGACAAAGCCCTAGCTGGGATGATTTAGTTGGGGTTGGTCCTGCTTTGAGCAGGGGATTGAACTAGCTGACCTCCTGAAGTCTCCCCAACTCTAATCTTCTATGATTCTATGTTTTTGTGTGTGTGTGTGTGTGTGTGTGTGTGTGTGTGTGTGTGTGTGTGTGTGTGTTGATTCTTTTTCAGATCCATCATAAATCTATATGAAAATAGAATGGAATATAGAACAGACACCATGGAAATCATAGAATCATAGAATCATAGAATATCAGGGTTGGAAGGGACCCCAGAAGGTCATCTAGTCCAACCCCCTGCTCGAAGCAGGACCAATTCCCAGTTAAATCATCCCAGCCAGGGCTTTGTCAAGCCTGACCTTAAAAACCTCTAAGGAAGGAGATTCTACCACCTCCCTAGGTAACGCATTCCAGTGTTTCACCACCCTCTTAGTGAAAAAGTTTTTCCTAATATCCAATCTAAACCTCCCCCATTGCAACTTGAGACCATTACTCCTCGTTCTGTCATCTGCTACCATTGAGAACAGTCTAGAGCCATCCTCTTTGGAACCCCCTTTCAGGTAGTTGAAAGCAGCTATCAAATCCCCCCTCATTCTTCTCTTCCGCAGACTAAACAATCCCAGCTCCCTCAGCCTCTCTTCATAAGTCATGTGCTCTAGACCCCTAATCATTTTTGTTGCCCTTTGCTGGACTCTCTCCAATTTATCCACATCCTTCTTGTAGTGTGGGGCCCAAAACTGGACACAGTACTCCAGATGAGGCCTCACCAGTGTCGAATAGAGGGGAACGATCACGTCCCTCGATCTGCTCGCTATGCCCCTACTTATACATCCCAAAATGCCATTGGCCTTCTTGGCAACAAGGGCACACTGTTGACTCATATCCAGCTTCTCGTCCACTGTCACCCCTAGGTCCTTTTCCGCAGAACTGCTGCCTAGCCATTCGGTCCCTAGACTATAGCGGTGCATTGGATTCTTCCATCCTAAGTGCAGGACCCTGCACTTATCCTTATTGAACCTCATCAGATTTCTTTTGGCCCAATCCTCCAATTTGTCTAGGTCCTTCTGTATCCTATCCCTCCCCTCCAGCGTATCTACCACTCCTCCCAGTTTAGTATCATCCGCAAATTTGCTGAGAGTGCAATCCACACCATCCTCCAGATCATTTATGAAGATATTGAACAAAACCGGCCCCAGGACCGACCCCTGGGGCACACCACTTGACACCGGCTGCCAACTAGACATGGAGCCATTGATCACTACCCGTTGAGCCCGACAATCTAGCCAGCTTTCTACCCACCTTATGGTGCATTCATCCAGCCCATACTTCCTTAACTTGCTGACAAGAATACTGTGGGAGACCGTGTCAAAAGCTTTGCTAAAGTCAAGAAACAATACATCCACTGCTTTCCCTTCATCCACAGAACCAGTAATCTCATCATAAAAGGCGATTAGATTAGTCAGGCATGACCTTCCCTTGGTGAACCCATGCTGACTGTTCCTGATCACTTTCCTCTCATGTAAGTGCTTCAGGATTGATTCTTTGAGGACCTGCTCCATGATTTTTCCAGGGACTGAGGTGAGGCTGACTGGCCTGTAGTTCCCAGGATCCTCCTTCTTCCCTTTTTTAAAGATTGGCACTACATTAGCCTTTTTCCAGTCATCCGGGACTTCCCCCGTTCGCCACGAGTTTTCAAAGATAATGGCCAAGGGCTCTGCAATCACAGCCGCCAATTCCTTCAGCACTCTCGGATGCAACTCGTCCGGCCCCATGGACTTGTGCACGTCCAGCTTTTCTAAATAGTCCCTAACCACCTCTATCTCCACAGAGGGCTGGCCATCTCTTCCCCATTCTGTGATGCCCAGCGCAGCAGTCTGGGAGCTGACCTTGTTAGTGAAAACAGAGGCAAAAAAAGCATTGAGTACATTAGCTTTTTCCACATCCTCTGTCACTAGGTCGCCTCCCTCATACAGAAATGTGTTGCTGTAAGGTTCTTTCATAAGAACATAAGAACGGCCATACAAGGTCAGACCAAAGGTCCATCTAGGCCAGTTCCTGTCTTCTGACAGTGGCCAATGCCAGGTGCTTCAGAGGGAATGAACGGAACAGGTAATCATCAAGTGATCCCAGTTAATTAAACCATCTTAGCCTCTGTCTATTGCTTTGACAATTTTCATTTTTGGATTCTGACTCAGGTGGGAAAAGCCTATTTCCTCTGTTGTAAGGAAGTAATACAATAGCATGTGACAATGAGTGAATGAGCTCATCAGAGATGGGATGCTTCCAGACAAAAGGAAATTGGGTTCATAAGACAGAAAGCATGCTTCCCCTTGGGCCTTGGTACACAAAAGCTAGAGCCTCATCTCTGGGTCTGGCTCACCTGTACTCAGTGCAGGATCTAGTGTGTTGGCAAGGGAAAAGGCTAAGCCACCTTTCTGTTCCTCTGATGCTCAGCCTAATCAGGAGTTGAACTGGCCTGCTCATAACATAGAGCATCTTAAGGGCTGCTCCAAGCTATGCTGGCCATGGCAGACCTCTAATAACTGGGATGCTGGCTGGGGATTGCCGGAGCACAGTGTACTCTGGCTTTACCTGCTCATGGCCTGGCTACACCTCAGACCTGTGTAGCTATACCTCCTACACCTATGGGGGTGAGGAAGAGCAGGTGGCCTGAGCACACTGTGTCAGCTTTATACCACCTGGGAATTCTCCTTACATCAGAGAATCCCTGGCTGCCCTGTAAGGATTTTTCAAAAGCCGGTATTTTGGCCACATTTTCACAGGGGTGGCAAAGGGCACATCCCTGACACAAAGCCCATCTCCTGCCAAATCTCATGTCCCCATTGCAAAGGGGGGGGAGGGGGCAGAGCTTTTCAAAGAAAAGATGACCAGAATTCTTTTTAACATGGGCAAAACAATGTATTTTTCCTTAGTTCTGGAAATGGATGGACCCTTTCGGTTGAAATTCCCCCCATGCATGATCTCCTCCCCCCGCAAAAATCACCCTGCAGCAGACAAACTGAATGGAAAATTTCAGCCAAATGGTGGAAGTTTGGCAAAGTTATAAGCAAATAAAAACAGAGTCTTATAGTAGGACGTGTCAGGCAATCTTAATGATAGGCAGTGCTACCAGCCACCCTTATAGTTCCTAGAGAAAAATTACATTAAAATGGAGTTCAGTTTGAGAGTATATATCAGAAATTTAGGGTGAGTATACATCACAGAGATACTGCAGTTATTCCCCAAACAGGAAATTCAAAGTTAACTTTAAAGTTCAAAGACATCAAAACATGCTATGGTATTGAGATATATATATATGTATATATTATACACACAGATACAGTATATAAAACTGAAAAGCATGTGTTTTTATTTTATACAATATACAAGTACATGTAATATGTAAGTATACGTTATGTGTGTGTATATATATGTGTGTGTATACACACAGACACAGACACACAGAGATACACCCATTATTGTACAATAGAACCTCTGAGTTATGAACACCAGAGTTACGAACTGACCAGTCAACCACACACCTCATTTGGAACCGGAAGTACACAATCAAGCAGCACTGGAGGCCAAAAATAGAAGAAGAAGAAGAAGAAGAAGAAGCAAATACAGAACAGTACTGTGTTAAATGTAAACTACTAAAAAAAAAGGGGGGGGCAGCATTTTTCTTCTGCATAGTAAAGTTTCAAAGCTGTATTAAGTCAATGTTCAATTGTAAACTTTTGAAAGAACAACCAGAATGTTTTATTCAGAGTTGTGAACATTTCAGAATTACGCACAGGGCTTGTCTGCCGCAGGCGTTGTTGACAAAACTTTTGTCTTTCACGGGTACTTCAAAAAGCCCCCCTGCGAAAGACAAAGGTTTTGTCAACGCAAGTGGCAGTGTGAACTAATGCCGCTTGCGGGGCTGGAAGTATTTTGTCGGCAAAGGTGCCGACACAGCCTTGTCGCTAAGAGCTGCATAGCGTAGACAAGCCCACAATCTCCATTCCTGAGGTGTTCGTAACTCTGACGTTTTACTGTAATGCTTAAAATGTTTCTTGGCTTTTTAAAGATTCTGCTGGTTTGAGAGAGATAAGCTGTACTTAAAATAGGGAATACCAGTACATTTAGTAATATTTCTCAAAGTGGTAGGAACTTCTTAATTGCACTCACTCATTTATAGATATATACACCCTCCCAAAACATGTATATATGTCAGGTTTCAGAGTAGCAGTCGTGTTAGTCTGTATTTGCAAAAAGAACAGGAGGACTTGTGGCACCTTAGAGACTAACAAATTTATTTGAGCATAAGCTTTTGTTAGCTACAGAAATCATAGAAATCATTTTCTATGATTAGGATACTTGTGAGCTGTAGCTCACGAAAGCTTATGCTCAAATAAATTTGTTAGTCTCTAAGGTGCCACAAGTCCTCCTTTTCTTTTTATGTATATATGTGTATGTATGTGTATACACACACACATATATATATATATATATATTTGTTTAGACAGAATGGCTTCTATTAAATTTAATTACTTCCCCTGTGGCTTTAAATCAAGGGTGGATACTAAACTAATAAACTACTATATATATCTTTGTTTATGTCACCCTTGATTAGTATCCGCCCTTGTTTAGCTGTTGCACCTTTTCCATGCAGAGTTGACTAGAACCTATCCTTGTTCCATAGCCACACCTTTACCATGAAAGCAGCGGGAGAAAGTAATTACATTCAATAGAAGCCAACTCTGTTTAGCAGAGTGTAAATATAGGGGTGCCAATCACTAGACTTGGCACACCAAAGAAGGTTATTGAACTAAATACCTACAGCCCAGTGAAACAACAGCTAAGTGTGGAAGAGGAGCCTGATAACCTTGGGCAAATAGTGAAGCAGTGGAAACACCAGGGATAGAAGAGAATTGCTGAGGGTGGCACCTGATCCTATAACTAAGAGTAATGGGTTGAAACGAGCAAAGGAAAAATGAGGTTGGGAAAATGTCCTAGTGTTGATAGCCTGTGGAGTAATCTCCCAAGGGACATGGTGGAAGTCCTTTAGAATGAGTCATTTCTTGCTGGACTGGGCAAACTATTAAAAACATACCCGAGGGAATAATCCTGCACTGGCAAGAAGGAAGGCTATCAGGTCTTCACCATCACGAATTATAAGGAATTCTCAAGCTTGCCGTGAATAGCCTTTTTTAAAAGCCTATCAAACCACCTCTAATGACGTGAAAAAAGAATCAGTTCATGCATTTCCTCCCCTCTCTTTTTGCACAGCAACTATCTTTATATGTATATTTACGGCTTCTCCCTTAATTGTATTTCCAGACCCGAGTTTTCCCCTTGTGCATTCCCAGAACTGCACTTGTTTGTTCCCTTTGTGCAGCTGACACTGTGCTTTTATCGGAAAGTTGTCATAAGTAGGCTTTTGCTAAGTATGGAGGGTTTAACTTGACGCCTTATAAAAGAAGAGAATGAAAAGGATGGACAATGAAAGTCGAGGGATGTGCAATTTCTCTGTCCATCTCTCTCCATGTATTGACCTTTTCCTTCTGGATACACCACTAGCTACCTGTATTACAGCATAGGGTGGTAGACAATCACTCAGGTCTCCTACTTAAGTCACTGATGATGTCATCCACTCTGCAGGCAAGTGATTTCATTATATTAAAGCATGTTGCTTGACATTTCATGTTGCAAAATCTCATTGATATTTTTAACAGCTCCCTAATTGGTTTCCATGTAGTTACTGATGGAGGGGTTTTCAACAGCCTTGCAGGGACGTTAAGATCCCTGAGGACAAATACCCAGGTGACATAAATAACCATGCAGCTTCTCCACTGATGAGCCTATATGTGAGTACAAGTTGGGGTGAGTGTGTAGATGTGCGGGTCAATGCAGAGAGAAGGCGTGCGGCATTTGACAAAGGAGCACAGAACACAGGACTGGAAGGGACCTGGGTCACTGAGTTCAGTCCCCTGCTATTGCTGGCAGCCCAGTCATATAGGCCTGTTCATAAAGTTATCAAGCTCCACCATAAAACTAGTTAGGTGGTTTGCCTTATTGGGAGGCTGTTCCAGAACTTCTCTCCTCTGATGCTTAGAAACCTTCTCCTAATTTCCACCTTACATTCATTCATGGCCAGTTCACACCCATTTTCTCCCTTTGGCTGGTTTTCTTGCTACAACCCATAGCCCATAAACTTCCGACCCATAGCATATAAATTCAGCCCAACTTGTAATGTTCGAGTTGTACATGCGTATGTCAAATCACCTTTTGGTGTTGCCACAACGTGAGAACAAGAGACCTACAGGACAAATGGTGGAGCCCCGTCTCTTTTCAAACACAGAAGGAGTAAGGTTCTGACCCTGGCTTCCCCTGGACGCGCCATTTATCTGTTTGTTGGGGGTGGACAGATTTTCATCTTAGTTATACCAGTGTAAATCCAAATCCTACACCAGAATTACCCCAGTGGAAATGAGATCAGAATTTGATTGCGTGTCTGTTGTCTGTAGCACATGGATTCATTGCACACGACGTTAAGTCCTGGGTCCACTGCTGTCAAGGGGAGTTTTGCCATTCACAGCAAGGAGAGCAACGTTTGGTAAAGTGAGTTTCACCGACCTATATCTCCCACGTTGACTATTGATATTTGTATTGTGCTACCCTCTCGGAGCCCAGTCAGTGAGCAGGGGTCCTGTTGCACTAGGTGTCACACATACACATAACAATCAGATGGTCCCTGACCCAAGGAGCTTTCTATCTAAGTAAGTAAGAAATCCATCTTAACATCGCCTCTGATTTGGCCTCCTGGCCACAGGTCTAAAAGAAAGAATATTGAAAATTACTCAGAAATTGTCCGGGCTTTTACCATTTACTGCAGTGGGACCAAGTTCAGGCCATTAATTCTGAGCTGCACTGATCTGTGTTGTGAGTGAACTGAGCTACGGCTGTTGCAGGGTTGTGATGCCATAAGCTGAGAGTCAGAACCTGATCAGTGCAGAGGAGACCAGTGCTGAATGGCGTTGAGTGCACTCAGGGGCTTACCCTTCCTGTGGGTCTGAGGATATTCCCTGTTCTAAAAGAGGGAAACACCACACATGCCACAAGTATTTTAGCTACTCCCTCCCCACATGCACCCCGATGCCAATATCTGGTCTTTTATTGGCAGGTGCATGGCACACCAGAATAAGGAAGAATTCCAGGCAGAGGAATTAACATTGTATTAATTAAAACTTCATCTGAACAAAGTCTTTCCTCTCCTGAGTTGAGCTGGGGAAATTGAGATGCCATCTCTTCCTCAGCCAAAGGCAGAGTTTAGGGAAGAAACTTTGATCCTGGGCCAAACCGTCAATATTTACGAATTTGCCATTTCTGCAGGGAATTTTCACCAGGATCCCCCTCGCTCGCCCACCTCCCAGCACAAACAATGCTTCTGTGCAACAGACAGAAGTGAAAAGTTCATCCCTCTGAGCCCGGGTGTTCTGAGAGCATGACCCGCCTGCTAGACAAATTGCTTAGGAAGGGATAGTATTGGGCCTCCTCTGCTCTCACTTACACAGTGCCGATAGAGTAACTCCACTGAAGCCAATGGAGTGAAGTTTGACTGGCCTCAAACGGGTGTGAGTAAAGAGAATCGGGCTACCCGCAGCCTGAGGGCCCGACTCACTGACCGTGGCTTAGGAAGGTGTCAGTTACACCTCCCTGAGCCAGCCTGCCCCATGTGCAGTAGGAGTGGAGAATTCCTCCAAAGTGGGGCGCGGGGCAGTGGGGCTCCAGCTGAGATTCCACAGGAGAGTGCAGCTTTCGATGCCGACCGGCGTTCTTCAGAGCCAGGACGGCAGAGGGGATACTCTGAATTAGCAATGCATTACCTGCCTCTCTTCCTGACTAGCGCCACGTGCCTTTGAGTCAGCGCTGGCCCCTCAGTGGAGGAGAGATTTCCGCAGGCAGATTTTCCACCTCTGCATCCTGTGCCCGCAGCTATGGCTACCCTAGAGAGCTTACAGCAGCACCGGTGTAAATGCTCTAGTGTAGATGCTCTAAGCCGACAGGAGAGAGCTTTGCTGTCAGCTTAACTACTCCAGCCCTCGCGAGCGGCAGCAGCTATGTTGGCGGGAGACGCTCTCCTGCTGACAGAGCGCTGTCCCTGCTGGCACTTAAATGGGCATAAAGTAATTCACTCGGAGAGTGGCTAATTCACACCCGAGTGACATAACTTATGTCAACTTAAGCTGTAGGGTAGCCATAGCTGTGGGGAATTCAGCCCCCTCTACATATGTGCCCGGGGGAGGACATGTATATCGCGTATGGGCTCCAAAGGGTTACCGTCAGTGCACTGCATCTGGCCCATACAGCTTCGGTGCAGAGCTTTACTTGTTGCACTTTGATTGCCTCGGCTGTGTAATGCCGCCTGTCGGGCTCTCTCTCATTTTAACGTGGCCAGCAGAGCGGAGTCTAAATCCTAGAGCTCTGTGTCCTGATGACCGTTCCATGCAGCTCTTGTTTTCTCATATTGCAGGACCTGGCTGGCTTTGGTCCGGCCTGCCTAACTGCTGCTGAGTGATGAGGAAATATTTGCCGTGAGCCTGAGCACTAAACACCTTCTTTGCGGTTAGAGGAGATGGCGCTTTCTCCACGGTAGGCTGGTGATTAGGATGCATGGTTACCTACTTTTTCCACCTTTGCTGCAGTAATTGCTTTCCCGTCCACCCTTTGCAGGAGAAACGAGCTAAGGAAATATTCTGGGAACAGCAAGGCCTTTTGAACATCATGTAATGTGAGCGTGCAGGTAATGTGGAGAATGGCTTGGCTCGGGAGGTAAATGTGAGTGATGAAGTCCGGTATCCTGCCCCAGGCTATGCCCATGGCCCCAGTGCCAGGGATGGCACAGAAAGCTCACTCCAGAGCTGCCCTCCGGGGTAAAAACCAAGGGCCAGATTTTACTCTGAGGGTATGTCTGCCCTGGGCTGTGATTGCAGCTTGCACAGGGGTAGCCAGGTTAGCTGCCTGAGTAATTAATTACCCAGGTTTCTGGGCAGATTTCCACAGCTGGTGCTGATGCCCATGCTGCCGCAGCTTCACTGCTCCAGCACGCGAGCTGGCTAGGTTCAAGCTAGCTCAGGTATGTCTACACAAGCTGCAATCACACACCATGATTGCAGTGCAGACGTACCCTGAATTATGCCCGTGTAAATCCACCGAATGCAATAGGGTGTGACTCCAGCTGTAAGGGGCAAATCATTTCTCAGAAATTGTGCTGTCCTACAGTGGGGGGGTTGGGAAGCCCAATGTTAGAGCCCATCCTGCCTACACAATACATAGTAGGGCACAGGAGGGAGAGGGTCATCCATTGGAAGCAACTTCTGCCCTAGCATGCAGGGCTGTTTGGGGCACAGGGCCCACCAGCCAGCCCCGTGCCTTAGCACACTGGGTGTGGAATGGAGCTGCTTGTGGGTCTGTATGTCTCTGTGTGCGTATGTACATGCCTGCAAGTGCCCTCCTTCTCCGGGTGATGCTTGCAGTGCCATCACCCGTGAGGCAAGCAGCCCCCCGGGGCGAGGCTTGTGTGACTCACACAGCCCAGGGTAATTGGGAGCAGCTCCCAGCACTGCTGGAGAATTTTATTATCATGACTTTCTGAGCACCCTATAATTATTGTAACTGACTGAGCGTGGAAAGGGAGGAGATGGAGCAATGAAACAGCCACGGGGAGCTCTCGTTCCTGCCCGTTTAACGGCCCTTAATGGCAAGCCATTTCTTACTGGGTATCCCACGGCTGGTCGCTATGGTCCAAATCCTTACAACGGGAGAACAGGTCAGTAACCCTCGAGCTGCTGCCACTCTCCTGACTTGTCCCCGCCAGCAGGGGAGCGGATCCCGGAACCACAGCGATGCAGCCCTCTGTGCCCTCCAGAGGGAGAACGGCAAAGCACTCTGCACTGTGCGGCACGCAAAGGCCTTTCAGCAGCATCGGCTGGTGCAGACTGCAGTGGCCCAGGCGTGATGCTGCGCTCTCTGCGGGGGGAAGAATTGCACTTGTGCTCCAGAGTCTGCCCAGCCTACGAGCTGGTTACGGGGTGCAGCTGGCTGGCCTCTCCAGGGGTGTTACTAAAGAGAGTTACGGCGGCCGAGCTAAGGCCGGTACCCAATGCCACGACTTGGGGCACCCTTTCTCCTTCTTCCTGCACCTCATCTGGGGCTGTTCCACTGCCCGCACTGATCGAGTGCTCCTCTCTACTCCAGTGGGTATTGGGTGAGGGCCTCTTTCCCTGGACCTGTTCCTTCCCACTTGCACTGGTTGTGATGAGGGTTGACAAAGCATATGACGGGTTCCCCAGTGGCTTCTTCAGCTCTGGAGGGAAGGCCATTATGGCGGGTATGTGCTCAGAGTAAGGCATTTGTGCCATAGTGTCAGGCGATTAGATAGATAGATAGAAGGGGTGTGTGGGGATAGATAGATAGATAGATAGATAGATAGATAGATAGATAGATAGATAGATAGAAGGGGTGTGTGGGGATAGATAGATAGATAGATAGATAGATAGATAGATAGATAATTTGTATTGTGGTAGAGCCTAGAAGCCCCAGCCATGGACCGGGTCCCCCATTGTGCTAGGTGCTGTACAAACACAGAACAAACTGATGATCCCCTTCCCCAAAGAGTGTACAATCCACGTAGATAAATAGACAGATGCAGGAGGGGGTAAGACACACAGATGATATGTGTATAAAAGAGAGACCACTCCCCCACCCCATTACAGCAAGAAGCCAATAAAACGGCAGGGAAATGTCGGACACTGGCACTTTGGCTGCCATCTCCTTCCGAAGCAGGTACTGAAAGCATGACTCCTGCTGGTTCACTGTAGCACAGGCCCAGTCAATTCCAGGGCCTAGCTCCAGGGTGAGAGGTCAATGTGGTGACTCCTTTTCTGCCTGGCAAAGGACGCTGTTTCCTCACTGATGCTGATGGAGAAGTGCTTGGACAGTGGAGAACAGGAAGGAAACCTCATATCCCCTTCCTAAGGGACCGAAGCAGCCAGTTTGCATGACTCAATGTTGGATCCAAAAGGAATTGCCTGGCATTTGACATAGGCAAGAGCTAGGCTAATGCCAAACCTGTCTCTCCAAGTAACAGTGCCCAAAATAAAAACTCGGCTGCGTGTATCCGTTTAAGTTACAACATAGACCTTCCAATGGATCACCAGCTAGTCGTGCTTACTAGTTAAAGAGGGCAAAAACCTTTGATTTTAGGCTACCCCTCCAAATATGAATGTCAGAAGGGTTTGAATTGATTCTGATTCACAACTAGTCTAAACTGGCATAGCTCCAGTTAAGTCTGACCCATTGAAATCCGGCCAGTTTCACCTTTGTAATAGAAGGCAGATACTTCATCCACTTTGGAACCTGCTGCAGAGGATCATACTTTGTTTCTGAGTTAAGACAACAGCTAAAGGGGGTAGCTAGATTTTCTAGTATGTGAAACCCCCTCGTGCACATGTGTATGGCACCTTTCATTGGGATAGACATCAAAGGATTTTTAATTGAAATGGTGTTATGCAAAGAAATGCAGCAAAAAGGCTAAACGAGTGCCCATCTTCTTAAAAAAGGGAAGGAGGAGGATCCGGGAAACTACAGGCCAGTCAGCCTCACCTCAGTCCCTGGAAAAATCATGAAGCAGGTCCACAAAGAATCAATTCTGAAACACTTAGAAGAGAGGAAAGTGATCAGGAACAGTCAGCATGGATTCACCAAGGGCAAGTCATGCCTGACTAACCTAATTGCCTTCTATGACGAAATAACTGGCTCTGTGGATGAGGGGAAAGTAGTGAACGTGTTAGTCCTTGACTTTAGCAAAGCTTTTGACACGGTTTCCCACAGCATTCTTGCCAGCAAGTTAAAGAAGTATGGGCTGGATGAATGGACTATAAGGTGGATAGATGATCGTCGGGCTCAACTGGTAATGATCAATGGCTTTATGTCTAGCTGGCAGCCGGTATCAAGCGGAGTGCTGCAAGGGTCGGTCCTGGGGCCGGTTTTGTTTAATATCTTCATTAATGATCTGGAGGATGGCGTGGATGGCACCCTCAGCAAGTTTGCCAATGACACTAAGCTAGGAGGAATGGTAGATACGCTGGAGGATAGAGATAGGACCTAGACAAATTAGAGGATTGGGCCAAAAGAAATCCGATGAAGTTCAACAAGGACAAGTGCAGAGTCCTGCACTTAGGACAGAAGAATCCCATGCACCGCTACGGACTAGGGACCGAATGCCTAGGCAGCAGTTCTGCAGAAAAGGACCTAGGGGTGACAGTGGACGAGAAGCTGGATATAAGTCAACAGTGTGCCCTTGTTGCCAAGAAGGCTCACGGCATTTTGGGCTGTATAAGTAGAGGCATTGCCAGGAGATCGAGGGACGTGATCATTCCCCTCTATTCGACATTGGTGAGGCCTCATCTGGAGTAGTGTGTCCAGTTTTGGGCCCCACACTACAAGAAGGATGTGGAAAAATTGGAAAGCGTCCAGTGGAGGGGAACAAAAATGATTAGGGGGCTGGAGCACATGACTTATGAGGAGAGGCTGAGGGAACTGGGCTTGTTTAGTCTGCAGAAGAGAAGAATAAGGGGGGATTTGATAGCTGCTTTCAACTACCTGAAAGGGGGTTCCAAAGAGGATGGATCTAGACTGTTCTCAGTGGTACCAGATGACAGAACAAGGAGTAATGGTCTCAAGTTGCAGTGGGGGAGGTTTAGGTTGGATATTAGGAAAACCGTTTTTCACTAGGAGGGTGGTGAAACACTGGAATGCATTACCTAGGGAGGTGGTGGAATCTCCTTCCTTGGAGGTTTTTAAGGTCAGGCTTGACAAAGCCCCGGCTGGGATGATTTAGTTGGGGATTGGTCCTGCTTTGAGCAGGAGGTGGGACTAGATGACCTCCTGAGGTCCCTTCCAACCCTGATATTCTGTGATTCTGTGAATCCCTGGATGAATTGCTCCTGCTGTTTCCCAGTGCTTTGTGACATCGCACAGCAGCTTAGGATATGACACACCAGACAATAGCGGTGAGGCTTAGATATGTACAAATACAGAGTGAATGTAAGTGAAGAAATACTTATGCAACTGAGGGGAAACTGGCCAGTTGGAATATAATTAAACTATTTGGAATCTGGCCGTGTCGGTCTGGGGATAACAGCCCAGTGGAAAGTGCTATGGCAGAGGTGGGCAAACTACGGCCCCCGGCCCCTCCCCTGCTGTTCCCCCTCCCCCACAGCCTCAGCACCCTGCACTGCCAGCATGCTGGCCCGCTGCTCCTGCCAGGCAGCACGGTGATGTGGCTGGCTCCAGCACGGTAAGGGGGCGGTGAGCTGGGGGTCCCCAGGGGCAGACAGGGAGCAGAGGGCGGTTGGAGGTTTGGGGGGGGCAGTTAGGGAAAGTGGAATGTGGGGGGCGGGGGCTGGATAGGGCATGGGAGTCCCGGGGAGCCTGTCAGGGGGCCGGGGTGTGGATAGGCGTCGGGGCAGTCTGGGGATAGGGAGTAGGGGGGGTTGGATGGGTCAGGGGTTCTGGGGGGGTAGTCAGAGATTCTGGGGGGGGAAGTCAGGGGACAGGGAGTGGGGCGGTTGGATGGAGTGGAGGTTTTTGGGGGGGTTGAGGGGAGGGGGAACGGTGGGGTGGTTGGATAGGCGTGGGAGTCCCCAGTGGCCTGTCAGGGGACAGGGAGAAGGAAGGGTTTGATGGGTTGGGGATTCTGAGGAGGGCAGTCGGGGTGGGAAGTAGGTGGCAAATAGGGGGCAAATAGGGGGCGGGGGCTAGGCTGTTTGGGGAGGCACAGGCTTCCCTACCCAGCTCTCCATATAGCTTTGCAACCCCGATGGCGGCATTTTCTTTGAAGTTTTGATTAAAATTTTTGTTGAAAGTCCAGACAGACAAGAGATAGGGGGTCGGAGAGAATTGCACAAATTTCAAATATGCCCCCCTCTTTATTGTTAATTTTTAAAATGGCTACAATTTTTTTAAGATGAAATTTCAAAAATTTAAAAATTTCACCCAGGTCTAATGGCTGCCCCTGCCAACCCCACTCCTTTGCACGCAGCATGAGAAAGGAAGGGAAACTTTAACACCAAGCCTTTTGTCTATGGAAGATTCACAGAATCCTCTGCTTTGCTTTCCTTAACAAATTGGTTACAATTTATTCCATACAGACAGAAAAATCCTATGACTTTAGCGATCAATAAAACAAGGTAATCAGCTAAGAAGCCAGTCCCCTTCTCAGCCTTCTTTCTAGCAAGTCTCTGTTCAGCAGACCTTCACAACAACCTTTGAAACAGGGATATGACAGAATGTGAGTTGCAATAATGCATCAACTTTGTGTGTTCCCACACATGCCAATATGAACACAGCAGATATACAGTCTTCATCAAAGCTTAACTACACAACCTCTAAAAACTAAAACAAAAGACGCTGAAAAACTCACATAGGTAACATCAGCCGATATTGCTTATTTTAAACTAAGGAAGAGGTACTGATATTGCATCTGCACAAGATAATAGACTTTTTATCAGTTAGGAGTTAATGCCTGTATCATGCCTGTTTTGAAAAGCACAAACAATAGTCAGTTACCCAGTTCCCATTAACTTTCAATAAGATTCCAATGCCTCAATGCCATTTGTGCCTTTGAAAATCCCCTCCACCCCAAATAGTTAGATCTTCTAATACAAGTATTTCCTTATGAGAAATTCAATTGCATGTTATTGGAATAGAAGAAAAGACATACATGTAAAAACAAACAAACAAACAAACAAAACCTCCCAATCCTCAACGTTTTAAACATATTGTCAAAATTAGAGAAGCAAAAAGCCCCAAACCTAGGTAACATCACGCATCTTTTTTAAGGAAGAGTTCAGGTTTCTTTAAGATTGCTTTGGTCCAGATAACACGGAATCTTCAAGAAATCTGCCAGTGTATTAATGGACTTCAGAGACAAAATATAGCTTAAGATACCAGATAGGTATCATTCCGAATGTCGCCTTCCAGAAGCGAAATGGTTGGGATTCTTATTAGAACTCTGCAGTTGCAAGACCACAGAGTAACACGCTGACAGTCCGAGCCACATTTGAACCCAATATGTATTTTTAAAATGACACACATATATTCCATCTTAAACTGATACTGGACAGAACAAGTCTATCACCACTGTGACTGCACTTGAATTTGCAATGAAAACCTTGGTAGCATGTGGAGTGCTATGAACAAGCCTTTCTGTATCTCAAAGTCTGTCTAGAGTTTTGTTCTTGTGCCGATCACCTCCCCCTTAATTAGCAAAGCAAGGTCCTTCATGAAATCTTCAGCTTTTCTCCCTTCTCTAGTTATAAAGGGAGGTTCTTCTTTCGTATAGGGACTGGTGTCATTCTGGTTACGAGGGAAAAGTTTTGTTAAAGAGGAAAGCCCTGCCTGATTCTGTTGATATTGGTTATTTACAGTGAAGTAGCACCAAGAGGCTCCGATCAGGGCCCCATTGTGCTCGGTGCTATACAGACATATAATTGAAAGACACACCCTGCCCGAAAGGACTTACAATGTAAGTAATCTTTGCATCCAATTCTGTCTTAGAACCATTGGAACTGCCCAAGGCAATCCCTACCCCATGTGTAAATTAAGTCAGACAGATATATAGACTGTAAACTCGATGGGGAATGGACCATCTTTTTGTTCTGTGTTTGGACAATGGAGTTCCAGCCCATTACTGAGGCTCCTAGGTGCTATGCAATACCCATGAATAATCAATCCATGTTAGACTGTCCAACCCCTTGTAACATCTGCCCAGAAAATGACAGAAAAAAAGCCAAGCCCCAACCTAAGCCTTTTATTTTGCTACCCACTGTCTTAGCCAATCCACTCTCAAATGACTATTTGTGTTTCTGAATAAATAATACAATTAGTTAAAAATTATTTAAAAGTTGGTTTCCCCGTCTGTTGCATGGAACAATAATACTTTGGGATGAGAGTGCTGTGAAACATAATTAAATAGTGTTTGTAAAGTGCTCTGAGAATTTCTGATGATAGATGCTGTAATGGGGTGTCCACCCCACACAGGAGTGGAAGGGGTTAATGGAGGCCAGATGGGCCAATTAACCTGGTGGACTGAATGCTGAGGGGAAAGCCCTAATTAAAGGAACAGGCTCACCTATGGAGGAACAGGCAGGGCCTGTATAAAGCCAGGTAGCTGGCTGCCAACAAGGGCTGCAGGGAAGTAGGCTGCAGTATCCCTGAATGGAGGGAGTTGGTGGCTGGCAAACCCCGAGAGTGGGGAAGCCAGATAGGTAGGAAGAAGCCCAGGGAAACAGCAGCAAGGGGTAGGATGGTACAGAGACCTTGGCTGCTTGTTAAGGGACCCTGGGCAGGAACCCAGAGTAGAGGGAGGGTCTGAGTTCTCTTACCAGCCACTGGGAAGGGGAAAGGGCGTTGGAGACACCAGCCAGACAGCGGGGCTGGGAAGACTGAATTTCCTGGAAGGGGAGGACCTTAGTGACTGAGATGGAGGGCTAAGTCACAAAGATGACACTGAGAGTCCTGGAGTGAGAGAGGAGCTGTAGACCAGAGGGAGAGACAGAGCGATGTGCTAACTGCAGAAGGGGGCCTCAACCTCAGGAGTTAATCCCCAGAGTGCCCAGGAGGAGGCGCCAGACCAGCAGTGAGTCATGCATCCTGTGACAGGTGCCATTATTGTTATCGTCCAGCAGCACCTAGCAACCCCAGCAAGGGATCAGGGCCCTATTGTGTTGGGCGCTCTACAGACAAGTAACAAAGAAGACAGTCCCTGCCCCAAAGAGCTCACAAGCTACAGTTCAGCCAGATCCTTTTGACCCCACGACTCAGATCCTCAGAGGTATTTAGGCACCAAACTCCCACGGATTTCAATGGAAATACCTTTGTAGATCTGGGCCTAAGTTCTCTTCTACTGACAGCATAATAGAACTCACTTAAACAAATACCTGTCAAAAGATCAACTGTTTTAATAGAATACACTCCCATCATAAAACCGCAAGACCCCTAAAAATATCCATTTATAAAGATAAAATATCTACTAACGTTCAAGCCCGGAAAAAGGTATAAACCTCTCATGGGGCAAAAGAAGAACAATACAACAAATAAATGACCTAAGGAGGAATAGATTTGTCACACGGATAAACGTGGTGAGTTCCAAAAAAACAATCTCATATCTAATAAAACAGCAATATTCTCTTCATGGCCCACCAATGCCTCGTGAGGAACCTTGAAAAACATTCTATGAAGAAACACTTTGGCTGATAATATCATAGGTTTTCTGGGATTTTATTTTATTAAATGTTTTGGTCTTTGGCTTCTTTTTGATGAGAGAGAATGAACACTTGCACCAAAACAAAATCTTGGTTGCTTAGGAGTCTGCTTCTTATTCCTAGCTTGGTATCAACAGGAGCTGCTGGGTGCTCCTGATGTTTTTGTTTGTTTTTTTTAGCTGAAAATATTGGCCACAGGGTCCAATCCCGGTGTTCTGGTGGAGGAAAAACAACACCTGGAGTCTTGCCTACATCTTGGGGCCAGTGGAGTCACACAGATTCTTTTCACTGACTTCAGTGGGCGATGGATCAGGCCTCTGGCTTGTGACCAGAGAGCAAGTGAGAGTGAAAAATCGCGACTGGGCGGGGGGGTGGGGGGTTTAATAGGTGCCAATATAAGAAAAAGCTCTGAATATCGGGACTGTCCCTATAAAATCAGGACATCTGGTCACCCTAGTGACCACCCAGTTGGTTTCCTTGGAGATGGCTATGATGGGGCATCTGAAAGAAAGGGCCTGTGGATGTGGGATGAGCTGGACTCTTGCTTGCCAGGACTGCAGATGAGGAACAAGAAGCTGAGGCAGCAGAATTCTGAAGAAACAAAGATTCTGCCTTCAAGCAAATGTCCAAAGAAAGGAAAAGCAAAAGGAAAATTAACAGAAAATAAATGAAACTGGACGAAATTTTGTCGTAAAGGGTGTGATAAGGATCACCATGACGTCAATGGTCGTGGTCTGTGCCCAATTCTAGCCCCACCGCAGCCCCATATGCTGCACCAGCAGCAGTGTTAAGGGGCCACGAAGAGCCCATGGGGAAAATCTGTGTGCAAAGGGGTTCCTGTGCCACCATCCTGCAAGAGAACAAACTACACTGGGTCCCAAAGTTCCCATGCATGAGGGCCTAATCCTATTCAATCCGATATCAGTGGCAAATCTCACACCGAAATACAAGGTGCCAGACCCAGGTTATAGTCCAAAAAGAAGTTCTTTAAAGAGCCGTCTCTCCCTAGTAACACTCAGCAATTATACTCTATGGAGCTTCCCACTTTACAGACATCATCTGATTAATCCTCACAACAGTTGCCAGGCTGGTTAATTTGCTGGCCCTTCTCGCAGTGGGAGAATAGCTGCAGTGTAGGAATGGCCTGGCTAGACACACTTCTGTTCCTAGCCTGTCCTGGAATGCCCCTAACATGCATCCAAAGCTACGGGCTCCTGGAGGATGAGCTGTGGCTCCCAAAGAGACCTCTACCCCACCACCCTTCTTCCCATGCACCAGCAGTAATCCCTCGAGGGTTTTGTAGAAGAACGAAAGTTGCTGTACTTCAACACAATGGCTTCATTAAGTGTTCTTCTTCAGAGGTTCCACTGTGTTCACGAGCGGATTAAAATCAGCAAGAGGAAAAGACACATTCAGAATGTAATGTTGCATCCAAACTTTTTTCCTCCTGCTAGTTTGTTCAACTGCTATTTCTCTGAGACATAGGACCTTACCTGTCAGGTCTCCTGTTTGGTCACAATTACTGTTTTCCAAACAAGAGGGGCCTGGTCCATTGATAACAAGTGCAATGGAGGAAAACAATGGAGGCCCCACTTATAACTAGAGGATAAGGGGGTTTGGGGAGGGATTATTTGCACAGAATTCAGCCTGGGTTTTCAAACCAGTATTTATAGGTTTGGGAAGAGCCAAGAACAAAAACTTTAAAATAGTTATTAGGGGTTTTATGGAAACTGGATGAATGGACGGTTTCAATGGGAAGCCAAATATACATAAAAAAAAGGTCATTTTGGATTGGCAGGGAACCTTCGGATTTTGAAATAATAAAACTAAAAAATAAGAAAATAAAGCTCTTGAGAAGCAATGGCAAAGCCTCCGGAGCCCAGAGTGAAGCCTTCAGTCGAAGGCTGTAGATGCTACTCTTGAATCAGAGGCTAGCAATTGCTAGCATTGCCTTCCAATGATTAATTATTATTAACACAAACAATGCTGCATCATGCAGAGCTGTCTCACCATAGCAACCCAGTGGGGTAACCCACGTACCAGGCTCAAAGATGGCATTTGCAGGAGAAAGGGAACAATTCCAAAAATAGCAGGAGTGGGGAAGGGGGAAGCATACACCCACTTAGTGGCTTCTCCCAATTTGCTTCACCTAACAAGCTATTTATATGCTGTAAATTGCTGGGTGGCTGGCAGTGGTGCTTGTGTCAGACATGGTGCTACTCCTGCAGTGGTAGCCATCTGTTTCTGCTTTGGAGCCACTTTCAGCATGAATGTTACTGTGTGTCAGAGCTGGGCATCGAGGCGCTAGTGGGGACTTTGTCAGCTTGACACCCCCAGAGACCAATTTTGGATTCAGGGGAAAAAGAGAAAGTCTCCCCCGGCCCTATTCCTCTTCTCAGAAGCAGACCTCGTACTCCTAGCTGCGACTCATGGCCTCCACATTCCTGGACATCTGCAAAATGCATGGTAGCCACCAGTGTCTGGGTTCCTCATCGCAGCTCATCGGGGATGAGCCGAGAAGGCCAGACCATGAATATCAAGATAGGTCAGAGAGGAGACATCTGTAATCCCTATAATAATAAATGTAGTTCACACTTCCGTAGCACCTTTACTCAAGCCCCTCCCAGGTTTTTGCAAACAGCAGGGAACGAGGCTTCACAGAAGCCTGGCAAGGCAGTATCATAATCCCTGTTTTTACTGAAAGGGAAACTGAGGCAGAGCACAGTGATATGAATCTGCCCAAGGGCATCCAGCAGGGCAGTGAGAGAAACAGACCCAGAATTTGTGACTCACACTCCTGTGCTCTAATCACTAACATTTTCTCCCTGAAAATGAAACCCTGGATTCTAGTCTCACTGCCGTCAATAGTAAAGCTCCCCTTGATTTGAACGGGGCAAGGCATGGCCCATTGGTCTGTTCTTTGCCCTTTATAGGCCTGTGCCTTTTGGAGCCTGGGTTTTGTTCTGCTTTGTGCGTCAGCCAGCTGGACAGTGCCGTGTATATTTAGGGCACAATGTGAAAAATAAATGATGATTTTAAAAACTCCATATGGAAGGGTTTAGTGCTTTTAATAGCAAAATTATACTTCTTCGTTCATTGCACTTCTACAAAGAAAATCAACTGCTTGTCAATGTCAATCCCACCAATAGCTGGACTCTTGTTCTCTTCGTCCTGCTCTAGCTGCCCAGCAGGCCCCTGGGACCGTCAGGGACAATGGATCAGTTCAGTGATCTAGCAACAAGACCCACAGGAAACAGCAGTGTGGTCCGTTAACTCTTCTTTAGTATTCCTGATCCCCCTGATCTTGCCAGCTTCCATGAGCTAAGCAGGGTTTAGGTGCCTTCCACAACTGCCAGACACAGAGCATGTGTGGTGCAGGAGGTGGAGCTGGAGACACAGTAATTAGCACTATTCCATCGGAGTCAGCTCCGGTGCTAGGGGGCACTGTGCGACTGGAGGAGTTCTCTTCACTGAGATCCAGAGATGAAATCCTGGCCATTTATTGTAATTCAAGATCCCATGACACTTGTAAAAGTAGGGATATCAATTCTGCCTTAAATACCAAGCTTCGTAATTACAGTCTGTCAGTCTAGATCCCCTGAGCAGCGTCTTCACTTCCTGCCCTAAATTATTCTGCACTGTTAACCACCTGATGTGTTCCACCCCAGAGGTGGCTGCATTTCAGTGGTGGGTAATGCTTCAACCTCATTTATACCTCTAAAGCACTAGTTTGCATTGTGGGCAATGCACAGATGCATGTCCCTACCAGGAGCCCCAAGAGGCCAACCTCAGGAGCTTGGGGATCATGGCCATATGTGTTCCCCTTGGTAGCGGGACAACCCTGGTGGTCACTGAAGAGGATGGGGTACTGTGACTCATCCTCCTTCATATTATTCTGGTGCTTGTGCCTGGCGCCCAATAGAGAACAAGGAGTGTGATTGGCCAGTCCCTGCCTCGGGAGCCCACAGGAAACCTTCACTCTTACCTCCTGTGCCCTATGCCCACACAGGATCTAGCTGTGCTCTGGCATTTAACGGGTTAAATGTTTAAGACCTTTGCATGAAAGATGCTATTGACAAACAACACTGCTATGATCCTTAAGTATAAAGGATGGGAATCAGAGCTTAAACCCACAGAAACCAGGGCTTTCATGATCGAATGGACTAATTCCATCCTCAGCTTGCCCTCCAAGGTAGGGAAGAGTAACAATGTCCATGACAAAATCGGTCACCCTTGTCAGGGCCTTTTACCCTGACAATATGTGGGGCATGTCAGGCAGTGAAGGACTTAGCTGGAGGTTTAACTGTGAATGGTTTGAGTTTTCAATTAGCTCCTTAATGTTATTTTAATATAAGTATATTATATATATATATAAATCTATGTGTGTGTGTGTGCGCGCGCACGCAACAGCCTTGCTTAACGCCTGTCTTAATTAGGAAGAGGTCCATTTCCAGTCCACGGCTGATGACTGTCATGTCATGGAGGAGTCGGGGGATGGCAACAAATTTTGGCAGGCATCCAAATTTAAGGAAAATTCTCCACAGATCCTCACCCCTGATGGACTCGAATGCTTTTGTGAGGTCGATGAAGGCCATGTACAGAGGTCGATTTTGCTCACAGCACTTTTCCTGACGTTGGCGTGCAGCGAAGATCATGTCGGCAATACCTCGAGATGGTCTGAATTCACAGGGTGATTCTTGAAGGATTTTCTCGGCCAAGCGGAGCAGCCGCTTGAGAATTCTGGCAAGAATCTTTCCAGAAGTGGACAACAAGGGTGATTCCTCGATAGTTTCCACAATCTAATTTGTCTCCTTTCTTGAAGATCCTAGCATCCCTAAAATCAGCTGGGATTTCTTCTGAATTCCAAAACTTGAGGATTAAAACGTGAAGCTGGTGAGCCAGTTCTTCTCTTCTTCAAAGGTTGTGGCAGGGATTCTATCACATCCAGATGCCTCATTGTTCTTCATCTGGTTGATAACTTTCTTTACCTTGACAAATGTTGAGGGATTAAGGTGAGGTTCTGAGGTCATCCTTGATTGGATGTTGAGGGATTAAGTCAAAGATGCTTTTGTCAACACTGGAGTCATGATTAAGGCTCCGTGTTTGTCATCGAGGTCACAGATTCCGTGACTTTCCCTGACTTCTGCAGCAGCTGGTGTGCCTGGTCCTGGGGCCGCTTGAGCAGCTCGGGCAGCCCCCGGGCCAGGCACAGCAGCTTCTGCTGGAGCAGTCTCGGATCCCCCTCCCTGGGCTGCACCCCCACCCCGAGCACCTGTGGTGCCCCACCCAGGCCGCACCCCCCCGATCACCCGCAGTGCCCCCCAGGCCACGTCCCCCCAAGCACCCACGATGCCCCCCCGGGCTGTCCCCGAGGGCCCCCCCAAGTTTTAGTCAGGGGTATGTAGTAAAAGTCAGGGACAGGTCAGGGGTCGTGAAGTTTTGTTTACTGTCCATGACCTGTGCATGACTTTTACTAAAAATATCCGTGACTAAAACGTAGCCTTAGCCACGATTGAAGAGATCGTCAAAGTATTCCTCCCACTGTGCACTGACCAATTCGCTGTCCCAGAGAAGGTTGGCTCCATCCCTGGATCTGAGGGGGATTAAGCCTTTGGTGCTGGGACCATAAAGGGCTTTGGTGGCTCCCTGAGCCATGGCCAATGGATGAGGGGCCGGCAAAAAAAGTGCTTCAAAGACACCCTCAAATTCAACATGAAGAAGTGCAATATTGACATAAACTCATGGAAAACCTTAGCTCTCGACCGACACCAATGGGAAAAGACCTTGTGGTAAGGATCCCAGTATTTCGAGATCCAATGGAGACAACAGGAAATGGAGAAACGGGAAAGGAGGAAAGAAGTGCTACAACCCGACTCGGCAATCCAGATTCACTCCTTCCCTTGGCAAGTGTCTGCCCCAATTGTGAAGTGTTGTGGATCCCGGATTGGTCCAATTAGCCACCTGCAGATCCATCAGTGATGACTGACTATCATTTTATGGAAGACAACTTTTCCTCGAATTCTGAGGGATCGTAGCCAAGGATATATGTGTGTGTATGTAGAGATATACATATACAGATACTCTCATCTATATAAATGATTCATGGCCTTGAAATGAATTGAATACAAGGTTATGATTCATGTCAGGGGCTCTGCTTTCTTGCCTCATAATTTAGAATTGCAAGAAAGAAAATTAATGACTTGTAGTCACTCCTGGGCTTTCTCCGATTGGCATTAGAGTGTTTGTTTGGAGTAAACGCTGTAGTTAAGGGTGAAAAGCCATTTTCTTTGTAAAACCCTGTTTTGAGATGCTCATTTCTGAAAAATTCTCCTTTGGGGCTGAAACGTTGCATGTTTCATCTCAGCTCAGAGGTGATTTCTGTCTTTTTTGGAAAGTTGGAGGAAATTCTCATCAGATAGCTTTGAGTTCTTGGAGAATGAATAAAGCACTTATCTTATCCAGCTGTAACAAGTGGCAGTCACACACAGAGCCTGTCCACACTGGAAGAAAAAGTGTATTTTTAAAATGTCTTAGCCAATACATATTAACTAACGTTTTAAATTGAATTTACCCATGTATTATCTGGTTAAAATGAGCCATAGGGGGAGCATAGGATGCATCTCATGCAGCTAAATTTCAGGTAAAATTTTCTTGTGCACTTCGACAAAGTCAGAGTTAGCTAAAATGTGTGAGTTAAACCTGACCTAACCTCAGCCACTTTTCCTAATCTAGAAAAAAAAATTACAATATTGGAATGTGAATAACTCAAAAGCAGCAGGACACTGAAATCTGAAACGGGGCCTGAGTCTGCAAACCTTTACTACACAAGCCAACACTCACCCCTGGGCAGAAGCCTGCACAAGATATTGGCACTGTTTAAGCCCACTGTACAGAGGTGAATTTCATCCTACAAGCTTAAATTCATGGTGAACCCATTAAAAACACACATCAAATTTTGCCCTGGAGCAGGCAACAAACTCAGACTTACTTTCAAGATGTGGGATCCAGGACAACTGCTGAAACAGGAGAATCTTATTTCTCTATTTCCTTTGGGGTACGTCAAATGAACCATTGACTAGCACTTATTCAGGCAAATAATCCCGTTAGCTTCAGTGGCACTTTTCTCTGGAGAAAGTGCTACTTGGTATGAGTAAAGGTTGAGAGTTGGCCCCACAGCATGTAGATAGTTCTCAGGGAGGAGCAGTGATTGGTAGGTTTGTTGTAAATCAATGCCGGAGCTGTCTGTGCCTTTGGAACATGAGAGAGGCTACACACTAAAAGCAGAACATCCATTGTTGTTGTTTTTTTTTAATTTGACTTTGTGTGCCCAGCCCTAAACTCTAGTTGTTGCACACACTTAATAGCCTCTGCACATCTGATTCTCCTCTCACTTATCCATGGGTGAACCCAGGAACTAATCCATTGAACTCGATGGAGCATAAAACGGGGAAGAGGAAATCAGACCCTGACACATCACTTGCTCTCCCAGTGTTGCCAAAATCTTGATATTTTATCATGATTTGTGCTCTATTTGGATTTTATACTTAAAGCTCCAGCTCCTGGAATCATGTTATTATCTGAAACTCTCATCTTTCATTTAAAAAAGTGCCTGCTCCTCCTCATTGCAGGGGAAAGCTTGAAAATCTGTGCTACTCATGACTGAAAAGCCCGAAGGCAAATAAAAAGAACCTAAATGTACTATTTTAAAAATATCGTGAGTCCATGTTTTTGAAGACTTGGTGTTGGTAGTACTACAGCCCACCCACCTAAAAGAAGTAAATGTATATACCCTTTGACACGTGCCTTGATGGTCAATAAATATGGGCGTCCATGGAGATCCAGAGCCGATGACAACGGCAGGGCCGCCCAGAGGATTCAGGGGGCCTGGGGTCTTCGGTGGCGGGGGTCCTTCTGCTCCAGGTCTTTGGAGCACTTCGCCGAAGACATGGAGCGGAAGGACCCCCCGCCACCGAATTGCTGCCGAAAACTCTCATGGGGGCCCCCTGCGGGGCCCAGGGCAAATTTTCCCACTCCCCCCCCCACCCCGGGCGGCCCTGGACAATGGCAATGTCTCACTGCCTATGCGTTTGTTTGAAAGCGGGTGGGGGGGCAGGGAGTTTAGCCTGAGCGCCTCTCAGCTATCCCAAACAGCCACAATGGCACATGAGGGGAGAGACCGCTCTCTAAGGTAGCCAGGACACCAGCCACTGAGAAATTGATGACATTGGATGGACGACTGCACTCTACCTGTAGACTCTAGTCCTAATAAATCGGCTTGGGCACATGCAAGTGACCACATCTGAATTGATCATTATGGTCCAAAACTCCCAATGATACATTAATGTGTTTGTTTTATTAAAACATAAACCCATCACCCTTGCCTCTGGGCTCCTGTATGCAGAATACTCGAGATAATACCCAACAACTGATGGCAAATAAATAACTTCAGAGTTAAGCTGATGTCAACATTCCCCACAATCGCCCTTCCAAATGGCTAGGTAGACCTTATACTATGTTTTGGAGATCAACACAGCTGGGGTCTGCTGCTGCAAGGGAGGGAAGCAAATTCCAATGTAGGGGCCCTCTGTGTAAAGTGCCCCACCACCAGCCCCAGACATTCATAGCTAGGGGCTGTGAGAATGCACCAGCTGAACGCCGGCATTGCAGCAGTTCATAGGGAGGTAGGCGTTTTCAGCCCATAGGTAGCCAGGACCCAAACCATGTAGGGTGTACATGTACAAACACACTCTCACAACACTACCATCCAACTTCTCCCAAACCCAAATGACATCAATATTTTCTTTAATTATTGTATTTTTAAACCCCTGATTTTCTTGTGGCAGGGGCCTCAGAGCTATTGGAGACCTGGGGGGTGGAAGGCTGCCAAAGACAATTGTGGCCCAGAAGTATTTGCCAGCTGGACTGTGAAATTTATTTTTGGTTCTTGATTCTCTCCGCTCCTTCTGGCTCACTACGATCTGCAAATGCCTGGCCATATGGACTGCAGGCCTGGACCTGACCAGTGGTGTCAGACCCTGAAGTGGACAGGGCTCCAGCAACAGCAACTAGCTATTCCAATTACTCTCCATTTCCAATTCACACTGGACTTTGAGGGCAAGATCCTGCTCTCATTTACACCAGTGATTTTAATAGACTTACTGTGGATTTACACCAACAGAACTTAGTTCAGAATCTAGCCCTGATTCTCTCTTACAAAGTCAGGAAAACTGTTTTTAATCCACATATCTTAAAGGCTGAAGTTCTGTTCTACATTCTTCTTTGCAATGCCGCAGTCTCCTCCTGCCATGTCAGTCTACTTCCAAATTTGAAATGAACTGCTGAGCTGCTGAAATTCAAGCTACACGAATGTGTAGTGCACAAAACCTTCAGGGTGAATTTGCTGGTTACAGTGTCTTTGTGCTTTCCCTGCCTGGATCAATGCTGCTCATTCCTGATGCAGGCAAAACTTTCTTCAGAGTCAATGGGAGTTTGCCTGAATGTGGGTGAAGATGGCAGGATCCAGTCCTGATACGGGTGAGAAAGTCATGGGGCCAGGTCTACAGCTGGTGTAAATCAGCAATGGTGCAAACCCAGCTGAAGATCTGGGCACGTGATTTGGAGGGGACTGCACCATCCTATGTGATATACATGAATGAGAGGCAGCATCATTTAGTGATTGCAGCAAAGAACAGGGAGTAAGGAGACCAGTTTAGATAAGCATCAGCATCTACTACAGAGGATGCTCGGGAGACACCGGCGCCAGGCAGACAGTAAATACTGGTCAGATAATAGAGGGGTGGCACTGGCAGAGACTGAGATGTCAAAAGAGGCGATGCTAAAGCAAAAGGATAAATTAGACAGACAAAATGCACTGAATGGTCTTCATCCACTGGTGTTTCAGGTGGAAGTGCTGAGCTACTAAGAAAAAAATATGCATTTTCTCACTAAAAGCAGGTACTACCCTCGCTAGAGAACAGTAGTGGCTAGTCTCAGAGATGGGCTACTGGACTACATAGACCAGCGGTATGATCTCCTAGGACAATGCCTCCGTCCCTGCGGTCCTTGCACTTGTAGATGGTCAGCAAGTGCCCACTTATTAATAATTAACTATCCTTATATTTAATTAACTCTTTCAATCCTTCCTCAGTCAAACCCTCTAGTGCCCTGAAGAAAAACAGATCCACAAACTGGGTACAGGAGAGAGAACTGGAACCAGAGTATAGGACAAGTAACTAGAGCTGGTTGGATATTAAAAAACAGTGTGACTTGCAAGATCTTTGTAATGAATAAGAACACCAAGCTGCAGTTTCTGATGGGATTGTACTATTCATTGTTCATAATCTTCAGACAATGGCCTGGAACTGGGGGACATTTTTGTAGACCCTAAATGTCTTATGACTGATTCTTCACCCAAGAATTGATTCTTGAAAGTTTGCTTTTTGTTAAGCACCACTGGTTATTCTCCCATTTACAACAACATTTCAAAATCCAATCAGGGAGCAGAGAAAATACCACGTGACTGAGTTGCCCCAATTACTGACCACAAACAACAAATAGCAAACAGAATTAACTTTCCATTATGGGGGGGGAGAGACAGGGAACAACCTAAAAACGTACTGGTCCAAACTATTTGGCAAATACTTGTGGATAACAGAGGAAGAAAATCAAGATCTGAGAAAAAATAGAGGGCTGAATTCCTAATGAATATTATTTTTAATAAATAATTTGACCAGAGCTGTTAGTAACAATGCCATGGGAACATGCTGCTCAAACCCCGTCCAAAACAGTTTTCTTTAGGCTTGTCCTTCACATACAGTTTTTGTCAGAGTGGGATTTGTTTTGGCAGATCAGAGGCCATGATTATAACCTACCATTCCATTAGTGAACGCAAAGCTTGCTATTACTGCTGTTTATCTTTTGTGGTGCTTCTTTGTTTTGAACTTTTTTTTTTGTATTACATTTCTATCAATATT
The DNA here is from genome assembly GCF_965152275.1 of Natator depressus. Taxonomy (NCBI): domain Eukaryota; kingdom Metazoa; phylum Chordata; order Testudines; family Cheloniidae; genus Natator; species Natator depressus. The sequence goes on from NC_134242.1 coordinate 3,290,960, forward strand.
GAAGGCTTGAATTTGTCACACGACTGTAAAGAATAACAGAACCGAGTAAGAAAAGACTGATCACAATACAGCCATGCAACTGCTATAATATTGCACACTCTGTAACTGGTCTGAATTGGTCAGCATATGGAGATAGGTACTGCCGTATCAGATTGGCCCAATGTATCCATCTAGCCCAATCTTCTGTCTCCACCGGTGGCCATTACCAGTTGCTTCAGAGGCAAGTGGAAGAGACCCCATTGTAGATAATTATGGAATAAGCAGTCCATAGCAGAGGTTCCTGCCTAACCCCCTGCTGGTTAGTGGGTGGTTAATGCCCTAAAGAATGAGGGCTTATACCCTCTCCATATGGGCTACGTCTACACAGAGCTAGGGGTGTGATTCCCAGTTCCCGGAGGCAGAGTTCCTCTAGCTCTCAGCAAGCTAGTGCGCTGGAAATAGGGTCGCTGCAGTAGCATGGGCCATGGCAAGCAGCAGTGCAGGCCAGCTGCCCTGAGTACATACCCAGAGGAGCCAGCCGGGTTTGTACTTAGGGTGGCTAGTCCGTGACACTGCCCGTTCTACCATGGCTACATGGCTACGCTCTCTGGGAGCCAGCGGGAGTACGTCTACACAAGGTGGGAAACACACCCGCAGCCCCGCGTTAGGTGGAGCATTCATCGGCTCAGCAGACCGGGCTGTTTTGCAGATGTGCTTAGTTCCTTCCGCTCCTAGGACCTCCTCCTGCTCTCACTGAAGTCAAGGGTGCAGGATAGACCACCACCCCCAACCCCTGCCTTTTGATTTCAGTCATCATCTGCATCTGATCATGACCAAGGAGTGCAAAGCTGGTGTGGGGAGGACAGCCTTCTCTGAGTCCTCTGATGCTACCTGAGGGCTGAGAACCTGAAGAGAGGTGAGCTGCTTTTCCATGCTGAGCTACCTCACTGTTCCTGGTCCATGGACAGAACCAGCTCTGCTCCTTAGCTTTGATTTTTCAATATTTTCTAGCACATCATTTCCTTTATTATTATTATTATTATTTAATATTTGCATTGTGGTAGCACCTAGAAGCACAAGCCAGGGATCAAGGCCCAAGGTGCTGTTCATGCACATAATGGTATTCTCACTAACAGGGATTAAACCTGAATTTATTGAACAGGACTTATCCAGCCAAACTCCTATTGACTTCAATGACTGTAAGACTTGCTCAGAGTTACACAAAGAGCCATATCGTACTCTCAGATGCTCAAGTACGATCCTAATTTAAAATCGTGGGAGCTGCACGAGAGGATAGAATCTGGCGCATAGTCAAACCAGGGCATAATTCCTTCAAGCCCAGAAAATGGTTTGATAACAACTCGGCACCTCTATTTCAGTCTATTTTCCTGCTAGAGGAGGGCAGACAAAACCAAACCCAACCCAACCCCTACCCAATCTCGGGGAAAATTCATCATCAGCAAATATTCCACCCTGACTACAGCTGGTCGGAACAATTGAGAAGAAATAACGTTTGACTGGAATTTGCTGATCCAGTGAAATTGGAACGTTTCAAAGAGATGGGATGATTTTGCTGGGGTTCTGACGGAACCCAGGAAGGTTTTGAAATGCTGCCGTTTCATGCCAGTTTGCCTGCCCGACTCCTTGGCAGCCCGCCTGATGGGCTCTTGGGGAGCCCAGTCTTACAGGATCAGCAGTTGCATGGCAGGCGTCCCTAGGGACTGCTCAGGGGCCAGGGACTCCATGTTCCATGGCAGCCGGCCATGTGGACTGCCATAGGGCCAGGGATCCCATGGCTTCCAGAGCTGGGGTAGCCATCCAGGTGGATTGTCCCAGGTCTCAGGACTCCATCCTCTTATGCACAGAGAATCTCAAAATTTTTCATTTCCATTTCCTAATCATAACTAAACCAAATTTTGAAATACTGAAAGTGTATTTTCCTTTGTCTGCACAACTCTGCTCCTGACTCCCAGGGAGAGGGGGGAAGCTCTGCCTAAACACAACATTGCTCTCCACTCCTTAAAATCATGACACGTCCCAACATCACCCAGTGAAGGAAAAAAAAGGAAAGAGATGAGCAGAGACTGAGATCAGGTTTATGAAGCCAATAAAATTATCCTCCTCACCCAGGGAGGTGGTCATGTCAGCCCCTCTCTGGAAGCCTTCACCGGCTCAAGTTTTAATGTCTACCCCTCGCCTTAAAATCCCTACATCATTCCACTTCACCTCCAATCTCCATCCCTCTCCTCTACTGGTCCCGCCATCCTTAATGCCCTATTCATCATCTCCTTCTATAACCATCTCTTGCTCTCCCCAATACTTGGAACACCTTCCCTATCCCAGTCTGCTAAATATCCACCTTCTCTTCATCCAAACTCAGCAAAGATTTGCTGCTTCCATGAGGTCCACAAGGAGCAGGTGAGACAATACAATAACCATTTTGTCTTAAATACATTAATATTACTTGATTTCACCATCTGTATCTTAATTCCACAAATCCTGCATCTTGCCAGGGGGTTAGACTAGATGACCCTTGCGGTCCCTTCTAATCTTATGATTCTATGATCTAGACTGGCAGCCCAGCCCATCTATGTACGGCTGGCTCTTAGAAATCAAAACCTCCTGAAGTTCTGATCACAAGCAATTTCTTTTTCCCGTGTAGTCTTGAGGTAGGAGGAAGAGAGTTCCAACCTGAAGGGGTGCTCCGAGGCAATGCATCAGTTTCTCTTGGTTGGTTGGTTGGTTTTAGTCTATTACACTAATGAGAACTGCAGGTGCCCCTAAACTCAAATGAAAATACCTGTTAATTCTTCAAACAGCAGAGGGAAGTCTGCGTGCACTCCGGGTGGAAAAAAAAATATCTGTTTGTGCAATCTCAACTTTCAAGCGGAAATCTGCAGTTGAAAGAGGAGGAGCGATGGGGGAAATTAAATTAAGTAAATGCAGGAAAAATAAGATTAATAACAGCCAGGGAGCTTTACCTCAGGTGCTGGCCAAAGCAGCTTTTAAGATCCTCCGTTGGTGAGAATACTGAACGCTCAGGAAGCCCAGCAGACAATTTTCAATACGACTATGACGTGGCCCTTCCATATACAGTACATTGTTATTTTCTGTTTCTGCGATATCAATATGATAGAAAAGAAAGTTACCTTTTCCGTAACTGGTGTTCTTTGAGATGTGTTGCTCATGTCCATTCCATATTAGGTGTGTGCGCTTGCCACATGCACCGGTGCCGGAAGTTTTTCCCTCAGCAGTATCCGTAGGGGACGGGCTCTGGAGCCCTTTAGAGTGGCACCCGCATGGCACAGTAAAAGGGGCGCCGCCGGCTCCCTCCACCCTCAGTTCCCTCTTGCCGGAAACTCTGACAGTGGGAAAGGAGGGTGGGCTGTGTAATGGACATGAGCAACACATCTCGAAGAACACCAGTTATGGAACAGGTAATTGTCTTTTCTTCTTCGAGTGATTGCTCATGTCCATTCAACTTAGGTGACTCCCAAGCAGCACCCCTGGAGATGGCAGGAGTTCACAGACGTTTAGATTGCGACACAGCTCTGCCGAACCCAGCGTCGTGTCTGGCCTGCTGAGGGATGGCATAATGAGCTGTGAACGTGTGGATAGAGGACAACGTTGTGGCTGCACAGATGTCCTGGATAGGGATGTGCGCCAGGAAGGCTGCCGAAGATGCCTGTGCTCTCGTCGAGTGGGCTCTGACAAGCGGTGGCGGCGGGACTCCCACCAGGTCGTAACAGGTCCTTAGGCATGAGGTGATCCAACACGCTTCACTCAATGACTAAACCCCCCAAACTCTGTTCTTAAAGGGGCTGCAGCTTTGCAACGGGCACACCTGCATATGCTTGAAGACACTTTGCACTGCAATCTCATTTCCAGCAAAGTGATCGAGGTTACCCTTAGAAAGAAGCATGCATACTAGGAAGAAAATAACCCAGTCCCATTTGGTTATGGCTATTCCAAAACAACTGTACTCAGAACACGTAGAGGTGTTCTGGGATTATCCCCGACAAAGGAGGCTGTTTAATAAGAAGGACGTTTTCTATGAGTTTCACTGTATAGATTTCTAACATGGCTATGTGTTTCTCTCTCTCTTTCAGGGCAGAGATGATAAAACAGACATGAGGCCCAATTAAAACATCACAACTCCAGCACCCTCTGAAGCTGTTGTTTTGCCACCTTGTGTCAGCTGTCCCAACATCCTGTCAACCCCACTCATGCCAAGGCCACTGGACGAGAAAATGCCTCGTTAATTACATTTGATTATTTTACAAAACGGGGGAAAGAATATGCTGGAACCTGTAGGCCTTGCTGCACCAGGCAATGAGATGACATTTTATCCAGCATTTACTGTCAGTGAAAGCAGAGAAAAATAGACACCTTAAAAACCATAATGACAGAGAAAAAATTGACAGCGCAGGAATATTTGTATAGTGCTTCCCATACTTTAAGCAGGGGTTTTATAGGTTGTGAAGGATTAAGGGATTCTATGCAAATTTCTTTACTGTGTAGGACTCATTTTGGGGATTGCTTCTGCCCACGACTGGCAGCACATCAGGGATGTATAGCACACAGAATGAATGACAATGATACCATAAATAGGAGACCACAGGTGGAATCCTGGCTCCATGGAAATCAATGGGAGTTTTGTCATTGACTGCAATGAGGCCAGGATTTCATTCCAGGGTTCTAGTCCCCGCTCTGCCACTCAGCTGCCCTGTGATCTTGGGCAACTCCCTTAACCTCTTTGTGCCTCCGTTTCCCCATCTGTATAATCAGGATGACAATACTGACTTTGCTTAATTAAGCATTTGAGATCCACAGATGAAAAGGCCAGTGTATGAACTATTACTATTTATTTGTTTATGGTAGCACACACGATGTGCTCTGCACCTCCCAGGCTGGCAAAGAGTGGTCCCAGTCCTGAGAAGGTCACAGTTTAAGGAAAGCTAACTATTATCATTTCGTAGGGTGTTTTTTTTCTCACTACCCTATGGCACTAAAGTGTAGGATTTACAGGGTAGCCAGAGCATCAAGGATTTAACCCCATTGATCTTGAGTTTCTCTACTGTTCTTTCGGAGTGTGTATTTCATGCCGTATTGTCCGTTCACTCAAGGGCTGACACAAATTTTTAAATTAATAACACTTTTCACCACTATAGAACCTTCCCTCTTAGGAGCTCAAAGATTTTGACAATTAGTGTAGCAACTTCACAACCCTCCCATGAGTTAGCTATCATCTCCATATTATTGATGGGGAAACTGAGGCACATAGAGATAAGTGAGTTGCTCAAGGTCACACAGGAAGGCTGAAGCAGCATCAGGAGCTGTCTTGTCTCACAGACCTGAGCCTTCATCATTCTTCACCAATGGAAATGCCACTTGCAAATTAATAATGGTGGAACCCAGAGATTTCTACAAAAATTAAAAACTTTAAAATTATGTACACAGTGATAACCTTCCTATATGTATTTAGGGCCCTTCTTACTTAACTCTGTTGTGGGGTTACAATTCCCTATAAGATAGTTAAAAAAAACATAGAAAAAATAGCACTCTATGAAATTCCATACAACTTTGCCTTAAGAGTAGCTTCGCAAAAGAGCAATGAAAGTTTACTCTGCAGAAAGTACATACACTAACTAGAGTAACCATGTAATCACTTGTCCCAGCCCCCTATCTCTCCCCTTTGCACATCTTCACTTGCCCATGCTTGGAATGTAATCACTGCAGGGCAATGGCCATGTGTTTTATTTCCTCTGTAAAGCATCTACCACACTGTGGGATGCTCTAAAATAAACAGGTACATTATTATATAATACTAAGATAATAATATTATGATAATAATACTTTGCTCACAAATATGGTGCCTTCCAGCTAAGGATCTCAAAACACTCCAGCAAAGTCCTGCTATTGTGATTCCCATCTGGCAGCTGGGAAAACAGAGACAGAGAGACTAGCCAAAGGTCACTCAGGTAGTCTGCTGCAGGGCTGGGATTGGAACCGAGCTCTCCAGATTTCCAATCCTGGATCTTAACCACAAAATCCTGTTTCACCTCTTGCTCAAAACCATGTTTTCTCTCTTTGTATCTAAGTCCCACTGGAATGGGAAGTTCTAAGGTTCCTCTTGCATAACTGCTGAAAACAAGCCTCACTGGGAGGGATGGGTGTAAACCTGGGTTCAAGTTCAGGGGATTCAGTAGGAGCCGGACTGTTTGTGTTGTTCTCTATTCGTGGTCAGTTTTACAGCTTTCCTGACATTCCACCTGCATTTCAAACTGGACAGGTTCACACCCTCCTGCCAGGTGAGACACAAAGTTTTAAGGCTCACGTGCAGGCTTTTCTGGCGTTCCGGTGCCTAAGGAAAACAAACCTGAGGCTGGCTGGAAATGGTGATCTTTATTCAATGTGTGACTTTCCCAGACGTGATCTCAGCTAACTGAAGTATCACTTAACTCCAGGCCATTCTTTCCAATACAGATACCCAGGCAGTCAGGTTAAACTGAGAGGCCAGCATCGATAACCAGGAGTCTGGTGATTCGTTTATGAACAGACTTAAGGTTCTAGATGCCATGAATAAAGCTGCAGTGACCTCTAATGGCATGCTGCCAAGCCTTTGGAATTAAAATACATGATGCCAACCACAGAGCATTACTGTATGTTAACCAGGATGACGGAATTAGAAATTGCCAGTAACATGTGTTGGATCAGTTATGAACATACAATGCAGATTCACTGTAGCTAATGTTGCAAATACAGTTTCTATTCCACCCCCCGTTGCTGCTTGCTCATAACTTTCCAAAGTCTTCACCTTTGGGTCCAAACGCTTGGTGTCTGTCTGAGGAAGATGTTTGGTTTTTGTGGACAGGATGAGCTTTAGCTATGGGAAAGTGAAGAAAATAAATAAATAAATAAATAAACCACCACTCCTCTTATTTTATATTACCTGAGGAGTGACTTGGCTTGTCTTCTAGACTGTGAGCGATTCAAGGTAGGGGCTGTCTTTAATCCCACGCTATCTGTATGACCTGCATTACCAGAGCATCTGGCAGTGGTCTTTAACATAGTTATCCTTACAACACCCCTGTTTGGGAGGGGAGTATCGTCATTCCCGTTTTACAGATGAGGTAGGGAGTCACCGACAAACTATGTGATTTGCTCAGGGTTGTGCAGATCTGGAGCAGAGCCAGCAACTGAACGCAGGGCTCCCCATCCCAAAGATAGTGCCCCAACCACTGAACCAGCCTTCCTCTGCTTTGCTCGAGACTAATAAATAACCTTTTGAGACTCTCCTTTAAGCAGCATCGCAACATTGCTCTAACGTTTGCAACATTTTTTTTGAAAAAAGGATATAGAGTGACCAGATAGCAAGTGTGAACAATCAGCCCGGGAGGTGGGGCCTATATGAGACAAAGCCCCGAATCCCGCAGCTGTCCCTATAAAATCAGGACATCTGGTCACTCTAAAAGGTTCAGACATTTATATGGGTAATGAGTACATCCAGGGTTATGTTAATAAAGAATTTTAGAAAGAAAGAAAGAAAGAAAGCATGGAAGGGATTTAAACCTTCCTGCATCAGGGAGTAAACCAACACCTAACTGACACTAGTCAGGAAGAAACTCCCCTCTGTAGATAAGTTATCCCATAACTGGCCATCAAAGAGTTTTTATACCTTCTTCTGAAGCAGGTGATTTCAGCCACTGTTGGACACAGGGTACTTAACTAGATGGACCCCTGATCTCATCAGGCAATTTCTATCTTGCCACTATAGGATATTCTAACTGTATTAAAGTGATCTGAGTATTCACTCATCAGATAAAATACTGCCGAGCTCACGTATTATGAGCAGCTTTCTGCAGTGGAGAGTGCTTACTCTTGCCTAAAACGTAGAGCAGCTGGGCATAGAAAAGGGGTTGATACAAACAGAAAGCTCAAGATTTCTGCTGACATTCAGGTTCATCGTCATGTGCATTTGTTCCATAACGTGCGTTGGTCTAACCAGAGCTAAGATCTGCCACCTACAGAGAATCACAGAATATCAGGGTTGGAAGGGACCTCAGGAGGCCATCTAGTCCAACCTGCTGCTCAAAGCAGGACCAATCCCCAACTAAATCATCCGAGCCACGGCTTTGTCAAGCCTGACCTTAAAAACCTCAAAGGAAGGAGATTCCGCCACCTCCCTAGGTAACGCATTGCAGTGCTTCACCACCCTCCTAGTGAAAACGTTTTTCCTAATATCCAACCTAAACCTCCCCCACTGCAACTTGAGATCATTATTCCTTGTTCTGTCATCTGCTACCACTGAGAACAGTCTAGATCCATCCTCTTTGGAACCCCCTTTCGGGTAGTTGAAAGCAGCTATCAAATCCCCTCTTATTCTTCTCTTCTGCAGACTAAACAAGCCCAGTTTCCTCAGCCTCTCCTCATAAGTCATGTGTTCCAGTCCTCTAATAATTTTTGTTGCCCTTCGCTGGATGCTTTCCAATTTTTCCACATCCTTCTTGTAGTGTGGGGCCCAAAACTGGACGCAGTACTCCAGATGAGGCCTCACCAATGTTGAATAGAGGGGAACAATCACGTCCCTCAATCTGCTAGCAATGCCCCTAATTATAAAGCCCAAAATGCCGCTAGCCTTCTTGGCAACAAAGGCACACTGTTGACTCATATCCAGCTTCTCATCCACTGTAACCCCTGGGTCCTTTTCTGCAGAACTGCTGCCGAGCCATTCGGTCTCTAGTCTGTAGCGGTGCATGGGATTCTTCCGTCCTAAGTGCAGGACTCTGCACTTGTCCTTGTTGAACCTCATAAGATTTCTTTTGGCCCAATCCTCTAATTTGTCTAGGGCCCTCTGTATCCTATCCCTACCCTCCAGCGTATCTACCACTCCTCCCAGTTTGGTGTCATCTGCATACTTGCTGAGGGTGCCATCCACACCATCCTCCAGATCATTGATGAAGTTATTGAACAAAACCAGCCCCAGGACCAACCCTTGGGGCACTCCGCTTGATACCAGCTGCCAACTAGACATGAAGCCATTGATCATTACCCGTTGAGCCCGATGATCATCTATCCAGCTTATAGTCCATTCATCCAGCCCATACTTCTTTAACTTGCTGGCAAGAATACTGTGGGAGACCGTGTCAAAAGCTTTGCTAAAGTCAAGGAATAACACATCAGGTACAAGAAGGTTTGTGATTTATGTGCATGGTCAATGGGAAGGAATTTTTTTAAAATTAGATGCTTTCATCATAAGAACGGCCACACTGGGTCAGACCAAAAGTCCATCTAGCCCAGTGTCCTGTCTTCCGACAGTGGCCAATGCCAGGTGCCCCAGAGGGAATGAACAGAACAGGGAATCATCAAGTGATCCATCCACTGTCACCTATTCCCAGCTTCTGGCAAACAGAGTCTAGGGACACCATCCCTGCCCATCCTGGCTAATAGCCATTGATGGACCTATCCTCCATGAATTTATCTAGTTCTTTTTTGAATCCTGTTATGGTCTTCAAAACAAAATCTACACTAGGCTGTGAATTGTTCAGCTCCAGTGTAGTCTCTTCATGTTGCGCTGAGCCATGTTCCTTGTCAAAAATATTGTTTATAATGTTTAATACAGAAGCACCTACAAGCCCCCACTGAGATCAGTGCTAGGTTCTGTACAAACACACAGGATGGGATTTTCAGAAGTGCTCAGCACTGGCCTAATTCTGCCCCCATTGAAGGCAGCGATTAAACTCCCGTGGCAAAGGTGCATTGAGAACAGGTTTTTGTAACAATAAAAATAAGCAAGCTGCACCTGAAAGCTTCTGAACAGCTGGCACAAAGGAAGGAACAGGGCAGTTTAGCAGCAGCTCCAGCATCCTATTTGTGGGAATAGCAGATCCAGCGCATACAGAGTGACATCCAGCATCATCTTCCTCTAGGTGTCCCTCCATTCCAACCTATTCAGAACCAGTATAAACTGCCCTCCAGTGTGCATAGGGTGGACCTGCCCTGACTGCATAGGTTGAAATGCTTTGCAGCACCTTGTGAAGGCTCTCTGGGACGGGGTGAATTTCATCCCCAGTGAGACCCCCCACATACAGCCTGTGTGTTGTTGAGAAAGGAGCCCTGGAGTTCTCTGTCATTCTTTCTAAAAAGTGTCTGGGATCATTAGCGTTACAAACAAGCACCTAGAACGGGGAGGAGGTGCATTAGTTCAGCAGGGATACAAAGTGAGGTCCACATAGCCATTCTATTCCGCACAGCCCCTCCCGGGTAGCTGAGCACCTCTGTAGGGAATTACACTGTCACAACCATGAAGATTAGCACGAGGATAACATAACATCTGTGCGCGAGGAGCACTCTGAGCTCAGAGCCCTCGTGCAAAGGAATATCTGTGCTGCTGATATTCAACCTTTTGGGGATTCCAAAGCCAGATACAAATGATCGGAGACAGCCTTGCAAACCGCAGCAACCCCCAAACTGCTCGAGCACGCGTAGTGGAAGAGCTGACTTTTCCAGTTTCTCCTGTCTGCGAGGGGACTGGTCCACTGCTTTTTCTCCCTTCGCATAGCTTGTGTTGCAGGCCTGGCTCTCCCCAAGCCTCAGAATCACTCTGCATGTGCCGGCAGCCAAGGGAACATACATGTTTTGTTTCTCTCCACTCCTGCAGCCAAGCAGGCACCCTCAGCTACCTTTGATTTCAGTGGTAGCTGAAGGCGCTTTGATACCTGCCAGGAGGTATTAAGTACTTTGCAGGATTGGGTCAATAGCCTGGGCTCGGATCTGGCACAGTGCAAATAATAAATTGAATATCCTCTCGTTACCGCAGCAACATGAAAAACACAATGAAAACAGTGCAGATGCCTGCAGAATTCCTTAGGAGGAGCAGATGTATGCTTTCGAAATAGTGAATCAGAATTACAGTGATGCTCCTGAATCTTAGAATAAATCCTCCTTCATGCAGACATGAATGTCAGAAAGCCAGATGTTGTCTATTGGTAGTGAATTTTTTTATAATCCTCCAAAATCTGTTAGATCTCATGCAAGGAACTGATTGTACCAAAGTTTAAAAACAAGAACTGCACGCAGTTCCGAGATGGGATTATACAATATTTGATGCCATATTGATCGCGTTTTGTCATTTAAGAGAATTTTTTTTTAAATTGAGTGTCCTCATTTCTTCCTTTTGCATAGCACAACCTTCTGTCTCACCAGGCCTGACCAAGGACCACTGAAGTCCATGGAAAGACCCATATTAACTTCAGTGGCCTTTGGATCTGGCTCTTATACTGATATAAAGGTTCACGACCATAAGGTAATTTATGGTCATTTAAGATCTCATACCTCTAAGCATACATGTTATTGTTTCTCTTTAATGGTGACATTGGTCTCATTTAATAGATTTATTTTTGGAATAATTTGTACATGTATCGAGGCAAATTTTTGAAACAAACTGAATAAAAACAGGCATTGAGGACCCCTCCTTGCATTTACCATGGGGGAAATATTTTCTTTACAAGGACAAGGCTTCTTAGCGAGCTCTAGTTATTCTTTCCCTTGTGTTTTCTAGTTGCTTAATTTGTTCTTGCAATATGATTCCCTGATTCCTGGAACTCAGCAACACTCAGAAAAAAATATTCATTGTCCAGTTACACATCTCGAACTAAAAAAAAACCAACCAACCAAACAAAAAAAACCAACACACCATGGCAGTTTATTATTAATTACTTTAAAAAAAAACCTCTTAAAACTTGGGCTATGTTTATTGTTTATTAGTGTTGCTACAGCAGCAGGCTGGGGTTTTTTGCATTTCAGGGGTACCACAAGAAGGCAAGTGAAGATTGTAAACAAGAATGGGTTAAGGGCATATACTTTTCCCAGTCTCAGTTTGCATAAGAGAAAATGAAAAACCACTTACTTCCTGTTGGGTTGATATTATTATGAAAAGTAAACGAACTCTCCAATGTCTCATTCCTTTCCCTCATTAACATACTGGACTTTGCAGCAAGATAGACTTGGCCTCGTAAGGTAATACTAGGATATGCAGCCAGCTCGGTGTCTTGAGAGAGCAGCTCTGTTGCAGAAAATTGGAGATTAATATGCACTCCAGCAAGCTCACCACAATGACTGCAAAGCAAAAACTCTAAACTAAGTCTTGGAGATCAAAAGTGTAATCACAGTTAAAAATACAATGAGAACCAGCCTGCCGATGGTAAGAACCCAAGTGACCATAGATGGTACACGACCCTGTCACTGTGCAATCTTCTCTACAAACTACAGTCGTTCTTAATTATTCTTACTCTGCCATCCAGATCATCCTGCACAGTCCTGCTGAGATGTAGCCTTTCCACACAGTCTTCACCCTGTAAAGAGGGCAGCTTTAATTATTCTGTAAAGGTATCAAATCTGTAGTAAGGAGTGTGGTCTACTCAGATTTTTCCATTGGGACCATCTGCTTCATTTTGTGTCATTGTTCAGAGAAGGCAAACAAGTTCAGTTACAAGAAGAACTGATTCGACCTTATCCAAAACTTGAACCAAAGCTCTGGGAGTTCCAAAAACCCATCCATTAATATTTTTTAAATTATTGTCATTGCTGTCTGCACTTCACTGATTTCAGCAGGACAGGAACGGTACTAATTAGAACTGGGCATGAACCAAAATCCAGGATTTGAACATCCCCAAACTATGAAGAAAATTGGAGCAGTATCTGGATGCAGACTTTGTGGCTCGCCCCCAACTCTTGCAAAGGGACAAACATTAACTGGTTATTAAACTATGGACAGTAGATCCCAGAGACCCCCGTCCTGTTTGAAAGAATACATTTTGGTGCAACACAGTTACTAGTTTATTATTTTCTCACAACAGTGTCTAGAGACCTCAGGGGCCCAGACTGCCAATTGCTGCCCACACGGAGCGAGAGACGGTTCCAGCCTGAAGGGTTTCCAGGAGGGTAACTATCCCTCTTCTACAGGTGCGACGCCACGGCACAGACTCTGGGATCCACAGAGACACTGAGGTGCTGAGGGCCCATTTTTAGGCACCACTTCCACCCACAACTCTCCCACTTGGTGGCCACCTAACCCTAGAAGTGCCTAAAGTCCCCTGGCTCCTAAGTTTTTTTGGTGAAAGTCCCTTAGATGCCTAAGTTTCTGCCTCTGAGCACACGCACTGCTGCCTCTCTCTAGGCACCCACAGGCCTTTCTCCCACTTAAGCCCCAGAGCAATTCCTGAACCGGGTTCATCTGCCTCAGTTGGCCCGATCTGCTAGGTGTGCTCCGAGGTCACCTTGTGCCACACAAGGTGGGAGGGGCAGAGCCCATTGCTGATGTAGGCAGAGGGGGGACTAGAACTAGGGATTTTCCACACCCTGGGTGAGTACCCTAACCACCAGGCTAAGGTTAGCAAGGAGAGCATCCTCCTGCCCTCACCGACCAGCTGCTTTGTGTGGCACTAGGTGACCTCTGATCGGGGCCCTGCCCATGTAACTTAGGCAGCCAAAACCCATCTTCCCCTGGTTCATGATGGCACCTCCCTGCAGCCCAGATGTAGGCGCCAAGCTTTGAGAGAGTGGCAGGGCTTAGCACACACCCCTCTCGCCAGCATCTCCCAATAGCTAGCGTCGTAGGCAGCTCCCAGCCTAGCGTGTTGGCTTTGCGGATCATATTATAAGGTACCTGTCTCTTCCCATTCATTGTATAGGAGCCTTGTAATTTTCTAGGCACCAAAATGGTAGGTTCCATGACACTCAGCATCACAATGTCTAAGGCCCTTTTGTGGATCTGGGCCAGCCAGATTATGTGAGTGGCCCATAGTCACACAGAAAGTCTGTGGCAGAGCCAGGAAAAAAAAAATCCAGAATTCCTGAGTCTTAACCCAATGCCTTAGCCACAAGATTACTCACCCTTTCTCTTAGGTGGCTAAAAGGTGGGTGCTTAACAACTGTAGTGGTATTTCCATGGGGATGAATTTCAGATCATGAACGGGTGCTGTCAGACTAAGAGGAATGCCACAAATTATTCAGATGGTCTGCCCCCCATCTGAAATATGTTTATCTATCTCCATCCCTCACAGACCTGGGTGTGATGTGACTTTTATCGTCGTCAATTGTTGAGATCTCGCAATGATGAATTGTGAAATCTGATGCCAAAGAAAAGGTTGTTCAGGGTTAAATATTCCTTCCCTGTTATTTTCTTTCTATCCCTCATCTGGAGGTTCATGACTTGGACTCGGCAGGTTGAGATGTACGCGGCAGTGATGAAAACCAGCTCTTGCAACAACAACGAAAACCAGCTCTTGTGAAATATGGAACAAGAGATTTGCTATTCATTAAAAATAATAGACATTGATGTTTTACGCAAACTAGCAGGGAAAAAACACATCCCTTTGTTTGCTCTTGTAACAGCTGAAATTCTTGGTGATGGGAGAACATTCATTCTATCCGGGGTCATAAAAGATTCTAAGTGTTTGACAAATTCCCGGCAAGGCATTTAAGGTTAATAGATGGAAAGTACTTAGAATAAGGCTGTAATTATTTCTAAGGGTCCTGTCCACATTATAAGCAGCATGAACACAGATCAAATGCCTTGTAAACAGAAGCCGAACACAAGATTAGCTATGGTGCGGATTCTCACTGCATCTGTATTTGTTGACAATAAAAGTAATATTTATTGCTCTGAGAATTCACATGGCTGGGGGTAGAGGAGAAACAGTAGGTAGCTAGGAATAACATGGGGGAGGAATTAATAAAACTCCAACAGGCGTCTGACAAAAGAGGCCAGGATCCCATCCATCTGGGGCCAAAGGGCAGGGTTCACGGTTGGTTGTTCTGCGGGTTGAGTATGGGGGGCGGGGGGTAGGGACACATTGTAAGAAGGGCATAAGTAACAGCTAGTAACTTTCAGACAGCTCGTGCCTTTATGGGGAAATACCCATGCAGGGGTCAGGAAGTGCCACAAGAGGCATGAGATAGGACTTTCCTCTCCTTCGTGGGGAGAAGGGCATGTCAGGGTTTAACCCCACCTCCCTGCTCCTTTCCATTTGCGTGGCAGAAAGTAGGGCCCCTCCTCCCAGCCCTGCAGATCCCCTCAGATCTCAAGGAGCACTGAGTCACCCCTGCAGAGGTGCTGTCCTTCCATATCCGCCGTGGCCCCTCCCTGGGTCTGCCCCAGCTCCCCACTGCAATCTCCTGCACCTCCTGACAGCAGGTGGGGGAGTTCTCACTGCACCGGCCAAGGAGGTGGAGGTACAGTGGCTCCTCCGAGGCTGCGAGAGGAAGGGGAGCGATTAGTGATGAGCAGAAGAGGAGGAGTTGTGCTCTGGCTCCCCTCCCCGTGCCTGGGCCTATGGCTCAGCTGCAGCCGCACTGGCAGGGCCTTCCCACTGGTGACTAGCCAGGGACTCTGGGTATGGGTGTGCCCCACTGTGAGGAGGGGCCACAGCAAAGGCCTAAATTCCTGAGCACATGCTGCTTCTCCTGGGGACACAGTGGAAACCCTTCCCCTGCCTGCCTTTCCGCTCACACCTGCCCCCTTTGCAGCTGCCCGAACTCTTGAGCCTGTAGGCAAAGAGGCCTGGTGCCCCAGCCCTGGCTGACCACTCTCTCTTTCACATGAGGAGCAGGAGATTTGCGTGCTGAGAGGCCCCTTGCTTGCAGACCCTACGGGCACGTTCTAACCTTATTACTACTATTTGCATCGCTATCAGCACCTGGTGGCCCCACCTGAGATAGGTCCCCACTGTGGCCAGACACAGAGTGAGACCGTCCCTGCCTTCCAGAGGTTACAACCCATGTAAACCGAAAGGGTTCTGATTGCCATTTCACACATGGCAAACACAGGCGCAAAGAGCTCAAGTGACTAAACCCATGTCACATGGGGCAGGGCTGTGAAATGAACCCCACTCTCAAGTGCTCGTTTAGCACCATAACCACAAAACCTTCCTTCCTCTCATCCTTTGTTAATACCCTGGCGTTGTCGACCCTGTAAGTACAGCGTGAGCAAAGGCTCAGACAGCGTCTGGTTATTTTTGTCTGTCAGCGTAGCATAGCTAGACCTCCCAGGCACTGCAGCTGGAAGGAGACAAAGAACAGGTTCTCTCTTCGGACAGCAGCTTCCCTTTCCTGTGTCTTCAGTGTGGGGACGGTGGCTCTGAGCGGGCAACAGCTCTAATCTATTTGTAATCTGCAATGAATGAAGATGTGCCTCTTCCTCACCACACTCAAGCTAGATTTATTGTGACTAGCTCCACAGCATGAGCACTCACTGATTGTTCATAATGCTCATACGGCACTTCCTGCCTCGGTGGCCTCTAAGGAAAAAAAAAGCCCCCCAATGCGGTGTG
Source organism: Natator depressus (assembly GCF_965152275.1). Lineage (NCBI taxonomy): Eukaryota > Metazoa > Chordata > Testudines > Cheloniidae > Natator > Natator depressus. The sequence continues at coordinate 3,307,270 of NC_134242.1, forward strand.
TTATGAGCAAATATGCATCAAAACTGTATTCTACTGCGTGGAGCTGGTGACTCTTCAGGGCAAAAACAGATACAATAGTTATAAACTAGGTTATAAACTCTATGGGGGCAGGGACTGTCTTCTATGCTATGTCTAATTAGTTAATCCAATTTATGGGGATGAAAATGAATGAATGAACTAAATAAGCCAGTGCCAAAAGCTACATTTGATGAGTTAAGGCTTAGAGTACAGATCTGTGATTTAGGGTAGCATATAATCACACAGGGATGCTCTAATTATCCCCAAACCAAATGCTATACAACAGGTAATTCAGAGTTAAGGATAAACTTAAAAGCAATACAAACATGTTGATATATGGAAATGCACGGTTAGGGCACCCAGATGACCTGAACTCTGCCTTGCGGTGACATCGTGCAATAACCATACCATGAAGGCACGTAGTGCTAGTGGTCCCAGATTAGGCTGAGCTGATTTTAAAGACACATTAGATTTCCCACCCCTGCCCCTCATGATGTTACTACTGAAACGGCCTTCTAGATGGAATGTGAAACTGAGTAGTCACCTTTTAGGACCCAAACTGAGTAGCGGTAAATAGGCAGCATAGATTGACTTTTTCCCATGAGATTTTAAACATTTTGTTTGGCTCAAGACTCTAAGGGATTATTTAGTAATACAAGTTAGGCAAGTTTGTGTTTTTATATATATGCACACGCATAGCAAATATAATCTTAAAACAGATGCTGTCAAGATAAAAATTATGTGTATATAATGATTTTTGTCTTGACGGCATATTTATAGATATGCAACATTTATATGCTGTCAACAAAAATCATTATACACATACATATGTATATATATTATACATAATGATTTTTATCTTGACAACATCTGTTTAAAGATGATTTCCTTGGCTGTGTCTCCAAGATTTGGAGAAGTGTTACTTGGCCCAGTAAGTCATTATTATGGAAACTAACCACAATCTCTTGGGTAGCTCAGTCTACACATGACAGTGTGGATGCCATTTTTACAAGGCTGACTCTGTCCTTCTAATTAACTCCGCTCTCTCCAATGCTAGAAACCTAGCTGCCTCCTGCCAGTACCAGATTGCCCATATTTATGTCAAATCTGTCACAGAGCTCATGCTAGCGGGCAGTGAGTGGCTACCTCATCTCCTCCTGTATGTCCAAAAAGAAAAGGAGTATTTATGGCACCTTAGAGACTAACAAATTTATTTGAGCATAAGTATGTCCAAAGTGTTTCTTTCCCCAGCCCTTCCCCACAGATTAAGACGAAAAAGAGAACACTGAGCTGCCTAAATCACTGCGATCTAACGAGGAGATGTCACCTTTTGTCCCAAGAGCAATCACAGACATAATGAGCAATGTCAATCATTCAGTGTAAGGGTGACTCTTTTCAAAAATATTTTCTTTAGCTGATTTTTCCATTAGACTCTTGAGCTCTTTGGCATATTTGTTTTCTGACTTAAATTAAATGTGAAATTCACTGTTTCTTGGGGGGAAAATCTTTATATATATAACAACACACAAAGGATAGTGTGATGAACTGAGTGTGTGTGAGAGAGAGAGAGTGTGTGCAGCATTGCCATCTACTGGATAGAATCAGGAATATTCAGTTGTATGTCCTAGTCCCTATACTGTTACCAGCAAAGAGAAATGCACAAAGAGCCAGGGAAGTTGCACACACACACACATACACATACACACACACACAACACTACCTTTTGGGGTTGCAACTCCTGGGGTGGGGTGACAAACACATTAAAGGGGGTCATGACCACTCTTTTTTTCTTCACGACTAAGTGAGTGGGACACCTTCAAACCATGGGGGAGAGGAGCCTTTTACTGTTGGGGAAAAAAAGGGCTCGTGGTATGGAAGATGTTGAGAACCACTGCCTCTGAGGAATAGGCGTAAATAACTTAACTTTATGCTTTCCACTCAGGAGAATAGCAATTGCCAGGTCAAACCAGTGGCCCAGCTAGACTAGTATGTCTCCAGCAGTGGCCAGGCGGAAGGTACAAGAACCCCATAGTGGACAGTCATGGAATAGCCAGCCAGTAGGAGTTGTTTCCTTCCAACACTATTAGTTAGAGATTGGCCTGAAGCAGGAGGGTTTCTATCCCTTCTGTTTTCATTTTCTATTTGCTTTTATCCTTGCAAAAAATTATTAGACATCTAGCGTGTCTACAAGGAAGTGTAGGTTTGTTTGCATGTATATTAACTGTATCAAAGTCAATAAAGATAACAAGCTTGAAGTCAAACAGATCTTTTTGCCACTCCAGGGGAAGTTCTGTGTCATTGGAAAAACAGGTTTCAACTCCTAGCAGATCAGGAAGAGGTCAGGTCTGACTCATACATTCTTAATGCCCAAGCTGTATACTGATACAACGTACCAAAAAAACCTCTGCCAGGATTCACTCCTACTAGGTGACCTGCTGTTTTAAGAGATTGCCTCAATGTATCTCCAAATGTAGCAAGTACCATTCTCCTCCACCGGCAGTGGAAGGCTGTCTCCATTATTATCAAACCACCAGTTTTTGTGGGTCACTTCAGACAGGTTTCCCTGCCTGTCTATATTCATACACAACAGAATTAAGAAAATTCTGCTCTTTTAAAATGGCCTGTATGGGCCAGCTCATATGTCTCATTACAGCCCAATGTCTTGCCACCCAGATGATCTACAGCCCAGACTAGAGGTTGGTCTCTCTTGGTCTATGACTCGTTTTCATCTCCAGAATTTCTATTCCTTCATCACTCACAAGCCTAAATAATATGGCAGTTCACATTAAGCTGCCTTTATGGACCCGTGCTGGAGCCGTTTGTCAGCCGGCTGCAACTCCCTTTGTTCAGCAGCTTCTTAATGAGTTTCAGGAATGGCTTTGTGACCTTTGAAAACACATCAGTTTGAAGCCCCCAACATTGAGCAAACCAGTTTTTACTTTTTAAAGAGATGATTCTGCTTTGTTGGATACAAAACGTCATGCAGCAGGGTCATCTAAGAAGCTGTTGCAGATACAGGGGAGTTTGGCACACGAACACTTCAATGCTGTCTGAAAGGAGCACCTGATAAGCATGGAGGGTGGTATAAGAACTATACCGAATGTTGCCTAAGCTCCGGGCATGGTGTGACACCGGTTGCCTTTCCTGTTAATTCCAGTCACTAGGGAAGATGGGATGTGTACTAAAGGATTACAGAATCTCCCAAGGTTCAACGTGTATCATGCTGGGAGACAGGTGATTGGGTACAGAACATTCTGCTCTAGGGTCCTGGTTAACATCCATCCCAGCTCATTAGTGACCAAGGGTGAAATCCTGGCCCCACTCAGCGAAATTCCTGCTGAGTTCAAAGGGCCCAGGACTTCAGCCAAAATGTTTCTGCTATGTGATAACAGCTCTGTAACCAGCATAGGTGGTTCTCAGTCCAGTTTGCAGCAGCAAACCCCAGCAAACACACATCTGACATAATTACCACCCTTGGTGGCTGTTGCAGGTGAGAGGCGAAGAGTCAATGGGCCATGGAGGTCCTGCCTACGAAGGTATCCGTTGGATGCCAGTGGATAGACATAGGCAGGGTGTGGAGACACATGGATAGCAGTCTCTAGCGCTGTCAACCCAATACAAGGTAACATCCTGATGCCCTTATTAGGGCAAAACTCTCAGTGAAGTCCCGGGCCCGATTGTGCTCTGTCTACAGGGATAACAGAGGTTTTACTTGTGCAGTCCAGCAACATGAGAGGAGAATCAGGCCATTGGCAGATTGGTCTGAGCAGGGACTTTAGGATTTGGCCAAAAAGACAGAAAACTTTCATCAAAGTATAACTCCATGAACTCCATGTACTGGGGAAAACTGATATCCAAACATCTCCCTGGTAACCGCATAACTTTCAACTGCCCTCTCTTCCCAGCAACCTTCCAGCTGTTGGAGCCACCTTTCCTTCCCAGTCCACACCAAGCTGCTGTGGACTCACTTTGCTTGCTGTTAAGTAGTTGCAGGAGGAATGCTGACACAGGATACCCATGCTGGAGGCCATGGTATTTATGCTAAAGAAACAAGCCCCACATCACTCTAAGCTGCCCTCTGCTGCCATTTCTCTTCTGTTCCCCTGGGGGCAGTTAGCCAGGCATGCCAAGAGCTGCCTGGTCCCTGGCCAGCCAATGAAAGATTGTGCCAAAATATCCACGTGTTAAATGTCTTTGGAGTTTTTATTGTCAGCCCAACAAACATCAGAACAGAAATAAAATTGACTTGCGCAAGTTCCCCTTCTCACTGGGGTGAGTAACACTAATTCCCCTTTGGAACTGCGATGTGTGAGCTCCTAAGCCTCTTAGGCACCTTTGGAAAATTGTACACAGTCATTCCGTGCCTCAGTTTCCCCATCTGTAAAACAGAGATAATCACGTCCCGCTCTCCTTTGTAAAGACCTTTGAGATCTAACCTTTGGCTCAAAAGTACTGTGCAACTTCTGAGGGCTATTCATCATACTGCCCCCACTAAGCACATGCTCCAGCACCACTGGAATAAAAACCTCTCTGACAAGCAGAATATAATTATTGTAACAGAAATCAGTACGTGCAAGTGATGCCTTGCATTCATCAGCTCAGCATAAAAAATAAACCATCTGTGCACAGTTCCCAAGCTCAGGCACCATGGTTCGTTTGTGCTGGATGAAGACAACCCCTTAATTTGCCAGCTAGATGAGAACAGTAGGATTGCAGATGCCTCGCTGATTGGGAGAGCATTATGCTTTGTGCTAATGAAACGGATAGGATCCACACGTATTATAACAGAGAAAAGCCCAACACGTAAGGTCAGCTGTCGGTACCTTTCCATCTGGGAGCAGGCAGCCGGATGTCACAGCAGCAGAGAAAAGTAAAGGGCTTGGCATTTAACTGGCCCATAATAAAGCATTTACAATACACAGTCCCTTATACAAGTAACTGGACTCTGTGCTGTAGGGATAAAATTATGGTGAACTGAGTGCAGGGCTGAGCACAAAGAACGCCCGCGTCTCTACCCTGATTCTAACACAGACTGCCTTTGAGGCTGTAGGCAAGTCATATTGCATCTCTGCCTCAGTTTCCCTCGCTGTGTGATGGTAAATAAAGATAAAGCGCTTTCAAGATGAAAAGGACCATCTGAGTGACGGGTATTGTTATTACTTGACATTTGTGCTGTATTTAATTTCAGGAATGAATAACTGCCACATCTGGAGTCGTTCCAGAGTAAACCAATGCATGAACATTTTATATGATTCTCCCCTGCCTAGAGTCTTGTGTCATCATTTGTATTTGTGTAAAATGAGTGCAAGATGGGTGTAAGATGCCATCATATCTTTGCACACCTCTGCAATGTGGATGCAAAATGATACTATTCTCCTACGTTAAGGTTTCATATGCACTTTGCACAGATGTAAGTGATAACAAGTTGCAAAGGAATGGAAAATCGGGCTGATTCATGCATCCCATTCAAGAAACTGCTACTAAACAGCACATAACGTCCTCGCCAGGTTCAAACATCAATCTACTCCCCTATATCAGATCTGTCATAGATAAAGTCATGTGTGTATTCCTGAAAGCTTTCAGAAGACAGAGGAGCATTGAAAGTATCATCAAATCCTCCCATGCACACACCCTTCACCAAAGGATTGCAGAGCCAGTTTCAGCCCCTGGATTTCCACTTTCAAAGTTTTAATCTGAGATCTCATTAGAAAAATATACAGAGGAACTAAAGCCCCACTCAGTGGGCTATTCCATGAATATCCTTTTCCTGAGGGCTTCCTGGGAAGTAATTGAAACCCTAGCATAACTCCGAGCCTTGCACAGTCACACGAGGGTGCACTGTGCTTTCGGTATCATGGCACAAGGACCCACCATCTGGAGGATGGCAAACTCTGGCTTTTGGGTTCCTCCAGTGAGCACTTGAATCTGAATTTCTGCCCAGTCTGTTTGACGGTGACACAGCCTCTGTCGCCTCTTCTGGCCTTTTCTTGTTGTTGTTGTTTTGCTCTTGGGGGTCTGGCTTCACAATGCAACTTGATTCCCAAATGCAATTACCGGAGGCTGTGGTGGGGCAGGATCATGTTAAACTCACCCTCAAGAATAAGGATCAAATGCTTACAGAAATGTGGTGAGTGCTTTTGTGCAGGCCATCTAGTTCGTTCTTAGTTTTGGGATTTTCTTGGATCCGTTGGTGCTTCTGGATTCTTAGGTAGCTGTGAAAAGAAAAGGAGTACTTGTGGCACCTTAGAGACTAACCAATTTATTTGAGCATAAGCTTTCGTGAGCTACAGCTCACTTCATCAGATGCATACTGTGGAAACTGCAGAAGACATTATATACACAGAGACCATGAAACAATACCTCCTCCCACCCCACTCTCCTGCTGGTAATAGCTTATCTAAAGTGATCACTCTCCTTACAATGTGTATGATAATCAAGTTGGGCCATTTCCAGCAGGATTTGTGCTGGAAATGGCCCAATTTGATTATCATACACATTGTAAGGAGAGTGGTCACTTTGGATGGGCTATTACCAGCAGGAGAGTGGGGTGGGAGGAGGTATTGTTTCATGGTCTCTGTGTATATAATGTCTTCTGCAGTTTCCACAGTATGCATCGGATGAAGTGAGCTGTAGCTCACGAAAGCTTATGCTCAAATAAATTGGTTAGTCTCTAAGGTGCCACAAGTACTCCTTTTCTTTTTGCGAATACAGACTAACACGGCTGTTACTCTGAAACCTGTCATAGGTAGCTGTGGTGACCCATTTCAAAAAAAAAGATTAGTGGTGGTTAAAAAGGAAAGGCAACAGTTGTCATTGTGCTTGAGTGCTTGATGCAGGACATGGTGAAGACCAGTGAAATCATAATGGAATTTTAAACGAGGCTGGAGCAATTAGGCTTGCTGTTTCCAAATGAATGCAGGCACACTGTAAAACACTTATTCACTGGTTTATTTTCTGCACTACTGCATACAACAGTTGCTTTTGTTTTTCTCTGCAGTGTCCCTTTGAAGATGCTCAAGTTGGCAAAACTGTAATGAGTCCACTAGTGTTCACATGTGGCTTTTCAGTCATTCCTGACAGTACTTAATGAGCCTGCATCAGAGGAATTGCTTCCAAGCAACATATGTTTCTTTCTTTCTCTCTGAGTCTCTCCAGGATTTGGAGATGGCCCCCCAGGAACAAAGAAACCTGAACTGTGGGGAAATTCAGAAGCAGATCTGATTCTGAGTCCAAGCTTCACAACTGGCCCTATCCCCGTATAGGGTCGAACTAAAAACCTGGATCAGAATTCCCTTGGGATTTTGAAAACGTTCCAATCCAGAGCCACTTCTGAGCTTGTGGCTAGAGCTCCCCTCTACCAGAGGCTCTTTTGAAATAAGGCATTATTATGAATTGCTTTTATTACCATAGCATGGTATGGAGACCTAGTCATGAACGAGGACCGAGCTGGCCATGTGCTGTACAAACACAGAACAAAAAGATGGACCCTGCCTGAAAGAGCTTATAAACGAAGGTATATAGTTTCCCCCCACAGCACTTGTTCCTTCATTCACAAAGATTTCAGAGAGAAGGTGGTGAGGCTGGAGGGCAGGGATCATCACTAAAGGCCATTTGACATTTTGGACATATTTGTTTAAATGGTATAAAAGACATTCCCTCAGCCTGCAGGACAGGTGGGAATTCAGAATGCAGGACTGGACCTCCTCTGTGGGTAGAGGGGCTTACCCGTCTGGGACTGCCCAGCTGGTGTGATTCACCAGGACTCAATTCATGTTAGAGGTTTTTAAGAGAACATGATGTGTCTCATGGGATGCACACTTAGAAAGAACCCGTGTGTCTGTAGCACAAGGCGCACAGCCGGCAAAAGTAGTAGTGCAACTCACGAGTAATTGCAAAGCTTACATTTCTGGGCAAGTACAGGTTGCACCACAAGATGGAGCCCTCACTACAATAATAACATATTTCAGAGTAGCAGCCCTGTTAGTCTGTATCTGCAAAAAGAAAAGGAGGACTTGTGGCACTTTAGAAACTAACAAATTTATTTGAGCATACGCTTTGGTGAGCTACAGCTCACTTCACTGGATGCATGCAGTGAAAAATACAGTGGGGAGATTTTATATACACAGAGAACATGAAACAATGGGCGTTACCATACACACTGTAAGGAGAGTGATCACTTAAGATGAGCGATTACCAGCAGGAGAGTGGGGGGGGGGGAAGGAGGAGAAAAAAACCCTTCTGTAGTGATAATTAAGGTGGGCCTTTTCCAGCATTTGACAAGAACGTGTGAGGAACAGTGGAGCGGGGGAGGGGGAATAAACATGGGGAAACAGTTTTATTTTGTGTAATGACCCATCCACTCCCAGTCTTTATTCAAGCCTAAGTTAATGGTGTCCAGTTTGCAAATTAATTCCAATTCAGCAGTCTCTTGTTGGAGTCTGTTTTTGAAGTTTTTTTGTTGAAGAATTGCCACTTTTAGGTCTGTAATCGAGTGACCAAAGAGATTGAAGTGTTCTCTGACTGGTTTGTGAATGTTATAATTCTTGACATCTGATTTGTGTCCATTGATTCTTTTACGTAGAGACTGTCCAGTTTGGCCAATGTACATGGCAGAGGGGCATTGCTGGCACATGATGGCATCTACCACATTGGTAGATGTGCAGGTGAACGAGCCTCTGATAGTGTGGCTGATGTGATTAGGCCCTATGATGGTGTCCCCTGAATAGCTATGTGGACACAGTTGGCAACGGGCTTTGTTGCAAGGATAGGTTCCTGGGTTAGTGTTTTTGTTGTGTGGTGTGTGCTTGCTGGTGAGTATTTGCTTCAGGTTGGGGGGCTGTCTGTAGGCAAGGACTGGCCTGTCTCCCAAGATCTGTGAGAGTGATGGGTCATCCTTCAGGATAGGTTGTAGATCTTTGATGATGCGTTGGAGAGGTTTTAGCTGGGGGCTGAAGGTGACGGCTACTGGCATTCTGTTATTTTCTTTGTTGGGCCTGTCCTGTAATAGGTAACTTCTGGGTACTCTTCTGGCTCTGTCAATCTGTTTCTTCACTCCAGCAGGTGGGTATTGTAGTTGTAAGAACGCTTGATAGAGATCTTGTAGGTGTTGGTCTCGTCTGAGGGGTTGGAGCAAATATGCTTGTATAGTAGAGCTTGGCTGTAGACAATGGATTGTGTGGTGTGGTCTGGATGAAAGCTGGAGGCATGTAGGTAAGCATTGTGGTCAGTAGGTTTCCGGTATAGGGTGGTGTTTATGTGACCATCCCTTATTAGCACCATAGTGTCCAGGAAGTGGATCTCTTGTTTGCACTGGTCCAGGCTGAGGTTCATGGTGGGATAGAAATTGTTGAAATCATGGTGGAATTCCTCAAGGGCTTCTTTTCCATGGGTCCAGATGATGAAGATGTCATCAATGTAGCGCAAATAGAGTAGGGGCATTAGGGGAGGAGAGCTGAGGAAGCGTTGTTCTAAGTGAGCCATCAAAATGTTGGCATACTGTGGGGCCACGCGGGTACCCATAGCAGTGCCGCTGATTTGAAGGTATACATTGTCCCCAAATATGAAGTAGTTATGGGTGAGGACAAAGTCACAAAGTTCAGCCACCAGGTTTGCCGTGACATTTCGGGGATACCGTTCCTGACGGCTTGTAGTCCATCTTTGTGTGGAATGTTGGTGTAGAGGGCTTCTACATCCATAGTGGCCAGGATGGTGTTTTCAGGAATTTCACCGATGGATTGTAGTTTCCTCAGGAAGTCCGTGGTGTCTCGAAGGTAGCTGGGAGTGCTGGTAGCGTAGGGCCTGAGGAGGGAGTCTACATAGCCAGACAATCCTGCTGTCAGGGTGCCAATGCCTGAGATGATGGGGCGTCCAGGATTTCCAGGTTTATGGATCTTGGGTAGCAGATAGAATACCCCTGGTCGGGGTTCCAGGAGTGTGTCTGTGAGGATTTGTTCTTTTGCTTTTTCAGGGAGTTTCTTGAGCAAATGCAGTAGTTTCTTTTGGTAACCCTCAGTGGGATCAGAGGGTAATGGCTTGTAGAAAGTGGTGTTGGAAAGCTGCCGAGCAGCCTCTTGTTCATATTCTGACCTATTCATGATGACAGCACCTCCTTTGTCAGCCTTTTTGATTATGATGTCAGAGTTGTTTCTGAGGCTGTGGATGGCATTGTGTTCTGCACGGCTGAGGTTATGGGGCAAGTGATGCTGCTTTTCCACAATTTCAGCCCGTGCACGTCGGCGGAAGCACTCTATGTAGAAGTCCAGTCTGCTGTTTCGACCTTCAGGAGGAGTCCACCCAGAATCCTTCTTTTTGTAGTGTTGGTAGGAAGGTCTCTGTGGGTTAGTATGTTGTTCAGAGGTGTGTTGGAAATATTCCTTGAGTCGGAGACGTCGAAAATAGGATTCTAGGTCATCACAGAACTGTATTATGTTTGTGGGGGTGGAGGGGCAGAAGGAGAGGCCCCGAGTTAGGACAGATTCTTTTGCTGGGCTGAGAGTATAGCTGGATAGATTAACAATATTGCTGGGTGGGTGAAGGGAACCACTGTTGTGGCCCCTTGTGGCATGTAGTAGTTTAGATTAGTGTCCTTTTTCTTTTGTAGAGGAGCAAAGTGTGTGTTGTAAATGGCTTGTCTAGTTTTTGTAAAGTCCAGCCACAAGGAAGTTGGTGTGGAAGGTTGTTTTTTTATGAGAGTATCCAGTTTTGAGAGCTCAAAGACGCAGTAATGTAGAATGAGAAGCAGTTCTGCAACAGATGGGTACTTTGGTGCTCCAATGAGAACCAGCTAAGCACTGGTATAAGTACTGAGATAGGGAGATAGCTCTATGCAAATATTAGGGTGCTGCAAAGGTTCAAGTACTTTGATCTTTCTATTAAACTAAAGTTACTAACTGCTGTGTGTTCCCTACTCCAGCTGTTTCCACTGACTGGTACATAGAACCCGCCACTTAAGGATCCTTTAAAAAAAAAAAAACTTTTTACAGACTATAAATTATGCCTAAGCTCAGGCCTCCTCCCAGATCACATTTACACCAGTGAAACTTCACTGATGTCCATGGAGTGTCTATGGATTTGCTCCACTGTCGGTCAGACCGGGGGCACGCTGTGGAGGGAGCTTGAAGTAGAAAGTCTGGGGAGAAGTACAAGCCGAGGGGAACAGAGCCTTGGAAAAAGGCACAAGATGAAGAATAAGGGACCCCGGGGCTGGGAAACTTTGGGAGATGCTACCAAAAAGTCTGTCCCCTGGAGCCTTGCTCACAGGTTTTTTTCTGGGATACCCTGAGGCAGGCTGGAGGAGGTGGATTTAATGGTAAGCAGCCCTCGGGCAAAGTACAGCAGGGTAAGTGGTTCCATTCTTGGACACAGCACCCCTGGTGTCAAAGTGTGCATTGCCAGGGTTGTCCTGTTGACCTCTTCTTTGACCCTGTGAGGCCCTGTCTCTGTTCAATTCTTCAGTGGCCTAGCTCTCCAGCCAGGTCACCTTTTACTTTCAGTCCCCTTCCAGGATAAGGAAAGTGCAACCAGAAATCCAAATAAGCATCCAAACAAACCATACTTCAACCCCGCTTGGGCAAGGCTGAAGTTCCCTGGTCTTTACCCCTCACTCTGGGGTCCTGCAGAGTTCTTCAATGCCTCAGACTGAGCACTGCCTCCCAGGGCCTTCTCCCTGGAGTCTCTTTGGGGCAGATATTGCAATCTCATGCCATACCTTGGGGAGCCATATTGTATTAAGTTTATGTAACACTATGGGCTGGGATTGTATGCAACTCCAGTGGGTAGGGTTACCACAGCTCCTCCAGAACCAAAGACTGTGTGTGTGTGTTGGGGGGGGGGTAATCAAGATGAATCACTCAGCCTGAAAACCCCTCCCAAGAGGTACCACCCTGGGCTGGTTTGCACAGAATGTTTCAAACAGGCCAAGAAAGGGCTTTTGGCCTAAAAAGGCTGTGTTCAAATTGACTCGGGGCCTTCTTTCTGACCCAGCTTAGAAAGGGCTGCAGGCTCATGTGTAGCTGGCAATGCACTGTTCAGACCCAAGCACAGAGAGAAAGCAAAGCCCAGGCACTGGCCTGTAGGGAGCCTGGCTGGCTGCGGAGATCACAGTGTGAGGCACGGGGCTAGGACACTCCTGGTCAGAAGGCCCTGCCCAGAGACTGGTGGTGGCTGGAGATCTGAGGCCTTACTGGGGCACTCCTGGAGTGGCCCATGGAGGGAGAAGAGGCAAAGGGGGGGGGGAAGAGATACAAGTGCCCTTACCCTGAAACCTCAACACTCTTTTCCTCCTGACGCATTTCCCGCTGCCTCCCCTCCCCAGAGCATCTAGCAGCTTCTCCCAGGCACCTCACCTGCTCTCTGTAGGTTCTCCTCAGCCTCCCTTCACCAGCCCCTTCCCAGCGAGCAGGAGCACCCTACCTCAGCTCCCCGCTCTCCCGGTGTAGGCCTCCCTGAGTCTCTCACAGCTGGGATCCCTAGCTGTAATTAAGTCCCAGATCAAGACAAGCTGGAGTATTACTGCTACACTAAAGCAAGGCTGAACCTGACTCCCCGCACAGGACCAGTCAGTGACACTGGGACTATCTGAGATCAGAGGAGATGCCTGCTTTATTGTCTAGGGCCCCCTGGCTAGCACTTGCAGCAGATAGAAGGCCAAGGTCCCTTACCACCTCAGAGAAGCCACTTAGTGTCCTGTATCCCCTCAGTTATGGTGGTGAACTGCTGAGGGAACGGGAGAAAGTCAAACAGTCCCTGGAGCGAGAGCTTTGGCCCAGAGAGGACTTTGTGAACCCTTGCTCCAGGAGAGAGGCTGAGGCCCAGGGAGGATTGAGACAGGGCTCGGGGCTCTATCTGCTGAAGACTTTTTGTTTCATGTGGACTTTCATTTATCCCAGAAGAGGTGGAGTTTTCAGTTTGTCTGAAGGGTTAAACTACCCTCCCAGAACAAGGGAGGCTGTGCCTGGCGAGGGAAGAGGCAAGCTGCTATTATAAGGAGAAGTGGGCAGGAAGCATTGTTTCTTCTGCTCTGGCTGAAATAGCCTCTGAATAGTCTGCAGTGGTGGTTTTGCAATGATCTAATCTGCAGGTAACAGAGGCCTGAGCAAGGGTACTGAGGCCCGCAGCTGCAAGGGAAGGAGTGCAGTGTAAGGGCTGTGCAGAGCCGTACTTCATCAGTGAGCATTTCTTGCCAGCTAACCACTTCCCCATCAGAACTTCACAGCCAGCCAGCCAGCTAAATAACAATTGTAAAGCTAAAAACTGGTTTGTCTGCCCCTCCCCCCCCATTATAGCTCACAAGCCAAGTCTGTGGCCCCAGCTGGTATAATAAGGGATCTCTCCCCCATTTGATGGGAGGAAGAAAGGATCACAAGTGGTTCTTTCTCAGCCTGGCAGAGGGCAATACACCCTTGAGGGCACTGTACTGCCATTATTAATTTATTTCAAAGCCATTGCCTGTCTAGGGCTCTCTTCAATCCTTGGGTAGCTGGCATGCTGCCATCTCACCTCCAAGAGCCCTGAGCCTCAGTAAACTTCCTGGCAGTGAGAGCTTTCTTAGAATGGGGAACGGTCTCCTGAGGGAAGCCGTGGATGCCTCGTGGCATTTAACACGAGACTGGATAAAGAATCCCCAAAATGTACGGGAGGGGGTAGAGATGGGCTCATGGTGCAAAAGTAGCCTCTAGATCTGGATTTCTAATGTCACAAAGTAGGGGGAAGTTTGGATCTAGCGGTTTGGTTTGGCTTATCATAAAGGCCAGGACTGCTCGCAAAATTTGGAACTGGACCTGGGTCTGGATTTCAGATTTCCCCAAAGTGCAGGTGTATTCAGACCTGGGAGGGTTGGTTGGTTCCCACCCATCTCTAGTGGGGAACTGTGATGGTTTGTGGTTCCCCCAGGCAAGCAAGGGGTTCAGTCACCATCTGCCTTGTAAGCCCAGGGGGGCTGTGGTTGTACAGCTGTGGTCCAGAGCTCAGATGCCCAGAAACCTCACCCTGGCTTTGCCCAACCTGGTTATTCGTGGCACAGTGTCCTAAGTACCCTTCCAGCCGGGGCGGGGGGGGGCTTCCCCCTCTATGGCCCTGCCCCTGTCCCCCCTGTCCCCCCTCTTCCCCCCTGACCCTGCCCCTAGCCAAATCAGAAGCTGGAGCTAAACCAGGGAGCTGTGGACCTGCCACCTGCCTGGGTTGTGGGGGCCCGAGAGCAGCCCTCAGCCCGTGTCCCCGGCCACCAGACCCTCCATCCAGGGCAAGTGGAGAGTCCGTGGCTCTCTGCAGCTGCTGGCCTGGCTGGGGGATGGGGCCTCTGGGACCTGTGGCAAAAAGTGGATGGGTCAGGCCTGTCCACTTTCAAAAAGTGGGAGGGCCTTGGCCCCAGCTGTTCCAGCGCTCCTGCTTCCAGCCCTGAATTCACCCCCAGATCGTCCTACTGTAGGGACTAGGCCCTGTCAGTGGACCCTCACAGCTAAGGTGTCAAGTTCACTTCCTCTATAGGGACAGTAGAACACTCCGACCTGTCAGCTTTCTAGAAGCACACGGTTCACTGAACTTACACAACGCTGATGATTTATAATGAAAGCAAACCCAGCTGATTAACAGAACAACACCGACTAAGTGACACCAAGTAAAAGGGATACAGGTAGAATGGTTACAAGCCAATAAAAGTGAAAATGCCCATCTAAAAGACTGGAGCTTAATTTAGCAAGATACCATCTTTGTTCAAGATGGTTTCTCTCGTCCCCAGTCACCTTTCCGCTTTCATTGGCCAGGATCCATCCCAGAGATCAAATTGCTTGGTTTCTGGGTCTCCTCAAGTGAAGGATTAAGAAAGAATCTGTGTTCCGTATATCTCCAAAGGGATTGTCTTTGTCTCACAAGTCAGGAAGGGCGCCTGAGGATTCAGTCTCCTGGGGCTTTCTGGGGTGCAGGAGCCATGTTAATTCTGTGTCTCTCGAGTTCAGGATCAGGATAACCCCATGGCTTTGTTTAAAGCCAATATGTAAATTGAGATAAACCCACATTCCTTTGTCTAGGACAGAGCTGCTCATCACTTTTATCTAAGCCAGGCTGTCTGGTCTTAACCATGGATTAGTAACATCCTCCCGAGGGAACTCAGAACGGCACACAGAACATTGATGGGTGCTTTTTACAATATTAATCACCAGCGTGGTACCTGACACGATACCTTTGGGATAAATTCCCTGATGACAGAGTGTTGGGTACAGTGAGCCGGTTGGGTCTGATGAGAGACAGCATACGCAATGGTATGCCATTGGGCATGAAGGTCTCTTTGGGTCACAGGACTAAACCTGTCCTGACAGGGAGAAGGACTAGATGACCTAATGGGTCTTTCCCATCTCCACATTCCAGGATTCTGTGCCGTAAACCTGCTCAGTGAATTTCCTTTCATAATCTCAGTGTTCCCATAGCCATGGAGGAGCAGGCAGGTGCTGAGGGGCTGCAGCGTGACTAGGGCTGGGGTGGAGATTGAGGCAGAAGTCCTGCAGAAAGCCAGAGACATCTGCAAAAGAATGGCCTGTGGCCCTAGGAGGGAGACGGTTTTGTCTCCTGCATTGAGATTCGGCTCATAGGTGCCTCCCAGGGGGTCAGGAGAGAGAGTTGCCCAGGGTGCTCCCTGGCTTTGGCAGCGCCATTAGCCTATCCGCGGATGAATGGGGCCCTTAGAAAAGGCGAGCAATATTTTTTTCCCCTTCCTGCACATATTCAGAGATGCAGATTTTTTCCCTCTCTTTGGGCTTCTTTCATTTGTGATTTCTAATCATCATTCTGCTCTCCTTTCCCCCCTTTTCTTCCCTTCTCATTTGTGAGCCGCCCCCAGGGCTTGGCATCACTCCAGACCCAATGAACTCTAGAAGGGTTTTTTTTCCCATTTTTTTCCTTCCTTCTTCTCCTCTCTATTCAAGCTGAACTTGTGGACAAACTAAACCCTGGCACTAGGTTATTGTGTCCCACCCCCACTTCCCATCGGAGGATTGTGAGAGAGGATTAAACTAATCGTGTATACTGGCTCGCTCCCTCATCAATGCTCTTGTCTTGTCCTGGACTCTGGTCATGCCACAAAATGGTATGGAAGCGTAATGCATCACCAGCATGTTACTGCAGTCACTGCCTATACACATTAATTCAGCAGAAGCAGCCGGACATGGAGGGCTGGTTCTGTATTGTGCAATGTCGACATATTCACCAAAAGCAATCCTTGTTAAAAAAAAATGATCTAGATTTGTAGTTTACTGTGATAGGGAGTGGGACAAGTGTGCCAGTAGCCGGTCGTTTAAGTGGTTGTGGATTGGCTTATTAGTTAATTAACACTTAAGCAAAGAGAATCAGAAGCTGTGCAGTGAGGGGAGGGAGTTGCAGAGAGCGGGAATACTGTGGATTTAACATCAGCATCTGGGAGTTCATTTGATTCCTTTCCAGGACCCAATCCATACTGACAATAAGCAGCAGCAGTCACGTGTTGGGCATAATCACTCTGCTGCTGGAAGCAACAATAACCTGTACTCCTCACACAGAGTTTTGCATCAACAGGTATCAGAGCGCTCCTCAAAGGAAGACAGGCATTGTTGTTGCCATTTTACAGCTGGGGAAACTGAGGTGCAGAAAGTGATTTGTCCCAGGTCACACCAGGAGGCAAATGGATGTGCTGGGAATAGAGCCCAGATCTTCTAATACTTTGGTGCTCTGGCCATTGAAAATACTGGCTCCCTGCTACTGACCATGGTTACCAAACAGCTCTGAAGGGATGATTCAAAGACTTTTGATGGGTTCTCCATCACTGCCCATTTGTAAATCAAGACTGGATATTTTCCTAGAAGAGAGGTTCCAGTTCACACAGGAATTATTCTGGGGATGTTCTGTGGCCTATGTTATGCAGGGGGAGGTCAGGCTAGATGATCACAGGAGTCCTTGATTCTAGAACCATTCTCATTAAAGAAAGCTGTGTGTAGACCAGCACCACGTTTCATTGACTGGCACAGAGCACCTTCCATTCAAGGGTCTCAGAATGCTCAGCAGACACTAAGGCTCCCGATTCACCAAAGCACTTAAGCATGTGGTCAAGACATGACTTCAGTGAAACTTAAGCATGTGAGAGCTTGTTTGTGTAGGGGCCTAATTGATTAAATTTCCCAACCTCCCTGTGAGGTAGGTGAGAATTAAACAGAGAATTGCACAGAGGGCAGAGAGGAATAAAATTATGTAAATGTGGATCGGGGGTATGTGAAATTTTTAAGCACTCCCCTTTCTGGAGGATTAAGGCACAGGACTATGGGTCATGAGGTGCAGATACTACTCCCAGCTCTGCCAGAAACTTCCTCTGGGGCAAGCCACTTAGCCTCTCTCTGCCTCAGTTTCTAATCTTTGTGTATATATTTCCTGTTCAAGCCAGATAGCGATATGACACAGACCATCAACACAGTGGCTTACCACGCTGAACCTGGGGTTCTGATCAGAGCTTCTGCACACAATACGTTATCTAAGATGTGTCTTCTAAATACAACCACTGGTGTGAGTACCTGAGGAAAGAGGAAAACACGCTGGATGCAGTTAGCTGATTTGGAGGGGCGAAAACATAGGGGAACCTCTCTCTGAGCTGTCACAGGTGAGAAGCTCAGAGGGAACTCATTGCAATTCACACCTCACAATCTCAGTTCAAGACCCTTTTTCTGAACACTGATGGTGAGAGGAGAGATCCAGTTCTACTGATGTCTGGGGCAGCAAGGTTCTGCATGGAAGGAGTAAGACAAGTGAACAAAAATGGTATATCTAGGGAACACACTCACATACACACACACACACAAATTGTCTAGGTGGTTTGTCAATGAGCAATTAAATACTCGCCTGAATGGAAACATCAAAAATGCACCTCATTGTGGCTTTAAATAGCCTCTTATGTGAGAGATCGGCCTTCACTGCCAGATCTAACTTGGGTAAACTCTGCCACGGCCAGGATTCTCTGAATGTCCATCAGCCAGTTGCATCACACTCTGAATAGCTTGGCATTACCTCATGCCTTCAGGGAAAGGCTGCACTAAATGAACTAGCAGCCTGTTCTCTCGGTGCATTTATTTATTTATTTAGGTGAGAGGGGTTTTATTTTGTTTTGTCTCGCTTCCCCCCCAGCTGCGGGTAACGAGAGTGCATGGTAATGGAAAAAGGTGGCAGAGAGAATGCTTTGGGACGTCTGAGTGGGGCTTGGGAACAGGGGTGAAGGGGAAACGTGAGTCAAAAGACTAAGTCCAAGTTCGAGTCTGGGAGTCTTTAACGGAGACGGAATACTGACTAGTTGAGCAAATTGAGCTCTTTCAGTGGGATTTGGGCAAGTGACTGGTTTGCATCCAAGCAGAAAATGTCATTCTTTCCAGTCGGTACCAGTGAAAATTAGAGATGAGAGATAAAAAGTCCCCCTGGCCCCGTGAAACCTTGAAGGGGGATGAGGGGAAACCAGGACAAGCAAGCAATTAAAAGGGAATTGCAGTCTCCTTTAAAAAAAAAATGAAGGCAGAAAAAATTGATTAGGGGAACTCAAAGAGGAAGGACTCCAGGGCAGAGTGATAAGCAGAGCTGTGCAGAACTTCACTAGGGTGCATCAAACCTACACTGCAATGACGGGGCTGTCTACAGAGCTAGACAGAGAGAGAGAACATGTTGATTCATCTCCTGTTCTGCCTGTATACTCCCCCTGCTCCTGAATCTTGCTTTGAGTTTTGGTTCCACTGAATAAACCCCAAAATTGAAGTAATTAAAACAGTTTCAACTATTTTCACAGCAAAACTGTATGAAGTTATGCGCTTCCTGTAACTGTGATTGAAAATCCACAAATCAGCTAAAATATGGGCCTAGGGCCACTCACAGGT
This sequence comes from Natator depressus, assembly GCF_965152275.1. NCBI lineage: Eukaryota > Metazoa > Chordata > Testudines > Cheloniidae > Natator > Natator depressus. The sequence goes on from NC_134242.1 coordinate 3,326,154, forward strand.
TTATTTCCTTATACTTTAGATTCCTCCCCAATCTGCCTTCTCAGATATTGCTGCTAATTGCGTTGTCCTGGGAACTTTGCCAGTCACAATATTATTCACTCATCTGACAGTCTATGCGAAGAGGGTAGATATTATTTATATGAATATTTACATCTGGAGAAGATCTGAGTTGATAAAAAGATACAAATTTGTTTGTTCTCAAGTGTGAATATGTCCTTTTTCACACAAATATTTTGGTTCATAACTGGTAGGAGTAGTTAAATTGTCATCATAAATCCAAGTCTCTTTCTCAGATGACATGTAACTTCAGGAGATTCATGGTTTTTATATTGTTTCAGCCCATGGATGGTAGAGATCAGCTACATTTCATGGTCATTCTACCCTGGAGCCAAAATAACATAAACACATCTGGTCACATGAAATTTCAACACAACAGAATTACAATAGAGGTAAGTAAGGAAGGATTAGATTTGTCCATTTCACCATACACACATAAATGGATGAAAAAATATTTCCATGTATAATAACAGAAATTTACAGATAGCCTAAGTAAGAATAACGCTGTTTGAGAAATTATTAGAGTGTGATTTAAGGATATTTACTTCTCATATATTTTGACATGTGATGTGGACAATTTGTGGTTTGATGGTAATAAAGCTTTAACTTTTTGAATCTCATTAAATAATTATTGATTTACACCCCACCCCCCATAATTTCCCAGAACCAGGAAAATTTCAATCAATCAAAACTGAAAAAAATGCTTAAAAATAAACATTGATATTATCTGTCAAGAATATTAAAAATACAAACCAAATTCTGCCAATCCCAAGTATAGGGCTGTAAAAGGAAAGTCTCACGGGTGCTATCCATAATAATATGGATAAATAATAACAATTCCATAACCATGTGGAACTTCATAGTGATAGAGAAGATAGTATCTAGGATCTTGTTTTCCAGAAATACAGCCCCCTACCACTTGAAGTAATGGGAAATTACCACCATTAACATTTAGCAGAATAGACCCTATAATACACAGCTGAGTTTATTCCATCCAAAAAAAGGTAGTGGTCTCCTGGAACATGGCGCACCTCCATGCCTGTCTTCTTGCCCCACAGGAACCGTGCAAACTCCATTAGTTGTGCATTCATGGAGCTCTTTATTTTGAGTTCTTTCCAAAAAGACCTCTACCATCCTACCAGCCTGATTATCGAATTACCCCAATCAGCTACCTCTGGGAACTAACTGGCTTTTGAGTGATCAGGGTGCAGGCTCACCCATTACCTCCCTGCACTCTGCTACACACCCATGTACACTACTCATCTCCATACAATATAATACTGGTATAAATATCGGATGCTTTACCTGAGAGTCTGGGAGCCCTGCCTAGCCATTCATTAAGTCGTACAGCCTATGGTATAATAGGTACTTACATGGTACATAGGTACTCATCACCACTACATCTGAGCACCACTGACAGCTGTGTGACATGTTCACAGTGACACAGCCAGAAACCATACAAACACATACTGGGCTTCATGACAAGCTTGAAATTCAGGCCAAGTTAGTCTAAAGATTTGCTAAGCATCACCAAATTTTCAAGCAAACTTGGGGTTAGTTTATAGCTTTACATCAAAATACCAGCACTGCAATATTCAAGCTTTCATCTGACTGTGATGCAAAAGAAGGAGAGATTTGACACGTTGGCTGAGCTCCACTTTGAGATTTTGCATTCATTTGAATCCAAAATGTAATTGAAAAATTCAGTGTGAGAACCCCATTGAAACCAAAGGAAATGGCCACATGACTCCCTGAAAAGTGCAAGGAATGTGTTTCCCACATCTCTACTTGCAATAACACCTGTGAGGCATAAATCATATCATATAACTATTTTACAAATGTTTCATCTGAGGCACAGAGACATTAAATAACTTTGCTAAGGCCACAAAGTGAGTCAGTGACACAGCTGCAACAAAACCCAGGAGTACTGCTTTCCAGTCTTTCACTAGCCATCTTACCACATTCTCTCTCTACATTCACACACTCATTGAGAGGGTGAGAGATGGATTCTTGGAAATTAACCTGTGGAAGTCACAGCCACACGATATTGAGGCCAAGAGTTTGGCAGGATTCAGAAAAAGGTTACACATTTATATGAGTAATAAGAAAACTCAAAGTTCTATTAGACAGAATAAGGATCAATATTTTCAAGGGATATAAACCCTTATAGGTCCGGGCACAAGCTAAGCCCCAGTTGCCTGAGGTTAGAAAGAAACCTCCTCTATTATCAGGTTATTCCATAACTGGGAATTTCTTGTTCTTTCTTCTGAAGTATTTGCTACTAGTCTCTGTTGTCTACTTGGATCACTTGTCTTATGCACTACAGCAATTCCTATGAGTCCATATAATTAATGTATTTTGTGTACATCAACTTATCTTTGGAATCAAGTTGTGGGTGAAGGCTTGTGTTGGCTGCCGTGAGCTGAACAGTTTCCCCTATTCCTGGATATTCCTCAATATATGACATGAAATAGTATTAGTGAAATACTACAAAGGATTGGTCGAGCACACACCGCTGAAGACAACAGACACTAAGATCATATGGTAACTATTTCTGCTGGATAGATCACGGGAAAGGCAGGGGTATTGGGTGCTTATTTTCATCTTGTTCATCCGGCTTTTCCTTTCAGATGGTGAGTTTCAGGTTTTAGCTCCCTGTAGGACCCAGAACAACTGTTCATCAATCATATATCCCGGGGTCTGCGTGATGCTATGGCAACCGCCAAGCCTGGCTGGGATATTTTCCTTACAGTTTCAAAGCCTGAAAACAAACAAATTTGGGCAACTGACACAAACAGCCTTTTCTACTCAGTTTTAATGGTTCGGGAAGACCAGAGCCTCAAGTGTCCGCTCTGTTCTCAGCAATTTGCTAATGATAATTAAAGACGCCCAATATTTGCCAATTATTTCAGCACCTGATTCAGCCAAAGGAGATATGAGCTCAGGAGAAAAGTGAATACAGTGAACTTCATCCAGACACGAGGCGTTCCTACCATGAAGTGGCCAAGGGCTTTAAAGAGAACAAAGGCAGCAGAGTAAAATGTTCGCTAAACTGCAGATCAGAGATAGACACAGAGATGGTGCCAAAAGCCAGAACAGAGATTTCAAAAGCTGGAGAGTGGATTGCTTTAAACTTCTCCACACAATTCCATCCAGAAGAAGTTGCTTAGACAACTGTAATCCCACTGGACTTCCATCAGGGCAATACAACTCCATGCAGGAGAGATTCTGGAAGGTCAGAATCTGGTTTCTGCTCAGTTGGGAAGGCCAACAAAGGGGATGGTGCTTTGAGGGCAGTGCCCCTTGAAATAAGGACCACTCCCTCTCCATGTTCCATGTGGTGCTAAGCATGATGCCAGCATCCAGCAAGCACAGGGATGGACAAAAGAAGGAGAAGATAGCTCTGAAGTGGAACCTTGAGACTTAGCACTTGCAGCCCGGATTGGGCAAGGCTACGAAGGTTTGCTGTATTCGAGAAGTACTGCAAGTGAAGTCAGTGGGGATTGAGATGGTTTACCATCGCTCAGGACCTTTCAGGATTGGGCTCTGTTGAGTCTGCTATAATTCCCATCACAGTAGTATCCTCTAAGAGCTTCCCAGGTAAATTAGTTCCCTTGTGGACTCCAGATAATACAGTGATGGATACAGTATAAGAAGCTGAATAGAATAGTCTTCTGCACTTGCCCTTCTGGGTTGCAGGAAGCCGTGCTTGGGGTATTTCTTAAAAATAAGATTACAGTTATGGTGAGGATGCCATATCAAAGAGGAAGTCTTGCATCATGCCCTAAATGTGTAGGAGATGGGTTTTCTCTCTTCATCCCTGCCCAGTACTCAGTGCCCTCAACTTTCATGTACTGCCCAGCACCCTGCAGGATCAAGCCTCAGGATCAAGCCTCAGAGGTATGAACATGCCATCTCTGTGAGGGGAAGAGGAACCAATCCATTAACAGGAAATTGGCCTACCTGCCAATCTAACTGAGTGGAACGTGTTCTATTCTCGCACAGGCTTATCACTCCCTGTGAATGGCAAGGATCAGCCAAACACCTTGTTAAGTTTGCAAAATGCATGAAAAAATAAAAATAGCAACCAAGCAAAAAGTTCAGGGCTGTTATTAAAGCAATGACCATTCAAGAGGCACTGCTCACATGAACAATGGATTCTTTTGCTCTGGTTTAAACCGGGGATTTCTTGTCACATACTGCACTTGAGCATGAGCCCATGGTTACATCATGTCTGCTTGCCCAGGAATGGGACAGAAGCCAGAACAAAATCAGATTTAGAATGCTGTGTATGTGTTTGTACCTGTGTTCTCGAGAACGCTTGAGAATTTAAACAAAAAGAGACGCATTCTTGTGAGTTCTGCACAAGGGGGAAAAAAGAAGGGAAATTGCTCCAGAAAGAAGGCATCCCTGGAACATTGTCTTTTCAGAAACGCTCACCAATTCCACGTCAGATTAGACTGGTGATAGATGTCTACCTCAGGTGGCTATCGGACAGGCTTGGGACAGGAAAGTGGCATGTCTACAGCTAACATAATATTTTCCTTTTATAGGGACTGATCCAAAGCCTGTTGAAGTCAGTCAGAGTTTTTCCACTCACTTCAGTGAATACTGGATGGACCCACAGAGGACTTTTCATCCACAGATCTCAAAGCACTTTTCAAAGGAATGAAATAGTCTGGGTTTGTTAGTGAAATACTATAAGAGTTTGTTCCAGTAAATGCCATTGAAGAAAACAAATGCAAAGATCACATGTCATCTGTGTTACTACTGGATAGATTTGGGAAGAGGCAGGGGTATCAGATGATTGTTTTCCACTTCCCTATTAAAACAGGGAGATCTTATTACCAATCCTGTGATTGTCCGGATGTCTACAGTAGTCTAAATGCAGATTTTTCAATGGAAATCCAGCGTGGATCAAAAAGGGGAATTACACCATAATGACTTTTTATTCTATGGGAAAAACGGATTCTTGTCAGAAAATTACAGTGTTGCCTACTCTTATGATTTGACCAAAAATCTCATGATATTTGGTGTTTTTCTTAATGCCCTAACTCCTAGAGTCACGTAATTATGTGAGAATCTTAGCTTTCATGAAAGAAGGGTAAGTTTCTAGCCCACATGGTTTGAGAGAAGAAAATGAAAATGATCCCGGTGTGATCAGAAGGCAAATCAAAAGAACCAAGAACTTACATTTTTTTAAATCTCACAATATTTTTGGAGCCTGATTTAGGATTTTTGAATGATTGGTGTCAGCAGTACTAAGGTTATTAAGATGAGTCTCCTTTTTATAATTTTAATTTTAAATCCAGCTAATTGTAATGTTCAGTTGGAGCTCAATGTCTGGTCCAAACATTTCAACTGATCAAAGGAAAGACCTTTGTTGAATTTGGAGAGGAAAAATATTGAAATAGCAGTTTTAAACTTATGAAGAATAAGTCAAAGTGTGCATGATATAAAAGTTAAGCATCAGCCAAAGTAGTTGTAGGAAGCTTTATAAATGGCACCACATGTAAAGTTCCAATACAGTTCATTTTTAGTATGATTAGTTTCAAATCTTTTTAAGATCTTTACTTAAATTTTCAAACAATTTCAAAAGTTCTACGCTGTGTTTAAACTCTTCTGCAACTGTGGCCTTTATCTACTTTATCTATCTTTATGTACCTGGATAACCAGCACCTGGAATAATCAGCTGAACTATTACATCATTCTAAGATCTGGAATATTTATTTTGCAGGCTTCAATGTTAGCACACTGGGGCTGATTGTCTCTTGTCTTGCACTTTGTGCAGTCATTTCTACTTGGGCAAAGTGTGTGAAAAATGCATCCAAATCGGTATGGTAGCATTTTACATGCACTTTGCACTCACTTTGCCCACATGGAAATGACTGTGCAAAGCAAGGGAAAAGCAGGCCAACCAATCTTTGCTGGCAGTACATTTAACCTGAAACGACACAAGATGCTGAAGTGATCAGAAAAGCCATAAGGTGGCATTATTCCCCCTATTAACCATCCGCAGAACGAAGACATTCTCCAAACCCTATATGGCAATACTGCTACTAAAGCACAGCAGATGGGCTATTTTGTTTTCCAGAAGGAAAAAAAAAACCCAGAAAAGGAAATCAGCTATGTAATAACAAGATGCATACAGAGTATAGTATAGGGCCAGATTAGACAGATTAGTTCTCAATTTAGACAGAGTTCTCATTGAATACAGTGGTTCTGCCTGTATAGAGTATTGACTCCATAAAGACATCAAGACATAGGCTTATGCTGCATAAATTGTACAGAACATGCAAACTAGTCCTTTGGGACTCTGCTGTCCAGCTACATCCCTGATTCAGAGATATAATAGAGTCATGAAATGCATGGGCGTAGGAGTGACAAGAAAGCCTCAAACGATTTGGAGGTTCAGGTTGGATGCTCATCTGCTTTCAATTCACATGTGTTCTGGAAAACTTTTTTGTTTGTTTGTTTGTTTGTTTGTTTTGCCACAGATGGTCCCAAGCTGCGCATTTCAGATCCAGCTTTGAAATTTTCCCATTTGGCCACCTGTAGAGTAGGGAGCCAGCTGCAATATTCCAATCTCCACCTGAACTTGCCCAAAGTGGTTTTGGTTCTGGTCCATCTTTACTTTCGAGCGTGATATCACACTCATTGGGATTTTTATTAAGAGTCAGTTCAATTCAAATCCAACATGGCACCCAGAGCTCATGGTGATGAGCATGGGATGGATGCAAAGGGCAAAGGCAAATTTCACTAAGCTGTAGGAATTACATATTGGGTTTTCAAGTTTAATTCACCTGCCTTGTGACCTACTATCATAAATTTACTACCTACATGGGAGGGTTCTACATGGATCAGTACTAGGCCTGATGCTATTCAATATTTTTATCCAGGATCTGGTTGTAAATATAAAATCGCTGCTGATTAAATTTGCAGATAACACCAAGACTGGTGGCGTACTAAATTGTGACGGGCACATGCAGCAATACACAGTGATCTGGATCACTTCCTAAGCTGGGCCCATTCAAATAAAATTGATCTTAATACAGCCAAATACAGGGTCCTACACCTAGGAACAAAGAATGCAGGCCAGAACTACAGAGGTGGGGGATGTCTCCTGGACAGCAGCACCTTTAGGGGTCATAATGGACCAGCAACTCAACAAGAGATTCCCGCGCGATGCCGTGGCAGAAAGGGCTAATGCGATCCTGGGATGTAGAAATAGGGGAGGGGTGAGTAGGAGAAGGCAGGTGAGTTTATCTCTTTCGAGGGGCTTGGAGAGACTGACACTAGAAAACAGCCTCCGGTTCTGGTGTTCACATTCTAAAAAGGATATCGAACAATTGGAAAGAAACGAGCCACAGAAAAAGAGCAACAAAGAAAGAAGACCTGAAGAAAAAGCTCTGTGTAGTTCAAAAGTTTGTCCCTCTCACCAACAGAAGCTGGTCAAATAAAAGATATTACCTCCCAACCTTGTCTCACAAAAAAGAGTCACAAACTCCTGTGTCTACACTGGAGCTTAACTGTATCTCTCGGGGGAGTTAATTTTTCACACCCCTGAGCAATGTAGCTAGGATGACCTGACTTCATAGTGTAGACCAGTCAGCTCTTACAATGAGAGATGTAAAGAGCTCAGAAATTGAAAGGTGACTTAATTACAGTGTCTAAATGCCGTCACTAACAGGCTCTTTAAACTAGCAGAGAAAGGCATAAGCTTTTGACATGGTCTCCCACAGTATTCTTGTCAGTAAGTTAAAGAAGTATGGGCTGCATGAATGGACGATAAGGTGGATAGAAAGCTGGCTAGATTGTCGGGCTCAACGGGTAATGATCAATGGCTCCATGTCTAGTTGGCAGCCGGTATCAAGTGGCATGCTCCAAGGGTCGGTCCTCAGGCCAGTTTTGTTCAATATCTTCATTAATGATCTGGAGGATGGTGTGGATTGAACCCTCAGCAAGTTTGCAGATGACACAAAACTGGGAGGAGAGGTAGATACGCTGGAGGGTAGGGATAGGATAGAGAGGGACCTAGACAAATTAGAGGATTGGGCCAAAAGAAATCTGATGAGGTTCAACAAGGACAAGTGCAAAGACCTGCACTTAGGACGGAAGAATCCCATGTACCACTACAGACTAGGGACCGAAGGGCTAGGCAGCAGTTCTGCAGAAAAGGACCTAGGAGTTACAGTGGATGAGAAGCTGGATAGGAGTCAACAGTGTGCCATTGTTGCCAAGAAGGCTAATGGCATTTTGGGATGTATAAGTAGGCGCATTGCCAGCAGATCGAGGGATGTGATCGTTCCTCTCTATTCGACATTGGTGAGGCTTCATCTGGAGTACTGTGTCCAGTTTTGGGCCCCACACTACAAGAAGGATGTGGAAAAATTGGAAAACGTCCAGTGGAGGGCAACAAAAATTATTAGCGGACTGGAACACATGACTTATGAGGAGACGCTGAGGGAACTGGGATTGTTTAGTCTGCGGAAGAGAAGAATAAGGGGGGATTTGATAGCTGCTTTCAACTACCTTAAAGGGGGTTCCAAAGAGGATGGATCTAGATTGTTCTCAGTGGTAGCAGATGACAGAACGAGGCATAATGGTCTCAAGTTGCAGTGGGGGAGGTTTAGGTTGGATATTAGGAAAAACCTTTTCACGAGGAGGGTGGTGAAACACTGGAATGCGTTACCTAGGGAAGTGGTGGAATCTCCTTCCTTTGAAGTTTTTAAGGTCAGGCTTGACAAAGCCCTGGCTGGGATGATTTAGTTGGGGATTGGTCCTACTTTGAGCAGGGGTTGGACTAGATGACCTCCTGAGGTCCCTTCCAACCCTGATATTCTATGATTCTATGATATGAAGAACTAATAACTATAAGTTAAAACCTGACAAATTCAAATTAGAAATAATGCACACATATTGAATAGTGAGGGTTATTAGCCATTGGAACAAACTCCTAAGGGAAGAGGTGGGTTCTCTATCTCTAGAAGTCTCCAAATCAAGACTAGAAGCTCTTCTGGAAGAGCTGTTTCAGTCAAACACAAATTATAGGACTCAAGACAGGAATGAGTGCATACAATTCTCTGGCCTGTTGTGGTGTTTAGATGTTGCTTGTAATTATTAGAACTGGGAGCACTGGCTGTTGGGAGACTGAAGGGACAGGAAACAGGAAGGAGGGGGGAGGAGTTGAGAGGCTGGGAGAAAGCTACAGGGGTGCAGCAGCACCTTGGTAAAGAGGTTTCCACTTTGAAAATAAAGTCCGGTTGAAGCTTATTAGTACCTTGCCTGGTTGATACAACATTTTGGCGACGAGGATGGATCTTCTGCCTCTGAACCCACCTGCACCCTTTCTGCAAAGCCCAGGTGAGCCTCCAATTGCTTTTATTGCCTGGATCCATATGTTTGAGACTTACCTGCTTGCAATCAGCGCTACAGAGATTTCTGAAGTAAGAAAGCGTGCTCTGCTAATCCACTGCCTTGGAGCAGAAGGGCAGCATATATTTTACACTTTTCCCCTTGCAGGTGATAAATATGAGACTGCACTCACTGCATTACAGAATTTTTTTGTGCCAAAAGTGAATGTAGTAGCTAACCCCTACAGATTTTGCCAGCGTGAACAGAAACCAGGGGAAACTATAATGCAGTATATTGCTTCCCTGAGGAGTCTGATTGTAATTTGTGACTTTGGGAATATGGCAGATGAGATGATTAGAGACAAGCTCATTGAGAAAAACAGTTGAACAGAACCAAGCAAAGTCTCAGGCTTTCACAGACAAGCGGCGGGGTGCTAAGGAACCAAAGTTTGAGTGTGGTTCCTTCGTTAGAATACGAAAACCTGGAATTTTACGCAAAGGGGACCATAAATTCACAGCTCCTCTTAAAATCCTAGAGAAGAAGGGACCTTACACCTACCGACTTTCTGATGGGCGGGTATGGAATGCTTCTTATCTTGCACCTGCCTTTGCAGCAAGAGGAGATTATGCCAACACCCAGTCTGCATTGGATGAATTCTCCGTAGTACCAACACAACTAGACATTGCACTGGGACCGGGGATTGAGAGACGGCCTGTCAGACCCAGACGACCACCTGTCTGGATAGACACTATGTTATATAGTATCTGCAGTGTTTTCAGTGTAATATTTCTGCCAACAGTATAGGGTCTTGTTTCTTATTTGTTCCTGTGGTTAGAACAATAATGTTTATTTTAATTGGGAGAGTTTCTTAAGAGAGGAGGGAATGTGGTGTTTAGATGTTGCTTGTAACTATTAGAATTGGGAGCCCTGGCTGTTGGGAGTCTGAAAGGACAGGAAACAGGAAGGAGGGGGGAGGAGTTGAGAGGCTGGGAGAGAGAATCGAGGGTGCAGCAGCACCTTGGTAAAGAGGTTTCCACTTTGAAAATAAAGTCCTGTTGAAGCTTGTTAGTACCTTGCCTGGTTGATACAACACTTGTGTTATATACAAGGTCAGACTGGATGATCTAATCGTCCCCTTTGGCCTTAGAATCTATGAATCTACAAAGCACAAAACATGTTCTAATATTCACACCTCTCCAGAGACAGCCACTCACACTTTTCCAATGCAATGTTTTCAGGCTTAAACATTGGGGGGAGGGGGAGATTGCATTAAACTTGCCTTATCACAAATGTGAGCCCCAAATCTGCACGGTTTCAGATTTAACCGGGAAAAGTTTGCACAGCTTTAATACAAACTGTCCAGACCTCTGGCCTGTAAACCTTGCAGCACTGGAACACATCTGCCTGGGACCCCAGGTGGAACCAGGGAGTACAGAAGTGGGCAAAAATGATAAATATGTTGTATAAAGTGTACTAAACTCTTAAAGTTTAGTTTGGGCTTGACTGAAGTTGTGGTGGAAAGCTTGGGTCAGTTCTTATTTTATCTGACCCTCGTCGCCCATTCACTGAAGGAGGACTGATGAGAGCTGAGGGTGGAGATGCCAAATACACTTGAGATGCAACAATAAACACCCATTTTCGGGTCCCTTAATCATTGGCTCCTGACAACTGGTGTAACTAAGAACCGGAGAAGGCTCGTTTATCAAATCAATTCCCACCCTGGTGCCTGTGCCACTGTGCACACACAACCACCCTGCAAGCGACGGGTCCAGTGTCAGCTGGGATTGATCTAATTTCATTCCACCACTCAGGGTCCCCTGACAGAGTTATTAATCACTCCCTCACTGACAGGGCACTGAACTGTCTAGAGATGAAGCTTCACATTCCCTTCCTGGACTCCCCAGGTAGGACATGGAATTTGTTTCATTTTGGTGTAATCAAGAAATGGAGCATGTTAGGGGGAGCGAATTAACCCCAACTTCAGGTTTATAAAGGTGTCCCTGCTCTGTTTAATTAAATCTGTCTTAAAACCTCCTTAATCCCAAACTAAAGACTTAATAATGTTCAGGAACCTCTTTTTCCTTACAATATATTGCTATAATCTGCTGACGGCTTAATATTTAAATAAACATGCTGGTTCTCTACCTGACCCGGCCGGTACGCAGACCAAAGACCACATGCTTTGGACAAGCTTCCACCCAGAGGGCAAATGTATAACATACTAAGTGTGTTGTGTCCCTTTCTGGTGGCTGCTTCACACAGAGGATAAAAGCCTATTAGTGTTGCCAGATAAGGGCCAGAGTCTGCCACTTGTATTCAGAAATTAATGGTGGTGGCAGCATTTGGGCCTATGGATGGCTCCTTTAGCTGATGTTGTAGAGGCCTGTGCTCTGTGTGTGTGTGTGTGTGTGCGCGCGCGCGCGCATGCGCTGAAGATCCCTGGTTCAGTCCCAACTACCATCCCATGGAGATGGGGACATTATGCACACCTTCTTGAAAGATGGACCTAAGCCACAGAGAACAAGTTCAGATCTGTGTTTCAGACTCACCATAGTTTAGGCCTGTTCAGATCCAGGTGTTTGGTTCAGCCCATTATAAAGATAGGGAAAATTCCAGTCTGGATCCAGATTGACTTCCTAACTCTTTCAAATCTGGAGCGTGCCCAGGAGCAAAGTTTGGATTCAGACCATTATGGGCAAACTGCAAAATTCAGAGCTGGACACAAGTTCCCTCCCCTGCATTACGTTGGGGGGAGGGAGTCAGATATGGGGATTAAGTTCAGTTGTACTTTTCTGGATTTGTTAAATCCTGAAAAATTAATCTCAGGAACCCCTGAGTCATTGTGAGAGGAATCTTGCAGAGCAGTGTGTCAAGCAGAGCAGTGGGTCGACGTGCATAGGAGGGAGGAGGACTCTGGTGGAGAGGGGTTGGAGGGGACTGGAGCAGGAGAGAGTAAGTGGGAGACAGCACTTAGTTTGGGGAAGCCAGCAGCAGGTGGGAGTGGGTCAGGGATTGGCACTGAGGATGGGGAAGGAAGCAGGCAGCACGTAAGACAGTAAGGAATATACTGAGCCATGCTCAAAGCGACTCCTCTTACATGGCCAGGCTGGTTTCTGGGCCTTGCTTTGCAAATGAGCTCTATCTGAACACCCACATCCACGTACAAACAGAATCTGGATTGGAGGGGCTAATCCTTTGGGTACTAGGCCTTTCCAAACGCCTCCTGGAAGTACTTCTATGATCTCCACATCGCACATAAAGAGAAGGGGCGTCTGGAAGAGATGCACAAGAATCAGATACAACAACAGCTCCGTCCAAACAGAATATGAAGTAGATGGAAATGCTTTCTGTGATTTCTTTTCTAAGAGGATTATTTCAACGGGGCCTGGCTGGCGTCTGCACCAGCGGTAAGCGCCAGCGACCATGCCGGCCAGCCTTACCCTCCTGTCAAAGGGTTTCATTAAGAGTTAGGTTCCCCGTTGCTTTTGTGGTGGCCTGCACGTGCTTGCTAAATACCCTACATCCAGGTGGACGGTATGTGCTGATATAGAAATCTCCCCCGCCTTCCCCCACACACATCCCTTAAGGATCTGGGCCCACCGTGCAGGCCACCATCCTGCTGGGAAAATTTCATTATGCTGTTTATAGGACCCAGGACTCAAGCTGAACCTGTATTAGAGGCGAGGCAAGACCCTCGGGAAGTCGTGATCATCCCTAATACTAATGGCCGGAGTTCTCTCCTGGCTACGGGCAGACTGCCAATGTGTATGAGCCACGCAAGGCAACACAAGTAATGATGGGCCTCTGCTCCCCAGATACATCCACTGTAGGGGGACTCAAGGGACACAGCTGCGTGCCGAATCCTGGTGCTACTGAGGTCGGTAGCACTGGCTTACCACTCACTGTGCGGATGAGGCCACTGCCTCAATTTCTCTCCTTACACCCTCCACCCCTTCTAGGGAGGCCAAGAAGCACCAGTCCAAATTAAAGTTCAAAGAGCTTGGGTGACAGGTCCTCTGTCAAAGGCCAGGGCCCAGCAGCAATGTACCCAGAGGCATAAGGGAGCTCACACCCTCCCTGTCCTGGGACCGCCAGTCCTGGGGCCTGCGAAGCGCATCTGGTCTGACTCCAAACGGTCTCCGCTTCCCTTTTCCTCAGGGCTCCTTCATGCGCTGTGCCCCAGCAGGGACTCCGGTAACCTGCTCTGCCCCTAGCCCCCAGCTCGGTCTGCCTGCGGGGCCTGTGCCACAGTGACACCGGCTGACCCCTCTTGCACTCCTCCCAAGCACACCCTGCCCAGGCGGGCTCAGCAGGGGGACCCCCGGTTGCCCTGCCCAGTCTCTCTCTCAGGCCGAAGAGACGCACAGCCTGGTTTCCCCTAAACGCCCTCCTGCTCCCTGCTTATATCCTTGCCCACTTTCCCTGCATGCTTTGCTCTCAGGCCCCGGGATCTACCATCCCCAGAATGCCTCTGTCTGGACATAAGGGGGCCCTTTGCCAAGGGGAGGTGGTCAGGGAGCGGCAACCAGCTCTGTGAGCGGAGAGCTGTCGGGGCCACTGCTGTGTCTCTCCTGCAGCAGCCGTTCAGCATCCCCCTCCTGGACGGCTGCCTGGAGCCAGGAGAGGCGCTGTGGCTATGCACCGTAGAGAGAGCCCCAGGGGAGCAGGAGAGGTGCCCTGCCTCGAGGAGGGCACAGCCCAACACAGGAGGGCTCCACTCACTTCCCAGGGCAGGCATGGGAACCCCACCTTCCTCGGACAGTGAGGAGAAAGGGCCTGGCTGGGAAGGGAATCCATTTTCCCAGGAGGGGGGAAGAGCCAGAGCGCCTCAGCCCCACCCCAGTGTACATTTTAAAATGGTTTCAACTGAATTTAAAAAAAAAAAAGAAAGAAAGAAACTTCCTGGAAACAAGTCCATGGGACTTCTGTCCCTGGGAGCAGGGTAAGGCTCTGGTTTCCTAGGCATTGCTGGCCAAGTCCCTCACACCTCTTGGGCTTTAGCTGTCCCATTGACATGGGCCCCAGGAACACAGGGTCGGAGCATTTCCCAAGTGTGGAGCCTCGCCACAGGCAGGGGAGGAAGGGTAGTAACATCCCCTTAGCGCAGGGGAGATCCAGGGAGGCTAACTGAAGTCTGCGGCAGAACCCTGAATGATCCCATACTGCCTGAGTGCCAGTTCACGCCTGTAACCACAACACCATCCTTCCTCTGCCAGAGGCTGGCCCACAACCAGGAGAAAAATGTTGTTCTGACTGTACCATTTGTTAACAGGCAGTGACATAATGAAACAAAGCATCAAAGCCAGAATTGCCACCATGATGCCTGGCTCTTTGGGTGCACAGTACTTCTACAACCTCACACTTGCCTTGAACCAACATGCCTCCATCTGTGTATTCATGTGACTACTCGTTGTAGTGTGAGCTGAAACACAGCAGATTCCATAAGCTTTAGCAGAGAACTAGAGACTTCCTTCTTACCTGGAAGTTCTGAACTGTATTGTTCCTCCTATCACATATCCTAATTCCCAGCCCTATCTGAGGACTGGAGGGTCAAGAACTTTGAGTCCAATCCAGCTCCACACTGTCTCCCAAAAATCATCGCCCTATTCATCAGTTTAATAACAATCAAATCATTTCATTTAAAAAATTTTTTTTTTTCCAAAATAATCTCCGTGACATTTTGAAAACCAAAAATACTTTGGTTTTCGTTTTTCTCCCTTTCCCTTTTTCCCCATTCTCCTTCCCCCACACCCGAACTTCATTTTGCCACTGATTTTTTTTATTTTGGGAAGGAGGGGAGGGTTTTTTTCAAATTGGAAAATTTTGAAAACAGAACAATTATCTTGCAAAAAAGTTCCATTTTTTTAAAAATGCCATTTTCATCCAACAATAGTGCTTTGCACTTCTTCAGCGTCATTCAATATGAGGAAACAAAGTACTTTACAAACATTAGTGAAGACTCATAACCACGGGTAGGTGAATATTGCAAAAAAAACCCCCAAACACACATTTATTAATCTTAATTCTAATAAAAATGATTTCAATGGTATTTACACCTTTTATTTGCAGCCTCTGAATTCCTTCAATTTTTTGTTTGTAAGAATGTTCAGAGAAAGAAAAGGGCAGTAAGTACTTGTATTCACACAACTGTTCATGCTGGAATTTTCATGAGTACTCGTGTCAATAAGTGTTTGCACTCCAGATGATTAATTCAAGGCCTCCTCCTGTTTATAAACCATTCTGCCATCCATACAAGAATCAGAAACCGTTCCATGTTGGTGAGGTGACCAATCAGACCGAACAAACAGCAAATGAAGGGCTTGAGCCAAAGGCCAGTGAAGTCAATGGAAGTCATTCCATTGACTTCAATGGGTTTTGGAACCAATTCTTAGCAGAATAAATATTCAAAGCAATAGCTGTAGCAAATAATTTGTGAGGAACCCATGGGATAAAATTTGCTTGCATAAAATATTCAATGAAATAAGTCTAAGTGAATCTTTTAAAATCTAAATAGATGGGAGCAGGTTCTTGTGATTAAGACATGAGATTAGAACTCAGGAGATTTGGATACATTCCTCACTCTGCAACCGACTTCCTGGGTGACCTTGGGCACGTCACAAAGAGTTACACCAAATGCAGGCTAAATTACTATTCTGTCCATATAGCCGACTTGCTTCCAGCCTAACTCCTTCTGTTTTTTTCTGTTCCACTGGAGTCCTCTCAGTAACAGTCCCATCAGGAAACATGGGCATTCTGATTCCAGTTCTACCAATCTCCTAAGAGATTTAGGAACACAAGTTCCATTGGACTCATGTTCCTTGGATGCTTTTGAAAATCTCCCCTGCAATCTCTCTGCACCTTGGCTCCCCATCTCTAAAACAGGGGTAATGATATATCTTTTGCAGGTCTTCTCTTCTTAGATTGTCAACTCCTTGGGGAAGACAGTGCCTAGCACCTGGAGGCCCTGATCTCAGTTGGAACCTGTGCACAACACCAAAAATAATGTAACATACACCTTATTCCAGCTCCCCCAGCACGTATGTTGCATCGACACAGATTCCCTTATACTCACTTTGATTTTCTTGGACTCACGCTCACATCCCACTCACCAAATATGTAATTTACACCCCTTGACAGATCACCTCTAAAATTGGACTGCTAGATTTAACAGAGTTAAAAGGGGTGTAACTTGCATTCAAAGGAACCAAGAGAGAGGGGTGCAGCAGGAAAAGCCGCTAACAGGAGCGTGAAAACAGGTGCAAGTCAAAGAAGTCCATCCTCTTAACAGAGATATTGTTGGGAATATACTTACATATGGTTATATGTATCACAAATGTGTATGCATTCACATATATGTCTAATTATATATTGATTTAATGTATAATATAAACACCCATCCATAGAAATCTACGTATTCTGTAGAATTTGATTAGTGAAGGGAAAGTCATTGATGATGTTAACCCACATTGCACAGAACACAGCAATCTGCTTTATGTGCACAAGTAGCTGCATAAAAGCAGATGGAGGTGCCAGTTGTTCTAAGGGCAGGTGATTAGAGCACAGACTGAACACCACCAGGTTTGACGTTTTTCCCCTTTACCACCAAACTGTCCATTAACTCTCCTAAGAGCGGAAAGCAAACGGAGAGGAATTTGTGAAGTCAGTAGTCCATATGGCTGGTAGTGAGTTAATCTGCGTCTAAGCAGCAGGTAGCATGAGCCAGGCTGTCTGTTGGGGTTGTTCGTAACCTAGGGGCAGATCATGGAACAGCAGGGAAGAGGATAAACTCAGCCGGCAAATACAGTCAGGAATGTGGCAGGAAATTATTTTTGAAAACACACTCTGGAGCATAATAGCAACAATCAGGCTATATGTATGGAATCTATCTGGACTCAGGATATACAGTGTGTGTGTGTATTATTAATTCAAGGCCTCCTCCTGTTTTATATATATATATATATTTGGTTTGTCAAGCAATTAATTGTGATTAATTGCATGATTAACAAAATTAATCACGATTAATCGTGTGATTAATCGCGGGATTAATCGCCCTGTTAAACAATAATAGAATGCCATTTATTTAAATATTTTTGGATGTTTTCTACATTTTCAAATGTATTGATTTCAGTTACAACACAGAATACAAAGTGTACAGTGCTCACTTTATAATTAGTTTTGATTACAAATATTTGCACTGTAAAAACCAAAAGAAATAGTATTTTTCAATTCACCTCATACAACTACAGTAGTGCAATCTCTTTATCATGAAAGTTGAACTTACAAATGTAGAATTATGTACAAAACCCCCCCGCATTCAAATATAAAACAATGTAAAATTTTAGAGCCTACAAGTCCAATGAGTCCTACTTCTTGTTCAGCCAATCACTAAGGCCTGGGCTACACTGGGGTGGGGGGCTTCGCGTAGCTGAAGTTGAAGTATCTTACTTCGACTTACCTGGCCGTCCTCCTGGTGGCGAGTCGACTGCAGCGGCTCCCCCATCGACTCCGCTTACTCCTCTTGCCGACGTGGAGTACAGGTGTCGATTCGGGGATCAATTTATCATGTCTAGACAAGATGCGATAAATCGATCCCCAATAGATCGATCACTACCCGCTGATCTGGCGGATAGTGAAAACATAGACTTAGACAAACAAGTTTGTTTACATTTGCAGAAGATAATGCTGTCTGCTTCTTGTTTACAATGTCACCTGAAAGTGAGAACAGGTGTTTGCATGGCACTGTCGTAGCCGGCGTCACAAGATATTTACATGCCAGATGCGCTGAAGATTCATATGCCCCTTGACGTTTCAGCCACCATTCCAGAGGACATGTGTCCGTGCTGATGATGGGTTCTGCCTGATAACGATCCAAACCACTGCAGACCAATGCATGTTCATTTTCATTATCTGAGTCAGATGCCACCACCAGAAGACTGATTTTCTTTTTTGGTGGTTTGAGTTCTGTAGTTTCTGCATCAGAGTGCTGCTCTTTTAAGGCTTCTGAAAGCACGCTCCATACCTCATCCCTCTCAGATTTTGGAAGGCACTTCAGATCCTTAAATGTTGGGTCGAGTGCTATAGCTATCTTTAGAAATTTCACATTGGTACCTTCTTTGCATTTTGTCAAATTTGCTATGAAAGTGTTCTTAAAACGAACATGTGCGGGGTCATCATCTGAGACTGCTATAACATAAAATATTTGGCAGAATGTGGGTAAAACAGAGCAGGAAAAATACAATTCTCCCCCAAGGAGTTCAGTCACAAATTTAATTAAGACTTTTTTTTAACCAGCGTCATCAGCATGGAAGCATGTCCTCTGGAACGATGGCCGAAGCATTATGAGGCATATGAATCTTTAGCACATCTGGCACGTAAATATTTTGCAATGCTGGCTACAACAGTGCCATGCGAACACCTGTTTTCACTTTCAAGTGACATTGTAATTAAGAAGCAGGCAACATTATCTCCCATAAATGTAAACACACGTGTTTGTCTTAGCAATTGGCTGAACAAGAAGTAGGACTGAGTGGACTTGTAGGCTCTAAAGTTTTACATTCTTTTGTTTTTGAGTGCAGTTATATAACAAAAAAAACCTATATTTGTAAGTTGCACTTTCATGATAAAGAGATGCACTACAGTACTTGTATGAGGTGAATTGAAAAATACTATTTCTTTTGGTTTTTACAGTGCAAATATTTGTAATGAAAAATGATATAAAGTGAGCACTGTACACTTTGTATTCTGTGTTGTAATTGAAATTGATATATTTGAAAATGTAGAAAAACATTCAAAAATATTTAACAGGTTTCAGAGTAACAGCCGTGTTAGTCTGTATTTGCAAAAAGAAAAGGAGTACTTGTGGCACCTTAGAGACTAACCAATTTATCTGAGCATAAGCTTTCGTGAGCTACAGCTCACTTCATCGGATGCATCATGAAAGCTTATGCTCAGATAAATCGGGTAGTCTCTAAGGTGCCACAAGTACTCCTTTTCTTTCTGCGAATACAGACTAACCCGGCTGTTACTCTGAAACCTGTCATTATGCAAGGCACTGCATTTAGCCGTATGGAGTGGAAATCTATCAACTGCATAAAAAAACTTGCATCCGATGAAGTGAGCTGTAGCTCACGAAAAATATTTAATAAATTTCAGTTGGTATTCCATTATTTAACAGTGTGATTAATTGTGATTAATATTTTTGAGTTAATCACTTGAGTTAACTGCGATCAATCGACAGCCCTAATATATATATATATATATATATATATATATATATATACATATATATACACATGCACACACAATGATATATTTCTATTAGCTCAATACCAATATGCTCCATAAGCATATCCATGGAATATACTCACTCAGATAAATTATACATTATGAGACAAATTTATTTGTAAAGTGTATGTCACACAAATTATCTATCAAATAGCTTTACAGAGTTAATAAATAAGCATTAGAGGAACAATAAAGAACAGAAGGGAGACGACAGAAATTAAGAGGTAGAGACAACTACAGAGAAAATGTTCATTTATCAGATGAGATCTGGAAAACAGATGGAGAGTCAATGAGGAAGAGAGATAAAGGTGCCAAGAGGTCCAGAGGAGAAGTCTCTTGCGCCAGCACTCATAAGACTGTGGGATGGGACAGACCGGAATCCATGATAAACAAGTGGAGGAGAGTAGAGAGAACCAAGATACCTGAGGAGCACATTTGTGGAAGATTTTATAACAAATGGTGAGCATAGGACAATTTTGAACTGAAATTATTCAAAACTCTTCACTCAGCAAAAAAATTGATATTTTGACTTTTTATCTCAGTTCAGGATGAAAACAAACACTGGAATGCTGGGATTTCTCATGGGACAGAAATTCTGGTTTTTTATCAGCTCTAAAAATCACACACAGACCAACCATGGATCATGTAATCCAACCACTGAAATGCAACTGTTTAACAATTCACAGCGATACTATATCAGCAAAGTTGGGTTAATAATTCCACATATCACATGGGTGTTATGAGAGTTAGACTGTGTGAGTTGCTCAGATACTGCAGTGATGTAGGCCACATAATTACATTGCTGGGACCTCAGCTTTACATCTCAACCAAAGAGCAGAACTTCCATCTGCATACAATACCCTCCAGCACTACTTGAGGCATTGTTTCAGTATAACTTAAAGGGAGATAATTTAATATAATAACCAACAGTCCACTTTGGGGGTGTCCCTGCATCTAAATATAGAGCCAGGAATGAGCAACGGTTAAAAAATTTTCATTGAAACTTCCATGGAAAATTGGGTTTCTGATTACGTGAATATTTTTTTGTGGAAAGTCATAGAATCATAGACTTTAAGGTTAGAAGGGACCATTATGATCATCTAGTCTGACCTCCTGCATAGCGCAGGCCACCGAATCTCACCCACCCACTCCTGTAACAAACCTCTAACCTATGTCTGAGCTATTGAAGTCCTCAAATCGTGGTTTAAAGACTTCAAGGTGCAGATAATCCTCCAGCAAGTGAGCCGTGCCCCACGCTGCAGAGGAAGGCGAAAAAACCCCAGGGCCTCCGCCAATCTGCCCTGGGGGAAAATTCCTTCCTGACCCCAAATATGGCGATCAGCTAAACCCTGCGCATGTGGGAAAGACTCACCAGCCAGACACCCAGGAAAGAATTCTCTGTAGTAACTTAGATCCCACCCCATCTAACATCCCATCATAGGCCATTGGGTACATTTACTGCTAATAGTCAAAGATCAATTAATTGCCAAAATTAGGCTATCCCATCATACCATCCCCTCCATAAACTTATCAAGCTTTGTCTTGAAGCCAGATATGTCTTTTGCCCCCACTGCTCCCCTTGGAAGGCTTTTCCAGAACTTCCAGAAACTGTTTGCTTTCTTCTTCTTCTTCTTCTTCTGTTTTTTTGGGGTGGGGGATTGGGGAGGAGTACTTTTTCTTGGTTTGGTTTGGGTTTTTTTTATCAGAAAACCCAAAATCTGACATTGAAAATTTTTGGCGAGAAACTGAAAAATGCTAGGGTTTTGAGTTTTCGGTTTTTCAAGAAAAGTTGGGATTTTCTGCAAAACTAGTTCTGCCAACTAGTTGTTCTGGGAAAAGAACCCCAATCTCATCACTGATAACCAAGTAGACATTCTATTAGACCCAAACCACCAGGGTGACCAGACAGCAAGTGTGAAAAATCAGAATAAGGTATGTGTGTGCGGGGGGGAGAGGGGGTGTAATAAGCGCCTATATAAGATAAAGCCCTGAATATTGGAACGGTCCCTAATAAATCGGGACCTCTGGTCACCCTAACAACAGCTCAACCCTGGTTGGCTAGTGAGAGCTGACAGTGTCACAGAAGATGAGGGTATGGATTCAAATAATGGTGCACTGTCAGAAAAATGGACCACACACAGGGGAAGGCAAGCAAGCTTTGCTTCTCTGCATGTCTACTGAAGAGTTAAAAAAATACAATGCTGAGAATGCTTAGAATGTTTAGAAAATACGCATAATGGATTGGAATAGGATCCTAATTTTATCTGATTCTCCTATGAATCTATGATCCCCATTGATCACTCATGGTTTCCTTCCTGTCTCAAGTGACATAGAACTAACTGCTCCTCCCCTCACTCTGGAACCAGAATGAACCAAATATGACAGATGCAAGTCCCATTGTTTAGTGATCTACTGGAAGGTGCTCCGACAATGCAGTGATGAGGGCACTGTAAGAATCTATAGGAAATAGAAGCAATCCAATGAAGATGAAATCCCTGAACAAAATGCTACACTCCCCTGCAGTGACGGCCCCAACCCCTGGTTAACGTTTTAGTACGTTGCATGATTGTGGACCACTGCTATAGAAGAATTGCAGCCGTTTTGAACAGGGACTGTGGCATCCTGCTGCCAGCCATGAAGTGTGGAGGCTGGAGAAAGAAGGTTTGCCATTGGGTTCCAAGCCAGATCTAAATCTAAATATGAAGATATCTATCAAACAGAAAGGGAGTTTTTTACCCTAAACACACAATGTTTAAATAACTTTGGTTGAGGCTGAAGCCTCTCCTGATGGCTGCCTAGAGAATGACGCTGGGTGATTGCTAGCTGGAGAAGCAGAGACTCGGGAGAGCCCACCGCCGAAGACAGTTTAGTGTTCTCAATGGAGATGGACAGATGAAGCAGTGTTTGGATGCACATTAGGTTTAGGCTGAGTCCTGGTGTTCAGTATTTAAAGGAAACTCAGGTCCAGCAACAGGGGATGGGGGAATCCTGCAAGCTTTTCTCATGTGATTTTGACGGAAAAAGGTGGACCTCTTGCAAAATCAGTTATTCCCATGAGATCTCCACATGACAGGGACCGGACAGTAGATCCAATGGTTTGGCACAAGGATCATGTGGGTGACCTGAGTCTGGTTGCTAAGCTAGATCTCCATAGGATTTGGAGGTGCATGTCCTTGGGAGCTTGAAGGGTGCCCCTTGTCACTGTCTGGTGACCCCAACTGGCCAGTGCACTGACAGATTCCAAGAGAAGCCCTGCCCAATGCCCCTCCACTGGGAGGGCAGTTGCTGTGGACTGGGAATTAACATGGAAAATAAAGATACTGAGGATTTCAATGTAGATGGCGAGGGGACCAGAAATTGAATTCATCAGTGGAGCTTCCTAAGGGTAAGCGGGCAGTCTTTGGTCTCATACCGCTGATCTTCATCTGTTGTTGCCAACAGCCCTGAATATGCCTCTCTCAGTCACAGGTCAGTACCCACGTCCAGTTCTATGCCACTCACCCCAGAGTTTCTTACCCCTTCTCCTGGAGAAAAATCCTGAGGGTCTGTTGCACTGGTGCCTCAATAATTCCGAATCTGCTGATGAGCTCCTAGGTAGCTGATTAATTAGTGCTACTCAACACTGTTTTGGCTGGAGGTGAACACTGATCTTCATTCTCACTCTTCAACCTCTGACACTCTTTCACTCATACTGCTCGCCCTCTCTTTGACTGACCCATGCCCCAGTACGTACATGCTGTTAAACTACACATGAACTCCAAGCTGCATCTGGGACTCAACATAAAAAAGCCACCACTTCACACTGTGAACCCAGGAAAGGGGTTTGGTTGATCCGCACATATCATTCCTGTCCTGTGGTTTGAGTTCTGTCGCTCTGCACAGACCCATTCTTTCATATTACTGCTCCAGCTTGTTCTTTAGCATTTGTATTACGGTTCTGTTCCCAGCTGCGTCACTGATCTACTGTGGGACACCTGCGTTGCCAACTCTCGCAGTTGTATCACAAATATCGCAATATTTGGTGTCAAATTAAAAGTAGTGCTTTTTCTTAAAGCCCCAGCTCTTGTGAATACATGAGAATCTCTTCTTTCTTTCTTTCTTTCTTTCTTACTGAGTTTCTAGACCTCATTGAGGAAAAACATGAAAATGTGACCCCTAAAGTCTCAAATCTAGAACACAAATGTCCACCGCACATTTATTATTTTTTAAAAAGCTCATGATTTTTAAGCCAATCTTGTGATTTTGGGGGGCTGACTCCTGATTTTTGCAGGCTGTGGGCTGGCAATACTGATCACCTTGGACAAAGTCAGTTCACCCCTGTTCCCCCTCCAGGCCTTGGTCTAGGCTGTGCATGTTACACATTTCAGGGTAGGGACTGTCTCTTACAGTGGATTTGTACAGCATCTGCCCTGCAGAATGTATCATCTAAACCAATACCACAGACAGAGGCTGTAAGGAAAAGCAGAGCTGAGGTCACCTAGCAGGTCAGATTCTCACCTGCACAGAGATCTGCTTGCCGCAAGAGAGCACGAGGTGGACCAGAGGTTCCTTAAGTAATTGCTGACCACTCCCTGATTTTGTGGGCCAATCTGTGCCAACCCCAGCATCAGAAAGAGCAGTACAAGGTAGGGATGGGGGTTGGCACAGGAGCCAGCAGGGTGCCCCACGGCATGGAATTTCAGCTGACCAGTTTACACAGCTTGAGCTAGTTCAGGGAGAGAATCTGGCACTACGTCCTAGATAAGAGAAAGTAAGGTCTGCTGTTGTATTTGTATTGACCAAGCTACAGTAACGCCACATAGAACGTGCCCCTGACTGGGGCCTAGTGAGGACTGACTCACTGCTCTGCTCTTAAAAAGGAAAATGAGGAACTGTCAAATTAACAGCAGTGACTTTTTGTGTGTGTGCTAATTATAGAACACAGACGCCTGTTGTCTGTGCCCAAGGCCGGGTCAACCTCTGTTGTTACAAAGCTTTTGTAACTCTGCTAATGCCTTTAATATAAGCTCCTATTAATTGTACATTCAACTTAATTCCAGAGCTCAATGCTGCTGGATTGCACTAATCAGATGGCTGGCTGTAATTATAATGTGCTTAACCTGCATTTATAAAGCACATTACTTCTTATGATTCTTTTTTTAATTTTGTGCAGGATTGACAGCCCTTGATTTTATCCATGGAACAGATACAGCCTGGGCACAGCCCTGCCAATGTGATTCAACACTATTCTGGAGGGACCCCTGTGACACTGGCAGACAGGTGCCAGCTCATGGCAAAGCCCCAGATCAATTCACTTGTGTATTAGTATAGATCAAAGTAATTGTTAAATGTTGAAGAGTGTGTTTGGTGTTTTAGCTTCATGAAAACTAATAGGATGTTACATGCGTTGGTTTTACTTCTCTGTATCCTGTCATGATGGAATAGCAAACATTGACATTGTAAATACCCCTGTAACTAAACAACCCATCAAAGGAGGAAGAAGCCTTGTGGAACGCAAATGAAGAACTTTAACAGAAAAGTGCTAATTTCAAAGCAGGTGGTCATTGTGTGTGATGATCGGAGGTCAGAGACCCTAAATGCATTCCTTACTCTCTGTCATCAAAGGAAAAGCCCACGTGAGTAGTGACACTGTCAGCTTGTTTTCTATGAGAAGAAGCTACAGGTATGGATTCAGGAAAAGATCCTGCATCTCTGGACTCTTTGGATTCTAACAGGGTGGATTAAGTGAACGAGAAGATGGAGATCCCCAGAGTGATTCTGGGTAGCCCTGAGAGACTTTTGGGAACTGGCCAATTACTCCATCTCTGCTGCCATTTGGAATTACAAACTGTGACTCACCTGTGCATATATTTTAACTGCTTTTAGCTCTCAAAAATTCTCACTTCCTTTTCTTAGCTAATAAACCATTAGTTAGTTTACTATAGAATTGGCTACCAGTGTCGTCTTTGGTGTAAGATCTAGAGTACCAATTGACCTGGGGTCAGTGACTGGTCCCTTGGGACTGGAAGCAACCTGATGTGATGTGATCTTTGGTGTAAGTGACCATGTATCACTAAGTCCCGTTTGTCTGGGTGGCACGATAAATGGGAACATCTAAGGGGACTGTCTGTGACTCCATGGTAAGACTGGTATAGTCATCCAGGAGTGCACATTTGGTATTGGCTTGGTGAAATCTAATTATAGAACACACCACCAGTTTGGGGGTGTCTGCCCTGTTTTCTGATAGTCTGCCTTGAGGTCGGCACTCACAGCTGTGAGCCACTCCAGACGGCGTGACAACCCCCACTAAATGGGTGAGACGGCAGTTCAGTCTCCATAGCCTGGTCCATCCTTGCCAACCAACTCCAGCTGCGGTGCTGTCTTTTTTTGATGTGGGCACCAGCTCACTAGAACTGGGTTGAGTCCAGCTCTTCAGCTCACATAAACAGCCACCAACTGACAATGACTTAAAATCACTGCTAACGTGGGCTGGATATGAATCACGGACCTAGTGGATGAAAGGTTATATCTGAAATTACCAAGTTATGCACTCCCCTAGTATGAGTTGTCATTCCTAATGCAAAGTGAAAACAAAAGATTTGAGGGGAAGGATCCCAGTGATGCATCCTGGCTCATATCCCAGCCTTCGTGAATAACAAAATTCTTAAGGCAACCAATGGTTTCTTGGACAAATTATATATTAGCATCAAGACCCATATCCCAGGAAACTAATGTTTTTTGTCACACCAACGTTACGTTCCACCATTGCATTGTAATGAAGCACCATCCCATCTCAGCAAAACCTCACAGTGTGATAACTAGAGATGGGTGAACCTGAGGGCTTAATTTGGATAAGTATCCAGCAGTTTGGATGCCTGTCTTGAAGCTTTTCCAGAATAGCCATGCCTCCT
Source organism: Natator depressus (assembly GCF_965152275.1). Taxonomy (NCBI): domain Eukaryota; kingdom Metazoa; phylum Chordata; order Testudines; family Cheloniidae; genus Natator; species Natator depressus. The sequence goes on from NC_134242.1 coordinate 3,352,739, forward strand.
GAGTCTCCATAAACTGGGCAGGAAATTTCATAATACCAGACGACCTACCAATATTTCATCACTCACAACTGTGGTCCCAGATAGCCAATTCCACCTGGAAACTAGAAGTGGGAAAAACACTTGCCTGGATATTTCAAAACCCTAAATGTTGGTTGGGATTGGAGGGGACATTTTACCCAGACTGAATAACCCACTCCTAGGGATAACTGTGTGCTGATTCTCAAATATAGTTTCAGGTACTTTCTTTCCATACCTATTTTCAAAGTGTATAAGGCCAGAAGGGAACATTGTGACCATCTAGTCTGACCTTCTGTATAGCACAGTCCATAGAAAGGCCATATTGAAGTATCCAGAGAAGCCCTGGTTAAATCAGGACTGTCTTGAATAAACCTGGACAGGCATCCATCTCAATCCACAGCAGCTCCCATTTTTTAATGCACTAAAGCCATTGAGGTCTCCAGATGCAGAGCCCCCATTCTGGGGTAGGATGTAGGGTGCAGCCTCCCACGTGCCATGCAGGGCAGCACAAAGGTGGTGGATAAACTAGCACACAGCCAGCTCAAGAAGACATTATGCCCGACAGTGGGTCATGCAGCCACCACGGGAGCCAGGTGAAGTCTCAGAGCAGGAGCCGTAGCAGCACAATGCTCAATACTCACAGGAGATGGGGAGATGGGTGCCTGGTACTCATGGGGGGCAGAAGCCTGCCTGGTACTCATGGGGGGAGGTACTTAGCACGTAGCAGTGGAGGAAGCCTTCCACTTCCTGCAGCAGTCGGGCAGTCTCAGCTGCTGGGACCCGGCTCCCTGCCCCTTCTCACCACCCCCCACTCCACCCTCAACACAGAGGAAGCTAACCGGGCTGCACTGAGGGGCCAGGGATCAGGAGTGGAGCCAACATCTGCACCCCATGCATATTGGCCTCCCGCTGGACAGACCTCCTGGCCCCACCAGCCCTTCAGCGCCGCCCTGATCGGTTCCTCTGCAAAAAAATTCCAGGTCCCCAAAAAAACCACACTGGGGTGAAAATTTATCAAACTTGAATATAGGCTTTTTCAAAACCCTGGGAATTTTAAGGGGAAAATCAGTAAATACCAGTAATGAAGGGCCTTAGTAATGTTTCCAAATAATTAGATACACTCTTCTTATAAGACCTATATCAGTGTCTAATCTTTCTTTTTTCCTTCCACTTGCTCCCTCTTTGTATATATTTACAGTATGTAGGAATACTAGATATGGCCAAGATTTCCCATCAGAATGGTTTTTGACAGAAAATGGCTTTTCTACAAAATGGACATTTTCCCAGAAAAGGCTTTTTGTTTAAATTTTTTGCGTTTTCAATGAAAACCTGAAAATTTTCAAAGAAAATGTTCACCAAAAATGCAAAATAATTATTTTTTGCCTAAATTTTTCCAGGAGAAAACAATATGTTCCCAACCTGCTCTGATCAACATAGGAAGAAGTAGAGAGATTCACTGGAAGTAGCTGGCTGATGGTTTCCTCTTGTTGTTAGTTGTCCTCCGTTCTTGTTACTGAACTTTCCTTCAAGAAGTCATTTTCATTTTTTTTTAAGGGTGAGTATGCATTTTCCAGAAAACCACAAAGATGACAAATATGCACATTCACCGAAAATGAAGTATACGGACCAATTTATTATTAAGCCAATGCATGTGGATACGCACACCAGTGATTGTTCATCATCTTTATAGATTCATAACCTCGGTTTAATCTCTGTTTAACTAAATCCAAACAGGGAAACCCTCTGTCCCCAAATGCTGCTCTCTCTTTATCCTGACAGGCAGGCTCCAGGCTTTTCTATACATGCAGTTATTGCTGTACAAATCTTTGCCTTTCTCTCAGAGCCATTCTCTTTATATGGGATGGCTCATTAGGCTTTATTCCCGGCAGGGAGCTAACATCCAATTAACTAGCTGACAGTCTTCTCGTGTCTCCCGCTAGTCCAATAAGGCTCTGTTTACAAACACAGGCTGTTGCACCCATAAGGGAGGGGAGGTGACAGTGCCCCTGCCAGGCCAGTTTCTTCAAAATCATAAGAGGGCTTTAAACAATGTCTTTGTATGTTAACGAGCAGACATATTGCTTGCAATAGGATGCAATTCATCCTAATGGTTGGGGTCATATTTGGCGGGAAAGGGACCAGCGGGTCTTGCACTGCCTGGTACAAAAGCTAGAGAATCAGATGCAGTGGCTGCTCTGATTTCATTGTGGATCGGAACTGACGATTCCAAGTAAATCAGAAATAAGGGATGCTCAAGATAAACTCAGCAGCTCAGATGCTTTATCCAAAGTGATCTGAGTTTCTTTGGGCTAAAGCAAAGGGGCTGGGAGTTTTAGGAGTGTCAGATCATGGGATAGAGATCCCGGTGTTGCCTGCTTGGAACTCATCGATTTGACTGTGCGAGGGTTTGTGAGGCTATTTTCTTTGGTTTTGATTTTTGTGTGTTCATCCCCTCCCTTCACCCCACCCCCCATGCTGAGTTTTGCTTTGATTTTTCATTTGACTGACCCCAAAGACTCAAAGTGAAGCTCACTCCTATCAGACAGGCACCACCTGCTTTCTGTCTGAAATCATATAAACCACCAATTGTTTATGATTTTGATTAGAGATGGCCCTAAACTGCAACATTGGACCCAAACTGCATCCTCAAATTTTAGCAAGAACAACTCTGCTAACCTTAGCAGTGGTTTGTTTCTTGTGGTGGGTCTGAACCAGAACCCCAATTCTGCCTGGAAATTTCAGAACATTTCAGACCAGAAACTGAAATGCCAAAACTCAAACTCCTTGCTGATTTAGGTGCCAAACTACTAACTGACCCAGCCTCCTTCAAAACTGGGCCCAGATTTTCTGGAAGCTTCACAAACCCAATCTCGTCTTCTGGATGATGCTGGCCTGAGCACTGACTTCTTAACTAAATGTGAGAGCAGGTGGATTTCCCAGTGAGGAACGCTAGTGCTTCGTTGATAAGGTTTACACTGGCCAAGGCTACTTTGTTGGGAAAATAAGGGAAGGGAAATGTGTTGTGAGGAAATTCTGGAAACGCTCAAGGCCTGAAGGTCACTTTGCACCACTCCAACAGTGTAAGCGAGCCTTAGAAAGGGTTTAAATTACATTAGCACTCACTTTAGGGCCTCTTTACAATGCCAGAGTGATGTAAAGGGGCTTTAGTATAAATGAAAATCAGGCCCTTGAAATTCATGGACTTTCACTATTTTAAACAGGTCTGTGGCTCACACAAAGCTTCGGACACTGGAGTTCCTACCTCAGTTCCCAGCTTCCATTGTCTGATGAGAGTCACAAAAGAGATGCTGATACTGAGTAATTCATTATTAGTTATTAATTATTAATTATTATTATTATTATTTTGTTTCAGTAGCACACAAATTCCTCAGGTAGGATTGGGTTCCCATTGTGCTAGGTGCTGTACAAACACACAGTAAGGCATGGTCCCTGCCTAGAAGAGCCCACAGTCTAATCTGAATCAAGATTTAATGAGTGAGTCTGACAAACAGAGAAGGGATGTAGCAGAGGTAAGTTCCTGTTAGTTACAGAGGTTCATTATTAATTATTAACTAGATGAGCCCATAGATCTTGAAAGGGGTTTTTAAAAAATATAATAAATACATAGAATCTGCTCTCCCTGATTTCTGCACAACATGGCTAGCATTCGTTGGCCGATGTCTCGTAGACATTGCAACAGAGGTGAGTCCTGAAGAGAGACTGGAAGGAGAAAACACAATGAGACTTACAGATCAGATCAGAGTCAAGCAAAGAGGCATCCCCAGCCATAGGTCTGGCTATACATACTGGTATGAATTACAGAAAAGGTATTAGTCCCTTCCCTCAGTGGACTCTGCAGTCATAGCACCTGGGCAAAAGGGAACTGCACACTTAAATGTGCTGCACCACGCAGGGCTTTCCCATACAGAATCAGATCACTCGTCCATCTAACCTGGCATCCTGCCTCTGACAACAGCCAATAGTGGATAACTCTCTGGAAAGTTTCAATACACAGAGTCCCACCTAAACAGTTGTGTCACTCTGTAGATGGGGGGAAAGAAACTTCCTTTTAGATCTCAGAAATCAGCTCATCTCCTGACAGCCACATCCCAGCCTTGTGGTGGGCTGGGATTTTCCATAAAGGCAGGAGGTGAGCTGCAGAACCTCAGTGATTACTACCACGGCTCCAGCAGTACACAGTGGCAAAATACAAACTTCCCCCTTTTTCCCTTGGATCTTTCCCCCCAGAACGAATTCCTGAACAGACTCATCCAGAATCAGCCACCTCACACTGCTCTGGTCAGTCGCTTTGCTCTGATTTCCTTCCAGTTCCCCTGCTGAAACTGACATCATCACACTCTGCAGAGAAGAGTTTTTCCAGGCTACTACACGTGATTAATTTCCCGCTGCATCCCCCTTGCATATAACACTGGAGAATAGCTCTTTCATCTCTAACATTCCCTGGGGAGGTACTTATGCTCCAGCGATTAAAACAAATGCTGATGGGAGACATACCGGGCTCTGGGTAGTTCTGAAACTACCTATAGCTGGTATCTGCATTAATTTCTTCTGGTACAAAATGTAGAAGTGGGAGAAAATGAGAATTCTGGTCCTGTAGAATAGATGGAGTAAAAGTGACTAACCCCAAAATTTTGGCTCTCTCTCTCTCTGCTAAGGTTTTCTATGGCTCCATGTTATCCAAGCATTGTTGAACCAGCCCCTTTTCTAATTTTACTTGGTCCTCACACAGACACGATCATACAACTACATCCATCAGTCCTTGGGCAACACCTGAGCCAGGTGATTATGATGTTAATTATAGGGCAAAGGGAGGTTCCTGAGAGATTCTGTTTATATAATTATCTATATAATGAGATTCCAGGATTGTCACTCTATGTGTCACTCTAAAGCCCAGAGTATGTTGAGTCAAAGTGAAGTGATGAAAACAGCTTCAAGTGTGGGTAATAAACTAGGGTTTTTTTAGAATATCACCAGGTCCAGTCATTACCGGGATTCACAATCTGTTACCATCCAATTTTTTAAGTTCTCAGCCATTTTTACTTTATGAATTACATCCGTGCAGTGTACAATCATAGTAAGGCACGTATCTATGCCATACCCAAAGTCCTCCACCATTGTGATATCAGAGGTAACTCAGCCAATCAACACCTTTATTCCACAGCTAATTTGCAGGCAGCAATTTCATTGACTTTGCACATTGACGATCTATTGCAATTTATGTAGGCAGTGTTGTTGTAGCCATGTTGGTCCCAGGATATTAGAGAGACAAGATGGGTGAGGTCATTCCTTTTGTTGGACTAACTTTTGTTGGTGAGAGAGACAAAGCTCTTCTTCATCTCACTCACCTTGTCTCTCTAATATTCCAATTTATTACTATTATTCTGGGTATTGAGGTAGCACATATGGGCCCCAGTCCTGGACCAGGCCCCACTGTGTGTGAGGTGCTGTACAAATGTGTGACAAAAACATAGTCCTTATTGCTTTGGTTTCCTCACTTGGATTCAGCTCCAATTGCAGTTTGGTCGCACCCAACAATCTAGCTCCTAATCTAAATAGCAGGTCAGGTTGGTGTCAAGATGTGCATGCATGAATGCACCCATGTTTATAGCACAGTATCATCAACCCCAAGTTTTCAAAAATCATGAGTTAGGCCCCCCAAAGTTATGAGATTGGCTTAAAATCATGGGGGTTTTAAATAATAATCAATGGGGAGGGTTTCTTTATTGGCCTTCTGGCCTTTGAGCTTTTTAGGTTTCATATTTCCAAACTTTTCCCCAGACAAATTCAAATTAGAAATTAGGCACACGTTTTTAACACGGAGGGTGACTAACCATTCTCCTTCTCTTGCTGTCTTCCAATTCAGAATGGCTACCTTTCTGAAAGAGATGCTTGGTCAAACCCAACTTAGTGGGCTTAATACAGGGGTAACTGGGTGAAATTCTCTGGCCTGTGCTGTACAGGAGGTCAGACTACATGATCCAGTAGTCCCGTCTGGCCTTAAACTCTATGAATCAGTGACTACAATCATGAGAACTGGTAACCCTGTGACAAGGCTTAGGGTGGGCCTAGGCGGGGTGGGCATGGCCAAAACAATTAGCAAGTTCTGATGTGGGTGGTGGAGAGGCAGCAGCACGCTTCCCAAAGGGCCACCCTCGGAATATATAACACTGACCGTTCCTACCTTGCAGGGGAGTGGGGGGATGGTGTGTCTGCAAGTTTCTGATCTTTTCAAGCTACGCTGCTGCTAGCAATGATGCTGTAACGCACATCCAAGACACAAGGTAATAAGTTGGTCAGTCTTTATTTGGACTTCTCAGTCCTGCCGTTCAAGGTCAGATGTCAGTGTCAGATGCTGCTTTATCTCCGCTCTGGGCCCATTGTGCTTTGCTTCTAACTGGGCTGAGAGCACCCCTCTATTGAAACAGCCATACCATTCCCCCCTGATGTTCACTCGGTTCCCATGGTCCAGCATTAAAACCCAACAGCCAGCCCCGCTCCGAGACGCAACTGCATTGCCAGGGTAAATAAACTGCATGAGCTATCAAAGCGTGTTTCAAAACGAATTACATTCCAGGCCACGACAGCCCCATGCTTCCTTGAGACCACTGATGGTCAGAATGAAATCAGTATCAAAAGACAGCCTACTTCAAATAACACACCATGCCAAGACACCGCAGCAATTTGTGCATGATAGCTAGACAGATAGACAGGGCAGACACACACCCCACTAGCTGATATGCCCTCCCAAAAGGCTTTCCTATATTCATTCGATTCCTGCCAACTCCTCAGTACAGACACAGCTGAAGTCTTGCCTGACATGTTTCCTAATAAATTCTAAACTTCCCTCTAATTAATTCTACATTAAGCAGTGAAAATCCACAGATCCCCTCAGAGGTCCCCTGCCCCTTTCCCCACGGACACTCCGGCACCCCTTGTGGTAAGCACACTGCTACAGGGGTGACATCTGTGCCACAGCTTGCAGGGTGCAATTTCAGGTAGACCATGTGTTGCACCTTGAACTACCGTCTCATTTCAGTTCCCACCATCGAGACCAATTAAGCCAGGAGCATGCAAGGAGCCGGCTGAGTGTCGCGTGCTGATCGTAACCACAAGGACTTACAGGCCGCAAATCTCTGTTATTACCAAGCTGTTCCTGGCAGCAGCATGCTGCTGCCTAACAAAAAGAATAGATTAGGATCAATCAAGTCTCCCTTAGGCTTGTCGGTGGGATTCGAACCACACCTTCTACCCAAAACTTTGCCCTTCACTCCTCCAGAACACCTAGCCGGCTCCTAGCTAACAAGGTGTCTGCTGAGTCGAGTGCTGCTGAACCATATGTTCGTAATTAGTTAACTTCTTGCTTTGTCGCTAGAGGCACCGCCAGTGAATCAGCAACAGCCCTTAAGGGTGTTAGGGGATCCAATAAGCATCCCCGGCCAGTACCGGCCCCTCCCCTCCACATAGGCGACCAGCCATATTTAATTCCAGCTGTGGCATTGTTAGGTGAATTAACTTTATCCTCAATTTAAAAAGCCAGCGTGAAATCAAAAGAGACTCAAGGAGAAAAAAAATAAAGAAAATAAAGAGGAAGGAGAGGGGGGAGGGAGAAAAGCTAGCAGGTCAACTCAAGAAGTCTGGTGAATGAAAGTCTACTGGGATGGCCCTCCTTAACCAATTGCTGCGAGTCTGGTTGCTGGGAGAGTGTTAACTTCTAACATAATTCTGCCTTTGATTCCCCAGTTCTGTGATTTAAGGTCTCTTGTTACACCCTGAAGAGGGACCTGATTATATCACTGATTATGAGCCAGTCAAACACAAAGTAGTCGTAAAGCTACCAAGCAATGAGAAATTAATACATAAAGCATCAGTGCGCTATGCAGAGTGGAAAGCACCATTGCAAGGTAAGCTCGCTGAATATAACCTGAACTGTTTTACATTCATGTTCTGGTTTATATACTAGCAAGCGTCAGAACGAGTGGGCTAAATCATGCAAACAGCTCAATTTCTAGGCGGTTGTACACTGAGAAAAGCAAAGCTCACTGCTCAAGATCCAAAGCATAAGAGAGTCTGTCAGAATATTTTTGCCTATCAGTGAGTCCTGGAAGAAGTTTTACCAAATGTTTTCTCTGAAGGAAAAATGTATCTTCAGCTCTTTTTAACTGAGCAAAAGTAGCAAGTCAGAAGATGCTTAATGATAGTCCAGATTTAGGTAGGTCACTCACAGAGTAACTCCCTTGATTTCCATGGAATTCCATTTGATTTTCACCAATGTAATGAAGGTCAAACTCTGGCCGATTGTGGCTAGAATTTTTCATTCAATCTGAAACAATTTTGTGTTTATTTGTTTTTTGTTTTATTTTGGGTCATTTTCGGGTGTTTTTCAACCTTTTTTTTTTTTACTTAGTTAAAATTTTTGTGGGGGGAGGGGGGGGAAGGAACTCAATTTGGAACGAAAACCTGAAATGTTTCATTCCCAAACGGCCAAAACAAACCAGTTTGACTTTTTAAAAAGATAGTTTCTAGCCAGAACTATTCATTGAACTCGACCCGAATTTGCAAATAGTTTTGATGCCCCGAAAAATGCATTTTTCGGCAAATTTGCTATTCCCTGAAAAAATATTGCCCTGATCTCGCTGAATTCCCTTCTTGCTGTGAATGGGTAAAGAGGCAGTGTACTTCAGTGGGTAGGGTCCCGGCCTGACAGGGGGGTTCTACCCCTAATTCCACAACCAATTTGATGGGTGACTCTGGGCAAGCCACTTTGCCACGTCCGCTCCCATCACAGAGCACCTCACAACACCCCATGAGATAGGGCGGGACTGTTATCTCCATGGTACAGAGGGGGAGCTGAGCCACACAGAAGCTAAATGATTTCCCCATAGTCACAGGGCAAATCTGTGGCAGAGCAGGAATTAAACCTGGGTCATCATGGCTGAGGCTAGGTCCCTAACCACTGGACTATCCTTTGTGTTGCTGCTACCTCACCCACTCTTTCTCTGCTTTGCCTATTCAGGCTGGAAGTTCTACCACACAGTGACTGTCTGACTAAGGCCTTGTCTACGCTGGCAAGTTTCTGCGCAGTAAAGCAGCTTTCTGCATTGTAACTCCCAAGCCACTCAGTGCGCAGAAATTGCGCAGTTGCTGACACACACCGAGCTTTGTACACAGCAGATGCTGCGGCAGTGGCTCAAGCCAGGCTTCGTGCTGTCACAGGGGGGCTGCATCTTGCCAGAGCCCACGGCCCTCCTGCAGCCCCTTGCCACTCCTGGCTCACCACGAGCATTTGGACAGGAAGTATCAAGCAGTAATAACAACAATAATACAAGTGTGAGTGTGTGACACAGTGTGTAAGTGTGTGAGAGAGAGAGCCAGTGCGTGTGAGAGAGACAGAGAGAGCCTCTGTGTGTGTGAGACTGTGTGTTGGCGAAGTGCAGACAGGAGAGGAGGCCCCTGGTACGTGGCTTTGATTTTGGGAATCACTGAAGCGAGTTGTTGGGGGCAGGAGGGTTGCAGAAAGCAGGCTTGTGTCTGTATGATGCACGTACCACCACATGCCTAGTCTGAGCAGCAGAACAGGGTGTTGATTGACTCCTTCACTTCACGGGAATCTGCCTCAGAGATCTCCAGGAAACTCTCATGGAGATACTGGGCAATCTGCTGCGGCAGGTTCTTTGTCAGAGCTGCTTTGTTTCTTGCCCCATTAAGGGTAACTTTCCCGCACCACTCTGCCGTCATTGGGGGAGGGGAGGGACCATTGCAGCACATAGGCGAGCCGCATAAGGGCCAGGGCGGAAGCTGCAGTCATGGAGAAGACCCTCCCTTGATTCCCTGCTCACCCTCAGCAACGAGATATCTTCCATAATGAACACAGCCTGTGGAAAGTATGGGGACAGGAATGATTATGTGAATAGTGGCTGTGTTTTAAATCAGTGGTCTGTGTGTTGCAAACAATATTGCTTGGGTAAAATGTTGCATTTTGGCTTCACAGATATGACCTTGGGAGCCCAGCCTCCCTCTTTGTTATCGCCAGCTGAATGGCTGCGCAGAATTAGAAAGCGACCACGAAGAACTCAAGAAGACTTTCCACGTGAGGTCATGAGGCACTCCGCGGACAAAAAACAAGAATTGAAGGAGTGGCAGGACAGCGAGAAGAGGGACCAGAGGGAGAGCATGGCTCACCAGAACGAAGCCACAGAGCGGCTCTTAAATTTTATGGAGCACCAAACGGACATGCTCCAGGCGCAAACCGAGCAGCTCCGCGCCCGCCCTCCCCTGCAGCCACTGTCGCAAAACTCTTTCCCATTCACCCCCCAGACACCTCCAACACACTCTTATCAACCTCCTGGCTCCAGTCTGTACCCACGGCATTCCACTCCTGCCCATCCCTGTCCTGCCCTGCAGACTCCCAGTACCCACTGCACTCAACACCCGTCCCTCTGCAGTTTAACCATGCAGAAGTACAGTACCTGCTGCACTGTACTCCAGAGGACAAAGTTGGATATGATACCTAAACATACACAAATCTTTAACCATCCTGGGACCCCACCTCCTCCTCCTGGGACCCTCCCTTCCCCATCCCCCTCAGGGCTGATGTGGTTTTTTGTTTGTCTCCATCCTCCGGTTGTTGTTTCCTAATGAAAAAATTGTTTTGGGTTGAAAGCAATCTTTATTCCATTAATTGAAAGCAAACAGAGCCCTGCAAAGCAACAGGCAATTTTCTTACACCTTCACAGTGCATCGTCTGCACCAATCACAATCACCTCCTAGCATTACAAGCACTGCACTCCCGAGCATAGTAACAAATATTAGTGGCTTTCAGCTTCAAATTGCTGCCTCAAGGCATCCCTGAACCTTATGGCCCTGTGCTGCAGCTCTCTAATAGCCCTGGTCTCTGGCTGCTCAAATTCAGCCTCCAGGCGCTGAGCCTCAGCAGTCCAGCCCTGAGTGAAGCTTTCACCCTTCCCTCCACAAATATTATGGAGCGTCCAGCATGCAGCTATAAGCATAGGAATATTGTACATTGGCCAGGTCCAGCTTCCCATATAGGCAGCGCCAGCGGGTCTTTAAATAGCCAAAAGCAAACTCAACAGTTATTCTGCACCTACTCAGTCTGTTGTTGAACTACTTTTTGCTGCTGTCAAGGTGCCCCATGTATGGCTTCATAAGCCACGGCATTAAGGGGTAGGCGGGGTCTCCCAGGATCACAATGGGCATTTTGACTTTCCCTACGGTGATCTTCTGGTCTGGGAAGAAAGTCCCTGCTTGCAGCTTCCTAAACAGGCCAGTGTTCTGAAAGATGCATGTGTCACGCACCTTTCCGGACCAGCCTGCGTTAATGTCCATGAAATGCTCATGGTGATCCACAAGCGCCTGGAGAACCATAGAGAAATACCCCTTGCGATTAATGTACTCAGTGGCTAGGTGGTCTGGTGCCAGAATTGGAATATGCGTGCCATCTATCGCCACCCCACAGTTAGGGAAGCCCATTTGTGCAAAGCCATCCACAATGTCATGCACGTTGCCCAGAGTCACGGTCTTTTGGAGCAGGATGCGATTATTGGTCCTGCACACTTCCGTCAACACGAGTCCAACAGTCGACTTTCCCCTCCAAACTGATTAGCAACCAATCTGTAGCAGTCTGGAGTAGCCAGCTTCACAGTGCAATAGCCACCCGCTTCTCCAATGACAGGGCAGCTCTCATTCTCGTGTCCTTGCACTGCAGGGCTGGGGTGAACTCATCACACACAGTCCCATGAATGTGTCTTTCCTCATCCGAAAGTTCTGCAGCCACTGCTCATCATCCCAGATGTGCATCACGACGTGATCCCACCACTCAGTACTTGTTTCCCGAGCCCAAAAGCGGCGTTCCACTGTGTTCAGCACCTCCGTGAATGCCACAAGCAATCTCATGTCATAGCTACTACACGTGACGAGATCAACGTCACTCTCCTCTTGCCTTTGTAGTTTAGGGAATAACTCCACTGCCACTCGTGACATGTTGGTCAGTGAGAGCAGCTTCTGGTCAACAGTGCGGGATCCATTCCTGTAGACTGAAGAGCAGGACGCGCAGTACACAAACCACTGAAAGGTCGCGCCAAATGCAGACGGAAGCCCAGGGATTGCTGGGGTGTGAAGCAACGCATCACGGTGCATTGGGTCAGGAGCCAGGATGCCCCGCGACCCCCTCCGCCTTCCCACAAGTCTTAGCGGCAGAAGAGGAAGAGATGCTCTGTGGGATAGCTGCCCAGAGTGCACCGCTCTGAATACTGCTGCAAGAGCCGCAAACCTGAACACGCTATTGCGCAGGCAGCTGACAGCGTGACACACACCAGCGGTTTCCCCCAGCGATCTCTGAGCGGTGCTGTAACTGCCGGCGCTGTCACTCTGCCAGCGTAGACATACCCTCAGTGTTTGCACAGAGCTCAGCACAACAGGGCTGTGATCTCAGGCGGGGCCTCTAGGAGCTGGTGCAATCCAAACAATAACAGTAGTAACTGGCACAGTCACTGCTGGCTCGCCGACAAGGCTGCATTTTTAAAACTCTGCTGATGTCTGCTACTTACTTTTAGCGAAAGCTGGAGAGGATTTTCCAAATTTAGATTTTCTGACCAATATTTTCACTGAAATTTCAACAACAACAAAAAATGGGGGGGAAACTGTCCACAAAATCTTACCAATTTTAACTACTTTGTTTTTTTCTCTCAAGACTTAGCAAATAAAGGAGCCAGTCCTGCAAACTCTTAAGCTCATATTTCACTTTTTAAGCCTGCGAGTAGTCTTATTGACTTCAGTGGAACGACTCAGGTGTTAAAAGGGAAGGATGGGTTTAAGGGTTCTGAGGACTGGGGTCTAAACTAGAACAATGGGGCCTTGGATTTTAACCAAGCCACATCTAATATTTTGTATTTGTGCTCAAAATGGAATTTTTCTTTTGGACAAACCATTCCTATTTTTCAAAAAGGTGTCAGTGGAGATTTTTAACAACAACAGCAAAATTATTTTAGTTATTCTTTGGATTATTTATTTATTTGTTGTGGTCCCCTCAGTCACACTGCCAATTCTTTTCTATCAGAGTGAACCATTTAATTTTCAAACACTTCTGAGTTCAAAAGAGAAAAAAAATCCATTCTTGGAAATGTCCAGTTTCAAAGATTTTTTTAAAAAATTTAAAAAAAAAATCTGTGGAAAATTCAGAAAATGAATAATCAGACAGTTACAAAATACAGGAGCATAAAAAATTGTTTTGATTTTGCCAAAATTCCTTCGATTACTTTCTACGGTTTGACTTGCTCAAGCAGACAGTACCTTTCCCGGTCAGGTTTCAGAGTAGCAGCCGTGTTAGTCTGTATTCGCAAAAAGAAAAGGAGTACTTGTAGCACCTTAGAGACTAACCAATTTATTTATTTATTTATTTGAGTTATCCTTCTTTCTAATGAGATACAAATCAAAGTCCTGATCACTCTGTCACGCTGTGAAAGACGAAAGGTGCTAGCCCTGGTATCACAGCCAAATTCTCCTGCTCAAGTAATTACGTTCTGCCTACTTAAATTCCCCTTTGGAGACCAGTACAATATGATACTTTACTGCACGTCCTGTCCTGCACTGTTGTACAGTGCTGTTGTCCACTGTAAAATGACTGCCTCATTCCTCCCTAGAGGAAGCTGCATTTCTAGGGCAGGTGAGACGATTTCTGTCCTTAGAGTTTGGAAAGCACTTTGGCATGAAAAAGTGGTATACAAATGGAATATTGGTATCTTAACAAATATATGCTAAAGGACAAAAATAGATTAATGCTAATTAATTTACATCCCTATAGAATTGATGGCTCTACATCTCCCTCCTGTCAGATCTGGAAGACAGCTCAGTGTATATCTGCGAGCACAACTAAAGGAAAATATAATACAATCAGACATATTAAGAGACAATTAATACTGTGCACACCAGGAACATTAGAGTTCATGCTGACTGCAGAGCTTCAGAAAACAATGTTTAAATGGGAGCTGAGATCCTGAAATGAAACCACAAAAGTCCAACAGGGAGGTTTTTCAGGTCACACTTTTAAGGGCAATGTTAGATTGATACCGCTCCTAGCAACTGTTGGGAATTAAGGGAGGAAATTCAATGGAAATGGAAAATCACGCTAAGGTCAAGTTTTTCCAAAATGGGTGCCTAAAGTGAGGCTCCTAGATCCTTAATTTGCTACTTAAATCAGGGTTTGGGAGCCTAACTTTAGGCACTTATTTCTGGTAAATCTGGTGCGAAAACTGCGCTAAAACAGTGTTATACTGGAGAGATTGGCTGGGAGGAAATTTGCACTAAGTATGAGTTTCCAGTGCTGCTAATTCTCCCAATTTTATCACCACTCTTGCAATGTTAGGTACTTTTCTTAAAGTTTCCACCCCTGGAGTCAGGAGATTTCACAAGAACCTCAGTTTTCATTTTTAATGAAAGTAAGTTTCTAGCACTTATGGTTGCAAAGAAAACCTTGAAACCAAGACCCCTTAAAGGCTCAGTTCTAAAGGGCAGATAAATTCATTCTTTAAAAAAAAAAAACAAAAAAAACCCCTCATAATTTAAAATCAATCTCTTTATTTTTAGGGCCTGACTCATGATTTTTGACTCCTGGAGCTGGCAATACTGGTTTTCACACCAGAAATCAGAGTCTAGAATTATGTTGTTCCAATCAGGGAACAGGGTCTCTATCATGTGATCTGAGTGTCCAATCCAAACTAACCAACACTATTCAAATTTTGAATTTGTTGGTGGGAGAGGATCATCAATATCCTGTTCATGAACGAGCTACATAAGAACGTCAGAACGGCCAGGCTGGGTCAGAGCAAAGGTCCATCTAGCCCAGTGTCCTGTCTGCCGACAGGGGCCAGTGCCAGGTGCCCCAGAGGGAATGAACAGAACAGGGAACCGTCAAGTGATCCATCCCCTGTCGCCCATTCCCAGGTTCTGGCACACA
Organism: Natator depressus; assembly: GCF_965152275.1. Taxonomy (NCBI): domain Eukaryota; kingdom Metazoa; phylum Chordata; order Testudines; family Cheloniidae; genus Natator; species Natator depressus. The sequence continues at coordinate 3,367,746 of NC_134242.1, forward strand.
GAGGCTAGGGACACCATCCCTGCCCATCCTGGCTAATCGCCATTGATGGACCTACAGACCAAGAGTTATCCAGAGAAATGATTGGTGAATAGTTTTGCACACTGAATAGATTGACGAGAATTGTCCGCTGCTCTCGGGCAATTCTCAAATAGAAAAAGAGGCAGGAGTCATCACATAAGTTCTTCTCCCAGTTCTAATGTTCAAGAGAATCATACACAGGCACCCTCACCCTGTTGAAAGGAAGCTTAACCTAGTCTTAGACTGTCTTGGTATGATTGAATGTACTAATGTCTATTTCTACTCCTGCATCAAATTTAATCCTGATTTAAAAATCTGAGAGCAATATCGCCCTGATTTACTCAGACAAGCTGCTTTCTCAACTTGTGTGTTTGAGGCTATTGGGAGTGATTTCAGGAAGCCCTCTAGTGTTCAAATACTTCATGATCCTATCAAACATACTGACATCCAGTAAAGCCCTGAAGGCCAACACAAAATTTCAGTACAGTACCACGTTGCTCCTCCAAAACACATCACCAACCATACACTTGGTGAAAAAGGAACTTTCATATTCAGTGCTATTCAGTTGAGATTGGTTGATCTGAAAAAGACGTCAGAAGAGAAAGAACTATGAGGTTTTTTCACAAAGTAGTAATATATCTCCACCACTTTAAAGATTGCTTCTTTTAGGGACACAGATTTCCACTGAACATAAAAGTGTGAATCAAATCCAATGAATTTACCACCATCCTTCCACATACATATTTATATCTCCTAAACCACCCTAGAGATTAAAGATAGGACGAAGCTACAACACTGAATACAAACTCCCTTGAACTCTGGGGAAATTTGGATTGAAATCTGGAGCCAATTTTTGCAGCTAAGATTTATCTCAGATCCAGACCAGAACTTCAAACAAAGAGCTCCTCACACTTCAGTGACCTAGATCCAAATCCAGCTTTTGCAATATAGATGTGTCTCACATTGTGATCCCCTTTAGACCTGAAGCATCAGAAAGGGATTTACAAAACAGATGGATTATACAGACAGCAGGTGAACAGGCCACTGCAGGTGAAACTGCTTTGAGAACTAGAATTTAGCTAAGCAACCAAAACCCAGTGAGCTTCACAAATCACCCTGGAATCAGATCAATACGTGGGTGTTAACTATAGCTGGGGATGGGTTTTATTTGCATTTGGTTTTTTTATAAAGAGGAAGATGAAACAAAAGCCACTGGAGTGCATGAATCAGTGGTTCTCAACCAGGGTATGCATATGCCTGGAGGTATGCATCAGTCTTCCAGGAAGTACATCAACACAGTTAGATATTTACCTAGTTTAACAACAGGCTACATAGAAAGCACCAATGAAGTCAGGACAAACTAAAATTTCATACAGACAATGACTTTGTTTATATGGCTCTATATACTGTCCACTGAAATGTAAGTAGAATATGTGTATTCCAATTGATTTATTTTATAATTATATGGTAAAAATGAGAAAGTCAGCAATTTGTCAGTGACAGTGTGCTGGACGCTATTTTTGTTTTTTTATTTTTTATTTTGTAAGCAAGTAGTTTTTAAGTGAGGTGAAATTTGGGGCTACAGACGAATCAGACTACTGAAAGGGGTACAGTCGTCTGGAAAGGTTGAGAGCCACTGGCGTGGATAACTCATCCTGGACCCTGGCAATACCAGGGTATTAGTTTTTGTCAGTCTGGTGACTGGTGCCAAGAAGTAAAGTCAAGTCTCTTCCCAGCACTTGTCAAAATGCAGTTCCACCAAAATTGAAATTCTCTGAGAAATCACATCAATTTTGCTAAAATTTCATTTTGGAATGAAAAAAGTTCTAACAATGTCAGAACATCCCATTTCAACATTTTCGGAACAAAACATTCTGAGTTTGTTTTGAAATGACTTGTTATTTTGACTTTTTAAATTTGATAGAATAGAATAGAATAGAATAGAATAGAATAGAATAGTCAAATCTGAAATAAAACATTTAAATGAATCCAAAATGATTATTTTTTCAGAATTTTGCTTTGTGGACAATTTTTAAAATTTCAGATTTCGTTACAGTTACAAACGAAGCCAGACTTTGAAATCTCGAAATCCTTTGCGATATGGAATACTCGTTTGCCAGCCAGCTCTATTGTAAAGCCTGAAATTAGCTGCCATTCTTGTATTTGAAAAAAGAAAAAGAGTACTTGTGGCACCTTAGAGACTAACCAATTTATTTGAGCATAAGCTTTCGTGAGCTACAGCTCAATCCGATGAAGTGAGCTGTAGCTCACGAAAGCTTATGCTCAAATAAATTGGTTAGTCTCTAAGGTGCCACAAGTACTCCTTTTCTTTTTGCGAATACAGACTAACACGGCTGTTACTCTGAAACCTGTCATCTTGTATTTGAATTACTGACAAAGTTATTCCCTTTCATCACAAGTTCCTCCAACACTAGCTCCAGGAACCAGAACTGAATGGTTCATGGATATGGTCCGATTTGTTTTCCAGAGTGCTTCCCGAAGTACTGCTTTAGCTAAACATCTGAATGGCACATATAAAAACTCTAATCTATTTCTCTGCTCATGACAACAGTATCCTTCACCTCCCTATCCCTGACGCACTTTTAACCCATCCTTGTACTCTTCCATTCTTTATTGATTAGTAAAGACAACTGCTGCACCGTTCAGCAATGAAGCGATGCCCTCGCATGTATTTACTCAGTTCCGCAAAGTCTGCCAAGTGTCCCGACTGCCGGCCAAGAATGGAAGTGCCCAGCTTCTGCGCCCAAGGAGAGGTGGAGAAGTGCCAATCAAACTGCCAGCTCCAGAGAGCCAGCCAAAAGGGAGAACAGTATTAACAAGGTGTAGCCCTAACAGCAAAGCTCCTCTGGCTGATTCTCCTTTCAGAATGGCTTGGATTCAGTGGAAAATATCATAGGGGAAAATATAGATTTTAGGGGAATTTTCTCTTTCCATAGATTCATAGATTTTGCAGCCAGAAGGCGCTGCTATGGTCATCTAGTCTGACCTCCTCCGTAACACGGCCCAGAGAATTTTGCCTTTGATCAACACAGACTATCCAAATCATCTACCACTTAGAATATCTGCCACAAGGCTGCTTACATCAAGTTGCCCATGCTGGAGAGCCAGTGTATTGCAATGGAGATTTCAACTTCTCTGCTGCAGCAAAGCAACGCATTTAAACAGCTTTAGGGGTGCATCTATAGTGAATACAGAAGAATGTCTTTAAAATGGGCTGGGGCATTGCTGGGTCTTGATCCGGATTACGAATAGGCTGTGCTTCCAAAACCTAATCAAGGTTAGTGTTCAACCTCAGATTCAACAGTCCCAAAATCTTGTGAAGTGAGATTTCTGTCCAAAATTATTATTATGGAGCCCAGAGGCCACAACCAAGATCAGGACCCAACTGTGCTTGGTGCTGTAAATACACATAGTAAGCGAGAGTCCCTGCCCCAAAGAATTTAACATCTGCATAGACAACACAGATCATAAATGGGACACAGGAAGTATTATTCCCAATTTACTGGTGGGGAACTGAATTCCTGAGAGATGGAGGGATGTGTCCAAGGTCACACAAGGCAGTGGCAGAGCTGGGAACTGACCCCTGATCTCCTGGACGCCAGTCCAGCGCCCTAACCACAAACCACAGTCAAAACAGTGAGACACCAGCTGCTCTCCTGAGCGTTCCGTCACTTTGGACAGCATCTCAGAACATCTGTTCTCGCAAAATTTTGCAGAACCAGAGATGGAAAATATGCCTGCCAGTCACCAGTCAAATCTGGAACAGAAGGGGCAGGTACACATCTGCAGAAAACTAAAGGGGTACAAATCACAGGTCTGTTTTCTGAGTGCTCTCTGAGAGTGGCCCGTACCAGCTACTTCAAAGAGTTACAAGAAACCTGCAGTAGGGAGTTATGCAAAAAACTTCTCACAGGAAATGTTTATTCCTGATCATGAATTATTAGAAGTTGGCCTAAATCTTAACGTAGGAGGGGCTATCTCCCCTGCAAAACTCTTGGATTTTCTTCCAGATTTTCTTTACCCATACAACTGTCCAAATCATTTTTGAATCCTACCATGCTCTTCCCCTCACTGGTATCTTGTGGCAGTGAGCTCTACAGACTAATTGTTTGCTCTGTGTGAAAAGGTTTTTCCTTTAATCAGTTCTAAATTTGCTGACTTTCAATTCCATCAAATACTCCCCTTGTTCTTGTATTCCAGGACAGGCTGGGTTGTCATTATACCGTTACTCATTATTTAAATTATAAACCCCTCTAGCTGGGCAACAAGGCTTCTTTAAGAATGTAAGAATGGCCATACTGGGTCAATCTAATGACCCATCTACCCCACAATCCTATCTTCCGACTGTGGCTGGAGCCAGATGCCTCAGAGGGAGTGAACAGAACAGGACAATTCATAGGTGCTGGAACTAGGGATGCTGGGGGTGCTGTTGCACCCCCTAGCTTGAAGTGGTTTCCATTATACACAGGATTTACAGTTTGGTTCAACGGCTCTCAGAACACCCGTTATACAAACTGTTCCAGTGCCCCGGAACAATTTATTGAGCGATCCATCCCCTGTCAGCCAGCCTCAGCTTCTGGCAGTCAGAGACTTAGAGACACCCAGAGCATGGGGTTGCATCCGTGATCATCATGGCTAATAGCCATTGTTGGACCTGTGTTCCATGGACTTATCTAATTCCTTTCTGAACCCAGTTGTACATCTGGCCTGCACAATATCCCCTGCCAATGAGTTCCACAAGTTGACTGCACCTTGTGTGAAGTACTTCCTTATGTTTGTTTTAAACCGGCTGCCTATTAATTTCATTTGGTGACCCCTAGTTCTTGTGTTATGTGAAGGAGTAAATAACCCTTCCCTATTCACTTTCCACATAATTCCTGATTTTATAGACCTCTATCATACCCCCCCCCTTAGTCGTCTCTTTTCCAAGCTAAACAGTCTCACTCCTTTTAGTCCCTCCTCATATGGAAGATGTTCCATACCACTCATCATTTTTGTTGCCTTTCTCTGTACTTTTTCCAATTCCGATATATCTTTTTTGAGATGGGGCGACCACATCTGCACGCAGTATTCAAGATGTCAATGTGCCATGGATTTATCTAGAGGCAATATGATATTTTCTATCTTATTATCTATCCCTTTCTTAATGATTCCCAACATTCTGTTTGCTTTTTTGACAGCCGCTGCACACTGAGTGGATGTTTTCAGAGAACAACCCATGATGACTCCAAGATCTCTTTCTTGAGTGGTTAGAGCTAATTTAGACCCCAACATTGTGTATGTATATTTGGGACTGTGTTTTCCAATGTGCATTACCTTGCATTTATTAACACTGAATTTCATCTGACATTTATTTGCCCAGTCATCCAGTTTTGTGTCTTGTGCAACACCAAGCACAGCACATATATATTAGTGTAGGGAGAGAGCTCAAAACTTCCAGTGCCCAAAGTCACAGTTACAAACTCCTGACACCTGAACTGTGGGAGCGCTCATTAATAATTAGCTGTTAGCAGTAAGGGATCTATGACACACTGGTGAGCAGGTCCCATTCCACCCAGTAGAGGGCAGTGGTGCACACGCATATGACTCAATGCGTTTTATCTATATAGATATCATTCACATATAGTATCATAAATCCAATATCTTAGGTTAAATCTGAGACTTTGCTGCTAGTTTAGGGAATACTATCTTTATAATGAAAACATTACGTGATTTTCAGCTTCCAAAAGAATGAAGTTCCCATAAATCAAGAAATCACACTTTAGTCTGGTTGTATATGGAGATGATGATTCTCTCATGCTCTCATTGTCAAAAGTTACACATCTGAAAAATGATTGTAAATCAAGGGGAAAATAACTTTCCAAAAACGCATCATATGGCAGGGGTTTCAACCTTTTTCTTTCTGAGGTCCCCCTAACATGTTATAAAAACTCCACGGCCCACATGTGCCACAACTGTTTATCTGCATGTAAAAGCCAGGCTGGCTTTAGGGGGTAGCAAGCAGGGCAACTGCCCAGGGCCCTACGCCACAGGGGGCCCCGCGAAGCTAAGCTGCTCAGGCTTCAGCTTGAGGCCCAGTTGGCAGGCTTGGGGCAAAGGGGCTTTGGCTTTCTGTCCTGGGCCCTAGTGAGTCTATTGCTGGCCCTGCTTGGTGGACCCCCTGAAACCTGCTCTCGGCCCCACAATGGGCCTCAGACCCCTGGTTAAGAACTGCTGCCATATGTCACCACCTTCCGAACAGTGTTGGGAGAAGTCCAAGTAATTCAAAGTTCATTCAAAATCCCCAGATGTTATTTCAAATATTCGTTATTCTTATTTCTTTTGATTTATAAAAAACTTTTTTAAAGAGCCCACCCTACCCTGCAGGTAACAAAAAATGACATAACACAGCTCCCATACAAATCCAACAAATAACAACCACTACATACAACAAATTAACCAACCGATCAACCAACAAAAAACACCATCTTCCCCAAACATACCAACCCTCAGCCAAGCGTACCAACCCACCGCTGATAAATCAACATAATGCCAAACTCATTCCCGGAGTTAAGCCGGGGATGAATTTGACCCATTGTGAACTGAACAGGTATGGAAACACAGACAAAATCACAACACAGCCTCATATCTAAATAGTATGCTTGACTGGAGGCTGGTGTGCTTGGAGAAGATGGTGTATTTTTACATTAATTTTGGTTGGTCTGTTGGTTGATTTGTTGGGTGTAGTGGGTGTTATTTGCTGGATTTCTATGTGGGACATGTTATGTTTTGTCACCTGCAGGGTAGGATGAGCACTTAAAAAAGTTATTTATTTATTTCTTGGAATTTCCTCTGGTAAGTAGATTTGAAGGGCCCAATCCTGCTCATGCTGAAATTAAGGAAAGTCCTGTGCTCAGAGGACTTGCTGGTAAGGCCACAAATAGATACAATTTCACATTTTTGCATTTTAATCTTTTTGCCTCCAAATATCTGATAAACAGCCAAATCGCTGCTTCACATGGGAAAGGGAAAGCCGGGTCATGGAAGCACCGAAAGCATGGCTTGGCTAGCAGCATTTTATCAATAAAAATCAATAAAATATGTTTATTGTGAACTGCCAGAAATCCCTAAATATGTCCTTCGGATTTCATGGACCAGTGAGTGGCTATGGTCCATGCCATAGCAGGTTCAGATAATAATGAGGACAACATATCACAGATTTATCAAGGTACACCTTTGCCTCACTGCAATCAGTGGAGCTCCAAGTAAGTGTCAGGGTCTGCCTGTGTGGATCTGATCCCAGGTTTGTACATGTAAAACAATCCATTCCCTCACCACTGAAATACAGGCACATCGGAGGTGGAACACGGCAGCTTTTTAACAGCAACACTAAAGCGCGGTTTAGAAGGATTAGTGAAGATGAGAATTTTAGGCATGGCAGGATGCAATAACCTAGACCAGAATTCGGCCTGGAAAGCAATGCACTTACACTGGTGTCAAACCAGAGCAACTGGTGAATTAGACCCCTTCTGTTTATTTTCATTTTGTGCGCAATGGAGTCCTTTCAACATGCTGTGCGTTGTGCTGCTATTTCACTGTGTTTTCCCCAGAATACCGACACCGCTGACATTCCTTCTGGGAGTCAGTTCACAACAGACTAAGAGCAGCCTTAGGGAGGCCAGGATCATTATCCCCATTTTATAAATGGGGAAACTGAGGCAGAGTCATTAGCTAATTTGCCCAAGACCACCCAGCAGGTCAGCAGCAGAGTCAAGACTAGAACCCAGCTCTCCTGAGTCCCAGTCCTCTGACCTATCCACCAGTTTACCTGAGAATAATGGAACAGTAGGAACAACGCATAGGAATTTTGCAAATAAGCCTGTGCCAGAAATGCTCTTAAAATCTGGAAGTTGAGCACTTATGAAATTTAAGGTGAAATCCTGGCCCCAGTGAAGTCAGTGGGAGTTTTGTCCTTGACTTCAGTGGGGTCAGAATTTCACCCTTGAACTTTAATTCTAATAAGAAAAAGACTTAGCACTGACTTCACGGGTTCATAAAAGTTCTGCCAATCAAGCATTCCTGTATTTTTATTTCCTTAGATCATAATAAAATAATTTGTTAGCAGGGATGATCTTTCTTTTCTTTCATTTTTACTGCTTGTAATATTGCTCTGGAGCTGCTCATGGAACCTGGAGCTTTTCAGACAACTTTATTCATAAAATCAATACATCATTTTGTGAGACTAACTTTTCTCTCTGAGGCTCAAATTAAAAACCAAACAATGCTTGTTTTTTGGTGACCTAAAATCCCGAGGCTGACATCTCAGAAAACAGTCTGGAACTTGTAATAATACCCAGTGCTTATACAGGGCTTTTCACTCTTGCAGCTCAAAACCCTTCATAAAGAAAAGTATTATCTTCAATGTACAAGCGCGGAAACTGGGGCCCAGAGAGGTAAAGTCCTGTCTCCCAGTTCTGTGCTCTGCCCACTGGGCCCCACCCTGATAAGACTGTGAGGTTTGTCTTTACTTTCTTATGTGAGGACAAAACCCCAAAAGCAACAGGGGAAAATGCTGCCTGAAGCCTGAAATTGGAAAAATTGAGGTTTTCATTAATTATTATTATTACTGCCCACTGTTCTGGAGTGTGGCTCCTTTTTCCCCGCTAATTACACAAAGGATTAAATCCTTCCTCACAGGCACACATAAAACCTTAAAGCTCCTACATTTGCTTGTATTGTGCAGGGTGTGGAAGTGCTTGCCCAGACTCGCTCCTTAGGGTCAAGATGTAAGGCCTAGGACGAAACCCATAGAGGGCAGTATATTTTGGGTCCCTCATCTCCTTCCTCCTCAGACAGTGATTTCCAGAGGGTTAGCCTCTCTGTTTTTCTATTGCCTGCTGCTCTTTGAATAGCTTGGGGCTGAGTGTACTGGGAGTGGAGGGGAAAGCGGTAAAGAAGTAGGGAGACAGCAAAAAATTATTGCTCTCTTTTCCTGCTGCCCTTTTGACAAACAGGTGGCTCCCTTGTGCCTCTGCCTTTCTATTTAAAAGGACCAGTGTATGTGCACATCGTGCCAGGAGAAAGCTGGATACAAACAAGCAGCTTGGCAGGACGATGCAGGGATCGGAAGAGATGGCTCTGTGTGTAGAAGACCCATGTCACGTTCATATCAATAACCCACCCCCAATATGTGTTCCCATGTGAGGATTTCCTCATATTTCTGGCTGAGCGAAAGAGCACGGACACCCTGCCTGGCCTCTTTCCCAGCCAGCCCTCGGGACGGGGCAGTGCCCAGCGGTCTCGGTGGCGGGTCCGAACACGTGCTGTGCGTCAGCTGAACCTGCAGCAGGTGCAGGTCTAGGCACAGGACCAGCGAGAGCCCTGCAGATACGGCCGGGCAGCATCACCTCGCCTCTGCCTGGGGTGACACCCTGATACCCCCCACGCCGGCCCAAGATTCGGGCCTTTGTCTTATATTTGCAACTATCCTCCCCATACGCACACACAAAAAAAGTCCTGATTTTTCACACTTGCTACCTGGTCCCCCTACCTCTGCCCCCCCAGCTCTGAGCCCCCTGTGCATGGGGGGGCTGAGCACCAAGGGTGCCCCCCTTGCACTGCAGGCTGAGCCCCCTGTACTTGGGGGGCTAGGCACCAGGGGTGCCCCCCTTGCACTGCAGGCTGAGCCCCCTGTACTTGGGGGGCTAGGCACCAGGGGTGCCCCCCTTGCACTGCAGGCTGAGCCCCCTGTACTTGGGGGGCTGGGCACCAGGGGTGCCCCCTCGCACTGCAGGCTGGGCGCGGGGGGGCTGGAGCGGCCCGGCCCTGCCTGGGGGAAGGAGGGGGAGGGGCAGGGCACCAGCTGCTGCGGCAGGCGGGGGGAGGGGCGGCGCCAGGACTCTCCCCCCCCCCGGAGCTGGGCGCAAGGTGATGACGTTGACGTGACCTTTCAACTCCCCCGTGTGTGGGGGTTTTTTTGGGAGGCCCAACATGGCCGCTGTCTCGAGCGGCCTCGGGCCCGGCCTGGGCGGCTCGGCGGGGGCTGGCGGGCTCGCCCGGCTCGGCCCGGCCCGGCCCGGCCCGGCAGGCCGCTGCCGCCCCGCAGCAGCAGGCCCCGGCGCGGCTGGGGGCCGAGCGCTGTCCCGGCGCGGGGGCCCGGGGCGGCCGGCCGGGCGCGGGCCCTGCCCGGGGCTGGGCTGGCCGCCGTGGGGCTGCGCGCAGCGCCGAGCACACGCGGCTGGGGGCCGGGCCGCCCCCGGGCCAAGGATCCGCACAAACAACCCCCCCCCGCCCGGGGCTGTCCCGGGGCCACGCTGGGGTCCTGCCCTTGGCCCGGCCCCAGCAGCCTGGCCCGGTCCCCCCGGGACACGCCAGGATCAGGCCCGGGATAAGCGAGGGTCTGCAGTCCGTTGCCCCAGTGAGACCCCTGGGGGGGGATTAGCAGCCCCCCTTCGCCGTGAGCCGCCCTGCGGAATTGGGGGCAGGGGGATGGCGGACCCGAGCCCTTTTTATCCTGATTATTTCACCCCGAAAGGGGCTGTGAGGAGGCATTTCTCCTGAGCTGGCAGCTCGGCTTGAGGAGCGATCTGGGGAAATAGTCGGTCACAAGAGCCTGGGAGGCAAATCGCCCTCCTGGGTGTTCAGTGTCACTGAGCCTGGCTAATGGGCTAGGGGCACCAAGCATCCTCCAGGGGGGAAATGGAAGAACATCCCATATGCCAGCCTGCTCCTACCTCCCCCTTTGCTGGCTGCAGATTGTGTGCCCGGGCAGGTCAGGTTACCCACCTTTTTCATAGATCTTGCCATGGCAGGAGGCAGGATCTTGATCGAACAACTGCTCTGCTATTAGCTATTAACTCATTTCACACCAACCCCTTATCCTATACAAAGACAGACCCAGGAGTGAAGGTTTTTTTGTTCCAGAAGACAAGCCTGTTTAGGGATTGTAATCACCATGGAAATTGGATTTCATTTATATTTGTTTATACTCACACGTATGTCTTCGACACTGATACCTATCTACTGTCCAAACCTTTCTGATACACCAGTAAACCTTTCAGTCCCTACCTCGTTTATTTAATATCCAGATCTGTTTCTGGAAGCCCGGGGTCTGGTAGCAGAGCAATTCCCAATAAAATAAGTCATTTAGAAGCTTGACATCACAGCCTCTTCTGTTCTGCAAACCACACTTTGCCCCTTGGAGATGTGGATAAAACTGCCTTGAGTCGCCTTTGCTGGACCCCATAATGAGTAAATCCAATGAGCATTCTCTTCCCAACCCTGACAAGTTGGATGAGTTGCCCCTGGGTCTTTCTGCTGGGCTTTACAATTGCTAAATAGGGTTAAAAAATAAAACAATACACATCACCAGCTACCTCACCTCTGCTGTGTGTGTGATGCCTTCGTAAACCTGTGTTGTTTTCTTGGAATGACTCTCAGACACACCAGCTCTGTGTAGCCTATCCATTTCTTTTTCTTTCTTTTTTTCCTCCTTCCTTGTGATGATTTGTGAGACCAGAATGACTTTGATTTCAGCAAGTTTGCTGTTTATTCACGTCACAAGTTTGACAGCTTTACACCAAATCAGATTGCTGGGATTCAAGAAAGCTCTCAGGCGTCACTGGAAGCTCCTTTAGATTAGAACTCGCCTCCCCTGTCTTTTCCCCCTTCAGAGCCAATTAAAGCTCGCTGGGGCTTTAAGAGGAAACGTGCTCCCAAGCCCTGCATCTCCTTCTGCCACTAAAATGGTAAGTGCTCTTTGGATCTCTCTCGACCTGAAGTCAGAGGGGGAAAGCTGGTATTTTGTCTTGAGGGTTTGCAATGTATTTTGTGCCCTGTTTGTTTAAGATTGGTAGTGAGGAAGCTTACCCTGTACCTGGAAACCCATAGCTGTGGGGGCTCATTTTTGAGGATCTAAGCTTTGTCATTGCCTTGCAAAGATTTCTCACTTGCAGCAGGTTTGGCTTATCTGGGGGGGAGCCACACACTTCCAGAAACGAACCCAGACTTTTCCTGATCAGTGGGACCATTGCAAATTTGCAGAGACTGGGCACCGACTGGATGTGATTCTCCTAACTTTGTGTAGACGGTTGGAAGACTTTAATAGCCAGTGACTCTCAAGATAGGTCTGGATCGCTTGTTCCTTTTAAACGAACTAGTGTTTCCAAGCGAATTGAAGCGAATGAGTGTCGCTCTCTCGCATACCTTTGCTTGGTGCCTTGATGCTGGAGCTGATGTGTGTGCTAGAACTGCAGAAGGTGGTGACTCACCGCGAGGTACTTCGAGGTAGCAGCCTAAGGCTGTTTAAAGCCCAGGAGGGAGTGCATTCGCTCTGATTTCTGTCTCTCCTTCAGAGGTGACCCTGCGTGTTAATATGCTGGAGGAAGGGATAGATGGGCGTACAGGGAATCACTCGGCGAACTGGAGGCGAAGCTGTGGATGGGAATATACATGTAGGCTAGCAGGCTAGTAGGATCGCAGCATCTAGTGACGGTGGTTTGGGCTACACGGCTGGGTCGCACTCCCTCTGCATCCGCAACAGGCTGCCTGGCGGCTGTGGGCAAACCTTCGCCGTTGGCTGCAGCGTGGGTCTTCCCAAGTGTCAGAGCCCGGGCCCCTTTGAGCCTGGGATATCTGGGGGAGAATCACCCTGGAGGATCAGCGGCTCGGGTGGGAGGAGAGAGCAGAGGGGGGCACCCCGGGGCACGGCCAGCCGCCGTCGCTGCAGTGTCTGGGGAGCTGTGGGTTGGGCGGAGAGGTGGGACGGAGGTTTGACCGAGCTCAGGAGCACAGCAGAGAGCTGGGGGAAAGCCGGGGCAGGTTTGAGGCGCTGACTAAAGATGCTCGCAGCTCATGGTTTTGCCACCTCTAAGCACCTCTCTCCTATCGGGGCCTGGTGGCTGCGACCCTGTTTAAAAGGAAACCCCCGGCAGTGGGACCCGGAAAACCCTTCCTCCACCTGGGAGAGGTCTCCTGCCTTTGAGAAGCCAGCGAGTGGCTGAGCCTCTGGCCTCTCTCCTGGTTTAAAACTCGGTTTAACTGCCGGGGATGACCCCAGTGAGACAGGGGGATCGAGCCCCAGCCCAGACAGCGGGCTGCTCAGCACTTGGTTTTACACACGCCTCTAATTTCTCCTGTCTCTGCCTTTCCCTCTCCCCGCGCCCTTGTGTTCACTTCACAGAGCACCATTCTTTCTTGCCAAGATCCGTACTTTGTAGGGGGCCCGGGCCACGATTGCCCCTATTCCGACTCAACGTCAGCAGCCAGTGTTGATGTTTCCAAGGAGACTTGGGTTTCTTTCTGGGCTTCTGGTCTCCTGGACGACACCAGCGAGAACCAACAAGAAGGACAGGCCCCGGGTAGGTTCTGCGGCTCCTTGGCTGCCGGGAGCTTGCAGCCGAAGATGCCGGGGTGAATGAATGCGCCAGCCGGAGCGGAGCGGATAACGCTTTCGCTTCTGCACCCGCTGGGGAAGGAAGGGCAGGTCCCCACCTTTGAGCGCTCCCTGGATCGGGCGCCTGGAGGGAGGGGACATGAAGTGCGAGCTGGAGACCGTGCCCCGGCCCGTGCGCAGCGCTCCCGGCTCCGCGGCCCAGAGCGGGGGGCTTTGACTCGGGAGCACCCTGGAGAGGGGGCGCTGAGCCGCTCCTCCGTGCTCTCCTCCGAGCTTGTTCCCAGAGCCCATTCGCTTTGCGGTCAGCGCTCACATGGGCCGCCCTGGGGCCCGGCCGATCCCCTTCCGCGGGCTGCCCCCTCCCAGGGCGCAGGCTGCGACTCCAGCGCCGTGTCTACACGGCAGCTTCCCCTGGCGCAGCGGGGAAGAGCCGGTCCGGCTTTTGCTGGGGAGCTGCAGCCCCGCGGGGTGGCTAGCGGGGCTGACTCTGCGGGCGGAGCTGGCGGGGACACGGGCCCTCCCGGGTACTTCGCAGGCAGCTCCCGGGGGATGTTCTCAAGGTCTCCGCGCAGAACCAGCTTCTGTTTGTCTTTTCTGGGGAGACAGGATCCCCCCAGCTGACGGCACTGGAGGGGGACTCGGGAGATTTCAGTTCCCAGGTCTGCCAGAGACTCCCTGTACGGCCTGGGGCACATCACTGAGTCTCTGGGACCCACATCCTCAAAGGTAGTTCAGTGCCTAACTCCCAGGGGAATAATAGGAATTAGGCACCTAAGAGCCTTTGAGGATTTGGGCACCTGTGCCTCCGTTTATGCATCTGTAAAATGGGGGTGGCAATCCTTCCTTTCCCTCACCCTTTGTCTGTCTGGGTTAGTTAAGCTGCAAGCTCTGTGAGGCAGAGACTGCCTCTCACTCTGTTTTTATACAGCACCTAGCACACTGTGACCCTGATCTCATCTGAGGCCCATGGATGCTACCATAATAAAACCCAATACTACTAATCATTATAATAATTATACACTCTGGGCCATAGTTTTGATTTTAGCAGAGTTGTACAACAAAGGAGAGATTATATGACCATGCTTCCTGCAGACCGGCTTGGGTACTGCACTGCAGTTTTCCCCTGGGGAGGGGGTGAGATAGAGAGCAAACCCCAGGTGAGGTTATGATAGTCATGTTGCCTACTGTCCACACCACTGGAAAGCCCTCAGAGTCTATGGTGTTGGGGTGCCGCATGACCCTGTGTAGAATAGAAAGTACAGCCGTAGCGCATCAGGCTTTCAATCAGAGAGGTCCTGGTTCGAGGCCCTGTAGTCCCCTCCCTGGCAGGAAGGTTAGCTCCTTTCATCTCTAGCTTCCATGATTACCCATGATCTGAAATGGTGTTGGGAACTCACCTCTTGTACCCAGCACTTTGTATCCATAGATCTCATAGCCCCTTTTGAAGATGGGGGGAAACTGAGATAGAGAGTGAAGTGACTTGCTCCAGGTCACAGCAGAGCCCAGAATGGAACCCAGGCGTTCTGAGTCCTAGTACAATGCCCTGGCCACTGGCCTAGGTTGCCTCACAAATAACTTTCCCAAGCTTTGGTTCCTCTTGTAAAGCAGAAGAATTTTAAACAAAGAATAAAGAGCACAAGGAAAAATACCCACCAGATGCCAAAGGTGTCTTATAACAAACTCGGATGATTTACTAATTTATTATCCATTTTTAAAGGACCACTCTTTGCTGCTTATCAAGCGGTACAATCTTTCCTTGATTCAAATGAAGTAAACAAGAGGGATTAAAATAAACATGATTGTAATTTTACGCTTGGTTTGGAAAATGTGGTTTTCGGTTTAATCACTTTGATGTCTGTTTTTGTCCAGACCAGTTCTGTGGCTTGGGTTTTACTATTCCAGATGACACGTGGCAAGGAGATCAGCTGTCCTCCCAGCTCTACAGAAACAAACAGGTAACATTTCAAACAACTCACACACTGGAGAATGGAACCTTTATTTACAGCTTTAAAATGTTCTTCCACCCAGCATCCCTAGAATTTCATTTTACAGTTGGCTAAAGCTCTGGGTCAATAGATTGTGTTCATAAATCTGTTTCTCTGTGCAGTGAGTATGGAAAACATTGGCAGCCTGAAATCTTGTATTTTTTCTCCTTCCTTATGTTGATTTGTGAAACTAGAATCACTTCAATTAGCAGCAGCGTTGCTGTCTGCCCATGTCACAAGTCCAGCAGCTTCATACCTGATCAGATTGCTGGCTTCCACCAAAAAAGCAGAGGCATCACTGGGAACTGCTTTAGGGTCTGAGGCTGCAAAGACTTACGCTCGCGCGGAAGGTTGCTCACATGACTAGTTCTGTTGACTGCAGTGGGGGGACCCACTTGAGCAAAGTTAGTCACATGCATGAGTCTTCGCAGGCTCAAGCACCAAGATTAGACGTCCCCTCTAGAGCTCTTTTCCCTTTTCCATGAGTGCTAATAAGCAGCAGGAGAGCCAGTGAACTCTCCAAGCTAAGCGGTTCCCATTGTAGCTGCTTGTACCTAGCTCAATATTTAGATCACAACAGAGTGACCCTGAACCAAAACACTTGGGGTGACATCTTGGCCCCACTGAAGTCAATGGAAGTTTGGCCATTGACTTCAATGCGGCCAGGATTTCACCCTAGGTCCAAATAGCCAAAAACTTCCTTTTCTTGCCCATTATCTGTCTTGTCTATTTAGAACATAATCTCTTTTGGGGAGAGATGTCTGCCACTGTATATATGTGCTGGACCTGGCACAGTGGGGCTCCAACTTCATTTGAGACTTGTAGGGTATGCCTGTTTTGCAGCAGGGAGCGAGCCTCCAGCCTGGGGAGACAGACTCATGCCAGCTCTCCTTGGCCTAGCACACTAAAATTAGCAGTGTGAACTGTTGCATCGTGGGCAGCAATGAAGAACATAAGAACAGCCACACGGGATCAGACCAAAGGACCATCCTGATCAGTGGGCTGGGGCACATGACTTACGAAGAGAGGCTGAGGGAACTGGGATTATTTAGTCTGCAGAAGAGAAGAGTGAGGGGGGTTTTGATAGCAGCCTTCAACTACCTGAAGTGGCTTCACTTCAAAGCCAAAGAGGATGGAGCTCGGCTGTTCTCAGTGGTGGCAGATGACAGAACAAGGAGCAATGGTCTCAAGTTGCAGCAGGGGAGGTCTAGGTTGGATATTAGGATTCACTGTTTCACTAGGAGGATGGTGAAGCACTGGAACAGGTTCCCTAGGAGGTGGTGGAATCTCCTTCCTTAGAAGTTTTTAAGATCAGGCTTGACAAAGCCCTGGCTGGGATGATTTAGTTAGTGTTGGTCCTGCTTTGAGCAGGGGATTGGACTAGATGACCTCCGGAAGTCTCTTCCAACTCTAAGATTCTATGATCTTTCCCAATATCCTGTCTTCCGACAGTGGCCAGTGCCAGGTGCCCCAGAGGGAATGAACAGAACAGGTAATCATCAAGTGATCCATATCCCTGTTGCTCATTCCCAACTTCTGGCAAACAGGCTAAGGACACCATCGCTGTCCATCCTGGCTAATAGCCATTGGTGGACCTATCCTCCATGAACTTATCTAGTTCTTTTTTGAACCCTGTTATAGTCTTGGCCTTCACAAGATCCTCTGGCAAGGAGTTCCACAGGTTGTGTAAAGAAATACTCCCTTTTATTTGTTTTAAACCTGCTGCCTATTAATTTGGTGACCCTTAGTTCTCGTGTTATGAGAAGGAGTAAATAACACTTCCTTATCTACTTTCTCCACAACAGTCACGATTTGATAGACCTCTATCTTATCCCCCCCTCCCATATCCTAGCTGAAAAATCCCAATGTTATTAATCTCTCCTCATACGGAAGCTGTTCCATACCCCTAATCATTTTTGTTGCCCTTTTCTGAACCTTTTCCAATTCCAATAGATCTTTTTTGAGATGGGGTGACCATATCTGCACGCGGTATTCAAGATGTGAGCGTGCTATGGATTTATATACAGCTCAATCCTCTAATTTAAATAATGACACCTGGATTTGAATTTTTCAGCCTGCACCCATGTCTAGTTTATAATCTGCTCTCTCGCCCCTCCTTTTCTCTCTAGCCACATCTAGCTTAGTGAGCTAGGGATCCAGAGGGAAGCTTAAGTGCTCTTTGAAATGCAGAAGGAAGAAAACTGACAGCATTGTGAGTGAGAAAATCTCTGTGTATTTAAAGAGCTGTTTGCAGTTCATTTCCCTGCAGACCTCTATTATTCCTCTGCGGTTACAATTTTTCAAAATAATCTCTTCAAACATTTGCTAAAGAATAGGAGAAGTCAAATTTGAGACGTGAACAGTCATGCCACTTAGCTTTACAGGGACAAGGGGTTCTTGAGGATTGAATTCACAAAGCAAACACTAAAATCATCACATCCCACCAGGCCATAGAGCAGGGAATTTATCAGGTTACAGAGTCAAGAGAGCTAAGAAACGTCTATTCATCGATATCTGTATTTCACAGCTTCAAGACACCTTGCTACAGAAGGAAGAGGAACTTGCCAGGTTACATGAAGAAAATAACAACCTCCGACAATACCTGAATTCTGCCGTGGTTAAGTGTTTGGAAGACAAGGCAAAGGTACCGTGTTCAAACCTGCCATGAAAAAGCGTGTCTGTGAGAGAGAAGAGAATGAAGCATTTAGGTGAAATGCCTAATATGCAAATGCAAATAAACAGGTGTAAAAGGCCACATTGTGGGGAGGTAGCGTGCAAGAGGAAAGGCCCCTCTAACGCTCACCAGATTGGTGACCATGCACTAACCGATAGTGTGTGTCGTCGTGGTCGGCCTTGCCTATGTAGACAGGGTTAAGCCATGTGACAGCCCTGATCTTTAGCATTTATAGCTGATTTGGTTGATGATGCTTTGAGAGAGAGGTTTATAAGAAGCAATGGACTAACCCTAATCCCCTCAAACCAATGACCAGAACTCATTACACTGAAAGGGTACCAAAAAGCAAGGCATTTAGCATTTATCAGCTTCGGAGTCAATAAACTAGCTGTTTAGAAAGCAGAAGCACAAACCTGGGAATGGGTAACGGGGGGCATTCTGTTCTCAGCTCTGCTGCTGACTTGCCCTTGTCCTTGGGCAAGTCACTTAGCCTTTGGTGCCCCGGCCCCACCAGTTGCAGAATGAGAATGCTAATAGCTTAGCGGCCACCCTGGGGCCATCGGGGGGGGTGGGTTAATAAATATTTGTCAGGCTCTTTGGGATGCTGAGATTGACGGTGCTATTGAGGGGCTGAGCACTGTCGCTAAGGATGGGCTCACTCCTTATTCAGGCAAAGTAAGTGGTACCACAGGGCATGTGGCATGAGTGAAAACTGAGATCCTTGACAGAGGATGTCAAAAGGATAAGTGCAGAGGGAGTCTCTGAGATGCTCTCCTCACCTGAATTGCCCTAAGGGTGTGAGGGCTTGCCGCTTCAACCCATCCCCCTCCCCACTTGCCCCCACACACTGTGGATCCCAGGGCTATCTGCGCCGAGGCTCGCTCTGTGCTCCCCAGCCCACCTCCTACTCACTGGGAACCATGGGAAGCATATGCATGTTCCCCTCCCACCCAGCCCTGGATCTCTGGAGTCAGCATATCATGGGAGGTGACTGAGCCCCCGGGGCCAGATCAGATCCTGCTGGCAGCGTCGGTGTTGAGGACAGCTATACAGTGCAGGAGCTTTCATTTCATGGCTTACTGAGAGAAAAAGCAAACAAAGCTCTGGCTATGTTGACACTGTCGTATTCTTATCTCGTAGGAGTTTGGGCTGTTTCCAGAGACTGTACAGCACAAAATAATTAGTGCCATCCGCGTTTGCTAACTGAAAATGAGCTCCGGGTAAACTGTGTGCTTTATAAGAACGATGTTAGGCACCTGTTCAGATAAAGTCTGTGGCCAGAAACATGTTGCTTCTGGGGCTCTGGAGGATCAGCTTTTAATCTGCATGCTCTTCCCTGTTCTCTTGTATAGAAACTACTGCTGCACAGTGGCCAGAAGAAACACGCAATTCTCAAAAGTGGCAAGAGGAAATTTAAAGAGGACAGTTATCTGGCCCCTCGAGAGACTCCTAACCCCTCAAAAGCCAGGAGGAACCTACTCAGTGATTTTACTGCCTGCGAAGAACAAGCTACTCCACCCGTGGATACCTGGGTACTGCAAACCCTGGGACTAAAAGATATCAACACTATCGATGAGTCTTTATCAGCTAACTACAGTGCCCTGTCCTCTGAGCTTGGAAAAAGCTCATGCTGCCAGAGCCATGGAGAGGCAATGGACTACTGTAATGATGAGGACCCAATAGCTGCTTATGGCTGTGATCAGATGACTCCTATAACCAGCACTGCCACTCCTGGCAAGCAGCATTTACCTTACATCCAGCCACTTTCTTCAGCACCATATGCTTCCTTGACCCTGCCCAGCGATGCCCCTTTCCCACCTTACGGATTGCCTTACTTCGCCAATGACGTGTCACCAAACAAAACCGATGTGGCCTTTACAACCTCCCTGAGCCCCCACCGCAATGTCAAAACACACACCTTCCACCAGGGACAGGTCTTCGTGCGCCGAGAGGAGGACGGAGGCTGGAAATTCACCTGGGTCCCCAAGCAATCCGAGTGACTCCCTCTTGCCCCCACTTCTGAGCACTGCCATCAGTGACATGTTTACAAACACTTACAACTGCAGAAACCTTTCTTGCACTTAAGATTGATGCTGAGAACAGAAGCATCATCCCCTACAGGCTGTTATCTCATGCTCTCTGAAATGCTAGATTATATCATCCACCCATTCACCTCCGCACGCTCCTAATTCTTGCAGGAATGGCTCCAGATTGCCTTTGGAAATGTATCCGCGCAGGGCCAGATGTAAAACTAGCCCCCCATTCAGTTCAGCTCTCTCCACATCTGTGAGACCATCTACCACTACTTATTCACAACCCCTCCGCCACCAGCCAGCTTCTGCCATCTTGTACCTTCCTGGCTGAAATGTACCCAACCATTCCTGTTTCTGACACTCTGGTGACCACCCCTACCTGGACTGGGAAGCCAGGAGCTGGAGCAAGGTTTTTGGGAGGACAGTTAAGGAGCAGCGTCTCTGCCACAGCCCTTTTGTGCCGGCATCCTAGGAGACCACAGCCAGAGAATGAAGGCTGGTTCTCTGGCTGTTAGATCAGTGATGTTCTGGAGAGTGGAGCCCCCAGTGGCTGCATAAATTGCATAGGAGGAAAGCAATTGCTGATCTGTTGTCCTTTAATGTAATGCTTGGCTGGTTTACGTACAGTCACTTACGGCTGTCGTTTTTTGAGGCGTCCTCCAAATGAGCAGGATTTGCTCCCATTGCCTGCAGGTTGCCTTGTAAGTGACAAGCAACACGTCAAATCCAATGGGTGTTCTGCGCTAACCAAGCAGCTAGCACATTTACCACACGACGCTTTTCAAAGCTATTTCCCTGGTGAGACAGCTGTACTGGGCATGCGTTCGCGCTGTCTCTGGAAATACAGACAATGAGTCAAGCCCTCAGCAGCTGTCAATTGGTGTAACTCCACTGACGTCACCAACGGAGGGTCCGGCCCAATATATTGGCAGGAGAAGTTTTATATAGTGTGGAAAAAATATATTTGGTGCCTTACTAGCCACCACGAAAGACACATTCTTTTCCACTCACAATATTCTCTTGGCCCCACCACTGGTTCACGTGCTGTCTGGTACTGAGTCACTTCCAGGGACATTCCTTGGGTTGTCTTCAATATTGTGCTATGGGCTAGGGGAAACTCTTACTCATGAGAGCAGCCCTTATCACACTCAGTTTCTGCTGCTTTCACAGGGCTACTGTGGACAGTAAAAGCCACTCTTGTGAAGTCTGGCAGTTGCTTTCCATTCCAGAAAATGCCATGTAGACCGTTCAGTTCTGGTTTCCTTTGAGGGTGTGCGGGGATCCAACTTTACACAAGAGCAACGCTGGCCGGAATGCTGGTTTACAGAAATTGCTGTTGGTAATGACAGAATTGGGCTTTTCTAGTACACTTGCTCTGCGGAATGTATCCCTCAATTAAGGGGTACTATCATTGAGTGATTAAAGCAGTTGATTGCAAATCACGTCCCATTCGAGGTTCTACCACTCACATATCTCCCAGGGTTGTGAGGCTAAATACATCACTTTCTTGAAAGCGCATTCAAACCCTTGGGTTCAGTGTGCTAGTCAACTGCACCGTGCTTTTATTAAACTAACAACAAAATGAAGTCAACATACAGGAAGTCAACTTACCAACCACACATTTTATGTGACCCTTATTTGCTAATTTACCCCCCTTTGACTTTTTGATACTTAAATATTGGTAGCGTTGAAAACCAAGGGACCAGTCTGGCAATCCTGGCTCTCATTATTTGTCCTATTGATCTCAGTGCAACTGTTGTCCTTGTGTGAGTAAAGGTCCTCCGGTTGCTTATTTTAATATAAAATTTAGATACAACTTTATTCTATTTTGATGAGGATTAAAATCCATTTTCTATTCAAAATATTTGCTTGTGCCTTAGAATCTCAGTATTTTAGCTTCTGATTCAGGAGCTAAACTAATTCCTCCCATGGTATTTAAATCAACAAGCAAATCTCTATTTGTTCGTAACTTATTTTAAAATAATGAGGCAGGCTTTCCGTGCATAGAATCAACAGTTTAAATGCTTGCATTGGAGGAACATAAATTAATTAATGTTTAACCCAGTGCAATAATTTACACGAATTAAACCCCAGGAGTTTGATGCTGTTTCCATTGAAGCCGCTGGAGGTTTTGCCAGCTTCAGCAAGAGCAGGATCCAGGCTACTGTTGTTCCATAGCAATGTAATTTGCTGCTTAGGTATATTTTAAATAAAAGCAGAAAAGTTGTTCCTGGTAAAAATAAGTCCTCCTTTCTTTTCTTTTTTTTTTTTTTTATAAGCAAGACATTAGCCAGCTCTAGCCCAAACTGTATAGGATGATGCTGAAGAAAAGTACAGATAGGGTGATGTTTTGTACAGTTAAGGTTACTGTTGTACAGAGTGTAGACAATTCATTGCTTAATTCCCTTTCCTTAACATGAAATGTTTTTGTGTGTGTGTGTATGCTGAATACCATGCTCAAAATAATTAGACAATGTGACCACAGGATTAATCCTCAAGCTAGCTGAACATTTCTTATATATTTCAAAGCAACTACACAATGTGAGTACAGAGTGCAATTCTATTGCATGACTTTTAGTGCTGTAGAATTGAGTGCCTTTTACAACATTAAAAAAACAAGAGTTTTTTAATCGTAAAATTGATTTTTAACCCTAATGAATTAAAAATGAGCGATTAAGTCATCCTCTCTGTTTAATATCTTTCGTTGATATTTATAGATCACATGCTTCTTGGAGCAAAAGCCTTATTTTCCTCTGTTATTTACTGTACACCATTGGGGTGAAATTCACCCCCCTTAGAGGTCTAGCACGAAGTCTATGCAGCACTTAAGTCCCAACTAAACCCTCAAAATAGAGTTTAAATGAAACTTAATTGGTGCCTAGACCTTTGCCAGCCCTCTGATCAGGGATGAATTTCACCCTTCTCATTTAACAAATAAATTATAGAGCTGAGTGAATAATTCAGAATGAATAATTTATCCAGTTTATCCAATTTTTCCTGCAGTTTTGTCAGTTTTATTCCGCACAATATTTTAACTCTATGGTTTCCCACAGATTGTTCTCTAAGTATTTACTGTTTGAGGTCACTTTCGGTAGCTGGGACTGGCCAGATTAAGTCACAAGGCATTGCTTCTGTTCCATGATTGGTGAAAATACATGCCCCACGTGCAAATTTAAGAGTGTGCTTTGGGCAAATGTTGCAGCATGTGACTTTGAAATTTGCTCTTTGCAACCACTTACGCTAATTAAATTTAATGACACGAATGTTCACAGATAGCAAACACAAAATGATTATAAGAATTTAAGATAATATTCCTGAAATATTTTTATTTGCAATATTCATTTCGTTCTCACACAAAAACAGACGACATTTCCTCTAGAAACTGCATCAGCAATTGAGTTTGGATTTACCATGACACCAAGAGCACTAATTAAAAAAAGAAGAAGTCTTTCTTCCTTAGTTGGCTTACTACTTTTCCACTGTAAGAAAGTTAATCATAATGCCAAACTTAAGGAACATCTGTCTTTTACTGTTCCTTTCAAAAATTATATATTCCCCAAGGGCCCAATCCTGCTCTCATTGACTTAATCAAGAACAGGTTCAATATTAAAGTGTGATTTTGGGTTACACATTGTTCCTACTGTGATAAAATTGATGGTTTATGGTGGTCTAGTAAATAGGGGCCTGGACTGGGATTACTCAAGAGATTTGGGTTCAGTCCCTGGCTAACCTATATTCTTACTATGTGACCTTGGGCAAGTCATTTAATCTACTCCATTCCCCATCTGTAAAATGGGGCTAGTCCTTCCCTAACACACTAGGTTGTGAGTTTCAAAAGCAAATCAAGCAGTTAGTGCAAGGGAGTAGGAATCGGAAGTTCTGGATTCTGGCTTTGAGTCACTTACCCTTGTGCCTCTGCTCTTACTGGTCCCAATTTAAAGGGACCAGTTCTTATCAAAATGAATAGAAATTGGGACACCAGCTGTTGTACACTACGGGGGAAATTTGCTGTAATGCTAACGGCCAAGGGCCGGCAGGCCCAGATACCACTGAAATTCTGGTTCAGCCCTTGAAATGGGGTTTGGTTAAGTGAGACTTAACTGGTCCAGAAGCACTGGCTGCTGGCCCTTTGTGTAGGGGTGAATTTTACCCACTGTAAATATCCATCTTGTATTAACATATTTGTTTTATTTTTTTATCCGAAGGCGGGTTTTTTTCATTATGTGAATGTAACCGATGCCAGCTGCACATTTTAAACCCAATCTGTGTCTTTAGAAATGTGTGATAATATAAACGGCAATTAATTTAACACTTAATATTTAGATGTTTATGATTTGTGTGTATGTGTGTGATTGAAAAGAGGTTCTAATTATATGTAAGAGTCAATTTTATTCGCATCAGTAAGTTATGTCTAATAAAACCTGAAATAACCCTTGGGTGCTGTAAATCTCTTTCCTCCCAGTTCCCCATGAACCATCATTTATATACTGTAAGTTAAAATTCTCCCCTGTGACAGAACAGTGACTACGCACTTAAGGCCAATTTAAGTGGCACAGAAGCTTCACGCTGGCCCACAGTAAGTGCTGACTCACAGTCAGTGAATTTGTGCTCCTGCACAATATGTGCACAAAAAATTGTGCTCACCCACAAGAATTGTGACAATTATAAGTACACTTATTTAAGATCTAGCTCTGCAACCTTCCATTGACATTATTATAATAAAAATAGAGATCTCTGTGTAAGAAAACCACCAGGCGAAGGGATTATTGAAAGACTCTCCTGATATACTTCAGCTACATAAGCATATGGTGTTCGTTGATATCATGTTTATGGCCCACACCTACAGCACCCAACCTCCTAATACAGCGCCCACTGAAGTAAACGGGAGTTTTACCATCACCTTGGGTGAAAACAGAATCAGGCCTTTCACTATGAATTTTGGGTGATCAGTGAATGCAAGATTGGGCCACAGATCTAGGCTGGAGAAAGGTTCCACATTGCATCAGTGTGAATTGGCATGGTCTCTGCCCAGTTCCCACTGGGAAAGCATCCACTTTACGAAGCTATGGCTACTCCCACAGGTACCTTTGCTGGCAGTCTGATAAGATAGGCCAACGATTGACTGGTTCGTAGAGACTAAACTAGTCTCATAGTCCTTGGAGAGCTGTGCTCAGATGCATCATTTGAACAATGTACTGCCTATCCCATGCTGCACCTGCCTTAAGAGAGGACATCAGCCTCTAGCAACCTTCAAGCCAGTATTTTCCAGGACATTCTCTAAAATGACTTCACTTCATTTTTAATCCAGATAATTTATTTCCATGGAGACAAAATTCCTCATTCTACGCAGAGAGATACATTCTCATTATTTTCAATCTTTACATTGATCACAAAATGATGGATCACAAATGGAATTAAGGTATCATTTACGAGGCTGGAGCTAAGAGATAGAAAGCTTGAGTCAAAAATGCAAATCTTATGTAAGTCAATTATATCTGATACCAGAAGTAGAGCGGTGTCACTTATTAACTCCTTCATTGGCACTGCACGGGTTTATCAGTAACCATGCACCTGCTGGGACCAAAGAGAGATTCACTTTTCACTGGAATGTGAACTTCTTTATTGTTCATCAAGAAGACACATATTGAGCCCTCAGCTTTAACCCCTCATGCCTTCTAGAAGTCACATTTGAGTTTTAAACAGATATCTCAGACAAATCTTGGACTGCAGCCAGATACATATCCTCCAGCCATAGGCCTTGAACAGCTTAGGAATCATTTATAGGATGAGGTGTGATTCACCTAAGACTCCATCCCCCAAGTCATTCATCTGGTTTGTTCGCTGTGCATAATTTAACTATGTCATTAATAAACATTTCAATGCAGTGTTTGCAACCCCAACATATCAGCATTGTGCCAGGGCATGAGAACCAGAGTATAAAATTAAATAGGGAATGAATTTCCATGGGATTTAGGCTTCTTTGAAAATCCCACTTGTAGACAATAAAAGGGCTGTTTAATAAGAGCAACAGAGATTCCAACAGCCACTTTTGAACTGAGCATCAGGTGAAAAACACACTGGCTAGCACCATTCACTTGGTAAGAGTGATATTTTCTGTGTGTATAGCACCTTCCCTGTGATGATTGCTAAATGATCTCTGAACTTTAATGAATTTAGAGTCACAACACCTGTGTGAAAATAGGTCAGTACATCATCTCCATTTTACTGATAGGGAAACTGAGGCACAGAGGGATCATGACTTGCCCATGATCACTCAGTGGCTCATCAGCAGAAATAGGAATCCAACCCAGGCCTCATGACTTCCAGTTATGTGGCTTAAAGAAAAGGCCATCCTTCCACCCCATTTCCTGAGTGACTTTGGAGCCCTCCTTCCCCTTATTTAAAAACATGCTGATTTGAAGTAGATAGCTCATTGCTCTGGCCAAGGTGCTGAAACCAAAAGCTGGCTTGATCATTAAACACTTCTGCACATTGGAAACTTTGGTGTCGGGAGGAGCCTCACTACAGTTATTAGGAATCACAGTTTCAAATGCACTTTAAAACATAGATTCATAGATTCATAGATACTAAGGTCAGAAGGGACCATTATGATCATCTAGTCCGACCTCCTGCACAACGCAGGCCACAGAATTTCACCCACCCACTCCTGCGAAAAACCTCTCACCTATGTCTGAGCTATTGAAGTCCTCAAATTGTGGTTTAAAGACTTCAAGGAGCAGAGAATCCTCCAGCAAGTGACCCGTGCCCCATGCTATAGAGGAAGGCGAAAAACCTCCAGGGCCTCTTCCAATCTGCCCTGGGGGAAAATTCCTTCCCGACCCCAAATATGGCGATCAGCTAAACCCTGAGCATATGGGCAAGATTCACCAGCCAGATACCCAGGAAAGAATTTTCTGTAGTAACTCAGATCCCACCCCATGTAACATCCCATCACAGGCCATTGGGGCTATTTACCATGAATATTTAAAGAACACCATAGCGCTTCATCATTTTGCTTCGGCTAGTTAGCATATTGCCGGGAAACAGAAGGGGATGCAGCGAGACAAGCAAATAGGCACCAGTCAATTCCAAGCAGCCTAGATGTTTTCTCTTAAAATTTCCTACTGCTGCTGCCACAAATGTAGCACGATCAGTGGGCGCCCTAGCATAGATCAGCGCCCGGTGGCCACCAGTGCTTTAACCACCATGTCACCTGGAGCTTCTCTGAGCACTGTTACATGGCAGGGAGAGAGCGCCCTGTCTACACTAGCACTGCCAGAGCTGCACTAGTGGGGGCTTTGTTGTGTCACTCTAAGGAAAAGAATGTCTAGTGTCCGTACAATCAATAGGCCTTAGCCCAGCAGTCCTTAATTCCCACTAGTGTGTCTTGAGCCTGGCCTCCCGGGAACAGAGGGTCAGTGCCCAGACCAAGGGCACATCATTTGTGAGAGGGTTCGTTGTCCTCTCCCAGAGCCTGACCTAGAGTGCACTGAAGTCAATGGAAAGGCTCCCACAAGCTGCAGTGCTCTTAGGCTCAGACCCATCTAACCAGCCCTTGCAGCACATGGCCGCTCCTCTGTGACTGATGTGGCAGTGGGCATTACCCCTGCTAAACCCTGAGGGTCACTCCGCAAGCAATGGCAGTATTTACTGGAAAGCGACTCTCCTCAGTGCTACCATCCCCTAGGTTATCCTGTGAGCAAAGAGCTAGTCTCTATTGCCTGCCAGGAGAGGCCAGCCTGGGAAATCCCTGTGATCTGTGAAGCATTTTAGATCTTTGATTTCACAGCCCCCATTTATCTTATCAGGCATGGACTCCACAGGACACAATCACGTCATTGATACCAGTGACTTATTGCTGCTGTTATTCATTATTTGTCTGAGGGCAGCACCCAGAACGTCCAGCCAGGGCCCCATTGTACTAGGCCTGATACACACATAACGAAAGGGGGTCCCCTGCCCCCAAAGAGCTCACAATCTACTAAGGACTGGCAAACCCTCAAAAGGTTTGGCTGGTTCATGGTCAGATTCTGTTCACAGTTGCACCAGTAAGAATCTGGAGAAACCAGTTGGCTACAGCAGAGTCCCTCCAGAGTGACAGTGGTGGAAACGAGATCAGAATCTTGAGCTCAGTTTGAATGGTGCTTTGAGGCGTCACTGCGCAGTATCCGATTCCCTGGACCTGGAATCACAGGAGAACCAGCCTACTCGTGAGATTTCCAGCAGTACTAATAGGATGGAAATACGGCGAGAATAGCCCTTCTGCTGCTATCTTAGTCTTCTTCCTCTCAGCCCACTTGATACCCAGCAGTGCAAGGATACCTGAAAATTAAGCCTAACTTTTATGAGTCCTCCAAAAGTTCTCCACGTTCATTCTGCATTTCAAGCAAAGGCTCCTGTTGCTTCTTTTCCCATCCATGCTGACCTGCTTTACCATGGGATGTGCATAATCCCAGCTGAGGTGTAACTCTGCACAGATATCCACATACACAGCCAACCGTCCCTGGGTCAGATTCTGAGCCAACTGACCATGGTGCAAATCCAGAGTTGCTCCCCTTCGTTGTAGCCAGTGAAGTTACTCTGGACTAACACTGCTGTCAATCTGATCAGAATTTGGCCCAAAGAGACTTGTGCATGTGTACTTGTGTGTAGGGTTATGCCTTGCCACCCCACGAGAAGAGGTGGACCTCCCAGGGCCACAGCAGCTGTCGCAAGGGGCTCCAGATCTGGGACAGCCAGCCATGCCCTGCCCCGCCATGAGGGGGCACCAGCAGTGAGTCCACCCTTCTACTCTCACTTAGTCAGAATTAGAATGAACTCTGGTCGAGCAAGTCAGAGTGAAGTGGTCCCTCCTTGCACCAAAGAGGAGCGTGAAGCATTAAGCCTTCCCATGGTCATTTAATATCCCCGTTAATCCCTGGGTCCTGGCCTAATTCTATTATGGATAGTTCTGTTCTGCCTCCCTAAATGCCCCTGGACACTTCAGATTGATAATCTCCATTACACAACACTTTACTCAACAGACTCCTTACTCTTCTGTGGAACAGTTGCAGTGTTCCCCCACAGAGACGGTTGCATTTCCGTGGTAGTGAATTAATGTATTTAAAGGGACAGATTTTGCTCTCAGTTACCCTGGCACAAGCCCACTGAGCTTAATGGGATTTAGCACCACAACCGAGAGCAGAATTGTGCACAAATTGCTTTGGGATCCTTTTGAGGGACATGAAATCCTTTTTATTACCTTTGTGGCCCATTATAGTCACTTCAGAGGAGCGTGAACATTTGCTGCCTGTTAGCCATTTAATTACCAAACTCTTGCTATTATGTAAATATTTAACTACAACGGAGGAGAGTAAATCAGTGTAAAGTGATCCTGTTCCATTCCACTGGGAACAGTAAATCACATGCTGTCCAGACTGCTGGGCTACACTGGCAGAGCAGATAGACGGGAAACCAGGGGTGGCACACCTCTAATGTTAGGATCTGTGCTGATACCATGCTAACGGCAGTGCCTGGTCAGTACCATTAGGCAAGCTGTTTAGCTGGAAAGCCACTGCCAGGGCACCTCAGACATTTGCGGAGGGCGGGTAGCAGTGATGGGGTCTACCAGCGATCCATGAACCCTCCCAGACAGTTCAGCTAGCTTGGCTCAGGCAGGCAAAAGCTTTTGGTGCTAGATCTACAGGGTGCCTGACCAGAGCAGGTACAAGCCCCAGAGAACAGATGCCGTTTGGGTCTCAGTAAATTACAACACCCAGCTGCCATTGATGCATAGGAGGAAGAGGAAAGGAGTGGCTGGTGGTGGGTGGATTCTGTTCTCATTCATTTGCTGGTATGGGCAAGTCCTTACAAATCATAATGTCTATTGCTTACATAGCATGTCTCCTCGGTAGATCTCAATGTGTTTCACACTCTTTTTTTAACCCTGTGTTATTATTTCTTTTTTACAGATGGGGAATTGAGGCACAGAGCAGCTAAGTGACTTCCAAAGGTCACACAGGGCATCCGTGGCACAGCAGGGAATCCAACCCAGTCCCCACCTCCTAAACCAGTTCCCTAACTGTGGATAATCCTTCCCCTCCGGGGCAGCATATCCCAATCTATTGTGAGGCAGTACCACTGCAGGGCCTGTAGCTATGGCAATGCGGAGGGCGGGTAACAGGGGAGGGGTCTACCACAGATCCAGGTCAGTTTACACGGTTAAATTCGTGTCATGGGTCTGTGTACTGCACCTTTCATTTTCTAGGAATCTCGCAAGGGAGCTGCTGTTTTGTGGTGCATGTTACAGAGAGAGGGGCACGCTATGCTCTCTCTCTCTCATGGAGACTTGACATTTGTTCTGTCGTCTTTTGATGTGTCCCTTAATCTACAGTAAATTGACAGTGTGTCCAACTGAAGGTAAAGGACTGCTCTTTGGTTATCGAAAACAACAATAATAAATCTGTGGGTCATATGTGTCCTGAAACCAGAGCCACATGCAGTGGGTGAATAGAAATCAGGGCCTTTGGCTCCAAAACCTCACATCTCTGTGAGTGGAGTGAAGGGGAATCTCCATATGTGGCCTTGTCAGTAGTATTAGGGCTTCCAGTGCATCCTCTTTTGAGAAACCACTTCAGCAGGTGTGGCTCCATCCCCAAGGGGGCACATAGCACCAGACGGTGTGTTTCAGGAGACACTCCCATTTTCCAGGGGCTCTTGGATGATTTGCTAGTGCTGCCTCAACAGGTGTGCTCCCCTTCTCAGGAATTATCCGTCCTTCTCAGATGCCCTCCAGAACCCCTTGCGTGGATGTCCCTGGCATCACCTGATCTCAAAGCACTTCAGAAGGAGGACCCACGAGAATCAGTGCAATAGTTTGTAGGGCTTTGCTGGCATCAGAGAGACACAGGGGCTAGAGAGGAGTGTGCTTCAGCAGAACTGCGGAGACTGGGAACCAAGGCAGGCTTGCAACTCCTCTCTTGCTCCAGACAACAGCATGCCAGCAGTTTGCTGGTCACTATTTCCAGGCCTTGAGGGGTTCACACAATGCCACCAGGCCTGGAACCTTGCCTCTGTTCCCCATAGACTCAGGGATCCATCCTTGGGAGCAGAGGGAAAAGCAGAAGAAGCCCTGAAGGAGGATATGGGCCTGTCTAGCATGCTGTTCTCCTTATTTTGTGGGACAAATTATCTTGGGAGAGCCACTTGGAGAGCCCATGTGTTTGCTTAGCTTCTAAGACGACTGCCATTGGACAGTGGGTCGGAGGGCTAAGCCTACATGCCTTTAAACACGTAGCTTCACTGCAAGGAAATACAAATGCAGAATGGCTCTATTAATAGAAAGACATCAACCCCCTCCTTTGCCTTGATTGATCTGTTCCTTGTAATTAACGTCAGCCTGCACGGCCTCACCTGGCACTGCCCACAGCTGATGTTAATCTTGCCCTCGCCAGGGCTGATTGCTCTCTCCCTCCACCCCTCCATTCATTTTCCACTTGGCCCATGTGCTGGCACTAGCTGAGTGAGTGACTGCAAGCCCCAGTGGATACAAACAAGTCCACGTAGCATCAAGTTTCAATCCCTTCTGCCTCCCACATGGCCTCCCCTGGCTAAAGTCAAAGAAATGCTGAAGAATCCAAGTAAATGAGACTATCAACGTTTCTCACCACCTTTAAAATGCGCTCACTGGTGCCAGAAAAAAACGAGGCTTCTCTGCAGAATCAGCCCTACAGGATGAGTTTCATTGAAGGCCATTTCTTCTTGACTTGCTGCTTCTCACGATCCTCGTTGCTGGGGGCCACATTGAGCCAGGTTCTCCAAAAGAGCTGCCTACGTTGCACACACAGAATATTCGCCTGTTTGCCAACAGGCCAGTGGATGTGCAGCATGTGTGCAAAGGGGGGTCTGTGCTTGCCAGCCTCCCTCACAACCCAGCCCCGCTGTAGACTACTGCACAAGGCAACCACCGTCGCCCGGTCTCCTGCGTGGACCCAACCTCCTCCTCCAGTGAATTTGGGCTGATGCCCAGGTTCCAGGAAAGGGGTATTGCCACAGCTTCACGGAGTTGGAAGCACCAACCCCCTTGTTCTTCCTTGCTGAGGGAACTCTAAGCCAGGCGGCCGGGATCAGCTGCCGGACACTGTGACCCTGTGACTCGCAGGCGGATGAGTTGTGCCAGAATTGTTCACTAGCAGTGCTGCCCAGACAACTGATTCAAGAGCCAGACTTGCCTGTGTGATGGCCACCATCTTGGCCAAGGCCAGAGACTGAACTGGGGATGTCTAGAGCTTCAAACTACAGCTTGAGCTCAAGAGCCAGGCTCCCCAGCTGAGAGTTGTAACAGACCCATCTCCTCCATGGTTCGGGCAAACACGGGTCCCGTGCAATGGAAAAACAGGCAACTGCTTCCAAGATGGAATTCTAAATATCTGGGACTGCAGTATAGCCCCTTGTACAACAAATAATCCCAGGCATACAGAACAGGAAACTGATACACCCTGCTCCCAATAGCCCAGGAGACTAGGGAGGGAGGGACAGTGGGATTTTGCAGTGATGTGAAGGACAAGAGTGGGAAGAGGCCAACATTAACGTTGAACCTTGTTTGCAGAAATGATTTGACGAGGTCTGTTCTCCCTGGTGAAGACCATGGGAGCTGAGGGAGCCCATCCTGCCAGGGGAAGGGCTCAGCACCCTGCTTAGGACTGAGCCAACAGTATCAGACCACAGCTCTTTCCAGGAGTGTGCAATCTAAACAAGATGAAACCAGCCTTGCTTTGGCCAGTGCTTGAGTCCAGCTGCAATGGCCGACCTGTTTGCAAAGGGGTGGTGCAGAGGGACGGTGCCCCTGTGCCCCAGGAAGCGATATTTATTTATTCACATCTTTTTTATTTGATCTCCAAGCTGCCATGGATCCCTTTGGAAGGGGCTGTTCAGTGCAGCCTGGCCGCCCTCAGCAGTTTGTGGCAGGCTGCGCTGTTTTGCTCCACCGGCTGCGTTGTGCTTGCCAGCTTGCGTTGAGCAATAACAGGAGGTCACCCATGGTGTCAGAACACAAATAAATAAATAAATGCCTCTGGCATGGTGTATAGAACAAGGCATTGTGTTCGTGGTGATGAATTCAGACCAACTGAGGGTAGGATTAATGAAATCCGTGGCTGGCACTCTCTGCAGCCTGGCGGAGGCTACAATGAACAAAGCAAATGGACTGGCCACTGGCCTGCCGGATCGGCAAACCCTGCTTGTCCAAAGCAGCTGGAAGCCCATGGCCTTGCCCTGTGGGCTCCTTTGTGGGGAAGGGAATTACAGTGCCAGCTTGAGCTCTTTCCTCCAAGGGATACCAGGGAACGAACAACCGAGGCAACCAATGCCAGTCAGCGGAGGTGGCCATGAAAGGACAATGAGCAGTGAGGGGAGTTTCCTAATTATTTTCTTTTTGCTCTGTTGATTGCTTTGCCCCTCTTGTGATCCACCTCCAATCCAACAGTTCCCTCTCACTCCTGCAGCCGAGTCCCCCACCATCACCAAAGCCAACTCATCTCCTGAGTAACAGCATCCTCTCAGCCCTCTGTGGGCTCCTGCTTCTGTTCTCTCACCCCTCAACTCATGGCCACTGTTACCCATGCTGTCGCCTTGGGACCTTTCCTTGTCACAAACGAAGCTGCAGTGCTGAGCTAAGGAAACCATCACTTGACCCACTTCATACACCTTGCTGTCTAGTGCCCAATATCTCTTGTCTTGCCCAGACCCTGAACAAACTGAGCCTCTCTCCAATCTACCCAGAGTCTTCAGCAGAGGTTTCTCAGGCATTGTTTGGCTTTTGGCTCGTCTGCAGGACAGATGACCATCTCCAGGTGTTTCCTGGCCTGCTCCTCACATCTGACAATGGCAGAACTGGCTGGAAACTGGTTTCCTTTGCAATGGAAAATTTTGGCTTTTTGTTGATAAACCAAATTCCTTTTAGTTTCTGAGACCTGAAAACCACCTGAAAACTGCTGAAAACAAACAAAAAAATTGTTTATCCATGTTCTGATGCAAAATCAAAAAATGTCAAGGAAACCAGACTCTGTCCACACATTTTCGTTTAATTGAAAATTCAATTTTCTGTCAAAAATAGTTTCAACAGAACGTTGTTGGCCAACACCATCTTTTCTCATCCTACGGGTTCTCAGAGCAGCTTTCAATACTGTTGATTCCTCACCTTCTGAGCACCTCAGGTAGAAGTTGGTCCTTTCCTGGCATGATCCTACCTCTCTAATCCCTCTTTTATTTCCACTGAAGGCTTCGCATATTTTCCTTTAATCCTTTCTGATATGCAATGCCTCCAGCTCCTAACCTTGGTCCTTTTTTAGCCTTTCTCTTCCTTCTGTTTCCCCACAAGCTCTCCTTTCTGAGACATCTCATTGCTTCAACCTTGGACACACAATCTAGAGAACACAATCAAGCCACATCTACCCAACCCTCTGTCTGGTTCCTCTGTGTACTATCTACTTGTCTACCGTGGCACATCCACCTCTAGTCTATGCCAAATTTCTTGCTATCAAATGCACTATAAAGTAAAGCCCAAATTCTTGGAAAGTCCTCCCTGTCTCCTGTATGTCACCCTACATTATCCTTCTTAACTCCAATTAGATCCAGCAATGGAACCCAGAAATTCCAGCTCTCCAGCTTCCAGCTCGAACCATTTCAAAACACTCCATAAAGTGCCATTCATTTCTGGTGGTTTCTGTATTAACCTTGGCTGTTGTTCCTTGCCTTTCAAAAGGATGATTTGATCCCTACTGTTGTTTAAAATATAACTGAGTGCACCAAGCCAGTCACAAGCTGGGGGGTTCAGTCCTGCAAAATAAACACCAGAGATCAAAAACCCTAATGAATTCCTCTCCTCTAAGATGTTTAAATGGGGATTCCTTCATGTTTAATGTTTAATATGACTGGATAGAATTGGTTATCTCCTGTTACAGTGTAGTACCCCAGATGATAGAAGCTAACTGCTCAGATGTATCCTAATTGGCATCATGATGGTAAATGTTCCCCGCCAGTAGTCCCATTGCTGGAAAGAAGCCGCTCTTCGTGAACTGATTTTAAGAGGGCCATTAGCTAAACATTAAGTTAAAGTTTGAAATGAGGCTTTGGCCAAGTGTTGATCTCTTACTGAAACTGTAACCCCTTGGTTCACTGGCATCCCAGTGTTAGGGTCTGATCCTTTTATTTCTATGGTGTATGAACATAAGAAAGCAGGGCAGGACCTTGCCCCACTCCGGCACTCCAGCAAGGGAGCAGGGTCGGGGGCTTGCCCCACTCTGGCACTCCAGCTGGGGAGCGGGGTCAAGGGCTTGTGCGGCTCCATGCGTGCTGTGACTCTGCGCAGCTCCCGAAAGCAGTGGCATGTACCCCCTCTGGCTCCAACATGTAGGGGCAGCCATGGGGCTCCACACGCTGACCCCACCCCAAGCGCCGGCTCTGCAGCTCCCATTGGCTGGGAACCACGGCCACTGGGAGCTGCAGGGGTAGTGCCTGTGGACGGGACAGCATGGAGAGCTGCCTGGCCGGTGCCACTCCTCCCTTTAGGAGACAGAGGGAGGATATGCTGCTGCTTCTGGGAGCTGAGGGGGCAGCGCCTGTGGATGGGGCAGTGCGCAGAGCCACCTGGCCGCGCCTCTGTGTAGGAGCTGGAGGAGGGACATGGAGCTGCTTGAGGTAAGCACCACCTGAAATGTGCACCCCTGACCTCCTTCCGTGCCCCAACCATCCCCAACCCTGATCCCCCTCTTGCCCTCTGAACCCATTGATCCCAGCCCAAAACCCCCTCCTGCACCCCAAACCCCTCATCCCCAGCTGCACCCCAGAGCCCACACCCCCAGCTGGAGCCCTCGCCCCCTCCCACATCTCAACCCCCTTCCCCAGGCCGGAGCCCCCTCCTGCACCCTGAACCCCTCATTTCTGGCTCCACCCCAGAGCTTGCACCCCCAGCCGGAGCCCGCACCCCCCACACCCCAATGTCATGAGCATTCATGGCCTGCCATACAATTTCCATACCCAGAGTGGCCCTCAGGCCAAAAAGTTTGCCCACCGCTGCTTTACAGCCTTTTTACTGTACCATTATAAATCATAGTATTATAGAAATGTAGGGGTGGAAGAGGCCCCAAAAGGAAATCTAATCCAGCCCTCTGCCCTGAGGCAGGACCAAGTATGTCTACCCCATCCCGGACAGGTTTGTCTAACCTGTTCTTAAAAACCTCCAGCGATGGGGATTCCACAACTTCCCTTGGAAGCCTGGTCCAGAGCTCAACTACCCTGAGAGTTAGAAAGTTTTCCCTAATACCTCACCTACATCTGTCTTGCTGCAGATTAAATCCATTACTTCTATTCCAACCTTCAGTGGACACGGAGAATAATTAATCAGAGTCCTCTTTAGAACAGCCCTCCACAGATTTGAAGACAGTTATCATGTCCCCCCTCAATCTTGTCTTCTCAAGACTAAACATGGCCAGTCTTTTTAACCTTTTCTCGTAGGTTGGGATTTCTAAACCTCTTGTCATTTTTGTTGCTCTCCTCTGGACTCTGTCCAGTTTCTCTCTTAAAGTGTGGTGCCCAGACCTGGACACAGTACTCCAACTGAGGCCTCCCCACTGATGAGTACACAGAACAATTACTTCCTGTGCCTTCAGTGTGACACTCTTCTCAATGCACCCCAGAATGATGTTAGTCTTTTAGCACATTGTTGGCTCATATTCAATTTGTGATCCACTATAACCCCTAGATCATTTTCTGCAGTACTACTGCCTAGCTAGTTATTCCACATTTTGGCTTTGTGCATTTGATTTTTCCTTCCTAAGTGTAGTACTTTGCACTTGTATTTAATGAATTTCATCTTGCTGAATTTAGGCCTGTTCTCCAATTATGCCAGGTCATTTTGAATTCTAATCCTCCCACTTTGGCATCCTATGAAAATTGGTTCTATCAAAAATTTCGCAACCAACTGTTCTCAGCCTTTAATGGATAGAGAGGGGTAATGTGTTCCGAAGGGAGATACCCTTCCACTGAGAATGCCCTGCCCCCTACCCAAAGAAGATCCACCTGCCTATAAGTGACACAGATGTCTTAGTGAAGCTTATCACTCAGGATGGGACACAGAGAAGGGGAATGTCTGTTAAATAACCAGTTTTCAAGCTATGTGGGACTTTTGCCTACACTACATTGAAGGACGTAGACAGGGTGTTGATGCTGACTAATTATTTGTTGGTATTCCGCTGTTCCTTCGTAACCATCCCCTGTCCATGAGAAACACTGATCATCAGCTCCAGAGGATCCATCCGTCTTGTGTAAATAAACTAAACAAGATAGAACAAATGCTCTGGCCATTGGGGTCACCACAACCTTTTGAAGAAGAAGGAGGAGGCCGTGATAGGTGCAGATAAGGCCAGCAAACTCAGGGCCAGGGGCTTTTGTTTTCTCTGCTGTGATCCTGAAGAGAGGAGTATGCCCAAGCCTGCACAGAACGTTCCCACTGAACAATGTCAGACACACGCCAAACTGGAGGAGGGCCAGCCCGCTGCCACCTCGCTGCACTCAGACTTGGAAGGCAGCAGGAACGCACAAAGACCGGACCTAGGTTATCGCAGTCTTCCCAGTGAAGGCCAAAGCAGCTATTTGTCATCATTAAGTTAATGCACTATTCTTATTTCTGTGCACCATTGAAAGTCTAGAAACTCTTACTGAGGAATTAAAATGAGTGAAAGGACAACCTGAATCCCTTAGGCCAGCTAACTTGATGGAGAAGGTGATGGACGGCCATCATCCCTGACATGTCTCCAGTGTGCCCTTTGTGAGCATAGCACTGTCTGCTGCCTGAACTGCAGTAAAGGTTCCATTTTCAAACTACCATGGAGACAAATGGTATGGATCACATGGTGTTTGTCAATGGCCCTCCGCTAAAAAAGGAAGCCAGCGTAAATTCATCATGTTGCTGTAAGGTCCATAGTGACATTCCGAATGCTGCACCCAGCTTCTGAGTGCAAGCTCTGACCCAGTAAAGCACGCTAGCAGATGCTTAGCTTTATGCACGGGCATTGTCCCAGTGGGTGCCTATCATTATTTCTTTCTTAGTGGGTTGATTTTTCAGGCCCCTCTCCTGCATTCTTAGCACCCCCTAAACTCCCATCAGAGTCACTGCAAGGAGTGCCCAAGAAAAGCAGGACTGGATCTGGAGTGAAGCTCTCCTCAGGCTGCTTTCCCCAAGTTTTCCTATGAGAGGTTTAACTTCTGCAAACTTTCCATAAAGGGAACTGACTGGACTTGACGAGATCAAGTGCTGGAGAC
Source organism: Natator depressus (assembly GCF_965152275.1). NCBI lineage: Eukaryota > Metazoa > Chordata > Testudines > Cheloniidae > Natator > Natator depressus. The sequence goes on from NC_134242.1 coordinate 3,406,146, forward strand.
AATGACATGCTAGGACCTCTCCATTCCGGCAGACCCTAAACCAACACAGACTTGGGACTTCCAGCCTCACACTGGCACTGTACAAGGTGACGAGAAATGAAAATACCAGGGTTAATGGGAAACCAAGAGAAAGTCAAACAGAACAGGTGAGGGGCACTTGCGGAGACTCACTCATTAACTTTGCCATCTCAGATTTGATCATTTACAGTAATAGGCTTTGATTAGCTGCTTCCATGTTGACATTAGGCCTGGGTGAATGGTTCAGAGAATACCAGAGACCATTTGAATTGTCTTCATTCACACCAGCTGAGCTGAACTCAAACAGCGCGGCTAGGAATGGGTGAGCTGATTCAGAAAAGAAATCAGAGTTACCCTCTGTCATGGACCAGGGTGTGGGTAGCCATGCCTAGTGATCGGAGCTGTAGTCAGCAGCCAGGACCAGCGCTGGGGGTCAGAGCTGGAGTGAGGAACCAGGAGTCAGAGCCAAGAGTTGGGCCTGGAGTCAGGACCCCAAGCTGGGGAGAAAGACTGGAGCAGGGCAGGAGAAAGGCCAGGAACAAGGCAGACACAATCACAGCTGCAAGTGTAAGCGTTGAGTGGCTGCTGGCCTGGTGTTGCTGCTGGGCTTAAGAGCAGTCAGGGGGTCAGACGATCAGGAGGTCTGGTCCATCAGGGTATTGAGTTGTAGGTCGACGTGCTAGTCCCAGGCTCGGCTGCAAGCCCTGATTCCTGCCAGTCTCACACACAAACTTGCCACCCCACCGCCCCGGCCTGTGATATAAGTGTTCAGTCAACATCCCTGTTTCATTAGCTTCACTTCCTCGCTTAGCGGCACGGCTTGGTGGAAACCCAGCAAGTTCCATTGAGATCCATCACCTGCTCGCTAATAGTTTCTAGAGCCCTCTGCTGGTTTCATTTGAAGAACCAGTGGCCCCCAAGACCAGCCTCGCCAGGGAGAGAGCGACCGATAGAACCACTGCTCCATGCCGAAAGCTGGAAGGTCCATTGGGGTGAGTAGGAAGCAGTGACCATTATCAACAGGAAGTTCCAGGAGGGCTCCTAGGTTCCTTGAGCAGAGGCACCTGAATATCTGCTTTTATGGAGTCTTTGGATTGACAAGAGGCAGGAAGTCCAAGAGCTCTTACAAAGAACCCTGTCTCGGGTTGTTCCGCAGCTCCATTTTTTGTCTCCAAGGGGTTTGGATAGGTCAGAGTAGAGTCCAGACCTTTGCATGCTTATCCTGTCTGAATATGAGGCTTGGCACAGCTAAAGGGCTGAACCCCAGCTGGTGTAAATCCTTTGAAGTCCAGGGAGTTGACTTATGGGCGGGGGGGGGGGGTGATTCCAACACAGGGTGGGGCACGGACGAAGGTGCAGAGGGTATGTTTGCATGAGGATGGTGGCCCAGCAAAACCTTTCTTCTTGGGAGTCAGTCCCAGAAGGGCCAGCCCTTTCCTTCTAACCTTACTCCAGGGATCGTCACCACACCACATGAGCATGGCACAACATAAACACCTTCAGGTTTGTGTTGGATTCACCTCGGTTTGAGCAGGGCAGCTGGACTCCCCATCAATAGAACATCAAGTAATGCCTCCTTCTTTTCCGACACCTCCCAGTGCGACAGAGCTAAGCAAAGGAAATGCACTAGCCCCATGTCGAGGAAGAGGATAAGGGAGCTGTTCAAGTTAGCCAAGATAAAAGAAAAGACTTAATTATTTGGTGAACAGCTAACTTGTGGAACTCACAGCCAAAAGAAATCATCAGCAATTTAGAGGAGACAGTGTGGTCAGGAGATAAGGCATTGGGTCAGAGCCAGGAAAGGTGTGTTCAATTCCAAGCTCTGCCACTAAATTTCCATTTGCCCTTGGGCAAGTAATTTCTCCCCTGTTGCCCCTTCCACTGGCTGTTTGGAATGTAAGCTCTTTGGGGCTGTCTCCTCCTCTGCACTTGTGCAGCACCTGGCACCGTGGCACCCAGTCTTGGTTGTGGTTTCTAGATGCTACTCTAATATGCACAATAAAGGTGACTTTTTTTGAGATCTAAAAAATAGAGTTAACTGCCCCCTCCCATCTTTCAGTACCCCTTCACTTCCCAATTCCGCGGGGATTGGATGAGTCAAAAAGAACCATGGGAAAGGGTTGAAATTTCAGGAGGAAGTTTGCAGATCAAAGAAGTTCAGATAATTTGGATAGGAGTCAGCTAAAAAGATTCATGGCCTAATTTTCACCTGGTCCCCATTATTGCAATCTGTGATGTGCAGAGAGACCCCACTTCCATGTCAGCATGCAGATGACAAATAGGATGAATCATTCTTCTCTTATGCCTGTTTTACACAGGTGTAGTGCCACTGAATTCAGCGAAGTTGTCCCCAAAATACCCTGATGTTAGGTGGGAGGAAGACTGTGCAAGAGTTATAAAAAAGGAAGCTCCAGAAATGATATTACTGAAAGTACCAGAATGGAGTCCTGGCTTCCCAAAACACATCAGAATGGCAGTCTGGCACGACTCCAGCCATGGGGGAAGATCAGACCCAGAGAGTCTGGGGCACCCAGATGTGGGTAACTGCAAGGGTACTAATGGCAGTTGGGTGGAATTTTGGCTCCCATATTTTGGGGGAGCTTATTCAAATTGCCAAAACTTGGGAGGGGCGGGGTTGCCTCTCACTAAACTGCTGACCTGGCCATTGAAATTGGGCAGAAATGGATTATACCGCATCTCTTTTGAACAAAAGTGCAACCCAGCTGCGAAAGGATCTTTATAGGAAAATTGGCCTTAAACAGTCTCTTGGCTTTCCTTCTGCAGGCCGCCCCCACATGCCACTAGCACCCCTCGAGATATGTGCATCTGCTTTTTCTTCTTTGAAACAACTGCCCAAGAGAAGCTCTGGACCTATCGCTGAGACAAAACCAAAGCACCCGAAGTGCTTTCAAAATACACTGAGCTGACAGCTTGGTTTTGAAAACCTCATTTCTCATTGCCATCTTCTGGCCAAAAGCATGAACTGAACATCCTCACTCAACCGATGGACAAGGTAGGAGAGAGATACTGGCCCAGAAGTGTGACATCTGATTGGCTAGAGGCCTCCTCTGGTGATTATGGCAGGGGACTGGGGGTCAGGAGTTTCCCCTGTCCCCCAAATTTGTATCCAAACATTATTAAAATGGTTATCAAAGCTTTTTTCATTGACCAACCCCTCCTAAAAATAAACACCACCCCCCCCCAAAAAGCACCACTTGGTGTCTGTTTCATTCTGCAACAGCGTCTTCATGCAAACCTCAAGGCTAGATAAAGGGATATAGCTGAGCTAAGACCATATTCCATGCACGATCCTTGTGTCCAGGCATCATGAACTCGTGAGCCGTACCCAAAGCAGGAGGTTAGGGATGTATGGACTGCACTTGCTGAGACTTGAGAGGTAGCAGCCACCCCCATTTTTTGAATGCCCGTTTGTGATGGTAGCCGTGTAGGAAGCTGTGGCCCGACAAGCACTGCCATGCCAACTCTCAACTCAACTCTGCCTCAACTCTGACCTCTAGGAGTCAGAGGGTAACTCAATCGCCACGACCCATTCCGTCTTTGGCCTCGTCTGGGCAAAGTTTGGTCTTCTGTGCTCTAGGTAAAAGAGGCTGTAATTGCTTCTTTCTCCTCCACAGGGGATCCCTGGCCACGTGCAGAAAGACCATGGGCACAGAGTTGGCTTTCTTGACTTCCCAGGATCTTTTTCTTTGTACACGACTGTAGCAACTAAATCACGGAAACCTTTCCATCGACTTGAATCAGGCCCTAAAGGTTTCTCCTTGGTCTCCCTCCAGGTTCAATGAAGTATTTCAAGTATAACATTCTGTTGCGGGGAGACTTTGTGTAATATTTGCCTAGGTGTTACTCAGATGCACCTGCTCAGCCGCTGTGATTCACATGTACAATGGAGGAACCTGTTTAGTATTTACACATTTCACACCTATTTAAATCCTTCTTAATTTGGGCAATTTTTGGCCAGTTCCCAAGCTCTGCTCCCTTTATCCTTTAGTTAAACAAGCTGGCGGGTTTAGTTTGGAAAGTTAAAAAGAGTACTGAATGCTATTAGAGGTCTAAGCGAAGAGGAATAAAAGGGAATCGAATTAAAGGAGGAAAGAGATAAGTGTCATCTTGATAATAAAGGCCGTTTTAGCTACCCAGGAGACAGCATGCAAGGTGGCCCCCACTCTTCAGGCCTGATGCAAGGGTTGGGGACTATTCCATCATCTGAGCCCCTGGGAGTGCAGCGGCCGTTCCTCTCGGGTTGCCCCTAGTGGAACACATCACCAAAATCGGTAGGGAGGAGATAGCGTCATGTCTTCCTATCCCTGCACCCTGCTCTGCACAGCTGGTTAGCTGCAAATGGTGTGCACGCCGCACCAGCCGAAGAGATGAAGCAGCTTATCCTCGGACAGGGGTTCAACGGAGGGAGTATGCCCTTCTAAAAAGCACATACCATACAGGGTTATGCTCATTCAGACAGAGCCTCAGCCCCTCATCGGGAACTTCCCTGCCAAGCAAGGCACACTCGGCTTCACTAAAGCAGAAGCCAGCTCCATTGCAGCTTGAGGACTTTTCTTCACCTGTTACCCAGAGGGAAAGGTGCTTTGTGCCATTTTCACCAGGTGGGCTGCTCATTTCCTGGTTCTTTCAGTGAATCGTGAGAATCAAATTGGGTTTCTTTCTCCCTCTGATTTGAAATAGTTTCAACCCTTAAGCTTGTTTAAAACCAGGATTACAAAGACTTTTACCCTGAAGGGTTTTTTCTAAGACTTGGGGCCTAGTTGAGTGATCTCCAGTTGTTCCTGCCCGTTCTATAAACAGCTGAGTTACAGAGTCAATCCATGCTGGGCTCTTTTCTTTTTAGTTTATATACAGCTGTGACACGAAGCACCCCTGTATTCATACCCTACAAACGATTATAATACTATTGGTACAAACTATGCCTTGTGAGGTATCATTTAAAAATGAAGAACGCATTGATCATTAATATTCTTGTGTGACGTATGTGCAGGGTGGGTATGAAGAGTTATGAATATATGCTGGACTTACAGCTGAACTGTGTGAACCAGGTTTGTCAGGGGGAGTTATTGAACAGGTCTATCCTAAACAGAGGAATGGGTGTTTACCTCAGTTTACATATAAGCAGTAAACAGGACCATTAAGACACCGGGGCGGAGATGGCAGAAAACAGAACAATCGCTATTTCAGCAAATACAAGTGGAAGAAGAAAGAGCATAGAGCTTCTTTCACCACTTGATGACATATCACCTTCCTGACAGCTTGAATAAACTTTACTTTGAGGCATAGGCGCTGGCTTGTGTTTTTGCTGGTGGGTGCTTTTCAAGAGGTGTGTGTATTTGTGGGGGGCTCTGCCAGTTTTGGGGGTAGGCTATTTTTGGCATATTTATACACTTCTTTCATCTTTTAGTTATTGAATATGTGTCTGTCATTGATATCTTTAGTGTTTTAATCATGATTAAATTGTTATGAACTACATAATTGTGTTATCATGAATTGCAGTATATTAAAATAATTGCAATCACCTACAAGCTGTCTTTGCTGATGTCCCAGTTTAAAGACATTACGTCACACTGTAGCTTTCTGCGTGAAACTGTCGGCAATCTTATTTCTATCTAGTTCCTGTTATGGTCTTGATGCAAGTTAAGGACAGCTACATTATTCAGTTGTGTCTGTCCCATTGATGACTGGAGATCATTTTTAATTCTTCTGAAGCTGGAGAATGAGTGTTTTGCAGTTCAGGATGATACAGGCACAGTGAGAAGGATTCTTTTAAATTTGCAGTACTCTGTCCTTCCAGAATACTGCCAAGGACTCCAAGATCTCTTTCTTGATGGGTAACAGGTAATTTAGACACCATCATTTTGTGTGTATAGTTGGGATTATATTTTGTTATGTGCATTACTGCCTTGGACTTAACTATCTTGAACAGTTTTGTATCGTCCGCAACTTTGCCACCTACCTGTTTACCCCTTTTTCTGGATCATTTATGAATATGTGGAATAGGACTGGGCCCAGTACAGACCCCTGGGGGACACCACTATTTACCTCTCTCCATTCTGAAAACTGATCATTTATTCCTACCCTTTGTTTCCTATCTTTTAACTAGTTACTGATACAGGAGAGGACCTTCCTTCTTAGCCCATGATAGCTTGCTTTGCTTAAGAGCCTTTGGTGAGGGACCTTGTCAAAGGCTTTCTGAAAATCTAAGTTCACTATATCCACTGGATCCCCTTGGTCCACAAGCTTGTTGACCCCCTCAAAGAATTCTAGTAGATTGGTGAGGCATGATTTCTCTTTACAAAAACCATTTGGACTCTTCCCCAACAAATCTTGTTCATCTATGTGTCTGATCATTCTGTTCTTTACTGTAGTTTCAACCAGTTTGCCTGGTATTGAAGTCAGGCTTACCGGCCTGGTCATTGCTGGGATCACCTCTGGAGCCTTTTTTAAAAATTGGTGTCACATTAGCTATCTTCCGGTCATCTGGTACAGAAGATGATTTACATGATAGGTTACATACCATAGTTAGTAGTTCTGCAATTTCATATTTGAGTTCTTTCAGAACTCTTGGGTGAATCCCATCTGGTCCTGGTGACTTATTACTGTTTAGTTTGTCAATTTGTTCCAAAACCTCCTCTAATGACACCTCAGTCTGGGATAGTTCCTCAGATTTGTCACGTAAAAAGAATGGCTCGGGATTGGGAATCTCCCTCACATCCTCAGCCGTGAAGACCGATGCAAGGAATTCATGTAGTTTCTCCGCAATGGCCTTGAGTGCTCCTTTAGCATCTCGATTGTCCAGTGGCCCCACTGGTTGTTTAGCGGCTTCCTGCTTCCGATGGACTTAAAAAAGAATGCTGTTACTTTTTGAGGCTTTGGCGAGCTGTTCCTCACATTGTTTTTTGGCCTGCCTAATTATATTTTTATGCTTCATTTGCCAGAGTTTCTGCTCCTTTCTATTTTCCTCACTAGGATTTAACTTCCACTTTTTAAAGGATGCCTTTTTGCCTCTCACTGCTTCTTTTACTTCATTGTTCACCACGGTGGCTCTTTTTTGGTCTTCATACTGTGCTTTTTAATGTGGGGTATACATTTAATTTGAGGATCTATTATGGTGCCTTTAAAGAGTGTCCATGTAGTTTGCAGGGATTTCACTTTTGGCCCTGTACCTTTTATGTGATGCATCTGCCGGTGAGCACTGCACCAATACTCAACAATAACTGAACATTTAGTAACGACACGAAGGCCATGTTCCCCCTGGATCTTTGTGCAACCCTCCCACTAGCATCAGGGAGTGTCCACTGTGCATGGCTGGGAGCACAGGACCCTGACTTTGTATCTGGGCCCTAATTAAAGACAGAATTCTGACTTCTCCTCTGAAGGCATTTGACACCCCATCGTGTTTCCACGTTCAAAACCCACTCAGAACTGCAGCGTCTGGATTTAGAACACAGCTCAAAACCACTAAGATTCAGGTTCCTATTGGCGAACAGAGAATGTGCGGTCTGGGTCATCGATGTAGGGCAAGAATGGCTCTGTACTGTTTGCTCTGTACTGTTCTCTTTCTTTGGAAATACAGTCGGTCAGCGAAAATGAACTTTCCCTTGAAATAGTGATTTAAATTATGGAACGAAATACGCGTTGACACTGAACCAAGTTTGCAAACTCCAAAGCTTTCCCAGTAAGGCCCAGGAGTCTTGCGAAATGTCACAGATCTGAGCCAGCACCCTTTCCTGGCCATTCACTAGGACTGCTGGGAGGGGAACCCAAGCCTCTGTGATTCACATCCCCAGTGTGTTTGAAGCCCCTGGAACCTGACTGGAGTCCAGCCTCTGCCCCAGGCACCCAGGGCACAGACCTGGTATCTGGCACCTATCTCTGAGTATCAGAATCCACTGTTCAGCAGCCTAGCCCCTCTGGAGGCAGGGCTGACCCTTTGGACTGGCCCATACTTTCACACACACACACACACACATACACACCCAATGTGCCTCATAAGCTCACCCTTCCCTTGGGGGATCCCCTGTGTTCAGTCAGTCAGTGTTTTTCACCCCACTCCCTGCCCTGCCCTGGCAGCAGCCTCCCTCATCTTGATCCAGGGCAGAAAGGCTCTCCCCTCTGTGAGTCCCTTTACAAACTCCTGCTGGGGTCACCTGCTTCTTTTGTTCTGCTTGTTGGTAATTTTCTGCTGCTCTCAATCCCCGCTCCCTTCAGACAAGATGAGGAAGTGTCTTCTCCCAGCTAGAGCAAACCCATTGTCCCAAGGTGTTCTACTTTGATCCTTGAGTGCTGATCACTCGCCATTGTCTCTGGCCCGGCAGAGACATGACACAGCCCTGCTAGCTCATGGGGGATCCACACATATATAAGCTTTCCATGACACAGTCATTTCATAAAGCCGTCCACAAGTCAGGAGTGGTACATACAGAACCCTCAATTCATCACACCAAAATCCAAGCCATCTTTGGGCTCTCCCAGGCCTGCCCAAAGGACCTGGTTTCGCGCTGGAATTGGCGTTTAATAACTTGCCCCAAATGAGTAAGATAGAACCTCAGAGTTAACGAACACCTTGGGAACGGAGGTTGTTCGTCACTCTGAAGAAAACGTTATGGTTGTTCTTTCAAAAGTTTGCAACTGAACGTAGACTTAGTACAGCTTTGAAACTTTATTGTGCAGAAGAAAAATGCTGCTTTTAACCATCTTAATTTAAATGAAACAAGCACAGAAACAGTTCCCTTGGCTTGTCAAATCTTTTTTTTTTTAAACTTTCCCTTTATTTTTTAGTAGTTTACATTTAACACAGTACTGTACCATATTTGCTTTGTGTGTGTGTGTGTGTGTGTGTGTGTGTGTGTGTGCTGCTGCCTGACTGCGTAATTCTGGTTCCAAATGTGGTGCCTGGTTGACCAGTCAGTTCGTAACTCTGAGGTTCTGCTGTACGTGAAAGCTTTGCAGAGCAAATCCTGCGGCTGCCTCCCCAGCCTCTAGCAGCAGAACCGCTGCTGTTCCACTGTGCAGGGCAGGGAAAGGAATTGGGGAGATTACAAAGGGAGGTTACAACTCCAGGAGTGACATAGAGCCTGCCTCCATTGGTGTAACCCCCTGGTGAGTGTGTATTACAGGACACCCTCTGTGCCACTCTACAGAGGACAGGAGCTTTTCAGCCTGCAGCTGCAGAGTCTTGGTACGGCTACAGAGCCTTGCTCAAGCTGTAGCAGGGCCGCTAGCGCCTTTAGCTCTGGAGGTCCCCAGTTGACTCTGCAGGGTGTCAGCCAAGAGGGTGGGCATCATACTGGGGTTTCCTGAGGACTGTTGGCTTGGGATGGTTTGGATCTGGAGCCGACAGGGCTACGCAGCAGGGTCTAGTGCTGCGTGAATCCTCCAGACCCAGCTCCAAAGAGGGTAAGGAGTAAGGAACCCAGCCAGCCAGCTGGAATAGGTCACCTTGGGACAGCCCACCTCTACTCCCCATACACCCTGGGTTGCATGATCCCTCTGTCCTGGCACGTGAGTTATTTAGAGTGGGCACTGGTAGCAGAAATTTATATTTTATATAGTCCCTGATCCTGCAAACACTTGGGGGTCCAGTGCCACTGGCTGCAATGGACAACCCATGTGAATAAGCGTTTGCAGGGGAATTTACTGTGGTTTTATAAACAACTTCTATTCTATTGCAAAGTCAAACAGAGATCTGATGGCACGTATGTAAATATACCAGGGAGTCCCTTTCATATCCTGCTAAGTAGATCACTGTGTAAATAACACAGGGTGCTGTCCAGCACTGCATCACTCCAAAAGCCAATCATTAACACTCCTTTCCACCTGTGTTCAATTCAGATGAGGTCAGGGCACTTTTCATGTACTGGGACTCCAGGTACAATTCACCTGTTCTGAGCGCAGATGCCAGGGTCATACAGAGATTGGTACATTTTCAGTGAGAGGCGTCATGTTATCAAAGATAAAGAAGCCTCCCAAAAGCCTGCCTGCCAATTTGAAAGTTTAGAGAGAAATTGTGTAAAAAGCAGGTGGAAGGTGAAAACAGAAATTCTTTCTTCCAAAGGCAACAAACAGGTGTTGTCAGGTTAGGTCTGAGCTGAAAATAAAAGCAAGTCAGAAACAGGCAGAGTACTTTGGGCAGGAATTAATTTCCTGCCCTCAAGGGTTAAGAACATAAAAACATAAGAATGGCCAGACTGGGTCAGACCAAAGGTCCATCCAGCCCAGTATCCTGTCTACCGACAGTGGCCAATGCCAGGTGCCCCAGAGGGAGTGAACCTAACAGGTAATGATCAGTGATCTCTCTCCTGCCATCCATCTCCACCCTCTGACAACAGAGGCTAGGGGCACCATTCAACAGCTCTGTTCAACAGCTGCTGTCTTCCAGCTCAAAGGTGGCTGCATTTTAGTGCTGGGTGAAGCGATCTCTCTCACGCGTGTAATAATAATGAATAATAATAGTAGAATATTAGTTGCATTGTGGTCATACCTGTAGGATCAGGACCTCTTCGTGCTAAGTACAGTACTGTACAAACACTTCACAAAAAATGGCTCCTGCCCCAAGGAACTTAGAATCAGCCATTTGTTTGTAAAGCATTTGGGGCTCCTTTAGGGATGAAACAGAGAAGAAACCAGCTGACTCAGGCTGGCTACTGTTTTATGGCTTGGGACACGTTTTCCCTCCGAATAGGCCCCAGCACAGAACAGTGGCAATCTTGAGAGTCCCTGACTTAGCCCAGGCTGTGGGTGTTGCCTCAGCGTATGGCCACCTGTCTACCTACCTACAAGAGGGGCTCAGGCGGGGTCCATTTGATCTAATTTCTCAAGTGCTTTGCAAACATAAAGTGCTCTGTCCGTCCTGTGTGCCATCGTCAGTATTAATCCTTTCCACTTGCTTTTCCCCTGGTTTTCCTGCTGGGGATTTCTTCAGTCTCACAAACATGCTCCCATAGCACCGGAGTGAAACACATGGATTCCAAAAACCTATCAAGCAGTCTGACCTGTGACCATTATTAATGATCTCTGCCTATCCAGGGACAAAGAGCTCGATTTAAAAATAATAATAAAGGGGGGGCGGGAAACAGGTTCCTCATGACTTTCTGAACTAATGAACAGACCTAAATGTTTTCAATAAGCAGGTTGTGTACTTACTGTGTGTTAAACAGCTCTCAGGGCATTCAGGGAAGCAATTAAAGATATTTATTCCCAGGGCAGCCATGCCTTTTCGCTGCCAAAATACCTCGCCCACCTTTATACACTATAACTGTAGAATTCTCTCTCTTTCTCTGCTTCAGACTCTCTGAAGTTAGCACTGTTTTTAGACTACTGTGGGCTGTTGATTCTGGTTCCCATTCCTTTCCCCCTTGTGAAATGGATTGCACTGACAGATCTGGGGCCTAATCATTCGTATTCTTTATACTGTGGTAGCACCGAGGAGTCGGACCAGGACCCAGTCGCATTAGATGTGGCACAAGCACAGATCAAAAAGACTATCCCTGCCCCCAAAGAGCTTATAGTCTTGTAACATTGCAGGAGCAGGGTAACTGCCATCAATCGACAGGAGGACTTCTCCAGGGTGTACAGTCAGACCACTTGCCTTGCCAAAAGGGAAGGGGAGGCTTGACCTCCCTTTCCAGGAGGTGATGTCCAATGACATTAGAGGTATGTCTTTGATACCCATGTCCATGCCCAGATTCAGACCCCATGTTCCGCTAACCAGATGAGTCAGAAGACAATGCAGTCCCATGGCAGAGGAAAGATCCCCAGCTAGTGTACTTCTGTCTGGGAGTTCAGCACACCTCGGAGAATGGATCTTGAGACTCTCGTGCCATGCTTCGCATTAGCTCCAAGAAGGAACCTTGGGGTGCTCAAGAGACATGAGAATTCCCATGTCCTCATGCAACACGTAGATGCATTCACCTCTTCTGCGTGTCTGGCTACAGCAAATAAAATGCTCCTGTTTCCTCTGTGGGCCTACCCCAAAGCTCAATGAAGCCAGTTGAAAGACTGGGCCTTGGATCCTCCCCTCCCCGTGTAGACATTAAAGATGCAATAGCATGTTCCATAAAAGTAAGAGTTTGTCCCAGTGTCCTTGATCAAACATTTCCAATTGCTCATGTGCATACTGTGTTTCCCTCTTGCTGTGGCATTCCACTCCATTTCAGTATCTCTGCATGCATACCATTTGTGAAGAACTGTGATCCTTTGGAATGAAAGGCACGATTACTTTATTAAATATTAATGATCATTACTATTACTAATAATAATAGCATGGAACTCTCTGATCCCTCTGTTGACAAGAAGAGGAAAAGACAGCTGTGGTCAGGTTTTTTTCCATGTTATTTACCCATAATTCCAGCTGCCATGTTAGTTGGTTTGGGTTGGATTTTGTTTATGTTTTAAGTGTAAAATGTGCTAAGAAATAATTATCCAGAAGGTACTCAAGAAAGGGCATCAAATTTGTGTCAAATATAGTCTGGATGAGAGGTCACCTGGACTGAGCAAGAACTGGACTTTGGTTGGGTAGTGAAGCTGGGGCTCTGAGAAGGGGGAGCTGATTTCTGGGGGTGGGGTGCTTGATTCTAAACAGCAAGGACTGTGTTCAATAGTTCTTTGTGGTGTTTGGCTCCTGAGCTGAAGCTTCTGCAGCTTGAGGAAGGAATCTACATGAATGGACCAGTGGTATGCAGGAGACTTCACTAAGAGCTGCCCGGTAGAGGTGAGTGATCCCATAATGCCCTTGGCTATCACAGACTAACTCGACAGGTAAGTGGGATTTATATTGAGACAGATTCTGGATCTCCAGCAGCTGGACACTTACCGAGATGTGCGTGTGTGTGGGGGTGGATAACCAAATTCCTGTTATATTGAAAAATCATCTGGGCAGGTGACCCAGGGAAGTTTTAGTTTATGTCCCAGAGCCTGACTTAGGAGTATGGGTCCAGGAGGGGGCATGAGCCAGTGTTTTGTTTATTTTTTCAGGGACTCCTAGACATTTTGAACCTGCCGTCGGTGCTGCCGCTGTCTCCTGGCAGAAGAGTTATTATTGTATATTTATAGGATGAGAATGATTCATCAGCTTTTTGAAAGCCACAAGGGACTATGATAATCAGCTAGCCTGACCTCCTTTAATCATGTTAGGACCCCGTTGTGCAAGGTGCTGTACAGATGTATAGAAAATGACAGCCCCTGCTCCAGGGCACTTAGTTTAAAAGACAAGACATAACAAGTGAATAAAACAAAGAAATGACCCAGGGGAGGAGAGGCAAGAGGACAGGAGTGACAAAGGAGAAGGAGATGTCCTCATGTCTTTCATTTATGTATAGTAGTGTCCAGACCCAGAAGCCACAATCAGGACCAAAGCCCCATTGGGCCAGGTACTGTACATGCACAAAGTAAAGGGCCCTCCCACCCCAGAGTTTACAAGATAGTGTGAGACAAGGTGTGGCTCATGATGGTGGTGGGGCTGCGGTGGAGAGGGGAAGTGGTGCTATCAGGAAGAGTTTCAGAGTAGCAGCCGTGTTCGTCTGTATCCGCAAAAAGAAAACGAGGACTTGTGGCACCTTAGAGACGACAACTCACTTCATCGGAAGAGGAACCCATGAGGCATAGAATCACCTTTCAGAAACAACTCTTCTTTTATTCATTGCCTTACGTTTAGGCCAGGCTATTTTTATCTCCAGCTCCGCAGGTGTCTGGCTCAGTGCACGGCAGCCCACTTGGTAATTTTTAACTTCTGGCTCTAATTGAGCTGTTCTTGAAGCTGATTAATTAGGACTGGAATCAGCCTGATTCCATGCAATTGTCATGTGCTCTCCGCCCTCTCCACCCAGTCACTGCTCTCCAGCTGCTTACAAAATTTGGGGCTGGATGGGCTCTCCCACTCCTGGCCAGCTCCCAGTTACTTGATTCCATTGGAATGTGCCACCCCTCAGATTTATACACCGATTCCAACCCCTAGTATAGGAACTGCCAGATTGGATCAGAGGTCCATCTAGCCAAATGACCTGCCTCTGACAGTGGCCAGCACTAGATACTTCAGAGAAAGGTGGAAAAAACCCACAGTAGCAGTTGTGGGGCAAGCTGATCCCCACATTACGTCTGCCCTCTGCTCTCTAATATTTAGAGATCGGATTAAGCTCTAGAGCATGAGGTTTAGTACCCCTGCTATTTTTTTTGTTATCATTAGTTATGGGCTCAAGGGCTTCCTGTGGCAGTGAGTTCCACAGTCTAATCACACGTTGTGTGGAAAAGTGTTTCCTTGTATTGCTTTTGAATTTGCACTGAATACCTTTTGTTCTTATGGGGTTATCCTCTGCTTCCTTCCCCTGAGGAAGCGGACAATGTGAATCATAAGGCAAAGATCCCCTGCTCAGAGACACATTAGCCACTTGTTCCATGCCAGAGTGTGCTAGCTAATATGTGTTAATGGATCAATTTGATGCCACGCTTCTCTTTGCACAGAGTTGTGACTCATGGAGGCTACAGATCCCAGCATAAAAGGCACTATCTGCTCCGCTGGAGTGCAGCTGGCACCAGGCTGGGTGCCCGCTTGCTTAAGACAATTGTGCAGCATTTACACCGCTTAAGGCAACAAGGCTGTGATTTCAGTCACGTACTCTTCCAAAGCTTAGGATTTGCTAGTCACCGGCTCTCTCATTAAGTAAGTGGCGTCAGCTGAACCAGAGAAGGTTGTACGTTGGGCAGCACAGATGTATTGGACAAGATGGAGTCTTGGATGTTGGCACCGGTAGTCTCCGCAGGCCGCATTGCGGTACTGGAAGATGAGAGGGGCTGCGTACCACGGATCACCCCTGGCCACACCTCCACAATTATACACCTACTGTAACAAGAGTTTGCGGGGAAGAGATTGCACGGTGGGTAAGACGAGTTTAAAGCCCAGATCAGTCAGAAATGTATGGCTCTGACACTGTTCTTGGTTAAAAGATGTTGAATAGCTCTGATGTAGCTACAGAAATGCTCTCTACAACTCTCAAGAAAGCCACATCTCCTCCATGCTCAAAGCAGGGCTTCAGTGGGACTTGAGGGGTACTTAGCCCTTGTGTAGGTTCTCCACACAGGGCTGAATTTCCTCCAGTCTGAAGAAGGCTGGCAGAATTGGGCCCTCCGTGCCTCTTCAGTCCTCACACAAGCCAAACTCCATTTGTTCAGGTTATCACGATTTTGCCCAGGGGGGTCCGCCAAAGCTTTAGTCACTGAGCTCTGCAGAGGTGGGGGCATTCTCCAATTCCTGAAGATTTAGAAGTGGGCCAGCAAAAACCAGTCAAAAATGAACTTAGCTTAACACAAGGTTGAACGCCCTGGGTCTGTCTACACAGCATTTTGGAGTGAGCCAAATGGAGTGAGCCATTTGGGGTTAGCGGGGCTCATGCTAGGGAGCTAAACTCTGCTGCGTAGGTGGTGTAGCTTGGGCTGTGAAGCCTAGGGAGAGGATGGGCTTCAGCGTCCAACTTGCAACGTCAAAGCTCTGTCTACACAACTGGTGCAAGCCCCACTCACCCAAATCTGTCAACCCAAGCTGGGAGGCTCACTCCAAAATGCTGTGTAGACAGACGCCAAGAGTCCAAACCTTCTGATCAATTCCTTTCTTTCAGGTACCTCTGACAAGCTGAATGAGCAGGGCACAGACCCAAAGAGCATCTCTGTAGCTGGACGGAAGCCGTTCGCTCAGCAATAGAGAGCTGGTGATTAGCAACTGCAAAGCTTTGGACAATACGTGATTGGAGTTACTTCAGCCTTTAACTGTGCAAATGCTGCTTAATTGTCTCCAATGAGCGGGGCCCCAGGCTCGCATTTGCTCAGCTTGTGCATTATTTTCAAAAGTAGGCGTAAAACACTTAACGAATCGGACCGAAACACAAACAGGAGTGGGTCGATAGCTACTGACAATAGACTTAGTGTTCTCTTGTATATGATAGCTCAGTTTATCCAGAAGAATACACGTGTTACAATGGCAGTTCACCGATCCGTAGGCAAAGTCATCAGCACGGTAATGAGTCTGACGGGCATAGGCACCTGTGATTGAACAAAGAGAAACGAGAAAAACAAAATTATCAAGGGAGTTCAGTCCTGCCCATTTATTTGAGCTGCTCCACCTCCTCGCTGCAGTGCAGACTTCCTCAGCAAACAAGAGACACACAAGCCACACTAATCCTCCCTGGTTTGCCTTGGGGCATTAGATTAGTTTCAGTTGCACAGGTCAGAGACTGAGGCTTGGGCTACACTACCCTCTTCTGTCGGTGTAAGTACGTCACTCCACATGCCTGAGCGACACAGTTATCCCGGCCTAGCCCCTGATGTAGACAGCGCTATGGGATGGAAGGGCTTCTCCCATTGCTGCCGCTCGGGGAAGTGGAGTATCTAGGCCAGGGGTTGGCAACCTGCAGCACGCAAGCCGATTTTTACTGGCATGCTGCTGCCAGCTGGGGTCCCGGCCGTGGGCCCCGCTCAGCCCGCTGCCAGCCAGGGTTTTCGTTCACCCAGGCCGGCAGCAGGCTGAGCAAAGCCGGCGGCCGAGACCCCGGCTGTCAGGACCCGGTGGACGGAACCGCAGACCGGCAGCGGGCTGAGCGGCTCAGCCCGCCGCCGGTCTGGGGTTCTGTTCGTCACCCCGCTCAGCCCGCCGCCGGTCTGGGGTTCTGTTCGCCGCCCCGCTCAGCCCGCTGACAGTCTGGAGTTCCGGCCGCCGGCCCCTTGCCAGCCGGGGTCCTGGCCCCCGGCCCCATTCAGCCGCTGCCGGCCTGGGTGAACGGAACCCCAGGCTGGCAGCGGGCTGAGCGGGGCCCACGGCCGGGACCCCGCTGGCAGGAGCTGGCAGAACCCCAGATCAGCAGCGGGTGAGCCCCTGCCCGTCTGGGGTTCTGTCTGCCACCCAGTTCAGCCCACTGATGGTCTGGGGTTCTGGCCCCTTGCCAGCTGGGTAGCAAGGAAGGCAATTGCCCTGGACCCCACCCCACAGGGGCCCCCCGCAAAGCTAAATTGCTCAGGCTTTGGCTTCAGCCCCACATGATGGGGCTTCTGCTTTCTGCTCTGGACCCCAATGAGTCTAATGCCAGCCCTGCATGAAATCCACTCACGGCCCCCCATGGGGCCTCAGACCTCTGGTTGAGAACTGCCATGTTATACCATACAAAGCTGGTTTCTACACAGTGCTGCTCCGGGCGGAGTGGGGGGGAAACTTACTTTTAAAATATCTTGGAACTGGAAAAAAAGAATTGCCACGGTTGGGTAACGGAGCATGAATTTTCTGCTGTTTGCTTTTTCTGTGCTAGAAAATCATTCCAACAGAGTGAAGGGTTTGTTTGCGAGTTCATCCCACCTGTTGTGATGATGTTTCGCTCTTATGCTGCTTTATGAACTGGCTTGTTTGCCAAGTATAGAATTTATCAGGTCCCATTACTTCCTCTTCGATGGAGCAGGATATGGATGGACAGGGGCAGGAGCGCTGGAACAGTGGGGGCCTTGGCCCCACCACTATTAAAAGTGAGAGAGCTATGCCCTCCCACTTTTTACTAGCCGTAAGGGCAAGCAACGAGGGAGGGGGCGGAGAAGAGCGAATTGGGGCAGGGCCTTGGGGGAAGAGGTGGCGCAAGGGGGGAGCCTCGGGGGAGGGGCATTGCGGGGGGTGGGGCAGGGCCCCAGTTCAGGCACCAGTGACCCCTCCATTTTTAGGAAGCTTCCTCCACTCCTGCCCGTGCGTCTCTTAGACCAACCCAGCTTCAGCTCCTGGCCTAGCCGGAGGGCAGGGCCTCGGAGCCGCAGCCTGGCCATGGTCAGAGCCACCCGGGCAGCTGCTGGGAGCCACAGACCCTCCCCCTGGCCTGAGTGGGGGGCCTGGGGGCAAAGGCCGGGGACTGCTCTCAGGCCCCCATACCCCAGGCAGGTGGAGGGTCCATGGCTTCCCACAGCTGCCCAGGCTCCCCGGCTGGGCTCCAGCTGTTGACCTGGCTGGGAGGCAGTGCCTTGGGAGGAAGAGGAGGGGCAGGGGGCTGGACCTGTGGTTAAAAGTGAACGGGCCAGGCCTGGCTACTTTCAAAAAGTGGGAGGGCCATGCCCTGTGGCTTCCCCGTTCCAGCGCCCCTGCACGCGGGCAGCTACGGGGAGCTGCAGGGGGCAGGGACATGGGCCGACAGCAGCCCCTGGCCCCCTCCCACCCGGGCAGGTGGAGGGGCCTGGGCTCCCCGACCTGGTTCCAGCTTCTGGCTTGGCTGGGGGGGCCCTTGGGGAGGCCCTTGGGGGGAAGAGGAGGGGCAGGGCCATCGGAGGGGGCCAGGGCCCCCTGGTCCCCCACTTTTGGGAAGGCTTCGTTGCCCCTGCAGTGCATCTAACCCTGCTCAGAGCATGATGCAGCAGCTGAAATGCCCAAGGCCTATCTACGCACTCAGTGTCCCCACCGATTCTCCTGGTGGGCGCTGGTGTTTGAGTCCCAAATTTGCCTCTGTGTTTGCAGCCAAGATGGGGACTCCATACAGATTGCGCAGACTCAAGTAAGCTCCCTGCTGGGAGCCAAAAGAACATGATCATCTAAGTCTTCTGTGTGCTTTTCGGTGTCTTAAAATAACATGCTGAAGGGTTTAGGACTTATTCATGATTTGGATAAGAAAAGGACCCATTAAAAGGTATCAGTGCCCCTTTGTCTGCCTGATCTGGGCTGTCATCAGAACAGCTGATGGTTATCTGCTCTCAAATGCATCCACACCTTTGAAGCGATAATAAAGCCTTTGTTTCCTGCCAGACTCTCCGGAATTCCTCTACCAGCTGGGGCAGAGAGCAGAATTTATGCCTGGGGCGTCCCAGTTCCTCCTTTTGCAGTGAGCTGTCGTTGCAATACTACCCCGAGGCTGAGCTTTGGGAGACCTACTCTTGCATCTCTACTATGATTATTTATAATTAGGGGGCCCAACTGAGACCGGGGCTCTGTCTACATAATAACAAACAGTCCCTGCCCCCAAAGAGCTTGAAATCGAAATAGACGTGGAAGTCAGGGTGGAAGGATTCGTAATAGCCACTGTGCCAGAGATGGCAATTTCCTGCAATATCTTTGGAAAACCGTATTGAATTATGTTTAAGTAACTCTGGAGCACATTGTCTTAAATGCAAAGGTTCTGTATTGTTGTGGGCTTGGATGATCCGAGGTCTACACTGAACAATGTGTCAGACAAGAACGGTCTTTGCGGACAATGCGTGTGAAGTGGATTTCCTGGGAAATATCCAGAGGGAGGTGAATGCAAAATTCCCACCCCTGTTCGTGCAAAACCCAGCCTTTGGCAGCTATGCCTGGAGGAGTGGGCCTCTGACTGTTGATCATCTGTTAGGTGAGGTCAAGATCCAAGGCCCAAGCATCATAAAGGAGAGACTGAACTCTTCCTGGGTGTGCTGCTCTGACCTACAGCTGGTATGAACTTGTCACCGCAGAAAAACCCTGTGAAGGACTGACTCCTAACAGAGCCTTTATTGGAGTTGGGGCAGGGGCACCGGAACAGGGAGGCTGGGGGGCCATGGCCCCGCCACTTTTTATTGGCAGTAAGGGCAAGCGATGGGGGCAGGGGGCAGAAAGGAATGAGCAGGGGCAAGGCATTGGGGGAAGGGCTGGCAAGGGGGGCAGGGCCATGGTTAGGGTGCTGGTGGCCCCCTGACTTTGAGGGAGCTCCTGAGTTGGGGGATGATCTCCGGTAAGCTGTAGCATGCCTATAGGTTCTTTTATTGTTTTTATATGTTTTCTCTAATGCTTTCACCTTAATCCTAGAGCCATAGCATTAGACAGGACCACAAGGGTCATCTAGTAAAACCCTGTCAAGATGCAGGAATTATTGCATCTAAACCACCCAAGGCAGATGGTTCCAGCTTCCTTCTGAAAACCTCCAGTGAAGGACTTTCTACAACCTCCGTAGGCATCTGCTCCATTGTCCTGCTGGTCTTACAGGTAGGAAGTTTTTCCTGAGATCTAATCTAAATTAAATCTGCTATGCTGTAGTTTGAATCCATCGCCTCTGGTCCTGCCCTGTGTGGCAAGAAAGAACAACTTTTCTCCATCTTTTTTATGGCAGCCTTTCAAGTATCTGAAGACCCCTATCATATCCCACTTAATCTCCTCTTTTCCAAACTAAACATACCCAGTTCCTTCAGCCTTTGCTCATGCATTCCATCCCTTTGAACATCTTTGTCTCTCACCTCTGGACCCTTTCCAGTTTCTCTACATCCTTTCTATACAGAAGTGACCAAAATTTTGTTGTATGATACCCCAGTTCTCCAATTTATCAAGATCCCTCAGAATTTTAGCTCTATCCTCCAAAGCGTTTGCAACCCCCCTAGCTTTGTGTTATCTGCAAATTTGATCAGTGTGCTCGCTATTCCTACATCCAGGTCATTAATAAAGATGTTAATCAACACTGGACCCAGAACAGATCTCCGTGGAACCCCACTTGAAACATCTTTCCAATCCGACATCATTTCATTAATAGCTATTCTTCGTTTGGGATTGTTTAACCAATCATGTATCCATTTAATGGTAGTTTTATTGAGCTTGCATTTCTCCAGCTTACTTATCAGAATATAACATAAGAACGGCCATATGGGTCAGACCAAAGGTCCATCTAGCCCCGTGTCCTGTCTTCCAACAGTGGCCAGTACCAGGTGCCTCAGAGGGAATGAACAGAACAGGTAATCATCGAGTGATCCATCCCCTGTCACTCATTCCCAGCTTCTGGCAAACAGAGGCTAGGGACACCATCCCTGTCCATCCTGGCTAACAGCCATTGATGGACCGATCCTCCATGAACTTATCTAGTTCCTTTTTTGAATGCAGTCTTGGCCTTCACAACATCCTCCGGCAAAGAATTCCACAGGTTGACTGTGCGCTGTGTAAAAAAAAAAAAAAAAAAAGAAACAAAAAAACCCAAACACTTCCTTTTGTTTGTTTTAAACCTGCTGCCTATTAATTTCATTTGGTGACCCCTAGTTCTTGTGTTATGAGAAGGAGTAAAGAACACTTCCTTATTTCCTTTCTCCACACCAGTAGTCATGATTTTATAAACCTCAATCATATCCCCCCTTAGTCGTCTCTTTTCCAAGATGAAAAGTCTCAGTCTTATTAATCTCTCCTCATATGGAAGCCGTTCCATACCCCTCATCATTTTTGTTGCCCTTTTCTGAACCTTTTCCAATTCCAATAGATCTTTTTTGAGATGGGGCGACCACATCTGCACGCAGTATTCAAGGTGTGGGGGTACCGTGGATTTATCTAGAGGCAATATGATATTTTCTGTCTTATCTATCCCTTTCTTAATCATTCCCAACTTTCTGTTAGTTTTTTTGACGGCCGCTGCACATTGAGTGGATGTTTTCAGAGAACTATCCACAATGACTCCAAGATCTTTCTTGAGTGGAAACAGCTCATTTAGACCCCATCATTTTATATGTATAGTTGGGATTATGTTTTCCAAAGTGCATTACTTTACATTTATCAACATTGAATTTCATCTGCCATTTTGTTGCCCAGTCACCCAGTTTTGAGAGATCCCTTTGTAGCTCTTCGCAATCTGCTTGGGACTTAACTATCCTGAGTAGTTTTATATCATCTGCAAATTTTGCCACCTCACTGTTTACCCCTTTTTCCAGATCATTTATGAATATGTTGAATAGGACTGGGCCCAGTACGTACCCCTGGGGGACACCACTATTTACCTCTCTCCATTCTGAAAACTGACCATTTACTCCTATCCTTTTGTTTCCTATCTTTTAACCAGTTACTAATCCATGAGAGGACCTTCTTCCCTCTTATCCCATGACAGCTTACCATGCTTAAGAGCCTTTGGTGAGGAACCTTGTCAAAGGCTTTCTGAAAATCTAAGTTCACTATATCCACTGGATCCCCCTTCTTCATGTGCTCGTTGACCCCCCTCAAAGAATTCTAGGAGATTGGTGAGGCATGATTTCCCTTTACAAAACCCACATAGCCCAGTATTCTGTCTTTCAACAGTGGCTGGTGCCAGATGTTTCAGAGAATATGAACAGAACAGGGCACTTCTGAGTGATCCACCCCCTGTAAGCCAGTCCCAGCCTTTGGCAGTAAGAGGTTTAGGGACACCCAGAACATGGAGTTGCGCCCCTGCCATCTTGGCTAATAGCCATTGATGGACTTGCCCTCCATGAACTTATCTCATTCTTTTTTGAACCCTTTTATACTCTTGGCCTTCACAACACCCCTTGGCAATGAGTTCCACAGGTTGACTGTGCACTATTTGAAGTACTTCCTTATGTTTGTTTTAAACTGGCTGCCTGTTAATTTCATCGGGCGACCCCCAAGTTCTTGTGTTATGTGAAAGGGTAAATAACACTTCCCCATTCACTTTCTCAACCCCATTCCTGATTTTCTAGACCTCTGTCATATCCCCCATCTCAGCCATCTCTTTTCTAAGCTGGAAGTCTTTCCATTAGCTGCAGTATGTATCAGACCCTAAATGCCACAGTCTGGTCCAACAACCCTATGTAGGTTGTGGGGAAATAATACCGCCATGTGACCACACCAATAGAAAAGATCATAACGGGACATGGCATGAATCAAAAACCCTGCAGAGAAGATCACTGGAACCTTGCAGCCAAATTGACAAGATTCTTCCCATTGACTATTTTTCTTGTACTCCAACTAAATGGCCCATTGCAGTTACCACCCCCAGGGGGCTTTGCTCATCCCACATGTGGACACTGTGATCCGCTGTGCCGTGTCTCCTCTGACTGGCTTCTTTTCTTTCCCACCCTAAGGAAACAGTCTCAGTTGATTTTACTTGATTAATTTGTCACCAGCACTAGTAACTTAAAGCAAAGTGATGTCAATTTAGGCTAAGGTTGGGGGTCACTACACACAGATTTGGCTTCCCCGGTGTAATGGTAAAGAACACTTAATCCTCCTTTTGACATTTCAGGCTCAGTCACCTTGTGGGTCGCCATAAAGCTGTAATTACTGTACCTGAGGCCGATCTGACAAGTGAAGGAGAGGATTTAATCACAGTAACTGGCATGGCTGTGGGAGGTGAGGGCCGTAGGCAGCGCTGAACAGACAGGGGGGTCTGCGTTTGCGTGTTGCTCTGCTGGTTGCCAGGCCAAAGGTTAAACAAAGACGGAAGCTCCCCTGTCGTGGGGAGTGGTGGAATGCCTTGTGCTGAATTACAGCTCTGAGGGTAGGCTGGGTCACCAGCTCCATGGGCTGTCACGGCGAGGGGCTCAGAGGGTATATTGTCCACTGAAAAAGTGACATTGGAAAGAAGAGAAATACAGCGTGGCTGGAACACGGCGACAATGGCCTGGTTTGGTAACTCTGCAGTTCACTGACAGCAGAGAAGAGAAAACAGGCCTTGTGCTTTTAAAAGTCTTTGTGGCGCTCTGCAACCAAATCCAGGGACAAAAATCTCTGATGATCGAGAGCTGGAACAGATTCTTGTATTTAGCACAAAGGCTTCATGTGATGTGCTATAGCATGGCCCAGGGGCTAGTACAATTGATTATGACTCAGAAAACCTCAATTTAATTCCCGACTCTGCTGCTGGGTGACCTTAGGCAGGTCATGTCACTGCTCTGTGCCTCAATTTTCCCCATCTGTAAAATGGGGCCGATGATACTGACCTCCTTTGTAAAGTATTTTGAGATTAACCCATGAAAAGAGCTAGGCATTATTATAATGTCATCTAGGGCAATTAGAGCCTGATCCTACTGTTAGTGAGATGACTTGTTTGATTGCAATGCAAATGGCATGGTTCCATGGGGAGGTAGGGTGAATGGCTATCAGGAACTGGTGGCAATGGGCGGGGAGGAGGGGCAAGTCTAAGGGATCTGTTGCTTCCCCTGAATGTCTGGTTTTAGGTGTAATGGCTATTTGTTCCTTGAAAGCCTGCAAAGCCATGAATGTCAACAGGCTGCTGCAGCAAAGCTAGTTTTGCTCAAAAGTTGGTCATAGAATCAGGAAAACGAATCCATTTTCAAGCAACCCCCGCATCACACCCCCTGAAAAACATGGCATTTTGTTGCTGTTATTGCACAAATAGGATTTTTTTTTTTTGCATTTATGTTATAACGAAATAAGGAAAAACAACACATTATAAGTATTTCCATGCTGGAGTGAACAATTCCCACATCACCAACTAAAAAGTCAAATCAGTGACCTCCAACTTAAGGGGTCTATGCCATCACCATTCTTTTGAGCAGTTAATTCACCCTTCTCACATTACTTTATGATTTGTAATGAATACTGTATGGCAATTCTTTGTATTTACATATTTAAATAGAGTTCTGCCCTCAGGAGAACAACGAAAACATGATACTCAAAGGCAAAGGACATTTTGCAGAACCCGAAATGTTTATCAGTCATCAGTGATCCACCCGGCCTACAACTGAACTGTCCAGAAACTCTGGGCTTTCTCAGACAGTTCACACCACTTGAAATTAACCAGGCATGGTTATCTCAGTCTAGTTTCTAATAGGCTACTATCCACATCTCCATAACCAACACCACAATCCACACATTTTGTGGCATTGCTAGGAGAGAGCCCAAGGACTGAATGGTCCATGAAGACTGACTTCCCAGGGGTTGCTCCAGGCCAAGGTTAAGTAAGACATACTAGACCGGCTCTGGGGGCAGGGGCTGCCTTTTTGCTCTGCTTGTAGAGCACCCAGCACAATGGGGGCCGTGGCTCGGGCTCCGAGGCATGACAGTAATACAAAATAAGAATATGGATAATAAAGCTTGCACTGCTGTTGCTGTAACTATTCTCTGAGAATCCCAGTATCTGAGGGTATGTCTACACTCCACACTAAGCCCAGGCTCTGACTCAGGTTTGAGACCGAAGCCCCCTTCTGTCCACACATAAATCAGTCTCACTCAGATCTGCAAGCTCTCAGGAAGCTGGGTCCAAGGACCCTGCTAGTGGGGTAGGTCAGAGCCCAAGTCCCACTGAGACTTGGGTCCAAGCCCTGTCATTTTGCAGGGCTTGGACCCCAGTGCGGACGCAGGTTAAGAAGCAGAGCCGGGTCAGAAGGTCTGTGCCGTGGAGTATGGATGCATTAGCACAGCTGTAAGAGCTGGGTTCTGCAATGGTAACCCTAGGCTTCCAAAGCAGTGTGGACCAACCCCATGGCTGTTGAGCCAGCAACTTTCATCAGCCCTAACTCCACTTAAGAAGTTTATTTAAGAAACTGCCCCCCTATTTAATCAGGGGAAGGAACTCTGGGTCCTTCTGCTAATCTCACTTGACCTTAGAAAAGACATTTTTTTAAACCAGTAATTAAGTGGATGATAAAATCAGTTCCTCCATGCATTTCTCCTAAGTGTACAAGACATGGTGAAGAATAGAGATCTGTGTCTTGGCAAAGCGTGCCATCCAGCACCTTCCTTCCCCCTCAGCTGAAGTAGGAAATACTTAGCTCATGCCCAAAGAGAACAATCTCCCTCGGCAATAAATCATGGAAGCTGGTTTGTCCACATTTCTTTCTTTTCTTTTGACTGCTTGGCTAAATCTCCCACAGAGAAAGTTACGCCATGCAGGGGATTCAGCAAAATGAATGAACATGTACACAGGTCACCACAAACTCCTCACCTCTGGCCACGTTCCAGTTGTGGCTCTAATGCAAGACAATGCCTTTCACTTTCCCTCCCTGAACCTTATAATTGCAGCTGTTTAAACATTTATCATTTAATGTTTCAAAAAGAGGGAGTTCATTGTATGATGCTATCTGATCCTTCAGACCTGCTGAGTGTTTGTTCCTGGGACCAATGGAACATGTGTAGGGTCAGGTGGAGTTATTTCATGCTGTCCACCATGGGCTTAATTTCTGGACATTAAAAAGCTCTCTAACATTCTCCTGATTCCCTCCAAAGGGGTTCAGTGAACTCAGTGTTGGAGAAAGGATTCAGTATGATGGGGAAAGAATGCTGCAGCTTATGCACAGAAGAGGTGGAGCATGAACAGGGATGGTACAAGCTGGTTCTCCCATGCCACGCAGCTAACGTGCTTCAGCTCTGTTCTGGAAGTTCAGCTGTTATGTCCTTTCGGTCCTTAGTGTATCTCATGAGGCTGGTAGCAAAGGGGACAGTTAGTGTCCTCTTTTCAGAGTGGTAGCCGTGTTAGTCTGTATCAGCAAAAAAAAAATAAATAAACTCAAACATTGCAGCCAGAGTTCCTTATCCTGCTCCCAATTAAATCCAAGGCAAATGCGGTAACTTCTCCCGCTGCCATTAATGGGGGCAGGATAATTCCCGTTGAAATGCACAAGAAGAGGATCAGCCCCCAAGTTCTCCACAACTTTGCTTACTGACCACTTGTTTTCCTCAGCTCAGGCTGGCCGCGCATTTCCAAGGCGATTTAACGAGGCGGGGGCTGTGACGGAGCAGGAGGGAGACCGAGACATTCACGGGTTCCCAGTGCCGAGGAGCAGCCGTTTGTAAAGACCTGCCAGTCACAAACCATTCGCCTGGTTCTCCTGAAGCCTTGCAAAGCCACACTCCTTTCCACTCTCGGTCACCAGGTAATTTGCTGCCTGTTTCTGCGGCCACAGGGATGGGGAAGCTCCAGTAAAGTTTTATCATTTTTCAGTTAATTTCTCCACCCAGACTTCCTGTGGAACAAGTCACGTAGGCCCCGATCCTTCAAGGCATTTCAGTGCCCGACGGCCATTGATTTCCTGCCAGGATCGGGGCCTTAGCCTATTTGAGGCGCTGTGCCTCTGTCACCCCTCGGTCTAATGCCCCGCCTCACAGGGGGCCGTGGGGGTAAATACACTAACGGGTGCGAGGGGCTCAGAGACTGTGGGGCTGGGGGCCAGATAAATACCGAAGGTGGAGAGAAACTGGCTGCAGTCTGAACTACCAGGCGCCCCCTGCCTCCCTGTAAGATAGTAACTGTGCGGGGAGCCTTGGCTGGTGCCCGTCTGCACAGTGTAACCCAGGCCTGCTTGGTGTGGCACTTGGCCCTCCCCTGGTGGCACCTAGCCCCGCGAGAGACTGATGAGACTGTCACAGCCACGGCTTGGAGCCAGCTGGCTTTTAGCTCATGTAGTAGAGGCTCCTACACTAAACGTCAGAGGTCCCAGGTTCAATCCCACCCACTGATGATTGGGGTCTGTGGGTGTTGTTATAACTCCACTGATTTCAGCCTCCTGGCCCTTCTGCTAGGCCAACGAACACCAGTTGAGGCTCTGACCCTGCCTGTTGTCTGCACCACATTCGTTACAAGGCCCGGTGTGTCCGTAAGCGGGATAACAAATGTCTCCACTAGATGGATTTGTACAGAGCAGTTACACAACCTCAGCAGCAATTACAGTTCCTTGGGAGCAGGGCCCACGCACGGGAAGTATTGACATTGGCTCCGGCTCACCGGTGCAAGGGACTGACCTGCGAAGGGTGCCATTTCTGGGCTGACGGATAAAGCCCTTGTGTCTGCAGGGTCCTTGCTGGGCAGAAGCATACCAGCTGAAGGGCAGATGCTGCGAGCCCCCCTCTCCTCCCTGGCTCGGCTGCTTTGGCACCCAGGTGTCCCAGCCAACTCTCTGTTTGCACTTCTCCTGCCATTGACTGACACCAGGTGATTTCCACTCCAAGTGTTTGCAAGCTGAAGGGAGGTGAGTGTGGAGTGCTGGGAACTGACGGCAAATACTAAGTGTCAACTCCTGGTACTTAATACCCAGTAGGAGAGCTGGCTGCGAGACAGACCTCCAAGTCCACTGAAGAATGTTGAGTTTGGGGAAATTAAGCATAGGTGCTGGTGCTGCGGGTGTTGCTGTACCCCCTGGCTTAATAACAACCCAAATATGTAGTTTCCGCCTTCAGCATCCCCTCTACAAAAATTGTTCCAGCACCACTGAAATTAAATCCCCAAATTCAGCATTTTTCGTGGACCTGGAAATCGGCAATATTTTGTTTTGGAAACCCCCGCGGCAAGAATGTTTCGGTCTTTCCAAACCAAAATAAGCTTCCTGGGCTGTCAAGTTCCCCTGGGAGCCTGAATGCCCTGGGAGCCCTGGCTGTATGGCAGCCCACCTAGCAAGCCGCCCAGGAGCTTGGGATCTGGGGCTCCCAGGGCTGAGGAGTCAGGAGCCAGAAAGCTCTGAGAGCTGGGGCTTGCACAACAGGTCATATTATAGTGTTCACTGAAGTGAGGAGCAGCTTAATTCTGATATCCTCTAACAGGGGGAGGGATAGCTCAGTGGTTTGAGCATTGGCCTGCTAAACCCAGGGTTGTGAGTTCAATCCTTGAGGGGGCCATTTAGGGATCTGGGGCAAAAATTGGGGATTGGTCCTGCTTTGAGCAGGGGGTTGGACTAGATGACCTCCTGAGGTCCCTTCTAACCCTGATATTCTATTCTTAAAGAAGTGTATTGTGGTGCAGATTCACAAGGGGGCAGACTTAAGGTTGCACGGGCACCCTTTACTTGGCCATTTTCTGGCCTCTCAGTGCTTAGCTGTGGTTTCTTGTATGGCACTGATATTTTGTAGGAACAGCATGTACAGAAAGGAGTTTTCTTTTCACTCCCAGGGACACCGTGCATCTGCGATTCACTCCTCCAGGGCACGTAAAGTTTAACGCTGCCTTGGCCTCGTCAGCTTCAGTGGAGCTACTCCTGGCTTACACTGTAAGAGGAGAAACAGGACCCAAGACTGCATGGTGACACTGTGCCCCAGAAACAGGAAACACTGGACAATGGCTGCCTCCAGGTGAAATTCAAACTCCTCCAGAAAAAGTAAACCTAGGTAATCCTCTGGGTGCTATTGTGCATCTCCCAACTGCGGTGCTATTATCCAGCAACCCCCATTCGGCAGCCAGACCTGCTTCATCTTGCAGGATACTGTAGACAAGCCTCCAGGTAAGAGCCTTGTGACACAAGGGCTGCAGGCCTCTTGGGTGAGCTACCTCCTGGCTATACAATCCTCATTCAGTGGCCTGCTTTGCCCTCTAGCGGTCATTAAACAGAAGACAGGGAAATTCTGAGCAATCTGCTCCGGTCAATAATAAAATAAATCAGCTATTTGCTATATCAGGCTGAAAATCCTGAAGCAGCCAGTCTGTTCTGATCTTTTTTTGGCCCATCTCTGGATAAGCATCTCCCTGTGCACATAGGTCATTAGTTCGGCGCAGGAGGGATGTGGTAGTTAGTGGGGGAGAGAGATGCTATTCTGAAAAGTTTAGAACAGACCCCCTTTCTGGGGAAAGGAATCTGTGGGTGCACTGGAAAGGAAAATTCCCTTTGGGGGGCTCTATTTCTAGCCTGCATGTGTGCCGGAACTGTGAAGGGACTATTTTGAGGGCAAGGAACGGATGAAAAATGGATGCAAAAATAGCGTCACCAAATTCCTTTCCAAAACCATGTTGCCCTGGAGCCTTCTTGCATCAATTGTCAATTCATCAGAATATGAGCTCAATGGCTGGTCTGTAGGAAGCCGTTAGAGGAGCCTTTGGCAGGAAAAAAGACCAGTGCTGAGCTCCAGCTGTAACAGAGCCGTGGCAGAGAAGGGGCGGGGGATTAGAGTCCATTAGAACTGGTGAAACATTTCGAAAGAAAAGGATATTTTGTTTTTATTTTTTTTAAATTGTGCACACATTTATTGCAGTTTTTGTTACACATGCATGAAAACTTTCTGGGTTTTGATAGATTTTGGTTTTAATTGGGAAAAACAGAAAATTTCAGTAGAAACACATTTTCTCAGACCCTCCCGACTCGCGGGGTTTCAGAGCCCGGGATGCAGCCTAAGTGGGAATATCTACACTGCTGTTTGGAGCCCCGGAGCTTGAGCCCGAGTCGATTGACCCAGGATCTGAGACTCGTGGGCACTGGGGTTTTGTGTTTTGCTTTGGGTTTTGTGGGGGTGGATGTACCTTTAGTCTCCTCTAATTTGCTTCCTACAAATCATAAAAATGTTCCTTTTTTGCCAGAAGCTG
This sequence comes from Natator depressus, assembly GCF_965152275.1. Taxonomy (NCBI): domain Eukaryota; kingdom Metazoa; phylum Chordata; order Testudines; family Cheloniidae; genus Natator; species Natator depressus. The sequence continues at coordinate 3,436,121 of NC_134242.1, forward strand.
GGAATGGGCAGTAGGGGATGGATCACTTGATGATTACCTGTTCTGTTCATTCCCTCTGGGACACCTGACACTGGCCACTGTCAGAAGACAGGATACTGGGCTAGATGGACCTATGGTCTGACCCAGTCTGGCCATTCCTATGTAAAGACAGTATCTTGAATAGGAGCTGGTCAGAAAATGGGGGCTTTCTCCATGGAAAAAATCAACTAAAATGGGGAGAAAAAACTTTTTTTTGTAGAAAAGTTCAATGGAAAATTTCTGGGTCCCCGCCCCCCTCAGGAAACCAGAAACCTCAAAACTAAAAAATTTTGGACAAAAACTATCTAAAACCAGAGGGGGAAATGGTTTTTGTCTGAAAATTTTTGGTTTTCTGACAAAATATTTTTGATATTTTCAGTGCAAATTTTGGTTTAGTTGAAAACCTAATTATGTGTTGAAAATAGGTATTAATGGAATTTTTTTGACCAGCCCTACTCTTGAATATGTGCGTTAATACATATGTGCCCATGTACATGCAAACCCACATTTGCATGAGTCGTCGTGTCATGCTGAAACAAATTGACACAACCCATTCATGGAACAATGAACAAATTTGTAACAATCAATGTCTGTTTGCACACAGTTCACAAGCAAAAAGAAAAGGGGTCCCATATGTTGATAAAATTAATTGTGACTAGACTTCACAGGAGATAACTATTCTATTTAAGTTTTTATGCCACTCACCACCATGGTGTTTAGGCATCTAGCCTTGACAAAATGCCATACCATGCTACAAATCAAGTGGTCTACTGCTTTGGAACAGTGGCCAGGGGAGTTATATTTGACATTGGTTGTTAAACATGGAAAGATTTTCTAGTGCAAATTTTCTACTCTGAAACCTGTCATAGTGCAAGAGAGTTCATGTCCCATTTGGTGGTGGCTGTCAGAACACTTTAGAACCTCAGTATTTTAATGTCTGTCCATCTCTGCTTTTTAAGGAAGATTTTTTTGACATAAAGAACTCACTTTTACATACCACTGCAGGCCAGGTCTTCGATTCATATCAGTCCTTGCCAAACGACTGTGAACTATATTCTCTGCAGGTGTGATTCCAGTGAAGTCAATGGATTTAGGCCAGTAGAAAATTTGAAGCTGTATCTCCATGACTTACTTTTGAAATTGCAGGGATAGACATTGTGTTAACTGTGATGCCTGATTTCCCAAGATAGTCGCAGTGCACTTGTTCCAGCAGGACAGACTGAACCCTATGTGATCCTGTTACCCTGAGTGACTTCAGTGAAAATTAAAGTAGCTCTTTTCTCAAGTGGTCACTAGATGGCAAACCACAAACCTAGCTTGAAATTTGACAAGCCGGCACCTGTCTCCTGGGGCTCCAGCCAAGAAGCCTGGGAAGACGGGGTGAGGAAGGTCTCCAGCTTCCTGCAAGGGAAAGGACAAGTCTGGGGTGGACCTAGGCCCTGTCTTGGGCACCTGCTCACCCCCTTCGGGATCCCGGACCCCAGCTCAGGTCGAACGGTGTAGCCCAGCCCACTCCCCGGCGGCTACCCCGGCTAGCAACGGAGGTTTTCATCAGCTCCTGGTGCCGTCCATGCTGGAGACCCTGCAAGCAGTGCAAGAAATTATATCCCTCCCTGCGGGGTTCCGGTCATGGGGTAAACCCGCCTTGGGACCACCACAGTCTCCACCTCTATGGCAACACTCCCTGTCGTGGGGAAGTCCCACCAACAGCTGCCCTCTCACAGCTGACACCCTTCTGACCGTGCCAGTGTAGACGAAGCCTCATTCTCTCTTGTTGAAGCCATTCCTTTCATTACCGATGAATTGGGCCAGGGACAGTGAGAATCACTCTCCAGCCCAGTGGTCAGGGCACTCACCTGAGAGACTCAGGACAAAGGGTTGAGTAATAGATCTACACAGAATATTACCTCAGCACCTGGTAGCCCGTTACATTCTGACACACACAATACAGAAAAACGGATCCCAGGCCCTTCTCCCTTTAATAGAGAGCCATAAAAGTCCTCTCATGCCTTGATCTGTCTCCCTTCATCAGTGCTGAAGACTGAACCTTAATGCAATCCCTCAGTGCTCAATATTCCTGGAAGCCATCTGGTTTCTTTGGGAGATAAGCCCCTTTAATGGAAGAGACTAGTGTAGTGTAGTGATGGGTCTAACCCAAAACCCTGGATCTCAACAGCTCTGAACTTTGAGGGAGGTTGGTGCTTGAAATCCAAACCTAGATACAGAGAAGGAATTTGGAAATAGTCATAGTTTTAGTATGAGCTGAACCCCCCCCCCGGACTGAACTCTTGGATCTACACACCTCCTGGCACCAGGGCGTTTGTGAGCCCATCTCAATTCTGCGGCTAGCGAGGAGAGTGGGTGTTCACACTAAGCCATGAGGTTACCACCATACTGTAGGACTGCCCTGAGTTTTCAGAGGTTATCACACATGACTTAGAAAATAAATGTGAGGGACATTAGACAAATGAATCCTGAACTGAATTTGTGCTGGGGAGACCTGCCTTGCCTACCTCCTGGCTCCATGATGGGACAATGTCATGCCATGGAGTTATGGGTCAATATTTTCTTTGCCTGTCTGACAACACTCTGAGGGGACAGAACCCAGCCCTTAACTCTTTCACTCCTGTTTGATGGTCTGTAATGGTCAAAAGGTCCAGGCTACAGATTGCTGGTCATTTGGTTCAAAGGTCACCAGGGTCACTGAGGAAGTGAATGATCATGCATCATTGCTTGCTTCTTCAGACAAGGCCCTCTTTGTGCAGTGTGGAGTGATGGCTGCCCTACAGTTCATTAGGAACAAGCTATAAATAACTTCTGGGCAAATATATTTAGCAAATAGTTTCCACTCTCTTGAGATACACTGGTCGGTTTGAAGTGTGTGTGCGGGGGACAGGCAGGGGGGCTTGGAAAGCATGCCTGCCCTACGGGTGGAGGGAATATCACGAGACTGCCAGCATGAACGTTAACGTAACGTAAAGGGGCCACGGCCCAGAAAACGTGTCCAAAATAAACCGATCCTTTAAGAAGTGTGGCTTTAGCAGGACAAAAAGGGGTGTTGTTTTCTTTTAGAAATTGAGCATGAGTCTGGTGCTGCGGAACGGGAGGGGCAAGGAGAAATGGTTGGAGTGAGATATTGCACAGCGGAACCTGTGAAAGTCTCTGCCCTTACGACTGAGCTCTGCCAATGGCCCCAAGGTCTCCCCTGCTGGCCAGGCATAGACACCTCTCCAGAGGAAACTGCCCACGTGTTTGATGTGAAACAAGACTTACACCACTCGTGGCATTTTCACTGAGGGTGACCTCTTCTTGCCGGTTAATATGGGGACACTGTCTAATCCCAGGCCATGTCTACACTACAGAGCCTATCCAGCATAACCCCCTCGTGTAAATACAGCATGCGCAGACAGAAGGAGTTCTTCAGCCGACACGGTAACACCACCGCCCTGAACGTTCGCTATGCCAACGAAAGCCCTCTTCTATGGACATAGCTGTGTCTCGGCTGGGAGTTCTGCTGGATTTGTCACACAGGCGGGGTGTAATTTTTTCACACCTATACCAGACACAACTGTGCTGGCTGAACTTTGTAATGTCGAACAGGCCTCGTATTAGTAGATATCTGCAGCATTCAACACCGTGGATCACAGTCAATTATTGTCCCACCTGGAAGACTCAGCGATTCCAAGGCCAGAAGGGATCACTGTGATCCTCTGTCTGACCCCCTGCATAACGCAGGCCCGTAGTCCTTCTGCGAAATAACTCCTAGACCAGGTCTTTTCAAAAAATATCGAAGATATTTTTAAGATATTAAAACTGTAGAGAATCCACCACTACCCTGGGTAAGTTGTTCCAATGGTTAATTACCTTCACAGTTAAAAATGTACACCTTGTTTCCAGTCTGAATTTGTCTAGCTTCTAAATGTAGCAAAGTTAATGGGAAAGCAGAGGTTTGGCTGAAATCCTTCCTTTTGGCTGCACTGAGAGTAAGCAGTGACATACAACTTCTCAGCCACTAGCCTTCTCACCTGTGGAGTCCCAAGGCTCTAATCTATCACCCATCTGGATAAAGCTAGTGGAGGACACCATGAGACATCACTAACTGGAATGCTAACAATACACGGATAACACCCCGCTTTATACCACACGCAGCACCATCACCCACGTATCTCAGAGCCTGACCACGGTGGATGAAAGGCAGCTGCTGGAAACCAAACTTGAGCAAGACGAAGGGGGTGGCTGTTGGGAAGAGGACACCGTTCTGGAGAGCTAGCCACCGTCTTAGCATCACTTAGCACTGAGGGGGCTGACTCCAAACAGCAAGTCTGGGAGTCCTAGAGTCTGGTCTTAAGACACCTGAGTAGCTACAGCTGCCAGAAACGCTGTCTGCCATCTACATCTGGCAGGAAGGATGTAGCACTTACTGCCAGATCATGAGCTCGCAATGATCCTGGCCTTTGTGCTTCTGGGCATGACTTCAGCAGCTCCCTGGACTAGGGGATGGGTGTGTCAACTGGTCCCACAAATTCCTGCTGTCTAATCAACACCACCAAGAGCAGCCTGAGAAAGGTCCTGAGTTGTAGATGTCACAGATCTCAGGGGCAAAACTCGAACCTCGGTGTCCAGTGGGCCTGAAATTGAGACTTTTATCCTGGCTCCCTCGCCCACCACTGGAGTTCAGATCTGGCTGTGAGCTCCCCAGCTCTGGCCTCTCTCTATAATGGGCTAACCTAGAAAAACTCAACCTGAGCCATTCTGTGCTTTGCAGAAGGGTTGCTGCAGAGCTGATGGTGGATGTGAACCCTGTGAATCAGCCCCATCTCCAGATAAATCTAGGAATGTACACACTAGAAACATCTGGCTCTTTGTACAGATGGGAAGAACTGTTCAATCAGCTGAAAGGAAAGGAAAGTGTGAACATCCGTGCCGGCACATAATGGGAACAGCCGATGGAATAGCAGGAAAAAGGTATTAATGGACAATATTATATGACAAATTTCACTGGTATTCATCAAACAATATAGATTCACTGAATAATGTTGTGCCAGCTCTTAATAAGACACTTGATGCCAGATCTTTGAAAACTTCCTTATGCCCAGTGAAGCCATGCTCACGAGCAGGAGAGTCCTGTGCTTAGGGTGCCAGTTTGGGCGGTGGGAGATCATGAGTCAATTCTCTGCTTTGCTACAGACTTCCTGGGTAACCCTGGGCATGTCACTAAGGGCCAAATTTTTAAAGTTACTTAGGCACCTAACTCCCAATGAGAATTAAGTGCCTAAATACCTTTGCAAATGTGGCCCTTAGTTTCTCCAGGCCTCAGTTTGCCATCTGTAAAATGGAGAGACCAGCACTGCCTTACCTCACCGGGGTATTGGGAGGATACATACATTTAAGATCATGAGGCCCTCAGATACTACAGTGATGTGGAACTGAGATAAATAGAGTCCACCAGCAGGGTAACTGCTGCATGTCCTTGTAAAAGTACATATTACTCTGCGTGTGCCATGATGTTATCTCCAGATCTGTTCTGTGGTTACCATTTGATCCACTTCCCAGGGGAAAACCATCTTCAATTACCTTTATTTTCTCCTTCCACTCCCCAAGGGAAGAATGCATTTTGTAGTGTAACCAGCTCATTAGGCCTGGGTTGTGGTAGATGGGAACCTAATCCCCTAAATCATTTGTGAGCCTGTTTGGCTTGCAGGTGTTTGCTTATTTTTCAGATGGGCTGCACTGGAGGGTTGCAGCTGGCTTGATTAGTGTAAATTGACTTAGGAGCTAACTAATTGGGTAGAGTATAAAGAGACTCACCTGCGGCTGTGAGGCTAGAAGTGGGGAAGGGTTAATACTGCTTCCTCAAGCATTTGCTTTTCACTTTTGTAGTAAGGCCCCGTCGAGGGCTTGTCTCACTTACTCATAGTTCACTGTGAAGTCAGTGGGGCTCTCAGGAGGTGGGTCTAGTTACAAGGCTGGGGCCTAAAGCGGGGTAACTGAGAAAGGACAATATAGGGAGGTGTATGATAGACCAGGGGAAAGGAGAACTGTGTGGGGGAGGCCTGATTTACTAATAGCTTGTAATGGAGCATAATCCTTTCTTTCTGACACTGTTTATCTCTGGAAAGGAAGAAAAATGTTCATTGAACTCCATTTGGAAATACTGATTCCTGCCAATGCTATTTTTAAAGCTAGCCATTGAGAGCTTCAAAATGCTGATCCACTCCTTGAAATGCCTGATTCCCTCAACATTCAGAGGTCTCTGATCTGGGAGTTGGCTGGACCCCGTATAAGTGGGGCCATTCCCAAATCTAGATCCCGTTTTGGATTCCAACGCTCACACACTGTTTGAGTTTAGGGGCATTCCAATCTGTGGGATTGGTTTGGATGTTCGTTATGGGTTTTCCTCTACAAAATTGCTTCTACTTGAAGGTGTGTCCTTGCTGTTCTCTACAGCAGTGGTTCTCAGCCTTTCCAGAGAACTGGACCCCTTTCAGGAATCTGATTAGTCTTGCATGCCCCCAAGTTTCACCTCACTTAAAAACCACTTGCTTACAAAATCAGATATAAAAATACAAAAGGGTCCCAGCACGCTGTTATTGACAAATTGCTGACTTTCTCATTTTTACCACAGAATTATAAATTGATTGGAATATCAACATTGTACTTACATTTCAGTGTACAGTATACAGAGCCATACAAACAAGTCATTGTCTGGAACTTCAGTTTCTACTGACTTTGCTAATGTTTTTTCTGTAGCCTGTTTGTAAAACTAGGCAAATAACTAGATGAGTTGATGTACCCCCTGGAAGAGCTCTGTGCACCCCTGGTTGAGAAATGCGAACCACAGCTCTACAGCTCCCAGGTTTCCGTGGTACCCGTCTACAACAGGAATGATCTCAGGGTGACCAGATGTCCTGATTTTATAGGGACAGTCCTGCTTTTTGGGCCTTTTTCTTATATAGGGTCCTATTCTGCCCCCCCTCTCCCCCCCCCGACACACACCTCCTGTTCTGATTTTTAACATTTGCTGTCTGGTCACCCTAAGTGATTTGCACGTAGCTGCTGCAATATGAAATCTACCACCAAGATGGGGCAGCCAATGGGCCTGGTTTCGAGGCAGTGTCCCATGCTTGTGCTGCAGGACTTGGCAATGCATTGCCACAAGGCCTTTAAAAGTTCCATCATCATGTCTATTGAATTGCTCTCACAGCAGTAATGACCGCTCATCAGCCCTGCTGCAGCTAGTTCACACATCGGGGTTTAGTGGTGTAAGGATGGGGCAGCCTCCACGTTGTTGTCATTTGAGTACACTCCCTGCGCAAAGCTCTCCTTGCCCAGTGCATTCAAGTCAGCATGCCAGGATTTTTCCTCTCCAAACGTCCTTAGGATATCGGTCAAATTCTGGAACGTTTGACGAGCTGAAACCCCAGATGCTGCATTGTTACCAGTGCGTTGTCAGAGTCTATTTAAAGAGGAAGCCCAAACACCAGCCTGAGAGGAGGAGAATGAAAAGGGATCACTGACTAGTTATTACCAGCAAGGTTAGATGCAGAGGCACTTGGATCCATGGGACACCAAGGCAGGCTGCATTAGCAGCATGTTCGAGTAGCTAAGGCAACTACTCTAGGAAACAGAAATTCCAGGTGTTAGTCCCAGCTCTGCCCCGACCTACTGTGTGTCATTGGATGAGTCACGTCGACTCTTTGTGCCTCAGTTTCCCCATCCATGAAATGAGGATAATGATATTTGCCTTCCTTTGTAACGTGTGTGGGGATCTGTAGATGACAAAGCATATAGAGGTGCCAAGGATTATTTATTGTCCATGCCAGTCATAAACTGACAGGAAGGAGGCCTTGTGGTTCAAGCTCAGGAATGGAAATCGGGAGGCATGGGATCTAGTCCTGGCTCTGCTGTGACCTTGGACAACTCACTGCCACTCTCTGTGCCTCACGTAAGATGGAGATATCCGTGCTTTCCTACACCACAAGGGTGTTGTGGGGCTGAAGGCATTAACCCCTATAAAGTGTTCTGAAATCCTTGCACAAAAAGTGCTACAGAAGAGGCAAATGCTGTTACTAAAACACCGTAAATGTCCAAGCACTATACAAAGGATTGGCCCCAAAGAGTTTACAGCCAATGAGACCTGGATCAATAATTCAGAAAAGGGGCAGTAGAGAGAGACTGCTGGGTAACAAACACTCTCACTCCACAGACACAAAAGTGGAGAATGCCTACCACACGTGTCCCGGTGGGTTTCATAGATTTTAAGGCTAGATCATCTAGTCTGACCTCCAGTATAGTATAGGCCAGAGGGACTTCCCTGAATTCATTCCTGCTTCAAGTCCAGTAGCTGTGGTTGCTCTAGAGCAGAGCTTTTCGAAAATCCTCCACAATCCTTGGTAAACTGATCCAATAGCTAATTAGCCTCACTGTTTAGAATGTGCACCTGATTTATAGAATCATAGGCCTGGAAGGGACCTCGAGAGGTCTTCTAGTCCAGTCCTCTGCACTCAAGGCAGGACTATTATCTAGACCATCCCTGACAGGTGTTTTTCTAACCTGCTCTTAAATTGCTTTAACGATAGACATTCCAAAACCTTCCTGGACAATTTATTCCAGTGCTTAACCACCCTGACTGTTAGGAAGTTTTTCCTAATGTCAAACCTCAACTGTCCTTGCTGCAATTTAAGCCCCTTGATTCTTGTCCTATCCTCAGAGGTTAAGGAGAACAATTTTTCTCCCTCCTCCTTGTAGCAACCTTTTATGTCCTTGAAAACTGTTATCATGTCCCCCTCAGTCTTCTCTTTTCCAGACTAAACAAACCCTATTTTTTCAATTTTCCCTCCTAGGTCATGTTTTCTAGACTGTTTTTGTTGCTCTTTTCTGGACTTTCTCCAATTTGTCCTCCTCTTTCCTGAAATGTGGTGCCTAGAACTGGACACAATACTCCAGTTGAGGCCGTATCAGTGCGGAGTAGAGCGGAAGAATTACTTCTCGGGTCTTGCTTACAACACTTCTAGTCTCTATTTGTCTCACTTCAGCTTCCAGCCATTAGCTCTTATTATAACTTTGTCTGCTAGATTGAAGAACCCTCTATTATCAAATTTCTGTTCCCTGTGCAGCTACTTATAGCCTGTAATCCAGTGTAATCCAGCCTTAATCTCCTCTTTGATAACCTAAATGGAGTATCCTCCTTGGGGCTTTCACTATAAGACACAATTGTGAGATTTGGGAACTCGAGGATTAAAATGGCTGAAGTGCAGTTTAGGTGCTGACAACACCCAGCACGTGTTCCAGACAGGAGCAAGGGCCCCAAAACCACTGCCCTGGCCCGCCGATGGTCTCTGCATCCTGCTTCACATGGGACGTCTCTTTTCCCTCTGCAGTTGGAGGAGCAGAGTGAAACTGAAAGGAGACAGTGGAGCTTCACAGAACTTCAATGGTTCAGCAGATCTCTAGGGAGGGAGCGAATAAAAAAGCAGGGGTGGCCGAGCCTCCGCTTTCTCTGACCCGCCTAGAATCATGCTCTGTTTGGAATCCTCATGCTTCAATACATCACCTGACCAGCAGCTGGGGCTGGAGCTCTCTGTGTAAATATTGTGCTAAAGGTTCTGTGCATTGACTAAGTTTTCCTCTGGAGCATGAGCAGCTGCTCCCTGCCAGAGGCAGGAGATATTGGTCTAGATGAAACTAACAAACACTTATTAGCATTTCAATCCAGCAATCTCAGTGCAGGGGAAAACGCCAGAGTCTGAATGTTTTACTGTACCAGGAGATTCTGTACACAGCTGCCAAGTTGAGGAGGGAGAGCTACTCCCTTTGGCTGATCGTGATAACTGGACAGCTCCTGTGGTGGATGGGTGTGCGTGCGCACATGTGAGAAATCACATACTACACTAGGCCCAAGGTGACAACAACATTGTGCCGAGACTAAAGTGTCAGTTTAAATGTTAATACCAGAAATGTGTCAAAAAACGGATGGATCTGGAAGTGCCTTTTCTACCCCCATCACCATGCTAAAGGTCTGTGTATATCTCTGCAGCTTTAGCAAGAGGAGAGCAATGACTATATTGTTAGGTCTGCACCTGCCAAGAGCAGATGGAGTGTGACATGGTTTAACTGTTATTCTCATGGGGTAGAATCTGCCCCTGTGCAAAAGGCCCACCTAAGTCCGTATGCAATTCATAGTCCTGGTGCAGACCCTTAAAATTCATGTCATGTAAAAAAATAAAATAAATGTGGGGCTCATTTAGTTGCCTTCTGCTTTTGGAGCTGCTAGGCATTACATTTTTGCATTTTTCTACACAAATATGAGGGCTAGAGACCTAATTTTCTTTAAAATGAAAGCTGAGATTCCCACAGAAATCCAGGAGCAGGGACCCTTCTGTACTGGAGTGATTTCCGCCCAAAAGGATTAAGATGAGGGACACACAATTGGGAATGAACCTAACTGTATTCTAAGGTTCAGTCACAGGAGCTCTGCAGCTATGCTGGGTAGAGGAAACTATCCCAGTCATATTAGCACAAGCTGCCACAGAGCGTTACCAGTTTTCAGCTAATAACTGTCCACATTCTTGTGACGTATCAAAGCTCGGCTTCTCCTCCCAGTCGTTATAACAGCAAATAATCAAAGATTAGGCCAGCACGTTGGCTGGAATAAACTGGCACAGCTCTACTGAAATCAGTGGAGCTACACACCATCTGAGGTTTTGGCCCTTAGTATTTTACCTCCTCCCTGCCTGGAGGGATGGGAGTTTGTTCCAGCAAGGGCTGCATTTGCCATTTTTACAGCCCTTCACAATTTTACCACCCTCTCCAACACATTTGACGGGCAGCTCTGTCCTTAACATAACTCACCACTTTACAACGTGGTCATACAAGGACAGAGCTCTCTGGTAAAACCTGATCGGTGCCTACAATTAATAACCCAACTGGCTCCTGGCAATGATTGATTACAAAATATTTGCATTTCTTCGCTTGTATTTTCACCCATGGTGAGGTGACACATCCAGCTGTCTGTGACGGGGACTGTCTAATTCAGGAGGCTATTCTGTTTTCTTTCCTTTTTACAAAACTCTCTGCAGTTTATTACCTCTCCTGCCACACACAACCTCACTCCTCCTCCTCTACTTAATCACTCAAGGTTGATGTGACTTTATATGAACCTGGCTTGAGTCATGTAAACCTTGGTGCCATGTAGTACTGGAGAGAGACTGACAGAAACGGTTCTGCGGTGGGTGGAATGATGGGCGAGACCTTAAGAACAGTCTAATTTTCACGCTAGACAGGGCTGCTAATTTCAGACTCAAGTTTCATTTGGAATTCCTCCAAAACCATGTTTTTATTTCTCCATTTCCTCCTACCGTTTGTCTCAGCTGCTCTCTACATTTTTTAGTTCCTCATGAATCGTAATGGGAAAGCCCCTGGGGTTATGTTCAATCTCCTGATGACAGAGAAAAGGGTATAAAATTTGGCACAGTAGAGAGGCTGTGGAATGAATGCCACCTGTCCAACTTTCAGAGAGTGATGGGAGGGTCACTGTACTCTGACAGTATTAATCGGAGGCAGATGTAGGCCAGACCCTCAACACTGACTCAATGACTTCAATCCAGCTGCACCCATTGACCCCAACCGAGCCTCTGGGCTGGTAGCCACACCAGCCACATGCTTCCTACAGTGGATTCCAAACGCATGCCTCCCCCAGAGAAGACAAATTAACAACAGCCACACTTAACGTAGAGACAAGCAGTCAGACCGATTAAAGAGCTGGGGGAGGGATTAATTCCCAGGGAAAGGCTTCCAGAACTCAATGTGTGACACCAAACGACAGCTGAGGGGGTGAAGGTGGGAGTATTTGCAAACCCCATGGCTGGGGGGGAATGGATGTCGAGATGACACCGAGCACAGGAAAATGGAATTCAGGATGCACAGCAGGAAACACTTGCTGGCGGCGAGGTTTGCCAGACCCGAGGGAGGTGATCAAGGGCCCTTTTCATGAATCACTTAATGAGACACAGTCCATTTGAAATCTAGGGCGTTTCAACAGTGGGGTTTTTAAGTGTTCTTTCAGGCCTTATCTCGCCTATTTTGGGGCTGGCCATCCCTGTCTCTAAATGTTAGTGGCTGTGTGAAAGGCCCATGCCAACCAATGGGGGAACTGGCCTGACAGGGCCACCACTGAAATGGCCTGTGCGCAAAGGCATGCTAAAAGGCCTACAGAGAGACGGGGGTTATTTTTTAAAGCTGTGACCATGTCCCTTTAAACAAGGATATGAAAAAGCACCACAGAATCCACTGAAAGAGACCCATCCGGCCTCGCCAGGAGGTGGGGCTGGATCCTGCCCACAATGAAATCAGTAATGAAGCTTTAATTGATTCAAAAGTGGAGGGTCAAGCCTGAGTTCATGTCACACTTTTGTACCCCTTCATAAGGAGATTGTTTAGTCAACACCTCCCCTCCGATTCACCTCACAGGGACTCTTCCCTCTCCCATCTCCCTGGGCCAACATAAGGGAAATACTGAATGTCTTTTTATATCTGTTTAGCAGCCCAGCCGTGAATGCCCTGTGCGGCCCAGAGGTCCCTAGATCAGTTTGGGACTAGATGGTCTATCCCGTCTCAAGTGCCAATGAGTGGAACATTTGGTAACATCACTCCAGCACTCCTGCATGGCTGTTGTTTGACTGGAAAAGAATGAGGACATGTGGAAGGAAGCGAAGCCAGTCCGGGAAATCCCCAAACCCCTCATCATTGCTCCATTCGCTTGGCATCCCCAGTGGCTCTGCTGTGGCCTGGGAACTCAGCTAGAGAACACAGAAGTCATTGTTGTTGGACAAATCGGGGTACTGGCAGAGGGCAAGAGCCGAGAGCTGTGCAGCTGGGGGCTCTAGTCTGTTTCCGCCCGAGACCGGCTTGCAGAGGTGAGTCTCCCATTTGGACTTGGGCACGGCTCGGCTCTTCTGCATGAGTTTATCACCATTGTCACAGTACGTCACACAGCACTGACATGGCATGAACGGCTTGGCTCGGTGCTTGGTCTTTGACCTGGGGGCTGGGGCCACCCCGCTCTGAGCAGCAGCGCCCATTCTGGAGCTCTGCAGTTCCAGCTGGCCTTTCAACCTGCTCCTCCTCCTCTGGACGTGATCCAGGCTGATGTCTGACTGCGAGGAGCAGCTCTCGTTCCAACCCGAGCTGGAGCTCAGGCTCCACAGGGGCAGTGCGAGGCGTAAGGCTTTCCAGAACTTGGAGCCAGACGGCTTGGATTTATCCCCGTCCCAGGTCACAAAGGAGACAGACTCCTTCAGCTGGAGAATGCCGGGATGGGTGACCTGCAGCGGCCTGTACTCCACCACAATGAGCTTGGTGGAGATGGCGTTCTGGCACACGATGCCCAGCTTGAACTCCAACAAGCTGATGCTCTTCTCAGTCAGGTAATCGGGGCTCAGCACCACGATCATCCTCCGGCTTCGCTGAATGAAGTCGAAAACTGCCTCAGTGGTATCTAGAGAGGCAAGGGTGGGAGAGGAGAACAAAGCCAAATGAGGCTATTTCACTGGACACATGCATGGCCCTTCCCAGCTGGAGAAGAGAGAAATTGGTTCATGCAGTCCAGCCAAATGTTACTTGCCCATGGTCCCGTCACACAACAAATATCAATAGCTGATATTTTTCAGTCAGCATCCCTATCACGGTGTGGGTTGGCAGGCAGACTCTGTGTCTGTCTGGTAAGTTTTCTTTACAAGGCTGCTAGTGAATTTAGGAGCAAACCATACCAGGTCAGACCAGTGTTCGATCTGGTCCAGTACTCTGTCCCCAACTGTGCCAGGAGCACCTACTTCACAGGAAGGAGCAAGAGTCTCCCCAAAGGATAGGTAGGGAATTACCTGCCTATAGGGCTTACAGCTGTTTTGCATCACTAGAGCAATGCAAATGTTTTTTAGAAGATATACTCTCTGAATTATTGTGGGGCAGGTCTCTGGCCTGTGCTCTGCAGGAGGTCAGACTAGATGATCACAATGGTTCCTTCTGGCCTTGGAATCTAGGAAAGCAAACAGTTCATCTGGCCCTGAGAGCTTTTTTTTCAGAAGGCTACACCTGTAACGGACATCACTGGGGGCTTCTCGCCAACTCCAGAAAGCCACCTCTTCTTGTCTCCCATTGGACATCCAAAAATTGAAGCACCCCAAATTAGAGCCCTTGGAAAATGCTGGCCCTTGACTCCTCCATGTCTCAGTTCATCCTTCTCTAAAATGGGGACAATAAAAGTACTGCCTTGCAGAGGGCTTCATTAAAGTTTGTACAGTAAGGCGAGCTCTTTAGCTGGAAAGGTGCAAGACAAGCCCCGTGTATTTACTATTAACAGTATTGAAATGGGACTGAAGCAAGGCACAGCCTTAGCCTTCCTGGCTATAGCTCCGATGATGCGGGTTACACAAAGTGTATTAGCCGCTGACAAATGCAAGAGTTGTGGCTAATGGCTTCCCAGTGAACAGGCTGGAGATTAATAGGGCTGTGCCACTTAGCAAATTCACTCTCCCTAATTGACATTATTACCATGGAAACCCAATGAACGCAGAAGGGCTGGCCACGCACTGTGAGTGATGACATCTGGCACAGGGTAGCTGGGGCTGGTAGTGTTTAACCAGGGCAGAGCATGCTGGAGGGAAAACTTTAATAAACACAAGAAGAAAAATCCCCTATAAGGAGCTGCCTTTGCACAGGAGCGCACCCAGCAACTTCCGTTGCCCTTGTTCAGATCCCTGACGTCTAGGAGCTGCCACACGGGAAGGTTACGTTGCTGCATCATTGAGCAGTTTTAGCAAGCTTGTCTGGTCTCAGTTGTGCAATACAGAACCAGATTGCGGGGAGGACGGAGACTGGTTTTTCCTGCAATCCTACTTGCTAGTGATTTTGTTGTGAAGGTCTCTGGTCTGGTGCCTGCACATTTAGGTAGCATCTGTGCGCACTGCAGAGCACCTCGAAGTTATGTGCAAAAGGAATCTAAAAGCAACACATTTCTATTAGCTCTTTAAAGGCTGTAAAGTTAGAGTACGTCTGGTGCCCTAAGAATTCATTTGGCTAGCAGTCTGGAAAGGCTGGTTTGTGCATCAACAACATGCTAGTATGTAGACAGGAAAGAGGCAAGCCTGAGCAGAATGAGAAGCCTTCCCAGACAAATGGGTGATGGGAGAATAAGCCTAAGGGAGAGGTTGACTGTGATTAAGGATGAATTCCTAGCTCTAACACAGACTTCCTGCGTGCCCTTGGGCAAGTCACTTACTCCGTGCCTCAGTTTCCCCATCTGTAAAAGGGGGGTAATAGCCATGCCATCCCCCTTTTGTCTTTTTAGACTGAAAGCTCTTCAGGGCAGAGACTTTCTGTGTGTATGAGTGTGTGCAGCCCCTACAACAAGGGGGCCCAGTCCTGATTGGGGCCTTTGGGTGCTATTTATAACATGAATAGGTACCGCTATTTGGATGGCATACATGTGACTAAGGTGGTACCTAGGCCTCGTGATGCTGGGTCTCTGCACAGGGGTGAATTCCACCCGCTAGGGTTCTATTTACAATAGATGCTGCCGCTGGGACAGAACATTTTGCCTTGGCTACACATATTTGCTGATGAAGAAATGGAGTAAAATTAAACTCAGGAGAACCGTGCAAGGACTTAAATGCAAAAGTGAAAATAAACATTTTATTTAAAAGTAAAAATATGTATATAAAACCCAACAACACTGACACATCACAAAAGTGAGAAAACGTAGAATGGAAAAAGGCCTTAAAACAGCAAATGAAATGGAAAGCAAAGTCCATTCTAATGTGTGCAAAGCCGGTCCTCCTCCACAGTGAGATAAAATTAAGGACTTTACATTTAGCTATCTGTTGACTAACGTAAAGTTACAGCACAGAATCAGATGAACGCACCAAATTAAAGGTACAAGCTGTGCTAAAATCCTGCACTGGGAACCAAATGCCATTCATAAACAAGTGGATAGGCTTATTTAGGATGGGTCCCAGCATCTGCCCTATGCATGGGACATTCAAAAAGCTGAACGCTGGCCTAACAGCTCCCATTGCAGTCAGTGGTAACTTGCATGCTTTTATCCTTCATTGAATTGATGGAGATTGCCTGCTTCTTGGTAATCCTGTCGGGGAATGGGCACAAGCATCTTGAATCATTGATGCTGCTGGAGTTACGCTGACTTACACTAGAGGAGGGTCTGGTCCATTTTTTTTTAAAAAACATATTAAATCAAACAAGTAAAATTAAACACAGGGATTTTCTGTCCTAAAATAAATCTCTATTAACCTAGTAACTAAGGGTCTCTCGGTACCTGAGCCAGCAGTGAGATGCAAGATGCTAATGGCTGGGAGATGTGCGGACATTCAGATTCCATGCACGCAGGCTGTTTTTTAAGTCAACTTAGAATGCAACAAAAAGTGGTTGGAGAGTGATGTGGGGCCTTCCATCCTGCATTCAGATGTCACAGCTGCTTGATGGTAACTCTGGCTGCATTTATTGCAAGGAGATGCTTAACGTGAAGAGATTCCAAAGGCCCAGCAGGAAGAAATGGGACAAAACGATGCACTTTACAGGTTAATCCTGGCTTTACACAGTTTTATAAACTGTGAGGTGCTGATTATATCACAAGTGACAACATGAAGACTGAGTTTACGGCGCCAGGAAACCACACTGCAGAGCCAGCGGTGGATTACGGTTCCAGCACAGCAAAATACATGTTTTATCCTAAGCAAATGAGCAGTTCTGTTGACTTCCAGGAAGCCACCTGGGACTTGGAGTCATCAGGACTATTCATTTACTTAAAACTGCGTAAAGGCTTTGCCGGATTGGGACCTAAGCCAGGACATTTTACAGCTGGGCTCCTTGGCTGTCTCTCCGGCACAGCACAACTATTCCTGTCCAGTTGGATGGACAGTGCACAGATTCCAGTTGTTTGTTTTTAACAATGGCTCCACAATGCGTGTCCCAGTCTCACCAATGGGCATCACAGGGACTGTGACGCTGGCAGACCAGGTGCCAGCTCATGCCAAGGCCCCTAACGAATGCAGAGCCGGAAACCCGTCTGGCTCAGCTGTGGGGTAGTAGTATTAAATAGGTATTCAATTTATAAAAATGTGTTTAGACTTTATGAAATACTTGTAGAATGCTGCATGTATTAATCTCGCTTAACATCTGTAGCCCAGGTTACAAGGTACCATTACGTGTTTGCATTGTAGACCTCTGTAGCTGTGTAACTCATCAAACAGGAAAGGAGCATTAACTCATGTAAAATGCTGGCTTCCTGCAGGAGGGGTTGGGCCCTGCCCTGCTCTGCAAGAAGGCCCATTGAAACCAAATGAGCCATTGTGAAACATCAAAGAACAAATTGGTTATTAATTGCATTCGCCCCCTTCCCCACCCTATCAGAAGAGGAGACCTGCATGTAAATTCATCCCATCAGTTTGAACTCAGGGAGGAAGGGAATAAAAATGTCCAGCAAGAAGAACCTCAAGCTCTGTGCTGCTTGAACTCTTAGGGGCAAAGATTTCTAAGCCTAACAGAGTTCCCCAGGGCTTGGCCTGGGTTAGTCCTAAAGGACGTAGAGCTTGCATATTACGGCACCTTCTATTACCCCTTTGTAACCTAAGGCTGTAACCCATTTGTGTGTGTATCTTACCTGCTTTAACCTTGTAAATAGCTTTCATTTCCTTTCTTACTTAATAAATCTTGTTTGTTTATTATAGGATTGGCTACAAGTGTTGGCTTTGGTGAGATACTAGGGTGAAACTGACCTGGGGTCAGTGACTGGACGTTTGGGACTGGGAGTAACCTGAATATTATTGTGATTTTGCGGGGGTAAGGGACCATCTATCACAAGGACAAGCTTACTTAGGTGGCAAGATAGATCGGATTGCCTAAGGGGACCGTCTGTGACTCCATGTTAAGGCTGTCACAATGCTTGAGTTCACACTAGATACTTGGTTAGTGAAATCTAGGTATAGGACTCACAACCAGTTTGGTGTTTGTGCCGTTTCTTCACAATTTGCCCTGAGGTTGGTACTCAAGCTTGTGAGCAGCTCTGGATAGCCTGACACTACTTGAGTGACAGGGCGAGTTACAGGTCAACCAAGAGTTACAATCTTAGCCACAAACAATATACATGCATTTGCCAGGAGTAACACTCAATTCCAGAATAAAGCAAAAATGCCCCCATGCACCAAGACATGTAGGTGCCCCAAGGGAGAAAGAGAATTTTAGGACAATAGTAAATGATTAACAATTCTACAGACACATGGAAAAACCAATCCTCCTCCCCTAGGAAAGCAGGGCAGAGCTGACCTGCCCTGAGAACTGATTGTCCTCTAATATTAATCATTAGTAAACATTTCTATCACAGCAGAATCTCAAAGCTCCAGCCAGAGCCAGGCCCCATTATGCTGGGCTCTGTAACGAGACAGACGCCTGCCCCAGTGAGCTTACACTCCAGCGCAGCGGTTTAGCACACCAAGCCCTTGCCTATTGCGGCCAGTGCCGGTGCCTCCTGTCTAATCCAGGGTAAAGCAGCCCAGAGTGGAATTTTCAAACGCACCCGGCCTAACCCTGCTGCCACTGATGACAGAAGGGGCTTTACCACTGACGTCAACAGGAGGGAGCGGAGTGAGAGCATTGAAAGAACAGCTGGAAAGCAGGCAGGACTGGTGCACGAGGGCCCAGCACCGACGGGCACTATTAAGACCAGGAAAGACGCTTGTCAGGACCCGTCAGACATGTGCTAGTGGCCCAGAACCGCTCCACTCGTGCATCGCACTGCTTCTTGCACATCCAGCCCAGCTAGTGTCCTTGGTGCTTCTCACTTCAGAGAGTGGGAATTCAGAAACAAAGTATAGGTTGGCAAATACACTTCCATAACTGTTGTTTTAAAAAGTGCAGATCTACAAAACCAAAAATCAGGACAAGTAAGAGAATAAATAAAAACTCTTTATTGCTGGATACTCCTTAATAATCTGTGCAGGGGGTGTTCAGCCTTCCCTGAAACTCTGGGAAGTATGTGCAGACTCAGTCCCATGTGTCGCCAGAGGAGCTGCCGAGTTCTGCCTGTTCTACACGGTGACATACAAGCAACGTTGCCCACTTAACCTTTTGTTGTTGCTGCACTTCTGAGCTAGGAGAGCATTAAGTGCGGATAGGGTGACCAGAGGGCAAGTGTGAAAATTCGGGACAGGGGGTGGGGGGGTAAGAGGTGCCTATATAAGAAAAATCCCCCAAAGTCAGGACTGTCCCTATAAAATCGGGACATCTGGTCACCCTAAGTGCGGACGTCCCAGTGGAATGTGAGCTCTCTGAAGCGCCACCCCAAGCATGCCTGGCAGCATCAGATGTGCTGGTTGACTCACATACCAAGCGCATGAAGATGTGGGCAGAACTTGGAGAGAGGTGGTTTGGATTTTGCTTTTGAAACAAAATGCCTCCTTTAACTCCTTCCACAGTGTTTTCCAACAGCCAGCGGCATAGGTTGAACAGGGACACTGCTCTTCAGCAGGAAAGCAGAGCCGTTTGCAACCCTTGTGAAGTCCCTGAGCTTGTTCTACAAATAAGGGTCACACGCGCATGTGAAGGCAGGATCTGCGGCACTGTATTAATGGAGAAACTCCCCTCGATTCCGAGGATTGGGCACCACAGGGGTTTGGAAACTCAGAAGACTGCCAAGAGTTTCTGAGCTGGGCCAGCTTTTGCCAGAAGGGCTGTAAAACAAATACCACCAAGGAGTACCTTCAAAACAAAACATAAGTACATTTCTGTGACAATCGCTTCACATTTGTAAAGTCCCTGAAGGGAGTCGTTCCCATGGGAACACATCCAAGAATGGTACGAGCCAGCTGAGTGCGAGGTGTGAGCATGTGTTGTAGTGTACGTCCCATCCTGAAGCAGAAATCAGGAGTGTCTGAATGAGCAACGTGGCCACGCCCGTCTCCAAGGATCCTTACTGAAAGCGTAACAGCTCGTCTGGGGACTTTGTTCAAACTGGCCCGGTGCTTCCATGCTGGGGTCGTTACCGCCACGAGCCACTAACCAGAAGGGATGAAAGGTCTTAAGGAGAGACAAAGGGGGATCGAGGTCCCAGAATACCGGGGCAGGGCTCAGGTAAGATCCCAAGAGTGAGAACGCTGACCTGTGCAAACGCCTCCCTTCCACCAAAGGATGCTTGCACCCTTCCTGGATGGCAAATATTTAGACCCTGAGAGTGGATGTAATGCTGACTGGGTCTTGTCCAGCTAAATAAAAGGGGGCACATTTGAAACATTGGCCAGTGAGCTCTTCTCTGACCAGGGCAGTTTAAAAGGCCATAGGGAGGTGCCGTTCTGAAACGCTCAAGATGGAATCCTTCACTGTAAACCTTCAGCGGATATGTTCTTGCCCCCTCCCCACCTCTATAACACATCTCACAGAGAGGAATTGGAAAGCTCCTGCTCACTGATGCTAGCGTGCCTGGTCTTCTTCTTCACTGGCATCTCCACCTGCAGCTGCTTCCAGAACCTGCCCCGTGGGTACTTGGACTTCTCGCCTTTCCACTTAATGACAGTGAGCGCAGTCTTGGCCCGCTTCAGCTCCTTCACCTTGCTCTTCTTGATGGCTTTGTACTGGACCAGGATGACTCTGATGCTGCCCTGGGAGGCCATGTTCTCCAGACCAGCTTTGAGCTCCAGAAGGGCTTGTGTGCCCTGGAGGACGTAGTTGGGGCTCAGCACAACGAGCAGACGGCGGCTTTTCTGGATGAAGCTCAGAGTTTCGTCTGTGACAACTGGGAGAGAAAGACACCGAGCTGGTTAGCGACGGCGGAGAATGCACCGCTGAGGGACTGCGGTGAAGCAGACCCTCCTGGGAGACCGAGCCCCTGTGTGTGTCTGCATGGGGATTTCCCAACCACTTCAGGCAGCTATACCCAATGAAGGCCTCTGCTCCAGCAGCCAGCACCCCCTTCCTTCCCAGCAGCTGGGCCTTTACTGATCCACAAAGGAACTGCTCCCCATTCCCAACCCTGGTCCATGCTGCCCTTCTCTCCAGCACACATGGCCAGGCTCCCCAAGGGCAGAGAGTGGCTGGGGTCGCTCAGAGCCAGTGCTATGTAAACGCCATCATGCCACGTTACCATGAGAGACTCGATCACTGCGGGAAGGCTGCGTGTGGAGAGCGAAGCTGCTTTGGGCAGGCCTGGATTTATCCCAGTTATAAGTGGGACAGAAAAGGAGACCCCACAATCTACTGGAGCCAAGCACGACTGTCATGGGGTGTCATCCCCCTGGGCAGTGTTGTCACCTCAGCTAGGGGGAGATGTGATCTAAGAGAAGCCAGGAACATCTGCGTTTTAATCCTGCTGTCACACAGACAGGCCTTTGGATAAATCATTTCACTCCTCTGCCTCAGTTTCCCCCGCTGTGAGATGGGGATAGTAATTATCCACCCACTGGGGTGTTCCGAGGGTTAATTTAATTTTGAATTGCTGGAGTTCTAACTACTCTCCTGGATCCATTATTAAGCTCCTGCTCCTGGATCCCTCATCACCGCAACAAGGGTGCCCCCACACTATTCCCAGAGGCAGTGACCTCCGCCGCCCCAGGTTTTTAATGTGGGGTCTCTAAAGCGACACCAAGAGAGTCAGTGACATGGTAGCGGATGCCTTTGCTTTCCAGCAGCAGCGAGCAGATTTGCCTGAGCCACCTTCACAAAGTTAATGCAAAGTCCTTCTGAAAGCGCATCTCCCAGCAGCTGCTTCCATCGTTCACAGGCAGAAAATATAATGGAAAAGAAAGTAACACTGGAACTTAACAGCATTTAGCCGCCAAGGGTGCCTGACTCACTCCTGCCAGCAGGAGATCATCTGGAGGGATAATCCATCTCCCCCCTGCTTCTTCATCAAGGACAGCATAATCCTCTACCTATCACACAGGTGCACGCTCTGGGGGCAGGGTACTTCCCTAAGAAGTAGAGGACTTGAAGCCCGGTGGCGTGTGATGGGGGAGCAGCAATGACCTCCCGGCCGTCCAGGTGGGCAGGGACTGGCGCTTGGGGGACCTAACCAGAAGGTGGCAACTGCTGACCATTGCTGTGAGCCTGCGTCACACAGATGGGTATGGAAGCACCCCTGGTTGGGCTTGAAGGCGAAGGGTCCCTAGGTCAGGGTGGAAGGGAGAAGCAGCAAAGGGACATGGGCAGGCAGGCAGGAGAGAAGCAGAGACATGAGAGTGCAGAGCAAGAGAAAGAGAGGTAAGCTTGAAGGCACAGCTTGGCAGGCGGATTTCCGTGACCTACTTTCTTTAGGAATTCGCTGGGGCCTGTCAGGAGTTAGCGGATTCTCATTCTAGGAAGCCGTGTTTAGCAAATCTGGCTCCCCTGGTCACCCCAAAAGACGGGCTGCGCTGATACCAGCCACTCCACTGTCCACACCGGAGGCAGATGTGTGGTGGGGACCAGTGCTCACACACTGAGCGTCACTAACTCTGGGGCACATTCTCTTGTTTTGGCATAGGAGGTGGCCGATGCATTTTAAAAACACTTTTGCAAGGGAGCATGAGGGTGAGGGAAGCCCTTTTCTGCACTCCTTGTTCCACACGTCCCCATGGCACGCTCAGGGTCTTTGCTTCCGGAGCACGGCACAGGTGGTTGGAGCCACATCGCAGAGGCTGGTGCTGGAAGCAGCCACAGGCAGCTTGGGGCCATGCTTCTTTGACCCGTGCACTGGATTCACTTCTTCAGACAAGGCAGAGGAGTGGCCAGTCGCCTGGTGATGGGTGTCGCCAGATGCGCAGTGGCAGACGTCACCATGCCACACGGGGGATTTAAACAAGGAGCTTTTCTTTTTGTGCAAGGACACACAGTGAAGAGGCCAGCAGATCAGACACAAAAAGACGACTACTCTGCAATTACCCACATTACGGCTCAGCTCGACTCACAGCTCTGCCCCGCCAGCAGTTCCTAGCACAGTGCACGGCTGAGCTGTAGTGCTGATTTATTTCTTTTAGCTCTTGATTTTTTTAAACAGGTCCCTGCTGCTTCTCTCTCTCTCTCTAGAGAATTTAGGAAGAGGATCAGGCTTGCCCTGAGGGCAGGATACCGCTGTCTGCCTGCAGACCTGCCACCTTCAGATATGATCCTGCCAGACTTTACAAGGCGAGGAGAGAAAGGCTGTATCAACTCTTCGCTGGAAGAGTGCCATGGATTGGCTAGGGGCTGCAGGGAGTGGTGCTGGCCAGTCAGCAGATGCTGGTTAGAGCTGGCTGAATAATGGTAAAAAACATTCACCAAGTAATTTGAATCATGTACCGAAATTTTTGAATAACTTTTGGCCAGCTCTAGAGATGACTGTCCCACTGAGTCACGCTGTACTGGTACGGTGTGAGGGCACCATGCTGCTGGAAATGCCACCTTCACACACTCGCCACCAGCAGTCATTGAAATTCCCATGGCACTTTTCATTGTAGGCGATTCATATGGATAAGATATTCCTCATGTCCTGTGCTGAACTGCCACACAGTGGTGCTGCTAAACAACCCCTGGGTTCTGCACCCGAGGCGGATGAAGCAATCCCTGGGCCCGCTGTTTGGAAAGCGCTTTGGGACTCTTTGAGATGAAAGATGCTCTGTTCTTTTGAACTGGACCAGTCCCCGAGGAGGCAGAGTGGGTGATATCGCACATGGAGAGAAAGGGGGTGAGAACACCAGAGTGAAAGGCAGAGGACGATTTATAATTAGTTCCCAAGGAGAATGTGCATTTGCTGGGTTATGAGAGAATACAGCAGCCCGCACCCTTTGAGAGCAAGGCACGAACAGAACAGTGGAGCTGTACGTCAGATGCAGAGCTGTCCTTCCTGCTGATATAAAATAGCTGTGGAACATAATGAGCTGAGACGTGAACCATAACGAGGCAGGGAAGAGAGTAGTCTGTTAATGGGCATCTGGGACTGACACCAGAAGGAAAGGAAACAGTTAAGCACTTCCTAAAGCAACCGGCCAATCTGCTCTGGAAACATTCTGCCCCATGTGTGCTTGGCTTCATTACAGTAATGTAGGCCTGGAAAGGACTTCAATAGGTCATCTAGTCCAGTGGTTCTCAAAGCCGGTCCGCTGCTTGTTCAGGAAAAGCCCCTGGCGGGCTGGGCCGGTTTGTTTACCTGCCACGTCCGCAGGTTCGGCCGATCGCGGCTCCCACTGGCTGCGGTTCCCCGCTCCAAGCCAATGGGGGCTGTGGGAAGTGGCAGGGGCCAAGGGACGTGCTGGCCGCCCTTCCCGCAGCCCCCATTGGCCTGGAGCAGTGACCCGCGGGCAGTGGGAGCCGCGATCGGCTGCACCTGCAAACGCGGCAGGTAAACAAACCGGCCTGGCGCGCCAGGGGCTTTTCCTGAACAAGCGGCGGACCGGCTTTGAGAACCACTGATCTAGTCCCACTCTCTGCACTGAGGCAGGACTAAGTATTATCTAGACCATCATGACAGGTGTTTGTCTAATCGTAAGAACCCCCAATGACAGAGATTCCACAACCTCCCTAGGTAATTTGTTCCAGTGTTTAACTATCCTGACAGTTAGGATATTTTTTCCTAATTTCTAACCTAAACCTCCATTGCTGCAATTTAAGCCCATTGCTTCTTGTCCTATCCTTGGAGGGTAAGGAGAACAATTTATCACCCTCCTCTTTTTAAATCTTTTATGTATTTGAAGTCTTATCATGTCCCCCCTCAGTTGTCTCTTCTCCAGGCTAAACAATCCCAATTTTTTCAGTCTTCCCTCACAGGTCATGTTTTCTAGACCTTTAGTCATCTTTGTTGCTGTCCTCTGGACTTTCTCCAATTTGTCCACATCTTTCCTGAAGTGTGGTGCCCAGAACTGGACGCAGTACTCCAGCTGAGGTCTTATCAGCGCCGAACAGAGCAGGAGAATGACTTCTCGTGTTTTGTTTGCAACACTCCTGCTAATACATCCCAGAATGATGTTCACCTTTTTGGCAACAGTGTTACATTGTTAACTCATATTTAGTCAGTGATCCTCTATAACTCCCACATCCTTTTCTGCAGTACTCCTTCCTAGGCAGTTGTTTCCCATTTTGTATTTATGCAGTTGATTATTCCTTCCTAAGTGGAGTACTTTCATTTTCTGTTACTGTCTTTCCCTCCTCATCGAGTGAGGAGCCTCCCATTCATGTTCCTACAATGTGGGCCTACCCTGTTCCTGCCATCATTGTTCCTACACTGGGGCCACGGGACCTTGGTTCTGGCTTTGTGCCACATAGCCACATCTCACCCTTAATGAACTGCTCTACCTGGAGCTTACTGCAAAAATGACATTGTGGGTTCCATGTTTATCGCCTCTCAGGGACTCCAACTTACCTGTCCGCAAATAATTTTTTTGTGTAACTGCCAGCCCTGCAAACCCTATCTAGGATCTGAGAGCCAAGCTGGATTCTTTCCTTCTTGTACATCACCACCAGCAATAAAGACACAGTAGGCTGAATTATGCCTTCCAGTGACACCTGTGCCAACACACGACTGGAACTTAATGAATCAATCTTGCTGATGCACAAGAAGGGGCAGAACCTCTTTCTCCCAGAGCAGCATCAGCTCTGCAAGGTGAACTGGAGCAGAAAACAATAAAAATATCAACTTGCTGAGCTGACTGCTAACAGGCACCAGGAGCAGATCTGCTGCGGAAGGAGATGCCAAGTTTACAGAGTTTCTTCTCAGCACAGAACTGCACTTTTTAGCCCACGGCCGCCTCAACATTGTGTTAAGAAGTAGAATAAACCCTGAAGATTTAGCCTAGAAAAAACCAAAAAACTTAAATTGTCAGTGTTCACCAAACCCTCCCTCAGCTGTCTGGCACTTTGCAGGGGCTGAGCTAACCTGCTATTTTCACTTTGAGTCGGTGCCCAAAGCCCCCAGTCAGGACTGGAGCCCGCTATAAAACTGTAAGTTTTTGTAAAGGGCCAGATGATGCTGCCAAGCGACACCCGTGCAAACACATGGTGGGAACTGCTCTGTGGCCCCTACTAAACTTGGCTCCATGGTTTGGTGACATAAAAATGGTTTTCCTGAGCCTCCTCCCACCGGGGATTGTCAGTGGGTGGAAGAAAGGAGGAGCCACGGTCCTTCCCCTTTCTCTCAGCATTCACACCCTATGGGATGCAAGGTCTCAGTCTGCTGACCACTGGCCTTAGCTAGGGGGACAGGACCAATGTAGAGTGAACAGCTGCTGAACAGAACTATCCAGGGCTGGCTGCAAGAGCCTGCTCCTTCCCAGCATCTGCCTGAGCCTGACCATTGGCGAAAACAAACAAGCTGGCGTACGGCTCGCCTCTTCGTGCAGGCTTTGCATTGACCAACCACCCAGTGGCTTTACCTCGTCACCCACTTGGGGATTCATCTTTGCTTTCTTATATGTCAAAGGAGTGGCACCCAAACATCTTGTCAATGGACTCTGCATGAGACTAGGAGAGCAAAAGGACCCAGGGTCTGATTCTGATCTCCCTTACAGCTGGCTCAGACTGGGGAATCACTCCTGGTTTGGGTTACCTGAGTGCACAAGCCTCTACTTTGGAACAACCTAGCTAGTGATTTTTACCAGCACACGTTCTGACATAACCGGGTCCTCACCCAAAGCCCACTGAAGTCAAGAGCAGTCTTTCCATTGACTTCAATGGCTGTGGCCCTTATCTAGCCTCCGACTGAGGTTCTGGCACCCTCTGTGCCCTGTAGCCATGTGGGATTCCCCAAGAGATGGGGCATTTGGAGCACGGGCTGTTCTTGCATCTTTGCTTCGGCAACCCCAGGTTTGTACAACTGATCCGAGGAGGGTCCTGGATTTGGCCACTCCCGGGTGTGGAGCCCTTTGGCCCTGTCCATCATTAAAGGGTGGGCCCCCAATAAATACAAATGTAGTATTTGCTATTCAGGGTTATTAATATACTGATATTTACTAAGGATAGACGTGCTTCAGGGTATGAGCTGATCTCTGACTAATGGGGATTAGTAGGAAACTTTCCCTGGGGCCTGGTAATCCCATCACTGCTACAACACGATTTATTGCACCTTCCTCTGATGCAGCGGGTGCTAGCCACTGTCAGTGACATGGTAATGCACTGGATGGATTACTGATCAGGGCTAGTATAATAATTCCCCTATTCCTCAGTCCACACCCCCAACTTTATCCTCCCTTCCTTAGGCCAGTTCAGACGTTTTAATTAAGGATGGGGGCTGGTTGCCTTGTGGTGCTTTTAGAGCCCTGTACAGCACACCTCCTGGAAAGAGCATTGACAAATACCCATTGTCATTTGACCCTGGCAGCACCCCCACACACACACTGGCTCGAAGTGTTTGCAGCTGAGTGCAAGGTGAAGCAAGACACCGGAATCTGCTCTGAGGGACGTTTAATGGAGTGGGGGACGTTGCTTTGAAAGGCCAGTTCGTTATCACCCTCCTCTCCATCACCACGGCCTCCAACACAATTAAGGGGAAGGGCATAAATGGTGGGCATCCCCCGTGACATACTTACTTCCCCCGGGCAGGCTGTCTCTGTCGAAGATACACAGCTTGTATCCAAACTCGTTCTCCAGGACTCCGCGCAGGGTCAGCAGCACAAACTCCTCCTCCTCGGCATTCCGGGCATAGGACACGTAAATGTCATACTCCTTACCGTCTGAGAGTCGGGAGCAGAGACACTTCTGTTACTGCCTACGGTCCATGCCTTCCCCCATTGTTCAGTCCCCACCTCCCCTGCTGGCTCTCGAGTCTTAAAGGTGCCATGGACCTGTACCTATGAGCCATCTCGCCAGACAAGGCTTTGCGCTTCTCTAGCCTCAGCGGGACTCAAAGCGCCTGGCACACCTTCACGGGATCAGCAACAAACCTGCCATTCCAGCCAGGGACCTACTCTCATCCCAGTTTTCCATAGGAAGAAACAGCGATGTGGCGTGCCTGGGGGATGAGCTCAGAGTGACATAAGAAGCCTGATTCTGTGCTCAAGACAGAAGACCGTTCTTTCCACACCCTTAGCAGAGAGGCTAAAGACTGGACAACATAGGCCTGTCCCTCGAGATGGTCCCATGAGGGATCTTAATGGAGCAATGTGTGGAGAGCTTACATTATCCTGGCCACACCGCACCTACTCCAAGGACACCCTCCTTGACCCTGCCTCTGGCTCCTCTCGCAAGCATTCAGTTCACCCAGAAAAGTGAAAACAGTTAAGGACATTTAGGGTCAGTGTTACCCTGCTTCTGGAGGGGGTAGAAATGGCCTGCCACAAAAGTTATCTCCAGAACCAAAGGGACTAGCAGCAAGAAGCAGGCGTTGTAACCCCGTGGAACCCTTACCAAGAATGGCTTCGTCCGTTCCAAAGTGAGCCCGGTAGAAGAGAACCATTTCGAGCCAATAAACGTGGTAGACGACGATCAGGATCACCACCAGCAAGACTGTGGCTCCCAGTCCACAGGCCAATTCCACAGTGTATCTTGGAGCTGGAACTGGGGTTAAAAACAGACCGATCTTTTTTCATGGAATACACTGGGCTTCCATTTTAATGGGCACATGGCTGGATCACAGGCAGCCGAAGGGCATAACACAATGTGAGCCCATCTGTAAATGGAGGTTCCTGTAGGACATCAAAGGCTAATGCCTAAATAAGTACACACACACGTGCGCGTGCGAACCGTGGGCAGTTTTAGGGGGCTGGGCGGTTGCAACATGAAGGAGGCAATTGAAGGGGAGCCGAAATGACTGAAGGGCTAATTCTGCTGCCCATACAGACACTGAAGATGGGTGAAGTAAATCACTCCCCACATCTTCCCGGAGCAAGACAGAAGGCCAGGGAGGAATCTCTGAGTCCCAATTCCCTTCTGCCGCAGGACGGCCGTCACTCTGGGCTCACGCTGGCCTCAGAGGGTACGATTGTGAAAGCCGCCTGACCCCCGACTGTTTCTAGTCACAAAACAGAAGGAAGGCTCTGAGAAAACACTGGAAAGACTGAACTGTTTGCAAAGAGGTAAGATGACCTGTCCTAAACAAGACAGACTCTCTCAAGAAGCCAGCGTTTGCTAACAGTAGTATCTGAGATGCCCCTGTTTTTCCTCATCCTTAGAATACGAATTAACGTGGTAACTGTGTGGCATCCCTAGGCAAATACTGACCTTTTAATGGGCACAGCTGAACTAAGTGACGTGCGCAGTGGCGGTTTGACTAGAGAGCCATCAGCAGTAAGTGGAAGCATCACAAAACTCATGGATGTAACTGAGCTTTATTAGCCAACAAACCAAACCACCAGAAAGAGAAAACAGAAACTGAAAGAATCCAGCAAGTCTCCATGGGTAGCGAACAGTACAAGAGATACAGGAAACAATGAAAGAGACAATCCCAAGAAGAATAAAACCAGGAGCCAGAAATGAATATAAACCAGTGGCAGGGAGAGGAGGGAATTTTTTCATAGCCAACATAAAAGAAATACAAGCCCACTTGCTAACATTTATAAGGCAAATGGTACTGAGAGGTTAGGTCCTGGCCATCTTGAGCCACAAGTGGCAGGATGTGATGGTCTGTAGCTAGTTGACTTTAGCCTGCAGTGATCCAGGCTGGCTCTCGCATTCTGCTGTGGAATGGAGCAGAAAGAAAAAAGAAGACATAAGTAACTTGTCTACAGAAAGAGAAGCTTCCAGTCAACTATCCTGGGGTCTGCCAAAGTGGACAGGAGGGAAAGAGAGACAGTTGCAGACAGTCAAGCATCAGTCAGCCAAGAAACAGCATTCTGTGAGGTCCTGGAGGGCTGTTTTCTAAACAAAGGGCCAGCATGCCGTACATCTCAATTTCCCTATCCATATACAAGAAGTAAGCGCATAGACACTACAGTGATGACTTCTAGAGAAAAGCTTAAGATAGGCTGATAAATGGCTCTAACCAAACTCTGCCCTTGATTAATTGCATGCTCTGTCTGGGGCTCCTTTCTGAAGGGACACACAAAGATTGTAGAATTGTCCACCCGAGACAAAGAAAAAGGGGTGAAAAACAGATGCAAAGTGGTCGTTAGTGAGGAAAGCCTTCCTTCGGATCAATCATGTCTACTCTCCCAGCAACCCTGGCGGCAGCAGAGTATAACATTTGAGGAGCCAAGTGTCTTCCTAATGAAGATCTCTGAAATCCAGAGGACGACTCCTCATGTTGACAGAGAGTAGGGCAGAGCAGGAGCCACAAAGTTGTTTGACTTAAGTCAGGAAAAGGCTATTTTTTGGCATCTTGCATTTGAAATATGTTAAACCAGGGCAGACTCCTCTCTGGTGGAGCGTCTTAGAAACAGCAATCTTTCCTGATGTGCAGCTGGGCAGTCTCTCAGGCCTTCTGTGTACAGTGCTGTCACCCACTGGAGGTTAGTGAGGTAACAGAAATGTCTGCCCGGCTAAGAAAACCTGGTGCGGACATGCCTGAAGAAAGGGTTTTGGCTGCTGTGAGATGGGTGTGTGAAACAGGAAAAATACCGCTCAGGTTAAGAGAGAAACAGCTCTAGAAAAAGTCAGCTTTTTCTCTGAATTATACTTTTTATCCAGAATTTGCCCACAGTCCTGGCAATGGCTCTCTAGATTACCCTCCAACAGTAGCCAAGGCAGGAACCAAAACCAGAGCGCTGTGAGGAGTGTTTCATGCTCTGAGGTCTGTCTAGTTTCCATCTGGGAATCTCAAAGGAAAGTGACCTTGAAGGGCTTCAAGCACAGCAACTTCCAAAAGGCATTTCCTGTCTGTCCGGTCACACTGGCGGGGAAGCAGTAAGGTGGTGATCTGCCTCAGGGACACTCTGCCTGGAAACCCATAATGAGAGACTGCCAACGTCTTTTGTCTTCAAAGAGGCCCCAGGGTTAGAGAGGATGTTCAGATTAGGGTTTCCTAGTGAGGGGCAGTTATTTGACACTGGCTAAAGTTGTTTCTTTAAGTGAAGTCCAGACTCAGGGGCCTGTTCTACTGATGCATAGGGCATGGGTCACCCCACACTAAAAATACCGTGTTTAACAGGGACGAATAGCTTTGGTTAGAAGAACTTGTGTGCTCATCCCATGACGAGTTTCCACTGACCCTCTTGCAAAGCTGTGGCATGTTTAAAGCAGGGGAAAAGACCCTGAGCAGGGCCTGGGACAGTGACCATTGCTAGAGTCCAACGAGAAGGTCAGTGCATAGCTCAACCGGGAAGTCTAATCAGCCCATGGTTTTTTTGATTTTTCTGGTGCACAGTCCAGAAATGCCATGCCTCAGCAAACGCTCCCCCATCCTGTGCTGACAGCACCCACAGCATGTACCGCTTGGCACGGAGTTGGAAGAAAATATCCTTCCATCATTTAGGGCAGAATGATTTATGTAGTTTAGTGTCCGGGATATTGAGCTTTAAAAGAAGGGTCAGAGTACAAAAAAGGCTGCAGCTTCCCACACAACCCAGCTTGGTCAGCAGAAATGAACATAGAAAAGCCATCAAATTTGGCTGCTGCAGGATGTATCTTCTCCTCCCGCGGTACAGAGATAAATGGGAACTGTGTCCATGCACCAAGGAGATAACAGACGTCTAAAGAACAACTGGATGGCACCTCCAAGAGGGGTCTGACAGCTGACATAGTGTAACAACCTGGTTCCGGCTCCTGAACTCGAAAACACCTCGGGCAGAACACCATGAGCCCCTGCTCCCTGAGGGCTAGATTGAGCCTTTAGGCTCAGCCCTGTAGAAGGGCGACAAGTCACGGCGCCAGCCTAGAAGTAGCAGGAGCAAGGAACCGTGACAGACAGAATTCTCCCTTGTTTTGAGGGAGAGTTCAACCCTTCCTTCCTTTCAGGGTGCAACTTACTAGTCTCTTTGGCCCTGCTCCACTTGCTGCCTGGGAGGGAACAGAACCCTGGTTCCACACCCCATCTTTCTTCATACCCACTTGAGCGCAGTAGGGAATATCAGGCATGCAGCCTCTACTCTCTTCCCTAGAGCCGGAAGTGCAATGTGGGTAGCAATAAGAAGGCTACACAGGAGCAGAGGGAGCAGGAAATATTTACTCCCCCTATTCCCTTGTATGGGCCCATCTTGCCCCAAGAAATTTCTTCCACATTCGACCATGCGTCTAAGATTTTTGCTTTGCTGCATCCGTTAAGCCGCTGCTGTGCAATTCCATTACCTTTCATTCCCACCATGGCCGTCTGGTGAACCTCTCCTCTGGTGTTTCTGGCATGACAGGTGTAGTTGCGCTTCAAGTCCTTGGGTGTGACCTTGGAAATGGTCAGAGTCCTTGTGATGTCCTTGTGTCCAAATTCGAGAGTAGAGACACTGGAACAAAAAAGTTAAAAGCATTACACATGCTAACACTGGCTGCACTGTTTGTGATTTTTTTTAATACACACACACACACACACACACACACAATTCAGCCTTTCCTTTTTTGCAAATCACACCCATATTTAGGAATTGCTTCATTTTTCACAAAAACTTTTACAGCAGAACAGTCTGACCTTTTGGTTCCTCTGTGAACTGGTTTTGTTTAAATTTCTTGGCATTACTTTTGCTTATTGCCAGTGTGAGGAATATGATTGATCAACTGGTGTCCTGGGGCATTTTAGAGGGGAAGGGTGGGCTTGCCATAAGGCACTGGACAAAGACTCATGAGATCTGGGTTTAGTATCCACCTTCATCACAAACTTTCTGTGGGACCCTGGGCAAGTCATTTAGTCTCTCTGTGCCTCAATTACCCATCTCTAAAATGGGGATAAAAAGATTTCCTTTCTTCTCCACTTTGTTTTGTCCGTCTCGTTTGTGAACTCTTTAAGACAAGTCTGTCCTTTAGTATGTATCTGTAGAAAAACCAGCACACTAGACCCCCAACCTTGGTTGAAACCTCTACGTGCTACTGTCACACCTAGTCATAGAGTCACAAATTCCAAAGCTAGGAGGGAGAGTTGTGGTCACTGAGTCTGACCTCCTGTATAGTGCAGGCCAGAGAACTTGCCCCAAATCATTTATAGAGCAGATCTTCTAGACTAACACCCTATCTTGATTTAAAAATGGTCACTGATGGAGAATCCACCATAATCCTGTTCCAATGGTTAATTACTCTTGCTGTTAAAACATTACGCCTTATTTCCAGTCTGAATTTGTCTAGCTTCAACTTCTAGCCATTGGATTGTGTTCTACCTTTTTCTGCTAGATTGAAGAGCCCATTGTTAAATATTTGTCTGCCATATAGGTACTTATAGACTGTGATCAAATCATCCCTTAACCTTCCCTCTGTTAAACTCAATAGATGGAGCTCTTTGAGTCTATCACTGTAAGGCCGGTTTTCTAATCCTTTAATCATTCTCATGGCTCTTCTCTGAACCCGCTGCAATTTATCACCATCCTTCTTGAACTGTGGACACCAGAACTGGACAGACTATTCCAGCAGTGGTTGCACACTAGTGCCACAAATAGATGTAAAAGAACCTCTCTACTACTTTATATCCCCCTCCCCTGCATCCCAGGATCACATTAGCTCTTTTGGCCACAGCATCGCACGGGGAACTCATGTTCAGCTGATTACCCCCACCCACCCCCAAATCTTTTTCAGAGTCTCTGCTTCCCAGGATAGTCTCCCATCCTGTACGTATGGCCTGCCTTCTTATGTACATGGTATTCTAATGATAACAATGCTCATCTTCAAACAAATTCTGCTTCATCCCCAAGCTAATTATGGACTGATTCTGCTACCCATCATATTTATTAATATTCTTATGAACAAAATGATGACTGTCCAAATGTTAGAACCGAAAGCCAAGGTGGATTTGAAAGCATGGCAAATTAATAATTGGTTTTTAATTCCTCTAACAGTTTGGAAAAAAAACAAACACAAAAATCCCACGACCGGTCACCCAGTTCTTTATAAACCACTGGTAGATGCTAACCTGACCCCACACAAGCAATGCGAAACCTAAACATCATGACGAGACATCTCCAAGGAAATCCCAGCTGCTCCAGGGTGTTGTTGGGTGATTCTGAAGATGGTATTCTGGCCTCTGAGTCAGCACGGAACGAAGGGCCTAGCCTGGTGCTAGGGCAGTGGTTCTCAGCTCTGGTCCACCGCTTGAAGGGCGGCCAGCACGTCCCTCAGCCTACGCCGCTTTCTGCAGCCCCCATTGGCCTGGAGCGGCGAACCGCAGCCAGTGGGAGCCGCGGTCGGCCAAACCTGCGGACGCGGCAGGTAAACAAACCGGCCCGGCCCGCCAGGGGCTTTTCCTGCACAAGCGGTGGACCAGAGTTGAGAACCACTGTGCTCGGGGGTGCTGTGCTGCAGGACAGAGTTTTCCAGACAGTTTGTAGCACTTTTTATGAGCCCTTGCAAGTTCTGATTTGGGTCGTTACTTTCAACCTATCCGCAGTGCCCCGGCAGTTTCCAGTGGGTGTTGCTCCTCTCTTCCGATCCTGAAATGTTGTGCATACTTGCTATATTCTACTCCTCGGCGGCTTCTTTCCAGTGGCGGGAGAAGCTGTAATAACAGAATGTGACCATGTCTCCCTCTAGTGGCCGGTCCCAGGATGCTGCCATCTCACAGCTATGGGAGTTCTTCATTTCAAGGAGTAATGACTTGTGAACTTGGTGCTAATGTCTTGGTGGGGCGGGTGTGGTTCAATCTGCACTTGCAGTTGACGTGCATATGCATGAGTCACGGTTCATTACAACATGATCTCTGTAAATATGTCATAAAGCACTTTGGCACCCTCCAGGATGAAAAACATAACAGGGAATGGAAGATACTGTAACAAATCTATTGCTCTCAACAGGTCATTGTGAGGATGGTGGGGAAAGGCTTCACATGCTCCTGTTCCAAAACCAACTGTCTGAGGTAAAGAGAGCGCCTCCCTTTGTTGTTAACAGTACAGAGTCTATGACACACAGCAATGCAGTTCCCTTATTCTCCATTAGAGGGCAGTGGCTCACACTAGCCAGTTTGCGATGCTATTACCAATGATGAGCCCTCTTTAGCTTATGGAGCCTCTTAATGATGTCTCTTTTAAAAGAAAGCTTGGTGACAAACAATGAGCAGATCATGGTTAAGTATCATAACTACGCACAGGTGCTGCATTGCACCCGGTGTGATTTGATCTGACTAACACTAAGAAACGAGTGACCCCTGGCTCCTGACGTTTGGGACTTGCCAATAACCTGAACAGTCTTTTCCCATTGGGAGCTCTAGGTGTTGCCAACGGGGCAGTGCTGCTGAATACCCCAGGCCTCTCTGTGGGATCCCATGTGCAGCTAGCGGAGAGGGCTGCAAGAGATATGCAATGAACATCCTTCTTATGAAACATTACCTTTCGGAGACTTTTATTTTCATGTCTGTGATATCGTCTGTATTTTTTCCATCAACAGTCCACCAGACCTCCGTTTGGGAGTCCTTCAGAAAGGTGAAGTAGACTTCGCAGGGCAGAACAAGGTCGGCACCTAGGAGAAGAGGATTAGGGTGGACGCAGCAGCTTCTGCTTTCCAGAGCCTCTTATAGCCCGAGTTTAAATGGAAATGAAAAGGAACAGTCACAAGAGTGAAATGCCTGCAAGCTGCATGGAAGCTTTTTCAAAACACCATAATAGAGGCTCAAACTAAACGTACACTGCAAATAAAAAATACAGTAAGAGGACCAAAAAGATGCCACCATGGCTAAACAACAGAGTGAAAGAGGCAGTTAGAGATCAGAAGACATCCTTTAAAAACTGGAAGGCAAATCCTACTGAGGGAAATAGAAAGGAGCATGAACTCTGGCAAGTCAAGTGTAAAAGTATAATCAGGCAGGCCAAAAAAAGATTCTGAAGAGAAACTAGCAAAAGACACAAAAGCTAACAGGAATGTGGCCAAAATATATTTTCAAATGTCTGATAACTGTAACAGTGGGAATATTTCACTTTTGTTTTACAAATAAACAGTAAATAAACAAACAAATCTCTCCCTAACCAGGTACTTAAGTGGTTCCTACCACCACGTTGTGAGTGCCTGTGATGGGGTCTTCACCCCACACTGGCCCTGAAGGAGTTAATGTAGGCTAAGAAAGGGGCCAATCAACCAGCCAGGCCACAGCTGAGGGCAATCAGGAGGCTGAAGTAACCCCCTGACTGGATGAGGAAGCCCTGAGGAGGAATGGGCTGCTTTCATAAAGGCAGGAAGCTGATAACAGAGGGGGCTGCAGGGAAGCAGCCTGCAGTCACTGCCAGGGGGAAGGGAGGTGCGTTTGGGGGCTACAGAGGCAAGTAGCCTGCGGTTACCCCCTGGGAGCAGGGAGCTGTGGGGCTGGCAAACCCAGAGAAGTGGGGAGAGCCAGAAGGTAAGGAAGGGCTCAGGGAAAAGGCAGCAAGGTCCAGGGTGGAGCAGACCGGGGCTGCCGACTGGAGGGTCCCTGAGCCGGGAGCCGGAGTAGAGGGTGGGCCTGGGTTCCCCTACCTGCCACTGGGGAAGTGGCACCAGTTGGGCAGTGACGGGGAAGATGGCCTGAGCCCATTCTTTTGAAGAGACTGACATCCCACAAAGGGGAAGCGCACATAGTGACCTGGCCCAAGGGCCAAGTCATGAAGAAGGAGCACCCGGTCGCAGAGACTGAGAGCGCAGAAGTAGGATGTGCAGCAAGCAGAAGAAGGGGGCCCTGGACTGTGCTGGTCTCCAGAGCGGCCAGGAGGAGGCACCCCTAGCTGTGAATGAACCCCATCACAATGGCCACACACACACACACACACACACACACAATAATTGGTTTATTCTCAACACCCCTGGGAGGCCAAACGGGGCTATTGTCTCCATTTTACAGATGGGGAAACTGAGGCACAGAGAGAGTAAGTGACTTGCCCAAGGTCCCACAGGATGTCTGTGGCAGAGCAGGGATTGAACCCAGATCTCCAAATCCAGTGCCTTCAGGACAACATCTTCCTCATTATTATGAATCATGTTTATTATTTGCAATACTGCAGCTTCCAGAAGCTGTCGGTGCCTAAGGACCAATGAAGAATGGGCTAGGTACTGTGCAAACCCAGAGTACCAGACAGTCCCTGCCCTGCAGAGCTAGCAATCTAAAGAGACCAGACACGCACAGTGCCAGGGAAGGGGGAAAACACACCAGCAGAGTGAACTATGTGAGGGTGGGCACGATTTTAGGAGGAGACTGGCTAAATGGAAAGAAAGGGGTGGGGGAGAGGGCAGGTGTGGAGTGAAGATGAGCTAAGGAGACTATGTGAGGGGAGGATTAGCACAACCAGACAATCAGCACGGGGCAGAGAAAGTCCAGTCAAACCTGTAGAAAGCTCTCTGAATGTCTGCAGATCCCTGCCTTGGCCGCGGCTGAGGAAGGCACGCCCCCAGCTGTGCCCCATTTTACCCCCTTCTCTCCGGTGCTTTCTCTGCTTCTGAAGCTGCTCCTACCAGCTGGAGCCTGATTTCCATGTTTATTATTTCAGTAAGTCTGTATGCTCAAAGAGCCTTCTTAAGCTGTGTTCTCATGTCCCATAATTGGGCTTTGGCAATTTGGAAGCCACAGAAAAGAGAGAGAATCCCATGCTGCTTGCAAAGCAATCACGGCCCCCCATATGCTTCAAGTAAAGACACGAAGGAGAGCCGTGGGAAAGCAGGCAACCGAGATGAACCTCTGTGCTTGTTAATTACATGGCTTAAGATAATCTTCCCCATCAATGCATGTAGGCTTCCCGTGGGCAGCTACCGCTGTGATTTACCTGCTTCGAGTTCGTAGGTTATTTTCTCATTTGGAGAGCTAAACTGCGGTGGCATTGCCTTGGCTGGAGACCCTGCAGAACAGAAAACAGAATCCCCCCCGCCGGGGTCCCAGTTGAAAACACAGTCAGTCTTCATTAGGATTTGGAATTATTTCAGACTATCTTACAGTAACTAGCCACTTGCATATACTCTACCATCTGTGACTGCACACCAGGGTCATTCACCCCCTGCGCCCCCAGATGTGCATACCCATCTCCCACTGCAGTTGCTGAGAGTTGCGTGCATGTCCCAAAGGGCAGAAGTTGATCTAAGTAGAAAGTGGTCCCAGTCACACAACTTGATGCCCAGTCCAGATTTTGAAAACCCCCACCTATAGGGCTATCTGGATAGATGATCTTGGCCCAGCTGCAGTCCCGAGGAATCACACCTCCAGCTAGGCCCTTTGGACTTTACCTACAGTTCAGCCTATCACACAGATTTTTCTACTGCTGCTCTTTAAAAAAAAAAAAAAAAAACAAAAAACCAACAAAAACTGGTTTTTCCTGCCAACAGTATTCTCTCCTCCTACCATGCCCTCAGTGAGCAGCTGTTACCACGTGACACAAGCATGTTCTCATGTTTACCAGGTTTTTACACTCTGCACAGTGTTTGCTGCCACATGGAGCATTCTCTGTCACTTGCATAGCACCATGTGTGTGCTGGGCACACTGTAGGCAGCTCTGAAGAGACAGCCTCTGCCCTGAAGATCCTATAGTCTGAACAGATGAGCCTGCTAGTTTTAAAATAGACCGCCTGAGAGAAGGCAGGAAACACACAGCAGCCACTGGGAAAACGAGACACTATTTCTAATAGTGAGTTGAGATCACCACAGACAGACTTTAACCTGTAACACACAACCGTGACGGGGCAATGCCAGCAGAGGCCAACCCAGATCATCTCATCCTCACTCACACGACTCACCCTGCCGGAGATGTGTCCTGGGCATTCACATGCCAGGGGAGGCTGACCCCAGCAAACTGAAATACCTGGCGGTGGCAGATTA
The DNA here is from genome assembly GCF_965152275.1 of Natator depressus. Taxonomy (NCBI): domain Eukaryota; kingdom Metazoa; phylum Chordata; order Testudines; family Cheloniidae; genus Natator; species Natator depressus. The sequence goes on from NC_134242.1 coordinate 3,474,900, forward strand.
ATTAATTCATTTACGCCAAGGAGTCAGAGGTGGGACCAATAGTCAGTCACTGATCGAGCCCGCAAGAGCCTTCTCCAGAACTTTTCCTCTCTGCTGCTACAATTCTGTATGGTTTTTTATCCTCCTTACCTACTACCTTCATCCTTATGGTTCTGGTGAGGTTGTAGGTCCTTCCGTTCTCCTTGTAGCTCACAATGCAGGTGTAGTTCCCTTTGTACACGCTGCGGACAATGCCAATGATGAGCGTTGGGCCCTCGGGATATCGGTCGTGGAAGCCTTTCACCAACACGCAGTTCTAGAAGCAGACAGCAAAACACGCTTTTGGAACTAAAATTCAGAAACTTGTTTTCAATCCCTCTATAAAAATCTAAAGCTCTGCTCTGGTTGGAATAAGCCTAGGAGGCAGTATTTGGATTTCGATTCAGTTCAGGCTAAGGTCTAGGTTCTACAGCATCAAAATCTCATGAGTCCAATAAGGTGAGGGGCACAATTGTCCACCCCGTGCCTCGGTTTCCCCAGATGGAGCGAGTTACTTTTCAGGAAAGATTAAGGCTGGGATAGTGAAAGGAACTGGAAGGAATCAGGCACCCAGCTCCCATTGAACTGTATGTCTCATTCCTCTTCGCCGCTTTTCCAAGCGGTATGAGTTGTTGAGGCTCTTCAGGTCAGTTTCCCATTGATGGAGAGATCACTGATGGTACTGCCTTTCTTTAACTTCTTTTTACACAATAGAGGCACCTGTGCTGGAACAGAGAATGCCACATGCAGCCCGCAGGCAAATCCCCTCTTTCAGAAATATCAGCCAATGCCCAGTTCCCAGAGAGCAACTCCGCCTCAAGAATTAGAGAGATTAAGACAGACAGCAAACTCCCTTACTGTTTATAACCACTCCCCCAAAGACTCCACATCACAAAACTAACCATACAGCGTGTCTTCGGACTGTCTGCTGCTCACACTGTAAGAGAGCTAACAGGTGAGACTGTAACAGCACCAGCTGGTGTCTCCTGCCATAACATCCCTTCAACTCCTTGGGCCATTAGGCTCTTTTAGGCTGTGATTTTCAGATTTTCAAAGGTGCTGAGCACCCACTAAAGCCAGCTGGATCTGCAGGTGCTCAGCACCTCTGGAAATCAGCCCATAAATGCACACAGCTTAGCTAAGCAGTGAACAAAGGGGAGACTTAACTATCTACAGGTTATTTAGAGGGTATAAACATCAAGAAAGGAGAAGAATTATTTAGCTCAGTACCAAGGGGTATAATGGGATGAAATTAAAAAGGAAAACCTCTGGCTGGAGATCAGGGGGAAAGTCCCATAACGAGAGCTATGGGGCTGTGGAAACATTTACAAGGAAACGCTGGCAAGTAAAACCTTAACCATCTTTGCACTTCCAATGCTTTTAATCGCTGGAGTATCTGGGCACCAACAAAACTGCAACAAAATTTTGTCTCCACCGCTCCCTCTCGTGTGTTGGGTTTTTCCTCTTCTTTCTCTCTATGAAAGTGAGTGTAGGTACTGCAAGGAATAATCTTGAAAAGGTAAGGCGATAAGAGTAGATGACCCTCGTAGGTTTATTCCATCTCTAACTTATCAGGTTCTATAAAGAGAAAGAGCTCTTAGCAATGGGTGAGGGTCCCAGAAGAAAGAAAGACATGGAAGTAAAAAAAAAGGACAAGAAGTAAACTTAACTCTATTTACAAACTGACACCAAATTGCAAACTGACATCTTCAGCTGGCATAGCACTTTTGCTCTCAATGGGACTATGCTACTTGATGTCAGCTGAGGATTTGACCCAAAATGAGCAACTGACCAAAAGAAATCCACAGTACAGGAACCTTAATAAGCCTTCCTCTGTCAGAAAAAGCAGGAAACCTGTCCCAAGTGCCAAGTTACAGGCTCCTTTTCAGAAAGGTTTATATCCTCTAAATAGGCTGATGATAACTTGACTGTCATAAAAGCCAAAGATTTGTACATTTTTCAAGTGCATTTCCAACTCAGATTTATCTTAATGTGACAGCTGAAGACAGAGGTAATATACCATTGTTAATGGCTTTTACTAGGCAAAGTGGCTTTTATGGCTTGCTGCCTGGAAAATGATTTAAATGGCACTCTTTGTTTCATTCTGCTAATTGATTGTCGATATTTGACCATCAATGGATGATACAAATTAGTCATTTAAACCACCAATATGAAGCTACTCCTCTTGGCCCAGAACGAAGGGTTTTAGTTAGACCAGATACAGCTGCACACCTGCGACACCTTCCATCTACGAATCTCAAACTGCTGTACAAAACATCAGCGATTTTAGCCTCCCCGCCCTGTGTGGCTGCATCTCCACTGAGCCTACCTAGGGGATTTTCTCACCACTGGCTTAGCATGCAGGAAAGTGTAGCCCAGCCCCTAACGTTCTTACCACTGTGTCACCTAGCCCTGCCAGGAACAGAGCTGGACACTGCTATGTCTGTCACTAGCCAGGGCAAGCAGAATCTCGAAAACCTCAAAGGAGACATCAAGATTTTCAAAAGTGAGGAGCACCCAACTGCAGACACCAGAAAGGGGCCTAATTTTCAGGTGGTACCTCCGGTCGGGCCCCCCAAAAATCACTCATCACTTTCCAACCTCTTCACCTAATAGTAATAATTCAGCCATCGATGTCAAGGCGCTTTACAAAGGAGGTCAGTATGGCTAGCCCTATTTTATAGATGGAGAAACTGAGGCCCAGAGCGGGCATGTGACCTGCCCAAGGTCATTCAACAGCCCAGGAACTGAACCAAGATTTCCTGAGTCTCAGTCTACTGCCCTCTCCAGAAGGCCACCTTGAGACTAAACTCTTCCTTATTAGAACATAAGAACGGCCATACTGGGTCAGACCAAAGGTCCATCTAGCCCAGTGTCCTGTCTTCCAACAGTGGCCAATGCCTGGTGCCCCAGAGGGAATGAACAGAACAGATAATCAGCAAGTGATCCATCCCCTGATGCCCATTCCCAGCTTCTGGCAAACAGAGGCTAGGGATACCATCCCTACCCACCCTGGCTAATAGCCATTGATGGACCTATCCTCTATGAATTTATCTAGTTCTTTCTTGAACCGTGTTATAGTCTTGGCCTTCACAACATCCTCTGGCAAGGAGTTCCACAGGTTGACTGTGCATTGTGTGAAGAAATACTTCCTTTTGTTTGTTTTAAACCTGCCGCCTATTAATTTCATTTGGTGACCCCTAGTTCCTGTGTTATGTGAGGGAGTAAATAACACTTCCTTATTTACCTTCTCCACACCAGTCATGATTTTATAGACCTCAATCATATCCCCCCTTAGTAGTCTCTTCCAAGCTGAAAAGTCCCAGTCTGATTAATCTAGGCCCCAACCCTGCGTCAGTGCCAGCAAGGGACGTTTCACTGCTGACTTCAAAGGGAGCAAGATCGAGGCAGCAGCTCCAGTAACTTCAGTGGAGTTGCATCAGGGAGTTTGGGGGTAGAATTTGGCTTCCTGGTTCTTAGCCCCGCTACTCCCTTTCTTACCCTGTACCAGTTGACAGTTGGCGTTACGCTGGGAGGATAAAAGCCATCAATATCTGGACAAATGATCTTCTCGTTAGTATGCTCCAAATAGAACAGCTCTTCAGTAGGTTTTATTGATTGGCTGACGCAAGAAGTTTGGTCTTTCTGAACAACCTCCAGGGGAAACGCGACCTTGCTGCAATAGGTTGTGTTTCTAAGCACAGAGGAGGAAACACGATTAGCTTGGTCTAGTTTATTCATGTGGCATTATGAATGAAATGAAATTAAAAGTCACAGTTTGGGTCACAGAAATGACGGCTCCGATGAGATAGATCCAGCCTCTATTGTCGTATTTGCATGTAGGAAAACTCCAGACAGACACACTGAGACAGACACAGCAGCCGCACAGTGCATTAGAAAAACCTAAAGACTGTTTTCCCCATGCAAAGACAACTCACGTACTGCACCATCCTTTACCAACGTAATGAAAACAACGGGGGCTAAGACGTGAAAGAGGAAGACAGACTGAGATCTCCTCTTTGTTGCTTTGGGGATGCTACATTCATTTTCTCCTGCACCTGGAGCTGTTTTTAATTCCCTGGAACTCTTTTGGGGTGTCAGGAAACTTTGGCAAATCAGCATCCAGTTGACATATTACCCTGCCTCTGAAGCCATCTCCACTTCTATATAGAGATTGCTCCTTACTGGAGAGGGCATGTGGATTTTGCCAGTATTCTCCCCGTGGACACTCGCAGTTAGCACGGAGAGGTATGTGCATTAACGTCTGCAAGGTGCTAAGCATTATTATAATATAAATGGGCTTGGCACTGAGAATTCTTGTACGTGTCACATTTTCACCATTAATTCTTATGTGATACAAGATATTAAGCGAGCAACACAATTTTCTTGTTATATAAAAGGCATTTGTGTGCCCTACAGTCTGACGCCCTCCGCCCTACTGCGCTGCTTACCTGAGCATGCAGGTATAATTCCCAGTGTCGTTGAGAAGGGCAGGCCGGAACCAAAGGGTGTCTTTTTCCTTACTGATCCGATTGTCTGGGAGACGGAAGTTGATTGGCTCCTCCAGGTCCCGGTCCTGCCCAATCCAGTACCAGATCAGGGTTAAGCCAGCCGAATGGGCTGTACTGTAGTTGTATTTTAAGAAGGCCTCGAAGAGCGGGCATTTGATCCTAGCTGGTTCCCCGTCGTAGACCTGGATTTGTTTCATGGTGTCCACTCCCCAGTCATCACAGCGCTCTAGGGCCAGAAGGAAGAGACACCTTAGCTTTCACGTGGGCAGAAAAGAAGAGCTGCGCACGCTCCTGCTCCCACTGAAATCAACGTGTCTAGCGGCGTCATTAGAGACAGAGCTGGGGATGCTGCCTTCAGAGTACTAGGCACCTGGAAACCTGGCTTCTTCTTGCTGTTCTTCCTACAATTCCCCAAGATATGCGTCCCTGCCAGGGCAACATCACAGGACGCGAGTGGGTAGAGCCAGGCTTCCCGGACAGCATGGAGAGAAATCCTACCTGAAAATGGCTCCCTGATGAACTATATGCCACAGCTGTGTGCGCGTTTGTGTGGGGCGGCAGGGGCCGGGAACGTAGGGTATTTCACGGCGGTAGAATCGGTTAACATTGCCACAGGACTTAAGGGCTGTTGCTGCAGAATTCAGTGGCATTGTGCCGCCATCTACACAGCGACCTGTTTCTATTATAGTGTAGGCAAGGAAACAGGGGGGCAAGGCTGCGGGTGGAACAGCGGGAGGACCTGGCATGGGAGAAGGCACATCGTACTTCTCTGGGGAAGGTGCTCCAGACTAGGAAGCAGCATGGGAAAAGAAACGGAGCCCTGAGCTGCATTCCCATGGCCACACACGTCATAAAGCGGGATCACGGGGGGCTCACTACAGGGTCTGCCAGAGGCAGAAGCTGGGCTGGGAGGAGGAAAGCTGCAGAGCAAACCCACATTCATCTTCCTCAATAACAAAGAAATAAAGGCAAAGCACAGGCGAAAGGTTAATTGTTCTTTAACAGGCATCTTTTCCCGCGTTTGCCTCAGCATGGAAGTTACTTAATAAAAGGGACACGGAATGCAAGTGAACCCCAAAGCCATTGCGCTGGCTAACCACTGTCTTTCCTAATTCTCCTCTGCGAGCCGAGAGAGGCTAGCGGTGTGACAACACATCCTGCCTAGCGGGCAGGCCCTGCACACATATGGAAAACAGGGCTGTGTCTGGTGGGAGGTGTCAGGTCGTGCAAAGCCTCCTAGTCATGCTAACCCAGAAAACCACAGTGAGTCACACAGAAAACCAAGTCAGATGCAGCAGTGCAGTCAGATACCATGACAATACACATGGGAGGGGATTTACCACAGAGCCTCTCACATGTGCAGAGATCAGAGGAGCGTTGCTAGACAGAAAACCAGAGTCCTCAGACCTATTTTCTTTGGGCCAATCCTGCTGTCTCCCATTGCCTTCCAGGGATCAGGCTCTTCTGGCACATCCTCCTCCTCAAAGGGACAGTGGAAAGTATTTTGGCCCAAAACTGACATTTAAAAACAAGGAGAAAAGCAGAGCTAACACAACCTAATGGGACAGACTTCGCAACCCTTGCACTGAGCAACAGTAGCTTGCATAACTAAGTGCTACTTAAATGTAAGAATTGAAGAATCTGGCCCAATCTGAATAGAAATGTTTTTCCTGGGATTCTAAAAATGTCAATGAAAACTGAATGTGTATTCCCTTGGAATGTGAGAAACCCAAACCAGTGGGAGAAACCTAGCAAAATGGACTGTCAACAGGAAGCCAAGCTGAGCGGTGTCATGTCATTCTTCAGAGTGCAGATAGCAAACGGCATAAAGAGTGAAAAGTGAAAATAGATTTTTAAAAATTATTTCCCTTTAAACTCTCTGGCTGGTGTTTTCAGAAGCACACAGCATTGGCCTAACGCTGCTTCTCGTGAAATCTGTGGTAAAACTTCTGTGGGACTTCCCTGGAAACAGTCAGGCCAATGCTGAGTGCTACTGAAAACCTCATCCTGTAAGTCCAAAACATTGGCTAACCAGCATCACGGTCAAAGCTGAATGGGACAAATACATCATGGACAAGGCCAACTGTGACCAATACATTGATAAGCTACTTAGAACCATGAGGTCCAGGCTACTTGATTTATACAAGGTCAGGACTTCAGAGTTGTTAACAAAGCAGACTGCTCGGTCAGTGACTGACTGCGAAATGCATGATGAAGCTTTATGCTATTTGCTTTAGGGGCATTTATTTTCACAAAGAAAGCCTAAAGCCTCATCCCATTCTCTGCTTCCCATTAAGAGAAGGGATTGTGACCAGGGAGTGATGTTTTGGGATTAGATCAGGGGACCGTACATGAGGGCTCCCTGGGGTTCGTTCTCATCTGCGCTCCATCTGCCACTGACTTCACTGTGTCCCCTTGGGCTGGGTAAGTGTCAGTTGTCTTTATTTCTTCACATGGCAGGGCCAGAGGGGAAAAGAAACCTACTTAAAAATGGCAATACTGAAGTTCTGGGCTCAAGGCCAATGAACTCCGCAATCCTGAACAATCCTTTGTACTTTGGAAGAGCTCCCAAGTCAGCACTGCCCACGGTGTGGTGGGGGGTTGGTCTTGGTGGATGGCCACGTAAAAGAGAATTGTGGTTTTCCGTGACTGTCAGTCACTATGGTAACCGGGGGGCACGGAGATGTGTTAGTGGGGCTGACTAAATTTTCCTGACAGGTTAGGAAGGCTGTCACAGATTCAGGAGTCAAGACATGCTGAGGAATCCCAATTTGGAGAAGGTCGGCTCCAAACCTCAGTGAACTAACTCGAAATGCAGCAGACAGCCATGCTGATAAAGGACGGCTACACCCTACTCCACAAAGCAGGGGTCTGGCTTTACCTCACTTGTGAACATAGAGAGGCTGACTGCTCCCCAGCCCTCGTGGCTCCATAAATCTCGATAACGCCCCAATAGCGCAGGAAGGAAAGCCAAGGACCGTCAATCTCAACTTGGACGGCAGAAACAAGCGTTGTATCGGACATATAAACCTTTCAGGGCATGAGACAGGCTCCCCTCAACACCCTCCTACCTGGCTCAGGCTGCTGTGAAAGGATGCAGCCATGCGGCCATCACCCACAGGCTGATCTGCATTTAGATTTTCCACAGTGGGTGCCTTGTGCCTGAGAGGTTGGGTTTTGTCTCGGAGGACATGTGAAGTGATCTCTCACGCACACGAAAGCCATTTCTTCCTCTTCAGCTGTTCAGTGGCGCTTTTCGGTCTTGCTTTGAGCAGGGGGTGGGACTAGATGACCTCCTGAGGTCCCTTCCAACCCTGATATTCTATGATTCTATGATTCCCAATGCTGATAATGCCCTTTGCTGCAGTGACTAGCCCGGTGCTGTCGCAGAACGATTCAGACCAGCTGGGTTTGTCAGGCTTGGAGAGAGCTGGTTGTATCATTTGCCCAGGATGTGGGGAGATTTAATCTGTGCTGGAAACTGATCTTGATGTGTTTGCATTCAGCAGTGTTTTGTGTGCCAGCTCCCTGCTGCACCTCTCCCACTCCCCAATCCACTAGGCTGCATTAGAAGTTCAGAAACGTATTTGCTGCCGATGCCAGCAAGCGCATAACACTTCAGTTGGCGAAGTCGGTCTCAACCAGTGACAAGGGCATTTCGTCCTTCCCTGGACGTTTCAAGTCCCGTGAATATCCTTCCACAACACAAAGGATTTCATTCTCAATACTGATGGGATAGAATCACAGAATATCAGGGTTGGAAGGGACCTCAGGAGGTCATCTAGCCCAACCCCCTACTCAAAGCAGGACCAACACCAACTAAATCATCCATACTATACAGTGCCACATATCCTGAGCAGAACAATGACACCAAGGAGGGCTTCGGGGATCAGTGCACGAGAACCTGCCAGAACTCAGGGTGCAAACCTCAGCTGGCAGAGCTCCACTGAAGTCAATGGAGCCACAGGGGCTCACACTCCCTTGGGCTCGGGCTTTCACCGTCCTGGCACAGGCAGTTGCCTGTCTCTGAAACATTCCCTGCACAAATTAGACCCGTTGGGGGTAAGCTAGGTGGAATCCACATTCGCTCTGTGGTCTGAAGGACCTGTGTAGACTTCTGGGCTTGGGCTCGAGGCCAGGCTGTAGGATCCTGCAGGGTGGGAGGCTCCCAGAGCTCAGGCTCCAGGCCGAGCCTGGGAGTCTACACAGCAATGAAACAGCCCAGCAACCCAAGCCCCGCGAGCCCAAGTGGGCTGGCACGGGCCAGCCATGGGTTTTAATTTGCTGCATAGACAGATCCTCAGATATCATAGCAATGGGCTCATTGTCAAGAACAAATCGTGTCAAACCTACCTGATAGTTTTCCTTGACAGGGTAACAAGCCTTGTGGATAGGGGGGAAGCGGTAGATGTGGTATATCTGGACTTTAGTAAGGCTTTTGATACTGCCTTGCATGACCTTCTCATAAACAAATTAGGGAAATACAACCTAGATGGAGCTACTATAAGGTGGGAGCATAACTGGTTGGAAAATCGTTCCCAGAGAGTAGGTATCAGTGGTTCACAGTCATGCTGGAAGGGCATAACGAGTGGGGTCCCACAGGAATCAGTTCTAGGTAAGGTTCTGTTCAATTTCTTCATCAGTGATTTAGATAATGGCATAGGGAGTATACGTATGAAGTTTGCAGATGATACCAAGCTGGGAGGGGTTGCAAGTGCTTTGGAAGACAGGATTAAAATTCAAAATGATCTGGACAAACTGGAGAAATGGTCTGAAGTAAATAGGATGAACTTCAATAAGGACAAATAAAAAGGAAGGAAGGAACAATCAGTTGCACACGTACAGAATGGGAAATGACGGCCTGCGAAGGAGTACTGTGGAAAGGGATCTGGGGGTGATAGTGGATCACAAGCTAAATATGAGTCAACACTGTAACACTGTTACAAAAAAAGCAAACATCATTCTGGGATGTATTAGCAGGAGTGTTGTAAGCAAGACATGAGAAGTAATTCTTCTGCGCTACTCCATGCTGATTAGGCCTCAGCTGGAGTATTGTGTCCAGTTCTGAGGGCCACATTTCAGGAAGGATGTGGACAAATTGGAGAAAGTCCAGAGAAGAGCAACAACAATGATTAAAGGTCTAGAAAACATGACCTCTGAGGAAAGATTGAAAGAACTGGCTTTGTTTAGTCTGGAGAAGATACGGCTGAGGGGGGACATGGTAACAGTTTTCAAGTACATAAAAGGTTGTTACAAGGAGGAGGGAGAAAAATTGTTGTTCTTAACCTCTGAGGATAGGACAAGAAGCAATGGGCTTAAATTGCAGCAAGGGCGGTTTAGGTTGGACATTAGGAAAAACTTCCTGTCAGGGTGGTTAAGCACTGGAATAAATTGCCTAGGGAGGTTGTGGAATCTCCATCATTGGGGATTTTTAAGAGCAGGTTAGACAAACACCTGTCAGGGATGGTCTAGATAATACTTAGTCCTGCCCGAGTGCAGGGGTCTGGGCTAGATGACCTCTCTAGGCCCCTTCCAGTTCTATGATTATATGATTAAAGATGCCTAACAGAGAGAGCTGATGAAACTCTATTTCAGTCCATGGATACTCACCCTGGAGATGCCAATACAATTTAATTTTAAAATAATGCATGCAAGGATCACTATTATTAGCATTAATTTGTACTGCTGCAGACTCAAGACTGAAGCCCCACTGAGCCTGGTGCTCTACAAACACACAGGAAGAGACAGTCCAGGTCCTGAAGAGCTAAAATCTGAATTGACAAAGGATGGATGAGATACGTGTTGTTATACCCATTATAGAGCTGGCGGAACCCAGGTCCCGAGAGACTACGTGACTTGCCAAAGGTCACGCAGCACATTCATGAGAGAGACTGGAATTAGACCCAGATCTTCTGAGCCCCAGTCCAATGCCCTAAACCACCAACCTATCTCAATGTGTCAGCAAGAGGAATAATGCATGCAGAAGGGGAAAGGAGAAGTGGGATGGGAGACAAAGAGAAGGAGACAGGGCATGGAAAGCCAGCATCAGTAAACACCAGTGTGTGGAACTAGCTGTTCAGAGGCTGTAGGCCCCAGGGGAGAGGCTGGTTTACAGTCCTGCATGGGAAAGGGATGTGGAGCAAGCGAGGTGCAGGGAGGTGGGCAAACTTGTTCCACCTGGTGTGTCAGGAGCAAAGGATCCACCTCTGACACAGGAGGCTGGAGAGCAGAGACAAAGGTCACTCTAAGGCCACTGCACAGAATTCAATGTTCCTTGAGATAAGGATGAGACGGGAGGACTCCCTCCTTCCACAGTACTTCTCTGATGCACAGGGAAAACCAGCTCCTATCGGGGAGGGGAGTTAACTTTGAATGGCCCGGATTGTGGGTGTTACAGCACCGACCTCACACGCAGGGAGATTGCTGTATTATCATCTTTGATCTCTTGCTTTAAATACCTGCCCTCTTGCTCAGCCTGGCTGTATAACGGGTGAGGAGGCTTAGCAAGGAGCCGGGACCCTGCTCAGAAGCTGAGCAAAGCTGGGGGTTTCCGCTATGCACAAAGGAAAGTGCTGGGGAAGGAGGGAAAATAACGGTGTCGCTCAACCCCCGGAAAATAGAAAATAAACATTCTGGAAATCTTTGGCAGCTTTGTTCACAACACTCCCCACTCCCTCATTAGGAAGGCTCCCTACGGACACAGAGCCCATCTCCTCCCCACACACGTGCACAACACACCGACAGAAGTACCCATGCATGCACATGCGCCCAAATTTCATCAGATAGCTACACGCACAGTAAGTGGCTAGGGCACTGCACTGAGACTCTGGGGACCTAGGTTCTATTCATGGCTCTGCCACTGGCTGGCTGGGTGACCCTGAGCAAATCGCTTCCCCACTCAGTGCCTCAGTTTCCCCATTTGTAAAACAGGTAAACATGAATACAGTGTTTATTGTAAGGCATGCAAGTGGCCCTAAGAAAACCTTCTGTGTTTTCTGGCAGGCTCCACATTTTTAAACTGAGACCAACATAATAAAAATAGGGTGTGAGAGGCTTTTAAGCCTGAGGAAAACAAGTAAGTCGCCACTTTCCCACCCACTTCAGTGAGGAAATTGACACATGGACGAGAGCAGAGCAGTACTTGCTGGTTAGCTCCTGGTGTGGCGGAGAGCGCAACAAAACAACCTGTAAAAAAAGGTGGCTTGAAAAACCAGTGCAAAGCGCTCAGCCTCGGTGTACATGGAGATAATCTGATACTGACACATCACTTCAGCGCGCTAAGAAACCGGACTGAGACCTAGGGGATCCGAGTTCAGTTCCCAGCTCTGCCGCGGACTCATTGTGTAACCTTGGGCAAGTTACTTCACCTCTCTGTGCCCCACTTTCTCCTTCATGAAACATGGAGAGCAGTTCTTCCCTGCCTCAGAAATAACTTGTTTATCATCCTGAGGGACCCCTAAGGGCTTTATGTTCATTCCTCCAAGGCTGAAATGCAGCCACCTCTGGAGTGGAACACAGCAGCTATGTGCACCCAGCCACACCAGTTGAAGACAGGAAGTGAAGAATACCGTGGCCAATTGCACTTGCACTAGGTAGTCAAGGTATAATGACTTGGCCAGGAAAGCAGGGGTAACGCACCTCCTTGTTGTAAACATGCCTGGTATTTGGTGATCTCGGGATCCTCATTTTCCCACAGCTTCTCTGTAAGCTCCTGTCTCACACAGCCCAATGCCTGTGACACCAGGCAGCAGCATGCTGGGGTTTCCCTGGACACCTCATGCAAGTGCAGCCCTGCTTAGCTTATACATTTTGACAAGGCTACTGCAGCTACCACCCCTGGCCGCCAAAATCCAGTTACATCTCGATGGGACCTCAAACTGCGACTAACAGGTTTTCAGTCAACAGCTGAGCCGAACAGAAACAAAACACCCAAAAGAGATGTGAGACATGGAGGTTGCTGGCTGGTCTCAAAGCGTCACCCCGGCCACTCTGTCTTACAATTTTGGTTTATTCCACAAAACTAAACCAGGGATGGGGGAAGATTAGGTGACTCGGATAATATGCTATGGAGCTTGACTCAAACAGGCCGCCAGTTCAAATCTGATTCATGTGAGGAGAGACCGAAAGCAACCATCTAACCTCGGATCAGTGACCTAAGTGAAATGGGCTCCTCCCTTCTCCTGGCCGACAGACATTCACATCATGCACACAAAAATATAAAAATATCCTCCCCCCACCCCAGCAGTTGGCTCCCCCTGATTGGACATAGAGACTGAACTCCTCTCTTGTCTGCAGAAGGAATCCTGACAGCTCGGGGTTGATGCACATTGGTAAGTACAACGTGGTGGTAGCTTACTGCTCTACCTGCTTTGCAGCTAGACCTTCCGGTTCCCCCCAGGGGCGTGAATCAGGCATCTTTCCCCAGCATAACTTCACTTTAAAAGTTGGGTGGGGAACAACCTAACCTCAAAGCATCATAAATAAACCTTGGAGATGAAAGCAGCTCCAGAACTGTGCTTAAAAATGGCGTAGCAGGTCATAAAAACATACCTGAGCTGGCCAGCAATTGCAACAGACAGGGGAATGGAGGAGGAGGGGCAAGGCAGGAAATATTAGAAGACGGGAGTGGGGGGCAGAGGGCATTGGGGGGCAGTTGTTCATTTAAAAAAAAAACACAAGACATTTCCATCTATTTTTCTTGTTACTTTACACCCTAAAATATGCAAGCTCTGGGCTTCTGGGGCTGTCACCACCCATAGGAGAAATAAGATCACCGGAACCCCATCATTCGAGTAACAGTTGTGTAGCGGTATTTCCTGAGAATGGATCCAAAGCTTTGCCTCTTCAAAGTGTTTCACAGACAGTAATTTATTAACCCTCAGATTATCCCTGGCCACAAGTAACTACGCACCCATTCTACGGAGCGGGAGACAGACAGGCTAAATCAGTGGTGGGCACCTGCGGCCTGCACCACTTCCCGCAGCTCCCACTGGCTGGGAACGGCGAACTGCGGCCACTGGGAGTTGCAGGCAGCCGTGCAAATGTAAACCAACTGCCTGGCGGCCTGCCAGCGGATTACCCTGACGGGCCAAAGGTTGCCCACCATTAGGCTAAATTGATCCCTGGTAGGAGGTTACACTGGGGATGAATTTGACCCACGGGGCCTACTTCTGGTCTCTGTTCCACTGAAAGCAGATGAGTTACAGTGGATTTACACTGGTACACTGAAGGTCTCAATTCTGCACCATTCAAGTCAACTGGAGTTTTGAAACTGATTTCAGAGGGAACCGGATCAGGTCCTGAGAGCAGAATCTGGCACAGAGAGAGGCCAAACAATTTACACTGATTCCATACTAACTTACGACTCCCTTTAGGGTGTAAAGCTGCACAGAACTTGGGCCCAAGCATCCCTGGCTTGCACGGCTGTGCTCATTTCACTCGATCGCCCGGCCTGTTTGACAGGTAAGGAAAGGGAAGCGATTTCCTACATATGCATGATGCCGAATGGCAGTGAAGGTTACTTTTTGGACAGCATTTATTCCTCAACTCTAGACAGATACTTTAAACGATCAGAGCTCAGGACGAGGCTTCCCCGTCTCTGCTGGCAGCATTACAGGCTCTTAACCAGTCCTTTCTAGTTCCCCACAACAGTAAAACTGACAATGATTTTCTCCCAATCCTCTACCCTTCACTAAGGTTGAAAGACTGTGAAGAATATGAAGGCAGCCTGGGAAGGTAAGAGATACAAATGGATCTTGCAGTAAAATCAGAGTCAAATCTGTAAAACAATGATCAGGAGCGAATAAGGGAAAGTGGTACTCAAACACAAAACAGCCAGTATTTTACAGTGCAGAATGGGTTATGATGGCCATTATCTGGTCAGATTCTGATCTCACCTAAACTAGTGACAATCTGAGTAACTCCACTGGCCTCAGACAAGTTACTCTGGATTGACACCAATGAACTGAGAGCAGAATCTGGCCCACGGTATATCGTGCTTCCATCCATAGACACCAAAGTGTGTCCCTTCCTGACAGCGGTTAACTCCCTTTTAAGGCAGAGCCCAGGGGAGCTATGGATTCTCAACCCCTTTTCACAGTAGGCCCGGGGTCCCAAGGAGGGCACCCAACAGCTGAAACACTAAAATTAGTGGACACTTCTTTGAAAATTTGGACTTAAGTGTCCTCCCTAAGGGTACAGAGCAAGTCAGGGGCAGAGCTGGGCACAGAACCCTGCATTCCTGGCTCCCAGTCCCATATTCTAAGCAGTAGATCATACTGCCCCACCTCATAGCACCCGCTTCTGAGGTCCTCATTTTAGCAAAAGCCCGAACAAACCCAGCAACACCTGCAGAGGCAACAGGCCAGGAGCTACAAACCACGGCACCGTGGGGAATTGGATTTTGCTCACTGGCTTGGGCTTCCCACCAGGAGCTACAAACCACGGCACCGTGGGGAATTGGATTTTGCTCACTGGCTTGGGCTTCCCAGGTTCGTCACCGCAGTGAGTGGCGGCGTGAAATGCTGCGGTAATGCTTTCTGGAGCACTGCCAGGGAGCAGCACCCTACCTGAAATGGAAGGGGAGATTGTCTACATGGTAGACAGGGCAGTTTTGATTCCACAGGAGAAATGCACGGAAGAGTGAATCCGACCCGGTTTCCCACCTACCGGGGGCATGGAGCTCTCAGGACCCACCAGAGCCAGTACAGCTCCACTGGGCAAGGGAGGGGGCCTGATTTAGGGATTCCGGGGGGGTTTATCCAAGCGCAGGCTCGGTAAATGGTGCAATGAGGCCAATGCCGATGAGGGACATACTGAGCCTCCACTGGCCGCCTGGAATGTTCATTCTTCAATGCGTTTTCCCTAATAGAGCTTGCTCCCCAGCCCCTTTCCATTTTCCTTCTGTAAATCATGACATCTCTCCTTCGCCCCAGATAGGAAGCCTGGGGCCGATACAGATACAATCCCCCCCTTCATGAGCAGCCCAGCTGAATGCGAGCCAGACGCCTGTGAGGATTACAACATATTTTCTGCTAGGAACATGACTCAATGAAGCTGGCATGCGAACTTGGCCCATTCAAGAAGTTCCATTCTCAGCAGCCATGACTGAGACGTGAGTCAGAATTCAATGGCCAGAATCTCATGTTCCGGATCCAAACAGGAGGGAAAGATTCTCGGGTTCAATTCCCGGCCCTGCCTGGCTCACTACATGATCTCGGGCAAGTCATTTCCCACCCCCACTGAGTCTGTTTTACCAGCTGTAAAATGATAATGTTAATGACCAGAGTGTTGTGAAGCTTGTGTTTGCAAAGCTCTCTCAGATGCCCAGATGGCCATTGCATCCAGGAATATAAAAAAACAACAACTATTTTTAAGCAATAAATCCATCCCTGCTGAGTTCAAAGGCCCAGAGATGAGTTTGTGCTTCCTGTCCTGAGTTGGAAGAGTGGAACCTAATACACTGCCTGGCATTTCCTAAAACAAAAGTTGACAGCTCTCTTACCTGAGCTGCTGCTGAGGGTGGCCAAGCACAGCCATAAAGTAACCAGCAAGGGGCAGCACACCTTCATCCTGCAATACAAACACACACAAAGAAGTTCCAGTTATTTCTGAACTCTTTTCTCATTGAAGGGCAGTTTTGTCCGTGGCAGTTTTGTTCTGGCACCTTCCAGCACCTCTGAATTTGATTTTAAGGCTTTTTTAAAAGTTTACATAGAGACACCATGGGAGCATGAGGCACCTAAGCCCAAAAGTATAGTTAGACAGTGGAAGTCAGATCTCAAGTTCAACCATTTCAGCTCAGTGTAATATTCAGAGGTAGTGTCTACACACAGATACCATGGACATCTGCCAGCTGCACGCATACAGCACGGGAAGTAAGAGAAGTCTTGAGCCTTGGCTCCAAAACCACAGTGCTGGACCTCTGTGGACTGCCAGTAGGTGACCAATCCCTTGGTGTGAACAGCTGGTGCAGGTTCAGGGCACAGGAATGTGAGCCAACCTATGCATCTGACATTTGGCATTCTGCTCTCACAAATCCTCTTGGCCATTGCAAAACAGAGTTCCCTGCAGCTCCAGGCCTTCCCAGCATGCTGAACAGAAGCTGCAGGTTATGAAAGCTGACATTTAGTAGATGCTCTAATTAGTGGGACTGAAGGCTTCGTTCGACATTCCCAGGTGCCAGGAGATCATGATGGCAGGCAGACAACTGAAGTGGCTAAGGCAAGGCTGATCAAAGAATCTGAGATAGCTGTGTGTGTCAGTAGGGGCAATCTCTAGGAGCACGGAGCTCTAGGCAGCAAGGTTCAGCCACCAGTGGGAGCTGTGTGCGCTTAACAACTCTGCAAACCGGGCCATGGGTTTAAGGTTCCAACTTGAGACACCTGCACTTAATATGATTTGTCATGATGCTTCCCCTTGCCGGGCCAGCCTCTCCTAGCAGCAGAGGGAAATATGCAAGAATCCCGCGCTTCTCTGCAGTCCCAAGCAAAGGGCAGCAGGCAGCTGCCGGGCTGCGAATGCAAAGCCACCTAGCCATGATGGTACTGAACGGCTGGTCTGGCAAAAAGCCCTGCTCCAGTGGCTAATAACGGAGACTAAAGCAATGCAACAGCACAGCCCTTCGCTGCCTGCTATACAGCGCTTAATGAACAACTGCAGGAGCCTACAGGGACTCTCATCTAAGCAACGAGCCCTTATGCAGCCACTTTCGTGTGTGTTAAGGTCAGGGCTCTTGGAGGGATGACTCCCTGCCCACCCCTTCTCCCACCAAGCACCCTCATCTGCCCCAGGAACGCTCCCTCCTTTTTCCCCAGCAAGCTTCCCCAAAGCACCCTGCCTTCCCAGCCTGCTGCTTCTCCCCAAACCTCGCCTGATTTTGGATTAAGTGGAGGGAGGTTGGTGGGGGCCAGTCACACCAGGAAGCAGGCTAGCAAGGAACAGGCCGGATGATGGGGCAAGGAGTGTAAGGTTGTTTCCCCCCTGGGAGAGGGACCATCTTCTGGGTCTCAGGAAGTGGAGTTGGGAAGGTCGGATCGGGATCATTTTGCTTACAGAAGGGATGAGGAGGGAGATGAGGAAGAACGGGTTATCCATCTCCGGCCCCTCAGAAAAAACAGCAAAGATCCATAGATTGTAAGGCCAGAAAGGACCATTGTGATCATCTAGCTGACCTCCTGTATAACACAAGCCAAAGAATTTCACCCAGTAATTTCTGCATCTAGCCCATATCTTGTGGTTGAGCTAGGGCATGTTTGACATTCAATCGTCAGTTAAAGACTCCAAGTGATGGAGACTCCACCACATCCCTAGGTACATTGTCACAAGAGTTAATTACGCTCACTGTTAAAAAACATGCACCTTATCTCGAGCCTGAAATTATCTAGCTCCAACTTCCAGCCATTGGATTCTGTTCTGCTTTCGTCCGCTAGAGAGCCTTCTACTCTCAGAAGACTCCCCATGTAGCACTAAGATCAATCACCTCTTCACCTTCTCTTATTAAACAGACTGAGCTTCTTAAACCTTTCACTGTAAGGCAGGTTTGCGTTGAATGTGCTTGGCTCTAGAGTTACAGAGCACTAGGGTCCTACTGATGGTCCCTAGCCAGTCCTGGGGGGCATTGCAAGGACTCATGACAAATGAGGTCCTACTCTCATTTCTCGTTGGCTGTCTCTAAACATGCAGGGAGGCAATTCCTGCTGGCAGGTACCAGGATAGTCCCCAGAGTCTGAGCACTAGAGATCAGTAGAAACCTGACAATCCAGGCATTTGTGTTTGTTTTTCATGAGCTGTTTTCTTCCTCTGGGAGCCAATTACCAGGCCTCAATAAAAATGAAGAGACCTGGTCTACTCGTGACATTTCTGTCATCCAAAATGAAATGCCATCTGATAGCCTAATCCTGCATTGCTGCCCCGTAAATACCTGCCTGAGTCATTCAGAACAGCTCCAGGGCTAAAAAATAAACACCAGCTCTGCTACCTGCCAGCCTCCCTCACGGACAATAAAACACCTCTTTATTTGTCTTCTTTTAGGCCGGTCAGACGGAGGAAAGAGAGAGGTTGTGACTGCTCAGTTGGGAACAGAGAGCTGACAGCACAGAGGACTGGAGCTGGGAATGGCGATACACTTAATCAGAACTGGGGGCAAAGTTCTCGCACCGTACGGCTGTTGTCAGATCTGACGATGACGTCACAGCACCTTGTGTGTTGTCTTGCGTCTGCAGAGTCCACTCTGTGAGCAGCAAAGTCTTCCCTGTTTTCTCTTCAAAATAAATCCACAAATGAGCCCTCTTCCCTACTTTTCATTGAAGCCACTCACTCCCCAGTTACGCAAACCAGGACAAAGTCAGCCTGGGTGTACACAAGCACAATCAGTGGCTTTAGGGGAGCTTCTCCTGCTTACCCCAGGGCTGAGTTTGGCCAACAGCTGGGCAGCTATACTCTCGCCCATGGTGACATGAATTCAGCCATAATCTCAATGGGCTCTTTTTTGCATCCTTTAGCTGTGCAGATGAGGACTTGCTCTCCCCAAAAATCCCACTAAAGCCAATGGGACTTTACTCCCAAGAGCAAGGTGGTCCCCTAAGGGCTGCACAAACTGGCCCTGATAATTTTTGTTTGTCTGTTTGTTATTTTAGTATGAAATCCAGTGTTTCTGCAACTTCCTCCCAGTTGCATTATCCAGAGCAGTGCAGTTTGGTTCATTCCAGGCACTCCACAGATCTTATCATTGGAGACCGACAGACACAGAGCGTGTCGGATTACAGCTACTTCTCCATTCCTGGACTGGGACTCATCCGATCACAGCCTGGGCTGCTCTGCCATTTAACAAAGTGCAATGGGACGCACAGGGCGACGGAGGGGAGTCGTTCTTTGCAGGGCACACTCACAATGAAGAGCCGGACCCCTAGGAACAATGGCACAGGCCCGTAATGCCCAGTCTAAGCCGGCACTTACTGCCGGAGCTTGCCCCACTAAAGGTAACGGGAGTTCTGCAAATTCCAGAGGATGCTACTCTGCTCTCTGTACACGCCTTGTTACCTGGAGTTCTCATTCCCCACCCAGAATCGCTCTCTGCTTTCCAACGTATCCAACACCAGGGCAAAAAATACCATCCTATGTAACTGCAGCATTTTCTTTCCAAAGGTCCTGCGCCCATTCTAAAGGAGAACAAGCCTGTATTTTCCACTACGCTGCCTCTGCCCTTTCTGTCCTTGAGCCCCTATAAAGACCTGACAGGTTTTTACTTTCTGCGGAGAAGCCATGTGACTGCACGCGGAACGAAAGCTCCCCTCAGACATCCCACTAAGTGCTCCGGCTGAGAGGGCCATTAAAGTTAATGGAACACTTCAGGGGGGAAAATAGCCCCCAAATGGCAGGAGCAGGTTCGGCACGTTGCTTTCTCCCTGCAGTTCCCTCCAGGATCAATCCTGCAAGGCGCTGAGTAGCTCTGAGCACTCCCAGCTCCCACTGCCTTTGATGGGACGTTAATACTCTCCACCCCAGAGGAGGGCTGCAGATGTGGGAAAGCTAGCAAGACGGATTGAGCCGGTGTGCCCAGTGTGGCGAGTAATTGGTTCCATCCCTTTATCGGCTTGCATTTCTCCCCTTTGAATTTGGTCCTTGGGGAAAGCAGCCCTGGAGGAAGACGATGGGCAGCACGGCACAGGCTGCTGCGATGCACATATCTCGCTATGGTACTTATCGGGCTCCCGTCACCGTGGGATCCCATATGTTCATCCTCATGGCACCCCTGGGAGGTGGAACAAATGAGGCACAGAAAGACAAGTCAAACCAGGAGGCGAGGGCAGAGCAGGGAACTAAGCCTGGGTCTCCCACGCCCAAGGTTACCCTGGGCTATCCTTCCCCACCAGTGCACCTCAAGCCAGGCCAGAAAGGAGCTGACCTCTTGGGGTGAGAGGCAAGTTCAGTCTCTGGCCTCCCTGCTGAGACTAACAACAAGGACAGCTTGCGCTGTCCTGTACTGCCTGGATGTACCTGGAGGGCTCCAGGTGGGCACTGGGCTAGAGGATTCCGCTGAACGGGTGATAGATGTAGGCTAGGCGCTCTCCCGGCTCCACCCCTGCACTCCAGTTAGCAAGGCTCTGCTCCATTTGTTTGCCCGGAGGACAAAACTACCCTTTCTCCCTTTTGTTCTCAGGTGCCCCATAGCAACTGGCTCTCTGCAGAGGGACCAGACATCTGGAGGGGCGCACACAGGGGTGTATGCCATGTACTCGCCGGGGCTCCCTGCAATTGGGCAGGCTGGAGGGGCATCCTGGCCAGAGACCCATCACTTCATAGATGCCTTCCCCAATGGATGACTTCTAGTGGCCGGCACAGCCTCTGCACAGCACTGTGCGGGAGGAGGAAAGGGTTCCATTTTTCTCTTCGTCAGAGGAGGTCTCTCTCACCCTTTACAGATAACACACTCAGGGCTCTGCTCCTCTGGAGAACCAGGCCCACACCTTGCACAGGACAAGGGTTGAAGACTGACAAGAAGCAGTGGGTTTAGATTACAGCAGGGGAGGTTCAGGTTGGACATTAGGAAAAACTTCCTAACTATCAGAGTGGTTAAGCACTGGAATAATTTGCCTACGGAGTTTGTGGAATCTCCATCATTGGTGATTTTTAAGAGCAGGTTAGACAAACACCTGTCAGGAATGGTCAGATAATACTTAGTCCTGCCTGAGTGCAAGGGACTGGACTAGATGACCTCCTGAGGTCCCTTAAAGTCCTACAATTCTATGGCTGGTTGCTAAGTTCGGATTTTTTGATCCTGTCATTCAAGGGATACAGGAAAAAATATAATTAAAGCAAAGAAACCAAGAGAACCAAAGAGGGGGGAAAGGGACAGTCAACAAAAACAGCTGCAAAGAAAAAGATAAATGCACTAATGGAAGCTGGGAAAAGGTCCTTCAGCCCTTAAGGACATATTCTTGCTTTTCAATATCTGCAGGAGTAAATCGAACAATGGAGGGAATAACTGTAGCATAAACCATCTGGGCTCCATTTCGCTGGGATTTACTGCAGTTTCTTTCTGACCAGATCACTCTTCTGGAGGCGATTTTGGCATTGAATGACACAGCCATTTGTTAGAGTTTCTCAGTGTTTCCGCACACATCTCCCAGGAAGCAAATCATCAGTGTGGAGAGTTTGCACGTTCCATGGAGAGCTCTTCAGAGCAGCCTAACGTCTCACTGGACTGTGCTGAGAGCATGAGCAATAGCAGGCGCTGTGGGTTTTCAGACCCCAACATTCCCTCTCTGGGAAGCTGGATGTTCATTAAAGTCTCCCTTTGCAGGAAGCTTTTAAGAATGCAATAGGGGGAATAGCCACAACAATCTAATACTGAATACACCGGTCACTCCAGTACACACAGAGTACCGTAATCTCAGAGGCAGTCATGCCAGCCAACGAGGTAGGCTGAATTTTGCCCTTAGAAAAACACATGCATCTCGTCTGAAAATCAAATCCACCCCTGCTGTGACTATACTACGGCCAGTGGAGTTACACCCAGCATGAATTAAGCCCAGAATCTGGCCCTGTGCCATCAGTGACATGGAAGAAGCAGCGAGACAGTGATCTAGTGACACATTAAGACTAAAAGGCCCTGATGAAGGTCCAAATCAATTGCCTATCGCCACTGAAAGGATGGTACAGTACTCAGGAAACTAGCGTAGGATTTGGAAGACTTGGGTTCATTTCCCTGCTTCCTGTGTGACTTCCTGCGTGACCCCAGGTGAGTCACTTAACCTACGTGCCTCAGTTTCCCTCTGTACAATGGGGATAAATAAGCAGGACCAATGGGAGGATAAATACTAGAGGTGGGCAGGAATTTTTGTCTTGAAAATTCTTTCATTTTACATTCTATTTTATTTTAAATGTCAAAATCAGAGTGAAACATTTCGGTTGTATTGAACATGGGGGAATTTCATCTCATGGGCAAGTTTGAAATTTTTGCTTTTGTTTTGGAATGCAAAAATATTTTGCTCATCCTATTTCCCATCAAATGGAAAATCCAGCTCCTGCCCAGATGTAAGAAATACATTACAGATTGTGAGGCACTCAAATTCTATGGAAATAGGGCCTTATAAGTACCTAAGATAGTCAGAGAAGTTGACTCCCTTTTCCCCACCCAAGAAATTAAAGTTCTGATCCCACATACGCCAGCGAGAGTGAGGAGTAACTCCACCGATTCAATGGAGCTACACCGGTAGGAAACCGGCACAAGCCAGAGTAGATATAAACCCTCCTCTTAAGCCAATCTCTAACTATTGGGAGTTAGAAGGAAATCTGCCTTGGGGGCAGGTAATGCCATCATGGCCATCTTCTGCTTCTGATGAAAAACAGGGGGAAAAAAAGATCAAAATCCATGGACATGGAGGATAGGTCCATCAATAGCTATTAGCCAAGGTGGTCAGGGATGAACCCCACGTTCTCAGTGTCCCTAAGCCTCTGACTGCCAGACACTGGAACTGGACGACAGGGGATGGATCACTCGATAATTGCCCTGTTCGGTTCGCTCCTTCGGAAGCATCTGGCACCAGACACTATTGGACAACAGGACCAGGGGACCAGGGATAGCTCAGTGGTTTGAGCATTGGCCTGCTAAACCCAGGGTTGTGAGTTCAATCCTTGAGGGGGCCATTTAGGGATCTGGGGCAAAAATTGGGGATTGGTCCTACTTTGAGCAAGGGGGTTGGACTAGATGACCTTCTGAGGTCCCTTCCAACCCTGATATTCTATGGATCATTGATCCGACCCAGTATGGCTGTTCTTATAAATTGAAATGAAACATTTTGAAATTATCAGAACAAAGCATTTTGATTGACCTGAACTGAAATTTTTTTCATTTTGTCAGTTCATGAAAATGTAGCATAAAAATCAATAATTCATTTTTTCTTCCTAATTTGGGCTAGGAATTCTTTTTTAAAATCTCAGACATTCTGGTGGGACAGAAACCTGTCTCCTGCCTACCCCCTACGTTGACACTTCACAAATCTCTCTAATTCTCTGCCCACCCATTGACCCAGCAAGTCACTCATCCAGACATCAGCGAAGAAAAGTTCCCAAGTGTCACAATGTCCCATTTCAAGAACCATGAAACGTCACTTTCCCCCCACTCTCTGCTGTGCAATCATCACCAAACCCCACGCATGTTGCTACATCTCCAGCTCCGCACCCAGGCCTACACAGACAGTTTTCAATAGCTAAGGCGTCTTCTCCACTGGAATTGGAGCCAATCGTGGAGCTACACCAGTGTCAACCCCTAGTAAAAAGAACAGGAGGACTTGGGGCACCTTCGAGACTAACACATTTATTTGAGCATAAGCTTTCGTGAGCTACAGCTCACTTCATCGGATGCATCAGCTCACTTCATCGGATGCTGTAGCTCACGAAAGCTTATGCTCAAATAAATGTGTTAGTCTCGAAGGTGCCACAAGTCCTCCTGTTCTTTTTGCGGATACAGACTAACACGTCTGCTACTCTGAAACCCCTAGCAAAGACACAGTTTACACTCATGTAGCTTGATTTCCGCTAGTTCAGGGCACTCTGAGGAAAGCTGCACTGGTATAAACCATCTAGGGATTTGCAGCAGCAGAACTGCCTGACTGGCTAAAATCCCCGTGTAGACAAAACCCAAGTGTTTGAGACCAGAGCTGAGAAGCAAAGCTGACTTTTTTTTTTTTTAAACCGTGCATCCATTTCTCCTTGGAGCGTGTCTATAATTTCCATACTTTATAGCAGACACAAGACAGCAATGGCTATTGTTAAAGCTGCGTCTGTTACAATCCTCTCTTTCACTCATTCCTCCTTTTAGGACTGAGCTTTTCCATACTTGGGGTCTGTTCCAACTTCCGCTGAAGCTCAGATGGGTTTTGGATTGGGCCCAATGTCTCTGCGAGAAGGCAGATCTGATGTCGTTTAGATATTGATTTTTCTTAAAATCCCTATAGCCATTTGCAATTCAGTGAGAGTGAAAATAAATAGCTAAAAAAGACCCATTCACCTCTAGGCAGCCAATTCAAATCCAGCCTAGGTCAGGGGCTGAGGAGCACTGGTGAGGCAGTTGGGACAGTGACATGCTCCTAATATTTTAGCAACGCGTCCCTGCAAAGCAGTGTCCCACTTAGCCTCTGTTGAAGCCCATGCCAGGGGGCAGGGCCAAGTGAATTACTGAGGGGACCGAGTATGGGACAGTGTAATCTTTTCATTCCCTCCCCTCCCCCCCATCCCCTTTAAACAAAACCACTTGCTCATAATCGTAACAAGGGAAAGAGGAGATGCCAGTGGGGAAACAAACTCATCGGAGGGTGGGATTTTTGCTGACCAGGTTTATACTTTATTCCTGAAAAAACACACTGAGTGCACTGAGCAGTGTTAATGGGAAGCAGTTAGTGAAGGAGAGACCTGATACCTGGTGCAATCTAATGCACTAAGGAGGGCCGAATGGTTAGGACGCTGACCTGGGTTTGATTTTCTCCAGCACAGACTTCCTGTGGGACCTTGAGTAAGTCACTTAGCCTCGCGGTGTGCCAGTTCCCCACCTGCAGAATGGGGATAATAGCACTGTGCTACCTTATACAGGTGTTGGGAGGTCCAACACCATACAGATTGTGAGGGTCTCAGATACCACGGTGATGGTGGCCAGGTAAGTCTGCTGGATGGATGGCTGGCTTATGATGGCAAAACAAATCTGCTCTTGAGAAGCATTTTTAAGAGCCCTAAAGACAGATGATCGCTGGCGGGAGGGAGTCAGGGTGAGCTCCCTAAATTGGCAGGGAGGATGTTAACAAGGGGGTTTCCAGATGACCCGAAGATATTCCCAGCACACCACTGAGCGTGGGGAACTTGTCCTGGCTGTGCCTGTGCTTTCCTGACCAGGGGACATAACTCGGCACCCTTCACCAGCAGTATTAAACGTACCTTGAAACAAAGGGACCCTAAAGTACCATGGAAAGCGTCTAGCTAGCAAGCAGCCTTCTGCGAGAACCTGTGTCTCGTGATATGTTGCACTTACAAGAAGGGAGGGCTGGAACGGAACTCAAAGTAGCAGTGGAATGCTGTGATGATCATTCAATATTTATTATTCAGGGAGGACATGATTGATTTCAGAAGGTCAATGAATTTATCCCCCAAGCTGAAGGACAAACAAAAAGTAATGTATGCACTGCTGACATTTCCAGAGGCTGCGAGGCACAGGGACAAGGCAGACAATCCACTTCAGGCTAAAACCCCCCCAGTCTGTGAGTTCCAAGTGCCTCAGTCCTGGGGTTTTAGAGTCACAGATGCCAGGAAGGGGGTGCTTTATTACTGTAAAATCTGCACTGCCCACAACCGAACCCCGCAGCCTCCTTCCTGCTCAGTCGCTGCATTCCTTTAGAAAGTTCTATGCACACAAAATAAATAAACTCGGAATTTCCCCTTTCGCCCCTTGACACTGCTTATCAGCAAATACCTGTTTAGTGCACCCAGTGGATATTCAAAGGGCTCCTTTGAATTTCACTGCCGTATGTTGTTACGGCCCTGAGCTAAGCGGTGGGGATGAAAAACCATGGCCAGTTGCACAGCGTGAATCACTGGTGCTGAGCTATACCCATCCAAACACGAAGCGAGAGAGGAAGACGGTGGCCCTGGAGTGACACGTTCACCCCCTTTGCCAACCACCACTTAGGACTCTCTGTAATGTGGAGAGTCCAGGAGGGATGGATGCACTGTGTTTGCCAAGTGGCAGGAACGCTGCATTCAGTGAGCTAGGTATTCCCAGCCCCTCCGTGTGGATTCAGTCTCCCATCCCGTACTCTTACTGATTACTATTTGCTCTGCAGTGATGCCTCGGCACCCCAGGCGGGGATCAAGGCACCTCTGTCCTGGGTGCTGCACACTCCCTACAAAAAGCCAGTCCCTGCCCCAAACAGCTGACAGTCCCATAGCCTGGCCCACTCAGCGCTCCCAGCCCAGATCTACCTGGCCCTGTCGGCAGCATGTGGTTACTGAATTGCACAGGGCCTCAGGCTCCAGCTGACCCGGGAGGAGGGCTCCAGCTGACCCGGGAGGAGAGCTCCAGGCTGCTCCTCTGACATATTGCTCCAGGAAGGGGGAGAGGTTCTCACTGGGGACAGGGAAAGATAGATAGGGCTCACCTGAGCTCCTGCCCTCCCCAGAACAGGCCTGGGGGTCCCCACTTACCCTGAGCCATGATCTCGAGAGGCTGCCCATTGGCACAGTTCTCCCCACAGCCACACCTTGGCTACCCGTTGCAGCCACCTGGACTAGCTGCCCCCACCCTGGCTCCTTTCACTAAGGGCCGTGCTCGCCCCCGTCCGGCATGCTCTGCAGCTTCTCAGACACAGCGAAGAGGACTCCAGCAGTGAAGCTGGTGGGGTGGGTGAGGAGGCAGGCTGCACACCTCTCTGAAGACACCCGCCTGGAACGGTGTGGGGAGCGTGAGTCTGCTTTGCCAGCGCATCCTCAACGATGCAGGTCGGTGGGCAGGAAAGGGCTAGGTGGGCATTTTCTGGGAACCAGCCGGGGAGAACGGGGCCAGCAATGTGCAAGGGACCAGCTCACACCACCACTGTCCCCTTCAGACACTGGGTAAAGTTCCCGGGCTCAGCACAGCCCATCATTCTGGAGGGAGGATGTTATTTGTCTGAAGGCATTGGAGTGTCAGACAGACCGCCAAGGTATTCCCCACGCCTCTGTTCCGCCCCACCTCCCGTCGCCTGCCTCTAGCTGAACTTTATCAAGCCAGGGTGGCTAAAGTCAAGCGTTTCGAGAGCCAAGAGACACTCCTTGTGCAAGAGCGTGTGCTTATTCAGCTCGGATAAGCGTGTGCACACCAACCTCCGCATCTTTGCCAGGCTGACCAAGTTATGCAACAGCGTAGAGATTTTCCTGCCTTATCTCAATCATTGGTAAATAAGGGCAGGACCATTCAGAGGAAAATAAATTGTTTATCTGTATTTAAAATTTGGTTGCAAAGCCCTAGACTTAGGGGTAAAGGATTTCTACGCAGCTCAGGGCTTTTTATCCGCAATCAGTGACACATCAAAGTGGGCTGAGGCGGGATTCTTTTTGTTTGGCTTTGCACTGTGCCTACCTTTTGCAGCGTGGTACTAATACAGCAAGGGACTAGGAGTTAGGATTCTGCTCCCGGCTCTGCACATGATTTGCTTCGCCCTTGACTATGTCCCTTTGGAAAACTTTTCCTAAGTGACCGCTAATTTAGGGTACCTCCTGTTTAAACGTGAGACTTTCAGAGGTACAGAGCACTCACGGTAGTTAGCCCTTCTGAAAATCAGGACCTAGGGACCCAAACTGGGCAACAGGAGTCAGGTGTCTACATACCTTTGAAGATCTGGGCCCCGAAAACTGAGATACCCTAAATTAGTGGATGCTTATGAGAATTTGGGCCATCAGCTTTCCATGCTACAGTTTCCCCACCTACCTAAGGAGTACAATAATACCTTCCTACCTCACAGGGAAAGTGTGAATCTTAATCAATGTTTATAAAGTGCTTAGAGATGTGAGGCTATTAAATACCATGCAGGTGCAAAATATTTGATTAATTCCCTTAGTTCTGCAGGCCGTGGTGGTGTCATGGATGAATGCACCGGTTACCCGTCACTGAAAACATGGGTTTAAATCCTGATTAAATAACAAAAATTATGTAGCGACTCTCCTTAGAACAAACTGTCTTCTGGCGGGTTAGCTGGGCACATGGGAAGCCCCAGCAGATGGGAGCAATAGAAATGCAATTTATTGCTGTGAAAAAATAGACGTCTTTCAGTAAAACCTTTGCCGGAATAAGGGCTCGTTCCTGTTCTCATAGAAGTCAGTAGCTAAACAACGACTGATTTCAGCATGAGCAAGATTGAGCGGCTAGGGTTTTATTAAAAAGCATGTAAGCATATGCCCAAATGCATTTTGTAAATCTAACTACATTCCTCTTGGTTTCTTAAATGATTAAAAAAGCCAGATTAAATATCACCATGAGAATCTTAAATCAAGCAACAGAACATTTGGCCTCGTCCCAAGTCACAATGTAACACCTTAAACCACTAGTGTTAACCTAACAGATGGGAATGATTTCTACCCGTTCAAAAATCTGACTCCCGTACAGTGGAATTAACAGCAATTAGGTCATTACTTATCTCTAGGACCAAAGGTAAAACAATCAAGAAGAAAGAAAGAACTACAAGTGTAAACAAAAAGAAAAAGGCAAAACAAATGTAAAATCCCTCTGAGGAAAAATGTAGTGTGCTTCTTAATAACCCTGGTATAAATATATAGCTAGATAAGGTTCTGTGTATCATGCTGACTAATATTGTCTCATTGTTTCCTGGTACTCTCCCATCAGTCTATATCCATCTGTTGTTCTTGTCTTAGACAGTAAACTGTTTGGGGCAAGAGTGTCTTTTTGTCCTGTGTTTGTACAGCACCTAACACAATGGGCCCCTAGGCACTATGGTAAAACAAATAAATAATAATAATAAGAATTAGGGCTGTTGATTAGTTGCAGTTAATTCACGTGATTAACTCAAAAAATTAATCACGATTAATTGCACTGTTAATAGAATACCAATTGAAATTTATTAAATATGTTTGAATGTTTTCCTATATTTGCAAATATGTTGATTTCTATTACAACACAGAATACAAAGTGCACAGTGCTCACTTCATATTATTATTTTTTATTACAAATATTTGCACAGTAAAAATGATAAAAAAAAGAAATGGTATTTTTCAGTTCACCTTGTACAAATACTGTAGTGCAATCGCTTTATTATGAAAGCGTAATTTACAAATGTAGATTTTTTTTTTGTTACATAACTGCACTCAAAAACAAAACAAGGTAAAACTTTAGCGCCTACAAGTTCACTCAGTCCCACTTCTTGTTTAGCGGATCGCTAAGACAAACAAAGTTTGGTTACAATTTGCAGAAGATAATGCTGCCTGCTTCTTGTTTACAATGTCACCTGAAAGTGAGAACAGGCATTTGCATGGCACTTTTGTAGCCGGCGTTGCAAGGTATTTACGTGCCAGATATACTAAACATTCGTATGCCCCTTCATGCTTCGGCCACCATTCCAGAAGACATGCTTCCACGCTAATGATGTTCGTTAAAAAAATAGTGTGTTAATTAAATGTGTGACTGCACTCCTTGGGGGAGAATTGTATGCCCCCTGCTCTGTTTTACCCGCATTCTGCCAGTCTCGGATGATGACCCAGCACAGTTCGTTTTAAGAACACTTTCACAGCAGATTTGACAAAATGCACAGAAGGTACCAATGTGAGATTTCTAAGGATAGATAGAGCACTTGACCCCAGGTTTAAGAATCTGAAGTGCCTTCCAAAATCTGAGAGGGATGAGGTGTGGAGATTGCTTTCAGAAGTCTTTAAAAAGCAACACTCCAATGCGGAAATTACAGAACCCAAACCACCAACAAAAAAAAATTTTAAAAAAATCAACCTTCTGCTGGTGGCATCTGACTCAGATAATGAAAATGAAGATGCGTTGGTCCGCTCTGCTTTGGATTGTTATCAAGCAGAAGCCATCAGCATGGACGCATGTCCTCTGGAATGGTGGCCGAAGCATGAAGGGGCATACAAATGTTTAGTATATCTGGCACGTAAATACCTTGCAACGCTGGCTACAGCAGTGCCATGCAAATGCCTGTTCTCACTTTCAGGTGACATTGTAAACAAGAAGCGGGCAGCATTATCTCCTGCAAATTGTAACCAAACTTTGTTTGTTACAAACAAACAAAGGAGGACTGAGTGGACTTGTAGGCGCTAAAGTTTTACATTGTTTTATTTTTTAATGCAGTTTTTTTTGTACATAATTCTACATTTGTACTTTCAACTTTCATGATAAAGAGATTGCACTACAGTACCTGTATTGGATAAATTGACAAATACTATTTCTTTTTTTTTTTACTGTGAAAATATTTGTAATCAAAAATAAATAGAAAGTGAGCACTGTACACTTTGTATTCTGTGTTGTAATTGAAATCAATACATTTGAAAATGTAGAAAACATCCAAAAATATTTAATGAAATGGTATTCTATTATTGTTTAAGAGTGTGATTAACTGCCTGATTAATCATGACTAATTTTTTTAGTCGCTTGACAGCCCTAATAATAATAATTAATAATAATGTGACATCCAGCTCTAAGCATGAAGGCCAATGTCTTGCCATCACTCATGGACATGAGTAAATTATTAACAAGAATGGACCCGTTGAACTATTCATATGCAATAAAGTTATTCACGTACATCAGTGCAGGCAGAATCAAGGCCTATGACAAAAATTGTCTGACTTGCTTTTTGATTTGTCTAATACAAGGAATCTAGAGAGTTGAAAAAACCACTGTGCATCTAAATTAAAGAGACGGTAACAGATAAAACATTCCTTTTTTAACAAACTGTCCTTGCAGTCCTGACAACACCTTCGATTACTAAAACGGAAGACTCTTTGAAAAGCCAATTTGCTTTTTCATTATTTTTGCCGTACTTCTGCCTTTCTCGGTCACACAACAAAAACTGACTATTCAATTTCGTGTCTCTCCAATTTCAAGTTTTGTCCCTCCTGTGAATGTTGCAATGTTATAGGCTTTTTTCAGAGAAATATTAAATTAGCCTTATGTTTTGGGGAAAAAAATCCTAAATTCAGGCCCAAATTAAAAGGTTATTTGGTGTCAATCTAGCAGAAGCCTAATTGCAGGATGATATATTCATCTGATAGCAGCTTGTAGCCAAGTGGGGTGGGTTTACGGTCCAGGCAGCTCCACACTTCGAAAAGAATTCACATGAGCTCTGCCTCCAAGTGATTTCCAGATTCCAAGGTGGCCTGGAACTGGCAGGAACAGAGAAGTCAGTTTACGCATGGTAAACATGACAACTCTCGATGCTTTCCTTCTGCCACTGCATCTGATCTACCTTGCTGAGACAGCACTGCTGGAAGGAACACCGGCTGTGAGCCACAGGGTGCTACCAACTCAGCTAAATGAGCAGGACTGTCCAAGGATGCAGTTCTCCGCTCTGCTTTCAGTGTCGGTGAAAACCACCAGCTGTGCTGGGAGAAAGACACCCCAAGGAGGTCTTGAACTCAGATCTTCAATGCTGCAAGTGTCTCAGCTCACTGTTAACATGGAGCCATTTGTCTTTTTAGGTGTATACATTTTTATTTTCTAAAACACTTCAATTCACCTTGACTGTAAGAGTCAATGAAAAAACAGCACAGCATGGCTGGAGCAGTTGGCTGGCATATTTTATACACATCCACACATAGGTTGCTTTTCTAACTTTTCTAACTACCAGCCCTGAAAACTCAGCTCAGGCTCCACAAGACAATCTGGGTTCTTTCCTTCTCACACGTCATCAGCTGCAGTAAGCATTCTGCCTGTGCCACCCCAAAATCCTGTTAAAAGGAGAGAGTGTTTGACAGCCGGCAGCGTCCTCTGCTTGTCAAGGACTGAAATAAAATTCATGGGGATGGTAAGAGATGAGTGGGAACAGAAGGCTGTGCTGGGGCCTAACTATGGACTTCAGCAGGCATTGACGGCATGGCTCCTAGTAGGAAGCCCTCAGCACCTCGCAAGGTCAGCCCTGAGGAGTGCAGCTCAGTAAATCTAAGTTCAGTGAGATCTGCTCAGGGACCAGCCGGGCACCACAAAGAAGGCAGCAGAGTTAAAAACAGACTGTCAGGAAAACTAACTGCTTTAATTACATCTGGTCAGGTGCGTGCTGGGATCTCAGAAATAAAAGAAGCAGTTGGTGCAATGACAAAATAAATGAAAATAAAGCCAATTATTTAAAATAGTAAAGGACGTTTCAAACATTTTGCCAGTGCATCATCACTGGCTGAACCACGAAAGAGTGGCCAGCAGGAAGACCACAAAAGTGTGTGTGTGTGTGTGTGTGTGTGTGTGTTTTGTATTACAATAGCACCTACAGGCCTCAAAATCAGGGACCCATTCTTCTACACACTGTACAAATACATTGTGAGAGACAGTCCCTGGTGGTGTTTATTAATCAACCCATGTGGAAAACAGATAAAAATGAAACCCACGTAGGTCACAGAACTGCAGGGCTTACAAGATGTGGTCCCCAGGCTCTGCCTTTCTCCCTGCTCCAACAAAACAAGCCAGACTTCCTCATTTTCTTGCTAAATACTGCGACAGAATGCTTTGTATTTGCAGGCAGCTGACCTCCACAAGCACACCGGGTGAAAAGGGTCCGGCTGCTGCCAGCGACTAATCACTTTCAGATTGTTCTCTGTATTGCCAAACGGGAGGGACCACTGCACGCAAGGATATGTCCTTTTCATTCTATTTGAGCTTATGCGCAAATAAATTGGTTAGTCTCTAAGGTGCCACAAGTCCTCCTTTTCTATTTTCATGTTGTGTCTTCAGTCTCCACCCTCACCCCCTTGTACAGCAGAAGAGTGCAGTTGTTGAAGGCTCTTCTGCTCGAAAGGGAGATGAAAATTAGAGTTACACCCCGTGCCACTGGACGCGTGGCTAGCAATCAACATGTCCAGTTTCCCTGCGCACACCCTCATCCAAAGGAGAGAAGTAAAGCAAATCAGTTTGCATTTCAGATAATGCAGAGAATCCTGGTGGAGCTGCTGAAGCAGCTGTGGTGTGCATTTTGTGGCCCTTTTAGCTACCATCATTTTAATACTGGGTGCGTCCGCTATCAAATATATCTTGCTCGGTTTAGTGCATCTTTCCTTTCCACCTAATTTCTACTATTCTACGTGATCTTGGGGATCTGGAAAGCTGATGTATTTAAATTTATTGAAACAAAAAAAAGTAAAGTACATTACATTACAAAGCTCATTATTTACCTGGCTCTCCATTTCATAACAACAGTGATTACTTACAATGCCTTTCCTCGAAGGATCTCAAAACACATTATAAACATAAATGAATTAAGCCTTTTAACCTTTCTGCTCCCTCCTGCTCACTTACTAGAGTTGGTTGAAAATGTTCAGATAAAGGGACTTTTGGTGTGTGCGAATTTGCTCGTGTTTGTGATTTACTTTGCCCCTTTTTTCACCAGGTCGAATTAATTTCCCCGCTCTATGGACGGGGAAACTGAGGCACGAGGTGGGGGAGGAGGGGGGGTTAAGTGATTTGCCTACGGCTACCTCTGTGGCAGAGCTAGAACACAAAGAAAAGGAGACTGTGCAGGATTGTTATTTTTCTAAATAAAAAAGCGTTAAGATTTAATAACAACAAACACCCCCCACACACATTTCGTGTTTGCTGCCGAGGGGTGAAAGTTGGCGAAATCGCGCGTGCCACAGGCCTGCCGTCTCGCAGCGCAGCGCAGCGACCGCACGCGTCCGGGCAGCCCCACTGCGCAGGGCAGCCGCGCTCAGGGGCCGTTTACACGCCGGGAACCGGCAGACCCAGCACCTGGCGAGAAGGAACCCAGCCGGGGTGCCACGAGCGGGAGTGACCCTCCGCGGCAGCGGGGCGGGGGCTCCCCGACACCAGCCCCGGAGAGGATCCGGAGGGGAGACAAGCCCCCCACCCGCCGCGATGCCCCGCTGGGCAAAGGGGAGTCGATCCGGAGTCCCGGACCTGCTGCTGCGCTTGCACCTCTGGCCCTGCAGGGCCCCCCACCTCTGGCCCTGCAGGGCCCCCCACCTCTGGCCCTGCAGGGCCCCCCACCTCTGGCCCTGCAGGGCCCCCCACCTCTGGCCCTGCAGGGCCCCCCACCTCTGGCCCTGCAGGGCCCCCCACCTCTGGCCCTGCAGGGCCCCCCACCTCTGGCCCTGCAGGGCCCCCCACCTCTGGCCCTGCAGGGCCCCCCACCTCTGGCCCTGCAGGGCCCCCCACCTCTGGCCCTGCAGGGCCCCCCACCTCTGGCCCTGCAGGGCCCCCCACCTCTGGCCCTGCAGGGCCCCCCACCTCTGGCCCTGCAGGGCCCCCCACCTCTGGCCCTGCAGGGCCCCCCACCTCTGGCCCTGCAGGGCCCCCCACCTCTGGCCCTGCAGGGCCCCCCACCTCTGGCCCTGCAGGGCCCCCCACCTCTGGCCCTGCAGGGCCCCCCACCTCTGGCCCTGCAGGGCCCCCCACCTCTGGCCCTGCAGGGCCCCCCACCTCTGGCCCTGCAGGGCCCCCCGGCCCGATTCACTCACCTTCCCCGGGGCGCCAGGGATCGCGCAGCCGGCGGGTCCCGCACCCAGCGAGCCCGGAGCGCCGCCGCCGCCTCTTCACTTGTCCTTACGGCGCCTTTCCAGCGTCCAGCGCCCCGCCCACCGCGGGGCTGATTGGCCCGGCCTCCCCCAGTGACGTCTTATTATGCAAATGAAGGAGGATTTCCTTCCCGGCGGCAGCTGAGGGGGAAGCTTGGGGGGGGGGGAGGAGCTTTCCTGGCAGCTGGGAGTCTGGCTTGCCCCACGAGCGCTCCAGATGAGCCAGATGTGCCGGGAAAGGGGGGCAGGGGTGCGGGGAAATGGCTCCCTTCCAGACGGACCAGCCCGAGCAGGGAAATGCTGCCCTGCCAGATGTGCAAAGGGCAGAGTGGTAAGGGGGGATCATTCCCTTCCAGACGTGCAGCGCCAGAGGGGCAAGTTCTGCCCTTCCAGATGTGGCAGATGGGCAGCAGAAGAAGGGAGATTCTGTCCTTACAAATGGGCCAGCGTGGGGCCGGGGGGGGGGGATTCTTTCTTTCCCGGTGTTCAAAAGAAAAATAAAAGAGCGAGACTTTTTCTCTTCGAGATGCTCCAGCTGTTCCGCAGCAGGGAGGGGATTCTGCCCCTCCCGATGGTCTTGCATTCACACAGCTGGAGGATGGGAAGACTACTGTTGAGGCATCAGGAATGGCGGGGAGGTGGGGAAGGGGCTTCTGTGTTCTCTGTCCCTTCATCCCTAGCCCCCTGCCTGTCTCATACACACCCCTTCAACCATCTGGAGTGACAGAGCCGGAGAAAGAAAAGGAGGACTTGTGGCACCTTAGAGACTAACCAATTTATTTGAGCATAAGCTTTTGTGAGCTACAGCTCACTTCATCGGATGGATACTGTGGAAAATGTAGAAGATCTTTTTATACACACAAAGCATGAAAAAAAGAGCTGGAGAAGTCAGGCTGGAACTATGTGTAAGAGGGAGATTTTAAGTATCTTCTTGAAAACACCCTGCAAAAAATCCATCCCCACAATTCTTTTAAGCTGCCTTAAAATGAATGCAAATAAGGAAGGCTTCACAGATCTGCCAGGCATCTCAAGCTGGTGCCCCTGGGCCAGGTGGGTTGAGGGACAGACGTGCCTGCTGGACGCACAAGAGCACCTCAAAGGGACAAAGGACAGGCACGCTGCTAGGAGGCTTTAGAGCCATGCTAGGGGGACGGAGTCTCTCATGGCAGCAACAGAGAGGGAGGGGGAAGGGAACCCAGGATCATGGTGACTCTTCTCCCAGAGCTAATGCTTGGAGAACAGGTCAGGATTATAATAAAGACCCTGGCAAGTTAGTTACTTGCTTTTGCCATTTCATGGATTCCAAGGCCAGGAGGGACCATTGTGATCATCTAGTCTGACCTCCTGTAGAACACCAGCCAGAGAACTTCCCTGACATAATTCCTCTAGAGTGCATTTTATCTTCTGCAGCAACAGCCCCAGCAGATGATCAGAAACATTGACATGTGGGCAGTGGAGGTCACTGCTTCATCCACCAGTGTGCCACCCATCCCATAAAAACAGAGCTGTCCCGAACCACTCCATCTCGTCCTCAGCTTCACTCACAGCAGCCCATGGATTAATAAATGGCAAGTATGCAAATGCCTGAGCAGTCTGAGCACACCTGGCCTTTTACACATCATTCACGGGCACGCTCAGAAGTCATGCACCCTTTTATTATACTTACTAGATTTTTGCAGACTCCCATTGCAAACTGTTGGGCCCATGTAACTAAACACAAGGGGAACACTAATAACCACAAGTTAGGAAAATCTTACAGTATTGCCCAAATGGGGGTCGAAGCGTGTCATGCCTTCAGGCGGTGTGCTCACATTCCTTACGGTAGGGTGGATGCATCCCCCTAGGAGAAAAGGAGAAGTGGGAGTCAGCTTCTGGGATGAATTCACCCACTATGCTCTGCGAGAGGCTTCTATGAGCAAATGGGACCCGCTTGCAGCAAAGTATGACATGCACGCTGCAGAGTAGTCCCAATGACCCTGCTGGGGTAGATGGCCTCTTTGTTGAGGCTCTGTGATTCAGAGATCTCCATTGCAGGTCTCTCAGCTGTGGGAGGAAGCAGTTCTTCAAAAGGAACATGCCACAGACAGACGTAAAGGAAAGGCTGCCTTCTTACTCCTGAATTGAAAGGACCCTCTGGTTTGCAGGGCTCTGTGGAGAAGATGATGGGTTGCACATGACATCAAGATCAGGGTGCCCTCTACTGTCTGAATTTATTTCCCTAACTCTAACTGTTGCAGTGAGTCAAGTATCAGAGGGTAGCCGTGTTAGTCTGGATCAACAAAACCAATGAGGAGGTCTGTGGCACCTTAAAGACTAACAGATTTATTTGGGCATAAGCTTTCGTGGGTGAAGTGGGTTTTTTACCCATGAAAGCTTATGCCCAAATAAATCTTTTAGTCTTTAAGGTGCCACCGGGTTCCTCCTTGTTTTTGTTGCAGTGAAGTGACACTACAGTAGAAAGTGTGTCTAAAATCTGAGCCAGGAAAAACTCCAAGGTTCCACTTGACAGTCATTCATGAGAACAGTTTCTTTGGGATCTGATCCATGCACATATAAAGAATGTATATAAATAACGTACATATTTTGCGGTTATCCCTCTCTCTTCTCCACCATCTCTATGTCACCTGTCCTGAGGTCCTGGGGGGAAAATGGAACTAAAAAGCCAAGGTCCAATTATCACCCTGAACACTTTGCTTTTATGTTGTATCCCACTCATCTTCCCATTGTCTGCTTAGATTGCAAGGTTCTCTAGGCAGGGACTGTCTTTTACTTTGGTTTGTATAGAGCCTAGTCATTAATCTTAGGGAAGAGCTAATGTTTGATATCTCTCTCTCTCTCTCTCTCTCTCTCTCTCACACACACACACACACACACACACACACACACAGTTTCACTCAGCACCTGAGGTTCAAACAACTCCAAAATCTTAAAGCTATAACTCCATCAAAATTACTTAGGCCTTGGCAGCAAAATGAAGAATTTCCCCCTGATCTTGATGCAATTCAGCATCAGGCTCACTTGAAAGGTTCATGAACATGAGCAAACCTTTCAGGGAGTATGAGCCAATAATAAAGCCAGTACTGAAATCCCAAACCAGGCCAGTCCGTTGTGGTTTCACAGCAAACATTCCATACAGCTGCTGTCTGTAGATTAAAAATGCTTGCAACTAATGACATGGGAATAATATTGCTCACCTAGACTCATGGATGTTGTGAGGATTAATTAATATTGCCAGTCTTCTTCGCTGCCTGCCCTATGCTGTTGGATAGTGTTGCACTGTTAAACACCTGTGGGGGTTACACCCCAAAGGTGACTGCACTTCAGTATGAAGAGCAGTTAATTGCATACATAGTCTGAAATGATTGGGAAGAAAGGAACTGTATAAAAGATGTTAATTACTATTAATTATTATTATTCTTGTTGTATTATTCACTCAGGCTGAAGTGCAGCAGCTGTTTAGCAGCAACCAGCAAGAACACTGTGCAACAGTGAGGAATGATGGTGTGAAGAGTACTGTATCCAAATGAAACCACAGAGGGAATTAAAATAGGCAGAAAAAAGGCACTGGGATTAATCCAAAACACTGGGGTTAGTACTACAACTGCTGGGAGAAGTTCCATGAATCTTTAAGGAACCAGACCTTGGTTTTGTGGTTTCTGTCCTGTTCCTGTGGCTCTCCTTTAAGATTCCTGCACATGGTTTCCCCATTTTGTTTCCAATGATTCTGACACAGTGAGTCCAAGGCTGTTTTATAATCCTCAGAAGACATGTTCTTGCTTGTTACTGTCCTCGTATTCACCTAAACCACTATTCTTCCCTCCTGATCCAGGAAGCAAATGCTAGAGTACATGAAATTGTAGTCTATGGAATTATAAATGAAGGTGTTGGATACATTTCACAGCAACTCTGTCCCTGGGAAGAGCAGTAACCTGACTTCCAGCTAAAGTACAAGACATTAGAATAGACTTGGCAAGGGTGAGATATCTTTCTACACACATG
Organism: Natator depressus; assembly: GCF_965152275.1. Lineage (NCBI taxonomy): Eukaryota > Metazoa > Chordata > Testudines > Cheloniidae > Natator > Natator depressus. Next base: position 3,513,647 of record NC_134242.1, read on the forward strand.
AGTACTAGGTCCTTCCACCAGCTTAATATGGAGAAATTAAATAGGCAGACATGGGTTTGCACAGCGGCTGAGCATTTTAGATATATGCCATATTACAGAGAGGAGCCCTTGTAAGGTTCTTGTAGATACATGTTCCTTCCAGGCAGACCATTTTATTGCACGAGGTGTTGTAACTAGGGGCAGGCAGATGAGGGCATGTTCTGGTTAGGGTCAGTCTGATGCTGGGGCTCAGATTATAGGAAGACTCTGGGCTCAGATTCATGTTACAATGTGCCATAGCATTGTTAGATTTTCCCCTGCCCCAAAGTCAGCTGATTTTGGACAATTTCTGCCATCATGGGCCACATCCAAACCAGATCTGAAATCAGGCCACTTCTGGGTTTAACTCAGGCACCAACCCAAGACATAACATGAGACCCTAGAAAACTGAGAGTGAGAAGGATCAGATTTGTGGTTCCATTTGGGTCCATCTCTATTGGTCCTCAAGGAGCAAGAGGAGAGTTGCTGTAAATCTCCATGGTCTAAGTAGTCACAGGTTCTCCACTCCCTGTCCAGTTGTGAATGGTAGGTTTGATTATGTGGATACCTTCCAAGAAGGAATTGGACTCCACCCTCCAGGCTGCTCTATTATATCACTTAACTGCCCACATATTATACAAATCCATTCATACAAATCTGGATCACATTTAAATTTGAGATCTAAAGGATCAAATCTTCGCAGCCCACCAATAATTTTGACCACCCATACTCACATTTTCAATGAAATCCATCAATATAAGCCATTTTAATTCCACTTTTCTGCCAAAATAACGCATAGAAAACTGGTCCCCACTCTGTTGCCACTCAGACCAGAAATTAAAACGTACCAGATGTTGTAAATGTTGTCTAATCTGGAGTTTTCAATTAAACCCATCCTAAGAACATAAGAACGACCATATTAGGTCAGACCCAAGGTCCATCTAGCCCAGTGTCCTGTCTTTCGAAAGAGGCCAATGCCAGGTGCTCCAGAGGGAATGAACAGAACAGGTCATCATCAAGTGAACCTTTCTCTGTCGCCTGTTAGGGGGCTTATTCCTTCACCCACTTACTTCCCTGGTCCTTCTCGCATGAACAGAGAGCAACAATACCTGAAGTCCAAAGGTGCAAACAATTCGATGTTTATTGGGGTGAACTTCCAACAAGCATGATTCCAGTTTCCTTCCTTAGTGTCCCCCTTCCCAGCTCTGACATCACAGAGCCTTACACCTGTGTCCCTGTTCCCATTCCTGCCCTTTGCCAAACATGATTCCAATTTCCCCACCCCCATTCCCTGTTCCCATTTCCCACCCACCCACTTCCTGATTGACTGCAGACTATATAGTAAAACTTGAGTTCTGCTGAGCTATACCTTAATCAATCATTTTCCTGAAATTTAACTAACCAATCCTTACATATTGTAACATGATTATGTAACCAATTATATCCCATCACCTTAATTAGTTTACAGCCAGCAAAATTAATTATACAGCAGACAGAAACAGTCAGAGAACCAGACAGAGATTATACAGAGAAACAATGGCAAAGTGGGAACTATAATGGCAAAACAATACAGAAGTGAGGATTTCACATCCCAGCTATTGATAAGTGAGTTCTTGCCAGACAGGATGCTATTAAACTACGTTTCCTTTTACATCTTCTAGGCACTTGCCTTTCTCTGGAGGCGACAGGAATTATCAGGACAGGAGTGTATTCCTAACAGCCCAACAGCACCTTCTTTCAATGGGACTAGTTTGGAATGTGAGGAGGTGACTGGTCGCTTCCCAGCTTATGGCTGCCTCTGCTGCTTAGCCAGAGGCCTTAGCCTAAGCACAGGGCCTCAGACTGTCACAGTAAGAGAAGGCCCTTACACCGGCACACAGTGATTTTGATTCTTTCTTTTATACCTCTAGAACTAGCTAAGTGATAAGAATACACCTAAATTCTTAGAGTATAGGCCTTTACAGACAGGCCTGAATATCTATATCCTAACATCGCCCATTCCCAGCTTCTGGCAAACAAAGGCTGGGGACACTTCAGAACATGGTTTTCCATCCCTGCCCATCCTGGCTAATAGCCATTGGTGGACCTATCCTCCAGGAACTTACCCAGTTCTTTCCCAAACCCTGCTACAGTCTTGGCCCTCACAACATCCTCTGGCAAAGAGCTCCACAGGTTGACTGTGCGTTGTGTGAAGAAACACTTCCTTCTGTTCATTTTAAACCTGTTGCCTCTTAATTTCATTTGGTGACCCCGAGTTCTTGTGTTATGAGAAGGGGTAAATAACACTTCCTTATTTACTTCTCCACACCAGCCATGATTTTCTAGACCTCTATCATATCCCCCCTTAGTCGTCTCTTTTCCAAGATGAAAAGTACCAGTCTTCTTAATCTGTCCTCATACAGAAGCTGTTCCATACCCCTAATCATTTTTTATGCCATTTTCTGAACCTTTTCCAATTCCAATATATCTTTTTTGAGATGGGGCGACCAGATCTGTACGCAGTATTCAAGGTGTGCACGTACCATGGATTTATATAGAGGCAATATGATATTTTCCATCTTATTTATCGCTTTCCTAATGATTCCCAACATTCTCTTAGCTTTTTTTGACTGCCATCTCACATTGAGTGGATGTTTTCAGAGAACTATCCACAGTGACTCCAAGATCTCTTTGCTGAATGGTAACAGCTAATTTAGATCCCATCAAATTGGGATTATGTTTTCCAATGTGCATTACTTTGCATTTATCCACATTTAATTTCATCGGCCATTTTGTTGCCCAGTCACCCAGTTTTGTGAGATCCCTTTGTAACTCTTTGCAGTCTGCTTTGGACTTAACTATCTGGAGTAGTTTTGTATCATCTGCAAATTTTGCCAATTCACTGTTTACCCCTTTTTCCAGACTATTTATGAATATGTTGAACAGCACTGGTCCCAGTACAGATCCCTGGGGGACACCACTATTTACTGCTCTCCATTCTGAAAACTGACCATTTATTTCTACCCTTTGTTTCCTCAATTTTAAACAGTTACTGATCCATGAGAGGACCAGTCTTCCTCAGTTTTATCCTATGACAGCTTACTTTGCTTAAGAGCCTTTGGTGAGGGACCTTGTCAAAGACTATCTGAAAATCTAAGTACACTATATCCACTGGGTCCACCTTGTCCACATGTTAGTTGACCCCTCTCAAAGAATTCTAGTAGATTGGTGAGGCATGATTTCCCTTTACAAAAACCATTTGAACTCTTCCCCAACAAATCATGTTCATCTATGTGTCTGATAATTCTGTTCTTTACTATAGTTTCAACCAATTTGCCTAGGACTGAAGTTAGGCTTGTCAGCCTGTAATTACCGAGATTGCCTCTGGAGCCTTTTATAAAAATGGGCATCACATTCACTATCCTCCGGTCAGCTGCACCGATGTAGCCCCAGAGTGTAGACCTGCCCAAAGTTAGAACATCTAAAAGCCTCCTCAGTGATGTTGGTAGGTCTCCTACTGTGAGATTCTATTCCATAGGATGGCAACCTTGGATTGTTGCTTGAAGGCCTCCACAAATCATCTTGCTCCGGTGTACTGTGACTAGACGACAGTTTTTAGCTGCCCATTATAGGGAGGAAAAGCACTTAGCAATGCTGACATTCTGCACCGCCTAAATAGGATGACACCACTTAAAGGACACCGAAATGGCTAGTAGACACAAAACATAACATACCACTTTTTTTCTCTTATTTGATTATAAAACTCATGTATTTCTTTGTGTATTTTTTTAATTGGAATAAGTGTTTCAATACTCTTTTTTTCTAAAAAACAAAACTGCTGGGGGCCCAGATCTTAGAAGCAACCGTCCTGCACAATAACAATACAGTCACAATAACAAACAACAAATGAGTGTGGTCATGCAACAGAGGAAACAGCTACACATTTAATAGAGGAACAAATTTCTAGTTGCAGCTCCCAGGGGGTTATTGTAATCAACAGCAGTTCATTGTTTTCCCTAAAAAAATGAAAGAAAAATCCTTTTGACAATGGACTTTTAAGTCTTTGATTTCCTTTCAGCAGTAATAAGGAATTGTTAACCTTTAGACTCACAGTTTGTAAGTGAGTTAAGGATTGCTTTCGGAAAACCCTTAAAAGGTTACATAGCTAAAGAAACAAACTCACAGGCAGAAAACCTTACCCACTATTTGTGTAAGGCAACCTGGGTTTAGCAGGGCTCTGATATTAATATCCCAGTTTTATTACAACTGAAAATCTAGAACCCCGTGGTTATATGTCAGCACATATTCAATAAGCAACTAGATCCACCACTGGTGTAAACAGTAGCTCCCCTGAAGTCAATAGGCCAGATCTTCTGCTAGTGTAAACCGGCGTAACGCCCTTGGAGCTACACCAGTAGTTCACACTAGCATGAAATGGTTGGTTGGGCAGAACTCCTCTCTCCACAAAGGCTGACCACGGGCACAGCTGTCATACATTTCAGAGAGCAGTGTATTTCCAGACAGAGTATTGTTCTTTATTTGGTGTACAGGCCCATAGTAAGAGACAGTCCTAGCCCTGCACAGCTTACAGCCTAGACACAGGAGACAGGCTGAAGATGAGGGGAAGTATTGGCATTCTACAGAAGGAGAACTGAAGCAAAAAGAGATTTATTTTATTTTCTCAAGCTCACACAGGGAGCCTGTGGCAGAGTCAGAAACTGAAGCCAGCTCTCTTGAGGCCTAGTCTAGGGCTTTAACCACAAGACCAGCTATTCTCTCAGGAATGGCCATCCATCACCACAAAAAAGGGCCCATCAGACAAAGGCGACTGACCAGTTTCATTCTGCCATAACACCACTGACCTCAGCGGATTTACATTAGGGAAGACTTTGGGCTAACAAGTCACCCTTGCAAAGTTAGCCCCAGTATTCCCTAACCTAAAGAGCCAGGCTTCCCAGTGACTTCAATGGTGGTTGGATCAAGCCCCAAATTTGTTGACCCATCATTACCATCCTGATAATGAAGAGGCAAAAAAACCCAAAGACTATTTGCTTTGCCTGTTAAGGAAAAAGGAGGAAACAAACATTTGCAAAGCTGCACGAACATCATCAGCCTCTCAGGGACAAAAGCCTTTGAAACTTTGGGAGAAAATTGCAAAAACTTGGACTAATTGAGCTGGGATGCAGCAAACAGCAGTACAAGTCACTGGAGGAGGTACTGAATTTATATGAAGAACAATCAAAGAACTCTCCACACATGGTTAGATTAAACAATCACTTTCTCCAAGTACTGCAAGGGAGGGCCTTTGAGGGACGTTTGCTCGGGATGGTGGCCCAAGGGGGGTATAACTTGGTGTACTAGACCAATATTAAGTGAAGGAAAATTGGGTGGAATTGCTGGCAGCCCCACTGCACAGAACACTCTATAGGAAACTCTCCTGTACTTGGAAATGGATCTCCAGATGCAGGGGAGCTGGAACAATTTTTATAGTGGGGGTGCTGAGACCCATTAAACCAAACTGTAAACCCTGTATCGGATGGACACCATTTCAAGCCTGGGCATGGGGCAGCACCCCCAGCATCCCTAGTTCCAGCACCTATGTCCAGATGCATCTTTTTCTATGTAATTAAGTACGCGTTAAAGACCTCTGAAGAGGAGGAAATCCAAGAAAAATGTGATGGATAGAAAAGCACAAAAGAAAGGGATTTGCAGAGAGAAAACGACTGGGGCAGAAAAATAGCGCCTTGAAACTTACAAGGGCAAGACTCGCTCTAGCCTGTGCCCTTGCTTGGCTCCTGGCAACGAGCCATCAACTAGAAGACATAAAGAGGCAACAGCATCTGACAATGAGGTTTTCAAGTTGTTACCCAGCGATTTAAAGATGTGCCTGACAGGTTGTAAGTTAGCTGACCTCAGGGGTTTCACAATGTAGCAGAGAAGCTTCTGATAAGAGTAATTGGCCAAAATGAGACAAACAATAAACTCACACTTTAGTCTGTTTCAGAAAACAAAGGTCATGGGGACTTTTATAGTTTTTTCAGTTAACTTAATTTTATTTCTCTGCATCTGGTGCTGTTGAAAGATCCTGAATTAACAACCCCGAAAGCCAAAGTCCTCTGTTTATCCACAGACCAGATGCAACACAGAGGGCATTAGGGTAAGATTCCCCAACACCACCCTGCTAACGTGGCTTTAACCATGACCTTGAGGAACCATCCCCAGAGGCATAAGTAGGTGTTCATTCTCCATGGACCAGAAAATCACTGGTCTCTCTCCACGATGAGGGTGCATGCAAGGCTGCCAGCTAGCGCCAGGGGCAATGGTGGGTTTTGTGATGTGGACACTTGGGCTGACACTGTTTTCATTTCAGCTTTCAGAGTGGGATGCATGGTCCATAAGAACTGTCGGTGGTACAAGCTGAAGACCAATCAGCTCCCTTGAGCTATATGTAGCCGTAGGCCATGTCATTTCTTTAGCACTGGCATTGATGGATACCTTCCCTTACCTTCCTGCACTAACCTCTAGTTCTGTATTGCTGTGTGCTGTTGAACGGGTTACAGTGTTTCACTCAGAGGTGGTTGCATTTCAGTGGTGAGCAAATTAATGTGCTTCTGTGCAGTGAACTTTTTACAGAAGCCCACGCTGCCTAGGCAACCTCCTGTCTTAAGAGATCACCCCAAAAAAACATTGCCTATTCCCCTTTTCTTGGAAGACCGCTTCCCGCAAGTGACCAACTTTTGCTGGTCCAGCAGATGGCCACATAAGATAGATTTCACCACACGTAGTTTGTACCAGCAATTAATACATTATTTTGCGATGGAGAACACCATATACAGTACATTGCAAGATTGTGCTCACGTAACCGTATGAACCTGGCACGTTCGCTCTGTGCTGAGCCCAAGTACAGCAAAGTCTCCATTCTCATAGAACAACTCTTGTCCATAGAGCAGCAGATACCTGAATACCGCAGATCAGCTCCCGACCCTGCGGATGAGTGGGTTGTGCTAGTCCCTGTTGTTTCGTGTATCGTGTTCTGGGCAATAAGCATGAAAGGACTCCATGTTTCTAAAACTAAACTGACTCTTTATTCTGACAACTATTTACAGAGATGCTGCAACCGCAGCTAGCATTCTAGCCACGTACATCCAGATTGCCTTTCTGGGCTCTCTTCCAAACTCTTCTGTCCTGCAACCTGTTTTTCTCCCTCCAGGTTCCATGCAGGTTGCTACATCTATGATGGAACCGCAGAAATATTTTGCTTGCATTTAAGTGAGTTTAAAAATATTAAACTTAGCAACAGAAATGTCTATATACAAGTTCTGCTCTGCATTGAGCAAGTGACAGTAAATCAGGGTGAGATAAAATTAATGTCATCTAGTAACCTTTAAGTCTTAGCAAACGGGATGTTAGGAATCATTTAAAAAGGGATAGAGAATAAGACAGAGAATATCTTATTGCCCTTATATAAATCCATGGTACACCCACATCTTGAATACTGTGTACAGATGTGGTCCCCTCATCTCAAAAAAGATATATTGGCATTAGAAAAGGTTCAGAAAGGGGCAAGTAAAATGATTAGGGGCTTGGAACGGGTCCCATATGAGGAGAGATTAAAGAGGCTAGGACTTTTCAGCTTGGAAAAGAGGAGACTAAGGCGGGATATGATAGAAGTCTATAAAATCATGAATGGTGTGGAGAAAGCGAATAAGGAAAAGTTATTTACTTGTTCCCATAATGTAAGAATTAGGGGCCACCAAATGAAATTAATGGGTAGCAGGTTTAAAACAAATAAAAGGAAGCTCTCTTCACTCAGCGCACAGTCAACTTGTGGAAATCCTTGCCTGAGGAGGTTGTGAAGGCTAGGAGTATAACAGGGTTTAAAAGAGAACTGGATAAATTCATGGAGGTTAAGTCCATTAATGGCTATTAGCCAGGATGGGCAAGGAATGGTGTCCTTAGCCTCTGTTCATCAGAGAGTGGAGACGGATGGCAGGAGAGAGATCACTTGATCATTACCTGTTAGGTTCACTCCCTCTGGGGCACCTGGCATTGGCCACTGTCGGTAGACAGGATACTGGGCTGGATGGACCTTTGGTCTGACCCAGTTTGGCCGTTCTTATGTTCTTATGTTCTTAAACAGTTAGATGTCTGTGTTTGGGAGTGGGGGAAGTCTGCAAATATCCACTTCGTAAACGAAAAGAACACTCTGTGCTATTGAAGAAGAGAGCCTCTTTCTGGAGCTTTTTACTCTGTTAAACTACCTAGTCCATTATTTTCAGCTATGGGATTTTTCCACTAACACATCTTCATTAATGGCACAATGGGGTTATTTCTCATACAAACCAAAATTGTCTCTGATTAAAAATGTTCCCCAACCTGACTCCTAGCCTAGTAAATGGCATAGTGGATTCACATTCACTAGCATGAGAAACAAACTCCAAAATAGAACTAGACAATTACCAAACAAATGTTCTGTAATTATCTTTTCTTTCCTGGCCAGCTGAATGATGAAGACAGCAGACAACGTGTGCAGCTTATGATTAGAGCTGGTCGAATAGGCAAAAAGCCTAATTCAAGAATATTTTCATGAATCAAAAGTACCATGCTGGGTGGACTGCAATTTGTGGGGCTGAGACTGTGAGGGGCACTTAATTCTAAAAAGCACATAAATCCAATAGGACTTAAAGTTAAGCACATGCTTAAGTGCTTTCCTTAATAGGGATGGTCTTATACACATTTAAGTACTTACCTAAATTAAAAATGTTCAGTAAAGCCCCACGTATTTATGAAAATATTTTTGCATTGGGAGTGTAGCCCAAATTACAACTCTGGGCAGATCTTGCTGTTTTCTGTAACCTATGTGCTGTGCTTATGGTCTATAGTGCTTGTCACTTTAGAAATGTTGATAGAGAGATATATAGCTGTGTGGTGCTTATTATTCATTATTATTTATTATTCGTTCAGAGGTTTCGGTTGTCCAATTTAGGAGCAGAAATAATACCATGTGTTTTGATACGAAACACAGCACACCAGTTGAAGTGAACAACCTGTAGTCTGCAAATGATTCATCCAAAATATTCAGTGGCTACTTCTAAATGGTGAGGATTTTCAAAGAAAATGGGGATCGGAGGGCTAAGTATTTCCTATTAGAAAAGGGGCTAAATTCGTCAGCGATATTATTTGCAACAGATATTCTGGCCAGTTCTGCTCGTAATGAGATGAACACAGATGTCACTGACAGCACGATTTTTTAAAGTTGCTCATGAAGGTGACAGGTCGAAATTCAACCTTTTAAAAATACTTGTAGATAAATTAATTCATCCTGATCATGAAGAAAATCCGAAAATCCCTGTTGGTGCCTCTTACATGAGGGCAGAAACGTAGCTCCGATCCCCCTGTCAGAGCTGGGTGACCTGGAAGACTCCTTTGAGCCAGACTTATCGGATTCCACTCAGCCAAGGAACTGAGGACACGGGTGCCGGGCAAACCAGCCCAAGGCCTTTTATTTAAACGCTGGCAAATCTGAACAGGGCCCCCCGTGCAAACAGGAGGGAGAGCTTCCATTATCCCGTCGCCCTGGGCCCACCACCATCGGCTTAGCCTCATTTCCCCTTCTTTTCAAATGCAGCAGCTTAACCAGAGCACCACTCACGGTCAGGCCCAATCCCACAGACTAATGAGGTAGGGTGTGCAATGGAGAGGTTGATTTAAGAAGGAGGATTAGGGGCTGGGTGGCGGCTTTAAGTGGGCACCTGTGCTGGGGAGGAGGTTGTCTGCTCTAGTGACAATGCCCAGAGGTTCAGCATCCCACTGCTCTCCTAGAGTCAGAGATTCCTAGGCCAGAAGGGACCACAGACTGATCTCCTGCGTAACACAGGGCAGAAAACTGCCCCAAGACTGTGCACCTGCTCAAGGCTTGTGACAATCTGGTTCTAAATTTACTCTGCAGAACTTGGACAAAGGGAGCTCCCCATGTGTGTCTGCGTCGGGGTGTGTGTCTAGGTTGCAATCAGGGGCTTTAATCTCTCCAGCTCAGGTTCAGGAGCAGTGAAGCCATGATAACAAGTGCTTCTGTGTGGGCTAACCCGCCAAGCAATTACCCAGGGTTCCCGGTGGGCTTGTAGGGTCTCGAGGGAAGCGTGCACTCCCCTGGCTTCCCTGCTCTGGCACCCGAGCTAGCTAGCTTAAAGCTCGCTCAGGTATGTCTAGCTGAGCTGCAGTCACCCCCGGTGAGTGCAGTATAGACACACCCTGTGTGTGTGTTTAGGTGGGGGCGGGACAAGAAAGGTGTAAACAGGAGAGGAATGACTGAGTTTGGCACAGCAGGGGTGAAACTAACAGTGAATGGGATGAAGTTAGTAAATGGGAAACGTAGGCTGAATGATCAGGAGACGCTTGCAGAGTGTGCTGTCCGTACACACGGTTTCTAACCATCAGAGGAGTGAAGTTCTGGAACAGCCTTCCAAGGGGAGCAGTGGGGGCAAAAGACATATCTGGCTTCAAGACTAAGCTTGATAAATTTATGGAGGGGATGATATGATGGGATAGTCTAATTTTGGCAATTAATTGATCTTTGATTATTAGCAGTAAATAGGCCCAATGGCCTGTGATGGGATGTTAGATGGGGTAGGATCTGAGTTACTACAGAGAATTCTTTCCTGGGTGTCTGGCGGATGAGTCTTGCCCACATGCACAAGGTTTAGCTGATTGCCATATTTGGGGTTGGGAAGGAATTTTTCTCCAGGGCAGATTGGCAGAAGCCCTGGAGGTTTTTCATCTTCCTCTGCAGCGTGGGGCACGGGTCACTTGCTGGAGGATTCTCTGCACCTTGAAGTCTTTACACCACGATTTGAGGACTTCAATAGCTCAGACTTAGGTCAGGGGTTTGTTACAGGAGTGGGTGGGTGAGATTCTGTGGCCTGCATTGTGCAGGAGGTCAGACTAGACGATCATAATGGTCCCTTCTGACCTTAAAGTCTATGATTCTACACCAGGCTGTGTAGGAAAGGGGTAGAAATCCCACATCTTGGGAAATGTTCAAGCAGAATGAGGACAGCACTGGAAATGTAACAACCCAGCACTGCTGAGGGACGGCACAGACTAAATGACGGGTCCTTCCCACCTCAAAGGTTTATTGCTCATTGTAAATCCACCACTGCCAAACAACAATAGACCGGGGCTTGCAAATCTTCCCCACACAGGACTCCCTCTGACGTCTGTGGAAATCCAGTGACTTTTGGGATGTGGTCTGCAGGATGCTGGGCTTCAAAAAGCATATGTGGCACCGTCTCGCCTCTCTGCTGATTAGATGGAAGTAGTAAAATTACAGCCTAGATCAAATTCGCCAGAGCTCCTGAATGTTTTCAGAGCAAGGACAGGCTATTTTGCATGAGTCCACGTGTGAGAGGGATAATGGGTATAACTGCACCAGTATTTGAAATGTCACCAAGGGCTAATTCTAGTTACAATACTTAGCAACAAGAATGTCTGTTGAACTACACCACTGGCTCTTAACCTTTTCCATACCATGACCCCAAACCCTGCATCTTGCCAGGACCCCTCTGGCCACCAGGTTGAGAAACTCTCACACCCCAGAGCCCTGAGTGTGCTTGTTTTTTTTGGAGAATGAAAAATAATGCATGGTGGGTTGTTGGAAAGAAAACTCCTGGTCATGCCTTATCAACAAATCAAACTCCACAGGTATGTGTACTACAAAGTGGATGCACCAGCCATCTCTTCCTGAAACAGAAAGAACATAAGATCATCCATACTTGGTCAGACAAAGGTCCATCTAGCCCAGTATCCTGTCTTCTGACAGTGGCCAGTGCCAGGTGTCCCAGAGGGAATGAACAGAACAGGGAATCATCAAGTGATCCGTCCCCTGTCGCCCATTCCCAGTTTCTGGCAAACAGAGTCTGGGGACACCATCCCTGCCCATCCTGGCTAATAGCCATTGATGGACCGAACCTCCATGAACTTACCTAGTTCTTTCTTGAATCCTGTTATAGTCTTGGCCTTCACCACATCCTCTGGCAAAGAGTGCCACAGGTTGACTGTGAGATGTGTGAAAAAATACTTCCTTATGATTGTTTTAAACCTGCTGCCTATTAACTTCATTTGGTGACCCCTAGTTCTTGTGTTATCAGAAGGAGTAAATAACACTTCCGTACTTACTTTCTCCACACCAGTCATGATTTTATAGACCTCTATCATATTCCCTCTTAGTTGTCTCTTTTCCAAGCTGAAAAATCTCAGTTTTATTAATCTCTCCTCACATGGCAGCCGTTCCATACCTCTAATAATTTTTGTTGCCCTTTTCTGACCCTTTTCCAATTCCAATATATCTTTTTTGAGATGGGGCGACCATATCTGCATGCAGTATTCAAGGTGTGGGCGTACCATGGATTTATCTAGAGGCAACATGATATTTTCTGTCGTATCATCTATCCCTTTCTTAATGATTCCCAACATTCTGTTTGCTTTTTTGACTGCCGTTGCATCCGATGAAGTGAGCTGTAGCTCATGAAAACTTATGCTCAAATTAATTTGTTAGTCTCTAAAGTGCCACAAGTCCTCCTTTTCTTGTTGTGGATACAGACTAACACGGCTGCTACTCTGAAAGCTGCACATTAAGCGGATGTTTTCAGAGAACTATCCACAATGACTCCAAGATCTCTTTCTTGTGTGGTAACAACCAATTTAGACCCCATCATTTTATACGTATGGTTGGGATTATGTTTTCCAGTGTGCATTACTTTGCATTTATCCACATTGAATTTCATCTGCCATTTTGTTGCCCAGTCACCCAGTTTTGAGAGATTCTTTTGTAGCTCTTCACAGTCTGCTTGGGACTTAACTACCTTGAGCAATTTTGTTTCATCTGCAAATTTTGCTGCCTCACGGTTTACCCCTTTTTCCAGATCATTTATGAATATATTGAATAGGACTGGCCCCAGTACAGATTCCTGGGAGACACCACTATTTACCTCTCTCTATTCTGAAACTGACCATTTATTCCTACCCTTTGTTTCCTATCTTTTAACAAGTTACTAATCCATGAGAGGACCTTCTTCCCTCTTATCCCATGACTGCTTACTTTGCTTAAGAGCCTTTGGTGAGGGACCTTGTCAAAGGCTTTCTGAAAATCTAAGTACACTATATCCACTGGATCCCCCTTGTCCACATGCTTGTTGAGCCCCTAAAAGAATTCTAGGAGATTGGTGAGGCATGATTTCCCTTTACAAAACCCATGTTGATGCTTCCCCAATAAATTATGTTCATCTATGTGTCTGACAATTTTGTTCTTTGCTTTAGTTTCAACCAATTTGCCTAGTACTGAAGTTAGGCTTACTGGCCTGTAACTTCCAGGATCACTCCTGGAGCCCTTTTTAAAAACTGGTGTTACATTAGCTATCCTCCAGTCATTTGGTACAGAAGCTGATTTAAATTATAGATTACAGACTATAGTTAGTACTTCTTCAATTTCACATTTGAGTTCCTTCAGAACTCTTGGGTGAATCTTATCTGGTCCTGGTGACTTATTACTGTTTAGTTTGTCAGTTTGTTCCAAAACCTCCTCTAACGACGCCTCAATCTGGGACAGTTCCTCAGATTTGTCACCTAAAAAGAATGGCTCAGGTTTGGGAATCTCCCTCACACCCTCAGCCATGAAGACCAATGCAAAGAATTCATGTAGTTTCTCCACAATGGGTTATCGTCCTTGAGTGATCATTTAGCATCTCGATTGTCCAGCGGCCCCACTGGTTGTTTAGCAGGCTTCCTGCTTCTGATGTACTCAAACATTTTTTTGATGTTACTTTTTGAGTCTTTGGTTAGCTATTCTTCAAATTCTTTTTTGGCCTTCCTAATTATATTTTTACACTTCATTTTCCAGAGTTTATGCTCCTTTCTATTTTCCTGACTAGGATTTAACTTCCACTTTTTAAAGGATGCCTTTTTGCCTCTCACTGCTTCTTTTACTTTGTTGTTTAGCCACGGTGGCACTTTTTTGGTTCCCTTACTATGTTTTTTAATTTGGGGTATACATTTAAGTTGAGCTTCTATTATGGTGTCTTTAAAAAGTTTCCATGCACCTTGCAGGGATCTCACTTTTGCGCTGTACCTTTTAATTTCTGTTTAATTAACCTCCTCATTTTTGTGTAGTTCCCTTTCTGAAATTCAGTGCTACCATGGTGGACTGCTGTGGGGTTTTCCTCGCCACAGGGATGTTACATTTAATTATATTATGGTCACCATTACTAAGCAGTCCAGCTATATTCACCTCTTGGACCAGATCCTGTGCTCCACTTAGGACTAAATCAAGAACTGCCTCTCCTCTTGTGGGTTCCAGGACTAGCTGCTCCAAGAAGCAGTCAGTTAAGGTGTCAAGAAACTTTCTCTGCATCACGTCCTGGGGTGACATGTACCCAGTCAATATGGGGATAGTTGAAATGACCCATTATTATTGAGTTTTTTATTTTAATAGCCTCTCTGCATGTGGGGCAGGAAAAATTTTCTGCGCAGATAAACTATTGTACATTTACCAATTTCTGCTATGAAAAAAGTAGTGCCTTAGCCTTGCATCCAGACTGGTTGAGAAGGTGTAACATGCAAAGCAAGAGTTCACAAAAGACCTACTATCCTCCCTCCATTAACCTCTCAGATTAATCAAGTGAAATGTAGAGAGACTGTGCTTTTTTCAAATCACACTATTTTTATACATTATTCAGGGCTTTACCTGGCAGGCTGCTACTGGGCAATAAGGGTGTAATCTTTTATTGCTTTTTAATAAGCAGTGAATGCAGGGTACAAGCACAGCTGCTAAATCACAGTTGCCTAATAATACTGAGCTAAGGCAAGTGCTTTGAATTGTCTCATGTTCCCAGAACCAGGGGGAGCGATGATGGATTACATTTGCAGCATTCGAGCCCAGAACTAAAGTTAGGTGAATGCCTGCAAAAAAGCCAAAAACTGCCCGTAGAGGCCGATTGAAGAAGTCACTTTAAGAGTCAGAGACTGAGGGTATGTCTACACTACAAAATTAGGTCGAATTTATAGAAGTCGGTTTTTTAGAAATCGTTTTTAGATAGTCGATTTGTGTGTGTCCCCACAGAAAATGCTCTAAGTGCAGTAAGTGCATTAACTCGGCAGAGTGCTTCCACAGTACCGAGGCTAGTGTCGACTTCCGGAGTGTTGCACTGTGGGTAGCTATCTCACAGTTCCCGCAGTCTCCGCTGCCCACTGGAATTCTGGGTTGAGATCCCAGTGCCTGATGGGGCAAAAAACATTGTTGTGGGTGGTTCTGGGTACATGTCGTCAGGCCCTCCTTCCCTCCCCTCCCTCTGTGAAAGCAACGGCAGACAATCATTTTGCGCCTTTTTTCAAGAGTTACCTGTGCAGACGCCATACCATGGCAAGCATGGAGCCCGCTCAGCTCACGGTCACCGTATGTCTCCTGGGTGCTGGCAGACGCGGTACTGCAACCCATTGCCTTGTGGCAGCAGACGGTACAATAGGACTGGTAGCCGTCATCGTCATGTCCGAGGTGCTCCTGGCCACGTCGGCCAGGAGCGCCTGGGCAGACATGGGTGCAGGGACTACATTAGAAGTGACTCGACCAGGTCATCCTCTTTAGTCCTGCAGCCATTCCTATTCTACCATCTTTTGGTGAGCAGGCAGGCAATATGGATGGCCAGCAGTCCTATTGTACCATCTTTTGCCAGGCAGGCAGCAGATGAGGATGGCTAGCAGTCCTATTGTACCATCGTCTGCCGAGCAGCTAAGAGATGTGGATGTCTTGCAGTCCTTCTGCACCATCTGCTGCCAGCCAAAGATGTAAAAGATAGATGGAGTGGATCAAAACAAGAAATAGACCAGATTTGTTTTGTACTCATTTGCTCCCCCCTCCCTCCGTCCCTCCGTGAAGTCCTGCCTGAAATACTCCTTGATGTAAAGCCGCCCCCTTTGTTGATTTTAATTCTCTGTAAGCCAACCCTGTAAGCCATGTCGTCAGTTGCCCCTCCCTCCGTCAGAGCAACGGCAGACAATCGTTCCGCGCCTTTTTTCTGTGCAGACGCCATACCAAGGCAAGCATGGAGGCCACTCAGCTCACTTTGGCAATTAGGAGCACATGAAACACCACACGCCTTATCCAGCAGTATATGCAGCACCAGAACCTGGCAAGGCGATACCGGGTGAGTAGGCGACGTCAGCGCGGTGACGTGAGTGATGAGGACATGGACACAGACTTCTCTCAAAGCAGGGGCCCTGGCAATGCAGGCATCATGGTGCTAATGGGGCAGGTTCATGCCGTGGAACGCCGATTCTGGGCCCGGGAAACAAGCACAGACTGGTGGGACAGCATAGTGTTGCAGGTTTGGGACGATTCCCAGTGGCTGTGAAACTTTCGCATGCGTAAGGGCACTTTCATGGAACTTTGTGACTTGCTTTCCCCTGCCCTGAAGTGCATGAATACCAAGATGAGAGCAGCCCTCACAGTTGAGAAGCGAGTGGCAATAGCCCTGTGGAAGCTTGCAACGCCAGACAGCTACCGGTCAGTCAGGAATCAATTTGGAGTGGGCAAATCTACTGTGGGGGCTGCTGTGATGCAAGTAGCCAAAGCAATCAAAGATCTGCTGATATCAAGGGTAGTGACCCTGGGAAATGTGCAGGTCATAGTGGATGGCTTTGCTGCAATGGGTTCCCTAACTGTGGTGGGGCCGTAGACGGAACCCATATCCCTATCTTGGCACCAGAGCACCAAGCCAGCGAGTACATAAACCGCAAGGGGTACTTTTCAATGGTGCTGCAAGCTCTGGTGGATCACAAGGGACGTTTCACCAACATCAACGTGGGATGACCAGGAGAGGTACATGACGCTCGCATCTTCAGGAACTCTGGTCTGTGTCAAAAGCTGCAGGAAGGGACTTTATTCCCAGACCAGAAAATAACTGTTGGGGATGTTGAAATGCCTATATGTATCCTTGGGGACCCAGCCTACCCCTTAATGCCATGGCTCATGAAGCCGTACACAGGCAGCCTGGACAGCAGTCAGGAGCTGTTCAACTACAGGCTGAGCAAGTGCAGAATGGTGGTAGAATGTGCATTTGGACGTTTAAAGGCGCGCTGGCGCAGTTTACTGACTCGCTTAGACCTCAGCGAAACCAATATTCCCACTGTTATTACTGCTTGCTGTGTGCTCCACAATATCTGTGAGAGTAAGGGGGAGACGTTTATGGTGGGGTGGGAGGTTAAGGCAAATCGCCTGGCTGCTGGTTACGCGCAGCCAGACACCAGGGCGGTTAGAAGAGCACAGGAGGGCGCGGTACGCATCAGAGAGGCTTTGAAAACCAGTTTCATGACTGGCCAGGCTACGGTGTGAAAGTTCTGTTTGTTCCTCCTTGATGAAACCCCCCCGCCCCTTGGTTCACTCTACTTCCCTGTAAGCTAACCACTCTCCCCTCCTCCCTTTGATCACCGCTTGCAGAGGCAATAAAGTCATTGTTGCTTCACATTCATGCATTCTTTATTCATTCATCACACAAATAGGGGGATGACTACCAAGGTAGCCCAGGAGGGGTGGTGGAGGAGGGAAGGACAAGGCCACACAGCACTTTAAAAGTTTACAACTTTAAAACTTATTGAATGCCAGCCTTCTGTTTTTTGGGCAATCCTCTGTGGTGGAGTGGCTGGGTGGCCGGAGACCCCCCACTGCGTTCTTGGGCGTCTGGGTGAGGAGGCTATGGAACTTGGGGAGGAGGGCGGTTGGTTACATAGGGGCTGTAGCGGCAGTCTGTGCTCCAGCTGCCTTTGCTGCAGCTCAACCATACACTGGAGCATATTGGTTTGATCCTCCAGCAGCCTCAGCATTGAATCCTGCCTCCTCTCATCACGCTGTCGCCACCTTTCAGCTTCAGTCCTGTCTTCAGCCCGCCACTTACTCTTTTCAGCCCGCCACCTCTCCTCCCGGTCGTTTTGTGCTTCCTGCACTCTGACATTATTTGCTTCCATGCATTCGTCTGTGCTCTGTCAGTGTGGGCGGACAGCATGAGCTCAGAGAACATTTCATCACGAGTGCGTTTTTTTCTCTTTCTAATCTTCACTAGCCTCTGGGAAGGAGAAGATCCTGTGATCATTGAAACACATGCAGCTGGTGGAGAAAAAAAAAGGGACAGTGGTATTTAAAAAGACACATTTTATAGAACAATGGGTACACTCTTTCACGGTAAACCTTGCTGTTAACATTACATACATAGCACATGTGCTTTCGTTACAAGGTCACATTTTGCCTCCCCTCACCGCATGGCTACCCCCTCAACCCTCCCCCCTCCCCGTGGCTAACAACGGGGAACATTTCTGTTCAGCTACAGGCAAACAGCCCAGCAGGAACGGGCACCTCTGAGTGTCCCCTGAAGAAAAGCACCCTATTTCAACCAGGTGACCATGAATGATATCACTCTCCTGAGGATAACACAGAGAGATAAAGAACGGATGTTGTTTGAACGCCAGCAAACATACACTGCAATGCTTTGTTGTACAATGATTCCCGAGTACATGCTACTGGCCTGGAGTGGTAAAGTGTCCTACCATGGAGGACGCAATAAGGCTGCCCTCCCCAGAAACCTTTTGCAAAGGCTTTGGGAGTGCATCCAGGAGAGCCGCGAATGCCAGGGCAAATTAATCATTACACATGCTTGCTTTTAAACCATGTATAGTATTTCAAAAGGTACACTCACCGGAGGTCCCTTCTCCGCCTGCCGGGTCCGGGAGGCAGCCTTGGGTGGGTTCGGGGGATACTGGCTCCAGGTCCAGGGTGAGAAACAGTTCCTGGCTGTCGGGAAAACCGGTTTCTCCACTTGCTTGCTGTGAGCTATCTACAACCTCATCATCATCATCTTCCTCGTCCCCAAAACCTGCTTCCGTGTTGCCTCCATCTCCATTGAACAACATGGCTGGGGTAGTGGTGGCTGAACCCCCTAAAATGGCATGCAGCTCATCATAGAAGCGGCATGTTTGGGGCTCTGACCCGGAGCGGCCGTTCGCCTCTCTGGTTTTCTGGTAGGCTTGCCTCAGCTCCTTAAGTTTCACGCAGCACTGCTTTGGGTCCCTGTTATGGCCTCTGTCCTTCATGCCCTGGGAGATTTTGACAAATGTTTTGGCATTTCGAAAACTGGAACGGAGTTCTGATAGCACGGAGTCCTCTCCCCATACAGCGATCAGATCCCGTACCTCCCGTTCGGTCCATGCTGGAGCTCTTTTGCGATTCTGGGACTCCATCATGGTCACCTCTGCTGATGAGCTCTGCATGGTCACCTGCAGCTTGCCACGCTGGCCAAACAGGAAATTGAAATTCAAAAGTTCGCGGTTCTTTTCCTGTCTACCTGGCCAGTGCATCTGAGTTGAGAGTGCTGTCCAGAGCGGTCACAATGGAGCACTCTGGGATAGCTCCTGGAGGCCAATACCATCTAATTGTGTCCACAGTACCCCAAATTCGACCCGGCAAGGCCGATTTAAGCACTAATCCACTTGTCAGGGGTGGAGTAAGGAAATCGATTTTAAGAGCCCTTTAAGTCGGAAAAAAGGGCTTCATCATGTGGACGGGTGCAGGTTTACATCTATTTAACGCTGCTAAATTCTACCTAAACTCCTAGTGTAGTCCAGGGCTGTGTCTCATTGTCCCAGATCTAGAGGCCCAGCTTTTCATCAGTTGCTAACACCACTTTAGTCCCTTGCTACGTCTGGAGATTAATTGTTTTCCAGCTTTTGGCATGTTTGGTGGACTAGGCCCTGTTGCATCTGGGTGTGCTGACAATCTATTGCTAGGTACTGGAGCTGCCACGGGTTCTGTGCCTTTATGGCTCAGGATGCAGTGAGGAATTTCGGGACAGAAGTGGAATAGAGGGCGGACACCTTTTTGCATTGCAAGATCTTAGCTGCAGAGAAGGGCTGTGACATGCAAATTGGCAGAACTACTGGCTGGGTGCAAAGTTTGCCTTGGGGGAACGACATGCCAGGGACTGTCTTCAGCTATGATCTTTCAAGACTTGGGAGGATGAATGAGGGCAGAGAGAGGAAGTTTCATAATAGTTTGCATCATTGGCTATTTAGATACTTGTTGCATCTTCAAAACACTCTTTTAGATTTTGTCAAAATGCTCCCCACCAACATTAATACCCATTCCATCTTGTTCCTTTCAAGGCCAATAGGTTTCCAATATGATGGCAGAGCATGTATAGTGGTTACAGCATGGGAAAAGAGATCAGAACTTATCTCCTGGGTTCTAGTCCCTGCTACCTCACTGATTTATTATGTGATCTTTGGCAAGTCACATCATTTCTCTGTGTCTCAACTTACACATCTGTACAATGGGGCTAACAATAGGACACTGTGAAACCTTCACAATGAAATTCAAAACCTTTGACATTTGGATGCTTGATTCACCACTTCCTCAATGCAGTGTTATGCCCTTGAGGTGTAAAGCTGGAATAATACCATGGTGAATCAGAACCTTAGATTTTAACTTCCTGCTGCAAATTTGTTTAAGTGTCCAAGGTAGAGAGAAAACTGAGAAATGTCAGGATCTTTTGCTTGAAAATAGGTCAGGATTTAATTCAGAGGAAAATATATTTTCAGATAAAAACATGCACAAATTTGTCATGGGGGGGGGGTTATTCTGCAAAGACTCCACCCATTTCACCAAAGATGAGCAAAAAGCAAAATTTCTGGATCAGCAAGTGAAATAAGTAATATTTAGTTTGCAAATTTTCATGACATTTTGTGAATCCTTTGGCACACCATTAGTTAAACACCTTCCTTCCTTCCTTCCTTCCCTAGCATGGCAGAGCCTTAATAACTTACTCTTTGAAAAACACTCAGATCCTCATATGAAAGGCGAGGTACAAGTGCAGACAATTATAATATCCTTGAGACATCAACATCAATAGCACAGAGTTGTTCAATTTCATACCTAATGAGATTCATTTGTCAGTCAGTTTCAGCAAACCTTTTGTTATTTTGTGTTTCTCTTCACCAATTACAAGTCTCCGCTGAAAAACATTGTTATTATGTGTTGCCGGAAACATTTCTGCATCTCTGATTGCAACATATCTGGGGGAAAAGAGACCTCAGCTGGGTATTTCAAATGTTTCCCAATTAGATGCTTAGGTATTAATGTTCAGACATATTTGATGCAGGTTTCCTGTCAGGGCTGTTTAGCAGTTAAATTAATGTTGAATTAAATTGATAAATGATGCTCTAAAAAAATTAAGAACTCCAGCAGGGAGATTAATTTGTGATGCCCTTTTAAGAAGAATTTACAGTATATGCTCTGCATTGTTAGCTGCTTGGCACACGTCTTTCAGCACCTGAAAAAACCAGAGTCACAAAGTTGTTTTCTGATGAATTATAATGTTAGATCCACTCAGATGTTGATGATACATTTAAACATTTGCTAGAGCTCTGTTGCAGGAGCAGTCTGGCCCGACACGCTTGTGACGCTTGGCAAGCTAAAAGCATCACCACCAGCCTAGTAATTGGCTCAGAGATTATTGCTTGGTGCATAGGACCAAGGTACAATGTCTCTGAACTCACCAGGAATAGAGGCTAGGAACCATAGCTCTCCGGTGGTCCAGCCCTGGTGGTTTGTGAGATATCAGGCTTTTTAAAAAAATTACATTATTCTGATTCCACTCTTGCCTTTCCTCCTACTGCTTAATTCAACCCAATTTTGTGGCCACTAAACTGATAACAATTTGGAACCAAGCCACTGCTGTTTGCCATCATCTGAGTAAGCCTTCCCCCAACAACACAGCAGCTAGACAGCCTGTCCCCAGCCTCCTGGAAGCCATCCCCCAAACCATCCCATGCAGTACAGCAGCTAAGACTAGGGAAGGGTGGACACTCTAGGACCTATATTAGGAAAGAATGTGCTATGCAGAAGGAAGTTACCTTGTGGCCAGTATAGCAGACACGAGGGATCAGGCAGATAATGCAAAGAGTTCGCTCCCCTTCATGGACCCATGGGAAGGGCAATCATAAATCTTCACCCTACTACTCTCACCTTGGACCAAGTGCTTAGCTGCTCTGTGCGTCATTCTCCCCAGGCCCCAGATAGCTGTTAAATGAGGATAATTACTTCATACGATACTCACGTTTGTAAAGCACTTCGAAATCCTCAAACAAGAGGGTATGCTGTAGGATAGTGCAGGACATTATTATTACGGAGTGAGGTGTCTGAAATGTCGGGTGCTATAAGCAATCCTGGAAATGTTGGAGTCCCGCCAGTCACGGTAACTCAGAAGTGCACACGGTGGCTGATGCGGGGTGTTTAGCAGGGCTGCACGTGGCATTGCTCTGCACTGGAATACTCAGCCCTTTCGGCACATCCTTTCCTCTGTCACTGCTCTGCCGTGACTCCTAGCTACTGTACAGTGAGCTTGACAGTAAAAAACCACTCCTTGTGCAGCCTTCAGCTCACCTGCTGCGTGCCACTCTGCCTGCTTCATGTTGCAGGCAGAGTCCTTTGGACACGTGCACTGATTCAATTTGTTGTGACAGGCAACTGTGTCAATGAGGAGAATACGTAATAAACAGCAATAACCAAGAATGGGAGCGTAATCCAGTAACCCGTCTCCAAGAGTGGCCAACAGCAGTTGTTTCAGAGGAAGGGGCAAAAAAACTTGCAGAAAGTTCCTAACCCCATTAGTGAGAGTCTAGTTAATGCCCCGAAGCAGACAGATTTATAATTCCAAAATTCCAAAATTTCCAAAATTCTTGTTTGTTTTAAATATAGTACAGGATGTTCTCACTCTCCATACAGATGTCCAATCCTTTTTTTGAATCCTGTTCCTCTCTTGGCCTCAGCGGTATCATGTGGCAATGAGTTCCACAGGCCATTTGTGTATTGCATGTAAAAGCATTTCTTTCAATGAGCTTTAAATGGCTGGGTTACTGGATTTGACTCCCATGAACTCTGTCAGAGGGCTGGAAGTGGCTTTAGGCTTCATTTCCTACCTTTCTACTATTGTTATCAGACAGGTGCTTGCACAGGGGAATTTTGCACTTCATTTTGACACAAGTAATGGATTCCAAAGACACACGCTCTATGGTTTCCATCCCAGCTAAAGAGAGGGATATGAAGCAACAGCCATAGGGCCTGATCCAAAGCCTGATGGAAAAGCTCCCATTGCCTGATGGAAAAGCTCCCATTGACTTCAACAGGCTTTGGATCAGGACCTTAAATCTTATCTCCAGAAGCTAAAGAAGTTAGAGCTGGAAGAGACCTATTAGCTAAGCTAGTCCATCCACTTTCCCAGCTAGTGTGGGATTGCGACCTACAGCATGTTTTCTAGTGTGTGGTCTATTCCATTTCTCAATGACACCAGCAGCAGGCTGGGAGATTATTCCGCAGGTTAATAAACCTCATGGTTTGGAAACTGCTCCTGATATTCATCCTAAATTTCTCTTTCATTCCTTTGTTCCTAGTTGCAGTCTCTTGGGGTCCTACTTGCTCTTAGCACTGGAGAAGAACATTTCCCAATCGGTTGGGGTGGTGGGGGAGAACAGCTGCATGTCACCTCATTGGGAATTATACATCTCAAACCCTAGTAGTGCTTTTAAAAGACTACCTCTCAGGAGGTTTAGTCCACCGGTCTGAAAAAAGGGCCACACTTTTAGCATCAAATTAATATACTGAGCCAAATGCTTCCATTGATTTTAATGGGATGAATCACTTTTTAGCCCATAATTTCTATTATCAGATGGTTCTATATATTTTAAGATAATTATGCAGAAATATTCCTGAGTCTTCCTTGTATCCTTGAATATAACAGATTTTTCATCCTGGATTAAGTAGGGTTTCTCTCCCTGTTAATTTCAGCACCAATGAATTATGTTGGTAGTGTACCATATATATCCTAGGGTCCCCTTTCTTCTTGCTCTTCTCATGCCTGTAGATCACTATCGGGGCTTGATATGATGCTGTATCGTACTCTCTTCCTCTTTCCCAAAGAAATCCATTTCCAAGCAAACACAGGCCTTGGGTATTTCCAGATTTGTGGAACCGAGGCTTTTACCCCCAGGAGGCACACATGCTGCATTTTATACAGAAAGCAATTTTCCCCAGCAGATGAACTCTTATGGCAATGTCTGCTCTATTATCTAGTTTCCTGGGCTTTTTCTCTATTTTGGGATTAATAGGGATGGTGTAATTTAGACTCTGTAACAAGCTACCTATCGTATACAGATGGATTTACTGAGTTATCAGTCTAGCCACATACCTGCAGCTTCGCTTTAATTAAATGCCATGCCGGTGACAGGGTAAAGTTGGGAGACTGAAGCGTTGTCTTTCGCTGTCTACCCAAAGAACGGGCACAGCTTAGGCTGCACCTACGCAAGCTCGGCTACAAAGTCCAATGCAAGAGTGCTTCAGGCAAGACCTCAAAGGACCAACCTCTGGGTAGGTCAGTCTCCATGATCATTTGGGCCCAGATCCTCAACAAGGGAAGTTAGGAGCCTCAATACCTTTGAGGCTCTGGGCCTCACCCTTGCCTGCTATCCTAATGGTCCCAGGGTGGTCTTGTAGCACGGACAGCCATCTTCTAGGAAATGACCTGTGTCCACTAACTCACTTCACACGGGGCCCCGGAGAGGTGTCAGATGGCACCAACCTTGGGTCACTGCAACCCAGGGTGGCCGGGAAGTGACGACCTAGGGTCTGAAAGGTTCATCATCCCATAGGTCAGACTTCTGAACCTCGCATAGAGGTAGCAGAAGCGCCAGTGACTTAACTGCATTATTCAAAGCTTATGTTTGCTCTCCAGATTTCCCCACGCGTTAGCTGAAGATTTGTGACTATTGCCATGTGCCATTTCAACCTTCATTTGAATAAGTGTAGCATGTTAATAGACTTTTATGGCTTAATTTCTGGGAATTCTAAATTAGCACAACTAATTAAAATGCTCCCAAGTTTTATGTAAATAACTAATTACCATTTGAGACAGAATAGTAAATTTGAAGATGCTCACACTCTGTTCCAGTAGGGGATTGGGGCCCAAGCCTGCACCTGGTGTTGCCAGTGACAGAAGTCCCTTTGACTTCAGTGGCTGCCAGATCAGGCTCTGACCTCCTGCCCTGGTATGTGTCCAGGCCAGAACAAAATAATTGGGCCCTGACTCTGAAAAATACCAAGTGCCCTCTGTTCTCCTTGTCTTCAATGGGAACTCAGCATTGCAGGATCGGGCCCCTCGTAGCTATGTTTGACACCAGGGCTTACTTGAATAAGGAACAAATTAGAACTCAGATGGGAGCCTTTAGAAATACCAAGTGGTGTGTGCGTGGGTGGGTGTATGAGCTAAACTTTCCAGCAGTTACAGTTTTGAATGACTCTGTCATTTCCAGGCACCAGGGATTCTCGTCTATGAAGTTTTCCTTCACAAGGCAGCATGTGCTAGTCGTTAGGGTGGAGACTGGGCGTCAGGACTCCTGGGTTTTAATACCATCTCTGCCACCACACACAGCAGCGAGTCTCAGAACCGGGGTCAACTGGTTTGGACTCATAAGAACGGCCATACTGGGTCAGACCAAAGGTGCACCTAGCCCAGTGTCCTGTCCTCCGACAGTGGCCAGTGCCAGGTGCCCCAGAGGGAATGAACAGAACAGGGAATCATCAAGTGATCCATCCCCTGTCGCTCACTCCCAGCTTCTGGCAAACACTATGGGGCTACAATAGCAGTGTGGACATTCAGGTTTGGGCTGGAGCCCGGGTTCTGGGATCCTCCACCCTTGGCTGGTGTCAGAGCCCAGGCTCCAGCCCAAGCTCAGATGTCTACACTGCTGAATTTAGCCCTGTATCAGAAGCCAGAGTCAGTTGACCCGGGCTCTGAGACTCGCTACTGCGGGTTTTTCACTTCAGTGTAGACATACGCAGAGTCACCTCAGACACGTCACTTAACCTCTGTGTTTCAGTTTCCCACTTCATACAATGACCACACTAATACTTACCCAACTCAGAGGCCCAGGGGTTGCGGGGGGCGGGGGGCAGGAGTGGTGCCTGTAACACCCTTTGGGCGCCTCAGAGGAAGGTGTTACAAGATAGCAAAGGAGTCTCACAGGAATGAGGTGAGTTAGGACTTGGGAGGTGAATGAATTACTCATGTGTGGGATAGAAAGCGTTACATTCTGGTCTCAGGAACAAGGGGGTGCCTGTGTGCCTCACAATTGAGTACATGGCGGGGTGATGATGAGCCATCGCTCATTGAAGAGCTAAAATCAATATGCTGTTTATGTTACAACCTGATATATAGACTGTGTCAGCTCTTTTTACAGGCCCAAAATCCAGAGTTTGGTCAAGAAGACAGAGGCCTAGCAAATAGTGAACAATATTAGCTAAGAAGCAGAACAAACAAAGGACAACCTTGCTTTTTGCTAAGATAAGCTTGGTCAGCAAGAAGCCAGGTGGAAATTATAATTGGGGGCTTCATCTCAAAGTTGAGAACAGACAATGGGAATGAAAGGGGCCCTGTTTCTTCTGTAGAAGAGGTGCCCTCCTACACACCAGCCTTAAGTTTATGGAAGAGGCTCAGACATATCAGTATGAGATATGATATCCTCCCTCTCACAGATGTGCACCTCTCCTCCTAGCCATTGCCAGTACCTGCCTTAGAAAAACAAATGAATAATTAAAAGACAACCTTTATTGCTATATACTTTTCATTTGTCCTTTTGCTTTAACTCCTAGGTGTGCACCTGTTGGACAAGCTAGGGAGCTACTTCATTATCTATGGATCCCAAATCAGAATTCAACATATATATTTTATACTAACACACTTTATATATTGTTTAATGGAAAACACCTGTGTACTAATTAAGTGTCATGTGTTAACCTGAAACCATGGGTGGAGACATTATGTAACCTTTTGACCATTGGCTACTGTGCTTATCTTGTCTTGCTGCTAGACCTATCCAGGGGTTTGGGACTGCCTACCCCATCGTTTCCCTCTGCCCATGGAAAATCCATATAATCCATTGTAATCAATTGTTTGGCAGTGTCTCTGAGCCTAATAAGCGAGGTGACACTCTGTCAGCGCTGTACGTAATAAACCCACATGCTTGATTTTACACGGTGTCCGTATTTGTTCCTTCACTCATAAATTCCAATGGGCTAAAAAATTAATTGTTCTACTCTGGATGCAGTTTTTCCTACCTCATCTGCAAGCCAGATGTGGGCGGTAACAGACTTGTACTCCTTGTGGGTCTGGCCCAGAGCAGGATGTTGAACACATCCTGGCCAGTGAGTTACGTGCGCTCCCTCACATTGATTCTGTTTACTCTTCATGCCCCTCCAGTAGACTTCAAAATATGTTTTTTTCATTCTCTTCCCCTAGCTCTCTATCTATACCAGGCCTCTCCCTAGGGTTGTAGTGTATAGGAAAAGGTACTATCTCTTTAAATAGTTTGTGGGCCTTCTACTGGTGCTCACTGTGTTCTGTATTTTAGAAACCACCAGTACCCAACCAGAGCAGCAATGCATCTGTAACACCAACAGACCCCGGTCATCGGTGGGCAGAATTGAACCTGGGACCTCTGGAGCTAAATGCATAAGCTAAAAGCCATAGGGCTGTAGAGCAGACTCATTAAGCTCACTCTAAGTGGTCTTGGTGCCACTTGATGGGACAGAGCACCACACCCAGGAGGTGTGTGGGTTAGACATATACGCTGTGTATGTCCCATCGACACAGTTACCTGGACCGCCCGGTGCCCATGAGATTTCTTCATATTGCCAGTGTTGTGTGAAGAGACACAGGCACAGCAGTGGTCCGTCTCGAAGTCTCTGCGATTGCAGAGGCTGCTCTGAGGCCACTGGCTGATTGATCTGCTGCACTAGAGGGGGCGAGGAACAGAAGAGTCCACCTGAGACTTCCAAGGAGGAGGAATGTCCCAGTGTGGCAGCAGGGAACTCCTTCCCCTGCACTTTCCAGGAATGGAAACCTGTCTTCACAGCCATGACTCCGCCCTCGCTTTATGTCATTGGAGAGCTGGGGTCAGGGCCAGTGATGAGCAGCCAGAAGCTGAAGAACCGGTTCCTTCAGTTGCTCCGGGTCTTCGGTAACACTGAAGTGTGCCGCCAAAGACCCGGAGTGACTGAAGGACCCGCCGCTGAAGTACAGCAGGGCCACCGGGTGAGTAGAAATTTCCAGGGGAGCCTCCCCAGCCGAGAGCTCAGGTGGGACGGACAGGACAGTCCCTCGGGCCTCATGTGGGCCGCAGGCCAGAGTTTGCCAAACGCATTTAACAACTGGTTCTAAACCAGCTTCAAAATTTAACAACCGGTTCATGCAAACCGGCTCCAGCTCACCACTGGTCGGGGCCCTTGGAACCCCCAAGCAGAAGTCAGGAACCCCTCCCAGCTAGTTCTAAGGGGCCTGGAAAGGCCCCTGCTGCAGGAGATGCTGGAGGAGTTGCAGGTTTAAAGAACTCCACAGCTTGTGCTGATGGTAACCAGGGGTAAAGCAGGAAGAATTAATTTCCTTTTTCTCTTGGGGGTCCCAACAAGGCAGCTGGGGGAGGAAAACACTGGGACTTACAGAGCCCATTGGGGGGGATATTGTCCTGTCCCGAACAGTCAAACCCTTTCCCTTCCTGGGGGAAATTTCAGCAGAGTCCCCGGATGCTAACAGGTCCTGCAGCAGCAAGGACTGCGGGCTCAGATGGAAGCAGGACTGCCTGGCTTACCTGGGGAGAGGATCTGTGTCTGGTTCTCTCACGGTCAGCTGGAGGGAGCAATCCTCCATTCATAGGCTCCACCCTCTGATGCTCATTTAGAAGCTGGGCCAGGTGAAAAGCCAGCAGGTGTGCTGTGACCCCCGCATAGTACCCTGACCAGAACTGGCCCATTGTTTCTTTGGGCTTCCTCCATTCCTCTCTTGCATCCATTTGTTCTCTGCAATCTTACACTAAGACAGGGGCGGGGACTGTCTCTGTTATAGGTTTGTATAGGGCCTAGCTTTTAGGTGCTACTGCAAATAATAAATAAGAATAAAAGAAAGTGTTATAAAGGCAGCTAGCTGGAGCATGCTCACTAGGAAAGGAGGTGCACGAGGATCGTGGAGGTATATTTGAATGGGCTAAGTCTGAAGGAGGGAGAGGCATTGCTTAGTGTTCTCCATGGGGGTATAGCTCAGGCCAAGGGGATAAAACTAAGAAAAGAAGGATGAGGCTGAGCATGAGGAAGGATTTCTTGACAGCAGTTGTAAGAATCAGCACAGCTATTAGTGCACTGAGACGACCCTGTTCCCTAGAACATGCAGGAAGTAAAACAGAGAGGCTTAAGGAGGCTTTTTTGGATATATCAACAACAGAAAGCCCCAACCTCCCACCCACAGAGTCTCACCTGTATTCTTTGTCCCCCCCACCCGACTTGAATCCCACACTGTCTGTCTATTCACACATGAACACATACGTGCTGCCAAAACCCCAGAGAACACACAAAGGAAAACACCTTCTGGGAGCTCTTCTTCCCTTCTTCGCGGCTAGTATTTCCCGCTCCCGTACCAAGGAGCCAGGCTCTGTCAATCAGATGGTGGTTCCTGCAGACTTGCTCTGCCGTGACTGGGGATGGCTTGCCCCACAGGCTTTGAGGGGGGGTGGGGGGTGGAATCCAGCAGAGCCTGGTCTGCCATAATCCTCCCCACCCCATTTCTAACCATCCCCGCCCATCCAGCTCCCACCGCCGGGATCCTTTCTGTGGGTTAGGGAGCCAGGGGAGAGCATGAAGCAGTGACAGCCCTCCCCACAGCCTAAATCTGTAGGCAACGCCCCTCCTTCCCTGCCTGCAAAGCAGCAGGAGAGGAGCCAGGGCCCCTCTGTGCCAGATTTGTCACCTGTAACCCAAGGAAATCTTTCATTTAAAAAAAAATGTTTATTTGTGTTTTCAGAAGCTATAAAGTTGGAGGCTTGAATCCCAGCTTGTGCTGGGCTGCCCTGCCAGTTACACCATATTCAGCACTGAGCAAGCTGTAAGTTGTGTCACCGATGGGCAGTTTTTTGAGCAGAAGCCAGGCCTCTGGAAGCAAAGCTCCCGTTCTTTTAAGGTGTTGGTCTCAACTGCTCCTAAAAAGCTGCCCGATGCAGCTGCCTCTACATCCTGGCTGGGAAATTAACCTCTGAAAAGCCCAGGCCTAACTTAGCAGGGCTTCCTCCTAATTTCAGGTCGCAGGGGAGGTGCAGCAGGATTTAGGTTTTGGTTCCTCCGGGGGGCGCCAAAAGACTGGTAGCTCCATTGCAGTGCGGTTGTGGGACTTCGGATACCCGGTGCCTGTGTCAGCTGACAATGGACCTTCAGACATGAGCTATTGCAGCGTTCACTGCGAAACGATTCCGCCCAAGAAATTGACTTGAAAATGCATTTCAGGCTGTTTGCCAGGGAGCCTCTGTCCAAAACTCCCATGTGGTGTCCAATACGTTATCAGTAACTCAGAACCAGGGGAGAGGGATGCAAGTGATTTAGTCTCCTCTTGTCTTTTTTTCCATCCAGCAGCTATGGGAATTACAGAGGATTAAAATACAAAAGTGATTACATTTTTTAACTGGAAATCTCAGCTCTTTGCAACACAGTAGAAGAACGGCAATCAGGGAACAGATAAAAATCCCAGTGCAACATAAAACGATTAAAAATAAAAGACCCTGTTTGAGCATAAATAGGTGGTTTTAGGCTTCAGACCTTTAGCACCTGTTAGCTGCTATTTCATTTTAAAAACCACAAAGGGACACATTTTCTCAGTTGATTAATGGATTGTATTTCTGGCCCACTCCTCAGTGTTCACCTTCATTCAATCTGCCTTTATTCCCATGAGCTTTAGGTCTAATTCTTTGCATTACAGTAATGCCAAGAGGTCCCATATTTGTCTAAATCCTGTGGAGATGCATACTGAGAGACAGTCCCTGCCTTGAGAATGTACGATTTAAAGGAAAGGAAGGGTTCTTAGTCCCACTTTACCGCTGGGGAGGTGCAACACAGAGAGACCAACTGATTTGTCCAAGATCAGATAGGAAGTCAGTGGCATAGCTGACAACTGAACTCAGATCTCCTGAATCTCCATCCAATACCCCAGCCAGAAATAAGCTGCAGGCTTTCTGTTCCATGTCTCAGTGACTAGCCATTGATGGAGCTGTCCTCCTGATGCTTGACCAAAAAAAAAAACTGTTGTTTCCCCTCCTTTAGCCTCAACCTGTCACAACCCAGCTCATGTGCAAAACTGTAAAGCCAAAGAGTCTCTCTCTCCTGCAAAAGTGGAGTGCAGAGTCTATACCAAACTCACAAACACGTGCAATAGACTGTTGCTGGAAAGATGCTTTCCTAAAAGCTGTATTCCCCTATGAACTCTTCAGTAAGAAGGATCTCACTCAAATCGATCTATGTTTAGGGCCTCAGTCACTGAAGCATCTGTTTGCCAGATGCTTCTCTGCAAACTGGTATTTTGGACACTTCATTACAAACTCCCATGGGAGACTTTTGGAGATACCAAAATGTTACACATCCCGTTAGTGTACCATTACAGATTCCAGCTTTCCATAGTTGGCTATTTGTTGAAAGCAGCTATCGTGCTAGTTCTAAGCACTTGTGCGGTATAAAAAAAAGTGTACAAGGGAGAAATCCACCTTACAGATGGCTAATGTTGCCTGATGTACAGAATTCCTTGGGTTTTCCTCTGAACCAGACATAAGGCTTGAATGAGTCACCCCTGCTTTCTGCCAGTTTTACTGCCATTGGCGTGGAGTGCATGAGCAAACAAATGGGGCTGTTCAGGGGACATGGAGGGCAAAATCGGAGAACAATGGAATTGTCCAAGTGTAACATAGGGCCTCATGTGACCTACAAAACCCTCATAATAGTGATGTTGCATGAGAACCTCTGTAGTCCTTTCTTCACTATATGGAAGAATTGTTTACCCTCCTCTAAGTGGGTGATGCACTGGAATCTTTGACTTCCTGGTCACCTACTGGCAGTCACTGATGAGGATCCTTCGCAAAGTGAATGGACTGTAACAAATGCAGTGCTAGCAGGCTGCATGCACACTTCATTGCTCATGTAGGCTCAGGGCTGTGTTATCCAATTTTGTAACTGCAAATGGTTTAGGGGCCATCTGAGATGGTGTCTGGGGGGCAGGCTCTCGGCTTGGCTACCCCAGCCACTGAGAATGGAGCTGTGGCACTCAGGCTGGAAGAGAAGTAACAGTGAAATCAGGGAGGGAGAGGAAAACTCCAGGGAGGTGTGGATGGGAGCAAAACTGATTGTGATGCTGCTCTGAAAATGTCCATGTCAGGGTCCCCCTCTTCCCCACCCCCCCATAGAGGCTCTGCGTGTGCCCTCATTCTGCACTTCCCCCCACTGCTCTGTTCTGTTCTTTCTAGCTGGGAGAGAAGTGTTTCAAGGGGTCACAATTTTAAATTGCTTTGGGAGATGGGGCAGAGCTTCCACGTGGGGCTGTTGTTTCCCTGGAAGAGGTTAATGGCTGCCATCAACCAGTTATTTGATCGAGACAATTACAGAGGTGGTTGAAGCTGCTGGGTCTGCTATCCAGACACCTGGGGCTCCGTGTGCCCCCCATTTGCCTAGTTTGGTTTTTCAATTTTCACCAAAATAAGGGGGTTATAGAATCAGAGACGTGTAGGACTGGAAGGGACCTTGAGAGGTCATCTAGTCCAGTCCCCTGCACTCATGGCAGGACTAAGTATTATCTAGACCATCCCTGACAGCTGTTTGTCTAACCTGCTCTTAAAAATCTCCCTGGGCAATTTATTCCAGTGCTTAACCACCCTGACAGTTAGGAAGTTTTTCCTAATGTTCAGCTTAAACTGCCCTTGCTGCAATTTAAGCCCCTTGCTTCTCGTCCTATCCTCAGATTTAAGGACAATAATTTTTCTCCCTCCTCCTTGTAACAACCTTTTGTGCCTAGAAATGTTGGGATTGAGCAGATGCGGTGCTGAGAAGTTATTCATTACACCCAGAGCGCGAAATGCCATCCAGCTGAATGTACGACCTCGCTTTGCTCGACCAATAAATGGCGGTGCCTGAAGATACTGGCTATGCCCAAAGTTCAGAGAACTAGCTGGACTCTGGTCTGTCTTAACGGGAGGCCAGGTCTACATCAGGAGCACTTTACCAGAACACCAATGTACTCTACTGTCAAAGCACCCCTTCGGAGAACACAGCGATAATATGTTGGTCACAAACCACAGCTCATCACACTGACTGCCCTAGCTATGCTGGCAGGAGGCCATAGCGTAGCCCTGGCCTGAACTGCAGCAGTAGGCGCACCCCTTGGCAAGTAGCTGCCACCCAATACCCGCGAGAGAGATAAGGGCTATTTGCCTATGTCTGAGGCACAGGCCTAGATGCAGAGATGTGCTGAAGGCTGATTTGGAGCTGAAGTCTAGGACTGGATCACAGTGCGAGTCCCACAGTTATCTATAGCCCCTCGAGAAGAAGATCTGGGATAAACAAGACACAGACATAGGTTGTATTTTGACTGTTGTACACAAGGAGTCAACAGGATTGACCCGGATTCTTTATCCAAGCAAACTCACATTAGCTTAACAGCTCCACCATCTTGTTGTTCTCCGGCATGCTCCTTTGCTTTTCTCTCCTGTTCGGAAGTCTGCGTTGCACTTACTCCTGTTCTAATCAACGATCATGAGCTGTCATGCAACATCGTTTTTTTTAAAATGGGGGAATCCATCTTAGCCATCAGGCACCACTGGTGAGGAGATAAACGGTATGAGATGAAAGAAGGCTTCCATGGACTTCTGCAAAAAAGAATCCATTTGTCATTAGGATTTTACTCTGAGGGTTATTGTAATAGGACCCTGTTGGGCTAAATTCTGTATATACGCCTCGTAAGAGACAGTCCCTTTCTCTAGTCAGCCTCTTGGATACTTGAAGTTGTTCAGAGGCGAGTAGAACCCCCATCCCTATTCAACTTATGTTTCATAAGTTTTAGGGCAAGTCAAAAATGGACTACCAATTCCTTTCTGACTTCTCTCTTAGTCAGATATAACAAGTTCATGAAGGTATTGTGGAAAACTAATTTAATTATATGTACTAATAACAAAATCTAAGGCAGAAGGGAAAATACATATCTGTCTGTAGGGAACAACACCGGAACGCTGTTTAGAGATAAAATAGTATTAAATAAAGGAAAAGGCAGACTTTTCCCTAACACTAGCTAAATAACTGAAGGAATAAATGTCTTCCTTAAATGTGTCTGTCCATTCACGCATCTCACAAACCTCCCTTCCTGGTCCTATATGTCAGGCAAACGTCCCTCGTGAGGGTCTGCCCCGGGCAGGAGAGATGGATGTAAAAACTCCCTCCCCCACTCCCAAGAATCTCTGTCAGTGAATTCCAAGTTTTCAGATCTTCCTCCCATTGTGAAGACCAGGCCCTTTAAGAAAAGGGATAATGGATGGCTGCAGACTGCTGGGTGTTGCAGTATTTCTTGCTGCCCTGTAGGTGGTGCCCTTGTCACCTACCAATGACTTTCAGTGCCTAGGATATAGTGGGTTGTCGTTTTGATGGAAGTGAACTGATGTCAATCAGAAAAGGCCCCTCTCTAACAATAGGCCACAGCCCATCGAAGGCAGCCTCCAGGCCCAAGTGGAGAGAGGGACACAATTCAGATCGGGAGAGAGGAAAACAAAACCTGGTCATCAGCAGAAAGCCCTTGGAGTGAAGGTTTATTGGGCACATGTTGCACTTTTGGAGGGAAAGAGGAGGGAGATTCCATGAGAAACCCTAGGACGAGAAAACACGAGACTCCCAAGGGTTTTAGGCTCTCAATGCTGCAAAATACTGACTGCAGTGGGGTTGGTCATGGTAGGAAGAGCTCTATCAGGAGCGTTTGAAGGATGGGGCCCTTATGCTGGAAATCATACTGCACATGTTCCAGTGATCTCTCTGCTTTTTTGTTTCAGGCCCTAGACCCCTTACTACTGGTACAGGGACCCTTGCTTAGATTCACAGGTTTCAACTGATCAATAAATTGAGGTCAGGAACCAATTTTATGTAGAACAGCAGTTCTCTAGCTTTTCAGCGTCTGGACCTCTCCTTAAGCAAAAGAGAGAGATTTTCATGGGCCCACCTCAACTTCCCACCTCTTGGTCCATGGTGGCTTAGGGATTGAGATGTGCCCCTTGTTGCAGAAGCACCAGGAAGGGATCCACAGACTGACCACATGAGCCATAGTTTGAGAACCACTATACTAGGAAGTCCTGGTAGGGAACTTCATCTAGAGAAGTGAGCGGGGATCATCCCTTGGGATTAGATGGATGTATCCATGTGGTCAGTTTCCTATGACTGTAGGAAGGTGGGCACTGGTGGAGATCAACCCTGAAAAAAGTTCTTTTACTTTTCAATAAGGGATGTCACTGTGCCCATGGAGACATGGCAGGGATGATCCACTGAGCAGCTCTTAACTAAAGCAATTCTGTGTTCTGCAGTGGAGTTCTTGATAATGATATCTTACTGAAGTGCAGGGAGGAAATTTCAGGGAAATAATTGCAAGAGGAAGAATTCTGAAATCAGTTCAGTGATGGACCATTTCTTTGAAGGTTGAAATTGTACAGGTAACAAGGTTTGCCTACCAACGCTGAGAACACATTTTTATGCAGTTAGATTTAATATTTTAAAGAAAAGCTCAGGAATGGGTATGACGATTAAGTCAGTTAACAAAGCTGAACAGAAAGAAGTTGAGCAAATAGCACTGGCTTATTCAGCCTTTTCTATGGCATGGTACGTATGTCCCCTCCAATGTATGAGAGATACTCCTGTTCAGAGCACATCACTATGAAGATGGCAGAGCTACCACTTCCGCATCCCCACCCCGCGAGCCCCCAGAAGTAACTCTGGCTCAATAAGCTAGAATTCCTTCCCAGGACTCCATCCACAACCTGTCTCCTCTACATCCCTGCCTGAGAGTGCCGGGGCAGAAGCTTGCCCTTAAGTAGAGATGGGCTCAAAGCAGATCCAAACAGCCCAAACTTTGAGAAAGCTGAATCCTAATCAGGCCCATATGAAGCTTTAATAATAATTAACAAAACGGGATTGATTTTGCGTGCCCAATGTTATTGAAACTGCACACCTCTTCAGTTGAAAAAAAACCAACCCAGAGAGGTATACCTGACTATTACCATAGCTTTGTCAATGGTTACCCCACATGATGGCATCACTGCATAATGTTTAACTTTAAATTATCGCAAAACTCATTCCCAGCAACACCCTTTGTGTTAAATCTGCAAGGCCCAAAATTAATGGTGCATTTCAGCCATGGGCTGTAAGCCTCAGTGACAATCTAGTAATGAATGTCAAACAAACCAGAGTTGGGTGTTTTGTTACAAAGCTAAAGTGCAAAGAGTTTTCCAGCTATGCTTTAGCAATAACAATTCTATGAATCTATCCTTGGTATCTAAGCAAATTTACCTATCCATAGCAAAGCCACATGGATCTTTGGTTTCCAGATACCTTTTGCTCACATTATTGTTACATTATTGCAGAAAGGGATCTGGGGGGTCATAGTGGACCACAAGCTACATATGAGTCAACAGTGTAACACTGTTGCAAAAAGAGCAAACATCATTCTGCGATGTGTTAGCAGGAGTGTTGTAAGCAA
Source organism: Natator depressus (assembly GCF_965152275.1). NCBI lineage: Eukaryota > Metazoa > Chordata > Testudines > Cheloniidae > Natator > Natator depressus. The sequence goes on from NC_134242.1 coordinate 3,550,306, forward strand.
GACATGAGAAGTAATTCTTCCACTCTGCTCTGAGCTGATTAGGCCTCAACTGGAGTATTGTGTCCAGTTCTGGGGGCCACATTTCAGGAAAGATGTGGACAAACTGGAGAAAGTCCAGAGAAGAGCAACAACAATGATTAAAGGTCTAGAAAACATGACCTATGAGGGAAAATTGAAAAAATTGGGTTTGTTTAGTCTGGAGAAGAGACGACTGAGAGGGGACATGATACCAGTTTTCAAGTACATAAAAGGTTGTTACAAGGAGGAGGGAGAAAAATTGTTCTTCTTAACCTCTGAGGATAGGACAAGAAGCAATGGGCTTAAATTGCAACAAGGGCGGTTTAGGTTGGACATTAGGAAAAACTTCCTAACTGTCAGGGTAGTTAAACACTGGAATAAATTTCCTCGTGAGGTTGCGGAATCTCCATCATTGGGGATTTTTAAGAGCAGGTTAGATAAACACCTGTCAGGGATGGCCTAGATAATGCTTAGTCCTTCCTTGAGTGCAGGGGACTGGACTAGATGACCTCTCGATGTCCCTTCCAGTCCTACGATTCTAGGATTCTTTGAATTTACGTGCTGCACATTAATTGAAAAATTGTTGCCATTCATACACACAGCTTTACATGCGCAATATACTGTGCTCAATTTTATTTTTATTATTCTACCATAGCACCAAGGAGCCCTAGTCTGAGTATAAGGCAAGAGACGACAGATGGCTCCAGGCAGATGGAGGCGCACAAGGAAACAATGAACCAATATTGCTCAGCATGATCAGCTCTGGTCTCAGTATACCAGTGGTCTAACTATTGTCAAGTTTTTTGTGGGCATCATGGCAAAAGCGAGTTTTAGGGAGGGTTTTGAAAGAGAACAAGGAGGGAGCTTTGTGGATGTTTATGCGGGGCTCCTCCCAAGCATGACGGGTAGCATGGGAGAAAGTATGAAGTTGATTGTTTGAAAATTGAACCAGAAAGTAATGGAGGCTGGGATCATGGGCTGGCTGGAGGTGAGAGATGACCTCTCGATACTGAATGAGAGATGATGGGTAGGGTGGGGCTAGGCCAGGAAGGGCCTCGAAAGTGAAGACAAGCAGCTCATGATTGATGTGATAGAGAAGGGGGAGAAAGTGGAGGGATGCAAAGAGAGGGATGACATGGACAAAGAGACAGACAAGTAAAATGGTCTTTGCAGCAGCATTCTGAATGGATATCAGCAGGGCAAGACTCCATTTGTGAAGGCCAAAGAAGGACATCTGAGAACATGGGTCTAATGGGACTTGCAATCTTCAAGCATTTACTGTCCCATGACTCTCCCCTGGGCATAAATTGTGGTTCTTTGGTGTGCATTTACATTTTGCAGTGGTCAGATCAGCAGCCCCATCAGAATGGCTAATAGATCCTGCTACTCCAGAAGGGAGAATGTGCCACTGGGCTGCGTCATCTGAAGATAGCAGCCACCTGGAGTGGGTAGGAACAGGCTGAAGAAGACTCAACCATCTTAACATTACATATGTATTAGGTACACTGAAGTGGGTCTTACATCTTCCTCTGAAGCAGCTAGCATTGGCCACTGTCAGAGACTAGCTACAGACACTGATTAGACTGGACCCTGTCCTGTCCTGGTATGGAGGAAGGATGGGTTTATGGTTAAGGCATTGGCCTGAGAGTCACCTGATGGGGGCTTGATTCTGAGCTTTGCTACAGACTCCCTGTGACTTTGGGTTAGTTACTTGGTCTCTCTCTCGCTCTCTCTGCCTCAGTTCCCTATCAGTAAAATGGGCATACTTTGACTATCTCCTCTTTCTAGGTTGTAAGCAGGTGCTGTCTCTAGCTATGTGTACATACAGCACTCAGCTCAATGCACCACTGACTGGGTGGAGGTTTATTGTAATAATAATAATTATACAGTTCTTACGTTGCCTGAATTCACCAAACCTCTATGATCTGGAAAAGAGGGTTTGAAATCTCACACAAAACAGTTCTCATGATCTCTGTGTGGTGTTTCCCACTTCAGCTCTGCCTGGAGACAGTGTGGAAATATCGTTTTTCCTGCTATTTAATTTGGCACTGCCATGTTCAAACCAGATCAGGATGATGCCAGTCACATGACAACGAAGAACAATCAACCAAACTTTTGACTCTCAAGGCTCGGTTTCATCTTGAGGGATGGGCACAGATTTGGGTTGGTGTATACTTTTATCTGAATTGGATCACCTATTCCTACTTGGAATTATGCCAGAATCTACCATGAGAAAGGGGATGACAACCCTGGAGGCTCAAGAAATAGTTCTCAGTGCTTCTTTCACTGTTAGAAATTAAAGATCAATGGCACAATCCAAAACCCTTCAAAGTCAATGGACATCTTCCAGTTTACTTCAGTGAGCTTTGGATCCAGCCCTAGAGGAAATGCTTTCCCTGTAGCTCTCACAGCTGAAGTACAGCCAATAAATGCATGCTCCTTCTGAGATCATGTGCGATACAATAATGGTACAAGGATAAAAGCTCCAAAGCCCAAAGCATACAAACAAAAGAGGAATATGTATCCAAAAATAAGCCCTCTGTGCCATATCCTGCTCACTCTATTCTGCTGATGCACTGAAGCTGATGGAACTATCTGCATGAGTCAAGCAAGCATGATTTCCCCCTGTTGATGTAAGCCAGCCATCCTTACTCTCTCTCTCTCTCTCTCTCTCATTGAAGTCAACAACATTACTTGTGTAAGGACTCTTCCTGCGACTTAGGCCTGCAGGATTTAGTCCTGTATTTGCAGCAGGTCCAGGTAAATGTACAATGTTGTGTTACTATGGAACCGGGCATTAGCAACAGGAGTTTTTGAAAGCTACAAAAGGATCGGAACATTTGCAAGGTACCGACCTCAAACTAATATTCATTTAGGACTCCTGGCTATTTGAGTGTGTTCATGCAAAGCAGCATTCATTCCCTGGCTATTATTCCAGAGTCACAAGGAGCTATTGGATAATGTATTCCATGGCTCAAAGGACAATTTATAGGGATGTGTAAACGTTCCAGACCACATGTGATCATATAGCTGCAGCTATAAACAGAGCCTTACAAGGGTTTCTGTTGTTAACAATGTGGAGACCCAAAGCTCCGTGTCTCACCTGGCTGATCTCAGAAATTGGAGGCCTGTGTCTGACATTATTCCAGGTAACAAAATCTTTTACTGGGGTCAGACTTTGATTGATTTTAGGGCTCTGTTGAGCATGTTTTTATTCTCAGGATAACTTGGCAATAACAACATTTTAAAGATATTTGTAAAGGCCTGCCAAGTAGTTGGGATTTTATATTCACAACCAATTCCATCTAATGTACTGATATTTTTCTTCTAGTATATGAATCCTTTTATTCAATATATGGCTGTTGAAATTAGAAAGTGCATGTCTCCAGCTGAATTAGTAGGATTTCATTGAAGACAGTTTATCTATCTATCTACAGTGTTATTCAGGTATTTATGTGTGCCAGGAACATAAGGAGTGATGGCTTCACACTAAGACATTTAAAGAATGTGAAAGATAAGTCACATGTCTTCATTCAGCCATAAAAAGCACTCACAGCCACACGTGATCCTGGTGATAAATGGTCTTAGTTTTTTTCACCTGCTCTCCTCATAATTGGCAGAAGTGAGGCAAACAATTAAAAAATGATGCCCTACCATGTGTGTTTGATGTGGCAGATGAGTGCAATTTGAAAAGGGCACATCTGGAAAAGTTCATTTTGAATTCTTGGTCTCTTTCTGTTTCCCATTTCATTTTAAATCATCCATGAAATTACATAGATAGTGTTTTATCTGAAGGATTCATTACACACAGGGCCTTTTGTTATACCTGGGGACTGATTCTGTTCCTTTCGAGGTTAATGGCAATGCAGACAGGATTGGCCCATTATATAGACTTGTAAGATGATTTCTTGCTGTTTGGGGTGTTGCTAGCATTGTTCAACATAGCTTTTACACTGATCCCTGCTAATTAGAAATGTGATATGTGATCTGTCCAAATAGAAATCTGTCTTTTATGCAAAAGACCTTTTCGGTTTTGCCTCAAAGGAGGACACAAATTTATATGCCCGTCAGACACATGCAAAAAAGAAATACGAAGTATAGTACTTATCTGCAAATTATACATAACTTTTTATCTATGCTCTAAATCTAATTTGTCTCATTCTATTTATACTGTACCATTATTTTACTGTAATTTGATATTTGATTGAAAGTTTTCTGCAGCAGAGCTGGAAAATATGTCCAAAAATTTCCACTGATGTTCATTTGAGATTTTTAATGGATTTGATTCAGATTGTGTTTTTCAACTGCTTTGTTCACTTTCCACATATAAGCTGGAAGATGCAGTTAGTGGCAGGACTGTTTGCCAGATTTAAGTGAATGTTATAAAATATTCCCTCAAAGCAACTTTCAGATTCATAGTTGCAAAGATTCACACCAAAGACCTGATTCTAAGAGTTGCACATTCCTCCAGTCATGGAACAGAAACATTCCAAAATGACTCAAATGACAAATATTGAACCTTCACAGTGCACATCTTGCAAAGGAGCTACACACCCACAATTATTCACAGAAACTGTCCAGTAACCAATTTTGAATAACAAATCAATGCCAGTGTTGTAAACATTTCTGTTTATGCTTGTTCGTATCTCTTTGCTCTTGGACTTTGACATGTCACTTAGCAAAAACATACTTCACCCACTAACACTAAACATCGTAACAGGATGTCTTTCTCCTAGCTGTTATTAGAAAACTAAGGATCTGATCAAACTAGATGGGAGACTTTCTGCTGCCTTCCACAGGAGCTGGATCCGGCCATTAACAGAAAAAATTATGGGCCCAATCCAAGAACCTTTATCAAAAATGTTAGTCTTCCTTACTTAGGCATACAAAATCAATGGGACTGCTCACACAAGTAACAGTCTCAAGATCAGGCCCCAACTTTGTCTGTAGGTTCTTTTCAGTTCAAATATAAAAGGATTCTACTAATAAGATACTGTATTTGCCCTGACTGATTTACATGTGTGTTTCAGTTAGCAGACTCTGATCCGAAATGTGACCCTGATGAAGCGTAAGTACTCACACTCCACATTCTCACCGGTTTTTATTTTGTATTTGGAATTTTACAGGCAATGCAAAGTAAGGAAAACACAAAATAATCTAGATGCTCTAAACAAGAGTACCATGTGCATACCATTAATATAAAAAGGGATAGCAAGCATGCTAACCATGGCTGTTTGAGCTTAATTTTTCTTCAGACAAAGAGAGATACAAAGAGGAGATACCGAGCTGTTTCCTATGATAATGTATAATTTTGTTGTTTTGTTAACACAGAAAGAATGATTGTGATGTACAATATATTTGAAGGAAAATAGTTATACACATTTGCATTTAAACACATCCCATTAATTAAATGCTGTACTCCTATAAATTCGTTAATGGTGCTGGTTCTTCCACCGCTCAAGTTAAGGGCAGCACTTCAACTGATTTCATGTCCCAACATGTTGTCTGTTTCTTTAATTGCTAGGTGTGTTAATTACAAGGAGGAGAGCCTCAGTGTCTGGTATGTCTGGTGAGTACTGATCCATTCTAAAGACAGAATTGGCAAAAAAAGGTCTGTACTGACATATAGACAGGAAAGCTGAGTGAATAACTGACCAAACCAAAGAATTCAAAATAATTTAATTTGGGGCAGAACCAAAATTAAAGTATTTTTGGTTTTGTGAGGTCTGGGTTTTGTTTTGTGTTTTTTTATGTTTTTGGATGTTGCTGCCCTTTTAAAAAAAATCTAGCTAAATTTCTAAATAAAATAAAAATAAAATGCCATTTTGAAACGAAAAGTCGCCAGGTTTCATTTTGAAATTGTGGAACTGCACCGTTTTGACTTTTTAAATTTTTTTTCATTTTTTATTTGACTGACAATATTTGCCTAATTCGACCTGAAACTGCATTTTTCAGCAAATAAACTATTTGACTGAAAAAATTCACCCAGTTATAGATATGGAAAGAGCAATTGATAGCAAGGAACATTTCTCCTCACATTTCATCTGAATTTTCTGTGCTTAAGCCCACTATTTTGTGTTCTGACCTGACTGGATCATTTCTCCACATCCCCTTCACTGTTTGCAGACAGCAGAGGGGATCAGCTGGACATTTTTAATGGAAAAAAAGGCAAAATTCTTCATGAAAAGTGTTTTTGCAAAAATTCTGAATTTTCAGAAAAAGCCAGCCAGCTGGGAGGATCTGATCCTCTGGAGTATTGCATCCAGTTTTGGGCCCCCAACTACAGAAAGGATGTGAATAAATTGGAGAGAGCCCAGCAGAGGACAACAAAAACAATCAGGATGCTGGGGCACATGACTTACAAGGAGAGGCTGAGGCAACAGGGCTTATTTAGTCTGCGGAAGAGAAGAATGAGGGGGGATTTGACAGCAGCCTTCAACTACCTGAAAGGGGGATTCCAAAGAGGATGGAGCTCGGCTGCTCTCAGTGGTGGCAGCTGACAGAACAAGGAGTAATGGTCTCAAGTTGCAGTGGGGGAGCTCTAGGCTGGATATTAGGAAACACTATTTCACTAGGAGGGTGGTGAAATACTGGGATGCGTTACCTAGGGAGGTGGTGGAATCTCCTTCCTTAGAAGTTTTTAAGGTCAGGCTTGACAAAGCCCTGGCTGGGATGATTTAGTTGGGGATTGGTCCTGCTTTGAGCAGGGGGTGGGACTAGATGACCTCCTGAGGTCCCTTCCAACCCTGAGATTCTATGATTCTATGATCCAAAGCACAGGAGCAACTGATGGGACTTTGACCACTGGCTGCAACAGTCTGTGCAATTCTGGTCCAAAAACTCCCCCTCTCCCCGACACAAAAAAAAGGTTTTGCAATAAATGATTTTAAGTTTTTTGTGCAAGAGAATTTCAATAATTGGACCAACTTTGCCCTTCTCTTAGTTAGCAGGTCTCTTCTCTTCTGCAGATCAAATCTTCTCAGTCTCCCAAAACCCTGCCTCCTGCCTCTCATTTCTGAAACCATTTGCAGTTACCACCTGTTGTTGATTGTTCCATGTCTGTGTCTCGGCCTCAGGTTACTGATCTTATTCTTTCTGGCCACGATCCTGTCCTGTGGGATTCTCTTCTGCCTGCAGTGCTGGCTGAAACAACGGAGCAGCTTCCCCTCCCGGCGCACACTTGCCGTGTTTGCACTCAGTGACTCCGATTCTCTTGGTGGTTAGTCTCCATTTAGATCTTTGCAGGGCTTCTCATTGCTAAACCTGCTCCTGGAGGGTCCACGCCAAACTCAGTGGCAGGGCCGTAGTTCACTGACTCCATAGGTAAAGTGATGCTGCATTCAATTCAGTGATCTTGCCTCCCACCCAGATGAGAGTTATTGCCCTGGGCTTCCTTCCTGGAGAGATGTCCATCTCATGGGGCATTTAAAACAATCATTAGATTCATTGGAACATTGTCACAATGGCACATAGCCACTGGGTTACTTGTGCTCAGCCCCTCCCACCGTGCACCCAGGGCTGGTCTCTTAGAATATCTAAGATTATTTCCATTAGCTTCAATAGGCATTGGATCAGATCTTAAATGAGCACCCCTCAGAAGAAACCCCAAGGATGTCCCGTCAGACTGAGTGCGTGAGCCCTGATAATCCAAGAGGAAACCCTGGTAGCTTCCTGGCCCAGGGGGTGAGAGCAAATGATAGACTCTCTGGGGAAACCACACCATACACTTGGCTCCCCTAGTGTTGGCAGATTGAATTAAGAGCTTCCCAACCCACAACAGGTAGTTAGCTGGTCCCAGAGCACTGAGCTGCAGCTGCTATATGGACACGGCAGATTTCTCTTCTAATTTTCTTTCAAGTGACTGGAACCACGTGATACTTCAATATCTCCAGCTAATGTAGCTCTCAAGTCATCATCAGGTCCCCCCCTCCATACACACCCACCCACCCAGTCACCTCGGTCCCCCATGTGTGGTTTCACTCAAGGCTGGCGTATGGTTACCAAGAAAAGCTCCATTTTTCTCTTCCCAGTAAGTGATGCTTCTCCATGTGCATTTTCCGGGGTGCACGCCCACTCTCCAAACCCAGACCTGTGCCCTTCTCCCGCCCTGCGCGTCGGCACCAGAGGGACTGGATCGCCTCCTTCCTACGAGGATATTATGAAGGCAGGCAAACACTAGGGGCCTGATTCATTCCCCTTCCCGCTGTATTACTCCAGATTGACACCAGTGTGAGAACAGAATCAGCCAGAAGGCTGAAGAGGAGACAGAGGAAGTATTTTATTTTTAACTTAAAAGGGGAAACGACATGCCAATAGAAAAACACCCACTTTTCCTTTATACGCCAGAGGACTGCACGGCAGAGAGTAAGTTTTCACCGGCCCTGCAGGCTGAAGATCTGGATCTGAACTTCAGGCTCCTCCAAAGTTTAGGTCTGTCTGTACCGAGCATTTTTGGTTCAGCCTGAACATTTAGCCTATTAAATATCCTAATTCCTCCCCTGTGCTTACAGCTCACTGCCTTTCAGGAGCGAAGGCTCGGAAATGACTAGGCAGTGGCTTCTCAAGGCGGAAAGAGAGGGGTTTGCTTCAGTCATTTGGCACCGAGCCAGCATGGCACCGTGGCGTTAGAGCTGCACTGTTCTACTGTGCAGTGCGATGTAAATATGCCCCGTGTAAGTGACGGACTGTTTGCCTCCCGTGAAATGCGTCGCATGGTTTAAAAGACACAGATAGTGCAAAATACAGCTGCTTTAAAGGCGGCAGAGGAAAAGCATGAACCATGGCATGTGCAGCCGGAACCAAATTAAAATGTTGCTTTGGTTATTTTCAGTTGATGTAAATACTCTTGATTTCAGTATTAATATTGTGACTGTCTCCACTGTAGTAAAGGAATGGTGGTCAGCCCCGCAGCTCTGTCTGCCGGCCCAGCCCCAAAGGGCAGGAAGGGGACCAGCCTCTGAGACCACTGCCTGCTTTCCCATTGCCACGTTCCAGGCCTGCTGACTTCCCAACCTCTCCAGTGCTGAGATCCAAGATTCTGGTTTTGGCTTAGAAATAACAATAGCTTATAATTAATCGAACACAGTGAACTCCATAGGTGGTCTGTATTTTATTCTGCGTAAAGCATTATTGACTTATTATTATTTACTTGGTTCTAAATATGTTGCTGCTTTTAATTTCATTGAATGTCACCTTCTAGTCATATTACATTACTGGAGCGGCTAACAAGCCAGGAGAGTTCAGTTTTTCACTCTACACCCCTATTTTGAATACCTTATTCACAAGATTCAAGTAACCCACCTTCAGTCCAACTTCCAGCAGAGGGCGATACAGACTATCAATAAAAAGAAAAAAGAAAAGGAGTACTTGTGGCACCTTAGAGACTAACCAGTTTATTTGAGCATGAGATTTCGTGCTCAAATAAACTGGTTAGTCTCTAAGGTGCCACAAGTACTCCTTTTCTTTTTTCTTTTTACGAATACAGACTAACACGGCTGTTACTCTGAGACTATCAATAGTGATTAAGGGGCTTTTTGGTCACATCAAAATTGAGCTTGCCACAGAGAACAGGTTACAGTTGCTGTGTTATTGCGGGGGTTTAAAATTTGATTTGTTTCACATTTTGGTGCTTTTGTTATTCAAAAAATTAAAATGGTTTAACCCCATTGTGTTCAGTGGCATACTCGATCTGCCGTAATAACCCCCACAATGCTGTGGGATAAAGAAAACGAGAGTCACAGAAATAGGCTGTGACGTATTCATGATTGTGAGATGACATATGTGACCACAATACCGCCGGGCAGCCGGCTTTAACACTACGGGGGTGCCAGGAGCAGCTTGTGTGGGGGAAGGGTCCATCCGCTAAAAGGCTCAATGCGGTTATATGGGGTGTTCTTGTTTCATGGGGGGATGAGGAAGACCTTGGGCCACGGTACCTTGCTGCCCTTGTCTGGCTCACTGATCTGAAATTCCCAGCCCACAAGAGCCAGGTATGCTTGATACTGCTCTCTACTTCACTGGATTATCTACAAGGGGAAGGTCATCAGAGGCATATACCCAATGGATAACTGGTGACATCTGGGAAGTGCGTAGGGAAACTTGCATTTTGCTCTGAGGCTGGGAGTTCCTTTCCCAGATCGGCAGAAGAACTCTGTGTAGCTCAACAGGTGTCTCTCTCTCACCAACAGAAGTTGGTCCAATAAAAAATATATCCCTCCCCCACCTTGCCTTTCTAAGGAAACTCACTGCACTAATATTGTTTTTGACACTCTACCCTGCCTGGGCTGGGTATATAACTTCTCATACACACAGACACATGTCTACTCATGCTGGCAACCTACAACCTTCAAGCCAGGTCAGGATGCACTCCAGGATGAGCTTGGTTCCCATCGGGGTATTGAAGCATGGGGAAAGTGGTCACTGTCACTCCCCGTGCTGTGCATGTACAGTGGACAAATGGAAGACCTTCCTCTCCAGAGTTGTCAATCTATCACCGTCCACTAGTGTAACATTGCAGGAGGGCTGAGCATTTGTCCCCATGAAAAGTACACCAGGGCATGGATCCAAGAGGGTTTGAGCAAAAGAACTTTCCTCCCCATCGGTGAGCTTGGCGTGGAACAGCTACACTGCTTATGACCAGTGGTTTGTCATAATAGCTGGAATCTCTATGTGCCCCACAAGAATCAGTGTTGGGTAAAGAGTAAGGCACTGGGCTCAGAGCCAGGATGCCTGGGGTCTATTCCTCACTCTGCCACAGATATGATGTGTTACCTTGGTCATGTCACTGTCCAGTGCCTCAGTTTCCCTGTCTGTAAAATGGGGATAATGACTGTTACTCTTACTTACATGGAGGCATTTAGGTTTGTGGATCCATCCAGTAGCAGCTCCACTGGTGCATTTCTTCGCTCAGTCCCAGGCCCCTCCGAGCTGCCCCCGAGCAGCATGGGTGGATTGAGTTCCCTAGGTGGTCTCTCCAGAGAACAGTCACTTTGCTTTGTGCCTTATGTTCCCATGCAGCACTCAGCCCTGATGAAGATATTTCTCTTTGGCTGAGTTCTATTTCCAGGAGTTACAATGGAAGACGAGACATTTTTTTATAAAGTATCAGCTGAAAAATCTCTGTCTTTCAGATGTAATAGTGCTGAGAAATAATGATGACACTCCATAACTGCCTTCCAACTAACGTAACTGACGCTGCACATTAACAATGCAATGAAATGGAAATCATGTGAAAAAACCATGGAAGGCAATAAGGGGATGAATATTTTGGCTCTGTGATCTGCTGTTGCTAAGTCTTGATAGTGAATAAATAATGAACTGTAGAAGGATTAATTGCCTGGCGTCCAGTAGGATGCAAATGAAGGAGTGGCATGAGCAAGGCTGCACAGTGAGGCTTTCACTTCAACACTCCATTCAAGGATTGAATAATAAAGTCATAAATACAGTAAATTGGATGGAAAAGCCACAATGGCCTTTTGGATCTAATGCAAAATTGAGCAAAATCTAATACAGACTGGACATATTGGGGGGATGTTTCCAAAGAGAAAATAAGAACATAAGAACGGTCATTCTGGGTCAGACCAAAGGTCCATCTAGCCCAGTGCCCTGTCTTCAATCAGTGGCTAATGCCAGGTGCCCCAGAGGGAATGAACAGAACATGTAATCATCAAGTGATCCGTCCCCTGTTGCCGATTCCCAGCTTCTGGCAAACAGAGACTAGGGACACCATCCCTGCCCATCCTGGCTAATAGCCATTGATGGACCTATCCTCCATGAACTTATCTAGTTTTTTTTTAACCCTGTTATAGTCTTGGCCTTCACAATATCCACTGGCAAAGAGTTCCACAGGTTGATTGTGAGTTGTGTGAAGAAATACTTCCTTTTCTGTGTTTTAAACCTGCTGCCTATTAACTTCATTTGGTGACCCCTAGTTCTTGTGTTATGAGAAGGAGTAAAGAACACTTTCTTATTTCCTTTCTCCACACCAGTCATGATTTTATAGACCTCAATCATATCCCCCCTTAGTCTCCTCTTTTCCAAGATGAAAACTCCCAGTCTTATTAATCTCTCCTCATATGGCAGCTGTTACATACCCCCTCATCATTTTTGTTGCCCTTTTCTGAACCTTTTCCAATTCCAATATATCTTTTTTGAGATGGGGCGACCACATTTGCACACAGTATTCAAGGTGTGGGCGTACCATGGATTTATCTAGAGGCAACATGATATTTTCTGTCTTATTATCTATCCCTTTCTTAATGATTCCCAACATTCTGTTCGCTTTTTTGACTCCTGCTGCACATTGAGTGGATGTTTTCAGAGAACTATCCACAATGACTCCAAGATCTCTTTCTTGAGTGGTAACAGCTAATTTAGACCCCATCATTTTATATGTATAGTTGGGATTATGTTTTCCAATGTGCATTACTTTGCATTTACTTTGCAAATCAATCAACGATGACAAGCAACATGCAAAAAACAGGAAATAACAGAAATGCTCACTGATCTGTTTTCCAGCTCAATCCGAAGACTCGGTATTTTAGTCTGGAATGATTTGTTTGATGGTGTCTTTTGGGTAGAGGGAGAGGACGGGGAATCAATTTTGCAGGACAGACGTAGGTGGCTGTTTTTCTCTGGGCCATTAGATGGCAGGATTTCAAGCTTTTTCGCAATATGAGCTGAAGATGCTAATCCAAGTACGGGCTCAACTTTGTAAGTGTGTCTTGGCTACCCTTGGAAAGGGGCCCTCAGCTCCCTTTGACAGTGCTGAACACCGCAGGATCTAACCCTACAGGAGGTCTTTTGAGCTGCGTGCTGCAAAGAAGCTGAGACATGTTTTTCTTTGGTTCCTTTCTGTCAAAACTAAGGCCATGGTTCTGCCATGAGCCCCCTGACACCAGATACTTGCACCACCAAAGAGAGCTCCATTGAAGTCAGCTCAGTCCACACAGCACAGGGGCTCAAGTAGCTCTTAATAATGCTTCAAATCTATAAAAGGAAGGTGTTGTCTATTGATGTGCACATAAAACTGAGAGCCAGGAGCACCTGGGTTGTGTCTTCAGTTCTGACATTGATTTTTTTCTGTAGCCTTGGTTTAGTCACTTAACCCCTCTGCCTCAGCTTTCCCCTCTGTAAAATGGGGATAATAGAACTCACCTGCCTGTTAAGAGTTGAATTTCTTAATACTTGTGAAGCTTTGAAGACAAAATCACTCCAAGTGCTAAGCAGTATTATTTATTATTATATATTTGTTCACTATTATTAAATGCTGTCAACATTTGCAGGAAGAACTCAATATCCTGGCGACCTTAACAGGTAAAAAGCCTTTTGGTTTCCCCTTTAAAGAAGTGGGGCACCCAGGGCCTGTTGTTTAGTCATTGTGTTATGCAAGCTAATCTCATTTTTGCTTATACTTCTGCACATTCTTGGAACTCATCGATGCAGAAAGCAGCCTGTATGAATGCTCCTTCTGTATGGATTTTCTTTTCAGAAGCGTTTGCCATTTGGAAGCATTAAGAACAGGTTAAAAAACACAGATGCATGTAAAGCTCACAGCAAAGACTCCTAGATCTTGAAAAGCAAGTGACGGTGATATGCAGTGGGATCCAGTGTTAGCGATCATCAGAGACCAGACCTCTTCCTAAAGCCTGTTCCTATTTGTGCCTCTGCCTTTTGCCCCTCATTTCCAGGAGGGACGTTATCTATATCACACAGATCATGATCTAGCAGGCCTATCACCTAAGCTCCTCCCACCGCCGTGGGAAAATCCTGCAGGAGGGGACTGGAAATTACATGTGTTTCGCAGTGTGCGTTTCATTTTGGTTCTAAAATGTTTAAGTAAAACTGTGCTCACTGGATCCACATCCTCATTCTAATAAAAGCACCAGAGCTTGGTGCAAATAACTCATGAAAACAGGTGGGGAGGGAAACACTCTATTTAAATATATAATAGCTCACCTTACCTGATCACTCTCGTTACAGTGTGTAGAATCATAGAATATCAGGGTTGGAAGGGACCTCAGGAGGTCATCTAGTCCAACCCCCTGCTCAAAGCAGGACCAATCCCCAATTTTTGCCCCAGATCCCTAAATGGCCCCCTCAAGGATTGAACTCACAACCCTAGGTTTGGTATGGTAACACCCACGGTTTCATGTTCTCTGTGTATATAAATCTCCCCACTGTATTTTCCACTGCATGCATCCGATGAAGTGAGCTGTAGCTCATGAAAGCTTATGCTCAAATAAATTGGTTAGTCTCTAAGGTGCCACAAGTCCTCTTTTTCTTTTTGTGTATACAGACCTCTGCATCAGCAAATTGTTTAATCATAAGCTGTCACAACAAACTATATTGTTTACATGGGTAACTGAGGCTGAGGAAAGTAACGAGAGGGTGGAATATTACAGGCAAAGAATGGGTAATACAGATTTAATTGTTTTATTACAAGACCATTTTATTGGGTGTGCTGCAATTGGAAATCAGTATCTACTTACAGGGAAGGAAATAAACTAATCAAAGGGGTTATTTACAAACGGTGGGTATTTTCCATAAAGCTCTGGTCTTTATACACCTAAAGGACACTCATCATGTCCCTTGGACCCAAGAGAGCCGTTCCAATAGTCAGAGGACGTGCCCAGCACCTTGTCTCGATGGGGGTAAAACTGCATTGCTGTCACATTAGCTAACATACGCCAAACACATGCTCTAAAACTCTTGGCTAGACAAGGAGTGTCAGCTTAACACCTGCTAAACTGGGTGAGTTAAACTTGGGATCCCACCCACCGTCTGCTGCGACTAGCAACCGTGTTGAAAATTGCCCTGCCTACACTGGGATTTTAACTTGTGTTAGTGAATTTGTTAAAAACACCATTTTTTTCCCTAATAAAGAAAGGCCTACCCATGCCCGACATAAGGGCTGTAGATTTCATGCCCAGTAAAATAGCTCTGACTCGGATAAGGAAGTGTTTTGATTTAAAGGGGGTTCAGATCAAAGGGATTTTACAGTCGGTTATATCAACTCCTAGTCAATCCATTCATCATGAGACAAGGCCAGTTTTGCATCCTCACCCAAGTTGTCCTTGTGTGACGCAGGAAGGGAATGGCTAAGTACTGAATTAGGATTTCCAGAGCTGGGCAACAGAGAATCCTAAATGGGTTGACTGATCAGCTACTCGACATTGGGTGAAGAGGTTTGCATTTCGCAGGGCAGAATGAATCTGAGCAAACAGCATTTGCTCCAGCTGGTGATTTGTGGGCAAGCCCTAAGGCACAGACGGCAGGGGAGGGTGCAGGTTAGTACAGCCCGTTCCCTTCTGTACTGATCTGTTGTTGCTGTCAAGGAGAGGACACGCCTATGTCCTGGCTACATGGATTCCAGATGTCGACCTGGTGGCCCATCCGCCTCTCAGCAGAGGCTCATATGTGTGGTCCCCCTGGTCTGTCAGCACCTTATCACACACGGATTAGCTCTGTGATTTACCCCCCCCGCCGCCCTTATTGTTTTGGTTTCTTTATACAACATGTAGGTGCCAGCAAAGAGCTGATTTCTTTCTACTCACAGTGAAGTCAATGGACCAAATTCTGACTGAGGCTGAACAGCAAAATTAATGGAATTCAGCTGGTATTTAGCACCTCTCAGAACGCAACCCAGTGGGAGTCCTGCATTCACGATCCTTCCTGGAAGCTGCTTTCTTGCTTTGTTTCTGAAGATGATGATTTTATTTCAAGCCCCCATACAGGCCATTCTGCACGTATCTGTGAGGCGCGACTTAGCATCCCACTCAGAAACGCTGCAGGCCAGGCCTCTGAATAAGCAGTTCAAAATAAAAGCAGAGCACTAATCTCCTCGTTTCCCGCGCCTCACACTCTGGTGTCCATTGCGTACATTTTGGCAGTCGCTGTCTGAGACGATGGATAGTATGTGTTTGCCACAGTTGTTCCAGTGGGGGAATACATCTTCCTCAAGGAATTAGAGGAGTAGAACCTCCCAGAGCCAACATCTGTGTTGCAAAAGGAAAGAAAGAGGAAAATCTGATTAGCAATGACCCAGCCATTTCCATCAGCAAAGTGACCTCAGAATACAGCATGATGATGCTTCCAATTTGTTAATAAGGTCAATCACAACATTGCGCTTTACGCTTTGATCTCATCTTCCATCTGAGAATCTCAAAGCACTGTACAAAGATGGGTAAAGTATTATTATCCCCATTTTACAGGCAAAACGCTGATGCACACTTAACCATCGCACATGATGATGCTAGATAGGAGATTAAGTTTTTTATATAGACTCTGTGATATTGGGGACTGGGCCTTTAAGGGCTGAGCTTCCCAGACAGAGCACCTGGGCAGGGTGCTGGGAAGCTCTTGTGGTTTTGCACAGCCAGTTGGAAGGAAACAGACACAGAACACAGCAGATCTCTTGCGAGCACATGAAGTACTGAGTGATCCCTAGACACCACATTCTCCAATGCAGTCAGATCAGGAGTGGTCCTAAGGTAGTAGCCTCTGATAGGCTGCTGGAGGGCTATAGGAAATGTGTGAAGAATCTTGGTCCTGTTCGAAACTGCTAAGGGTCCACATCCCAGCAGTCAGAACCACACTGGTATTCTCAGCAGTGAGTTCAAGGGTCTAATGGACACACAGACTTGAGCTCTCCTCTCTGTCTCAGAGATGCCCCCTAAGCAACGTTCTAGCACTCTGGGCATGTGTAACAGCTCCCAAGAGATTATTAACCTTGTCTTTACTGTGTTCAGTTGATGCTGTTGGGTCTTACCTCGGAAGAGATACACGCAGCAGGTGAGCACAGCCCCAGATAAGAAGCAGCCCAGGGACCCAGCCATTCCGAGCCAACAAGACCAGCCAAACTTATACTGGATGCCCAGAAACACATTGTGCAAAACCAGGGAGGAGCGCTCCATGTACACCTCGAGGGCATACCATACTGAGCCGATAAGGCCTGGGAAGCCTGCAGGGCAGGAGAGAAGAGCACCAGAGAGAGCTGTCAGACAGGTCAAGGTGATTACCGCGACTATACAATTCCTGGAGTATACTCTGCCATCTCCTAACACTCCCGTTAGCTCCTGCTGACTTCATCTGGTGTGTCCCATGTGTACTCAAGGGCAGTTTATACTCAATGGGTTTGCTTTCTCAGACGTGCTATGGACACTCTAGCTGGTTGACATCTTTCAAATTTTGAAACCTTTACTTAAAAGTGTGTTGGGGGGGGGATTATATGTCTATGCAATTTCCCCCCCTGCCCCACCGTCCCTTGTTTATCAACTTGTAGCTGATCTGGAGGAAATTGCCAACAAAAATGTTCACAAAGGGCTTTTAGATTAGCTCTAATACGCACTGGGCCATACAGAAGAGGATCTCTGAGCACGTTATAAGCACATGTATACATAAACCTCCCAGTGATTGGCATTAGATTCTTTATATCTGTGGATACAGTGAAACTGGGAGAGCTTTTTTAATGTTGGTGCAACTCCAAATAGATAAAGTGACTTTGTCCACAGTGAGCCAGTGCTATAACTTGGCATCTATTTATCCTAGTTACTTCTCTGGCCCCCATCAAGCTAGTATCTAAGAATCTCACTCTAATATTGTGAGCCCCAGAATACCCCTGTTGTGAGGCTAAGGCAGGGCAGTGCTATTATTCTCATCTTACGGATGGGAAACTGAGGCACAGAGAGGCTAAGTAACTTGCCTAGGGTTACAAAGGAAGTCAGTGGCATAGTAGAGAATTGAACTTGGTCCTCTGGGTAGTGACCTAACGATTGGACCATGCTTCCTCTCAGAGCATGTGTCTCTGCCCACTAAACTACTCTCACTCCTTTGCACTAATTATTTATTTTTAATCGGGCCATCCATGATCATGTGACCGCACTGGACAAATACCTGCTATGAGTAACGTAACTCCAGACGCGAGACAGATGCGCAGCTTGATGGTGGGCTCGTCCGTGAGGAATTTGACACAGTCAAGTCCCAGGAGCAGGAAAGCGAATCCAAACCCCGCCAGGATGTCTGCTGTGATCATCATGGCTCTGGTCAGCACCAGCTTCACTGCAGAACAGGGTAGGGGATTGCAGTGCAGCAAGGAGATACAGCCAGGATCCTAAAAGCTAAAGAACTAGGGGCACGTCTACACTACCATGTGAGTCGAGGTAACTTACAGCACTCAGGGGTGTGAAAAGACCCCCGCCCCAAGTGACACAAGTGACAGCAACCTAAGCGCTGTCCACACTGGGGACATAGCTTCCGTCTCTCGCAGAAGTGGAGTAATTACGCTAACAGGAGAGCGCTCTGCCATCGTCACAGAGTGTCTTCACCAGACACGCGCATTGAAATCAAAGCACCGGGGTAGCTGAATCTCTCCAGAAAGGGGAACTGCGTGAAACCTTGGGTCTGGTGATCAGCTGACATCTGCCACTTCCCAGCCACATTTAATCCCCAAAAGAGAGTGGCTGTTATGCAGCACTCGAAAATGATTAAGTGACCCAAGTAAATTTCACCCCATCTTTTGGATAGCATCACAGTGTTAGGCCCCACCATTGAGATGTCACACCCTGGATTACGGTAGTTGACAGGCCCGCTTTGATGCTAGTTATCTGTAGTCTTGTTTGTATATTGGACATTAATAAAGAAGGCCTCTTCCCCCTGCTGGTGACACATCCCCAATTAATCCCACTGCACTATGGCTAATCTAACCATAGATGCTTCAAGGATAAGAATGACTGGAAGATGAAGAGATACTACTGCACAGGTGATTCATGTAGGTCATGCAATAGTCAAGTGCAGATGATCAAGGGCATACCAATAAGGAACAACTTTACACTGCCCTGGGCATGGACAAGAAGATCTCATTAATATCAAAAGCTGCTTCTAAAAGTGTTTTTGGGTCCAGGGATTTGGTTTGGGCTCATCCGTAATTTTTAGGGGATATTACCTTGAGGAATTATTACTGTGTGCACGGGTGGGTGGTAGTATCTAGATCAGTGTACGGTGCCATCATCCTCTCTTGTCAAAAGAGAAATTCAAACAGAAGAGAACGCCCAGCTGCCTATTCTCCAGGGCTCATTGAAATGTTTCAAAAGAAATCTGGTGGGTTTTTTAATTTGTTTTATTCAAAATTTTTTTGTGATTTTTTTCAATAACAAAACTTTCAAAATTAAATAGAAAATAATAAAAAATATTCCAAATATGTAATTTTGTTTTGGTAGGTAAATTCCCAGTTCTGTCCCATTTTTTCCCACAGGGAAGTGAAAAAAAAAGAGAATTTAGGATTTTACCCACAAAACCAAATGAAATATTTTGCAAAAATAATCAATTTTCTTCATACTTCCAGGGTTGAATTTGTCCACTTGCCTTGGGATTCAAAGTTGCTGTGAGGGATCTTTTCTCAAAGGCCTGAGGTTTCTGCAACTCTTTGGCATTGTAGGGTTTTTTTCAAAACCAGAATGAAATAGAGATGGAGTGAAAGGAGGAACCTCAGTTGTGCTTAATCTGTGTTATATAGGGAGGAATTACAAAGCCTTGGTAACCCAGGAAAGGCCCTGAATGATCTTTTCTAGGGGTGGAAGTGGATATCTGCTGGTTTTCTTCAATCACAAATACGTACTGGACATTGCTTGAGAAATGGACCACGATCCCAAGATTTTGGTGCATCAGCTTACATTTGAACTGAATTAACTGAGATGAACTCTGGATATTTCTGACTCCACATTCTATGTTCAGGGTCTCTGAGTGGTTTTCTGACACGCCTGTCAATTCAATCATCAACTACAAGCTCCTTTTCATTGATACATTTGTTTTCAAAGACTCTTCCCCATCCCTTTCAAGCCACGGAGAGGAAGCATGACCCTGCGGGTGCCATGAGCTTTGCTCATGGCCAAGGCTGAATACCAAAGCCCATTGAAAGCAACAAACAGACGCTCGTTGACTTCAGTAGCCTTGGGGTCAGGCCTTATTGTTTAAGGTCCTTGTACAACAAAATTCAAGCATGTGCTTAAGAATTTTGCTGAATCAGGGCCCCAGCTGTCTAAGTTGGCCCAGGGTTGGATACAGCCAGATTCTTGACTCTGCAGGTGGTGGAGTTGAGCTAATATTCTAGGAATATCTCCTTCTGCCTGATTTGCAGATCAGTGCCAGCAGTGGTCTCACAGGGGCCCCATGTCAGCAGAGCATTTAAGCATGTGCTTAGATCAATTGCTGTTCAGCAATACTGAAGTCCATGGGACGTACTTCAGTGCTTTCCTGTACAGGGCTGTTGTGCTGAGTTTTGGACATGGAGAAGAGGACTGGACTAGGTGACCTCTCGAGGTCCCTTCCAGTCCTATGATCTTATGATTCTAAGAGGCTCACTTGTCTGCCCACTGGCTAGCAGGGCAGCCCAGCAATAGCAGCAGTGTGAGACCAGAGAACGTAGAGGGGAACTGGGGAAGGTTAGCAATTCATCCAGTGGATGGGAGCAAGCACCAATGGCAGCCCTTTGCTGAGGCCCTTTTAGTGGGATGTGGAGGCAGCCAGAAACAGGGGAGAGGGCGTCATCTTGCCCTGAGCACCCCAGCCAGCTGTGCATTCCATGGAGGTTCTCCTGACAGACAGAGAAGGTGAAGCTGACCCTGTACAGATGGCCAGCGCAAGGCCCGTGCCCCACCTAAGGGTCTGTCTTCACAGCCGAGTGGATAACTGGAGTCACTCCTCTCCGGTTAGCTTAACTCGAGAGAAAGAAGCCATACTGCAAAATCCTGCTTGAGCTGTTTGTGTCCACACTGGAGCTGGCTCAAAGGTTTCAGGGGCCGTATCCCATGGTTCTGCCATAAGCTGAGCCACGGTACGAATTCTTTCCCAGTGAACTGTGGGAGAACTTGTCTGTCCTTTCGGGGCACACGTGGGAATTGTGGGAAGGCTTGGAGGCCTAGCAGCATTTGAGCGGTACAAGCCTGCGTCCACACTTCTGAACAGTCATGTTAGCGGCTGATGAGTTGTGCTCGCTCAAATGTTAGCTAGCCCCCATGACGGGCCGACTGGCTCAAGTTAAAAGCATCATCACACTCGAGTTAAGGATCCTTGTGTGTGGACAGGACTGGCATTAGGGAGAGCACTCGAGTTATAACTCATTAACTTTGCAGTGAAGACAAGCCCTAAGTCTTCAGGTTTCTAAGAGCATCAAATCAGCTTTACATTGTGAAATATGAAAAAAATCGCCTATGGAACCGGCCATACAAAATCTGTCCTTGGAAAGGGGGATGTTTGAAGCTCCTTCGCTGGAGGTTTCCCAAACGAGGCTGGATCGCCATCTGTAACAAACACTGCATCCTAGCAGGGGGTTAGACTAGATCGGGGTTCTCCAACTTTTTTGGCTGGGAACCCCTTTGAAAATATTTCAGGCTTGTGACAACCCCCCCCCCCAAAAGAGTGATGACCCCCCGCATACCATGCCACCCTTCCTTCTGTGCTGCTGCTGGGGGGTTGCTGCTTTCAGAGCTGGGGCCTGGCCAGCAGCTGCTGCTCTCTGGACACACAGCTCTGAAGGCCTCGGGCTCGCAGCCAGAGCCCTGGCATGCGTGGAGGCTGATAGCTCGCAACCCCACTCCTTAATAACCTTGCAACCCCCCAGTTTGAGAACCCCTGGATTAGATGACCTTGTGAATACTTCTAACCCTATGGTTCTATGATTCTGTGTTTTCTACCTCCACAGTTTGTGATCGAAATCTGAAGCATACGTACAGGGGTGCTCAGCAAATATAGAGTCATAGTCATCACAGGTCTGAATCCCATCGAACACGTTGGTGACACATTCCCACCACAGGCCACGGCACTTCGTACTCACCTAGAAGTAAAAAAAGCAGGGCGTGAGCAGACCCAAATAAAACACCAGGAGCCAGAGGAGGGAGCGTGAGGGACATTTTAGCCCAGCGAAGTCAATGGCAAAACTCCCATTGACTTCCACAGGGTCTGGTCTTCATCACTGGACGATTGCTCAGGTGAAAGGGTTCAGTGTACTGAGACCACTCCCTATCATGCTGACCCGTATTGTCTCATTGTTTTCTTGTGCTCCCCTGTCTGCCGCCATCTGTTGTCTCTTCTCTTACGCTTAGATTGTAAGATCTTTGGGGCAGGGACTGTTTGTACAGTGCCTAGCACAATGGGGTCCTGGTCCGTGCCTGGGACACCTAGGGTCTACAGCAATACAAATCATTAATGACAATCAGAGTTTTGCCATTTCCAGAATCAGGCCCCCGGCTGGTGGTTACCGACATGCCTGGAACACACATGGAACTGAAAAGTCACTGTATAACTTGATTCTGAGTGAACATTGCTTTAAATTAAGAAGATTCTGCCCTGTACAATTTTACCTCTCGCCACCAGGAATTTGATAGGGAAAAAAGTCCCCTGGCTTGTGCTTTGGGGTTTCATGTTTCAAAATGAACTTAGTGGGAGCGACAGCGGCTGGACTGACATCCCCAGGGACTGAGGTCCTCTCCTGAGTGCATGGACAAGGTGGCCAGCAGCAATGTTGGCTTCCCCCAGGCTGCCTTTTTGCCCTGGGACCAGAACTCGGGTTGAGGTCATTCACCATTCCCAGCCCCCTGAGCCTTCCCATCCAGCCCTCCTTAAGTCAATCGAACACGGAAGATATTTCTGTTAGCACTGTAAATATGCCAACAGGAATTAAGCACCTCTTGTGTATTCTTGACATTGCTCGTACATATAGCAGGGAGCTGGGTTAACGTTTGTGCTACCTTGGACTCGAGTCTGCATTACGGCTGCCAAATAAATCCCAGCCTAGTTTAACAAAAGAGTAACTCCTGTAGGAAAGAGGAACAGTACCTCTTGTTTGGATGTTGAGACAAATCTATTTTTTTGGATGGCAGCATGCGTCAAATATCAGCCTTAACTGTAGTCAGATAATAACAGGTACCAACCCAGTTAATAGGACATGTTACACAACTTGTAATCTCTTGAGCCAGGGGAAATGATACCACACTATACTGAAAGAGAACACTCTGTACATCTATGGCTGGGTATATAACCTACCCCCTTGGCGTAAGACAGTACCTTACTAGTTTTCGTTACTATTACACACTGGACTGAGAGTTTAAATGTTGGTTCTGTCAGTTCAACTGGTCCTTTCCCTCTAGCATATTAGCTAAGCCATGGTCATTTAGGCTACCCTTAGAAGGGGTATATTGATACTCAAGTGCAATGCTTTACACTTAGACACATTCCATTTCATATTCCACCTAGTGTCAGAGAGCTTAAGGCCAGACAGGACCATGAGATCATAGGCCAATAACTTGTGTTAGAGCATTGCAGCATCGCAGTCCTCAGGATGCTAACCTGTTGCGTGCCGCAGGCAGAGAACAGCAGAGACCGAGGCTGCCACTCAGCCAGCTCATCCTGAGAACAGCCACCGCCTACAGTCAGACCCCCGCACCCCCCCAACTTAAGTGTCGCCTTCAAAATGAATGATTTCAGATAGACCTATACTCCAAATCTAGAGCCCTGCAGGGCTTCAGGACTCACGAGCTTCCACGGAGAATCCACACCTTTATGTGCAAAACTCGACCCTGGGCCTGAAATCTGAACCGAGCCCTTTGCTAACCCAAGAGAGCTCAGTCAAAGTTTTGTGTGTCTTGGTGTGTTTTGACTGTCACCCCCCTCTCCTGGCCCTGAATTCATTCAGACAGCAATGGCAAGGCCAAAATACCATGAGAGAGGCTCCTGTCTACCCGCATTCTTCCATGGTGCCTCTGACCTCTGCACTGCCTTCCCTGACTGTACCCATACGGCCACTCCCCACTCCTCATTCAGATCTCTTCCCCAGGTTCACCTCTGCTGCAGTGCCCGTACGGAATGAGCCATCTAACCCTGGCTCGGTTGAGGAGAGCATGGGGCTAATTGGCACTCTATTGTAAGGGGCCTGTTTCATCCTTGGGCTACTCCAGCTTTATGCTGGGGTAACTCTGTTAACCTCCTTCACTATATTGTTCTCCCTCGACCTCTCCTGTGTTGTCGGTCTTTTCAGCTTGTCAGTTAGATTGTATTTATCTAGGTACTGACAGAGCTGTCATCACAACCGTCCCTGAGCGCCTCCCTGATTAATAAAGAGAATGGCAACCAAACGTCTCTGTCTGCAGGGCAAAGGCTGTGTTCACCTTATATGTTTGCACCATTTTTAGCAGAATGGGGCCCTGGTTCTGTGTTGACAACTCCGCTCCTCTGGCACAAAGGAAATTTCTACCATCAGCATAAAGCTCATCTGGGCAGCAAGACAGAACTTCCTTGGGGACCGGGCCAAGACTGTGGAACAAACTTCCCAGGATCTAAAACTCTCCACCTTCAGCTCCTCCTGTAAGATGCATTTCTGACATGTCTTCTCTAACATAAACATACAGCAATGCATGTCTCTAGATCTAGAGAGCATTTTAGAAATGACAAACACAAAACACTGCACTACACACACTTTCCCCCCTAAGGAGAGGATGAGAGACCAAACACATGACAGATGTCACTGAATACATGGTTGGAAGGCTCTCAGATACTATAGTGATGAATATGGTAGAAGAACCTTTATAGAATACAATACAAATATTAATAATAATTTCTAACCTGGCTGAAACCAGAGAGGGATGACGTCCCCCGAGAGAGCTTTTTCTGAAGCAGTTTCCGGGCCCGTGAGAGTTCGGAGACCCGTTCAAACTTATCCCAAGTGAAGTGAGCCTCTAGTCCAGCAGCTCCCAAACGTCACTGGTTCATGTTCCACTTTCTTAAAAGATGGTTGTGAAGTGAATGGAGGAAACAACAAGCTGATGTTCCCCCAGTGGTACATGTACCCAGGTTGGGACCCCCTGCTCTAGGGTATTGCTATCCCAACCCAGCAACATGCGTGGTGAGGCGCACAATGAAGGAAACCTAACTCCAGCTCAAACTAACAGCCCTGAATAAAACGTGCTCAGGGATTCTTGCTGAAAACACAGCTCCTCTCCCTGCAAACCGAAAGCTGATTGAATGATTCTTTGTCGCCAGCTGAAACCAGGAGCAATGTCAATTTCCGTGCTCCCAGGCAATTGATCATTTACCTGCATGCCCATATTTAGAGAGGCAATAAGCTCATTAGGGGAATTAAGACGCTCATTCTATCAGGTATTAACGCTGGGGGCACTTTGCTGCGTGGTTTGGTATTCACGCTCAGGGCAGGTACGTGAGAATAGTGGCTACCATTAATCCAGCTCCGCGTTAATGGAGCACTTAGGGGAAACCCAGTTGGAGGGTGAAGACAAGGTTAAAAAGCCTTTTGTTCATGGGCTGGATCCTTTATACGAATTGTTTTATTCAAAACGAATTCAGTTCTGTGGAAAATGAATAGCGAGGCACAAAATAGTTATGATGCAGTCAATAGGTTTAGGTGCTTTACTGTAAACGGCTAGATTCTGGTGTCTCCCTGTTGTCTTTTAAACTTTCCAAGCCCCTTCAAATTCAAGCCATCTGCTGCTAGAGGCAAGGAGAGAAAAAGCTGCCAATGACTTCAAATTTCTCACATCTGCCTGCAATACATTTAAAAAAGAGCTAAAACAATAGACTGAAAATCCGGGGCCAGCTTTGGTATAGGTGGACCACGTCCATTTACACCTGCTGAGGATCAGTTCTGCAATGTATCTGAGCTTAATACTTAGACATGCTGAACATTATCATTTCGTTTCTTTCCACAGTATATATCTGTGAGCACCAATCACCATAGGGCCTAGGCCTTGAGGCTATTAGGGTTTGTCTTGTCAGGGGGAAAGCCACCCAGATCAGAGGTACACACCTACAGAGGCTGATCTATAGAATTCACAAAGCGAGGAGAAAACAACCAATCCAGAGTATCCATGTGGACTGGAAATGTAGGGCCAAATTGTGCTCTGTTACACTGATGCAAATCCAGAGGAAAGCTGTTAAAGCCAATGGGGTTATTCTGCATTTACACCACTGACGCTAAGAACAGATTCTGCGCTGTGAAGTTGGTCGCAGTAAGCAATTTGCTAGAGCAAATACCACTTTCCATAGTCATTAGCTGCTTTTCACCCAAGATAATAGGGGGAAAGTATGAGAAACAGCAGAACAATGATAGGTTTCAGAGTAACAGCCGTGTTAGTCTGTATTCGCAAAAAGAAAAGGAGTACTTGTGGCACCTTAGAGACTAACCAATTTATTCGAGCATGAGCTTTCGTGAGCTACAGCTCACTTCATCGGATGAAGTGAGCTGTAGCTCACGAAAGCTCATGCTCGAATAAATTGGTTAGTCTCTAAGGTGCCACAAGTACTCCTTTTCTTTTTTCAGAACAATGATGCTAGCAGGAGCCACCAGGGGCCTAATGCCTACACTCTCTCCAGTTTCTTGGCAGGGTCAGTCTGTAGGATTCCTGAGCAACCTGGCAGCTTGTTTTCTTACAGACAGGTAAACGGAAAAATCAGACTGCAGTGGCACTCGGCAGCCTCTCATGGAGAAATCCATTCCATTTACCACTGGCTCATTAAACTATTTCCAGCCTTTCGCTATAGATGGAGGTTCCCTATATCAATGTTGCCTCTGAGCGGGTTGTACCATATCCCCATCACCGCAGCAGGTGTTTTAGCCTCCAAAAGGCGGATCTGCTGGGCTCTCATGATGTGGCTTTTCATTGCCTGTCCCCAAGGAGCATGACTGTCCCCTTTGGTTTCCAAAGGAACGTTCCCATTGCAGTGCCTGGATCACCCTCATCTCAACCTTACCTCCAGTGAGTCGTCAGCATTCACCATCCAACAGTCTGTCCAGGTGGCTGCTATCAAAAACCCAGCAGAGAAGAAGGCGAAGAAACACGCGACATATTGGAGAAGATACCTCATCCCAATGAGTGTCCAGCACGTCCAGGGCATAAAGAACGCCACCTCTGGGCTCAGTTCACTGCTCCTGTCTTTCAATGGCCATCAAGCGAGTGAAGTTCCCTTTTCTTTTACAAAAACTAATGCTCAGCTGTACAAAACTTAATGTTGCTGCGAGAACAATACACACTGCCTGCAACCAAAGGAGAAAGGTCTGAGAGGTCATCCGAAGCAACCGAGCCCTTGCAGCCAATCAGATGTGTTCAGGTACAACTCGCTATGGCTGGGCAAAAGCAACTCAAGTTATGCAGAAAGTGCATGCAGGCAATTAAAGAGTCCAAAACTTCCTTGGAATGATGGTCAGGGTTGGTACAATTTGCAGCTTGTCTAAGAGTAGGGAAGTGGTAGAAAAGGAATCAAAATGTAAGCTTCAGGATAGAAGTTTTTTTAATTGCTAGAGATCAGGAAGGAATTTGCCTCTCTCTCTCTCTGTCTCTCTGTCATGTTAGAGCACTAGGCAATTGATAAGGTGCTCTTACAAAACAGGCTAGGTTTTACCTTCCTTTGAATCATCAGGTACCTCTTGGTCTCTGCTGGAGGCAGGATGCTAGACTAGGTGCACTAGTGATCTGATTCAGTATGGAAATCTCTGTTACCTTTAAAAGGAAAGAGATCTTTAGGAGACAAAAACCCAACGCGCACTTCCCCCACGGTGAACAGAACACCCCTACCTGGGTGAACTCAGATCTGGAGCTGGACACTGCAAATGAGTCAAATCAAAAAGTGGGATCCAAGTTCCGTGAGCTCGAGGTTGGTCACAATCTGAATTCAGACCCATATGATGGAAGGGCTAAATTCTTCTAAAAGCTTTTTCGTCTGCTCATCCTCTTCATTCGAAACTCAGGCCCCGTCTACCCTGTTTTACCTGAAGGATGCTATAGATGAGCAGACAGCTGGTACGATCTGGATATGAGAGAGAGCATGTCATTAAACCTGATTCTTTGAGAAAGAAAGTGGTTTGTATTCAGACTGTTAAAAATTATTTGCATTTTATGTAAGGCTTGTCTACACGGTGGCGCAGTCCGGACAGTGGAGATGTGAACTGCAGAGTGCACTAGCTCTAACTGTCCCATGGAGACCATGCTGGTGCAAACGAAAAGGTACGCAGCTCCTGTTTATGTAGTTCAGTTTCAACCAGGACTACGTTATGCTCACTTGGTACCTTTTAGTTCACGCCAGCAGGGTCTACACAGGCAGTTCGAGTGCTACACATTAGCACGCTCTACAGGTCATACCCCCTTAGTCCACACTGCGCCACAGTGTAGACAAGCCCTTTTTAATCTCACACGCCTGAGCAGACAGTTGAGAGAAGAGATCTGCTCGTTCAAGGTTCCTCACTCACCACCGCGTTACTCAAGGGATCAGAACACTCACAGTTAGGGCTGGAAATGGTTTTCTCATCCCGTGAGAATTTCTGAGGTTCCACAAAAACTATCCTCAATCAGGACAAAAGGTCAAACTTTTGAAAATTTTCACAAACCAACAATCTGAAAAAAAAAAATCGGGTCAGATCAATTGAAAAGTTTTGTGTCAATAATTACAAAATGTTTCTTTTTGATTTCTGACCTATTTGCGGTAGAAATAAAATTACATTTCAAAAGAACTCAAAAATGGAAACTTTTCATTTTGAACCTGTGGAAATGGGATGTTTCAGCGATTTCAGAACTTTTGTTCCTAACGTTTATTCAAGTCAGAACATTCTTCTGAGGGGACCCTTTTCTGCAAACAGTTTCCATTTTCATGAATTGGCTTTTTTCAGCAAAACATTTTGTCAAAATTTCCCAATCATAATCCTAACAATCTACCCACAGTCCTTGCCTGAGACTTCCAATGAGTCCTCCAGTAAAAGCGAGGAAGACCAAGATTAGAATTCCTGCTATTTCAAAGGTACAAACAAGCAGAAATCCCCACTTCTCTAACGTTTTTATTTTGGGGGGGAGGAGACATAAGTGGGAGGAAATCCCTGACTCTTTGGAGATTTACCCATCACTAGAGAGTTTCCTGTTAGATTAAACACATGGCTGGGAGCCTGGAACTCCTTAACTCTAATTCCAGCTCTATTACCAACTCTCTGTGTGACTTGGGCAAGTCACTTAACCGCTCTGGGCCTCAGTTCCCTCATAGATCAGATGGAGATAATGATCCTTACCTGTCTCACAGGATGGTTGCAAAAGTTATTAGCCGATGTTAATGGAGCACTCTGAAAATAGAAAGTGCTTTATAGTGCCTAGATCCTGCAGTGATAAAATGCCACAGAGAGACAGGGCCTGATTTTAAATCAGGTTTCCATTCATTCCAGGCCATCCTTAGGTATACGCAATATAGGCAGCTGGGTAGGGCACCTGAAAATTTGGGGCACCACTGGGTCTTAGTGTCCACCCTTCTGGCTTTCCTATCCCTGTTCTGCCCCTTCCTACAGGCTCCCACAGCTGGCTGCTGCAGCCTGGTGAGTCTTCCTCCGGAGGGGATCTAGTAGTTAAAAGTGACAGGTTTCAGAGTAACAGCCGTGTTAGTCTGTATTCGCAAAAAGAAAAGGAGTACTTGTGGCACCTTAGAGATTAACCAATTTATTTGAGCATGAGCTTTCGTGAGCTACAGTGAGAAAGCCTTCCAGCCTGCCAGACCTATTAGCACAACATTGAAACTGTTAAAGAGCAATTCAAGGGGTAATGAAGCCATTTAACAGGTATTTGCCAAACCCCAGGTATATACTGCCCGTTTCTGAATTTACTGACAAAAACAGTTGTGCATTACTGTAATATTTACTCAGAACATGTCAGTCTACAGGACCTTAGTTTAAAATTTGCTTGAAAAATATTTCGTTAGTGTGTTGGTGAAGATTATAAAATCACATCTCTAAAAAATCTTTGCATTGATTTTTAGATGCACAATCATCTTTAGCCTTAAATGCTTGGATCTTCAGACATATCATTTTTTAAATAAATCCTTCAAAAGACCACCCTTATCTAAAATACACATTTTAATTACTATAGTAAAAAAAACTTGCTTCCAAAGTCTTCCTGTCCTTTCTGTCCATCCCTTTCTCCCTTCACCCAGTCTCCCTCCACCCCCTCCCCACATTGAAGAGAGCCTTAAAGGGACAAGTTTCAGAGTAGCAGCCGCGTTAGTCTGTATCCGCAAAAAGAACAGGAGGACTTGTGGCACCTTAGAGACTAACCAATTTATTTGAGCATAAGCTTTCATGAGCTAAAGCTCACTTCATCGGGACAACACTCCTTTCCTTCCAGGTAGCTGGACAAAGAGTTTCCCTTTCTTTACTTCTATCTGATGAACTAGTTTTAAGAGAACCCTCTAGCAAAATCAGTACCTTAATAAGATAAAATCCTTTGTTATGCCTAAAATCTTTGGAAACATATTTTTTAAAGTTGGTGAAATTTCATAAACATGTCTATTTTTATGGAGATCATGCAAAGAAAATTAGTGTTTCCTTTTTCTAAAAGCAGTGAACATTGTGATGAACACACTAAACCTTTGTGACTGATAAATTTTAAATAATGTCTTTGTTTCAGTGAGTTAAATATGTAGTAATCTGGAATGATTACTTTATGAAGGTTTAAGAGTACATTTAAAATATAAAATCAGCTTAGAAATACTGATTAAGAAAATGTAAACCAGAGAAGAGCTGCCTCATGTATTCCACAATATTTAATGTTGTGTTCAGCAGGGCAGCTGACTCACCCTTCCTACAAAGTTTTTGCAAATAAATGTCTGACAAACGTCAGGGCATATCAAAAACTCTGTGACAGATGCTTTTTAATTCCCAAGTTTAGTGCTTTTAACTAGGTACCTTCTGCACGTCCATTCTGCATGAGGGAGAGGGTCCGGGGGTCTCTGCGGGGAACTGTGACTCTCTGCCAGAGTGAGACAGGCCGGGCATCTTGTTATCCTTTGCTGCCTCGTCCCGCCCCCCGTCCACATCCTCCCCCGCCCCCCCCCCCCCCCCGCCGGGCTGCGTAGGGCCCCAGACATCCTGAGGACGGCCCTGCATTCATTACATGCACAACTTATGGTGTCATGTAGATGTGTAAGTACCTGATTGTGCCTCCAAATCTGGTATTTAGATGTGCAAGTGACAGTGCATCCATTAGTGATTACAGGTGCAAAACTGCATGCACAGTTTCTCCAGGTGCTTATGTGGTCCTCATCATAGTAGTTCCCAAGGATATTAGCTAGGTGTAAAAATGGAGACCAGCTTTTAAAAACTAAGCCCATCGGTCCTAAGCAGAAACACTATTACAAATTAACGCTTGCTTAGCCACAGAAAGTGAGACTTGAGTTAGCAGCATCTTTGGCTCCCCTAGGCACTCGATGACTTCCAGCTGGTGCTTTAAACGTGATCTATTTAGGTCAGCACATTAATTTAGTGCTCCCTGGCCCCAGTCGCTGTGGAACCCTGGCCAGCCAGGACTGCCAAAGCAGCATGAATAACCCAGAAGAAGGAGTAGGGGGGCAAGGGGATCAGGGTGTTTTGTAGACCCAAAGTGCAATATTCATGGGTCTTCTTGTCTTGTCCAGGCATCCATGGCTTCCTGGCTGTGACCTCACTGCTTGAGGGAGGAAGTGTGTGTGTGTGTGTGTGTGTACACGCACAGCAGCGGAAAACGTGACCATCACCTGGGCTTTAATAGGTATGGGACACAGAGAACTCTGGGGATACATAAACAAACTAATGATCTATAGTATTGTCAACTCTAGACATTTAAGGATCATGAACCGGCTGCCCAAAGATTGGTTTAAAAATCATGAGACTCAAAAGTGAACAGATGGGGGGTTCTTTATATTTACTTTCAGGAGCTGCAGCGTTTAGGGCTCATGTTTTCAAGCTCTTCTCCACAGTCAGGAGAACTCGAAAGTTACTTTTTCTTTTAAATGAAAGCTGAGATTCTCCTGGAATAACCTGATTCCAGCAGCTCAGGCTTTAGGGAAAACACCGACTATCACAGTAAAATCACAGGAGCTGGCGATGCTGGATCGCCTCCTCTATTTAACATCATGCCCTAAGCCAATGGGTCTCATTAGAAACCACAGGGCACAAGAATCGACCTCCTAAAGGAGCCCTTGACCAGAGACACCCTTAGCACCGTTAACATTCCTGCCACCGTAATCTACATCCTTGCTGGACGTTCAGAGGGGATAGGATTTAAACCCAGCATGTGTTTTAAATACATTAGTGATGGAAAAGACCCAGAAGGCAATCCCAGCCATCCCCCTGCCAGAGCAACATTATTCCCCTTGGTACGGTCTTCAGCCATTTTCTCTGGTGCTGTTTTAGATCTCCCAGAATGAAGGGGTTTGTACCACTTCCCTTCCGAGCCTGTCCCTGACTGACATCTAAACGCTGACCTGAAGGTGGCAGCAATTCTGTACTATTATCAGAGCTGCATTAAAGCTCACCATTAAAGCATGCCTCTTTTGCGTTGCTCAACCCATCATTATTATTCACAATAGAAAAGGCTACACGATGACACAGAAAAGCCCCTTTGGCAAATCTCGCAGCTCTTCCCTGCAAACACCTTTAATTCCACTCACTGTCCCCTGGGAAAAGGCAGCCTCCCCAAAGCAGAGCCAGCATAGAGGCTTGACGGGCGCTGGGTCTGGGACATCCGAGGGTCGCAGACCACTCGGGTGCCGGGAGCTGTGGCTGAGCCGTGAGAGTGGATGTGGGTTGAGGGGTTAGTACCAGGAAGATCCCGGGGTGTCTGAGGCTGCGCTATGCCTCACCATGTCTGACGCCGGCTCTCGGGATGGTCCCGACTGCGGCCTTGTTTGTCTTGCACCATGCCCTACATTGTGGGTTTGCGTGTGACACCATTCCCTCCCCCACCTCTATACCATCTGCCGGGATGTGCAGGGAAGTGACCTGTCCCCAGAGGCAATTGTTCATGCTTTCCCAGCAGAGGCAATTGTTCATGCTTTCCCACGCACTGCCTGTTTGCACACAGCCCTAGGGGTGCAAGACGCCCTGGAGCTGGCAACCTGAGCTGCATGACTGGTCCCTCCGCAACCTGCAGCAGCTGGATGTTTTCAGCGTCCAGTAGGTGATGTATGGACCCCTCTGCTGCCAGACGGAATTAGACTGATGCTCCAGACAAGCCAGTGTCCCATCTCCTGCTGCCATTAGCCCAGCCAGCAGAAGATATGAAGAGTTCCTCATATGTATACGGTCCAACTGGGCCATAGCCCATAGAACTGGCAAAGGGAGGGGTAAATTAGACCCCCAGTGCCAGCTGGCATTGCCCTTAAGAAGGCAGGCATGTTTCTGCTGCCACCTTCCTTGGATTTCTCTATCACAGGAGCCACAAATAGCATCATTCCCATCTGCCCCAGCCAGGCCTCCTTCCCCACACCTACAGCTGCCCATCAGAAGGGGGTCTCCCCCTCTGGCCACCTTTCTGCTGCTCAGATTCTGTGCTGGGGTTTACAAGGCCGAAGCTG
This sequence comes from Natator depressus, assembly GCF_965152275.1. Taxonomy (NCBI): domain Eukaryota; kingdom Metazoa; phylum Chordata; order Testudines; family Cheloniidae; genus Natator; species Natator depressus. The sequence goes on from NC_134242.1 coordinate 3,583,681, forward strand.
CAGGAAAGCCCAGGATGAATGTAACCTCGGAATCAGCAGTATCAAGCTGGTGCATGACAGCTTGCAATGCTGGTGACTTGATTGTTTCCCACCTGCACTTTGGTTTGCTTCGAGAGCTCATCCGAGTCAGCAGTCGATGAGCTGCAACTTCTGCTTTCCTGCTTGACTCTGTTCATCGTGTGACCTCCTCCGCCCACCCCTGCCTCACTCCATGCATCTGTTTCATCCTCCTGTGGTGTCCTGTCTGACACGTAGCTTGTCAGCTCTCTGGGGCAGAGACTGTCTTCTTTGTTATTTGGCCGTACAGCGCCCAGCACAACGGGGGGCCGGGCCCTGATGACTGTAATGCAAATAACAAATAATAATGGTGCATTTCGGCCCTTCCCCACTCCCTACCCTCACAGAACCCTAGTTTTTCAGGATAGAGCCCGAGTCAGAGTAAAACCAGCCCAGCAGGCTCAATGCTAGAGATTCGCGAGGCAGAACCCGTAGTTCCTGGAGGCTTGACCAAAGAGGTGTCTTGCAGTCCATTCTAATGTGGCCAGGGCAGGCAGACACACATTTTTGGAATGAGTGAATTCTTGAGTGGGGCAGGGCACTGGTGAGAAAGCCCTGCCCCGGAGACAGATATCTGAAGCCCTGCAGATGAGCTGAGTTGGGGTGGCAGGTCAGAGAGAGACAGGTAGTCCCTTGGCCTTTGGCCACTTATGGCTTTGCAGAGAGCAAGCCGCACCTCCGGTATCACTCAGAAGAGAGCCAGGCAGCACGTGCAGGCTGGGGAGCATAAGTGTGATTTGGTCTTGCTGGCCTGCCCCACTCAAAAGGTGAACGCTAGCGAAAGCTTCTCAATGGCTGCCAAGACCCAGAAAAAGCCCAGCCCTCAAACCTGTAGGTAATAACGATTCAGACAGTCACCATCCGCACACACTTTTACCTCTTTCGGTTGGGGGATGGTTTTATAGCCATACTGACATAATTGCATCCACACAGGGCTTGTGCCGCTTTAACTGTCCTGCTTTCTAACCCAATGTCCTTAAAGGGGTACAAAAACTGTGTGTAGACAGCGGGAGGGACCAAGGGCAGAGAACAGAAGGCATTTTTAGTTACTGAGGCAAAGGCAAAGTCAAGAGCAGTGAGTCGATTCCTGGGATTGTGGGTCACCTTGGGTTTGTCTTGAGTAGGATAAAAGATTTTTTCGGCACGGGTGAATTTATTATTATTATTTACTACTTGTATTGCACCGAGGAGCCCCAGTCATGGACCAGAATCCCATTGTGCTAGGTGCTGTGCAAACATAGAGGGAAAAGATGGCCCCGCCCCAAAGATTTTACAATCCAAGTAGTGTACATTCTGAATGTGCTACCTAATTAGTGTGTTCTAAGCAACACACTCTAGAACGCCAATGTAGCCGAGGCGGAATAAGCATATTCGTAAGCATATTGCTGGCACTCTCACCTGTATTGCACCGAGCAAGCTCCCCAGGGGTTTCTCACAGAAGGTGGCATTTTCTCCTCTACTGACTCACAATCGCCGCGGGGGTTTCTCATAGAAACTGAACAAGTGGAACAAGAGGACTGAGCTTTGCTGGAGGTCACACTCAGTCACAATGGTCCCTTCTGGCTTTATAGTCTATGAATGTGTGGCTTGCATGTCAGAGAGCCTGGGGGAAGGGGAGGTTTCAGAGTAACAGCCGTGTTAGTCTGTATTTGCAAAAAGAAAAGGAGTACTTGTGGCACCTTAGAGACTAAATTTGTTAGTCTCTAAGGTGCCACAAGTACTCCTTTTCTTTTGAGGGGAAGGGGAGGAGTTCTCCATCACCTCCCTCTGCAAGGAGCCCACTTGAAGGCCGCTTCCCTTCCAAGCCTTGCAGCTGCATCAACAGCATTGAAAGCTGCAGTAAGTTCTAATACCATCAGCAAGGACTCCTGAGCTCTGACTAGCCACCAGAGAGCATCACCCGCCCAGATTAATGCCGTACAAATGCACAGCCAAGTTTTACACTTAACTGGCTAGGATCCAAGGAATCAGGATATCGATGCTGCTGGAGCTGGCTCACCACCCAAATGCTGGAGGAACTGAACAGCTGGTTCTGGATGTGACCTTCGCAGCTCAATCGCATCAGTGTTTTCAGTACAGCTTTGCCTATAAGGGCCTGTCCACAGCCTTTACGTTTTCCTAACTCCAGGCCTTTAACTGGAAAGAAAAATGTTCCCTGTAGGAACACACACAAACACACATGCAGAAAGGCATGCCCACACACAGAGAGAGCTGTACATGCCTGCATGAATACACAGGCATATAACCAGGCACACGCATGCCCTCGGGGATCATTTATCAATGATAAAGAAAAGTAAACAATGCCTGGGGAGGCCTGCGTTTCATTAACAGGGCCCCAGGACATCTCAAGAGGGATAAAGACAATCGCAAGAAGGAGGAAAATAGGCACATTTTAAACAGAGAATGGCTTTAAAAGGATTGTAAATGGTAAGGATTGACAGTGAGTGAGTGTGTGTGTATAACGCATGGAATTAGCTGTTACCACTGAAGAAAGAGATCTCGGAGTCACTGTGGATAGCTCTCTGAAAACATCCACTCAATGTGCAGCGGCCGTCCAAAAAGCGAACAGAATGTTAGGAACCATTTGGAAAGGGATAGAGAATAGGACAGAAAATATCATGTTGCCTCTAGATAAATCCATGGTACGCCCACACCTTAAATCCTGTGTGCGGATCTGGTCACCCCATCTCAAAAAAGATATATTGGAATTGGAAAAGGTTCAGAAAAGGGCAACAGAAATGAATAGGGGGTCTGGAACGGCTGCCATATAAGGAGAGATTAATAAGAGTGGGACTTTTCAGCTTGGAAGAGAGACGACTAAGGGGGGATATGAATGAGGTTCTATAAAATCATGACTAGTGGTGTGGAGAAAGGAAATAAGGAAGTGTTCTTTACTCCTTCTCATAACACAAGAACTAGGGGTCACCAAATGCAATTAATAGGCAGCAGGTTTAAAACAAACAAAAGGAAGTGTTTTTTCATACAACTCACAGTCAACCTGTGGAACTCTTTGCCAGAGGATGTTGTGAAGGCCAAGACTATAACAGGGTTCGAAAAAGAAATAGATAAATTCATGGAGGCTAAGGTCCATCAATGGCTATGAGCCAGGATGGGCAGGGATGGCATCTCTAGCCTCTGTTTGCCATGAGCGACAGAGAAAGGTTCACTCGATTCCCTGCTCTGTTCTTTCCCTTTGGGGCATGTGACATTGGCCACTGTCGGAAGACAGGATACTGGGCTAGATGTGGGGGGCCGTTCTTATGTTCTTATGAACATTCTTTTAAGGTAGATTTTTTTCAGACGCTCTGAGAGGCATAATACTAAATACAATAATAATACATAAGAACTTCAACTTAGTCTTTTGAGAATCTCAGAAGACTTTGCAAACCCTTACACCTTTTCATGTGCTATAATATATATTCTGCTTACTGTATTTTTCACTTCATGCATCTGATGAAGTGGGTTTTAGCCCACAAAAGCTTATGCCCAAATAAATTTGTTAGTCTCTAAGGTGCCACAAGGACTTCTCGTTGTTTTTGCTGATATAGACTAACACGGCTACCACTCTGAAACCTTATTGAAGTGTACATTTTGTTCTTAACCATGAATTAAGTCCCACACCTGTGACGTAGGTAACCCCACCAACGTATCATTATCCTCATTTTACAGATGAGGACACTGAGGCACTGCCGGCACATCAAATAGGTGATCGCGCTGGGAATCAAACCCACGAGTCCTGACTCGCAGTCCCCTGGCTGTAACCCCAAGACAGCACTCCCTGTCTGGGAGTGGTAAAACCCCTCACATACAGAGGATGTGCGACTTCTAGATTTTCCAGGAAGAAGTCACCAAGATTGCACACTGCCGTCCATACATGTCTGGCTTGCATGGGCGGGGGAGCCAGGAGCTGGGTTAACCACACCCTGCCATGGCATCTCATCAGTTAAAGTGAAGCCTTCTCCCCTTGCACTGAAGACCTGGGAGTTGCTGACATACTAACATGTTCCAACACAACCTCGTCCTGTTTCAAGTTGATTCTCTTGAATATTGCGCGAAAGAGAAAAATGTACGAGAATGCCAGAGGGTGCTGCTTCATTAGCAGTAACCACAGTAAAAGCCAGGGGGGAATTCACAGAGGGCAAAGTGTGGTCAGAAAGTGCACAAGGTTCGCAGTGCGTGCACTCTGCCTGCTGCGGGGGAGTTACTGAAAGCCACTTACCCTCAGCAAGAACCATTAGTGTGTGTGTGTGTATCTGTGTGTGTGTATTTTACCCTTGAGACTCTCCCGGCTGAAATCTGACTTCTCTTTGGCTCTCATTACAAGGGACAAGGGAATGCGCCCTTCATTCCCAGACACACCCTGTTATTGTCGGGGCCCGTAGGTCTCTGCTGTAGGAATGAGGAAAGATCTTGTGGGGAAGCTATCAACAAGGGGTCTGAAGCGTTTAGAAATGTGCAGCCTGGTAACGGGACCTCAGCCAGGGTTCACCCCAGGAAGGTGGTGGATATTTAATCAGCATCAGATCTTTGAGCACCATTGTCAAGTTGCTTCAGGCAACCAGCGGATGCTATGATTCATGGGGCAGAAGGTCTGCTGAACGGGCTAGCTATCAAACGTGGCGGTGGTTCCAAGACAGACCTAGATTTGGATCCAAATCCCAACTTTCCAAAAGTTTGGGGTGTTCACAATTGAGCCTGGTTACAGGATTCTGGGGGACCCCTGGTCCTCAGTAAAGAAGGGATCCACTCCTGCTCAGATCCCCCCTCCTCACACTTTGCGAAAGTGGGCAAGTACTGATATTGTTCCCATATGGGGAAATGATGGCACAGGTCGCTGGAGCAATTTGCCTGAGGTGACACTGCACATCAGAGGCGCAGTCAGGAATAGAACCCAGGTATCCAGCGTCTCAGTGCGTTGAGGTAGCCACCAGCTGGCACAGCTTCCTACCACTGCTGGTAAATACACTGAAATCCTGTTGCACCCCAATAGACACAATAAATCTCACGCAGCAAAAAAGGAACCGCATATCAAGTGGAATGATTATCTTTGTCCAAAATCAACAGAGCTCTGCCTCATAAGGACATATGGAGTTAAAGAGGGAACACAACTGATGTGGGATCTGCAAGGAATTTCCCGCAGGGCATATTGGCAGGGACGGGCCAGTGGGCTGACGGATCATTTTCTTGCAGTTGAAGAGGCAGAGAGAGAGATGAGCAGAAGCTGGTCCTTGCTCCCCATCCCTATTTAATATCCAGCAACCCAAGCCCCAACATCTAATACTAATTGTTATTGTGACGCACCTGCAGGCAGGAGCCTACCCCCAGCATAACCCATAATATGCATCGGCTCTGCTGAATGATCGACGGCGTTGTGTGCCCACCGTCTCCAGTGAGAAAGTAAAACAAACTGCAGGGTGCTCAGGCAAATGCACCTGGTGTTGTCCAACTGAAGGAAGCCCTAGGTCCTGGTCTGAGCAATCTGTTAATCATTACTGTCCCATGAGGGCTGCCGTGGTACTCGTGTTTTGACTCTGTAGGAATTATTGACGTGTTGCGTCTGAGTCAACAACTCGTACCTTCCTCCGGTTTCACCCACCCACACCCTTACTTGTTGGGGGGGAAAATGTGTTTGGCCTCACAGTCAAGCAAACAAGTTTTGACAGATCCCTGGTGCTTCGGCTACTCCCCCAGGGTTGCAAAACCATCCTTTGTGGCTTCACGTCTGAATCAACTGTCTCCATAGATTGTATCAACCTGGGGTGGAGGTGGGAGTTAAAAAGGGGAATGTCCAGGACAAAATGGCCCTTGATCAAAGCTCTCTTGCCACAAAATAAGTACAGCATAGACCAGAGATGGCCACACTTACTGACCCTCCAAGCCAGATAGACTAATCTTCAGAAGTCCGAGAGCCAGACTTCAGCCCCAAAGGAGGTGCCTGCCAGGGCTCGGGGCTTCAGCAAAAGTGGGGCAGAAGCCCCTAGCCCCACCGTCCTGCTGAAGGGCAGAAGCCCGAGCTCCCCTTCCCAGTTGGGTAGGTAGCGAATGGGGATGTGTGGGGAGCTCCACGAGCAGCATTTTAACTGTAAAACAGCCATGTGTGGCTCGTAAGCATCAGTTTGGCCACCCCGGGTCTAGACAGTGTCCTGCAGTCACACCAGCAACATGCCAAAAGACTGATGGAGGGGACAGAGAAGAAACCTGACTCTACCCAGCCATGCAGTCCATAGCCTGGCTACTAGGGCTGGCCACAGAGAGCCTATTAGTATTAATTATGATGCAAGTATGTGTTTTATTTGAGATGGTCCAGGGGTGAGGGCACTAGCTTAGGACGCAGGTTCAATTCCCTGCTTCGCCACAGATTTCCTGTGAGACCTTGGGAAAATCACATTAGGCCCAGAGTTTTAAAGGCATTTAGGCACTGCTGCACTCAGCTTACAGCGCCTACGTGATTTAGGCACCTAGGTCTCTTTTTCAAAGGCGATTTAGACACTTAGGAGCCAAAATCCCTTTGAATGGTGTGTTCAGCGGAGTGTTGTGTATCGGTGGGGTGTTGGCTTGGAGTGTTAGGGGTGTGTTTGTGACTGTACGTGCTGTTCCCTCGCTGAGTCACCCTCCAGCATGTACGCCCCCCGCTGAGCCCCTCGGAGGGATTCGGATTGACACAGTCGACATTTCTCCATCCCTCTGTTGCAGTGAGGCCTTTCCCACTCCCCCAGCCCCATCTGCATCTGTCTAGCCTCCGTCTGGGCCCTACTGTACTAGCGTCTCCTCTAGCGATAGTTCTAACCACAGTGCTGCTTAGCTCAGAAGCTTCCTGTTGGACTACACTACCCAGAATCCACCACTGCCCAGGGTGTGTGTCCTTGTTTGCATTGGGGAGATACAATTATTGTTGATAGTGAGCAGCTAATCTTTCCTTGCAAAACACAACCCCTCCTGTGTGCAATACACCTCACACGAGGTAGCTGTCTGCCTGGATGTTACTGACCCTAGCAATGTCTCCGCCTGCAGTTTGGGGTGTGGCAGATTCATGACATTCCCAGTTCACCCAAAGCCCTGCACTTTCATATACAGGAGGCTAAGACAAGTGCTTCAAGTGAGCATCTGAGTCAAATGCAGATGGGAAAGAAACACCTACGGGATCTGGGCCCATGCCCAGCTAGCTAACAATGTCAGCAGCTGGGGTTTTGAGCGGGCCTTTGGACAACAAAATACAATGCTATGTTGGCAATGCACTCTCACAGCCATAGCGATTAAGGGTGTGTAAAAAAGGCCAGGAAGCACATTTCCATACTTCCCTAACTGCCCACACACACACACAGAGCCCTAGCTGTGCCTTGTTCATAGGGCCAGATTTTTCTAAAGACCTCAGCACATTGGGTCTTGAGCTTTATTGAAAATCCAGCCATCAGTGTTGCAATGGGAGCTGATGAGTGTTCGGTATTTCTGAAATCAGGTCTTTCATTGACAGTGGGTGCTGACACTTGGAAATCTGGCCCTGAGCTTTTTTGAAAATCTGCCCTTAGAGCTCATCTCGTCTCCTTGATCCAGCTCTTTGGTCAGAGGATTGGTGCACCAGATGAGTGCAGCAATGTAGTTAACATGCATGTATTTGCAATGCTTCAGTTTCTTGATTATCTAGTCATCTGTCTCGTCTATCAGAGGGTTTTCTATAGTTCCCATCCCCATAGTATCTAGCCGCTTCCCAGGGAGATTAGCTTTGATTGGGTCTCCAGTGGACTTAGTGAGTCTTCTGTTCTCTTCCTTCCTCTACTTGCTTGCTTATTTCTTACCCTCGTCCCATTTTCCCTCCCGCATCCATCTGGTTTATGGCAGAAATGCTTGGTCAAAGAGGAATGTTGTGCAGCGTGCCGTTTAGGGGATCTGGTTTTTAGCCTGATATCCCCAGGAAGCTCATTCCACAGCGGAACCACCTTGAGCAAGTCTGAATCTTGGTGAACCACATTGTCCCAGGGAGCTGATGACGTGAGTCATGGGTGGAGATGTGATCCCTGATGGAACTGAATCACAGATCACTTATGGCCTTGAAGATCAGGACCAAGGCCTGCCACTGGCCACAGAAGCTTCTTGGGAGCTAGCAGAGGGATTGAAGCCCAGGGTTTAGGAGAAGGCCATCCCATGGAGTAGGTTGGCAACTGCTTTCTACAGAAGAGTGCCTTATGGATATATATTTGCAAAAGATGAATTATATCTGTACATAGTGATGTGGCATAAAGCCTTCGTATGACTAATTAGGGGCCCAGTGCTGAAATCAACCATTGTTCGAAGCAGAATTAGACCTAATATCCCACTCTATTTTCTCCCTTTGTCACCACCACAAGCTGTGGCCTAGAGCACTTGTTTGTTGACGGTCCCTGGTGTTGTGTTTTCTGCCTGGTCTCATGTACGGAAGATGTTGCTGTTGGTATAAAATGTCAAGTGTATCAATCAACATTTAAAAAAAAAAATCTCAGCGAAACAAGGTACGGTTGTCTGAGTGAAATGCTGTCCCATGGAAGTTCTTCCACTTACTAAAAGGGAACAAGCACTCATCCCTACGGAATCACGTCAGAATTTCTAGTACATTGAACATCTGTTTGGAAAAGATCACGTCACTTGCTGCGCACACCCTGTTGTTACTACGCAGCACTTTGATGCTTTGCATAAACGGGCCCATTAGTCTTCAGCTCCTGGCAGATGCAATGCAGCTCTGCACATGCCCAAACCACCTGTTTAAGGACAAGAATGGCCCCAGTGTTTGGGGGCTCTCTGAGGAAGACACTGATCACAGCAGTCTCATGGTAAATTGTGGTCTGCTGGTGCAGAGATGAAGGAAAACAACATAAGCAGGTGAAAGCTGAAATGTGGGGCTGGAGAAGCAATCCTCTCAACAGCATTCAGTGGAAAGCACTGGGCATATGGAGCATCCAGACCAACCTCACTGCTGGGGCAACTCCATTAGGTTGGGCCTTCACTAGGAAACCGGTGTATTTAACCTGCGTTTTACTACCCCGTGTTAAAGAACCCATGCTGAAATCCTAATGCAGATAAGGTAGTTTCAGTTTTAATTAGAGCCGGGGAAGAAAATTTTTTGAGACATTGAGGAAAATTTCAGTCCCAAATTCGGATGAAAAGTGAAAATCGCAATAACAAAACAACAACAACAAATTGTGAACTGAAAATCCAAAAATATTCTCAGTGTAGATCAACCAATCTGTTCCCTTTTGATAATTTCAAAACATTTCATTTTGATTTTGACCTTTTCTTTTTTTAGCCTGTTTTAGTCTAAATTTACTAACATTTCTAATCAGAAAGTCATTTTGACTCGAAAAACCAAAACTTTCCTGTTCAAAAATGTTGAAATAGGACATTTTGCCAATCTCAAAACGTTTCCCCCCCAAATGTATTCAAGTCAGAATATTCACCCAACACAACCCTGTTTCACAAACAGTTTCAGTTTTGACAAATCAGGATTTGTCAGTGAAAAAAAAAATCAACAAAAATGTACCAACTGGCTGTAGTTTTAATCCAGACTACCTGGTCTAGGTAAACCCTAAACTCCCTCTGGGGTTTATCTTGACCCGCTAGCATGGGTTATAACTACAACTGCCTTGCCTTTCCTAGGATTATAATACAAGTTAATTTAACATGGGATAAAAATTCACCTTTCTCTTTGTGAGTCTAAGTAGAATTAGAAATAGAAGTAGAATTGATTTAGTTGGGGATTGGTCCTGCTTTGAGCAGGGGTTGGACTAGATGACCTCCTGAGGTCCCTTCCAAACCTGATATCAACCACTTGGTGATTCCCTGTTCTGTTCATTCCCTCTGGGCACCTGGCACTGGCATTGTCAGAAGACAAGCTACTGGGCTAGATGGACCTTTGGTCTGACCCAGTGTGGCCGTGCTTATGTTCTTATGTTCTTAAATAGACAATTCATTCTGTGTGTGTGCAGGGAAATTCCCCAGCCCTGGCTTCAGAAAGAATAATTTTATACCCTTCTAAGCAGCAGGTAAAGAATCATTCTTCAATCTCAAAAGATCTTTCCCAAGATCTGTTACCAACTTTGCCCGTTACTTTGGGGTACGCTCATTTATTAGGGTTACTCTTCGGGGAGGGGGGAATCTGTACTTCTGTTAATGTACTGCTTGTGTCACTTGTGTTCTCAGATGGAGCTCTACTTCTCCCTGCTGCAAGTTCCCTCCCAGTGGAGCTGTCCTGCAGATACCTAGGTTCCCCAGGGCTGGGTTCTTCCAGCCCCAGAATTAGACGAACACACACACATTAATAGAGCGTGTCTGAAAGGACCAGGTTAATCAGCACTTCCAAGCTGCCACCCGCATATGTCCCTGGTTCAGCACTTCTCTATCCCCACTTTTACATTACACTTGTTCTGGTAGCCACTGATGAGCCACGGGATGAGCAAACCCCACAGGGTTTTTGGGCACTGCAGGGATCTTTTAGCTTAGGTACAAGGAGCATTGCTGCAGAGCGAATGAGGAAACAAAAACAAAAAAACACCCACGAGGGGGAGAGAGAGACAGAGAGAGAGAGAGAGAAGCAACCAGCTTAATCATGAAACTTATTTATTGGCAGGTAATAGCCATAGGGGAGCCAGACAAACAAAACAGTGATACTATTAAATCTAACCTAAATTTGATTATAAAAGTCAGGTTTGGAAAACTATAACTGATCACACAAGTCAGGGTCAGAAGGCTATATCGAGAGAGAGAGAGTGAGAGAGAACTGGGTTCTCACCACTCGCTGAAGCTAGAATCGATTGGGGGTCCCTGGTGGTGGCGGTAGGTCAGGGTCCGGAGTGCTGGAGACAGGCAGAGCCCCCAGCACGATCAGTCAGGAGAAGATGAAGTCCCAAAGGAACTGATACAGATTTTGGATCCAGGCATCAGAACACTTGAGCAGGGGTCGGGGTTTTTGTAGAGAAACAACAATGGTTCAAGGGAGAACACGAGATTTGTTTGGGCGTAAACAAGGGAGAATACCAGCTTTGGTTTGTTCAGGCTAGACATGGGAGCTGATCATTCCTGGCTTTGGGCGGTGCTCCTTTGAGGGAGCTCACAATGCAATTAGGGAGCTTCACTATTTTGGATACCAGTGAAGGATTTATTACTAGAATTGGTCTGATAACTACTGAGCTGGATGTGTGCAGGCATGGGTTCATTAACATCTGGGGCAGAGATCCCCCGGGATGCAGTGCTTCCCTGCTTTTCTGGTCCCAGAGTTACGTGCGGTTCTTGCCTTGGAATCTCTGTTCTCCATTCTGTATGCTAATGGAGATGCCTCCTTGTCCTATCTTTGATGCAAACGACACTAGGGGAGTTTCCTTAATTCTGACATCCTTATCCCAAGGGTTTAGGGGTATCTCCCACTGCCTTTTCATTGCTTTTTTTAAGTCTTTCTTCTGATGCAGATTTGGTTCAAGCAGAGCCTGCCCTTTCATGAGTCAGACAGGCTGGGTACTGTGCCCTGGTTCCCCAAGAACACAGAGCTGCTAGGTAACGGATCACATTTTAAAAAGTTACACAGGGTTGATGTGATAAAATGCGGTTCTGTTGGCAAAGAGTTAAACTTTGAGCTGCTGTGCTTTTAAGAAGTAAGGCATGAAAGCTCTGTTTTACAGGGGCCCATTTGTCCTAAGAGCTAACATAACATCCGCACTCTAATGTCTTCTCACTCTTATTTAACCCCAGAATGGCAGTATTCTCAGACCAGCCCTTCCTCATCCCCAGAGAAGCCTTGCAGTGACCTCTGAGCCCTCCCACACCTCATAATAGCTGGCCAAGGACAAACAGCTGCATCACCCCCGGAATGAGGCACGGGTCCTAAAAAAAAACCCTGAGCAAAGACTTGGAGATAACTTTCCTGAATGAAAGCAGAGGAAGAATGAAAAAGCAGCCTGCAGGGAAGCAGGAATGCTATTCTAAGCACTCCCGTGACTAGGCAAGGTGAACAATGAACTAAGATATCATCACAGAGAACCCTGAATTGCAACACTGACTCCAAACCACCATCCACCAGCACCTTGGAAAAGTCAAGGTTCAACTGGGGCCTGATTCTTTGCTCTCTTACAACAGGTTTAACACCAATGTATCCTGGCATACAGCTGATACAATGGAACGGAGAATCAGACCACTGGCTCCTCCCAGGAACTCTGATCTCCGTAGCCCCTGACTCTTCCTCTCTCTTTCCACATCACCCGCTAATATCGTGGCTCTAACCAGGGAACTGGTCTGGTCTTAGAAGGTACGTCTACACTGCAGTCAAAGACCCTTGGTATGGCCATGGGTGGCGTGGATCCGCTAACTCCAGCTTGCAGGACTTGGGCTGCGGGGCTATGAAATTGCAGTGAAGACATTCACGCTCAGGCTGGAGCCTGGTCTTTCAGGATACATCCACACAGCAATTAAACACCCACAGCAATTAAACCCCCACAGCTGGTCCAGGTTCACTGACTCGGGCTCTCAGGGCTCTGACCGAGGGGCTAAAAATTGCAGTGGAGACTTTCAGGCTGGGCTGGAGCCCGTCATAGAATCACAGAAGATCCGGGTTGGAAGGGACCTCAGGAGGTCACCTAGTCCCACCTCCTGCTCAGAGCAGGACCAATCCCCAACTAAATCATCCCAGCCAGGGCTCTGTCAAGCCAGACCTTAAAAACCTCTAAGGATGGAGATTCCACCACCTCCCTAGGTAACCCATTCCAGGGCTTCACCACCCTCCTCGTGAAATAGTTTTTCCTAATATCCAACCTAGACCTCTCCCACTGTGAAGACTGAGGCAAAAAAAGGATTGAGTCCTTCAGCTTTTGCCACATCATCTGTCACTAGGTTGCCTCCCCCACTCAGTAAAGGTCCCACACTTTCCCTGACCTTCTTGTTGCAAACATACCTGTAGAAACCCTTCTTGTTACCCTTCACATCCCTTGCTAGCTGCAACTCCAGTTGTGCATTGGCCTTCCTGATTACACCCTGGCATGCTCGAGCAATATTTTTATACTTCTCCATAGACATCTGTCCAAGTTTCCACTTCTTGTAAGCTTCCTTTTTGTGTTTAAGCTCACCAAAGATTTCGCTGTTAAGCCAAGCTGGTCGCCTGTCATATTTGCTATTCTTTCTGCACATCGGTATGGTTTGTTCCTGTGCCCTCAATAAGGCTTCTTTAAAATACAGCCAGATTTCCTAGACTCCTTTCCCCATCATATTAGCCTCCCAGGGGATCCTGCCCATCAGTTCCCTGAGGGAGTCAAAATCTGCTTTTCTGAAGTCCAGGGTCCATATTCTGCTGCTCTCCAGGGTCCATATTCTGCTGCTCTCCTTTCTTCCTTTTGTCAGGATCCTGAACTTGACCATCTCATGGTCATTGCTGCCCACTTCTCTTCCCCTACCAATTCTTCCTGGTTTATGAGCAGCAGTTCAAAAGGAGCATGGCCCCTAGTTGGTTCCTCCAGCACTTACGCCAGGAAGTTGTCCCCAACATGCCCCAAAAACTTCCTGGATTGTCTGTGCCCTGCTGTATTGCTCTCCCAGCAGATGTCAGGGTGATTGAAGTCCCCCATGAGAACCAGGGCCTGTGATCTGGAAACTTCTGCTAGTTGTCTGAAGAAAGCCTCGTCTACCTCATCCTCCTGGTCTGGTGGTCTGTAGCAGACGCCCACCATGACATCACCCTTGTTGCTCGCGCCTCTAAGCATAACCCAAAGACTCTCAACAGGCTTTTCTCCAGCTTCAAACTGGAGCTCTGAGCAATCATACTGCTCCCTTACATATAATCCTCTGGGACTCTCCCCCGTCACGGGGTCCCGCCTGGTCCCAAACGTCGACACTGCAATGAGACAGCCCCACAGCCTGAGCCCTGTGAGCACAGGCCAGCTGACACAGGCCAGCTGTGGGTGTTTAATTGCAGTGTAGACGTACCCTGAGACCGCACAAGGGGGAAGCTCCAGCCTGAGCCCAAATGTCTACACTGCTATTTTACAGCTCTGCAGCCTGAGAGTCCAAGTCAGCGGACTGGGCTCTGCGCGTTGGCACCACGGGTTCTTTTATCTCAGTGTAGACATGCCCAAAGTGTTCAATAAATAGAAGGTGTAAGTGAAAAGTGTCTGTACGAATAGCTTTGCGGCGCTCCGAATATACTTTCACTCATTGTCAGCCGTGTTCCCTGTTTCAAGGTGAAAGATGCTCTGGCAAACTGCCAGGGCCACAAATTCAATCTGGGGTCTGGAAATCCAAGTGATGAGCACAGAATAAAAACACAAATAGAGCTATATAAAAACAAGTGTCCTTTCCGCCTCTTTTCACCAGGTAATTATAGGCATGCCAACCTGACATCAATTCTGGGGAAAATAATGGAATGGCTGACATGGGATTTAATAAAGAATTAAAGGAAGGAAATATAATTAATGCCAATCAGTATGGGTTTGAGGAAAATAGATCCAGTCAAACTACCTTGATATCTTTTTTTGATGAGATTACAAGTTTGGTTGATAAAGGTAATAGTGTTGATGTAATATACTTAGACTTTGACTTTGTACCACATGTCATTCTGATTAAGAAACTAGGATGATATAAAATCAACTCAGTCCACTTTAAAAGCATTAAAAACTGGCTAACTGATAGATCTCACAATATAACTGTAAAGGGAGAAGCATCATTGATGAGTGCGTTTCTAGTAGGGTCCTACAGGAATTGGTTCTTGGCCCTATGTCATTTAATGTTTTTGTCAGTGACCTGGAATAAAACATAAAAAGCATCACTGATTTATTTTGCAGCTGACAGAAAGCCTTGGGGAGTAGTAAATAATGAAGAGACCAGGTCACTGACTGAGAGTGAGCTGGGTTGCTTGGTAAACTGGACACAAGCAAACAATATGCATTTTAATAAAGCCAAATGTTAAAGTAGACATCTGTGACCATATGTGACCATAATGTGACCATACTTACAAGATAGGGGACTTTACCAAGAATGTGACCATACTTACAAGATAGGGGACTTTATCCTCAGAAACAGTGATTCTGAAAGGTCTATCAATGACTATTAGCCAGGATAGGCAGGGATGGTGTCCCTAGCCTCTGTTTGCCAGAAGCTGGGAAAGGGTGACAGGGGACGGATCACTTTATGGTTCCCTGTTCTATTCATTCCCTCTGGGGCACCTGGCATTGGCCACTGTTGGAAGACAGGACACTGGGCTAGATGGACCATTGGTCTGACCCAGTATGGCCATTCTGATGAAAACGTTTGAGTGTGGAGTTGGCTAATCAGCTGAACAGGAGCTCCTAGTGTGATGCTGTGGCCAAAGGTGCTCATGTGATCCTTGGATGTATAGAGCGAGGAATCTGTTTTACCTCTGTAATTGGCACTGGGCAACTGCTACTGGAATACTGTGTCCAGTTCTGGTGACCACAATTAAGGCAAATGTTGACACATTGCAGAGGGTTCACAGCAGTAAGGATTAGAAAACACGCTTTACAATGAAAAACTCAAGGAGCCCAATCTAGTTAGCTTATCAAAGAGTAGGATAAGGGTGACTTGATCTAGTCTATAAGTACCTATATGCATGGGCAGTGGGTGCCACTCCCCCCCCCCCCCGCCTTTGGGGAGGCTAGCCCTCTGGCCCTGGCCCCCTGAGCTCTCCCCCACCCCACTCTGCTGCCGGAGCCCTGAGCCACCCCCCCCACTCCGCCCCCACGGCCGGAGCCCTGAACTCCCCTTCCTGCTCCCCCCACCCCACAGCTGGAGGAGCCCCAGACCAGTCCGAGCTGCCCCAGCTGGCCTGAGCCCCCAGTCATGCCGCACCTCCCCTTCCTCCTCTGGCCTATTACACCTGCTGCCTCTGCCTCCATGAGGAACAGAAGGTTGACAAAAGATGGCTCTTCAATCTCGCAGATGAAGGTATCACAAGATCCAGTGGCTGAAAGGTGAAGCTAGGCAAATTCAGACTGGAAAGCAGACACAGTGTTAAGCAAGGAGGGTTGTTATGCATTGGAACAACTTACCAAGCTTTGTAGTGGATTCTCCATCACTGGCAATTTTAAATCAAGATTGGATGTATTTTTCTAGAAGATCTGCTCTAGTTCAAACAAGAATGAATTCAGGGAAGGTCTCTGGCCTGTGTGATACAGGAGGTCAGCTCACATGATCACAGTGGTCACTTCTGGCCTCATAATCTATGAATCTATTAATTCTGCACTTAGAC
This sequence comes from Natator depressus, assembly GCF_965152275.1. Lineage (NCBI taxonomy): Eukaryota > Metazoa > Chordata > Testudines > Cheloniidae > Natator > Natator depressus. The sequence continues at coordinate 3,599,945 of NC_134242.1, forward strand.
CTTTGTTAACAAACGCACACGGCAGAAAAACATCCTGCCTGCCTCCCACAGCCCTAACAGGAGAAATATCTGGTGTTTACCAGTACCAGGTATGACTTAATGACCCACAGAGAGCAGATCTGTCGAGTCACAAGTTATCTGACTACGTGAGCTGTAGCTCACAAAAGCTTATGCTCAAATAAATTGGTTCGTCTCTAAGGTGCCACAAGTCCTCCTTTTCTTTTTGCAAATACAGACTAACACGGCTGCTACTCTGAAACTTATCTGACTACAATCACTCCTCTGAACATAACCACACTCGAAGGAACTATGTGACCATAATATTACGCAACTGCTCAGGACAGATTTACTGAAAAGAGATTATGAGTCATCTGGAAAACCGAGAGTGGTCTTGCATTGTCTCTGAGTAATGTAATACTCTCTACTGTCAGACCCAGGGGAGATACATAGATGAAACCTTTGGGAGTTCTGGCTTTCTGAAAAGTTTCTGAATGTGTCAGATTGTTTTTAAATACTGTGATTCCCTCTTTATCTAGCTCTCTTTTGCGGAGCAGCCATATGTGCTCTCAGACACACACACGGCTTTCTCATTGAGGATCTCTTAAATTTGTTTACTCTTGCCGTGGTTTGTTTGTACACGAATCTCAGGGGATGGGATGACTCCTTGGTCCCGCTGTATTAGATGCCAACTGTTGTAGATGGTGGATCATGCTCCATGTTCTAATCCCATAGGATCCATCACAAAGTCCAGGGGAAAAGGACTGAAACAGTAGTAAACCGAAGCTCAAACGGACGCGCTCTGCATACACAGCAGTGGGTGGCTGCAACCTGGCGTAGGGACACATCAATTAAACTGCAGTGCCATGAAGCATAGAGTTTAGGGTGACCAGGGATAAGACCATCCAGCCTGATCTCTTGTGTAGCACAGGCCACCAGTGCCACCCAGCACCTGCACGCTAAACCCAATGACCACAATTAGCCCAGAGCATTACATCCCAGAGGAGACTAGACTATTAAATACCAGAGGAAGAGCATAGGAGGGACCGAGGTGCACCAGTGCTTGAGGTCCGGCAATGGCAGGGAAGTGATTAAATGAGATACACCCAGATAATCCTGGCAAGTGACCTGTACCCACAGCCTGGGGAGACTTGGTCTCTTGATACACACTACAGTCTTTTCCCAGGGCCCCACACCGGTGATCTGGACATGTCAGAGATTATCCCTTCCGCAGGTGTGCACTGCTGGCATACACACCTTGGGGATAGGTTCCCTCCTGGTGTGAGCTGGGGGGGCTCCACACCTGCATTCCTTGAGGCTTACGAAGAAGTCCAAGCTCTTCCCATGCACAACTCTGCTGCCCCTCCAGAGCCCTGAAGCCCGCTCTGCTCAGGCCAGTATCATAGAATCATAGAATATCTGGGTTGGAAGGGACCTTAGGAGGTCATCTAGTCTCACCCCCTGCTCAAAGCAGGACCAATCCCCAACTAAATCATCCCAGCCAAGGCTTTGTCAAGCTGGGCCTTAAAAACCTCTAAGGATGGAGATCCCACCACCTCCCTAGGTAACCCATTCCAGGGCTTTACCACCCTCCTAGTGAAAAAGTTTTCCTAATATCCAACCTACACCTCCCGCATTGCAACCTGAGACCATTACTCCTTGTTCTGTCATCTGCCACCACTGAGAACAGTCTGGATCCCTCCTCTTTGGAACCCCCTTTCAGGTAGTTGAAGGCTGCTATCAAATCTCCCCTCATTCTTCTCTTCCGCAGACTAAACAAGCCCAGTTCCCTCAGCCTCTCCTCATAAGTCATGTGTTCCAGCCCCCTGATCATTTTTGTTGCTCTCCGCTGGACGCTTTCCAATTTTTTCACATCCTTCTTGTAGTGTGGGGCCCAAAACTGGACACAGTACTCCAGATGAGGCCTCACCAATGTCGAATAGAGGGGAACGATCACGTCCCTCGATCTGCTAGCAATGCCCCTACTTATACATCCCAAAATGCCATTGGCCTTCTTGGCAACAAGGGCACACTGTTGACTCATATCCAGCTTCTCGTCCACTGTAACCCCTAGGTCCTTTTCTGCAGAACTGCTGCCGAGCCATTCGGTCCCTAATCTGTAGCGGTGCATGGGATTCTTCCGTCCTAAGTGCAGGACTCTGCACTTGTCCTTGTTGAACTTCATCAGATTTCTTTTGGCCCAATCCTCTAATTTGTCTAGGTCCCTCTGTATCCTATCCCTGCCCTCCAGCGTATCTACCTGGAGGAACCAACTAGGGGCAGAACTCTTCTTGACCTACTGCTCACAAACCGGGAAGAATTAGTCGGGGAAGCAAAAGTGGATGGGAACCTGGGAGGCAGAGACCATGAGATGGTTGAGTTCAGGATCCTGACACAGGGAAGAAAGGAGAGCAGCAGAATACGGACCCTGGACTTCAAAAAAGCAGACTTTGACTCCCTCAGGGAACTGATGGGCAGGATCCCCTGGGAGAATAACATGAGGGGGAAAGGAGTCCAGGAGAGCTGGCTGTATTTTAAAGAATCCTTATTGAGGTTCAAGGAACAAACCATCCCGATGTGTCGAAAGAATAGTAAATATGGCAGGCGACCAGCTTGGCTTAACAGTGAAATCCTTGCGGATCTTAAACACAAAAAAGAAGTTTACAAGAAGTGGAAGACTGGACAAATGACCAGAGAAGAGTATAAAAATATTGCTCGGGCATGCAGGAGTGAAATCGAGAAGGCCAAATCACACCTGGAGGTGCAGCTAGCAAGAGATGTTAAGAGTAACAAGAAGGGTTTCTTCAGGTATGTTAGCAACAAGAAGAAAGCCAAGGAAAGTGTGGGCCCCTTACTGAATGATGGAGGCAACCTAGTGACAGAGGATGTGGAAAAAGCTAATGTACTCAATGCTTTTTTTGCCTGTGTCTTCACAAACAAGGTCAGCTCCCAGACTGCTGCACTGGGCAGCACAGCATGGGGAGGAGGGGACCAGCCCTCTGTGAAGAAAGAAGTGGTTCGGGACTATTTAGAAAAGCTGGACGAGCACAAGTCCATAGGGCTGGATGCGTTGCATCCGAGAGTGCTAAAGGAGTTGGTGGATGTGATTGCAGAGCCATTGGCCATTATCTTTGAAAACTCATGGCGATCGGGGGAAGTCCTGGACGACTGGAAAAAGGCTAATGTAGTGCCCATCTTTAAAAAAGGGAAGAAGGAGGATCCTGGGAACTACAGGCCAGTCAGCCTCACCTCAGTCCCTGGAAAAATCATGGAGCAGGTCCTCAAGGAATCAATTCTGAAGCACTTAGAGGAGAGGAAAGTGATCAGGAACAGTCAGCATGGATTCACCAAGGGCAAGTCATGCCTGTTGAATCTAATTGCCTTCTATAATGAGATAACTGGCTCTGTGGATGAGGGGAAAGCAGTGGACGTGTTGTTCCTTGATTTTAGCAAAGCTTTTGATACGGTCTCCCACAGTATTCTTGCCAGCAAGTTAAAGAAGTATGGGCTGGATGAATGGACTATAAGGTGGATAGAAAGCTGGCTAGATTGTCGGGCTCAATGGGTAGTGATCAATGGCTCCATGTCTAGCTGGCAGCTGGTATCAAGTGGAGTGCCCCAAGGGTCGGTCCTGGGGCCGGTTTTGTTCAATATCTTCATTAATGATCTGGAGGATGGAGTGGATTGCACCCTCAGCAAGTTTGCAGATGACACTAAACTGGGAGGAGAGGTAACTATGCTGGAGGGTAGAAATAGGATACAGAGGGCCCTAGACAAATTAGAAGATTGGGTCAAAAGAAATCTGATGAAGTTCAACAAGGACAAGTGCAGAGTCCTGCACTTAGGACGGAAAATCCCATGCACTGCTACAGACTAGGGACCAAATGGCTCGGCAGCAGTTCTGCAGAAAGGGACCTGGGGTTACAGTGGACGAGAAGCTGGATATGAGTCAACATTGTGCCCTTGTTGCCAAGAAGGCCAATGGCATTTTGGACTGTATAAGTAGGGGCATTGCCAGCAGATCGAGCGACGTGATCGTTCCCCTCTATTTGACATTGGTGAGGCCTCATCTGGAGTACTGTGTCCAGTTTTGGGCCCCACACTACAAGAAGGATGTGGAAAAATTGGAAAGCGTCCAGCGGAGGGCAACAAAAATGATTAGGGGACTGGAACACATGACTTATGAGGAGAGGCTGAGGGAACTGGGATTGTTTAGTCTGCGGAAGAGAAGAATGAGGGGGGATTTGATAGCTGCTTTCAACTACCTGAAAGGGGGTTTCAAAGAGGATGGATGTAAACTGTTCTCAGTGGTAGCAGAGGCCAGAACGAGGAGTAATGGTCTCAAGTTGCAGTGGGGGAGGTTTAGGTTGGATATTAGGAAAAACTTTTTCACTAGGAGGGTGGTGAAGCGCTGGAATGGGTTACCTAGGGATGTGCTGGAATCTCCTTCCTTAGAAGTTTTTAAGCTCAGGCTTGACAAAACCCTGGCTGGGATGATTTAGTTGGGGATTGGTCCTGCTTTGAGCAGGGGGTTGGACTAGATGGCCTCCTGAGGTCCCTTCCAACCCTGATATTCTATGATTCTATGATACCTCTCCTCCCAGTTTAGTGTCATCTGCAAACTTGCTGAGGGTGCAATCCACACCATCCTCCAGATCATTTATGAAGATATTGAACAAAACCGGCCCCAGGACCGAGGAGTGAAGCCTGTAAAAGATGCCTTGGGAGCTTCCATTCCTCAAACCAAATTCACAGCTGGCGTAACTCCGCTGGAGTCAGGGGAGTGGGGCTGTCCTGTGCCAGTGGTGAATTTCTGAGATGAATGGCGACCTGGCTCAGTGCTTCCAGCCACACAGCTAAAGTCCAAATGCCACTGCAACCCCACAGTGTAGAATCAAAGCAAGTGGTTAAACATCAGTGGTCCAATCTCTCCCTTCCGTAACCTCTGTGTCTGCACTGTGCGCTGGGGACCTCGGTACCAGGCAGAGAAGGAGTCCAGTTCCCCCAGATCCAGGAGCAGCAGAGGGAACCCCTACCGCTCCAGTATCCCCTATCCAGGGAAGGGAGTGGCCCAGGGTTCTGCATAGGATGCCTCTACTCATCCCACCCTCCCAAATCTCCTGTAATCTGGAACACGTGGAACCCCCCTCCTCCTGCCCACCAGCGCACATACCCATGGTTGCAGACTCATGTTGTAGAGTCTCTGGCTTCTTTGTACTCTGTTTAAAAAGACACACGTTCACCCCCGGCCCTGTCTTGATCTGTTTGCTGTTCCTCTTAAGCAACGCCCTAATGGTGTTTTGCTTATTTTCAGAACAGAAAGGCAGCTGCCTAGCACTATTGGACCACCAGTGGCAGGTGTTTTCATACCAACCCAGACTTGCTTCATCTTTGTCCACTGGTTTTTGTCTCTCTGAACCCATCCCTGTAATTGTGCAAGGCTGGCCAGGTAACCACAAGTTTGCTTACTTTTTTTACACGTGAAATCATGCCAGTCGTCAGAAGGCAGCAATCCTGCTGTCCAAGCAGTGCTACGGAGCTCGCACGGCGCCTTCAGTTGCTCTTATCACTTGTTTATCTCAGGGCTGAGGAATTACACTCCGGACGTCTGGCCACTACCTCGGTCCGGCTGGTGGTGGATTAAGGTAGCCTCAGCCAGAACATTCAATGCTCTCCCTTGAGTCTGCAAGGAGCAAACATGTTTCTCCATCTTTGACCCTCACATTCTCCCAGTGATTTTGGCTCCTTGTGATGTGATCAGTTCCGATGTTAAGGCCCCAGATCAGTCAGTTTCCAAATTAGCACTCAGCAGCAGGAGGAGTGTTGTGGTCAGGTGGATAAACAGAGCTGGAAGGCAGCCAGGAGACTTGGGTTCTGCCACTGACTGACGTCACCGTTTTGCAAGTCATTTAACCTCTTTGTCTTCTGAGGCACTAGGAGCAAGTATCCATCATCTCTTTTGTAGAGCTTCTGAGAACCACTGGGGAGAGGTGCTGCATCTGATAGCACAAGCTATATCCCCTTCCGTTATCCTGCTCCAGTGAAATTTTCCAGGCCACAAACCCCATGCCCCAATGAGGCCCACAGAATTTCAAGGCAATCTGAACAACCACTTAGAACCGTCAAGCCTACGAAAGCTGGATCTGCCCACTGCCCATTCTTTATTAAATGAGAAGTCCAAAGCTCAGAATCCAAAGATTTTGGTTCTGGGAAGCACATGTGTGTTGATGATTGATGGGTGCTGGCTGGCCTGGCTGGATGGCTTTTTGGAATACATATCTTTTATTTTTATTCTCACTCCAGATTGTTTCCAAATACAGCTCAGATGCAGTCCCCGCCTCCAGTTCCTCCCTACTTCATTGCATGGCAGTGGGGGGACGGGGAGGGGCTGAGGCACAGGCAGGCAAAGTGACTGACCCAAGGCTGCTCAGGGAGTCAGTGTCGGGACTAGAACTCAGCCCTTTTTGGCTCCTAAGTTCACTCTTCTAGCCCCTGCTGCCTCAGTCTGGCCTGCATTTGTGGGGCCCTCAGGAGATTCTGTTACTTTTACTGCCTAATGCAAACCATAGTCATATGTTGAGTTTTTCTGCCTGTAAATCCACCTTGATCTCTAGAACGTGGATCACAATGCCGGCCCCAGAGTGGTGTGCCTTTATTGACCAATGCCGACAAAGCGCTTTGAGAGCCTCATATGGAAGGTGCGCTAGCAGCAGCCAGTATCACCGTGAGATTATTTAGATGTTTCATTGCTTTGGTCGGCATTAGTCATCCTCTCAGCCACCGCTGTTGCTGTGTTCGAAAACCACAGGTGCGCAGCGAACAAGGTGGAGTGTGAAACAACAGTATCTATCATCCACACTCTGCACCCATTGGTTCATGAGCTGTATCAATACACGCACATTAAACAAGCTGATTGAACAGGGGAGCAAGGTGCTGGAGAAAATCACCTGTTTTCCCACTGAAATAAGTCATAAAAGTCACATGTTCACACAACAGGAGGGGAAACCATGCCTGAATTCTTAATAATTCCAGAGGAATCAGAAGTTTCTCCTGCGAGCTGGGAAGTCAGGTGAAACCACTAGGGGGCGACCCGAAGACTGTACTTTAAATTGCGATCCAGACATGCTCTGCCCTTCATTCAGGTGCTTTCTCAGCCAGCACCACTGATGCCTCTTGCTCCTGGATTATAAAAGAACTGAAGGAAAGGAAAGGCTGTTTGTAGGTTATTCACATTGCTGTTACTCTTACTAGGTGGGAAGCAGGCAGATCAATTGCAGCATTCGGGGTCCTGGGCAGCTCAGTTTAATATCCAGGGACCCTTTGGAGACTTTGAAAGCTATCTGCAAGCAATAGCCTTGTTTGGCGCAGAGATGGCCAGCGGAGGTCTGCAGCTGCTGGGATTCGTGCTTGCTTCCATAGGCTGGATCGGCATCATCATCAGCGCAGCTCTGCCCCAGTGGAAAATGTCCTCTTATGCTGGGGACAACATTGTGACAGCTCAAGCTATCTATGAGGGACTCTGGATGTCCTGTGTCATGCAGAGCACGGGGCAGATGCAGTGCAAGGTGTATGACTCCCTGCTCAAACTGGAGGGTAAGTAGCAACTGGAGGGTTGTGAACTGCACTGTTCTTATGCCGGTTGGTTCTATGTTTTCACTCTGGCCAGGGGAAGCATTGCCAGGAGACACAAACACTTCTTGTATTTTGTTTTCATTGTGGTAGATAAGATTGAGCTGGTGCCACTGGAGGTGCAGATAGGTGTTTCCCGACACAATTGTATGTCTCAATGGGTCTGATTCTCTTCTCACATGATAGTAACTACAGAGTTGCTTCAGTCAGATTCACAGTGTTACTCCAGATAAGGCCTGGTCTACATGCGAAAGGTTTTTTTTTCAGTAGAACTAGTTTTTTTCAGCATAAGCTGCCTTCAGTCCACGCATGTGCGTTCTTTTTTTCAATTTACCTGGTGTCTTATGATGCTTTAACTAATCTATTTTGGAAGACAGGGGGAAGTGAAGGGAGAATCTGCCACCATGATGCGCTGCCTTTTCCTACTTGGATTTTAATTTTTCATAATTTGGGTTAGTTGTCAGAAGATCAATGTGTAAAAGAAACAATTTTTTTTTCATAAGTATCTAATATGAATCTGTAAAGAGTTCAGGATTGCTGATTCCTTCCTCTTATGAGTAATCCGAGTTTTGGTTTGGTTCTGAGGGGCAAAATAGCCCATTTCCTGCAGATTCTACAGGACACCTTGGTTTCTACTGTGGCTTTGAGCAGTTCCTTTGGAGTCTAAGCAATCGCATAGCTCAGGAGAGAGGGCTGGTAGAACTGGGTCTGTGTCCCAGACTTTGACAAAGGAGTCAGAAACAGGAGGTGGAAAAGCAATAATTAATGAATGAGCTCAGTGAGTGAAACATGCCAAGAACAGAGAGATCAGCGCTTTGGAAAACAACTGCTTCATACTGAAAAATTCAGCAAGAGGGAATTAGTGATGAGCCAAGGTGGGGGAGGAAGGAATTCGAAGCTCTGGAGGAATCTGCTCAAGTTTTACTGTTGTTTATAGTGTTCTTCATGCAGGGAGTTTCCTATTTATAGCAATCTAGGAAAAGGAGCTTTAAAAACTCCCTACATCAATTGAATGCTATCAATTCTCTAAGCAGCTAAGATAACGTGTGAGGAGACACGCTAAAGGCTGATTTCAGAGTAGCAGTCGTGTTAGTCTGTATTCACAAAAAGAAAAGGAGGACTTGTGGCACCTTAGAGACTAACCAATTTATTTGAGCATAAGCTTTCGTGAGCTACAGCTCACTTCATTGGATGCATGCAAGGCTGAATCCCTCAGAGCTATAAATCTGGAGCAGCCCCATTACACTGGATTTACACCCGCATGGCTGAAAATCAGAATCTGACTCTAAAGTTCTTCTAACCATGAACAGAACATTCTGTGTCAGTTACAAATTTCTCTCTGTAAACAGCCTGAGTTTATGTGATGGCAGAGAGGGGTGTGATCCCCTGGGAATGTTCAGAGGAAAACAGTTTCTTAATCCTTTCAGATGCAATCACTTGTGGTCACATCCTTGTGTCTGTCCTTACCTCTCCATTGGGGCCTGAGTCAGCAGAGTGCTGAGCCCCTCCTGGGAAGCACTGAGCACCCTCGACTCTCAATGAAGTTAGGGCTACGCTGGAGCTTTGTCAGTTTCACTACCCCAGAGTGCTGTAGCTAGATCCATCTGAATTTTAAGTGTAGACCACAGCTCTCTTGATGAAATACAGGCTGATCCAGGGTCCCTCTTTTCAGGAAAAACTCCCACTGACTAAGGGCTTGTCTGTGCTACAGGGGCTACAGACCCATAGCTACGGCCCCGAAGCTGTGACACACTGAAACCACGCAGTACAGATGCAGCCGACACTAATGGAAAGGGTTTTTCCATCAAGAAAAGGAGTACTTGTGGCACCTTAGAGACTAACAAATTGCATCCGATGAAGTGAGCTGTAGCTCACGAAAGCTCATGCTCAAATAAATTGGTTAGTCTCTAAGGTGCCACAAGTCCTCCTTTTCTTTTTGCAAATACAGACTAACACGGCTGCTACTCTGAAACCGGTTTTTCCATCAGTATCGGAACACTAGCTCCCCGAACAAGGCCAGCTCCGTCAACGGGAATATTCCTCTGGTGACATAGCTGCGTCTATACTGGGAGTTAGCTGCGCTGACCCAAGGCAGGGTTTTTCACACCCCTGACTGACATAGCTAGGTTGCTCTAACTTTTTAAGTGTAGACAAGCCTGCGAAGACTGGAGCAATGGAAAGGGTTTTTCTTTCACTGTAGGAGCTCTGTCTCCCTGAGTGGCTGTAGCCAGATGGATGGAAGTATTTTCCATCAGCCTAGCCGCATCTACCCCAGGGCATAGCTACGGCCCTTAGGGGTGTGGATTTTTCATACCCCTGAGTGACTGTAGCTGGGTCGAACTAAATTTGTAGCATAAACAAGATCTTACCCTGAGTTCTACCTCCCTAAGGCCTGAGGGCTGGAGAGAGATTTGTCTGGAAAAGAGGGTGAAATCCTGCAGCCCCACCCCTTTGATTAGCTGGAGGTGAGTGGATCTGTTTATATAATCGGCTGACAAATGGCCTCGTGTTGTTTTGCTAACAGGTGATACTTTCCAACCTTTGCCCCTTTATGCAGAATGTTTCCAGCCTAAACATTTCACAGGGGAGGGGAGAAACTGCAGTAATCTGAGCACTTCTCTCTGTTCCCACAACTCAACATCGGCTACAGAAACTACCAGAGCTGCCGCACACACTTCTGTGAATTGGGGACAAAACTTAGTCTAGTCATTAGTCCGATGTGATTCTAATTCTTTATGCAGAAAACATTCTTTTAGGACCAGATCCTGCTCCCGATGAAGTCAATAGAAAATCTCCAGTTGCGAGCAAGATCAAAAACAATGAGGGGTCCTTGTGGCACCTTAAAGACTAACACATTTATTTGGGCATAAGCTTTCGTGGGCTAGAACCCACTTCATCAGATGCATGGAGTGGAAAAAAGTAGGTAGGTGTAAACATACAGCACATGGCAAGATGGGATTTGTCTTATTAAGTGGGGGTCAGCGCTAACAAGGCCAATTCAGTTAGGGTGGACGTGGCCCATTCCCAACAGTTGACAAGAAGGGGGTGAATATCAACAGAGGGAAAATTACTTTTTGTCGTGCTACCGAGGCCAGTTCAATCAGGGTGGACGTGGCCCATTTCCAACAGTTGACAAGAACATCTTCTCACCCAAATAAACAGGTGCCGCAAGGACTCCTTGTTGATTTTGCTGATTCAGACTCACACGGCTGCCCCACGGAAACCGGGCAAAATCAGGCCATTCGATTGTGTGAGCAGAGCTTATTTTCTTCCACAGCAGGGGCTCTCACCCTTTTTCTTTCTGATCCCTCCCTCCCCCATGTGACACAGTAACTCGTTTTCTGCATAGAAAAGCCAGGCCCGGCTTTTGGGGGCAGCAAGCAGGGCAGTTGCCTGGGGCCCCGTGCTGCAGGGGCCCCCACAAAGCTACATTGCTCAGGCTTTGGCTTCCGCCCCGGGTGGCGGGGCACAGGACCCCAGGCTTCAACCCCATGCGGTGGGGCTTCAGCTTTCTACTCTGGGCCCCAGCAAATCTAATGCTGGCCCTCCTTGATGGTCCCCCTGAAACCTGCTTGCAGCCCCGCAGGGGGCTCCGGACCCCTGGTTGAGAACCTCTATTCTACAGCACCAATGCAACCCCTGGTGCTTAAAATATAATCCACGATGCTCTCCTTATGAGCGAGTACCCGTTCCTTTTGACACTTAGCTATCATGACCCCGATCCTACAAAACAAGTACATAGGTGTGTGATTTTACACCCATGATTAGCCCCATGAGATGCTTCTTCACTAGCTAGCTCTAAACTGGAGTTAGCTACAAGGAGGTAAGATCCTAATGAAGACCAGAGTAGTTGGTAGTTTCCCCAGGAGTTAGCAGGCAAACCCACAGACTACGGGAGAGCCTAGGGTTTACCCTGACCGGCTCACTTGTGATAACAAGTCTTCACTAGGATTTTACCCTGGGTCTATCTACGCTGCCGTCAGAGATGTGCCTGCCGCACGTATACACACACCGGAGCTAGCTTGAATGAGTCGTAGATTCCAAGGCCAGAAGGGACCATTGTGATCTGACCTCCTGCATAGCACAGGTCAGAGACCTGCCCCAAGGCTTCGTTCTCGCTAGCGTGATCAACAATAGCAGCAAAGACAACGCGGGCAGCAGCAAGGGCCGGATAACCCTGCTTGGGGACCCTGGGTAGTTGCTCCCGGGGCTAGCCCATGCTGCCGCGCCTTCGCCACCAACAGAAGTCGGTCCAATCACAGATATTACCTCACCTGCCTTGTCTCGCTCGTACCTGTGACCAACATGGCTACAGCAACTCCTTTATACTGACCCCTTTACCCCCCACCCATTGAAAACCATGGAAAGGCTCCCATTGACGTCAGTGGCTTTGGATCCGGCCCTGTAGGGCTCCTTACATTCCTTTCCAGCTGTGATTAACCATGTGAAACACCATAATAACAATGCCGGCTTGTCACCTCGGCCAGGAGCCCGCATGCAGGTTTCCACAGAGACTCTATAAAGGGATCGTTAGAAATGCTAGTGCAGGTTTATTGGACTCAGTCAGTCACCACCTCGCTCCCCGGGTGCTGCCATTGGACACTCAGGCTTGCAATGACCCACCCTAATTACTGGTATCCACCGTCCGTTATGGACTCAGCTTTCCCCTTCCCTCACCCCCCACCCCACACCACACGGTGCATATTGTACAGTCGTTTACTGCTGTGCATCGTGGGTAAATGTGCTGTCAGTCTGATGGGCAAGTGGGTGCAGGACACTATTCTAGCTCTAAATGGCTCCCCTGGGTATGGGGCAGTGGAGAATCGGGGAGTGGCTACACACCAACCTTGGGCCGGTGTCACCAAAATCCGTTTTCAAATCAATGTTTGGTTTGGTTTGGTTTGTGCATAGATGAGGCCTCCAACCCTTTATATTTAGCTCCCTGGGGACAGGGGAGGCTAGTGGGGTTTGGGGATTTTACAGACTCCTGGAAAGATTAGATTTCCCTGAAAGAACTAGCTTGGATTTAACCCATCGATTTTGCAGGAGGATTTAATTTAGAGTACACGCATCGCCTGAGTAATGACTCCTTACAAGCTGAGTGATGACCACAGGATCCGGCCCAGTTATTTGTAACTAACTGATGATTACTGCTCTGCAAACAATGGTTCTTCTGTGACAGTGGGGGATGCTGATGCTTTGCAGTGCCAGGGCCCAGGGCTGAGCCCTCAGGGTCATTCGATCACACGATAAACCTATAACGGGCGGCCCTGTGGGCCATACTGCAGGGAAACTCCTCTTGCCCCCCAGAGTCCTCTACATCATTGGGATTTTCTCCTGAATGAGGAGAGCAGGATCTAGCCATAAGGTCCTTTCACCTGTTCGGTGCATGCTGGACTCTGCTGGAGAAGGAAGAGCGCACTTTCTACCCTCCCCGCACATACAGGCCAGCCTGTGGCTGAAGATAAGCTTGGCAATGAGGCAGGGTCCATTGAACATTGCTGGGCAGCCCCCGAGCTGTTCCAACCCGTACCCCCCATGGGTCGCCGTGCCCAGCTCCCAGTGAGATAGGCAGTGCTCCTCTGCTGCCAAGATGGCACTCTAGAGGTCAAGGGCCGGAGCCGCCTCTCGCCTGTGGCAGTTTTATTCTCAAGTAGCCCCCTTGCCTTCGGCGGAGTGAGCCCTGCTCTGCACGTGGGTCAGAGCTGGGAGAATCAGCCCAGAGCATCCATGAAGTGGGCCACCTGGCACCGTCACCTGCTAGTTCTCGGCCGCACCTACGCACTCTCTCGTTCTCTCAAAGCAGAGCTTCTCCTCCGGGGTCTTGTCGGGACTGTTCCCATCCAAGCCATCCATAACCCCCTGTGGGGTGTTGCCTCTGGGAAAGGCACCGCACTTCAGGCAAGTGGAGACTCGGCGGCTGCTTAATTGCTGAAGCCGGGTGGATTCCCCGCCCCATCCCAGAAAATAAACAAGGGCTTGCATGCTTTCCGGGCCCAGCAACATTATTCCCGTGTGAACCCCTCCCTTCCTGCATCCCCAGCATCCTCGCTGAGGCTGTTCCCTGGTGGAGCGGGGGGAAGTTTTCACTGTCAGGTCACAAGTGCCGCACCATGATACTTGACTGGGGGAGCTGCAGGACTGATCCTAGGACTAGTAGCAGAAGCAGCTGGGTTCTAATCCTAGCGCTAACACCAGTGTGCTGGATGGAGTTAGACAAGTCACCCACCTCTCTGTTATCTTTAGCTATGGAATAAGCAGGTGCAGCTCAATGGGATTTGTGCTTTCCTGTGGTTAGGGCTTAATTTGCCCCGGTGTGTCTCATTTCCCCCCTCTGTAAAATGGGGATAGCGTGGTTGCTGTGGGGACTGGTTAATGTTTGCACATTGCGTTGAGGAGATGAAGAGCCAGACGGAATCCCACTGAGACCACCTGTGGGCGGTGCGGCTGCAGCAGAGTGGGCTGAAATCTCTGTCACAAAGTATTGGCTTGACAGCAGAACCTGCCATAGGAACCGTCTCCTACGTGGCTGTAGAGGTTACCTGCTCAGTGTTCTTAAGCCTGCAGGTGGGGAACAGTTTCCAGGTTTTATGGAGGAAATGTCTCTCCTGAATCGCCACCAAGCCAGGTGAGAGTTTGGCCTCAGAAAAGGGTGGCGTGGATGGGCTGGTTCAGGAGGGAGGCTTTCTCTCTGATGCTGTCACTGAGCGATTACAGCGGGCATTCCTACCTTCTCCCCTGCTTCAGGGCAGGCACAGTATAAAGCAGTGCATGCTGATCACTGTCCTTATCTCTGTCTGTATTGAACACACCTTGTGGAATTGCCAGCCTTCACCTTTCAGTCGCTAGCTAGCCCCCAGCCCAGAGGCTCTCCTCTCCCTTTTCTAGAGTGCTTTTAATAGCACAATGTCAAATTTAGGAATGGACTTTTCAGAGGTTGGAGGGGCGGCTGGCTCCGGCCGGGTAAGAGGCTTGCCTAGCCTTTCGCTTCCAGCTCACTCACTCAGTTTTGGTCCAGATCAGTGTGAGCAGACGTCGCTCACGCGTTGGACATTTCTTCATCTGGTGATCTTTGTGGTTGCTAGTGGACAGGTGTCTGCATCACATCGCTTCTCGGCCTTTTGGCTGAGATAAAGTGTAGTCACAACAAAAATCACTGTCATTAATCATTCCTTTTCAGCAAGCAGAGTCCAAAACTATATGTGCCCTGGATATTTAAGTACCTCATCATTACTAGAGGTGGTATTCTTCTGACTGGAGTTGTTAGGTTATGCACGCACATCCAGTGGGGCAGCCTGGGTAAAGCTTCCACTTTCCACCAAAAGTTTGTGGGATCTGAGACAGAGAATTTCATTGGCCTGAGTTGCCAGTCTGGATCCTTTATCAAAGACCCTTTTGATCGGAGTTCAGCACCCATCCCTTTTACCTGGGTGAATCATTTTTTAGTGTTTTGCCGTACGTTAGATGTTTATTCAGCATAAGACAAAATCCCTCTCATTTTTTAACCTGCTTGCCTCTGAGGATCCTCCCTTGTAGACTGATCTTGTCACAAAGAGAGGCTTTTGTCTAATCTTAAAACTGGGGGGTTGTTTTTCCTAAGCATCCCTTGAAAGGCAATAATAAAAGGAAAGGAGAAAGTTCATCGTCACCAGCACGGGTACAATGGCACAACAGCAAGGCAGGTAAGATGGGCCTCGCTGAGTGAATCATTCTGGAAGGTTTGCCATTGGTGGGTAGCTCTGGCTTCTGTCGAACCCCAGTAGGAAGTGAACACTCCTGACTGAGCTGTTTGGAGTAGCTTGAGTAACATGTTTCCCATACTTCATGGGCTGTTTGTGACTCATGAGCAGTTACTGTTCTCATGAGAATAGGGAGCAGTGTAGCACTTGTCAGTTTCACCTGCACTCTGCCATCCCTGGGCTGCATAAGCCTTGTAGGGCCTGGTAGCAGGGAACTCACCACTTATTGTCAGAAAACTATTCTAGCTAAAAATATGCAGACACGTCAGCTGATCAGTAACCCATCAAGGATTGGAGCTGGTTGTGTGGAGAACCAGCACAAGATAAATGTGTGTGCGCACACACAGAGCCGCGAAAGGGAAAAGTGCAGGGTTTACAAAACGAGCGCCAGTCACTTCCCTAACATAGCTTTTATTTAACATGTGGCATTAACAAAATCCAGGCTGAAATGTGAAGGTCTAAAAGAAATCCCACACTTACTCCAGTGAAACCTTTCAGCTGTCACACCACTTCATATGATTATTTCTCTGCCAGCCACTGATAGCCATGGAAAAATCTTATCTAGGCCGTCGATGAAATTGTGCATCATGTAGTTCATATGTCCTAATCTATGGCCACAGACAAAATCAAATTCCCTGCAGCAGAGAGTTGGCATATTTTGTAAAGGATGTTGCTTTTCACATTTTAAATTCAGCGAGAGCACCTCTAGCATTTGCACGAAATTACAATATTTTAAAGGTAACCCTTTCCAGCAGTAGTCTTAAGACCCAGTCCTATACTTACTTATTATCTCCCATCACTAGGAGATGTTTGCAGAGCTGGTTCGTTATTACTAAACGGCAACAAAAGCCCTTCACTTCTGAGTAAACAATGGATAGTAGAGACCAAATCCTGGTGCCATCTGATGGCTGTGGTTTGGTATCAGTCCAGTTCTTGATGGACAGCTGGGTAAGGTCAATGTTTTCAAACAAGGGTGCCTGTGGTTAGGATCCTAAATCCTTAGTTGGGCTCTTAAGTAAAAGTGGCCTGTTTTTCACAGGTTCTGAGCAGCTGCACCTCCATTGACTTCAGAGGAACTATTTGCATGAGCAAGGGATGGAGAAACAATCCCTTATTTCTCTAGTAAACAGAACATGTGTCCTAGAAGACCAGTCATCACGGACTGTCACTGGCCTCTGTTCTCTAACCTCTCAAGTGTGTGCAGATTTAGATAATCCTGTATTGAGCCGTCACCTTGGTTATAGGGTAGCTACACACCCATGTGGTAATTAATCACTATCAATGTACTCTGCAAAAGGGAGGAAGGCACAATCACAGAGAGTGACAGGTAGAGAGACAGAACCAGAAGCATGTATTAAGGAGGGGTTTGAATGACAAGTGGGTGTCATCACAATCAGACCACATCTCTTTCAGCTGTTACTGCTGCCCTGGTTATTCCCTCCCACTGAGCAGCTGGGTTTGAATTCTATCCCCCCTCCCCCCCCCCACATGGGTCATTGTACTTTTTTTTTTTTTTTTTCAAATGAAATCTCATTTTGTTGTTTTCTGCCCATGCTTCTAAGCTCGCCAAGCAACTCCTTCTAGTTTAGTATCATCTGGGAGCTTCACTGGTAATACTACTCCCTCTTCCAGATTGGGAAGATGTTAAACAAGGCTAGATCTAACACTGATCCATCTGGTACCCAACCAGTTAACTCCCCCCAATATCATCTATTGCTGTATATTGTTGCAATATCCAAGGCAATTTCGGAATTTTTTTTTCAAGATTTGGGGAGATTCAACTAAACTACAAATAAATGCAATCTATACGAATAGGCCGTGCTACCCAACAGGCCCATGTGAGTAAACACTTTGCAAATCCAGAGATGCTAGATAATTGCCCAGGTTCGCCACAAGGAAGATGGTCCACATGGACTCAATTTTGAACCTCAGCTAAGATTAGCAGATTTTGCAGAGAAGGAGACGGGCAACAAAAGGTTTAACCATTTCAAGTCACTGGAGCAAAATGAAACAAACGGAGTGTGTCCTTGAGAAATTCTCCATGGAAAGAACTGGAGATAATGGCTTGAAGGTCTTTCTTTGTGGTTAAGATTTTGCCCATTGCTGGGGGGAACACGCATTGAAATAGAGGGGAAAGCCCTTTCCTTGGGCACATGGTGGAACTCCATGAAATAACCTCAGGACACTTTGGCAGGAGGGATCTGAGGGGAGGAGAACAGACCCCTACAGTATTGATATTCACAGGCAAACACAAACATATGAACGAAAAACCTCAACCCACCTCCATGTTCTCTCTCTCTCTCATGCACACCCTTTGTTAAGACAGAGCTAAAATTGTAAATGCTGTTCAGAACAAAATAACAATAAAGCTAAGAAATAGCAAGTTTTTAGTTCAAAAATCCTAAATGCTGAAAAGTCAAACACATGAACCTTAACTCTGACCCTTACCAGCAGCTTTTCCTATGGAGCTCTGTCAGATTCATGGGCAAGTGTCGTTATCAAATGTGATCTTTAGGTAGAGACCAGGTAAAAGCACTCTGCTCCTTCCTCATTTATCAGATAATTGATGACCAACAGAAAACTCTTTGGGTCCGTTCAGCCAGACAGTCCTGAACCTAGTCCCAGCAGCCACCTCCTTTACTAAATGCCTTGATCCTCTTTTTCCCCCAGCTATGGTGGCTGTGTGGTCTAGGGGAATGAACCGCTGACTAGGTATCACGTGCCCTTGACATCTAACCCCATGTTCTGTTACTGATTTATTGTGGGGCTTTGGAAAATCTTGTGATTTCTCTGGTTCCCCATCTGTGAAGTTTGGAGGGTGATCCTGGTTTACCAGTTCTGCAGGGATCTCATGGGGATAATCAGCTAAGGTTTGCAGAAGTAAATGCTGTAACTGTGATTAGTACTAAAATTACCTTCAGTGTCTTCTAAAGTCATTTTAGCTCCTCTCTGTCAAATACCTCACCCTGTAACTTATTTCCTATATTTATTACTCCTTGTGTCAAGTAACTGGGCTTTTACTCCTAGTTGCCCAATATTTAGATTACGTCCCGCAGTTCTGAACCTCTTGCAAAACACTTTCATTGCTTTCAAAACCTCTCTCCCTTTAGGGTCATCTCTTTCACAATCAGAATGAGCCTAAATTATGCACAATAGACCTGACATGTTGTATGTGACATATGGTCACAGTACATCTGACAAACTGCCTTTCCTCACGTACAAAGAAAATCACAGTTTATACACTCAGCTATTGGCCATTACAAAGCTGCTGACATGTTGCAAAATTTAGCATGAAACATGTGTGGGGTCTTGGATACTATTGCGGAATGAGTATCCTAATGCAAGCTGATGTTTGTGTCAGTCTTTTTAAGCTATATTCCATTGACAAATATTAGTTTAAAAATGATTCAACATAACTTGACAAATACAAAAAAGTGACCAATAGCAACAGAGTTACAAAATATTCTTTTGGTTTGAAATCACCCATGCTTGATCACTTGCTTGAGCCAGATGATGAATTTTTCTGCTTGTTTAATAGCATAATAATATACATTTAAAGCCTGATTCTGATTTCCCTTACACCCGTGAACTTCCATTGATGTCATTGGAGTCACCCTGGATTTACACTGCTGTAAGCAAGAGGAGACTTGCATCCTTAGCTTGCAAGCCATGACCAGTGGTGACACAAAGGAAACTCAATGAAAAACATCTGTGTTGCTTTGATGGGCAATTTCCCTTTTAAGGAAAGGCAGGGAAACACAAGCCAGCCAAGCCCTAACACTCTGAAAGTGAAAATCCCCTAAGAGACCGGAGATTTTTTTTCTTGTGCACGGTGTGTCGGTTCCCACTGATCTGGATCTGTTTGCTTTTTCACTGCATGGCACAACCTACTCCTACACCATTAAGAAGTTGAACATTTACACAGAGACTGGTCCTGACTTGCCTTAAGATATTGGTGCCTTTCTGTCCTCATGCAACAATATTGAACCCTTGTTGCCGATGGGCTAGTCAGGGCCAACTCTCCCTGGCTTTTAAGGAAGGAATCTTCCAAAGACTCTATAAAAAGACAAAGGGAAAGACCCAGAATGGCTGGGAAAGGGATCGGTGTAATGATGATTAAAGAGCAGCTGGAATTCAAAAATAAACGGTGTCAAAATAGCACCTTCTTCCTCAATAGATCTGCTCCTGGTGTGTCTTTAACTGCTCCAGGTGCAGGCTAAGGGCTTCCTGATGGGAAACTCCATCAGCCAGATTTGGACACTTGCCCTGCAGGGGCTATGATTGGCTAGGAAAGAATCCTCCTGCTGCAGGAGCAGCATGAAGCTATGGAGGATTTGGTTATTACAGTGAAGACCATGGTTTAAGAATCTACATAGAATAGATGTGAGTTTGCTGCCATCCTGGTCAATGCCATAGTTTGAGCCAGGGACCTCCAGAGCTAAGAGCATGAGTCCCTACAGCTGAGATGAAGAGCCAGGCTCTACAGATGGGTGTGTAACAGACTCATAACCTCTGTAGATCTGGCACAGGTGGAAATGTTTCACGTACTGACCAGTGAGTTATAGAAAGGCCCTATTCTGGTCCCTTCTGACAAGTGTCAGCATAGCAGGTAGCCTTTATTCAGCTCCTAAGCATTAGATCTCATTATGCTTTGAGCCATCCACTCTCCGAAATCTCTTTCCCACGTAAGTACTTGTAGGCCATGATCAAGTCACGTCTTATCCTTCTCTTGGATAAACCAAATAGATTGAGCTGCAGACATCTCACAGTCAGGCAGGTTTCCCAGATCTCAAACCATTCTTCTAGCTCTTTTCTGAACACTTCCCGATTTTTCAGCATCTTTTTCTGAGTGTAGATGCCATAACTGGACACAGCATTCCAATAATGGTCCCACAAATGCTGAATACAGAAGTAATATTTTCTCACTGCTCCTACTTGATATTCCCCTGCTTATGCATCAAAGCCTCTTATTTGGCCTCTTAGCTACAGAATCATACAGCCCATGAACAGCCCATGTTCATTTAGTTCCCTACCCTTACGTTCTGCTCTGGGTCCTGGTAGCATTCCCCATCTTGTGGGACCTCTATTCTTTGTTCCTAGACCTTGCACTTGGCTGTATAAAATGTATGTTGTTCAGATGAGCCCACCTTACCACATGATACAGATGGGTCGGTACAACTGACCTGTCCCTATCATTATTTACCATTCCACCAATTTTTATGTCATCTTTATATTTAACAGAAATGACTTTATATTTTTGGTCCATGTTAGAATTCATACTCCCGCCCCTCAGTGCGCGCGGCTGCACCATAGAGACAAGCTCTGAGACACTTAAATTAGAGGTCTGACTTTCAAAAGTGCTGAACACTAAAGAGTTCCCACTGATTGCAGTTATGCATGTGTTTAAAGGTTTTGCCAGATCGGAGCCTAAAACCGAACTTATTTCCTTTGATAACTTGCAAATGTATTCTTTTGTAATTGGAATTAAAATGGTTAGGGAACAAAAGTTGTTGAAGATCAAATCCTGCAAGGAGCTGAGCTCTCTGAACTGTCAATTGACTTCAGAAGAAGTTTTGTGTGTCCACCACTTTATACGATCGAGTTGATGCATGACAGTTCTTCAGAGAGTTTAAGGCCAGAAAGTAGTACCTAACAGAGGCCACAGAACTTCACCATTACCGCTATATTAAGCCCAATAACTTGTGTTTCAACGTGTGCCTTGGGTTCTTTTGTGTTTCAGCGTGTGCCTTGGGTTCTTTTGTGTTTCAACGTGTGCCTTGGGTTCTTTGCAACCCACTGATAACCTCATGGTAACTCTAACCCAACACAATGCTATGTTTGTCCTTGCAGGCAGTCTGCAGGCTACCCGGGCACTGATGGTGGCTGGCATACTCCTGGGACTCATTGCCATATTTGTTGCTGTGACTGGCATGAAATGCATGAAATGCATGGAGGATGATGAGGTGAAGAAGATGCGGATGGCTGTCTTTGGGGGCGTGATCTTCCTTATTGCAGGTTGGTAACATTTCAAAGACCAAACACACCTACCGGTGTCCATTTCTGGATAGGATTTATTTTGCAATCGGGTATTTTGGGTGAGAGGAGAGTATAAAGTGCTTTTACCGGTTAGTTGTGCTGGAACATCTGGAAATAATTGTTGCCTTCACGTATTAACCCTTTGGAAACTGCAGACACACATTGCATGTCCTAGGGCCAGTCATTCATTTGGTTGGCCTTTTCCAAAATTTCCGTTGTTCAAAGGATTACACTAACTAGCTGGGCTGGCCCCATTCTCTAGTGTCCTGGCATGCTGTGCCATGGGTTGAAAAGTCCCAAGAGTGCTGAGATGCCAGGTTTTTGCCACCAAAGGGACCAGATGGCAGCTGTCCCCGGTGCAAGGGTGCTGAATTAACCAGAGTGGGGTCCATGGCACTGGCCCCTCACCCATATCTCCCATCCAGTGCCGCCCTGTGGCTTCAAGTAACAATTTGGCTTTGAGTTGTGGGTGCTCAGGACCTCTCAGGATTGCAGTTCCTCAATGTACTAATCTTTGCTGTGACCATGTCATCTCTTTGGAGGCTTCTCTATTAACTAACCAGCCATTTAATTGTCTGAATTTCACTGGCAGGTTTTGCCGTCTTGGTGGCCACATCGTGGTATGGACATCGAGTGGCTCAGGACTTCTACAACCCTTTCACCCCCGTCAACACCAGGTAACAGTCAGTCCTGCATAATGACACTGTACCATAAGGCAAATGAGCATTGCAGTGCAGGGCCTGACCCATCTCAGGCAATTGATTTCAGCGTGAGCAAGAGTGGGCTATCATGATTACTGGTGCCCTGCCAGGGTTTGCTTGAAGGAGTTTCCCAGCCCTTGTGAGACTTGGGTGATTGTCCTATGACTCGTGTTAGAAGGGTTAAATCTGACTAATGCAACCGGAGCCGCGTGACTGGATCCTGACGCCCATGCAGATCCTGTCGCAAGAGCAAGGCCTAGAGCGGCATGTTGACATCAGCCGTAATTTCTGTGACTCTCATAAAAGGTCGTGGGGCCCAGCTGCCCACAGCCCTGCACTTTGACACCTGTGCAAAGTGAGGGCAAAATGCTACCCAACTGGAATGGTAGCGCTGTTCACTCGCTCTGCACAGCTATCCATGCCAACACATGGTTCAATGGCGAACCAAGCCCTTGGTCTCTCTCACTCCAACCAGCCTTCTACTGAGTAAGCCTCCTCCATGAATGTTTAGGTATTTGGCTCCGTCCAGGCCCAGTGTAGTGGTGTACAGCTTTTTAAGTTGTTTGAAACCATGGCTTCTCCTCTCCTGCTGTACCACAAACCCCTTTTGCATGCCAGGACCCTCCTCTCACCTAGCTGGGATCTAGCCGCAACCCATTGAGCAGCATGGGAAGGCCAGGCATGAGCCCCATATGTGAACAAATAGTGAAACAGCATTAAATGATTGTAAGCATTTTTTTTTTTTTTTTTGGTAAAGTGAGTATTGATTTCATAGAATCACAGAATATCAGGGTTGGAAGGGACCTCAGGAGGTCATCTAGTCCCACCGCCTGCTCAAAGCAGGACCGATCCCCGACTAAATCATCCCAGCCAGGGCTTTGTCAAGCCTGACCTTAAAAACTTCTAAGGAAGGAGATTCCACCACCTCCCTAGGTAACGCATTCCAGTGTTTCACCACCCTCCTAGTGAAAAAGTTTTTCCTAATATCCAGCCTAGAGCTCCCCCACTGCAACTTGAGACCATTACTCCTTGTTCTGTCATCTGCTACCACTGAGAACAGCCTAGAGCCATCCTCTTTGGAACCCCCTTTCAGGTAGTTGAAAGCAGCTATCAAATCCCCCCTCATTCTTCTCTTCCGCAGACTAAACATCCCCAGTTCCCTCAGCCTCTCCTCATAACTCATGTGTTGCAGTCCCCTCATCATTTTTGTTGCCCTCCGCTGGACTCTTTCCAATTTTTCCACATCCTTCTTGTAGTGTGGGGCCCAAAATTGGACACAGTACTCCAGATGAGGCCTCACCAATGTCGAATAGAGGGGAACGATCGCGTCCCTCGATCTGCTAGCAATGCCCCTACTTATACATCCCAAAATGCCATTGGCCTTCTTGGCAACAAGGGCACACTGTTGACTCATATCCAACTTCTCGTCCACTGTAACCCCTAGGTCCTTTTCTGCAGAACTGCTGCCGAGCCATTCGGTCCCTAGTCTGTAGCGGTGCATTGGATTCTTCCATCCTAAGTGCAGGACTCTGGACTTGTCCTTGTTGAACCTCATCAGATTTGTTTTGGCCCAATCCTCCAATTTGTCTAGGTCCCTCTGTATCCTATCCCTACCCTCCAGCATATCTACCACTCCTCCCAGTTTAGTGTCATCTGCAAACTTGCTGAGGGTGCAATCCACACCATCCTCCAGATCATTCATGAAGATATTGAACAAAACCGGCCCCAGGACTGACTCCTGGGGCACTCCACTTGATACCGGCTGCCAACTAGACATGGAGCCATTGATCACTACCCATTGAGCCCGACAATCTAGCCAGCATTCTATCCACCTTATAGTCCATTCATCCAGCCCATACTTCTTTAACTTGCTGGCAAGAATACTGTGGGAGACCGTGTCAAAAGCTTTGCTAAGGTCAAGGAACAACACTTTCCTCATAATTTTTAATATCAATTTTTTAATTTTAAATTTAAAACAACTTTTAATGTCGATTAAAATGGTGTGTCCCTTGATGTTAAGCTAAAATTATAGGGTTTTACAATTTTTGCCATGAAAGAAATATATTCAGTGTGGCTCTTACATGGGGCTCTTTGGCTATAGACCTCCAAGTGCTTTACGAAGCAGAGCCAGTATCATTACCTCATTTTACATATGGGGAAACGGAGGCAAAGAACAGTGGCATGCCCATGGTTGCACAGCAGGTGAGGGGCAGAGCCAGCACTAGCGTCGCGGCTTCTAGCACAGTAGGCTATAAACGTCAGAACAATGAGTCTCGAGAACGACTCTTTCAGTATTCCAACAATGCCACACAGAAGCTTTTCGCCTTTGATGTGCATTTCTGTGATGCTTATAACCTCGCTGCTGCCAATTATTTCTAACAAGCGTCCATAGGTTTTGCAAACTGATGTTTTAAGCTACTTTGCTGTACACCGTATTTTCTGGGCATAGAGAAGGTGATCTGGATTCTTCTAATCTGTTTTGCTGTGCCGAACAAATGTCCAAAACTGAGTGATGAACCAGAGAGGCAAGATTGGTAATTTGTAGTTAACAGTGAAACGTAACTCATTCACAAAGTCTTTTGTGATAAATTGCACTTTGAAATCATATGATGGGGTCAATTTTATGTCTATATTTTCACCACAAAACCCCGTCTCCATGCCAGCGATTTTACTTTTTTAACTCTATTTTGAACTGGTTAGCATTTGAAAAAAGAGAGTCAGATACAGATTTTACCATTGTGCCATATACACCACTGGTGTAAATAGTGCCCTGTTAGTGGCATCACAGGGATTGCATGGGTAAGAGCGAAGGAAGAATTTAAGTTGGTGTCATTACACTGTCTTCTTTACTTTTATCTTTTGGTTAAGCCTTGCAGAATTGGACTGTATGCCATTCCTGTGAGTTAACTGTGACAAGTAATTATTATTATTTGTATTATTGTAGTGCCTAGACGCCCTAGTCATGGGCTAGGACTCTACCGTGCTAGGTGCAGTACAAACACAATTAATGCTTGTAATTCGGAGGGAGTAGTGCCCAGTGTTTAGAACACAGGCCAGTGAAATAAGAGTCTGGCGTTCTATTCCTAGCTCCATCACTGTGTCTGCTGTGTGATCTGGAGCAGTGCTTTGATCCTCTTTCTGTGCCCAGTTTGTCTATCTGTAAAATGTGAGAAATAACCCAATGTAGTTGTGAAGCTTAAAAAATGAATGTTTGGGAAACACTTTGAGATCCTCAAATGAAAGGCACTAACAAAGAGCAGCATGCCTATAGCAATACCACACGCGGTGCCAACGATAAGCCGGTCCATAAACATATTTCAGAGCAGCAGCCGTGGTAGTCTGTATCCGCAAAAAGAACAGGAGGACTTGTGGCACCTTAGAGACTAACCAATTTATCTGAGCATAAGCTTTCGTGAGCAACAGCTCACTTCATCGGATGCATTCAGTGGAAAATACAGTGAGGAGATTTATATACACACAGACCGTGAAAAAATGGGTGTTTATCACACACATTGTAAGGAGAGTGATCACTTAAGATGAGCTCTTACCAGCAGGAGAGTGGGGTGGGGGGAGAGAAAACCTTTTGAAGTGATAATCAAGGTGGGCCATTCCAGCACATTTCCAGGAGTTAACAAGAACGCCTGAGGAACAGTGGGGGGAGGGAATGAATAAACAAGGGGAAATAGTTTTACTTTGTATAATGACTCAACCACTCCCAGTCTCTATTCAAGCCTAAGTGAATTGTATCCAATTTTCAAATTAATTCCAATTCAGCAGTCTCTCATTGGAGTCTGTTTTCGAAGTTTTTTTGTTGAAGAATAGTCACTTTTAGATCAGAAATCGAGTGACCAGAGAGATTGAAGTGTTCTCCGACTGGTTTATGAATGTTATAATTCTTGACATCTGATTTGTGTCCATTCAGATGTGCCACAAGTACTCCTTTTCTTTTAATAAACATATTGCTTTTATTTGGGGCGGGGGGGGGGGGTCACTAACCCTTCCCATACCGATGGCATCTTTGTTTCCAGAAGAGTTGGTAAGAGCTAGTCGGAAAATTTTCAACAACAACAAAAAAATCCATGAAAAAGAGAAACAAAATGTGTCATGATTCCTTCCCCTTCCCCCCGTCATTTTCCAACCAGCTTTAGAATTAATGTAACTCAAAGGGGAGAAATCAGAGGGAGGCTAAATACACAACACCCCCTGGACCCTAACAAAGTAAATCAAATATTGGGCATAGATAAATTACGGGATGGTTTGGGGTGATATAAAAATTTATTATCACCTGTTTGGAAGACCTAATATCTCATCTCTTATTTAAGAAATTGCTACATTATAATGATCCCAAACACGAGGGTATTTCCATTGTAAACAGAACTGTTTTGAGCCATTACTATGAGACACCCTCGTACTTTGTCCATAAAATGTGGTTCTGCTACTTATGGCTCCTCGGTTTTGTTGCTGACTTGCACCTGCTATGTTCTTTCATTTATTTGATTATACTTAAACTCCAGCTTAGCACATGACATTAAATAACCCCTACCTGCTCTACAGTACTTTAAATAGAACACAGCCTCATGAACATTTCTACCTGAATTGCCATTGGGTAGCAAAAGGGCATCCCTTGAATATCGAGGGTGGATGACAGTTTGAGCTCTGATGTATGAAATCACTGGAGTGTGACTTTCACAGACATTCTAGTCATGGGGGAAAACCCATAAACCCAGTGGGGACCTAGGTACTCAAAATTAGTTCACAGAGCTGCCAACTCTCATGGTTTCAAGTCTCCTGATAGTTGGTGTTTTTCTTAAAGCCCAAGCTCCTGGAGGCATGTGATTAGGTGAGAATCTTGGCTTTCACTTTCTTTATAAAAAGAGTAAGTTTCTAGCCTTTGTGGGAGAAAAGAAAGGCTTGAAACTGTGACCCGATGTGACCAACAGGCTCAGAAACCAGAAGGCAAGGAAAAGGAGCTCAACGTGTTTTCTATTTTTAAATTGCATGATTTTTTAGCCAATCTCGTGGTTTTGGGGAGCCTGACTCCATATTTTTAGGACTGGCAATGTTGCTCTACTGAACAAGGATTGTGCTGCATGTTGGTTGGCTCTCTGGCCAGAGTTTGTTGTGGGTCTTTTTTGCCTTTGACCCTAGGATTTTTTTATATTTATTACTATTTACTATTTCTCCCCAGATTTGAATTTGGACAGGCCCTCTTCATTGGCTGGGCAGCAGCTTCTCTCACCATTTTGGGAGGCGCCTTCCTCTGCTGCTCCTGTCCACGAAGAGAAATTTCCTACCCACCCACCCGCGCCTACCCAAAGAGTGCCCCCTCAGCAGGAAAGGATTATGTATAATCGAGACGGGGAGGAGCTACCTGTGTTGGCGACAAAGCTCATTAAAGAGAGGATGCGGAGACCAGATCGGAGCGGAGTTCGGACCTTCTGCATACTGCCTTCCTTTTATTACAGCAAATGTGTATATTTTTGTAATCCTCTTCATTACTGGACATGAATCTTCCTTTCTCTCCCATCCCAAAGAGGAAGACTAGCCTTGTTCGTAGATATTCTCATTGGAAAGGTGCAGCCTCCAATCTTGTGTTAATCTTGATCCTGCAGCTCACTGGGGGAAAAGGGGAAAGTGATACTTTTTTCAGATAAATATTTGTGCTTTATATAAAAAAACCCCAATTAGATGGTAACAATTCAGCCCCTTTATCCCATTAAGCTGGAGTCCAGTGTGGTGTGTATATTTTTTTCTATACAAAGTGATAGAAAAAGTAGTATTAGAAGAAATCTCCCGACCGAGGGAAAAGACCGGACCCACAGTACCTGTTCTAAGAGGGTCGCATAAGGTCTTATGGTTTTGCTATG
Source organism: Natator depressus (assembly GCF_965152275.1). Taxonomy (NCBI): domain Eukaryota; kingdom Metazoa; phylum Chordata; order Testudines; family Cheloniidae; genus Natator; species Natator depressus. The sequence goes on from NC_134242.1 coordinate 3,627,914, forward strand.
GCTTCCTATTTTATCCCTCTTTCTTCTATGTACAGATCAGCACACCAAAGACTGGAGAATCACAAAAATGAGCAAACCCCAAAGGTGTGCTGCAGATTTTTTCTGATTGTATTTACCCTCAATCTGACTTTGCTCAGTGTTACCCTTTACTCTTACCCATTACTACTACACACAAACAGATGTGTGCATGTGCATGCACACACATACACACACACACACACACACATGCCAGTGGACACCACCTTAAACAACTCCTCTGCTCCTTGAAGTTTGCTCCTTTCAAATATTAGTTACCAGATATTACATCCAATCCACCACCCACATCCTTTGTCATCCCTGAGCTGAGTTGTACATTCTTTTCTCAGAATCCATCTCCTTGGCCTTTTTGTCATTTTCTTCTCTAAATTTCCCAGTCCCCAAACTGTTAGTTCTGGGAGTGAGGCGGCAAGAACTATTCACTGTATTCCAGGTACGTTCTCTCCAGTCTTGCACGGAGGGATTAGCACCTTGTCAATCTACGGCGTGATGCCTCTGCAGATGCAGCACACAATGGTACTGATTTGAGTTTCAGTACCACCCTGCAAACGCCAGTCCAAGCTGCTGTCCTCTATCACCTGTAGTCTTCTTTCAGCATGGCTGCTTTCTGAGTAGTCTGCTTTCTGGTTCCTTCAGTTTAATTGTCTGCCAACTATTCCCCAGATGGATTAACCTGCAAATTTCTAGGTTGGTTAATTCATTTTTAAAGTCTTGCTCTTACTCCTAACCTCTCTGGATTGCTGTCTGTTACTTCTCTGGCCTCGCTGCTGTTTGCAACTCTCCCTGACTTAGCATCCCCCCAGTGAATGAATTAGCATGTGGTTTGCCTCTTCTTCCAAGTCATTCATAAATATGTCGAACCAAACTGAGCCCAAGGCCAGTTCCTGAGAGATTCCCCTCGGATAGCTCACACAGACATACACCTTGCTCAGGACACTGCCGTTTTCACCCTGGATTGTTTTCCTCTAGACGGATCCAGCCCATATTCCAAGTCCCAAAGTTCTGAATCCAGGCTCACCAAAGAGAGATCCAGAAGCCTGATGTCCTGGCAGTGATTGCAAGCAGGCATATCTGAGGAAAGCAACTCATGGGAAAAGCTTCATGCACCTTCTCTGAAGCAGTTGGTGCTGGCCAGTGTCCGAGACACAATACTGGACTAGGTGGGCCTGCTCTGATCCAGCCTGGCAATTCCCATGTTCCCAAAAGGGCCAAGGCAGTTCAGTCTGAAACACAAACTCAGTCTGAAAGGAGAGAAGTCGGTGGCTTCTGATACAGGGCTAATCATTTGGCATATGTTCAGAGGCAGTCAAATTGCTTGACATTCTGTGTGAATAGGGGCAGCCCTGGGGTTGAAATATGTAAGAAGTATTGGTGGGTTATTTGATTGTTGCAAGCTAGGGTTGATCTGACAGCCACCTGTCCTCCAAGGAACACTGCAATAGTACAGCCCATTGGTCAGCTCCAGGTTTAAGTCAGTGCTGGGCCCAGTTCTGCAGCCCTCCCACACCTACAGCTTCCAGACGAGTCGCATGACTGCCTGAGAAGTGCCTGGTTTGACAAGTCAGCAGCCCAGGCTGGATCTGTCAGCAGCAGAGTGCAGTTCTTACGTATTCAGGTCTGACCCAGAGCAGGGGGAACAGACTTTTTCCATGGGGGACTTGTATAAAGTGTTAAACAATGTTTTCAATAAATGGATTTTTTTTTTTAAGAAAACCCAATTGCACCATTCATTTTTTACCACAGAGCAATAACCACGGGGCGGGGGATGGAAGAGACAGAGAAGCGGAGATCAGGCCCTCGGGATTCAGGCTGACTGAATAAGACCCTGTTGTACTACAATGCGTCACTGAGTGGCTGAGGCCTGTTGAATGAGTCGGGCAGATGGAGAGTGCAAAGGACTCTCTTCCCATCGGTGTGGTCTCCTTGGGTATGTCTACACTGCATACTAAGTGTGGGCTTTGGCTCAGGTTTGAACTCCAGCCCCCTTTCCAGCCACACACAAATCAGTCTGACTCAAGTCAGGAAGCTCTTAGCACCTGGGTCCTAGGACCCTGGTCAGGGGTTGGTCAGAGCCCAAGTCCTGCTGTGACTCGCGTACAAACCCCGTCATTTTGCAGTGCGGGTGTGCGTCAAGCCGCAGCGCCAAGCCAGAGAGTATGTGGAGCGCAGTGCGGATGTGTTAGACAGCTGTGAGACACAGGTCCAGCCGTTGTTAGCCCAGTGGGGATGCTCAAACACGGGCTTGGAAACACCAAGTCCAGAAGCCCAGGTCCCAGAGACCTAGGTTTAGAATGCTGTGTAGACAGACCCTATAAAGGCCACGTGCAAATGCAATCAGAAGGGCACAATGGCTGCTCTGGCCTTAATGCCCTGAGGGCACAGTGTGCCCCAGAAGGGGCAGGAAGGGTTGGCGAGGAAGCGGTTCGATGCACATGGGCACACAGGGCGTAACCAGCAGGAATGGGGAAGGGAAGGGGCACGGCACTGGGCACAGCGCTCCTGCCATTAGGGGAGCCTGTGGGTCTGCTCCGCATCGTAGGGCTACCAGAAGAGACGGGAGCAGTGCGAGCTCTCTGCCTTAGAGGTACAACTGAACCCAGAGGAGTTAGAGACCATCCTTCTTTCTAATGGCCTGCCACCTGCTTTCCTACCATTACCTGAGCGATGGGCAGGCCAGAGGGCAGCTCCCTCCGAAGCATCTTGCACTGGCCACTGTTGCACCAAGCCAGCCAGATGGTTGATCCCGTCTATTATTATGTACTTGGCTTATGGGATTGCCTCGAGGCCAGGGCCCCACGGCGCGAGGTGCTGGGCAGCTGCAGTAGTGCCAGGGCCTCTCCGATTAGCACCATGCTGGGAGTATTTCCCGTTGCCTCTAGTTTGGGAGCTGGGTGGTTAGGCTCTGACATCTCCGGAGTCTTTTGACTCCGCAGCCCTTGCTGGGCTTTTATTGGGTTCATCTGCTTCTTCTATAAGACTCAGTCTCTGGTGTTATGATCTCTGGGGCGAGAAAGTCCGTCCATGGCCGAGACTGCAGGGATGGAAAATGGCTGCAGCCTTCTCTCATCCCGGGACTCATCAGGCTCGGCGTTCCCTTGGAGCCCCAGCTTTCCTCCTGCTGTGTCAGACTCCCCCCCACAGGCAGCAACGTTAACCCTTTCTGCTCCCGCTCGAGGCCAGAGCAGGCACCCTGGCTGCATCACCAGCGCTAATGAGTCTGTCCTCATGCTTTTCTAGCCACAATAGATGATGGAAGCTAAGAGGCTGCAGGAGAATCTGAGCATATTTAATTTGCATCATGGGTTTTTTTCCCTCCCCTTTACTTTTTCAGGGATATATAATGGGAGGCAAACTCTGTGCTCAGTGTTTTGTTCCTTGCTGTCAGCAGAGAAGCTGTCTTCTCTGCTCCCTTTCTGCTCACTGACTATTCACTTAGTGCAGGAAACAAAAGGAATAAAGCTAATTAGGGACCTGTAAAGTAGGCAAAGCAAAGCAGACAGGCATGCTGTTGGCTGAACTAGCTTGAGCTGCCTGGAGCAGACTGTTTCCTTGGCACAGTTTGGGGTCCTGGGTTATCCTCATTTCAGCCTGTCAATTAGTCAAGGCTTTTATTGAGATTAATTTTTTCCCATGTTCTCCCCCCCCCCGTTCAAGGACTTTTCAAGTTCTGCTGAAGTTTCCTGTGAAGACAAGAGCCTCTCCAAGTTCTTGGCAAAACGATAAACAAATCTCCCATCTGCACACAAGGCTGAACTTGCTGATGCTTGCACAAAGGGCCAGGCAGGGCTGTGCGCTTCCAGCAAGATGTCAGATTGTGTTGCAAGACTGGAGAGGAGGGAATTCGGCCATGACCTCTATGCCTGCTATGACTTCACATGATCAAACAGTTCTGCCCATCCTGCAGCTCCAGGCCCAATAGGAGAGGTTGTAAAGTTTCGTGTGATGTTTGCTGCTCAGCCTGATACCTACCTGGAGTGCAGGATGAAGTCCTTCTTCAGGACCACATTATGATCTTACAGCTGTGTAAATTGGGTGTATCTCCATGGAAACCAGTGGAGTTACACTGTTGTGGCAGAGGTGGGCGTGAAATCCCTGTGAAATCAGGACATCTTTTCCTTTCTCATTATCCTAGCTGGGGCATATCTCACATTCCTCCTCGCCTTCTATGCAAAAGGAAACCTCCACCCCTTGCTCCCATAACTCCCTCCACAAACACATAATCAGGGTCACATCTGGGCATATTTTCCATGTGTCTTTCCCCACCCCCCACTTTTAGTGACACGGCAAAGGAATTTGGGCTGGGGTGGAATGACGAGGGAAGGTTTCGCATTGGAACTCAGCCCCCTGGGTATGTGCCACCTACAAGCAACTTACCGGGAAACCCTACCATTTGTGAAGCCACTCAGCGTAGGAGATAGTAACTTTGGCTACTAGTCTGGAGACTGGCTGACAATCAGTCGTATTGATATCAGAGTTGTTATACCAGTGATGAGACGTGTCTGATCTCATTAGATGAGAAACTGCTTCCACTTACTATTCATTGTTCTCATGGCACCATAGCTGTTTATGGCATTTACCGAACCTTACTGCCAAATGGAATATTAAGTTATAATCCAGGCTAGCTGGTGACTTTTCAAGCAGCTGGGAGTTGAGGTGCTTTCTGTAAATCATTAGATCTTTGGTTCTCTCTGCCTCTAGAACTAAATCAGAAGTAAGAGACTCTCCATGTTGAGAGCTTCATCTCATCCTCCGGCTCTTCATCTGGCTGGTGATGGTCATATCAGTGGGTGTGATTTAGATGTTAGATTCACACACGTAAATACACTGAATAGGTTTCTCACTCGGCAAAGGGACTCAGCTGGGATATTCAACTTCTGAGGCCATACAGACCGTGACAGGGAGTGCTGTCAGTTACTGGAAGAGCACTGAAAATGCTGTGGAGAACGAAGCAGAACCAGGCAAACACTGAAACCAAAAAAGTCATGAACGTTCATTCCGTCAGGAAGCACAAATTCACTTTTTAGCAGGGTTCACAGCCTTTTTATTGCTACCGGTAAAACACGGCATCATGAGGTGGTTGCTGTTCACAAGAATTCACAGTCAGGGAAAGTATCACAAGTAATGGCGTTAATGAACGCTCATGAGACTGGTCATTGCATGAGTGAATAATCCAGGCCACCTTCTGTGCGTAAGAAGTTTCAGTCATCTAATCAGGCAGAAGAAGCAAGACCATGTGACTTAGCTGGCCTATTGCGTAGAACTGAGTGAATTATAAGTGATTCATACTGGAAACAATGATCCTGAGGAATTGTTAACAGGTAGCCCACTCTTTTCTGTAAAGCATTCATTAAATCATACTGAACCATGAGCAAATGAATAAAAATAACAATCTGTTCACAGGCAACAGAGAATGGGGCCACCTTTGTCTTATAAATTGTTCCCTGTTCTACCTTTGCCCAACTCCAGAGCAATTTCCCAGTTCAGTTAAAAGGAATAACACATTTTGTGAACATTTGTGACATTTCCCCCCATTTTGACCAGCGGTGTTAATTACTTTTCGCCAGTGTTTGCACGGCACCAATGTCAAATCTTTTCCAGTTGGCTTCCATAGATCACGAGCCACGGTGCCAGACATAAAACATTTCGATTTTTTTTTTTAAATTCTTGCTAGATACCTGGGTAGCAACCCTCCCCTCAGTGCTTCTCCCAGACACGCCATCATTGCTGAGGCTGGACAAGCCACGTAGGAGAAAACACTTCACCAACAACTGGAAGTTAATCTTTTTTGGAGGTTCAAAATAGCTTCATTTAATTTTTTTGAAGAGCATTTCCCTATGACTCTTCTCTTCCTCTCATGATCCTGAAGCAGAGCTACTAGCTCAGTGGGGAAAGAAGACCTTCTTGTGGTATTTCTGGCCAAGGGCAAAACCAAGAAGTACTGGCAAGCTTATGACAGAGCCTGAATTAAGCAGATTTTTCAGAACAACCTGGCTCAGATACCTATCGAGACTCAGAGGTTTATATTCCCCTCTCACTTACACTGGTGGGCATAGATTCACAGATTCCAAGGCCAGAAGGGACCATCATGATCATCTAGTCTGACCTGATGTATAACACAGGCCAGAGACTTGCCCCAAAATAATTCCTAGAGCAGGTCTTTTAGAAAAACACCCAATCTTAATTTAAAAATGACCAGTGAGGGAGAATCCATCATGACCCTTGGTAAATCGTCCCACTGGTTAAATGCCCTCGCTATTAAAAATGTATGCCTTTTTTCAGGTCTGAATTTGTCTGGATTCAGCTTCCAACCATTGCATCGTGTTACACCTTTGTCTGCTAGACTGAAGAGCCCATTATTAAATATTTGTTCCCCATGTAGACACTTACCAAATGTAATCAAATTACCTCTTTACCTTCTCTTTGTCATGCTAAGTAGATTGAGATCCTTACGTCTATCACTATAAGGCTTTGTCTACACTGGAACCTGAACGACAAAAATTTCTCACTCAGGGGTGTGAAAAAACCACACAGCTCTCTCCCGCCAACAAACAGCGGCTACACTGCATGCCTTTTAGCGGCACGGCTGTAGCGGCATAGCTGTGTTGCTAAAAGGTGCCTAGTGTAGACAGAGCCAAGTCATGTTTTCTAATCCTGTAATCATTCTCCTGACTCTTCTCTGAACCCGCTGCAATTTATCAACCTCCTTCTTGAATTGTGGATGCCAGAACTGGACACAGGATTCCAGCAGCTTACACCAGTGCCAAATACAGAGGTAGAATAACCTCTCTGCTCCTACTCAAGATTCTCCTGTTCGTGTATCCCAGGACGGCATTAGGTCTTTTGGTCACAGAGTCACACTGGGAGCTCATGTTCAGCTGATTAACCACTATGGCCCGCAAATCTTTTTCAGAGTCACTGTTGCCCAAGATAGAGTACCCCAGTACTAAACTTGGACTACATTCTTTGTTCCCAGATGTATACATTTACATTTAGCTGTTTTAAAACACATATTGTTTGCCTGTACCCAGTCTACCAAGCGATCCAGATTACTCTGTAGTAGTGACCTGTCCCTTCATTATTTACCACTCCCCCAATTTTTGTGTCATCTGCAAATTTGATCAGTGATATTTTGTGTTTTCTTCCAGGTCACTGATAAAAATGTTAAATAGTGCAGGCCATGAACCCATCCCTGCAGGACCCTGCTGGAAGCAAACCCATTTGTTGATGATTCCCCATTTACAAATACATTTTGAGACCTATCTGTTAGCCAATGTTTAACCCTTTTAATGAGTTACATGAGGAAGCCATGGAAGCCAATGGAGTGACATCTGAGTCAAAACAGTCCATGGGAGCTCAAATTCAGGCCCAGAGTTCTGGCAAGGAGTGGGGGCCAAAGAGAAGCCAAGAAGCTTCAATATCTTCTTCTAATACCTTTGTACCTTCAAGCCAATATCTACTGCATTGAAAGATTGCCTGTAAATATGGTGCAGATCTAGTATAATGAGTTGGCCTGGAGAGAGAGGGTCAGCTTTTAGGAGGGATGTAGTTTGGTAGGACACCTAGAAATCTTTTTTAAGATAAATTGCATATTTATTTATTCATGTATTTATTTACTTATGCATGATTCTTACTCAGTAGTTTCAGGGATTTTTTTTCTCATCATTCCCTAGGTTCTTTCGAAGTTTACTGCTGTTCCTGGATATTGTCTCCTCTTTGTTACAGCACTACTTGCGAATATAACCCATAAGAATATTCTTCTTCAAACGCTCCCTGCCTAACTCACTTCTCCTCCAGCGACATCCCAATTCAGATCAGCCCCTTTTGAGGCTCCCCTCTTTCAAATACTCCATGAGAAGCCTGTCCTGTTTCGTGTCTACCTGCAGCATGCTGGGGTCTTTGATTTCACTGGTGGTTTGTAGTTAAAGCCCATGTACTGTCACTGAAATCTTTTTTGCTACTCTTCTTTTCATATCAGAAACCTATTTGGTTTCTGTTTATCTTCTTTTCTGTAGTTGTTCTTTCGGATCAAGTGGTTTGCAAAAAGCACAGCTTCTAGGATTCTTCTTGATTTTTAACCACACTGGTTCTGTCACCAGACCCAGACTTCCTCCTTTGCTAGCCCACTTCCGTATCTTTACATTTCATCCTGTTCCTTCAATTCAGTCTCAGCAAAATGGTTTGTGCTTCTCCATATGTAGCCTACCATGGGTATCCTGTTTGGTCTGCACCAAGTGTGGTTGAAGAACGCATCACGAAAATCCTCTCTGCGGCCAGATATTCCTAGTTCCCTTATTTTCTTTGTCATGTTTCTTCTATTTACATTCACACACCGTAGCTATAGCATCACCAGTGTACTCTTCTTACCATTGTGTCTGAGACGGTATTTCTATTTCCTGAGGTTGCTCTTTCTCTCTTTCATGTGCTATGTGTTTTTATTATTTACTTATTTGTATGACTGTATGGTGTAATAGCCCAGTTTACGGACCAAGACTCCACTGGGGTAGGTGCTATACAAAAACAAAATAAAAATATGGTCCCCACCCCAAAGGCTTAGGTTACATTATTTACTCCTTATCCATTTAGGTTAGCTGCTGCCTGTCTCAAAAAGGCCCCTGTATTTGCCAACAATCCCTCCATTCCATTAGTTTAAATTCCTCCATCAGCCTTGTCAGGTGCCCATTTCACTCTTTCGTAGCCTATCAAATCTGCTGAGTCCCCCATAGCTATAAGATTTCCCGTCACTCTCATATCCCCAAAGCCTGCCATTTGCGTTAGCTTTTCAGCCATAAATTCCAGGGCCTAGTCATCTCATCAGTTCATAGATCATAGAAATGTACCTGGAAGTTACCTCAAAAAGTCTTCTAGATTAGCCTCTTGTGCTGAGGCATGACCAAATAAACCTAGACCATCCCTGACAGGTGTTTGTCTAACCTGTTTTTCAGAACCTCCAGTGATGGGGATTCCACAACCTCCCTTGGAAGCCTGTTCCAGAGCTTAACTACCCTGAGAGTGAGAAAGTTCTTCCTCACATGTCTAACCTAAATCTCCCTTGCTGCAGAGTAAGCCCATTACTTCTCCTACCTTCAGTGGACTTGGAGAACAATTGATCACTGATCTCTTTAGAACAGCCCTTCACAGATTTGAAGACTGTTATCAGGTCCCCCCTCAGTCTGCTTTTCTCAAGACTAAACATGCCCAGTTTGTTGAACCTTTCCTCATAGGTTAGGTTTCTAAAGTTTTCATTGCTCTCCTCCGGACTCTCCAGTTTGTCCACACCTTTCCTAAAGTGCAGCACTGAACACAGTACTCCAGCTGAGGCCTCACCAGTGTCAAGTGAAATGGGACAGTTTCCTCCTGTGTCTTACATACAACAGTCCTGTTAATTGACATGAGCTCTTTTTGCAACTGCATCACTTTTTGGGGCTCATTCAATCTGTGATCCACTGTAACGCCCACATCCTTTTTTCCAGCAGTACGGCCATCTAGCCAGTTAGTTCCCATTTTGTAGTTGTGCATTTGATTTTTCCTTCCTAAATGCAGTACTTTGCACTTGTCTTTAATGAATTTCATTGCATGCATGCAGCTACCAATTACTTCAGCAGGAGGTGTGCACAGCCAACTGGTGGGGTAATCAGGCTTGGCTTTTCTAAACTATCCCTGTACCCCGTCCTGATTGTAGCACAAACCACACTTCCAAGGATCTACCTGCACTCCAGATATTATGTAGTTTATTTCTTAATTCCTCAAGCCTGTACTTTCAGGCCCTGAAGTCTGCTTGGCATCCATATCATCCATCTGAACATAGCTAGAATATGAACGTTGCAAGGAGCTTATCTTCCTGCCATATGTTGCCTTCTGCCTTGCCCATAATTCCCATAGAAGATCTGAGGATGATTTCTAAGAGTACTGAGATACCTGCCGCTACTACCCCTGCCTTTTCCTACGTTCCCCTTCAAGAACAATTCTTCTGGAATCCTTGGATCATCAGGTCCATCTGCCTGTATCTAATACGATCCCTTCCAACCCAAATGATTCAGTACTTAGCCTGCATTTAAGTGATGGGTAAACTATTCCTGTATATAACGCCCGGGCAGGAGTTTTGCCTGGTAAAGGAGTAAATAAAAGGCTGCCAGATTTGGCCCCTAATTTGCAAAGGGTTCTAGCGTACTCTGAGTTGAAAGGCACTGTGTGTATGTCAAATGTGATTACATAAGGGACACGCAGAAAAGAACATCGCCGTGTCTACGCTCAGTCACTCTGCTCTCATGTCACGGCAGCCGGAGGGTTGGTTCTGGAGGCTGTCGTGCCACATTACTTGATTTAGTGGCATGTGTCCAGTTGTGCTGCGTTGACACTGCTGCTACACTGATTTACTTGTAACTCTTTTTCTCCGGCACCTCCCAATGATACATCATTAGCTTTTCTCTGGGGACAATGAAGGAGAGAGGGAAATGATGCCACTGGTATAAGAAATGAACAACGTTCTCCTGCCAGAACCGAAAACGACCCCATCCCAGCAGGCCCTGATGGGTCCCTTTGCAGGCAATCTCAGCCAGAAGGCCAAGGACAGAATGGGCACAGAGACCACTCTCCCCAAGACAGGCCTAGGGCACGCTGGACGAGCTAGAGGGGCTGCTCCTTCTCTTTAGATGATAAAGGCTTCACTGTCCAGGGACATCAAGCGCAGACTTTTCACCAGCACTGAACTGGGAGGCAGCATGGACTAGTGGATAGGGCACTGAACTAGTCACCAGGAGAGCTTGGCTACTCTCCCTGCTCCACCTTCGTGGGTGACCTTGGCAAGTCAATTCACCTCCTGTTGCCTCTGTTTACCCACCTGTAACAGGTGGCTCACAGTGCTCTCGAGTCACAGATTCCAAAGGCAGAAGGGACCATTGCGATCAGCTAGTCTGACCCCCCCGTGTTACACAGGCCTTTATAAAGTGTCTTGGGTTCTCTGGATGAAACACTGTAGTGAAGCACTAATGCTGTTGTTATTATTAATTAGTTATTATTATTATTTGTTATTACTTCATTTTACATCTACTAAAAGGAAAGGAAAGCGACTATAGTCTATATTCACCATTCCTACCTGGCCAGCAACCGCTCTCTGCTTCTGCCACCCCCTGAGCAGGTGCTACACACCCATCCTCTGAGCTGCCCCCAATTTCTGCTTCCTGCTGCTCTGGAGGAGGGGCACCATCCTTGGGACAGCCAGTGATAAGAGCCTCCCTAGCATGCTGGTCCTGCGGGCCTGTGTTGTGGGGTCATCTCTTGCAGAGGGAAAGATTCCAAAGGGTTTTGGTTTTAATTTGGGATCCGCCGTCCCCCAGCTGCCTGGGGGAGGTGGGAGAAGGTGTGAACTCTCAGCCTGATGGTGTTCTCATAGCCAGCTCCCCAACTAGGACAGCAACTGGGGAGCCGTGAAAACGGACTCGGCCAAAGGAAAAACAAAGCAGTAAATAAAATCCATATTACCAGGGAAGCTGCATTAACTCTGTCTTTGGGGGATAGAAATGGTACCTGGATGATCCACCTCTCTGACCACATGTCCTGGAAGAGTAGGTGGAACATCCCCCCCAGGTGGAACATCCTAACCGCAGTTGCAACTGATCATTATTTACCTATGTGCCTTCATCATTTGCTGCTTTAAGAGCTTCCTCCTTAAAAGCTGTTCCCAGTGAGGGTGGCTAGCATGAGCCAAACACAGGCTTGGTGTAACCCCATTCACCTCAGTGGAGCGGCACCCACGATGAATGGGGACCAGTGAGTCATAAAGGTGAAGTGATTAGATCCCGACTACTTCTGCCATCAAAGCCCCCAGCAAGGGGGTGTTTGTTTTTGCAGTGAAAGGAGCTGGATGCCTCATTTTTAATTGTTGCCTTTTCCAGCTCCACAGACTTGCAGAGCCCACAGTGCCTTTTGCACACACTCGGCAGTTCTTCTGAACGGGCAGTGGCTGGCCAGTTAGTTCCGGGCATCTGAAAGAGAAGCAGAGCTGCTTGTTTACCCTGCTCCATGGGGATCTCAAAGCAGGAGCCCTGAGAAGTAGGTTCAGATTCTTATTATCCCCATTTTGCAGAGGTGGAACTAAAGGCACAGAAAGGGAAGTGACTTGGGCAAGGGAACTGACAGAGAATCAGTGTCAGAACCACTAAATCCAGCCACCCTGTATACCCTCCCACACCCGCTTTAACCACTAGACAACAGCCCCTTCCAGAGCTGAGAATAGACCCACAAGTCCTGGCTCCCACATTGTCTAGCCACGACACCATGCTAGCTCCCAGAGCTGGGAACAGAATCCGAGAGTCTTGGCTTCCATGTCCTCTTGCTAATAGATCACACTCCCTCCCAGAGCTAGAAATGGAACCCAGGAGACCGGATCACTGGTCCCACACTCTAACCATTAGCCACACTCCCTTATATTCTAAAAGCAAACCAAAAAAAACCAAACCCCTGCTTTTGTTTTTCTGGCATTTTGCTTTTCTTTCTTACTGATACAACAGAGATCTGTGTTAGAACGTGTAAAGAATCCATGCAAAAAGTGGAGGGATCTGGGTGTGAGAGATCAAACCCTAGACAGCATGTAGACTATTGTGGGCAGACCTTGCCTGCCTTTGATGGACACCTGACAGGCCTGTCTCTTCTTTAGCACTGTGTAACACTTCCACAGCTTCTCAGGCTTGGATTGGATTCAGCTGGGGTGGAGGCAAAGTAGCCTCACAACATATTGGACAGTGTCTCTGTCTTCAGAATCAATCACTTTATTTTCCTTATTTTCCTTCCACTATTTGTGCTAATAAAGGTCAAAGAATAGAGGGACCGAGGCACCCTTCCTGCCGGCCTCCATTCTGTGCTAGAAGCTGTAAAATTCCTATAGAAGTATTAGGACTGTGGACACAGGCACAAACACATGCCTATCACCTCCACGGAAGGGTGTCTAGGCTAGTGCTGGGGGACATGGCAACAATAAAAAGACCTCCCTGCCTGTATTTTGCAAGGGAGTGATCTAGTTCAGGCCCAGCTTCAGATTCTGCACTCAAGGGAGTCTCAGTTACAGCACCCTGTAATTTTCTGACGCAGTAATGTGTTTAGCAAGGGGAAAGGGCTCTGTTGATGTTAACCAGCAGGTTGTAGTTAGGTCATCCTTCAAAAAGAATGGGTCAGATCCACAGCTGGCGTTAAATTGTCCTAGCTCCACATAACTCACTGAACCCACTGACTTCCACGGAGGAATGACAATTACACCAGTTGAGGATCTGCCTCATTAACTCCAGATACTTTTAAAAAGGAATGGTCAGGTCTATTTTGACCCCAAACTTTAGGGTTGGTTCAAACAAGGCTTTCTAGATGCAGAAATGCTGCTGTAAGATTTTGTTTTTAATAAAATCCATTGAAAATGGGCAAACCAAAACGTTTCCCTGCTGAGTTTGCAATCCAGATGTCCTAGCGCTCTGCTAGTGCATGAGAATATAAAGGAAATTCAGTGGTAAGGTTACAGGTAAAAGAAATTCAAATACATTAAGGTAAGGAATCATAGAATCGTAGGACTGCATAGATAAGACACTGAACAACTTTCACTCTGCTCTGCAGGGATGAGACAAGGGGCAAAATATGAAAAATGTCTCATGTGTTTTTAAAAATCCATTTAATCTAAGCTGGGTCCACAAACCCTAAAATGCCTTGTTCATAATTGTCTGGTTGCTGCATGTCATCACTGAAGGGCAGAGTAAAGGTTGTTAACTAGAGATAATAATATTTACATACAAACTTCACACAAGGATGTGGTGAGGATCTGTTAGTATTTTGTTTGTTACAAGGCTATTAAAGTCACCCATCATAACACTCTTCAACTCACCCTCTTTCTGTGTCATTAGGGGCAGGGCTGACATTGCATGTTGGCCTTCTAGTTATATTGACTACACAACAGAGAAAAATCTGGTGCCAAAAAACTCAGCAGTCTTATAAAAGTTTTTCTCTTTCTAACTGGGCATTAGGAAGTGAGGGGTGGAAGAGCAGGGCTGTTTCTGCTTTTTGTTAAAATTTACATTCCTGTGTCTTTGACAGATGTCAGGATGAATTCTTGGGTCTGGCAAACTTTAGGTTCCTAGGCCTCTCCCACACCTACCAGTGTTCATGGGCTTTTTGATTACATCACAGATGGGCTACTTTTTTCTCAAAGAGTAACAACGAATGGGCGGCAATCAGCACAACCATCAAAGACCCGACCTTCTGAAGTGTGCTTTGCTTTTTGCACCAGGGTCATCAGCATCCGCAGTTATTATTTCTATATCCTTTTCTTTACAGCAATGCCCACTGTGTGCTAAGCACTTTACAGACATTCCCTTCCTGAGAAGCTCATAATTTAGAGACAGACATAGCAACATAGGAATTGCCCTCTGCATCAGACCAAGAGGGCATCTACTTCTGTCTCCTATCACTAACAGGGCTGGCACCCGAGGCTTCAGGGGAAGATGCAAGAAACCCTGTAGTGGGTAGTGATGAAATAATCTGCCCCTAGGGAATGTTTCCTCCTGACTCACATTCATCAGAGGCTGGCTCATGCCCCTGAAGCATGATGGTTTAGCTAAATTATTCTTGTTTTAACCCTTTCTGTTGTATCTACAGATTTAATTATCCAGCAAAATGTCCACTCATTTTTTAACCCTGCTCAGCTATTGGCCTCAATTATATCCTAAAGCAAAGAGTTCCACAGGTTAATTGTACATCATCTGAAAAAGCATTTCCTTACCAGACAAGAAGGCAAACTTTTGGGAAAGGGGGACAGCAACAGGTAATTTAAATGCAAGATCACTTGATTTGTGCAGGCAGCAGGGCAGAAGTAGGCCTTCAAGAGGGACTGGAGTATGGACAGGGAAGGGGCCGGGTGGATGAGCTCAGGAAGGTTCTATCAAGCACAGGGGACCCTGGGCAAGAAGGCAGAGAGATGATTGTGTGAGTGGCTGACAAATGGCTGGATAAAGTTGGGAATATCGGCAGAGCGGTGTGGGGGAGAATGCAAATTTCAGCAAAGGAGGATAAGCATAAGCTGAGGGGAAACAAAACAACACCTAATATTGTAAAGGAGAGTTTAGAGCCCCCTTGAACTGTGGTTGGTTACACTAGTTACACGGAATAAAGGTTCAGAGATTCACTGAGTTTAAAATGAGACGGGACCATCAGAGCATCTAATCTCATCTCCTATGTATCACAGGCCATTAAATTTCCCCCAGTTACCTCTGTGTTAAGCCCAGTAACTTGTATATGGCTAAACCATCTCTTACAGAAAGGCCTCCAGTCTGGATTTGAAGACTTTACGAGATGGGGACTCTGCCATTTCCCGTGGGAGTTTATTCCGATGGTTAATCACCCGCACTGTTAAACACGTGTGCCTTTCTTCTAATTTGGATTTGTCTGGATTGAATTTCCAGCTAATGGTTCTTGTTCTGCCTGTCTCTGCTAGATTAAAGAGCCCATTTGTACCTGGAGTTTTCTCCCTGTAAAGGTACTTGTACCCTGTCATCAAGTCACCTCTCTGTCCTCTTTTGGATGAGCTAAACAGATTGAGGTTTTTTAAGTCTCTCACTGTCAGACTTTTTCTCTAGCCTTGGAATAATTTTTGTGGCTCTTGTCTGCACCGTCTCCAATTTTTCAACATCCTTTTCAAACTGTGGGTATCAGAACTGGATGTAGGATTCCAGCAATGGCAGATACAGAGGTAAAGTCACCTCTCTCCTCCTACCCCTACTCCCATTTGTATAGCCAAGAATTGCATTAGTTTGCCACACCATGGCACTGGGAGCTCATGTTGAGTTGCTTGTCCACTCTGACCCCTAAGTCCTTTCCGAAGTCACCACTGTCCAGGGGACCGTTCCCCTGTCTGTAGATCGGGCCTGCACTCCTGGTTCCGAGATGTGTAACTTTGCATTTGGCTGTATTAAAAAGCATTTGGTTCGAAGGGACCCAGTTTATCCAGCAATCTAGATTACTCTGTGACTGCCCTGTGCTCCTCAGCTTTCACCACTCTGCAAACCTTTTTCAGCAGCAATTTTACATTTATGTCCAGATCATGGATGAAAATGTTGAAAAACTTCTGGCCTAGGACTGGTCCCTGAGGAACCCTCACTACAAACACCCTCATTCCACAGGGACAATGACTTTTTGGTGCTGTGTGATATTATTGTTATTTTGTTTGCGTTGTGGTAGTGCATAGGGCCAGGACCCTAAGGTGCTGTACAAATACAGAACAAAAGACGGTCCCTGTCTCAAAGAGGGGACAGCTGAGAGGTAATTGTTCTGGCCCCATGGTATGGGGCTAGTTTAATATGCAACATCATCCCAGTAATAAAGACACCTCTCAAGTTGCCATTAATAGACGGATTATGTTGACATAGAGCCTGAGCCATGGGATTGCTCCAGGAAGTCAGCCTTACCTTTGGCAGTAGGTGTTTGCAGGACTAAGACACACACACACACACAAATCAATTTGCTGATGTGCAGTGTCATCTAGCTAAGGTACTTAGCTGGCTCACCACAGCTTCTGAGCACCTCACAATCTTTAATGTGTTCTCCTCACAACACCCCCGTGAGGCAGGGAAGTGCTATTATCCCATTGTACAGGAAGAGAGTAAGTGACTTGCCCAGGATCACAGGGAATATCTGTGGGAGAGTAGGAGCTGAACCTGCATCTCCCATAGCCCAGGCGAGCGCACTAAGTAGTGGACCATCCTTTCTCTCATCTTTTGCCTGGTCTCGGCAATACCACCCACACTTCTGTTCAGAAACGGAAGGGAGAAATTAGGTAACTAGATTGGAGTTATGTAACCTCCCATTTGGCTAGGATATCAAGGCTCTTTCTACGCTTTCAAAAGTGTTATAGGTACCTTAATGAACAGAGGTGGTTAAGACCTTCACTTTGTGTTTTATGGGAAAGATGGTATCTCCAGCAGCAGTAACTAATGCACACACACCTCTGGTCTACTGAATTACCAACACAACTTCATCCACTAACCGGGATCTCTTTGGAGGTCAGTACTTGGAGTAGTGTAACCCTAACCCAATTTTGCAATCCCCAGAAGCATAGCACAAGTTTGAAATACAGACAGGATAGAGCCAATACTTATAACTTTAAATACAAAAATGATACATGCATACAGATAGCATAATCATAACCAGCAAATCATAACCTTTTCATAGACACCTCACACGACAACCTTTGTACAATATTTGCTGCAAATATATAACAGTAGTTGCAACAATGATCTATACGGTCACAGTTTATGTCAATAATGTCACAGATCTGGCAAGTTGACAGCTCAAGCCAGTAGCAAGTTAATGTTGTTTCAGGTAGAAGCCCTGCTTTGCACAGGTTGCGTGAATCATTTAAGATGGAATTAAAACCATTAATTGAAAGAACACTATGAGTAGGTAGGTTCAGAGCCGGCATAACTTGTTTGTTATTGTTAGCTCTTGGCCTTCACATTCCAAACATGTGTTTCTTTTCCCAATCAATTCCTGCAGCACTGAGTAATTAAATAAATGAAGGGTGGACCTCTTGGAGCTCCCAACATAAACAAAGCCTAACCATTCGTGCAGGCTTTGAAAAGGGCTAACATGGGCGCACTGCGAAGTTGGTATGGGACCTAAAGAAATTAAAGCTTTTGTTGATGTTTATAATGACACCCCAGTGATCACTGAAAGTAAGGCTCAGTCACCAATTCCACGGATGTTGGCAGTTGAGGATCACAGCAGTGGATTTGGGTGGTTAAAAGGTACAATAATAAACAATTTTAAACAAGGTTTAGATTGGGATTTTGGCAAAGGTTCAAGCTGCTTCTTAAAATATTTTATCCAGTCCGGCTCACCCACACCTTGTTTGTTGATTCACTGCCTTTCTAGTTTTCAGATTCTAGCCTTCCTTTTGCTGCTATTATCCAACTGGGTAATCAAACGAACATTGCTTGGCTGCATCTATAGCTTACAGAGGATTGCTACACTGACTGTTACCCTTCTATAGAGCTTTCCATCAGTGGATCTTCAAGCACATTACACACACATTTTTCAGAATTATTTATATGATGTCACTGCCTGTGGTTCATTCGTGCTTGGTTCTGTACAAACGTAGGTACAGGCACAATCCACGCCGAGTGTGTCAGAAGATGAGCAACGTGCCAAGGGTGGAAGACACTAGAAACAATTTAACATGTGAAACAGAGTTCCCATATTCATTAATTAAACCGCACAATGTCTTTTCTCAGTGAGGCGGCACCTCACCTACATCAAAGACTGAATTAGGGTCTCAGAACCCCCATGTCAGCTGTGCTCCCTGGGACCATGCAGAGCTCAGGGCCCGGCACAAAGCATGTGAGAGCTGCAAACACAGCATTCTCTGTCCAGCAAGTGAACAAACTTCCAGAGGCGATCAAGAGAATGCAGAGTCTGTGACCCTCTTTAGAAGACGTTTCAAAACCTTCCTCTTCAAAAAAGCCATTCCACTGTAAGAATGATACCCACAACACTCACCCCCTCGTCTACCTCAAAACTGCTACCAACCACACACAAAAGGAAATTAATAAAATCTAAAACCCCTACACAAGTAGAGTTTTGACCGTGAAAAGGGAGAAAGGACAGCCAGGAAGTCATGAGGGACTTTGCTGTTGCTATTGATTTTACAGGGAAGGCGCACAGCGGTAGGCAGCACTATAAAACGCTAAGGCAGATAGATTGTTACAGATAGGGAAACTGAGGCATAAAGAGATTAGGTCACTTGCACAAGGTCTCTCAGGTGAGCTGGGAATTGTACCAAGACCTCCTGAACCCAGTTCCATGCCTTAACCAAAAGACCATCTATGAAGTATTCTTTTTCGAATGGCTAAATCAAAGATTAGGTGAAGCAGCATTTGATCTCATTTCATTTTGAAGGGGGAGAAGGATCAGAATGGGTCGAAATTTTGTCAAAATGATGGGGGGTTTTGTGAAAAATAAACAATTTTGTCGAAAAAAAGCAAAAAAAAATCTTCCCAAAACGTGGAAACCAAACGCTGAAAATCATTCCCCAAACCCAACCCTTTTAAAAGCAAACAATTCACAAGCACTGAAAAATTTCGGCTTTTTCGCTGAAAACCCTAATACCATTCCATGGGCAAGGCTGCTGAAAACGAAACAAACACAACATTTTCAAAATTTCCTCTGCATAATAATAGGCATTTTTGCCCTGCTCTGTGAAACGCTCCTTCGCACAAATGTGCATTTTCCCCGTAAGAGCACTGAAGACGATGAAAGACTAAAAGCTCTTTGCTGCTCAGTCTCTGTAGCATTGTTTTATTCTCAGAATGGGTGGCCCTGTGTGTTTACTCAGACCACCGGCGCGTTTGCTAATGAACATGCACAAATGCTCTTGTGGGAGCGGTAGAATGCAGCCAGCCATTCAAACACAACATTGGGGCGAGGGGAGCAGCCCTGGTTGTGAGGGTCAAGAGCAAGTCAGAAGAGGCACCTGCTGGGATTGTGATTCAGTATCCAACCTCAACAGCAACCCTCTTCCCAAACTGCTCCGTGGGGTCCTGTCAGTTGCACAGTTTCGTTCTATAATTCACTTTAGGAAGCAGAGCTCAATTTCCTCGCCTAATATTTTCCCTGTGAATTAAACGCTGGCAAAAGGTGCTGGATTAACATTCAGAGTCCATGAAGTCCTGTGTTTATGCACAAAGCAGAGAGAACAAGGAAAGTGGCAGGGCAGCCTTGCCCCTCCCGGTCTCGTCTAAGTGCTGACCAGGAAAGAAGCAAGAGGTGGTTGATGCTGTCCATTCAATCCCGAATCCCTGTGTGAGACTAAAGGATGGTTACTGATAGCAGTGGTATCCATGATATAGATACCTCCTCTGTGTGTGTGTGTGTGTGTGTGTGTGTGTGTGTGTGTGTGTGTACATGTGTGAATGCATACCCCCATCTATATGTAGGTGTATATATTATATGCAAAGTACTAAAGCATTTGCTAGCAATGGCCAAAGCATCCCAGTTTACCTTCGTGCTGCTGCAGTGTTGAATTGCCTGTTTTTTTTATTCCGAGGTAGGGTACCCCTTCGGAAGTGGACCGACCCCATCTATTCATTGTAAGAAGGTTTCCAAAGAACATACATCAGATAGTGATGACTTGCTGTCACTTTGGACACTTTAGACGGGATTTAAACTGGCATTGGCAATGGATCCAAACGAGAACCCAAATCCAACCCACTTCCTCTTCCCCACACAATTTCAGAGAGGGGGAAGAAAGGGGGTGGATTTGAATTCCTGCAACTAAAGACACGCTATTTGATTGCAGCAATGTCCCAAACCAGAAGAAGCCTATTTTCCAACTCAAGCTAGTGGAAATCTCACAAGTATGGTTGATCTAATGAGAGCGCGTCAGTTTTGAGCTGAAATCTTGCAAATACAGCAGATGAGATTTTGACACCATCGCATCTGAACCCTAGCTCGAACCCAGCCTGTCTAAACCAGAGGCAGACCCAGGCAAGGCCTGGCCAGCCCATTACAACTTTGAACTTCCATCGGATCTTTCAGAGTTGCACGGTCTATGGGCTATACCTCCGCCCCACCCCAGGAACTCTCTGGACAGACCCCTATGTAAATGGTTTCTATATCTAAATGAACAAGCTCTAAGAGTCTTATCTAGAGGCACATTCACTCCTGAAAATAAAATGAACCTAATTTTCCGAGCTCTAAACCAAATGTTTCCCAAGACAAAATTCAATCCTCGAAGTCATCTGAGACCCAGCAAATATGGGGCAGCTGAGGGGACAAACCTCCCATAATAAGAACCATCAGAAAGAATGTTACTAGGTCTCAATCTGACCTCACTTACTGGGTGTATGTCAGGAGTAACTTCACTGAAACCAACAGAGTTACACCACCGGCAATAAAATCGGAATAAGGCCCAATACATTTCAAAGAGGTCAGACTAACAGCATAAACAGCATTGTCTGGAAGCCTTTTTCCCCTTCCTGATGCAAATACCTTAGCATAATGAAAGTGAGATGCTGCCATATTTTGCTGAGGACAAAATCTGGGTCACAAATGAGGGACAGTCGGGAGCTGTGACAGCATCACCTAGTTTTTGAAACAGTTTAATCTCTGTCAGTTACAGCAGTGTGGCATTTTCACTGGCTTCCTACGCTCAGGCAAACTCCGGTTATTCTGCTGGGGTTTCTCCTTCCCTGGAACTTGATGTCCGGAATGCCTGGTTCACCACCCCTTCACGTTCAGACATGTTTTTAAGCATCTTAGAAATCTGATAAAGCTGTAGCACACTCTGTTTCTCTCATAATCTTTTGTCTAGCCAAGCAGAGAAAAAAGTCACCACACTATTTGCCTCCAAAAGACCCACACCTTGACAATGCAATGTACTGTAGCAACACTGGGCAATTGAAACTGTCATTTGGTTGCTGATAACTAAAATTGGTCAAAAAAAAGATAATTTTCCAAGAACATTTCCTCACCCACCTCCCTATCTGGGGGGTTTGAAATTTGAAAACTTTTGACCAGGTCATTGAAAAATGGGGGAGAGGGAGAAGTTAATGACACTTATTGTGAAGCTGTGTCACATTTGTTTTTCCAAACCAGAGCAAACACCTCTGAATATTGCGAATGTTCAAAATCCAAACTCTGGGCTGAATTTTGCAGCCGGACATTGTCTCCATACTGGGGGTTGAATCATAACCCCAGCTCCAAACAGCCCTACAAATTTAGGGCTGTTCAGAATCTGGGTCTTGGTCTGAATTTTATATCCTACAATTAGTGTAACATACTAACCTCATTGGTGATCATTAGCTTAACTCATAGAATGCTAACCACTATAATTCGCAGATCCAGCATGTGCACCACCTGGTTGACTAGCCATTTTCCTGGGGTTTTACTCTCTAATCTAATCTACCCCTAACGCACTCATCATTGTGGTATCTGGGCTCCGGATATGTTGCTGGCGAGCTCTGTGCTGGATAGGTGGCATGCTGATGGCAGGGATGTAGGGCTGGGTTTGGACCATAGGATGGAAAAAGATCTGATCTGCTCCATCTCCCAGTCCTCTCAATGTGATCTATCTCCCTTGCTTGCCAGGAAATAGCAACTGGGGAAATTGGCTCCTTTGGATTGATCAAGCCAAGAGTACTGAAGAACCAGAGTAGCGTGGGCAGTGTGCCAGCACAGAGAGACAAGGCTGGTGACACAGTCCTCAACCTGACAGCAACCAAATGTCTGGCCTCCAACTGAGACCAGCCTAGCACCAATCCGATTGGCTCATTCAGTGGAAGGCTCACTGCCTTACCTGGCCTTACCTGCCAGAACTTCTTTCTGTTCTGGGTATGGTCTGTGGCACTGTTCTGGATTCAAGCTCTATGGACCCTGGATGAAGGACTCCAGCTATGGACTCAGTTATGGCTTTAGCCACTGGGGTCAATTCAGAGCTGCACTGCCCATGGGGCAACACCTGGAGTTACTTTACTGAAGCCACAGGAATTAGGGCAGGGGTGGATGTGGCTCCCAATTTTCAGCTGTTCTGCACGAGCTCCTCCTGTACTTTGTGGGAGCAGAATTGAGCTTTCGGGAAGCTCCTCATGAAATGGCTTCTTGTTTCAATTCCTCATTCTTAAAGGGCCAGACTCAGGTTTGTTAAAGTAAGTCCACTGACCCCAATAACACCAGTGTCTCCCCCACCCTTGTTACAAGCCCGTTGATGGAGGGGCCTCATCATTTGGCAAATATTTGTCAGCTCCAGCATCAAGACACATTCCCTTTTGCAGTTTGAAGCTTGGACAGGAGCTAACATGAAATAACAATGGGTGGGGCCTTTTTTCAGTAATGAACAGTTCTGATAATAGCTGCCAAACAAGCAGGACAGGACTGTGGAAGCAACTTACTGCAGGGGAGCCCAAAGGCTCAGCAGCAGGGGGTATAATTATATTTGGCTTAAGCAATGCCATAGACACAGGGAGCCAAACTGCTCCCCGACGTAATTCCAATGGTTTCAGTGACATTACACCGGGCGGAAACTAGATCCAAGTTACCAACATGTTTGTAGCTTTTCATTTTAAAAATCTAACCCACGTAGATAATTATGTAACAACAATTGCCAAAGCCCTTCATGTGGCCCCTCAGCAAAGGATAATCACCGTGCGCTCCTGGCATAATGCAGAGGCTGCTTTTGCTGTTAGGGATTGACAGGTTTGGATGCCATCCTTTCCAAAGGGCTGTTTTTAACTGGGTTTGTGCCCTATTTTGCTTCTTCCAAAAAAGCGTATTTCTTGGAGGGGGCAAGGGAGGAGGGGGACAGGGAAACTGTATTTGTTTCTTCTTGCTTTACCATAGAAATGTTTGAATGTCACGTCTGTTATTTTCCTAGAGAACTCCTTGGGTGCCTCATCAGATGTGTATTGACAGCTGTCACATTTAATTGAAAGGGATGGGGGAACTGAGACTTTAACAAAGATATCTCTTCTCCTGAATGGTCCTTAAGCATTAGAGTTAAGTAGATGATACCATAAACAAACAACAAAGAGTGTTAAACAGTCTAGTCGGTTTAGACAAGTCCTAATTTTCTAATGTAAGAAAAGGAAAGGAAATTAAAAAGCAAGCAAATAACAATAAAAATAAAACTACAATCTTTCAGGCTTTCTTTATCCATCATAAGGAAGCAAAGGAAAAATAAAAGGAGTACTTGTGGCACCTTAGAGACTAACAAATTTATTAGAGCATAAGCTTTCATGAACTACAGCTCACTTCATCGGATGCATACAGTGGAAAATATAGTGGGGAGATTTTATATACACAGAGAACATGAAACAATGGGTGTTACCATACAGACTTTAACAAGAGTGATCAGGAAAGGTGAGCTATTACCAGCAGGAGAGGGGGTGGGGGGGGGGGAGAACCTTTTGTAGTGATAATCAAGGTGGGCCATTTCCAGCAGTTTACAAGAACAGTAGGAGGGGAAATAAACATGGAGAAATAGTTTTACTTTGTGTAATGACACATCCACTCCCAGTCTTTATTCAAGCCTAAGTTAATTGTATCCAGTTTGCAAATTAATTCCAATTCAGCAGTCTCTCGTTGGAGTCTGTTTTTGAAGTTTTTTTGTTGACGAATTGCCACTTTTAGGTCTGTAATCGCGTGACCAGAGAGATTGAAGTGTTCTCCGACTGGTTTGTGAATGTTATAATTCTTGACATCTGATTTGTGTCCATTTACTCTTTTACGAAGAGACTGTCCAGTTTGGCCAATGTACATGGCAGAGGGGCATTGCTGGCACAGGATGGCATATATCACATTGGTAGATGTGCAGGTGAACGAGCCTCTGATAGTGTGGCTGATGTGATTAGGCCCTGTGATGGTGTCCCCTGAATAGATATGTGGGCACAGTTGGCAACGGGCTTTGTTGCAAGGATAGGTTCCTGGGTTAGTGGGTCTGTTGTGTGGTGTGTGGTTGCTGGTGAGTATTTGCTTCAGGTTGGGGGGCTGTCTGTAGGCAAGGACTGGCCTGTCTCCCAAGATCTGTGAGAGTGATGGGTCGTTCTTCAGGATAGATTGTAGATCCTTGATGATGCTTTGGAGAGGCTTTAGTTGGGGGCTGAAGGTGGTGGCTAGTGGCGTTCTGTTATTTTCTTTGTTGGGCCTGTCCTGTAGTAGGTGACTTCTGGGTACTCTTCTGGCTCTATCAATCTGTTTCTGCACTTCAGCAGGTGGGTACTGTAGTTGTAAGAATGCTTGATAGAGATCTTCTAGGTGTTTGTCTCTGTCTGAGGGGTTGGAGCAAATGCGGTTGTATCGCAGAGCTTGGCTGTAGACAATGGATCGTGTGGTGTCTTTAAGGGTTAGATCCTGCTCCCTTAAAAATCAAGGGGAGTTTTGCAATTGAGTTAAAGGAGCAGAAGCAAGCCCAAAGCTTCACAGTGTGTTTTATCCCACATATGTGTAGGAATTGGATTGAGGAGCACATGTGAAGTGCAGTTACATTGTCACAGGGCAGATTGCTTATATCAGTGATGTCTTTAGGTTCACAAAAGTATTGATATACATAGGACAGCAATACCAAGCTGGTTATCCGTACAGCAGAGACTCATTTTGGATTCATCATGTCTGTGACATTCCAAACCCAGAGACTTGAGAGATTCCACCTCAGAGCCGGGAAGCTTATCTGTGATTTGCCAGATCAGGACAGTAGCACTTCCTTGCAGCATTCCTGAAAAGAAGCCAGGGGCACTCCAATTCAGAGCACGGAGAAGCTAGACAGGCCGGGAAGAAGAATCTTAGCACATGTCAGATCCAGTACCTGGACACGTAACTGGAGCAGACACAGGGACAGCTTTGGCCGCTGAAAAAAGAAAGACATGGGCCTTGGAAATGGAAAAAGGCAGCCCTCATCAGATCCTGTATGTCTGGATGTAGCTTCCAGAATCGTATCCATCCGATCTTTACCCTTCTGTATTCCTCATAATCTGAGTTCAGCAGTTCTTAACCACACACTGGTGTTTCATTCATTTAAAATGTGCCATGCACCAAACAACCACTGTTTAGTTTGTAGAAGGGGTCTGGAAATGTACAATATACCTTGGTGTTATCTAGTGTGATCATTCAGAAGAACAAGGATCCTGTATCATCACTGGATAGATGGGCTGGGCAGTTGAGGAAGTGTCTCTTGGAAGCCCTTAGCCCAAATAGATGTAACTATGGCACATGTTTGCCTTTAATGTTCCCACAGACAATATTATTGAGCCCCAGAAAGCTGGGTGGAGCCTTGCTAGATACCAGCAGTTAAGTGCTAAAATGAGGAAAGGTCATTTGATGATGACCTGATCTTGGAAGAGTGATGAGTTTACACTGGTTCTGGTTCCTCAAACTGTGGATTTCAGAGGAAATTATGTTCTTAGTGTCCCTGGGTGGCAAACTACAAAATTCAGCTATTAAAATTTGCTTAACCAAAAGGCTGGAAAAGTCTCTGAACTAGCCAGTCATCCTGAGTCTGAAAATTTGGGCAGCAGGTCTCCCCTGAATGGGATCTCTCATGGTATTTTGGAACTTTCTGACTTACCTAATAGAGACAACTGTAACCTGAAGGCCCAGATCCTGGACTGTGATCTGTTCGGGTGGACTGCTGTGCCTGCACAGAGCTCCACGGGAGTCAACCTCTATCTGCACAGATCAGGGTCTGATTTGTAACAAACACACAATATAACAAAACAAAGAAAATAACAGAACACCACTAGCTGTCACCTTCAGCCCCCAACTAAAACCTCTCCATCGCATCATCAAAGATTTACAACCTATCCTGAAAAATGATCCCTCACTCTCACAGATCTTGGGAGACAGACCAGTCCTCGCTTATAGACAGCCCCCCAACCTGAAGCAAATACTCACCAGCAACCACACACCACACAACAGAACCACTAACCCAGGAACCTATCCTTGCAACAAAGCCTGATGCCAACTCTGTCCACATAATGACAGGTTTCAGAGTAGCAGCCGTGTTAGTCTGTATTCGCAAAAAGAAAAGGAGTATTTGTGGCACCTTAGAGACTAACCAATTTATTTGAGCATAAGCTTTCATGAGCTATGCTCAAATAAATTGGTTAGTCTCTAAGGTGCCACAAGTACTCCTTTTCTGTCCACATATTTATTCAAGTGACAACATCATAGGACTTAATCACATTAGCCACGCCATTAGGGGCTCGTTCACCTGCACATCTACCAATGTGATATATGCCATCGTGTGCCAGCAATGCCCCTCTGCCATGTACATTGGCCAAACCCGACAGTCTCTATGCAAAAGAATAAATGGACACAAATCTGACATCAGGAATCAAAACATTCAAAAACCAGTAGGAGAACACTTCAACCTCTCTGGCCACTCAGTAAAAGATTTAAGGGTGGCAATTTTGCAACCGAAAAGCTTCAAAAACAGACTCCAACGAGAAACTGCTCAGCTTGAATTAATATGCAAACTAGATACCAGTAACTTGGGTTTGAATAGAGACTGGGAGTGGCTGGGTCATTACATTTATTGAATCTATTTCCTTAAATTAAGTATCCTCACACCTTCTTGTTGTCAACTGTCTAAATGGGTCATCCTGATTATCACTACAAAAGTTTTTTTCTCCTGTGATAATAGCTCATCTTAACTAATTAGCCTCTCACTGTTTGTATGGCAACTTCCAACTTATCTGTATGTATATAAATATCTTCTTACTATATGTTCCATTCTATGCATCCGATGAAGTGGGCCGTAGCCAATGAAAGCTTATGCTCTAATAAATTGGTTAGTCTCTAAGGTGACACAAGTCCTCCTGTTCTTTTTGCGGATACAGACTAACACGGCTGCTACTCTGAAACACAGTTTAGAACTGCCATTCTGGAAACAGCTCTTTGATCCATCTAGTCTGTCCTGCTACTGGCAACTGCCAGTACCTGATGCATCATTAGAAAGTAACAACCCCTTACTCCCACCCAATTTGCACACAAGGCCATTGTGCAAAGCTCTAAAATGCCGGTGATTGCTTTGTGCCCTGAAGCAAGAACGAGCCTTCATTATTCTTATCATCATGATCTTAAAGTTCTGTGTTTAATTTCTCTGGGAGAATTCCCACTGTCAGGCCTGCTGCTAGAGGCAGATCTGAGAGCTGGGCCAGGAAATGTTAATTACTCAGATGGTTTATTTGTATCATTAATAACAGGAAAGGTTGTCGCAACCCTTAATAGAACAAGGCAGGTTTACAAGACGCCCAGCACGCACGGAATGAGGCAAATTCCATGCTTCAGAGAGAGCTGGCAACCAAAATGAGACAGGATTAACCCAGAGGCAAGATAAGACACAAGATAACAATAGTTCAGGGGAGGGAGGGGGAAAGCTGGTTGTTAATGAAGGGAAGAAGGGAGGAGGGATTGGGAGGAGGTTGGAGAAGGATTCAAAGGGACAGGAAGGAGGGCACTCGGCAGATCAGGATGGGGAAGGTAGGGAGTAGGAAGAAGGAATGTAGCTGAGAATGGGTGAAGGAGATACAGGGAACAGCAAGTGAGAGGCCTGGGAAGAGTAGAGGGGCTGACAGGGAGCTGGGGAGAGCAGACACATAGCAGGGGGAGGCTGTGAAGGGCCTTGTTGGGGAGCACTGGCAGCTGGCTAATAAGCAGTAAGAATTAGATGCCAGTGGAAGGATTCCGAGAGTTGGTAACATTAACAGCAGCATTTTGGACAGACTGGAAGTGGGGAAGGGAGAGGCTGCCGTGTCAGAAATGGAGTCAAAGAGCCTGTTTACACAGATATTTTCAAAGTGCTGGCTCAAGCCCCAGTCTGTGGTCCTGGCTAGGAGGCTCATTTCCACAGGCTGTGTAGACAAACCCTAAGGGTATGTCTACACTGCAAAAAGAGGTGAGTTCTTAACTCGGCTTAGCTAACTCAGGCTAAAATAACAGTGAAGACACAACAACTTGGCTTCCCTCAAGACTTTAGCTTGAGCTGCTAACCTGAGTGAAAAGCAAGTTGCTGTGTCTTCACCACTATTTTAGCCTGAGTTAGCTAATTTGGGTTAGCTAAACTGAGTTGAGAACTAACCTTTTCACTTTATATAATTTTTTTTCTTTTTTGCGGTGTAGACATACCCTTAGCTGAGCTCCCACCTCAAGTTAGCCCTTCTCTGGATCTGCTCCTGCTCCGTAGTTGGGTTTGCGCCAGATTGGCATCACGTCCACACTGGGTGCCGACCCTTCAGAATGGACAAAGTGAAAACAGCGAAGCTTTGTACAGCTCTGTTCTGCATGGGTTACATTCCGCCCCGTTCTGCACCAGGAGAACGTGAATGAACTAACCGAGTCTCAGGATTCACTGTAGGACACTGGCCGGTGCTGACATGCTTTATACCCATCAGGCTGAGCCAGTTTCCAGAGATAAGAGCCTCGTCCCGGAGGTGCTGTGGCGAAGGAGAGGAAGGGTCTGTGGCAGCTTAGAGGAGGGCCTATGTTGGGGTGCCTGGCCTGAGCCATGTCTGACACATCCTAGCTCCCCTGTTCCAGCCTCAGTGCAACCTCCTGCTCTCCTCAGCCTGCCCTTGCCACTGTATTCCGCCCCCTGCTTTGTACAGTGTGGCCGTGCCAGGGCAGCTGGGCCTATGGGCTGAGACCGCTTGACACGGGACCCAGGAGTGGTTTCGTCTTGACAAGATGGCGGGCGGCTCACCATTTGCAGGGAGAGGGCTTGCTGGAAGTGCGTGTGAGGAGGCAAGTGGGGAGCAGAGTCACCAAGGGCTTAGAAAGAATTGGCAGAGCTTTAGTGGATCTGGCCCTCTGCACAACACCGACCAGGCTGCTTCAAAACCCCGGAGGGAAGTGTGGAGGGGATCTTCCCTGGACTCTGCACTGCAGAGATCTGCAGCAGGAAGGCTTGTAAAGAGGGTCCCCAGCACTGCATGCTAACAAAAAGCAGTGCAGAGCCCTGGGCCAAAGCCTGCTCTCTGGTTCACAGGTGCCAGTCCTGAATAACTCAGTGTGGTGGATGGCAGTAACAACCTACTAGCGCTGTGTGATTCTTCCGAGCACTGGCAGTTCTGAAAAAAATCAAAGAATTAAAAAAAATTCATTTCAGGTCAAATAAAACTTGTTGGTTTAAAAAAAAATTAAAATAAAATGGAGGGAATTTGCAAATTGAAAAATCATTGTGAATCGAAAAATCAAAATGTTGCACATTGAAAATATTGAAATGAAATGTTTCCATTTCTTCTGATTTTTTTTGTTTTGTTTTGGACCAAAACAATTTGGCAAATGGGACACAAATGAGTGAAAAGTTTCGGTTGGCCCAAATGTCTTTTTTTTCCAAAAACAGATTGGCCTGAAAAATTCTGCCCAACTCTACTCACTGCAGACCGACACAGCTGTAGCTGAGAGCAGCATCTGTCCTTCCCAGTCCTCCTGATTAATTTGCTTGCACTCTCCCTGCCAAGGATTTAGTGGCCTGCTGCTCTGGGGCTGCTTTCAGATGGAATTCCACTCAAAACGTGTCTCCTTCCAAAGCAAAGGTGAAGGTGTCACCATCTGAGCATGTAGAGAACTTCACGTTAGCAAGATAAATCGATGCACCCAGCACTGCACTTAGGGGAGGGATATACACGGGCTACTAACAAATCCCCAGAGGTTCAGTGTCAGGAGAAGCAGGCGTTGATTAAGCAAAGGGTCCTGCTGGAGTCTTGGCTTCTGAGCCCGGTGAGGCAGCAAGAAACCAACCCCCAAATTGACTCCCTAGTTTCTGCTGCACAAATGCATCGACTTCAGTGGGCTTGGTGCCTGCTTAGGCCAGGCCTGAATGTTGCTGGAGTTGGGGGTTGGTTGTGAGGAGATCAGTGGCAGAAGGCGACTGGAAGAAGGAGTCTGTTGCACAGGGAGTGGAGAACCCCAGTGTTTAGGTGGGTCCCGTCTCTGAAATTCCCAGCTCTGGCTCATATCTACAGCAGGCAATGCAGCGAGTGGATGTGGCCCCCTCGGTTATCGGACTGTCCCTCCCCCTGCCACCTTTCCTTTCTGCACGCCGGATGGCAGAGGGTGGAAGTGACCGACCTGCTCTTTCATCCCTGCTGCAACTTTGGGCAGGGTGACGCTGCACAGGGAAAGGTGTTCTCACGCCCCCACCTGCAGGCAGAGAGGGTTGATTCCAGAGCCTTGAATGACTGAAGCAGCCAGCAGCACTGGAGGTCAGAGACCCTGGGCTAGATGCAGGTCTGGCACTTTTCAGAGGAGGTGTCTTCTGGGCAGATAGAGCGCAGCTCAGCACCCGCTTCTACTGGCCAATTCATGGCTGGAACCAAGTGCCCTCACTCTCAAGGCCTTTCCTACCTCTGCCCGTCCTGGCTGTTCTCTCACTGTCCCTGTTTGCCTCAAGCCCTCGTCGACCCGCTTCTCTCTCACCCATCGCTGCTCTTTCACACTCCACCCGGCTGGTACCGAATGCCCGCTGTGAACTGGTCTGCAAGGCTCCTGCCCTGCCCACCGTCAAATCTCACCTCAAGACCCAACTCTGCTAGGACGCATGTGAGAAATAAACTGGCTAATTAGCTAAGAAGAGAGGAAGGGCTGACCAGTGGTTAGGGCACTAGCCTGGCAGTGGGGAGTCCTGGTTTCCAGTCCCTGCTCTGCCACCAACTTCCTGTGTGACTTTGGGCAAGTCAGTTAGCCTCTCTGTACCTCCATTTCCCATCTGTACTGTGGGGGTGGTAGCATCGCCTGCCCTCACTGGGGTGCTGTGAGGATAAATACGTTAAAGACTGTGAGGTACTCAGATGCTGTGATAAGGGGGCCAGCTAAGCATCTGAGAGGGGTTGTTTCTATTTAATCAAATATTAAACCCTTTGATTTTGTATATTATGGCTCTTCCCTTCCTCCCTTGTTTGTCTGAGTGAGCGTTCTTTGGGGCAGGGATGCGTCTGCCTATGGGTGGACAGCACCTACCGCACTGGGGGCAAGGCAATGATGCCTGAATATTGCTCATAGCTTTATTCCTCTACTTGCTATTTTCCTTCCAGGGAGTCCTAGAACTATTTCTGGACTGGCCCCGTAACTGTGTGTGTTAACAACTGATAGCATGCTAGTCAAGGATGGGATTCAAGCCAACCCCACGGGGTCCCACCAGCATCTCTGTTAGGTATTTATAAAGTGTCTGTCACCTTGATATCCATGCACCAGCCCTGTGCTGGATCTTATCAAGCCCCAGCTGATCTCCCATCCTGCAACTTGGCTCAGGAGAATGGTTATATTTTCACCTGCTTCGCCATCAGAACTCTGCTTAGGACCCTGTTCTCCTTCCAGGTTACTGGGATCGTCTCAAATCGAGGTGCTGAGACTCGACAGCAATGTACACATATCTGTGAGCGTTGCTGGTTGAGTACTCCCGCAACTCTCACTAAACTCCTGAAGTCTTCTCCCAGCATGCTTGGGACTCATTGAAAAAGGATGGTTGTGTTGGCCTGAAACGACCCCATCGTGATAGCGGGTGCAGGTGCTGCAGGGAAAGGCTTAAGTGGGGTATGGTGATTCACTGAGGCAGGCGGCTCATTAACCCACCCAGGTAAGATAGAAGTGGGAGTGTCTCTCAGGAAAGATGGGATCTAGGATGTGGACTGAGTAGCCCTGAGGAAGGAACATTTAGCAGCCTGTGTTGGCCCTTTAAGAAGGTGACGGATCCAGTATTACCCTGCTCCTGGCTTCTGTTCAGCGGTGAAGCATGCTGGGAGTTGTGGACTGCTGCAGCAAAGCATGCTGGGAGGGGAGCCAGGAATATAAACAGCTCACTTCCCTCATGCCAGAGACAGAGTGGGAAGAGCTGTGGGGCTCTCCTAGGCAAGAGCCTGACACCTGGATAAGAGACCTCAGAGAGGAGACAGGGTTGTTTCGGGGACACTGACTCAGCTCTGCTGAGGAGGACAGCAGCCAGCGACCCCAGAGGGAAGAGGAGTTGTGTCAGCTGAACTATATATCGGGAGTTTTCTACAAGGAAGAACCTGTGACCCAAGGGAGAATGAGGTGAGTGGAAGGAGCTCTCAGGCTGTGGGTGGTGGTCCTTAAACAGACTGCCTCAGTCACAGGGGACAGGTCAGGTTATAGGTCAGTATCTAGAGGAGGGAGAGTCAAACGTGGCCAAGCCAAGAGACAATGGCAATCCCCCTGGGTTGAGATGGAAACGAAGCCTGAGCTGGAGGTGATTGCGTTGTGTTCACTATTAATAAAAGCAAAGTTCAGGGTGGGGGATGTGTTTGGACTTTGTGTCCTGAGTGGGTTGTATTGGGGAAACCTCCTGCTCCCACAGATCGGCTGGATTCTCTGAAGACAGCCTCTTCTTCGGTTGCTCCAAAGTCCTGCTGAGATGTATAGAGGTAATGCCCCCAGGATGCGACAGACCTGTGTAGAATATATTTAGAGCCGCACTAGACTCTGGAAAGACTGAGCAGCAAGCAAATGAGACCTGCCCATCGTGTTGGTCCCTCCCAGGCAGGACTGAGGCAGTGTGGACAGTGTTTTCCCCAGGAATTGAAATTAGGGGGGTGTTTGAATACACGGGGTGGGGGGAGGGAGAAGGAGGGCCAGTGAGGGGTGAGACTGTGAGGGGGAAGATAGGCTATATGGGACCATAGTAAAAACTAAAAAATGTTTCACAACCATTTTATTAGATTTAACTCATTTTAAAATCATCACAGAAATTAAAGTTGGCTACTCAAGCCTTCAAAGAAGCACTATATCTACATTCTTCTTGGTTTCTTGTTGTAATTTTGCACAACTCTGTTAATGAACTTCTCAAATGCAATGTGTTCATCTTTGGTGGCTTTTTGTGTCTGTTACTTCCAGTCCTTCACGATATGCTCATGATCCGGCAGAAGGTGACTTTTTTCAGAACACAAAATTCTATTTAATGAGGAAAAAGAACACTCAGCTGTCGCTGTTGTGATGGGGAGTAGCAAGAAATGAATTCCTACTTCTTGCATCCCAGGAAACAGAGCACAAAGATCGGGTCGAGCCACTAGTGATGAGAAAGAAGAAGTTGAGGTTAAATCTTCATTCGTTCATCGTATGATATTCCATGCTGTGTTCAAATTCTCTATTCTGTCCTGAGCACATGGCAGCCCCATTGCTGGGAGAGCCTCACTCCACTCAACTGTCGGTGTTTTATAAGACGTAGAGGTTGAGAAGAATCCGGACATCACTATTGTAGATTTGTAAGAATCAAGTCTGTGTATTTTTTCAGCTGGTTTAACAAACACTTCTTGTCCTCTTCACATAAGGACTCAATATATGAGCCTTCATTCGTCAACTTCTGGACTAAAGTCTTTGCTTCTCCCAGTATGTTTTCAATGGATAGCTCTCTGATTGATCCAAGGGTAGCTTCTATTGCTGGACAAAGATCTACCACTGTTGTAGAAGATTCCTGTATGGCATTGTTTAATGGTTTCAACAGTAGACTTACAAGAGAAGTCTTCTCTGAATTTTGTAGCAAAAGTAGTCCACCAGCTGCACTACTTAGATCTGTTCTATCTCAGTAGACACTTTCCAAAGCCAGTAATAACGGTTACAGTAATTTTAAGACAACAGCCAAGGATCGCTCATGAGAAAGCCAGCAGGTTTTCCCAGGTTGGACTAATTTGAACTTCAGTCTTCTATTTGTTTCCAAGACGTTCAGTCCTTTTGGGCTGTTGCTGAAAAAAGAGTATAACAAAGCCATTACATTTATGATTTTTTAATGTGTTTTGAAGATTCTGTAGCTCTTACTAGTGCTAGTTGGAGTAGAAGGCCTCTGCAGTGTGTATAGGAGAGATTAGGGTTACGCTTTTCTCTGAGCAAAGCTTGTATCCACTATGTCTTCCAGAGAAGTTTGCAGCTCCATCAAATGCACACGCAATCATCTCTTTAGGGTTCAATTTACAAGCATTTAACTCTTCTAAGATGTCACAGATGCAGCTGTCTTCTGCAACTTGAACACCTAGAATGCTTCTACTGGCCCTGCCATGGACATCAAGGTAACATAAGCAGTGACTTAATACTTGATGCCTATTTGCATCAGTGCATTCATCAGCCATGTATACACATTTTTTGAATGTGGGGAGAGAGTTCTTCACTTTTTCAATTGCTGAGTCTTTCACTGTGGCACCGCATGCTTCTAGCCAGCCGGCTGAGTGTTTTGCAGAAAGATAGGGAGCTTTTGCAAGTCTTGTTCGGAACCAGTGTCCAACTTCAGGATGAACAAGTGACAATGCATTAAACATTGGCCTCCAGTTTGTAGTGTGTGGTATCTCTTGCTTAAAAAGAAAGTATGATGAGACAGCCATGTTGGCTGACATAAACTATGTTGTGTCTCCAGCATTCTTAACAACCTTATTAAGTATTTCTAAAATTGGCTTTGGCAGTGACTGGCTTATAAAGCTTTCTGCATGTCAATGCAGTTCAGAGGCATGGTGTTTTGCAGCGTTCTCATGTAGGTCGTCAGTGTTGGCTTGACTGATCAGTCTGGCAAATTAAGCTCCTTCACTTTTACTGTATAAATCCGTGGTACACCCACACCTTGAATACCACGTGCAGTTCTGGTCACCCCATCTCAAAAAAGATATATTGGAAAAGGTACAGAGAAGGGCAACAAAAACGATGAGGGGGTATGGAACAGATTCCATATGAGGAGAGATTGAAAAGACTGGGACTTTTCAGCTTGGAAAAGAGACAACTAAGGGGGATTTGATAGAGGCCTCTAAAATCATGACTCTCTATGGATCCTTAAACAGGGAATAGGGGCACATCAAATGGCAGGCTTATGACTCTTAGGCAGAGCTCACACCACCAAGCAAAATACCTGTACCCCACCCACTCTATCTTTCTCTCTCTCTCTCCACTAGGATCAGGCATCCAAACCCCCTGCTTAGCGAGTGCAGTTCAGTTGAGGGTGACCAGGGCTTAATTTGTAATGAAAGAGATGTCGGGGCTCAAGCAAGTTTATTACTTTCATAACTGATGCAGCAAGCCCAGAGGTGCCGGGGCTCAGCCCTGGCAAGCCCTACCACAAATTAAGCGCGGAGGAAGACCCCCTCATTCAGGCGGGCTAACTGCCCTTTACTCCTACAATAAGGAGAACAACATTTCATGACCCCCACATTCAGTACTAAAGTGATTTGTAATCACCAACACCAGCCAAAATTGATTACATGGGCAACACAGCTCTGTCTGCTAGCAGAGTACTTACCTAGGCAGAGTAGGTGTGCTCATGTAAATACAGTCTGGTCCTGAAGCCTTCCCCCCTCCCCTGGCTCATCACTAGCTATCAAGGGAGAGCTCATTCAGACCTTGCTTACAAATCATAATTTGAAATTATTAGGTTGGCCAATACAGCCAAAACAAATGTGCCAACATTGTGATAAATAACAGCTGTATGAGGAAGCTAGTTTTTGTTCATACTTTTCAAACCTATTATGCTTTCCCAGATTCAAGTATTTTATCATACACTGTATTTGCTTTTAAAGTGTGTATTAATGTTTCAATTTCAATTCAGATTTCCAACCAATGACTACACTGGCAACACTGCATGTAACTGGTTGACCACTGGGAGTGGGGATGTTGGGGAAATTCAGGAGCGGTGTAGGGAAATCCCACTGGTAAAAGCTCGCACTGCAGCTGCTCATAGTCATAGAGTCATAATGGTCAGAAGGGTCCATTATGATCATCTAGTCTGACCTCCTGCATAACGCAGGCCACAGAATCTCACCCACCCACTCCTGTAACACACCCCTCACCTATGTCTGAGCTATTGCAGTCCTCAACTCATGGTTTAAAGACTTCAAGGTGCAGAGAATCCTCCAGCAAGTGACCCGTGCCCCACGCTGCAGAGGAATGCGAAAAACCCCCAGGGCCTCTGCCAATCTGCCTGGAGGAAAATTCCTTCCCGACCCCAAATATGGTGATCAGCTAAACTCTGAGCGTGTGGGCAAGACTCAACCGCCAGACTCCCAGGAAAGAATTCTCTGTAGTAACTCAGATCCCACCCCATCTAACATCCCATTACAGGCCATTGGGTGTATTTACAGCTAATAGTCAAAGATCAATTAATTGCCAAAATTAGGCTAACCCATCATATCATCCCCTCCATAAACTTATCAAGCTTAGTCTTGAAGCCATTCATGTCTTTTTCCCCCACTGCTCCCTGTGGAAGGCTGTTCCAGAACGTCACTCCTCTGATGGTTAGAAACCTTCATCTAATTTCAAGTCTAAACTTGATGGCCAGTTTATATCCATTTGTTCTTGTATCCACATTAGTACTGAGCTTAAATAATTCCTCATATTGTATTTGTTCTGTGAATACACAAGCCTTTTCAGCCTGGTACCTTGCACCAGCTCTGAATGCACATTGGGGCTGGGGGTGGAGGGGAAGACCTAAAAAACAAAGCAGCAAAGGACCTACCAAGAGTCAGAGTTTGCTGGATTTGTGAGCTTCTTTAAAAACAAAGTGGTCTCACTAGCTATTTTGTATAGGAGGTGTGCACTGATCCCATTAACCTTCAGACTGGAATGCTGACATATTCCTGAGCACCAGCCAAAGGAACACTTTAAGAGGAAATGTTTATATATCCCCCACACAAGGAATCAGCATGGACTATTGAACTGGGCACAGGACTAAAAGCCAGGATCTCCTGCACTGGAATACCAACCTTGGCACTGTCTCACGGAGTGACTTGGAAAAGTCCCATTACCTTTCTGTCTCAATTTCCTGCCTGTATACAAAAGGGATCATAATACTTCTTTAACCACCTCTTGGGGGTGTGATGGGGTTTAACAAATTAAGGTGCATAAAGTGCTCCAGAATGGTGAATTGTTAATACTGCTGCCCCCCAACAGCAAACGATGTTAATTCACTTCATGAACTGAATACAGACTAGTCTCAGTTAAGAGCTGTTGCTCCCCCTCGTGTGAGTATATGTGAATTGTAGGGATAGTGGAACCAATCTGTGCAAAATTAATATTGACACAGCCCTTTGCACATCAGAACAGAACCAAAAGCTCTCTCAAAGTTTGTAACCACTTCTGTTAGAGCCTCTCCTTCCATTTCGGTGCTAGGATCAGCTGCAGATCCTTTTAAGGGGTTCTCAGTAGCACCTCAATTACAGAGCATAATGATCACCACACAGGACACACATGAGCCAAAAAGCTTTCACATCTGGGGGATTGTGGTAGAACTGTTAGAACATTCTAAATATATAAGGATAAACTCAGTAGAGTTTGTTAATTTCAATTTTTGGATGTATTTATCCTGGATATTCCCATTCCTTAGGAGACTGGCTCACCAAACTTTCCACGCTTTTCTTTGCCAAAGGTAGTTGGATGAGTCAAATTTTGCAAGCAGTTGATGATGTCCTTTGCATCAGTCAGAAGAGCTGACTAGACAATAACAGAAACATGGTGGAATAGTAGTCATGACTGGAGTACAGGTATTGAAGGGTATGTGCTGTTTAGGAAAGACAGAAATAAAGGCAAAGGTGGTGAAGTAGCATTGTCTATCAGTGATGAGGTAGACTGTACAGAAATAAGAAGTGATGGAATGGATAAGACAGAGTCTGTCTGGGCAAAAATCACATGGGGGAAGAAAGCTACTACAGTCTTCTCTGGGATAGTGCTTGGAGTGTGCTATAGACCACCGATATGGATATGGATAGAGACCTCTTTAATGTTTTTAATGAAGGAGATACTAATGTGTGATCATGGGAGACTTTAACTTCCCAGATATAGTCTGGAGGACAAGTGCTAGTAATAATAATAGGGCTCAGATTTTCCTAGATGCGATAGCTGATGGATTCCTTCACCAAGTAGTTGCTGAATCAACAAGAGGAGATGCCATTTTAGATTTGGTTTTGGTGTGTAGTGAAGACCTCATAGAAGAAATGGTTGTAGGGGACAACTTTGGTTCGAGCGATCATGAGCTAATTCAGTTCAAACTGAATGGAAGGATAAACAAAAATAGATCTGTGACTAGAGTTTTTTATTTTAAAAGGGCTAACCTAAAAAAATTAAGGAAATTAGTTAGGGAAGTGGATTGGAGTGAAGAACTTGTGGATCTAAAGGCGGAGGAAGCCTGGGATTACTTCAAGTCAAAGCTGCAGAAGCTACCGGAAGCCTGCATCCCAAGAAAGGGGGAAAATTCACAGGCAGGAATTGTAGACCAAGCTGGATTAGCAAGCATCTCAGAGAGGTGATTAAGAAAAAGCAGAAAGCCTGCAGGGAGTAGAAAATGGGAGGGATCAACAAGTAAAGCTACCTTATTGAGGTCAGAACATGTAGGGATAAAATGAGAAAGGCCAAAAGCCATGTAGAGTTGGACCTTGCAAAGGGAATTAAAACCAATAGTAAAAGGTTCTATAGCCATATAAATAAGAAGAAAACAAAGAAAGAAGTGGGACCGCTAAACACTGAGGATGGAGTAGAGGTCAAGGATAATCTAGGCATGGCCCAATATCTAAACAAATACTTTGCCTCAGTCGTTAATGAGGCTAATGAGGAGCTTAGGGATAATGGCAGGATGACAAATGGGAATGAGGATATGGAGGTAGATATTACCACATCTGAGGTAGAAGCGAAACTCAAACAGTTTAATGGGACTAAATCGGGGGGCCCAGATAATCTTCATCCAAGAATATTAAAGGAATTGGCACATGAAATTGCAAGCCCATTAGCAAGAATTTTTAATGAATCTGTAAACTCAGGGGTTGTATCGTATGACTGGAGAATTGCTAACATAGTTCCTATTTTTAAGAAAGGGAAAAAAGTGATCTGAGTAACTACAGGCCTGTTAGTTTGACATCTGTAGTATGCAAGGTCTTGGAAAAAATGTTGAA
This sequence comes from Natator depressus, assembly GCF_965152275.1. NCBI lineage: Eukaryota > Metazoa > Chordata > Testudines > Cheloniidae > Natator > Natator depressus. Next base: position 3,667,324 of record NC_134242.1, read on the forward strand.
GGAGAAAGTAGTTAAGGACATTGAGGTCAATGGTAAATGGGACAAAATACAACATGGCTTTACAAAAGGTAGATCATGTCAAACCAACCTGATCTCCTTCTTTGAGACGGTAACAGATTTTTTAGACAAAGGAAACTCAGCGGATCTAATTTACCTAGATTTCAGTAAGGCATTTGATACAGTGCCACATGGGGAATTATTAGTTAAATTGGAAAAGATGGGAATCAATTGAAAAGGTGGATAAGGTGAAAATTGAAAGGTGGATAAGGAACTGGCTAAAGGGGAGACTACAGCAGGTCATACTGAAAGGTGAACTGTCTGGCTGGAGGAAAGTTACTAGTGGAGTTCCTCAGGGATCAGTTTTGGGACCAATCTTATTTAACCTTTTTATTACTGACCTCGGCACAAAAAGTGGGAGAGTGCTAATAAATTTAGCGGATGACACAAAGCTGGGAGGTATTGCCAATACAGAGAAGGACCGGGATATCATACATTATGACCTTGTAAATTGGAGTAATAGTAATAGGATGAAATTTAATAGTGAAAAGTGCAAGGTCATGCATTTAGGGATTAATAACAAGAATTTTTGTTATAAACTGGGGATTCATCAGTTGGAAGTAACAGAGGAGGAGCAGGACCTCGGAGTATTCGTTATTCACAGGATGATTATGAGCCGCCAATGTGATATGGCCGCAAAAAAAGCGAATGCCGTCTTGGGATGCATCAGGCGAGGTATTTCCAGTAGAGATAAGGAGGTTTTAGTACCGTTATACAAGGCACTGGTGAGACCTCATCTGGAATATTGTGTGCAGTTCTGGTCTCCCATGTTTAAGAAGGATGAATTCAAACTGGAACAGGTACAGAGAAGGCCTACTAGAATGATCCAAGAAATGGAAAACCTGTCTTATGAAAGACTCAAAGAGCTTGGCTTGTTTAGCCTAACCAAAAGAAGGCTGAGGGGAGCTATGATTACTCTCTATAAATATATCAGAGGGATAAATACCAGGGAGGGAGAGGAATTATTTAAGCTCAGTACTAATGTGGACACAAGAACAAATGGATATAAACTGGCCATCAGGAAGTTTAGACTTGAAATTAGATGAAGGTTTCTAACCATCAGAGGAGTGAAGTTCTGGAACAGCCTTCCACAGGGAGCAGTGGGGGCAAAAGACATATCTGGCTTCAAGACTAAGCTTGATAAGTTCATGGAGGAGATGGTATGATGGGATAACATGATTTTGGCAATTAATTGATCTTTGACTATTAGCTGTAAATATACCCAATGGCCTGTGTTGGGGTGGGATCTGAGTTACTACAGAGAATTCTTTCTGGGTGTCTGGCAGGTGAGTCTTGCCCACATGCTCAGGGTTTAGCTGATCACCATATTTGGGGTCGGGAAGGAATTTTCCTCCAGGGCAGATTGGCGGGGGCCCTGGGGGTTTTTTGCCTTCCTCTGCAGCGTGGGGCATGGGTCACTTGCTGGAGGATTCTCTGCACCTTGAAGTCTTTAAACCACGAGTTGAGGACTTCAATAGCTCAGACATAGTTTAGGGGTTTGTAACAGGAGTGGGTGGGTGAGATTCTGTGGCCTGCGTTATGCAGGGGGTCAGACTAGACAATCATAATGGCCCCTCCTGACCTTAAAGTCCATGAGTCTATTCCTCACTCCTGGGGTTGAGCTCAGCTCTTGTGTATTTGGGCTAAAATTGACCAGGGCTTGTTTGAGTGATTGAGACATTTCCATAAAGACTCAACATGTTGTCGATCAATAGATAAACTGCATCAGTCCTCAACGGTGCACAATTGCAAGAGAACTTGGCCCAACATCCTAGAGCAGAGAGTCTTGGTGTGGGGGTTGTGGAACCTGAAGGGGTCTTCACCAACTGTCTGGGGAGAAGAGGAGGGTGTTGGGAACTTGTTCCTATTTCCTGTCTCCAATGTTCTGCCAAACTACGTAGGAGAGCCAGCCTTATACAACCAGTGCACTGACCTCCTCAATGTCCTCCTCAAAGGATTATGGGAGGTAGCCAAAGAGCATCTGTTGCACAAGACTGAATACGGAAGGGATCCTGCTATGAAAACAGTTTGAATAGAAGCAAGACAGAAGTGTTAGTTCGCTTTTTCTGATTGCAGTAAAGAGGACCACTAGATGTCAGCATAACCTTAGTGCCTGTTTACTGAAAGGCTGGGTGTATTAGATAGGATGGATTGATGCAAGGAGGGCATAAACAACTGTTCTTTGGCCTATCAGACTGTCCATGCAAAGTCTCTCATCGTATATCTCGCAGTAACTCAGAGCACTGACTGTACTATTCCTTGAGAGCGAGGGGTACAGGACTGGGCCCTACTCTACTAACTGAGCAGTTGGGTTCTCTTAGTCTAAAGGACTTGTGGGGGAGAGGGGTTGGTATATGAAATACGATGTTCAGCTTAAACAGTAAAAAATGCTAAGAGGAAAAAAATATACATGTCCAAAAAAAATTAGTAAAGGCAATTAACATAGCTTCCCTTCTTCACGCGTACACCCGCCAAGGCTCTGATACGGTGGAACTGCTTACAGGGAACTCAGAGGGAATGAGACTCGGGAAACCCCAAGCTGTGCCAATGCATTGCAATGCTCAAGTCCACATAGAGTGAGGCAGTTCCGTGAAAAAGAACAGCTCAGTTCTAATAATTCTGCCTTAATTCTGCTTAAAACGGTCAGTTTATGCAGTCCCAGGGAGGTGCTGCCCACTCATTCAAAGTTGTCACCAGTAGAGTCTGCAGAATGATGCAAGGTCACGTCTTGTGACTCATACAGGGCAGGTCACACCAGAAATACTCCCCACGATGGTTTTACAATGGCCTCTCTATTCAGTGGGTTTTGCTTGCCTTAATGCAAGGTCAAGGTTTCTTATGAATGAAATACGTGGACATAACGCCTATCCTTTCACCAAAGCAGTATCCTTTCACATTTGACTTTTTTACCTCACTGGAAGCTTCGTGCTTTAATTGGTGTATTATTCTTCCATCAGGTCATTCATTTAAGAGGGAGGGTATCACTGCATTTCTGCAGATACACTTAATGCATTCCTTTCTTCTTTTAAAACCTCACGTGTTTAAATGGTCTCTAATGCAAAGCGTCAGACTGATTCCTAGCCATGAAAAGTCCCACATCCTGGCTTGCAGCAGCCACTTTAAAGGCAGGTCCCACATTCCAGGGAGCAGGACAGGGGGCTCCTTCTAGCTGTCGCTGTATTTGTGTTGTGCCCGAAGCACATGGAAGAAACACTACTACGGACTCCTGGTGAAGGGAACCTGGTGTACTGGGTTTGCTGTTTAATTTGCCCGGAGAGCTTACCAAGGCAGGTTGCCACAAGCCGGAGAGGGAACTGGTTTACCCTTGGCTGTAGAAAACGTTTCTGTGGGAGGGAGCTGTGCCTAAAGCAAGCCCCGGGAGGTGGGGGCCAGGGGAATCTAGGCAGAGAGTGATTCGATTTTAAGGAGCTTATGACATTTCCCTCGGCGCTCCTTTCCCCACCTTCTCTGGGTTCGCTGGTGCTGTAAGACCCCGCACTGTGTGGGAAAGGGGTGAAGAACCCACCACCCCAGGGGAAGCCCTGGAGGCAGAAAGCTCATTATGTGGAGAGGATCCCGTGCTGCTACATCCCTGTAAGAGGTGCGATATATTTCCTTCCGCTGCCCCTGGCCAGTTCCTGTTGTAGGGGGCTGAGCCCTGGTCCCACATCCTCTTTGCCACCTCCCATTTGGGGAGCAGCTTCCTAGCAGTCCTGCACTCTCCCTAGAGGGGTAGGTGCAGATCTGGCCGTGCAAGGCCATCTCTTCCCTCAGTACTGCCTTATGCCCAGTGTCTGGCAGGACACTCATGCTCTGGGCCTCATCACGCCTGCCTGCATCCAGCAGGGATTGCCCACTTTGCATCCTGCTGGGCTGTGAGCAGACTGATGCAGTTACTCCCTACTGGCGCTGCTGTCGCATCTGGCTTCAGATGGCCCTCTCTCTGCTTCCCTGCTAGTGCCCGGCTCACCAGCATCCCTCAGAGCGGTGGCAGGGTGGTGTGGGGAGGAGGAAGGACAGGCCGCACAGGTGGGGCCTGGAAGAGACCAAAAGGGGGGAGCAGAAATGAGGAGGGGGCAGAATGAGGGGGCTGCCTCAGGCTTCCTCTGCCACCTCATGACCCTTTCCCTAGGCTGGCTCTGCCATTCCCAGGAGCACCCTCCCCAGGCAGTCCCTGCCCCCCACCCAAAGCTCACTCTCCCCCACCAACAACCCCCCTCTACTCTGCTCACAGCCCGCGACTCCTTCCAAGCCTCTGTCTCCCACCTCGCTTCTGAGGCATGCAGAAACTAGACTCCTGCCGCCATTCCCCCACTCCGGCTGGCTGGGGTGGGATGCTGAAGAGATGGTGATCCCTTCTCCTGGGTGGGAGCTGCCCGGAATGTGGCAGCTGAGACCTTCCTTGAAAGCCAGCCAAGGGCTAATCCTGGATGTTCAGCCTTGTACATCGCTCAGCACTAAGCCATGTGTTCAGTCCCCGCCTCCGTGAAAGGACCCCACTGGAGCAAAAGGCAATAAGAGCTTGGTCTTGCAAACTTGTGATACTCTTGTGAATTGTTCCAAGTGACAGTGAATTGACAGTGGGGCTGTCTCTGCAGGTTAGGACCTCCTGCTCATCCAGTAAAGGTCCACAGTGGCATCAGGGAAAACACTAGTGATAATGGGACAAACTCGCCTTTCTCTGACTCTGGGCCAGAAGAGTTACTCTGGCAAAACACAGAGGAATATAAACCACAATGTTGCATATAGAATGACCAGATAATAAGTGTGAAAAATCAGGACACTGTTTTTTTCGGGGGTGGGGGCGTAATTGTATATATAAGACAAAGCTACTAATATCGGGATGGTCCCGATACTATTGGGACATTTGGTCACCCTTGTTGCATAGTAGAGACCAAATCCTGGCCCCACTACAATCAATGACAAATCTCCAGTTGATTGGAGTGGGCCAAGATTTGGGCCCAGACCCATAATCTTGCTAATGTTTCACATAGTTGTACTTATTAAATGCCATTTATGACATGATTGTCTCGTTAGCATCTGGAAGTCTTCAGAAATGTGCACCACACGTGCAATTAATTTGGGGTCTTCCAGTCTCAGGAACATTGGAGTCAATACGGAGACTCCCAGTGATTGCAGTGAGTGTTGGCTCAAGCCCTAATTGCTTGGCAGAACAAAGTTGTCCAGTCTCGTGACCAGTTCTTAGGCCTCCAAACAAATGTTTAGGATTCCAGGTGGGAAAACAAGCAGCAGCTGAACTGTTAAAGGCAGAAAGGGCAGCTTTCACTCAGGTATCTTTCAGACTAAAACCGTGGGGGTGAGGGGTGAATATTTAATATTTATTTAAATTTTCTTAAAGGCTCTAGGCACTTCCACACCCATAAATCGTGGTCCAGTGCTGCCCATCCCTGAAGCCTGCTCAGTGGACCACAAATAGTCTCCTCAGTTCACAACCATTAACGATGCATGTATCAATCGAAAGGCGAAATAGCCCATCCTCCCCCATGTCAACCCCGCCTCGCAAAATATAAGCCACCCATTTCACCTGGGCATTATGAAAGAAAAGAAATGCAGCCAAACCAGAGCCCATCTCTCAAGTCCCCTCAGGAAAAGAGATGTGCATTAAACTGGGCTTTCTTGGCCCAAGCTGAGTGAGTTCCAGTCCAGATAAAGCCAGGACGTGTATTGTGGCTGCATAGTCTAGGGGACAGAGCAGGAGACCTGAGCGCTATTCCCAGCTCTGCCTGTGACCTTAGGGCAAGTCACTTCATATTTCTGTGCCTCACTTTCCCCATCTGTAAAATTGAGATGACACCTTCCTTTCTAAAACGCTTTGAGAGCCGTGGATGAAAAGTGTTTTATAATAGCTACATATTGTTGTTATTAGCCATGGCATGGGTGTCATATGTGACACAGATTGCAAAACCCTGCTCTCCGCTCACCCCAGATAAAATGGCAAGTACAATATCAGGTTTTCCAAGATTGTCATCACGATAAAGGGCAAATGGATTTTGTCTGTGGTGGTATGTTTCCATGACAGCCTTGCAAGGTTGTATTAGACATAGACACCACTTCAAATAGAAATATTGCTCTACGTTTGTTGTAGGATAGCAGGGGCTCTTTAGGGAAATTGCTAAAGAAACCTCTCATTGAGCCTCTTACACAGAGAATTTCACAGAAATCAGAGATGGAACCATCTTGTTAAATGATCTAGTCCTGCATAATCCACCCCTTCCCCCACCATTCGAGCAGAATTGTTCCCTATTGTATATACAGATATATTTTATTAGGCTACTTCATCATTTTAATATTCATTGCTGTATTTCTTCAGTTCGTGGCCATGGCTGTAGTTACTTTCCTCAACCGTCCCTACAATAAAACGGATCCTTTCCAGCCATGAGGTAGCATTCTCGCCGAGTGACCTTGCACTGACTGCGCTGGGTGCCTCACAGATATCGAGGCTATAAAAGAGGCTTTGTGAGCGGTATAAATACAAACACCGTGAGATCACATATTCCAAGAGTCTGCATCCAGTTATTCTTTGGAAGAAAACTGACTCAATGTCCTCTTGGAAAAAAATGGTCAGGGAACACTTCATCAATGTTTCCACAACCCCAAACACGCCAGACATCAGACAGGCTCCCTTTCGAAACTGGTGCCATTTTCCGAAGAAGAAAGCAATCCCCCTCCATAGCCAGGAGTTGCAAGTTACTTGCACAGCCTCCTTGTGTACCTGGGGCTGGAATATGTCCTACGTCCTAAGATGTGCTCGGCCCGCTGGTTCAGGCAGAGACCATCTCAGGTGTGGCCCGCAGCAAGTCATTGAGAAGGAGTTTAGGGAAGAGCAAACAATCTGTGAAACAAGTCTGATGACCTCAGTCCAGTTCCCAGGGGGCATGTCACCAAACCCAACATTCTTGCCCTCCTTCTTGGCCGTCCCAGCAGAAAAGCTAGTGACTAAATGGAACCTGGAGCAGGGATTCCCCTCTTCCCAAGCCAAGAGGTTAATAGGATTCAGACTGGCCAAGGGAGCGTGTGGTGGGAGCTGTGCTACACACGTTCTGTGGCTTTGGACTCCAGAGCTGTCAGTCTAGCACCTCCCTCGAGCAGTAGATTTCCATGTGTGTGGTGATCAGTGACGGCTCAGTGCTTCAGGCACTGGCAAGGTTCTGCTTTACTCTGGTTTCGACTGGCTCTGCATCACAGCTTCCCGGCTCCCTGTCTGGAAGCTCAGTCCCTAAAGGCTCAGACCCACAGTGCCGCAACTTGCCCACACCGATTAGCTTTATTTTATTTTCAAACCCATTTTCAGACTTGTTCGGCAGCTGGAGCATGGACAACCCAAGGAAGGCTCTGAGCAACTTGTCGTCTTCTCCCTTATCACCATATGGGTATCGGCTGGAGGGCTTCCAAGACTCAGCCAGAGTGAGAGGTTGGTCTAACCAGTCCTGGTCTCTTGCACTGACCATAGGGAGTTCAGCTGGGAAGGTGTGTAGTGAATGAGCAGGACACTGCAAGAAGAGAAAGGACAGTTTCTTGATTAAGGCAGTTGAAAGTTGCCCTGGAGAAGGGGATGCTGTCCCTGCCTCTGCCACAGACATCCTATGTGATGGTGGGCAAGTCATTTAAAATGAACTATTCATAGGTATTCGCTAATTTTGTTTTCCTCATTGTATTGGTTCTCAGGGTACCCAGGACTGTGAGTCACCTTGTAAGCCCTGCCTCCAGCATGAGGGAGTCTCTCCTGTGTCTGGCTGGGTGTCAACTCCTTAACACCACCAGCCTTTCAGCCCCTCAAGCGCTCTCCTATGGGCTATGCCAGCCCTGTCTTCTCCTTCCAGGTTAACAAGAGGTGCACCCCAATCCCCAAGTCCCTTTGAATTGTTCCCCTCTGCAATCCAGCTCCTGACACTGACTGTTCACAGAAATCCCAGATCTTCTGCATCCAAAAAGCAGTGCACCCCAGTTTATGAGCTGCACCTTAAATCACTGCTCATGTATAATGCACAGCACTTACAATAGAACAAAAATATATTTATTTAAGAAAGAATAGAGATTTATCTAGAAATGAGAGTGAATGTGGTGGAAACAAAAGGTTACAATACAAAACAACCTAAAACGCGAACCTCAGTTTACACTTATTAACTGTTCCCTTTCTTAGATAATAAAGTAGGTTTTGCCCCCAAAGTTCAGTCCACTGCAGAGCTGGCTGGCTTCACAAGGAGCCAGAATCTATTTTTTTTAAGAGAACACCTCATTCGTCAATATGTCTCCTCAGTGAATGGTTTCAGAGGACTTCTCTCTCCTCCGTGTTATACCGAAACTGTTTTTTGTTTCTATTCACAGACAGGGTGAACCCCGCTCATGTTGTATTGTGTCTTTTTTACCTTCAAGACATTGCTTGCAGTTGTCTCTGATGGGTTTTCCATTGTAAGTCTTGGGATGGAGCAAAGCTAAGTAGAGTGAGGTGACAGCTCCCTCCCGCCCAAATGGACCATCACCAAGACACATCGTCTCCCGCTGACTAATGTCTATTCCAAGTCCATAGAGCAGACTTTCAGTATACATACATTATTCCTTAAATATTACTGTACATACATCTCACAATGACTAAGAATCTTGACAAGTGACAAGCTTTTTGTAGCTACCTTAGCATGTTACTCTTTATTCATGAAAATCCTGTAAAACATGCTCGGTGTAGAGAGTTTGTCAGGGCTGAGGTAAGAGTTGTTTGCAAAGAACAGGGGACCCTTAGCCTAGGAGCCTCAGTGTCACACACATTTTCTGGGTGCATGCCAGAAGTGCTGAGCACTCCTAGCTGTCCATGAAGTCAATGGGAGCTGTGCTTTGAACAGATAAAGAGCTATATAATGCGAAGGACCCTGAAAAATCGGGTCTTTGGCCTCTCAAATTGGCCACCCCGCGCTAGCTTGATACTTTTGTCTTTGTGTCTCAGGTCCCCATCTGTAAGGTGGTGGTAAGAATACCCCCCCATCTCACAAAGGTGTTGTGACTATCAGTTCATCAATGTTCACAAAGCACAAATCCCGGAGCAAGGAGAGCTACAGAAATGCCCACGGGGAAATTAACTCTTCTGTCTTCAGAACAGGGTGTGACGAGCGTGCGATAAATAAGACCTGGGCCACACGTTGAACAACGAGGATAAAATGCAATATTGAATAGCTGCGGTAAAAGCCAGCGCTGTGCACTGAATGAGGCAGAGTCTTGTGGGGAAGATACCAGGTGATCACGTAATTAATGACTGTCTCATAATTCATACACACAAGGGGTTTGAATTAAGATTGTCTGCACAACACTAATACTGACATTTCCAAACTTTTGAGTGCTTCACTTTGCAACCTTAATAATGTTCTTTAACATAGTTTTGTGTTTTAAATATATATAATATAAATTACAAACGTCTGCCTGCCTACCCAGAGAATGAGGGTTTTTTTGAAAGACAAAATATTTTTTCATTATTTTAGTTCATCCTAGAAATCCAGGACGTGTGTGTGTGTTTTGTTTTTTCTCCATAACCTAACCCCTTTCTGTTACGCTACAGACCGCTGTGGCCTGGCACAGCCTTGCTTCCTTGGCCATTGGTTTTGTGTTCTGCATAAAGGAAATGCAATAGGTTTTCTCCATTCTGTTTTTTAAAATGACTGGTTTGGGTCTCTCGGAAAAAAGTAAACAAAGTGCTTTGACAAACATTAGTTGCCCTAATACAGTCATTTCCAAGACCACAATTTGAGTTGAAAAGAATGTAATGAATGGAAAACACCATCTTGTCCTGACCAAACCTCATATGCTCACCCCACCATTCCAATTCCTGGCTGTGTCCCAGAGCTTCTCTTTCCCATGAAGACACCATCTTGGCACAACAATGATCTTCTTTAGATTCATCCTCTAGTAGTTTTAGCTCACCACCTGGAATAATACCAAGCTTTCTTCTGTCCTCATTCTCCATCTTTAGTTGGTTTTTCTTATAGTGCTACATCTAACATGTTCTCGTATTCTGTGATGTGACCATTTCTTTCTTCTCCAGTCATGGTTCCTCAAAGCCTTGTGGTTTTGCATTAGTCTGTGAATCTCTAGGATGTTCCCTTTCAGATGCAAGTGGTATCCCTCTTTCAAAATCAATTACTAGCCAGGCCCAATACTGTTGCCTCTTCAGAGCCACGGAATTGCCTCTTTATCTATCTAGTTTCTTGTATAGGTCTCCATCTCCAGAGTATCTGGACACCAAACCCATACAGTGTATGCCATGAGAGGTTTGAATTGATGCCACTTTGTGCAATCTGTCCCTACATAGGAGTTAATAGAATTCCTGTTCCTATATGGAGGAAACATCAGATTTTTATGGTATTTTGGCCCCATAAATGGCTCTTTGGAATCTAGACATTGATGGGTTGTGTTGCTTCGTGATTGTCTCGATGGAGTGGATATTACACTAAAGTCATTGTAAATCTGAAGACTCTGAGCCAGATCTACAGCGGGTGTAACCCCTTGAAGCTGCAAGGACCTAGCCCTGTGTGTAAAGCATTGGTCAGAAGGGCCCAAAAACCATCTGGCTCGAGGTTTCTATCTGAATATTCCTGCAGTGTGAACCTGTCTCTGCTCAAACCTGTTCTTTACTGGAGTGCATACACCAGCCACACACCTGGCTGATTTCCAGCTCTCCCAACCAAAGCTGTAACAAAGGTGTAATGTTGGCACTTGCAATGAGCTCTGAATGTGGCATCTGATTCTGATCTCACTTACACTAGTGTAAATAGAATCAGGCCCATAATGTCTCTAATCATGGTAGCAGGGGGCTCTCAAATTATCCAAACAAAGCTAAAAACAGCCCCCAAAATACATCTACAAAGAAATGGCTGCAAAAGCTGAATATCCTTATTAATGATTTAGTGCACTAGCCTTTTGATAGCACCTCTCCTGGGAGGCAAAATCTGACTTAGTCCCCAAATGAAACTGAATGTACTGCCTGCATCGTGACCCACTGTCCAGTCCCACCCATCTGGCACAGCGGGGAGCTGATTGCAAAATCAGGATGCAAGTTCGTTTTGGCTGAACTTTGGTGAGGTGGGAAAAGCTGCCATGGGGCCTATTAACTGGGCTTCCTTCTATCAAGGGCTAGCCCCCAGTCCCCCAGGCAAGGCTTCTTTCAGTGCATGTGCTTCATTCAATTCAAAAGTATCTTGATTTTAAACGAATGCTAAGCAAACCTCAAACGACAACTTTCTTGAACAGGAAAAATGACTAAATTCACCCCCAAAATGTTTGTAGGGGGTCAGGGGATAGCCTCACTGTGTTGTTTGGGATGAGAAAGCAGATATACCATCCTACTGTAAAGGGGAGTGACATGAACATAAAGGAAAAGAGCCACATTCTCTGCTGGCCAAATGTCACTGATTTTGTTGGCATTCCCCCAGTGGAGTTTGGCCCACATATTAAAGTGTGTTGGATAAGTATAAAAAGAAGCATCCAAATATTCTCAGATGATTTATGAGATTTCCTACCCCCCCCCCCACGTCTAATTTCTTCCTTCTTCCCAGACTCCACACAGTTCTACCATCTGATCCAAGAGTAGATGTTGGCCTGACTTTCCATAAGATTCCACGTCTGGTGGAGGTCTAGGAAATACATCAAACCAACTGAGAAGTCCTTCTCTCCAGATGCCCTGTACAGACAACTAAAAATGACATTAGTGACAGCAAATGTGCAATATGATTTTTAAACACTCCCATGGAACAAGATGGCTTGGAAAACTGGCAGAGTCGAGCGGAGTCTTTCACCTCTAGTTTCACCTCTAGCCTTTTGTCTGCGAGAGACGATGGCAATTGCAGCCTATGATGTAGATCAGTGGTGAGCAACCTGCGGCCCGCGGGCAGCACGCAGTCCATCAGGGTAATCCCCTGGTGGGCTGCGAAATAGTTTGTTTACATTGACCATCTGTAGGCATAGCTGCCCGCAGCTCCCACGGTTTGCCGTTCCCAGCCAATGGGAGCTGCGGGAAGCAGCAGCCAGCACGTCCCTGCAGCCCGTGCCACTTCCCGCAGCTCCCATTGGCCGGGAATGGTGAACCGTGGCCACTAAGAGCTGCAGTGGCCGTGCCTGTGGACGGTCAATGTAAACAAACTGTCTGGCTGCCCGCCAGCGAATTACCCTGACAAGCCGCATGCGGCCCATGGGCCGCAGGTTGCCCCCACTGATGTAGATCGTTTGCAATGTCTCATGTGACTGAATAGTCCACTCCGAGATTTGCACGATCTTTGGCAGTTATTGCAAATGTCTGTATGTTGGCTGGGAGCTGCTTGCTTTTCTCTTTTCTCCTCAAGCTTCTGGGGGCCAGCTTCTGTCATGGACTTTGATACCCTGATGGAGACGATGGTGCCACTTGTTACGGATCACTTGCCAAGATTTCCCACCTGTCAGGATCAATTCCAAATTCCTTCATATCTCGCTTGCATGTGTCTTTATAGCGAAGCTTGGGACGTCCTGTTGTTCTTGTTCCCTCTGATAGCTCCCCGTATAGCAAGTCCTTGGGCATGCGTCCGTCTTCCAACCTAGTCAGATGGCCCAGCCAGCGCCGTCACCTTTGCTTGAGCAGGGCTGTCACAGTTGGTAAATTTGCCCTTTGAAGAACCTCTGCGTTAGTGACTTTATCCTGCCATTTCGTGTTGAGTATGCGGCGTACACAATGTAGGTGGAAACTGTTTAACCTTTTCTCCTGATGAGCATAAGTTGTCCATGTTTCCCCACCAGACATGAGAGTGGTGAGGACGCAAGCTTGGTACACTAACATTTTGGCCTTGAGCTTTGAGTTGTCCCATGCTCTTTTAGTTAGTCTGCTAAAGATGGTGGCAGCCTTTCTAATGCGAACATTTAGTTCTTCATCCAGTGAGAGGTTTGTGGTTACTGTAGAACCTAAATAGCTGAACTTTTGGACTACTTCTAGCTGATTTGTATTTAAGGTAACTGAAGGATCTTGTGGAACCCCTTGTTCTAATACAACTGTTTTCTTGGTGCTGATGATGAGAGCAAATGCCTCACAGACAATTGAAAGGCGGTCCATGAGTTCTTGTAGTAGAGCTTCATCTCACTACTAAGTGTAGCAGGAAAATTTTTAGCAAAAGTCATCTTAGTGTGCCTACAACAGCCGGCAAATCTTGTCTACCCTGAATCACAGTACAGATTCAGGGCTGGAAGATCAACTATAGACATGATATTTTCTCTGCAAAAACTCCAAGAAAAGTGCAGAGAGCAAAACCGACCATTGTACATCACCTTTGTGGACCTAGCCAAAGCATTCGACATAGTCAGCAGAGCAGGTCTATTTGCAATACTAGAAAAGACAGGATGCCCACCAACCTTGTTAAGTCTTATATGTTCATTCCACAGCAACATGAGAGCAACTGTCCAGTTTGAAGGGTCTACTTCGGACAGCTTTGAGATGAAAAGCGGAGTGGAGCAAGGATGTGTTCTTGCCCCTACACTCTTTGGAATCTTCTTCTCAGTACTCTTGAACTGTGCGTTTAAGGACATGAAAAATGGAGTGTATCTCTACACAAGATCAGATGGGAAACGCTTCAACCTGTCCCGACTTAAGTCAAAGACCAAAGTCAAAAAGGTGCTAATCAGGGAACTACTAGGTTGCTGGTGCAAAGCTAACCTAGATCAGCAGGGCCAACAAGCTATTGCCTTCTGATGACTGACTTGTAACCTGAATGAATTGCATTTGCTGGTTTCAGCTCAGTTCCCAATAGACAAATGTCCTTGATCAAAAACCACCATCACAATATGCAGCCTTGGGCACCAACTGACTTTGATGGGGATTTTGCTTGAGCAAGGACTGCAGTTTCAGCAGGAAGGCCAAGGTTTAAATGCGTCATGGAGACCACTCTCCCTTTCCACTCTCAGGCTTTGTTTACACTTGGAAAAACCAGGAGCCGCAATTTTCTACTGGTTGCAGCAGCAGCCAAAGCTGTAGCGCAGACAGGCTCAGGCATCTGTACCAAGGAGTCCTCTAAACTTACACTGCAGCTTCCACAATTGCTACCACTGCTGCAGCTCCACCAGTCGGCACCGGGGAAGAGTCATGGGTCCCAATTTTGCCAGTGAAGATGCCACCTTAGATGTACTCCCTCTAACACAGGCATTGGGCATATTGGCCACCAAGCATGGTGGAAACATACATGACCACTGCCTCTGTTATTGCTACGGGCAAATGGGGAACTTCAGACTTCAGGGCTGCCCCTGCAGCCCTTGTCAAAAGCCTTGAAATCCCAATGGGTTAGTCAAAAGGATGTATTGTTTGAAAAGCCTGTTTTAATTCATAGCAGCACTAACTCACTCAGCACGAGGCAGCTGGGGATTAGCAAGCAGCTGTAGTTAACAATCCTCTCAGATGCTGCACAGGGCCATCATCGCCAGCCAGCCAGTTGTTAATCCCTAGGAAATGCCCTACGCCCTGCTCATAAATGCTCAGAAGACCTTTGCTGTGAAATGCTCGCCAGCCACTTGAATGGCTGCCATTTGGAGCAACCCTTTCGGCTTATAATAATTGAAACTGCTTAAAGAGAGAAATATTCTGCCCAGCTAACCATTCGAGCCCAGTTTCACGGAGCCCTTTTCAAATGAATAACAGAGACAGAACCCCCTTAGAGATCCCTGCAGCGCGATGAAGGATTTCACATAACTCTTTTCCCATTGCTACCTCTTCTCTCATTAATAACTGTCCCTACGTGAGCCAGCATCAGAATCAAGCCGGTTCCGGAGCCCTCGCGAGTTGATGGATTTACACAGTGAAAGATCATTGCAATCTTTTGTTCTTGCTCCCGCTAGGTATGTGCTCTGAAAGCCACCTTTGGCCCGGCATACCAGAAAACCTCACTCCCAACCCCAAGTACCAGCAATGAGACTTGCTTGCTGCCCCCTAACAAGATTGCAGGGATCACACAAGCAACCACATGCTATAATTCCTAGCCTCTGAGAGAGCCTTTGTGAGGGGGAGCTCTAAAAGCAGCTCTGTCTTTTTATTGTTTTTATAAGAAGTTGCATTCCAGTAAGTAGTAAATTAAGAAAGCTAGAGGTCCTGCTACTGTCTCCAGCAATCCTCTTCTCTTTTCCACTTTGTGCCTCTTTCTGGACACGTCCCAAAGCTTATACAATTTGGCAAAATCTATAAGGAATACTAACTGGGCTCTATTTTTGGTCACTATTTTAAGGTCAAGTCCTGCTCCCCCAACATCCACACACTGCCAAGTAGGGTTCGAGAGAAACCGATGAGGTTCTGCTGCACAGACCAGAGGAGTCACCCCACCAGCTCCGTTTGCTTGAATGGCACTGTGCTGATCACACCAGTCTCAACTGGGGGGTCTTGCCGTGGAGAGGGGTGTGGTCCAGCTGACAGGCCACTGCAGTGTCAGTCAGGAGAGCTACATTCTAGTTCCTCCTCTGCCACTGACCTACTGAGTGACATTGGGCAAATCACTTTGTATCTTTGGTTCCCAGACACCCTCAATATACTTAGATTGTAAGATCTTTGGGGCAAGGTGTTTCTCTCACTCTGTGTGTACAGTGCCCAGCACAACGGGGTCCTGATCCCAGCTGAGGCCTCTACGTGCTACTGTAATACTGATATTGCAGTTGGTTGCCATGCAATTGGTTTTGATGGCACATTGTATCACCTTAGATTGGAACAATGTGGTAAGAGCAGAGAGGAACCCCTCAGGAACTAAGGGATAGTTTCTGATCTCAGGTACCCAGATGTAAATCTGGAGTCACCCAACTGAAGACACTGAAGTCACTCCAAATTCACCTGGTGGTAACTGAGATAAGAATCTGGCCTGAAAGCTTCATGCAGTTGTTTCCAGAAATAAGCAGCAAGGGGCTTGACTCTCCTTTCACTCATACCAGTGTAAAGCCAGAGTAAATTCATTGGCTTCACTGAAGTGACTCTGGATTTACTCCAGTTTAACTGAGAGCAGAATTTGGCCACAAGGGAAGAAAAAACAAAGAGAGAAAAAACGTGTGTGTATATTGGCAGAATTGTGTGAGCAGAGTCAGAATGAACTCTACCCTGACATCTGGTGGTGAGCTGTGGAAAAGGACTTCAGGGGCTGATCTCGTTTGCATGGACACACCCACCCTACCTAGCATGATGGACTGCTTGCCCAAATGGTCACTTTGGCTGCTGTGGGATCCCCAGTCTCTTTGTTATTGGGACAGGAGTAATAAAGTGTTGTTATCCTGGTTAAATGAATCGAGGACAGTAGAACGGTACTTGGCATTTTATGATGGAGGGACTCGCCCTCAACTAAGGAGCACTCGCTAGGCAAGGGACATGGTTTCCAAAACCCAATGGACTAAGAGACTGGGGATAGGTATATGTACCTGGCAGGGCGAGTCATAAACACTACTTTGACCTGCTCTCCCTCCACTGTGTAATAACAGAGCTAATTTTGGCTTCATTAAGAGTCTTGTCACATGCTGGAAAGCTAAAATCACCGATACCTAGATCAAAGCATTAGACCTACTTTGGATTAGTGGTATACCAGCACTGAAGCTCCCCTACTGTCAGCTAAAAATCACTGAGAGCTGAAATCACTGAAGAGCTGAAGTTGCTGAGAGCTGTGTTAAGTACGGGGGGTGCCTGAAGACAAGTTGGTGAGCGGACAGCAGGACGGCTAGCACGGGGAGCAGAGTGGATAGCCAGGTGGCTGGTGGAGAGGAGCGGCCAGCAGGACGGCTGGTGGAGATGCATGGCTGGCAGTGAAGACTGCAGCAGAACCCCCATGGAGAGGAGTGGCACTCGGCCATCGACCTGAGCAGCGGAGCATGTAAGATGCCCCCCATACCTCCCTTCACTTCCACCCAGGCTGGGAGGTAAACTCTGCAGATGAACTTCTGAACTCTGGGGGGCTGCACTGACCAAGGACAGAAACTGTGTGTCGAGGGGTGACTATTGGGTTGCTGGACGCTGAGGGGAAAAGAAAAAAGGAAAGGAGTACTTGTGGCACCTTAGAGACTAACCAGTTTATTTGAGCATGAGCTTTCGTGAGCTACAGCTCACTTCATCGGATGCATAGCATATCGTGGAAACTGCAGAAGACATTATATACACACAGAGACCATGAAACAAAACTTCCTCCCACCCCACTCTCCTGCTGGTAACAGCTTATCTAAAGTGATCATCAAGGAGGGCCATTTCCAGCACAAATCCAGGTTTTCTCACCCTTCCCCCCCCCCCCCCCCGACACACATACAAACTCACTCTCCTGCTGGTAATAGCCCATCCCCCTTTGAAACCTCTCTTTATAATGCGCATGATAATCAAGGTGGGTCATTTCCAGCACTAATCCAGGTTTTCTCACCCCCCCCCACACACACCCCCCTCCAAAAACCACACACACAAACTCACTCTCCTGCTGAGGGGAAAAGGACACTGCCAAACTTACTTGTGGGTGTGTCTTTTGCTCATGGTTGGTGTTATGAATCCTGTTTGTGGTTTTTCCCCAACATAATGCCGCATTGTTTCCCTCCTTTATTAAGAGGCTTTTGCTACACTCAGATTCTGTGCTTGCGAGAGGGGAAGTATTGCCTCTTAGAGGCCCCCAGAGGGGTGGTATGTAATTGTCCCCGGTCACTAGGTGGGGGCTCGAGCCAGTTTTGCATTGTGTTTTTGAAACGGAACCCCTAGATACTGAACCCGGCCCTTGTTGCTGCCAACTCTGACGGGCAGAAGGGTTACAATTGTTTCCAAACAGGATGTGTTCCATGAGGTGTCAGTGGCTCTGCAAACACTCGATATCATTTGGCTGCCATCCATCCATCCATCCATCCCAGAAGGCTGACGAGCCTTTCACTCCTCCCCTCCATGAGGCTATTTGTTCCCTGGGGTGACAGGAGGAGCCCTGAGTAGTACATTCAGATGCCAAAGCCATGTGCCCCAAGCTTACCAAGACAGGTCTATTCCTTTCTGAAACTGACAGCACCAGGTCACCACCAGAGCCTCAGGTCTGGCTGAGCCATGCGTATCACAGAACTGAGGTGGGCAGGGGTGGTTTCATGCCCATCTTCATTCCTAGGCACACCCCTTCCTTCCCCTGCCCTTCCCCCTATGCTGCATGGGCAGGTGTTATAGAGGAACTTGTAGGGGACTCCCCAGTTGCCTGTTTCCAGCTGCTTTGTAATGCCTAAGCAGTGCAGAACAACCAGGTTCAGAGGGCTACGAATCTGTGGTTGATACCCTTGGACTCCCTGAAAACAGAGGTTCAAATCCAGGTAAGATTCACTTGGCCCTTCATCCTCCCAGAGTAGAAATACTTGGCCTCGTTCCCCTCACACCAGCGTAGGCAGGCCATTCATCCAGTTTTAAGCTGGACACTCCTGTTTTGTCCCCTGTCCAGATAAAACTGGATGTGGTTTTGTCCTGTATCATGCATGGAGGATGCCACTTTGAAGAGACCACCTCTGCCGGCATGAGCTCACATACATCATGCATGTGAGATCACACCAGCAGGGGTGAGGCAGCCTGCTCTCCAAAATAGCATCCTCCATGCAGCATGCCCTCGCACACATAGTACACGTGAGGTCACGCCAGGAGGGGCGGGGTCATGCAGGTGGGGACTGGCCCACATTGTTCCTGGAGGTACCTGGAGATGTGTCAATGGCCACCCCCCAGTGTAATTTGACTGGTTTCTGTGGGCGTACTCCTGAATTACACCAATGTGAGAGGGGAATCAGACCCATTGAGTTCTTGGCAGTTTACTGTCTATTGAATAAGACATTAAAAATGTTGGCCCTGTCTGTTCTCCCCATGGCACTTTCCTTCAGGACAGAAGTTAGCCCTGCTGTCCTTGGTCGGTTAAAGTTTCCTCTTTTCCCACATCTGAGCAGTGTATTATAGGCTTGCTGTCTGCCTAGTAGCTGTAGAGAAATGATTCTTTTATATATACAGTTTGAAGAGTACTTTGGGATCCTTTAGGATGAACATTAGTTGCTATATAAAAGAAGCATCTTACTGAAAAAAAATGTTTCTGCCAAATTCATTTAACAATTTGTTTATCCTTACATTTTCTTTGTGTCCTCTGAGCCTTCCTCTGCACATGTACAGTAAGTCCAATGACCCGTCTCAGCCTGACTTTGCCAGAGTAAAGATTTTGTTTCTGCCCTGGGTTCATAGAATCATAGAATATCAGGGTTGGAAGGGACCTCAGGAGGTCATCTAGTCCAACCCCCTGCTCAAAGCAGGACCAATCCCCAATTAAATCATCCCAGCCAAGGCTTTGTCAAGCCTGACCTTAAAAACTTCCAAGGAAGGAGATTCTACCACCTCCCTAGGTAATGCATTCCAGTGTTTCACCACCCTCCTAGTGAAAAAGTTTTTCCTAATATCCAACCTAAACCTCCCCCACTGCAACTTGAGACCATTACTCCTTGTCCTGTCCTCTTCTACCACTGAGAATAGTCTAGAACCATCCTCTCTGGAACCACCTCTCAGGTAGTTGAAAGCAGCTATCAAATCCCCCCTCATTCTTCTCTTCTGCAGACTAAACAATCCCAGTTCCCTCAGCCTCTCCTCATAAGTCATGTGTTCCAGACCCCTAATCATTTTTGTTGCCCTTTGCTGGACTCTCTCCAATTTATCCACATCCTTCTTGTAGTGTGGGGCCCAAAACTGGACACAGTACTCCAGATGAGGCCTCACCAATGTCGAATAGAGGGGAACGATCACGTCCCTCGATCTGCTAGCAATGCCCCTACTTATACATCCCAAAATGCCATTGGCCTTCTTGGCAACAAGGGCACACTGCTGACTCATATCCAGCTTCCCGTCCACTGTAACCCCTAGGTCCTTTTCCGCAGAACTGCTGCCTAGCCATTCGGTCCCTAGTCTGTAGCTGTGCATTGGGCTCTTCCGTCCTAAGTGCAGGACCCTGCACTTATCCTTATTGAACCTCATCAGGTTTCTTTTGGCCCAATCCTCCAATTTGTCCAGGTCCCTCTGTATCCTATCTCTGCCCTCCAGCGTATCTACCACTCCTCCCAGTTTAGTATCATCCGCAAATTTGCTGAGAGTGCAATCCACACCATCCTCCAGATCATTTATGAAGATATTGAACAAAACCGGCCCCAGGACCGACCCCTGGGGCACTCCACTTGACACCGGCTGCCAACTAGACATGGAGCCATTGATCACTACCCGTTGAGCCTGACAATCTAGCCAACTTTCTACCCACCTTATAGTACATTCATTCAGCCCATACTTCTTTAACTTGCTGACAAGAATACTGTGGGAGACCATGTCAAAAGCTTTGCTAAAGTCAAGAAACAATACATCCACTGCTTTCCCTTCATCCACAGAATCAATAATCTCATCATAGAATCAGTAATCTCATCATAAGTTGATCTTTCCATCTTGTATTAGGGGATATAATTATTATGGTCACAGAACAAACACAGAGAAGTTAGATGAAAACATACAATACTCTTGCTGGAAGTCTGAAGTAACACTACTTTATTTCTTAGAATTCAGAAAGATAACACACAAGAACCCCAAAACAGAGAGAGACAAAACAGGCTGCTCCCTAAAACAGAGAAGCACAATTCACTGCACCTTATTCTAGTCTAGACATTCTGCCTGCTGACTGACTGTTGCTAGCCTTGCCAGGCCCAGATCACATATTTCCCTACTGAGTCCCTTGGCCTGCAAGCAGGACCAGGAAAAAAAAACCCTGAGCATTTAAAGCAGGGGTGGGCAAACTTTTGGGCCCGAGTCCACATCTGGGTATCAAAATTGTATGGCGGGCCATGAATGCTCACGAAATTGGTTTTGGGGTACAGGAGGGTGTGAGGGCTCTGGCTGGGGGTATGGGCTCTGGGGTGGGGACAGAAATGAGGAGTTCAGGGTGTGGGAGGCGGCTCGAGGCTTGGGAAGGGGGTTGGGGCATGGGGGCAGGGGTGAGGGATCCATCTGGGGCTGTGGGCTCTGGGGTGGGGCTGGGGATGAGGGGTTTGCGGTGTAGGAGAGTGCTCTGGGCTGGGACTGAGGGGTTTGGAGGGTGGGAGGGGGGATCGGGGCAGGGGTGCAGAGGTGTGTGTGATGGCTGTGGCTGGGGGTACAGGCTCTGGGGTGGGGCTGGGGATGAGGGATTTGGGGTGCAGGAGGGTGCTCCGGGCTGTGACCGAGGGGTTCGGAGGGAAGGAGAGGGATCAGGACTGTGGCAGGGGTTTGGGGTGCAGGAGGAGGTCAGGGGTGCAGGTGCCGGGTAGCGCTTACCTAAAGCAGCTCCCAGAAGCAAAGGCACCACCAGGCAGCTCTGCACACTGCCCCGTCCATTGGCTGCGGTTCCCGGCCAATGGGAGCTCTGGGGGCGGCGCTTGGGGCGGGGGCAGCGTGTGGAATGGAGGCCCCTGGCTGTCTCTATGAGTAGGAGCCGGAGAGGGGTCATGCTGCTGCTTTCTGGAGCTGTGCGAAGCAGCCCCCGACCCTGCTCCCTGGCTGGAGCACCAGAGCAGGGCAAGCCCCAGGCTCCTCTCCCCAGCAGGAGCTCATCTGTAGTTTGCCCATCCCTGATTTAAAGTGACAGCTTACATTTTCAATACACCATAATAATCACAAAGAGCCACTGAGTATTGTACCTCTTAGCTGTAGATCATTTTTCTTAAATTTTTATTATTGCAAAGTAGTAATCCAAAAATAAGGATTTATTTATTTTGGTAGATTTGTTAGAACTGTAGTAATTGGAAGAATGCTGAATCTTGACACACAAATTTTAGGAAACATAAGACGTGTTAAATAAATGAACTCATCTTTTCTAGTTTCTCTCCTCTATTTTCATAGAATCATAATTAAAACCAGGAAAGACCTACTGTATTAGATCATTTCCCCTCCCACTTTTTGTCTGTCTTGGCTATTTGGACTGTAAGATTCTCATCTGGGACCTCTGTCATACTGCTAATAATAAGCATTTAATCCATCGGTCTCCAGTGCATTGTTCTCTGAAGTACATTATCTAATGCATGTCTAAATTATTTTTAGATTTCCCAAGTGATGGGGTTCTCACTGCTGCCTCCGGGAAACCTAACTGAATAGGTCTCACTGATAGGAAGCTTTCCCTAATATTGGGCTTAAATTTCCCTTATATTCTTTCTGGGTCTTTCATATTTTAAATGTCCCTTTTTCCTCCCACAATCAAAAGTGGGATCTAAATCCAGTCGAGAGTTGTGCTGGGAAAGGAAATACTTGCTTTATTTACTACAGTCTTCCACTGCTGGGTAATTTGGGGATAAGGGTCGATAGATAAAAGCCTTGCTCTTTTCATGGTGTGTTTTGGAGTGGAATTTGGAGTCTATTTTAATTGGCTCAGGCAACCTGCAGGTTTCACATGATCTTATTTTTAAACACTGTTTAATTGATGAAGGGCATTTTGGGACAGGACCAAAAGTGACAAAATTAAAGACAAAGATAATAAATGCACCATGGCAACAGAAATATGAGAAAATGTACAGAAAAAAAGAAGCCAAAGAAAAAACAAACTGGGCCAAATTTAATCTTGGTGTAAGTTTGTTGACTTCCCTTTCAGGGATGGGTTTGGCCCATTAAACATTCACACCCAGATATACAAACTGATTCAAAACAAACCTCAAGATGTTTCTGAGTATTTTCACCTACTGTCTCATCCCCAGTGCACTAGCAAGGCCTTATTTTCATGGACAATGAGTTGCTCCCATTTGAATCATAGAAGTGAAGGAGTGAAAGGAACCTCAGTAGGTCATCTCCTCCCATCCCCTGCACTCATGGCAATACAATCCATCAATTCATGAGCTTCCTTGTTTTCCCTCTTTTGGCCAATGTATCCTTGCAGTACACAACCCGTATAGCGTATTACCTCCCTAACAACTTTAACTTGGTGCTAAAATGTAATATCCATTTTATGCCCTGAAGAACAACCTGAAAGCTCCTCTCTCTCACTGACAGCAGTTGGTCCAATAAAAGATATTACCTCCCCCACCAAGTCTCTCTAATATCCACTTTATATTTGTTTGTTCAATATGACCCTGTATGACCTACTTCTGGCCCTTGACTTGTCACTGATAATAACACTTAGTGCTTTGAAGTCAATGGGGCTTTCCTGATTACATCCCCAGAAGATCTGCTCCATAGATATCAAATCATGTTACAAAGATACATGAGCAGTATCATCTCCATTTTACAGATCAGGAAACTGAAGAATCCTTGGTCATTCAGTAAATGAGAAACAGAATTGGGACTAAAAGTTTGGTCTCCTTATACCCAGTCTGGTCACTTAGCTACGGTACTATACTGACATGTGGAATCATAGACTTTAAGGTCAGAAGGGACCATTATGATTGTCTAGTCTGACCTCCTGCACAACACAGGCCACAGAATCTCACCCACCCACTCCTGTAACAAACCCCTAACCTAAGTCTGAGCTACTGAAGTCCTCAACTCATGATTTAAAGACTTCAAGGAGCAGAGAATCCTCCAGCAAGTGACCCGTGCCCCACGCTGTAGAGGAAGGCGAAAAAACCCCAGGGCCTCTGCCAATCTGTCCTGGAGGAAAATTCCTTCCCGACCCCAAATATGGTGATCAGCTAAACTCTGAGCATGTGGGCAAGACACACCAGCCAGATACCCAGGAAAGAATTCTCTGTAGTAACTCAGATCCCATCCCATCACAGGCCATTGGGTATATTTACAGCTAATAGTCAAAGATCAATTAATTGCCAAAATTAGGCTATCCCATCATACCATCCCCTCCATAAAATTATCAAACTTAGTCCTGAAGCCAGATATGTCTTTTGCCCCCACTGCTTCCCTTGGAAGACTGTTCCAGAACTTCACTCCTCTGATGGTTAGAAACCTTCATCTAATTTCAAGTCTAAACTTCCTGATGGCCAGTTTATATCCATTTGTTCTTGTGTCCACATTGGTACTGAGCTTAAATAATTCCTCTCCCTCCCTGGTATTTATCTCTCTGATATATTTATAGAGAGCAATCATGTTCTAACTCCCTTTGATCACCCACATTTCAGGGAAATCTCAAATAAGGATTTGTTTTTCTTGAATCACTACTTTGTTGCCATAGACACAAGTAGACTCCCTCCCCCCCACCCCCACGTCAGGCACGCATGTTTTTTCTCTGTCTCTGCCCAAACTCCCTCAAGTTTCTCATGCATATCTCTGAGGCAGTGATTCAGTTCTGAATCTTGTCCCAGAGCCATCTCTGTGTTTTATGACAGTTCCAACCTGCCTTCCAGAATCTGTTGCCTACAGAACAACTGCTAGGAGTTAGTGACCTCCTGAAATGGTAGCTCCTTCTTTAACGTATTGATTTCTTCCCCCCATTGTCTTGGTCTTTGGCCTATCTCCTGAGCAATGGGCAATGTTTTGGGGCATGGGGAGCATTAGCATGAGAAGACACGGATGAGGCAGATCAACCAAAGCACTCTGTGAAATCAATTGGTTCCTGCGCATTATCCACAGTGATGAAGGAGATCTCTCTGTTGCTGTGGGAAGCCAACTGTAGTCAGGTTCGCTCTGTGGCTAAAGACAAAGACAGCAGGACGGAAATTCGTGTGAATCCAGGCAAAAGCTTGTACTGCCCAATAGTGGAACATGACTAGAGCGTACGCAGCAGCTGCTGGTTGTTGTGGCCACTGCCCTTGATTCAAGCCCCAGCAGGGACAGATCCCACCCAAACTCACCCAGGCCAGTAGTAACCAGATGTGATTGTTTCCATTTGCATGCACCCAGGGGTGCTGGAACAATCTGTACAGTGGAGGTGCTGAGAGCCATTGAACCAAACTGTATACCCTGTATCTGATGGAAACCACTTCAAGCCAGGGGCTATTGCCGCACCCCCAGCACCCCTAGGTCTATGCATGCATCGGCGTCTTACCCGTGCTGTGCTACCCTATCGTAGGGGATAAACTCTTAGGTGCTCATGGTGAAATCCTACGCCACCAAGCATAAAGCGAGAGGAATCTGGCTTTTTGAGAGTTACACTAGAGGGACTGGGGCTAACACCACAGTTCCTCTGAGCCACTTGGGCAGGAGTTTAGGCCACTGGCTCTATGGTCGTGCAAATACTGCAGCCCTGCTACCACAAGCCCCTTGCAGGCCACACAAGAGGGACCCATTGCATGGCTGCTGGTCCCTCCTCCCCCTCCCTTAGAGGAGGAGTGATGGAGGGCTTGATGCTGTGGTGGGCCTTGGATAATCCCAACCCACCTGCGTGAATTTCATCCTTCGCGCATTGCCAAAACAGAGCTCACTTACCGGCCTCTCCCTCCATTCCACTGAACAGACTAACCAGGGCCTTGCTGAAATCAACCCCTAACTCAATGGTGTAGATCACACTCTCACAAACGTGCAGCCTGAGCCAGTGTGTGCATGTTTGCGCATATATACGCTTTGGGCTAAACTCGTCCCTTTTGTAATGCTGCTGATGTCAGTGGCATTACACTAGGGATACATTTGGCCCTTTGTGTACAGAATACAACCAAAAAGATAGATAACTGTAGCTAACAGCTTTAGTTCAGACAAAAGTTATACAATGAAACCATTCAAGAGCCTCATTAACTCTGGACTATGTATTGAATATATCTGTATCACATGAGTCCAGGAATATATTTTTGCTGTTCCTAGTATCATGTAAGTTTTTTCTGTTAGTTTCTGCAACTTTCTTTAAGTCTGTAAAGCATTCTGTGACACTAAGGTAGGAAAGGTGCTATGTAAAATGTAGTTTAATTATTTGTTAGCATTAGTAATTGTTAGCACAATAAGTAGCGTGGTGTTTCGGAGTTATTTTAAATCTGTGCTCAAAGACATAGGCAGCTGGCCAACCCCTCCCAGTCACTAGTGAGCCTGTGGTTGTGTACTTTGTATGTACATGTTAAACTTTATTTTTATTAGTTTTTAATTTATAACTGCACTGCAGTCCAAGTTTCTACATAAGCAAAGTGTGCAGGCATATGGCTTTTAATAAAGTTATACAACTGTCTGCACATGGAAACACAGAGAAGCCTCTTATTCAGGTTGTTGTTTATTATTAATTATCTATATCATAGAAGATCAGGGTTGGAAGGGACCTCAGGAGGTCATCTAGTCCAACCCCCTGCTCAAAGCAGGACCAATCCCCAACTAAATCATCCCAGCCAGGGCTTTGTCAAGCCTGCAATATGTATCTATATTGCTATAGATATATGGATATATAATTTGTTCCATGTCAACAGTGTGGTTGATACTGTACAATTCTATTCTCTTGTGTGTCATTTCTTACGTCCGATCCATCCCCCGGGTATCTGAGCACTGCGTAGAGCTTGCAGTCGAGATCTAGACACACCCGCACTAGCTCCATCACAGCTAGTGCGTTACAAATAGAAATGCAGCTGTTGCCGCGCAAGTGGTGGCTGAGGCTAGCCTCCCTGAGAATGACCCCCCGTCCAAGGCCCTAGCTGCATACCTGGGGTAGGTAACCCCTCATACGTCCACGGCTGAACTCCTGTTTTTAGCGCACTAGCTCTATTGGAGCTAGCACAGGTATGTCTACTTGAGCTGGATATTACCCAAAAACACGTCATCAGAAAAGAGAGAAACCCTGGGAGATTCAGAGGAGGGAACAACCCAGAGCTGGCTTTGTTTCTTACTAGGGTATCTTGGGAAGAATTTGGAAGGGGAGAGGATGGTTACTTTGCAAAGTGGGATCTATATGTGATGGCCACCCTCTCAGCCAACATACCAGGGATTGAACCATGAACTTCCAGAGCTAAAAGCATAAATGACTACAGCTTGAGCTAACAAATCATATCCTCTGTGGATTGAACGCAGAGGGGACCTGTAACACACACTTGCCGGTGGGTTACATATGCATACAGGGCAGCCCAGACACAGGGATGGGAATGGGAGCAATAAATAGAACATGTTCTCATGACTGGCATTGTTAGTGGAATGCAGAGGGTGGGGAAGATGGGTTAAGGGACGACGTCTGAGATTTATACCAGAACAGAGGTGTGTAGGATCTCAAAGGTGAGGACAAGCAGTTTAGATTTGAAATTGTAGGTGAAGGGAAACAAGCGGAAGGGTACAAGGAGCGGGTGGCATGTTCAGATGGACAAGCAAGGAAGCTAAGTTAAGCAGGCAAGCTTTAGACAGACTGGAAATGGTGACATAGGAAGCTGGAGAAGAGATGGCTGTAGTAATGAAGATGAGCAGGGCTTGGAGAAGTGTTCAGCTGTCAGGGCAGAGAGGAAGTGTCAGGTTCTTGATTGTGTATGTTGTGGAGGAGCAAATGCAGTATTTGATCATGGCCTGCACCTCAAGGGAGAAGGAGAAGTTGACAATGACTCCCAGGGTGACAATGAGGTGTTGTCAGCAGCAACAGAGGAAGGCAGAAGTGAACAGGGCTTGGGAGGAAGAATAAGGAGCTCACCTTAACCAAGGTGAACTTGAGTTGTTGGTGGGGCATCCAGAATGCTATGTCAGAGAGGCTGGAATGCAGGACTGGACAGAGGGAGATGGGTCAGGTGTGGAGGAGTAATTTATGAGTCATCAGCAAAGAGATGATAGCTAAACCCACAGGAGTAGATGATGCGGCGTTCTCATCCCTGCTTTTAATGCCATGATGCACCCTGTATTTTCACCTCCATCCCCTCCTGATCTTTTGCAACATGTCATTTTATTGATTTCCTTCTGAGTAAAACAAAGGATACAGAATTAGCAAGAGAGAAGTCATCTCACTGTTCCCTCCCATGCCAATGGTTCTCCCCCTTAGGAGTCTCCAGGGCTTTGACTAGTCTAATTCTAAATGACTCAAGGAGTGAGTTTTCCATAAAAAGATATTCCTAATCTGGACCGCATTTATTTTTGCATTTTGTAAGCTTTGTATTCACCTTCCCTTCATCCATCTATCTTCACCATCACCATTCCTCTGAATACAAAGGGAATTATGATTACAGATAGGTACATGCCACAGAAATCAGATGTTGATTCAGGGCTAGATCCTCAGCTACTGTAAATCAGAAGAGACCCCGTGACTTCAAAAAAGCTACATTGATGTACCCTACCTGAGGATCAAGCCACTGCAGTTTAGAAGTGTCAGAGCTTACCTGTTGGTTTGAACCTATCTCTACTTACGGTACATGGCTGCACAGCTTTGAGTGTTTGATTTAGGATTTGCAAAGTTCAGTTGTGAATTAAGGTGAATAATCAGGTCAAAAACTGCTAATGAAAACTGAAGGGGGGCTTGACACATGGATCCAGATAAATAAGTTCTACTTAAAATGCATTCTTTGGGGAAAGTTCTTCTCCTGTCATGTTGCCAAATCATCAGGGATTTGACCAACATCTCAGGGTGTATTTGGGAGGGGAGCTTCTGATGAATCTGTTCATGTAAGAAAAAAAAAAACTTTCAAAACAACCTTGCAGGAGCCAGGATCAGGAGCTGCTGAACGCGGGTCGAGTTGTTGCATATTTAGAATTATTCCTTTCATTAAAGGCTTGAAAGCTGTCTCGGGCATCTTGGGGCCTGGTTACAAATTATGATGATAATTAACTGATATTGGTATTGCTGGAACTAAGAGTGGGATCCTGTTCTTCCTCATTCATGCATGTCTTCTGGTCATACAGTGATGTAACTCTGTGGAGGTGGATGGAGCAATACTGGTGTAAATCTGGTGTGAGATCAGAATCAGGCCCATTCAATGACTAAGGTGACAGGACACGGCTCTAAAATAACACCTCATGCCCAAGAACCCTTTTGATTGTTTCAGAAAGATTTTTCTGAAAAGAACATCTGGCTCAGAAAAGGTAACACACTGAAAGAAAACATTTCATTTCACTTCACTCTTCCATTCGTTCAGGCTCTGCATTCCTTCCTATTCATGGCCTCAGTGCTGACCATGTGCTGTGAGTACTGGTGTAATTGACTTGGAAATAGAGGAAGAAATCAAATACAGTCTACGGATTCTGACTTGTGCCTCTCAGGAGATACAGCCAAGGAGTGGGGGGGCTTTACTCCATCTTTGCACCCCTCTGATTCTGGGACCAATTTGACTCCCAGCATATACTAGAGCCTCATATGCTGTGACTCAGAGATGCTCAGACAAGTATATTGCCCCTGTGTCCACCCATCTTCTCAATATTTCACTAAAGACGGGTCGTGCACGGTGTCTGCCAAAAGCTAAGAACCAGCTGATCCCCATTGTTATTGCAAGATGTTTATATGGGGAATAGTTTGTGAGAGACGTAAAATGTAGACTATTAGGTCTTCAAACTGTTGAAGTGAAACTTGTCCCCTGAGGCGAGGCGGGTCCCAGGGCTAACTCAATCAACTCCAAGAACTGTTGCCAGCCCTGGAGCCAGCCCTAAGTTTACTGTCTGAACCAGGTGCAGGCTTGAGGATTTACAAA
Organism: Natator depressus; assembly: GCF_965152275.1. Classification (NCBI taxonomy): domain Eukaryota; kingdom Metazoa; phylum Chordata; order Testudines; family Cheloniidae; genus Natator; species Natator depressus. The sequence goes on from NC_134242.1 coordinate 3,696,820, forward strand.
GACAAATACAAAATCTGTGAATAGGAGACCCCCGGGGTGGGGGTGGAGGTGGGGGTTGGGGGAGAAACAATTGTCTGTAACTGTATTAGAGAAGAGGAAAGGGTACAAGATTTTTTCCATTATGGAGGAGATGCTGCCAGTGGGACTATCTGATGAAAGGCAGATCCCAGCTTCCTGGGTATGTGTGAGGAATCAGGATCTGGGGGTTGGGATGGCAGCACCATCACTTCCTCTAGCTGTTTTGTGATTGGCCAAAACTATTTTTGTCAAATACACTGATAGTTTTCGGTTGCACTTTTTGTCAAATAAACTATTTGTAGTGAAAGTAGGACAAGAAGTGATGGATTTAATCTGCAGTGAGAGCTTTAGCTTAGATATTACGAAAAACATTCTAACTATAAAGGTCGTTAAGTTCTGGAATGGGCTTCCAAGGGAGGTTGTGGAATCCCTATCACTGGAGGCTTTTAAGAAGCGGTTGGACAGGCACCTGCCAGGGCTGGTCTAGGTTTACTTCCATGATTATTATTAAACATTTACATTTCAGCAGCGATCAGTTTGGTGGGCCCATTGTGCAAGGTGCTTTATAAACACATAATCAATGATGAGCCCTGCCCCAAAGAGCTGACAGTCTGAAACTGAATGAGATCCTGGGTTTCTAAAAAAAGGTTCCAACAGACTTTTGCCCAGTCCACCCTGCGCAGTGAAAGCTTCTTTCCCCCACATCAACTGAACTTCTTTTAAAACTTTTTTGCTGTCAGGGATTCAACAATATGAGTTGAAATTACAGTTAGATTTTTTCCCCCCAGTGTACAGTGCGATTTTTGAATGTTTCATTGAGCTGCATTTGCCAAATACTTCATTGCAAGAATGAGAAGCTTGAACAAAAAATACCGCCTTAAAATGAATCCAAAATGAGTAATATTTTGGCAGAGCAGGTGCTGTAGCTTTGGAAGAGAGAACCCTGAAGAGAGAGACCTACACACAGCTGGGAGATGAGGAGGATGCTTCACAGACCTCTCCATTCTGGCTCACTGTGCCCATCCCTGATGATTTATTTGCAAAATTCCTAGAGGTTGGAGGCTTGTGTAGGTGGGAAGGGGGACACAGAAGCCAGAGACCAAGGTCTCCAAGCAGCAGACGGAAGAGTGTCACAAAATATTTAGCAAATAGTTAGGCAACCACAGGGAAGTCGAGGGAGCAGGAGAGAGGAAAATACATTGCCTGCAGCTGGGAAGTTTTTTTTTTTTTTTAAATGTTACAGCCATGAAGCAGATCATTTAAGAGGGACTTCCTTGCCTTCTCAACCCCCACCACACCAAACACTGCCCCTCCCAGGCCTGCTAGCATGGGGCATGTAGCTAGAAATCTGTACACAAACTGGGCTTCCTTCCCACAGCACTTATTCATTATCTTCTATCCCCCTAACTCCCTCAGCTCAGCCTGCTCTGACCTATCTTTCCAGGACCCAATGCCTTAAAGGCATCAGAGCGACCCCGGTTTCTTTGCACCAGAGGGGACAGGCTGCACAGGGGCACTTCTGCAACAAATTGAGGAGGCTTTTTGGATTTATGACGAGTCCCTCTCCCCCCCACAACCTAGTCATCAGTTTTCTCCACTTGTGCAGACTGTGAGCTCACTGGGGCACGGAGGGTCTTCATCTATATCTACACAGCACCTAGCACAGTGGGGCTCTGACCCTCAGTGGGGGCTTTAAATGCTGCTAAACCTCTCTTCTTGGGTCGGCTCACTAGTGACCGGGGGTTGAATGAAGTTCGTGCACCACTTAGGGTGACCCGATGGCAAGGGCGGGCAGTAGGCACCTGTATGAGACGAAGCCCCCAATCTCAGGACTCTAAAATCGGGACATCTGGTCACCCTGGCGCCACGTCCTATCTGGGAGCAGCTTCATGGCTTCCTTCATCTTTAAACCTTTCTGTTCTGTCATGCCCTAGAACTGAACACACCAAACACTGGGATGGCTACTGGCACCTCGTCGGCACTGCCTGAAAGACAGCTCGCTGCTTGGCCGGCGACGTGAATTAGAGCCACAGATGGGGCTGGGGGAGCGGGGGGGGGGGGGGCGTTCGTCCTCGTTCAGCTGCAGTCGGATGACCTAGTGTGGGCGGCTGAGGGCCCGATCCTGCTGCCCCTGAAGCCGGCTGGGGGCCCGCCAGTGGCAGGAGCCGCAGCTCCCCATTCCCCCCCGTTTGGAAAGGGGCTCGGGCGCGCTGCACTAACCTGGGCCGGCGCTGAGCTCCCGGCTGAGCGTGACCCTGCCCGACCCCAGCCCCCGGCGGCTCCGATTCCCAGGGCGGAGCCCGCTGCCCGCCCCGCTCCGGAGCAGGAGGAGCGTGTGACCCAGCGCGGGTGCCTTTAAGAGCTGCCGGCCGGCGGCCGAGCCCGGGGTGGAGTTTCACGCCCGGGCGGCCGAGCGAGGAGCAGGCGGCGAGCCGGGGAGGTCCCCGAGCAGCACATGGAGCCGGAGCCCAGCCCCGCGGCTTCAGCCTAGGGAGCCCCGCTTGCACCCGGCCCCCGCCTGCCTCTGCCCCGGGGAGCCCGGCCCGGCCGCCCCCAGCGCAGCGCGGATGGCCCCCGGCTGGCGCAGCCGGCTCTGGGGGGCGCTGCTGCTGCCGCTGCTGGGCCAGGCTGCCGGGGGCCCCGCGGAGCCCGCGCCCCAGCCCCCGCCGCCCTTCGACGCGCTCTTCGCCCGCGGCGTGGAGGCTTGTGACGGCGGCGACTACGCGGGCGCGGTGCGCTGGCTGGAGCGGGCGCTGAGCAGCCACCGGCAGCTGCGGGAGGCGCGGCTGCGCTGCGGGCTGGGCTGCCGGGAGCCCCCGGGGCGGCTCGGGCCGGGCGCCGGCGGGGACCTGCCCTTCTTCGGCTCCGTGCTGCGCCGGGCGCGCTGCCTGCGGGAGTGCGAGGGGCGCCGGCTGGGGGCCGCCTCCCGGCACCGCGCCAGCGAGGAGGTGCGGGCCGACTTCCAGCGCCGGGTGCCCTACAGCTACCTGCAGCGGGCCTACATCCAGGTGAGAGCCGGCCCCGCATCTCTCCTCCCCCGGCGTCCGCCCGCGGCCCCCAGTCCCCGCATCTCTCCTCCGCCCGCGGCCCCTAGCTATCCGCCCCCAGCTATCCGCCCACCCATCCCTGCCAGCGCCGGGTGCCCTACAGCTACCTGCAGCGGGCCGACATCCAGGTGAGAGCCGGCCCCGCATCTCTCCTCCCCCGGCGTCCGCCCGCGGCCCCCAGTCCCCGCATCTCTCCTCCGCCCGCGGCCCCCAGCTATCCACACCCAGCATCCTTCCACCCATCCCTGCCAGCGCCGGGTGCCCTACAGCTACCTGTAGCGGGCCTACATCCAGGTGAGAGCCAGGCCCCGCATCTCTCCTCCCCCAGCTTCCTTCCACCCATCCACCTCCACCATCCATCCCCACATCCCTTCATACAGGGTGTCCTACAACAACTTGTAATGGGCATACTCCCAGGTGAGAGCTGGCCTTGGCCAGCCCCCTCATCCATTCTCCTCCCCCCCCCCCCCCATCCATCTGCTTGCAGCGGATGTATATCCAGGTGACAGAGATGCCAGCCAGCCTCTCCATCCATTCACTTGTCTTTCTGTTAATTCCCTTCATCCCTGTCTGTCTTCCTCATCCCTTCTACCCATCCCCTTAGCACCTGGGGCCAGATCTTTAAAGGCATACGTGTTTATGAAATCGGTCTGAGTTTGATTCCTTGGTGCTGTTGAAAATCCTACTAGGCACCTATCTGCATCCTTAGGGTGTCTAAATACCTTTAAAATCTGGCACCTGGAGCCCTACGTCTACCTGTGGTGGCATGCATCAGGTGAGACTGAGGCATCCATCCATTCATCAGGCTCAGGGTGCCCTGTGAAAACAGCTTCAGCAGGTGTGAACCCAAGTCAGGAACTAGCCAGTCCATCCCTTCCCCATCCACCCTTTCTTCTGTCTCCCCACCCAGCCACTCACCTGTCTCTACAGTCCCTATCCATCTCATTGGTAACAGTATGTACAATGAAGCAAAAATAATGAATGATGTAGGGGAGAGATGAGCCAATGTGAAACCCAAGTGTTTGGCCCCCTAAAGCCTAAGGAAAATTGAAACCCAAGGTATTCGAAGGGATGTACTGATAAGTTGGTCCTGGACAATTATCTATGCTAAGACATTAGTTTGTGTCCTGAATTGCTATGGTTTATGTCAGTTACATTCCTTCTCCTGTTCTTTGGTGGCTGAGGACTCTCAAGCTCAGTACATCATTAAAGCATCCATGTTCTTTCCTCCTAATGAAAGTTTAAAGGGGACTGGGTTAGGGTTGAAAATGACTTGCCTTACAAGGAATGTTTTAAGGAAAACCCAGCAACTGTGAAGTTATGGTACAAGAGGCTTTTTCATTTTAATGCAGCAGTACCTTAAACCCCTGTCACTTCAGTGACACCTCCTTTCTCTCTCCCTGTGCATGTAGCAAGAGGATACATGATTTCTATTATCATATTGTATCTGCCTTTTGTCTATTTTTTGTGGTATGAAATACTTTACAGGGTACAGTAGAATCAATGTTTTCGTAGCCTCTGAAATCCTGCCCCTTGTCCTGATAATTGTTCCCAAATCATCACTGTTTACTCTTCATGAAGACTGTGTTGTCTTTAATGAACTTGCCGTGGGCAGAAAATCTCCTGAACAGCTGAGGTTGGCTCTCTTTTTTTTTTTTTTTTTTAATTCAAGGCTGATGCTGTATTTGCTGAGCCACCGGATACCTGAAGGAAGTTGACATTTTATGGCTAACAGTATAGAGACTCTTTGGGAAATTATTCTGTGCCAAGCTGAAAATGTAAAACATTGCTGGGACGTTCCCTCTGGACTTTTCCTTATTTAATTGACACAAGGTTGTAATTGCTAAAGGCGGGTATTAAGTGGAGATCTGCCCTTTCCAATGTAGAGCAAGACTTGGTGGTGGCGATTCTGCGGCAATCCACTAAAGCCAAATGGAGAAGCAAATGTCAGTACTGAAAGCATAAGTGCTTGTAATGTATTAACTAAACAGCGACAGAAAGTGGGTGACAATCATCAGTCCCTGTGATTAAGGACCCACTGAAAATCATAGCTGCATTTTGTGCTTTGCTTCCTGTTCTGTAATGTCTTAGTTTGAGGTCTTTGCAATCCACAGGGCTGGAAATGCAAAGGAAAGGATTTACAGGAAGTTAAGAAACCCAGTGTGCATAATATGCAGCCCTAGAAAGAAATACCACTGGAGAAACAGGGTTATAGTCTGGTCCAAATTCTGATGTCATTGAATCCAGAAGAACTTCCTGCAGTGAGCTCTTCGTGGGCGGATGCCTTCACCTATGTGGAGCTCCACTCAAGTCACCTTCCTGAGAAATATGCAGTTTCAACCTTTCTCCTCCTGAGAAGCAAATCCTGTGAAGTTAACGGGGTTGCCTGTGGGTTCAGGGGTCTACCTGCATAGAGTTCACAGAAGGATATGGATTGAACCTATTATGTCTGGCTCCCTTTCAGCAAAATTACTCCATGCTTTAGGGTCTTTTTTTGTGTTTGCCAAATAAGGGCTGCCTTTCATTCCTGCTTCTGCCATCCGAGTCCGTTTTCCTCATTTAAAGGGATACAGTGAACTTGAGAACTACTCCATTTCAAAAAGATGAGCTGAAAGAAGATTCAGATATTCCATAGCAATCTCTGAGCCCCCCTGCCAATGTCTGTGATTTTACAGCCCCCAGAGCTTATGGCCTAGATCCTCAAAGGTATTGAGGGGTCTAACTCGCATTGAAATCACTGGACGTTTAGGTGTCTGAAACCTTTTAAGAATCTGAGCCTGTATTCCTTCTCAAAGCATGTCTATCCGCACCTAATGTAACTGTGGATGTTCTCATTAGCTGTATAAATGTTTGGGTTTCAGACACTGCCTCTGGGGATATATATATATATTTTTTTTTACTACAACTATTTTAATTGGAAGTTTTAAAAATCATTTTATGGAAACCTTTCTTCTGATCTCAGGTTTTTCTGCCTTGGCCTCCAGTGAGCCACTCAGTTTAGCACGTTTCTTGCTTAGCAAAACCATCAGTGGGGTATCTGCTAGCTGGAAGAATTTCTCTCCATAACGATGTATCAGGATAGGCCCCCTAACGTGCAGAGACTGATCCAGGTCGCTTGTGCAAGACTGGATTTGCCTGAGTTGTACTGACCACGAGTCCTGGATGTATGTGTACTGAGAGCCAAATCCTCTTTCTGTGCCAAGTCTGAGTAAACGGGTTTGGCAAATTTCCCCAGGGCATGGGATACATCCCCGCCCACCCCACTAAAACCTGAAGTTGAGGGGGGGGGAGGGAGTTTGAGGCAGAGGGGAGGCTGGGAAAAGGGTTGATGCATAGAGCACAACTCACCCCAGCTCTGTTTACCCACACACAGTCCTGTCCAATGCAGCAGACAGACACGGCTGGGGTGTGCAGAACTCCCTGAATTCCTCCCCTAATAGCCCCTCTGCACACAGGTTCTGCTGGCTACTGAGACTTGCACACCTCTCTAGGGAGGGGGCAGGGGGAGGCTTCATTTCTGTTCTGGCAACTGCTGTTTGCAACCATGTTATCTGTTCATTCACTTTAGCAAGTAGGGCCTTAAGTTCCAGACTTGCCAAGCACCTGCAGCTCCCAGTGACTTCAGGCTTTTCGAGTAAAACCACATTGCACTTGTATGTATGCCGTGTAGTTGTAACCCTGTCGGTCCCAGGATATTAGAGACACAAGACGGGTGAGATAATGTCTGTTATTGGACCAGCTTCTGCTGGTGAAAGAGACCAGCGTTGGAACCATACAGAGATGAAGCAGAGCTCTGTGTGGCTCGAAAGCTCGTGTCTCTCACCATCAGAAGTTGGTCCAACAACAGATATTCTCTCACCGCCTTGTCTCTCGAATTGCACTTGTATGACATCTGGCGAGAGAGGCAGACTGTGACACCCCCCCCCCCCTTAGGTCTCTCTCGTACTTGGCATTTGCATTCCCAGCTCCTTTGTGCCTTTGTGGAGAAGGGTTTATTGGTGGTGGTTGTTGTAATGGACCTGCTGCCTAAACACGTTGCAGACCTTCTGGAGATCCAAGCAGTGTCTTGCTTTTGTTGCTCCTCTCAAAACCAAAGAGGAAATGAGATTAGGTTAAACATCCCACTGTGTACCCTGGACAATTCCTTCCCGTCACTCTGCCAGGAGTGGGTGGGTCACTGGCAGCTGGGTACTTCCATAGAGTCCCTTGTGTGGTTGGACGGCAGGATTTGATGTCATTTGCATTTTTAGAGAGAACGAACTGTATGGAATGTGCTTTCTCCGTCCCACTCCTAGTGACCTCTCGCTTGCTTGTTTAGCTCTCGAGGGGAGGGGAATGAACCCTTTGATGGTAATGACAAAACGGAATAAATCAAAAATATAAGGCTTGGCACTTGTACGGTGCTTTACAAAATATGGTGCTGTATAAATACAAACTCATCCATACACCAGCCTTGTAAATCAGGGAAGGCAACTGCTATTATCCCTGCCTTGCAGATGGGGAAACTGAGTCAGAGGGCCAAATGTTCATCTCACATGGCTGTAGCTCTATAGTAATTCCTTTGGGTCAGCGGTGTTACACCAGTAAACGTGTGATTCGAATGATACTCAGAGGGCCTCAGTTACAATGGTGTTACCACTACACCATTGTGAGAGCAGAATCTGGCCCAATAATCAATGTCACTTGTCCAAGTCCCTGTAGTAAGTCTGTGGAAGAGCTGGGTTTAGAAACTGAGGCTTTCTGGTGCCCCGTCCTACTTGCTACGCTATCCTGGCCAATTCACTGGAGTACCTTGCCTCTGTCTTTTTAAATATGTGCAGAAAACACCCCTGCAATGATAGATGGGGTTTTCTAGGTTCATGGATGATACCATATAACTCTGGACCATAACTCACCAGCAGATCAGCCTTTAACTCTATGGCAGTTGAGGGAAGGGGGGAAATTCTGGCTTTCGCTAACCCATAAAGGCTTAAAAACGAAACACAATCAAATTCCTGCACAAAATGTTGATACAAGAAAGTGTGCCCCAGGCCTGAGCAAACTCCTGCCTGATTCAGAACTGATTGAAGTCAGCTGAAAGCCTCTCATTGGTTTGGGTGGACTTTGGATCAGGGCCCTAGTGCGGGATCTATTTCAGACGTTTGGCCAAGCACCCCAAAGTTCAGATGTGCCCCCTGACCTTCTTTGGAACCACTGGGCTGGAAATCTCCCGTGCTCATGCTTCCCCAAGAGATCTCCAGTGTTTCCAGTTGGGCCAGAAATACCCCAGAGACAGCAGTTGCCAGGTGGGCCAGTGTTTGGGAGAACGAATAAGCATAGAGAATGGGGGGAGGGGACGGGAGCCACTAATGGGAATAAAAGAAGATTTGAGTTTTCCAGCCCCTGGAGAAGAGAAGGGTCTGTAGTGTGTTCTCAAACGCCCATCTCGTCAGCAGAAGAGGCTATATGTTGAATGCTCTCTACTTCTATTACATACAGGCTGACTTGTCTATTACAGTACATATGGGCTGCTGTCCTTTGAGAGCCTGCTAGGCTTTGGTAGGAGGGGTTTGGGGGATCACTGGTGCTGTTTGCCTTCTTGACTCTGATTTGAATTATGACCCGCCTGCTTTTGCTGCCTTGGCAAGTTTTGGTTTGTGTCTGAATGTAGCCTGGAGGCCAAAGCTTTTGCCCTCTTTAGGGGTTTTCTCTGTTATGCATGTGGGTTGGGGAAGTAAGTAGGAAATTGCAAGACATGACGGCATTGGCCGGTTACAAACTGCTGAGTCAGTAACCTTGTTGGAACTTGCTGTGGACATTCTGCCTGTGAACAGCACAAGAGAACAGAGCTCCCCATGCCCTGCACGGATTCTCACGAGTCAGGAATCCTTGGCCAAAAATAACTAGTAACTTCCTGGAAAAAACTGACCGGTTGATCAAAAACAATTGCTCCTTCTAACCTCACCCTCCAGCTTTTCTCCTAGCTTCTCATTTCCTCCTTTAGTCTTTTTCCTGTCCCCCTTTTGCCTGCATTGTTTGCCATATGATCTTAATAGCCTTTGCTTCCTTCCACATTTGCTTTTCTGTTTCCAGCTCCTGAGTGCTTGCTATCTTTTTCTAACTATCCATCTCTAAACCATGTCTCTGTCTGCCCGTCTACTCAGCCTCTTCTCTATTTGCACCATGACAAGAGACACAGTGTAAATCCTATTTCTGTAGCCTGGCACCACTAAATACATTTCAGGTGTAATTCAAGAGAGATTTGGACATAGGGGGTAGGAAGCTCATTGGAATATTGTCAGGATAAAAAGTGGTTTCTGAAGAAGAATAATGTCCTTGCTTCTTTCTTTCAAACACCATAGATCATTAAAGAGTAAACATACATTTGATTTTTAAAACTCTTTCCATTCTATTCTGTTACTTTTCTGCATTTCTTTTGGCTAGGATAACGATTACAGATTAACCAGAATAACTTGTTTCTAGACAATATTACTTTGAGGATTTCATGCATTAGTACGATGTGGCTGTCTTTAGGTCACCAATAGAGCAGGAGAAGGTTTTTTGTTTTTGTTTTTTTTAAATGAAGTTGCTTCTGTTGAATTTTTTGTTTTTAAAACTTGAAAAACTTTGTATTGATCTTCAGTTTTATTAAAAAGGTGTTTAGCCAAATTAGTGTTTTTACAAATTTGACCTCGCAATGTCCCTTTAACTACCGCATCCTACTCCCAGTAATCTGTTGTTGTGCCCAGATACTACTGCTAGGTTGCTCTTATACTGTATAATGCTCTTCATCCAAGGATTTTAAAACACTTCACAAACATTCCCTAATACAGATAGGGAAACTGAGGCATGGACAATTAAATGACTTGACCAAGGCCATACAACATAGCAGCAGACGGTTCAGGAAGGGAATTTGTTGTATTCTCATGGTAGGTAGGAGTCCCTGTGCTGGGCGCTGTATAAACAGAGAACAAAATGATCGTCCCTGCTCCAAAGGGTTTTGTAATCTGAGTAATGCAGGAGTCCTGCAGGAGAGTGTGATTAAATCGCCCATATAGTCTGTCACTAGCACCAGCGTGAGACTTGAAATGGACCACTTGCAGCCAGTAAAGGTCCCCTGGCACTTGTTGCAAGACTAGGAATGTTTACCATGGTCCTTGTGCCAAATTCCTTCCGTCTCCTCAAATTACTTTCTGCCTGCCTAAACTTCAAACTGCGTAATTACATTGGGCCAGTTTCTCCTCTCGCGCTGATGTAAAGCTGGAATCACTAGATGGAAATCATGGAGTTTTCTTCTGGATTTGCACCAGTATAACGGAGACTAGAAGTTTTAACTCCACACGCTACTTTTAATTTGTGGTACTAAGATCGTCTGCAATGTTGCTGTGTGTTCTAAACAGCTGCAGGGTTCAACCTCACAGGGGGATGAATTTCAGTAGTGGAGGAAGTTACCCCTGTGTACTTTGTCTATCCGTTGGAGAATATAAAGAACTTTGGGATCATGGTATGACAGAAATGTAAATACTACCATTATGAAAAATCCTAAGTGTACATCTCTGACTGTGATGAATTTGCCAGAACTAGTGGAAAATGCTGTTCTCTTGGTAATCCATTCCCTTTGGATGCCTAGTGGCAGATAACACAAGAAAAAGCCACTGTTTCAAAATCTGTGCTGGCACAAACGATTTAACTTATTTCTCATTAGAAGTATCACCCACTATGCTCTTTGGGAGGTCTGTCCATTTTGTTTTCATCTGACAGATGCCCTGTATCCCAGACAAATGTTGAAATAGAAATATACGGTAATAGTGTTAATAAATAGGGGGATGCTTTTATCTTGAAGACTGATTTTGCTCTGCCATTGACTAAATAAAGAGATTTCAGAGCTGGGTTCTTGGAAAATCTCTTAATTTAGATTATCTAAAATAGCATCCCTAGTCCTCACCCAGAGGGTAAACATCTTGGTGGTCAGCGAAGTTAAAATTATTGCAGTACAAAAATAGTATTTGTATGGGATGGAATGCTCTGAGCCTTGTGGGATGGATCTATGAAACACAACTTAGGCCTTCAGCCCTGGAAGGCATCATCCCGCTGCCACTGAAGTCAGGTGGAGATGGGAATGTTCTGTCAGTCACATCAGTCCCTGAGTCTCCGAAGAAAAAGGGTAGGAGCTCTGCAAATTAAAGTGACTCGGCCCATGTCTAGACACAGCCCATCCATTCATCCTCTCTGGACAGAGTAGCGATGCAGAAACCCCATATGGACATGTGTAGAGGGTGCTGAATGACCTTTACATCAAGGTATTGGACTCTGATCAATTTGTATGAGAAATAAACCTAAATATAAGGACTAGCTCCCCCCAAATCCATGGACTTAAGAACCTATCGTCTGCTTGCTCTTGATGGCAGTGTCCTGAATGAAAACTACATCAACTCACAGGCCCAGTGCTGCAGCCATGCGGGTTTCTTGGCTTCCCCCCCCCCCACCCCATACTGGCCCACTCATGTGTCTCCATGCTGACTTGGGAGAGAGCTTGGAAGGTTAAAAAGGTGACTTGGGTCCTGATTTTTGGATCTCATGAGCACCCAGCACCCGCGTTGACGTCCGTGGGAGCTGCAGATGCTCTTGGCTCTCAAAATCAGGCCCTTGTTTAAGCAACAAAGCTACCAACGGTGATGGCGTTTTTTTTTTTTTTATGGTGTGAACATAAAATGTGATTGTTACAAGTTGGGCTGAGATCCACCGAGCTCATTTCACAAAAGCCACTCGACAACCACCAGATAGCAATGACTGGATGTGATTCTGCCAGGTGCTGAGAGCGTCCTCTGCTCCCTTGCAAGGGGCCTAAGTACCTCCCAGTATTGGGCACCTGGGCTAGATTTGAACCAGGGGCCTGGAGCTGAAATGCTTTAGTCCTTCTTTTGTCAGTTTCAACGGGAGAGTAAAGTTTCCCTAAGTGGGTGTTGAGGTCTCCTCTCCCCTCGAAGCCCGTTGTGGGGAGGATAACGGTCATAATGGGGAGGGGGGGACAGCTCTGGTAATGACGAGAGAATCGATCCTTTCTTTTCAAGCCAGGGCCCTGTTCCTGCTCCTACTGAAGTCAAAGGAAGCTAGACTGGATCCTAAAGGGGTGTTAATATAAACTGATATTGCACAGAACTGGTTCCTGTATCAAACCACTTCCCCAAGTAGGTGTTCAGAGGCATTAAGAGGGGATGGGGGCTGATTCTGATTTTCTGTTACACCTGTATGAGTTTGGAATGACTCCACTGAAGTCTCCAGAGCTACTCTGCGTTTACATGGGGGAAGGCCTGTGGTCTTTAATAGCAGTTCTGACTGCAGGGAGCACAGCCTCCAAAGTTCCTTGGTTATTCTAGTTTCTGACCAATCCTAGGCAATAATGTCCACGAAGCAAGGACTTTAATTCCTAGGTCTCTGAGGACTGATCCTGGAGAGGGGTCTGAGTGTATACATGCAAGGGGCAGATAGCTAAACAGCATTCCATAGCCACATCATAGTGCCCAGCCAAACCACCTCCTCGCCACCGCATCTGGGCATTTAACTGACCTTCCGAGGCTGACGTCCAGGGTCGTGGATTTGCCACTGAATAATTATCAACAAAAATGGTATCTTGATCCCAGATCATCAATGTCCTTTCCTCCTTCCTTGGATGGGAAGCCAAACCCACATGTATTAACTGGAATGCAGGGCAGAGTCTGGCTGTGGCCTATCCGATCTGGAGGCCAAATATTTTCTTGTCGCTTCTTGTTCGTTTATATAAGTTAAAAAAAAAAAAAAAAAAAAAAAAAAGAGGAAAACATGTTCCTTCGGGCCTGGATAAAAGGATGACTTGTGCTCATGACTGGACTGGAACCAGATGGCTGGCTGTCCCTCGCCCTGAGAATGCCATTGCATTGCTCACCACCCTGCAACTCCACCCTCGTCACGTGCAGATGCAGCAGAATTATCTTTGCAAGCTGGTGTGTTCTGCAGCTGCCCCTGGTCTGGTGCGTTTTAAGCTTAATCTTTATTGATGTAAAGCATGCAGATGGGGTGTTCAGGAGTAAAAAAGGGCAGAGCTGACACAAGGCTTGCTTCGTTAGCATGATGGGTCTCACGGCAGGTGCTAAGCTTTCAACTTACAACAGGCATGGGCAGGCAAAATTAATAGCGTGGTGTTCAAGGATGTAGTTAAAAACAGAAAGCATTGAAGATTGGATGTGAAGGAAGAATCGGACCTACTGAGGCATCATAAGTAATGAAACACGTGCAAGTGATGAACTATATGTAAGCGGGGGAATGGTCCCACTACTGTGGGAAACTTTCCTGGCTTCTGCACTACCCCGGTGAAGTGGACTAGCAAAAGGATTTGAGTCCTCGCTCCCACTTCCTTTACCCAGAGGCCTCCCTGCCCTTGAGGACTCCACTCTCCTGTCTGGCAGAGTCCTCATAACCCCAACAAGGCTGGGCCCAGGATTCCTGGGGGGCTCGACCCCCAACCCTGCTGCGGTCACCTAGGACAGGGGCTAGGGTGTCCCCACTCCGGGGTGCTCTCTCTGCACTGGGCACCTCCCTGACCCACTGATCATTACATACAATTTAAAGCAAATGCAAGTTATTTAATCAACAATTAATTAAAAAAAAAATAAGGAAAAATGGGAAAGGTTAAAGGAAACACATCACCCTGCTCTGTGGCAGGGAACATCACAAACAGGGTCTCTGGAACGTCAGGGCAGTTCACAGTCTGTGGCCCCTGCCCAGGCCGTGGCTGTGCTGTAGGGATGCTGCGGGTTGGACACTTGCCATGGTGGTGGCCACACACCTCTGGGCTTTGGGCAGTGAGACCCTTCTTCCCAGTGTCAGCCCCCTGTCGGGTTAAGATCCCCCTCCCAGTCTGGCCTCCAAGGACCCTTGGCTGGGGGTGTCTCTCTGCGCTGGGCCCTTTGCCCAGGGTCCCCCCTTGGCTGGCCCCAGCTGCTCACCGCACCCGGCTCCAGACTGCTCCAGCCCCAGCTCCACTGTTCTAGCTCCGGCTCCACTCTGCCTCCAGCCCCCTGGGCTGCTGCTCTGGCCCCTCTGGCTCTGTGGCTTGAGCCCTGCTCCCAGGACAGGTCTGCTCTGTGGGCTGCTTCCGTGACCCTGCTCCCAGCTCTGACCTGCATCCTGGGCGGCTTTTCTGGCCCCTCTGGCTGGCCCAGCTCTGCTCCCCAGCTCAGCTTGGGGCCCCGGCTCTCTCCTTAGCTCAGCCCCACTCTGTCTGACCCAGGCAATTCCAGCTCACACGGAGGACAGGACCCACCCTGGCCTCCTGACTCCCTGATTAACCCTGTCAATCAGGCTGACCTGGAGCATTGGCCTCTCCCCATTCTTGTAGTACTGGGACCTAGCCAATGCCCCCCCTCCCCCACGAATGTTAGTAAGGGGACAACAGTCCTCTTGCAGCCAAGGTTTTTCAAAAACGAGGGACCTGTCATCAGGCTCCTAAATCCATATTTAGGCTCCTCAAATAAATAGCCTAATTTTTCAGTTGTGCCTAGTGCCCACAACTCCTGCTGAAGACTGCAGGAGCTGCTGGATACTCAGCTCTTTCAGGCCACTTATTTACATTCTTTTATAGGCACACAGGAGTCTAACGTCCGGCCTCCATTTTGCAAAATCTGAACCCCAGTTCATTGCACGTCTCCTAGTGCATTGCCCAATGTTTCTGAGGAATGGAGGGCTGGTTTACTGTTGATGCACAATCTGCTAAGGGTGATGTGGTGGCTCAGGGGATCCGTATGGATGCCTCCATCACCAGCGCACACACAGTTGTTGGTTTGCATCTGGCCTGGTTCAGAGGTGATGGGGAGTGGTTGACTTGGGATGGCTGTTTGGTGGGTCTCGGTCTGGTTCCTCATGCACAAGTGTCAACATAGTACTAGGATCTCCGGGAGAGTGCTGAATAGGCATAGACAGAGACAGTACCACTCCTTTGTGCCTAGAGGTGCCCACATCCCCCTCAAGTCAGGAGTTGGGCATTGTGGGGAGACACGTGTGATCCATGCGGTGTATCAGTTCTACGGACACAGAACTTCAGAACTGGTTTCCAACGGAGCTGGACGCTCACAACTCTAAGTGATGTCAGTAGAAGCGGAAAGGACTCAGCACCTCTTGAGACTGGCTGGATGCCTTTTCCCGGGCACTGAAAACAGCATTACATTAACAACATAACTGGAGAGCTGAAATTAGACTCAGAATAATGTTGTGCATAGTATGGAGACTTGAGATGAATGAGCTGGCCTGGCTTTTGCCAATGCACTAGGAGGATTTTGCAGAAGGAAGTGCCAATAACGGAGATGCTGGAGGCAGCTTCCAGGAGTCCCTTGTTATCATCTCCCCTAATTGAAGAGAGGAGTTTAATGAGATTGTGTCGTAGTCACTCCATGTATGGCTCCCAACCAGAGAGGATCCGTTCCCAGGGCTCAGACAAATACTTCTGGAGAGCATCTTATTTTACCTTTGGAACATATCAAAGGCCTAGAAAAGCTCTCATTTGAAGAGAGATTGAAAAGTTTGGGATTATTTATCTTTGAAAGGACATGAACAAGAGGCAGGGCAGAATAAGATTATGTGAGATAATGAATGGTCTTGAAGGTAGATCAGGAACTTCCCTTCTTCTTGTATTCTAAATCAAGAAGAGCAGGACATCTGGTGAAACACAAAGTTGGGAAATTCAAAACTGATATACTTGGTCTCACCATGTGTAATTAGACTGTAGAACACACTCCCACAGGAAGTTGTTGAAGCCAAGAATTAAAAAGATTCAAAAAGGGATTGAATATATAAATAGCAAGAATATTCAGAATGTCATAATGACAATAAAAATGTTGGCTGGGATATTAAAGCTTGTGCCTCAGGACATGAGCCAATCACTAATTATTAGAAATCAGGATGAGATCTAGTGTGGGGGGAGCAGATTATCCAACATCTACTGCTGTGGGTTTCTTGCATCATCCTCTGAAGCATCTGGTTTAACTCTAGAATCTCTCATGCCCCAGGGCACATGAGGCAGCCCATTTTCCCCCCACTCTTGTCTATCCGGGGCAAGATGTTTTATCCCATCGTAAGTTGTCCCCATGATGGTAATATCCTTTTCGATCATCCTCTGATAGGTCATTCTTTGTCCTCCATGTCTTCTCTTCTCCTCTCCAAATGGGATCCCGTGTAAGACATACCTGGTGCTTGTGCCACATGGTAGCCTGATGGCATGGCCAAACCACCGTAGCTGTCTCTGTCCGATTACTGAATCTGCAGTCCACTGACCTGTGTGGTACAACACTTCCACGTGGGTTACACAATCTCTCCTTTGAACTCCCAAGGTGTTTCTTAAACAAAGCTGCATTCAGCGTCCTTTTTATGTACTTCCACCATCTGACATGTTTCCGAGGTATACAGTAGTATTGGGAAGACAATAGCATTGTACAATCTCATTTTAGTACATCGATGGATCTTAAACATCTGGAAGAGTAGAGACAAATGGGAAAATGATCCACTGGCTTTGCCAAGTCTTGCCTTTGCTACTTTAGTGAGCTGCTGTTAGCAGATATTTGATGACTTAGTCCATCTTGGAAGTACAATCTTTCATACGCTTCTCCATCAATCATGCATCCATTGTTGTTTGACAGCATTCTCTCCTAGCTCCATGATCTTGTTCTTCTCAATACAGATATGAAGTCCCATTGTGGCTTCTTTGGCTTTTATGTTCATAAAGAGTCTTCATTCCATCCAAGTTGTCAGTATAAAAATATCATCTGCAAAATCAAAGTCTCACACTTCTCTTGCTCAAACAATGCCAGAGTTTTCTGCAGCAGCCATCACTCTTCTCATCACAAAGTCTGTAACAGTGCAGAAGCGAAGAGTGGATAGTACGCAATCTTGCCTTGGACCAATAACAATCTTAAACCACTCGTGTCTGCTCTCTGTCCTCATACAGCACAGAGACTCGTCCTACAAAGCTTTTATCTAATTAACCTCTTTGCTGGAATTCCATAGTGTCTCAGGATCTTCCAGAAGGCTTCTCAGTGGAAACATTTTCATAAAATCAACAAAGTTAAAAACCATCTTTTGCTGGTATTCTAAGTCTTTCTCATTGAGTCTTCTCAAATCTGGTCTGAATACAACCCACCTGATCAAAATCCAGCCAGTTCTTCCCTGCGTACTTGATCAGCATCAATTTTCATCCTATTCGAAATGATAATGCAAAATACTTTTCCAGGAACACACAGGAGTGTCATTAAGGTTACCAACCATCCAGGATTGTCCTGGAGTCTCCAAGAATTAAAGATTGTCATGTGATAAAACCTCCAGGAATACGTCCAACCAAAATTGGCAACTCTGTCACTGTTCTCCAGCTTTCACAAAGAAGCTGGTCCCCCTTTTTTAGGAAGTTTACAGACCTCTTCTTCCTCAGTCTTTAGTACAGTTCTGCTTTCCCCAAACCATTCTGTACAACCTGTGCATGTATGACCATTTATGTAATTCACCGTCACTTTGACACCAGCTTTTAACATTTCAACCATCTATGTTATCATATCCTGGTGCTTTACAGCTCTATGGTTTGGTTTGTAGCTTTAGTTACTTCCTCAAAGGTGATTACTTCCAATGATCTAGGCAAGTCTGCTATCTCTTCTCCTCTCTCAATGTGTGTTAGTGGTTCTGGCTGGTTAAGCACAGCCTGGAGAGGTTCCATCCAACGGACTGTCTTTCTTCTGTGGTTAAAATTGTACCATCTTGAGCCTTCACAATGCCAAAATGGTTCAAGAATTGTGATGTCAGTTGTTTAGCTACTGGAATACACTTTTTAGAATCTCCTCTCTTGTACAGCTCCTCAGCTTGTCTTGCTCTATTTTCCATCCATTCTCTCCTCTTAATCGTTTTCAGAATCGGGACCTTCTGACAAGGCAGGAGAACACAGGAACTACCCAAACGATTAAGCACCTATTGAACTCAACCAGCTAGATTCTGCTCTTCACTACTCCAGTTTCATACTGCTGTAGGCCCAGGGAGTTTAGTGGCATTATTCTGCATTTACACTGGTTTAACTAAGCAGAATTTGGCCCAGTGGAGCTACTCTCCTATGTCACGTTATCATGTGCATGAGTGTTTGTTTGAAGGATCAAGGCCTTAGTCAATTATCCCTTGTGGAAAAGACCCATGGAGGAGCAAGAAAAACTCTTAAATGTTTTCTTAAAGGAATGTATTACAGGACATTTCTAGGATTAGATACTATTTTAAGGAAACTGGATTTTTATTTCTTTTTTTAAATAGTCAAATTCAAATAATTCCCCTTTCAGTGTGCATTGCAATGCTTCTACCTCCCAACACCGGGGCTCTGGGGGTTCCTCTTGAAACATGGGCTGAGCTCCGAACGTGCAGGGCAGTCAGAGGGAAGTTTGCTTTCAGAACATAAGCCTGCCTGAAAAGTGGGCAGCACTGATTCATGGAAAGCGTTCATTTATTCGTGCAAACCTGTTTTATCAATTAAAGCTCTGTCTCACGTTAAGCTGAGAATTGTGTAAAGCCTGCTAGTGTTTTTCTTTCATATCACCCAGCATTACCGCTCCCTTCTATTTCCTCTGCTCCCCAGTAATTAGAGCAGATTGCCCAGCGAGAGCAGGCATATGCTGAAGTCAGAGCAGCCATGTGTCAAGAATGATCGTTACCTAAATGACTGCATGGTGGGTGTAAACCTGCAAGTGACTAAATCACTATCTCCACAGTGCCTAAGACCCTGCTTACATGCCTGATCTGTGAGTGTTACCAGTCTAATGCATGTGTGGGCAGGCAGTGAGTAACTGTCTAATCAAGTTAATACGCTGGAAAAGGAGTAATGCTTTATCACAGGGTTGGTACCGTCGATCTAGGAGTTGGGGTTAAGCCATCTCCCTCTGGCTTGGGGAAAGACAGTTGCCTGTCGTGAGTTTGGGAATTTGCAGGGTAGTGGGGTAAGGCCAGCTGCAGGGAATGACTTAATTTCCCCCCCCCCCCACCCCCGGCACATTGTAAGTCGTGCTGTGGGTCTTTGGTACTGTGGCTGGTGGGGAGAGTCCAGGAGGAAGGGTCTCTGAGTGGACACATGGTGGCTTTCCCTCCCAGGGCTAGGCTGAACTGAACCGTGCTTTACCCTTTGCTTTGGCTTCTGGGCCATAAAGGGACGGTGCATTCTTGGCATTCACCTCTTGCTTCTGCAGTAGCATCACGCCCTCCCGAGGTGTGGGGGCTCCTTTGCTGCTCCGACTGGCCTGCCTCACCCACGCCGTTGTACCATCCCTGAGACTTACACCAGCGATAAAACCTCCCTTGCTTGCCAGCAGGTTCTTGGCGCTGGCGTGGGCGTGGACTGTGCCATCTGCCCCTGCGGGGCAGTAGTTTCAGTGGCCGGTAAACATACGTATTATGGGAAAATGCAGGGTGGGGTGGGGCCGTTCGGCCTCTGGTTCCAGGCACAGCCGGTCAGCAGTGATGAGGGTCGTCGCCAACTGATAGCCGTTGGGCTGTGTGGGATGGGTGCAGGAAGGGCAGGTGTCTGCCTAGTTCCTAGTTTCCACATCTCTCGCACCGCTTTCTCAGCTGGCGCTGCATTGGCACCGTTGTAGAGAGATCCAGGACTCGAGAGTGGGCCCTGGAGGCCTCTTTCTGCTATAGGTGGGTCTGTTCGTCCTGGGTTGAGGCATCTTGGCAGGGACCGTTGTGGTGGGCAACTTGTCCGCAGTCCAGCCTGTTTCCTGTCTGTGGACAGACAGAGGATGCAAGTTTCCCCAGGCGGTCAGTCCTGCCCCTGTCACCAGAACCACGTGCAGGTAAATGGAAGAAAGGCTGAGTGGAGAAAATCAATATCGCTGTCGGCAGAAACGTGATACTTTTGGGCTTAGGTTCCCTGCGTCCTGGATTTGTAATTCTAGCCCATGTCCTTGGCTGGAGGCAGATGTTCTGTGTGTGCCTCTGATCAGCAGCTCGTCGCCGAACACTAAATGGGGGTTAAAGTGCTTTACAGAAACCTCCTATGTTGTTCCTGCAACCCCACAGCTAGTGCAGGCCATGTTCCCTGTCCCCATGTCTCCTCCCTGGCGTGGCCGCTATGGCCTTTTAAAGATAGCAGTCTGCACCTCCCAGACATGGTGTAAATAGAGCTGTCACCCACGTGCCTGTTGCTATCAAGGAGGAAACAGGCTTGGGCTTCCTGGCATCACGGCTTTGGAATGTTTGACTCCCGGGGCACAGTGGGTGGCTGGCTGGCACATAAAACCGTCATCAGGGCATGTAGCAGCACACACCAGCTGCACAGCATCCAGGGCGCTAGACTTGCAGCGATGTCCATCTGTAATGGGTAGGAAGCAGCTAGGATTTCTCTTGTGAGTGAGGGAGAGGCAGATCCCCTCCTTTCCTTTTCCTGGCCGCCACCCCCCACCACCCGGAGATCTTCCAAGGGATTTTTTTCATAGGGATGTTTCTGCTGGGTTATCTGGACCAGTAGGCCTCAAACTTTTGCCACGAAGAGTCCACAAACCAGCTGAGGATTTTTAGCTGCCCCACAAATCCCCCAGTCCTTCACAGCTGCTAGAAACTGCAGCTGCTTTCGGGTGTGAGATGCAGGGTCTGAGTGGAGGGCTGATTTCCCCCTGTCCTCAGCCACTGGTGCTCTCACTTGGCAAAGGGTCAGGTTTTGACGCTATGTGGCAAAGGGTCAGGTTTTGACGCTATGTCGGAGGATACTAAATGTCTCCTAACATCCTGCAATACCTGTAATCCTAGAAGGCTCAGTCCCATCCTCCTCACACTGGCAGGCCCAGAGGGTGCATTTTGACTAAGCCTTAGAAATCTGAATCCATCCTGTGACCGCTAAAGCTCTGGGAATTGAATGTTCTCAAACTCCGGCCCTGAACTTAGATGAGGAGAGCAACCCATCTCTGGGGACTCATTCCTTGCCTGATTGCTGCATGAGTTTTAAACATTCAGCAGAACATGCTTTGGAAAATGACTTTGCAATGGGGCATGAGGTTATCCAAGGGGTTGTTTTTAACTCCAGTTCACTGTTGTTTTAATCACCATGCTTCTGTTTTGCATGGCTATTTCTGGATCCTCTCTTTGAAATGCTGATGTATGATAGACTTGCAAACATACTTCTTTAGTCCCATTGAAGTTTTTTGAATTGGAACAAAACCGGTTACGTAGACCTGAATGATCACGTAGGTTAATTTCTGTTCTTGAAAGTTAGAGGGTTTAAAGTTGATTCTGAGTTCTTACAAATCCACACACTGCCTTAGATCAACAGAAAATATGCAGCGTACAACCATCCTACCCTCCGTGTTTGGAATGAGACCTATTAGATAAGGACTAAAGTTGGGGCATATTTCAGATATATTCTTTACATTCCTGTTTGGGAATAAACTACAAGGAACTTTGAAAATGATCCATGGAGAGCGGAATAAATGAGCACAGTTATCCGAAGAAATGCTCTTAGTTTTTTTGTGTGTGTTTAATATTGGAATAAGCAAAATGTGCAAAAGGGAGTCTTCTCAGATGCATGGGTGACAAGCGCACCCTTGCACATGCTCGGTACGTTTCATGGACCTATTCTACATGCGCACTGAGACTCTTAGAGCCAGGGGTCACAAAGACCAAATTCTCTTCTCACTTGCACCTAGGCTGCACCACTGAAGCAGGAGGGCTTGCTCAGGTGTAAATGAAAGCAGAATTTGGCCCAGTGGCTGCATTTCAGTTCTGGATGAAGTAATCCTGCAGATATCGCTGGGGTGGAGGACAGCAGCTTTGGGAAATGAAGTATTGAAGTGAAGAGTTTAGCTCAGTTTAGCTCTCTGCTCCCCATACAGGAGTGGTTATAGCTCGCCAATAGTGCTGTATCCTGCCAAGTATATAAAAGCCTTATTTTTCAAAGGCCAGGTTGGGTGGCTGGCTCAGATTGCAAACTTCCAGTTGAGATTTTTGACTCCCCCGAGGTCTGTGAGTGTGTGTTTGGGATCTGACTCATATCTAGTTTAAAAACATAAAGACAGGAGGGCTACTATGTGAAGGGGAGGAAGGAGAAATCCATTTCTCTTAGATATAGCTACAATTTCCTTTTTCTGGGAGTATCAGTCAAGTCCAAGCAAGGACAGCAGGCCCTCGCTAAACTAGCTCTGTCATTTTCTTTTGCTACAACGGTTGTATGGTAGAGTTAAGCCCCTGGTGTATTCTCCCCTTTCTGCACCAGGAAGCCTGTCTTTGTGCTTATTGCATTCAGAGCTCTCGCTTCGTATTCCTGAACACTCCTTCCTTGGCCAGCTTTTATTTGGACCAATGCAGAACATAACCCCAATCCCACCCCCACCCACTTCTTATCTGGGAACACTGTTTGGCGCAGGCAAAGACTTTGCCCCGCCAGTGACCTATGACAACACCAGGAGGATGTCAGTGCTAGAAAATTTCACTCCAGCCAGAGGTACAAACAGAATGCAGCCAGAAATAGCAGTGCCATAGGGTTACTGAGCTGTGTGCTGGGCCCTGGCTCTTGGAGCCAAGGGTGACAAAGACGACAGCCCAAGGGGACCTACTCTGGTTAGCTGATATATGGCTCCTGAACCTGGTTTTGTAAGTGTTCATTGCCGGGTGCTCAGCTGCGAAACCGCCAGTTTCCTGTGGGGAGACAGATCTCCAGGCTTTGCCGTCTGTACGGTGTAACAGCACCGGTAAATTGGTCCCTATTGTTCTTGGCCACTCAGTTTGAGGGCCACATGTCCCAAAGCTGCTACAGCAAACAGCAGGAGTCTGGCCAGTCCCCTAAGGCTGGTCGGGAAAATGTTTTCTTGCTCCTGCCTGTCGATGGAAACAAAAGCTTTCGTTTGGGTCAAAGGTGTTCCTGTTCTCCTCAAACATTTGAAAAATTTCCCCGAGAATGGCTGTTTTCTGCCGGAATGTCCATTTCGATGAAGATGCTGTTTTCAGCCAAAAAATAATGTCGTTGAACAGCTCTGCAACCCGCCCAGCTGTGAATCCCCTCGGGAAATGGCCGCGTCTGCATCCCAGTCCCATCCCCCAGGGCGCCGGGCTTTCCTTCTAAATCTTGCTCTAGCAACATCCTCCCTCCTCGTGCTCAGCTCTGCGAAGTCTGGTTGAGTGGGGCAGGTGTCTCAACCATTTGATTAGCATGTGTGTGTGTGTGCGCGCACGCATATGTACAAGCAGAGTGGGCCATTTGCTGCTGGTGACTTTGTTCTGCACTGGCCTAGCCACTGCTGTTAGTGCTGGATTCAGGAGGGATTCCATGGCATTTGCATTCTGCTCCTGCTTGGCAGTCCTGCATTTTATTGTCTTCCTTTAATGTATTCTCTAGTTAGAGAAAGAAACTTATCTACAACAGCCGCCACAGTTATCTCTCTTTGCACAGGAGTCAGTTCACAGGGGAGCTGAACCTGCTCTGTTACGCTGGTAAAAACCAGGAATAATCCCAGCCAGGTCAGTGGAGCTACATATGTATGGAAACACAGATGAGTGAGAGCAAATATTTAGCAGTTCCCTAGTCCTGGATCTTCCAAACAACTTTTTCACCTCAAACCAGACTTATGAGACCCCCTTGCTATTCCAGGCCTGGGACAACCCTGCACTCTACTGCTGTAGTAATGCACTTCAGTCCTCTGTAACACCTATGCTGTTGCAGGATGGGAGAGTCCCCAGGAGCCCTAGATTTTAGTCTTCACAACTTGTTGCAGATTTCCATTCGGTGTGGTGGAACAGACAGATGTCCCCTGGCACTTGATGGAGATCCCGAAACTTATTTCACCTGAGCCATCTATCTTTGCACTTCACTAATTATAGCAGGGAAAATGTATTAAACCATTGCACTCCCGGAAGCCTCCATTCCCAGGCTACACTGACGTGGATTTGAGAAATCCTGGGTCTTGCGCATGCTCACAGGCTTAGGGAAAAAGTCTGTTGGTTGCACTTCGTCGAGCCTTTTGGAGTTCCCAGCTGGAGAAGAACTTAGCAACACATGGCTGCCTGAATTTCTAAATGCTTGCTGCTTTGTTCACATTCACTTTTGTCCCAGGAGGAATGAAGTAATTTGTTTGATTTTTGCCCTGCTGCTTTACACTGATACCGATGAATGGCAGAAAACAAGACCATGGTGAGTATGTGTAATCTGGGAGCATGTGGTTTTGAAATATGTGGTAACTTACACATCAGTACTAGAGTGGCCAGTTTGGAAGACCTATCAGCAAGGCTCTTGAGTAACTTAAGATAATGACTCCTCTAGGAATTATGCAATGTCGTGGAGTGGAAGGAATTTAAAGTAAGCCACTGCTAAAGTTGTCTTACCTCATTGGCCACAGAAAAGTAGCCTGCGATTCAACCGAAAACTTTTCCACACAAAGGTCTGGATTCATCCCTTGTGGGCAGAGCATAGTGTGGTGTAGTCTAAATACAAGGTAAAAAACCAATATCACATATGGATTTGGGTGGGAGCCTTGCTGAAGTTGGAGAAATGCTAGGTCTCATTCACCTATTTAAGGCTGTGTGACTTCATTGGACCATGTATGGAGGAGGAATATTTCATTGTATAATTATCATAAATAGGAAACTCAGAGCTTCTTTTTATGACTAGCTTTTCTAATGCTAGTCTAATGCAGTCACCCATCAGATTTTGCTTGTGAAAGGCCTGCCCTGAGTTGTTGTCAGTTGTTTCCTAGCTTTAAAGAAACCTTTAAGCATCACATCTTGTTCTGAGGAAAGCTGCCACCTTCTTTTCCTCTTCTCATCTCAGAAATTGTTCTCCCACAAATCCTCAGGGGCTTGCAGTTCCTTCCTAGTTAGACACCATTAGGTTTAATAAGGGAGCATTGACTGAATCAATTATAGACTCTTTTATAACTGCTGGTGGTGGTGGTGGTAACACAGACCAGAACAGATGCCAAGAAACCAAACACTGTTTTTGTTTTTTTGTTTTTTGTTTTTTGTTTTTTTTTCTTTTGGCTGTTCATCCTTGTGGAAGCCCCATTTCACACTGCAAGAGGGTATGTAGATGACAGCTGAATACCCAGCTGTGATGTACAGATGACTGTTTTTCCCTCGCATTCGCAAAAGAAATGCATATGCTGGGTCAGATTGCTTGTGTCATAAAAAGAAAGGGAAGGCTAACCACCTTTAAATCCCTCCTGGCCAGAGGAAAAAACCTTTCACCTGTAAAGGGTTAAGAAGCTAGGATAACCTCGCTGGCACCTGACCAAAATGACCAATGAGGAGACAAGATACTTTCAAAGCTGGAGGGGGGGGGGAAGAAACAAAGGGTTCTCTCTGTCTGTGTGTTGCTTTTGCCGGGACCAGAGCAGGAATGCAGGTTAGAACTCCTGTAAAGGGCTAATAAGCAATCTAGTTAGAGATGCGTTAGATTCTGTTTTGTTTAAATGGCTGAGAAAATAAGTTGTGCTGAATGGAATGGATATTCCTGTTTTTATGTCTTTTTGTAACTTAAGGTTTTGCCTAGAGGGATTCTCTATGTTCTGAATCTGATTACCCTGTAAGGTATTTACCATCCTGATTTTACAGAGGTGATTCTTTTACTTTTTCTTTAATTAAAATTCTTCTTTTAAGAACCTGATTGTTTTTTCATTGTTCTTAAGATCCAAGGGTTTGGGTCTGTGTTCACCTATGCAAATTGGTGAGGATTTTTATCAAGCCTTCCCCAGGAAAGGGGGTATAGGGTTTGGGAGGATTTTGGGGGGAAAGACGTTTCCAAGCGGGCTCTTTCCTGGTTATATATTTGTTGACGCTTGGTGGTGGCAGTAATAAAGTCCAGGGGCAAAAGGTAAAAAAGTTTGTACCTTGGGGAAGTTTTAACCTAAGCTGGTAAAAATAAGCTTAGGGGGTTTTCATGCAGGTCCCCACATCTATACCCTAGAGTTCAGAGTGGGGAAGGAACCTTGACATGGTGGGATTAACTTGAAATCATTTTGAGATCAATTTGAGATTTTTTTTTTGAACCAGAAGCACAGATTTTAAACGGAAATATTTTTTTCCCTTTGGGCTGCTGGAAAGCAAGTTTTAAGCTGAAAGCAGTTAGAGGTTTTTTTGGTCTTTGCTTGGGGACCAGAGCAGAGACAAAAGGTAATTGTCTTTTGTGAGTTGGAGTTTTCTCTACCTAAAGGCAGGGTAGTTCACAAGTCTTCACAGACCTGAAGTTGTTTTTTACCTAAGAGCAACTACAGGGGTTTTCTGTCTATTTGCCTGGAGACAAAGGTGTTAGTTTTGGGGGGTTTTTTAAAGGATTTTTCTGTAGGCTGACCATCACGATCAGAGAACACAGGTATCCAGTTACAGCACAACCTGTTTTTGTTTTGAAAAGCCAAGTTTTTTGTTTGTTTTTTTAGTTCTAACTCTTGGGTGTAAAGTTAGTTAAAAACAGAGAGGCAAACATGACAGAAACCAAGGAAACAGCCAAAGAGGCTGCCCACAGGAGAGCTATGGAGGCCAAGGAAAAAGAAATTAAGAAAAAGTAAAAGAATCGCCTCTGTAAAATCAGGATGGTAAATACCTTACAGGGTAATTGGATTCAAAACATAGAGAATCTGTCTAGGCAAAACCTTAAGTTACAAAAAGACACAAAAACAGGAATATCCATTCCATTCAGCACAACTTATTTTCTCAGCCATTTAAACAAAACACAATCTAACGCATCTCTAACTAGATTGCTTATTAGCCCTTTACAGGAGTTCTGACCTGCATTCCTGCTCTGGTCTCAGCAAAAGCAACACACAGACAGAGAACCCTTTGTCCCCCTGCCCCCCCCAGCTTTGAAAGTATCTTGTCTCCTCATTGGTCATTTTGGTCAGGTGCCAGCGAGGTTATCTTTAGCTTCTTAACCCTTTACAGGTGAAAGGGTTTTTTCCTCTGGCCAGGAGGAGTTTAAAGGTGGTTAGCCTTCCCTTTATTTTTATGACAGCTTGCAAAGGGCTTTAATAGGGACCACAGAGATTCTCTTTCAGCAAGGATTTCAACTCGCAGACAGTGGATCACACATGAGCGTTCATAGCTCATGAAATAATTACCTCCTCCTGGCAAGGTTAGCTGAACTGCATTCATGGAAGGATGCTCTGGACTCTGCAGGATTGGGACCTTTTAATGCTTTTTGATTTTCATTAAAGTGAATGGGGAAAAAAAGTTACGTTTTTTGTACACTAGAATGAGCTCAGTTACTCAGACAAGTCATGACTGGGCCAAGCCTGGCTAGCTGTTAGTGGGTCACAACACAAGGTAGTATGATACCAAAATGTGTATTAAAAGCACCCTATAATTCCAGTGTTACAACACACCCTGCATTATATGTACCCTGATGTGTACGTTTTCAGGTTTCTTATTTAAACCCTTGCAAAGCTACTGAATTAGTGTGTTTTGTGCAAAAATGCTCTTTTAAGAAGCATGTTGAGCTTTTGAAAAAAGTGTAGTTGTTGTGGTGGGAAACTCTCTGCCAGCTGCTGTGGGTTATTGTGGAATTTGAGCTAAGTCCTTTAGTCCTAGAGTCGGGGTATAATGTTTATTAGGAATCTTTTTTTTTTCCCTCTCTAAAGGGTCCGTTAATCCCATTAAATTTAAAGCAGCAGGAGGATAGTAATTGGAGAAATTAACTGATTTATTTGTTCAATTCCGGTGCATTTTTCCGGGAATAGAATAGAAAATGATTGCGTATATTCATGTGAAGTAAGAAGAGCTGTTGCTAGAGTTCATATTGTAGGTAGCCCGTTGGAAGATCACCTTGGTTAAAGTACATACATTTCCTTTCATAGACTTCCGTCTTTCACGGCAGCCATGACTTTTTTCTGGCCAATGAATTCCTAATGTGTAACCCACACTAATCCAGTGTGGATCTTTGTCCCTTGTCTAGTGGCTAGACCTAGTTCCCCTTAGCTCAGTGGCTCATGTTGGATTAATGTGGGTTGCACCAGATGGGAGAGAACCGAAGTTATTTCATTTGTATTTGCCTGGCAAGGTGTTCAGTGCAGTCTCCTGTAGGAGAGCAGTGGTTACCCATAATGAGCGTGTGAACTATTGACAGACTCTAATCTAATGGTGACAGAGGCAGGTCACTGATTCAGAGCGATCTGGATCTCTTGGTAAACTGGGCACAAGCAAACTACACTTTTTAATGTGGCTACATGTAAATGTATTATTTGTTTATGAACAAAGAATGTAGACTGCACTTACGGGATGGGGGACCCTATCCTGAGAAGCAGTGACCTTGAAAAAGTTTTGGATGTCATGGTGGCTAATCAGCTGAACATGAGCGCCTAGTGCGATGCTGTGGCCAAAAGGGCTAATGAGATCCTGGGATGCATAAACAGGGGAGATCTTGAGTAGGAGTAGAGAGGTTATTTTACCTCTGTATTTGGCACTTGTGATACCACTGCTGGAATAATGTATCCAGTTCTGGTTCCCACAATTCAAGAAGCATGTTGATAAATTGGAGAGGGTTCAAAGAAGAGCCATGAGAATGATTAAAGGATTAGAAAATCCTGCCTTATAGTAATAGACTCAAAGAGCTCGATCTATTTAGCATAACAAAGAGAAGGTTAAGGGGTGATTTGATAACAATCTGCAAGTATCTACATGGGGAACAAATATTTAATAATGGGCTCTTCAGTCTAGTAGAGAAAGGTCTAACCTGATCAAGTGACTGGAAACTGAAACTAGGCAAATTTAGACCAGAAATAAAGTGTAAATTTTTAACAGCGAGAGTAATTAACCATTGGAACAATTTACCAAAGGTCGTGATGGGTTCTCCGTCACCGATTAATTTTTAAATCGAGATGGGATGTTTTCCTAAAAGCTCTGCTCTAGGAATTACGTTGGGGCAGGTCTCTGGCCTGTGCTCTGCAGGGGCTGAGACTAGATGATCACAGTGGTCCCTTCTGCCTTGGAATCTAGACATCTATAAATAAAGGTGGAATAAATAGGGATGAGTTGAATAGACGTGGCTGTGTCACAAATGTTGCCACAGCCCATGTTCACCCACTGTTGGAAATACGCATTATTCAATCTGGAGAATAAATACAAAGTCCAAATAAATTATTAGTTATTCATTTATATTTCACCTGTGCGAAATTGTCATGAAGTGTTCGAATTTTAACAGTAGCAAACCAACTGCTTACGGACTGGACTATTTAGCTGTGCTCAGAGTGCTTCTTCATAACTAAGACGGATTCCATTTCATCTCGTGCATCCTTCACAAATAGTTCCAGTTAGATACACCTCTGCAAACCCACTGAAGGGAATGTGGTGGCACAGGTGTCCCTGAGGGCAGATTTTGCAAATAACACATGGTAAGGAAGGAACCCAGCTTGACTATGAGCCCAGGTTGAATATGCTGCATTGGCAGTTAGGAAAGGACAATCTTTGTACTTGTACACTGTGCCTGTTTGTTATGGAGACAGCAGGCATGGATCACCACATGGTGTTTGTAGAGTCACTTTTCAGAGTAGAACCACTCTTCCAAGCATTGTGATTTAGATGTAATTAGATAACTAGTGCACTTACTGACTCTGACATCTTGGTTAATTAAACTGACTTGAACTGAATTTCTGAGCAGAGACAAGAGCAAGATTTTTCAAAGCACACAGCATTGGCCTGATTCTGCTTCCCTTCAAGTCTACAGGAGTTTCACTTATTCAGGGGGAGCAGATTATGCCGACACTGGGTGCTTTCTCTCAGGGCAAATAAACAGTGGTGTCCTACCTGAGGCAAATGACGGACAAAGAAATGAATTTGTCATTTCCTGGGGTGGCGTAACACCGGCAATATTCTCTCTGACAGCTCACGTGCTCCATGCTCATTTGGAAAAACGTTGTACTCTGCTAAATCGGGAAGGCTGTTGATATTTAGCTTCCTTTCAGGTTATGCTCCCTGTCTTGGAAACTGGCCGTACGACAATTGCATATTTTCTTCAGGGGAGGGGTAAGGCTCTTGTTTCCCACAGGCTCTGGTGTATCCCTTATTCTTTGCTGAGTCAAACATTTGCCATTGCAAAATCCTTTGAGGTCTGACTCCCGGGAGTTTCGTGTCTATTCCAGTTTTCCCACCCCTGCAAATTCCCCAGCTGGATATGGTGGTTTCTGCCCAGAATAGAACACAGGTCACTGACTGGCCAAGAGATATTTCCTTCCGGAGCATCTGGTCTGTACTGTGTGTTCAATTAACACATGGGACCTGCTCAGCCTTACCTAAATGAAGGCTTCTCACCCAAGTCTCTGGCTGTGGGTAGGATTATTTGGGCTGTTATAGCTGTCGGCAAACTCTTAGCCCCTAGCTGTGCTAAGCTAATGGCTGCTGCAGCTGCTACATCTGTGGAAGGGACACTTCTATTCAGAGTAGAAATAGCAACATAGATCCAGTCTGGCAGGTGACAAAAAAAGCCCTGCCTTCATCCGGAGCTGCTCAGGCCAAGATTTTAGAAAACAGGCGCTGAAAGTTAGGCTCCCAAACCCGTATTTAAAACAGCAGCTGGGAGCGTGCTTCCCAGCGCGGGTGGGCAAGCAACACTAGCTGTGCTTAAATTAACATGCTAAAAATAGCAACGTAGCCACAAATGCATGGCAAGCAGGTTGGGCTAGCCACCCCCATAGGTACTTGGCGGTCAGGCCAACTAGCTCAGGCTTCCTCCCATTCAGTTGTGGTCACAGTGCTATTTTTAGTCTCTATCTGCACTGGGAAGCACGCTCCCAGCTGCTGTGGAGACATACCCCAAATAAGTAGCTTGGTCTTCAGAAGCCCTGAGTCCATTAACCTCAGCTTCAGGCTACTAACTTTGCCTTGGCGTTGGAGAGATGAACGTATTCTTGCCACACCTCCATATAGTAATGACACAGTCTCACCCTAATCATAGAATCATAGAATATCAGGATTGGAAGGGACCTCAGGAGGTCATTCTAAATCATTAGGTGTTCTTATGGCTGGTGATAGGTGATCTTATAAAAACCCAGCCAGAGAAATTGTTCTGAGACCCTGTTGTGGGAAGGCCCCAGCGTCATGATGGTCATCCAAAAGAGAGAGTAGTTTTAGGAGAAAGGGTTAGCATTTCTCTCTTCCAGCACCTCAATTAGAAGCAGCCCTCCTGGAGCAGAGTCTGGAAAGTGTAAAGATTCTTGGCTTGTGTCATTCTTAGTGATGCACAGACTCGTCATTTGGTTATCAACCTGTCGAGGAACAGTAGAGCCCTCGTTAGTATTCCAAGTCACAGAAGTCATTCTAGTCTCCTGAAACTTTTAATCCTTGTACAAGAAGCATGCAGATGGTGTCAGTTCATTTGCTTTGACTTTATCTTGCCGAGGTGGAGGAGGTGGGTGGGGTAGGGTTACCAGTTTTGGTTGGATGTATTCCTGGAGATTTCATCACATGACGTTAGTCTTTAATTAAAGACTAACCTTTAATTCCTGGAGACTCCAGGCCAATCCTGGAAGGTTGGCAACCCTAGGTAGGCGGTGGGAAATGATGGTAGGTGTGTTATTTACTGATTCATGTGGATGTTGACTTGTGTGTTCTGGGATAAATCCCAGCACCTTCTGAATGGTTATTTTTAATCTGAAAGATTCAAAGAGCCGATGTGAATAACATGATGCAGTTTGCCGATCCCTTGTGCAAAGCAAAGTTTCAGCTAAGACGTACCACCTTTTTAAAGCGAGGGAAACGAAAGTCAGGGTTATTGGAGTCCCTGCTGGGGAGCTGAAGACTGGGTGAACATTTGCAGGGATAGGGTGAAATGCAGGCTATGCTGGGAGCTTTGCAACTGCCTGGATGTCTTTTGGGCTAACCTTTGTGCCTTGGAACTAGCACTGCAGACGGACTTTCTAATCCTGCATTTTGAAGGATGCCCATTTCTTCCGCAGCTTCTTTCTTTCACCCACCTCCTCTCCGGTTCCATGTCATTGGGTGCTACGGATGCCAAGGGTTCACTCTCTAAATATCTGCTCTTAACTGAGGTCCTGATCTGCAAGAGACTGAGAAGCTATTGGAAAATGCCCAGTTCCCTCAGCTTTTGGTTTCAGTAGAGTTGAGGGCTCTGGGCATCTCTCCGGATCAGGCTCTTACCAGGAACGGCTTGTTTGGAAGGTGGGAGGGTTGTTGTAAATTCCACTCTGATATAGACCAGTTTCATTTGATTTGAAACAAGGTCACATTCCCAGATGTGTATTCTGCAGCTTGCCCTGAAACCCATTCCTTGTGTTGTTTTCAGGTCCCTCAGACTGAAAACAAACAAACAAATGTGAAGTGCAACTTGGATACCAAATGAGGTCATCTGACAAGAAAACCCACTTGTCCCAAGTTTTTATTGTAGCTGCTGTTTCTCACCTATATTCTTACCATTGAAGATGCAACTGGTTAGTGGAGTTAGCAAAATAATTTTGCAGACATCTTCCATTACGTCCCCCTTTCTGGGAGGAAACGTGAGGAAAGAGGGTGGTTTTCACGGTCCGTATCATATCAAATGTGAGTCAGTCAAAGGATCCAGGATTTTTAAGTGCAAGTGAGAAGCATAACTGTGAGCAGTAAGTAATAAAATTTCACTTTTCCAGGCCCCAGCATTTCTGGTTGTCCCAAGTTGCTGGACTGGTGGGTTTCTCCTAGTGTGATATCCTCTGTTATTTGGATAAATAAGATTAGTGTCTATTGACATTGAGAAGCGAAGCCAAGCCATTATTTTGATTCCAATGAAATGTAATTAAAGTAACGAGCCTCTTTTCTTTTGTGTGCACGTGCACTTGGAAGATGGTTTTATTCCCCTGGCAGAACCCTCAGGAATCCCTGAGAAAGGAGGAAAGATGCCGAAAAGGGAGCAGATCCAAGAATGAGGAAATGCAGTTGTCGTTACCAGATGGTATCTTGCACAGTGTGTAAACGCTTCAGGGTTTGGGATTTGTTCTGCATGTTTTGTTTGTGCTCAAAGAAGTTTTCTGGACAGTTTGGAAAATTTCTGGGTGCTGTTCCCAGTGCCTTGGTAGGGTGTGTGTGTGGACTGAGTCACCAATACACAATACATTCTACATACGATCTCCTTCTGGTGTTTTAAGTTCTCTGCAAAATGAACTATGACTCTCTTGTTGTTTTCAAGTC
The DNA here is from genome assembly GCF_965152275.1 of Natator depressus. Lineage (NCBI taxonomy): Eukaryota > Metazoa > Chordata > Testudines > Cheloniidae > Natator > Natator depressus. The sequence goes on from NC_134242.1 coordinate 3,729,993, forward strand.
TTCTGCCCTTCCGTTGTAGAGCTGTGTAAGAATTATTTCTCCCCACAGTGCGGTGTTGCATCTGTAGTTGTGCTCTGTGTGTGTGTGTGTGTGTGTGTGTGTGTGTGTGTGATGGTGAGGGAGGGGAGTTACCCGTTTCTTTTGAACCGTCTGCAAAGTAGGGGTAGGGGTGTGTGAGCCCACAGTTGTGCATGAAGTTACATAGACCTGGGGTTGAAAATGTATCTGTAAATCTCTTCGCGGATGAGGAGTGGGTTAAAACTGGTCCTTCCCACCTAGCAATCGTTTATGGATACAGATCGGGGATGAATATGGCCAGTGTTAACATTGACAGGGTGTGCAAGAGGCCACGGGACAAGGCTAAGGGCAGAAATGCTGAAATCACTGAGGAAGTTGCATTGGGTGCCAAAGGATCCCTGAATAATAGCAGGGGAGGCCTGAGTTTTTATTCCCAGATAACACTGACTTTGTTCAGCTTCCAGTACAGATTCCCTGGCTCCCAGCACACAGGCCTGTGTGATACCAGGTCCCCACTGAGTGGCAGTTCAGGAACCTGCACAGGAAATATTGGATTTCTGCATGTGGTATGTAAAAGTGGAAGATAAGGCTGACGTGCCAAAGGGGCATTCCAGAGCGTAGGCTACACATTGTTGGGTATTACACAGCCGTGGTGCCCACCTACGGCATCCAGCTGAGAAGAACCTCCAAAAGCAGAAAGGCATGGGACTAGATCTCTGTTTCAGGACCCAGCAAAATAAGATGACATCACTGAGTCTGAGCTGGCTGCATTCAGAGGGGCTTCAGAACACTATACAGACAGTAACTGGAGCTGAAGACTTTGAATTCCTTAGTGTCTTGCCGAGTTGTCTGTGGTCTCGTATATGTAAGCAAAGTCTTCTCTAGTGGGTAACTTAGAGTTATCTGATCCAGACAGAGGAAGTCTCTCACCATTCTCATCCTCTGAGCTAGCTTGGATTCTTTATAAATTGACTTTATTTAGTTAACTGGAACCTGAGGTTTAGGGTCTGATCTACTGCCCATTGAAATCAGTGGAAAGGCTCCCGTTGACTTCACTGGGCTTTGGATCAGTCCTTTTAGATCACACGTCTTTGTCAAACTCCACGTTGGATGATTAGCTTTCTGCCTTTCTAAATTCCTTCTGTGTTTTCAAATGTAGACAGCACTGAACTGTGCAGCTCAAGCCCCTTCTACACTAGAGATCGTCATGGATAAAACCGCTTGGAATTACCAGCTTGTGTGCGGAAGAGGGGACATCCTGTCTGATTCTCCCCAAACCGCCTCACACCTTTAGGAAACTGAGATGGAATTTTTCCCTGCTTCTGTAGTGCCCCCACTACAAAGAGAGGTTGTGAGAGCCCTGAATTCCTCCTGGCCTTATCCTTAAAGCAAGTGATTAATTTGCATTTGCAGATAAATCAAAATGAATGCTGTTGCCTGCTTTATTTCCCCTCTGCCCCTTTGCAGAACAGATCACTAGAATGGATGGGTAATAATTACTAGCATCAACCACCTTGCAGAGCACTGCTTCAAATAGCTTTCCATGTAGTCTTTCTGCTCTGTTTACAAGATAAGTTCCCAATGTTTAAAAGTTCTAGTTAAAAAGCTTATCCTATTAACAGCTGTCCACTTTTTTTTTTTTTTTTTTTTTTTTTTTAAGCGTGACGGGGGAGTTGAAGTTCATTTGTTTATGGGTGAGCAGGTTTTGTTGGCCTGCCAAGCAGCAAGGAGTGCTTGGCGGGGTGATGCTGAAAACATGCAGGCCAAAAAATATAAATGTCTCAAAATTAAGGACGTATGCTCTAAATTTTTCTTTCAGTTTTTGTAGAAAAAGTTTGCTTCATATTACAGAGGGAGAGTGGAAGAAGGAATGGAGAAAGGCCAGTGTTTCAGACACCGGTTGGTACGAGAAGGGAACCAAAGCAAACACCGTCAATTTATGGCAGTGGCTCTCAACCTTTCCAGATGACTGTGCCCCTTTCAGGAGTCTGATTTGTCTTGTGTGTACCCCGAGTTTCCCCTCACTTAAAAACTGCTTGCTTACAAAATCAGACCTAAAAATACAAAAGTGTCCTGGCACACTGTTACTGAAAAATGGCTGGCTTTTTCATTGTTACCATATATTTATAAAATAAATCAATTGGAATATAAATATTGTCCGTACATTTCAGTGTATAGTATACAGAGCAGTAGAAACAAGTCATTGTCTGTACGAAATTTTAGTTTGTCCTGACTTCGCTAGTGTTTTTTATGGAGCCTGTTGTAAAACTAGGCAAATCTCTAGATGAGCTGGTTTACCGCCTGGAAGACCTCTGTGTGCCCCCAGTGGTATGTGTACCCTGGCTGAGGACCACTAGTTTATGGCTTCTAAAGATGGAAGCAGTACTGTAACAGGGCACTGATCTGGGGCATATGCAAGTGACCCAATGCCCTGTTTCAAGGCTCTGGCTGATGAGTTGAGTCAGGTGACAACCTTGAGACAACACTTCCTCTAAGAGGAAACCTACTCAAGGAGGAAGATGGAAGGATCAAGAGGGACTCTCTGCACCAGCCAGGCAGAAGGTCTGATAGGAGACAGAGAGCAAAAATGGTCTAGTGGTTAGGACACTAACCTAGGTCTCAGGGGACCCATGTTCTGCCACAAACTTCCTGTGTGACCTTGGGCAAACCGCTTAGTCTCTCTGTGCCTCAGTTCCCATCTGTACAATGAGGATAACCGCACTGCCCTGCACCACAAGGTTGAAGGTTGTGAAGGTTGAAGACACGAAAGATTGTGAGGTGCTCAGATACAGCAATGGGAGGGGGGGGCCCAGACTGATACCTGTGGGAAGCAGTGGCAGAAACCTTAATGGGAAGAGGCTATAGGAAAGTCCAGGAAGGAACTATAGACATTGAGCTGAGAGGGAACTGTTTTGTTAAACATAGAAAATCCCAGCGAAAGGGAGTGAAATCCCTGCCGTTGTTCCAAGCCTTATTCAACATACTGGCCGGGGAGTTGGGCCACCAGCTTTTACCCCACGGGTGTGCTTTGCAGTACGTCCTAAACAGGCATCCAGGCACCATCGGCCATCACTGAAGCCACCTGTTAAACAGGGTGATCAAAGATATTAGAGGATGTTGCCTTCCCACATTGAGGACCATGCCTGGTATTATTTCTGGAACTGGGATTAGCACAAGTTTTCCAAGAAGAAACTTGCAACCCCCATGGCTTTACAACTGTCTGCTTAATTTCATCTTTATGTATTTAAAAAATAGATATGAGATCTTGGAGCCAGCATGTATTCAGACAGTCGTGATGACTGCTTCTGGCATGTTTAAGAGCAAACACCCTGTATCTTGGACCAGTGGCAAGGAAGCTAATGAGGTGTCTGGAACCAGAGTGTGAAAATTTGAAGCTGTAGCAAAGGGCTGGAATTTGATGCCTTTTGAGGTAGTGGAAATTTAGTACTTGGGGGAATAAAAAATATGGATCTTGGTGAAACTGCTTTTAAGGGAACTGGACAGGTCAGGGGATTAGTAATGATCTGTGGCACTTCTTAACCTTAGAGTCCTTCATTCCACTCCTGCTCAGGCCACTGATAATGACTGATGGTAATTTCCACCCAAAGGGAGTTTTGGGGCCCATGTGAAATGAGTTGGGTAATCTTAGTTCTCTTCTTAGTTGTCCCATGTGGTGAAAACCCCCATTGCAATTGGCATCATTCCTTGCAGTCTTGCCATAAAGGCGGTGGGGATCGAATATAGCTGGAGACCGTAACATCACCATCCATAGAGGTGGTATTTCCAGGGGTTGGCATATTTTCAATGCAGTGTGGTAAAGCTTCCAGAGCGGAGAAGATTTCATTGATCTGGGCTGTCAACCCAGCATGTCTGACAAACACTGGATTTATACAAAGATGTGATACATTTATTCCCCTTCCCACCGAAAGGTTGAGGATTGCCTGTTTTTATGCATTGGCTTAGGGCCTCGGTCTCTAAGAAGAATCTGATTAGGGCATGTGATACGTGTTGCTTGGGAAAGTGGGAGAGTATCTACAGCACCATGCTGTTCAACAGGCTATGAATACGGGCCCACTGGCGCTAATGAGTGCCTGGAAGAGGCTCCTTTACGAGCCGTCCAGTGTCTCCAGATCCTTTCCTTTAGCCCAGGTAAGAGCACATAACCCCTCTGCTGTAAGCATCTTGCCCAAGTACATTCACTCATTATCAGGTAGCCTTCCTGTCCAGTCTCCATAATTCAGACTTCTTAAAAACAAGATACCACAGGCTACGCTTGTCTTTGACCTACACCTTTGGTAACCCATATGGGGTTTGGTGTCCATTAGGTTGCGCCGGTTGAGAGGGGGCAGCGTTAGGCTGCACCATCTCAGAATGGCTCGAGGTCCATACCCCATCCTGTCCAACATAAGCCAGGTCTCAGTGCTCTGGGCATTCTTGGCTTCCAGGCTTGATTGTAACAACACACTGTGCTTGGGAATGAAACCAGATACATAAAATAATATCTAGCAAGTACAAGAAGTTGCTGGCTTGTCAGATATGGGTCTCTTGTCACCCTAGTGCTCTGATTGCCTCAGTGGTTGTCCATAGTCTAGCGAGTTTAAGATCTAGGTGTTGGTCTTCAGAGCTCTCGGTGTGCTTGGGCTGGGCTCTAGCACCAGACCCCACATCTTTCTCTACAAATCCTTCCATGATTGCTGCACTGCCCAAGAACAATGAGCTTCTCAATGACACGGGTAGGACTGGGGATGAAGTCTTTTCAGTGGCTGTCCCATGACTGTGGAACTCCCTTCCACGTGACTGAATCCTGGCCATGATGCTCACCCCTTCAGGAACGAATGCAAAATCTTTGCTATAGCTTTCCCATAATATAAAATCTTTTACCTGTCCTTGGCGGGGTGTGTGTGTGTGTGGGGGGGGGGGGAGACGAAAGAATTTAGGTCAACATGTGGACCATCCATGTGATTTTATGTTGGTAAGGCATCAGTTGGTACAATTACAGATACAATTACGTAGAAGGATAGAAACAATTATTTTTAAATTTATTCCCATCTTAGTTTAGGGCTCTCACTTTCCCTTAGGATGTTACAGTTCATTATTTTTCCCTTGTACAAGAGGAGCAAGCTCCATATGTTTGTTTTCTTGCTTTGGCATGTTCATGCCAAATGATGTGTTTGATCTTTAAGGTTTCCTCTGTAGCCTTGTTTCTGGGTCCCATAATTCAAGATGGCTGCAGTAAGATCTCAGAAGTACTATAGATGTTACAGGTAAAAGGAAAAGCTGAATTACTTGTGTGTAATATTTTCTGGGTTTCATTGGCATCCATATCTAGCCTGTCCCACTAAACAGGAGGGCGAGATTCATTCCAGTTTTTAACTAATGTAGAATGTATTGAACTGCCGATGCTTGCTAGGAAAATAATCAACCTCTCCAGTGGACCTGGCCTCACTTCTGACATAAACTCTGTGCTATCTTTGCAGATGACTTTCAGGGGGCGGTAAACCCTCAGTATTCTCTTCCTTCTGGAGGTCTGGGAAAGAACCAAAAAAGTCAACTGCTAATGTTCTGTATCCAACCAGGCGAGCGATTATTATTAAGAAGTATGGGCTGGATGAATGGACTATAAGGTGGGTAGAAAGTTGGCTAGATTGTCGGGCTCAACGGGTAGTGATCAATGGCTCCATGTCTAATTGGCAGCCGGTATCAAGTGGAGTGCCCCAAGGGTCGGTCCTGGGGCCGGTTTTGTTCAATATCTTCATAAATGATCTGGAGGATGGTGTGGATTGCACCCTCAGCAATCCTATCCCTACCCTCCAGCGTATCTACCTCTCCTCCCAGACACTAAACTGGGAGGAGAGGTAGATACCCTGGAGGGTAGGGATAGGATACAGAGGACCTAGACAAATTAGAGGATTGGGCCAAAAGAAATCTGATGAGGTTCAACAAGGACAAATGCAGAGTCCTGCACTTAGGACGGAAAAATCCCATGCACTGCTACAGACTAGGGACCGAATGGCTCGGCAGCAGTTCTGCAGAAAAGGACCTAGGGGTTACAGTGGACGAGAAGCTGGATATGAGTCAACAGTGTGCCCTTGTTGCCAAGAAGGCCAATGGCATTTTGGGATGTATAAGTAGGGGCATTGCCAGCAGATCGAGGGACGTGATCGTTCCCCTCTATTCGACATTGGTGAGGCCTCATCTGGAGTACTGTGTCCAGTTTGGGGCCCCACACCACAAGAAGGATGTGGAAAAATTGGAAAGCGTCCAGCGGAGGGCAACAAAAATGATTAGGGGACTGGAACACATGACTTATGAGGAGAGGCTGAGGGAACTGGGATTATTTAATCTGCAGAAGAGAACAATGAGGGGGGATTTGATAGCTGCTTTCAACTACCTGAAAGGGGGTTCCAAAGAGGATGGATCTAGACTATTCTCAGTGGTAGAAGAGGACAGGACAAGGAGTAATGGTCTCAAGTTGCAGTGGGGGAGGTTTAGGTTGGATATTAGGAAAAACTTTTTCACTAGGAGGGCGGTGAAACACTGGAATGGGTTACCTAGGGAGGTGGTGGAATTTCCTTCCTTAGATATTTTTAAGGTCAGGCTTGACAAAGCCCTGGCTGGGATGATTTAGTTGGGGATTGACCCTGCTTTGAGCAGGGGTTGGACTAGATGACCTCCTGAGGTCCCTTCCAATCCTGATATTCTGTGATTCTGTTGTACCACACCATGGGCCTGATCGTGCTCCTATTGAAGTCCATGGGAGTTCTGCCATTGACTTTGGTGGGAACAGGAGTGGGACATGAGGTCAGTGCCACATCACACACGAGGCTCGCTGTGAATAGATATGGATGTTTTGAATGAATGTTAGCACTAATCCTGAACTCTTCTAGTGCGTGTTATGTCAAGAGAGAAGCTAGGTATTTTCTAATACTTATCACTACCAGCCTTTGCAGACAAGAATATGACATGATGCCTAACATCCAAGTTCAGCTGTTGCTCTAGGCCAGTGGTGGGCAACTTGCGGGCCGCATGCAGCCCATCAGAGTAATCTGATTGTGAGCCATGAGACATTTTGTTGACGTTGGCCATCCACAGGCACGGCCCCCCGCAGCTCCTGGTGGCCACGGTTTGCCGTTTCTGGCCAATGGGAGCTGCAGAGGGCCATGCCTGCGGAAGGTCAACATCAGCAAAATGTCTCGTCGCCCACAATCAGATTACCCTGATGGGCCACATGCAGGTTGCTCACCACTGCTCTAGCCTGATGATTTGCCCCATCAGAGAGAGAGAGAGAGAGTAATAATATGGCTAATTTGACTAGAAGCTCCTTGTGCAAGGGAACAGGAGTATTTGTGGCACCTTGTGCAAGGGACCAGATTGCATCGTGTCTCTTATAGAGAACCTGGGAAACTGTCTGTGCTTGACAGAACAGTTTCTTTTTGCTGCTGTTGAATAAAAAGAAAACTACAAGTTATCATATCCCTCAGTGTTTCTCAGTGCCAAAGATAGAGAAACCCAATGGAAAGTAATTGAAAAAGGCAGAAAGGGGATCAGGATTTTTTTGAATCACCCTGTAAAATTGAATGGAGAATTGTTTTAGGGGTGGCTTAAAAAAAAACCATAGGGAAGGACATCATCGTCTGTTAAATTCTGAATTTATCTGTTGAAGACTGTGCTATGTTGCTATGCAGGCGTACCATGCTTCACTCTTTCTAGAGGTTATATAGTCTACATTTGTTGATCCTGAATAGCGTGTGTGAATTAGTCAATCTGCTTTTTATTGCTCTTCCAAATATGGTTTCAGCACCATGTGCAGCAGAGCTGCGGTTCCCATTAGCGTTAGCCAGAATTATGTGTGTAATTCCCTGCATATGGTGCTGAAACATTACCCCTTATCTGTAGGCTTCCTTGACCATAGGAAGTTCATGCAGAAGGTTCAGTGGCCAATGAATTCAACACAAAAGGAGCGGGAAGAGGAATAATATCTCCGATGGATTCTATTTTCTCTCTGTTAAAAGGGAACCTAAAGCTTTAGGTTCATGTAAATCCTCCAAGGCAGCATTGATGAAAAACAGATCCACACCACACACCTACCTTCTGGTATGTAATACCACTAGATCTGATTGTTCTGTTGCATCTCCTCAGCGTTGAATTAAAAGCCAAGTTAAATTCTTCATTTTACAGCTGCCTCCTTTTTGTCCAGACCTGCGGGGGAGAAAGTGGGAGAGGTGGGGCAGCAGAAATTAATTACAAAGCTGTTTACATGTCAAGCTCCTAATTATATCCTGATGATCCTATACTTGCAGAGAGCTGATGACTTAATGATTCAGCCAGCCCTTTCCAAGTACTAGCATTCTGCAAATGTGAGAGAGCCTCTTAACATTTCATTACTTAATTCCCATTGCTTAATTAAGGGAAACTGTAGGCCAAAACTCCTGGCTGCATTACAGGGGCTTTGCAGAGATGGGCTGAGATAAGAGCCGTGCAAAACATTTTGCTTTCAAAGCTGGGGTTGAGGCTGATGGATTCTCTGAACGTTGGGGGAACCAGTTCACACAGCTACAGAATTTGCAAGCTCTTCCTCCTCTAGCTCTCCTTTCCCTACCCCGAAAAAGCCCAGAGCACTATCCCCACCCCCACCCCTGCTGTAAATCAGGAGGGATTTTGGCCCAACAGATAGGGCATAGGAGTGGGAGTCAAGAGAACTGAATGCTGATTGACCCTGATGCACTGTGACACCTTGGGCAAGTCAATTTGGCCCAGATTTTAAAGGTAGTTAGCCATTGCTGAGCTCAGCGTTGCCATACGTAACTGATTTAGGAGCCCAAGTCTCCTTTAGGAGCCCAAATCCCACTGGCTGAGCTCAGCAATGCCTAAATACCTTTAAAAATGCAGGCCTCTGCTTTTCAGCGCCTTCAGCTCTCTGTGCTTCTGTTTCCCCACCTGCAATATGGGGATAATGGTACTGACAATGCTTGGTACAGTGTTTTAAGATCGAGAGCTGGAAAAGGTGATGTCTGCACAAGCTGGAGGGGGATGTTCTTCAGGGAGGCTGGAGTTTCTTGGAAACCAAACGGTACACTTTGCAGAGCTCTGAATGGTGATCAGTGCAAACCGGAGGTTATTAACAGGTGAGCTCAATAGCTACCTGCCAGCCAGGCTCTTGATAGCATTAACCACCTGCTGCAGTGGGGGCACAAACTGAAGACAAAGATTCAGCATGGAGTTGAGTGGCTGGGCATATTCTCTTGATGAGCTGAGGAGATAAACAGGGTCGGCACCTGTCCCTGCAGGTTCAGTTGATTGTTTAGCTCTGTGCAGAGATGCAATGAGACTCCACCATGGTTAAATGTCTGTTTAGGCTCTGTAAGAAAGGAAGGGATATACATACAAAGGGGGAAGCGGATATAAGCTGGCTATGTAAGCCCCTGGATTACTCGTAGCCAAGCCAACTGCTGCTGGAATTTGACAATCTACATGTCCCTTGTACAGGAGAATTTCCATTGCCTGAATTACATCATACCCTAACCATGCAGACTTCAGTAGGATTTAAGCCTTTTTCCTGAACATAAATTAATATAAATAATTGCATGTTTCCCAGTTGGGTGAAGGAATGTGAACAGTGGGAAAAGTCGCGGAGGCGTTGCTGAGAGAGGCCACTCTAAGGGCTTGGAGATGCTCTGACTCTCTTCTTAGAGGGTGGTTTTTTAATGTGGATGTCCTAGCTGGCATTGGGGAAAAATGGGTACCAAGGGGAGGTGCCATGCAGAATGTGCCTTGTATTAAAGCACTTAACCTCGATCAGGCTGGCTCATGTACATTGTGTGAGATGCAACAGAGGAGATGGTGAGAGATTTTACTGAACTCTGTGTGTGTGTGTGTTTACACTTATAGGTGCTGTCAAACTTTTTCAAAGATACTTTTTCAAATATTGAGGTTTCCTCTGCATTGTGTGTGGCCCAGCATTATCTGTGACTTTAACTCAGCTCAGGGAATAGAATACCATAGTTAACATTTGTTCTCTCTTGTGTATATAGCTGGGAGAGCGCTCACCACCTGTTTTTTAAGAGCTGAGTAACGAGTAAGTTTCAAGCCACTTATGGTTATTGTGCATGTCATGTCATTTCTGTGTTCCAGGCCATTGTGGCGTGTGCACGTGTTTGTGGTGTGCCTGTCTTACTCCATCAGCGTGGTTTGAGTGGTGTTATTCTTAGTTCCAGTTGCAAAACAATCCAATCTGCCTGCTTCCACCGGGAGAAGGAAATGTAATTGGGGAAATCGTCAGCAAGTGCCACTTTCCAACCACCACCTGCCACCGTCTGTGGCTGGGGAAATTCAAGTTTGGGCGAGCTGCGAGATGATGATGATGATGAAGGCACTTAATAGCTCTTTATTGGTGAATGATGCACCCAAATACGTTCAGGAGCTGAAAGCCTCTTCCCCGCCCCCCATGAACTAGAGACAAGACTTTTATTAGGAAGGCAGGTCAGGTCTGGATCTTAAGCTGCGTACAAGCATCCACTTTGAAAACCATCTCTGTGGTTCATTTACTTATGCGTTGTCCGGAAGGCCAGAGACGCTGCTGTCATTTCAGTCGTGTGAGGGCTGTGCTCGGGAGCAAGCAGAGAACTATTTAAACAGTTCAGATAAAAATCGCTTTCTAACCCCTGGGGGTTAAACTTAGACCGATCGCTGCAGTGTAACCAGGAGCCTTTTCCTGGCGATAGCACCTTGACAGCATCCCTTGGGGATGTGAATTTGGATGTCTGGAAATACCTTTTCCTCTGGGTGATCTGCCCCTACTTGAGTCGTGTTCTCAGGCATTTTCCCATCTTCTGGGATGAGGGGGGTGGCCCGAGATGAGTGGTAGAGGGGGGCGGCTCAGCGTGCTTTCAGTGGTGGATTTGATTGAGGGCTTTGCTACTGGGAAGTAGCCTGGGGTCTAGTGGCATGTTGGAAGGGCTCGTTAGCTGGAAGGGGAGTGAGACTGAGGAGGCGGGGGTAGGTGGGTTGTTGTGTCCACTGGTACCAGGCGCTGCCCATTGCTAGCAACTGAGAGTTGGTGATTCTCGCTGAAAACTTTTTTGCCTTCTTTCCCCACAAACTGCCTGTGAATTTTGACTTACCGAAGCCGGACTGAGGCAAAAGCCCTCATCTCTCACGTTGTGGAGAGGGGCAGGCCGGGTCCCTGCAAAGGCCCTAAGGTTCCCTCTGGATGTTGGCTCACAGGCTGGCTACTGGCCCTCGGGACTCTAGCCTCCTGGGCTATCAGGGCTGGGAACAGTGGGGGAGGTAACGTTCTCCAGGCTGGAGCTGTGGGACGCGTCCAGCTGTGCTCCTGCCCACCCGCACGGCGGCTCAGAGGGGACAGCAGCCTTGTGGCCTCCGAGGAGTATTTTCACCCCGTAACAACAGCAGCGAGTTTAGTGCCCCGTGCAGAGACACAGCACAGCTGTTCTGAGGAGGTGAAATGGGAGCAAGCCGCTGCCCAGAAGCAGCGAGAGCCTTTGACCCTTCAGATGCGGAGCCAGCCCGAGAGGGGCGCGGTGGGGAGCCTGGAACCTCCAATGAGGTTTCCCTCTGTGCTGGGAGGGGAGTCAGTGATTCCAGCCCAACTCCCACTCTCTTATCCCTGCTGCTTGTCAGCCGACAGACTTGGAGAGGGGAAGGCAGGGGCCGGGGGGCAGTAAGGGGCTGAGAACAATGGTGGCTCAGATTTTCCAGCTGTCAGATATTTAATGTAATTAACTCTCCCCACCCCCACCCCCCTCACTACTCCCTGGGGAGCCAGCTGCAGGCCTGCCTGCAGCCAGCTAGACCCAAATCCCGGACCAGATTCCCAGCCTCCCCCGCCCCCAGGGGACGGAGCCTCCGTTGGGCGGGCATCCAGCGGAAAGGGGACTGCTTAGCCGTCTTCCAAGAGAGCGAGTCTGGCAAGGTGTGAGCAGCACCCTGGGGACTCGGGCACAGGGGCAGCTGCGTGCAGAGATGGTCATAGATGGGATCACTCGCGGGCAACCCCGAATATTTGCCCCCCACCCCCGAAAAGTACAGCAGGCCAAACAGAAGTGGGGAGAGAAACGTTTCTGTTGTGGGAGCAGGGAAATATGGGAAGGGCACCTCTTCTTGCCGCCTCCGAGTGCTAGGCGCACATGAATCCCATCCCCTCTGGCTGTAGAGCCATTGTGTAGCTCTAGGAACAAGGCCTTCCTGGAAAGCAAACAGCCTGCAGGCCAGCTGAGAGCCTCCTTCCCCTCCGGCCCCTCCGTGTGCCGGAAAGCAGGGGGTCAGTTCCCCCGTCATGTGGGGGTAGGGATCCCAAAATCCCCTGGGGCAGCAGAGCTGCATGTTGCGTTTGAGGCCCTTCTTACGCGTGAGAGGGGCAGGCAGGATTTGCCCTGACCCGTTTTCCTTTTTGCCGTGATCTGAGCTGTGTGCAGGGCTGGGGAGGTGTGCGGCCAACGTGTAAGGCAGCTATTGCGGGGGGGCAGGGATGTGGGAGAGGAGATTGTTATGGGTTTGGTGGCGCCTTTCCCCTGTGGGCTGCCAGTTCAAATCCAGCCCAGCTCCGTAGGGACTGAACCTTGCTACTATCTAATGGCTATTCTGTGGCACGTATGCGCTGTCAGGTCTCGGTGGGTCTCATGGGTGGGGGGTTGATTCCCGCTCTGCGGGTGGCATTGTGAACGTGCCCTAGGACTGCACAAAATGAAGCCTGTAGGTTTTGTCGAGTCGGCTGTTCAGAGCTGGTTGTGGAGTCCTCTAAATCAGTGCTACTCAAAGTGGTGGTCCGGGGACCGGTGCCGGACGCCGAGCCATCGGCTGCCGGTCCGCGCGCACATTGGAAAATAAAATTGCCAGTCCCCCATATCAGATAGCTTGAGAAGCACTGGCTCGAATGAGATCCAGTGATTTCCTCCTCCCCTGCTTCCCGCCACCCCAGACCGGACGCCCTGCCTGTCGTCCGGAGGATCTCGAGTTACCCTGTGTGAAGTCACATTTTTCCGAAGCCTTGTTTCATTGCCACTGCGAGTGGGGATGGAGTCGGGGCGGCCTGCGTGAATGCTCTGTGTCCTGGGTATCTACTACCAGAGCAGTGCATAGGCCTGCATGAATTTCAGGCTTTCCTCAGGGTTTGGTTTCCAGCACTTGACTCCCTAGACTGTGTTACAGAATTCCCTTCTGTCCAGGCTTCATAACTGGTTTTATAACGACTCTGGTTTACCAGCCGGAAAGCAGCTGGCTGCACATTCCTAGAGTCACTAGAAGTCTAAGCCTTTCACTGTTTCGTCTTGCAATGCTTCTCTGTCACGTTCGGCTTCTCTGCAGAGAACTTCGCTGCTCAGATGGACAGCCGCAGACTCTGACCTCCTCTGGTTACCCACAGATCAGGGACAGCATGGGCAGCAGCAGAGCAAATTGGCTTGCTCGGTGACCTTGGGCTAGTCACATCGTCACTCTGTGCCTCGGTTTTCACATCTGTATAATGGAGATGGCGATATTGACCTGCTCTGTAAAGCGCTTTGAGATCTAGGAATGAGAAGAGCTAGGTATTTATTTTGTTTTATTAACCAGCTGCCTAGAAAAAGAGCAAATTCCGTCCTCATGTAAGTACAGGTGACTTTTATTGAAGTCAATGCAAGTTGCACCCAGCGATCACTGAGTTGGAAGGATGGGTCAAACCCAGTTGACATATGGGCTAGGAGCCTTCTCTGGGCCTCCTCCTTGTCCCCTTCCCCTGCTGTGTCTCCGAGAGGGGGATGGTGAAGAGCTACATGGAGCAGTAGCGTGGCCCTTTCCATCCATCCACCCCACCACTTGCTGGGTGCGGCTGGTGCTTTCAGTGCAGCCTGGCCAGCAGTTAGGCTGCTGGAGGCCTGTCTACACCGCATTAGTCTCAGCGGCTCCCCCTACTTTTTAATAGGGATGAATTTGAGACTCTGGGTTTTTATTCCAGACTGAGAATATTGCGTTGAGTAAACTGCTCTGGTGGGAGCAGCACATGGCCACTCGAATGGGTCTTTCTTTCTACCTGCGACTGCTTCTCCCCTTTCCCTTGTCCTGGGTGCCTTCTCTGAGTCAAAATGACTGGACTATCTTTGGCCCATGCTGGTAACATGCTTTACTAGCATATTTTAGTGGGGAGCAAAGGTGGGGAGGTCTAAAGTCTGCAGGCTCAGCTCTGACCAGTTTCTTACAAATAGCTGGGCTCAGGTCTCCGATCTTTATTTGTCCACTGCACAAGAATATTTTCCTTCAGGGAGAGTGCCCAGGTGGGGGCAGGGGGAGACGAGGTTAAAAACTTCTCTCCCTTAGTTTATTTTTTTTTCTTATTTGTTTGCAAAATCCATCTAAAACTTTACATATGTAGGACGTTTATTAAAATAAAAATAAATACCTCAGGGCTCTCAGAAGATAAAACCTGTCAACAACCCTACAATACTAAACAGGTGTGTACAGCTTAGTATTCTTGAGGAACCCTACAATAACAAACCATTGTGTGCAGGGCAGTACACTCAGCAGCCCTACAGAAAGAAGCCAGTGTTTACAACCCAGGGTTCTTGTGCAACCCTGCAATAACAAGTTGGTGTGTGCACAGTGCAACACGAATCTCAGTCATTTAGTTTCAAGGTCCAGGGTGTTTATTTTAAACAGTGATTGAAGCTAGTTTTAAAAACTGATGCAGAATATCTTGACAAAAATGTCCCCTTTCTCTCTGCTGTCGTCTCCCCCCCCCCCCCCCCCGCTTCCTCTTATCTGTTTAGTGGCTTAAGGATTTACTAGGTTTCCTGCTGCCCAAGGTTCCTTTCGCCAACAGTCACAACTGAAAGGGAGGCAGAAGTTTAAAAACGAGTCCTTTTAAAATCGAGATTTTGCACATTTTTCAGAACCCCAGATAGTTTCTGAACCATAATCGTAGCTTAAAATACGGCTTCCATTTCTCGAGCTAAAAAGCAAGACATTTTATTGAACACAGAACTACGTCCAGCTGCCGCTTGAGCTGTCTTTGTTCTTGAAATGGAATTACCAGATATTCTATAAATTCTTCCCCTCGTGGGGGAGTCGGCAGAATGAGAGAGCGGAAAAACACACTAAAAGTCTGGCTGGCTCTTTGAAACTTGGATTTGAGATCCATTCCTGTTCGTTTTAAAGGGACCCTCTCAAATTGGCTTGGGCCCCAAACGTAGACTTTTTATTTAATAATAATAATAATTAATAATGTTTGTCTAAATAATGTTTGTGTATTGCATATGTAAGTGTATCTATATACTGTATATATGTGTATGCATGACCTATCTGAATGTAGGGGGGTGTGTGTGTGTGTGTGTGTCCATACACACATACCTAAGTAAGTATCTGTCTTTGTGCTGGTATAAATGACTACACAGAGAAGGGCAGTGGAGAATCAAGCCCTAGGTATCTGCATTCTTTCCCCTGGCCTGGCTGTTGACAGGCAGTGTGACCTCGGGTGGTCTCCATGGGTTGGAAAGTGCCTGCTCGCATTTGCACACACCTGACATGCAAGTCTGTCTCCCGTGCTCAGCTTGGCAGTGGCTTCCCGGTCAGCAGCGCATGGCCACGGGTGGGGCTTGGTGGTGGGCTGTGGAATTGCTCGAGGAGCTTGGGAGGTTGACGCGGTGTCTCCCTTCTTCCCTCACCCCATTACACAGCCGCAGCACGCTTAAACTGTGTACCGAGCTGCAGATTTGCCCCTAAGTGATGAAGAATAGGCACCGTTGACTATCAGAGGCTGCGTAATCAGGGCTGTTCGATTGCTATCCTTCCCCAGCCTGCTGTCCCCTCTTCAAGAACCTGACATGGCTTGGAGGCCGCAGGCTCAAATTTGCCAGTGGCGGAAGAGAAGTGTGGAGTTTGACAAGGGGAGTGATCCGAGAATTCCCTTGGGGCAGTCTAGTCGCCGACTCCGTGGGCGCTCCGGGGCTCACACAGTCACCGAAAAAGATCGTGGGTGCTCAGCACCACAAAGCCGGATTAGTCTTTTGTGAGCCCCAGTGCTCAAACCATGGCCCTGCCTGCTGCCCTGCCGCAAGGCCTTGGGGCCCTCTTTGGCCTCTTCACCCCCCAAAGCCCACCTCCACTCGGCCTCTCTTACCTAAGGTCTGCACATTCGAGAGAGCATCTGTTTGAGGAGGGAGCATAATTTAGTGGTTATTCTCGGGGGCTGGGTTTCTTGGGTCTTTCACACAGCAAACAGGTGAGAGAAAATGTAAAACTAGAGGGGGTTGAAAAATGCCGTTCCAAACGTTTTTCCCAAAGGAAAATGGCTTTTCAACAAAAACAGAAATTTTTATCCCAAAATTTTCATTTTCATCTAAATTTTTTTTTGTTTTCAAAGAAAATTTTTGACAAAAAAGGAAAATGTTCATTTTTAATCCTTTTTTTTTTTTTTTTTTTTTTTTTTTCTTCTTTTCGGTGAGGACATTTTTTCCCCACACTAGTTCTAAGCAAGATCACAAAAATTGGCCGGGCTCGGTGCAGGTGTTGAGTCCAAAGTGGGTTAGGGTCCATTTTTATTTTAATATAGGTGGGATTTCAACTTGATACTGTCTCTAATAATTGCACCATAGGAACGGCTCCTGAATATTCTAATCAATGGAGCCATACAGCTTTGTAAAGCAACAGCCGTTGTGATTATAGCAGGTGGGTGTGTACCAGGCTGGCTTCTCCTGATCTATCAGACACATTGCATGTGTTTTCTTTTTTAGATTACCTAAGCACGACAGACACAATGTTTACCCATAAGAACAGCTCCAGAGAAAAGACTCTCCCCGTCTCCCTGCTAAACTTTATCCCTATTTGACAAACTATTTAAGACTGTATTATACATTATCAAGATTAAAAATAAAAAAGCTGCCTAAATACACAGTGACCAGAGAGACCGGAAACGTGGGGGCTTCCCTTAAACAAACACAGAGCAGGAAGTCTCAGTAACGAGGCTAACGAGCAGGGCTTAATTTGTATTGAGAGAGGTGCAGGGGCTCAAGGAATTTTTTTTACTTTCATAACTGACGCAGCAAGCCCAGAGGGGCCAAGGCTATGAATGGCCAAGCTCGGGAGCAAATTAAGCCCTGCTAACATGACCTCCTTAACTCTCACTATTGTGCCTCTGGTTTTTTTTGCAGCAGTCTGAATTATTGGCAGTGTTGGCCCCAGCTTTAGATTTCTTCTCTCAGGATTAGTGGTTTGACAGGACGCTGATATCTCAGCTTCCTACTGGACACTGACCTGGAGGGCATCCGATCCCGTACTGTCAGCCAAAGGCATACCTGGGTCAGGAAATATTCTCAAGCCAGGCTCTAGGTTCCTTAGAGTTGGCCTTCGTTCCCACGTGATTGTCATTTAGTATCGTGTCCAGCACCATGCTAGGTGCTTCACTGAACAGACAAATCAGCAAAACATGGACCCTGCCCCAAAGAGCTCACAAGCTAAGGCCCCACTCCTGCAAACACTTACACGCCCGCTTAATTTTAAGCCCAGAAGTAGTTCTGACTGTGAAATCAATGGCACTTCTACACAGAGGACGTAGTTGGGTTGGTTGGGGTAGCGTGCAACTTGATTTACGCTGCAGTGACCCCGTAGTTTTGGAGTGGTGCTCATGGACTCCAAAGCAGCACGCCCCAGTCTGTTGCCATCGACCCGAAGGAAGAGCTCTGCAAGGGAGAAGGCAGAGAGAGGCCACTGAGGGGTGTGTAAACTAAGTCCCCTAGTTGATGCATCTAAGCAAGGTCAACAGAAGGATGCTTACATTGACCTAGCTACTCTCGCTTGGGGAGGTGCTGTCCCTACCGCAGTGGAAAACCCCCTTTTATTATTGTAGGCTGCGTCCACACCAGTAGCTCTCCATCTTCCCAGACTCCTGCACCCCTTTCAGGAGGTCTGATTTGGGTTGCGTACCCCAAGTTACCCTCCGTTCGAAACGACTTACTTACAAAATCAGACATAAAAATATAAACGTGTTCCAGCACACTCTTACTGAAAAATCACTCACTTCCTCATTTTATTCCACTATATAATTATAAGATAAATCAATTGAAATATAAATATTGTACTTTATAGAGCAGTATAAACAAGTCATTATATGAAATTTTAGTTTGTCCTGACTTCGCTAGTGCTTTTTATGGAGCATGTTGTAAAACCAGGCAAATCTCCAGATGAGTTGATGTACCCCCGGGAAGACCTCTGCGTACCCACAAGGGTGTGTGTGTACTGGTCTACCCTGTGGGGTTATGCCTGCATGGCTGTGTCTCTGTAGCAATGCTACAGTAGTCCCTGGGGTGTAGATGTGGACTAAGGACACACACAGGCAAAGCAGAGCTGGTTAGAAAATGTTGGTGACATTGAAATTGTACTCTCCCATCAAAGAAAAAATTATTCCAGGGAAGTGTGTGTGTGTGTGTGGGGGGGTGGGGTGCGCGTGTACATATGGTATGTATAAATTTTAGACTGTGTGTATGTTAATTATATAATCACATATATCAGACCATAGACACTGTTCTCCCTTTAATAGTATATGCTGTATTCCTCCCAAGGCCTCTTATTATCTGGTTGAGAGCAGAACGTACATGTCAGTCTGAGGAGGGTTTTTTCCCTCTTCTTTTCCCACTCTCTAATTTAAGTCTTCCTAGGACTTCCTCGATCCAGAACTACTACTCTGGCAGCGGCAGGAGAGTGAGTCATGCCTGAGGCCTGTAATCCCACCGCCTGCTTTTGGAAGGCAGCGTTGGGTCAGCTTCAGCAGTGTAAGGCGTTTCAAACAAAACAAACCCATTGTGCCGTGTGTCTTGTGCTGTTGGCCCTTTGACAGCTTCAGCACATTAAAAAGGGGGAGGGAATACTCATTTGTAATTAATAGCTTAATGAATGCCTCTCCCCTCCCCACCACAAGCAAAATTGCTTGCTCTGTTCAGGTCAGGGGCCAGGCTGTTTTATAACTCACCCCGTTCTATGGGACAGTTGTACTCTGTTGTTAGTTCCAACAAACCCCTTCTGCCTATGCCCCCCTAGATGAAATTATTGTTGTAAAAGTAAAATCCTATGGGAGCCATGGGTATATGGAGAACCTCAGATGCTGTGGGTTGGAAAAGGTTGTAAGTGAGGATTTAAACTGTGGTTTCTGATTTAGATTTGATGGGTATTGCACAGTGTGTGCTGATGTGCGGTTATGATATCCTGTGAGTGTGGTTTACAGACAATGCTGGTGGCATACTTTTTCATTATAAATATTATTCATTATAGGCCCTTGATCTCTTAGCAGGGATTCTTCCCTAGTACCTTATGCTGGAGTAACAGCATATCATACTTAGCATAGCAAGCAGGCAGCCCACTGATGGCACGGAGCAGCTGAGATCAGAGGATGGGTTCACCTCT
Source organism: Natator depressus (assembly GCF_965152275.1). Lineage (NCBI taxonomy): Eukaryota > Metazoa > Chordata > Testudines > Cheloniidae > Natator > Natator depressus. The sequence continues at coordinate 3,749,394 of NC_134242.1, forward strand.
GCTCAGACTGCTAGACACAGTCTGAGCCTCCATGGGTGGAGAGGAGAGGCTGTAATATGCCAAGTGAAGCTGTGGATGAATTCTATTAGACTCCTTAAGGGAACAGCACTCAGCTTCCCTGGTGCGGGAATGGGGCTATTTTGATTTTTCCCTAGCACCGTAAGGGTATTGATGACACATTGCAGACAAAGGCTCGGTGGCAGGTGCGTTTTCCAGGAGTGCGGGTGGGGTCTGCACTGTGGGGTAGGGATACACCTGGTATATTACAAAGGTGCAGTGTAACTAGTTCTAGCGAGGGTATTGTATCATACTGGATCTGGCACTGTGTATTTGTATGTGAACTATGTCTATTGATAAATAAGCTTGTTTTTGCATGGGGAGGTAGCTGGGTACAGGAGCAGTCTGAGCTGTTTTGCCGCTGGCCGGGGTGGAAAATGTTTTCCCTGCCGACCCCCAGCAGCCAAAAGTAAAAGAACCAAGCGGTGCAGTGGTACTACGCCGTCTAGGAGCCCCTGGAACTGGCCCTGACAGGGTACGTACTACTTGACAGCTCTGTGAAATCGGAGTGCCCCTGGAGATGGCATCCCTGCATTCTCAGTCCGGGGAGCTTTCCAGTATGCTCAGCCGAGGACTAGCTACTGCTCTCCGGAACGACCAGGGAAAGCAAACACGCAGACCCTTGGAGAAATCATGTTGAGATTAAGTCAATGAAAATGCAAGCTGCTGCTTCCAATAACAAACCCAGAGGTTTAGTGGCGTGTGCATTAAAACTTAGAAGGGAGAGAAAAGTCAAATATTTGTATCCACTCCGGAAGCTGTTCTGAAGGAAGCCAACTTCATGGTACATTGACTTCTGACCTCTTTCCCCCTGTTTGTTAGCTTTAGATCCAGCGCTGAAGGATCAGAGCTTTCAGAGACCCTGACAAATTAAACACAGGGTGGGCGCTGTGCCAAAGCCCCGCGTGGTTTGATTTCGTTTTTCATTTACTTTTATTTGTAGACATTTAACATTACTTTCTTGGCCCATATTGTGAGACTGGGCTCAGACTGAACAATCAGTTAATTATATTAACAGACCTTTGAGTGAACAGGGAACTTTTCTGCCTCCTTTTAAACAATCACAATAGATGGGGAGGCTGTTTCTAGCGCTTAGTCACTAGCTGGAGGACTTCAGACAGTCATTAAGGTGTGGGTGTAACAGGGGCCGTGGCTACAGGGGGACAAAGGAGCTGGGTCCTAGGGGAGACCCTGTCTTCACCGGATAAAGTCCCTTCAACTCCCACCGCTCTCTGTGACTTCTCAGAAGCTTCTGCTCAGTCCGCTGCCCTCCCTTGCTGTCCCCTCTTTGCACACACAGCAGGCTCATGATGGCCCCAGTCCGTGCTAATCTGCCCTCCCCTGTATCTGCTGCCCCCACTTTGTCTACCTTGGGCAGGAGGCTGGGAGAGGAATGTCACTTACCTAACTAGAATCCTGCCTGTCTGGTCCCTGGAGCTGCTCCGTTACATCTGACCCAGACAGGCAGGAACCCCTTCCCTCTACTGTCAGTTGAGAAGTGAAGGGAGGGGCTGGAAAGCGGAGAACTGGATATAAAATTAGACTCCCTGGGTGAAATTCTGGCCTTTCAAGTCCACAGGAGTTTGGCCATTGATTTCACCCTGAATTTCAAAGTTGTTTCAAAAGAAAAATGTGGATTTACTCTATCAATAATTACAGGGGCAGGTCCAGCGCCGCTGTAATGGAGTGGTGCTGGTTCATTTGCCCATCATATGCTGAGGGTCTGGCATGCTGTTTCTAGACACTGGGGTATTCGCCATCCTTGGTTAAGAAATACCCAGTACATAGGCCATTGTTGCGGTTATAAATTGTGCACATTTTCAAATACAAAGGGAGAAAAGAACAAATTTCCTTTTCCCTGGTGTGTTTAAAAAAGACAGCTGTATGGTGCCATGGTAATGGGATTGTGTTTACCCCTGTCTCTAAGTGCTGGGAGGAGTCCTCCATCCTGCCATGCAAATCCAATGAAGTCCGTGGACACGAACCTTTCAGTGTGCTGAAGATAGAGTCCAATTCAGCATTGCTTTGCACGGGGCCTCGTCATTCACACCAGTGCAGAGTGGGTGGAAAAATGTCACTGTAAAAGCAGACACCAGGTCCAGGACTTTGGTCCCCTAAGTCTTCGTATCTATCACCATGTTGCACAACATGGCTGTAGGGTTAAAGCTCATTATCCTGTCTCAAAAAACACAGGCCTCAACCTCTGGATCCCAAGGGAAATCACTATTCAGGTTTAGCTAGTTGGAAGATGCTCTAGAGCTAGTTGGAAGATGCTGCTTTATTGAAATTTCAGCTTTTGGTCTCGATTTGGGCTGAGAAATTTTTTCGATATCTCGGAAATTTTGGTGGGGTGGGAGAATCTTCCCTGCCCAGCTCTAGTGAGCCCCGCAGTGTTGGGCCTCGTACATGCGCGTGAGTAATTCTGATTGCGACCAACAGAGGGCAGTGGTGCACATGCACATCACTATTTGCGTGCAATGCCTCGTGCCATGACAGGAATGGTGTCTTCGTCGGTGGTACAGTAACCCACTTGAAAGCACGACTTCATTCTCCATGTTCCCGTAGGTTTATAATGCCGGATAATAGCAATCACAAGCAGTGATTTATGCTTCTGACTCTTACATTTTTATTTTTATTTTTTTCAAAAGTGACCTAGTCCAAATATCAAGGGTTCGAATGTGCAAGGTTTTCTAATGGTTGGTGCCACGTCGGATGTTCCATAGAAACACGACAACTCACAAGCCAGCCTAAAGCACCCAATCTTGGTGCACGGAGGGACAGTGAGACCCCTGAATAGCTTCAGGGGAGAATACCAGTTTTTATGCTGAAATTTCAGCTCCGCAGGGGCGTGTGGTACAGTCCAGATGCTTTCAGTTTCATAAGAGGCTGCGTATGAGTGTTCCGTATGCCTAAATGTGTTCCCAGAGGGCTAATCCAGGCCTGCTGAGCTCTCTCCCTGTGCACTGCGGCCTGATTTCATCCAGGCTACTCAAATCAGTGTGGCTCTATACAGGCCATTTCTGCCTAGCAGTTTCTCAGTTGTCTTGAAGTGAAATCTGACCTCTAAAACGATAAGGGACTCTCTGAAATCAGCCCAAGGCGATGCGGATATAGTCACATCAACTGTGACATGGCTTCATATTGTCCTAGCTTGTTTCATCAAGAGAAAATATTGTAAGTATTTTTCCGACTTCTATTATTTTCATCCTCCTTTTTTTGTAGTGCTATGGATTAAAATTCCAGCTAGTCACCTCTGCATCGAGGGGGTTTCACATCGGGCTTAGGTCACAAGTGCAATGAGTTTCCCCAGTGCTTGAGCGATTAAAAAGCAGACTGAGTAAGGCATTAGAATGTATGCATTATAAAAACGCTTTGAAATGATTAGGACTTTCACATGACAAAACATGCCGTATAGACTCAAGGAGCTCAATCTACTGAGTTCACCAAAGAGAAGGTTAAGGGGTGAGTTGATGGCAACCTGTAAGTACCCACCTAGGGAACAAATGTTTCATAATGGGCTCTTCAGTCTATAATAATACACTCCAATGGCTGGAAGTTGAAGCTAGACACATTCAGACTGGAAATAAGACCTAAATTTTTAATAGGGTAATTAACCCTTGGGATGATTTACAAAGGGTCGTGCAGGATTCTCCATCACTGGCAATTTTTAAATCAAGATGGGATGTTTTGCTAAAACATACGGTCTAGGAATTCTTGTGGGGCAGGTCTCTGGCCTGTGTTACACAGGAGCTCTGACCAGATGATCACAATGGTCCCTGCTAGCCTTGGAATCTATGGATGCACTTGTGCATATGAAACTGTGAGATCTGCTGTTTCTCACCCTCCCTCCTCCCCTGTTGTTTGGCGCTTGCCTTTTGACTTTTAGATTGGATCATAAGCTTCATAGGGGCAGAGACCAGAGGCACTTTGGAAAAGTTTACCTAAGCGGTTTAGGAGCCGACTGGTATTTAGGCACTTATGTGACTCAGGCAGTTCTGAACATTTTACCCCTTCTGCCAGGTGTTTGACAAACAAACAAACAGTGACCCTGACCTGACCTGATTGGTAGCATCCTGCAAATCCATGGATATCCATTTTATATCCAAGGATCATTTTTGCAGATCGTATGTGGATACAAATTTGTTATACGTGCAGGGTTGTATGGATTGGTGCGTTACTGTGATACAAACAATAAGAAACAATCCTGCCCCAGACAAAGAGGTAGTTTAAAGAGGCCAAATTGGTTTGGTTTGGGTTCTCCTCCCCCCCCTCCCCCGCCCCCGTGTTAATTTCTTTGATTCCTAGTGGGCATCGAACCCGACACTCTGCATAAATAAAGAGCGGCACCAAAAATGTGGCCTGCCTGTTCCATGGCCTGAGAAAGACATGAAAGAAGATGATTTTGCAGTTCCCTCATGGCTTCCATCCAAGGCTCTCAAGGAACTTTACATACTTTAATGGATTTCCCCTCTTCCCCTGGGAGGTAGGTAGATTAAGGAGGATGCTGAAATATTTAGTCTTTGTTGCAGGAGGGGGAAGGGAGCCCCTCAAATGGCCGACGCAAGGAATTAGAGTGATCTCTGTGGGTTGCTCCAAGGACCCTGGGGGGGTTTGGACACCCCAGCACGCTGGAGCCAGAGGCAGCTGCCCACCCCTAATACAGGCAGTGGTTACAACGCCATCAGTCCACGGGTTGCAGAACTCCCTCCAGGCGTTTGACCCTCACGGCAGCCCGGGGAGGCAGGTGGGTGCTGTCCCCATTTTACTGAGGAGCAGCGGAGGGCCAGAGGTGCGACGGCCCAAACATTGAAGAATGGCCTCAGGCTCGTGCCCCTCATGAGGCAGCCTGGTGCACAACACCCCTGAAGGTAAGGCCCAGGGCCTGTCATGTGGGGCACCCAAAAATTAGAGGCTGCTCTTGAAAACTTGGGCCTAACCGACTTGCGCTGCAGGGTCCGAGAGGGGTAGACTTCAGGCCTTGTGACGCTTGGGCCTGTCCCTCCCTGCTGCCCCCACATCGAATCGCACATTGCAGCGCTCCAGCGCACACGCCTCCGCGAACACGTCCAGCAGCCCCTGCGTTTGCTGCTGCAGAGACCCCGTAAGTCGCACCCGCTCCCTTGACCCCGCCCCAGGGCGGGTTTCATCGTTCCACCGGGCACTAGCGTGGCACCAAAGGGCTGTGGCCAAGTCCCCTTCGGGGAGGTTCTTGGCAAAGGGGGCTCGAGGAACTTGGCTCGGAGCCATTGCCGAGCGGTGGTGAGGGAGGACCTGTTTGCCATTCGTGTGTGGTCTGGCGACTCAGCCGGCTTCTGCTGCTGCCACTGGAAACCAGCTTTTTGCGTTCGCCTCACTCCTGGGATGTCTGCCCTGAGCGCGTTCGCGTGTGCTTCACGCCCATGGCAGCTCTGCCCTCGGATGTCTCCCATCTACACTGGAATACGTTGCTGAATTGGAGCTTGTGGGCTAGTTATTCCCCAGCTGTATCGAGCTGGGGCACCGCTCTGGCTCTGGGGCGGTCGCACGAACCTGCTGAGCTACAGAAGGTGCTTGAGGAGAGTGGTCTGGGACTCAGGGGAGTCAGGGTCCCTTCGCAGCTCTGCTGGGGAATTGCTGTGTGACCTCGGGGATGGTCACATCCCAGCTCCGTGCCTCAACTTCTACATCGGTACGGGTGGTACTGTCTTACCCCGGCTATTCAGGCTTCGTTAGTGAAAGTTTGTGCCGAGGTTCAAAGTCCCGGGTAGCTGTTTTTAAACAAAACCAAGAAAACCCTTTCTTTAGAAGACAACAGACAAGATGGTGGCTTTACCCCATCACGTGCCTGTCAGCTTGGTATGTACATGCCAATCTGCCCCATTTTTATGCAGGTTCCCGCAGCTGCTGAAAGTCTGGGGCACCTCAGATGCAGTGACTGAGCAGGTATGGAGGGGAGTCCCCCGACTCTGGCCCCCCTTCGTTAGGCTCCATTAGATCCTCCTGAGGCTGTAGTACCCGGCAGAGAGCACAATTTCTGGTTCCTGACTGACCCTTCCTGGTTTTGTCTGCACCAGGGGGCACAGATCCCGAGTGTGCAGCAGGCACCCAGCTCTGCCGCCCGTCGGGGCATCGCCTAGCAGGGCGCTGCTGCCTGACGGCCGCTTCACTACAAACACATGTGCTGGGCCCCTCGGGAGAGGCCTGTGGAGTGGGTGGATGTGGATGGAGTTATTGGTTTCCTGTGAGATTATTTATTTCAAGAGGGTGGATTAGCTCATATTGGTCTCTGCTGTCAGCTGCCATGGTGGGAGGTCCCATGGTCTCTGTCAATGGAAAATGTGGGACACTTGGCTGGTCTCCTTCTGGCCCAGCTGGGCTCTGATCCATCTAGCTCGGGCTGGGTCCCTCCTCGCAAGTACCCCAGCAGGGCTGAGCCTGCTCCCTCCAGCTCAATCGGTCTGGACTGGGTTTCTCCTCTGCTCAGTTGGGCCAGGCTTGCCTCTCGCAGCCAGCTCTCGGCGGCTGCTGCTCCTTTTTGCTGTCCTGCATTTGCCATGCAACGATCTCCATCAGCTGTAATGACTTTTAGTGAGCCCCACTGTGGAGACGATCAGTATCTCCTCCATTTCACAGATGGGGAAACTGAGGCACAGGGCAGCTAATCAAGTTGCCCGGGGTGAGACAGAGAGGCTGGGAATAGAATAGACAACAGATACGGTGTTTCTGTGTTAGAAAGTCTTGGTGTTTTTATTAAAAAGAAAAGGAGTACTTGTGGCACCTTAGAGACTAACAAATTTATTTGCTCAAATAAATTGGTTAGTCTCTAAGGTGCCACAAGTACTCCTTTTCTTTTTGCGAATACAGACTAACACGGCTGCTACTCTGAAACCGGTGTTTTTATTGCCTCTTCTCCATTGGTGCTCTGCTCATAGGGCTAAATACAGCCTGGAGTAAATGGGTGTGGAAATTTCTGGGCCAAAGTCAATAGGGACCTGATGATCTAAGTTCTGTGTCACCTGCGAGTTGGTCAGAAAGCAGGAGAAAGTGGCCAAGTAAGAGTGCTTTGTGCCCATTTAGCCTTCAGTGGATGTGCAAAAGGAGTGACGCTTACACACAAAGTAAAGCAGGCTTTCCCATGCCATCTCTGGTGCTCCTGGCATTCAATTCAGTCCTGGCATAAGCAGGTGTAACTCCCGCTGACTTCACAGGGAATTGCACCCCCTGAGGCTAGGGCTGAATTGGATCCATGTGGTATGTTAAATTGATGTGACCGACATACATGCTTGTGCTCTCACTTACATTGGGGCAAACCAGGGTGAACTCCCTTGAAGTCATTGAATAGCACTACTAACGAGGCAGTGTGGTCTAGTGGGTTTGGAGTCAAGGGACCTGGGTTCTATACCTGGCTCTGGCCTGCTGTGTGACTTGGGCAAATCACTTCTGCTCTCTGTGCCTCAGTTTTCCCATCTGTAAAATGGGGATAAAGACACTTCCACTCCTTTTGTAGACATTTTGCAATTGACAGACAGTGCCATACAAGAGCTAAGCGGTGGCTTAAAAAATTCTGCAAGTTACAGTCAGACCCACAGACTGTAGCATTGGCGCTAGGTACACAACTCTGCTTCCTACGCCCCTTTGCCAGCAACTTACACCACCGGGGGGTCCAGCTGAATTGTGCCCATTGGGCTAGGTTCATCCTTGGTGTAAACCTATTGACTTCAGTGAATTATGTGAGGGGTGAGTTTGGCGTGTTGTGATGTGTAGGAATGACCACAATATGTGTTTCCAATGTATTTTGTACTAGTTTTTCTATCGTGGCCTTTCCTTCATTTAGAAGGAATCTAGGCTGATTTATTCTTTTTTTTTTTTTTGGCCATTCCAACAGTAGAATAGGATTGGAGCAGACGGACTGGTTTCCAAAGGCATTTTGAAACAAGCAGCCATTGCTCACCTAGGCAAACAAGAGGACTCTCTAAGAAAGGAGTCCAAAGTAAAAACAAAAGAATAAATGTGATATTATGGTGGTATCAAGCATGCCAGTCAGCCGCCTAAATGCATTGATTTGACAGATTGTAACTTACTGAACTCTCCATTTTCAAACTTAAGCCATCGGTAGCTGGCAGGAAATGTCTGCTTGCAATAGAATGTTTTGAAATGGAGCAGCCCCTGTGCATTGTATTCTGGAAAAGGACACGGTGGTACGGGGTTGACAATTCATGAGGTGGTCTGGCTAGTTCTAATGGATATAGCTACATGCGGCCTTGGGCCTGTCATGAGGCACCTGGCTAAAAGGTAAGTTGTCATGCCTTTTTGGGCCGCTGTACCTACCAGCCGTGCTTTAGCCCTAACCGATCACTCAAGCAAAGCAAAACTGTACTTGGATGGGAGCCCAGAAATGGTGTGGGTAACTTCTTCATAATTGATGCCCGTCTCTTTAAGTCATTCCTGAGCCAATGCGGGGGCTTGATGTAGCAGATGCTGTGCTGCTGGAGGGACCACCTTTTAGAGAAGATGCAAAACCGGGCTCCTCACTCCTGATAGTCACTGACTATTCTGGGACTACAGAGGTTGGACCTGGTATCCTGGCCAAATTCCACCTTATGTTCTGGCTACCTGAATACCTTTCTGTGTCACCTTTGCACGCCCTGCCCTTCCACAGTTCATCCTGAGCTGGTTCTGCCACAGAGCCAGCTGTAGGAATCCTCGTGAAATATTGTGGTGGTCAGAGCATTCCAAGAAATCATTGTTAATATAATTGATAGAAATATTGTCTGTCTTTAATGTCTCTGAAAACTGATGTGTTTGAGTTTGTTTATTCCTATTTCCCTCCCCGAACTATGCTGTGAACAGTGCAGTGAAATTCACGGTACACAGAAAGTAAAATGGATGACTCTGGTTATGTTGTGCTTAGCCTTCATCTGATTTACTTTCCCCGCTGTGCTGGCCAAGAAGTTGATTAGATGGCAAACTTATTCTGGCTTCATCAGCTTCAAGTGCTGTTACTGAGCCTGCTTGACAAATTTCCAACAAAAATCTTTTTTGGAAGGAAATTTTGGCATTTTGACAAAACAAAAATTTTTGTGGAAAGTGTCGGAAAACCCGAAAATTGAAAAATTTCAGCTGAAAACTAAAATGTTTTTGCTTCTCGGGTTTCATTTTTTCCACAAAAAGTCAAAATTTTCTGCAGGCTTCCCCTCACCCTCGTTTTCTAGCCTGTTTCAGCTGTTAGGAACAAGGAGAGGAGATTTTCCCTTTTAACTCTCTGACTTTACCTTGGCATCATCTCCCTTTCTCACTGTAAATATTTCATCTGGAGATGAAATAGCTCTTTGCGCTGCTGGGGACTCCCTTTATTGGGGGTAAAACAGGCCCCACCCACGCTGGTGACTGCAGACAGGCAGACCTTTGTTAGTCACAGGTCACAGATGTAGGAAAGAGCCGCCACTGGCTACAGTCTAGGCTGGCAAAGACGAAACCAGCCTGACCCTATTTAACATCCCCTTGATGGATTTCAGAGTCTCTCTAAATAGCCTTGTATGGAGTTAGCCATATTTGATTTTCAAAGAAGGACCAGGGTGTAGACAGGAGCAGCAACAGAGAGCCACTTATAAGGGCTGAGTGAGCCCTTGAAGGGGACTAATTAACAATCTTAAGGTCAATAGGAAATTATTGCAACATCTTAGGCCCTTAAAATAGCATCTGAGAGTCTCCAGTGGTAGTGTTCAGCCTCCCTGCTTGGTGTGGGTCTGTAGGTAAGTGGGTTTTAGACCTATTTAACAGATGTTGAAACTGAGTGGCAGGGTGGTTTGGAGATTTGTCCAAGAACCCACAGCGAGTCAGAGGCAGGATTTAGAAACCAGCTCAGACTTTCAGGTCCCTGTGCTAAGCACAGACTGCATTGGCCTCTTGCCCAGAGTTCACTCCCCCTGTGTTCTGAATAAAGACATATACTGATCTTCGTTTTCTACATACCGGGAAATCGCTTTGTCCCAGACAGAGGGTAATGTCTCAGTCTTCGGAGGTGATGTCGCAGGAGGGAGCCGCCATGCTGCACTGAATGAATAGTGGCAGCTTTGTCAGAAATACCAACGCTCATTCCAGGGAGAAATAACCCGTGCTGACATCGCGCGGCGCCTCTGTATTCGGTCGGGTGACACGCACGCCTTGCTCCCCGCGGGCTCTACGTGGCTGTTTGCCTAGTTCATCCTGGCAACCCACTGGGCTCCGCGACGCAGGACCACGTCGCCTGCTTTCTTCCACGTCCGAGAGGGAAAGTAAAGCGGCAGGCAACTGAACCCTCTTCACTCCTCCCAGTGGCACATAACTCCAGGTAGCCTGTTCCTCCAGCCCTTGTGCTCGTGCTGAGAGCCCATCGGCTCTTACAAATTAAGGCGGATAGGAGACCATTAGGGAATGCCCACCACTGACCCTGCTCCCGGCTCCTCTCCTGCAAAGGGATCCGCCGGCATGGGCAATGAATGGAGTCCCGTCGGCTTAGCGAGGCCTGGGACTAGGAAAAAGGGGGCTGCTGAAGGAATTGGCAGACGTGTGCGTGTCAGAGCTTGGCTGGGCTTGAGCTGGTTTCCAGCCTGGCACACTGTCTCTCCCTTCAGTTAGGACTCTGTGCAGAGTAAGTCTTCACCCTGTGTAGGACCAGGTCCTGAGGGAGTAGCTGTGCCATGTTTGTCCCAGTAAGGGGTATGACGATCTTCATCCCAGTGCACCGGCTCTACAGTGCTGTTCCTTTATCCCACGTGGTAGTCTGTGTAGGGGAGCAATGATCGCAATTCAGTAGCGTCCCTTCCAAGTCGGCACAGAACCAGCGCCCCAGTGCTGCTGCTGAAATGAGAGTAAAACCAAGATCCTGACGAACTGGTAATGGAGGGTCCCTTGGCACTTGCTACAAGCATAGTTGACCACCTCCGCTCAAGAAGGCGCCAGGGATAGCAGAGCAGGGTGGGGGCTGCAGGTCAGAACTGAAAGAAACTGCCCACAGCCAGGTGGCTCTCACAAGACTGGAACAGCCTGCAAATCTTCTTGCAGTGTTAGGGCTGGGTTAGGTATTAGCAGAGCCGCGCGACTTGCTCAGGACTGGAGGAGCTGAAGGTGGAGCAGGTCGGGAACGATGGGAGTTGGCAGAACTGAGGGGGAGCCAAGGCATGGAACAGCAGAGGGTGCCGCAACTCTTTCAAACTTCCTGGGCACTAGCGAGGAAGAAGCTCGCACACGGACTACCCACGGGAGACCTGCTTGGAGGGCCTAGGGAAAAGATGCCACTTCGGCATCGTGCTGCAGTCTGATTGAGCACTAGCCATTTGCCGATGGATCTGCCCTACACGTCCAGCCGGACATTCCAAGAAGAGAGGTCTCTAGCATGGGCAGAGTGCAGTGCCTTATGGTTTCGTGCTGTGGGCTATCAAAAAAGGCACAACTGTGGCTGGCTGGCAGTGAGTTTGCTAAAGAGAGGCCCAGGACCGCGCTAGTATAAAAACTCACCTACGCCTCATACCAAGCGACCTTTTGGCTCGGTGTGGTGGTCATTGGCAGTGGAGTAGTTTGTGAGACGTGATGTGGCCGTCATGCTATCCCTAGCCTTCTGGGTTACCAGAGAGCGAGAGTGTCCAGAAAAGCAAGAATTCAGTCTATGGAAACTTGTAACTTTGCCACCTCTCCAAACAGTGGTATTTTCTTGTGGTATTTCCTAATTTTTTGAGGTGGAAAAATGAGGAAAACAGGCGATATAATTTTCAGAGAACATCCGACAGGCCGTAGCTTAGTATTGTTAAATGCAACTTAGGCCTGCTCTACGAATGTGTGACAAACTCACCCCACCCCACTGACATAGCCAAGCGGGCAGAACTTCCAGCGTGACCATCACTATACAGGCAGAAGGGTGCTACTGTCAGCTCAGCGAACCCTTGTTCAGGGAGGTGGTGTGTCTGTGTCGGCAGTCGCTGGATCTACACAAGGGGCCGTGCTGACGTAGCCCTCCTGGTGCACAGGCTTTGTAGTGTAGACATGCCCTTAGTGGCAATAAACCTAGGATTGCACTGTCCTCTACTGAAACTGAAGCTGCACTGGTAGAGAATTAAGGGTCCCGTTTTTGGTCCCTTCTCACACTGGCTCCCAGCTGGGAGCAGGGTCCAGCGGCTCAGCTTTCCAGGAGAGCAGGGGGCAGCTGGGCTCTAGCTGCCTGGCTTTCTTGTTAGTATCACGGTTCCTGCTGTGAAATTGACACAACGACCAACAGCCGATGTAAGGGACACAGTGTCTACACAGACTCTGGGTCGCCCTAACTACACCGACATAAGCCCTCCGCCGGTCGTGGAGGTGCAGTTATGATGTCGGTGTAGTAGGGCACTTACCTGACTGAGTAGTGTAGACCAGCCCCCAGTGTAGATGCAGCCTTGGTGGCCACCTTTTCCTGTTGCACAGTCCCTGAAGAGAGTGGCCATACTTGGTGTGTGCACAGGAAGAATGAGGAGGCACTTTCATTTGGGTGAAGCCCATTATGTCCCCCGAGGGTAGGGTAGGGTGGGGTGGGTGCCGTTTTCTTGTAACTGCCTCCGTGCTTCCATAGCTAGTTTTGCCACCCTAGTCTTGGCATTGTGAGAGCAGGGTTTCACACAAGTCTATCCGTGAGCATCTCTCTTGGTGTACATTTTCCACCTGCCTCCTCCTTTTCATACCATGATTTGCTGTAGACCCCCTTCATCACGAGGAGATTCCCACCCTGAGGTTGACTGGAAGTTTGGAAGGAGGAGATCTCTCATGCTAAATGGAGGAATTTTCCTCTAGCTCAAGGGATAGAGCAGGTGCCTGTGTAGCCATACTGATTGTATTGTGGTTTGGCAACAACAGAATTATAGCCTTGTAATGCTATGGTTGTTATCTAAGAATAACCTGGCTGGATGTGAGGCATCAAGTCTTTTTACAAAGTGGTGATTGTTAATGAGCGTTGAGATTGTGTTAACGTCACTACTGGAGTGATCGTCCCATGCTGTTCTATTCAGAACATTGTACAAAGAATCTTTTAACCTCCTATTGTACTGAATGTCCTAATAAACATGCATTGGATTGTGGTTGGTTACTGAGAGCCATGGAGATGGGAGTCAAGACTCTTGGGTTCTACTTCTGGCTTTGCCATTGATTTGCCGTGTGACCTCAGTTTCCACATCTGTGAGATGGGGACAATGATACCTCTCTCACAGAGGGCTTGAAGGGCTTAGCAAAGGTTAATAAAGAACCTTGTATGGGAACATTGCAAAGCATTATAATTTATTATTCTTACGTGTTGTGAAGCAAGCCCGGCACTCTTAATCATCACAGTAATTTGGCCATTTTGGACTCTGGCTGGATTGTCTCCGCGTCAGACCGTAGCAAAGTTTAACTTCGTAGCAGGAGGGCTCGGAGACTGGTGTGCCTCAGTGTCTGAGTCAAAAGCAGGGGGTGTTCTGGACTAATTGGATCCAGGTTCTCAGGAAATGAAAGCCGTCCACTTGGTAAGTGTTTAGTCATTATTACCAAGGCACGGCCCGGGAACGCAAGCAAAGTTTTTGTTGTTTTTTTTTTTCATTTCAGAAGCAGCAAATCCAGCTGAGATTTGTGGTTCCTGGAGCATGTGGAGGTGATTGTTTGGCCAGCATGAGGACTTTCTTGCTGAAAGCCTGGGCCAAGTTCAGCCCAGTGCAGCTCCATTGCAGTAACTGGTGCTGGCTCTTCTCTCCTGCTGGTGCAAATCAGGAGTAGCTCCACTGAAGTCAGTGAATTGCATTGGTGTAAAACTGGCATATTGAGGGGAGAATCGGGCCCATTCCAAGGTCCTTTCCTATGCTAGCTTCAGCTATATAGAAACTTGAGCTGATTTATGCCGCTCTGGCTATGAGAGAGGGGGAGAGGGGGGGAGAGGGGGGGGGGGGAGGGAGAGGGAGAGGGGGGGAGGGAGAGGGAGAGAGGGAGAGGGGGAGGGACACACACACACACACTGTCAGTGTCTTCCGGCAGACTCTACGGGCACCAGAAGCTTTACAGAAGAAGAGAACACATTAGTGGATCAACTATTTCCCCTAATTGCCCATTGTCCAAGTCCTTCGTTAGATCCCCTTCTGAAGGGTAGTGTGGATTGTCGCTGTGCGTTCTTAAACAGCTGGCCCTTTCCACCTCAGAGGTGATGACATTTTATTGGGTGGGGAAAGTGCTTTGGAAACCCTCCGGATGGAAACCACGATATCTATACGAGGGATTGTGATAGCTCTTTTATTCCTGTGAGTCAGCCTTGGCCATAACATTCGTGGGCTGCAGAAAGAGGACCTTTTCCTCCAAGGAGTGCTTAGGTTCAATTTTGCATGGGACCATCCACAGGAATCATTTCAGTGTGAAATCTGCCATGCTGAGACCATTTCCCTCTGCCTGATGAAGCTGATTCCCATCTTCTCCATGCCAGAGCACCTGTCACTCCTCCACCAATCTGAGTGCCTACTCGAGATCAATCTCTTTGATGCTGGTGTGGAACATTCCACTGTGTTTTGGTTTCATGAGCCCTGAACCCAGCTCTTGTTGCTTGTTTTTCCTGGTTTGGTTTCAAAACAATGAAACAACCAGCATGAAACTTTTGTGTGAAAATCTGCATTGATTTACCCAAATGCTTGTGGATTTCGGTGAAGCTATGGACACGTTTGCAGTTTCACTTCAGCAGTCTATCATACTCTGATTCACGCATCTAAACATGCGTGTGCGCGTGTGTATGTGTGTTATATTTTATTACAATCCTCTTTCCTAAAAAAAACTAAAGAGCTAAGCTACGATATACTTATTCCATGGCCTCAGCCAAACTCTAGGGAGAATAATGTACTATAGTGTCCTGGAGTCTTCAAATCCCACCTTTATAGCAGGTAGGGAGTGTCATTTTTTTGTTTTTGGTTTTAAGCGGGAATTCGGGGTGTTCAGTGGAATTCACCCTTCGAGTCAGGTAGAATTTTAATGCTCCAGAACTGTAGGTATGTTTTAATTCCCCTAATTGAACTTTTCCCCCTGACTTCAACGTATGTTGCTTCTCTTGCAGTGAGCAAATTAAGGGGGCAGTTGGAGTTCCAGAAGTTAGAGGATTCATGGGATCGGGGTTGAAGTCTCTTGTAAAGATTTCAGTGCTCTCCAGAAAGAATGGTCTTGTAAATTGAGTTAGTTACAAACTCACATCCTCACATTAAGTAGAGCCTTACTCTAGGAGAAGTTCCTAGGAACAGCGGTCACAAATCCAGTCCCCTGCTATTGCATGCAAACCCATCGTATAATCCCATTCATAATTTTATCAAGATGAATCTTAAAATTAGCTAGCAGAGATGGCCATTTCCTGCAATATCCTTGGAAAACCCTGTTGAATTAAGTATCTTTAAGGCACTTAGTTTTAAATGAATGGTTTACATGTTGTTGTGGGCCAGCACTGCATGTAACCTCTCGGGGTGGGAGATGTGACGTGAGGCCTGGGAGGTCAAAGGACTATATTGAAAATGTGCCGGACAGGAATGGACTTTGAGGCAATAAGTGTTAAGTGCATCCTTAGGTGGAGGTTAATGCAAACGGCCCACCTCTGGTTATGCAAAAGCTTAACCTTTTAAAGCTCTGCCTTGAGGAGCATGTCACTGTCTGCTGATTAACTGTTCCCAGAGACTGGAGATCAAAGGCCCTGGCTTGTATAAAGAAATGGGTGAACTGTCCAGCCTCGGTTCCGGTTCTGAATTGGAGACAATTATGAACTTGTAACCAGGGGTGAAATGCAGTTGTGGGTTTTGAAGGATTTACACCTACCAGCTCCTGAGGATGGAGCTGGGGATGATCTCTGGTAAGCTTTTTAGCGTGCATGTAGCATCTTGGAATAGGTTTTCTCTGTAATACTTTCACCTTAAGAATAAATGTACTTGCTTAGAAAGAGCTGTGTGGTGACTAATGCCTCCTGGCAATGACACTGTTCATAGCCTTCGAAGAGAAAGCAAAGCACCGAGTGGCCTGACTCGGCAGTCTGGCTTGTTGGGGATATCACAGTGTAGGCAGGGAACTCTGCAGCCTGGAAAAACCCTGGTCAGGAGGGAGAGAGACGCAGCTCTCTGACCAACAGAGGTGATGGCTGGGAGCCAGGAGCCTTTAAGTGGAGGCCCTTGGGGGATCATGGAGCAGGAAGACGGGAAGTTTAAGCTGAAACTCTGACAGCCCCCATTACCACTACTCTGTTGACTCTAGTGGGATTAGCTGTGGAGTGAGGTATTGTTCATTTTATGTTAAGCAAGCAGAATCAGCAGCGTGGGTTAGAGAAGTGTGTAAGTGTGCAGCCTCTCCCGCTCCTCAGCGTGTCAATATCCGCTCTGGACGGCTGCAGGATGGATGAGGAGAGCCAGGCCACCCCAAACGCGATCCCCAAACAGAATTATCGGCCCTCCCAAAAATGAATGTTGAAACCGGACCGCTGCTAATATTTGGCCGCCTTTCTCGCTTCCCTTCTTCCCTTCAAAGATCCTGAAGTTGTCTTTTTGTTTAAAGCCTGTTTAGTTTCTGCAGAATTTCTATCAAATAATGATGGGGGTGGTTATTTAATTAAATCTGCAGTGGCTTTAATGTCTGCCATCCTTGTGTTTTCATGCTTTCAGCACTTGGTAGGTGTGATGAACTGAGCTATGAATCCAGCCCTGGAAGAGCCATTTGAAAACGCTGTGGCAGGCAAAGCCATTTTCTTAAAGACTGTCAGAGATTCTGGTGGGAATAGTTACATGGCAAGTCTGTTTTCTATTTGGGATTTTAGAGTTTTAATTTGCCTCTCTTTATTTCCCCCTCTTGTGGGGTGGTGTAGCTTGTAGTGTATGCAGATAGCACCTTCTTTCTAAGATAGCACAGTCCTGTTCCTGGCTTTCCCCTTTGGGTTATTCACTGATTCATTTTAAAAATAAACACTGTTTAAAAATAACAAGTGGACCAAACTCACTATTCAGGTCAGCTGATACGTTCCTTGGAAGATAAACTGTCTTTTGTCAGAGAGCCACGTTCGGGCTTGGAGCAGTGCTGAGACAAGCCAATTACAGCTAGACACAAGTCTGTTTTTAAGTCAGAAAAGTGGCTATGTAAAAGTGTGTTCTTACTCGCTGGATCTGTTGTGTCTTGGTTGCCTGCGCTTGATGGTTGTAACTAACTCGAGCTCTCTCTTGAAAGGGCATCAGGGAGAAGCAGCTCTTGGAAGTGCCTGGACAATGCTCAGTAATGGCAGCATGCTGGACATTCAGCAGCTCATCATTTGAGTCTTTTAAGAGGTGCTGAGCCGTTGTGGCACTCTGGGGGAAACCGTTCTATTGTTGAAGTGTTTCTGGCTCCTACAGTTTTCTGTCTTGTTTTTCTTCCATCTTTTTTTTAGTTACTGCTGGAGACATCAGCATGAAAATAGTGGCCCTGCTGCTTAGCTCTTCATCTGCTCCCACACCTGGTGTCACGCGTCCTCTCCTTATGATGCAATAAACCTCACAAGAGCCAGTGGTTGTGGTGTTTGAAATGGTGTGTTAGGACACTGGATGAGAGGCAGGAAGCCCGAGCAGACAAACCCCTCACCTGGAAAGGTCCTGTTTGCTTATGTCCTCCCGGAAAGGAAAAAATGAAAAAAGGCAAGAGAAATGGATAAGCTGAGACACTGAGGATGGTTGATGGTTGATATCAGTGGTCTGTTGTGTCTGATGTATCTTCTGTCAAGGGGACTGTGTTGTGCCCGTAGAGAGAGACTGTGGTCCATTCTCTGACTTCTCTCATTGCACCGTGAACCTCCTAATTAACTCTTACAATACTGCTTTTTGCAGAGATTGCAGGGAGGTGTCAGCGGGTACAGTACAGGCAGAAGAATTGCTGTACCCTGATAGTAAACCGGCATAGCCTGCTGTTGTGAAGCTCAGTGTGCTCTGCTAATGGTAGGTAGGTAGGTAGATCGAACAGCCTATTGTGTACAGCAGAGTTTATTGTGAAGCTCATAGATCTTCCTACGGAACATGTTTCCTCAATTCAGCTACACAAGCATGGGTCTGAACTGCTGTTCCATCACAGCAGGCGTCTGCAAACCAGCGGAGGTTCTGTGCTGTAATGAAGGGGATGTTTTAGTGGCCTAGATTTTAGATTAGGATTATATAAGAAACACACATTCCAATCCTGGCATTCTGATCAGCCCTTCATCGTTGCTGGTGTACATATTGTAAATTGGGTTCTGTGTACTTTACATGTCTTTGGGATTAGTCCTTAAAAACTGAGGTGAGGTCTGCTCTGCTTGGACCTTGGAGCCCACAAGCCTTTTATGTAGGAGTGTTTCCTGGTTTTCTGCCTGCAAACTCCTTGGTCTGCTTGGTTGCTGCCCCTCATCTCCGAGGAAGTGTCTGCATTTCCGTGGTGGCATTTGAGATGTTTTCAGATCTTTAACGTTGGAAGGTGCGATATAAATATCAAGTATTGTCGTGCTCCCATGCCTAGTGGCTGCAGAGAATACAATAAATGCACAGTCCTGCTTCCTTGTCTTTGTCAGACTTCTATGACGTACGCCACAATTGTTCTTGCTGCACATTAAAATTGCTCTTGCTGCACATTTAAAGCGCAGTGGCCGCAGCCCCCGTGGCGCTCTGCTGCGGTAGCGACAGCCAGAGCCTGGGGCCCTTTAAATTGCCCTGGGGCTCCCAGCTGCCTGTGCAGCTGGGAGCTCCAGGGGTGATTTTAAAGGCTTCAGGGCTCCCAGCCGCAGCCGGAGCCCTGGGGCCTTTAAATCTTGATTTTTAAAGGGCCTGGGTATGTAAAGGCCCCGCCTTGTCCGGTTGAGGCCACGCCTCTTCCAGTAGAGGCCACACACCCCTGCTCAGGACTCCGGAGTACCGGTAAGTCCTTTAAGTTACTTTCACCCCTGGTTTGGTGCTGTATATTGCTGTTCACATGTGGCTTTAAAGGCAATAATGCCTGGCCACAAAAGACCTCAGAGGCTCAGGAGGTGAACTGGGGTGCATTTGTAAGTCTATTGATCTAGCTTGACCAAAAAATATGTGAAGTGTTTTTTCTTACAAGTACCAAAAGGTAAACTGTTCTTTAGCGTTTCCCAAAGGCTAAATAAAATTCTGCCAGTCCCAATGGGAGTTATGAAAGGAGAACCTTTTGCCACTTACTCATTTGCCATCTGATTTATGTTTGCATCCATTTAAATACATAGAATACATACATTTTCTTACCAGGCCCAAGCAGGAGAAATTGATGAGGCACCTGGATTGTCAAATTTATAGTGTTTTCCACCACAAGCTCCAGTGTAGCTAATTGGTGTCTTCAGCTCCTGTTGATTGATCTCTTTTAATAGTAGGTTCTTTGGGCCCAGTTCTACCTTGAGCTGCAAGGGCTCAACTTCGCCAGATGTCCCATTGGCCATGTGTCACCTGGTATGAGTGAATCTTCCTGGTCCAGTATTGCGCTACAAAATAGGGTGGTGGAATTTGCATACTGCCAGATACACCCTTGGCGTGACTTCAGCGTGAGTATGGGCTGCGTGTGTTGCACCTACTGGAATGGAGGAAAGAATTCACTCTGCACAGCCTTCTGTTTACATCCAGTTTTCAGCTTCAGCCTTAACTATTTGCCAAGAGAGCCAACAGGGCGTGTTCTAGGAGAGTTTTCTTTTATAAAGTGTTATTTAATGCATGACTTAGCCTTCTTCTGAGTGTGTTAAACAGAATCAAATTTTCTTGGGAGAAAATCCCAACGGGAGCAATTTGCATGATCAATCATAGTGAAGGCTCAGTGCAAGACCATAAATACACACAGATCTCCGGCTGCATGCTCCCATGATATATCCTAGGACATATTCAGTGTGTTTGGGATTTGGGAGTGGGAGGTGTTTTTCTTCTGGGAAATGGTTCAGCAAGTAACTTGGGTATGAGTGATGATCCTTTTGCCTGACTTGCTGAATTGTGTACGTGCGAGAGCGTAAGGCATGTGATGCACAAGCACAAATATATGTACGAAAGGCTTGATTCTCAACTCCGTCTGAGCACAGCTTAGGCAGCATGGAGAGTGGGGAGCTGCAGGGGGCCAGATGGGGCTCTCTGATTCAGGACTTATCAGCTCTGGTGCAAGTTGGGACTGTCCTTGTGCAACCTTCCCTTAAACCACTGGAGGATGGGGCAAAGCAAATTGTGGTCATACACACCCTAATCTGATCACCCACCACCCCTAGAATGCCCCCAGTGCACTCCTACTCTCCTTATGTTGGGGATGGGGGTAGCTAGTGCAGAAGGTAGTACAGTGCTTCCACTGGCCTCACACTAGTGGAGAGTTCCTTGGAACAGGGGTAATTCTCTGATGACCTCCTCCAGCTACTTTATGGCCACTCTGTGTTGCTTACCCACTACAAAGTGGCCTTATCAGACTGGAGAATCATAGAATATCAGGGTTGGAAGGGACCTCAGAAGGTCATCTAGTCCAACCCCCTGCTCAAAGCAGGACCAATCCCCAATTTTTGCCCCAGATACCTAAATGGCCCCCTCAAGGATTGAACTCTCAACCCTGGGTTTAGCAGGCCAGTGCTCAAACCACTGAGCTATCCCTCCCCCCCCCCCGAATCTTTTGGTCCTCTGTGTGTGTGTGTGTGTGTGTATACACACACACACACACACACACACACACACACAGCTAGTCTAGCTCCCTGCAGCAGATGCAGGATTGTTCCCTGTGGAATATTTTCTCAGAGTTTGTTCAGCCCAGTTATAATTTCCAAAGTAAGGATGCTCCAAAGGGCCACCTCCTTTTGGAGACTGTTCCAAAACCTGATCCAGTCTGGCTCTGTGGTGTGTGCATGCCCATGCCAGTGTGCATACTGGTAAGTATGATTGTGTAGTATGTATAATTTGCCTCTCAAGGTAGCTTTTTCAGGACATACCCAGGCCAACCCTCCCTTGTCGTGATGAGCATATATTTGCTCCATTTTGCTCCAACAGAAGACTAATGTGCTAGTTTGAGACACATCGAAACTATTTAAAAAGGGAACATCCAGAGCAAACTGGAGATTGATTATATTTTGGGGATGGAAGAATCTCTCCAAAAAAAAGTAGGGGGGCCTCCAAAGAGTCATAAAGTACGTGTTTCTGTCCTGGGTAGTGGGCATGTCGAAGGCAATGAGGAAAAAAGCAATGTGGTGACTAAATCTTTTAAGGTAAGAACCTTCTGTCTAAGCAGGTTGTAGCACAGAGTCCTGTTTTACATAACCTGAGCGGGTAGACTGCAAATAGACAAGTGTTCTGGGAAGGAAATGGATTTTCACACTTGAAGGCCTATACAGACGTCTAATAATCCGAGACCTATGGACAAAGGCCCCATCTTGGAATATAGTTTTCTAGGGCAAATTTCTCTCTCTGGTGCTGGCACCTCTCTTGAAGTCAAAGCGGATCATGCCTGGCGACAAATGTTGGACTTGGGCCCCTACAGGGTAACTGGGACATAGTTAAAGCAGACTGTCACCTTCTTTTAATATGCTAAAGTCTGGAGTGATATTTTGAGACTGATGTAAAAGAGGAGCTCCTGTCCCAGGGAACAGCAGTATCAATAAGATCATCTCAGACCTTGTGAATATCATCACACCCAGGGCACATTAAATTGGAGGTGGTTGGTTCCCTTCTAATGTTTCCCTCTTCCCCCAGTACAGCATTCAGTAATGGTATGAATGGGCAGTGCTAACCGTCTGCTTCAAGATATGTTTGCCGACACATAGGATATCTCTCTGCTCTGAAAAGGCAACAAAACAGCTTGCAGACTTCTGAGAAAAGACCGAAACAAGTTTCAATTTGGGCATTGCCAGCAGATCGAGGGACATGATCGTTCCCCTCTATTCAACATTGGTGAGGCCTCATCTGGAGTACTGTATCCAGTTTTGGGCCCCACACTACAAGAAGGATGTGGAAAAAGTGGAAAAATTGGAAAACACCCAGCAGAGGACAACAAAAATGATTAGGGGACTGGAACACATGACTTATGAGGAGAGGCTGAGAGAACTGGGATTGTTTAGTCTGCAGAAGAGAAGAATGAGGGGGGATTTGATAGCTGCTTTCAACTACCTGAGAGGTGGTTCCAAAGAGGATGGATCTAGACTGTTCTCAGTGGTAGCAGATGACAGAACGAGGAGTAATGGTCTCAAGTTGTAGTGTGGGAGGTTTAGGTTGGATATTAGGAAAAACTTTTTCACTAGGAGGGTGGTGAAACACTGGAATGCGTTCCCTAGGGAGGTGGTGGAATCTCCTTTCTTAGAAGTTTCTAAGGTCAGGCTTGACAAAGCCCTGGCTGGGATGATTTAGTTGGGGATTGACCCTGCTTTGAGCAGGGGGTTGGACTAGATGACCTCCTGAGGTCCCTTCCAACCCTGATATTCTATGAAGTTAAGGAAGGCAGAAAAGCCCATTCAGCTCTTCCAAAGATGCACGAAACCCGCTCAAGTAGCTTCCTTTCACTCCTCTGTCAGAGTTCGTGTACTTTTGAGTCAATTTGTGTGATGCGGGTTGCAATAATATTCAGTCTGAAAACCCCTCTTTGGTTCTGTAACTCTCATTTCTGTCAACACCTGCTACTGTAAGAGTGCATTGACAATTTACTGCAGTATGCATGGCAGGGCTTCTTGCTACCTACTGGTAGCCCTAGAGTACAGCTGAGCAACTGGGGTTGGGTCATAGTTTTTTTTGGTGTTTTTTTAAAACTTTACCCAAGTGACCTAGAAACCTGAGTGCTGAGTTGCAATAGACACCCCTGAGATGTGGAGCACATCAGCATAGATAGCAGGGGAATTAAAATGTTCACTTTACTGGACAATGATTGTGTTGTGTCTTCTGCAGAGCCTTCAGCATAGCAGGCAAAAGCAAGTTGCAAGGTGACAGATGTAAATAGCTTGTGACCTAGTCTCAACTATGGTCTTGTTGCAGATTAGGCAGGGGGAAGCTCTTTGGGCTAGAAGTGCAGCTGGCCACTTGATTAAAAAGACTGACGAGATCAGATTTTCCGGTACCAAAGGGAGATGTCAGTTCTGTGGTTAAACGGGTCACTACGGGGGTCAGCAACCATACAAGCTTCCCACCGGCTGCCAATTGATGCCACGCAATCCCTGAGCTGCAGGGAGCCAGTGCCTGGAGATCATTCCATTCTCCACCATCAGTTGAGCCCTTGGACTTCCGAGACTCTCTTGGGCAGCAGCTGTGTTGTTGGTTCATGAGACGTGGACACCTGGCCGCTAGGAACTGGATCGAACCCTAGTGTCGGTACTCCATGTCAGACGGGAACGACTGTCTGTCTCTACTCAGCTGATCTGGCATCACACCATGCTGCACAACCTCTTACCAATCCCTGAGCCAGCCACTCCCCCTGAAGTTATGAAAACTGGATCGTTTCATTTTAACTAGTGCGCTTGATGCAGCTGGAATCCTTTCTCAAGCCTTCTGCACAGGACATGCTTGTGTGGCAGGTACCCTGCCCTGGCAGCAGGTCTCTGAGTCCAGCCACTTCAGATGCCCCAGAGGTTGGAGCAGGGGGGGATGTCCCGTGCCCTTCGAGCCCCCCTCATTTCAGAGGCCTGGGCTCAGGAGACACGTTATGGCCAAACTTTCTGGGCACGTTTATACGGCAGTGTAAGCCCAGGGTTTGAAGTAAAGCTTAAGCCTAACCCCCATTTAGTCTACACACAAATCGCGCTAACCCAGGGCTCGGTCCCAGGACCCTTTGCGGGGGTGGAGGTGGAGAGTCCGACCCTGAGTCAAGCCGGGACCCAGGGTTCAAGCCCTATTGTTTTGTAATGGAGACATGGCCCCTTCAGACTCGTGCTCTAGGAGTCCACCAGAAGTGTTCCACAATCCCATGGTCTGACTTTCTTTGTCCTCTGGACAGCCAAGTTTTCCCACACTGCACCATGAACACAGGGCTAGAGTGGCCACATTTTGGGAGCACCCTAGGAAGTCTGGGATATGGGTAGTTGGACTCGGGGACTCCTAATGGGACTCGGGTGCTGGAGCTCCAGGTTGGTTCCCAGGTTCAACAATCCCTAACCTGGGGTTACAAATGAGTGTAGATGCTCAAGCCCTAGGCTAACAAACCCAGGGTCTGCTCTACTAACCCTGGGTTTACATTGCAGTCTAGACATACCCTCTGGAGCCTCAGCCTGTGCTCCTGAGCCATGTGTCTTCTGGCACCTCTTCCCAACCCTATGTACTGTCATAGCTACCAGCTGCAATCCAGCCCATAGAGTTTAGCACAGGAAAAGCATACTTACCAAGGAGATCATAGAAGATTAGGGTTGGAAGGGACCTCAGGCAGTCATCTAGTCCAACCCCCTGCTCAAAGCAGGACCAATCCCCAACTAAGTCATCCCAGCCAGGGCTTTGTCCAACTGGGCCTTAAAAACCTGTAAGGATGGAGATTCCACCACCTCCCTAAGTAACCGAGATGTATTTGAATGAACAGAAATTAGCATAAATAATTCCAGAAGCGGTCGCTGCAGGATGTTCTGTCTGTCGTATTTCTATGCTGTTGGGTGCCATAGTATCTAAGTGTATCCCTACGTCCTTTCAACCAGTGCCACTCACATCCAGGCTGCTCTGTGTTTACCCTGGTGGGCGCCACGTGTCATGGGATGGAGTTGTGTACAGGGATGGGTTTGGATGGATCTGGATGCTATGACTTTCTGTGTCAGCCACTGCAGTGAGAAATGCCCTAGCAAAGGTCCTGTGTTCCACCCCAGTGAGCTGGGATGGGCAAGCCTCACTTCTTTAAGCATCCCTTCAGGTCTGGCCTGTGGAATGAAATAAGCTTTGGCCAGCAGTCACTGCACATTCCTCCTCGAGTGAGTTCTCCAATGTTCAAACCGTTTTTTGAAGTACCCGGAAAAATAAGAGCCCTTGTCTGAGTAAGGAATCGCGGCTATTTCAAGGGGAAAGCGGTATATTTAGGCCTTTGAGAGCTACAAGATGGGGGAAGTGCTTGAGTTGTTTGTGTTTGCTTGCCTAGCATTTCTCACAGGGAAGTAGTCTGTGCGGAACATTAAGTGCATTTCATAAACACAAATTGGAGAGGAAATTAGGACTGCATTATAAATTGACCCCGACAGAAGTAGCTGTGTGCTTGATCACCTCTGAAGTGCACACAGCCATCAGCTGTGCCAAGCCATTTGCAAAATAAAAGACCAAATTCTTCAGGCACAGTTGGAGAACTGTGGCTCTCTCCAAGTTTCAAGAGGCTGCTGAATTTAGGTGTGTGGGTTTTTGGTTTTGGTTTCTTTCCCCCCTTTTTCCCCCCTCTCTCCTCCCTCCTTTCTCGCCCCTATCCCCAGCTCCCCACACTGCATGACTGGCTCTGAAATCCATTATGGAAATTGGATGAATTGGGCCAGTCACACTGGACAGCTCATGGATCCTGACAGATGATGATGTATTGAAATAAGAGACAGGAGAGGAAGGGGAGCTTGTGGCAAAAGTCATAGGAGACCATGTAATTTCTGTGTCGTGTACTTATGGAAAAGGAGTTTGAATTAACATTGAATAGGCTACATTCATTCTGGTATTTCCTAACTTTTGAGTCATTCACTTTGCAACTTGAAAATGTTCCTGTAACTTAGTAACAGTGTACAGAATACGCACTTTGTCTGTCTGTCTAAACACACACAGAGAAGAATGCAGGAATAAGCCACTATAACACCATGGATTGCTTGCTCCAGAAATCTGGCAATAGATCATTCCATTTTGTTTCCAGCACTGTAGATCTTTATCCCGCAGTCACTTAAGCACATGTATAGCTTTACTCAGGTGAGCCGTCCAATTGCACTCCGTGGCCCTGTTCACCCGAGTACAGTCATGTACGTGCCTAAGTGATTGCGGGGTTAGGGTCATAATTTTTAGCTATTGACTAGCGTTGCTTTGTCGTTGCGTCTTGTTGCAGATTGCGCAGGGGAAGAGACTGTGTTTTTGTGTGTATTTTAACAGCACTTAGCGACTTGGGATCAGTCTGGGGGTTTTTTAGGATCTATCACCATGCGAATGAGTCCAAGTCCTTATCAGAATTATTATTACGCACAAGTCCAAGTTAAAAACAGTTCTCCTGGAATGGAGCTGAGCTAGCCAGAGCTGATTGCAGATGGGCGTTCAGGATTGGGATTACATGACATGTCCATGATGATTTTATGATGTTATCCTTTTAAAAATGAAGCAGCAGCCAAAGTGCTAATAATATCATACTCTGTGTAAGATGTGTTCGAGATACCTTAGTGGTACAGTGTTGCCAAGCAAATGGGAAGAATGTAGAGAGTATTATGTATTAAACCTTGCTGGTTGCTAACCTGCAATCATAGAAAGGCAAAGGATTTAGATTGGGTTGCTGGGGAAAGACTGTATTGGCTTCGTAATGAAAACCAGAAAGAGGGTGAATTGTGAGCAAGCTGTTTATACTGTATTGATACATTATCATACAGCCTCTGAGAGCAATGGTAGTCATTCCCCATCTAGGATTTTCACTATTGAAGTAACCAACTGGCTGCACTCTAGGTGTCAAGTGACACTATAAATCGTGCTAAGACCAGGCAGGTACTAACTTGAGGTCCATCCTGCAGTCTGACTTCAGTCCTTACCCTGTTCAAATCTTTCCCATATAAGTTTCCGAAAGTCACTAATTTTGGATGAAATCCTGCCCCATTAAAGTCAATGGCAAAACTCCCGCTGACTATAATAGGGTCTGGATTTCACCCTGTTGTGCCAGGAGCTGTACAAACACAGAACAAATATTTTATTCAGTAGTTTGCCACAGTTTGTCCATCCCCTGCAGAAGTGTAAACTACAATCGGTTGAAATTCTTTCATCTAAACATTTTTTGATGAAAATAGGTTTTCAAACTTCCTTTGAAATCTTTCCATTTGCCAACAAAATTAAACGAGTTTTGGTTTTGAGCTGAAAAATTTCATTTCACTTTTCAAAATTCAAAAAAGGCGCTTTTTTCCTCATTTTCCTGCTCTAGTCATTGCCACAGCTGAGCTGACCCCGCGATAGTGTTTCGGGGCTCTTGCATATTTCTTGATGCTGTGCTCTGTTTATGTGACCTTGCAGTTGAAATGTAAAGGTTTTGATGTAAAACTTTGAAGGTATTCCCACAACGTCATTCCGGGAGTGTTAGTGTAATTCAAGATGTATTGTACTGTAAGGGTCTGATACATAAGAATGGCTACACTGGGTCAGACCAAGGGTCCATCTACCCCAGGATCTTGTTTTCCAACAGTGGCCAGTGCCGAATGGTTCAGAGGGAATGAACGGAACAGGGCACTTTAGAGTGATCCAACCCTGTCATCCGGCTTCTTGGAGTTTGTTTAGGGACAAAAGTTGGAGGTTTAGGGACACCCAGAACATGGGGTTGCATACCTGACTTTCATGGCTAAAGCCATTGATGGACCTATTCTCCAGGAACTTCTCATTCCTTTTTGAACGCAGCTAAACTTTTGGCCTTCACGACATCCCCTGGCAACAAGTTCCACGGGTTGACTGTGCTTTGTATGAAGAAGTACTTCCTTTTGTTAGTTTTAAACCAGTTGCCCGTTGTTTGCATTGGGTGACCCTTGGTTCTTATTTATGCCTTCACATAACACACTACTTCCCTGTTCACTTGCTGTATCATATGCCCCCTTAGTCGTCTCTTTTCTAAGATGAACAGCCCCCGTCTTATTAATCTCTCCTCACATGGAAGCTGTTTCACACCCCTGATAATTTTTGTTGCCCTTCTCTGTACTTTGTCCAATTCTAATATATAGTTTTTGAGATCCTGTTTTTCCATCCACTAGTAGTTGTTGTTAATAGTATAGTGTCCACAATCAAGAATGGGATTTCCCATATGCTACACACACTCTCTACATACGCTTAGTAAGAGAAGTTCCCTGTCCCAGGGAAATTGTATGTAGAGAAGACCGAGAAAAGGTGGAGGAAAGAAGCATTATTTATTATTATTCCTATTTTACTTTGTGACTTAGCTCTCCATCAGTTTGTGACCTGCCTGAGGCTACACACTGAGTCTGCGATGGCACCAGAAACTGAACCAAAGTCTCCTGAGTCCAAGTCCTGTACTTTAAACCATTCTTCCTCTCCCTTGGGTCTCGAGGGAATTTGGCAGCAGACCCCGGTGTGTTTCATAATACATCTGTACCCTAGCTTCTGAGAACAGCTTACTGGTTTGGAATTTGTTTATATATATGCTTCTATTTAAACACTCCAAGACAAGTAGAAACTTATCACTGCTTGGCTTCTAGGGCAACTTGAATATTTCAGAAGCAAACACAGAAGGGGATACCCTGAAAGGGTGGAGCTCAGATGTTCTGAGTTTCACCCAGCACTCGATCTCAGCACTGCTTGCACCCTATTTTGAGGAGTTAGGTGCGACTTCTCTATTGTTCAGGAATTATTCGAGCCCTCTGCACAAGAGTGAGTTTCCCCAGGAAGAGCTGAAACCATCACAGGACCTACTGGTGGGTTATACACCTTTCAAAAAGAAATGGGAACCAGCAAGCGCAAGAACAATCCAGTCGCACCACACAGCATTTCGCTTCACATCCTGGTGCTGCAGAGAGCTGGATTGAGCTTATTGGTAGAATTAAACACACAACCTTTGGAAGCAAAGGACTGCAAAGTTAACAAGAATGAGAGAGATCAAGGCTGAAGTTTGCACTGTAAATAGCTCTGAACAGTGCAAAGATTTCCTTAACATCAATCATCGATGTAATCTCAAATCAGCTGCTTCTTTTTCTCTAATGTCCTCTTGTCACCAATTAACCTGCTGTACTTATAGGCTGAGCTGGTAGCACTGCCACTAGTTAAGGTTGCCTGAGACGACTTCTTGTAAGACCCAGTTTTCAGTTATAACTTTGCCAAACTTCAGCCACTGGGGATGACATTTTCCAGGCGGGTGCCTCCGGGTGGGTGCGTTTGGATAGTTTTTCAGCATAAATGGCTGTCGTTTCTAAGAAGGAGAAAAGACATTGTTTTGTCCACTTTAAAAACATTCGTATAACCATTTCATTGAACAGCGCTAGTGCCCCCAGGCTTTGGAGCAGAGCTGGTGGGGGAAGAGGGGGTCGTCCTGGTGCCAGGATTATGGCTTTTATGGTTCTCACGAAAATGCACCCAAATTTGGCCAAATTATAAGACTTTGGAAAAAATCTCACTTTACAGATGCTGGCAGCTAAATCTCTGAAGCTTCCATCTGCACGGAGCGTGCTCCAATCTCTCACCGCTCCTGCATGTGACCAGACTATGCATGCACCATCCCACACAGTGACCAAGCGTGCTCCAACCTGGTGGCTAAGGGTGCTGGCTCTGGAGCTGAGGGCAGGGAGCCTGTCTCTCTTGTGTTCTCAATTCCTTACCTTTGGGCAAAGGAAGGAAAGGAAGAGGGAGAAGATTGAGCCTGGGGAGGTGGGGGAGACTGGGAGCTGGGGTTTGGGGTATGACTGATCAGACGAGGAGCCCCCGTGGGGGTGACCGAGAGTGAGCAAGGAGACCGGCACAGGGATGAGGATGAAGAGCTGGGGGAAAAAACTGGGACAGAGATCTGGGGTTGGGATGGAAAGAGACGGGACACGGATAGGGACAGAAGGGTCTGTGACCACGAGAGATCACTCCCTTCAGAAGCCGGACTGGACCCCAAGATTCCTGATACTCTGCTGTCAGTAAGTAGCTGTTTTGTCCACATTAAAACCATTCTTACAACCAGGTCATTGAGATGCTGTGGTACGGCACCCGTGGCTGGCCTGGGTCAGCTGCTCAGGCTCGCGGGACTCAGGCTGCAGACTGTAAAATGGCAGTGTAGACATTCAGTCTCCATCTGGAGCCTGAGCTCTGGGACCCCGTGGTGGGGAGGGTCCCAGAGCTCTGGCTTCAGCCAGAGCCTGAATGTCTACACTGCAGTTTTTAGCCCTGTGAGCCGAGCATTGCAAGCCCGAGGCGGCTTACCAAGGCCAGGTGTAGCTGTGCAGCGGGTCTTTTATTCCAGGGTAGACGTACCCTCTGTGGCCAGGGTTTAGGGGAGACTTTGAGTTAGGACTCCTGAGTTCAATGCTAAGAATTGACACCTATTTATATAATATAACCGTGGACACATCACACTACTTCCCTTAACCTTATTTTTCCCATCTGTAAAATGGATAAAGTAGAATTTACCTGATCAACTAAGTTGCAAGACATAATTCTCATTTTTTCTCTCTCTTTTGTGCTGTAGTGTAAACTCAAACTTTCACTTCCGTTTGGATTGAATACACAAACGGGAGAGCTATTGTTTTGCAGGAAGAGCAAAGCCAGCCTCTGTTTCCTGCACAGGTTGTAACTACAGGGTTAAAGCCAAAAATATTCTCAAGTTTGCACAGGACAAATTGTTCAAGTTCTTCTGGGCATCGCTGTGCCCTGGTGCTTTGCTGTTCAAAGGACAAAGCTGGAGCCTGTTTTGACATGCCCTCTGACTGGGGCTTACATTTTCTTTTCAAAGGCAATCGCACATGCTCCTTCTCAGGCAGCCCTGCTCTGGGGCTGCTGGGAATTGGACCAGTCAGTGGACTTTGGCTGAGTTAGGGCAATAGAACAAAATCTTAGAGTTTAGAGGTTTTATTGTCTGAAATTTGACTACAGTGGTGGAAATCTCAGCGAGCTTCAGTTCCCAGGCAAAGTGCCTGTGTTGATTTGCAAAAAGAAAAGGAGTACTTGTGGCACCTACATAAGAGAATAAATGGACACAAATCAGATGTCAAGAATTATAACATTCATAAACCAGTCGGAGAACACTTCAATCTCTCTGGTCACATGATTACAGACATGAAAGTTGCAATTCTTCAACAAAAAAACTTCAAATCCAGACTCCAGCGAGAAACTGTTGAATTGGAATTCATTTGCAAATTGGATACAATTAACTTAGGCTTGAATAGAGACTGGGAGTGGCTAAGTCATTATGCAAGGTAACCTATTTCCCCTTGTTTTTTCCTAACCCCCCCCCCCCCCCAGACGTTCTTGTTAAACCATGGATTTGTGCTGGAAATGGCCCACCTTGATTATCATACACATTGTAAGGAGAGTGGTCACTTTAGATAAGCTATTACCAGCAGGAGAGTGGGTTTGTGTGGGGGGGGGGGGTTTGGAGGGGGGTGAGGGGGTGAGAGAACCTGGATTTGTGCAAGAAATGGCCCACCTTGATTATCATACACATTGTGAAGAGAGTGGTCACTTTGGGCTATTACCAGCAGGAGAGTGAGTTTGTGGGGGGGGGGGGGGGGGCGGAGGGTGAGAAAACCTGGATTTGTGCTGGAAATGGCCCAACTTGATGATCACTTTAGATAAGCTATTACCAACAGGAGAGTGGGGTGGGAGGAGGTATTGTTTCATGGTCTCTGCGTATATAATGTCTTCTGCAGTTTCCACAGTATGCATCCGATGAAGTGAGCTGTAGCTCACGAAAGCTTATGCTCAAATAAATTGGTTAGTCTCTAAGGTGCCACAAGTACTCCTTTTCTTTTTGCGAATACAGACTAACACGGCTGTTACTCTGAAATCTGTGTTGATTTGAGGGCTGATTCAGCCCATTGTTACCAATGAGAAAAGCAGGAGTATGACAGGATAGGCAAAGTTCATGGAGCATGCCACTGGAGTTGATTCCTATCTTCATCTGAAGTGTTTTTCCATGTTAGCATTTGCCGCAGAGCCAGGAGGATTCTGAAGGCGGCTGTGGGGGGACACCTGCTGTAGGATTCCAGCCACTGGAAGAAAGTTGTTTTCTCCCAAGTTTGTATCTCAGCCTCCACATGATCTGTAGCGTCCCCTCCACATGCCACCCAGGGAAGGTAGGGGAGTGACAGTAAGGACACTGTTTCTGTTCCGAGGTCTGCAATTGATTTCTGTGCCCGCAGGCTAAGTCCCTTAGGGCATGTCTTCACTGCGATTAAAAAACCTGAGGCTTCGTCAGCTGGCTTGTCCTTGCAGGGCTCGCACCCTCCGGGTACGTCTACACTGCAATGTAAGCCCAGGGTTCGAACTCGGGTTCAACCCTAACCCCCCTTCCATCTACACATAAATCACCTTAACCCAGGGCTCAGACCGAGGGTGTAGAGTTCGAGCCTAAA
This sequence comes from Natator depressus, assembly GCF_965152275.1. NCBI lineage: Eukaryota > Metazoa > Chordata > Testudines > Cheloniidae > Natator > Natator depressus. The sequence continues at coordinate 3,781,567 of NC_134242.1, forward strand.
TCAAGCTGGGGCCCAGGGTTCAAGCCCTATTGCTTTGCAGTGTAGACACCGCCCCACTGGACTTGTACTCCGGGAGGCTGCTAAAAGTATCCCATGATCCCACAGGCCAACTTTTTGTCCTCTGACCAGTCAAGTTAGGTGGACAGTCAAGTTTCCCCACGCTGCACCACAAACACAGGGCCATGTTTTGGGAAAACGCTAGGAAGTCTGGGAAATGGGTGGCTGGACTTGAGGACACTTCTCTGATTCCCCAAGCTTGCTCGCTTGCTTTCTGTTCATGTAAAATTATTTTCGGTGGCTTGCTGTTCTTTTTAATTCCCTACTAGTTCTTACAGTGCTAAAGGAAATCCAATTCTGTAGCTTCTTAATGCATTTTTGCCACTTGGAATTTTTGTTTGCAAGAGGAGACTCGAATGGTACTAGCCAGTTTGTTTGCTGCCAAAATATGTTCCCACTAAACTTTTAGAAAAAGCTGCCTCAGAACAAAAATATACATCCTCATCGAGCCTTGTATTTTCCCAAGCCCCACTGAACCGTGCATACAGTGCAGGGGGAGGTGTCGCTCTGCCAGTTAAACAACTGGCCTCTTTTATGAGCCCTGGCAGCCAGCTCCAGTTTCCGAATGGGAACAGGTTTGCAGCCACTCAGCCGGGCCTGCTGCTTCCAGAGGAATTCTTCTGCTCTAGCTGAATTCCAAGGCTGCCACTCTTACTCGGCTCCAGGCCATTCCTGCTCAAAGCAGCATTAAACATAAACACGGGGCTTCTTGACAGTGCTGTTCTGGTAACGTACCGGGAACAAGCCCTCTCTAAAGCCAGGAGTCCTGAGTACTGCAGCAGTGCTAGGCAGAGGACAGCTGTGTGCACCATCTGGCCAGCTGTAGCCAAGCCCAGTTACCACTGAGGGTCTGTCTACACAGCAAGGAAAAGCCCGGGGCTGGCCTGTGCCAGCTAACTCGTGTGCAGGGCTTGGGCTGTGGGGCTGTTTCATTGCTGTGTAGACTCTGCACCGTAGGAGCCCCGCGAGCCTGATTCAGCTACCATGGGACATCTGCAGGTGGCTAGTTACTGGGCAGACATGCCAATCTGGCTACCTCTACACTACAGGTGAGGGGTGTGATTCCACTGCTCGTGTGCGCGTGCTCATGCTTGCTCTCATTGAGCGAGCACAAGTATAAATAGAAGTGCATCAAGGGTCACAGTAGTGGATGTAACCGTAGTTATCTTTGAAAACTCATGGCGATCGGGGGAAGTCCCGGACGACTGGAAAAAGGCTAATGTAGTGCCCATCTTTAAAAAAGGGAAGGAGGAGGATTCAGGGAACTACAGGCCAGTCAGCCTCACCTCAGTCCCTGGAAAAATCGTGGAGCAGGTCCTCAAGGAATCAATTCTGAAGCATTTAGAGGAGAGGAAAGTGATCAGGAACAGTCAGCGTGGATTCACCAAGGGCAAGTCATGCCTGACTAATCTAATTGCCTTCTATGACGAGATAACTTGCTCTGTGGATGAGGGGAAAGCAGTGGACGTGTTGTTCCTTGACAGTAGCAAAGCTTTTGATACAGTCTCCCACAGTATTCTTGCCAGCAAGTTAAAGTAATATGGCCTGGATGAATGGACTATAAGGTGGATAGAAAGTTGGCTAGATTGTCGGGCTCAACGGGTAGTGATCAATGGCTCCATGTCTAGTTGTAGCCAGTATCAAGCGGAGTGCCCCAAGGGTCGGTCCTGGGGCCGATTTTGTTCAATATCTTCATTAATGATCTGGATGACGGCGTGGATTTCACCCTCAGCAAGTTTGCCGATGACACAAAACTGGGAGGAGAGGTAGATATGCTGGAGGGTAGGGATAGGATACAGAGGGCCCTAGACAAATTGGAGGATTGGGCCAAAAGAAATCTGATGAGGTTCAACAAGGACAAGTCCAGAGTCCTGCACTTAGGACGGAAGAATCCAATGCATCGCTACAGACTAGGGACTGAATGGCTAGGCAGCAGTTCTGCAGAAAAGGACCTAGGGGTTACAGTGGACGAGAAGCTGGATATGAGTTTATAGTGTGCCCTTGTTGCCAAGAGGGCTAACGGCATTTTGGGCTGTACACATAGGAGCATTGCCAGCAGATCAAGGGATGTGATCATTTCCCTCTATTCGACATTGGTGAGGCCTCATCTGGAGTACTGCGTCCAGTTTGGGGCCCCACACTACAAGAAGGATGTGGATAAATTGGAAAGCGTCCAGCGGAGGGCAACAAAAATGATTAAGGGGCTGGAGCAAATGACTTATGAGGAGAGGCTGAGGGAACTGGGATTATTTAGTTTGCGGAAGAGAAGAATGAGGGGGGATTTGATAGCTGCTTTCAACTACCTGAGAGGGGGTTCCAAAGAGGATGGATCTAGACTTTTCTCATTGGTGGCAGATGACAGAACAAGGAGTAATGGTCTCAAGTTGCAGTGGGGGAGGTTTAGGTTGGATATTAGGAAAAACTTTTTCACTAGGAGGGCGGTGAAGCACTGGAATGCATTACCTAGGGAGGTGGTGGGATCTCCTTCCTTTGAGATTTTTAAGGTCAGACTTGACAAAGCCCTGACTGGGATGATTTAGTTGGGGGTTGGTCCTGCTTTGAGCCGGGGGTGGGACTAGATGACCTTGTGAGGGCCCTTCCAACCCTGAGATTCTGTGATTCTATGATGCCTGAAACTGGACTAGCACGTACATACCCGCCGGTTTCAGGCTCAGCCGTGCCTCCGCTGCAGCTCCCTGCCCTCCACCAGCTGCCTGGCTCTTTATGCTCACATACGTGTACACAAGCAGGGGAATCTCACTCCTAGCATGTCGTGCAGACATGGCCTTAGTCCCAGACAGGGAAGGGAAAACCAGTGAGCACCAACTTACGGAGTTTGCCCCTCCCCCTGTAGAATGAGTTGCTGCTTTGTCCCCAAATCCAGTAGGCTCCAGGGGATTCCAAAGAGCTGGGATGGCTTCAGGTCTCCATGCTGAAGGGAGCCACAAGGAAAGAACCAGAGCCCCAGATGGACGCCCCTTCTAGGTAATTGCCACAAGGCAGCCAGGACCGGCTCTCGGCACCGGCAAAGCAAGCACATGCTTGGGGCGGCACAATTCCCGGGGCGGCGTTCCGGCCATCCCTTTTTTTATGACCCCGCTGCTCCCAATCTCCTGCTGAGATCCTGACCTCGTGGAGAGCCCTCTGCTGGATGCCAGGCCGTGGGAGCTAGTATCACGGAAGCAGCTTCTGCATTGAGCAGAAGAGATCTGCATGTGGAGGTCTCCTTCTGCCTTCAGGTTTCCCTGGGATGATCTAGGCTAAGATTAAACATACCTGTTCAGCTTGGGACAGTGCTGTGCCTCAAAGCATCAATATCTTGTGGGATTTCACAGTATAGTTTTTTTTGTTTGCTTTGTTGTTTTTGTTTGGGGGGGGGGTTGGTTTTTTGTTTTTTTGCATTTGGAACATAAAAACATGACTTTTCTTGCGTGTTCATCGCTCAAGAGCGGGCTGACCTTTGCTCAATATGTGGCCGGTTTCCTAGTGGAACGTAGCACGTCCCAGCTTGCCAATGGGTTTGTTTTCATCCAGTGTGAAGTTAAAGCATCACAGATTCCCCCTCCCTCTGAGCAGTTCGGGTTTTGATTTCTTTTGCAATGAGATGTGAAAATACATTTTCAGAATGTCACAGCTGCATTTTAACAGGCCTTTGATGCAAAACTAGCAATTCCCCATAGGGCGTAAACAGTCTGCTCCGAGATAATGCCCTGCTCCCCGCTGGCACGTCCGTTACTCTCACCCCTCTCCTCGGTGCCTTGCACCGCTGCTTGCAGAACAGCGTGTTCCTCAGGGACTGACTGGAATGTGCTGTAAACAGATGGAGGAAAGGGGTGAGAAATGTGCAGAAACAGTGAGAGAAATGCAGAGACAAGATTGTCCTGTGGTTAGGGTACCAGGCTGGGAACTTGGAGCTCTGCCACATTCTTCCTGCACGGCCTTTGGCAAGTCACTTAGGCCCAGCTCCTGAAAGGGGAATTAAGCACCAATTGAAATCAGTGAAACTTAGGTGCCTAATTCCCTTTACGAATCTGGGCCTTAACCTCTGCATATCTGCGCTCCCCAGTGGATAAAATGTAGCTGATGATACTCACCGGAGAGTTGTCAGGGCAAACTTTATGAGGTGTGGGGATGTTACAGTGAGGAGTGTCTGTACATAAAATGGTCACTATTATTTAGGTTCCATTGATGAATGGTTAGAAAGGATTGATAGCTGTTAGACACAAGTAGTACATGTTATAGAGGGGTATGAACACCTGTAGAAGTGCTATAAATTCCCATAACCCATGTCACAAGCAACCTATAGACCAGGCAGACATGCTGACAATTGCATTATCATTTGTTGAAACATCTGTCAGTCATGTATTAACCCTGCATCGACTGTTGCTAAATGGAACCGTAATATAAAGTGTGACTGGTCACACAAATCAAAGTCCGACCGGTGCAAGCTGGTCCAGCCATGTGCTGGGCAGACAACCTGCTGATTCAGGGTGTGCTACTTCGTTGTGACCTACATCTTGAGCCACAGCGTAGACTAAGAAAGAAGGCAACAAATGGAAGGACCCCCTTGCCAATTATCTGGTGTGGGAATCTGAGCAGCAGACAGGACCAAAGCAAACAAACCAGTGTGGTTTACCAACAACCCGCGGTGCTGGCCAAGTGGCACGCGGTTCGTGTTCGCAGCCCTACAGCACTTTACCCTCGGTCATGCTGTGCTGTGACACTGTGTGCGGCTTTGAACTGGCCAGCGTCCAGCACGGTCTCTTGTTCTCTCCCGGGTGAGTAACATCCGCCAGGAGCCGGCCAGGCTTTGTGGTCCCTCTGGGAGGAAGGCTGGCGTGCTTGGTCTCTGTCAAATCGTTGTAATCGAGACTGAATTTCCCACATGTGCACAAGTGTGGCTGGAATCTGCTTCCTGGTGCCGTACGCAGGCAGGAGGCATTTCAGGGAGACAATGTCCGATCGTGGCGGCAGGGCAGCGTGCCTGGGAAATCTCTCCTCCTAACTCACCTCTCCCGGGATGCCTGAAAACCACAGGCAGTGGCCTGGCGGCTGGGGTGCTGGGCCTGCTGCGTACAACACTTCTCAGACCATCACACTGCTCCCTTGTGCCCCTGCCGACCCCCCCATCAGTTAGGCGCAGTCCCCGGGTGTGACTCCTGCTCTGCTCGTTGCGGGCGGAGACCCTTGTGCCATTATGAGCTGTCTGTGCCGAGTGGCTTTGATCGGCGGAGGCTGATCGTTACAAAGGTTTCGGGCTGGAAGCTACAGGCCCCATTGCTGAGGAGGGGGGGTGCAGAGGTGGGAATCCCCGGGGGGCTTTCTGGTTGACTCAGACAGAATATCCAGTGGCCGCCACAAGCTTTCCCGGTGTGCGTCCCCTCCTCCCGTGCGCTGAGACTGGTGCAATAAGGGCAGGCTGGGGCTAGGCCCACCCTGCTCCTCTCCCTCGCTGCAATCTACTTCCTCAACCATGGGCCCCCACCATTTACTGAGTCAGATGTGAGGGAGCGGAGACGTGAGGGAGCGTCGGTGAAACCACCACCAGGGTTAAGTGGGATTTCAGTGCTGGGTAGGCCTCTGGCGGGCATCTGCCCCCTGCCGTGGGAGGAGAACCAGGCCCTGAGAGTCTAGCACCGCTAGTAAACCAGACTTCAGCTTGGACAGCCCTTGGGCACCCCTGGAGAGCTGGCTCCCGAACTGCACCTACTCTTTCTCTATGGTGCTGTGATTAATTTTGGGGGCAGGGGCCTCAGCCAGTGAAGCTGTCTCCTATCCTTTTCTCTCCCCATGATGGTGTGTATGGCTGTCAGCAGGCAGATGTTTTACCACATCTGTCTCTTTCCCTGCAGATCCCGCAGCTGCAGCCGGTATGCACAGGGCTGGACTCTCTACATGTGTAGGAGGCCTTGACCAGTGCAGGGCCAGCATCTGATAGCAGTTACACCAGTGTAAATCTGGAGTAATTTAACTCAGTGGGATTAACTGCAGATGACATCGGTGTGATTGACAGCAGAATCTGCCTGTTTGCAATTTAAAATAGCCTGGCAAGGGCTCCATGGTCCCCTGTGCAAGCCAAGGAGAGCCTGTGGAGCCCTGGGTCTGGCTGCAGGAAAAGCAGATGGGCAGGGTACTTTCACTGCAGGATGTTCCCTCCCAGTGCGGGGCTTCCGTGGGGATTCAGGTCAGAGAGTTTAGAGGGGTCTAGAATGGGGGGATGGTCTTTCATGCTTCCCCCCCCAGACCCGCCCAGATTTCTTCCACACATCCCCTAGGGCAGTGGTCCTCAAAGCCGGTCCTCCGCTTGTTCAGGGAAAGCCCCTGGCGCGCTGGACCGGTTTGTTTAACTGCCACATCTGCAGGTTCAGCTGATCACAGCTCCCAGTGGCCACAGTTTGCCGCTCCAGGCCAGTGGAGGCTGCAGGAAGTGGCGGCCAGCACGTCCCTTGGCCTGCGCCACTTCCCGCAGCCCCCATTGGCCTGGAGCGGCGAACCACGGCAACTGGGAGCCGCGATCGGCCGAACCTGCGGACGCGCCAGGGGCTTTCCCTGAACAAGCAGCAGACCGGCTTTGAGGACCACTGTGCTAGGGTTTGTGTTCTGCGATGTGTCAGGGCAAACGTGGCAACAATGGTTTAGGCATAGCCAGTCTCGGCACCAGGCTGTGTGTATTTACTGGCTCCAAGCAGCAGTTACTGCTGCTCTGTGCCTGCACCCACCTCTGAAGGAGCTGCTATCCCATAGTACACTTGGGGAAACTGTCGCAGAGAAGCAAAGTGACTTGCCCAAGGTCACGCAGGCAGGCGGGAACAGACTCCCTATCTTCTAACTGCCCTGCACCAGGCTGGCTCTGGCATTGAAATCACTTCCTTCATTCTGCATGCTCAGTTTTTTCTTGATTTCGCCCATCACTCAATGTTGATCTCATTTGCTGCTGGTCCCTTCCCAGTCCCTGCTTTTGGCCATTGATGCACCCTTAGGACAGATGAAATGGCAGGATTTCCTCCCTGTGTTCAGCGGCAGTGGTAGCTTGGTCCCAAATGCCCCCGGAATGCTGAGCAGTGGTAGGTGGTGAAAGAAATCTTGAGTGTGGTGCCTTCATATGGAGAGCGGTTCTGGCTTGTGTTAGCAGGGCACTTACCAGCTGCCTGTTTCTTCCCTTGTTTTAGCTGAACCAGCTGGAGGAGGCAGCAGATGCAGCTCACACCTTCTTCATGGCAAACCCTGAGCACATGGAAATGCAGCAGGACATTGAGAACTACAAAACCATGGCTGGGAAGGTCCATCTGGTTGATCGAGAGGCCAAGCCGCACATGGTGAGTTTGGGAAACCAGCTCTGTCCACTGAGCTGGACACGTATGTCAAGTGTCAGCCAGCTTGGGGAAGAGTTTTGGGCCTGGAGGAAGGTAACACGGGCTACTGGCCAAGCTCGGTTGGATGGCGTTTACAATGCTGTGACGTGAGCTCGTGCTAGCTAGAGAATATCGGGGTGTGAGCCTTTGGCCATGTCTATGCTGGGCATTAGAAAGGCAGCATTTGTCAATTCCCACCCCATAGCATCTGCCTGGCTGCGCCATTACCCTGTGCATAGCCAAGAGATAACCAGTGTCTCTGATTTATGTCAGTAAACATAGACTTGGTAGCATGATCATTTTGCATTCATTTACACTTCCATTCAGGCGTCTGTGCACCTGTATTTTCACTGTAGTCCAGCCATATGCATTTAGCCAGGGCACTTATTCACCCACCTGTTTTATCCATGTACATCCAAGGCAATGCATCAAATGTGCAATTCTCAGGGCTAAGCTCTAGCTGGCAGTGGACATGCCAGTGTTCTCTGGTCGTGACGGTTCAACTGGAAAACAAATCTGTCAGAATTCCCTTTTGTTTTCGGATGCGTGTCCTCTTGGAGCTGACTGCACATCCTCGGTTATACGTATCCCCTGTCGTATGCCCGGTGACGCAACCCTCCAACCTGTCCTCTCCGTAGAGGAGCTGCTGACTCACACGCTGACTGCTTTCAGTATCTGCAATGGCCTGGTTTGACGGACGGCTCAGTAAATGGCTCTCTCACATTTACATGGGGGCTGGGTTCTCCAGACCCCCTGAGATGTACCCAGCACAGGATGGTATGGGTGAGGTGGGGGCGACAAAAGGGGATTTAAGCCATCTTCATTCCCGGACTGATCCAGAGCGCAAGTGTCTCTCTTTTCCCAGCTATGCCAATGCTGGGAGAAGTACCAGTGTTATGTCAGGTCCATGAGCATGATCCAAAGCCCATTGAAGCCAATGGAAAAACTCCCATTGACTCAGTAAGGTCTTGCATATGGCCGATGTTATCTGGTAGTGCCCAGGCGGTTAAGCCAGCTTTACAACTGCTTTATGAAGCAACCAAAATGAACCCAAAAACTGGGCTCGTCGCAGTCACTGGTTAATGATTTCGTAGCGCTCTGGAGAATTTACACACAGGAGGTTCGTTAAGCAAACATCACTGTTCATTCAGCATAATGTGCAGTTCTACAGGATTCTCTTTTAGACCAGTGTGCCACATGGGCACTGATTTAATCCCAGCGTTACAGCACCTACCTGATTTAGGAGCCCAAGTCTTACTTTCAAAAGGGGTTAGGCACTTGGGAACCTAAATCCCTTTGACAGTCAAGGCTGTTCAGGCTCCAGAGTGCCTAAATCCTTTTTGAAAATGAGACTTAGGATCCTAAATCTGGTAGGCGTGGGTGGCGATGCTGTGCACGGCAGTGCCTATACACTTGTAAATCTTTGGGCCTCACTGCCGGGCACGTGGCCTGTGTCTGTACATGTTTGGACCTGGTTCCCAGCTGCCTGGTTCCCAGCTAATGAGCCTGTCGGGCTTCTTTGCAGGAGAACTACAGTGCAGGGGTGAAGCACTATGATCAAGAAGAATACGTGCTGGCCATCGAGTCCTTGGAGCGAGCGCTGCGGGGCTACTACACCGCAGATGTGGAGTGCCGGGTCATGTGCGAGGGGCCTCAGCGGTTCGAGGAGTACGAGTACTTGGAGTATAAAGCTGACCTCTATGAAGCAATTGCAGGTGAGGTCTCGAACCAATCCCCAAGTCCCTTTAAGACACTGGACATGTATGTGCCTTGGCTCCTGGGGTGTTTTTAACTATAAACTTTAACACCGTTGCTGAATTTGGCAAAGCAGCTTCCCTTCAACAACCAGCAGCGCTGAAGTGTAAAGCCAGCTGGGACCCAGGGACTCCTCCTTTTAATCCTGAATTGAAAACCATCTCCTTCAGTGGGCTTGGGGCTCACGTTCAGAGGTGCTGAGCACCTGCAATTTTCATTGATTACAGTTAATGTTATGGGTGCTCAGCGCTTCTGAAAATCAGGTCCTCCACCTCTCTGCCTCCATTTTCCCCTCCACCAAAGGGGGACATTAACATCTGCCTTACCAGCGTGCTGCATGGCCGTGCACTAGCTAGCTGTGTGTAAAGTGTTTTAAAGGTGCTAAGGGGTCTAGAACAATGTGCATAAGGACACAAGACTGAAGAAACCTCCTGGATCATAGCTAGGGCCCTGTCAATTTCACGGTCGTACGATTTATGATTTTTTAAATGTCCTTATTTCAGCTATTTGAATCTGAAATTTCATGGTGTTGTAATTGTAGGGGTCCTGGTCCAAAAGGAAGTTGTGGGGTGGTCGCAAGGTTATTGTCGGGGCGGGGGGGTGCAGTACTGCTACCCTTACTTCTGCGCTGCTGCTGGGGGCGATGCTGCCTTCAGAGCCGGGCGGCTGGAGAGCGGTGGCTGCTGGCCGGGAGCCCAGCTCTGAAGGCAGAGCCGTCCCCAGCAGCAGCGCAGAAGGAAGGATGGCACGGTACGGTATTGCCACCCTTACTTCTGCACTGCTGCCTGCATAGCTGGGCCCTCGGTCAGCAGCCGCCACGCTCTGGCCGCCCAGCTCTGAAGGCAGTGGAGAAGTAAGGGTGGTAACACTGCAACCCCCACTAATATAACCTTGTGGCCCCCTCACCCTCCGCCAGCCCCCTTTTGGGTCAGGACCCCCAGTTTGGGAAACGCTGGTCTCTCCCGTGAAATCTGTAAAGTATAGGGTAAAAGCACAGAAAGGGCCAGATTTCAGGAAGGGAGACCAGATTTCATGGGCCGTGACGTGGTTTTCATGGCCGTAAATTTGGTAGGGCCCTAGTCAGAGTCCAGTGCCCTGCCGTTGAAGGCAGCTCTGTCACATGACCTCATTCATAAACTTAGCATGCTCCATCTTAAAACTAGCTAGGTTTCGTGCCCACCAAATACTGATTGGAAGGCTGTTTCTGAACCTGTGCATGCAGGGGTCCAACTTTATCCCTGAAGTCCATGATGAGTCTGCATCTGAATTTCACGACTGGTCCCTGTCACTGTAACAGGCTGAACCAAAACCCCCAAACGTCAGATTCTGCCAATTGTGCACTTGCTGACCTGCTCCAAAGTCTGGCACGCAGGAGCCTGGAGTTGGGAGCAAGGAGGCCCCTGTGTCAGGATAATGTGTTCACAACCCAGTGAGTGATAACAGCTCGACATTGCCCTTCTATAGCTCTTTCCAGCTGAGGGATCTAAAAGCATTGTGCAAACGTTGCATAGCACCCCGGGGAGAGGAATTACCACCCTGTTTATAAAGAGGGGGAAACGGGGGCACAGAGAGGAAGCAGCTTGCCCGTGATCAGTCAGCGAGTCATTGGCAGAGTCAAGAATGGAACACAGAACTCCTGGCTCCCAGTCCTGTACTTTTACCGACATGAGCATCCTACCTTCCAGCTGCCTAGACTTCCTGAGATCGGGAGGGCTGCACAGCTGGGTCCCAGGACAGGCAGGAATGATAAACAGGCCCAGCACACTTCATCCCTTGTTTTCATCAGGTAGGTAGGTAGGGAGGGAAGGATTTTGCCAGGTCATATTCTGAACAGCTCATTGTCTGAAAAGGCCGGGACACTGGCGAAAAAAAATAGTATAGATGCTAGAATAATGCAGAAGAGGCAAAGAATTACTAGAGATTAGAAACCTGTGCAGGGAATTGAACACTGCTGCTCTACTGTCCTTTGATTTGCATGTGTGGCCCTGAGCAAGGCAGGGTTAAGTGGGAGCCCTCTCTCCATAAACTTAATTGCCTGTAATTAGCAGTAAGGGAAAGCATAACAATACATTTGAGCCCACTTGGCCTCAGAAGTCTCATATATCTGTAGTTGGCTGTCAGCTCTGAGAGCTGATGCATGGTTTTGGGGGGGGATTGTTTTTCTTCTGCTGCTATGGAAAATATTTCCATTCAAATGCAGATTAGTTTTTATTTGTGTCAAAACTCATTTGCTAATACAAAGTCAAGAGCCTAACTGAGAGCAATGAGATGGGAAACCACGAGCACAACAAGAGGGAAGACTCTTTGCCTGATTATTTATCGATTGATCGTTTTTGGAACGAGACAGCAGATTGTTTGTTTGTTTTTTAATATTTACTCATGCAAGAAAAAAAGAGACGTTTTCAAAGTCCTGATCTGCAGGTAGATTTCATACCTGTATGTCAGTTAGGGATGTCATTCCCCACTCCCAACCCCAGCCAATGTAGATACACCAGTACATACCCTAGTGTAGATATAGTTATAGTGGCATAAAGGTGTCTTCTTCTGGAATATCTTCTTCCCCTTTCCATACGGGAATAAGCTATCGCAGTGTAAGCACCTTTTTATAACTGTGTAACTCTATCCGTACTAGGAGGCTTGTATTGCTTTGACTATACCAACATAGTTAAAACTACACCGGTATAATGAAAGTACCACTTTTGTGTGCAGATAAGCCCTAAGAGTCTCTGTGTGATAGGCTAACACCGCTCTGCCATCCATCCTCTCAGGTTACCTATACCAAACCCTGGGCATCATCATGCATGAGACCAGGAAAATCTGCAGCTCCTCCTGCCCCTGGAGCATGCGCCCAGAGACCAGCACTGCTGAGTTCCCACCTCTTTCCAAACAGAGGGTTCTTTGCTGTAAGTCCCGAGGAGACAGTCCTAGCGTCAGACAGCTTTGATCACCTCCTTTGGGGAGATCATTTGGCAAAGCTGCAGCTGGGACTCATTCAAAGTTGGCAAAACTCATGCTGGTTTAGTGCACGTATGTTGCTCTCGCTGCGCTCAGTGGCTTTGTGCTCTGCTGGCAATTGCATGTGTTTGGGGGGGGGGGTCGTTTGGGGAATAGTCAGAGCAGCAACAGAATCAGGTCGTACCGGGAGGAAGAGGAGCGTCGCCGTGACGTTAGTGAAAGGTGCTAGGCTTGGAGCTCTGGAGAGTGAAGCCCCGGAGCAGATAAAGTGTGGGCAGTGCAACCTCCCTTCACCCTGTTTCTCACAATGGACGCGGAGGGACCTCATCTAGACTGAGAAGATTCTTCCATGTCCTTGGCCAGCTCAGCCCTTGGCCTTGCTGCCTACTGGAGCCAGTGGTGTGAATGGTTTTTGTGATGCTGTCCATTGGGAACTTGAGAATGACCAAGAAACTCCCTTCCCAGAGGCCACTGAACAGCCATCACATGGGAAAGGTTTTCAGTTCTCACTGAGACTTAAATCCATGACCAGGAGGCGAAAGAGTTTATAGCCCGTTACCAATTCCCAGAGCCATCCAGCCACCCATAGAAACCAGCTTGACTGGAGCAGCTTGGCAAAATAACGTAGACTCCCGTTGCTGTTACTTGTCTTTCTACAGAGGACTGAGAGTGATACATGACAGGATGTCTTACTCCATAATTTACTGACAGGTCTCTGGTTCCCAGCCTCATTATATTTAGTGGAAAGAGGGAATTCTGATGCTACTGAGAAAATGGTTTTAAGTTTCTTCAAAACCATGTTTCATTTCCTATCCTGAGCTATTTTGTGGTGCTGCCACTCTCCACCCCAGAGGTGGCTGCATTTCAATGGCAGGTAATGATTCCTGCACGATTGCCGTAAAGTTTTGAAGGACGCTTTGAGAGCATTGAGGGGAAGCACTGTATGTCAGTGATGATTGATATTAGGATTTGCTGCCAACCTTCAGATCTAGGATGCTCCCAGTAGGTTTAAAGTTTAGCTTTCCCCTCCCCCACTCTCTCTTTAGTGCACGATGCAGAGTGTCTGGGAAATCAAATGTCCACTCACGCTAACAGTTCTTTGAATCCCCAGAGCAAGATGGGGCCTGTTTTGAGTTTCCACTTGATTTCAATGCAAATTCATAAAGCCAGCGTTTTGGCAGCTCGGGGGAGCGCTCTGGTAGCAGAGCTCATGTTTTGTTTCAAACCTATGTTTGTTCCTTAAAGATTTTAATTGCATACAGAGACACAGCAAGCAAAGTCGATTTGTAAGTACATTGCAGAAAAGGTCCCAAAGTGGAATCAGATGTCCGCTTTGGCTCGTACTGTGTGCTGTCACCAGTTAGAAATCTTGTTTATGGCAGATGCTTGCCATTCAGTTAAATTAACTAGAGAAATGTGTCCTCTTTAAGAAGCGATGAACAGAAGGGTTCTGTCGATAGCATTCCTCCCCCTAATATTATTAGTACACATTCCGTCCGGCTTAGCTTGAATGGTTGCATTGAATTTCCCAGCCTGGCTTGCAGCAGTATTAATCTCAAACTGTCACTCAGTTGGGATGTGTCCCGTATTGTGCGTTCTGCTGTTGCAATAGAGAAAGGATCAAAGATCCAGTTCTTAAGTCTTTTGAAAGAGTGCTCCCACAGAAGTATATTCCGCTGTCAAGGGGGGAAATTGAACACAGGAAATTATGGGCTGTGCATCAGTCAGAACTTTCGAATAGAGCCTGTTATTTTATAGATTAGTCTCCAAAAGGAAGCAGTGGAAACCTTGTTGCAAGACCCATTTAAAAATGGTTTGAACAAACCACTGGAAAATATGTAGTAGAGAGCAATCTTACCCTGTTCCTCACCCGATTGGCTAGATGACTTCATAAGTCTTTCACATCTCAGGTTTCTTTGATCTCCTTCTTGGTGTCCCTCCGAGTTTTGACCCTCCGAGTCTGACAACTTCTGTTGATTCCCATTGCAAAGATCTCTCAAGAGGCCTATTGTATGTTGAGGTGGCTTTGCTGTGGCTTTAGACAGAAATAGTGGTTTCTGCAGTACAGTCTCTCCTCACCATGTGTGCAAAATTAACACCCTTGGAAATTAACACAAAGTAAAACATCAGACACCTACAACCAAGCTGTGCCCGAAGACTATGTGCTTGCAAGATGTTCAAGACCTGAGTTGAGTTATGAGTCCTGTTAGAAAGGAATATGACAGAAGGCCCAGATATTGGGCATGGACAGCATGTTCCCGTAAGTTGCTGAGCACCCTTATGTCCCACTGACTTCTCAGAATATACTCAGCAGCTTACGGGATGGGGCCCCTGTGTCTTTGATCTATTTGTGCCATGAAAGTTGGTCTCCATAAACCCAGCTGAGCTCATCTCTCAAGAGCTGATCATCAGCCTTCTGAGCACAGACATTGTCATATCGCTCTCTCCCTTGCAGATCACTACATGCAGATCCTGGTGTGTCAACATGAGTGTGTCCGAGAACTTGCCACCCGTCCTGGGCGTTTATCACCCATTGAGAACTACCTTCCTCTCCATTATGACTACTTGCAGTTTGCCTATTACAGAGGTAAAGCTGGGCTTCTCCATTTTTAGCAGCCCTTGCTTGCTTTTGTTACTCTTTTTGGGTTAGTGGGGACTGCTTTAGTTGGGGATTTAAATATTCTCCTGTAGGGTGTATGCCATCACAACGTAATGGCACTGGCTAGCTTATGAAAGGAGACTCAAAGAGCTTGGCTTGTTTAGCCTAACCAAACAAAGTCTATAGGGAGATCTGATTGTTCTCTATAAATACATCAGAGGGATAAATGCCAGGAAGGGAGAGGAGTAATTTAAGTTAAGTGCCAATGTGGGCACAAGAACAAATGGACGTAAACTGGCCATCAACAAGTTTAGGCTCAAAATTAGACAAAGGTTTCTAACCATCAGAGGCGTGAAGTTCTGGAGCAGCCTCCCAAGGAGAGCAGTGGGGGCAAAAAAACTAACTGGCTCCCAGACTGAGCTTGATAAGTGTATGGAGGGGATGGTATGATGAGACTGCCTACGATGGCATGTGGCCCATTGGCAGCTGCCAGTAACAAAAATCCCCGCTGGCTGGAGATGGGACAGTAGATGGGGAGGGCTCTGAGGTACTGCAGAGAATTCTTTCCCAGGTATCTGCCTGGTGG
Source organism: Natator depressus (assembly GCF_965152275.1). Taxonomy (NCBI): domain Eukaryota; kingdom Metazoa; phylum Chordata; order Testudines; family Cheloniidae; genus Natator; species Natator depressus. The sequence continues at coordinate 3,796,871 of NC_134242.1, forward strand.
GTCTTTCCCACATGTTCAGGGTCTAACCAATCACCGTATTTGGGGTCTAGGACTTTTCCCCCAGGTCAGATTGGCAGAGACCTCTGCAGCCTGGGGTGTAGGTCACTTGCTGGTTTAAACTAGTGTAAATGGTGGATTCTCTGTAACTTGAAGTCTTTAAACCATGACTTGAGGGCTTCAGTAACTCAGCCAGAAGTTGGGGGTCTATTTCAGGAGCGGGTGAGGTTATGTGGGCTGCAGTGTGTAGGAAGTCAGACTAGAATAGATGGTCCCTTCTGACATTAGTCTATGAGAGCATGAGAACCAGAAAATAAATCCAGTTAAAAACAGAGTGGAAGAGCCCTGCCTAGTGTTACTCTCCAAGCTGAATGAAGTGCAAAGAGTGAAGGGCCAGATTTTTAAAGGTTATTTAGGTGCCTAAATAGGCACCGGGTGGGGGAGTTAGATGCCAATGCACGGTTGAAAATCCCACTGTGTGCTTATCTGTGTCTTTAGCCCCTAAATAAGCTTTAAAAAGTCTGGCTCTAAGTGCTTTTATAAAAAGCAGCATCACCAGCCTTATTTGCTCACAACCAACCACCACAAACTCATGAGATTGGCTTAACAATCATGAGATTCTTTTTTTAATGATACCTTTTGGGATCTTTTATTTGGCTTTCTGGGCTCTGAGCCTTTGGAGTTTGTGTTTCTGAGCTTTTTTACTGCAAACGCTAGGGCTATAAACTTCTCTTTTAACAAAAGGTAAACTGAGAATCTCCTGTAATAACCTAAAATAAACACCAAAGATCGCGAGAGTCGAAACAAAATCGCGAGCATTGGCAAGACCATAGAAGTAATTACTTGTGCTTATTGTCGATAGTAAAACAACATGTAGGATAAGACAATGGTCTGTTTATTAAAAGCACCTACAATCGGTGTCCTAGAGAGGAATATACTAAGAGCCCGAGAAGAGGAAAATAAGCAAATGTGGCAATACAACATGAGAATCATAAATCCGACTTAAAACTGGGAGCTTGCTCATTTCTCATATTCACTGATTTCCATCACCCTTATTTTCTCTCAGGGACTGTGGTCTGCTGCTGATTCCGGGCTTCTGTCCTAGCTCTGTCCCCTGATTTGCTGGGTGGCCTTGGAAAAGCCACATAACTTCTCTGTGCCTCGGTTTCCCCCTATGTAAAATTGAGACAATAAGACAGAGCTGTTTCAGAGGGCTGTGGTGGAGCTGATTCATAAATGTCTGTCATGAGCCTGGGGGCCATCAGGTGAAAGTCTGTACGAGTGAAAAGTCTCATCCATCCGTCTCTGGCTGGCTTCTTTCTTATCTCTCCTCCTAGTTAGCTGCAACACACCTGTCACCCCTGAGTCCCCTGGATCGGTCATGCCATGTAGTCTCCATGCCGTCCCCAACCTCTGCTCTGCTCCCTTGCAGTTGGCGAGTACATGAAAGCCCTAGAATGTGCCAAGTCCTACCTCCTTTTCCACCCGGACGATGAAGCTGTCTTGGAGAACGCGGATTATTACAAGAGCCTTTTGGAAGAGGCTATGGACCCGGAGACCATCAAACCCAGAGAGGTAAGAATACATAAATGTATTGAAATTACCCTGCACGGCACCACAACTGAAGCATTGTTTGGAAGTAGCTCAACTGATGCAGCAATTTGGCAATCTCCTAGTACCATCACCGATGTTGAGGAAAGGTTAAAGGATTGTGGCCAGGTGGCTCTCTTGGTCACGTTCGGGATTAATGCCAGTGGCTGGTGTGACCGTTTTTAGCCAAATGACAACCAAGCAGGGGGGATGCGATGCCCACGTAGGTGTATGGCCCAAGGAGGGAGAGGGATTGTTTAGGAGGACAGGAGTAGGAGCAGTGTGATGAAATAGGGTAAGGAGCATCCGGAGAACTCCAGACAGTCCCGGCTGTTAGTCAACTGGGGAAGTGGTGAAAGCCAGTCTCACCACTTGAGTCATTTAAAGCTAGACTGGGTAAAGCACTCCAAACTGTTCTGCAGGGAACAGCTCTGCAGTAAGTGGGGTGGGGATTAGCCTTGTGTCAGATGACGAAACAGGACTTATTGAGTCACCACTGGAGGAAATGTCTTTCTAGCGATAATTTTCCCATAGTGGGTCCCTTTCCCATGCTGGAGAATGTTCCCGTCACAGCCCTGAGAGACATCTCCTCCTGCCAGAGCTGGAAGTATCTTAAATACTTATCTGGCTCCGATTTGCATAGTGCCCCACAATCGGTAAGGAATTTAGCCTCACAACAGCCCTCTGCAGTAGGGCAGGGCTGTTATGCCCGTGTACAGAGGGGAAGGAGGGGTGCAGAGAACCTGAGGCCTGGTCTACACCTAAAATTTAGGTTGACCTAGCTTCTTTGCTTAGGGGTATGAAAAATTCACACCTCTGAGAGACATCGTTCAGCCGACCTAAACCCCAGTGTAGATGCCGTTTGGTTGTTTCTTCCAGCAATCTTGGTACTGCCTCTCGGGGCTGGGGCGGTTCCTCCAGCTACGGAAAACCCCTTCCATCGCTGTGGCAAGTGTCTGCACTTGTAGCCTCAGTGAACCGCCCGCGGTCATGCAGGAATCCTGAATTGGAGGCTCATGCCCTGACCAGCCTCACGCTTCCTTCTCCCTTCCCTCGGCTATTGCAGGAGGCTGTCAAGTTTCTGAGGCGTCATAAGCTGGAGTCTGACCTCTTGCAGACGGGAGCAACTGGCCTGGGATTCGCATACACTGAGCCGGTAATGACATGTAGCTCTTCCTTGCCATTGCAGGTTGTTAGTTCCAAACTTTGCCGCCTGATTTCAGTCCGGTTTTCTGTCCCCATTAGCAAGGCCAAGCGTGTGAAGTGAGGGATGAGGTATGTCTCAAAGCAGTCTATCAACGTCCGTTTAAGTCCAGAAGAATGTATTGGCCTGACAAGCCATACAGGTGTTACCAGTGTGTAACAGAGACAGACCCCACTTGTTAGACCCCGGTCACTGTAGTAGCTGGCTGTCTCACATTCTTTAATATGGGCCCCTTTTCAGTCTAGTTACAGACCTTTCAGTGACGCTCGTCATGGTTTTGTCATCTGTGAAGCACTCAGTTAAAGAACTAAACCTCCCAGCATTCTTGTCTACTGGGGAAGTCATGTTAGCCATGTTTTGCTGTTGGGGAAACTGAGGCAGACACAGAGAGGCTAAGTAACTTGCCCAAGGGTACACAGGAAGGCTGTGGCAGAGTAGAGAATTGAACATGGGCCCCAGGCCAGTGTGTTAGCCATTGAACCATCCTTTGTAAGCAACTGAAGTAATGGATTTGCAGATTAGAGAACATCCTGAATGCCACTGGACTGCGACAGTGCTCCAAAGCCATGCACCCATGACTCCACCCATGTGGAAGTGCAGAGTGGAATATGCATGCAGATTCTTCACTCCTTTCCCTTCTGCCTCACCTTTTCTTTGGGAGAACCAATGCCACAGCCGTTACGTGGGCTTTGTGCCATTTGCTGACACTGTGACCTGTGCACCTTTCCCTCACATGTGGGGAGAAGGGATGGTCCTGATAGAGATACGAGGATCTGAACCCTCTCAGAGCAGTTTGAATGTCGATGTAGACGTCATAGCATGGCTTGTCTCTGTAATGCCTGGATTCTGAACATCGCTAGACTAGGGGAATGCTGACGTTCGCATCTCGGCCCCATCTCTAGGGTGCCGTGGAGTAGGTCAGAGCTGCTAACGTAGTCTGGTTTGTTGCTTGCCCTTCCTGTCGAGATCAGCGAGTTGCAACACAAGGCCCACTGCCTGTGGTTTGGCATCGCTGGATGGAGAAAAGCGTGTGCGTGTGTGTGAGGCAGAGAGACCACTGCAGAGACGGTCCGAGAAGGGGTGTGTAAACGTGCTCCCCGGGCCACGCCAGCACAGACATCACCTGCGCGTTCCCAGGAAGCTGGTTTTTCTACATTCCCATCTCCAGTGTTTAAAAACTCCAGTGTTTTGTTTTTCCTCCCGAATTGTTTTCGTGGGTCACTTTGATCATTCCGTGTAAAGAACCCGACCCCCCTCTCTTGTTGCAGAGCTACTGGAGTCGCTCCGGTGCCCGTCAGGACGAGCACAGGTAAGTCCCTGACCAAAGGCACGACCTTGTTTTCTGAACTTAGGGTTTCGCAGGAATCAACACAGGGTTTTAAAATGGCCGCTGCTGTGATCGAGAGACCAGTCTGTTTGTTTGCTGAAGAGAGCCGAAGCGGTACCTGATGTTTCTAGTCCTGGACTCCACATATCCCAGCAAGCTCAGTAACTCAGTGGAAACGATGGGTCCCTTTTCCATCTAGTTACAGACCTTTCTGTAGCACTCATCATGGTTTTATCTGAGAGTGTCTCAAACATTCATGAATTAAACCTCCCAACACCCCGATCTAGTAGGGAAACGGTGTTAGCCAGGTTTTACTGATGGGGAAACTGAGGCACGGAGTGCCCAAGTGACTTGATCAAGGCTACCCAACCAGCCAAGAGCTAGAACCCGGATCTCCTCATCCCCAGTGCTGTGTGTGAGTGCGGAGAACATGCTGCTCTCCTTAGAACACAGGGTTCTGAGACGCTCGCATCTCATGCAAAGGATAGCACCTCACCTCCATGCTGGGCCATGGGCGCCGGACTCCTTCAGAGGGGAGAGCATCACCTGTGGAAGCACTCATAGCTTTCCTGCAGCCTGGAGGTGTTCCTGGGAGGTCCTAGCGTGTTTAGCTTGTGAGACCTGATGGGTGCATAGAGCAGGGTGCGGGGCTGCACATGTATCCCTGCAGTGCCTCTGGGTCACAGATAAACTCCACTGGTGAGGCAATATGGCATAGAATCACAGAAGATCAGGGTTGGAAGGGACCTCAGGAGGTCATCTAGTCCCACCCCCTGCTCAAAGCAGGACCAACCCCCAACTAAATCATCCCAGCCAGGGCTTTGTCAAGCCTGACCTTAAAAACCCCCACGGAAGGAGATTCCACCACCTCCCTAGGTATCCCATGCACGGCTGCTGCTCATAAACCTAAGGAACCTGCTCTGGGGAGCTTCAGTCTCTTTCATGTGACTATTTGGTGGCACCTTTCAAAAGCACAAAATACTACCCCAAAGGTTTGGTTTTTGTTTTAAAAAGGCAGTTTGAATGGATTGTGACCCATGACCCCGGGGGCAATCCCGTGGTTCGTTAGGAGCTGTGCTGTTACAGGACAGCACTGGATATTTGAATTATTAAACATGTCTGCCATGCTGTTCTTTTCCTCAAGTGCTAGTTTCTGGTGGTACCGGTTTAGATGTCAAGATCATGCAACCAACATACAAATACTGAGGCCAGCGTTTTCAAAAGTGACTCATGATTTTAGGGACCCGGATACCGTAAAGGGGTCCAGTTTCCAGCAAGTGCAGAACCATGCCCTGCCAAAAAAAATCTGGTCTCTTTTTTGAAGGTGTCTCAGATTGGGCACCCCAAATCCCTACTCTGTTTTGAACAGCGCCTCCTTTCCTTTCCTTTCCTTCCTTTCCGTGTGTGTGTGTGTGTGTGTGTGTGTGTTACTGATTTTTCTGGTGGCTGCAAAAAAAAGCAGCATTCCCAGAATCTGAAACCCACTGAAAACTCATGGTTTTTCTTCTTGTCTCCTGCTCCCCAGAGTCCCCTCGGGTGTTAACAGTGAGCTGGCAGATGGTCCCGCGCTGTCTCTGGGAAAAAAACCTGCACCCAAAATGGATCGAGAGCTGCGGGAGGGTAAGTCTGCGCCAAGGGTCTCCACCCAAACCAGAGGCTTTCTGTGAGCCATGAAGACACGTATTCTGTCACTAGAGGGGATGAAGCCACAGAGTCACATCCTAGTGTCAGCTGTGGGAGTTGCAGTTCTGTTTGTTACAACCATGCGTGACACTGCCAAAGTGAGGGACCTATTGCTTTTGCCATCATGATGCCCTGCAATTAGGGCCTAATTCTGCAAGCTGCTGAGTGCTCTCCACTGAGCTCAGAATTTGGAGATAGGAGACTGGATTAGGTGCTGCTCTGAAATGGAAGTTCCCGTGTTGTGATTTATGCTGATCCTGAGCACTATGTACCCTTAGTGCTCTGTGGCACCTTTCACCTTCCAAACATGGTCTGGCTGTTAATCCTCACACATTACCCCTGGAGGGGAGTATTTTCCCTGTCGCCCGAAGTCGCACACTGAGTGACAGTGAAGCATTAGACTTTTGGGGGAATTCCCAGCTCCCATCCCTTTGCTAGCAGCCCTAGGCCTATCCTCTGATTCCAGTGAGCACTGCATATTTGTTCTCCTTGCTCACAATTTCATATCTTGGCTAAGTTCAAGTTATTTCCTTTTAACGCCTGGTAGGCACATTATCTGCAGGGGTTTCAACTGGTTCAGTGATTGTTTCCCAGTCAGAGAGAATAGCCATCAATTATTATACTAACAGCTGAGCTTTTCCCTCGGATGATTTTGAAATCAGGTGTGCTCTTGCCAAATTCCAAAGCCATTCCTTCGCTTCAAAGCAGCCTGACAGCAAGCCAGCCATAGCAGATCTCCTGTCTCCACCGCTGAGCTGGCTCCATCTTGCTTGCTTGGGAGAGAAAATCATGTCAAATATCAGGACCTTTGCTCTGCTCTTTGGATGGGGCCAGGAGAAGGTTCTGCCCTCTGGCTGTCATTGTAACAAGATCTTGCAAAGTTTCCCGGGTAATCCTGGCCATTGCTCCCTTTGGAAATCATAGTCAGTGGTTGCAGTCAAAAATGATGCAGAGCATTAATAACACTGTGTGATCAAAACTAGAGGAAACCAACATTTGCACTTGCCAGGGCCACATCAGCTACTTGTTCAGATCATCAGCGGCTAAGCCCAGTTTGCGTGCAATGGAGCACATCGCGGCCACCGTCTTCCTTAATATCAAGGCACAACTCTCAGCAGCAACAACTCTCCCCCCTCCTGAGCTGAGTGTCCCGGCAGTCTTGTACCACGTTGCATGTCCCTCCAGGGGCTGCGTTTGGCCCACCGTTGCTGTAAGTGATCAATCTATTGCTCTCAATCCCCGGCACGGCACAAGCAATGTAGGAAAGTCTGGTATTTGAGAGCTTTCAAGCAAGTTGCCTGGTATAAAAGCTAATTGGTTTGTTTTTCTGTTTTTTCTTGCTTTAATTTTTGTGCGAAATTTTCACTTTAGCTGAAATTCTCCAAGTTTTCAGGAAAAAACACGTACCAAAACTAAAAGATTTTCAGTTTCTGTCTTCTCCCCCCCCCTTTTAATTCCCTTTTTACTTTCCGTTTCCAGTGAAAAAAGGAGAGAAGAAAAGGAAGAGAAGGGGGGGCACCAGGAAAAAGGATTGGTTTTTGTTTGTAAAAAATCTGAAAAAATACTCTCCAAAAATTGGAAAAAATGGGTTTTATTTTTCATTCCTTTCAGAGATTTGCCCAGAAAAACCCTTTGTGACAGACTCTGTCCGGGACACATTTGGGACCTGATTCTTTCCTGTCCTGGCTTTGCATAGGCATAATTTCACTGAGCTCAGTGGACTTGCTGCAGATTCCCACATGTGTCATTTAGATCAGAATCTGGGCCCCCACGGTGTCTAGAAAGAAAATGCCAGTGACCTTGTTGCCCCGTTCCATTCCAGCTTGTTTTGACGCACGTACTGCCTGAGATATTGGAGCCCCTCTGCTCATGAGCATATAAAGTCTCGGGACACACTGGAGGCCAAACAAATCATTAGCACAGTCACTGTGTATGTGTGATGTTAGGTTTCCCCTTGATCCCGCTGCCGTTGTAACCACAGGCCCGGGAGGCTGGAGGAGCCGAGCCAAGTACATACCTACGGTGTGATACAAGGATGCAGTGTTTGCACTACAGCTCCCAAGGCGGCTGCTGCAAGTTGGCTGGGTCAGCTCTGTGCAAACCGGCTGTTAGGAACTAAACACATTTGTAAGGCCTTTTATTCCTTCGGGTTTTTTTTTGTTCTTTGATCTTGAGCCACACTGGGCTCCTCTCTGCCAGGATAAACATCCCAATGTTGTAGGGTCAGCCCTGGCAGACGCCAAAGCCAGCCAACACATCACGAGCCTCTCCAGAAAATACTGCTCTTGAGGATGGGCTCCCAGAGCACCGGGAGGAAAGGGACGGCAGCTTCAGCTTCTCCACGCACCAAGCCACCTCCTGCCATCCTCGTTTCAGCCCTGGCCACACGGGGTGCAAAGATCATATTTGTTTTGAGCTAAGCGTTCACCTGGCTTTGAAGTTACAGGCAAACCTTAATTCACTCGAATTCAGGTTTAACTGAAGATTGGTTGTGTCCCCTGAGCCTGGAGAGGGCACGAAGCAGGGCAGGAAGGGATGAGGATTGCCAAAGTTAGCCGAACTCCCCAACGTTAGCGTTACTCCAGAAGCTGCTGGTTTCATTGCCTGTGATGGGGTGTGCGCATGGTTTCCCCAGTCCTGAACGTGATGTGGAGCTGCGTTGCTGCAAGGCTTAGAGGCTCCACAGGGCTAGAGCTGCTGGGCTCTGCAGGAATGGAGCTGCTGGTTCTCCAAACAGCTGATCCTCAGAAGGTCTTGGTGTCTCCTGAGAATTTGAGGACTTGGGTTTTGCCTCTGAACTCTGATGCCAAACTCCTTTGGGTTGGCCACCCCCGTTTGTGCACAAAGTTGGCCAGAGGATTGATTGAATGAATCTCGGAGCACATATTAGCTGTCAGAACTAATACGGCTCCTTTTTATTTTTGGCTGCAAGTGATCTGTTGTAACTGTAGCATACAGTTGGCATCATTCGTGGCTTTCCCCAGCGGATGGCTGGAATTACAAAAATATCGCCAAAAATTAAAAGCCTCCCAAAGGGACAACCATTATGGCTCCACTCCTGAATGGCGTGGGGTGGGGATTAGTAATAAAATCAAGGGATTAGGGACAGAGCCTTTCACTGCTTGGGACCATTGGTCTGACTCAGCTCCATGGAACTTGCATGGAAAGCTCCCCACTGATTTATGGTCAGTAGATCAGGCCCCAAATCTTGTTCACTTTACTCCCAGAAGGACTCCTGTTAGCTTCCACTGGTTGTTCCCTTGGGTGAAGCAAGCAGAACTGAGCCCTCGGTCAGCTGTTTGGTGGCTTATATGGGCCTGTCTGGGAAATATTATAACCACTGGGACCCCCGAAGTTAGATGAGGATGACAAGGACAGGTCGCGTTCAGCATTGTGTCTGCTGGTCCTGGTTAAACTCGGAGGACTGCGAGTCAGAGCTCCTGGGTACCATTCCCAGCTGCATGGGACCAGTTAACCCCTTTGTGCCTGCCTTTGCCCATCCTCTAAGTAGTGGTGATGATGCTTCCCAGTGAGAGGCTCGGTGGATGTCTGTAAAGTGTTTGGAGACCGCCACGTGAACCGCGCAAGGCCAGGGCAAATCCTTCAGTTTTGTAAAGACAATCTAGCCATGGGCAAAGCCCCAGCACTTACCCATTTGCACTGTAGAGCTCACCTGCACGGTACATGCTGGGACCTGGTCCAGAGCAGGCACCAGGTAGATCAGCACCTACAAACAGAAGGAAGATGAAGTTTCATGTTTGTGATGTAGCAGTGACCCTCCTTTCCCTGGCTGGGACATGCAGCACATCCATGTCAACTTGCTGGATATTTGTGGTTCACTTTTTAACAGCTCCATCCTGTTGAAGTTGATCTTCTGCCAGCAATGGGGAGCTACTGGAAGCACATCCAGAAGGAAGCAGTAACAAAAGCTTTCTTAGATGTGCCCACTGTATTGTGTATGTATAAGAGACGAACCTGATCCAGGAAGTTCAGAGCCCGGTTGGATAGTGCCCCGAGTGTGTGAGGTTTCGATCCAGGCCTCTCTTTCTGATCCACGCGGGTTTATAATAAATATTATCCTCAAGCAACAAAACAGACCGTAAGGGATGCCCCCTTTTCCAAGAAACCTAAATCTTCTTCGCAGATCATTCCTCGGCAAGCAATGGGATCTCAGTATCGTGTCTCCTCCATTGGCCTGGGGCCCTTCCAAAACAGCAATGTGCTGCAGCTGACAAAAAAAAAAAAAAAAGCAGCATTTAATAGAAATGTTCCATCGTGCCAAATTTCAAGAGAAATGCTGTACTGCCATTGCCCGCTTTTTATTGCGGCGTTCCAAGAGCAGATCTGTTTCCCATGGCTCCGAAGCATTTCACCTTCCCCCCAGAGAAACATCTGGGTAAGGGTTTAGTTTTCAAAACACACAGACTTTTGTTCTCATTGTCTTGTTTTTCCGTTTGGATGAGGGCGGCCTCATCCCGTGTCCGTGAGCAGGGGAGAGAGCGTGTGAGCCAAATGGCTAATCACTTCCCCGCTCCCTGCAAGGTAGGCGTCCGATTCGCCAACTGTCTAGTATTGATTTGTATTACCCTCGGAGCTAGGCGCTGTACAAACCCAGGACAAAAGGCGTGTCCTGGTCCCAACCTGCAGTGTGGAACGCTGGCCCATGGCAGACTTGTGCCAAGTGATGATGGCAGTATCTCCATACTGTCAGGACAATACGTTGCCCAGTATATTTCAAGAGGACCTCAAAACCAACCCAAGATATGACCCATTGTGAACAGATATGAACCGATGGTGTAAAATCCTTCCACAAAAAAGGGGTCTTGGCTGGAATCTCCAGGGAATACCACGTGAAACCACTGTGTGCGCCCCCCGGCCCAGTAAAACGTGCAACGTCTCGTGAGCTGGTGTTTGACAGCGCTCCCGCAGCCACAGGATGCCGCATCACAGCGGCATCGTGCTGAGTCGCAGCAGGGCTGTGTATGGCTGCTGCGCCGGGACACCGTGATGAAGTTCTGCTAGCCCGAAATAATGTTAGTGCCCCTACGAGCTTGCAGGCCTGGAAAATGGGCTCTGCCCCAGAGCATAATGGGAGGGGGAGGTGCAGGCCAGCCTTCGTAGAGCAAATCCCAGCCAGGGGCTATTCTAGCAACAGATAAACTAGGCAGCAGATACGGCTCCTCTGTCAGGACAATTTGAGTGGCACTGCGACCCTGCGTGCCAGGTTGCAATGCCGCTCACTGCAATTTGGCCCAGCCGCCTCTCTGGCATGATGGAAGGGCGGCCGGGCCAAATCAAGCCTACGAGGAGGGGGGCAGAACATTGGGGTTCGAGCAGCCTGTGATCACAACCGTTGCCTTTCTGCCTCCAGCCCCTCCCAGGGCCTTTAGGAATGACCCCTCCAGTAATGGGACCTTAGGCCGAGGAATGGTTTGTGATGCGCTAGCCCATGGAGGCTGCGTTTGGGAAGCCAGGCCCTTTTGTGTGAGCTGCTGCACACGCCTCGTGGGACGGTCCCTGTGCCAAGGAGCTTAGAACGTGGAAAACGAGAGACAAGAGAAGGATACAGCAAACTGGAGGGGACACACTGTAGGGGTGAGACTGCTGTGAGCAGCACAAGGGAATTGTCCCCAGCGGCACAGAACCGCCACTTCCACAGCTTCCCTGTCTCCCAGGAGCCCTGTGTGGGGTGGGGGGCAGGAGATCCGCTCCGTGACCGCAGATTGGCCCTCAACGAGAGCTCCTGTCTGCAGCCTTGGGCTGGAATAATGCAGCTCGCTCCCAGCAGCCACAGAGTTTAAAAAAAAAAAAAAAAAAAAAAGACAGAAAAAACGCTGATGACTATTCCTGGGGCCAGTGCGTTGAGCCAAATACAAAAAAGGCTTTTACAGAACGAACACAGTGGAAATTTAGGGTTGACTTAAAATAGGAATTGGTTCTATTGGCTGCTCTGAAAAAAGCCAGTTAGCTGGTGTCCGGGGCCCCGTTGCATCTCTGTGCAGCGTTTTAGAGTCTGGCCCGTGCATTGCCAAAGAGCCTGATGAGAAAGTGGGAATCTCTGGCACTCTCGCAGGGAGCGGATTTCACCTCTGTGTCTCTGTTATTGACACGAGGCCAGGTCCTGCTCTTCGTTACACGGCTGTGAAGCCAGGCCTCTGGAACGCCACCAAGGTGACCTCAGCTGGCCTGGTGCCTCCGTGTGACTGACAAGCCAGGGAAGAGGTGTCATGTTCAGGGTTGTTTTATATCTGTCTTTCCCGTAGGGGGTTCTCTGCTCTACAGCGACGTGAAGTTCATCTATAACTCCCAGCAGCTGAACGGCACGCAGCGAGTGCTACTGGATAACGTCATATCGGAGGAGGAGTGCCGAGAGCTGTGTAGAGTGGCCAATGTGAGTATCGGAGATGGTGGGGAGGGCTGCTGGGTGGAGGGCGGGGAAGGGGGGTTGCTGGTTGCAGGGAAGCCACGTGGGCAGAAGGTCTGGGCCAGGGAGCCATGTGGAGTGGGTGTAACTGTCTGATTTTGCCTAACTGCACAAGGCCCCCAGCAAACACAAAGAACGTGTCTCCAAATTCCACCCTCCCACATGTACGTAACCGCTAACGAGGTCTCTGGGAGTTGCGTGTGTGTATCCAGGGTCAGAGCTTGGCTTCTGCAACAGAACTGTGTGATCCAGGCACTAGGGGAGCATATCAAATGCCGTCTACAATCCCCACTGCCGGCCCATGCTGTGACACCAATAGACACCAGCTGAGGATCTGGCCCACTGTGTTTGCCAGTTACATGAGAAGACCGGTTAGGGAATAGCCCACTCCTAAATAATCTCTTTGCTTGTGTTCCAAGTAACCCCTGAAGTGAGTCGAATCATCTCATTCGCTTTTCCCCTAGTGGTGCAGTTTGTTCACTTTTTGCATTTCACTCAGAAGGGACAGAGATAGCAGCCAGCTGTTTTCACTAGCTATCTATCATTTTCTTCCTGTTTCTCTCTGCACACAGGGCCATAAGCTTTGAGTTCAACAAGACTTTTGGGGAAGGGGGAAACAGGGGGAGCCTCAAATCCCACAGCCGATATTTTCATTTTAAAAAACTGGATGACATTTAAGGAAAGTTCATGAGTTGCAAGGATAATTTTCCATATTTCTTCTTTAGCAAAACTGAGCTGTGTTCTCTAACAATAATACCCAGCTTTTATGTGGGCTTTCAGCCCATAGATCTCCAAGGACTTCACAGAGGAGATAAGACGATTATCCCCATTTTAGAGAGGGCACGGTGGTGGAGTGGCTTGCTCGAAAGCAGGGTAGTAGCTGAGCTAAACACAGAGCCCTGCACTCCTGAATCTCCCTGGGTTGTCAAAGACCCATGGCGGCTTAATTGTCATTTCAACCAGTAATGATGTTGCCATCAGCCCTTAGCTGACGGTGCCATTGACGGTGACCAAAGCAGAATGGAACCCACCTGATTTCGTCTGTAGTTCTTATTGGTGAGGGTTCAGTATTTCGGGTGGGGAGAGCAGGATGAAGAATAAAACTGATTTGGGGGTTTCTGCTCAGGATAACCGTTGTCCCTGATTCTCTGCTCGTGTCATTTCTTCCAGGGGATCATGCTGGCTGGAGATGGCTATCGAGGGAAAACCTCACCCCACACTCCCAACGAGAAGTTTGAAGGGGCCACTGTCCTCAAAGCTCTCAAGGTGCGGTTTGCCCCTCTCTCCAGCCCCTGTGGCTCGGCGGGTGGCTCCGCCACCCTCTGGGCGGCCAGCGCTCACTCTGGTATGTGATTGCCCTGCAGTTCGGCTACGAGGGGCGCGTCCCGCTGAAGAGCGCCCGCCTGTTCTATGACGTCAGCGAGAAGGCCCGCAGGATCGTGGAGTCCTACTTCCTGCTGAACTCCACCCTCTACTTCTCCTACACGCACATGGTGTGCCGCACCGCCCTGCCGGGTAAGGGGGCAGCGGCCGGCCTTGCGGCTCAGTGCTTAAGAAGCAGTCAAGAGGGAGGGAACGGAGCTGTTGTACGTACAACGGTTTTGTACTGTCTCCTGCCTCAGAGATCCCTGCCCCACGTTCTCCCTGGAGGAAGCCACCTGCAGGGGTCATGAGTTTGTTCGTTCTTTCGCTCTTCATCTCTCCTCGTCTGCCTCTCCTCCTTCCTCTCTCTGTCTCAGTGCCCCCCTTGCTCTCCTTCACCCCAGATTGGGGTGTCTGTTCCATCAGGCTCATGGTGTTTCAAGTGAGCGCAAGGCAGGTGTCAATACTTTGTCTCCAGGCTCCCCAGATTCCCCCTTTTCGCCCGCTGTCTTTGCATTTTTGCTGGCAGCGAGAGCCCTCCAAGTGCAAATGCCCCTGGGGGGAGCTGAGCTCTGAGACCCTGTCATGCTTATCTCATCTCTTCCTCTCCCCCCGCGTGGTACTGCCTAGGCCAGCAGGAGAAAAGGAACGACCTGAGCCACCCCATCCATGCCGACAACTGCCTGCTGGATCCTGAGGCCAGTGAGTGCTGGAAGGAGCCCCCAGCCTACACCTTCCGGGATTACAGGTAGGAACGCAGGGCTGAGATGCTGTGTGCCAGATGCAGATGCCTGGCCAGGGGAAACAGACAGGGCATGTTCCTCGCTGGGCACCAGGTCGGTGGGGCGTGACCACGAGAGCCCACTTGGTTCCGATGCCTGGTAAAGTTAGGCTGCCCTAGAGCCAGGTAAATCCCAGCCAGCGATGGGCTGAAGAGGCAGGCTCTGGATCCATGGTATGGTCGTGGTTCTAGGAGGAATTGGGGGCCAAGGTCCAGGCAGCGGTTGTCTGTGGCAGCCCCATGGTGTTCTCGGCTGTTTCGTCCGACGTGGCGGTCACCTCACAAGGCTGGCCAGTCTGGGGAGATCGTCAGCACATCCGTGCCAGGAAGGAAGGATGCGTGTCCCTGCTGGGCTTAGATACAACCCAGAGGAGAGATTACCCACCCCCACCCCTGTATCACCGTCCCCCACATACCTGCCCCTACTGGCACCCACAGGGCAGGCGGGACCCGAACCCCTGAAACACTGTGGGCCCAGCCACCTCCCATTGACGTCCGTGGGAGCCTTTCCCCTGACTTCCCTGGCAGGCGGAGTGGGCCCTGGGAGAGGGGTGAGCATTCTTCTTCCCATGGGCCAGATCTGCTGAGGCAAATCCTGTGTTTGTAGCTGCGTGGGGTAGGGGCGGCCAGCCAGCCTCACCGGGGTCTCATCATTCTTCCCCCAGCGCCCTTCTGTACATTAACACGGATTTCGAAGGCGGGGAGTTTATATTCACTGAGATGGATGCCAAAACTGTTACTGTAAGTAAACTGCCTTGGCTGGCAAAGCTGATGTCAGTAGGTTGGCTGGGGGGATCCATTTTGTTTTCCTTCCTAGTCCATTCCTCCAGAGCTGGTGCCGTGTATAGCTAGGGCTTTTCAGATGACTTAAGCTCTGACCTCAGACCAGTGGGCCCCTCCATAAAACAGTTACATCCCTAGCCTCGGTAACCTTAGACTAGAATCCATTCTAGGTGTAATCTGAAAAGACATTCACCATCCTAATGGTGCAGAACAAGGCTACCCAGAGTGTGAGGTCTTCAGTGTGGCTCACAGCCGCCCCTCTACAACTGTCAACGAGGACAGCCTTAACCGGCTGGAGGGTTTTTATTGCTACCCAATTAAGCTAACAAGCAATTTCTGTTCCTCTTTCATGGGCGATACAAGTGGAAGCAAATTTTAAATTTTTTATTAAAGCTAATGTTAAAAAAATTATATAATACATAGGTTGGGAAAAGAGTGTCTGTACATCTGGGTATAGTGCTTAGATTATCCACAAATACAAAGTTAGTTTTTAAAAGTCATATGATCCATAGAGTACATAATCAGCAATAACCCAAATTTAGGTGAATAGATTTAACAATACAGTTTAGATATTAGAATCCGAATACTCGGGTACATCGCTCATGAAAAGTTGTACGGAGGTTTGGTTGTGGAAAGCAAAATATATCAATGAGAGGGGATTGTCCCTCAGTAATTGAGAATTAGATTGGTTGTCCATTTAGAAAATACAATCTATGAGGAAAGTATTTGTTTCTTTCCCTACTAAAGCCATGTCATAACCTTGCTGCTGGCATCCTGTGCGCCTGCAATCACTCAGGATTCCTGAGTTCTGCAGAGAGTGGATTTTTGGAATCTCTGATCCATTAAGTAAAAGGTTTAGACGAAGACACACAGTTTTTAAAAAAAAAAAAAAAAAAAAAAACCCGGACAGGCTGGCCGAGGATCCTACTTTGTGTGGTTGCCCAATTCACTGAGCTTCTGCACCCCCTAGTGGTCAAATTTGAAGCAAGCGAGACAAGGTGGGTGAGATACAAAACTTTTCCTCTCTTGCCAACAGAAGGTGGTCCAATAAAAGATATGACCTCCCCCATCTTGTCTCTCTAATATCCTGAGACCAACATGGCTACAACAGCACTGCATTGTAGAAAAGTAAGGTCATCAAATCCGGCCCCCTGCGCTGAGGGAGGACCAAGGAAACCTAGGGCCATCCGTGTCCACCCTGGTCTTAAAAGCCTCCAGTGACGGAGATTCCACAACCTCCCTGGGAAACCTGTAACTACCTTGAGCTATAAAAAGTTCCTCCTAATCTCTAACCTACATCTCCCTTGCTGCACATTAAGCCCATTGCTTCTGATCCTATCTTCAGTGGACGTGGAGAACACTTGATCCCTGTTCTTTTTATAACAGCCCTTCACATATCTGAAAATTGTTATCAGGTCCCCTCTCAGTCTGCTATTCTCCACACTAAACATGTCCAGTTTTTTTAACTTTCCTCATAGTTCAGGTTTTCTAAACCTTTGATCATTTTTGTTGCTCTCCTCTGGCCTCACTCCAGTCTGTCCACATCTTCCCTCAAATGGGGCGCAGTACTCCAGCAAAGGCCTCATCAGGGCCGAGTAGGGCAAGACGATTCCCTCCAATGTCTCACGTACGACACTCCTGTTAACGCACCTAGAATGATACAAGTGATATCCTATTAAAGAAATAAGCCAATCACAGTGTAGGGTTGGACTGTAAGTGTGTCCCCATCCTTGTCTCCTCCACTCTCCAGCCACTTTCATTTCAAGACTGAACATAAGCTTGCTATGAGTCCTTTGAATTCAATTCAGTGTTGATAAATGCAAAGTGATGCACACTGGAAAACATAATCCCAACTATACCTATAAAATGATGGGGTCTAAATGAGCTGTTACCACTCTAGAAAGAGATCTTGGAGTCATTGTGGATAGTGTTCTGAAAACATCCACTCCGTGTGCAGCAGGAGTCAAAAAAGCAAACAGAATGTTGGGAATGATTAAGAAAGGGATAGATAAGAGAGAAAATATCACATTGCCTCTAGATAAATCCATGGTACACCCACACCTTGAATACTGCATGCAAATGTGGTCGCCCCATCTCAAAAAGATATATTGGAATTGGAAAAGGTTCAGAAAAGGGCAACAAAAGTGATTAGGGGTCTGGAACGACTTCCGTATGAGGAGAGATTAATAAGACTTGGACTTTTGAGCTTGGAAAAGAGACAACTAAGGGGGGATATGAAAGAGGTCTGTAAAATCATGACTGGTGTGGAGAAAGTAAGCAAGGAAGTGTTATTTACTCCTCATAACACAAGAACTAGGGGTCACCAAATGAAATTAATAGGCAACAGGTTTAAAACAAAAGGAAGTGGTGAAACACTGAAATGCGTTACCTAGGGAGGTGGTGGAATCTCCTTCCTTAAAAGTTTTTAAGGTCAGGCTTGACAAAGCCCTGGCTGGGATGATTTAATTTGAGCAGGGGGTTGGACTAGATGACCTCCTGAGGTCCCTTCCAACCCTGATATTCTATGATTCTGTGAAGTGTTTTTTCACACAATGCACGGTCAACCTGTGGAACTCCTTGCCAGAGGATGTTGTGAAGGCCAAGACTATAACAGGGTTCAAAAAAGAACTAGATACAGGCAGTCCTTGGACTTACGACACAATTGGTTGCGGAAAATTGCATCGTAAGTCGAACTGTCGTAACTTGGAACTGCAATCCACTCCATTGTGGGATCGAGCATCATAAAGTGAAATCAGGGTGTCAATTCAGAAATGTATAGTGTTATGGCTTCAGAAGAGGGAGAAGAGGAACATTGCTCGTGGTTCATAGATTCCTGGTTTCCAAGGCCAGAAGGGACCCTTGTGATCATCTAGTCTGACCGCCAGTACAGCACAGGCCAGAGAACTGCCCCCAAATAATTCCAAGATCAGATCTTATAGAAAAACATCCAGTCTTGATTAAAAATGGTCAGTGATGGAAAATTCACCATGACCCTTGGTAAATTAACCATTGGAGCAGTTACATTTCTAACAGTGAGAGTATGCCTTATTTCCTTATATGCAGTCAGAGTGTGAAGGTTAACCTGATCTCATTGAAGGGACATCTAATTATTGCCTAGTTTGAACACAGCTGGTTTGCAATGATTAAGTGTGTTGCATTGAATTTTGCACAGACTTTGCACACTGCCTCATCTTTTCTGGGTTAATCCTCTGCAACAGGACAGAGCCCTTTTTCTGGAGCAAAATGCCCATATTAGCAATGCTCTGAGTTTTTGAGTATCCTGGAGCTATCCAAAGAGACCCATTAAAGTCAAAGGCCTGAACTGACGGGAACCCAGGGCAACACAAGAGATCTGCAGTATGCTGGTTCTTTGCCATGAGTCTAAATGCTGGTTGTGTTTGCAATGTTTGACTTGGTGTTTTTTACAGGCCTCTATCAAGCCAAAGTGTGGGCGCATGATCAGCTTCTCCTCTGGTGGGGAGAACCCCCACGGGGTCAAAGCAGTCACCAAAGGCCAGCGATGTGCTGTGGCTCTCTGGTTCACTTTGGACCCACTTTACAGAGAGCTGGTGAGTTCTTCCATCGTGACAGCAGCAGAGACCGTCATGAATGGCGCGGGGCGGTACAGCGGGGAGCTAGTGAAAAACCAGGGAGCTCCTTGTAATGCTCTGTCATATTTAGCAAAGAGGCCCCTCTGCCTAGTCACAAAGATGCCTGCCTAGGCAGAAGTGCTGTGTCTGCCTCAGAACCAGTGGGTGTTTCCATAGCTAGCTGGAACCTGTCTTCGGGGCATTGGATACTGTCATGCTCTACAGAGCATAGGGTTAGAGATGGAAAGGGACTTACAGGATCAACCAGCCTCCCGCAAGCAAAACGAACTGTTCCCCCCACCCCCAATGAATGCAATAAATGCATTGTAGCAGGGCTAGACTGGGAGTCAGGAGATCTGGATTGAGCTGTGTGACTTTCACTTCTCTGGGCCCCAATTCCTATCTGCACAGTGGGGACAGTACCCTGTCCTGCCTCTGAGGGACTTGTGCCAGTAAATTCGGCCATGTTTGGGAGCTGCCTATTACGACACTGGGGGGCTGGGCAGATTGTGGTTATACTGGAACCTCCACTAAGAGGGTGGCTTTCCCGTGTGACCCTTGCATGGGCTCCGTTTTTGGCCAGTTCGAGAAACAGGACCTGCAATCTGGGACTGGCTCTTAGGGTGCGTCTACACTGCAGACAGACACCTGCAGGCCAAGGTGTGGGAGCCTCCCACCTCGCAGGGTCCTAGAGCCTGGGCCCTAGCCTGAGCACGAACATCTATTAGGCAATTAAACCACCCCTTTGCTCAAGCCCCGTGAGCCCCAGTCAGCTGGCGGGGGCCAGCGGCAGGCTTTTAATTGCAGTGTAGACACCCCTTAGAGCAATGTTTATGCTGAGCATTAGTGACACCTAGTGGACAATTCGGGTAATGACCAGTATCCCAGTGGAAATCCACAGCAAGGGGGAGGACCAGGAGCACACCCCTGTTTGTGAGCACACGGTTCTTTCAGCCAGTGATCTCAGCCATTAGTTACTTCAGCCTGGTGGGGCCCTTTTCACCGATGGCAAAATTCTGGTACAGGGGCTTTAAACGGCTCCCCCAGCTCACGCAGCAAGTCATTGGCAAAACAGAATAAAACCCAGGAGTCCTGACATCCAGTCGCTCGACTGTGCTGCTGCTTTCTGGATTCCTGGGGTCCAGCAACCGCAGCCTGCCCATCCCTTGGGGCCTTAGTTTAGGGCACGTGTCCATGGCGGTGCTGTGGTTATTTGTGTTACAGTAGCACTACAGGCCCCGTTGTGCTCGGTGCATCGGACGAGACCTGCCCCAAAGAGTTTAAACTCTAAATAGGCAAGACAGGCAAAGGGTGGGAGGGGAAACTGAGGCACCAAGCAGTCAAGTGACCTCCCCAAGATCACACAGCAAGGTCGTGGCAGAGCTGAGAATGGCTCTCCCAAGTGCCAACATAGTGCCCAATCCATTAGGCCACACCATGTCCCCAGGTGAGTTGTGCCTAGGTCGTATACTGGCCTTCCGTGCCAGGATGAATTTCCTTCTTGATGGAGAAATAGCTCAGAGACGAGAGGGGACATCGACGCTGCTGCTGCTATTTATTCCTCCTCCTCCTCCTCCTCCTTTTCTGCAGGAGCGAATCCAGGCAGACGAAGTGATAGCGACGTTAGACCAAGAGCATCTAGGAGCCAACGACCTGAACATCAACCCAAAGGACGAGCTCTAAACTAGGCCAAGGACTTCCGATTAAATATTTATTTAATATTGTTAATCCTATTAGAACCCTTTTATTTTTATACAGAGCCTCGGTATAAATGAATCGGTTAATATGAACATGGCGCCTCTGTGTTTTGGCACAGCTCCCTCTGGGCCCCATGTGCGCACCTCTCCTGCTGGGGCTGACTCTTCCTGCTGTATTCACTGGCCTTCCCCAGCACTTTTTCGGGTCCCTCTATTCCCCTGACAGGCTGTCTTCCCGTTCCTCAGGCCGGGGTCTCTCTTCAGACCCAGACAAGGAGAACATAGAGTGGGGGTTCCTGGCGGGTCTATAGCATCACACGCCCTATTCCCGGCAGGCCGCTGACCGCAGATAGAGGGGAACTGTACAGTTCTTTCGTTGTCCCGGGTTCGTGCAGTGCATGTCAGACCTGGCTTTTCTTTTTGTGGTGGCTCCCTTTCCAAAGCCATTTGAGGAGTTAGGTCTGAATCCTGCTCTGGGACGTGTACAGGCTCCTATTGCACGGCTGAGATCTGGCCATAAATTCCTGAGCACAGCCAGGGAGTTGGAGCTGTCCTTTAAGAAATCATGTCTGCTGAGCCCAAGATGGAATTGCTCTGCAGAGGGCTCCCGCATGTGCTTTGCACAAGACCCAGGCAAAGTGGTATGAAGAGAAGGGGCCTAAGCCAAGCAGCTTGTTTTCCAGCTGCTCCACCGTGAGATTGGCACTCTCACTGATTGCATTTTCCCCATTAACTGCTTGGGGCCATGAAAGAAACTCAGCTTCATGCTGTCATCTTTGGACTTCTGTTCCGGGGCAGGTGCAGGTGCCAGTACTGGCAAAAGGGAAGGTTAGAAGTCCCCAGCCTCAGGCCCATGCAGTACAGCGTCTGACAGGGTCGGGGATGTTACGGTGACCTGCCGCTGGGTGTGCATTTTGCATCTGTTCCTGTGGAAGATCCTCTAGCTGCACCCTGGCAGGGGGAGCGGGCACGTGCCCTGCAGCACCAGCAGCCCTTTGTGCTCCTGTGCTGCTTTCAGTGTGAGGTGCTTACTGCACGCTTCGCTCTACGAAGTGTAATGCCTCGACGGATCTGGCTTCTGCTGTGGGTAGCATGGGCTGTTAGTTAAGCTTGTGAGCTCCGGTAGGCCACTAAGTCTGTATCTTGCTGTGTCGTAGTCTTCTCTGCTCGTAGGGTGAATATAACCCTGGGGCCCGGATGGGGGCTATACGGTCAGATCCTCGGCCGCTCTAAATCAGCGCAATCATTGAAGCCAGTGGGGATCTGACCCTCCGCGCTGGCCCCATGCACAGGGGCGATTCTCGCCCCAATCGGTCAGCTGCAAAGCAAAGAGCACCTTGGCAGGCTGGGAGCTGTGAGGTGGGGTTCACGGCGACTGTCCCATTGCCAAAAAGTTCTGCTGGGAACTTGGCTGGTGCTTGGCCCTTGCTGGGAGCCCTCTGCCCCTCCCCCCGGCATTGCCAGGGCTTGGAGAATCTGGAACCAGTCACTTGTTCTCACTCTTCTATCATGGAGCTCATGCTGAACCTGCCCCAAGTTGTCCTGAATCTGTAGCAGTTGCCTTCCTCCTCCCGCCTGCAACTGCCTTCCTCAGGGCTTGTCTGCTTCCAAAGCTGCCACCTCAGCAGGGAGGGGAACTGGTGCAGGCTTCTCCTGGCTTCAGGTTGATTACGTGACCAGGCCGGGAAGGGGACACAGTTACATCCTTGAAAGCGAAGCAGGGCGTTTACCATGTGTCGCTGAGCCAGGATTTACTGCCACCTTCCTGCCGAGGCTGGGAGGGGGCAACTTCCCTCAGCCCACTTTGTAAGCAACCATGCTAACGGCCAGCCTTCGCTCTTGCCCTGTTTCCCAGGGGTTCTTGCCCCAGCCCCGGGTCGGGTGGGATCAACGTTTTTGTTTCAGCAGTAAGACGGAGTCAGCATGCAGCTGGGGTAGGTTCCTGCCCATGTGCTGCGAGGCTGTTGTAAACCTGCAGCCTGTTTCTTTTCTAATATCCCAGACCCACTGTATTGTGTCTTCCAGAAGCACGTGGTGCCCTGTTAAAACTGCGGGAGCAGCAGTGCATGAGGAAGGGCATTTACATCCTTACAGTCAAGCTCTGTAAGCTGCTGACCCACACTGACCCTATGTTGCCTAGTTTATTAATCAGCAAATGCTGCATCTATGATGTTAAAGTGGGTTTATGCTGCTTCCCCTTTCATTAACGCATACCTGACATGAACACTAGCTCCCGCCCCATCTGTGCTGGGTTTGTGATTTGGCTGCTGCTATTTTGCTGTTCCCTAGAGAGCTGTGTCTAAACTCAGGGGAATAAACTAAACACAGGACACAGCCTTGGCCTCGGGTGATTTATCCAGAAAGGTCCAGTATCGGCTGGGAGAGGGCCTCTCCAACATTGGGTCGCTCCTTTGGAACGCAGATCCTCTCCTGGGATCCCCAGCCCTTTCTTTTGAGGGTTTCAGTCCCGGTTGGCCTGCTTCTGCATCGTCTCTACAAGGGGTTTCCCTCTACCATGCCTCAGAGGGGTTGGAATCGTCTCAAAGCTGGTGTGTGTTCATTAAATGTGTGGGTTTTGTGGGACAAGTGTTCTGCAATCGGCATCCTGCCCTTTAGCAGAGCTGCGCCCGGAGCGTGTTTCAAAGTCAGAGCTCAGCAGCCGAGTGATGCACGTGAGTCTTCGCTGCTTTCTCCGCCTGCCAGCCCGGCTCGGGAAGAGCAAGCAGGATCGGCTCAGCCTTTGTGCAGCACAAAAGGTTGCTGGGGTGGGTTGTGCACCACGTTCAGAGTAGGTGGCCAGTCACTCATGGGGCACCAGGCGATGGCAGAGCTCTCCTGGGGGCCTTTATGCTCTTCCAGCAGCACAACAGGGCCCTAACCCCGGCTGATTCGCTCCTGCAGCCTGGAGGCTTCCCTGGGGGGCCGAGAGCTGCACTTAACTCTAGGGTTTGCCAGCCGGGATGTGACTGGGGCTGAGAGCCTGCAATTCTCAAATGCCACCTTGTCCCCTCGGGGCTGTGGGCAGCAGGCTTGACCTCGTGCGGGAGGCCAGACAAGGCAGAGCAGTGGGTGACGCTAGTTTTGCCCTCCTGCCGCTCACCCCATTCTTGAACCAAGCGTCGCTGGGCTAGAGGAGGGACTCGGGCCCAGTGTGTTGGCAGCGGGCTCCTTGGTGGCACAATATGGCCCGGAGCACAGCTCGGCTGGGGGCTGAGGTGAAGGGAGGAAGGAACGCAGCCTGGCGCTGATAGCCGTGTCCGACGAGTAGGCTGATGCTGCTGTGGAAAAGGCCAAACCTGGGACTTCGGGGGGCTCCTGGCAGCCGGGCATGTCCTCCCAGCCTAACGCTGAATGCCCAAAAGCTACAACCACATTCAGTTGCTGAGTGACGGACACTGGCACAACCCGCTTGCTCTGGGCGGCGGGAGGAACATAACGCTGCTCAGGCACAAAACTTGGGATAGTCAGTAGTGCCTCAAGCCGCTGCCTTGGTACCACAGCAATTGCCCAGGCCCGGATCTTGCCTTACCAGTAGGGGGTGTTGTGGTAATTACTGTGAGGCGAGGCCAGGGCAGGATTGTAGCAGCCAAGCTGGGGCTGCAGCGGGGGGAGGATGGGTCCTGTGCAGCCCCTTGGCCCACGGGACGGCTCGGGTAGGGGAAGCCCGCCACGCCACCAGCCCCACAGGCAGCTACCGCTCAGGGGCAGCAGGCGCCACTCCCTTGGCTGCTCGGGTCAGTGCAAGCGCACACGCGGACGGGGCGGACATGGGTGTTAAAAGGCAACCGTCCTGCTTCTATCGCACCACTTTCAGCAGAGGCCCCTCACAAGCCCCCTCCCCCGTTTGGTGAACTATTGCGAAGCTGGTCGGGCACAGGGGTAATAGACCGGCCAGCATCACACACGTCCCGGCCAGGCTGAACGTCACTCAGCGCCTCCTGCTCCAGCTGCGCAGCCAGCTTGCCACCCCCTGCTAAAAGAAAACCTCAATTCACTGTTCCCCAGGGAGAGCCCAGGCTCTACACAGGGAAGTTCTTGGTCCAGCCAGCAGTAAGCAATGTGAAATATATGCACCAGCTGGCTCGGGACACTATGAGCATTGTACTGATTCTCTGTAGTACCTTGGGAGCGCTAGTCATGGGCCGGGCTCGCATTTGCTAGGTGCTGTCTTAACAGACCAAAAGGATGGGCCCTGCCCCCAAAGAGCTGACGGTGGAAGCCAACAGATGGCTGCAGGCAGATGGGTGCGTGACAGGAACCAATGAGAGCCGATTGATCAGGCGAATCGTTGCAACGTTTCATGCAGCCATCATGGGTAGGGTGACGAGACAGCAAGTGTGAAAAATCAGGCCAGGGGCTGGGGGTGTAATAGACGCCTCTGTAAGAAAAAGCCCCCCCGAATCAGGCCATCTGGTCACCCTCATCAACGAAACGTAAGGAGGGCTTTGAAGGGCCTCGGAGGCTGGCAGCTTTGGCTGATCAGCCGCGAGAGACGGCAGCGCCATACTGAATGAGAGCTGGTGGGAGGCTGAAGCAGGAAGGGCCTTGACAAGCTGTGGATGTTTGATGTGACTGGGGTGCCCTGGGCAAAAGGCGGGGCGAGAAACCCCGTTCTTTGCAGCAGCGTTTTTGGCTGGATAGGACGGGGGCAAGCCTGCATGTGTGGAGTCCTGAGCGACGGCTCGTGCAGGCCCCAGGGTGCAAGCCGGGGAGAGGCTGAGCTGCCCAGCGGGTTGCTTGGCCTCGGGGGCCCTTTGGTCCCTGCACAGGCAGCCGCGTGACCAGTGGCGTTTGGGCCGAACGCCGTTCGACGCGATGCCCCTGAGGGGGCCACTGCTCGTGCCCAAAGCGTTCCCTAGCGGGGGCTCAAACCGGAGGGCGCATCCCGGTGCCGCCGCTGGGCGCTCGTGGGCTGGAGGCAGCGTCTGCTCGCTTTAAAGAGAACGGGGCGGCAAGGGTGACGCCCGCATTTGGGGAGGGTGGCCTGAGCGCTGGAAGATCCCTCCAAGGGGCGGTGCCCACTCACCCACCTCCAAATCCCCTCCCACGCTTGCCCCTCCCCTGCCACCCACACCTTTCCTCCCCCTCCCCTCCCGAATGTCCCCACACCCACTGCCTGCACCTCCCCCCCTCCCCGACGACTCTCTGCCTCTCAGGGGGTGAAGAGGTGTGAGTGGCAGGCGGGGGAGGGGGGCAATGGAGGGAGGGGGGGTGAAGAGGGTCAAGAGGCAGGCGGGGGGGGCGCAGGGAAGTGGCAGAGAAGTATGAGCAGTGGGGGGGGGGGGGCGCAGGGGAAAGGGGCGGACAAAGGACCAGATGAGGCACAGCATGGGCAGGGTCTGGGGGGGGGGGGACCGCGTGGGCAGGACCCCGGCCTGGGCCTCCTTTCGGCAGCGGTGCACCCAGGGCGGCAGGCCGGTGGCCCGCTGCCCCAGGGAGGTGCGCCACGTCTTGTTGGGGGCGGCTTAGCCTCCCCTGGCCGATTACCCCCGCTGCCCCTGCCTGAAGAAGAGACCCTAGAGCAGGGGGGCTGAGGCCCAGGTGACGGGCTTGAGTGCCACACAGGCTGGTGGTGTGGCCAAGAAAGGCCATTTTGGGTCAGGAGGGCATGGCCAGAAAGAGAGCACTCTGGGTTAGCCATGCTGAGCTGGCGCTGACAGCCAGGCCCAGCTGTCAGAGAGCCAGGCCAAGCTGTCAGTTTTCACCAAAGGTCTGGCTATGTCTACTCTGCCATTGATGTCAGGATAATGTACGTGGCTTAGGGGGTGTGAGTTAGCCACGCCCCACTCCGAGCGATGTCAGTGACACCGACCTAAGCCCTGGTGTGGACAGCTCTGTGTTGGAGGGAGAACGTCTCCCACTGCCAGGCCCAGCGGGCTGGATTCATTTCGTGGTCAGACGAACTCTTGCCTGTCACTTTCGAGCAGGTGCCTCAGAGCACTTGCACTGTAACCGCTCTCCTGGAGCCAGAGCCTGTTTTGGGAGCAGGGCCGCGAGTTTTGCACTTGCAGTGGTCACTTGTTTGCACAGCTGTAAGTTAACGGTGGGCTCAAGCACGTCCCTTGGCGCATCAATAGATTTTGAAAGCACGCATTCGCCTCTCTAGCAGGTGCTGAAGCAGCTCACGGCAGTCCTGGGCGCACCAGACACTTTCTCGGGTTGTTAGAGCTGACCCAGTTTTCACAGTGACAATAGGCGTGGCCCACGGGGTTTGGAAAAGGTGTCGAGCGCACTGGAGCTTAGTTTATTGTTAACTAAGCCAGACTCCGCCTAGTACTAAAACAGCAGCCAGGACAGGTTTAGCAGAGTCTGAGTTATGTCTGCAAAAGAGCCTAAAGGAAGCTTACTATAATTCAGATGTCTGTAAGACTGTACTGAGCTGTCTGCTAGGCAGGGTGTTTGCGTTTGGGCGGGGATGCGACAGTTGAAAGACATTGCTGAGCGACGTTACTCAGAAGGATTTTATTTAAGGGGGATGGTCCTTTTCTTGTCATCGTTTCGCCAGGCTTCCCTGCAGCAATCTGCCCTCTCCTGCAGCTGGGGCACTGTACAGTTCCCCTCTGTGTTTTTGTGGCTCCCACAGGTATTTATGATGCCGTAGCGTGTTGCTGGACCTCAGTCATAAGAACCTCAGAGCACTTTAGGGACAAGACATTAATCCCCAAGGAGGTCGGTAAGTAACATTATCTCATTGTCTCTCACCTGAGATGCAACGCAGTGAAAGCCCCCATCGTCAAAGCTACTAACTCCCTCTGGTTTCCCATTGCGAGGATGCAAAGGCAGGAATATCAGGGAAGGGCCCATTGAACCTCTTCCCTGTAGGGAGTGGGCCTCTCCTTGGCAGGCTTGGTAAAGCCGCCTCCACTGCCTGGCAACAGGCGATCTATTTACAGCGCCAGTTCCCCACATGTCCTGCTGGGACAGGTGGATTGAAAGGGCCACCAGCAGGAGGGCAGCTGGGGGAGGCTGCAGAAGCCAAGTTGCTCAGCCCGATCACCACAGCCAGAACAGAGGAGATCAAGGGCACATCCAGAGGGGTTGGTCAGCTTTGCATTACAGCTCCTGGGTGGCTACAAACCGCAGCATTGCAAGGCTGTGCCTTGCCTAGGAACAATGGGTGAGTTCACAGCAGGCCTTGCTAGCACCCCCACGCTAAACCCCACCTTTGCCCCAGTGCGGATGCAGGTGACAGCCATCAGCCTGATCCCAGCTGCTCATGTTCGAGAGGGAACCTCAGTTGCCAGCTGAGAAAGAGACATTTTATGAGAGTTTTCATTTAAAAAATAAACCTCAAACAGTCATTTTTCAGTGTCAATGTGCTGCGGTACCAGTGTCGTTAGTCTGGGACTGGTTTCCTTGGCAGCTGTGCTCAGCTCCCTAGGCCGCATCTGGGTGGTACGTGGCCTGAGAGTCTGACCACCCTTCTCAAGGGATTGGGAGCAATCCTATTCACGGCCCTCATCAGCTGCCCCTTTAAGTCCCAGCCTCCTGCCAGATACCCAGGTAGAATGGGGAACGGGGACCAACTCAGGAGCCATAGATCAGGCCTAGACCAGGAGCAAGCTGGAGGAAATGGCCTTGCCCTCAGGTGCCAGCTCTCACCCATTTCTATAACCTTTCTCCAGCGCATGCACGCCACAGCGCCAGGGCGTATAACCACCGCCCCCAGCTACCTCGATTCCAGTCCCAGCCCAGTGCGAACACAAATAGAGCCAGTGCACGGGTTTTAATTTGGTAAAAGTTGAAATGCAGAATGTCAATTGGCCTGCCACTCCCCCAGAAAATCCAGTTTAGAGTAAAGGCGCTGGGGGGATGTCACCCCGAAGGATCTGTACTGATCACTTAGGGCTAGTCTTCACTAGCAACACGAAAGCGCTACCGTAGAAGCACTTGAACATGGCTTGTGTAGACACGGCAGAGTGCTGGGAGAGAGCTCTCCCTGCACTCTAAAAACCCACCTCCACGAGGGGCGTAGATCCCAGCGCTGGGGCCCAGTCTACATTAGCGCATTACAGCGCTGAAACTTGCTGCGCTCAGGGGGGTGTTTTTCAGTTGCAGCGCTGTAAAGTGCCAGTGTCGACAAGCCCTTAGACGCAGTGTAGAGCCCATGGATGCCAATAGAAAAAGCCCCGCCCACCACTGATTTCAACAGGAGCCAGGCCAGGTGCTTGCGTAAGTTTTGGTCCCAGGTGAGGAGAAGAGAAGGAGCATTGCAGCGAGACTGGGTGAATCGGGCACATGCTGCCAGCCAGAGGGGTGGAACCCAAGCTTGCAGAGCAGGTGTGGACGGGGAGGGAGAGACTCTGCTAATGAGATTTCTGGGGTGGTTTCAGATAATGAGCACAGCATTAATGGCTGTTGCCTGGCGTCAGAAGGTTAGCGCATGGGGTGCTAAGATGTTTAGCTCATTACAAATAAAGGCGGGATCCCTGTCGAGATGGCTGTGGCCCTATCAGGCTGTCACCGCGAATGGAAGAAGTGCTGAGCAGCATCTGTACACCCCTTGTGCGTTCACGAGGGCGCTGAGCGCTCCCACACACGTGGAAATTGCTCGGCTTGCACAGGTCTCGAGGCTATTTTGCTGCCAGGCGTGGGGAAGATCAGCTGCCTTTCACACTGGCACGGACGGTACGGAGATCGTGGTTGCGTTCCCAACCCAATGCAGCCAGCTAATTGCATGCACTGCAGAGGGACCAGTGCCCTCCCAGGCCTGTTTGCGTAAGATTTACAGTGCCTCCGACTTTGCCCTCGTCTGACAAGAGCTCGTCAGGCTAGTTTTAGGGCAAAGATGCCAGCCTAGATAAGGGTTCAGTGCTTGTAAATGCCCTTCACCCACATCGTCATCTTGAAGTGCCCACCGAGATAAGCAGCAGGTAAGGCACAGGCTGAGCGGAGGAGACGCACCCAGCAGGCAGCCACCCAACAGAGCTAGAGCTTCCACCATGGTAGTGCAGCACGCCTCTCTCCAGGGCCCTGCATTCACACCCTGCCTTCAACCGTGCTCCAGACACACGCCAAAGCCCCGGAGAGCAATGCAATTACTCAGAGTTCAGGTGCCCTGATGTTCCTTAGCTCACAGGCTAAGGTCATCCTACTCCGCTTTCTGCATACATCACAAGACACACACGTCAGAAAGGCCGGACTGTCGCTGATGAGAGGGGACCGCAGCAAGGGCAGTGCTGTGAAGGTTGAGGGCCCAGAGCCTCAACTGGCGTCAGGTGAGTTCAGTGGGAGTTGGGCACCTGAACCCCTGTGTGACGCTGGGCCCAGGTGCATTTGTGGAGCTTTTGTGGGGACATCTGCGCTTTGCAAACGTCCCGTCAATTGTAGTAACTTGCCAGCTATTTTTCTCATGAGAACTAAATTCCTTTGGAGACCTGGTTCAGAAATACAGGATGGAGTGGCCAGGCCAGAGGAGAAGTGCAGGCTGAAGCCATAGATGTAAACGGGTTAGCACAAAGCTTATTCCTGTTCGTGTTTCATAGTGGACCCTCTGGGGCTCAGAGCTCCTTTGTGCTGCATGCTACACAGCCATGCGCTGAGCGACAGCCCCTGTCCCAAAGCACTTACATTGTAACTAGCAAAGACAAAGAGTGGGTGGAGGAAGAGCGGCTCAGAGAGGACTTGCCAGGTCAGTGCCAGAGCTTGAAACTAAAACTCAGGTCTCCTGCCTGCAGCCCCTAGCTCGCAGGACTGTTGCTCTGTGATTCCTGGGGACTTTACATGGGTGTAATGCCAACGCTGGATTGACCCCCCACACACACCCAGGCCTTGCAGGCCCACAGGCTCAACAGTGATTGCCGTTGAGGGCCTGGCCCAGCTGCAGTGAGACGGCTGACGACAGACACAGGATGCCGCATGCACTCCCCATTTGCACGCGCCAGTCTTTGCAGTCATAAAAAAAGGCACCTTAAATTTGCTGAGCCTTTGGCCCTCACAGCAAGAGGCGCCAGCCTATAAATGAGTTTTATAAGTGAGCGTTGTGCTAAGGAAAAGTTCTGGCTTGACACCCCTTGAGACATGCAGCGTAATCTGCATGGACAATCACAGGTCAAGTGTCTCCCACCAGCATGCCCCAACCCTGATCTGGTAGGGCCACCTCAGAGCGAAGCCCCTCCATGGTACTTTGGGGCAATTCTACTGAGCCCTGCATTAACGAGACCAGCTGCAGTGGTGATCGTTGCAGGATGGACCCTGACCCGAGCCTCACCAGTGAACAGCCTCCAGAGAGTAACAAGTTGTGTGCATGCCCGCTGAGCTTCACCAGCCCCTCAGGGAGAAATCACAGAGCCGATCACATGCACAGCAGAGCTGGTAATAAGAAAACAACCCACCAGCGCCTGAAAACCAGTTCGCCTCAGGCCTCTTTGGGTTGTTTGTTCATCTTCACTCATTTCGACATCCCCTCCGCGGTGCTGAGAGAGGCCGGGAATTGGCATCTCACCACACCCACTGTGCCAGCTGCCAGTTGTTTTATTTGATTTACCAGCCAACTTGGGTGGATGGGTGGGGACTGACTTTTACCTTTGTTTTCAAAACCCTCCTGGCTCTGGGTGCAGCAGGCGGGGCTGGGTGTTTTCACGTCTATCTCCTGTGTGACAGTTACCTGCCTTCAGCAGCGGGGTCACCACCTGCCTCTGTGTGTGTGTGTGTGTGCGTGTGTGCGTGTGTGCGCTACGGGGAAACTTTCCCAGCCCTCGTCATTGATAGCCATGGGAATAAGGCTGGGAAAACGGGGCACCAGGATTCCAGCCTCTAAGGGCTTCCATCTCAGGAGTCATCGGCCGGGATGCCGCTCAAGAACTTCCCCTTTGCTCTTATTTTAGTTACCTATGGGGGCGGGGGGGGGGGAAGCACACCAAGGCACTTCCTATAGGAACACACTAACACAGAAGTGCAACAGAAGGCTGGCACAGTGTGTGGGACGTAATGCCCAGCCGCGAGGGAGTGCACAGAACCACAGCCATTAGAGAAGGAAAAGGGCTGTTTGGGCACACCAGCTGTTCCCACAGCCCCTGCTGGAGCAGTCCCTGGAGAATATCAGCCAGCGTTCTGCTCGGCCTAGTGTCAAATGATTCCCACCACTTCCCTTAGGAGACAACGCCACAAGTGACCGATTTCAACATTAGCCAGTGTTTTCCCGCCAGGCTAAGACCCCACTAGTAAATGCACCACAGGGACCATTGCTGTGCGGCCAGGGAGATGGCTACAGAACACACAAGATTGTCTCCAGCTCCAGGGGCAAGTTGGGGGGCATTAGCTCGGTCTGGGTCCTCGTGAGAGTTTGATTCCCAAAGGGTGGGATTGAAAGTCACTGGGCCCCCGCCCCCCACGGAGCTCCTAAATCACCGCACGCCCTGGTGCCGAGAAGTGGAGCTGAGGAGCACGAAAGCTGGGTTTCAGAAGTGGCGCTGTGCTAAATATTCTTTTCACGCTCATTCCCCTTCCCATGCCCCCAGTGGCTCAACCTGGAACGAATGTAACTCTCCCAGCATTCCCAGGGGCGAGGATGGCCACACCGAGGAAGTTGCAGTGTGTTGCCGGAGACCACAGGGCAGTTCAGTACTCGGACCCAAGCCCAAGTCTGCCAGCACAGCCATCCCCTGTCAAATCCTGCCAGCCCTGCAATAGCTGTGTTCACGAGTTTGTCACAGAAAGGGTTAATTTGAATAAAGTTGGCAAACTCTTGGCAATGTCTTTATAGACACCCCCCCCAAAAACCGAGTGCCATTGCAACGCCGCTCAGCTTGGGGCTGTCCCCCCCTCTGTCTCCAGCTACAGCCAGGCCAAACCCGACTGGTGCTGTGACCCTGTGCACCAGGCTCAGGGGCCAGGCCCAACTCTATGGGCCAGGAGCCGCCGGTGAAGGGTGGGCTCGCTCTCCAACCCCTCCCGTGACTCCTCTTTAGTCCAGCGCTTCTGACGGGACGTTTACTAAACATTTTTGCACTGAACTCACACACTTGGGAGCTCCTGACATTTGAATGATGCCATTTCCCTTGGCTGGTCCTTCCTGCTGGTCTCGGCTGAGGTGGAAATGACGGCAGAGTTTGCACCCTATGCAGTAGTCTGGGAGGAAAACAAAAGTGGCACTGGGGATGAATGCGCTTTCCGTTGGTGACTGCGTGAACGCACACTCGCTCGCTCTTCCTGTCACTGGTCAGGGACTGTCGCAGGCCAGAAAGGCTGTGAGGCCCACTTAATCCTTCCCTGCTGCTGGTGCAAACTTCACGTGCATGCATCAGAACCGTGAGTAACCATTCCAGGAACTGGGCAAGGTCCAGAGCAGCTGTAACTGGAAGACTCCACCCAGAGTACTGCAAGTTCCCTAGAGTGATCAATCAGCTGGCCTGCCTTTGGCTGCTGTGACTTATGTCCATTGTAAGGGACTGGATGGACTTGCAGGAGTGGGGGTGGGGGGTGGTTTTGAGGGAGTAGCACTGCCTTTTGAAACGGGCACAGTGAACTGATTTGACTCCATAAGCCTCATTTAACTCGGGAGTCTGACTAACCGTAAACTATTTCCCCAGAGGTGAAGGAATCAAGTGTTAGACAAATCAATACGTTGCTCAGTTGGAATTCACTCTAAATTACATGCACATGAAACCAACACAGGGCAAATCAGCTACCCCTCCGCTACCCCTTTCCACTTCGCATTGCTCTGATTCACAGGAGAGCTCTGTCAGGGAAGTGCGTGAAAGTCAGGAAGCTTGTGGGCAGCTGGTCAGAGCTATTCTAGCATCTTGGCTATGCAAATCGGAGCAGGAAGTCTCATCAGAACAGCCTGTCCCACAAAATTTCTGAGCTTTCCTGGAAGTGAGGGAGCCTGGGTCCATGTGGCTCGGTTCTCAGGAGCTGGAGGTGTGGGACGCCCTTCCGAGCCAACTTCTGTCTGCGAGAGGCGCTGCAGAAAGTATTTACTTGCACTTTCTGTCCTTCCATCCCTCCCTCCAGAATGAAGTGGGCTAATTAAAGTGAAACAAAGGTGAAACGTGCAATACCAGGAACGTTACCTTATTGCCAGTCATCCACCCCCCCGCCCAAGGATTAACTGGGAGGTCAGGTCAGGTTTGAATTATTACAGCAGCAGATGGGCTGTGCAAGTTCTCCAGTTACCCAACTGTCCGTGCCATGGGACAGGTGTCCGTGACTGTCCCAAATGATCCATAGACTGGGCTTCAAGCGACTGACGGTAATCCAGGTCATGGAGCTCACTCTAAAGTCCATGCTGTGGGCACCCCACCCCACTTCTGCATCACCCCCTAGCACCCCTTTCACAGGCTGCCCATCAGGGTGGCTATGGAATGGGCCAAGCGGGGTGGCGGCAGCGCCCCCTGGAGTTCACTGACACTGCTCTGCATGCTGAGCAGCGAGGTGTTCCCTGGGGCTTGGTGCCTTCCCTCTGAGCACGCCTAGACTCTGGGGTGCAAACTAAAGCAAGAGTCCATCTCTTCCCGGGGCAAAGGCTGCTGCTGCCAAACCTTCCCTCGCCCAGTGGGCCAGCAAAGCCAGCACTCCCTCCACCCCAGTGGCCTGGGGACTAAGGCACAGCACGCCTGCCCCACAAAGGACTTGGAGCAGTACCCCCAGTACCTGCGGGGAAGCAGAACAGGGCCCTTCCCATCCACCCGGGCACTCAGGGCAGTCTCCACTGCTCCCCCTGGCCCTGCTAGCCCTCTGTGTTTAAAGAGCCCAATTAGGGCTGCACTCCACCGGGTGGGAGCTCAGAGACCCTCCCCACTAGCCCTCACACGTAGGCGGTAGCCGTGCTTTGGATGACCCGCACTGAGGAGCCCAAGAGGGAGGCCCAGAGGTGTGGATGGCTTGGCAGGCCCCCCAACACACACACGGCAGCAGAATGTGAAGGGAGCCTCCATGTTCTCAAATGTGCCAACAGATCCATCGCTGGCTGGACTCCCGCAGTGCACTCCGGCCGCGCTCCCGCTCTCTCACTCCCACGGGTGCTAATCAGGAGCAGCTCCACTGAAGCCAGTGCAGCTTCCATTGTGTACGGCTGCTACAAGTGAGAGGAGAAGCGCCACCATTACACAGGCAGGGCTTTCAGCCCGCTCGTCCCCTGCACGGTGCAGCCACGCGGGGTCTGATTCTAATCTCACTTCCTCCAACCGGTTACAAATCCAGAACATAGAACCATAGAAATGTCGGGCTGGAAGGGACCTTGAGAGGCCACCAAATCCAGCCCCCTGCGCTGAGGCAGGACCATGTAAACCTAGACCATCCCTGACAGGAATCTGTCCATCCTGTCCTTAAAAACCTCCAATGAGGCGATTCCACAACCTCCCTTGGAAGCCTCTTCCAGAGCTCACCTACCCTTGGAGTTAGAAAGTTTTTCCTAATATCTATCCTACATCTCCCTTGCCTCACATGAAACCCATTTCTTCTTGCCCCACCTCCAATGGAGAACTGTTGATTACCATCCTCTTTAGAACAGCCCTTAACATATTTGGAGACTTCTCAGGTTGCCCCCTCGGCCTTCTCTCCTCTAGACTAAATATGTCAAGTTCTTTCAACGTTTACTCACAGGTCACGTTCAGCTCAATTGGGGCTGGGGGTGGGTGGGGAGATATAATTTAATGAAAGCTTGAAACAGCTGCTGCTCAAGGGCTGAACGTAACACACCTGCCTTAAAGGTACCTTCCCCCTAGATCCATGGAAAGGCTCAACAGCTCGTTGGAACACACCAACCATTCCCCCACTTTGGGGGATGAGTCAACCCTGCACTAGTTATGCAACCCCAGTATGTGGGTGGTTTTGTTGTGCAACTTGCCGCCTTAATTCTTTTCCTTGAATGACAAGCTCAGAATGAGTTTGTGCGGATCGTTCCTGTGCCCAGGCTCCAGCTGTTACTGCCAAAGGGACAATCGCAAGCTAAACATCATTTAACAAACTGATTAAGCTGTGAGCGGTTGGCAGCAAAACCCATGTGTTTATATAGCACCGAGCACAATGAGGCCCTGATCCTGACGGGGTTCTGCTGAAATAAGATTAAATGCTCGTGCGACCACGCCACTTCAGACTATAAAACCTGAGGGTGGAAGGACATTCGAATGGCATTTCCTTTTCACTCTGTTTTCTTGATTATTTTTCTGCCCTTCATTTAGCTTAGACAACGAGACCAGGTTATTCAGTTTCACTCTGACTTTCTAGTTAATTTAATCATTTGTTTTTTCCATGCACGGTGATTGCAAGGCTGCAAAATGGCAGGAGAAGAGTTACATATAAACCCCCCCCCATTCTTGTTTTCATTACTTATACAGACTTCTGGAAATATTTCTATTCCTATTAAGAATATTCCCATCCACAAATTTTGGCATGAACTACTTGACAATGCCCTTGTAATAGTCACAATGTATTTCTCTCACATTTCACCATGCGGCACGGATGTTCTGATGTAATCATATACACCTTTAATTCTGAGAGACTGTCATTAATCAAAGATGTTTTCCAATTACTGCAATATATTTGTTGCACAGCAACTTGGCTATGGGATATTAGGATCTGTTGCAATATTTCTTAGCCAATTACAAATGCGTTGGATATGCAGCATTCTGGAGATCTGAGCGGTGACTGGACCATACCTGAAGGGACCTTCAGCAACAGCATTATCTCTGGCAGGCAACGCCTTTCCAATGAAGCAAGACCTGAATCAACCAAAGAGCTGCATGGATGTATATGGACAAAACCCAGCCACAAAGACCACCCCAAAATTGAAGAAGCCAGTGCATTCACTAGAAGTTTACCGGAAGCTAGAGAAGATTAAGACAACTTCTTGAAGTAGCGGCAGTAAAGCTGCTCTAGGACAATAATAGAAACCTCTTCAGATGTTCTCAGTGTTGTCACCTGTATTCTACCATCCCTTACTGTCTAACAGCCTTTCAGACCTTCTCTGGCAGAGCTTGCCTGGCTTCACGATGTGGAGGCAAGCTGGACACCGAAGGTGAAGACAACAGCACAAACAAAGAGTTGTGATGCCTAATTAATAATAATAATAGTGTGCTGCAATACCGGAGGAAATGCACTGTGAGAGTGCAAAGCACTTTTCAAATCATATTTGATCAGCCTCCGACCAGCCTGCAGTCTTGACTGGTCTCATTTTAATCCCTGCTAGTCCCCATACTCATAAACTATGGCCCAGCGCCTCAAAGGTATTTGGGCTCCTAACTCCTGTTATTTCATTAGGAGTTAGGAGCCTAAATACCTTTGGCAAGAGAAATCAGGCAACTGGTCTCCGGCAGTAATGAGAAAAATCCCCCGCTGTAGCCATAGATTCATAGATATTAAGGTCAGGAGGGACCATTATGATCATCTAGTCTGACCTCCTGCACAATGCAGGCCACAGAATCTCACCCACCCACTCCGGCGAAAAACCTCTCATCTATGTCTGAGCTATTGAAGCCCTCACATTGTGGTTTAAAGACTTCAAGGAGCAGAGAATCCTCCAGCAAGTGACCCATGCCCCATGCTACAGAGGAAGGTAAAAAGCCTCCAGGGCCTCTTCCAATCTGCCCTAGAGGAAAATTCCTTCCCGACCCCAAATATGGTGATCAGCTAAACCCTGAGCATATGGGCAAGATTCACCAGCCAGATACCCAGGAAACAATTCTCTGTAGTAACTCAGATCCCACCCCATCTAACATCCCATCACAGGCCATTGGGCCTATTTACCATGAATATTTAAAGATCAATTAATTACCAAAATCATGTTATCCCATCATACCATCTCCTCCATAAACTTATCGAGTTTAATCTTAAAGCCAGATAGGTCTTTTGCCCCCACTGCTTCCCTTGGAAGGCTATTCCAAAACTTCACTCCTCTGATGGTTAGAAACCTTCGTCTAATTTCAAGTCTAAACTTCCCAATGACCAGTTTATATCCATTTGTTCTTGTGTCCACACTGGTACTGAGTTTAAATAATTCCTCTCCCTCTCCGGTATTTATTCCTCTGATATATTTATTGAGAGCAATCATATCTCCCCTCAACCTTCTTTTAGTTAGGCTAAACAAGCCAAGCTCCTTGAGTCTCCTTTTATAAGACAGGTTTTCCATTCCTCGGATCATTCTAGTAGCCCTTCTCTGTACCTGTTCCAGTTTGAATTCATCCTTCTTAAACATGGGAGACCAGAACTGCACCCAGTATTCCAGGTGAGGTCTCACCAGTGCCCTCTATAACGATACTAAAACCTCCTTATCTCTACTGGAAATACCTCGCCTGATGCATCCCAAAACCGCATTAGCTTTTTGCACAGCCATATCGCATTGGCGGCTCATAGTCATCCTGTGATCAACCAATACTCCGAGGTCCTTCTCCTCCTCCGTTACTTCTAGTTGATGAGTCCCCAGCTTATAACTAAAATTCTTGTTATTAATCCCTAAATGCATGACCTTACATTTCTCAC
Organism: Natator depressus; assembly: GCF_965152275.1. Taxonomy (NCBI): domain Eukaryota; kingdom Metazoa; phylum Chordata; order Testudines; family Cheloniidae; genus Natator; species Natator depressus. The sequence continues at coordinate 3,834,727 of NC_134242.1, forward strand.
TATTAAATTTCATCCTATTACTATTACTCCAGTTTACAAGGTCATCCAAATTTTCCTGTATGATATCCCAGTCCTTCTCTGTATTGGCAGCTTTGTATCATCCGCAAACTTTATTAGCACGCTCCCACTTTTTGTGCCGAGGTCAGTAATAAAAAGATTAAATAAGATTGGTCCCAAAACTGATCCCTGAGGAACTCCACTGGTAACCTCCCTCCAGCCTGACAATTCACCTTTCAGTAGGACCCGCTGTAGTCTCCCTGTTAACCAATTCCTTATCCACCTTTCAGTTTTCATATTGATCCCCATCTTTTCCAATTTAATTAATAATTCCCCATGTGGCACTGTATCAAACACCTTACTGAAATCTAGGTAAATTAGATCCACTGCGTTTCCTTTGTCTAAAAAATCTGTTACTTTCTCAAAGAAGGAGATCAGGTTGGTTTGGCACGATCTACGTTTTGTAAAACCATGTTGTAGTTTGTCCCATTTACCATTGACCTCAATGTCCTTAACTACTTTCTCCTTCAACATTTTTTCCAAGACCTTGCATACTACAGATGTCAAACTAACAGGCCTGTAGTTACCCGGATCACTTTTTTTTTCCCTTTCTTAAAAATAGGAACAATGTTAGCAATTCTCCAGTCATACATTACAACCCGCGAGTTTACAGATTCATTAAAAATTCTTGCTAATGGGCTTGCAATTTCATGTGCCAATTCCTTTAATATTCTTGGAAGAAGATTATCTGGGCCCCTCGATTTAGTCCCATTAAGCTGTTCGAGTTTCGCTTCTACCTCAGATGTGGTAATATCTACCACCATATCCTCCTTCCCATTTGTCATGCTACCATTATCCCATAGATCCTCATTAGCCTTATTAAAGACTGAGGCAAAGGATTTGTTTAGATATTGGGCCATGCCTAGATTATCCTTGACCTCCACTCCATCCTCAGTGCTTAGCGGTCCCACTTCTTCTTTCTTTGTTTTCTTCTTATTTATAAGGCTATTGAACCTTTTACTATTGGTTTTAATTCCCTTAATTTAAGGTCCAGCTCTACTTGACTTTCAGCCTTTCTCGCTTTATCCCTACATGTTCTGACCTCAAGAAGGTATCTTTCCTTGCTGATCCCTCCCATCTTCCACTCCCTGTAGGCTTTCTGCTTTTTCTTAATCACCGCTCTGAGATGCTTGCTCATCCAGCTTGGTCTACAACTCCTGCCTATGAGTTTTTCCCCCTTTCTTGGGATGCAGGCTTCCGATAGCTTCTGCAGCTTTGATTTAAAGTAATCCCAAGCCTCCTCTGCCTTTAGATCTATAAATTCTTCAGTCCAATCCACTTCCCTAACTAATTTCCTTAATTTTTGAAAGTCAGCCCCTTTCAAATCAAAAACCCTAGTACTTCCGTCAGAGATATTTTTGCGAGCAATATAAACGCCATCTTTGTCTTCAGCTGGCCTCTGTGATGTCCACCCCCTTCCGAACCAGAACGACAGCAGACAGCAGCCTCTTGTGGTTGCACCTCCGTAGAGGTGAGTTTTAAACGTTCAGTCCTCAGCCTGGAACGCTCCCAACTAAGTTGCCGGAGAAGCACTTGGAAGTGTCATTTGGGGACGCTGAACCAACCATCAGCATCACACACCGTTTCCCAGCAGGAAAACTGGCAACGAAGCCTTAAGGCGTCAGCGGGAAGATGTGGCTTAATGAGCTGCTCCACCGGCTCGACTGGGACGCTAGCGCATGAAACGTACAAAGGCCTCGGCTGACGGCGGTAACGTGACGACAGTGAATGCTGGGGACTAACCAAAAATCAGTGCCCCGCAATCCTGAGCACAAACCACCCCCAGCTGGCCTAACCCTGGCCGACTGCCACCACTGCCCCTCAATCCTGAACCACCCCCCACCCCACTGTGCTATCTCCTGATCCCCCCGCCATTGTTACTCTTCCCGCTGACATGCAGTACCCCAGGGCATCGCCCCACACTCAGCTCTGCCACTGTACCTCAGGCCTGTTCAGTGCTCCAGGCTGCCATTCCAGACTTCAATTGTTTGCAATGCAACGTGTTTTGTGAACTGCACACGTGATGGCCTGGCCCGTGACCACCCGCCTCCCTGTGTGACATAATCCAGCATTTGAACGCTGATGTCCCAAGGTGCAAGGTAAGTGCTTGGGTCACCACCTTCTTCCCAACCAGAAGCAAGCTTCCTTGGGCTGCTCCTTTATATTGATCATTGCTCAAATGTTTGTGGGTTACTGTAAAATAGTCTCTCTTTGCCTCCTAACGCTCATTTAATGACATTTTATTTACTCTTCTGAACCCTAAATATTTTGCAGATTTACTGAGGGAGAAAAATGGAAGAGGCTTTGGTGGGGGGGGGGGGGGATTCAAACTGTTGTAGCCTAGCACAGTTGTGGTGGATGGTTGAGCCTTTGAAAATCAAGACAGGTTTGGAGTTCAAAGGTGGGGTTTAAAGTGAGGTCTGCTTTGGTTTCGGTTTGTTTTTTGGCTTCCTTACAGCAGTTACAAACTAGAAAGTTTTAATTGGAAAAAAAGTAAATCGCTGGTTTTTTAACATTAAAAATAAATCATGGCTCACATCCCGCTTTTCCTGAACAACTCTCCAGAGGACTGGGGAACTCATAACTATGACATCACAGAGGCCAATGAAGTGAAAGCAGAGCGGGGAAGTGATTTTCTTTCAGATTAGGCTCTTTGGTTTCCTTAGCACCTGTTTAGCTCTAATACCTAACAAACAGTTGGGAGAAAAACTCTTTTTGTGAAAGGTTCCAAGATTGCACCCTCTTTAGGTCATTTTCTATGTAGTACGTAGCATCCAGTATAATGAGGCCTTGATATAGCTGGCCTCTAGGCTGGTGCTCCTTTAGCATAAATGTTTGGAATCCTTCCTGTACTGGGATATGTTGCGTAGGGTATGACCAAGGCTTTGCCGTCCTTGGCGAGCCGGAATGGCTCCCTTGTTGTGTTTCTAAAACTCTTATGAGGACAGGTTGGTGGCCTCCTGCTCAATTCCATCCTGGAGGGCCAGTGGACACCTCAATTCTAAACCTGGAGCTGACAGGGGTTCCCTTTGTCGTGCTGGACAAGTCACGGCCCCTCTGTGCCTCGGTGTCCCTATTTGTAAAATGGGGATATTAATGCTACCATTGACCTCCCTCTTCACAGAGCTGTTGTGACACACCATTAACGTCTGTAAAGTGCCTTGAAAAGAAATGCTTGATGCTGCTCTCTATTTACAAGATCACTAAATCCACTCAACCTAAAGTGTAACAAGGAAACGTGCTGCAAAAGCAGCAGCTTTCACAACAGGTAACCCCAGGAGAAGAGGGTCTTAAGCTAGAATAAGTACCTGGTTCATCTCCCTGCTCCAGCTTGAGCGCTTGTGCCCCTGGGGCAGTTCTTCGGGTTGGAATTTTTATTAGATGTAGATTTGAGCTGCAAAATTCATAGCCAAACTTTGACCACCCTTACATTTGAGAGGTGGCTAGCGCTAGCTCTGTATAGCACTGCAGCTTGTAACAGAAACATTAGTACACGCCACCCTTGTGGCTTGAGTTTTGGTTGGGGATATCAGACGCATGTTAACATTTCCTGGCTTTGTCTGTTCCTGCCACAGGCTTACGGGGTGCACTGGGCTCGTGCTAGTTCTCTACACCAGTACAAATTCCACTCAGATGTTTGTGCATTTCCCTGCTTTGGTGATGCCTCTGTTTTGGTACCAGTTACATTAAGATCCCACTTTGACAGCACAGCCAGAAGTGTCTCTGCTCCCTTTCACCACCCCCCGTGGAGCAGTTTGCTAGGACCTTCCCACCTGGAATTTGCAGGAGCAAAGTATCCGCACTAGCTGTATCCAGGCTGCTGTCGATCCACTGGAGGGCACTATCTCCATAGCCAGCAGAAGGGGGTTTGTTTACCAGACGTACATCTGGGTGTCTCAGCCGGTGTTCAGACACAGATTCACCTGAGTCACCAGCTCCTGGGGGGGGGTTGTACTTCTGTCTCTCTTTGGTCTCAACTGAATAAAACCAGACGGGGGATAATGTACCGGGAGGTGCCTGGGGTGGGTGGATTCCATTCTGTGGCTGTCTCAATTTCAGGAAGAGATTTTGTTCACACATTTGCTGCTCACCCCAAATTGGAGCTGGATTGCCGGTCAATAGCAGGGTGAGCAGCCGTCTCTGCTCCCTCCTTCCTAGGAGCCCTGGCACTTTGGACTCCGCAACAGCTTCCAAGACACTGTACTGCAGAACCTCGCTCGTGCTACTGCTACACGCCATGCGAACATCCACAACAATGTGTGCAATAGAAACAATGGGAAACGGGCCATGTGCGCAGTATAACGCTTTGCACACGACCCAGCCGCTCTCAGTGGAGGACCTGGCTTTACGAACCGAGCGGGTCTCGCCCTAAGCTAGAGGCTGTGACCCAAACATTTTGGGATGGAAGAAAGCCAGGGGCTCCATCTACGGCAGAGCCTGGGCTAGTCTCTGCAACAGACGTCAATGCATCACAACTGCTCCTGCACACAGAGCCCAGCAACTCCCATACACTGAAGGCGATGGCTTAGTCTTACAATATCTGGCTAGGCACACCTAGGTGACCTAGAGCTGTGGGTTCAAGTCCCAGCAGCGCAGGCCCAGTGATCCTTGTTTCACGTGGAGAAGAGGAACACCACAGAGCTGTGCATACAGCAGCTGAAACCTTGAGAGCCGTGGGACCTGTGGGCTAGAGTCAGAAAGGAACTCATGAAGCAACATGTTGTCATGCCTAACACGACAGCTGGAGACTGACATTTCTCAAGAGTGAAACATACGTAATCCCACAGCAGAGCGTACAAGGAAGTCAAGGCGTTTGGCCAAGGGACAGAGCGAGCCGCTCTCCCCTGGGGGGAGCGAGGGCAGGAATGGCTCATGGGAGACGGGAGTGCCGGATCTTCACCTGGCTGGGCCAGCCAAGCGTGGGCATCGGTGTAACGACAAAGACAGGCAGAGCATTCGGGTGAACAAGTGGCACTGCACCAGGGAGATGTGAGCTGGACAGGGCGAGTGGTTTCCTTGCACCCCCCTTCTGTCTATATCCACCTATTGTCTCTTGGCTGATTCTAGGATTGTAAGCTCCTTGGGGCAGGGCAGTGTCTTTGCTGTGTTTGTACAGTACCTAGCACAATGGGGCCCCACTCCATGACGGACTCCTACACACTGCGAGAATACAAATAATACGGCACAATTAGCCTGTGGAGAAGAAGTGACCCTCTCTGTCGTGTTCTCACCCGCTGAAGTTCTGTTTGGATGCAGTGAGGGCTGAATGGCTCAAGCCTGACTGCGTTTTTCTGAGCACCATGCAAAAGGCCTCTAGACTCAAAGGAGAATCTTGGCTCACCGTCCCTGGCAAAGCACCATGGGGGAAAGTTGCAGAGCCAATACTTGCATTACGCTGGCCCATGGACAGACTGAGGATTAGTTTCCTTACTTACCAATCTCTCAGTGTTTTATAGCAGACACACCCAGACATTTAAAATCCAGGCTCTGCCAACACCCCAGCTCTCTTGAATGCTGAGGTGCTCAGGAAAACCCTGGAGACCCCATTGGCAGACAGATGTGGGACAGTGCTGAAGCGGATTCCCGACTGAAACGGGGATAAAGCTGCGCCACTGTAAAATGCAGCCAACAGCAGTTGACCCTGTCCACGTTCGGGGCTTGCACCAGCGTAGCTATCCGGTGGCTGTCACAGAGGCAAAACCCCAGCACAGACAAAGCCTTCATCCGGAGAGCATACGAGTGGACCGGCTGGCCTCTTTCAACTTCTGGAGACCACAGACGCGCTGGTCGTTCTGGGGACTGGATGGCTCAGGGTATGGAAGCCCTGCACCTGTCCTATCCCAGGCACTTGCTCAAAGTCCGGCAGAGGCTAGTAGTCACCCAAGACAGCTAACCCTTCAGTGGCCTCTGGAATGAGCTGCTGGGGCTAAGTTCATTCCTAGGGTGATTCATCGAGCGCCTTGGGCATCAGCCTCAGCAGAAAGGCAAAATCTGGACAAGGCTGCGCTACTCTCAGTCCATTATCAGATTCCCCTGTCCCAGGTCAATGAACCACTGGGATGGTAGCACGAGAGAATTAGCACCGCTTATAGCGACTGTGCTGGGTTAGTGATTAACAGGATGTCTGGAACCGTGGCATTTTGAACCAGCCCTGAATTCATTCCATGCAAGTCCCAGTAGAGCTACGGAAGAGCAAGACAGACATTTCTCTATGCAATGGAGATTTTTTTGCATGTTGTGGGGAGTGGCAAGTTTTGTTTTTTAAAGACTTGCATCAACTCACTGCAAACAGCAGAAATAACGTGATCCCAGGAGATCAGTGTTCCATAGTATAATTAAAAAAACCCATCACCCACACACAAAAAACCAGACAAGAGTTAATCTCGTGTGCAGAAATAAAATATATACAAGGCACATAAAATACAGCGATCATCCCTTTGAAATGTATGCACAGTGATGTGATCATTACGGAAAGCCTGCTGGGTTAGTACCTTTTCTAACATCACAGCACAGACTGGCAGGAACACGTCACTCCTTTCAAGCAGATACGAGCTGGACTTAAAAAAAATATTCGTGCAGATTGAAAAAAAAATAGTGATTTGAAGTGTGTATTGAAAGACCTCGTTTGTCCCACAAAACAGTCTGGTTTCGTATCTGCCAAGTCATTCAGTGAATTCTTGGCCAAAACATACCAATCTTCTGTTCAATATTGTGGCTGGATTGCAAACACCAAAGCTTCCTGCTGGGAGACAAACCGATGAGCGAGGTGGGAGGCTGGCCATAACAATCTGCTTGCATGCCCATCGGCAGTCGTTCAATTACTCAGCTCCCGTGGCTACCACACAGGATGGGAAGAGGGGGACCCCGGCATGGGATAGAAGAGGGGAATGGAGGATACACAGTGCCCCTGGCACGAGGGAGGGAGTGAGTGTCCTGGAAATAGAAGGGGATGGGAGGGTGACACACAGGGAGTTGGGTGGGGGAGTGCGGGATGGAGCTCCTAGGTATGCAATGCGCTCAGCCGACAGAAGCAGCCAACTGTGTAATCCTCCTAGTAAAGATATAGGCCGTCATTCGTGTTCCTGCTTGTTTTGCCAGTGCAGAGAAGTGCCCACTCTTGAAAAAGGGCATTAAAAGATCGGAGAGGACCCAGTAAAGAGCCACAAAAATGATCCGAGGGCCACAGAAAATGCCCGACAATGGGAGACTTAAAGAGCTCCGTGCACTTAGCTTATCCCAAAGTTGAGTGAGTGTAAAGAGCTCTTCGGTGCAGCTCTGCCGTTCTCCGCAAGAAAACCACTGGCTGAAAGCTGCAGCCAGACAAATCCAAACAGGAAATAAGGCCCCCACAGTTACCAGCGAGAGTACAAACTGTCAAAGGAAGTGGGGGATTCTCTATCCCAGGATAGTTTCAAATCCAGCCTTGGTGAGTTATGATTTAGTTACACAAATTATCTGGTTCAATACAGGGGTTACTGGGTAAAATTTTAAGGGGCTGTGACACACAGGAGGTCAAACTGGATGGTCCCTTTGGGCGTTTAACTCTATGATTCCAAGAATATAGAAAGGGTCCCCAGGACTGGGCTGGGCAGCAGTGGTTTCAAAAAAAATCAAGGAGGTGATTGACTGACGTGCCAGGTGAAGGGAATGCATTGCCACCCACCATCTCCGGAAAGCCGCAAGGTAAAGACAAAAATGGTTTGGAAATTCAGTCTCATTTTCAATTCAACTTTTATTTTCCATAGGCTTCAACAGGGTGTTCCAACACACACAAGCCTTTGGTGTAGGCAACACCAGCATTGCTACAAGCACTGGCAGATCATCAGCTCAATTAACCCATAGGCTTGATCTAGCAAAAACAAACAAAACAAAAAATCACAGCTATTCGGGGGAGGGTAAAAGCGACAGCAGTTCGAACTCTCTTGAAGATGCAGGATTATACCAAAGTGGGCTCCATAGTGGTACACAGGAGAGATGCACAGAAGGTTTTTTCACAGCATATATTTAAATCTTTAATGATACCACAGATGAAGAGCTCAGCCTCACTGCTGAATTGAAAAACCAGGGCTGAAGGCCCCTCTTTGCACAGAGGCTGAGAAATCTAATTCAGTATCTACTACATTCACTTTACGGTCAGTAGCTTTACAATCAGTGGCTTTTATTGTAAAATCCTGAATCAGCTCAGAAGAATATTGCCATGTAAATCACAAAACCACCGAGGTGAAGAGGGACAAATCTACTTCACCCCCATGATTTTGCAAACTAGTTGTGAAAATGCTTTCCTCCCGTTAACAGTGCATGACCAAATCAATTCTTGCATTGAGTCAGGAGCAGAATTATTCCCCTTTTTTGTAGCAAGCTACACACATGAAGTTTGCACGCTGTGCGCTTTAAGTACTTTGAAATCTAGGACTCTCCTCTTTGAAGTGTTACAAAATAAAACGATCACAGGCTTGTGGCTCCCCCGCCTTTCAACTGCATCAAGGTAACAGGAATCTCAGTATGAAAATACAAATAGTATATTTGTTCCATAGCTATCATGTTATAAAGGTACATTATTATTTTACTGGGAAACGCTTACAATTTATAAAAACCAAAAAACAAACACACACCTTATTGTGGTTCTGGAAGACCCGGTAACCCAAGAGGAAGTAAAAATCAGGGAACAAAAATTACACATAGAAAAAAAATATCTATACACAGACCTGACTGGGTAACCATCTCGCTTTATGGTTTCAGAGCTATTCAGAATGAACGTGGCAGTGTTTGGGAGTTACCGAGGGGCAGTCACTGAAAGCAACTTAGACCTGAGCAGACATGCAGGTTAGAAAGCTCTGAGCTCTGCTTTGCTTAAAGGAAGTACGTGGTACCGCAGCACCGTCTGCGCTGCGTTGAGTTGTGGTGTGGCAGAAAAGCAAGCAACTCACTCAGAAGTTGCCTTCGTGGTATTCTGACCTGTCGAAATGGAGGCCTGCTCTAAAAGAAAGCCTGCTTTCATGGAGCTGCGCTACCCGTTTTGAATTTGCTCCTCCGTGTTACAAACGGACTCTCTTCAACTGGCCAATCTGCTTGTGAAAACAGTCGTTGGGTTCAGTTGCTTCTGTTATTTGTAATTTGTATTCTCGCCGCAAACACCACACGTGCTGCTGGACCAACAAGCCAACGGCTGGGTTTTAACCCTGTAAATGTAACCACCACTTTGTGCAAGAGTAACACTCATGGCATCACACAGAGCTTTGGAAATACTTGTTTGAAGGCAATTATTGGCAGTGAAGCAGAGCTCAGTCTATTATGGGCATCTCTAGGATGGCTGTGCTTTCCTTGGAAGGAAACCATTCAACCCTAAAGAAGCCTTAATGAGGGATTGTCTGGGCCTACAATAGCTCAGCCATACAAACTGGCCTGTAGCCTCTGACTTACTCCTTCTCAATTTAATTGGAGGTTTAACATTGTGTCCTCCTCAGACCAGCCTGCCAAGCTACAAACACATCTAAGCCTTGTTCGTAAGGCTCTTAACAATCAACTGCAAAACCGCTAAAGGAAAGACCCCAACAGGAGGGCAGGCTGTCTGTGAGAGTGAAATGAGCACAGAGCTCACATCCATTCAGAACCAAGGGGAATGGAGTCAGAGAGGAAGCAGGCGTTTTCTCCTGAGCGCCGGGGAAGGACAGGAACGGGGAATTAGCTGGCCCATGGGATGCTCACCGAAGCACTGAGCGGCACACCTCCCTGGAGGATGGAGGAAGCGCTCAGCTCTGCAGAAAAGTGCCATTTAAGTAAAGCATTCAGGGACTCCCCCTTGATGTTTCTGTGGTATCAAGGCACATTTCTTGTGTTAAAAAAAAAAAATTACAATGAGTGGATGAGAAAGATGAGGTGTGGGTCAGGACGCCCGTGCACGTAGGTTTCAAAAGCCAAAAGACAAACCCCGCTCCCCTCTCCCCAAAGGAAAGCCAACAGCAATGGCGAAAACCACTATCCGCATCCCGCCTCGCTCCTCTCTTTCCCTGGCTACGCGATGGAGGCCGCGAGCCCAGGAACGCGGCTGAGACAGGATGAGGGGCAAGCTAGCTAGAGTGAGGTTCCTCTGCCCTTCTGCTCACGTACAGTCCGAGTGGACGAAGACACGGGAAGGGTGGAGTAGTTCGTGAGTGGGGTGGGGCGGAGGCAGAGCCCTGGCGGCTTCACTCCCCTTCCTCCTTGATGCGCTGCTGCTTGTTGCGTCGAGCGTCCATGTCAAAATTGAAATCGTTCCACTCGTCGCGGGGTGGGAAGGAGATGGTCTGGCGGAGCGTGAAGCGGACCGCGTCGATGACCCGCTCCCCCCGGGTCTCGCTGGAGCCCACGCTGACGGTGGAGGCGCCGCTGGGGGTGCGCAGGAGGTGAGGAGGGGAGGAGAAGTCATGGAGCTGCCGGTGGTCCAGGATACCTTTCCAGATGGCATGGCGGAACTGCTCCGGGATCTTGAGGCTCACCAAATCCTGGAAGGCAAACAGGTCATCTCCTTTAGCAATGGCTCATCGGACCCAGCCATCCCCGAGGTGCAACACACAGACCCTGCCTCCCATGGACATGCCAGGAAATGGCCTCTGGGCTGCCCAGCCACCTCTCCTGCTATGGCCCAGGATGCAAGGGGTTAGAACACTACCAGACTCAGAGCGGGCGGTTCTCTGGGTTGCCCTTTCTGAATGGACGTTTGTGGAGGCCACACAAATGACACTAGGAGACAAGCCCAGCTGAGCAGAAACACTTGCTCGGGCACAAGCCACCAAGGCGTAAACGTGAGAAACCCTCTTCCGTCTGGTCTCCCACAACAACCTCCAGGAGCTCTGCTGCTCAGGCCATGGGAGAGGCAGGGAGGCTTCAGCATGTCTGAGAATCTGACCATTTCTCTGTAAGCCGAAGAATGGATTTAGGACCTTCACTTTGGGTCCCAATATTTGAAACTCTTGGCCTTGAAAACTGCCTCTGTTAAAGGAGATCAAAGCAGCTTGTCACACCATCCTGGAGACTGAGAAATCCCCCCCCCCCAGAGAGAAGGAGCTGGTTTTGTACTGGTTTTCAAACGGGAACCGAGCGCTATTCAATGGCTGTCACCATGCAGGGCAACGTCCTGGCCATCACACAGCCCTACACAGAACGGGGGGGATTTTAAGGCTCCAGGGCTGTACACAAACACTGATCCTCACCCAGGAACAGACAGACCCCGCTTATCCCATCACCATCTTCCAAACCCAACTCCGGGAATGCTCTGATCTGAGCTCTGAGGCACTGACTCACTGGAAGAGTTCAGCTGGGGCTCCGCCTGGCCTTTGGGCTCAGATCAGTTCTATTCCGCTGTTAAATTTGCTCCGGGTCCAAACCACCATAAAGTTTGGTATGGGTATGTGAATTAGAGGGCCTCGTGTCTGCGGCCATCTCTACGCATCCCGACACTTCTCTTGCTAGCATACAGCAGGGGCGGCTTAGTCTCCCTTTGGTAAGCGTGGCATCAGCTGTTCAATGAGGTCACAGTCATTTTGGTAAGCCAGTGTGCAGCTGGGATCAGCTCTTCTAGCTGCAGTCGTGGAGAGGAAAGATCAGCCCAGCCTGCAAAAGCAACAGCACCCCAGCCAGCCGAGCCCTGGGGAGCGAGAGAGGGGTGGGCAGCCTGCCAGCAGAGAGCAACAGCACTGGACAAGAGAAAGCAACCTGGCAGAAGAAGCCACACTGGAGGGGCAAAAAGAGATCAGGTGGCACCAGACCAGAGTTGAGCAGTAAGCGACCTGGCAAGATCATTCGGGTCAGGCTGAGAAACAGAGGCAAGGAGAGGAAAAATGCAGACGATGTATGGGCAGCCACTTTTGTTTTTTGTTTTGTTTTGGAGACCATCAGTTTGCAGGTAAGTCAAGGTATTTCCAGCCCTTATAAACGGAAACCAAGACCTGGAGAATTAATGGGTGTGGGGTTTGGAGCCAACCATGAGGCCAAAATAGAGTCAAATACTCTGCGCCAGGCAAAGCCATTACCCTACTGCACTGGGGATGGGTTCAATCTCTCAGCCTCCTAAGAAGCCTTCGTTGGTTCACAATAGATAGGATTAAAACTAGCTGCCCTTAAAAAAAAAAATCTCTCTCTCTCTCTAATAAATATGGAATCTGGATTTCTGACCCGCCCAGCCCCAACCAATGGGGTGGAGAGAGCACACAAACAAAAGGGTGACTGTTACTTACATCCATGGAGTAATGCTCAATCTGATAGATGGTGGTCAGCCCCTGGGTCGTGAAATAATCCACGCAGGATGAGCAGCCCAACCTCGCTAAGAAGCTGCAGGGGAGGAGGGAAGGGAAGGAAAGAGAAAAAGGATCACCCTGGCTGCAATAGCCCAACCGTAGCATAACCAAAGACTCGACCACCTTGCAGCAGCTAGACAGTGGGAGGCGGAGACGTTCCCCCGCAGGGTCACCTCCTCCAGCGTGGCTGAGGTCAGCAGACACCAGACATCGCTGCCATGGGACGGCTCTCAGTCCAGTGCCTAGCAGACAGGCGTCCACCTCCCAGGGTGCCGCCGTGGCAGGCGGTGACCTGAGCAGAGAGGTAAGGGAGCAGCACAAGCATCGGAGAGCAAGCCCCCGTAGGGGCAGTCCTTCCGGGTCAGAGCGGAGGTACTTCACTAAGGGGAGAGCTTGCCCTGCTGACACGCAGCGTGCTGCGAGAGGGCTTCACTCAGCAGATCCAGGGCTAAAATGCATTACACAGACTCAGATGTGCCTCTAAACAACGTATCCGACCCTAAGCGTCAGCGTTAGGCTAAGGGAAGCATTAACCTACTTGTTTGGGCATCCAGGAGGAAGCAGGACTCTGTCAGAAGCCCCTTGGTTCTTTCCCCAGCCCTGATAGCGTCTTATTGTGGGACCATGAGAAAATCCCCTCAGTCTGATTGATCCCGCAAGAAACCAAGCGCCCTCAACTACCGATGACTCCAGCAGCCTTGTAGGCCCCGGGCTGGTAGCCCCGTTTCCCTTCCCGCGTGATGGGGATGATGCTCCTTGCAGAGCCTACCTCCGAGTGGGAGGGGTGTAAGTGTTAGTCGACTACCGTTTGAGAAGCTTGGAAACGCAGGTGTGGACGGTGCTGCCGGTCAGTGCACCCAGGACCACCTACCCCTTGGATGTGTTCTATTGAAACTGCTCCTCTCATATCCTCCCCAGGGAGGCTCAATCCGATAGCCCCACAGACGGGGATGAGACAGAGCCCAGGTGACCGTGTGGCCCATACACTTTGCCCCCGATGCATGAGGCCTTGTTTTCTACAGTCCTTGGGTTTGGGTCTCGCCGGCCTGCTCCCGCTCACCTGACGATGCTGCAGTCTGTGGGGTACGGAGGCGGCGGGGTGCAGTGAGACGTCGACGGCATTGAGAGGGAAGGAGGCAGCGCCTGCGTAGGGCTGAGACCGTTCATGTCTCCGGCCATTGCCATGTGGGTGCCCATCATGGGAACTAGATGAAACAAGCAAAGGGAGAGAACTGTTACCTAGGAATTCCACCCCAATGGGCCTTCCAGGGCAGCTCCCCGACTCGGAAATGCCACCACAAAGCACCCCAGTGTGCTATATCACGGGGGTTATCTTGGGAAAGGAGCGCTCTCAAGTCTTCTCTCCTAACTAGTGTAACTGTAGATGACAATCCAGGCAAGGGAGCAGAGGGAACAAGCCACCTGGTTTTCAGAGACACGACGCCCCCTAAGAAAATCACCGGGAGTCTCGCGCCTCTGAAACCCCAGCCCTAAGGTGCATCGGGATTGCAGAGCGGCTGAGCACCACTCTGTGGTTGGGATTGTGCCCCACAGGCTGCGATCAGAGGTGCACGCTGCACGGATCTTCTCTGAACTTAGGAAGCGTTTTCACGAGCCCAGGGAAAGCTGCACCGCGGAGGCAAGGCTGCACCTTCTCTTTGGAGCGGGAAAGGGGAGGCAACTGACCCATAAAAGCAGAAGAGGTTACTGCAGTAGCACGTCAGGCCTGCAGCACTCAGCACTGTTACCCTGTGATTTCAAAGCGGCCTCAGAAGCGGGACAAGCATGTCACAGATGGGGAAACCGAGACGTGGAGAGGCCAGGTTCTCTCCCAGTGAGAGACAGCCAGTCAGCGACAAAGCTGGGAGAGGAACCCAGATCTCCAGAAGCCCAGCCCTGTGCACCAGCACGGCCTCGGGGGCAGCAGGCTTTGCTCCACGACCTGGGTTGATCTACGTAGCTGGATCGACAGCCCTGGAGCCTGAAACTTGCTCTCTGCAGAGCAGGGGCAGTATGGGCAAGCAGCTATGCATGCTTCCCCCGCCCCACCCCCACGAACATGCTTCAGGGTACGTCCGCGGCACGCAGCAGCTAGGAGGTGTGATTCCCAGCTTGCATAGACAGACATGCGTTAGCGATGCTCCAGCTAGCGTGACAAAAATAGTGTGGTCGCAGCAACTCAGGTGGTTGGGCAGGGTTGGACTCTGTCGACCAGCCCGAGACGTTGCCCGTGCTGCCAGGACCCTGCTGTTATTTTTACCACGCTATGACGTGCAGAGCTAACACATCTGTCTGCCCGAGCTGGGAATTACGCCTCCCAATGACAGGTCAGATGTACCCCCCGACCTGGAGGGAGAAGGGACTGCCGTTCTGAGTGGGAAGGTGTTTCCACCTCGGCCACTCTGCTGTGATTGCCAGAGGAGCTAATGGAGATGGGTGCTGGGACATGGAGAGAGATCACTTGGCCACTGCACCCCGTTCCTAACCCCCTCGTCAAATACACCAAGAGGTCGATGGGGAGCAAGAACAGAACAGGAAGCGAAAGAGCCAGCCCCTTACTGTTGGTTCCCATGCCGTCGGGGATGGCAGTAGGGGTCAGAGCATTGCGCTGCTGGGGGTTGATCAGCTGGCTGACCGAAGGCAGCTTGTTCATGCTGTTCATCTTGCTGAGCGGTGGGGAGTTGGAGCCATACGACGACTGCGACTGCATGGAAGTCCTGCAAAATAACGGCGAGGTTAAGGGTGTCGAAGCTTAGGGAGGAGATAGGAGCTTGAGCCAAGTCTTGTGCGTATCAGGGGAGGAGGGTTATCTGCTCTATTTTAGTATAAATTACAGGTATCACATGGGTGTCGCTGTGACGGCTCGTTGAAAAATATCTATTTTTCAGTCGGCAATGTTGAAAAAATAACTAAACACCACAAGTTTCCCAAGAAATTTTTTTTGGGGGGAAGGGGGTTGTTGGAAGAACAAACTGAAATTTTTTGGAGGGGGGAAGGAATGTGTTTTGTTTTGGGTACAAATTCAGTTTTTGGTTTTAAATAAACCCAGAAAATTTCTCCCAAAAAATGTTCAGAGTTTTTTTTGTTTCGTTTATTTGTGTTTTATTTATTTTATGTAAAAATATTCTTCCGCGCCAATCTCTCTTCAAAAATCCACTTTCATTTAAAAAAAAAAAAAAAAAAAAAGGATGAAGCTATTTTGACCAGCACTAGTCATTACCGACAGCTGGATGCAGACATTGGGATAGTTTTCAAGTGAGGGAACAATTATTACATGGGCCTTTTTAAAAACTCCTTGCGGAGGATTCACAGCATCAGGCTGACCCTCTATTTCCAGGTGTGCATTACAACCAGAAGTTCCCAGTTGAGACAGTAGGTGCTTTTGATCTCTATGGAGGCTGAGATTTTAAAAGAAGCCTAGGGGGTTTGGATATGCAGCTTCTGTTACTTTTAATGGGAATCAGGTGTCCAAATCCCTTAGGCTGTTCTGAAAAAACATCAGCCTCAAATGACAACTCTCCAAACCGGACTAAAACCAGCAGTCTCCTCGTGCACTAAAACTAGAAGGTAACCAACCAAACCCTCTCCAAATCCTCCAATGCAAACAGCCTCACTCCATCTAGTATTAACAGATGCTTCTGTTACAGGCCTGCCCCGGGGGAGCTGCTTGTGAGATATCTCCCCTCCCGACCCTGGATTGCTTGCATGGCAGGATTTCATCTTGGAAGATTGAGAGAGTGCCAGAGCCAAGTGCTCATGAATGGCAGCCCAGTCCCCAGATTGCGTTACAGCCATGGCATTCCATCAGGAGTTGGGTATTATTTTGAATATGCAGAAAATGATCATTAAGGCCAGTCTAATAGTGCAACTGGCAGTATCAGCACGTCACGCTGTCATAAGAGACCAGCCCCATCCCCTGCATGCTGGGCAGAGATCTAGCATGCTGGGGGCAAAGTTGCTTGGGAACTGGGCAAGCTTCCCAAACAAGATGATTTCTTGCCTGGCAGAGCTACAGCGCTTGAGTGATTGCTTTGCTGCATTCCAATCAGGGAGTACCTGTGGGGAGGGGGAACTTTCTCCCCATTATTTCCCATCAGGAAACCCACCCATCTGTTCTCCACCTGATTACACTGGATTCCTGGGAACTGACTTTTCTTCTGTGTGAATGCGTGTGGGATCTCATGGACCACCTGGAATTGTGGACTTCACCATAAGTTTCCTGCCTGTATAGAGTTTTTTTTCTTTTAAACTAAAAGACCCTAATTTCTGGATGACCTACTGAAACCTTTAGCATTCAAGCCCTACCTCCATATAGATAGGCGGTCTCCACGTGCCCTGCACTTTTTAGACTTGCTACGTTGGGTGGAGAAGACATCTGTTAACAGGATGCAGTATCTGGAGCCTGAGGAAGTGCAGACTAACAACACACTTATAGGAGTTACAGAAGCGCGTGAAGGGACCTCCTTGTATTTTGGGGGCACAAATGTAGGACAAGATCCAAAATAAACTTTACAGACCCAAGGAAAAGCGACAGCGCAAGGCGCGTACAATTAACATTAGTGATGGATGCAGCTCCCAAGGGGAAATGAATCCAAACCTTGAAATTCAGAGCCAACTTTTCAGGGCAGGGGTGCTGGTTTATATCAGAGGTTTCAGTTTGACCATTATAAAAGTCCAGGCCAGCCACCAAGTTCAGGTCCAGATTGATGCCTTGTTAAGGTTCAGAAGGGGTTTGGATTTGGGGGTTTAGTTAAGGTACAAGTTTGGGTGCTTACACTAGCCAGGCTCTGGATAACATGAGCACCACAGGGCTGAGCGGATGCCTGGTGCACCAGATCTCTTGCTTGCGATGCTTACGCAGCCAACCACCACGTAACAAGCTCTCACCAGCCTAACTCGTCAGGCCAATGGAGTGTCAGCAGAAGAGAATTTAGTAAAGCTTGGGAGGGGTTTTACTTCTAAAAAATACAATGCTTGTAAGATGATTTTTGGGGGGTGCCTGGATCTATTGAGCAGGTGTCTCAAAAGCAGCACTGGATATAAGGCTTCACCTGCTCACACTTCAGTGAGAGCAGAGTTGGGCTAATGCTGAACACTTTTGAAAATACCGCCCACAACTGTCTCACCCAGAGTCGATCCTCCTCTCACTTTCTCCCGCTTTACACCGGTCTGACTCCCTGAAGCAAGTGGAGTCGCAGGTACAAACCAGGCGTGAGCTGACAATCAGGCTCCATATGTTTATGCCCATAAGCACTTCAGCTGAACTATTTTATCATGAAAGAAGATACCCAGAAAATTAAGAGGCAGACAGAAAAAGAAAAGTCCCAAGATAAACCAAGATGCAAAAGTTTATTGAAAATTAACATCACACATCCACGTAGCAATGGCCTCAGTAACACAAGAAAGTAGTTCTTGGCATGAAACACACAGTAGACCACCTGGCGTTTGGAGATTTGTTTATAACAAATTGCTTTGTTTCCCCCAAATTCCCTTTTTTTTTTTCCTTTACACTTATTAAAAATCCTTGTGGATGAAGCTCTTATTTTAAGATGATGTTTAATGCGCCCTAAGGAAGATTATAAGGAGGAGCATTAAAATCTGCTTGATACCCCAATGCCAACGAAAAGCATTTTAATATCAAGGCATAAGGACTTCACCAACAGACTATTACACTTCTTGGAACAGTCTGAGACGAAAGGGACAAAGTCGAATACTGCAGTGGATTTTTCTTTTTTTGTACTGAGACTAACTAGGCATGTGGCCCACAGCATTTGTAGTTATGCAAGCTACTGTAAGGGTAATCAACTCCCATATTTCAGGACATCAACTGATCACCTGGAAGGGTCAGGAAAGAATCGTTTCCACTTGCAAAGCATGGCAGGGTTGGCAGGGCTACTTTCGGAAGTATTAGCCCCTGTCAAAGGCAGGATACTGGAGTTGATGGATCACTGGTCTAATCCAGTTGGGCAAATCCTACAAGTGCTAGGGCCTAGATCACAAGACCTTGATTCACACTGGTGAACATTTACTCACATGCATAGTCCAACTGAAGTCACTAAGAAGCATTCACCAACATGAAAGAGCGATTACTTACCGGATAGTAACTGGTTCTTCCACATGTAGTTACCAGTGTGGATCCCACTCGAGGCGAGTGTGCAAGATAGGAATTTTTGGAATAGCAGTGTCTGCTGAGACATGCCTGCACTGTGGCGTCCTCATGATGCCCACCCACCAGGCTAAGGGTCTAAGGAGCAGAGAGGCCGCAACCCTCTGTTTCCTCATGGGATCTGGGAACATGGAAACCTCACAGATTTCAGATATGGGGACATACCCGAAGTAGGCAGAGGATGCAGCTTAAGCTCTAGAGGAATGAGCCGTAATATGGGGAGGGAGAGATATATGTCAGCCATTTGGTAGCAGATTGATAGGCACAGCATGATCGGTTTGGATGGTCTCTGGGAGGAGACTGCTTGACCTTTGGCTGCACCAGAGATGGCAACGAAGAGATAAGCAAATAGCCGGAAGGGTTTCACCTCTGTCAAGGTAATAGAATAAGCGGGGGGGGCGGGGAATAGGCGCCTATATAAGAAAAAAAGTCCCAAAAACGGGATTGTCCCTTTAAAAACGGGACATCTGGTCACTCTACCCATGAGAGACCAAGGACCTGTGCTAGGAGCCAGGTCTGTCCTGCCTTCTCTTGTACCATTCTCCAGTGCCAGAGCAGACCTCGGTGCCAAGTGCTTGCCTGACACTGATGACCCTTGCTGGCCCTGGTCCTCTGTGTCACATTCTGGCTAGTGGGGGCACGAGGATTTAACAGAGGTCAGATCTGTCTTTGAGGTGGCACTTCTTGCCTCTGCACCAGAAGTTACCCTCACAGATTGCTCTGAGAGGCAGAATTTGAGATGGAGACCCCCTGGATTTCAGAGTCCTCGCCAAGGAGTTGCACATGGAGCACTGATCCGGGATGTGGCTCTTGCCAAGACAGAATAAGGAACGGCCGTGGTCATTAGAAGAATTAAGCCATCATAAGATGGACACAGCCTGAAGGCTTTGAGTCGGCCATTAGCGGAGAAAGGTGCTAAGCACCAAATGTGTCGGCTTTTTGTTTTTTTGTTAAATAACCAGACTGGAAAATGAAGTGTAGAAGGATAATTAGGACTGAAATCTATTGAACAAGTTAAATCTAAGAAACAGTAGGGGGTAGCAAGCGAACATCATTAGCTGTGTCACTACAATGGGCAGTGCGGGAGGGAGGTTGTGGACACACTTCATGCTCTTGGCTGGTGGGAACAGGAGGAGATCACTGTGCAGATGCAGCCCAATGGATATGGCTACTCAGAAGATTCCTATCTTGAGAGGCCCTTGCGTACCGAGGGTGGGATCCACGCTGATGTGATCACCTCAAAGAAGAATTAGGGCTTCACAATCCACCGTAGGTTCAGTCCAACCCCCAGTGAAGTCTGTTAACTTCAGAAACCTTTTCAGGTTCAGTGGGAGTTGGATTGGTCCAGTAGGGTTGATAGAAAGTCAATGAGTCTTTCAGTTGACTTCAGTGGGCTGTGGAACAGACCCTTTATGATCCAGGAGAGACAATTAATGATCCAGGTTGGAGGTCATATTTCTAAGAAAAAAAATTCTTGCCTATGCTAATTAATGTGCTTATCACCTCCATCTGTCCAGCAGTACAAAATATTTTAACTACTTGCATTACGACTGCATGACCAGCATTAAAACAAGGATTACCTGACCAACAGTCACAATCCCCAGCTGTTTATTCTTAAACATATCCCCCGTCCCACCACCCCGAGTGAAAACATCTTTAATTTAACAAGACAAGAGGCATTTTACGATTGAGACCTGCTCAGAGAAACTCTCACGAGTTTCACAAATACAGCAAAAGTAACAGTAGAGAGTTTTAACAAACATATTACAAAAAAAAAAATTGAGGAAGGCGCCATTGTGGTTTCAGACCTCCCAATGCTAGCACTATAGCTAAGAGATCTGCAGAATGGTTTATTCTTGCAAAGTTTGAGTCCCTTCAAGAGATTGTTTTCACTATTTTCTCTGTTTCTAACAAGCTGGTTTTTTTTGTTTTTATTTGCCACAGAGTTCCTAGTCCCATGAGCTGGGCCAAACCCCCCCGCCCCCCCCCCGCAGCTTGGCTCATGGATAGACTGATGGATTTGGGGGGATGGAATGTTTTAAGATGGCATCACTCTGTTTGGGAGGCTCTCTCCTGGAGTCCGTGAGTTCACTCCTGAAGCAGGCCGAAAGGAGACTGTAGAGGACGAACCAGAGAAAAGAGAAGATGAAGGCTTAGGACCTTTATAAACAACCCAGAAGAGAAACACCTTCTTTCTACCTTCATGATCACAGTATGGACTAGAGGGAAGAGAAACCCCACGTGGCTCAGGGCCTGCATGCAAGGGTCTTGGATAGGAAGGTTCAGCATGCCAGACAGCCCTAGTAGGAGTACCCAAGAATGAAGGAAAGTAACAGAAAAAGTGCGCCATGATTAATGGACGTAGAAATTCAATTTCCAAATCACGGGGCACAAATACATCTTTGGCGTTGATTCCAGCTACTGCTAACATACTGATCAACCATGAGCGGGAAAGAGCACTCACAGCTGGGGGAAAAACCCAGGTCTAACTGTAGACCACCCCACACTTTGTTTGCTTAAAAACAGAGGCTGGTACCAGACAGGAGGATGATCCAATTTATTGCAAGAAGGTTACATTAACTTAATCTACCAACCACACCACCGCCACACTTCCAAGGCTGGTTATTCTATGCAACATGGAATATAATGCATAGGGTAGCACTGAGATCCACACTATTTAGATGTGGTGCATGTGGGGGGAGGCTCTATATCATCTGCACAATAAAACATACTACTACTTCCTCCCACGTAGCCCTACCTTTTTGCTCCCTTTCCCTGCGATAGTCCTCCAGTCAGAGCACCATCCAAATGCCTGGAGCTTACAATGCACACAAGCGGTACAAAGCATGCAAGGCAGACCATTAGCATTCATACAGTTAACGGTGAGTAACTAGACCAAGGTGCGAACGGAAACGTCACTGATAACATTGTTATTTTTCTACTGACTGCAGCGCAATTTCGCAAATTCATGCCGCAGTTTGACCACATCAAGCATTTGGATTGCTCTGCCTTACTGACGCTGACTTGAAAAATGAATTCCCTGGGCCTGGATAATGGGGAGCATGCGCATGTAGACTGAAAGCCAGTCGATGGTCTGCAAGCTACGGCCATTTTGATACTGCAGAGGTACTTTGCTGGGAAAGAAGTGATAAGATGGCTCCTAATTTCAGGAACACTTTGTAAAATTGCTTTAATCAATTTATGGACAATCCAAATTAAGGGCAGTTTGCACTACCTGAACAGTAAGTACCAGAGCGAAACTGAACACCGAAAAATTTTGGTTGAATTGGAGAAAGCGTTCTCCTGGTCATGTCCATTACAGACTGATGAATAATCTCTTGAGGGAAACAGGAAATCTCATTGCATTTACAGCTAGAATACTGGAGGGCTCTATACGGCAACTGGTGGAAGGATCTTTCCATCTCTACGTTCTAGGATTCCCTGGTAATTCAGCAAGTCTGTGGTTTAAACTGGTGTGGCTGGTAGACTGAATGCAAAGTGTCTTCCAAATTAAAATATGTATTGGTGTTATAAAAATGCACTCAAGGCTTTGTCTGTGGCATATGCAGGATGAAAACTGTTGCTAACCCCCCACCTATGATCATGAAGGTATCTGGCATGCCTGTAAACTAGGGAAAACCATGCATCAAAGAATGAGTAGACAGAAAGAAATATGAGACAGAGAGGGAGAGGGAGGAAGGGTATCTGTCAATGTAATTATAGTGAAATATTTTCTGATTACCTTGTCAGATGCTATACTTTTTGATCACCATTAGGCTTTTCTTCTCTCCCCCAAAATATTAAGACAATTATATCTCCTACCTGCCAAATGCAGTCCGACATTTTTGCATGAAAATTGCAGGCTTGGATTTTTCCAAGCGGATCCATTTTATTGATTTTTAAACAATTACTATATCGCTATTGTGATTCTCCCCTTTGCTTTTTCCAATCCTTCGCCACACCCCTTTAAAGATTAAGATGAAACTTTTAATGTGAAAGCGGGGGGATGGGACTCCGCTCTTAACTATGGTTCTAAAAAGTCATTTGAAAGAAATCCATTTCTCTTTGCTTAGAGCTCGATTACAGCCCACAGACATGCGCGCACGGCTGCACGCGGGGAACGTACAGCTACAGGCAACATGCCAGGGCCCTGATCCCGCAATCAGATGCGGGCAAGCCCCAGTGGCTGCACAGAGCCCCAGTGGGACCCCAGGCAGACACACCATCCACATGGGTGACTGCAGGTGCAATATGTAGCTTCTAATCTCCTAACTGTGCATGCAGCTTCAGCGCACATTTTTGAAAGCATAGCCCTAGACACAGAAGTCTTTTCCTTTTCTTTAAGAACAGCCTGAAAAATGAGTCACGGTTTATCTTGCCCTGATAAACATGCAGTGACTAAACCTCTCCTACCAGATTAGCAGCATTTGCTCATTTTGACCTTCCTTACTTCATAGACGAGACCATGTCATTGAGTCAGGGTCTCCGGAATTTCCTCTCTTCATTACCCCTTTGCTGAGACCTGGGAAACTCCTTTACCCCCAGCCTTATCGGGTGGTAACGGCCACCAGCCCATAGGTTCTTTATCCCTAACGGTCTCTGGTTCTTGCTTGTTTGTGCTGGAATGAATCCAGCTGACCCGGTGCACTGCTGCTTTGCCAAAGCACTCCAACCAGACAGCCAACCAAGTCTAAGCAGTTGATATTTTTACTGCACTTTTCAGTACGGACTATAGGCCACCTTCCAGGAGAGATCAGCTACTACTGTGTTAGGATTGTGCAAATGCTGAAGGGTAACTTTCCTCCTCCATTCTTAAAAGCTCTTAATCTTTCTCCACACTATCTGGGCACACTTGGGGGCTGAGAAATTAACACACGACTGGAGCAGCACCAGATGTGCTGAAAGTGGTTTCATTAAATTAAGTGGATGGACTCACACACACACAGACAGTTTCTAAAGGTAAAAATACCAACTTTGCCTGCTAGGAACCCATCTCACTGATACTGAGAGAGCAAAAACAGTAATTATGGCAAAGCAACTCTGTCAGCAGCGAGAGGAAGGGTGTCATTTACATCAATCCTCTTCTGCTTACAAAACCATTTTCATACAGAAATGCTGTATCAGGGGTACCTTTAAAGCCACAAAAGTATATCTGGGTGCAAGCAGACTGGTCGACAGCTAGCCTTTATGACGCAGACAAACATTCAGTGCAGATTGCTGAAACATAATGGGAATCTCACCAAGTAGATAGGAAAGCCCCCTCAAGTGGCCTATATGCTCCATCCATTTCAGCCCAAGACCTGGCTGACGTCCCTATAACACTACAGCTGGCACTCACAGCGCATCCTCTATACACACGGGGCGAAACTTGCCACTGTCCAGAGAGCGCGCACAAGGCCTAGGTGCCACATAAGCCCTAAGACAAGGCCTAGGTACCCTATGGGCTCAAGTGGGACTTATGAGGTACTTTGGTCTCATGCCAGGGCCGCCGGGGGGGGGCAAGTGGGGCAATTTGTCCCAGGCCCCACAGGGGCCCCCACAAGAGAGCTTTCAGCGGCACATGGGTGGGGGGGGTCCTTCAGTGCTGCTGAACACACCCAGAGTGAAGGACCTGCCACCCCTTCTTCCACTCCGGGTCTTCATCGGCAATTCGGCGGCAGGGGTCCTTCCGCTCCATGTCTTCGGCGAAGTGCCCCAAAGACCCGGAGCGGAAGGACCCCCGCTGCCGCCGACCCCAGGCCCCCTGAATCCTCTGGGCAGCCCTGTTTCATACTGCCCCTAGCCACAGTGTTCCATGACACAGCCTCTAGGTGAAGGTACACCAGCAGGAATGAAGACTACTGCATGGGTGGGTGCATACAATACACACTGCTCCTTTCTGCTGCCTGCTTTCGTTCTCAAGCAAGCAGCGCAAGTCACGAGACCCGGGGTCTCTCCTCAGCTGTGTCACAGACTCAGTACGACTGTAGGCAAGCCACAGTTTTCACGGTGGCTCAGTTTTCCCCAGCTGCAAAATGGGGCGAATGACAGCTTCTCACGCTGAAGTTAGAGAAGTAGCGGCAAAATTAATGCTTGTAAATGCTTTGATATCCTTTAACGAGGGGCCCGATGCATGCGCTAATTACTGCCTTAAACACCCCACGGACACAGCTGTTCTGCCCCAGCCTTTTTTACTTCTGCAATTTTTAACCTACTATTATAATTTCCCACTAAGGCATAGCATCTGTCCATCAATGATAGCAAAGTAATTTCCTGAAGGCACAACTGCCCCGTCTAAACGTTCTTCACAGTCCCGGCTCATTATGCTCTTGGAAGAGCGCTCCTAGAGAGAGATTCCAAGGGTGGGTGAGCTGCTGCACTGGAGTATCTTCCTGTCGCCACAGAGCATGGCCCACTCCCCGTATCGCTTAGCCCACTTATCGTCAGTGCTCACTAAGTTTCTGTCTGCGGGCAGGTTAATGGAAGGGGCTGGACAAAAAGTACTTCAAGACTGTCAATCCACAGCCTGGGCACTCCAGTTAAGAAGCAAGCATCCCGTTCCTCGCCATGCATCTCATAAGGTCAAAGGCAAACCGTCTGTGAGAACAAGGGACTAGATCGAGTTGGAGGGAGGGCTCGGCTGCCCTATTACTGAGCTAGGGGAAAACTGCGGAGTTGCCATCTAGCTCTCGGCTCCTCTAAAATTTTGGACCCAGGGATTTGTTTCGAGTCCCTCCCTAGCGATGACTGGTTCCTCCTGCCGCGTCTGACCAAAGAGTCACTCTCTGCTCTAGGCCTTGCTATTGGGCAGGATTTTGCCAGTGGCTGGTAAACCAGAGGATATTGGGGCATTTCTTAACCGCCACATCAGTGGCCAAGTGGGGGGGGCGGGGCAACCGGGCAACCCTCTCTCTTCCTCTCCCTCCAACCAGGTCCCCACTGGCGTACTCACTGCTTCTGGAGCAGGTGCTGCTGCTGCTGCCTGTACGTCTCGATCGTGTGCTGCGGGAGGGACTGCATGAGCTCCAAGGACTCCTTGATCTTTAGCAGCATTTCATACGTCTCCCGTCCCCGGACCTGCACGGTGGGGATAAGACAACACTTAAAGCGTTTGGATCTGAAAGTTACCAAGCCACAGGGTAGGACTTCCGGCCACCTCCGCGATCTTCTGCTAAAGCCAAACAAACCACAGCAAAGCGGGAGGCAAATACCCTGGCTACACACGCTGTAGACACTGGGTCTGAACCTGCAGTTCCATGGTCTATACAGGGGGGTCTGACTGCTGAGCCTGTCAGAGGAGATCGACTGAAGCTTCACAATCCAGGTCTGGATTACGAACACTCAACATCTGGGGGTTGTTTAGATCAAAGCTTGTCATTTGGCTCCGTATAAAGATCTAAAGATATAGAGCAGGTTGCACAGAGGAGCCAAGAGGCCAGTGAAGAAGCTTGGCAACATGTGACCTCCAGAAGAGGTAAGCGGAATGTCCGGGTTCCAGTAACACAGACACAGGTAACCAACCGCTTTCATGTTCTCTCCACAGGTACCATTGCGGAGAGTGGACCAGATAATATGTCTGGGGGGAGAAAGCAGAAGGAGACTCCGCTGGTTGGAAGGCATGAGATGCGATGTCCTGAGGTTGGGGGTTCCACGACCACCACTCCCAAGAGGAGAAGGCGGGTGGTGGTGGTCGGGGACTCTCTCCTCCGGGGGACTGAGTCATCTATCTGCCGCCCTGACCGGGAAAACCGAGAAGTCTGCTGCTTGCCAGGGGCTAAGATTCGCGATGTGACGGAGAGACTGCCGAGACTCATCAAGCCCTCGGATCGCTATCCCTTCCTGCTTCTCCACGTGGGCACCAATGATACTGCCAAGAATGACCTTGAGCGGATCACTGCGGACTACGTGGCTCTGGGAAGAAGGATAAAGGAGTTGGAGGCGCAAGTGGTCTTCTCGTCCATCCTCCCCGTGGAAGGAAAAGGCCTGGGTAGGGACCGTCGAATCGTGGAAGTCAACGAATGGCTACGCAGGTGGTGTCGGAGAGAAGGCTTTGGATTCTTTGACCATGGGATGGTATTCCATGAAGGAGGAGTGCTGGGCAGAGACGGGCTCCATCTTACGAAGAGAGGGAAGAGCATCTTTGCCAGCAGGCTGGCTAACCTAGTGAGGAGGGCTTTAAACTAGGTTCACCGGGGGAAGGAGACCAAAGCCCTGAGGTAAGTGGGAAAGCGGGATACCGGGAGGAAGCACAGGCAGGAATGTCTGTGAGGGGAGGGCTCCTGCCTCATACTGGGAATGAGGGGCGATCAACAGGTTATCTCAAGTGCTTATATACAAATGCACAAAGCCTTGGAAACAAGCAGGGAGAACTGGAGGTCCTGGTGATGTCAAGGAACTATGACGTGATTGGAATAACAGAGACTTGGTGGGATAACTCACATGACTGGAGTACAGTCATGGATGGTTATAAACTGTTCAGGAAGGACAGGCAGGGCAGAAAAGGTGGGGGAGTAGCACTGTATGTAAGGGAGCAGTATGACTGCTCAGAGCTCCGGTACGAAACTGCAGAAAAACCTGAGTGTCTATGGATTAAGTTTAGAAGTGTGAGCAACAAGAGTGATGTAGTGGTGGGAGTCTGCTATAGACCACCGGACCAGGGGGATGAGGTGGATGAGGCTTTCTTCCGGCAACTCACGGAAGCTACTAGATCGCATGCCCTGATTCTCATGGGTGACTTTAATTTTCCTGATATCTGCTGGGAGAGCAATACAGCGGTGCATAGACAATCCAGGAAGTTTTTGGAAAGCGTAGGGGACAATTTCCTGGCGCAAGTGCTAGGGGAGCCAACTGGGGGGGGCGCTTTTCTTGATCTGCTGCTCACAAACCGGGTAGAATTAGTGGGGGAAGCAAAAGTGGATGGGAATCTGGGAGGCAGTGACCATGAGTTGGTTGAGTTCAGGATCCTGACGCAGGGAAGAAAGGTAAGCAGCAGGATACGGACCCTGGACTTCAGGAAAGCAGACTTCGACTCCCTCAGGGAACAGATGGCCAGGATCCCCTGGGGGACTAACATGAAGGGGAAGGGAGTCCAGGAGAGCTGGCTGTATTTCAAGGAATCCCTGTTGAGGTTACAGGGACAAACCATCCGGATGAGTCGAAAGAATAGTAAACATGGCAAGCGACCAGCTTGGCTTAATGGTGAAATCCTAGCGGATCTTAAACATAAAAAAGAAGCTTACAAGAAGTGGAAGGTTGGACATATGACCAGGGAAGAGTATAAAAATATTGCTCGGGCATGTAGGAAAGATATCAGGAGGGCCAAATCGCACCTGGAGCTGCAGCTAGCAAGAGATGTCAAGAGTAACAAGAAGGGTTTCTTCAGGTATGTTGGCAACAAGAAGAAAGCCAAGGAAAGTGTGGGCCCCTTACTGAATGAGGGAGGCAACCTAGTGACAGAGGATGTGGAAAAAGCTAATGTACTCAATGCTTTTTTTGCCTCCGTTTTCACTAACAAGGTCAGCTCCCAGACTGCTGCGCTGGGCATCACAGAATGGGGAAGAGATGGCCAGCCCTCTGTGGAGATAGAGGTGGTTAGGGACTATTTAGAAAAGCTGGACGTGCACAAGTCCATGGGGCCGGACGAGTTACATCCGAGAGTGCTGAAGGAATTGGCGGCTGTGATTGCAGAGCCCTTGGCCATTATCTTTGAAAACTCGTGGCGAACGGGGGAAGTCCCGGATGACTGGAAAAAGGCTAATGTAGTGCCAATCTTTAAAAAAGGGAAGAAGGAGGATCCTGGGAACTACAGGCCAGTCAGCCTCACCTCAGTCCCTGGAAAAATCATGGAGCAGGTCCTCAAAGAATCAATCCTGAAGCACTTACATGAGAGGAAAGTGATCAGGAACAGTCAGCATGGATTCACCAAGGGAAGGTCATGCCTGACTAATCTAATCGCCTTTTATGATGAGATTACTGGTTCTGTGGATGAAGGGAAAGCAGTGGATGTATTGTTTCTTGACTTTAGCAAAGCTTTTGACACGGTCTCCCACAGTATTCTTGTCAGCAAGTTAAGGAAGTATGGGCTAGATGAATGCACTATAAGGTGGGTAGAAAGCTGGCTAGATTGTCAGGCTCAACGGGTAGTGATCAATGGCTCCATGTCTAGTTGGCAGCCGGTGTCAAGTGGAGTGCCCCAGGGGTCGGTCCTGGGGCCGGTTTTGTTCAATATCTTCATAAATGATCTGGAGGATGGTGTGGATTGCACTCTCAGCAAATTTGCAGATACTAAACTGGGAGGAGTGGTAGATACGCTGGAGGGGAGGGATAGGATACAGAAGGACCTAGACAAATTGGAGGATTGGGCCAAAAGAAATCTGATGAGGTTCAATAAGGATAAGTGCAGGGTCCTGCACTTAGGATGGAAGAATCCAATGCACCGCTACAGACTAGGGACCGAATGGCTAGGCAGCAGTTCTGCGGAAAAGGACCTAGGGGTGACAGTGGACAAGAAGCTGGATATGAGTCAACAGTGTGCCCTTGTTGCCAAGAAGGCCAATGGCATTTTGGGATGTATAAGTAGGGGCATAGCGAGCAGATCGAGGGATGTGATCGTTCCCCTCTATTCGACACTGGTGAGGCCTCATCTGGAGTACTGTGTCCAGTTTTGGGCCCCACACTACAAGAAGGATGTGGATAAACTGGAGAGAGTCCAGCGAAGGGCAACAAAAATGATTAGGGGTCTAGAGCACATGACTTATGAAGAGAGGCTGAGGGAGCTGGGATTGTTTAGTCTGCAGAAGAGAAGAATGAGGAGGGATTTGATAGCTGCTTTCAACTACCTGAAAGGGGGTTCCAAAGAGGATGGCTCTAGACTGTTCTCAATGGTAGCAGATGACAGAACGAGGAGTAATGGTCTCAAGTTGCAATGGGGGAGGTTTAGGTTGGATATTAGGAAAAACTTTTTCACTAAGAGGGTGGTGAAACACTGGAATGCGTTACCTAGGGAGGTGGTAGAATCTCCTTCCTTAGAGGTTTTTAAGGTCAGGCTTGACAAAGCGCTGGCTGGGATGATTTAACTGGGAATTGGTCCTGCTTCGAGCAGGGGGTTGGACTAGATGACCTGCTGGGGTCCCTTACAACCCTGATATTCTATGATTCTATGAAATATACCAGGAAAATTCAGACCCAGCTGTTTGGCCCTCTTAGATAACGCAGCGGTAGGTACTAGAAAAAAATCCCACATTACATTCTCTTGAGAGGAGATTTCAATAGGCCTGGATTTTAATATCACATGCCCCAAGAATAGGGGTGCTTGGATCTGAGGGTTTGGTTTGGGCCCACCTCTTCTTTTAAGTGCACTGAGCTTTGAGTGCAAGGGCAACATTACTCACTGAGGAAACCAGTCAGTCAATTGGCAATTACAGACATTTTTTGCTCTTCATTTCTATTCCTGTCCTGTGTTTATTACAGCATATTTCATTTTGATCATTTTCTCTGTAGTGCTGATAATGCTCATAAAAACAAAAAAATCCATTCATCTTGGCAAGAAAAGGGTCCAGTCCATTATTGCTGGAGGAAACTGGAGTTTCATAAATTCAGAAATGAGAGGGGAGAAAGATCTATTAGGTCATCCAGTCCACTCACCCGCCACTGCAGACGGTTCCCTCTGGGCACTGTTGGGTGCTTTGTCCAAGCCATTCTTAAACAATTCAAGCAATGGGTCTTGCATTGCTCACTTGAAGGGTGAATTTAAGGTGTAGATTTGAAAAAGCTACTGCTCACCCCTAAAGCCAATAATCTGTTGATAATTGTGCATCATGGATGTAGTTATTTTACTTAGAACTAAATAAACAGCTCGTTTACCTCAATTCATTTAGATGATGCCAAAGGAATTAGAGGAACATGGGCAAAAAACAAAACAAGTACCAAGCTTACCGGTAAGTACAGGAGCTCGTCATCTGGAGTGCGACGTTTTTTGATAGATGTCATCTGTATCCCATGCGTGCTCTGCCGAAAAGCTGCAAGGAAAACCCCACAGTGCCTGATTAGAATTTGGCATGTCTACTGCTGCTGGGTTTTCAACGAGATCTCTGTGCTCAAGACCTATAGGTTTGAAAAAGGTTGCTGGCTAAAAAGCACCTGCCAGGGCATGAAAGCGACTTGAGGCATCCGTTTGTGGCTACGAAAGTACGGAGCTGACTTTCATATCTTTGATCGTGTATAAATGGCCTTGACAAATGGGAAATGAGTCAACAAGAGAGTGTTGGGCAAACAGAAAATCCACAACTAACTGCACTCAGGACAACAACTGGGTCTTTCCAGACAGTACAACGAATCTAAGTATCTCAGGGCTGCCTACCTCCCAGTGAATCATTACAATATTGCCCATAACCCTTTAAGAGAGTGGGTTGAGTGGCAAAGAAGTAAAATCTCTTGATGAGGTAAATCTCTACAGCTTGTTGCTCCAAGCTAAATTCTGGAGCCTGGCTAAGTGGAAACACTGAGTATGCAGGAAACCAGGGCTGTTTGATTGGGTTAATGTCCGGGCTTAACTGGAGTCTCAAGGCCAGCCCCCCTTCGGTGGAAGGGTAGCAGACCAACTCTCAGACTGGTGTTCCATATTTAGGATACCTGTAACACGATTCCCAACGGACAGGATTTCAGTGCTGCTAGGGAATCTGCATGCTACCAGTGACATAAACGCTGTTGGTGGGATAGCAGGCCCACTCACTGCACCAAAGAGGCAATTTGTTAGAGAGCAATTAATATTTAGCAGGTTTAATTCACTGCTCAAGCAGAAACCCTCCAAAGAGCCTTTTCTAAGAGCGGCAATTGCTCTTCCACCCAACATCCTCCAGCTCAGTCTTCTCGAATCTCAGTTGCTCTGGTACCAAAGCCAGCGTGCTCCCTGTGCACTGAAAGCTTTGGCTGCGAGCAGCCCAGCTGTGCCAGCTACTTACGGCGCTTCGTACCGTCACCGTTCTTTGTGCTGTCGGAGACTTGCTGCTTTCTAATGCTGTCCTCATCTGCTTTGCGGTCCCTCCCCGGACAAGCGCAAATGCGGGCTTCAAAACACCGGCGGCCTAGGACTTGTCCACTAGAGTGAGGAGAAAGAGGGAAGGCGTTAATTCAGGCCCAGCAGTGACCAGCAATGCATATGCACATTGAAACTCAACACAACGGGGCAAACTTTCCCACCCCCTACCTGGATCACAACCACAACGCCCCACATCTGAACTAGAGACTAGCTAACAGGGGGCTGAGCTACCTGCTCTGTGCACCCATACATGCTGTTAACCACACAAATGGATCCACCCGCTGATCACTGCATCTCAGCTTGTTCTGTGAATCCCTGCAAGAGTACTGCAGTCGCCGAACGGCTGCCTGCCTTCGTGATGCAGTCACAGGGAATTTCCACCTTTGAGCATCTCAGAACTAGACACACGTGGAGTTATTTCAACTGCCTCCACGAAGCAGCACGGCACAGACAGGGCTTTTGCTCTGTAGATCTCAAAGCAGCTCGCAAAGGTGGGCAAGCGTCACTAGACCCATTTAAGAGATGGGGAAACGGGCCTAGAGAGGCTACATGACACACCAGGGTCACGCAGCGAGTAATGCAAAGGCCATGCTGGAAATAAACGCCAGCTCTCCTGAGGCTCAACTGATGCCCTGATCACTGGATCACCCTGACATGTAAAAATAGGGGTGAAAATAATTCTGCTCTCTCCCCTCTCTCATTCTTAGGAAGTCTACAAAACCCTCCTGACCAGGATGGGCACAGGGAAGCAATGTCGCCTGGCAAACATAGGGCAATGCTCTCTCACTCCACCTTCCAGTGCTACCGATCTGCTGCGTGCTACTCACTCTCTTGTTTCCAGCGTTACGATGATGAGGATCGGGCGGCGGTTCATCCCGCCAACACAGCTGCTGTTGCACATGAAGTTGTACAACACCGTCGTGAACTCGGTGCCAACCTGGACACAGAGAAACCATGATAAAGGGGTGACTGCAGATGGAAGGAGCTGTGTATTCCTCTTTCCCCCACTAGCTACACTTCTATCACGTCCTATCAAAGACGGGCCGTAAACAACAAGGGTTGGGTCTGGATGTCAGCTTTCTCAGAGCCTGGGGAAGTTCAGACCCTGGAGGGGGTCCTGCTTCAAACCCCTCTGTAAGTAGGAGGAGGATGAAATGAGTGGATTGAAGAATGAGTCAAATTCTCCTTGAACTAAAGCAAAGAGCTTTTCAGAAGTCCCCTCCCTTCCGTGAGGGGCAGGCTTCGTTAGAGAGTGCAGGGGAGAACACTGGACTGGGCACAGATCTCACACTTACCTGCGGTGGTTCATAGGGTACGAGTACACTCTGCCTTCCGGTGATGGGGTCTTCCACGTACTGAGCATGGCTGTTTCCTTCCACCCGGATCAAGTGGCTGGGAGGGGCGATCTGCCCTGCAGATGGAGGGAGGAGGCAGAAGGAAAGTCTTCCTGTAAAGTAAGCTCAAGCCCAGGGGAGCGTGATCTTCCACAAGCCTAGGACACGCTATCTTCCTTACTCAGCTGGCCCCCATGGCCACGGATGTGATTATTATTCTCACCGCACGTCACAGAGGCAGGGAAGCAATTGCACAGATAGGGACCCGAGTCAGACTTGCCCAAGGTCATGCAGGGAGTATGTAGCAGAGCAGCAACTTGAACCCGTGTATCCTGAACCCCCAGGCTCGTGTACTAACCACTGGACCATCCTTTTCTGGCTCTCAAGAGGAAGCACTGCCATGCCTTTGACAGCTCCACAGTAACACATCTGGGGCCTTGTTCCAGAAAGCAACTCCATGAAGGTTTTCATCCCATGCCTGGCCTTGAAAAGCCTGTGCACAAAGCAACTGGAATCCTTGAAATCCCCACTCCTTGTACTCGCTTTCCAATCAATACCCTACATAACATGGCTGCCTCCTGCCACTCCTCCCTGACTAGACAAGGTGCAAGCGAAAAGAAAAGAAAGGGATACAAATTATATCCATAGCAGTCTTTGAAAGGCATGCTCTCCCATTGGGCGGTACTCTTAACCCCCTGGCCAAACAACTAGAGTCCTTGCTCATTGCACTGCCTTGTCTAGTAGTTTAGATTGTAACCTCCCCAAGGCAGGATCTTTCCACTGCCATGCACAGCTAGGGTGCTAGATAAACAATACATCTGGGCCGCAAACCAGATGCTTTTCGAACCCACGTGAACTTGGGTAAGAGACAACACAGACGTTAAATTTGGAAAAGTTAAAAACCCGGGACATCTTTAAAACAACTGGCAGCAAACTACTAACAGCAGGAGTAAGTAATAAATTAAGAAACAATGGATTGTTAATAAATTAATCCTGATCAGATAATGCTAAAAACGAACAGGAGGACAGTCTACAGCTCGAAGCTGGCACATGGGTGTTATCCTCCTTGAGACAAACATCCCTACATCTCTGAGACATGGATTAAAGACTCAAGATGATATTGCATCCTGTTACCGGATTCCTTTCCCAATAGCCTGGGAGACCATTTCTGAGTAGAACAGCTGCCTCTTGGAAAGGGAGCAAGTTTGGGGAGGGGTGGCAGCATTGGGGAGGGGAGGGCTGAGGAAGAGGCTGTCTGCGCCAGCTTGGCACAGGGTCAGATGTTGATCCAGCCTGGGCAGCCTTGTCATTTATTTTAGCCCTGCCTTCCCAGGGCTGTACTGCTACTTTAGTGAGAAGCCTCCAACCACACAGAAAGGAGGGAGGGTCGTCAGGCCCTCTTGGGTTTGTTACTCAGCAAAACTTCCCTCTAACATTGGGCCTAGAATCCTATCAGGCCATGCTGTACCCTCTGGCACAGCCACGTGATGCCCGCGCATGGGGGGTGTGGCTGGGGGCAGGTGCTGGCCCGGCACGTGACGTTCGCCTTACCCTCGTTGAACTCCCGGCTCAGCTCGTGGTTCGGGCAGCGTTTGACCACCTCAGTGACGTGCTCGGCCTTCTTGTAGACTGGCATGGCGCGGATAATGGCGCCCTGTGGCGGCGGTGTCATGACTTTGACCTGGATGGGACATGTCTTGGCGATCTGGCAGTACAGCTTCTTCAGCTCGGTCGAGTACTAGACGGGAAGGGGGACAAGAGCAACATTAGTCCGTATTTGCAGCTGTCGGAGATGGGCAGAGAGTCAAGGCTGCAGAATTTCGTGAGCTGTAAAGCTCCGTGCACGGGGGCTATTTGGTTTGCGACTGGGCATAGGCTGTGGATCCACTCTATTTATTTACTCTCCATGCATTTTACACAAAAGAAGTGTCAAGTCAAAGCTCCCCAGAGCCAATGCCGCTATGTGAAGTAGACCTGGCCTTTCAGTGACAGCTTGAACAAGCCTCGAACCCACAACCTTCAGGACTGTAATCAACCATCTTAACCCCTCAGCCACCGCACCTGAGAAAAGAAATAGAGATGGCCCAATTCTAACTACCCTGCATCCGAACAGCCTTGGGCCACAGGAGCATTTGAAAACCAGACCAGCATGCAGATCTGAACTGTCATCACATTTTGCAAGTGGGCTTCCTATCTCCCTAGTGGTCTGAAATGAAATCATGGACCTAAACACGCCTACAACTCGGAGGGTATTTGAAAAGGAGATCCCAGTCTGAAGTGTGCGAGTGGGACCCATCCCGAAGTATTTATTTATACAATATGCACTTCCCTCAGGGGCGTGCTAACGGTGACCCTATGTAGCCCCTCTATGGCAACCTTGCTCCGAGGATCTCAAAGTGCTAACTACCCCTCGCCGCAGAGAAGTATATCATCTTTTTACACGTGGGGAGGCCAGGCATAGAGAATTGAAGTGATTCGCCCAAAGAGAGAGACAGTCACCAGCAGAACCTGGAACAGAACCCAGAACAGAACTCGGGCAGAGAGTCCAAGACATGGGCCCTCATCAGTAGAGTACAGCTCCCTCTCCTGAAAGTAAGATGCATGTGGATGAGGAACACATCAGACTCCAGCTATGTTAGCTACAAATAAAACTATTACCCTCCCCCTTCCATCGGTGTGTCTGCCACAGTAAGGCCCCAGTTCAGCTCAGCACCACAGCACATAAGTCCCTTTGGTTCAGGGAGACTTCAGCAAAGCACAGGTGCACCCCACTATTATCAATGGATTTAAGCAAGTTCTTAAATGCTTAGTTCGCTCAGAGCCTAAACCCTTTTCTCTGGATTCTCTCCCTGAAGGTAGCGTCCAGTCTTCTCTGCTCCATGAAATACAGACACTCCCCAATTCCCTCCCTCCCAGACTACGTGACCACAACGGTTCTCCGGCCCGTGTTACGCAGGAGGTCAGACTACGTGACCACAATGGTTCCTTCTGGCCTTGGAATCTATGAAGTACAGAACTGCCTCCCTAACCACTTGAACCACAGAAATTCCTGGCATTCTCCCACTGACTTCTATTAATTTCTTATCGTGGAATGCGAGCAAAAGCCCCAAAGTGGTTGTTTTCTTTAAAATGTCTAACGGCAACAGCTCATCTACCTGCTCCCAACTGTTCAAACAAGGAGCCAACAGGTAACCGATGCCAGCTGGCCATCACATCCTGCCGGTACAGGAGAGCCTGGCACACATATGGGTAGATGGCTGGTCATGTGGCAGCAAAGGGATTAGCGACTGCTATTCGGGGGATTATGTGCGTTTCAAAGGTTACTCGCAGCAACATGCAAGAAAACCAGAGTCAGAAGAACTGGGGAGTAGGGGAAGTGACTCAAGGCCATCCCACTGCCCAGGAGTTTGACACCATTGCAGTCGAGGTGCTGCAAACGTTTTAAGTTTTCAGATTTTCTAAAATGTGAAGACAAAGTTATGCAATCTGTTTTATGTGCCTGCAGGCTAGAGATTAAACACACAAAGGATTTACCCAGCCTGCGGAAATGGAGAATGTGCCAAACAAAGACAGGTTGCGAAACACAAATCTAGACGGTGACTTATCAAAGGCTTCTTTTTAACCTGTAATTTCGTATTTATTCTTTTTTATTAAAAAGTAATTCCTTGCACAGTTAATTCACTGTTATTTTAGTCCGAATGCTACCGTACCATATCCCCAAGAAAGGAACATTTTAAAAAAGAGCCATCCACATTTTAAAATATCGGGAAGTTAAGCAACAGAATTTTAATTACGGCATCACTGCGGTACCTGTGTGCTGCAGCTCAGAATTTATGGAGTCAAATGAAGTCGCTAAGGTTTGCAAAGCCAAATAACACTAATGGAAACTAAGTGTCCAAATCCCCTAGGCAGCTTTGAAACCATGCACAGCCCAGCATGGTTCAATAAGAAGGATAAAGCATGTGCTGTAGGGAACAACATGCTAGATGTTTGTAAGTGTTTGGAGAGGTAAACAACAAGGAGGAGTCAGAGTAACAGCCGTGTTAGTCTGTATTCGCAAAAAGAAAAGGAGTACTTGTGGCACCTTAGAGACTAACCAATTTATTTGAGCATAAGCTTTCGTGAGCTACAGCTGACTTCATCGGATGCACTCATCCGATGAAGTGAGCTGTAGCTCATGAAAACTTATGCTCAAATAAATTGGTTAGTCTCTAAGGTGCCACAAGTACTCCTTTTCTTTTAACAAGGAGGAGGAAGAACTTCAGCTGATCCAGGGCAGGTACAAACGAGGTGTAATGGGTAACATTACATTACCAGCAGGATCTTTCAAGTCAGGTTCTTTGAGTGACTGCTGTTCTTTTCAAAAGGGAAATCTTAGCAATTTCACCCAGGAGAATCCCAGTGTGTATATGCACAGAGGGATCACTTTGATTTAAGAAATGCAGCCAACATTGGAGAGAAATGCAGCAGGTTTTTAACATGATGATTTAGGACAAAAACAAAGAATATTGCATCCATATAAAACTGGAGGGGAAAATTATTAAGCAGACAGAATCTACCTTCCCCTCATGAAACTTGGCCAGGTCACTGGAGATAATACCTTAACCTGTGCGACAATGTACAGCATCTTCTATGATGTGGATTGGAGCGTTAGATCTCATTTAATGGAACGAGTGACGGAAACTTGGAAAAAGTTCATTCCTCCCAGGAGAGGAGAGGCCCCCTTTTTAAGCAGCGATAATGAAGATTCTGGGGCCTGTTCTCACAAGGCCCCGAGTACTTGTCTCTGACAGACACAGGCTGGAGTTCAGCGCATCACAGGACCGGGCTGGGCATGACACTTCACACACCACATGCAGCTCCCAGTGTATAGTCTACTAATCTGTTCTTTGTTCAAGGCATCATCCGTGCACTGCAAAGAGGAGCTAGGAGCCACATCAAGAGCAGAAAGGCAAGCGGGCACTGGAGAGGAGAGGACAGGGAGGCTTACTGCTCCCTGACTGGGCCAGTGGTTCAAGTCTCACCAGGGCAGCACAAGGGATAGGACTCTGGAAATCCCAGCCAAAACACAGCATTCAAAGCCATCTTGGGCAACACGGCCCTTCAGCCTACAGTCACCGAGAGGCCACAGTCCTGTAAGCTCAGTGTAAATCTGTCCATAAAGTACCTGCTGTCAGATATTAAATAAAGGCCCTTGGCTTTTTTTCCCTGCCAAACCCTTTGTGGTCATTTGTAATTTGAGTCCTAACTCTCTCTATTGACACAATAGACGGGAACAGCTCGTTCACGGTGACTTCTAATCAGGTCAGTGATATTATTGCATCTATGTAACAGAGATATGAAATATATTTTTAAAGGAGGCTTGTGTCAGTGAAAACCTTGGAGACAGAAGCGCTCTGTGCATACACAGAAGATGTGTATATTTGGGATGAAATGGAAGACCTCTCAGGCAGATTGTGCACGAGCTGCAGCCGAATTGCTTGTGTGCCCAGTAACATCCCTGGTACACAAGGCACAAGGCAGGAACTGAGTGAAGCAATGGTCAAGCTGTTTTGAAGCACCTACATACCAATGCAAGAGCACCACTGCGTGCTGCAATACAGAGGTGAAGTATCACTGAGGCTGCAACATAAACAGCGTACTCAACTCCAGACACAGAGATGGACAATTTGGGGAGAGGTCACAGATGGTCCTCAAAAGTTACCAGATGGGTCCTGGGACTAGGTTGTGAGGAAAGAACTAAACATGCCATACTGGTCTAAGTGACAATGAAGGGGTTAGAAGTCTACAAAAAAGCATAAACATGAGAGAGAGAAGTTATTTTTCAGGATTACAAAGAGGTGTAACTGAGTAATGGGCTCTGAAACCAAGAAAGGAAATATCTGGACTTTGTTCCAATAGCTGTATTTGCTAGGGAAATAAATATCCCAATGGTAGTGGACCAGTACGTGCCCAGTTATGAACAGTTCGGCATGGGCTGAAAGATGGACTAGCAAACCCAGTTAAGACTTTTCATACTGTAATCTTTTCTTCTAGAACTGGCAGAAGCCAGAAAATTAAGCCAGAGTCAGCACTTCATCCTCAATTGCACTGTTGTTTTTTTGGAAGAAATTAATATCGTGGCATAAATAAGTGGAAACTGGCAAGTTTGGACCAACTTGGTCAGATGCTTTACAAGGTCAATATCCTGGCTCCCTCGGATTACGTAATCCAAATGGCAGGATATGCAGGTAAGAGTATACCAATGAAACTGACTGGGAGGAGAATACTGTAAGTTAGCTTTGCTCAATACACTGGCCTGTCATTTTGAAGCACGACAACTGTTGTTATCCATTAATGGGAACAAGAGCTGAACCAACCCCACAGCCCAGGGAGCAAACCCTGAACACGCCGGAGAGAAAATTTCTGTTCCATGTACAGAGCAGACAGTTACTTAAGACAAATGCGTTAGAAATACAGCCCAGCTAGATGCCCTCAGCTGAGAGAGAATGAGAAGCTTTGCTTAGCCTTTTCTTTGGGGTTCAAGCTCCGTGTGTCATGTCCAAATAAGCAGACTCAGATTGCTAAAAACAACAGTAAATTCTGCTCTTTGACTAATAATACGTTTTAAAGGAAAAGAAAAAACATTCCAATGACTCCAGCCCTGCCCTCACCACCTGCCTGAGCAGACATACTATGTTACACACTCTTGGCATCCCCACTGGTAATTCAGTATCACAATGCGTACACATGCCAGCTCACATCAGCCGACACCTGTCTGATTTCTCAACAAGCCCCCTTCTCCTTAAGGTGGGTAAACAAAAGGTTTAAAGAAAAACCTTTCAGCTCCCAAATGAAGCAATTTCAGCTAGGTAAAGGAAGGGTCTCTTGGAAGGAACTGCTCTGTTTGTGCAACACAAGTCGCGTGGGCTTTCCATAGAGTAATGAACTCCCAGGCAGAACTCTGATGCAGCAAATCCCTGACATGCTGCTTTAATTCATAGATTCCCAGGCCAGAAGGGACTACTGAGATCATCTCGTCTGACCGCCTGGATAGCACAGGCCAGAGAACCTCACCAAAACATTTCCACACCCATATCTTTGAGACAACCATCCAGCCTTGATTTAAAAATGGCCAGTGATGGAGACTCCACCAGGACTCTTGATAAGTTGTTCTAATGATTAATTATCCTCATTATTAACAATTTACACCTTATTTCCAGTCTGAATTTGTCTAGCTTCAACTTTCCAGCCATTGGATTGTGCTATACCTTTCTCTGATACACTGAAGAACTCACTATGAAACATTTGGCTCCCATGTAGGTACTTACAGAATGTGATCAAGTCACCCCTTTAACCTTCTCTTTGTTAAACTAAGGAGATAGAAAACCTGCCTTATTGAGATTCTGGAGACTAATACTTTAATCATTCTCATGGCTCTTCTCTGAACCTGCTGCAATTTGTCACCATCCTTCTTGAGTTGTGGGCACCAGAACTGGACACAGGATTCCAGCAGGGATCACACCAGTGCCAAATACAGAGGTGAAATAACCTCTCTACTCCTACTCAAGAGCTCATTTATGCATCCATGGATCCCATTAGCCCTTTTGGCCACAGCGTCGCATTGGGAGCTCAAGTTTAGCTGATTATCCACCCCCATAAGTCCTTTTCAGTCACTGCTTCCCAGGATTGAGTCCCCCATTCTGTAAGCATGGCCTACATTCTTTGTTCTACATGTGCATATTTACATTTAGCTGTATTAACAGATCGCTGTGTGTCAGTGACCTGTCCTCCTTCATTATTTACCATTCCCACAATTTTTCAGTCGTCTGCAAACTTTATCGGTGACGATTTTATGTTTTCTTCCAGGTCATTGATAAAAATGCTCATTATGTAGGGCAAGAACCCATCCCTGCAGGACCCCATTAGAAACACCCCCAGTCAGTGATGATTCCACATTTATGTTTACATTTTGAAGACTATCAGATAGCCAGTTTTTCATCCAGTTAATGTGGTGCCATGTTAATTTTATATCGTTCTAGATTTTTAATCAAAACGGTGTGCAAATTAAATGCCCTACAGAAGTCTAAGTATATTATATTGAACACTATTCCTTTTGTCAATGAAACTTGTGATCTTAAGTACCTCTTTAAGGTCCGTCTCAATTTCCAAGCTAGTCAAGTCCCTGTGGCCCAGCGGGCTTCTAAGTAAGAAAGGGGCTCACCCAACACCAGGAGTGCCCATTGTTAATGCCGAATACTTATGAATATGAATAGAATCTAGGATGCTAGCTAGTGAATATAAGATCCTCTATCTTCAAGTCCCTTTCACTCAGAACAATAATGGTTAAAAACAACTTACAACCTTCCCCCAGCAACTCACTTTTTAGTAAAGCTCATTTAGTTTGGGATTAATTTTAAGTTGCAAATTCACGACCCCGCTTGCCTGCAAGTTTTCCACCAGTACACTGCAGCTGAGACACTGTCCGAGAAATAGGAAGTCCTCTGTCACCAGAGGGGAAACTGAGTCTCTCTAAAAAGATAAGGAGTACTTGTGGCACCTTAGAGACTAACCAATTTATTTGAGCATAAGCTTTCGTGAGCTACAGCTGACTTCATCGGATGAATGCATCCGATGAAGTCAGCTGTAGCTCACGAAAGCTTATGCTCAAATAAATTGGTTAGTCTCTAAGGTGCCACAAGTACTCCTTTTCTTTTTGCGAATACAAACTAACACGGCTGTTACTCTGAAACCTGAGTCTCTCTGTTCTGCTAGCTGCCAAAACACACACTGCGTAGAGAATTTGGACACATGCATTTTGCAAATTCAGACACATGCAAATACTGGGTTTCAGCTTTTTAATTTTTTTTTGATCGTTTGTTCATTAGCAACACACTCTGCTAGAAGCTTAATTTCCTATGTGCAAAAGCGTTCCAAGGAGCAACGCCAAAGGTTACACAAACAGATTCCTAGGGAATAAATGCAAACGGCTTAAGAAAAGCCAGTTTAAGTAATTCTGACATTAGAATGGTGTGGAGGGGAAAATCCCTCTTAACCCAAAATAAAATCTACAGATTATCTGAGACCAAAGCCATGTTTGATGGCAAGTGCTTATAACATCTGCCATTCACCAAATATGTATGAACAAGATGCTTGTGAGCTAGTCTGAATTCAGAGCCTGATCCAATAGAAGCTCAGTCAGAACGGGGGAGAATCACATTGGGTTTCCCATGAGAATTCACACTCAGCATTGCTGCAAGATCAATCCTATAAACTCAGGAGATCCTTGTCTTGACTGCCAATGCTGTTGCTGCTTTGGGTACAGAAAGAGCTGTATAAAGCCAGGTTCCATTCTCCGGAAAGAGAAGGGAGACCAGGGCTTTCTACTAAACCTGCCCTTCCTACTGGCGAAGACGCCTGCTGCATTCAAAACACTGAAACCAAAGTTGCTGCTCAGTGGCCATGTGTCCCGCGCACAACACACCTGAGAGCCTCCCCCCAGGCAGGGGCTGAGCCTGAGTGGTCACGGAAACCAGGAAAGCTAATGGGAGCTGAGGGTGCTGATCAGCAGACCCTATGTGAGGAAAAATAAGACAGTGCTTTTGGAGGTGTGGCTCCTCACGTCAAGGGAGAGTCAGTGCTGCCCTTCTCTTGCACTCTCCATGCACTTTGCAGACCATGCTGAAAGAAACCTAACATACTTGCAAAGGAGGAACACATCACCCTCATTCTGGCATATGGGGAAACTGAGGCACAGAGAAGAGACTGTCTTGTGCAATGTCCAGCCAGAAGATCACCCTTTTCCCCTCAAAATTTGTTGGAATAAGACACTGTGCAGTGCCTAGGCACAGGTGTATTCACTGCATAGGCAGCTGCGGAGTCTGCGTGACCGTGGAGAAAACCCCACATCCTCGCATTGACACACAGGATGTGAGGGGGTGTCTCTGAACTAAAGGGCTCCTTTGCAGTTCAGCTTCACTGTAACTCCCTTTACCGAGCACTCTTCCCCCCCTGCTCCCCACTCCTCTCTCTCGCTCTGCAGACTGCTGGTTGCCAGACATGTACGAATTGCGCTGATGAGCTATTAAAATCCTTCCTCCAAGCGCTTTTCCCCCCCAAGAGCCGCAGCCAAAGGCCGCCTGTTGCCACCTGTCAGTTGCAGGGATTAATTACCTGAACGGGGCTGGGAGCGGCGCATTCTTCCCCCGGCCGCGCCCACTAAAATGTTGACATCAGGCAGGTGGGCCTCATATCTGTGCTGTCTGCAACCGTGAAGGGGGGCTTGGCGTGGGGGCGGGGGAAGAACGCAATTCCACAGGAGAGAGATGGGGAGCGTTTACACTGCAAACCACAAGAAGAAGAAGGGAGGAATGTGTCACAGTAATTCTTTGTTCCCTTGGGGCACGACAGCACTAAATGCTCTTAACGCTGGACTGGACTCCAATGGCAGCTGCTCCACCTTGGAAGCTTTAATAAAATAAAATAAAATAAAATAAAATAAAATAAAATAAAATAAAATAAAAAAAGCCGGCCCGCCTAGGTAAAAGGGGATGGGGAGGGGTGGCTGGGAGGAGGAGAATGGAGAACTGTAGCCTCCAGGCAAGAATTCAGAACTGAGTCGGGTGTGTTGGGTTCCCCCCACCCCCTCTGAGGGATCAGCTAACCCTTTACCCATTTCTCTGTCTGACACTTTGGAGCTGCTGGGATTTCTCACTAATTATATTTCACCTCGCAATCACTTGCAGGAGGCAACCAGGAAAGAAAAATATAAGCAGGGTGCATACAGAATACACAATGGGATCACAGTCTCTCGATTCTGGAGGACTGCGTGTCTGAGTGGTACCCAGGATCGCTGGAAAGCGTACCAGCAGGCTAGCTGCCATGAGAGAAGGCCACTCTGATCCCTGGACGGGGATCCTGAACTCCCCGAGTTATGTACATTTCCAGTCCACAGATAGTCTCAACCCGGAGAGAGCACACAGCTGGCCCCTCTGAAATTCAGTCTCTGAATCCACACAACTAAATTATTATTATTATTTAATACTTTCAGCAGGATTCTCTGCTTTCTTCAACTCCATGAGCGAAAACACTGGAAGATCAATCTGCCACTATACGTTCAAGAGTGGAGGACTTGGCAATACTTGACCCCCCGACCCTCCTAAACTGAATGCTACTGTCCTTGGCTCTTGCTCGTATAAATTCATTCAAGGACTTGTGCTTGGAGTCAGCGGAGATGGAATACTGGACCAGCTAGAAGAAAGCTCTGATTCTGCTCTAAACATCCACTGTTCCAAACACGGTGAAGGGCAAAGAGATTAATTTCCAGCCCTGTGCAAGGCACTCCCTTCCCTCCTGGGCATAGAGAGCTGACCCCATTGTACACGCTTATCTGCCACTCCTCCCCGCACTGAATACACATCCATCCCTAGTCTTCCCATGTACATAATACCTGCTCCAGGTCCCACTTCCCTAACACAATCCTAAACCAACATGGGCTGGTGCTGCAA
Organism: Natator depressus; assembly: GCF_965152275.1. Lineage (NCBI taxonomy): Eukaryota > Metazoa > Chordata > Testudines > Cheloniidae > Natator > Natator depressus. The sequence continues at coordinate 3,879,057 of NC_134242.1, forward strand.
GCAGAGAGAACACAAAGACTGACTGGGGGTCACTGACCCGTACACCAGTAGAAAAGCAGAAATGTCTCCAAGCAAACTGAAGTTGATGGGAGCTGCGGGGAGCTCCCCATTTTGGGAAAAATCAGGTCACTTCTTTAGGTGTCTATATATGGATTTAGACTCCCAACTTTAAGATCTTTAAAGTTTTTGAACGTTTTGGATACAATATATTGGCTGTAGCAGTACTTGTATGCTTAGTTGTGTCAATAAAGTGATGATGATAGAAACTGAATTATGCCATTTATCGTTTTAATAAATATTTGCAATCCAATTCAAAAGACTGACATTTGAGGTTTTTATATTTCATTTCGACTTTGTGAACAAAGCCTGATTTCATCAAAAGCCTGAGAAAATTTTAGGGAGCTGGCTTGAGAACAGGGTTCATTTCTGAATGAAAGAGAGATGAACCCTCAAAGGAGTCTATTTTCAAGCAAAAATGCCCAACTTTTGGACATTTTTATTACAAAATTTCATGTTGGTAAAGATCTATTTTCACATGGAAATGTGTGAACGTGTGACTTTTCACAACCTTCAGTGCAAAAATCCTGAAACATACATTATGAATAACTGCGTGAACATTTTCACAACTTTGTACAGCCCTATAGTGTTCAATACAGGTCGCACTGCCCAAACATACTAATGCAATGTTATGATTGCTGCGGAAAGCCGTAACTTTTCCATTTTTTTTGGTTTACTTATTTGAATTCTTTACCTTTTCATTAATGCATCTCTCTCCTCTTTTGGAATTATTTTTTTAAAGTTTTTAAATTTAAATTAAAAAAACTTCATGCAACCACTCAACTTATCACAACCAACCAATCTACCCTCACCCTGGACATTCTGCTTGTATGTTGCGTCCATTTTCACTGTGTTATCTGGCTCTGTCTTTTTAATTGCAGGCTCTTTGGGGTAAGTACTGCATTCTCCTTTGAGTCTGGAAAGAATTTAGTACATTTTGGGCACAACCACTGTCTAAAGAACAACATAGATGAGATACATCATTTCACATGGGAAATTTGTGCAGAAGAGGGGGTCCTCAATGAACTGAAGCTGAAGACAATGGGCCAATCCTGCAGTCCTCCCTATACAGACAGAATGCCCATTGACTGCAGTATCTGACCTGGTGTTACTAAATACAGTACAGGAATCTCATGGCATTAAGTGATTTCTATAGTGAGATTTTTTTTTCTTACCCCAAAATTAAGAAGCACCCCCAACATATTCTTGCATCTAGAGTTGCATACACAGTATGAACGCTAACTCCTGGCCCACTCAGGATAGTGGTATCAAGAGGACTCAGCCACTGGCTTGACCTCTAACATACATGGCTTTCTGAAAATTACACGCTCACTCAACCACAAGTTATAGGCTGGATGCAGGAATCACAGAGTAAAATTTTCCAGCCTGTATTATTCAGGAAGTCAGATTAGATCATATGGATATACAGGGGTTTTGTTTGTTTGTTTTTTTACAGGGTGGATATTAGATCATCCATCTCTCAACTGAAAGCATCCTAAGTCCTTGAATCCGAACAAGGGTCTGCCCAGATAGGACAGAGTGTTAAGTCCCACCAACTTCAGTGTGGCTCTGCACAGGGTCAGTCTGCATGGATCTGAGCACAGGATTGCAGCCCTGAGCTGATTTTTCATGTTATCCTACAGAAAGGGTCAGGTCAACAGGGAGCCACAAGTCAGGGTCTGCAAGAACAAATCTTCACAAAGCCCGAGACAACTTTCCAAGCCCCCAGGAATCTCAGTAGCTGTGTGCCCATGTAAACCTGGAAGGGAAACGGACTGCAGGCCAAGGTGAAACTGCTGTCCTCTCAGCGTGCACCACAAAAGCAAGATGCTGCAGCCAAGCAGTGAGCACACTGCACTAATGGTGGAAAGCAAAACCCAATTTGACGTTCAACCTGACAGCACCCCGTTAGCTGCGAGGCTGCTCTGCACTGAGCCTCCAGCAGCCAATACTGATAACCATTTCCTTCCCACCTCCCGTATTTATAAATATGTTTTACACACACCGGCCACTCCCAATTAGCGCTGGGGATCTTCCTGTGCAATTGGAGCCACTGCTGCGTAATGGGAAAAGTGAAATTCATCTTGAACATGCCGCAATCTTTCATTTATCACTCCTAATGCAACAGAATTAAAGACAGGCAAATCTCTGTTCAAAACAGCACACTGAGCCTATAATTTTCAAAGGAGCCTATAGGAGTTAGGCCCCAAATCCTACTGAAATAGGAACTAGCGACCTAACATGAGCTCCCTTCCAACACCCATCCTTAGGGTTCAACTGAACTGTATAGCAGCTGATACATTCTAAGTTACAGGCAGCCGTGGTTTCATTAACTCATCCTGCCAGGCACGATGTTGAGCACCCCTGGATGGCAAAACATCATTAACTGCCTCTTGAATTCCCTTCAGGCCATCACATGCACCAGCCTGACTCAGCATAACAGGGTAGGCAAGGCACACGGGAGTACTAGTGCCTTAGCAGAATGATTATCTGGGTTCTGAGCCTGCTCCCAGCTCTGTATCCGAGCCCCTCCCCGCTATACACTGCTTTGCACGTGTGAGACACCTTCTTTCACATATTCATAGATTCCAAGACCAGCAGGGACCATTGTGATCACCTGGTCTGACCTCCTGTATAACACAAGCCATAGAACTTGCCCCCAAAAAACATCCAATCTTGATTTAAAAATTGCTGGGGATGGAGAATCCACCACGACCCTTGGTAACTTGTTCCAGTGGTTAATTACTCTGACCATTAAAAGTGTACAACTTATTTTCAGTCTGAATTTGTCTGGCGTCCACTTCCAGCCACTGGATCGTGTTAGACCCTAGATTGAAGAGGGTCTCTGCTAGATTGAAGAGACCATTATTAAATGTTTGTTCCCCATGTAGATACCTACAGATTATAATCAAATCACCCCTTAACCTTCTCTTTGTTAAAAAAGAATAGATTGAGCTCCTGTAGTCTATCAGTATAAGGCATGTTCTAACCGTTTAATTATTCCCATAGTTCTTCTCTGAACCCTCTCCAATTTATCAATATCCTTCTTGGTGTTACTTTAATATATTTGCTACTTTATTTTCATTTTAGTTTTAAAACAACTCTCACACTAAGGTGACAGATGCAGTGACTTATTGAGCATCAAAAGTGTGCAGTGTATCCCTACTGAAAGATTATATACTTAAATTGTCAGCTCTTCGAGGCAGGGACCATCTTTTTGTGCTGGATTTGTACAGCACTCCAGACATTGCGGTCCTGATCCAGGACGAGGGCTTTTGGGTTCTACATCAATACAAATAATAAATAATGACAAATGTCACCAACCTTGGCTGCTATTCTATCAAAAGTGAGGTTTTACAATAGTTAGATTTTAGCACAATGCTCTCTGGTTAATTTTAATTATTTTAATAATTTCATTTCCCCCACTACCTCCAAAAACAAAATCAGAAAGACGAATTCCCTGTGAAATAAGTAAATAAAAACAATGTGTTCTAATATTTTGGCAGAATGGGTATGCTGGCACAGTGAGAATTTAAAACATTTAAGAACTGGACCAGAAAAGTCCCTTTCATTACTGAAAGTTAATGAACAGTTCAATTTCATCTGACAATCTGTACATCAAGTTTCAGAACACGTAGCACCTTTTGGAAGGGAACCGGAGCAGCAGTTTGGGAGAGGTTTCTTTAAAATCCCATCTCATTCTTCTCCCCTGTATACTTCCATCTCCCCCAAAAGGTCAATCACTGGTTCAAATCCATCCAATAGAGAAGCAGGGTTGCTGCAGGTAAAACTATGCTTATTTCTTTACATTAAAATACAAACTGTTTTAGTTGCATTGAGAGATTATCTGCTGATGAGGACACAGACAAGTCACTCAGGCCCTGATCCTGCAGACACTAAGCACATGCTTAACTTGAAGTGTCTGTGTAGTTCCTTTGAAGTCAGTGGAGCTACCAATGTGATTACAATTAAGCACGAGAGTATTTGCAGGATTGGGGCCTTGGTTTAGAAAGGTCTGGATTCAACCCCCATTCACAGGAATAGGAGTCTTTCAGCAGACTTCAGTGAGAGTGGAACTGGGGCCAAATCTAGAAAAGATGTGCCCAGAACAGTTCACCCACTCCCTACAACACAGGCGAGCTACGGCTTTCAAAGCCATGCTGCACAGAACAAGCACAGAATGCCAACTTCTCAAAATACTGAGACCCAAAACTGTTTTGTTCAGAGACTGCTTTAAGCCAGGCACATGATAACCATTTCAGATTCCCTTCTCCCATGCACCGAGTGCAGCTGAGAAAGCGTAAACGTTCCATGCTCGTCTAATACGCAGCTGAAGAGGTTTCAGGTTTGCTTCTTATTTTTGTCCAGATCGTGCTTGTTTCAGGTTGCGTTGTCCAGGCATGCTGCATCATGCCAGTGGAGCTTCATGGTCCGTCCTGCCTGAGGAAACACTGTCTGAATCACCTGACATCACACTTCCGAGCAAGTATTTTTTCCCCTCCTTAAAGGTACAAAAGTGGTCATTAACCCAGGCTGACAAATTGAGACAGCGAAAAGCAAAGCAACTCAGAATCACTGGGTAAAAGAGGCGGCAAGAAAGAACCAGAAGGAAAATAGCAGCACATACAGTCTTTCCACTGACTGACTATTTCTGCGCACACTTATTCGGGAGAGTGCTCAGGAGTAGCGAAGCCAAGGCACAGTTGAGTGGTCCTGTTGGCCACTGGGTGTTGGGATCACGGAGCTGTGCAAGGCTCTGGGGTTAGTTTGTGCCAGTCTACCATTCATCTGGGTCTTGACCTTTGAGATCTGAACGTGGGATCAAAGTCAACGCAACAATGCAATGCAATGCAATGCACAACTTTGCCAGCTGCACCTTGGTTTGTTGTTTTGGGACCAAAATAGGTTCCATCCTCAAACCACAGATCCACCCTTGTCGACTACTGTACGCACACGCAATAGAAAGATTAACTGTTATTTATTAGCATTGCTGTAGCGCCTCTGATCCTGGACCATGACCGCATTGTGCTAGGCGCTGTACGGCCACATCAATCCACATGCCTATTTGAAACGCTCTGCATAGAAGACAGCGGTACAGACCGAATCTTGCAGACCCCTGCAAAGCTGGCCTGAGCAGTGCTTTGTAGCAGGAGTTGAATCACAAGTTCTCTCTGACGTCTCAACATGAAGCCCATGATCTAGTGGGCCGAGCAGAAAACAAGAAACTAGGAAGCCCACCATTCTAATCTGGGTTCCGACACTCACTACAGCTTCCCTATCTGTCGAATGTGTTTACCTTCCTCCAAGGGACTTGTGAGGATTAGTGTTTCCAAAGCATCACTAACGTGTTTCCTATTACAGTACTGCTATTCTAGAGGGAGACCAGGCCAGAGGGGAGACCAGGTTATTAAAAACGGTGAGTCTGTCCCAGTGAGCACTAGATGCCATCTTGGTTTGACAAGGAGCCCAAGGGTGCCCCAGCCCTGCAGAGGTACCCCAACGTACTTCCCAGCAATACCCCGGAAGGCAGGGCACTCGGAGGGGTTGAATGTTACAGCCAAACTCCCAACTTCTACTGCACGTAGCACGGCTGGTTTGCTTTAGTCACACATCCGGGCTATCCGGGCTCCAAGGATACCAACAGCTAACCGCTAAGTCAGGCGACATCCAACAACGGTGGCAGAAAAGTGCAACACCTGCCCCAACAGCCAAAGCGGAGTGAGCAGTGTTGTGCCCTGGCACACAGAACAGCGCCAGGCCAAACCCGAGCGGCGCTGCGACCCCAGGCACCAGGTCTTCACGCCTGGAGCGGGGAGCCAGGCCCAGCCTCGCGGGACAGGAGCTGCTGCTGCTGCTGCACGGTAAATGCAGGACAGGCTCGCTCTCCAAACCACATCCCCACCTGGGCCTGCCCTCCTGGCCGGGATTAGAATAGCAGTGCCGGGGCAGAGGATGCTGCTGCGGGCGGTCGGTGCCCCCTTGGCAGGGGGAGGAAAACGTTGGTCTATGATTTTGGAGCCTAGGCGGGTCATGAATAAAAGACCAACTGCCGCTGGTGGGTCGCCTTACTAAAAAGTTTGGGAACCCCTGAGCTAAGGGGCGGCTACGAGGGAGCCTGGGCCGACAAAGCCTGCTGTAAAAGAGTGCAAGGCAGCGGAGGGTAGAAGCAGGCTGGGGGGCTACCTGCAGAAACGCTCCCTGGTAGCTGCTTTCCTTGCTGCCCCTGCCCTCTCCCTCTGCTCCCTGCCCCTCGGGAGGGGAATTAGATGGACTTAGACTCTCCCTAGATTCAAGGGCCTGATTCCGAGGTGCTGGGGAAGGAAGAGGCTGGTTTGAATCGCATGTTGGTTACGTGGGGTCTAGAGGGAGTCAATGTGGGTGTAATTAACACCATCTTTGGGTCCCTTTAACAGGCAAGTCAGACTCATTTACACACCCCTGGCCCACAATTTGAATCCTGGGCACATCAGCTCCTCTGTCATGTTTCGTGTCTTCCCTTCTCCAGTAAATGATTCAGAGGATCAGCTTTCAAGCAAGTCTGTTGCAAACTCTTAGCCTAGCCGTATACTACCGGGAGCCTGATGCCTTGGCATCACCAGCTCTCTGGTTACAGTGTGCCAGGCACTGAAAGATGCTGACAGGAGCGCTTTTTGCAGACTGCTAACAGGGGTTAATCTTATTCAAAAGAGGGGATTCTCAGGCTGCTTGCTGTCTCCAGCTAGCATCAGAAGCTGGTGGGGATTGATGAAGTAGGACATTCCCTCTCAAAAGCTGACATGAACTCATCGGATCTTGAATTTGTATGTTTGACAAAACAGAGTAGCTCGGGCCTACACAGTCTCTCCCCTAGTTTGTTTATCAGGTGGCATCACACAGAGGTACGGGTTTCTGTAGAGTTATAAACCAAGGGACTCTGGCATACACAAACCCAAGCCAGACAAAGACAGATGCACCAACCTGAACCACACTGTCTAGAATGTGGTTCTATTACTTACACGCAGTCACACTCACAACATACTAGGGGCTTTCTAGACAGAGGAAGCTACTGTCTCTGCCCCTACAAGCTTGCAATCTAAAAAACTTACAGCAGAATAGGCTTCAGCGAGGACTGGGTTAAGCACCAGGTATTATAACTCAATGTTACACCCTGAAAATGAGTTTCATATTGCCCTCTAGTGGCTGACCCACTACAGGATTACAGCCTACTATTAACACCACCAGCTCACGGAGTTACACCTTTAGCTCATTGGCAGGGGTCTGTGCTGGGCCAGGGGCCGAAGAACCCAGGTGCAAACCTTGCTGATGAACCATCAGGGAGCGGTTACGTCCACAAATAGATATCACACCAGCCAACAAAACCATTTCATGTTTCATTAGCACCAAAGGATCAAAGTCCCAGAGGGGAAGGTTCTGTGATCCCCGCCCCGATCCCTGAGTCCCACCCTTGATCCATTTACTCCTCTTTTTTTCCCATTTATTCCACCCGAGGGGAATGTGCAGACTCCTCTCCAGTTCCATGCTGTAACAAACAAGAGTATTAATCACACACACAAAAAGAAAAAAAAAATTAAATCCATCAGGCTTTCGAGGCTGTGGCAGGGCCAGGAAAAGGCATAATTAGGGTGAGTAATTTTCCTGTTCACTTCAAACGCTCCTCCCCCCAAAAAAACTAAGATGAGGGTAGTTCCCATCAGGCAACGCTTTGGAGCAAGTAGCAGCGTCCCCCATTTCTCCATAAATGCTGCAGGCCACAGGGCAGAGGCAAGTCCCAACTGAGCTCTCGCCAGTAGCAAAGCTGCACGGCGCCTCTGGTCTTGTCTTGTGCATACCTTACAAGTAGCATCACGTCTTCTATTTCGCTGGCAGCGCACACATGAGCGCCTTGTTCCTTTGCTTTGACTTCAGGAACAGCAAGCCCGGAGTGTGCACACGCACCTGCTCTGAGAGCGGCGATTTCCTCCTGTAAATCTGAAGCATTCCATAGGGTAGCATTTCAGCACAGATTTATGGGCCTCCTTTGTAGAAAGGTTAGTCCTCAGCATCTTCTTGTTCCTGACAGAAAAGGTGAGCAGGACTCCTCTACCAGAGGGACGCTGGGTTCTCACTGAATTTCTGAGTTGCACCTTGTTCTCCATTTGAAACCAAGTACAGGTAACAACAAGTTTTCTCCACATGAGCCACCAGGGCCAGTCCTGTTCCCTGATACATTATGCACCATTTCCAGGATTATGTCTATGCAAATCCTCTCCTCTTCCTGCTACTTACAGAGTGTTTCATCAATCATTCAACGGAACAGCCAATAATGCTACCCTGGCTAGGACGTATTGAACTGGGGGAGGAAGAGGACTGGAAGCCAGGATGCCGGGGTTCTAGCTTAGGGTTCGGCCACGGATTCACCATGCGACCTTGAGCAAGTCAGTCAGACAAGTCATCCATGTCCCGGTTTCCTTACCGGTACTCCCCTTCTCTCACATGGGCATTTGTGAGGCTTAATGCTCCTAACCTGCTTTGAGATCCCCTGAAAAGGATCCTCTACGGAGGGCAGTCGTTATAATGGAGCAAGAATTTTACTACTCTGGGAGGGGAGGGGGTGCAATTGGATATACGCGCACAGCATCAAAACTAAATATACCCCTTTCTGCCAGGACACGTACATTCCTGACCAATACCGGGTGTTTGTTTTGAATGATTGGAGGGGAGGGGGTGGGGGAAAATCTAACTGGGAGCTATCCACAGCTTTCAAAGAGTTCTAGGAAAGCAGCAATGGATTTGGATGCAAATGATGTCAATAAAACAGCTGTGATTCTAATTGCTGTTAACCTTGCAGAGACCAAGTTAAACGCTGGAAAGTATTATTTACACAATAGAACTCGGGGGACAGGGACGGACGGTGAGAAGAGAGGACTAGGATGTGGAGAGTAACCAGGATTGAGACCTGCCTTGTCAACAGTATTTTCTCCAAATGCTCCCCCTACCACAAGAACCCAGCCAAGTACAGCCCCGGAGTTAGCTTTAATTGATGTGGTTTCTCTGGAAACTGCTTTCAGAGCCAAGACCTGATTCAGCCCGGTACGCAAGCAACTACAGAGCTTCAAGCAAGGGAGCAGCCCAGCTGACTTCAAAGGGATTATGCACATGCTTAAAGTCACGCACTTGCTTAAGTACCCTGCTGAACTACGGCCTCAGCTCCCTGGGCACTGTGGGAAACACCATGTTTGTAAAGAATCACGTTCAGGGACCTAGTAACCTTAATCACAACTCCTGCCACATCCCTGCAGCTGCTGGGCAGACCACCAGGTCACGCCTTCAAATACCTTGATTGACCAGTCAGTCAGTGGAGTGTTCCCCATTTCCTTGTCTCCCTGAGATAATGCATGAAGCCTACCCAGTCCCAGGCCCACTCCACACTGTACAATCAGGAGAAGCAGGGGGGACCATGGCGACTGGGACATGGAAAGCCACACAGAAGGATGACAAGTGAGATTTAAGGCCTCAGATTATACCAGCTCCATGGGCAGATTGCTGCATCACCCTACTGAATGCAACAGGATTCTACAGGGACGAAGGGGGCTGCCTGCATGGATCTGTTCGTGGGGAAATCAACTCGGCACATGTCAATTCAGCCAGTGCCTTTGCCTCCGAGCACTGACAGAGGGAGATCCCCAAATTCGTTCACCCCTTGAAATCATTTACTGAATGATCTGGGCCTTGGTTGGAATCAGAACATGGATTTTTAGCCATTTGCATAGTTTCAGTTGGTCCTATAGATCACATGAGGTCTTTCGGTTATCCCCATTGGACGAGGGTTAAACTCTTTGAAGCAGGTTTCTGGTGCAAATCTCCAGGGCTGCGAATCTGAAATTTGCTTTCCAAGAAAAACCACCAGAGGGATGATGGAAACAGCTGCACAGCTTGAGAGTCCCAGCAGCGCTCCCTGTGCAGATTGCAAGCTCTGGATGGATCAGGGTGTGCATAATTGGGCAGTCAGGGGGCAGGATCGCCCCAGTTAAAGTCATTTTCCCAAATGAGCAGCAGCCCTTGCCATTGAACAACAAGGATGGGAGGTGGGCAGCTTCTTGGGAAATGACCCATTTAATCAGATTTCTCAATTAAGGGAGGTGTACTATAATTGTGGATGGTTATCACATCCCTCCAGCATTTTGATTTCATTTTGTGCTCTCCTCTGTATTCCCAGTAATTTATCAACATCTTTCTGGCACTGAGAGGTCCCACGCTGAACACAGATAAACAAAGACAATCTGAAGTTGCAATGCCAGCACAAATAATTAGCTCATATCCTTCGATATCCTACCGTCAGCAAGGCTCACATCTGGTGCTTCGGAGGAAGCCTCCATAAAACTCAGAATGCACAATTATTAGCAATGCTGTACATAAGGGAAAACTGACTCCTATCCCCCTAAGCAATCAGTCATATCCCAATGCATGAGCTCTGAGCATCCCTCTATCTGTCTCTTAGCTTGCAGAATTATGAATATCATTCAATGGCAATGCGCCTGTCAAGCCTTAAAACTCCAGCTAGTTCTGGCCATTGGAATCCCCATCATTGGAGGTTTTTAAGAACAGGGTGGACAATCACCTGTCAGGCATGGTCTAGGTTTCCTTGGTTTTACGTGACAGCAGGGGGAATAAACTAGGTGACTTCCTGAGGTCCCTTCCAACCCTACATCTCTAAGACTCTATGACTTGCAGCTGGGCATTTAATATGCCACAATCCAGACAAGAGACTTTCTGTGGGACAGTCTGCCACAAGGTCTGCCATGATGGTCCATAAACCAATTGGGGACCAGTTAAGTTGCATCCTCCCGATCCTTCTATCCTCAGTCCTGCCCCTGCACTCCACTAGCTTTACACCTGAGTGGCACAAAGGAGTCAGATGGGATTTTGGGATCTGGATCTCAGTTTTTCTGAAGAGCTAAGCACAAGGATGACGTAGGATGAGACGTACCTGAACCTTGCTGAAACGTACCAGAGGCACATAAATGCAGCTCTGCTATGGAGTGGAAGGGAGGTCTCATTCGAACTCAAAGCAGTCCCTGCTTGGAAGGGCTTACAATTTAAAGTACAGACAAAAGACATCCAGTGGGTACAAACAAATGGGACAACAAGATGATTATGAACAGTCTGGTTAGCGGCCACAGTATACCAGCTGCCCAGCATTAGAGGGCATGAGTTATTCTTGGGGGCCCAGCTAGACTAAAACAGTTACCGCATTTTTTATTTAAAATGCAATTTATTTAATCTCTAGTCAGATGCAACCATCAAAGGCTCTCTTCCATGGCATGCTGACAGCTGGCTCCAAACTTCTGCATCTTTAATCCTGTAATTAGCAAAGAAAAATGTGGCCTTGACTCCCTAAGCTAATTTTCTGCATGGAACATCCACTCCTGCAGGTACAGTTTGCAGCTGCGCAACATTAGCTGCTTGTGGAGTCAAGAGAAAGCGCAGGCACATTCTCGACTGGGGCTTTGCAGGTAGCTCTGAATGGAATCCCCTTGCAAGGAAAAAAAGGGGCTTTTTCAAAGCGCTAGTATGGATTTGGAGGGGGAATTAAATGATGGCATTTGGAAAAGAAATTAGAGGCCGGAGCTCAGGTAAAAGGTGAGGCTTTGGCATGCACTGTAGGTGTGCGGAGGAGGCCTGCGATGGGCAGGGCTTTCCCGGGGGGGGGGGGGGGGGGGATGAGAACAAAGCCCATAATTTTAGCAAGTGGCAGATGCCTCCCAGGGCTCCATGCTCAAGCCGCCCTGTGCTCATTTTTGCAAGGGAGGCTCCAAAAAGCAAACGAACAGGAAGGCCCACACTTTTGGAACCCCCTTTGCAAAAACGATTTCCCCAGAGATAGGCAGTGCTGTTGCTCAAGGCACCGTCCCAGCAACACAGCTGTGAAGACACAGGGAATGAAGGGAGGAAAAGCATTCTGAGGGAGCACAGGAGATGCGTACTGGGGAGCAGCCTGAGCATCTCTACAGGTAAAGGGGACCAAGACCCAGTAACTGCTGCTCTCCTCAAGCCATAGCATGGGGTTCTCTTAAGCCTTTTGGTGGCTTGCAAGAAAATATAAAGCTTCCTGGGGTCTGAGGAGGACCCTTTGCAAGAGGATGCCTGGCAGAGGCCGACAAATGCATGTGACTGTGGGCGTGAGCATGCATGTGCACACACACAAGAGTGCATTCATTCCAAACACAGCAAGTGTACTACAGACGAGGCCTGGCCACACTGCCGTAGGAGGGGAGAGGCTCTTACGCACTGGATTTCTTTAACTCACCGGCACATCATGGACTTTGCAGAGCACCCATGCTTGGCTGAACAAGCCTTTTTCAGGAGCTACAGGATCCAGCGCTAGGAAACCCAAACTCAGGGGGTCAGATTCTCCATTCCAGCACACCCACTCTAGGAGGGGCTGCGAGAGAGGGAAGGAGAGAAACTTTACACCAATGGGGGTATTGTACGTTGGACAAAATTATAGGTGGATTAATAAGCTTTTAAAATTGCGGCTGCTGAGCATTCATTCTGTATTTGGTTCTTACTGCCCGAACAGGATCATGGTCAGCAGCATGTGAGAAAGTGTGTATTTCACTAGGAGTCCATGTCCTAGAGTTTTGGAGACTTGACCAACGTTATTCACAAGAATGGCCATACTGGGTTGGACCAATGGTCTATCTAGCCTAGTATCCTGTCCTCCAACAGTGGCTGGTGCCAGATACTTCAGTGGCAGTGAACAAAACACGGCAATTATCGAGTAATCCATCCCCTGTTGTCTACTCCCAAACTCTGGCAGTCAGCGGTGTAAGGACACCCAGAAGATGGGGCTGCATTCCTGATCATCTTGGCTAATAGCCTTTGATGGACCTATCCTCCATGAGCTTACCTAAATTCTTTTTTCAGCCCAGTTATAGTTTTGGCCTTTGCAACATCCCCTGGCAACGAGTTCCACAGGTTGACCGTGCATTGTGTGAAGACGTACTTCTTTTTGTTTGATTTAAACCTGCTGCCTATTCGTTTCATTGCGTGGTCCCTGGTTCTAGTGTTATGTGAAGGGGCAAATAACGCTGCCCTACTCACGTTCTCCACACCAGTCATGATTTTATAGACCTCCGTCATATCCCCCCTTAGTCGTCTCTTTTCCAAGCCAAACAGTCCTAGCCTCTTTAATCTCTCCTCTTAACGGAAGCTATTCCATCCCCCTCATCATTTTTGTTGTCCTTCTCTGTACTTTTCCCAATTCTGATATATTTTGTTTTGAGATGGGGTGACCAGAACTGCACACAGTATTCAAGATGTGACTGTACCATTGTGATATTTAGTGGCATGATGATATTTGTAGGAGAAAAAGAGCCTGGAGCCCTGGGCCTGGTTCAAGATCTGAGGACTGAACCACAGGCTAAAACACAGGCACTCCTAGGAAGCAACAGATATTGGATATGTGGGAGACCACACTCCAAAAGCTTAACCTAGGGACATCCTGGCCTACTACCACCTAAAAGGATCTGCTAGAAATAATGAATAGGGATGTTGTGCCCGAGACACCTGGAGCATGATACGAGGGGTGGTAACAAGTAGCTGTCATCAAACACATAAGATGGTACGAGAGTTCCTTGTCTGAGTCTGTAAATATTGGGGTGCCTGGCCTTAACCCTTTGTGTGGCCTTGGGGACAGCAGAAAGTCCAGCTGCTGACTGAACTGTTCCTTGCCACTGGACACTTGTGTTAGGGTACCTGTAACCACAGAGCCAGGGCGCTTGTATCATGAGGGCAATAAACCTGGTTGACTGCCTTCGTCACTGAACCGTGCCGGTGGTCCTTTCTGGGTAATATTATCAAGGTCTGCTGAACCAACTATCTGCATAGGGCTAGGACAGCATCCAGAGAGAGCACACAGACAACAATATTTACTATTCTACCTATCATTTTCCTAATGGTTCCTAACATTGTTAGCTTTTTTGACTGCCACACTGAGCAGATGTTTTCAGAGAACGATCCAGGACTACTTTAAGATCATTTCTTCAGTGCTAACAGCTAATTTAGACCCCACCATTTTGTATGTATAATTGAGATGTTGTTTTCAAATGTGCATTACTTTGCATTTATCAACATTGAATTTCATCTGCCATTTTCTTGCCCAGGCTCCCAGGTTTGTGAGATCCCTTTAACTCTTCGCAGTCTGCTCCGGACTTAAGTATCTTGATTAATTTTGTATCATCTACAAACTTTGCCACCTCTTTTCCAGATCATTTATGAATGTGTTGAACAGCACTAGTCCCAGTACAGATCCTTGTGGGACCTCATTATTTACCTCTCTCCACTGTGCAAAGATAAAAACAAAGGGTAGGAATAAATTATCTTTTAACCAGTTACTGAACAATGAGAGGACGTTTCCTCTTATCCCATGACCGCATACTTTGCTTAAAAGCCTTTGGTGTGGGACCTTGTCAAAGGCTCTCTCAAAGTCCAAGTATGATGCAGCAACTAGATCACCCTTAACAACATGCTTGTTGACATGCTCAAAGAATTCTAAGAGATTGGTGAGGCATGATTTCCCTTTACAAAAGCAGAGTTGACTCTTCCCCAACGTATCGTGTTCATCTGTGTGTCTAATATTTTTGTTCTTGACTACAGAGTCAACCATTTTGCCTGGTACTGAAGTTAGGTTTACTGGCCTGTAATTGCCAGGATCGCTTCTGAAGTTCTTTTTAAAAGTCAGTTTTACATTAGTTATCTTCCAGTCATCTGGTATAGAGGCTGATTTAAGTCATAGGTTACATACCACAAATGAGTTTCATATTGCAATTTCATTTCTGAGTGCCTTCAGAACTCTTGGGTGAATAGCCTCTTGTCCTAGTGACTTATTATGGTTTAATTTCTCAATTTGTTCCAAAACCACCTCTGTTGACACCTGAGTCTGAGACACTTCCTCAGATTTGCAAAAAGAAAAGGAGTACTTGTGGCACCTTAGAGACTAACCTATTTGTTTATTTAGTCTCTAAGGTGCCACAAGTACTCCTTTTCTTTTTGTGAATACAGACTAACACGGCTGTTACTCTGAAACCTGTCATTCCTCAGATTTGTCACCTAAAAAGAATGGCTCAAGGTGTGGAAATCTCCCTCATATCCTCTGCAGAGAAGACTGATGCAAAAATTTAATTTAGCTTCTCCCCAACAGCCTTGTCTTCCTTGAGTGCTCCCTTAGCATCTCTATTGTCCAGTTGTCCCCGACTGTTTGACAGACATCCTGCTTCTGATGTACTTTAAGAAAACTTTGCTGTTAATTTTTTGTCTCTTTTGCTAGTTTTTAGGTCTTTTGCTAATTGCTCTTCAAATTCTTTTTTGGCCTAATTATACTTTTACACTTGATTTGAGTTTATGGTCCTTCCTGTTTTTCTCAGTAGGATTTGACATTCAATTTTTAAAAGGATGCCTTTTTGCCTCTCACTGCCTCTTTTACTCTGTTGTTTCGTCAGTGAGTTTACTTTTTTGGTCTTTTTTTTTAAAAATTCAGGTATAGATTTATATTGAGCTTCTATTACAGTGTTTTTAATTAGTTTACATGCAGCTTGCAGGCATTTCACTCTTGTGACGGTTCTTTTAATTCTGTTTAACTAGCTTCCTCGTTTTTGTGTAGTTCCCCTTTTTGAAGTTAAATGCTACTGTGATGGGTTTCAGCATGTCAGAAGAGAATCAGTAACAAAACCCAAGTACCCTGACTCCCAGTCCCTTTCATCTAGCTCTGGAGAGACTGTCTCTCTAATAAAGTCCTCAGAGATAGGTCTTTGTAGACATTAAATTGATACTATATTTGATCTTAGCCAAACCAGATACTTTCTGGCCACCAATGTGAGCACTTTAAAAAATTTTTTAAAAACATCAAGCTCTCTTCTATTATGCACTGAAAGCTGCTAATCAAATTAACAACATGTCTAAAAGTTTTATGAAGAAATCACAGCTATTTAATCAGCTTTCAGCTTGGATTTCTCTCTCTCTCTCTCTGCTGGCCCACCCTCCACAGCGTGTTTAGAAATTTTTGCTGTGCTACATGTTTGAACAGGTACTGAGAGACAAACAAGTCTTGGCCCCATCTCATACAGAATGGATTGGTTGCAGATGTTCTTCTGCAAGCTACATCTTGCCTCCTGCAAGAACATTCATCTCCAAAACACATCGTTTCACTTACTTTGCCTGCGGCCAAAACTCAAAGGTTATTTAATTTTTTTTTATTGTTATTAACTCTAACGTACCTGCAGCAGTGCAAGCAAAAACACACCTGGTTATTCAAGATGTGCTAGGATCAGAGCTACTAATGTAGATAAATGGAAGCGAGTGAAGGGTCAGCAGTCAATGTTTTCCCCATCACAGCCCCAACAATGCCAGGGGTCCATAAAAATGCTACTGTTCTATTTCAGGGCTGCCTAGTGACACATTTCACAGGGACAAGACAGACATTAGCTCATACAGTGGCAAGTGAGTCAGTGACAAGTTAGGCAAGAGCCTCTCCCTCATGAGGCTTGAGGGATGGATGATCCCTAGAAGGTGTAACTGGGTTGGAATGACCAGTGGATAAAACTGACTGAGCTAACGGTTACACCCTTGTTTTCCCAGGATGGCCAAGCCCCCAAATACAGCTGCCTACGCAGGGAAGCGAGCGCTAAGCAGATTGCTAAATGACGGCCCAGGACAGTAACAGTTCATATACAAGCTAAGCTGTGCTTTGCAACGAAGCCCACAAGCGCTAGTTCCTCAGTGAGCAGATTACACTAAGATTATGTCACACAGGAGACAAAAATATAGGCCTAGATTTCCAAAGGTGATTTTGGCTTGCCAACTTAAGACACCTCAAAGGATGCTGATTTTTGGGGAGCGGCAACACTTGGTACTTTCTGAAAAAAGACCTCTCTAGTTAGGCACCTCACTTCACTAGCCAATATGGAAAACCACAATGCACACTACGTTTAAAAGTGCACAGGAAAACCCTATACAAGAGAGACTCTTTATTAGCCCTGTTTTAATAAGCTGCCCACAAATGTAGAACACCATCCCACTTCACTTTTAGTAGAAGACGCCCCCATAAGAGAGTACCATTCTACTGTTAAGTGACTAACAATGGGATCATGGTGTGCCAAGTCTGTGGTCTCTCAATGACTCCATATCAAAGGTACTTACGTGGACCTGTTTTGCTAATGACCAGGCCTGCAAATGCAACCTGGAATCCACACATCAAGATGGGTTCTTTACACCTCAAGCATCGCCAACAGTAAAGGCTTGTGGAGGGCGGGTGGTCTGATTTTGCATGCAAATGACACCAGTGCAATGCCATTTCCTTCACTGGATTTGCCTGATCTCACTGATTGGAACTTAGTGAACAAGTTTGCTGATGCTGCACCAGAAGATGGAGAATCCAGGCCTTTCGTAAAAACTTGTTTCTCTCACAGAAGTCAGCATATTTTCACTGAACTGAGGGGCTGTGGGGCAAGAAAGCGCCATTTTTACACCGTCACTTTCCAGAGGAGAACGTCGGCTTTAAAAGCAACTGGTTTTGGTCAAGTTCCTTGAAGAAAGGATTCACGATCTTCTATTATATCGGTTTAACATTCATGAAAATGACATGTGACTTATGCCCTCTAATTACAATGGACCAGATTTGTAAAGGTCTGTAGGCACCTAACTCCCATTGTTTTCAAAAGTTTAAATGCCTTTAAAAATCTGGGCCAGTGCT
The DNA here is from genome assembly GCF_965152275.1 of Natator depressus. NCBI lineage: Eukaryota > Metazoa > Chordata > Testudines > Cheloniidae > Natator > Natator depressus. The sequence goes on from NC_134242.1 coordinate 3,896,842, forward strand.
CCTTCCCCATATGGCCATTCTAGGGACCCATGGCTCCTTTCTAGGTAGGAGTCTGCAATGATGATCTTTAGTGAGAGGCCTTTAAACAAGGCAAAATCTGCCTAATAAGAAATCTAGCAATGCCCTGCACAGATATGCTTCAAGAACACTGGAGATAGGACAGCAAATGGATGACTCAGAATTAATAACCTGAGAAGTCTGCAGCAGGAAGAATGGGAAACAAACTCACCATAAAATATATGAGCACATAACTGATTAATGAACACATCGCTTCATGTTCAGTGTCCGGTGAGCATCTCTTGGGAACTTTTCTCCTCTCTCTCCTATTGGCATGCAGACAGCAACTTCCAGAAGCCAGCGCCCCAGGGTTCCCTGTTCCTTACTGGCTGGCCTCTGAACTGGACCCTAGGGCCATCGCCACTGTGTATCTTCTGTTCACTCTCATGCACCTCAACCCACCACTAGGCTTGGGCTGCTCTTCCAATTCCAAGTCTGGAGGGAGAGTTGGAGCCCTAGTTCCATGGTAGACTAGATCACACTCAGGGGAAGGAACTGGGCGATGACCAATTTGAGACTGATGAAATGGTACCAATGGCCACCCAGGATCAGGGATGCTAGAGCAAGAGCGTTACCAACTCTACATCAGACTGCTCTGCTGGCTGAAGTGCAAGGTCCTCTGACTTCCTCTCACTCCAGCCACACAAAAGGGAAGAGCGGCTTTCATTCAAGCAGACACTCAAACCGTTCTCCTGCATGAGGACTTCCCTCTGGTGTGCCTTACAGTGTTGACACTCTAGACATAAAGCTGAGGAAGCATTAAATTACCAGCTAAGCCAGGGCCAAAACCCAATATTTCAATAGGCTTGTTTATAAACTTTAAAAATATTTTAAGTGAACTTTTATTGCTAGGTAAATGTGATGAGTTAGGGGCCCTGAGAACTGAAGTTCAACCACAAATAAACAAATAAAAATACATAATATCTAATACTTCTTTAGCACTTTTTGTCAGTAGATCTCAAGAATCCTTTACAAAGAGGTCAGTATCATTGTCCCCATTTTACAGATGGGGAAACTGAGGCACCGTGAGGCTAGTGACTTGCCCAAGGTCACCCAGCAGGCCAGTAGCAGAGCCAAGAATAGAACCCAGGTCTCCTGAGCCCCAGCCCAGACCTCTAGATAACACTGCCACAAAGCAGAGTCAGCCTGAGGAGCAGCAGAGAACAGGGCTGAAGAGGTAGTTCGGCTTCCATGCTGGATCTGAGGACTCTGAGTTGGTCTGGCTAGGGATATGGACAACTATCCGCTGGGAATCACACATTTCATATGACTCAGGAGCAAGGACATTCTGGCCTTCGTCAATCCAGACCAAAAGTCATGATTTTTTAATATATACTTGAAAGATATTTTTGATCTTCCTCTTGAAAAAAACATTACCAAAATGTGCTTTAAATATTTGAAAGGAACTAGGTCAATAACTTCAGTGTTTCCCTCAGAAAGAGAGCGAGCACGCACTCGATTTTTAAAAATGCATATTCATTAGCAGACTAACTGTAACACAGAACCAGGATGTTCAAATAAGCCATACTTAAAAAAAATAATCACACTGTTGCGAAGAAAGGTCAGCCATAAAACTGCATTTCCTCATTTTTATCTGTGATGCAACTTTACCGTCACCTAAATGTGACATTTTGTATTGCATTAGAAAGTTATAAACTGGTCCTGTGTATCAGACATGTATGTAGCTTGCTAGCTTAGAAAACAAACAACCCCCCCCCCACAACCTGGGTATGTATTAGACAGCAGAACTGCCCCTTCCACATCAATTTCATTAATCTGGTATATAAAATGTGTTGAATTTTATTTTCAAAAAAGTTTTCCTGTTTATAATAGGACAGTAAATGCATGCTCATATCAATATGAAGTTTAAAATAAATCATAACACACACTGTAAGGTCTAGTTATAGAAGCTCTTTTTGGTAGCTAATATGCTATGTGAAAATATGGACATTACACATCTTCTTTACATAGTAAAAACCTTAAGAAAAGCAGTTATTGTGTAATGGAAGTTCATGCTCCCTCTATACACAAACCACCTCTATCTGGGATGGTCTTTTAAGCAGACTATTTACCCTTATCGCAGCCTGCTCTACTAAAACACTCCCCTACACCCCAGTTCAGCACAAGGAGCTTAACTTTAAGCACAAGTAGTCCAATTGACTTCACACACACTTAGGTAGGTGCTTAAGTGCATTCTGGAACTGCAGTCCAGTCTACAGCATAAAAAAGGAAAATTGCCACCTTATAAATAACCCAAATCGGCAGATACATCATCCAATGTGTTCCATCTGAGCTAAAAGAGGGAAGTATTCTGCCCAAGGATCCCCCCTTATACTTTGCAAATATTGGCAGGTGCAACAAGGGTCTATTTTAAACGCTGTCCTCCCACCCCAAAATATTAAGGTATTAAATTACACAATAATGACTTGACATATATCTTTGTACCTCAAAGTTTTTTAGTTTTGTTTAATGTTTTATTTATTTAAAAAAACACTCTAAAAATGGACACGTTCGAAATAAGGGGGAGGGAGGGAAACAGTTGTACAATGACCCAAGACCACCAGGAAAGAGAGATGTTGCTAACATTTATATTTTAAAAACGCTCCCCAATCCACATGACACAGATGAGTCTGATTGGGACACAGCCCCTGCGCTGCACCACCAATTTACCACGGGATCTTGGGCAAGTCTTTATGGCCAACATTTTTGACTGTCCAACTTGAGATGTCAAGGGCCTCATTTTCAGAGGCGCTGACCGCTCACTGGTCCAGTCAGCGAGTGCTGAGGGCACTCAGCCAATTGAAAAAACAGCCCAAAGGCAGCCCCTCGAAAAAATAAAATAAATAAATAAATAAAATCAAGGCATCAAAATTCAGTGGCTACATTTGGAAAATTTGGCTCATCTGCTTCTCGCTCGCACCCTCTCTAAAACAGGGATTATAACCCTGATTTGCCCACCAGGCAGGGGTGTTGCAGGGATTAGTGCTGTAATGTTTGTACAGCACTTTGAAGATTTCAAGCACTACGTAAGTGCTAAGTATTGTTAGACATATGCCAAGTTTTAACCAAGAGTGAACAATAGCAGGCAAAGAAACGGGGGGGGGGGGCTACTATTTTTTCCTGCTCTTGCTACTTTTAAGATGCCCACCCAGCCACTATCCAGTCGACATTCTTCTCTGTAAATGTTTTTAACCCTTACTTCGCCTAGCTCCCAGAAACCACAAGCCCCACACAGATTTGATTTGAAAGATGGCCCCTTTCCAGGTTGTGGCCGTTCCTTGTAAAGATAATTCCTCTGGCAATACTGCTAGAGGTGCAATGGTATGTTTGAATCATATGTTTCTTTTCACACGGTGATTTTTTTTAACTATATTTATAATATACATACAGTACAAGATCCTAATCCAGGCTTAGGATTCTTTTTATTCTTTTCTCATGAAAGGTGGGGCTTTTCGGGTTGCACTGGTGACAATTATATTTAATTGACACTTTTTCCTGCTGCCCCAGACGCAGAGAATTCTCATTAAGAACCAGAAAGCTTTAGATTTTTGTTTTTAGTAAAGCCGGCAGAGAATGAGATTTTTGCTGACTCCGTTTGATACACTAAAGACAGAAGAAAGCAAAGAATTTCATTTCCACCAAATGATGGCTCAGCTTTTTCATTCTCTGGACCACCATGCAAGGGATACCCCCTGGTGCCAACCCTAGCCCCCTCTATAACTTGCTTTTTAGCAACGTTGGAACGGGAAGGGCTGCACAGAGCACTGGTGGTCCATAGCTAAGTCAACAGTGCTCCATGCACGTACATGGATAACACTGGGCAACCTGAGATTGTGAACCTTGTGGGGAAGGGCCTAAGCATTGTATTTTGTTTAGCAACCCAAGTGTTCTTGGTGCTCAGCACATTATTTGACTTATTTGTTATACGGTGAGGCAGTATGGTCTGGTGGGCAGTGACTCGGCAGACCCAAGTTCTATACCCAGCTGTAACACTGACCGGCATGTGTAACCTTACCCAAGTCACTATCTTGTCTATCAGACTGTAAGATGCTTGGGGGAGACACTGTCTCTTGAGCAGCCGCTTAATGCAACGGGGCCCTGCTCTCAGGGGAGGCACTACCATAATACAAATATTAAAGATTAATATTAGCAACAACAAAAAAAACTTTACTACAAATAACTGTTCAAATTGTGTGACCACACTGTCCTTAGAGTATTTAAAAGATGGAAGACAACACAAATATATACAGAGAAAGAGAAAGTAAAAAAATGCCAAATTAGGCAAGTTTCTGAAACCATAGACAGCCACATGGAAAGATACAACTAATCAAACCAGAAGGTCTCTAGGAACGAGGCCCTGGTTACTATTTTTTATTATTCTGAATAAGAATCAGGATGTGTTCAGATCTTTTTACGGTGCAAAAGGCAAAAATAGATTCTCAGGCCCCTCCTGAACTGGTTTTTACGGGTGAACTAGTTCTTTCCAGATTAGCTAGCACAAAAATGTTTCCTTACTATGAGGAGGCACCTCCTTCAGAAAATTAGATGGAGGGTTTCCTGTCTTTCTTGGCAAAAAATCAGCCCTTCAAAAAGACACAGGACAAACTGTAGTGCCTCAAAAGATGCCTACAGCCTTACTGCCAGGCTCGACCATGCCCCCAAGGAAAACAAATGTAAACAAGGCTTCTGAAGTGCTTTCATCTGGAAAGCAGATTTGTGGGACCTCCATTTACAGAAGTAATCGCTGCCTGTTTGGTTTTTGCTCATGTTAGAAAACCTTGTCAATGAAGGCACGTTTCAATGTTCTCCCATGGCCTGAAAGCTCATGCATCGTCAGGTATGGCTCCCCTGGTTTGTTGTGATCTGTTTGAATGTTGAAGGGGAGTTCTTGCCCTACTGTAGCTGTTACAGCAAGAGCTAAAGGAAGGCTTTCCAAGAGCACGTTGACCATTTAGCTGGCTAGCATACTGGGCTGAGGCAGGTGCCCCCATCCAAGAATGTGGAAGAATTAGCCAGGGTGCCCTCTTAAAGGCAAACAGATGCAGGACTTGCTGTGATGCACTATGGGAGTTGTGCAAACCTTCAGACTGAGGGGAGAGAGAGAGAGTTTTTCAGTGTGCACCTTCTAACTTGCATGGGATGGGGCAGACCAGTACTATGTATGTAGTTCCATATTATGGAACCTACCCAAACAGGTGCCAATTAGTTGTTTGAAGCGGGGGAGGGATAGCTCAGTGGTTTGAGCATTGGCCTGCTAAACCCAGGGTTGTGAGTTCAATCCTTGAGGGGGCCATTTAGGGATCTGGGGCAAAAATTGGGGATTGGTCCTGCTTTGAGCAGGGGGTTGGACTAGATGACCTCCTGAGGTCCCTTCCAACCCTGATATTCTATGATTCTATGAAGTTCTTCCATTTTGCAAAGTCCCAAAGCAAGGCCCCCTTCCTCTATTTCCTCTCTAAAAATCTAGGAGGTTCCAAGGAAAGACTGGAAAACCAGAAACCAAGGAAACACTCTGTTACTAAAAGGGTAAGTTAGCACATTTGAGCCCTCAAAGATCAAGAAACACCAAAAGTTAAGACTGCATGTGAACTCTTAACGCTCACCTTTTATATACTGTGATAGTATCAAACATGGGGGTGATTTTTTTCAGCCTTAGGTACACGTTTAGCATTATACAACATATGTCATATCTTCAAGAAGGATGACTCCAAGATGTTAAGTAATTATGTGTGTCTGAGGCGAACGTATACTAAATGGTACAATGTTTTGGAGATAACTGTATGATCATGTAATTAAAGGCTATTGCAATGTACACACACGCAAAAGGGCGGCAGAGTTAAGGCCGTGCGTGCATCTTTAACACTGGAGTTTCTGGCTTCCAGCTACTTTACCATACTGTTGGCATATAGGTTGTTTGTTTTTTGCATGAATTTGGATTTACTATTTTTAATGTGCTGTGCAGAACCCTGATTAGCAAGGGATGGGCAGTGATTTATTTAAAAAAAGAAACCATTGGTCCAGTTAAAGAAGCCACCTTAATATTGCGGGCCCATTTCTTCCATGAGGATTAGAATAGCTATTGCATTGTTTGCTTAAAACTGATCCTTCAAAGACTGATTTTTAAAACTGGATGCAGTTACTGTGATTGTGCACAAAACAAGATGAGTAACGGCACTAGCAAATAGTTATTTACATGCATAGCTGATCACCTGTATGTGCAGCTAGCAGATTTGTAGGCACAGTTAATGAGCACACAACAGCAGCTTGCAATCCTGCCCCGAACTTGAGAGTCAAAGTTCACAGAGTTCTGTATTCTGTAACAAAATGTTGCAAGGACCAATCTCTGCTAAACCCAGTCTACTGGAGGGGAATATAATTAATTCTGTGTCGCCACACTTGTGGTTTTCCCATGAGTCTTGCAATAGTAGGTGTTTTCCTTGAAGCCCCAGCTTCAGGAATCAAGAAGCTACATGAAAAATCTCAGCTTTCTTTAAAAAAAAGGGTAGGGGAAATGTCTAGCTCTCGTGGTTAAAAAAAAACAACATGAAAATGTGAAGCATGTTTATCTGCAGGTCTTGAAATCCAAGGGCAAATAAAAAGAACAACCCAAAACATCTCAGGATTTATTAAACCAATCTCCTAATTTAAAACAGTCTGACTTGTGATTTTTGATCGTTTGAGTTTGGCAATACTGTTAACTTTAGTTCACCCTGATCTCTTGCTTAGATTTTTATTTTCCTACCGCAATCAGTCTTTTCTATACGCAACTGGTTCTGCTAGTGACAGCTGATTGCCACATCTTGCACAGGAAAAGTCAGAGTGTTTTTTTACTGGAGTGGGTGGGGTCAGACGTACATGACTCTTCCTTGTGCAGAAAACAATCCCAGGTGTAACACTTTTGAAACGTCTTGTTTTCTTCTGCTTCCAAATATGGGAGGAGTCATCATGAGCCCTGGTATATGGGAATTCACTGCGTGCAAGTATCCCACAATGAATGACACGTCATATGGCATAGACTTCACCTTAATTGGAAGGGCTCTCTCTCAGGCTTAATGATACACCCTTGACTTCTCATTACCAAATAAAAATAAGACATTGTTCCTTTTTATAGCTTGACTTTCAGTTGATTTTTATTTAACTTAAGCTCTTGGATCGGTAGCACTGTTTAAAAAAAACAACCTCAAAGGATTTTAATGTTTGTCCTTGAAAATATAGATTTACTTGAACCTCTTCTTGTGTTCAAGGAATTCAAAACTCAGACACCCTTTTGAAGTCCTCCACAATCCAGTCTTAATTTGTCATTAATTTAATTAATTAAACGCTGTATAGAAATGGAAAAACTAACTGGATTAGACAATGCATCTTACTGGAATACCTACCATATGGTCATTAGAGAATTCAGAGATAAAATTCAAAAAAGACTCGTTGCTTGTTATCCACATGAAATGAAACAAAGTTTCACCCAACAGCGACTGCTGCTTCTCACTGGGATTTCTGGACAACTTTTAATCAAAAGCCCACCATGGAATCTGAAGTGCAAGTCAACCCTCCTGTTGCCTTATCCACCATCCTTTGCATCTTTCATTTCTAGGTCACTGCTTCCAGTCCAGCTGGATCAACAGTGACAATGTTAGCTACCATCTGATAGGTGTTCACTGGCCCAGGAAAAATAAATGGGTAGTCTCAGGCCAATGCCTAGTGGCAAAATGTCCATACCTCACAACGCCACTCCTATGTGGGAAACTAACTGGCAGCCTTCAAGAGCTATGAGCTCAACCTAGCGTGACTCAACCATGAACAACCTCAGAGAAGGCCGTTCCTTGATTCGCTCTGTCAGCTAGGACAAGAAGATCCACTGGCAACAGACACTCTGGTTCCCAATAGGGCAAGGTGGGTCAGCCCTGATAAGCCACTCCCAAGCAGGGGAAAGAGCGTGATACAGTAACCTGGCTTCCTTTCTTAATGCTGTTGCCCCTGGGAACTGCAAGAGAAAGCCAGAAACAGTGCTTTAAACTCTGGGGTTCTTAAGGGTGGGGCCTTCTCGTAATTAAGCTTTTAATAGGTCATTGTACCATAAAAAACTTTTCCAGTCAGGTAAATTCCTAAGCTGTCATTAGAGAGAAAGGAGAGGACAGGCATTAATCAAAGCACATGAAATCACATCGCGGGGGGGGGGGGGGGGGGAAGAAATGAGTTACTCAACAAAGAGTCCAACAAGACCTTAATACCAGCTGCATTTGTCAAGAGGATGGGGCAATCCTCCACCCTCTCTCCTCAAATGTTTGAGTGTATTCTTATTTCTTAAAACAGTAGCAAGGAAGACAGCTTTCAATCCTCTCCCGCCCACCCCAGCAGTAAAGCAGCCAGATGCATATTACCACCCATTCAAGGCCCATGTGAAACGAGTTGGTGGATTAATTAGCAACAGGGCAGAGCTCTAAAGATGGAAATAACTGCTCAAGGGCTTAAGAGCTGTATTGGTTTTAGACCAGTCCCCAGTGGACATTGCAAAGAAAAAAAGAAAGAAAAAAACCTCACCACCAACTAGCACTAATTTCATCAGCATTACCTGGCAGAAAGGCCAAAGCTGAGTGGGCCATGAAAACTGTGGGCATGTCTACACGACAGCCAGCCTGCACAGCTACGGTGCTGCAGCTGGGGTACCCGTATGTACAAAGAGGCCACACTATGGGCTACAGCTTTGTTGCTACCTACACTGACGGAAGGTTTTTCCCATTGACTGAATTAATCCACCCCTCCTAGATGCGGTAGCTGGGTCGATGGAAGGACTCTTACATCAACCTAGGTCGTGTCTACACTGGTGCTCAGGTCGACCGAGCTACATTGCACAGTGTGCAGGTTTTCACAGCCCTGAGTGATGTTGCTAGGGTGATCTAATGTTTAGGTGTAAACCAGACCTGAGTTACCTTTTCATCTCTCTCACAGCCCCCTCCAGGGCAGCACTGAAGTGTACTGGTGGGGCAAACTAGTGTTACATCTCCCCATGCTGTTCTGTGGAGAAAGGAATTTGGTCTACAGGCCTGTTTGCTTTTCACCAGCATGTAATTCAAACTTCCCCTGCATGCCCCCCTGCACCAGAACTGAACCCCAGCATTGATGAGATACTACCCTATTCAGATATACAGATACAGGGCATGAGATCTAGCAAAGGACTGAAAGCATGTGCTTGACTTTGAGCTCACAAGTAGCTCCCTTGATATCCATGGAACAACTAACGTGCTTTGCTGCATTCGGGGCACTAAATGCATTGCATATCCATCGCATGAAAGCACTTTCCAGAGACAACTAATGGGAGAGTGTCAAATGTTTTGGTGGCAAATTTTTCGTCTTACAAAACCCTGTACCATACGTAGTGAAAAATGTCTTTAAAAAAAAAAGCCCAACATATATCTATCTATCTATCCTCACCCCAAACGGTGAACACAACCGAAAATGCAACAGGAACATTGTGCTGGAGAAATGGAAAGTAAAACTGATCAACACAATTTCCTTAAGTTGAAAAAATAAAATTTCACAGGATAAAGAGAAATCCAGATTTTCATATTTATTTGAATTACAACTGTCTAAGGCAGGATTACTAACAGGTAAGGAGGGGGATCTATGGTTTTCTTTACGGCCTCCCTTTAATTGTAGGCAAACAACAACAATTTGGCTTTTGAAAGAACACGATTATGTTTGTCTTTCAAAATAAATTTGGTTTCCTTAAGAAGACTAGACACTCTCTGAAGTGATGTTGGCAAACAGAAAACGTTCAAGATATGGAATAATTTCCTGTTCATTATATGTTGATTTCCACCCTCTCCCTGTCCCCACACCATCTTAATTTCTCTTTATTTGGACAACAAAAATAAACTGGTCAATGTAATTTTTTAAACTCTCTTGCAACAGCAGAATGCTGGACACTGTTTTAGTTGCAAGCACTGTGGGAGAACATCTAACTTGATTTAAAAATTGAATCCTGTTAGAATTAAAAAACCCAACGTACATTTTTAATGGTCTTAGTTTTACAGGTTATTTTATAAGACCAAAAAACTGAATCTTAAAACATTTACCCATTTAGCTTGAGTTTTAAAGACAGGGAGTGTATATATAAAGTGATTCTGACAAGCATTAAAAACCAACCACAAAAAATGTTTAAGGTGAAAGAGAGAAAACAATGAACCTTTTAAACTTGGATGCCTAGGTTTAAAATCATTAGCCTGAAAGAACACATCTAAATATGTGAATATATGAAAGATTCATTTTCTTCCAGAAGGGTAATATAGGATTCAAAGCTTAAATTACAAATTCAAATATAATTGGACACAGAAAGCGAAGGTCTCCTCTCCAAATGGTCCAACGGCCTCTCTTGCATAAAAGCATTTAAATACAAAGATATGATTCTTTGCAGGCACAGAACTTCCCTAGTGATCCAGTATTGCCAATCCCAAGAATTCAAAAATCATGAGTAAGACCCGCAATATTCATGAGATTAGCTTAACAGATATGCAAGTTTTTAAACCCCGGGGGGGGGGGGGGGGGCAAGAGAGAGAGAGAGAGAATCTTGCATAATCACATGATTTCAAGAGCTGGGGTTTTAAAAAAAAACCACCACCACACACATCAGAAATAATGAGAGTTGGCAACACTGGAGATCAATCCCTGCCTGGAAGATGAGCGTAGGGTAAGAAAGAAAGAGCCACACCCAGAGTCAGAAAGGAGAGTATGTTTGCCAATCGGCACTCATGGCATCACTGTTCATTCAACACCACGCTTAGCGCACTCAATCTGATTGTAACATACTGAGTGAGGAAGCTGAGTGGAGAGCTAAACCCCTTCTTCTGCCTGGGCTAAAATCCTTGTTTTCAATCTGCGGGACTGGATCGCTATTCTGAGTGTCAACCTGTGTTTAGGGCCCAAGCCCCTTATTCTTTGAACTGGAGACAGGCAGCACATTTTGTGCACCTTGGGTGCACTTCATACCCCTTCGGTTTTCAGGGAATCTCTGGGATTTTTATCCCTAATGGACATGGCCCAGATTCATTTTCCCCTCCCCTCCTCCCAGCTGTCTCCTCATTGCAATCCTATCGCTCTTTACTAGCCCGTCCAGTGGCTTCTAGGCCCAAGTCAAGGAGGTCCTCCCTTTCTGCAGCCTTACCGTCCACGTTGCTGACTTGGCCGTGCTGGACTGTTGAAATGACACGTCGAAGCTGTGGGGTCCCGGGTAGTCTGTGTTCGAGGGGATGGCAGGGGAGGGCGAGAGGGCATCGAAAGTGGAGCTGGGCTGGGCGTAGGGCGAGGGTGCCGTGACGCTGTTCTGAGCGTGCTCCGTGTTGTAGGGGCTGGTGGACGAGGCGCCATTTTGAATCTGCTGGTCCATACTATTTAGGAGCCCCAGGTTTGTGTACTGCGGCTGCAGAGAGAGAATATTAACAGCATTAGCATACACTTAGAAACAGGAGACTATGGCTCTCCTAACTCCCAATAATCCTGCACTCTGACCCCAGACCATTTCACTCCCTAATTTAGTGGCCACCCTTATTCATTCACTCAGTGAGTAATCCCATTGAAATCAATGGGGCATCACCAATTAAGGAGCTACTCAACGTGAATGGGCTGTGGCCCTTGAGACGTTTGCATTGTGTGTCTCATTCCCACCATGGCTAGTCACAGACATCGCCCACTGACCAGACAGGGAAGGGCAGAAAGCGAGACACCTGCAGTAACTCCTGAGCATTAGCCCTTGACTTGCTGGATACAAGTTTCCTTTCATTCCAAGGAACAGCAGTACACAGGAAGGTGCGAGCAGCTGTATTTGTATAGTGCCTGATATTTAAACAGGCAGACAAAACTAGCAAGTTCCTGCCCTGAAGAGCTTCCAGTTGGAAATCAGACCTGGTCTGGCCAGGAAAGACAAGCAGGGAGGCTGGAGGCGGTGTGGGAGGAGAACAGCTACGGCAGAGAGAGGTGACAAGATGACGCTTAACTTTACGTTTGTGTCTAACGAAAGGTGGGGAGCCCCCCAGAGATTGTGTGTGTGGCACAATCAGAGGGCCTTTTCCTGCCTATCCAAAGCTCCCCGGTGATCACAACATTGCGAGGGGACAGTGAAAGTCTGGGCAGTTCTGCAGTCAGTCAGTCAGGAGGCGGCAGTGGAGGAGACAGGGGTCAGAAGCAATTTTTCCGTCACGAGCTCACGTGCCTTGTTTTCCCTCAGTGCACTCCTCTCTCTCCCCCCGTGGCAAAGGGAGCAAGAGGCAGGGTTCTCTTTCCAAACCTACCTCTCCTGCACTGCATTTAGGCTAATCGCTGCCCACCCTCTTCCACTTAGGGATAGCTACGGCCTTACCAAACAGCAGTTCCAGGACAACCATAAATTATGCACCAGGTGGCGAAGCCCCTTAAGTCAAAGCACTGATTTTAGATAGCAAGGTCCATAATTAGTTCATTGGCGACGGGTATCCACACAGCACTCTCTACACTCCCATCCCAGTATGCAGCGGGCTGCAAGGAGATCTGGGATGGATTCACGGGGGAAGTCTGTTCTCCACTGGTTCTAAGCTCTTTGCCAGAGTTTGCAGGGTGACGTCCCTGGACATTACAACCATACAGAAAAACATATCACAACTCATTTGCTAGGCTGAAGCATCCAACATTTGCAAAGCTTTGGTTCTGCTTCAAGTGTATTCTGCTAGACAGAATCCCTCACCTCTTGGGCACTCAGCCATCCCCCAAGAGCAGAATATGGTAATGAAAACAAAAAGGCACCAAGTGGCGCTCAGCAGATTCATCTGAAAGGCAGACTGACTATGATGGTATGTTACAGTGTGTTTCAGTTACACTCCCAAGCTTGGGTCAACAGCCTTGGTTACTTTGAGGACACTTATGTAAGGCTGACATATTCTTTCAGGCTCTCAAGGGTTATCAGCAGGTTGAGGTATGGAGGAGAAGGGGTTGGTAAAGCAGGGTCTGGAGAACCGAACATACAGGGTTGGGAGCCATCATGGTCTAGCATCCTTCACTAGATGTAGAGTGCTGCCTAGCATAACGGGGCCTCCCTTGTGGTTGGGCCTCCAGGCACTACTCTACTACTAAGAATAATTAGGTTCTAAGTAGTAATCCTGGGTGAACCAAGGACCTCCTGTATAGCCTTGGGCTAGCCGTGTAGTCTCACTGCCTCAGTTTTCCCATCTGTAAAATGGGAATAAAGTTTACAGCCCCTACCTTCCAGGGTGATTGGGAGATTCAGTCTATGTCCATGTTTGTGTTGAATTTTGAACACACGCAGCACTATGTAAGGGTCAAGTACTGCACTGATAGTAAGTAGATAGCAATCCAGTCCAGATTCTTTCCAGGCACCTAACCGTTCTTAAAATTTCAATGGGAGTTGGACTCCTACCTCCTTTAGACTCTCCTGAAAACCCAGCCCCATTTAATCTAACTTTGATATGTGTTTTTCAAAGAAACCGTAAAGGCTCCTAGAGCTTGAAAAAGTACACTCTTTCTCTTCACGTCTCCTAGAGATTAGCATCTGACGCACTTCCTAATGAGCAGGAGAGACAAAAGGAACGTGCTTATGAAAAGCGTTTGCTGGAGCAGCTCATCAAATGGAAAGGAGGCGGTGGGGGGAGAGAAACTAGCCTTTTAGTCAAACTATTAATAATAATTCCAGGCTGCCTAGCAGGTAATGAGGAAGAGAAGCACCCATAACAGAGAGAACAACTCTACCGGATGGAGTGCAGATGCTGAAGAAGCTGGCAAGATGTCAATTAAAGAGATAAATATCCCATTAAATTTTAAGAACTCCTTAAGGGAATCGACGGATCCTCGTCATTCCATTCAATCCAGCGGCCATCTGTCTAAATGTTAACAGTGGACTATCCATTCCATTACATTTATATATTCACATTCCATAGCTGAATGCCACGTCCCCATCTGCTCTTTAAATAACTATTAATCTCCTTACACTTATCCTAGCGCTGACACGAGCAGCTGTTTGACTCCCTTTCTTTCCCTCTGACTCCTACAAATCCTCCAACCCTTCCTGCTCCCCCTGGACAGGTGCTGCCCAGTCCAGGTGACATGGAAAGAAAAGGCACTGGCATACCCCCGACTGCACTAAACCTCTAAGGTATCCCAGCTGGAGGCCATGCCCCAGGCGAAAGGCTTGAAAAGTTGTTTGCATTCAGGGGTCAGTATCTGAGACACTCGTGAGCCCTTTGGTAAGAATCAGATAAGTCTTTCAGAGGCACACGCCTTCTGACAACAGAACAATCAGAGGGGCAGCCAGCCGGGAGAAGGACTACACGGGAATTCAACTGAGCATTAGCTCAGCCGGTAATAAAACGCCTCCTTCGCCAGGAAGGAGTTACAGACATTGTGCGCTCAAGAGAACAAAGAAAGAGGTAATTTGTGCATGCTTGAAAGCCGGCCCTTAATAGAAAAAGATGCAAAGTATATTTTTAACAGTCAAGGCTATTTATTTATTTTTAAGTTTTTGCATTAGAATTTAGATACAATCTTTAAGGCCCTGACCCAGGGAAAAAGTTGAAATCATGCACATGTGGAGATGAGATGACGCGACGCCGTGTGTGAAAAGCAAAGCACATGCTCAAAGTTTTCCAGGATCAGGGCCCAGTTTTGCCATTGATCCATATGCGAGTTTCTCACTAAACAGGAGTGAGAATGTTGTTCATGTAGAAAGAGGAAAGAAAGTGATTAAAAAAGTTCAAAGAATAACTTGTCAAGTTTGAGGCATCACATTTTTAGCACCTGTGTTTTCAAAAAGGCTCAGGTTCAAATTGTTGGTAGGTCCCTCCCCCCTTTTTAAATTCCTGACCTACTATTAACACTTCAGAGTAGATTTTATGAACTAAAAAGATTTTTAGAAATGTAATTCATATTTCACCACCTAGTCTGCTTATTTTGCACTTCACTTAGGCACAGTGTATTTCCTGTTCCTGCACTTAGACAATGCTGTTATGTTTGGGCTAGCAACACTGTTAGATAAATTTTAAATGAAGGTATCACTGAATTTTAAAAACAATTTTTAAAAATGTGTCATTATTAAAATCATGACATGTAATCTTTCCCATCTTCAAAACACAGAAACACCCAACCTTTCGATTAGAGATTCTGGGCAACATGGTCCAAAAGGCATTTCCTTTACTAAGTAGAACTATAACAAAAACGAGGAGTCCTTGTGGCCCCTTAGTGACTAACAAATTTATTTGGGCATAAGCTTTCATGGACTATAACCCACTTCATCAGATGCATAATAAAGTACCACCACTAGGGGGCATTCAAAACACTAGGTGCACTGATTAGGGTCACTTAATTTATGTGCAAGAATGCTTCCTCCCTCCCACCACCCCAGTACAAATGAGGCAGTTTTCCAACATGTCAGGGGAGGGTAAAGATGCTCATTCTAACATGGTAACATCCTGTTAAGTAGAGAGGTATAAACAAAACAGCTCACTAAATGAAAGCCCACTGTTGAAATACTACTGCATTGTCTCGGATATTTACATGGGAAAGATTTGTAAACCTCTTAGAAACTTCCAAAATAAGTAGTGTAACAAAACAAAAAAAGCGAGGCAGTTTTTGAGGTGCCTTAAGTAACTATCAGCATATTTTTAGAACGAAGACAGCTTTTAGATTCAATGTGCAAACACTTCCAATAGCCGAATATCAGCCAGCTTGAACAGAGGTCAGATATTGAGGCTTGTGTGAAATCACACAAGAGGACAAAACTTTTCATGAGAATGTCCATGACAAAACATGTCTGCAGTCCAGCTCCAGCTGTTAGACCCGTTACTGCTTCTCTTCCATCCATTTATCAAAGCATTCACAATTCCACTGGGAAGAGTTGACCGTTTTCACCTTAGTCTTTGTCAGTGCCTGTATCACCACTGCCAAAAAGCTATTCTGTAACTTTAGAACACCGCCACTTCTTAGGGAAGTACAATGGATCTCTTTACATCCGACAGCAACAGCACACGGGGATACGGTGGGCAGGCAGTACAGTGGAAATAATTTCTGCCCCTATATTGCTTTACCAGTAGAATTTTACGCAGAGCTACTCCCCAAGTACAGTGGAATCCACAGGAAGTGCAGACCTGAAAGAGCTCCTTGACACGGAGACATCATGCCTTTCACCGATAGACCAAGAAACACTATGTGGTTGAAACATTCCCCGGCCACCAGGAAAACCTTCAAAAAGGTGTCGTCCTTGGTGCCCAATCTAATTGCAGAAATGGGCCAGACTGAGAACACGACAGGAAACTCCAGAGACGAGGCAGAATACTAACCTCTACCCACACTATTGGCCTTAAGACAACCTAGCTTCTCAGACGTTTTGTCTCAGTACAGATCAGTACTCAGATCAGTATTTTACTGAAACCACCACAACTAGTATTACTGGCCAAGAGACTCCAGGCAACACACTTCATTTTAGCCATACTAACTGAGTCCTGAGCCACAGTGAAGATAAAGCACCAGGGCTAGTAATTTCAGGACTAGTGGCAAGCAAATTGGCACTGGTGTTTTCACTCTGAAGAAGGAATGTACTGTGGAATTTCAAATTCCTCTTCAATAACAGACCTTTATTCAGCTGATATTTAAATGGTTTCTAAGGCTAGTTATAACTATCCAGATGCCAGGGCTCCCAAATGTGACAGCTTCAAGCAAGATTTAAATTCACAAATTCCTGAAGTGTCCTACGATTGGGATTAGTTTTCTGGGGATCGGGGAGATAACGGGGTTTAAAGTACTCTGGTTTACTGAAGATGCTCTTCTATCAACATTAATGGCGCTCCTGCTGACTGAGAGACAGGCAGCTTTACCAGTTTGTCAGAGGACAAAACTAATACAATATTATAAATAGCATATTTATCACTTGCGCAAGTACTAAGAAATGCAGCCGGATGCAAGAGACCCCACCCACAGCCCTATACTGCAACCACGGTTCAAACTGACATTGAGCGTGTAACTGAGATGACAAGACGGAATAACCTTACACCGCTTGGCTTTGTCACTGGCCTCTGTTTCCACCAATATCTAACTGGACAGAAGGGTTTCAATTTTCAATTTGACTCAGACTAAGACTTTGAAAAGGATATAGAACTACTATGAAAGTGGATTATGCTCCTTCAGTGTAACATACATTACTTCCATCACCTCTAGCTAGGAGGAGGATGGCCAGTGGTTAGGACTCTAGAGACCTGGGTTCAAGTTTGTGCTCCACCACAGACTTCTTGTGTGACACTGGGCAAGTCACTTAGCCTCTCTGTGCCTCGGTTCCCCATGTGTAAAATGGGCACAGTAATCTCTCTCTTTCTGTTTAGATGATAATCTCTTGGGAGTAGGAATGGTCTCTTACTCTGCATATACAGCGCCCCACATGACAGGGCTCTAATCTCAGTAATACAAATAACTGTTATATTAAAAAAAAAAAAAAGTCCAAAAAGGGGGAAAAAAAATCTTTTCGCCTTAAGCGGAGGCCATGCCATTGTGATGCAATCCCTGGGGTACAACCTGGAACTGAGGTACTGCTGTTCCCCCTTAATTCTCCAGCCTGGGATGTCTCTGACAATGCCTTGCTTGTGACAAGCAGCAAACCCCTCCAGGCACTGTGATCACTCAGCACAACTGCATGTGGAGCCCTACACCCTGCTAGATTGCATGAATGCTCCCACAGTCACTCATGAATCACACAGAGAAAGGAACCAGCCAATTCCTCCCAGCTCCACAGCCTTGCACCCCAAAGCTGTACTACCGTCCTGCCCTGGTCAGAAGCATGATCAGTGTAAGTTCATTACCTAGTCCGCCCCTCCCTCCATGTGCAGAGGGGACACACACACTAGCCTTTGTAACCCGAGCAGATTTCCCAAGCACTTCAACCAAAATGCCCTGTTTTAGGTAATATATAAAACAGGTTTATTAACTATAGAACAATCGATTTTAAGTGATTATAAGTGGTAGGCACAAAAAAGTCAGAAATAGCTCCCAACGAAAATAAAAGGTAAGCACAATGTCTAAATCTTAAACCTTATTACACTAGGCAGTATTTAGATCAAGCAATTTTCTCACCCCACTGGATGTTACAGTTCTTAATACACAGGCTTCTCCCTTAAGCCCAGACCAGTCTCCTCAGTTGAAATCTTTGTCTTCTCAGGGTTCTTGTTGCTTTCAGTGTAGGTGGGGGAAGAGAAAAGGCCAAGGCATGATGCCACTGTCCCTTATTTTATAACCTCAGTCCAGGTGCCTGGACAACACTTGCCCAGACATGTCCTGGTGGGCTTTACTGAGCCATAAGGTTGAGCACTTGTGGCACCTTAGAGACTAACCAATTTATTTGAGCATAAGCTTTCGTGAGCTACAGCTCACTTCATCGGATGCATACTGTGGAAACTGCAGAAGACATTATATAGACAGAGACCATGAAACAATACCTCCTCCCACCCCACTCTCCTGCTGGTAATAGCTTATCTAAAGCGATCACTCTCCTTACAATGTGTATGATAATCAAGTTGAGCCATTTCCAGCACAAATCCAGGTTTTCTCAGATGATAGCTCTACAGCAGGAGAGTGAGTTTGTGTGTGTGGGGGGGGGGGGAGCGGAGGGTGAGAAAACCTGGATTTGTGCTGGAAATGGCCCAACTTGATTATCATACACATTGTAAGGAGAGTGATCACTTTAGATAAGCTATTACCAGCAGGAGAGTGGGATGGGAGGAGGTATTGTTTCATGGTCTCTGTGTATATAATGTCTTCTGCAGTTTCCACAGTATGCATCCAATGAAGGGAGCTGTAGCTCACGAAAGCTTATGCTCAAATAAATTGGTTAGTCTCTAAGGTGCCACAAGTACTCCTTTTCTTTTTGCGAATACAGACTAACACGGCTGTTACTCTGAAATGAGTCCTAAGAGTTAAGCAGTCCCCATCGTGTGGTGCTTGCCCAATTGTCATCGAATTGTAAACCCCTTGATTACAACTCCCCTATTGATTAATGGCCATTTAACACCCTCCTATGAGTGGTTTATCACCTAGCAGTGGAGACTCCCAAGCTTACCACTTATTTCAGTAACAATCATAGGAGCAAAATCTCATAACTTCATGCACACTAATGATATACATATTTGGACAGGACAATGGGTTTCAGCAGATCATGCTCTTTCATGGCATGCTTTGTATGAAATATCACAACCATATAGGAATGATGAATATGGGGGTTACAGGATGCTATTTTGAGGTACAATGTGTCATAGCCATATGAACAACATTTTGCAAAATACTGCAACATTATCTGGATTGCACACGCTCACTTATTAGTACATATACTCGGTAGGGGGTACCTAGATTTCTCAGGAGCTTATCCTGGCAAACAAAATTTGGCCAAACTAAAATAAAGAGCTCTTCCTCTAGTTCAGCTACAAAATCTGCCAAAATGCAGTTGGGAAACTACACCAATACCTGAAACTAAAATCCATCAACACACGGATCTCTACCTGCTTCTCATCGAACGAAAGTATATTTTGCTGCCATTGTTCAGGTATGATAAAGATTCCCAACTAGAATTCTGACACACTTCTCAGCAGCTACACTCAAGTCTTTGGTGTTGGTTTTAGAGATAGTGGACCAGATTCACTGAGTGAGTAGGCACACATCTGTATTTTAAAACGTGTATGAGTAAACAGCACTCCTGTTACACTGATATATTTACAGAAATATATGTAAACGTACTATACAGTATTCATGAAAGGCTTTTTTGAAATATACAAGTTTGCTCATTTTCTCTAGAATCACCTGTTCCACTTTGAAAGTGCGTGGCGGGGTAGGGGGAAGAGGAAGGAAGGAAGGAGGAAAAATAGCATTTGGTTTGCATTTCAAAATTCCTGCACAGCCTTTTGATTAATCCAAGCCAAACAAATTGAAGGCCCTGATCCTGCAACTACTTATGCATGGTTCTAACTTTATGCACAAGAGCAGTTTGACAGGGCTACTCATGTGAGTAAACATATGTGCATGTTTGCATAACTGGGGTCTAAGACAGTCACCTTGATTCTCATGAAAGCACCCCATGGTACGATTTTCCAAGAGGATCTAAGTTGACACCTGACGCTGAAGATCATAGTTCTTTGGGGCTTTAGTTAACTTTCCTTTTTAGCTCAAGTTAAGTTTTGCACCATGGTTAACACTTATCCTGTTGAACTCTGCAAACATTTTTCAGCCAGCCAGACAGCAGCGGGGTGCCATCTAACCAAGCACAGCCCAAGGGAGAAATGCTTTTCATTTTTGGTCTTTTACCACCTGCCTCAGGTTCACATAACAGAGCTAGTCTAAAACCAGGATTATCAAACCTGACAGTGTAGCCCATGTTAGGGTATAGATTACATTACCTCCAGAATTAGATATGATCTGTATAACAATATAAATGATCTATATTTTTACACATCGAATATTTTCAGGAATCACCACAGAAAAACAGTAAGGCACTAGTGAAAGCCTTTAAAAGAATAAAACATTAGACTCTGATAATGAAAAAGTGTTGCACAAAATAGATTTAAGTGGGCTCTTGGTCCTTGAAAAGGGGCTTCCTTGGGCAGAAAGAGCTAAGCATTCGGCCTCTGAAAAATCATCTTGAAAGGTGGATTCAGTCAGGGCACCCCTTCTCCCCCCAAAATAGGCACACGCAAACTGCAGAGTCATTTTTGAAAATGTAGGCCACTTATTTTTAAAAGCATTTGCATCTTTTCTGCTGCACCTCCTCCTGCTAAGCCACACACAGATCAAAACAATCCATTTACATTTTAAAAAGAAATAGTAGAAAAACAAAGTGAACGTAAGTTATAAGTCACGTTGCTACTCCTACATACTTCACACAAGTACTCAGGATGCCACATCTTCCAAAGCATCAGATTCCACAGTTTTAAAGCAGACCAACTAATATCCCTCAACACCAGCAGACTTCAGACAAGGTAATGAAACTGAAATGCTGGCCAGACGCTTCTAAAGCTCTCACATTACCAGCTGGACAACAGAATGTCAATAAATAGATATTCAAAAAGCCAAGAAGGAGAGACAGTTTTTCGCTTTAAAAAGCAAACAAAAGCCAAAACCAAAAATCCCGCAAACAGATCTAGCCATAACTGAACGCTAAGATCTCAAAATGGGGGTAAAATAAAGACAGACTGCTGGATTTCAATGATCATGCTTTGGGGGCTGGTTTGCAGGCCGAATACCAACCAAGAGAACCGCAACATAAATCATGGTTTGATATCGGCCTACAATTTCTAGTGACGAAAAGTCTGGACTGGGCGGTGGGGGAGGAGAAACCGTTTTCAATGGAAAAAAGTTATTTGAATAGAAGAGGAATTGATTGAACTCTGTCAAAATTCAAGGGAGAGAGAGAATGGACTGGAAAATTACAACCGTTGATTACAATTGCCTAAGTTCTTGAACTGTTTTTTTTCAATAGACTGTAACCATAAATGATTATCAGTCATTTAGACATTTAGCATTTTATTAAGTTGAGAGGTCATTATTAGACATCCTGTCAGGCCTGACTGTGTCTCATCCATACAGAAAGGTAGTAGATGTATCCATAAAATACATGGCCAAGGGGCACAAGGACAACAGCAGAGTAGGGTCAGTAATAGTACCATGCATTACAATTGGCTCACAAACTCATCTATAATCTATTGCATCTTGGCTCAATTATTTTAGGTTAAACCACAAATCCATCCACTTTAAAACACACATACAAAATGGGTCACAGTTAAGCACTAGAATTTCCAGTCACCTAATATTTGAATCAGAAACAGGTAGTTTAGTTAGATAGGCTGCATTTTAACAACGAACACGTTTTAAACACTGAACCATGATGCAAACACGGACAATACTCAGGAAGACTAGCTTCGAAGGGAATTTACAGAAGGATACACAGAACAGGGCAACTTAAAATTACCCGCCAAAGGAAGGAAAAATTATTACAATTTAATGTGAAAGTCTATTGATTAAAATCAGAGAGAACACCACACTCACTTGTGTAACTGGCCAGTTTAGTCTCTGTTCAGACTGGCACTCCAGGCCAACAAGGGTTGTTACAGAAAGTGTGTGAGACCCCGAAGATCTGGACAGGGTGTTAAAATGGCTTGGCCCTGGCTCCATGATCAGCCAAGATATTTTCAAAACTGAGTGAGAAGGCACGGCACATCTGCTTTTGACAGCTGGTTATCTCCTGAGCACAGAGAACAAGGACTTAAAAGGGGAAATGCTAGTCAATACTAAGTTGAGCAAGTGGGGTGAACTCTCTTACCTCATAGGGATAAAAACAAGTTGTAATTGGCCATATTTTAAAATGCTTCCCCCACAGGCACAGTAGTTGGGTGCTACCCAGTCTTCCCAAAATGTTGGGTTTTGAGGAACAAGATAGGGAAAGGAATATCCTTCATGGGACCAACTTCTGCTGGTGAGAGAAACAAGCTTTAGAGCTTACACCGAGCTCTTCCGCAGGGTTCTGAGGACACATTTGCTGTGGCCAGTTGGGGCCTACGAGTATTGTTTCTCTTGGTCAGGCGCACAGAAGTCTGTTCCAAGGTTACATAGATGTCAGCAGGCCAAATCTGGATCTAAATTTAGTTTGATAAAACCAGCCTTTTAGAAAACTGAACGGCAGAAGTCCCCCAGGATTTTCATGTATTGTTTTAAAAATTCCAATGGACACTAAACTAAATATTCCCGTTTAATGTTTGCAAGCCAAACAGCGCAATGGAGGTACATGAACTCAGGACCGCTTTAAAAAAAAGCCAAAAATGTGAATCGCTGTTGCCTAAAGCCTAATGCAACTTGAGAAGCCTAAACGTAGATACCCAGATTAAAAGTTTCTGGCCACACACACACTTTTATCGCCCAAAGTTAAAACCCATGCGTAATCTCTGGTGTTATTTGAAAAACAGAGAAGACTTTTCAGAGTAGCAGCCGTGTTAGTCTGTATCCACAAAAAGAAAATGGAGTACTTGTGGCACCTTAGAGACTAACAAATTTATTTGAGCATAAGCTTTTGTGAGCTACAGCTCAGCATCCAGTGAAGTGAGCTGTAGCTCACCAAAGCTTATGCTCAAATAAATTTGTTAGTCTCTAAGGTGCCACAAGTACTCCATTTCTTTTTTTAGAGAAGACTCATATCATTCAAATACACAGCGCAAATTTTCATAGTTGTATGAATGCAATTGCAGTAAACACTTGCCCAAGGGACCTGCAAGGTACCAAGTGGTCATTTGCACCTGAATTACCATAACTGTATGCAATTATAGTAACTGTGCATGCAAACCATGTTTGGGTAGTTTTGCATGAGCAATTGCATATACATTATTCAGGAAGTTTCAACCTGTACCATGTTCACCTGTGTCCCTTTATTTTAAAAGATCACATCTACACCAGAATCTTGAACACAGCAAACTATCAGGTTGATCTCAATGGGTTAGTTTTTTGTGTGTGTATTTATTTTTTTAAGTGGCTTCCTTCATGTAAACTAATGTTTGTGAGGCTGGATTAGATCTTGTCACTCTAGTGGAACTGAGTAATGCTTTAGGGCTTGTCTACACTTACATTTTATAGCGCTCTAACTTGCTGGCTCAGGGGTGTGAAAAATCCCCCCCCTCCCGAGTGAAGCAAGTCTGAGAGCTTTAAAGCGCTAGTGTAGACAGGCTCCCAGCTCTCGGAACTAATCCCCTGGTGGAGCTGGATTACCAGGAGCGCTGGGAGAGCTCTCACATTTGCACTTCAAAGCGCTCCTGTGACAGCGCTTTGAAGTTTCCAGCGTAGCCATGCCCCTTAGAGATCACACCTAACCAGTACATTTCCTCAAGGGGAGACTCCTTACAAAATTCTTTCACATTCACCTGCTACCAAAGAAAACCACTCAGTCTACTTACCTCTATTTGTATGATGGCTGGTGAAACTGACTAATCTATTTTCATACACTGCCCGAAGAGAAGAACAGTCAGCTAGTTGTATGGCGGTGAAAAACCGAGGGAGGAGATTCTCTACAGTGATTACCGATTCTGGGTGCCCACCTCAAGGTGTTCAAGGAGCCTGACGGTTAATGGGCAGTTGCTCAGTACTTTGTGAAAAATCAGGCCCTTAAAACAGCCTCTCAAGTTGGAGACCCCAAAATCACCACTCAGTTTTCAAAATCTTTTTCCACAATAGCCATTGTTAAGCTGACAACATGCCAAAGAGATCATTTCACTTTTCAAATACAACTGACTTGAACATGTTAATGAGAGCATAGCATGCTGTAATTGACAGTGCTACGTATTGGCCATAGCGATACACTGCACACAAAACTCTCTAGCTATTAGATTCAGCTCACACGTGCTCCTGAAGTATTACATGCCAT
The DNA here is from genome assembly GCF_965152275.1 of Natator depressus. Classification (NCBI taxonomy): domain Eukaryota; kingdom Metazoa; phylum Chordata; order Testudines; family Cheloniidae; genus Natator; species Natator depressus. Next base: position 3,921,302 of record NC_134242.1, read on the forward strand.
TGTTATCAATTTACAGCAATTCCCCCCTGCAGCCATCCTATACCCATACACCGGGCAGGGGTCTGAGAAGTACAGTCTGCAGCCCCCCACCCCGCCCCACACAGACACCCACTCTGCTCAGAGGGACCCTCAGAACTTTTTGCAATGCTTCCTAGATGTGGATTAAAACGAAGAGACTTATACCCACCAAGACACAATCCATCCCTTTCCTCCCCACACACCACTGCACCGTGAACTACTTCACCTCTCCTCCTAAACTTGCCCCCTTGGGAAGACACCTGACCTCTGTCTCCCCCAGCCCCAAGCCAACATAAGCCCCGAGGAAGCTAGAACCCTCTCCAATTTCATCAGGCCCCCGGCATGCTGCTTCCCAAAGTTCCTGGGGGTGGGGAGGAGTTTAATCAAGAGACAAACTCCAGAACTGGCCTCTACATCTGTAATAGACTCCGGCGAGGCCCTCGGGCTGAGCACACTCCAGCCTTGCCGCCTGGGCCCATTTCCAAGTGAAATGGAAGTGACGTTTGAGCAGAAGCTCAGAAGTGTGCCAAACACACCACTCTTCAGCCTGCCTATTCTAGCACTCCCACCTGTGCATCAGCATCACCTCTGTCCTGCCTACACCACTGCCAGCCTGGTGAAGCCGCAGAACAAGGCCGCTGTTGGAAAGGCCCAAGAGCGTTTGCAGGGGGTTGATTCCAGTCACAGCAGTTCTGGGGAGCACTTTCCACACACACACACACAAATGGGGAACAGATAAGATAGCGGCGACCACTAGTTTAGAGACAAAAAACCCAAAAATCCAGCACATGTTGATTAGGACATAAAATTTGCTGAAGGGAAAAAGCAGCTGCCGTAGACTCCAGATCTCGTCACAGAAGCCTAAATTTTACTTTGCCAGCAGCAAGAAAAGGACTCCTAGGTCCCTGTTTGATCATTATTGCTCTGCAGCAATAGCCCTTAAGCTGACTTAAAATCACACCACCTCTGTATTTCCAGTAACTTGTGTGAAAAGCAAATATGGAGGCAAAATCGGAAAGTGACTTTTTTTTTTTAAAATAAAGAAACGTACTCCCTCTTTATGACCTGATGTAGAAACTGGCATATCCTTTATAGATCCCATTGTGATTTAGCTGAAAGGGACAAAGAGGAAACGGCAAAGTCAGGTTCACCACAATGCACTCTGCATACTTTACCTGTATTTGACTGCTTATTAGAATCTCATCATGCGGTTTGTCCTATTGTAAAACGGCTACATAATCCCTCCCACAGCTGCAATATCTCACTGCAGCTCAAGAAAGAAAAGGATTATGGGAAGCCATGCTTGGGAGACCAATGACTTGAAGATTTCTCAGAAATCCTTTAATAATATAACTCAAGAAACCAAAAACAAAACAGAAAATGTTTTCAAAAGCAGCAGGTTTATTCAGCCAAAGAGACCCACCCACATGTCTAAACATGGCTGAGCTTGTGTCACTCTAAAGAGAGCAACCTTGGTGAACAACAGCCAGAGGAAAATACACAGAACACAGAGCTAAGATGGGAACACAATAATGGCAGCATATGCAAAATACATAGATCTGTTTTTGAACAGTTTATATTTCAGAAAGTACTTGACCTGCCACATTCGCACAGAACAGTGATTTTTCCCAATTTAGATTCTGATTAACAAAAGTGACAAGATGCTAATTCCTGGGTGAACTGGGTAAATAAAGAGCTTCTCCCTTTGCTTTTACCCTCAGAAGATGAACTTGAGCATTATCGACAGCTACTCTCCTGTTGGATGAGTCACACAATCTCTGTTGACAAGTTGTCGCACATTTCATTGCCCGTTCTGCACATTCCGACCAAGGTGCTGGGGGTGGGTGCCAGAGAAATAGTGGGCTTAGCGGCCTCTATTTGCGACTTCAGACAAATCCATCAGGGGGAGAGCTTCCTTCTGAAGCATTTCCAGAATTTTAGTGGGAATGTTTTGTAAATAAAAGGTAAGATTTGCCCTTGAGCAACACAACACCGCTCCACTTAATCCATCACAGTAATGAAATATAATTGCATCTTTAGGATAATTGAAGTAATACAGACATGACAAGTCAGAGTACATGGCTTACATAAGATACATCCACCACTTTCCTCTTGCAGGTCCATTTCCTCCAGATACCCTTGCAGTGCTGGTTTTCCCATATATAATATAATAGTAATCAGAGCCAAAACCCCAAGTAAACATAATCTGAGAGCTGCCACAAAAAAGGCATGTGTGAAAACAGACATGCAATAGACAATGCTTGCTTTTGTTGTTTCTCCATACTGGGGCAGGGGAGGGGGGAAAGCAATTTCACTTGGCATAAGACCGTTACTTTATTAATCTTAAAACAGAAGACCAAAGTAAAATAAAAAAAAACTGAAAACACTCCTAAGGAAGTTCCATGACAACGTATCTGGGCTTGTGTCAATGGAATCTGAGATCGCAGGGGACGGTGAAAGGATGTGGAGGATGGAAACCGTCCAATCTGACTGGATGAAAATAATTGCTGGCTCTAGACTAGAGGCCGCTGAAATGGCAATGGTTTTTACCATGAAGAATCCTCGCCAGTTTTTGGTCAAAATTTCTAAACTTTCAAGGATTTCAACCCGTCCCAAGCTGGAGTGACTTTGCACAACTTCTCACTCGCCTCCTTGCCAACAAAAGACTGAAGTCCATTGGGAGTTTGTTCCGTTCAATAAAATGCCACGTTTCTACAGTGGGGACAGCCCTGTTTCCCACTTCTGGATGAGCCTTTTTACAGCTTTTTGCACTATGGCACTTCAATGTTCATTGCTTGTTGAAGCAAGCTGCCACTTTGCCAACAATTCAGAAGATCTTCCAGTTCCCTGACACACTTGGGCTCCCTCCTCCCATATTCTCATTGTTCCTAGAGTGGAGCTAACAGAATTTGAGAGAAAAGCAAAGATTTCTATTCAGATCTTCCACATGTTGGCACGTGTCACCATATAAAATCCCAGAGTCAACAGCTCCGCACACAAATGATTTTTGAAAGCTATGTGGTATTACTATGTGGGAATGAGCGACAGGGGACGGATCGCTTGGTGATGACCTGTTCTGTTCATTCCCTCTGGGGCACCTGGCACTGGCCACTGTCGGAAGACAAGATACTGGGCTAGATGAACCACTGGTCTGACCCAGTATGGCTGCTCTTATGTTCACTTGTTTGTGCAAACTCAAAAGTTAGTGTTAATATGAAAAAAGCCCAGATGGACAAAACACTGTTGTGTTTCATTTGCATATATTAAAGTGAAAATGCTCAAGTTCATTCTTTCTACCTGCATCTCTGTGACACGTACTTCAGTTAGCTTATTGCTGTGAAAGACCACGTTACACTGCAGACATCACCACGTGTGACAAAGCACTGGGCCATCTATGCCCAGAACCCCATCTTCAGCATGCCCTTGAGCAAATTCAGTAACCTCATCCCTTATTTAGAAGGCGGGGTAGAGTAGGGCATGAGGGGCCACTATTTTTATCTGTACCCTGGTGGCACACAGCACCTCTGTCATGGAGCAAGGTCCCTTGAGCACGGCAGTAACCAAAAACAAAACAAAACTAGCAGACCCTGTAAACAGTGGCTGGACCTTTAAGATGGATCCAGGTCCAGCTCTCACCTGTGCTTGATTTCCTCCCAGATCATGTGACTAGGCCCCAAGGCCTGCTGGGAAGGGGAAGCAAGATATAAATGCCAGGTTCTGTTCCCCCAGACCAATACAGGGAGGGACAGAAAAAGAGTAGGGAATGCTTGACCTCCTTCCAGGGAGGCCTAGAGAGGAACAGGGCTAGCTGTTAGGCTTTCCCACCCCTCGTGCCTGGAGAGACCTCTATTCCTCTGCACCAAGGGATGAGCCTCTGTAACTCTGTCTGGGCTTATGAACCCCTGATAGGGCAGGAAAGGGATGCCCAGCCTTCGTAAGGGTTGTGGGGGCCTAACACATGGTTTGGAGCAGATGGACAGACCAAGCCGGAGAAGGCACGGTCACAAGGGGTTTCCTGTGTACATACTTGTAGCTGCTGTGCAGCCATCAGACTGTCAGCCCGACCCCGGGAAGGGATCTTTAGTCCCAGCAATGCAATTACACCAGGCTGAGGGGGTAAATGGAGGCACGACCATCCCCAGACACCAAATGTGTCACCACCCCACACAACCTGCCCTTGCTGGTGATCTGCTGATAGCCTGGCATATTAGGGCAATGCCTAGTGCTACCTTAGTAAAAGCGCCACTTACGGGACTGACAGTCCCAGTAAATTTAATCCACCCAGGACATTTTAGGAAAGAAATTTTTTTTAAAAAAAATCTCCCCCCTGCCCTTAGAAGTAAAGAATTCAGATCTCAGGCTACGGCCCAGCAAAATCAGAAATTAACCACCTCTGGGACAGCTTTATAAAGAGGTAGCTGAGAGGCCAGGGGAGACGGCTCGTATTGTAGCTGGCATCGCTCAGTAAAACTCACCACACCCCACCCCAGCACAACACACACCAGGTCCTTGCACCTAACCTTAAAAAATTAAAAGGAGCAAGGTGATGAAGCGCACTGTGCAGACGGAGTTGTTTCTTACCAATACCTCCCTCCCACACCTCACCAGTATAAAGGATCTCCTGCGCTAGTGACCAGGTGGCTTCCTTTGAAGACAGAGTTTCCTTCCCCGTTCATGCAGTGCTTGGCTAAGGGCCCAGGAGCCAGGACAAAAAGGTCTTTGTCGTCTGCACTGATATCTGCAACCACCGTGTCTCAAACCTAGCCTGAAGGAAACCGCTAAGGAAGAGTGCTCAAGACGACTCCTGGGGCTTTGTCCTTTTGAGGTTCTTCTCACTGTCTTGGCTGAACATTTAAGAGCCAGGGCAAATGGATATAAGCCTTGACTATGTTTTACTTCATACCAGAATCTCAACCACAAATTAACCCTACTGTGAACAGACTTTAGAAAAAAGGATATTCTAGATCAAAGGGTGAGCCCATATCACCATCTGGTAGAGCATCACTGTCTCATACTGTGCCCCCCTACAGCAATATCTCCAGCTGGCCTAGAAGTTGATTAGCTCTGGAGACCCATCCAGCCACTATTAGCTACAGACAGGACCCCGATAGATAGCCTTTTAGGGGCAGATAGAGTCACAGAGGGATGGAGTTGGGGGGCAGGGAAAACCTCTTGAAAAGGCAGCCCTACCCCTGAATCACACACAGCTATTTAGTAGCATTCCGTCTCTAGCTGGTTGTTTTGTTTATTCATATATTTGATTTCTCAAACCGAAGGAAATTACTAGTTTAGCCACAACGAAGGCCATAAACCAGGAGTCTTTGATCATTTGACATGCTTCGTTTGGGAGTCTGGCTCCCCATTCCTGTCCAAAAACTAAGCTAAGATCTTCTAGAAAAGCGATCTCACATATTATAAAGTGAAATATTTCCCTCAACCGGCCCCAAAGGGCAGAAAAATCTTCAGGCATATACAGTAAAAGAGCGATATAAAATTTTGCGAAGATATTTTCACCTTCTCTACACTTTTTTGGGGGGGCAACGCTTCAATTTGCTTTGACCAAGTAAAATGACAACTGACCGAACAGCTCAGTCTCTTCTCTAGCATCCAGGGTATTTGCACCGTGAGCTTTGCACCACTCTGGAAACTGGTCCCCACAGGTGGCCACTTCTGCCTCAATCATCCCCTCCTGCTGCCACCACAGCCACAACGCTAGCAGGAAGGACCCTGAAACTTGGGCTAATCTGTTTTGTGCTACATACACCGTTTGCAAATGTGCTCTTAGGGCGGAGAGTTTGACATTCGACATGTACCCCTCTGCGAAGTGCATACAACAAGTGTTCTTTAAGTACTCGCAGAGGCGTCATTTGCTCAGCCAACTCTTAAAACTACAATTTGTCCTCCATTTATATATAGAACGATTCTCATCTCCCTCTTTCAGCATTATTAACATTGCTTCACTTCTTTGTTACAACCACTTCCACCCCCTCCTCTGCATGCTCCAAGGAATGAAAACACAATGGATCTGGAGATGCCGGATTAGATGGACGCTGTGACCTATCTTAATTTCATTTTCATTTCCCAAGTTAGATGGTTATGATTCACTGACCTGTCACACTCATTTAACAGCTCATCCCATCCCCCCTGCAACATTTCCTAACAAGCCTTCACTTGTTTGGGGGACGTCTGATGATCTGTTTTTCCAACATTTATAGGGAAGATTGCTCCAAGGCACCCCAATGTCCCATTAAGTGATGCTTTCAATTAATAGCCATTACAATGGTCTTTCTACAACACTGGCCTTCGTCATATCTTATGCAACAGTTAGCTCTCAAGCTGCAAGGCGGAGTATACAGCATACACTGCCAACTCCCGTGTGCTCTGCAGAAGGCAGAACTAGTCCAACAGTTAGCTACAGGGCAGTACACATGCAATAAGTGTTGCGACAACGAGTGGAAGAAGGGTTGTAATGAGACATTTTGGGACAGGGAGACAAACCCCATGTCCTTAAAAAGAATGAAGGGGGGGGGGGGGAAGACTCACCCCTCATCACAGAGATGCCAAAGACACAATGGGTTGCAATGGAGAAAAACATCTCAGTTAAAGACTCATATTTTAAAAATATATTTCAAACAATGTTGGCCAGTTTTATCCAAAAATACTATTGGCAGCTTAGTTTTCTATATGCATTCCCCTGGCTTTCCTCCACCTTGTCTCCCCTGGCTCCTTAAAATCTCAGCAGTCCCTACAGATTCCTTTCTTTAAAACAAAAAAAACAACAACTATCCCCCAGCATCCCAAATTCCCTGCATTTTAAATGGAAAATGCGCCTGGTTCAATGTTTTATAACAATCATGTAGAGCGGTGGGGGCTCTACACCACAGAAACTGAATTTTAAAAATTAAAGCAATAATAATAATAATAAACCCCCAATTATCTCACACAGATTTATTATTTTCTATTGGAGAAAGAATGAACCCACTGTTGAAAATCCATGGTCATCTGATTTTACTCCCCACGACATGGAACATTTCAGTGGACAAAAATTCATTGCTTTATGCTCAAAGCTAAAAACAGCTGAAGCCTTTAAAACCCCATGTTGACCACAGCTATGATGAACAGCATTTAAACTGTTCAAGAACAGCGAGTGCATAGCTTCTGACAGCCCAGCCCAGCAAGTCAACCGTATGGAGTCTGCAACCCTACCACTGCTATTCAGCGAAAGTTGATCAGATAGTGTTAAGACCCAAACAATGCCACAGTGCCAAGCAGACATGATCTCGGAAAGGTTCTCTCTGCACAGGCAACAAGAGTTTATAATTAACCTAGAAGGAAACATAAAAATATAATCCAATGGGTCAGACAGTCATCTAATGTGTGGAGGAAATGAACAAGACTGTATTAAGCACTGAATGTTTATCCTCTATTAGAAAGCGCATCACTGAAGACTTTGTAAACTGAATCCAATGCGTTTCCCAAGTCACCTTTTCTTGCCTTATGTATTTGCACACACCAAGTGCGTGAACCCCCGAGCGTACACACAGTGTGCCCTTCTTCCTTGACTCTCACCTCTCCTATCACCCCCTGCCCTGAGACTGGCTTTTGTTTTGCTTTTCCAAATGACTGAGCTTCTGTCTGCTGGCAGGTCTAATATCCGAGGCACTCAGCGCCGACCGTTTTCATCTGAAACGCCCTCCGTGGAGGTTTTCGCTCCCTTCCCGTTCTGATGAGTGTCAACACAGCTGCTCTCCCTGTGGAATGTAAGTGAATGCTGCTGCTGGAGCTCCCTCAAACCCAGGTAACTTCCTCCAAGTGTCTCAGTATGTGGCGTTACTCTTTCCCTCCCCAGATCAGTTAAATAGTTAAACACATTTTATTTTTATGCTTCTATCAAGTGCCCAAATGTCACGAATGCCTTTGCCTACGCAAACCAAAACATCTCAATAGGTTACAATTACATGCATTCTCGCTACATACATTGTTTACATAGATTCATCGTATAAATGTCTCACTTGTGTAACCTGGAAGAGAAAATATTAAGAATACAAAGTTAAGAGAGTTACCAGTGGCGATTCTGGCAAGTTTTCCCATCAGAGATCCTCTGTTTATTTATGATTTTAAATGGTAACTTAGGATATTTGTAATGCACTTAGGTTTGTTCCCTAAACATTATCCACTTTTCACAATGAGCGTCAATTTTGGCAATCACAGAAGAGTGAATAAGTCACAACTAAGTCAACACAGGCACTGTTCATACAGCCACATGAACACAAGTGTGTGTGTATTCAATACAGTAGGTCTACTGCTTTGCCTTACTTTGCCAGGAAAAGTTATTTTGCTTATAAGTAGTCCCCCACTGAACTGCAGGGTTTATCGTCCCAAATTTAAGCCTGGACAAACTTCATTTTCATTCCAGCGCCTAGCCTTGCAAGTCGCAAGCTTGCCATTCGCTAGAGAAAGAAGATTCAAAATCAAATACATGCTCCATAGCCGGCCCCGAGATCACCGTAGCGGCCAAGCAATAATACAAGTTTGCCAACAAACCCCCTAAAATCCTTACCTCGCTATACTGGGACTGGGCATTGTTTTCCAGGTACAGCATGTTAGCAGTCAGATTCAGCAATGCCGCTGTCCTCTCTTCTGGCTCCAGGATTTTGACAAATACCCCCCACCCCCTATGAAACCCTAAAAATGTGATTCTACTTGGAAGATAACAGGACTCAGAGTGTGCCTCTCTGAATAATTTAAGTTTCCCTTATATACCCAACTATGAGCAAGGAGCAGGAGGTGGGGCTCTTTTGCTTTACCTGTCCAATCTGTCAAAGTGCCACCTGGAGTCCTCCACTCCAATGGAGAGAGGCCTCTCCCATCTCATTAAGTAGTTAGAATTCCTTATCACCAATCTCTAAAAAGGGAAGGGGGTTGGGGGAAGAGAACAGGAGAGAGAAGAAAGGAAACTACAACTTTCTCCTGTCACTTTTATAAGAAATTGGAAGCTCAAAGAAAGAAAAAAAAACACATGGGTGCGTTCAAGAGAAGCTTCTCAGAGCAGCTCTTTTCTTTACTGCTGAGATTTTCAGGGATTTCTTCTCAAACAGATTTCTTCACTCCTGCTCCCAAAACACTCGGGAGGTGCTCCAGATTTTCAGATCTCAAATAGTAACGCAGAGAAATGGCCAGGCCTGGGATCACGGTGTTAAAATCCATCCCCCCAGAAGTACTAAGAAACCTCACTGTGTGTGTTTATGTCTCTCTCTCTCTCTCTCACACACACACACACACAAATATGCAAACAGATAACCTAAAAGCATTTGCAGACAATAGAGTGGCAGCGTGCATGCCGTGCACCAACTAAATGCCAAAACCTGTCATCCCCTTATCTGCGATTGCTTTAGGTAACTCCTTTGTACCCTATATTCCCCCTTCCCCCCATTCATAAGTGTAATAGGCACTAAAAATACTCTAAAAACTCAAATGTAAAAAATGTTTAAAAGCAGCTAGTCCAAATGGTCTCCTGGCTCTGAGCACTGCCATGGGAGAATCCTAAAATCTGGCTACTCCGCAGCAGAAGCATATTGTTCAAATAATTTAAAGGACACCCAAAAGCAAGAAGGCACCTGGATGCTCTGTACAGCAGGATTTATTAAACACACAAATAGGAATTTACGGCCTGGCTTATGTGATCCTCACTCAGCCCTCCCAGGCCTGTCTGTGCCGGAGGGAGGAGAGAGGGACAGGAAGTTACCATGCTGCCACCTGGCTCAGAAAAAATAATAAAAAGGCAGACTACTGCCCTGACTTTGGAAGTAACAGGGGACCTACGGGAACAGCAGCCCCGCCGACTTGCACAGGCTGGTGGTTCCAGAGTTCCCATTTGTGGATCTCAGCTGGGATTGCCAAATGCGCTCAGCCTTAGCTTGCCTTAATGGGAGCAGGGTTGGGCTCCACATCGGCCTTACTGAAAATGCCACTCTTTGAACACAGGGAGTCTGTCACACAGACATCTAGCCACGGCGTGAACAGACTGTGTGTGGGGAATACACAAAAGGAACCTCACTTGGCCTGCTTTTGAAAGAGCAGTTATAAGGTGTGTCAGGGGGAGAAAATAAACACACTTTTTACAAGAGTCCAGATGAGACAGAACTGCTTGCCTCTGAAATATAATTACAGTGCTCCTGGATTTTTATGTCTAGGAGTCACTAATAGACCTACAGCCAACTGATGACTTCTCTCCAGGCTGCGACTGCTCACGCTGAAGTCAAACCTCATGCTTCAAGGCTCGAGAGAACAACCAGCAGGAGCGTATGTGAGGAGAGTAAGGGATTCCAAACAGGGCTGCAAGACTGGCTCCATGGTTTATGGAGAGATGGTATCCTTTGTCTGAAGTATCTGGTACTGTTCAGTAACAGATACAGGAGAGCTAACCATTAGGTAAGCACTGACTGCTTAAGTATTGTCTAGTGGTTGGTTTAGGAAACTGTTTCTATTCCCAACTCTGCCACTAATTCTGTGCATCTCCTTGGGAGAATCACCCAGCCTCAGACACCTCATCAATTCCAATCGTCGGGGGGGGGGGCAGGTGAGAGACACTGAAAAGTACTTCATTGCTTATATGAATATGGGTGCAAATGGGTCCCACACATACACCCCTTTGGAGATTAGCAGAATGTGATGTGTTCTCAGAACCTGGCAATAGTGAAGAGGAACAAAAGTCCTTCTTGGAAGAGAAAGTCCAGGAGTAACAGAGGGGTGCCGCAGTCAGCTCTGGATTTACCTAGAGGTAATATAAAGGTATCCACAGCTGCCTACAATTCCTCTGGGCATATAAGATATAGCACAAATATATGGCATTGGCTAGTCAGCACTGCATCCCCCACACCTGCACTGGCTCCGACAGCACTGGGGGAGAAGTCTTCTCTGCACAGCTGCCACAGAGGAATAGCTGGATGTACATCCCTCTCCGCTCTGCTTCTGGGGAGGGTAAAGTCAGCAGGTGACAAAGGCAGACACACAGCACTGTGGCATGAGGCAAACCCGATGAGTCACATGGAATGCACAAGTATGACAGCGAGTCAGGGCCTCAAACTGTAACCACAGGACATACATGCTTAGCTACCTTGGGACAGAATGGCTGCAGTCAGAAAAGTGTTTCACACACAGCATTGTGGGGATGTCATGTTTATGGTTTCACTGCTTCAGATCAAATACGCTCAAGTTACAGGATGCTTCCCCCCCACACACACTTTTTCCTTAAGCTGGCAGCTTGTACCCCCTTCCCCTGCCCCCAGGCAGTGAAAGATCAAGGCTTGATCTTTTTGCCTCTTATGCTATCATTAGAAATAAACCTCCTGAAATCTGAATCAAGTGGACCATTCTTACGACAATGCAGGAGACAGAATGGAATACAGTATAACCTCCTGTATCCCCTGTTAGCTGTGCAGAACTAACCGGGGGGTTGGGGGGGGGGGGGGAGAAAAGAGAGAGGAAGAAAAAAAAAAGATTTTGCCTCTAAAATGAGCTCTGATTAGATTCCTATACAGCAATACACTTAGCAGCCCCTTTGAAGAGAAGTGAATGCTACCAAGGTGCTTATTTACAGACCACAGCTTTCTAGAGGGATTTTCAAGGGGTGATGTTCTATGTGTTAAGGTCAGAATATTCTTGTTCAATACTTTGGGTTTTTTGCTCCAGTTCATCTGTTCTTTTGAGGGGGGTGGGGAAACCCAAAGTGCCAAAGAGGCTGAGCAAAGCTTTCAGAAGTGATGTGATTTTAGCACTTCAGTTTGTGGATGTTCAACTTGACACCTTAAGTGAGCCCAATTCTCAAAACGTGCCAATCATCCACCCTCTGAAAGTCAGGACCCTATAAGGGGTCTCAGGCTGGGTATCGCAAAATTTTGGCGCAAAAACCTGCACTAGTCACTTTTGACAGTTCAGCTGGAATACTGACAGCATCATTCCTTGATCTTTCTAGAAAGCATCTGAAGCCATTTTACCTGGATGGACACGATACTCAGACTCAGAAGAGACCTTGATTTAACACGTCATCCAAAGTACACTGCTTCTAGCTTTACAGCACACTGTACAGCTTCATTATTAAAGCCAGAGTCCTGGTACTGCATGTGAATATATAACCTTCCGAAGCAAGCGTGACATCAGCCAAGTCAAACTCTTTATTCAAGTTCTCCTGTTTCCCCACTGTCCAGATAGCGTAGAGTGGATTATAAAACACTGTTGTTGCTGTTGAAGAATCAGACTTCACTGTAGCATTATCCCTTCCTGAAGTCTAAAGTGAGTGCTTTCAGCCACAACGGCAAGTGTCACAGACAAGTCTCAGAAGCCTGATGACAATACAATTAAATGATTATGCAAGTTCTTGTTGCAGGGTGTGTTTGTGTGCGCCTATTAGGTGGTTCAGCATGAACTTCCTGCAGATCAAAGCAAAAACTACTCACATCTCCCCACTTAATTTCACAAACTAGCTTGTGGATAAGCCCTTCAGGAGAATGGTAAAACCAGCTCAGCTCAGCAGCATTTACAAATGTAGGTTTAGATAAAAGGAAGGAAAAAAGAAACTACATTGGTTTGTTACCTCCTTTGGATAACCGCTGAATGCTTAAAATGAGACACCATTAAATAGTTTGGGGGCGGAGGAACTAAAAAGTTATGAAATATTTTCACAGGTTTTCTTCCCCAGTGAAAAATTTTCTTGTAAGTATGTACCTATCCTACTATACAAATGCAAACTGAGAAGTGAAACTTATTAGAAACAGAAGCAAAGCCAATCAATTTATTTTCATTGTTCAAGCCAAGTTGAAGAGCAAAAAGTAAGGAAACAGCATAAAGCATAAGAGAAATATCTCCATCTAAGGCAGTGGTTTGCAACCTTTTATCAGGTTTCAGAGTAGCAGCAGTGTTAGTCTGTATCCGCAAAAAAGAAAATGGAGTACTTGTGGCACCTTAGAGACTAACAAATTTATTTGAGCATAAGCTTTTGTGAGCTACAGCTCACTTCATCGAATGCATTCTCAGTTGCGGACCCCTAAAACATTTCAAAAAAAGAGATGCAGACCCCTTTGGAAATCTTAGGTATAGTCTGCAGACTTCCAGGGGTCTGTGGACCACTGGTTGAAAACCTCTGAGCTAAGGCAATATGAGTAACCCAAAGATTTTTCTTCTTTAAGTTGTGTTTTGTTTTTTTAAAAGAGACCTAATCAACTACAGAAAGATTACACCTTTGTGAGAAAGCACTTTACCCTCTAATGTTACCAGTAACATCTTCTGATCCTGCAACTTTTGGCACATGAGTAGACTCTTTTCAGTAGGGCTACATACGTGGACAGGCTGCTGGGCCCACACAAGAAGCTGCAGGATCAGGACCTGCAATGGCTACAGTTCAAAAAGATTAGAGGAAGCCACTCTCCATTTTATTCCATTGGTGCACTTGACAGAACTTGGCGTACAGTCAGTTTCACCACAGTCAATTCTCCTTAAGCATGTGTCTCTTCCCCCACAGCATCAGGGGAGAGAACACAAGTGGATGACAGGAGAATGGGGTTGTACGGACAACAATCGGCAGGGGGACTAAGGGGTTAGGGGTAGGTGTAATAGGCAAGACTGCTTTTAAAGCTGTTTTGAAAACGGACTAGATTTCAAGCAAGCCATACGTCCCCAAGTCTTTAAAATTCAAAAGTCAGAGCAATCCTTCCTCCCTTCACAAAATCTCAAACTGCACTTTGTGTGCGCGCTGCAGGTTGTGAGCAATCACTTTTGCAAATTGCAGAGGAAAAATTGGTTTCAGAGTAGCAGCCGTGTTAGTCTGCATTCGCAAAAAGAAAGGGAGGACTTGTGGCACCTTAGAGACTAAGAAATTTGAGCATAAGCTTTCGTGAGCTACATCCGATGAAGTGAACTGTAGCTCACGAAAGCTTATGCTCAAATAAAAGAGGAAAAATTGAGATTCACTGAAGGTAAAGCAGTTCTGCAACCGGTTTACACCCACAGGATCTCTCAGCTTTCCCTCCCCAAAGCAGTACGCTTTCCCCAATTGGCTGTCACAACAGGCCTGCCCTCTGACCATGGGTAAACATCTGCACACGCTGCCTATTTGAGCTGTTACAGTCTGGTATCTCCACAGAATGCCTCAAGGGCTAATTAGAGCGTTAATGGGATCGTGTTGGGAGATAACACTCCAGAGGGGAAAATTGTGAAACAAAACCAGTTCCTTCACAACAGATTTGCAATATTGGTTTAGGAAGGGTAGGCACAGCCCCTGAGGAGGCTGCTCTACAGCTGTTGAGCCCTTTTTAATAAGGAGCAAGACACTCCTCTTGAACAGCTCAATTACACAGCCAAGATTACGCAAGGTCTTCATTCCTTTCCATTTCCCTGCACAATCAAAAAACCTCCAGCCCCTTTTCTGCAGTGACAAGGCTTGGAAGTGGAGCCTGCTCCCACTGGGAACACCACAGGGCCCATGATAGATAGGTATGGTTACTATTTAGTACTGAGTGACACAGGCTTATGTTACATACAGTACCTACAACTATGACTGTAATTGGCGTCCCTGGATAGTACCCAGAATTTAATCAACAGAAAGTGTTCCTTGTATTCCATTTCTGACATTCCTATTATTCCTTGATTTTTGTGCAAATAAATCAAAGCACTGCCATGCTAAATTCTTTTAAAGCAGTCTCTAAGTAGTGTATCATGACTGAAAGGATAGCAAGTCCTTGGTGAGAACAAAGATCTTTGCAAGCAAGCTGCCCAGAAAATTGTAGCAGGGTTTCATGGCACAGAAGTCACCACAAGTCTATGGAACTGTTAAAAAGGTTATGAGTGCTACGGTGTGGAAATAAAGCTTATTTTTTGCTGAAATAGGCTTTTGTGGCCCAACTGTCGAGCGATTCTGCAGGCAAAGCCTCGAAGACATCAGCAGCAGTTCTGCCACTGCAGTAATCATACTTGGCGCCTGGTCACCTCTTTCATCTGAAGATTTCAAAGTGCTCTGCAAACATTTAATGCATTAAGTATCCAGCATTGCTGTAAGCTAGGCAATTATTTTGAGAATGGAAACAGAGAAGCTAACGGACTTGCCCAAGGTCACACATTAATTCTGTGGCTGATGAGCACCCAGGTCAACTGACTTCCCAGCCTGCACTAACCATTAAACCAGACTCCCCCTGCAGACATGGAATGACGTGTCAGGCCCTTTGGGAAAAGGGAAACAACCCTATCATTGCAAAGTTGCAAGGCTGAGATTTTCCCCATTCAAGCCACACCTCTCATGAGCAGTTATGCTGCGCCAGTCACTCTCACAAGAGCCTCCGTGATGTACACAAAAGACTGCCGTAACAAATGGTACGGATATATGTTGTGGCATGAGATGCAGGTTCTTGCGGAGGATAAAAAAAGGATAATCTAAACAAAGGGGAAGAAGGCAGAGCAGAGAGTGGTGACGGATTAGAGAAAGTTCTTTGGTTTGGTTTTGTTTATTAAAAATAAAGAGTAACTGTTGACAAGGCCAGGTTCTCTCTTACATAAGCATCAGGGTGTCACTTATACAAGATAAGGGGAAGCCAGGACAGCGAGGGCAGGATAAGTTACAGATTACTTACAGGAAATGCACAGCTGATATAAAAGTTCTGGCAATGGATTCGTTTTTAACCAATGCCCCCTGGTTGGCCAACTTTCCGCAAACCAGTCATTTGTCAATCCGATACAAAGGAAGAGTCATCAGCTGCAATGATTTTAGTCTCTTTGGGTATGTCTACGCTGCAGCTGGGGAGCAGGCGGGTGGGTTTGTACTCAGCAGCTAACCCGAGCCCCGCCCAGGCACCCTGGCTGCATGGCTATTTCTAGTGCGCTAGCTAGAGCGGAGCTAGCGCGTCTGTCTACCCACACGGGGATGCATGCTCCCAGCTGCAGTACGCCCCTTTTCTCTTGAACCTGGCGCCCCTGAAGTCTATGGAGCTTTTCGTGCTTATTACACTCATTGGAACCATCTCACTGTTACCACGTGTTCTCCCCCCTGCCCCCACCTGATTATCGTATCCACCGATTGTCTCCTGTTCTCGCCTTTCATTGTAAAGTCTCAGCAAAGCAAGGGGGCCCTGCCCAGAGCCACTCCAGGGGCTGTTGGAATACAAATAGCAAGAGAGGGCATCCAGGAAATGTATTTTATCACTATGGCTTCAGTCAGAGCATAAATATCCTAACTTAGCCTCACTTTGCAAATACTGGCCCACGCCCCCCCTGCGCCCCTCTCGCCCACTCTCATGTGCTGTATTACCACAGTGCCCAGCCTAGGACCCCACCGTGCCAGACACTGTACAACCTCATCTCATCAGAGCAAGCGTCTGCCCTGGAGAACTTACAACCACCGAAACAGATGAGCCAAAAGGAATGAGCAGGGACATGGACACAAAGAGGAGAAGTGACTTGTCAATGGCCAACACAGCAGGTCAGCTGCAGAGATGGGAACAGGTCTCAATTCCCAGATCTGTGCTCTGTCCCCTGGATTACACTGACCTCTGTCTGTCCTTGAATCCTGTGCTCCTCAGTGCAGAGACCACGCCTTCAGCTCCATTAGGAAAACATCTAGGACACTGTAGGTACTATTATAAAATAATATTCAAAGTTCAATCCCTATTTTCAATTCTTTAACAGGAGGCCTTCCCAGGAGAAAGGCCAAACCCAGGCGAATTTTTTTTTTTTTTTTTTTTTTGCATTTTCTCCCCATAATTAGGTTAATTTAACTAAGTCCACTTTGTGACAATGTCCGTTTTCATTTTACTTTATTCCTTTAGTTTCATTCATCCCAGAAATGCAAGATGAAGCTTTTGTTACCTTACCAGCATATAGCAAAACAGACGATGGTGTTCACATACTCATCTTCTGCAATCCATATTTTAAAGCTAATGCGATTACATGCCCATCAATGGAAAATGCCTTTTCCTGCAGGCAGGTTTAGATTCACTGCAGGTGCTCAGAAACGAAGGAGTCCCTCAGAGCTGGTTGAATTAGTACAGGCCAGAATCGCTCCTTAATCTACTCCTGACACTGACTGACTTACCATCCCTGCCATTGCGATCTTAATTTGCTCCCTGGTTAATTTAAATGTTACCAAATTCACTGCTGTGCAGTAGTGGCAGGAGAAGCCTAGCAGTCTCCTTCTGAAATAGCGGAGAAAAGAACGCAGCACTCAACACACAGAACGGAACATGACTGACCATGCAAGCAAACGGACGTTCAGATGAACTTTGGGGGGGGGGGGGGGGTGTGTGTGTAAGGTTCCATATAGAGAAAAAACCTGCATTAGCACAGGGAGATGGACATTGGGCCAGGGGCCTATTTACAGTAAAGCCCAATATGTGGGGCCCTACCAAATTCACAGCCATGAAGTGTCACACGTCATGGACTGTGAAATCTGGTTCTGTGCGCACTTTTACCCTATACTACACAGATTTCACGGGGGAGACCAGAGTTTCTCAAACTGGTGGTCCTGACCCAAAAGAGGGTTGTGGGGTTGTAAGGTTATTTTAGGGGAATCACGGTATTACCACCCTTACTTCTCCACTGCCTTCAGAGCTGGGCGGCCAGAGCGTGGCGGCTGCTGACCGAGGGCCCAGCTCTTCAGGCAGCAGTGCAGAAGTAAAGGGGGCAATACCGTACCGTGCCATCCTTCCTTCTGCGCTGCTGCTGGGGACGGCTCTGCCTTCAGAGCTGGGCTCCCGGCCAGCAGCCACCGCTCTCCAGCCGCCCGGCTCTGAAGGCAGCACCGCCCCCAGCAACAGCGCAGAAGGAAGGGTAGCAATGCCACAACCTTGTGACCCCACCCCACCCCCACAACTCCTTTTTGGGTCAGAAGCCCTACAATTACAACACCATAACATTTCAGATTTAAACAGCTGAAATAATGAAATTTACAATTTTTAAAATCCTATGAGCGTGAAATCGACCAAAATGAACTATGAATTTGGTAGGGCCCTACCAATATGTGAGAGATGCTTGCCAGACACTCAAGGAGTCCCTGCACCCCAAGGATCTCACACTCAGGGCAGATAGAAGGGTACACAAAACAGAGATGAAAAGAACAATACAAGTGAATTAGATTCACGTCTGGCAGAATGGCTGGAGAGGGGTTTCCAAGAGATGCTTAAACGTAGGCAGGGAGGGTGTCTTGCAGAAGTGTTCAGGGAGGTCAAGCCATGCACCGGGCACCGTGTGGAACGTGGTACAGGAACAAAGTTGGCACAGCTGACAACTGGCAGAGCACAGATGACATGGAGCATGAGCTCTAGCGAATTAGGATTCTTGCAGTGCAGATACATTTCTCACTCCTGCCTCAACAACCTCAGGGGGCACAAGAAAGAGCCCAGTGGTTCAAAACAGAGAGTCTCCATTAAAAAGTGGCAAGGAAAAACCTCGCCTAGCCCTGGGAGAAAGGAAACAGACAGCATTGTGCGGGGTAGGTTAGAGATCAGGACAACAATGAAATAGACTAAAGGGATAAAACACCAACTGCACCATGAACCCATGTCCTGGGCAAGGCTGGATGCCCTGTTTCTATTCCCTGACCCAAAGCTAGGAGCCTGGTCCCATGCTCTGGCCATACTCAGGTCATGCCAATATAGCTTTTTGAACACAAACTCTGATTTGGGCAAGCAGGTTGCAAATTCTAATTCAAGGTTAGCGATGAGGAAGCATCCTGCTCATCACCCCAGCCCCACATGAACTTACAAGGTAAGTATGAACGAATGAAAACAAACTATAAGAAACAGGATGGCTGCGGTCCACTTATATTTGTGTACCACTGCACTTAGTGGTTTGTCTGAGCTTCAATTGCCCGAGGCCAAGTAAGGTATTTACTACTTAAGGGCTCTAACCCAGTTAAAATGTTTAAGAGAAATAAGAGGAACAATGTTTACAACTGGGAATGGATCCTACCAATCAGGACAGACAGCAGCATATTACGTTTCTTATATGAACAGTATAAGCTTCCTCTTTGCAAGTTCCCAGACACTGGCAGCAAAAGCACCCCGAGCTCGTTGCTTGCAGATCAATATCACTTTAGATTAATGTTCCTGGAGCCCTCTGAAGATGGTAAGTGTTATTGCTTCCTAACACATGCAGCATCACGGAAAATTTTGGAGATTACCCTGCTTGCTCCAGGAAGATCAGTTTTTTGGGAGGGTGGTTGCTGCTGTGGTGGTAGACTATTTGCGTAGACGCAGGATGTGAGGTTGCTTAGAACAGCAACTCCTATCAATTCCAAGTCTCTGGAGAAGCTGAGCGAGGGCACTCGACTCACGCTTCCAACACTGCCCCCAGACTGGCGAAGCTAAATTACCTTGTCCAACCCATGTTCTGAACCCATCCTACTCAAAGAGGAGGTATGGGATTGCTTTGAATGCTGTGTTCCCACCATCTTCTCTCCCTTCTCTCTTTGATGTTTAATCCTACCTCATTTTATGAAACTGCACTAGACGCTCAGCTCCCCAGGGCAGCTACTTTAACTGGGTAAACCACGGTGAACACCTACGGTGCTCTTGGCTAACTGGAGTTAGTTTTATTTAGGATTGTTTGCACTCCAGAAGTGCACACAGTGTGCTAGGTGCAGTCAGGACACACAAAGACAAGACAGTCCCTGTCCCAAGGAGCTTGCAGTCAGATGTAACGTTTTTATTGTTCAGCATCTAATACTGTACATGCCACACAAGGAATACTCTGTGCATCCATAAAGTCATCCAAAGGAAGCATGGTAGGAATTCCGTAGATCTGAACCCAGTACTATAATTTTAGGTCCATGTCAAATCCAAAGCCATTCAAGACTGAATAAAACTTTCAAGATATTGGTATTAAAAAAAGTAAGATTTCAGGAAAATGATAATATTTTTACACCTAAGGAGCACCCTTCGTCCCCAAAGCTCTTTACAAACAGAAATGCAGATGACTCTGGGCAGCAGCCAGACAGCAATGAGAGGAAGGGAAACTTTGCAAACATATTTTAAAACAACAACAACAAAAGCGTCACTGAAGCTTTGGCGTCCATGCAAAGTGGAAAGAATCTTAGTACCCAATGTATCTGCCTCAGAAGGGGCTGAGTTGACCCTTTCTGGATTTGAACCTGTGACCCCATTTCAAACCTGGTGAGCAGAGTTTGGAGGTACGTATGTTGCAGAAGATAAACATTCAGTAAGATTAAAATGCAAAGGCTGAATGGGAAGTGCTCACAAATACAGCTGAAAACAAGACAGGAGTTGCAGGGGAGGTCACAGGCACCAGAGATGAATAAAATAAGCGGAAAAGATTGCTCATTACAGGAATACTTTTGCACAATCTCAACCTTCACTTAACAAATGTATCTGCATGCAGAAGAATTAAAAACTTGGCAAGCCTCAGAAAGCCTTTCATGCATGAACACAGACAGCAGTGCAAATAAAAGTTTGCTCAAACGTCTGAACGGTCTGCAAGCTTCCCATCTAGCCTTCCGTGGTCAATCCCGGAATGTTTAGGGATGGAAAAAGAGGACCACACAAGCCATCTGGGTTCATCTACCCATCATGCTGGTCGTGCTACATAATGCTTCTCTCTTCCAGTGCCCTTTTGTGATGAAGCAGCTTCAACTGCTGCCCCTCGAAGCACACATCACATCTGAGTCAACTATTGCAATACAGACATGCCCCCTGGAGCCAATTGGTGTATGTCCTGTATTAGCCAGCTGCCCCTAGAATGCAGCTACCTCTTTGTATACAGTCACTTCCCCTTTGCCCTTCAATCTCACACCTCTGTCAGCTGCCCTCCGTCTTCCACTTGCTAAAGTTCTTACCCTGCAAAGCACTTAAAGCATGTGCTTAACTTTCATTGAGGTCCCTGGGATTGTTCATGTGCTTAAAGTTAAGTATCTGTTGCCTCCTGAATCCTGCCTGACGTGTAGGGCAGAGACTGGCTTCTTTGTTACTTGTCTGTACAGCAAGGTACATTTTACCTTGCTTTGATAATCATCATATGGGCTTCTGCAGGCCATAAACTGATCAACAGCGGAGTTCAGAAATCAATCCAGGTGGGCTGCACCAGTAAGTCATACCAGTACCCCTCTGGCAGACCTAATTACTACAGCAGTTAGAACTTAACACAAAACTCTCAGCTTTCAAGCTTCTTGGGTTCCTAATGCAGGGTGGCCAACCTGCGGCTCCTCAGACGTCAACCTGCGGCTCCTTGTCTAGGCACCGACTCCGGGGCTGGAGCTACAGGCACCAACTTCCCAGTGTGCTGGGGGGTGCTCACTGCTCAACCCCTGGCTCTGCTACAGGCCCTGCCCCCACTCCACCCCTTCCCGCCCCCTCCCCGAGCCTGCCATGCCCTCGCTCCTCCCCCCCAGAGCCTCCTGCACGCCACGGAACAGCTGATCGGGAGGTGCGGGGAGGGAGGGGGAAGCACTGATCGGCGGGGCTGCCAGTGGGCAAGAGGCGCTGCTGACGTATTACTGTGGCTCTTTGGCCAGGTACATTGTTCTGGCTCCTTCTCCAGCTCAGGTTGGCCACCCCGTCCTAAGGGAACCTTCTAAACAAGAACTGATGAAACCCTGTTTCACTAGGAGGGTGGTGAAGCACTGGAATGGGTTCACTAGGGAGGTGGTGGAATCTCCATCCTTAAGGTCAGGCTTGACAAAGCCCTGGCTGGGATGATTTAGTTGGGGTTGGTCCTGCTTTGAGCAGGGGGCTGGACTAGATGACCTCCTGAGGTCTCTTCCAGCCCTCATCTTCTATGATTCTATTGCTGGCTGAGAGAGTCTGCAGAGAGGGAAACAATCTCTAGGAGGGGGGGTTAACCGCTCTCATTGAGATGAATGGGTGTTAACCCTGAAACTTAACAACTTAAACATTCCCCCCATCACTCTAACGGCTACAATCCTACTCATGCTGCATCCACAATCCCACATTGCACCTACAATTAGTTTGCTAACCAGTCTTCCAATTGCTCTTATACCAGTGATGCAGCATTGCAATTAGCCAGGAACACAGTCCATATAAACAGGTTGCAAGACTAGGGGAAGGGAAGATGCACAGGCCACTGTGTGAAGACCCTGGAACTGATGGCCTGTTACTATAGGGTAAATCCCAGGAGAGTTTTGCAGCAGTTCTCTTTGGGCTTGTCTACTCAGCGAGTAACTGCGCAGCAAGCCAGGGTGCGAAAGAGCCCTGGAGCACAGTTTGCTACCCAAGAGCAAGCCTCAGTCTGCGACTTTCACTGTCCTGTAGCAACGTCCACATGGGATGTTGCTGTGCAGGAAGCTGACGCGCTGTGGATTCCCACCTTGGCTTGCCGCGCAGTTACTTGCTGCATAGACAAGCCCTTTATTGCAGGTATGGCAGAATGTACAGTGCGAGCAAACCGTCAAGGACTATGCGATGCAAGGTACTGCAATTGCAAAAAAACTTCTCTGCTGACAACACGTGCACAAAGGCCCAGCAGAGACCATTCTGACAGCAGTAAAGCCTGGTTTCCACAGAGGCTGGAAGATGGATTTAAAAACAGGGATTTTTTTTTTGAACCCGCTAAGAAAGCTCTGACCAAGGAGACTGCCGGTAGAAAGGCATTCTGCTGAACTGGTTCGGCAAGGGGCCCACGCAGGAGGAAGGCTAGCTTAGGGGCATGCAGGGAAGGTATGTGCACGGAGGGAGAGGGAGTCATAAACTCACCTTCCCCAGCTACATCACCTCAAACAGCACTCATGCTGCCAGTGGGTAGAGCTTATCAGTGCCCTCAGAAGAGACCCCCTGGCCAATTCCCAGTTCGAGGGCTATGGTGGAAACAGTAGTTTTTCCAGGTTAAGAGTGAGCTGTTTCAAAGAAAGATGACAAACTGGGTGCTAGACAGTTCTCTAGAGGAGTTCTCCAGAGAGAGACCGGTATTACCTGGATGGTGTACCAGCCGCTGGAGAGCTCCCCAATAGTCTAGGTCAGTGGTTCTCAACCTGGGGGTACACGGAGATCTTCCTGGGGGTACATCAACTCACTTAGATATTTGCCTAGTTTTACCAAAGCCTCCATAAAAAGCACTAGCAAAGTCAGGACAAACTAAAGTTTCATACAGACAACGACTTGTTTGTATGGCTCTGTAAACTAGACACTGAAACGCAAGTACAATATGTATATTCCAGTTGATGTATTTTATCATTACATGGTAAAATGGAGAAAGTCAGCCATTTGTCAGTAACAGCGTGCTGGGACATCTTTGCATTTTTAGGTCTGATTTTGTAAGCAAGTGGTTTTTAAGTGCGGTGAAACTTGGGGTACTCAAGACAAATCAGCCTGCTGAAAGGGGTCCAGCAGTCTGGAAAGGTTGAGAGCCGCTGGTCTAGAGCGCCCATGATGCTGTAGCTCAGAAGCATTTGGTCATGTGTCTGTGTCTATCAATAAAGTTTCCTAGTTCCTTGCAATGGTGACAAATCAGAGCAAAAGGCCATTGATAGCACGCCACTGGCCAATTGACCGGAGAAGCAACATTACATCCAAGAGACACCAACCTATGATCAGCACTCTCATGTCCCTGCCAGGTGCAGCCAGGATGTGGGGCAATTGTAATGAGGAGCCCAGCCCCTGCAGTGAGCAGCAGAGATCCCAGCTGGGCCTTCAGCACGAAGAGAGACAGGTCTCTAGCATGCGGGCTAGGGGAACGACCCTCTTAGCTGTGAGCAATAGACCGAGGCAGCCGCTGACAGAAGATACCACCAGCACTCCTGCTACACAAGGTATGATGGAACGATGCCAGAGCAGTTCTCGCGGGCTTTGTCCAGATGAAACACAAGCTACAGCCTTTCCTCTCAGGGGAGGCTTTCGACCCAGGAGATGGAAGGAGGTGGTTGCTACAGCGTTCTGCTCTACAGGAAACATGCGGGCAACCCACCAGCCAAAGCATCCTCCCTGCTTACCCATCCGTACTGAATGCCTGGCAGAGTGTGAATCCCCTGTCCCCCCATCTCCGCACGCTCCTACCCTCTTGGGAAGTCAAGCTTTGGCTCCACTGTGTTACTTCCCAACCTAAGTGAGTTGTGGGTCTTAGAAACACAGGGGAAAGGAGGACATTCCCTTTGGGGCTTGTGAGGCACCCAGTCACAAGACAGAAGGGGGTGGAAGGGAAGGGATGCTACCTGAGTTATTTCACACCCAACCCCCTAAATCCTGCTCTGCTCCCCTCTCTGCCACCTCCAGCTCCCTTTCATCTGAGCAGAGCCCTGGTCACCAGCATCTCTGAAAAAAGCATGCCAAGAACAGGGCATTTCTACTGTAAAACAGAGCAGGAGAATGGGAGGTCTGGGTTTCACGGGAGAAGACATCGCTTCCTTTGCAACCAGCTGCCACCGGGAACAGAGGACTTTTTCCCCCTTATCTCTCTCCATTTTCTGTTTCCCTACTAGATTACAAACGCAACCGACTGACATAAACCAACACAGGGCTTGCTCCCTGGTTTTCCATTCGCAGACGGGACACAAACACATCCCAGCTGTGGGAAAGTCCAGGTCAGAATTTTTGCCCCCTCTGTAATTCTGTTCTCTACAGTTCTGCTTTGGTTCAGCCACAAGGTGCTGGGTTGGATGCAGGAATCGCTGCGTGAAATTCTCTGGCTTATGTAATGCAGAAGGTCAGACCGGATGACCATAATAGTCGCTTCTGGCTTTAGCACCTAGGAATCCACATCCTCTGCCCAAAACATTCCCCGATGTGGCCCCCACGGGCAGGACTCAGTCTCGGGGGAGCTTGGTTGTGCCCAAGCAGAGGAGTTACTGCTGGTTTTGAAGCAGGACAGCAGGGAGGAGACTTAGCGTTCAAGCTCAGAAAGGTATGAAGCGTGGCATCTTGGCAGGACCAGCGCAGCCAGCCCCCTTCTCATCTAAATCCCGCCTTAAAACTCCGCATTTCTGGGATGCCCTGGCTATCGAAGGGACTTATTACGGTCCCATTGCCATAGCACCCAAGTGCCTCACAATCTTGAATGGATTTATCCTCATCACACCCTGTGTGCTAGGGAAGTGCGACAATCTCCATTTTACACTGCGGAGCTGAGGCCCAGAGAGAGTAAGCAACCTGCCCAGGGTCCCCCAGGAAGTCTACAGCACAGCAGGGAATTGAACCCAGGACTTCAGACAGCACCCTAAACACTGAACCATCCTTCCTCTCCAGTGACACTGTAAAAGTTGCTTATTTCTTTAGTAACTTCCCCACAAAGGTGGGCACACACCTATCCTGAGTAACCACATGATCGGATTATGATGCCCCTTACTCCGCCCCTCTCTGTTTAGCACCCAAACACCTCGTGCCATGTGCATACTTTACATGGGCAACTCTCTTAGGCAGGGCCTTGTATCTTTCTCCAAAGCCCCCAGCTCTGTTAAACTATCCTAATAGTCTTTGCCCATCTGGTGGGACACAGCGACAGTACAGAAAGCCCTGGGAGCAGACAGTCAGCCTGCAGGTCTGTTTAGCGAACATGTCAAGACCAGAGGTGCCATTCGCCTTAAAACAATATCGAAGAGTAATAGTCCCATGCACTAGAGACAGACTACTTTAAAAACAGCAGAGCTCTGGGCAGTTATTGTACTGTATCTCCCCCCCCTTTTTGGGCTCAGGGGTTCCTATCCCTGGTTTAAAAACCCCACATTTAACCAATTGGACGGAAAGCCTTAGAGTAAAAGAATGAGATTTTTAGTTATTGCAGCACCCAAGTGCCCTAGTGTTATGATGGTGCTTCTAATTTAGAATTCTAATTGGAGTAAAAACTAATAAGCTACATGTAAAAGACAGAAAGACAGAAGCCTCCTCTGAAGCTCATGGAAAGTCAATGAAAGATGTTGCCTTTGGATAAGCCCTTATCTATTTACTTTGCCCCAGTTTAAATCTCTTAGCTGCAGCCAGAAAGCTGGCCTTTATCTTCCCATAAGACAATATATTAAAGATCGCTCTGTTTTAAGCTTAGTCGCATATGGCACCTCCGCCACTACAACATTCCTTTGTGTTTATCTGCCCTCTTCAACCCTTTCGCTCCGATCAGATGCACAGAGCACCTCGTGTCTTCAGGTGACATGGCCGAGGTTACGCGAGAGACAGGTGCTAGGAGAACTACTGCCCTGCAGCTATCTGCAGGAAGAGAGGAGATACAGGGTTAGAAGGTATTTCAGATTAAACATAACAATGGCAAACACCTGCCCCGAGGCTACACATTCTCTGCCAGCGCAAGCTGCAGCCTCCGCACGCCCCAGAAACAGCAAAGCAAACACCAAGTTCTCTGCAATGCGGCATTGTCACCCGTCAAGTGTTGTTTGCTAATTTACAGGGGGGAGAGGGAGAAAGAACTTTCCCTATTTTAAAACTAGGCTGTTTGCACAGGTCTGAGATGCATTTTTTCCTTTGTAAAGCCTTTTGTATAACACTTGATTGAACGAAGGAGTTGTTCTCCTTTACTGGAAGACTCTGGTACATTAATAAATTAACACAGGGGCACGCAGCACTTAAAGGGCTTGAACCAACAGCCACGCACCAAGTTACACGGAATTACATTAAGCAGCTTGTCAACAAAGCTCTGTGCTGTGATGTATCCCCGTGACATTCGTTAACATTAATGAAAAATCACACAACCCAGCCCCTAAGTGCAGCTTGGAAAATATGTGCCCTGAAGGGTGGAGAGATCAAAGCCACCCAAAACAAGAAAACCAAATCATAGCGAAGGCTGCACTGTGTACAGCAATCGCAACGCTCTTCAGCCAGCAGGAGACAGGATTTTCCAAAGGGCTGCAGTGAGCCACCACACAGGAGAGGGAGGCTTGGAAGGAGGACTCAGGGCAGCGTCACCTTAACGCAGTGCCGCACCAGAAAGCGGAGTTGCGCAGGCTTCTGTAACAAAGCCTCAAGGAACTCAACCAGTCGGATGTGGGAGGGAAGCTGGCAAAGATACAGCCGATGCTTTTAAGCAATTCCACCAGCTTAGTTCTAACGAAATTTCCCATTTTATAGATGGGGAATCCCCATAGAACAGGGAGAGTCTTTCAGACTGGAGGAACTTTCTAAGGGCACCATTTTACCAGAACTGTCCAACCTTTTGGGGCCCCTGCAACCTTTCACGGAAACAGCCAAACTTTGCCCCCTCGTGGCTGGTAGAGGCAGGATCTCCATTCCATGTGGGCTTTGTGACACGTACCCTCCCTGATGGGACAATCCCTCTACCTTCCAGCATTGAGACCTGGAGTAGACAAGGCCTGGAAACCCCTGTGGTCCTTGACTCATGCCTCTGAATTACAAGCACGATGGTCACTGCCAGGATGCGAATCGGCCACTATGGTGGACTGCTGCAGCACTAGAAACCTGTAAGATCAGCCTATAAATATCCTAATGATCTTGTGACTTAACTGTTATGGATTCTGTGGGTGGAATACAGGGGGTGGAGAACTTGGTTCTGCTGGCTCTGGCAATAATCATACGTCCAGGGGGGAAAAGACACGCAAGCTGCAACGTAACAAAAAAGGAACTGCTCGTGTGGAAACTTTTGGCACAGAACATCCTAGTCCAGGAGAAGAGACGGCATGACTGCAGAAGCAGGAGCTGGGCACGGCCAGCAAACGCTACGACCCCCCTCTCCAGCCTGTAAAGCGACACATGGAACAGTCATCCCCCAGAACGCTTGCCAAGAGAAAGCACCAGCCACCACCAAGGCCTCCCCTGCACGTCACCACCAAACATGCTGGGGAAACACAGCGGTGGCCAAATCTCATTAGAATCGCCGTTTACTCTTGCCTGTCCGGATGGGGGAAGGGGAGGAGCAATAACCAGGCTAGGGACCCAGGTTTTCAGGCTGTGTCTGCACTACCCTGCTTGTCCGGTTAAAGAATTCCTGCTGTCGCTCCTTTAGCCTTGCTCCCTTGGTGAAGGCACCAGTGTAGTCAGGATACCGGCAGCCACCAGTGTTTAAACCCTCAGCCCACATAAGTGCGCTGTAAGCAGAGGAGAGAGCCTGAGGCAGGAGCTGGCTGGAGGGCAAGAATGAGGGGCTGCAGAGAGCTCCCTCTCCGATCCCTCCAAAACCTGCTTTGCTTGGCCCTTCCTTCCATTTGCACTCCCAGACTCTGCCCCCCTCGCTCAGCAATGCTTCAAAGCAGAGGCACCACAGAATGCAAATGCAAACATCTCCACCAGTAGGGCCACCAGGCAAGGTGCAGAGAGCTGGCTCCTGAGATCAGCGCTGGGGAGCGAGGCCTTTCACAGGGCGAGCACCTCCAAGGGTTAGCCACAGGCCTGTCAGGCCACCATTCAGAACCAGGGCTATTGCCGCAGCATAGACAGGGCCCAGAGCAAAGGCTTACACAGACTCACCCACATGGGGTCGCTCCCATCCGCATCCTGCATCCGGACACAATCCATACTGATCTCTATTTTGTTTGTAGGGCCACTGTCTGAGGTATCGTCCATGAAGTTCAAGTTGATCGGCTGAACTGAACATATCGGCCTAAGAGGAAGAAAAGAGAGTCATTAAAACAATGACCGAAATCTTGACTCCACTGAAATCAACAGCAAAGCTCCCATTTGACTTCAGTGGGGCCAGAATTTCACCCAACAGCCAAGTGTCTGCCAGCCGGTAGCACCGAGAACCCCTACGCCAAGTATGGTGGAAAGCAGGGACCCCTCAGATAAGGCATGAGTGTTTGCCAACAGTCTTAATAGCAGCCACTGTGGCTAGTGCACCGGCCTGGGACTGAAGGGACTTGCCCGTGGAGTCAAGCAATGAGCAGCAAATCTGTTAAGCCACTGGGGGAAATAAGGGAGCTCAAAGCCAGCAAGAGAGGATTTAAACCTTCCTCTCACCATGCTATAGCTAACAGTGGGTGTCAAGAAGGGGACACAGTCCTCCCTCATTCCCCAGAAACCCCATGCCAATGAAACCCAAGTCCAACCCAAACCTCCCTGGAAGGTTTCACTAAAACTTCTTCACTTTCCTCCCCTCCTCTCTGCAGGTCTTGGAGCCGGTTAGGACCAAAGGATCAATACTGGGGGAGAAGGGACGTTCTCATGATTCCCAACCTGGCTGAGACCAGGAACTCCTTGAAATCTTTCCCTCCCCTCAGCACAGCACCTAGAGGTTAGCAGATGCATTGTGGGGAGGAGTCAGAGGGAAGGAGAGGTGGACGTTACTGATGGGCTTACTTCAAGAAATCTAGTAGGCAGGGCGGATGAGCAGGGTGGCAGGGCCGCCATGATGGGTGGGCAACCGCTCGGGCTGCCAGCCCTCCCAGATTGGCCAGAAGTCTGCCGGAATCAGCATCAATCTCCCAGTGACTACTGAAAGCAATCTGGGAGATTTTAATAGGTACAGTACAATTATTGACGTTAGGTCATGTTGGGGGAAAAAAAATCTCCCGGAATAACTTCAGTCAGAGTGGGCGACCCTAGCAACTGCCCAGGGCGCCGTGGTCAAGAGGCTAGGAGCAGGCAGGCCTGGGGTGCGAAGCTGCAGAAGGGAGCTTGTGGCAATGGGGAGGGGGTAGGCAGCGGGGCCTGAAGGGAGGGATGGAAGCCCAGGGGATGCAGCGGGGGTACAAGTTCACCCAGGGCACCATTTTCCCTAAGGAGGGCCCTGCAGGGCAGTTACCCTAGGCCCTAGGTCTAGGGTGAGCCACATCACCGTGCCACTCAGCTTTCTGGGAGGCCTCAGCCGTTTGGGGGAGGACACCGAAAACATTTTCCACCCTGGATCAGCAAAAAAAGCTGAGGTCACTCCTGCAAGAACTGAAGTAAGCTCTGCCCAGCAACTGCCCCAAACTTCCCACATCAACCTGCCTCAACCCTGACCTGATGAGACATGCCTGCCCTGCTGAGGGTGCGTAGCGCCCCAGTTCTGTTCCCTCCCAGTTCTTATATCGCACTCAGCGCCATGGTGTCCGAGCATCTCCCAGCCGTGCGTTTGGCCACGTGACTAACATCTGTTTCATATCTGTTCCCTCAGCCTCCCCCAAGGGGGAAAAGCATGTCCCCATGTCCAACCAGTCCATAGCCTCTCCACCGAGCCCGTCAAGGGTGCCACTTGTGAAATGGACATCTGTCCGCCATGAACCAAACTGAGACCCGCTTCAGTGCCCCCAGTGGCCACCCGGTAACCATGAGTCACCACGGACTTGGCTAGATCCCTAGCAGTCACCTAGACACAAAGGACTCTGGAATCTACAACATCAATTCTCTGAGCTGCACTGACAGCCTGCCCCCCAAATGCCCGTCTGCAGCAGTCTCTGTCTGCTGGTACTTACTGTTCCAGGAAGTCCCAGATGTGCTGGAAAACCTCTGGACTGAGGAATTCTCTTGTCTGCGAGCTCTGGGACATGGTGGATCGGTAGTAACTCTCCGTCCAGGAGAAATGGCCTGGAGTTTCCACAAACCTTACAGTAAACAAATAGATGATATTGAATCCTCAATTAAACTACTAAGAAACCCATCAACAGAAACAATTGTGTGAAAAAGGGAGACACACTAAACGCCTGGAACATTCATAGCTGTACAACCTGCAGCCCCTGATACTAGGGATGTGTTTAGAAGGGAGAGACTTAGGACACCCCCCAGCCACCCACTCCACTGTAATTCTGTATTACATGGAATCTTACAATCAAACTTTATGTCATCCTCACATAAATCACCACAAT
This sequence comes from Natator depressus, assembly GCF_965152275.1. Taxonomy (NCBI): domain Eukaryota; kingdom Metazoa; phylum Chordata; order Testudines; family Cheloniidae; genus Natator; species Natator depressus. The sequence continues at coordinate 3,951,999 of NC_134242.1, forward strand.
ATTTTGCACTTAAATGGGGCAGAGTACAGGGCTGAGAATCAGGAGATCTGGGTTCTGTTCCCATCTCCATCACTGACCTGCAGTGTGACCTTGCACAAGTTAGTTTGCCTCTGTTTCCACTCCTGCATCTGTCTATTTACAGTGTAAGTTCTTTGGCACAGGGACTGCCTCTAACTGGTGTCTGCATAGGACCTAGTATAACAGGGCCCCGTGAGCGGTACTGTTATGTAAATAAATGATTATACTGTAGCTTTTATCTTGGGCCAAAAGTGGTGATTTTTAGAAAACTTTCGTCATTTTTTTGGTTTAAAAGCATATGTACTTTTCCTCCTTTAGAGCTATTTGCAATTCTAACTGTAGAATTGTGATCGAACATGCTCAAATTAGATGTAAAGTGGTATTTTAATCTCATTTTTCTTGCTGAAAAAAAGAAGCCCAAGTAAATTAAACGTTTAAAGATTACATTCACAAAAAGCACTCAAAACACAGAAAATGCAACACTTTCCTATGCAAAAGTACACACACACTCTCTCTCTCTCAGAGCCAAACTCATCACACACTTAAGCAGCCCCAACTCCCCTGAGGACAGCAAAGCTTTCGCACAGAGTACCTCGAATGGCCAGCAATGGGCTTTCCGTTTAGCAGGGGGCGTTCAAGTGAAGGTCCTACCGACAGCAGGTGAGAGCGCTATGGTAAAAGCCATCCCGCCCACTAAGTGTGACTGAGTTACAGCGAGAAGCCCTCAGGAGAGCACTTGGGAACAGGCAGCTTTATAAATGGGCTGCAATCTCTTTTGCTTTCCACTTACGACACAACCTGGCCTCCCACGGTCCAAGAGAGGATGGGATGAAGCACAAGAGCTTTTGAAAAAGCTGTCTCTTTATTTAGATTTGTACAAATGCTTAAGAAAAAAGAAGTACGACAGCCACTGTCCAGTATTGAACTGGGCACCTCCAGAGCTCAGAGCAAGTCTCTGCAGCTTGATCTGAAGGACAAGGCTCTGAGGCTGAGCGCTAGAGCAGACTCCCATGCTCTGCAGGTCAGCTGAGGGAGGAGGAAGACAAGAGCACGAGTGCGAACCTTGATATAATTTAGCACATCACACTTTATTACAGTAGGATCTAGAGGCCTCAGGCAGGTCAGGGCCCCACTGAGCACAAACAGGAGTGACAGTCCTCCACTTGCCTGCTTTGCCTACCCACTCCCCAGCTACCGCTCCAGCGCCTCCTGCCTCTCCTCTCCCGCTCCCCAAGCCCTGCACCAGCACCCCACCAAACTGCCCCACGCTCCTGAGAATGCCAAAGAAAACAGGGATGAAAAGCATTAAACCCTGAGCTCCCCTTGCCACAGTTCCTGACCCCTTCGTCTCATGGATCAAGGTGTTCTGCTTCTCCATAGATCCTGAACAGGGGCTCTGGGCATTGCTGAAGAGCTCACTCACTTTGCTACATGCAACAGATCCTTCATAGACTTGACCGATGGATTCCACAAACTTCACAGGCCCTTAGGCACTGCTCACAATTGGTGTACCTATCCCTGACCTCGTATCAATGTCAATACACATTATCAACCCACCAAACCGTCTGCTCTGCCAAGCTCCCTGCATGCACAAACCTGTTTGCCACTGACCCACCAGGAGCCCCAGCCAGCAGCTAACAATCACTGACTTCCAAAAACTCACCCCTTAGGAAGTGACTATGACCAATCGCATCAGCTCAGAGTTACTCACCAAGCCTCTCCCCACAGGTCTTCCTTTAATCAACAACTCCTCAGCACCAGAGTCCTCCTGCAAGTTACAACTTGCCCCACTTGGTTCCTAGCTATCTCAGCGCTAGGCCACATGGCTAGGAACTAACCCACACAGCTTCGGGCACACAGGCAGAGGAGGAAAACATCCCAACCCGCAGCAGTGCAATGAATTTTGCAGAGGTTGTTTTTGTTTCTGCCCACAATCAGGTATTCTCAGCAGCCCTTCTGTGACAAACCCTCAGTTATGCTGCTTTGGGGAGTTAATTTGCATTGGCTGTGTTGTGTTTGTTTTGGGGGATTTTTTGGGGTAGGGGGAAGATGGGAGAAGGGGAAGAAACACCTGGGAATTTCCATCCAGTATCAGGCAGTTTGGGTCCTTCAGATTCTGTATCCCACCTCCACCAGTGGCCAGCACCTAGGAAGGCATGATCTGTGGCCAGGCAGAGGGTACAATCAGATGAGCTTGGCTGTGAGAATGCAATTCCGCCCACATTCTGTACAGCCTCAGCCCTCTCTGGCCCTCCTCTAGTGCTAGGACTTCCCCTGAGCCACATTCATACGACATCACACGTTTGTCCTTTCGCCCCACACAGGGTGATCCCATGTGTATTTATTTGCAAAGGGGCCCTGTTGGATTACGGGTCCACACTTTTCAAGTGGTTCAAATAAAAAGAGCTTTTACATTTCCCTAGACCAACAGAAACGTACCATTATTTCTTTCGTTTAAATTCCAATATAAAGCTTTTTAAACAAACAAGCTCTGTACTCCCCCTCTGTAGGCTAGTGCCTCTGCCTCGGTTTCCCTATTTGTGCAATTACAACAACCCCCTATCCTCACAGGGAGGCTGTATGGGTTCACTAGCTAACATCTGCAAAGAGTTTGAAGAGAGAAAATCTTACAGGAACAGTCAATATTGCTCTTTGCTCAGCTGGGACATGGCAATTGGCAGGTCACTTTCTATTTATTTGCTGAGGCTTTTCCAAAGCATCCTGCTTCCAGTGCACTAAAATACCCAGGTTACTGTGCTGCAAGGAAGTGGTTACATTTAAAATAAAAGTCATAGTACAGATTAGGGTGTTTCCTTCCCCTCCCCACAAAACCTAAATTTGGTGCCTAACCTCTCGTCACCACCCTTTTAGCCTGCTAGGCGTTAGAGCAGCCTCTGTACTGAATAGTTTACAGGAATGCATGATTTTTTTTTTTTATTTCTTTTTTCCAGAAAAACAAGCAGGGCATGAACTCCATCCATCTGACCTCACTCCATGCATTTAGGCCCCCCAACCTGCATCTTTAAGTCACGCCAAGTCTCCGACTTCAATGAGATTGTGTGTACAGAGTTAACCACACATGTAAGCATTTTCAGGACTGGGAGTTGGATTGCTACTTCCAGTCACTAGATTGTGTTACTTTCAGGCAGTACTTCGCATCCCAAAGTGTATTACCTATTTAGTGTGTGACATTGCAAACACTACCACGTACAGGGCTTACTGCTGGGCATTACCACCAGACTACTGACTTTAATGGGACTGAAGCCTGGTAGCAAATGTTTGTACAACTGGAACATATGCTGACACACAAACTAGAAACTGGGTTCAGTGCAGGAACCTCTAAGGTGAAACACAGCGAGTGTTTAAATGGAACATTATATGACGGTAAGCGGAGAATTACCAGATCCAGTTACAACAGACTGTGGAATGTAGACCGTCACCAAGTTGTAATTTGGCTTGAACACTGGAGCTGACAACTCTCCTCTTATAAAAAGCTCCAGGGGATCTCTAGTGATCAAAAGGACCATAGTTTTGTCTCATCTCTCTCCATCAGTACAATTTTCCCTAGCACTGTGCTGGAGCATTGCTTCCATACTGACTCAGAGTTCAGCCTACTCAATCACCAGGATCACTTCCAGCATCAGCTAGTGTTACTCGTGTGCCTCCCCTCCAAAACACTGACCCACCCAATCCTATTTACCTTGCAAGACCAGATGGAATCACAGCTCTGTATCACAGTTCCAGGGGCTTTTCACACATGCATAGCGATCCTCGCATATAAAGCCTTATGTGCATTGAATGCTTATCTCTCTCCGATAATTTTACAAGAATTACACTACATTGTGTGGCAGAATTGTGTCATATCCCTTAGGTGGGAAAACAACATAATTTGCCATGAAACTGACTGCCAGGTCACTTTTAAAACTTACACTTACACACCACCTGTGCTCTAACTAGCTTAAATGGGCTTTGCAAATATTAACTCTCCCAACAGATAGGAATAAAAAACAACAACACCACCACACAGATGGTAAGGTGAGGCACAGCAGATTAGCACTTCTGAAAATCAGATACTTAAACAATTGCAGTTCCTATTCACTTCTGCTAGAGCTGTGGATTCCCAGAATGTCTGACAATCAAGCCTTAAGTGACTAGTTTACCATCAAACAAGTCATTAGCAGATTCAGGAAGAGACAGGAGAACCTCAAAGCTTCAACTCATTCACCCACAACGATTCTGCCTCTTCTACACTAGGAGAAAGAGGGCACAGCGTTCTCTTAATCAGAAATAACACTTCTGATATCAGGGAATGATGACAGAGGAGAAAACTGCCATGGTGACTGTAGCAGGGTTGATATTCCTACCATAGGAGCGTTACTCAGTGCATATGTTCTTGTTTACAAATCACTAATGAAACGGAGCACAAAAGCCTATTTTACTTACACTTCTGAAAGGAGAGAACCGTTCTATGCCCACAACACCTCAAGAAAGTAGCCCTGTGTTTGAGACCAGACACACCCAGCCTTAGGGCCAGGTGCTTCATATTTATATAAGGAGAGGGTCTGGGGCGGAGCTAAAGATAAAGCTCCATGCTTGAGTCCATCTGCCTCTTGAGCAGTGGTTCTCAAATTTTTGTGCTGATGACCCCTTTCACATAGCAAGGCTCTAGTGCAACCCCTCCTTATAATTATATTTTATATGTTTATAACATTTGTATATATTTAACACCATTATAAATGCTGGAGGCAAAGCAGGGTTTGGGATGGAGGCTGACAGCTTGTGACCCTGCCATGTAATAACCTTGCAACCCCCTGAGGGGTCCCGACCCCCAGTCTGAGAACCCCTGCTCTTGACAGATGATATTGAAAAACCAAAAACACCACCCCAGCAAGGCATGTGCCGGGGTTTATTTGCTTTTCCCTCTTCAGTACAGGTGTCAGGGACGAGAAGATCTGAACTGTCATCAGGCTAGCTGTAGGGTTTATAGTACATGGGGAGAACAGATGTGAATAAGAAATCATAGGGAAGTCTAAAGCTAGTTAAGGCTTAATGGTCTGTTTTTCAGAGGTGTTGACCTGCAGTATTAATGGACTCCAGCATCTCTGGAAAATCAGGCCTTTTTGCAGGGGGTAGGAATTTTCTCCCCATAACACTAATAGCATATGAGCTCTTGATACAAAATTGCCTTGGCTTATAAACCTTAACTCCATGGTATAGAAGTCTGGAGGAGTCTCACTGGGGGGAGAGGGGTATAATTCATGCTAAGGATGGACAAACTAGAGCAGATCCCACCCTAAAGCAAACTGGTTTTGAAGACTGAAAAGTTTGGGTTACAGGCTCTTGCTTCCCTCTTCTCTCCCAAGACAAACTCGGTATTGCTGGGGCCCATTTGGAGGGGCTCACATAACATGAGAAAGGCTGCAGCATCTCATGGAAAACAAAAGGGCTAGAAAGCTGGTTTCTAAAAAAGCCTGCCCGCATTTACAAATCAGGAGCCAAGCTCCAAATAAACGTCTACTGACCCGGCCCCCGGCACCAGAGCAGTTTGCACACCTTAGATCACGTTGTCCTCACAGCCCTCCTGTGAGGTAGGGCAGTAATTCCCCCGTTTTACCAGCGCGGCACTGAGGTACACAAGCGGACATTTTCAAAAGTGATCAGTGATTTTGGATGCCTGACTAGGGACACCTTAAAGGGCCGATTCTCAGGCAGTGGGTGCCCTGCACTTTCTGAAAAGTCAGGCCCTTTTAAGGTGTCTCAGGGTAGGTACCCACTTCTGCCCATCTTGGCCATACAGATCAAGTGGTCGCATAGGGAGCTCACAGGACAAGGATTTGAACCTTAATCCCCTGTGGCTCACTCTAGTGATTTAACTAGATAAACTGCCCTTCCTGAGTAATTAACCCTTTACACGTCACCTAGTCCTTAACACCCTCTAGATGCATGGCTAGGGGGCATAGCTGGTTAACGCATTAGCATTCGACAGCCTGAAGGCTGGGGTCAAATAGCGAAGCTGGTCAACAGTGAGATGAGTCGATGGTCTCAGGCTCGACCTCCGTGATTCTAATCCAAACACTGGCCTCTCCCTGCGACAGCTGAGGAAATCCATTCGAGTACATGAAGAGGCACAAGATACAACCACAGTAGAATTCAAAAGCCGTCTACATAATTGACCAAATCTTGGTATAGTCATATTTTTAGTTCTTGAAAGGGGTGGGGGCCCTTGTTCTTTCTGAGTGTGTTGCTAAAACTCTAGGAACTTGGCAGCGTTCAGAGCGCTGGAATTCCCCCTGCTCTACATTTTAACACTGCAGTGATTTGTAGACATCACTATTTAATGAAGCACACAGCTGTGCAAGAAGAGAAGGAGGCGGAGTTGGCAGCGTGGGACAAGCGAGAGAATCTGGCAAGCGGTGTCATCTGGAATTCCCCTAACTCTGTGGGACAGGCTCATACCCCCCCCCCCATCAATATACACGCTGGAAGAGCTTGTTAAAGGCCCCCAATAACCAAACAGGCTTATTGCATTAGGGACGGGTCCAAAATAAAATGTCCCTGTGTGAGCAGCCCTCCACCCCAACGATTGGGGAGGCTCAGAACTGAATTTTGCCATCATCCCCCATCTCCAAGATGGGCCAATACAAAACCCTTGGATCCAAACACTTGTATATTCTGTGACAGGCTGGAGATCTGGACCCTAACTTTGGGCCTCAGACCCTTCCTGAACTCCCCCCACACCCTCCACTTCATCGCTTTCTAAACTTCCTGACAGGCCGCAGACCTGAGGCCTAGTGAAACAATGTGAGTAAAACAAGGAACCACCCCAAACTTGGATCACATATTTTTTATTTTTTTCCCCTTTTTTCCCTGCCTACCACTGAATTTCAGGAGCTTGGCTTATGGAACCCCAACAGAGACTGGTGTCTGGGGATTCCTGGCCCGGCGGCAGTGGGTATTATTGAATGGTACACAATTAGTTATTCTTACTTAGGTTTCCAGCCCAGATTTCAGATCCAAGTAGTTTCAATCAGCAGCCAGACTTCAGGGATCTGCTCCAAATACCTTAGGACTCCTCTACCACATCCTAGGCCCATGACCTTTATTTTGTAAATGCCTGCATGTGGAAACTGAGGTAGCCATGGCGTAGGGGGGGAATGGTATGATGGGATAACATGTTTTTGGTAATTAAATATTCATGGTAAATAGGCCCAATGGCCTGTGATGGGATATTAGATGGGGTGGGATCTGAGTTACCCAGGAAAGAATTTTCTGTAGTATCTGGCTGGTGAATCTTGCCCATATGCTCAGGGTGTAGCTGTCGCCATATTTGGGGTCAGGAAGGAATTTTCCTCCAGGGCAGATTGGAAGAGGCCCTGGAGGTTTTTCGCCTTCCTCTATAGCATGGGGCACAGGTCACTTGCTGGACGATTCTCTGCTCCTTGAAGTCTTTAAACCACGATTTGAGGACTTATAGCTCAGACATAGGTGAGAGGTTTTTCACAGGAGTGGGTGGGTGAAATTCTGTGGCCTGCGTTGGGCAGGTCGTCAGACTAAATGATCATAATGGTCCCTTCTGACATTAGTATCTATGAATCTATGAATGTGACTATAGAGAAGGGAAAGCTATCCTCAGCAAATGGAGGTTTTTGTAGCAAAAAAATGCCCACCCAGAGCACAAGTCACAGCTCTTCCTGTATTTCTTGGGTCCCTAGGGCCTGATTCAGTTTTCCCAGATCCTCAGCTACCATCATCCCAGAAAACACACGGACAACAGCAAAGAATTTGGGGCGGTGATATCAGACCAGACGAGACCTGGGGAATCAGGACAAGGACAGGAACTATGGGCTGGGAAACTGATTGTGCCATAGGGAAGGGCAGCAGGACAGGGCTAGGAGTTTTATCATCCGGTAGGAACTCCTTGGCTTCAAGGTGAACCAAGCGCTGCGCACACAGAACACGAGTCGGAGTTGGGAGCGGCAACAGGGCAGGAGAGAGGAACTGGGCTCAAGACACGCAAGCAAAATATCTGTGTAACACAGGAAGGCATCTCTACAGAATCAATCATGCACAGCTGAGGATAGGAGCTATAGACCCTTAAAGGGACACTGACTACTTTTCAATTCTGGTAGAACCATCTTTAATAGCATGTCCTGATTTTCCGTTTTAATTCCTTTTTCAGAGGAGCGGGAAAGAGGCGTTTTGTTCTCCTGTCGCTGTTGGTCCGGGTTCTTTCTGCAAAGAAGAAACTGACTGTACAAAAGAAACAGTGAAACTAGCTACAGCCAAAAACGCTGTACAAACACATCCACAAACTGAAAAATTGTTATTCACCAGCATCTTTCACTTACAGTCATCTGGGTGTTATTGTACCCATAGGAGGCGTGACATTTTCCACTTCACATCACCCTCTTAGTGCATGTTACCTTGTTACTGACTGTGGCCACGTGACAGTAACCTGATCAGAGTAGGCAGCGAGGCTCCCCTCAGACATCCACCAGAGCTGAGAGCAAGGAATCATCCCCGCCTCCCAAGGATAGCCACCTCTGCAGGTGAAATGGAAGAGCCATAATAAAGACACCAGCAAACCACAGAGGACTGGGACTTCTGCCCTCCATGCTTCATCAGAATCACCCTGACAACTGTCACTTGTGACCTCCTCTCATTAGGTATCATGGGCATTTCTTTAGTTGTTAGAGGTAGTGCTTCCCAGTGGATAGAGCACTGGCCTATGGATCAGGCTACCAGGTTCTAACAGCATCTCTGCCCTGACCTGCTGAGTGATGCTGAGCAAGTCATGTCTCTCTGTGCCTCAGTTTCCCCATTTGTAAAATGATGATAATGATGTTTGTAAAGTGCTTGAATGAAAAGTGCTATATAAGAGCTTGGTCTCCGTACCACCACTGTAGCAGTTAAATGTTACAGAGAGGGTTTCCAGTTTTAGGTTTTAAGAGAAAAACCTACCCACCAGTCTTTTATTTATTAAATAATGAAAATAATTTTTTGGCAATTTTGAAATTTAAATACTCCCCCCCCACACTTTTCTGAAAGATCCTGTCCCCAACTGTGTTGTTGAGATGTTTAATAATGCTGTCCAGCTGGAGATGGGGAGAACTGTAATTAACGGTTGTCTCACTTGACACAGGAAAAGCTCTTATCTGCACAACATTCTCGGGGGGGAAAAAATCTTCAAGTTAATGGAAAATTCAAATTCAGTGCTCTCAAAATAAAATCCTTGGGTTTTTTTTAAACCCCCTCCTCCCCCCCAAAAAAAAAGAAAAAGAAAAAGGCAAAATATTTGATTTGAAAATCTTCCTTCCATTGCAGAATAAAAACACAATGGGTAAAATTTTCATGAACACCTAGGTCGGTGCTGAGGAGTCTATGTCCCATTTTCAGAAGTCACCTGGCCACTTGACTTTCAGTGGAACGTAGGCTCCAAAGCACACAGGTGACTCTGAAAATGGGACTTAAGAGACCCAAGTTACATAAGTGCGTTAAAAATCCCACCCTTAATGTTATCCAAAATTCCAGAAAAAAAAACCCCACCCAAACTGGAAACTCACATTCTATCTGAATCTGTTTAAGCCCTAAATTTGCCCATTGAAATATTTGTCCAGTGATACCTGGAACTTGCTCATCAGCCTTTTCATCTTTTAAAGCAGTCCTGACAGCCCAAAATTTTCCTGATCAAATAGGAGGGGAGTGTCCATCAACATCACGAAACCACTGAACTCGAGCTTCAGATCTCTTTTCTTTATAATTATTTATTCATAGGTTTCTAGACAATTCATCACCTTAGTACCTGAGCATTTGTGGCTTCAGGGTTTTCGCTGAAATTGATTATAAATCTAATATGAACAGAATTGTGTGGGGGCCTTGCCTGTGATAGCAGGGGACTGCACTCCCTTCTAGTCTGTGATCTTGTAAGAGCTGTCTGGATGCTGATCCTGTTTCAAGATACACAATTTGGGACCCTAGGCCAATATTTTCAACTAGAGTTCCTAAAAGGGCACTGAAATCCATAGTCAAGCATCTAAATAAATGGCCCAAGTTTCAGAGGTGCTAAGAACAAGCAATTTCCTACATTACTACCTGCGTGAATATGGCACCCAACTTAGAACATTTTGGATATAGTTTTGAAAGCTTTGCCCATAGAACAAAGGGATAAGAATCCCTTTATCAGACTGTCCGGTGTTATTACCATTAGTTTTGGGGGCCTACATTACTTGCTAAGGATACAGGTCCCCATGAGTTATGCAGGGTTTCCCCAAACAACAGAAGCTTTATAGCCCAGCAGCCATCTTTGTGTTTCATGGTTGTAAATTGCCTAGCCCAGTGGGGTATTGATCCACAACCCGGGCTCCTAGAAGCTATGGTCCTACAAATCAATAAGAACAGAAGGACATTTTGTTTGAGATACATATATTTGTCTGTTTTAGTTAGTTTTAGCCTCCACCTGTTATTTCCCATTTGAAGCAATTACAGTGACAAAGAGCCAATTCCTCAGTTTTACCCAGGTCTTACTCGCACAAAACTCCCATTAAGCCCCCTGGGGGCACTGGATTTGGTCCTGCGTACGCAAGGTACCCAGTGGTATTGGAGAGCATTAGTAATATCCACGAGTATGCAATAAAGAGTGTACTGCAAACAGTATTGTAAATTAAGTCCAGTGCTGGTGCAATCCCACAACGTGCCCACATATTAGGTATAAATATCAATCAGTCCAGGTAATAAATCCAACAGTTGCTTAGGCAGCAATGTAAACTTCATGTAAGCAAACTCAGCACAGTATGAAATGGACTTACACAGACACACACACAAACACACAGAGCTCTCCCCTAAATAAAATCCAAATGCATGAGTTTGCATTACTGTATCTCTCTGTAAATTAACTAATAAAAGGTACTCCTCAAGCTTTAACCTCTGCTTGGCACAGGGTCCCTAGTGGGCCCTAAATCTAACAACGTCATGACCATACTCCTGCGGACTGGGTGGAAACACTGCTTGCCACACAAGAGACAAAAGTAAGTGGAATCTAAACTGTAGCAGCCATTAATATACCTAAGCTGTGTTCTTAATCGTGCAAGGACTCTACCTCCAGCTCTCTGTTTTCTGGGAAATGACCCCGTGTTGCTGCAGGCACAAAGGCCTTCTCCCACGACGTCCTGCAGTGCTTAGCAGTGCAGGCAAGCTGCACACTCTGCAGCATGCCAGGAACCTCCACCCAGAACCTTGCTCCAAACAGGCCTCTCAGCAGAGCAACACACAAGTACACACTAGCGCCACCCAGCCAAGCCGTGGCCGGTGACCTGACACACACCCCCTGGGCTGGTTTCTCAAGAGCACAGAGTCAGATTTTTCAATGCTCAGCACTCACAAAAGGAACCAGGTTTTAACATGAACTCAGCGCCTATTTAGGCACCTAAATAAAGGACAGATTTTCAGAAGCACCCAGCAGCTCCCATCAAGGCAATCTAGCCCCAGTGTGACTGAACAACCGTGTTGCATTGTTTCCCTGACCAATATGGACTTTTTTCTTTTTTGGTTCTGGAAGCCCTGGGATAGGTCAGCTGCTTTCTAGGTAGCCCCATTACTACACCACAGCAGTAAGAAAATTAATTGCCTTCCTATTCTTCTCAGGGAAATGGTGAAAGAAGGACATTAGCGATGAGGGGGACAATATCTTTTATATCTCACCCATATCCTGGGACCAATACAGCTACAACACTGCAAAGAAATGAGCAGAAAGAGCATTTAGACTTGATTGTAGAGGGACTTGTTTGTGCTGCAGTCTGGACAGACAGAGAAGGTTTCTGGAGACAGAGCTAAGATACTGCAATTAACATAGTTACCTCATGACATTTCTAAAATGCTGTCACACATTAATGTTCCTCATAACAATGGCATTCACAACTATTTTGCAGCTACAATTAAAATCAAAAGGAATTGTCTTTCGATGCCTCTGGGCAAGCACTTAACATCAACAAGCAACCAGCTGATCCGTCGTTAATAATGGATTGCACCAGACAGTTCAATGGGTGCACACAGAAGCAGCCAGCAAGCCTTGAAGGAGACTCAGAGATCTCTACTATGCGGCAGTGTTCTGTGATCACAGAATGGCTTTGCCACAAAATTCATCCATTTACAAAAGAAACATTGTCAAGGGGGCTAGATTTTTTTTAAATGCCTAGAACAGTTACAAATTACAACCATTGTGTTTCTTATTAAACCGATCCTTGGAGCAACAGGAAATAGTAAAAGTTAAAAAAACAAACTGCTGGACTTCCTGGCCTATTTTCGAAATTATAGAGCCATGCCAATAACTATGAGTACACTTTTATGTCTACTTTGCACATGCAACCATCACAATTGTCCATTGATTTCGAGAGCCTAGATTTGCAAACCTGACAGGTTTGGATAGGGTCTGGCTAAAAATCCAAACTTTCAGGTGCTTTTCTGAACAAAACCTCAGCCCTTTTAAAGCTTTCCTGTCATTAGTGTTGACGCTTTTTTGTGAGTGCAGCAGTCACCCGATTGCAGCACTTACAGCAGACTACTGAATCCAGCACTCGTGGTGGGTGTACTTTTAACATTTCCAGCCTTTCTTCTAGCAATCAGCATTCCTCAGTTTTCATTCATCTATGTCTGTCTCTCACACACACACAGACCACAACACAAAATAGGAAACTATTTATTATCCTTAGTGTAAAGACAATTCAGCCAACTGCATCTGATCTTCAGCAAGATAGTCACGTTACTTGAAACTGCCTCATAATTAACACTATGCAATTCCACCAGTGGAGACTGGTGACATTTGAAAGTGGATAGAAAAAAGAGAACCGGACACCTCCAGCTAAATTACAACAGTGTCTGGTTCAAATCAGGATAGGCACGGCCCTGAGGGGCTGCCAACTGGATCTGGGAGGTTATTGCTGTCTTTTTTAAAATACAGGATAATGTGGATAAAAGGGAGCATCTATCAGTAGGGCTCTACCAAATTCATGGTCTATTTTGGTCAATTTCATGGTCATGGGATTTTAAAAATTGTAAATTTCATGATTTCAGCTATTTAACTCTGAAATTTCACAGTGTTATAATTGTAGGGGTCCTGGAGCTGTGTGTGTGGGGGGGCAGGGTGGGGGTGGTAGCAAGGTTATTGTCGGGGGGGGGGGAGGTTGCGGTACTGCTACCCTTACTTCTGCGCTGCTGCTGGAGGCGGGCTGCCTTCTGAGTCGGGCAGCTGGAGAGCGGTGGCTGCTGGCCGGGAGCCCAGCTCTGAAGGCAGAGCCATCGGCAGCGCCGAAGGAAGGATGGCACGGTACGCTGTTGCCACCCTTACTTCTGAGCTGCTGCCTGCAGAGCTGGGCCCTCGGTCAGCAGCCGCCGCTCTCCAGCTGCCCAGCTCTGAAGCCAGCGGCGCAGACATGGTATGGTGTTGCCACCCTTACCTTCTGCACTGCTGCTGGAGGGGCGCTGCCTTCAGAGCTGGGCACCCGGCCAACAGCCACTGCTCTGCAGCCGCCCAGCTCTGAAGGCAGCGCAGAAGTAAGGGTGGCAATACCACGAGTCCCCTAAAATAACCTTGCAACCCCCTGCAACTCCCCTGTGGGACAGGACCCCCAATTTGAGAAATGCTGGTTTCTTCCATTAAATCAGTATAGTGTAGGGTAAAAGCACACAAAAGACCAGATTTCATGGGTGGAGACCAAATTTCATGGTCCGTGACACGTTTTTCACAGCCATGTATGTGATAGGGCCCTAACTATCCGCTACGGTGGACTAAAGACCAATGGAATATTAATCCCAAAGAATGAAGTGAGCTGTAGCTCACGAAAGCTTATGCTCAAATAAATTTGTTAGTCTCTAAGGTGCCACAAGTACTCCTTTTCTTTTTAGGGTTAAGGAAGAGGAACTTTATTTGCAACAAAAAACACACCCGGTTAAATAATTGGGTATATTGGGGCAGGGAGAGTCATAATATACACCAATGTATGTCGTGTAAATGTAACTTCTCAGAAAGCATTATCCGGCCTGAGCAAAGGACTGAGAGCCAGGAATTCTCACATTATTAACGTATAGTTTATGTCCTGGATCTATGGTTAATAGATAGCTTCTAGTTAAGAAGACAACATCAGGTATTTGTAATCCTCTGCTTAATGTACACAAATACATACACAGTCTATACCAGTGACTCTCAACCTTTCCAGACTACTGTGCCCATTTCAGGAGTCTGGTTTGTGGTATGTACCCCCAAGTTTCACCTCACTTAAAAACGACTTGCTTAAAAAATCAGACAAAAATACAAAGGTGTCCCAGCACACTATTACTGAAAAATTGCTTACTTGCTCATTTTTACCATATAATTATAAAATAAATCAATTGGAATATAAATTATTGTATTTACATTTCAGTGTATAGTATATAAAGCAGTATAAACAAGTCATTGCTGTATGAAATTTAGTTTGTACTGACTTCACTAGTGCTTTTTATGTAGCCTGTTGTAAAACTAGGCAACTATCTAGATGAATTGATGTACCCCCTTGAAGAGCTCTGTGCACCCCAGGAGTACGCGTACCCCTGGTTGAGAACCACTGGTCTATACAGATAAGATCTGCTGGAATCACTGCACTGTTAAATATTGGACATTTATATGGAATCTTTTGAAGGAAATTCCCAAAGTATTTCACATGCCCTATACAGAGTGGAGCCCATTCCATGCCCACGCCCAGGCCCCACCCCTCTTACTTTGTGCAGTTACTTACAACTCGGGACCTGGTCCTGCAAAAGCACACCAAGACACTGAAGTCTCTGGAACTACCCACAATGCACAAAACTGAGCCCTTAGTTTTGTACGTGTGTGTAGGGTCAGGACCAAGCTGCACTGGGTACTTTGCACTGGTTAATGCAGAGGACTACGCCTAGTGCCTGACCTACATGTGGTCAATCACAGGCTCAGCTCATGTTTCCTCTGGAGGCCAAGGAGGCTGTGTTGCACACGGGCAGGTCCCTGTGGGAGACACTTATACTGCTATTGCCTATGTACCAGTGCACTGGCCAAGTAAGATCAGCCTCCGGTCCCGCTGGTCAGGCCCTTTCACAAACTCTTACAAAAGTCTGAAGGGAAACCATTCAGATCCCTAACTATAGCCACAAATCTCCCTTCTGCCTCCTTACCCTGTTGTAACCAGTGACTGTAGCACGCTTCTCTGACCCAGGTGATGGGAACCCCACTTGTCAGGGAAACACAGTCTGGGCTTAACGGATTACTCCTGCAGTGTGTTCAGCATTGACTAGCTCTCCCAGGTCCTGTCCCAACCAACACTGAGCTCAGTACAAAACCCAGAGTGGATTAAGGCCGCCTCTTCCCTGTTTGTCTAAGGAGACATTTCCTAGGCAAGAGTTTCTCAACCTTTTTGATACCAGGGACCGGTTTGCTGCCTTCCTAAAGTGTGTCCGGGAGATCTCAGGGACTGGTGTCGGTCCACGGACCGGTCGTGGAGAACCACTGCCCTAGGTGACTTACACATTCCACCCAGTGTGGAACGCTTTTAATTCCGTGACTAGACCTTCCTGAAGCATCATGGAATCAGGTTATCCCAGAAGTCCTCCCAAGCAAATCTCAGGCTTTGTTTATACGAGTGCTTGAAGTTCTGCAGATTGTCCGCTGGTGAGGACACTAGACACTGGAGCACATTGGACAGCAGGTGCTGAGTTGTTGTCATCCCAGGTCACACAAGACAGACATTCTCTAAATTCAGTGGCAATGAGAAGGCCAGAGTGACAGGCTGGAGAGATGACATCATGCCCTCGTATAAAGAGGGGACCCAAGCCATGAAGGAAGCATGGCAGCTGAAATCATGCTAGCTACATTTGGTTCTTGGCACTGTCACATTATATATGGACTCAGGGCGTTCAGCCTCATACATATTATCTTAGGAGAGAGGGACAGAGTCCCCAGGCATAGACCATCATATATACAGCTCTTTTTTAGAACAGGAATGCTTATACTGTCTACTGCTCACAGATTTCAGACATTTTAAGATGAGCCAGGTAGGACTTTGGCTCCCATAGGCACCTGCTTTTCAGAACGTAGCCATGGTTTTCATCACGCAAATTCCTGGCTCCGTAAATTGTTCAGGAGGTTTATTTAACTTCCTCTCTCACATTTGCCTGGTCACACTGAATTGCTATAAAAAAATCATAATTATGCTGAAAATTCCCATCTCTCAGTAGAAGAGAGAAGTTGTAAAACATAGCTTCCTGTCTCCCAGTGTAGCATTATTAAAATGCAAACTGAAACACCAGCAAAGCAGATGGTACATGCAAAGTCTTGACTCTGTTTCTTGTCATCATTTTATTCTATGCAGTGGGGCTGGCTTCTTCCGCTTAGCTGACTTCCCTCCCCACCCCAATGAGCGGAAATCCAATGGTGCTTTGGAGGATAAAAACAAACCAACCAAAATAAAATTATTCCCATTGGTTGGTCGATAACAACAGAAAATAAGATGTTCTGTTACATTTGGTGAGGGCTTCTGAAGGACAAAAATATAAAAAAGGAGTAAAAGCGGGAGTGTTTTCAGGAACTAATTAGCAAGCTACCTGCTATAAACTCTGCCAGTATACTGCTATATGCTACCTGAAGTGCTTCCAATTCCTTCACCGCTACAACTGTGCCTGTGGTATCTGTTTGTAGGACTGGACCCTTCTATCACAAGGAACCCGTAGCTGCCTGCAGTATTGCCAACTCTCACAAGTTTATGGTGAGTTTCATGATATTTGGTGCTTTTCTTAAAGCACCAACTCCTGGAATCATGTGAATACACCAGAATCTCAGCTTTGATTTTTTAAAAAGTAAGTTTCTTGCCTCATGGTGGTGGAGAAAAGCTTGCAGACGTGAACCCAAAAGGCTCAAAAGTTAGAAGGCAAATGCAAAGAACACCACATTTATTTTTTTAATCTTATGATTTGTAAACTGATCCCATGATTTTTAAGCGCTTGACTCGTGATTTGGGAATGCTTACGGCTGGCAATACTGCAAGTAAGCCTTCCTGGTGGTCACTAAGCTACGGACCACTCAGCACTCCACAGTGATGGCAGGGATGGGACCCAGATCCTCCTGCTCCAAAAGCACAGGAGCCTGCTTCCTGCATTACAGGAGAATCACCATTATCTGTCTAGGATCTATGACACAGAGGTGAGCATTTCAAACGTGTGATGTTCAGATCAGCTACACGTTGCCAGCTTCTATTTTGTGAAGTTCTTCAACGTGCTTGTGGCTAGTGCCAGAGCATCTATTGCTGTATCCCAATGGAAAATGGAGCCTTCCCACAGAGAAGGGTTGGGTTTTTTTAAATATTTTAGTATTCTTTTTTTGCTGTCTAAAATGAGAATATTTAAACACTTGTAATTTAGTTCAGAGTTCTTCCCTACAGGCAGCTGCTCCTCAGATGCAGAGGGACCTAACCGAATCCACCTACTAACCATGAATCAGCACTAGTTAAATAGCACCACATGCGAGGTTCAAGCACCTGATAACAGAGGAGCCCTGCATCTCTATGCAAGGAGCTAGAGTCTGTTATAGGTCATTGCAAGAAGGTAAGTGATGCAATCAGGTATATAGAATATACAGGAAGTTATATAGGTAAATGATGTAAACAGAAATAAAGAAGAGTATTAACAACCCCTTATCACTGGAGCTGGGGGGGCGGGAATGAATTTTTTTCTTAATTATTCTTCAAAATTGTTGATGTGAACTATAGCTGACAAAGAACACCCCAAAACAGTTGTAATTATTAAAATTGGTACATTACAAATATTTTCATTTGCATCAGAATTTTTCAGGGGCTTTTTCTGTCGACATTTTAATTTAAACAAACAAATTCATTAAAAACAAAAAAATCAAAACGGGAAAAGCGTTGACTGGCTGTAACTGTCAGACAGGAAGGAGGAAGTCAAGCCAGTATTTGGTGCCGGCAATCAATCTGGGCTGAATTCTGCCCCAGGGTGTGGAGTACCTTCCCCTACAAGTCCTGCCCACTAATACTTGCAGAGTAAGGTACTGCTAATGCAGAGTAAGAGAGGCAGCATGGGGCACTTTCTAAGCAAGCAGCATGCAGACTCACAGACGAGCCAGCCATTCTACACCCTGCCTGGTGTGGTATCGTTACACCTGAGTATGTTATGAAGTGACGTGGCCCATCTATGTTCTATTTCCCTGGAAAGCCAGATTCATTTTGTGCTGGTATTTTAGTCTGAGTCCAAGGTCACTCGACTGCTGGTTTTCTTCTATGATATGCTACAGGCCCATCTTTCTTCTCCTGGCTTTGGAAAATTCAGGCAGTAATTTGGGCCATGTCTCATATTTCTTCTCGCTTGAAGAGCCACATCTGAAAGGAAAGACTCCCTTTCAGGATCCCCATCGTAGCAGCAATGCGTTCCCCAGCAGCTCCTGTTAAAATTCTGAGCACACGGGACCAGATGTAGAGAGGTATTTAGGCACTTAAAAATGCAGATAGAAGCCTAGTAGGATTTACAAAACTGTTAAGCGAGTTAGGCACCTAACTCTTATTGGCTTCCAATGGGAGTTAGGCACCTAACCGACACTGGCACTTTTGTAAATGGCACCAGGTGCCCATTTGCCTCTTTCAGTGCCTAAATACATTTGTAAATCTGGCCAGCACTGTTCTGAAGGGACTGAGAGGGTATTTCCAAGAATACAAATAGAACATTGAGCACAGGGAATGTGTGGGTGGGGGACCAGGAGAAGAACCGCTATAAAACCTAATACCAATAGAAACGTTTACAGAACAGGAATTGTGTGGATTCCCCACCTTGCTCCCACCTGCACACAGTGGTTATCCTGCAAATCTGGCCCAAACCTGGGCTTTGTCTTTTATTCACTGCTAAAAAAAAAAGACGGATCCGGGGCTGTAAATTATTGTAGCTGCTGAAAGAGGACATTGCAAGTTAACTATTAGCAGGGTGGGACCACGCAAATACACGAAGGATTATATTTACAACATTTACCATGAACATCATGAGCACATCTAAACAGATGAGCCATTGAGTGTCTGATTCATTAATTTTTTCAGCCTTGCTGGAGGTGGAAAGGGGGAGGGGAGAGGATCCCGTGAATCAAGCATTCTCTCCCCAGAGCAAAAAGGACCACACAGAAGACTATAAATTCTCCATCCATCCCCTTTCAGAGCCAGAAAAAACAGAGACAACAGACAATTCAGTTCCTCTTTAATCCCTTAAAGAACACAAAAGAGATCTCCAAGCAGACTGGCACTTTCTGCCTACATTCTGGGCAGCGAGGTCTTAAGGAAAAAACTTGAATGAAAATGACTATGAAAAGTATATGGTATCCTCCACACAAAAATGTCTCCCTAATAAAGAGAGAAGAGGTCCAGAAAAGGGCAACACCAAACCAGAGTGGGTGGATGGGAAAAGAGAACGGGGTTTCTATAAACAGAGACATTAAAAAGGACCAACATTATTTAAAGGTTTATTCTTCTCCAGAGAAGCAAGGCTAGCAATAATGTCTGGTACAGAGAAGACCTAGCCTGTGTTCTGTTGCACTTTCATAACACAGGAAGAAGGGGGTAACTCAATGAACAGACTTCAACATTTAAAAAACAATAGTGAAACCTATACAAGAAAACATTGTCATCAGGAGCCTAAAGTTGTCCTGTCACTCATTTGTGTTCCCCCTTTGTTAGGTCACCTCAGCTAAAGCACTGATTTTTATCGGTTCTTAGAGTGGCCAATTGAAACAGGTTTCTCTGCACTCTTTATGCAGTATACAGTTAACCTGTGGAACTCTCTGCTATAGGGTATTATCAAGGCGAATAATTTACTGGTATAAGGGTCTAAACAGAGTTAGGACCTGATTTCAAAAGTTCTCACCACCCAGCAGCTCCTGTTGTGACACCTATGGCCAAATTTTCCCCTGAGTGTAACACACCAAGAGTCGCTCATGCAAATCTGGCTGCAGTGGTGGGTGATGTGCCCTGGGAATGTCTGGCCAGCCATTCAAGACTTCTACCAAGGAGAATGGCCTGCACAATTACACTGGCTAGAATACAAATGACAAGGGCTCATAAGTCTTGAGACTCAAGCGATTCCCATGGTGGGTAGGGGGGAAGGGTCAGGGAAACCAGCTCTCCTGAACCCCTCACCTCTGTGGAGCAAGCTCAGTCCAGCTCTGATTGAAGTCACTGGGAGTTTTGGTCAGGGGCTTAAGCAATAGGGTGACCACATAGCAAGTGTGAAAAATCGGGACACTTTTTTTCAGGCGTGAGAGGGGTACAGTTGCATATATAAGACAAAGCCTCTAATATCGGGACGTCTGATCACCCTAGTCATCAGGAGCAGGCACCATCCTCCTTACGTGCTTGGAAAGCACCTAGTGCCTAGCAGATGCTTTCATACATACGTTAATAACAAGCCACATGGTTTTCTTCATTTGGGTTTGGTGCTTTCAGTTAAAGCAGCAAGTTCTGGCCACTGCCACAAGCAGGATACCAGACTGGTTAGATGATTGTTCTGCCCTGGCGTAGTAATATTTATGCTATTAAATAGTACAGCATAACCTACGGAGTAAGGAGTACAACTGTCCACAAGCAAGAAATCTGTGGAACCAGATTAGCCCTGTCTGCCAGAGTGAGGTATTGATTTTGTTTTCAGATACTATGTTTAAATATTATTCTGACAACGGTTCATCATCATATCACCCAGCTTGTCTTAAATAGAAAGATGAGCGACTTGCACTAAAATTACTATAGGCAGGGCCAGATTTAGGGGCAGGCGACCCACGCAACTGCATGGGGTGCCGGGCTTGGGGGGCGCCGGGCTGTGGGGGCTGTTTTCGTTGTGAGCAAATTTATTGTCTCGCATGACAGGGATAAATCATGCATCAAAGTCATGAAACAGGCTACGAAGGCAATACAAAATAAGATATTCAAAAGTTTAACAAATTGAGGGGAGGGGCACTGAAGATGCTCCTCGCCTGGGGCATCATTTGGTCTTGGGCCAGCCCTGACTACAGGTCCACTGAATGAATAACTTTCCTTTTGATTCACAACTGGACAAGGGACACAGCGCACATCTCTGTGCTGTGAATAACTCTCGGTTGTCCCTGTTTACAAGGTGGGGCCTGCATTTTTGATCCAAATGGGCCTCCTTCCTACACCAACATGGAAATCTCTGTTTTATTACCCCAGGTGAATAATAATGAGCACTTACATATAGGGATTTTCACCTTCAAAGTAACTTATAAGCATTAACTTTCATAAGACTTTTATTTGGCAAATAAGTATAGTAACATTGTTCTCTTATTCCATATGTGAGGGAGCTACGGCAGAGCAGTTACTTGCCCACATACACATATGAAGTAATTATTAGAATTAAATAAAGTTTGCAGATGACACAAAAATTGGGGGAGTGCTAAATAATGAAGAGGACAAGTCACTGATTCGGAGTGATCTGGATTTCTTGGTAAACTGGGGGCAGGCAAACAATATGTTTTAATATGGCTAAATGTCAACGTATACATCTGGGAACAAAGAATGTAGGCCGTCCTTACAGGACTCTATCCTGGGAGACAGTGACTCTGTAAAAGATTTGGGGGTCGTGGTGGAAAAGCTGAACATGAGATCCCCGGGGTGACGCTGTGGCCAAAAGAGCTAATGCAATCCTTAGATGCGTAAACTCAAGTAGGAGCAGAGAGGCTATTTTACCTCTGTATTGGCACTTGTGCAAAAGCTGCTGGAACATTGTGTCCAGTTCTGATGCCCAGAATTCAAGAAGAATGGTGATCAATTGGAGAGGGTTCAGAGAAGAGCTGATTAATCATTCACGAGAATGATTAAAGACTTAGAAAACCTGCCTTATAGGGACAGACTCAAGGAGCTCAATCTATTTAGCTTAACAAAGAGAAGGTTAAGGGTGACTTTATCACAGTCTGTAAGTACCTCCATGGGGCACAGATATTTAATAATGGGCTCTTCAGTCTAGCAGAGAAAAGTGTAACATGATTCAATGGCTGGAAGTTGAAGCCAGACAAATTCCGACTGGAAAGAAAGCACACATTTTTGACAGTAAGAGGAATTAACCATTGGAACAATTTACCAAGGGTCGTGGTGGGTTCTCTATCACAGATCAATTTCAAGATTGGATGTTTTCCTAAAAGCTCTGCCCTAGGAGTTATTTGGGGAAGTTCTCTGGCCTGTGTTCTTCAGGATGTCAGACTAGATGATCACAATGGACCCTTCTTTGAATCTAAGAAACTCAGGAGTTTTGGTTACCGGGCCTGTACTGAGACCACATCTCTCCAATAATTGAAATCCATGAATCTAAGTCATGGTCATTCATTTAAAAGAAGCTATTAAAACTTTTCCTCCTCATCCTCCCATGCACCCTAACAAATTTCTGGGAGGAGATTTTTCCAATAACCTCTTTTTAAAAAAAATCTTCAAGATTTAACTGTCTTTTGGATAAAGAAGACTGTGACCAAGCCTAAGAACCCATATTTCTGACATAAGAACCCATATTTCTGACATAGATTCAACAGGGGTTAGAAGTGATCAGTGAGATTCAAGGACTGTTTCTCAAGCCCAAACAATTAGTGAGAGTTTTAGAAGGGTGGGCTCTAAGCCAATCAGCAGTGTGATTTATATGGACTGAAATTAAAGAAGAAAGCAGTTTGTAAGTGAGTCCATTATGTTAATGGAACTACACCAAGGATGAGTTTGCTCCAGTGAATACCTATGAAATGCCAGCAATCAGAGACTTTGAGACAACAGATTTTGCCCTCACATGAGCGAAGAGGGAGCCAGATGTAAGGACAGGCAGGATGTTAATCTGTTTCTCCTAACAGGTGCGTCTCTTACAAAGAAAAACATAATCCGAAGGGAGCAGAGTTTCTAGGTAAAGTACAGTCTAATGACCATCAATTCCAAAAACATGAGTGACTTATCTGTAAACATCACTCCCCCATCTAGACTTAAGCTGAAAAAAGTGGCTTGGAGAGAAGAACTAATTATATAGCTCCAAGCATTGGGACTTTGATCATAATTACAGTGCCTTCCTGGTTTTACATTAGTAGCTTTCAACTGCAGCTAGGCAGACACTTCTTGAAAGTCGAACCCCCATCTATTTTAGAGAGGTAGATTATTTGATGACTCACAATTATTGTAGGTTTTCTGTCATACCTGTTACTAGTATACCTAAGGTCCTGATCCAGGAAGGTACTTAAGAGCACATGTCATTTTATGGACAAGTAGTTCCACTGACTACAATGAGTAGACAGGTTTCAGAGTAGCAGCCGTGTTAGTCTGTATTCGCAAAAAGAAAAGGAGGACTTGTGGCACCTTAGAGACTAACCAATTTATTTGGGTATAAGCTTTTGTGAGCTACAGCTCACTTCATTGGATGCATGGAGTGAGCTGTAGCTCACGAAAGCTTATACCCAAATAAATGTGTTAGTCTCTAAGGTGCCACAAGTCCTCCTTTTCTTAATGAGTAGACAGCTCACTGAGACTAATCATGTGATTAAAGTTAAGCATGTGGTTAAGTACCTTGGATCTGGGCCAGAGAGCTGGACTACCTTTAGAACTAATGAATGACTCTTTATAGAACTTCTCTTGGTTTATAACAAAAACGGAACCCTTGCTTTTAGTTTATTGTTTGAATTAATTGGTTTTTGACGTTAACCAGTCATTGGGATCTTATCCTTTCAAGGGAAAACATGAAACAACTTAGCCACACGCCTCTTCTGCTAACTGCACCTTTTGCAGCGCACTTACACACTCTACCTTGGATGTCTTCACTACTGCCCAGGGAATAGTCCAGTTGAGTGGTCCATTTCTTTATCCAGGCCGTGAGCTCAGGTCATGGAGCACTGAACTGCTCATGGCAATATATTCTGCTTATCAAGGGAGGTCCGTATGCTGCAGCTAGCCCAGCTCATCTCTGCTATTGTGACCCACAAGTGTTCTTGGTTTCACCTGCCGCATTTAGCAAGTGGTAAGCAGCCTCAAAAGTGTTATGAGATGGGTATTTCCCCTCAACAACCTGTGCCACAATCTCTCCACCTTGAGGGCTTAGAAACCTATGGACAACAAGTGCTATATGTGAGTATTATTAAGGAAATAACTGTTAATGGTACAGGGCCCCGTTCTACTCACCTGCTGGCCCAGGAAACTCCATGGGGCCCATCTCACATCATCTGCCTTTCAATCTCCCTTGTAATATTGAAGAGGTTTGGGGACAGCGCAATGGAAAGACATGGAGGAAAACTCTAAAAGCCACAGTTCTTAGCCCTCAATGGCAAAGGGAAGCGTAAAACCTGCAGAGCACTTTCCCTGCCGCTACTCCCACCCCTGGGAGCACATTTGCTAGACACTCCAGAATCAGTACAGAACTTCTCCTTTCCTGGAGGGAGCCCATGGACATGTGGCTAAAGCATCACACAGGAACAAGGAGGTCGTGTTTAAGAAAATACCCTAAATCAAAATGAGAAACAGCTCTAATTTCAGGAGGGTTTGCATACTTAGCACTAAATATGTTTATTAAAAAAGAGGTTGGGGTTCATGAAGTAAAGCTAGCTGCAACTTGGAACTTCCATTCAGGGGGGTAATTCTGACATTTTGAAATTTCCCTTCATCACAAATCAGAAAGAAAATTCCCCAGGATTTAATTTAGGAAACATCAAAACTACTATATTGAAGCATCGACTCATTTCAATGAGGTTAAAATGCTTCCTTCCAACTTTCTCATTTTGATTGTCTACTTTGTATTATATAAATAATATCATCATCATATAAAGGTCAAAAAGAAGCACTTTGACGTCATTCAAAGGAAACGTTTAATAACAGATACTTCCCGTGAAACATTTCAATTTCATAAGCAGCATTTTCCAACAGAAAACTTCCACTGGAAAAATCCCGAACAGCTTCACTATGAAAGATCCTGTTACATCCTCTTACCCAGAGGATCAGCACAGCTTAGGCAGTAGCAAGGTAAGCGTGCCCACTCAGAGTTCAGTCAACATGCCTTACCCCTCATGGAGGAATGAGAAGGAAAAGATTTAGACTTTGGCTTCTGAGCCTGCCAACACAGGGACCAATGGTAGGGGTGGCTTTTATAATGCAGACTCAGAACCCTAGGAACTGGACCAAGCCCACCTCTCATTTCATGCAAATAGCCAAATAGCCTGTGGGCATTACTGGGCTGGACTTGAGCCAGGGACCTGATATCACTGGCTGTCAAACATTACCAGTCCCAAATCACCCTGTACCCTCCTCCCACACTATTTATACGTGTATCTGTAAAAATTCAGTGTGACCATAAGGCACAAAACTTGGACCACAAGCTATAGACAAAGGATTTGCTTTTTCATAGATTTTTAAGGCCAGAAGGGACCGTTATGATAGACTGACCTCCTGGATACACAGGCCAGAGAACCTCACTCAGTGAAGCCCTGAATTTCTGCTTGAACTACAGCATATATCTTAGAAAGATGTCCATCTTGACTTCAAGATTTTGAGTGATGGAGAGTTCACCACATCCGTAGGCAAGTTGTTCCGGAGATTAATTACCCTCACTTTTAAATATTTGCTCCTTATTTCTACTCTGAATTTGGTCAGCCTTGCCTTCCAGGCACTGGATCTCCTTCTGCTTTTGTCTGATGGATTAAAGAGCTCTTTGCGATCATCAGAAATCTTCTCCCCATGTAGGTAGTGTATTTCTTTTGCACCAAGCACAGCTTCATTGAGGTCAGTTGGATTGCACAGATTTCATGGAGATCAGAATTTGGCGGAGTTTGTCTCAAGAGCAATACAACTTCTGTTGTGGAAGGTTTCACAGGGGAAACCAATACCCTCCTGCTATGTTCCACATTCCCCAACTAAGGCAGCGCAGCCAAGGAGTGCTTGCTATTTCTCACCGCCAGCCCTCCTCCTTCCCCCAAACCTCAGGCGCTCTCTCTCTCCCTGCCAGTTTTCCACACTGCCCACAGGGCTCATCACATGGGGCAAGTGCTGGGTACATATCAGCGTGGAGTAGGGGAAGAGAAAAACATTATGGCAAATCTTGTTAATGAAAGCGAGATCACAAAGCTTCTATAATCCCCTGGGTTATGTGACAGTAACCAAGCACTTACTTAAACAGACAGCCCTGCAATATAAGCAGCCTTCATTAGGCAAAGCGCTGAAGGATGAGTTAACCCAGGAGTCTCTGGCCAACAAGCTCTCAAAATGCAGATAGAAACTGTCCTTCAAGGAGTGTCTCCACAAGAGAGCACAATGAAAGGACTTCACCTCTCCTTGCTTTATGACTGGAAAAATACCGTCTGCATGTCATTTGCATGTTTAAATATAGCAAGCGCCTGTTAGAAGAAACAAACAATCTGATACACTGAGACCCCATTCTGTGACATGCTTTTTTATCATCTGGAAAGCTATAAAACAGCTTAACAAAACTAAAAATAAGAGTTGTTGTTAAGCCATGATGTTTGCTATTAAGCAGCACAAGAAAATATTCTTTGGAAATGACAGCATCTCAGAAAGACAGCAAAAAAACTTCGACAGTTTGGATCTTCTCCACAACTTACTTGATTCATGTTTTAAATACCCAGAACTCAAGGTATCCTACTAATGCTTATGTTCTGCCAGGAGCCTTTTCATTTAAAAAACAAATCTATATACAATGAAAGTACTTTTGATACTTCTCAAAGCACAGTAATAGTCTAACCCAAGCGCAAGGCAAAAATATTGTTGGCTTTCACATTATTTATCAGATATCTTTTCTGTAGCCAAAGAGGAAAGGGGAGATATTTTAAACGGATGTTTATAATTAAACAATAACCAGTTAGAAAGCCAAAAATAATAATCAGCTCCACCGAGCATGAAGCGAGTGGCACATTTTTCCCCCATGCAGCCCAGCTGCCACTGCATGCTAGCAGAAAAGATAATAATTACACAAGGCACTCGGATCAAATCTGCGATAGGAGAAACTTATGTCACACTCTAACTCACCGCTGCATGCAGGGATCAGGGTAATATTGCAAGGTGGTGTATGGTGCAGGTTCAAAATTCATTTCCTCCGATCCCTCTTCAGGGATAAACAAAACAAAACAAATATATATATATAAAGCCAGCAGGCTAAATGCAATAAGGTCAAGTGATACAAGAGATAGCACTTTAGAGACTTATTTTACACTTGCAAATGGGTGGGATCTTCCAGAGGCTTGGCCAATGGGATTCATCAAGTGACCTGAGCATCACAGTCACTCCTTACCAGCTGGGCATCTTCTGCAGAGATATTTCCCCCTCCTCTCTACATCCTTAATAATCTTTGGTGCACATCGGCCACACTTGTTGTTGGGAACTCATTTCGGGGATCTCTGAACTTCTGATCTCGCTGGCCATTGGTTGCCTTCCATGATGACCTCAGAGTTTAATTTTGGCAGTTCTGGGATTTTGCAAACTGCTATACTCTTTGGTCAACTTTGCCTCCAAATGGCCAGAGTTTCCTGTGCTAGGTGCTGCGCCTGCATTGAATTTGATCTTGCTCTGCATGCTTTCATGACCACCTCTGGGGCTAACACGTTTACAGAGTCGCCTAGGGGAATTTTCATGTCAGTCTCTCGCTGCAGTTAAACTGTCCGTTGTGGTCACAGTTTCAAAAGCTGAACAACCAAAAACCCAGGGAAATTCCTCAATTAAATTTAACTCTGAACACTTGCTCCTTTACCCCACAAAACAAAACAAAACCAAAAAAAACAAACAAAAAAAAATTTTCAATTTTTCTCTAGGATTCTTTCCCTTTTTTTAAGGAATTTTAAAAATCCCAGTATGGTTTTATAGTTCTTATAACTCTCCCACGGAGAGTTGCAACATACTTGGATATTTAAAAAACCTTTCCCAGGAAGGAATTAAAGAATAAATCCATTTATTTTCTGGGCTGTTACAAAGCAGCTAGAAACAGCAGCAAAGTCAAGTCCATAGGAGGAAATCAGCCTTGATAAGGGAAAAGATAAAAAGCAGGTTGATCTCCATCAAGAAAAATAAAACGAGCTTTTATTTTTCACCACCAGGAAACACACGAGGGAAGCAACCTGCTCTGTTCCCACTGCTTCAGCCCCTCCATGTCTCGCTCAAATAGTGCATGCTGTAAACCTATCCTGGTTTTGTGGTTTTGGAGAATGAATGAAATATGAATCAGGAGCTAAATTAAAATGGATTCCAGCAGGAAAAAATAGCGTCCACGTATCTATCCACCAACAGGATTGCATCTTCAAGCAGAAGGGGGAGGGGGAGCTGACCCTCAACTCACCTACCCACAATGCACCTGCAAGGCGCTGATGTCAGCGCAAATGCCAACCTCATGAGCAAAAGCCAGGAGCCCTCTTCAGAGACAGAGAGCTGGGCTTTTTATTTTTCCTCGTAGGAAATTTTGGTTGGAAGCGTGTCATGTGGAAACATTTTCTTTGCTGTCTGTGCCAGGGTGGCAGGGAAGCTATTTAAAACTTGACATTCTCCACCCACACTCAGCCTGATAGTTCCTAACATCTGTGAATTGTGAATCCCATAAACTTGCAGCCCTGAGCCCTGGCCAAGTCCAGGCAGTTAACATTGCAATATGTGCAGTTCATGGAGAAAGGGGGGATTGGTAATTAATTCTAGAAACGGAAGTCAAGGGCTCTGTCCCTGTCAGACATAAGGCTGTCTACAAGATCCGCTCACTGTTTGCACACTGCAATGACTCCATTAACATTAAGCCTATACCTAGCTTTTCACCTTCCTGCTCCAGGTTGATTCCCAGGTTAAGAACCTGCAGCTTGGATCAGTGTCAGCACTAGCCTTTACAAATGTGACAAGTATCTCCAGTTCATCGGTAATTACCTCAAAGGAAAAAAAAGTCCAGCATAGACATACCCTGAGAAATCCATGCCTACAGCTAGAATTCACCTCTGTTCTATTCTATTCCCACTGTGGTAGTCTTCACCTATCATTAAAGATGGCCTGGCACAGGCCAGGATGGTCAGATTAGGCTTCAGGAGTCAAGTTCAAGATTGAATCAGAGTTTGGCCTTGGGGGTCAGATTAAGCAGCAGCAAAATCTGGTGAGCTCTTAACACAACTCAAAGGATTTCATGTTTCCATAAGATTTTAGCCCAAATGGTGGAACTCTCATAGAATTAAAAACCTCATAAAAATGGTACTGCCCTTGAAATTGTGGTCAGATCTAAACTGGAAGTGGAAAAATCCCCCTTCCAGTGCGGGATCAAACCCAGGACCAAAATCTTTGGGAGAAATTTGCACCTGAGGATTCTGATCCAGAGTTCCAGAAAGGCAGACTTGTGGTTCTGGTTTCGACCAGTCTTTACCTAGTATGTGGCAAAATAATGTCTTGCATTCATGCAGCTCTTTTCTTCCCAAGAGAGCCCAAAGGGCTTTATAAAACTACAGCATGCATGTAATGGCATTACTTTCTGTGCCACTGAAATGCAGTCAGCTCTGGGGTAGTACATAGCAGCAGTTTACCACCACATGAACACTGCACAACAGTTAGGCCAGGAACCGAAGGGGAATCCAGCAATATCCAAAGGAAATTTCAAGGGAACATATACTAGATGTGTAATCTCCTGGTCACTGTTTGTTGCATGTCCCTTTCTGTGCCTCATCCACAGAGGATGAGAGTCTGTTACAGTCTCAGCCACAGAGCCTGGCAGTTTAGCTGAAGCTGTAGAGACTCATGGTCCTGGTATTGGCCAAGATGGTGGCCATCCCAAATGGACTGAATGCAATCAGATATTCCCTAAATTGCAATTCACACTGAAAACATCCCCACTATTGCAAGATAAATAATTGTAAGAAGTGCTACAAGATCTTAAAAGGTCCAGGAACATGGTTCTGTATCTCATCTGAAAGACAGCAACTAGTGATTGCATCCCTTGTAGAAACTTTCTAGGCCTTTTCCTTAAGGACTTGAACAGGTGCCATGCACCTTAGAGCCAGGCACATGAATGACTCGGAACCCTCATGGCTACAGCTGGGGAAACTCCCAAAGGTTCAAAGTTTTGTGAATTTTAGATCAACATCCAAAATCTGGATGCTTCTTCCAATCTAGCCAAACCTTTTCGCCTACAGAACAGGGCTGGAACAGTTTGTCCCACGCTCTTTGGATGCTTCTATTCCAGTCCTGGCTGGAAGATGGAAGTGTAGACCACCACTGTGGACGAAGTGATCTATACCTCGACCACCTGGTGAGATTCTTCATGTCCTTCCCCGTCCTCTGACAGCTAATGCTCATTCCTGAAGGCAGAGCCGTTCGGCTTGTGGAATTCACACAGTGGCTGTTCGATCTCAGGGGTGGAATTTTTTTCTTCCCTGCTCAGTTCTATTAGGTGAACCACACGGAGCCCCTCGCTTTGGCTGAGCTAGTTACAGGCACTGTGCTAAGCGGCTCTCGGCTGGAAGTCGCTCCTCACATATACTCTATAGTGGAAATCTGGGGCAGAGAGAGAGAGAGAGAAAAAGAGAGACTCCCACCCACTGCGTTGCCAGCACCCTTTCCCACATAGCTGGGAGGTTCTCCAGGCTGAATGCCATCCAGCCCACATACTTATCCTTCCTTGAAGGAAATCTGTTGGGTAATGGGGGAGAAAAAGGCTCACATTGAGGAGCAAAGAATTCAGATGCGGGGCAGCTGCCCATTTTGCGGCGGGTCAATTTCACCCTGGCAGGATGGAATTAAAGAGGCAATTGTGAGGAGGGTAACTCAGTGGCAGCATCTCTGGAGGGTAAAAGAGCCTGTGATAGGCCAGCTGGTCCCATCATCTCAGAGGACGTTGTCACACAGTCTGGCAATGGGATGATACTTCCTCGCTAGCAGGGTGCACATGCCTTAGAGAAGCGCGAAGGAAGCCAGGGCATTGCAGATCTGTCTGCGGGACGGATTTGCAGTTGGAGTCTCACATGAATGAGGTGGCATAAGGGTATGCGGAGGAGGTATGTGTGTAGGTGGGTTAGAATGCTGGGTGTCACTCCAGCATTGTTGTTTTTGAGTCTGGGAGAGACAGACAGCTGCGGGGCTCTCCCTCCTCCCACACTCCCCTAGTGCACAGCGTTTAAGATGTTTTGTCTAAGTGCACGTGAGGGTTTGGATGGAAATAAAAAAGCTGAGCTTTGGAGCATCTCATATGGCAGGGAAGGAGGCTGAATTCTCTGGTGATTACCACAGAGAGCTGGGTGTCAGGACTCCTGGGTTCTATTCCCGGTTCTGCCCTGATTCACTGTGACACTCTCTGCGGCTGAGGGGAACCTGTTGCAGCTCAGGGGGAGCGGGAAGCCAGGTTGGCTTGAAGCCACCCTCCAGATCTGGGGGATCAGTCCACAGTACAGTTGGGTTTGCGTATGTGGAAAATTGTGGGATCCCTCCTACCCCACCCCCATTTTCCTATTTTTCAATTAAATCATGGACATATTTTCCAGTTTTTCTGAGTTTGGGGGTTTCCCCCCTGCCTTTTTGCCACTGAACGAGGGAAAAAGGGGGCTCCGGGGTGGGAGACTGAAGAATGTCCTCCCACCCCCAAATGTTGATACTTTTCACAAAACATAGTTCCCATTTTCCCACCACCATCAGGCCCCAGTGTAAGCAGAGGGACAAAGGCCCCCTTCCCTGGGGCCATTTCTTGCAACTGAAAATAGCAAGAACTCAGCATGCTAGCCAAGCCAAGCCCCCTTCTCCATTTCCCTGACCCCAAGGTTGGGGGCTGGCCGGAGACCCAGCACAGAGCCATTCCACCAGCCCTGTGCTGCTGGGAGGCCACCTGTTCCGGAGGCATTCCCGACTTCACCCCGCTTTTCTGGTCACACACCAGCATAAAGGGGGCTCTGTAGATAATGGGGGAATATCCCCCTCATTCCCCAGCTTTAAAGGAATGCTCTGAAAATGACATGGGCTTGAAACTGGGGTATGCCTTGAGGAATGATGCAATCTCACCATTAGCATCACTGAGGGGGAGCCTCCAAGCCAGCCTCCCATTGCTAACATGGGGCCAGACACACAGCAATTACTGTAAATGATGCTAGAGATGTTCATCTCCAGGCATCCCTTCAGCTCAAGGGGGTGAAGGTTCTGGATTTCTACGTGTGAAATTGATTTCATAGAGAGGGGACTGAATGAAGCGGCTCAGATCCAGACACGATCCCCCCCCCCCAATATTCACAGGGTTTGGGGATCTGGGATTCCGGTTTGGGTCCCTCTCCACAGAGCATGTCACTGCCATTAACTAATGAACTCCCATGCCATCTGCGTATGGCAGGGAAACATCACTGCCGTAATTTTCCAGGTGGGGAAAATAAGACACAGGAAAGGGAAGTGACTTGACCAAGGTCACAGAGGGCAACAGTGTCAGAGGCCGAGTTCATGAGCTGCTGGCTCCCGGTCCACTACTCAGATCCCTAGAGCAGGCCTCACTCTTAAGAGAGGGGTATAGCCCTCTAAAGCTTCTGGGGGTGTGGTGGAATGACTGCAGGCATCCCCTGCTTGTAGTAGGTCAGGGAGCAATTAATTCCACGCTGTGGAGGGAAATTCCCTTTCTTACAGCAGCAGCTCTGTTTAAGGACATTTTTGAGCGTTGGTGGGTCCACGGGCCCAGGATAAAAACAGGGGGTGTTGTGCTGGAGGCGAGACAGCCCCACCCATGGCGGGACAGGTGGCAACCCAGTGAGTGCAGCTCATGTGTATCGTATATCAAAGGAACGGAAGTTGTTGTGTAGGTGGAGGGCATGGCCTCCCTTTCCAGCTGACATTCTGCATGTCTGGCATTCTGGCTGACACCACTCCACAGATATATACAGCATCACTGTGCAGTAGGGTCAAGCCCAGGTTGGAGCTGTCAACCCCGCGGGGAATACTCTCCTTGAGGGCGGCTTCCCTGTATCACCTTGGTACAGTCCCAACAGCAGCAGCCCCAGAAGCTTTGGATGCTGGATAGCTGGGGCAGGAGCACCTGGGGTTTTTCTTGCATTCTTTGTCATAACTCAGCCTCTTCCTCCTCTGATTGGTCCCAACATCCTTTGCATCTCTTCCCCCATTCCTGTGACACTTGACAGTAGGCATCCCGGCCATCAGTGCAATGGTTTCTGGGATGTGTCTGGCATCTAAGGAAGATCTGGTTGCAAGGAGGTGAGCGCAGTCGGCTTCAGTGAAAGACCACAGTCAGGGAATGGGAAGAGACCTCCCTGACGACTGCCAAGGAGCTCCTGGTAGGAAGTGTTGTTGTAGCCGTGCTGGTCCCAGGATATGAGAGAGAGAGAGAGAGAGAAAGTGGGTGAGGGGATATCTTTTATTGGACCAGCTTTTGTTGATGAGGAGAGAGACTTTTGAGCTTACACAGAGCAGTGTCGCTTGTCTTTCTCGCCAACAGAAGCTGGTCCAATAACAGGTATTATCTCACCTGCCTTGTCTTTCTAAGGTGCTCCATGGCACGAGTGGCCCTGGGGCCAGAAGAGAAGCAGCCTAGATGAAGCAAGCTGATGAGTCTCTGTGGAGAGAGCTTCACACCCAGAAACTCACCATCACACCCATCCCCTGCTGAGAGCCTCACGTGAGGCACCAAAGCCAGAAAGGGCAATAGTAATTCCACCATCCTTTCAGCGGCCCTCAAGGAGCAATTCCAGGTCCGAGGTGAGGCACACCTTCGCAGGGAACGCGCCTGTTTCTGCCCATGATGTACCTGCTCTGTCGATAAGCTGAGACCTGAGCATCTGGGGAAAGCACCTTTCACCAGCGCTTACAGAAAGTCACACATGCACGATTGCCAATAGATTCCTTGTTTCATAAATACACATTTATAACTAACTGTTCTGCTGGCCGGAGCAGATCAGTTTAGTGTCCACAAGGGCTCCCAGGGACGCCACATTTTCAAAACAGGATGAGCCAGTATAACTTAGATCCATGACACCCTCCCCATATTGGGCTTGTGAGGCTTTTCCCAGGTCCTAAGTCTGCCCATGAAAAGACAGGACAATAAGGAGCATAGACATTAAAGGCAGAACGCTGGAGGTTCAGGGCAGAGTCCAGTGATTACAAACCATAACAGAATGTGTAGGCCTGAGGCTCACTAACCTGCTGCCACCCAAGTTAACACTGCACATGTTAAGGTTGGACTATTAATTATCTCCCCAGTACAAACATTTCCCTCTTGGCGTGAAGGCCTGAAGTCACCACCATGCCTGGCTCTTGTGCACGATAGTTCCCTGCGTCCTCCCACCCCCTTCACTAATCTGGCCACACATAAGCAAAGTAAAAATTAGTAGGGCTGGGAACGAATCAAAACCCACCTCTCCCCACCCCACATCCTTTAGCAAAGGTCAGATCTAGATTCTACCTCTGCAATGGGCCAAGCCAGAAACCCAGATGCAATACACACTCAGACACGGGAGAAGTTCAAATCCTGATCCAAATTTTGGAACTCTGGTTCTTCTCAAAAAAACTTCTCTCCCCGCCTGTGCCCGCAGGTAGCAGATACCAAGCTCCTGCAGGTTGGTTTCCTATTGGAGAAGAAATCAGTGACACAGAATCATGTCTATTTACATCCCTGGAACACAGGTGGTCACAAGTGGCATGCAGGCAACCCCCTCTTGCAGGAATCGCAGCCTGAACACCAGTGCCCTGTTCCCAGGGAGCAACTCCGCCCCAAGAACCGACTCAAGTAAGACAGATGAAAAGAGAGAGCAACTCTCCTGCTGTTTGCAACATCTGCCCCCCAGGTAACTTCTTTCAGAAAACAGCAACAGTACAGCATGCCCTCAAAGACGGCACGGCTTGCATGCCATGAAAAAGAATTTGCGCCGTTATGTGTAGCAGTGCCATCTGGTGACTGCTGCCACAACAGTATAATTAGATATATTTTATAAGTCACATGCAGTCTCAATTATCCATAACTCTCAGGGGACACCCAAACCCTTTAGCGAACCAGGGCACCGCTCTGCAGAATTTAATGGGCAGTTCTTATCGAGTTGCCTCTCAGATAAGAGGTGTCTTGGTAGCACTCCATACTCACCATCTCTCGGATGGCGGCACCAGATCGGGTGTGCTGTTGATAACCCAAATGGTAGGACCCTGTACTGGAAATTTGAAGTTCCTGCTAGAAAGCGCAGGTATTTCCCACGGCTAAGCCTCTGTGATTGCAGATCTTCATTTCTCTCTACTCCTGTGGTAATTCGTCTGTGATGTTCAACATCTTATGCCAATTGATACAATCATAGTAGGTAAGGAGTGCCTGATAATTGGCAATTCTAAGATGGACGCTAGCAGCTCCTTCCTTTTTCCTTTGGGGGAAAAAACCCAGACATCTGGGCTCTTGTTTCAATGCCACCTTAGAGCTTTGCTCTTTCATCCTCTCCTGAGCAGTGGTTAGAAAAAGGGATCCAGTTCTGGGAGGAGTGTAAAAGTATCCAAATCCCAAAGACAGCACCTGGTGCCTTCTGTCTGCCCTTTTAGACATTGGAGGAATAGATACAGGCGTCTGCATGGGAGCAGTGCAGGTTCTAACAGTCTCTCATCTACCGGCAGAGCCAGCCTATCCAGTACTGAGTTGTGCAAGATCTCGAGCACGCGGGATTTCTCCTGCACTGTTGCATTTGGAATCTCAAGATCTCCGCTATCTAAAGGAGGTCTTGAAAAGCCCTGTAGTCACTGAGGTGTGACAGAGCAGACGGAAACACAGCTTCTTTGGGTGAAAATGGAAGCAAGTCCAGCTGACGGATGAACTTCATCATGAGAGGAAGGACCAGCAATTGCTCCTTGGAGTGGCTGTTGGTGGACCCTGCTGGGGAGGAAGACCTAGATCTAGAGTGGGCTGAGGAGCATGGGCGGCAGGTGAACCCCGGGCTCAGGGAGGCTAGGCCCCGGCCCAGATCACCCCTTCTGCCTGAGGCCCCTCCCCTCCCACTGGAGCCCAGAGTTCCCCCACTCCCACCATGGCAGCCAGCCTCCCCCCATGTACCCCCCAGGCCGCCCGAGCGCCCCCAGCCCTGGAACACCAGGCAGGTGAGCAGGCGGTATGACCTCCCTCCCCGAGCCTTGAAGCGCAAGCCGGCCCCCATTAGCCCTCAGCCCCAGCCTGGGGCCCCGACCACGGGGGGACAAGCCCCCCCCACAGCACAGCCCGGGAAGCAGGAAGGGAAGGCGCCAGGGGGCGGGGCCACACAAGGCTGTTTGGGGAGACACAGCATCCCCCTGCCTTCGATACCCACCGCCCATGCTGAGGCGGATCGTTTCTTAGCCTGATGGATGTCCCTAGTGCCTGGTATGGCCAGGAATCAGAGCTGTAAGCAATGTGAGTTGCCAAAGAAATATCCACTATCAGTAGTGCTGAGAATACATTTACTGTGGAGGAGAACAGCGGGGTCTCAGCGAAGGCAGACATGGCTAGAGTTCCCCGTGCCGGGAATCTTGGTATCAAGACCGTCTGCACCATGAGCAATCATTCTGAGATGCTCGGTATGCAGCAGACAGTGCCGACAAGGTCTGTACCGAGCACCCAGCAGGCAGTAGTGGAGACTGTTGGAGGATGCTCTTGGCCTGGACTGGTGTATGGAGACCGGAAGGTTTTCAGGCGCCAGAGGGACCTAATTTAGGCCTTGTGAGAGGAAAGCTGAGGCGATCTATGCCTCTTCCTTTCACTGGGTTCCTCAGAGGCAGACCTGTCCTTCTGCTCTTCAGAAAAGCAGTGTGGCATCCTACCCCTCTCTGCTGACGAAGAGGGCTTAGGACTGGAAGCATCATCGCAATGTTTATCATGAGCTGAGGCCCAAGAGGTAATCAGAGCACTCACAGTCACCAGAGCAATTCTGGTGGAGGACTGTTCAGAGCTGGGTGGATCTTGTTTATCTGGACCCGAGGCTAGCTGCTTCCACTGGTCCAGCAGATAAAGCTTTAAATGAGCCTCCCTGGTGTATGGGGTTCTTTTAGAAAAGGACTAATGGAGCACTTGTCAGTGATATGCCCCTCACCCAAACCAAACAAGCACCAAGTATGCCTGTCACCGAGGGGTACAGTCACCTTGCATGAGGCGCAGTATTTGAACCCTGGCAATTTTTGCTCAGCCATAAGGGGTGAATCCTGGTAACTAAATGACAGAGAAAAAGAACTACCCAGATATAGAAACCTACTATAAAAAGCTATTCCAAGCTAACTATTAACCCACCTCCAGTAATAAGAAACTATGCAGAGAACTATCCGTTTTAATCACCAGTGTGAAAGTGACAGGGTCACTGCTCTCAGTTCCATTTCATAGCCAGGGAGAAGGAAGAAGGGACTGAAGGTCGGTTGGCCTCACTCTGCCCTTTATGCTCTGGAAAGGGGGATGCCAGGGCACTCAGCACGTTGCCCTGATGGCCACACCGGGCCAAAGGCTCCAGGATTAATCACACAGGGTGCACTTGCACCAAAGGTGACAAGTATATATATATGGACAAGCACTCGAAAAACCAGCTTAGATTCTGGCTGGACACATGGTACTGGTGCCTCTTTTCTGCAACTAAATCGCACTAAAACAGTCTTAATAGATACTAAGTACCTTGCTAATGTTTACTTTTCCAATAAAGCAATTGATGTAGGTACTGAGGGATATTAAGTGATGGCAAATGGGAGGGGACCACAGGACAATCTCTCTACAGAGATGTGAAGTGGTCTATAATAACCCATGATTGAGAATCTCTGCTATCTATAAAACTGGCCAAACGGTAAGAAAAGGCTTTTTGGCAAATAATTTGGGAACAGGCAGAAAACAGTTAATAAGTTCTTTGCACAGTATAATTCAAGGCTCTCTGTCATCAGCCATCCAGGGGTTGCCGAGATGGTCCCAGATTCTTTTGGGGGAGAACCTGCCACTCACGCTTTTTCCCCCGAACTTGTTCACTGGCCCTCATGCCAGTCACTGCATTGCAGTGCAGCTTAGTGACATCTCACCAAAACACCTCTTCAGGTTTCACCACCAAGTGCCACCTCACAGCAACTGTGTGCCAGCTTCCAGGAACTGGAAACCTTTAGAGCCTAATGTCATGAGGTTGCTAACGGCTCAGGGAGGACGTTGTTAAGCGGTGTTAAGCGATTACTACCTATAATAAATACTTAGAAGAGTTTTATAAAGAAAATGTTTCCCCACCTGAATGCTACAAGCACCTAATTAAAGTCTCTTCTTAAATCATTTACCCTACAGCATGAGTAATCAGTTCTGAAGCAGCAAGACTGTGTCTGTTCTATGGCAGCTTGTAACATGGTGCACTGCTAAAGCAATGTGTGCACCCCTTTAATACATGATTTCAAGTTACTAAAGCAGGTGACACAGCACAATATAATGTAATCCATCATAATGAAGCATTTGCACACACAACTTTTAATACAGAGTAGGGTCCTTGTGAAATTAGTGATGCAACC
This sequence comes from Natator depressus, assembly GCF_965152275.1. NCBI lineage: Eukaryota > Metazoa > Chordata > Testudines > Cheloniidae > Natator > Natator depressus. Next base: position 3,990,473 of record NC_134242.1, read on the forward strand.
GAATTCCCCTCCAGTCCCAGTTTCTCCAAGCGAAGCTTAAGCCCAGCAAAGAGGGAATTAAAATTCTTTTGGTGCTGGTGAATCACTGGCTGCATTGGGTTATTTTCCTGTGCATTAGACATTAATTATAACTAAGCGTTAGCCATCTGTTACACACCCTAATTATAGATGCATAACAATATTTCACAATGCCAACCGCTAAAAAGATCTGAGAGATTTCAGTACTCGCTGGCTTCTTTTGGGATCCTTTGCCCTCCCATGTCAAGTGCAAGTCCAGAGGGAAACTGCTTGTTCCACCACCAGTACATTTCCTACATTGTTATTTTTAAGGCAAACAGGACTGAATATGACAGCCGTTTAACTCAGTAACTCTGTATTTCCCCTTCTTTGGAAATGGCAGCAATAGGCTGCATGCACGCACACAGACACAGACACACACACACCTGCCTACCCGCAGTCCAGATTCCAAACCCTTTACCCACAGTGAGCCGTACTTTACTCCACCTGGTTCCCGCGAAGTGGCATCACGCGTGCACTAAGAGGTGCCACGGCGCATGAGCAAAGATATCACAAGCTGTCCCGAAATGAAAGCGGGCCCATTTTAAGCAGCACAAACAGGGATTTTGAAATTTGAAAGTTGACATTCTAGTGGCCTCAAATATTACATTGAGCAGGAGGGGGTGATGATCTAAACCCCTCGGGACAGGGAAACAGTCACCCCTAACTCCCCTCTGGATAATCTCAGAGAGAAGAATGGAGGACGACATTCTATTTAAAGGTGGGATTTGTAAAATCACTCGCCCAGCATTGGCCCAACTTTAACCCTTTTGAAATCAATGGTAAAAAACCCCTCCCGTTGATTTCAATGCAGCAGAGTTAGACCAAAGCTGAGTGCATTTGAAAAATCCACAACCCACCAGCCAAATTCCCACTGCCTTGGGTGAAGCAGGGCAGTCGGTGTCTCTGCAAACGTACATGGCACCTGCAACTTTAAGCTTCCGCCTGTTTGTATTTTTCCTTGGGTTTTTGCACTGAACATTTAGCGCAGTGTGGTCGCTGCTCTGAATTAAGAATAAAGATTGGCCCCCAGCTCGCCCTGAGGGATGGCACCTGCATTCGATGGGAGCTTGGGATGAAAACTTTGGATCGAGAGCTGGATTTCAAATGCCAAAAAACCCAGCATTCTAACAAGACACCATCTGGAGGTGAAACTCTGTCGTCATTAGCAAAACTCCCATTGACTTCAATAAGGCCAGGGTTTGGCCCTGAGGGCTTGAACTCACGCCCCTGTCTAGTCCAGACCACAGGATATAGTCAGATCTTTTCTGTCCCCATATCTGCCCTGAGTGGTATCAATTCGTCAGTCAGTCTGGGAAGAGAGTATTGGGAAATAAGCGATGCTCCCAGCACAGGAATCAGCACTGCAAGCAGTGTCTTCACAGGCTCAGAGAGGGTGACACTGACACTATGCAATTGGTTGCCTTTGGGGAAGCTAGATCAGGAAGCTGCCTAGGGAAAGTCTACAATTCAGTGTGGCATCTTTGAAAAGATAAACTTTAACGCTAATTATTTTTAATAAGATCACTTGAATTTAATCTCCATTCCTCTTTGTTTCTAAGATCTCTCTCTTTTTCCACCAAACCAACCTCAGCATCCAGTCAGATCGATAATACAAGTGCCTAGACAGAAGAAAACCAACCAAAAGGAGGGGTATAAGATTACGGATTGAACTGAAACCATTTGCTTGGAGTCAGCACACCAGACGTGTGCCTTTACTCATGCATGTAGTATAAATTCACAACCAAAAGCCAGATCTTCCCCACCCACTACTCTGCATTCACTGAACGCCACCAAGTAATAAATTCAATACATACTGCACGGGGAGATTAAATTATGCTCCCTACATAGCAAGGACAGCTGCATCGTGCTCCGGATACATTAACAATGTAGATTGATATTGATTTTGGCTGATCTTAACACTGGTGACCTCAAGTCATGTTATGCTAGATAAATCTGAAGATTAATGGAGGAGGAATTTGGACAAGGTCTATTACTAGTTTCTATAGACACACACTTGGCATTCTTGTTTGAGATAGTTGCACGTGGCCTCACCCCATGAGGTGCTGAGCTCAGAAGGGTCTGAATAGTCTAGGAGGTGCTCAACTTTTTTCAGGATCAGGCCAGGAAATAATGTTTTTAGTGAAAACCACGTTGTTTTTACTGATACAGACTAACACGGCTACCCCCTGAAACCTGTCACCATGCAAGGCAATGTTTTTAGTGGAATCCCTTGAACTGGTTTAAATAATTTTTCCATCAAAGTCTATTCAACTGAGTTTTTTCCCTCCTCCTCCATCACTAAATGAATTATTCATGGTTGTTTTTAATTACCTGACCAACTCTAACTATCCGAGGTTAAAGCATTGGGCTGGGACTCAGGAGATCTGGGTTCAATTCTCATCTCTTCCACAGATTGTGTGTGACGCTGGGCAAATTACTTAATCTTTCTGTTCCTCATTTGTCAGATAGAAAGGATTGTTCTCTCTTTCTCCCACCTTTTGTCTGCTTTGTCTGTTTAGATTATGAACTCTTCAGGGCAGTGATTGTCTCTTACAATCTGTTTGTACAGCACCTCCCACTGTAGAGCCCCAATCTCTAACATTGTTATGCTAGGGGCTTGGATGAAACCACATTGAAATTGGTGGGCGTGGCCACCACGCTTCATTTAGGATAAATGCAAGAAACAATTAAGCTCCTTTCTGGACCCTTATAGCTGAGACAATAGTCACCGCCACCCAAAACACAAGCATCCAGAGAGGCTTGAGTAAAAGCTGAACCATGTGGCCCAACAGAACTCCTGGCAAAACACATTGGTTGGAAGAGCTGTTTGTGTGAGAGAAGTGGCAGAAAGACACAGACGGAGCAAAGAAAGCGAAGGAGACAGCCAGAAGAAGCACAGGAAAAAAGCCTAGAGAGCGTGCTTTTTGGGTACAGTGCTGGCTGAAAGAGGCTTGGGACTGGGAGCAAAGACGCTATCTCCCATTGTTGGATTCCTCCTGTGTTCAGGGAAACAGGACTTTGTACATCCTTTGAAAATAAACACGGTTGCATCAAAGAAACACCTGCCTCTAACATCAATTTCTCCTCCTAACATAAACAACCCACTAGACCCCAAATTGCTCAGGCAAAAAAAGGGGAATAGCATAATAATATTTCAGTGCCTATCAGGATTTGCCGATATACTAGGGCCACAGCATATGGGCAGATGAGGCCATGTCACATAACAAGCATTAAGTCTACAAACAGAAGCTTACCAGGAGTAGGTGGTAGGGAGTGATACCTTTTTCTCCCAATGGTACACGTAAGCACTTGGATGGTCTTGCACACCTAGAAGTGAATTTTTTCCCATTGCAGCCACATGCCTTGCCACGCTTTGTTACTCCTAAGAAACAAACCAATCAGCATTAGCACGGGGCAGGAAAATGATGGCTTTTAAGCAGATCTTAATTTGTGGCTGTAAAACATACCCCAGAAATGAAAGGCGAAAGATGGATTTAAATTAAGATTAACGCTGACTCTAGATACACCTCCTGATTCAGGATCTTGTCCAGTTACTGCCCAATAACAGCCCCTTTGATTTGCCTGCTGCAGCAGGTACAGCATTTGAGGCTGGTAGGATCTAGGGACAAGCATGTGCTTTTGAAGTGTCAACATTTCGGAGAGGAGACAGGTGATAAGCTCTCAGCCAGATCAGGGTGGGTGGGGGTTGGCAGGGAGGAAACGATTCTTTTTGTACTCTTAAATATCAGTTTTTGCACAAGGTAAGCTGTCCTACTGTGCTGATGTGAGGAACCTCTACTAAGGAAAGCTTTGTAGATACAGATGGGCCAAAAGCCAACCTTCATCCCATACTCTCTCAGGAGAAGGTGTGCAGGGCGAAACCTCCCAATCTGGGCTCATCCTCCCAGTTTTGGATCCACCTGGGGTTGAGTCAAGATTTTAGGTTCAGAAGCCGCCATCTCTCCAGCATCTTCCTCTCCCTCTCACACCATCTGCCAGGGAAGGCAGAAATCTCACCATAATAGCTGGTTTGGCAAGGTTCCTACCATTTCAAGCCAGCCGTTAGATGCCTCACCACGAAGATCAACTCTATAAGATAATGACCATAACGAGCAGAACCCTGCCCTGGTTCCAAACACCACACCCTCTTGGCCAATTACAGGATACAAGGACCTTCCTGTGGAGGGAGCCCTGGACACTAAAGGGATCTTTAGTCTAGCAGAGATGGACATACTAACTAATAGCCGGAAGTTAAAGCCAGACAAATTCAAATTAGCAATAAAGCCCATGTTTTGAACAGTGAGGGTGATTAACCTTTGGAACAAACTCCCCAGGGAAGTGGTGGATTCTCCTTATCCAGAAGTCTTCAGATCAAGGCTGGAGCCTTTCTTGGGGCTTTCCTACAGGGCCCTGCAGTTTGGACCATGGGTGTGTGTGTGTGCGCGTGTGTGTGAGTGAATTGCAGAGCTCACTAACTCCCCCAGGGGGACGTGACAGGTGTGAACTAAAAGGTACCTAGTTCATGTTACTTTCATCCTGTTTAAAGAGGACGACGTTAACGCGAACTAGGTACCTTTTAGCTTGCGTCCACATGGGGGAATTTCAGTGCAGTCCTTTGGGGGGCACTGCTATTCACACCCCCACAGTCCAAACTGCAGGGCCATGTAGACATAGCCCCAAAGAGATGCTTTAGCCAAACAAATTATTGGCTCAATGCAGGGGTAACTGGGCAGAATCCTATGGCCTGTGTCAGACAGAACGTCAGACTAGTCTAATCTGACCTCCTGTCTGCCTATTGACTACCCCTGCTCTAGTCTGACCTCCTGTAGAACACACACCAGAGATCTTCCCCAGCATAATTCCTAGAGCAGAGCTTTTAAGTAAAACATCCCACCTTGATTTACAAATTACCAGTGATGGAGAATCCACTACGACCCTGGGTAAATTGTTCCAGTGGTTAATTACTCTCACGGTTTAAAACGTACACCTCATTTCCAGTCTGAATTTGTCTAGTTTCAGCTTCCAGCCATTGGCTCATATTAGACCTTTCTCTGCTAGACCGAAGAAGCCATTATTAAATATTTGTTCCTGTAGCGGGGTGGCTACCCCGCTCCTAAAATAGAAGGGGTTAAAAGCAGCCCTGCAGAGGGCTGTGGCTGGGGATGGCTGATTGGGGAAGCAGCGACAGCTGGGCCATGCCCCCATCAGGCCCCAGCTGGCCTGTATCAAAAGGCTGTGAGCCAGAGGCCCCAGGAGTCTCTCTCCAGGCTGGGCGAGAGCAGGGCCTGCCTGCCTGACAGGGTACTGAGGGTGGTGCCGTGCTGGGGAAGGAGCAGGCTGAGCGGGGCGCTCCAGGCTGGCAACTCCCCAGGCTGTAGGCCTGGTCCAAGGCCCATGGAGGTACTGGGAGGCAGAGGAAGGCAACAGGTCCGAACCCCCTTGCCTATGATGAGTGGCCTTTCACTGCAGTCTGCCCCAGGGAGCGGGGGCTTGGTGATGACTGGCAGTAGCCCAGACTGAGGCAAGGTGGGGATAGTGGGTTGGGGGTTCCCCAGGAAGGGGAAACCCAGAGGCAGAGTGTGGGGGTACTGCCAGGGGGCAGAACCCCAGAGAAAGGGGCACCAGGGTCTGTGAGGGACATGGGGGCCAGAGCTGTGGCGGATCACCGGCCTGCAGAGGGTGCTCCATGCCGGAAAAGAGCTAATTCCCAACGACCAGCAGGAGACGCCGCAGGGGTGAGTCCGCTCCTTTACAGTTCCCCTTTGAAATATGTATAGACTAATTAATTTACCCCTTAACCTTCTCTTTGTTAAGTTAAATAGATTGAGCTCTTTCAGTCTATCACTATATGGCAGGTTTTCTAATCCTTTAATCATTCACATGGCTCTTCTCTGAACCCTCTGCAATTTATCAACATCCTTCTTGAATTCTGGGCACCAGAATTGGACACAGGATTCCAGCAGCAGTCACATCAGTGCCAAATACAGAGGGAAATAACCTCTTTGCTCCTCTTTGAAATTCCTCTGTTTATGCATCCCGAGATTGCATTAGCTCTCTGGGCTACAGCATCACACTTGGAGCTCCTGTTCAGCGGGATTATACACCACGACCCCCAAATCTTTTTCAGAGTCCCTGCTTCCCAGGGTAGTTCCCAATCTACAAGAATGACCTTTGTTCCTAGATACGTACATTTACATTTGGCCATATTAAAAAGCTTATTGTTTGCTTGTGCTCAGTTTAACCAACAGATTTAGATCTCTCTGCAGCAATAATAAAAATGTTAAATAGTGTAGGGCCAACAACTGAACCCTGCAGGACCCCACTGGAAACAGACCCGCTCGACGACGATTCCCCATTTATGGTGAATTTATGGTTCCCTCTGCCCTTAAAAGCTCTGACTCCCATCACTGTTTGTAAATATGCATCCTGAATGGAGCTTCCCCAGCAGAAGGAGAATGCAGTGAGAGAAGCCAGAGTACAGTATCACAGGGACCCGCTAAAGAAGGTTCCAACCGAGAAGGGAGGAAGTGAAAGTCATTGAGGGGTGAAAGCAGGAGTCTGTAGAGAGGGCTCCTTTACCATGAGCCCCAAGTCCCACCTGCCATGGTCCGAGGTTGCAGATTACAGTCCGTATGATAAGACTCGGATGGATCAGTAAAGCTAACACTGCTGACAGGTGGCAATAAGCAGAAGATCAGGTCTCTGGGCAGACGGGCTGAGCTCCTGTGAATGCTGAGACACAACAGCCACTGCCGATGAGGGAATCCCTCTGCTCCCTCGAGCACCTCCGTACGCCAGATGTGCAGGCCCACTAGAGTCCAGAATTGGGCTTCGAAGGCCTCCGTGACTCTCCGGGGCTGCCTTCGCTGGCCCGGAAGAGTGTAAATTGCATACTCCTGTGCACACCTACCACACCCCTGTGACTGCAGGGCCACAGATTTCCACAGGAATGACGGACACAGCCAATTCCAGCCTGCGTCTCAGAGACCACCCGACACGTCATTCCCTGACGCTTGTTCAGGAAACTGCTAAGCCCATCTTGTTTCAAATCCCTGCTTAACAGGTCCCCAGTTCTTTCCCCTCCTGCCCCCATACAGGCAAACAGTGACATCGTGAGCCTGTGTGTGACCGACCAGTGAACTGTCTCCCTTCCTCAATCCCCTCTCTCACTTCATGCCACGCTTCCTGCGCCCCTCGATTGCACAGAAAACATTCCCACCTCAGTTATGTGTGAACTGCACAAGTGGAGAGTCAGAACGCAACCCCAACCCTTTCCGTTTAACAACAGATGAGAGGTTTATTTTAAAGACAGAACCACTTTAAATCTTTTCCCCAAAGGTTACCTTTTTAATAGCCCCAAGCCAGTGCACATCCCAGCGCCTTCCAACGATGCTGAAAACTACACCCTGGAATCAAACGTCCACAAGAACTCTGCTGCGATACTGCAGAGTGTTTGCTGATTCGTAGTGATTGGGTAACATTTTCAAGTGCACCTCAGTCCCGATGAAAGTCAGTGGGATGTAGGTGCCTAAGTCACGTAGCCACTTTGAAAACTGCACCCACTGTAACAATTTCATACCTATCGAATGGTGCAATATTTAACATTAAGTTACACACCATGGCCACTTGGGCCGAACAGGGAACAGAACTCCGATCCTCTTGCCCAAATCCACAGGCCTCACATCGATATCACATCGACAGATGTGAAGGAGAATCTTGATTAGCGCTCCGCAGTACAAAGCACAAGACACGCAGTTGATCAGTTCTCAATCTGTCCAGTGGAGGGCAGTGGTACACACACAGGATCACTATAATATTTAGTGGCATCTGGAAAAAGTGGTTTTTTACCCACTAAAGCTTATGCCCAAATAAATCGGTTAGTCTTTAAGGTGCCACCAGACTCCTCGTTGTTTTTGTGGATAGAGACTAACATGGGCTACTCCTCTGATACTGACAGGTTTCAAAGTAACAGCCGTGTTAGTCTGTATTCGCAAAAAGAAAAGGAGGACTTGTGGCACCTTAGAGACTAACCAATTTATTTGAGCATAAGTTTTCGTGAGCTACAGCTCACTTCATTGGATGCATACGCATAAATTGGTTAGTCTCTAAGGTGCCACAAGTCTTCCTTTCCTCCGATACTATAACCTTTAGAAATCTTTAATACAGAGGCAAACTACTGAATACGATAGGGAACGTGCTGCTGGTCTTATAGAGCAAGATGAGGCTAAACGCATGTGTACAGAGAGTAATTGACCAGAATAGCTGTTGCAAAGTAACTCCCATGTGGACACACTATGCTGGAATAAAAGTGATTTATTCCAGAATAATTCGTGCACTTCCAAAGCAGACTAATTATTCTGGAATAGAGTGTACACATGTAAGCTATTCTGGAACAGTTTATTATGCGATCGCTTTTCTGGTTGATTCCCCCATGTAGACCAGCCTTTAGTTTTTGGATAGAGACTGCATTTTCAAAGGGAGACAATGACACCAGACACAAACAGCAACAAGACAATTAATTGCTCATTCCAAAGCACTTTGAAAAAACAAGACATAGTAAGAGAGAAAATCTCCTCTCCAAAGGCAGAGGCACGCAGGGTTTTGTTAACACCTCGCTTAATTATCTTTTTAAAAGCAACAAAATGCCTTTTGCACCATGGCTCTGAAGATTAATTGGTCTTAGATCTCATTAAATAATGGATCCAGTTCAGCTCTAATTAATTAAATTAGATCATCTTAGGCGGTCCGCTGCAGCAAGCTATAGGTAACCGGCTCCTTCTCCTGTGTCAGCCTTGATAGAGGTATCAAAAAAGGCAGTGTTCAGCTGGCCCTGGTTCTTGCATTTCTCTGCACGGAGGGAATGCCTACAGGTCATGGGTGCAGCATATCACTTGTGAAACCTCCTGGACTTCAGGCTTCCCTATAAGATTGTACTTTCCTGTGCCAGAATTCACACACAGGAGGCTAATCTCTGGGCAAACAGTACATTCTGTGCATACTGAACAGCATTATTTTGTAGGGATGGGCCACGGAAATGATTCATTTCCTGAATATCTGCCATTTTCAGCCATCCTGGCCAGTGTTCGTGCTGCTCAGGCCCTTCCCCGAATCCCGCTTGCTGCCAGGAAAACGCCTGGACCGCTGGGCATACGCGCTCCTCAAGGCTTCTGGAAGGCGAGAGAGACCTGCCCCACTCCTCCCCTAGGAGAGGGAAGTGAAGATCCTATCCAGTCCTCACTGTTCCCTAGGGTGCAGGGACAGAGACCCGAGGAAACATACCCAACTGGTGCTTTGCTTCCTGGTCCTTGGAGATGAAAGCAAGGACCATCCACCTCCAAATAACCCCCCACTCCTTCCCAAACACCCTTCGCATCTCCCTCCCCATATATTTTAGGGCAGCTGTTGAGAGTGAAAGGGTAGCCGTCAATATTACCCATCCCCTCTAGATACCTTCAGGAGGTGGTTAGCTGCCCCCAACATCTGGATTTGCTAGGGCGTGGCTGGCCGGCCCATCTTCCATCTGGTGCCTTCGGGGGCAGCGCCAGGATTAACAGCTCTCTGACACACACGGGTCTCTTCTGAGGGACTGCTGGGGCACTGCCCATCCCACCCACCCGCTTTCTGTGGCAGTAGGATCAGCCCCAGTCCCTCTCCTGCTGTTGCTGCTGAGAGATGCCCTAAACTGAAGTACAAGCCAGAGCAAAGAGCAGCAGCGGTATCTAGACCCAGGGTCATTCAACTGTGTCCAGTCCCTGGGCTCCAAACCCTGGACAGTGCATGCCAGTTCTTAGGAGCCCATTTAGGCCTCGATTCAGGAAAGCACTTACTCATGTGCTTCAGTTCCAATGGACTTGCGTGCCCTCCTACATAGGGATGCTTTCCTGAACTGTGGCCCCAGACAGTTACTCTAGGACATGACTGGTCTGTGTCACAGGGTGGCTGGCCCTTTAAGGGGAGTTAGGCCCAGCCCCATGTATAGCTAACCAGCTGCCTTCCAGCTGATGCTTGGTGGCCAGGGATCAGGTCATGGCTTGAAGCTCACTTGAGTCTCATAAAAAACCAGCAAGTAGTTCAGTTGGGCCAGGCAGCCTGATCAAGGGAAAGAGTCCAGTTCAGCTGAAGGCCTATGGAGTGTAATTCTGCAAGGAGCGGGCTATGGAGGAGATCAGAGCAGAGAGGCTCGGGTTGACACCAGGCAGACAGCCCGTGGAGGGTAGGCCAGCCCCTGAAGAAGACCCTGGGTCAGGATGCAAGGCACATGACTGATAGGCTGAACTTGTGTTATTTTGAAGAAATAAGGCTGAAGCTGCGAAAACAAAGGGGCTGGAATCCCGTGGCTGGAGAGTGTTCTGCAGTGCCGGGGCTGGGGAGTCAGCTCACCCACTTACAGACCGTTAGCTGCTATTTGGGGATCAAAAAGTCCACATTTCACGTTGCTTAGGATTGGCGGCCAAACCACTGTGCAGACCCCAATCGCGCAGAAACCAGAGTGTGCAGGGGTCTACACAGTGATTTGGCCTCCTCCAATTCTGTATCAAGATAGGTGTGTGTGTGTGTGTGTGTACATACTCGTGGCAGGTTTTGTGGTATATTAATATTGTTTTGGGAAAACTGACAAAGTTAAGCGACATGCGGCTCATCTTAAAACCACGTGTCCACGTAGTGCTGCTAAGAGGTAACTGAGTGGCAGCCCTGGAAAACGAAATCATAGCTGTCCCACAAACAATTAAATCCCCCATCGCTGCCCCATAACAAGCCTCAAGCTCTGACCCACACCTAAAGGGACGGCAGGAGAGTTCAGCCTCCAGGGCCGGTTCAATCCTTGACTCCCCTGCTGGGCCTGCCCAGGAGGTGGCCGATCCGTGCCAAGCGTGGTGGCAGATTTTGTGCTGTGAACACCTAGTTCGCTGGGAAGCCAAATGAGACGCTCCGCAACTCCGTTCACATCCAGCCTTTGGCTTTTCAGGCTTCAGACCTTGCTTAAGTGCCACAATTAGATCTGTGGAATCTTGAAGTGCTCCAGCAAGTTAAAATTACCCTGAACTCCTGCAATTCGAGATCTCCCAAGTGCCCCCACATTAAAGAGATGATACAAAAATGGGAAGTGCTCCAGTCATTTGAAAGTGCCATGAGCTCCGCACAGGGTCGTGGGACATTACTGGACTTCTTCAGATGGCTCTGTAAAGCCTCACAGTTTGGGAGTCGATCAACCCTAGAAGATGCACAGACATCTCTGAAAACGCTAACAATTGGAGATGGAAATGGACAGAGGACCTGTGCCAAGAAGAAGCGTTGCTGAGGCAGGTGAAATGTCTGCAGCAACTCTATCAGGATTACTCCTCTCTTTTATCTGGCAAGGATTTTCCAGACTCAATCAAGGGTGCTCTGGGGTTCTAGTCTTGGGTGGTATTGGAAGCTGGTGCATGCTGGGTGCAGTGACCTGAAGCTTTCAAGGGACACAGGGAAAAATGCCGTGCTAGGAACAAAATCACATTTTCTCTGGGGGAAAATATTGTTCCCATTTCACATGCCCACCCTCAGTAAAAAACAGAGATGGGGAAATGTCCTCAATTGTTAATCTGGCCCTCAGCCCCAACGCATCTGAGCACCTGAATCCTAAACTCCGCCCAGCGGGGGTGACAGGATATGGTTAAAGAGATGGTATGTCAGTTTTGAACAAGTTTTCACGACTATTTCATGGGTTTGTTGAACTTGCGAATTTTCTGAATGTCTCCCCAGTGGAGGGGGGCGTTGGGGATGGGAAGAGAGGCTGGGAATGTGCCCCTTTTGTTTGATTCTATCCTCCCTGCATTTACACTGGGAAGAAGTGTTAAGGGAGGTTCCACACCAAATGAAACAAACTCATCTTTCTCACAAAGGCCAAAGCTAAAGAGTTCTGGGTTTGAACGACACAGAGGATCAGCTTGCATTACTTCCCGCTGGGTCTCACCAATGCAGCTCCTGGGCTGGGCAAATGGGAGGATGGGCAAACACCTCTGGACCGTCCCAGTCCAGGTATCTTGCCACAGGGGTGGCTGGTCCTTCGAGAGGAGCTGGGCCCCCGGCTCACCTGTAACAGATCAACTATCTCCCTGCTGAGACTGATCACCTAGGGATCAGGTGATCATAAAAGCCAAAGGGCAACTGCCAGGAGCAAGTTGGTTCCTGTGGGAGGACCTGGAGCAGAGTATGACCTGAAGTGAAAGGCCTCTAGAATGGAAACCTGTAGGGAAGAGCCAGATCCGGCAGAAGACCCTGGGTTAGGGGAAGGGAGGACTGATATGCTATAGTAGGTTGATGTGGAAGAAATAAATTGGGGATCGGTCCTGCTTTGAGCAGGGGGTGGGACTAGATGACCTCCTGAGGTCCCTTCCAACCCTGATATTCTATGATTCTAAAGCTGAAGCCCCAAGAAGAGGGCCTGACCCAGACTCTGGGTATGGGAAGCGGGGACAGGTCAATAATCTACATATCTCTTTGTGCAGGGTGTTCTGATTTATATGCCCACAGGGGCATTGGCTGTATATCACACAGCACTTCAGGGGTTAGCTATTAGAAAACCTCTGCAGATAAGCGCACACAGCTCCAGTGGCCCCCAGGGAGAGCCACACACTGGTGGGCTGGAGGGCACGAGCCGACTCTAAAGAAATAGATCAAATGGCTCAGGAGAGATAACAAATAGACCCAGGGATGTTAATTACTTGGCAAATAGTTCCCCAGAGATTTAACCTGCGTGAATGCTGACACTCCCAGAAACCCGCCAAAAAGGATCATAGTGTAAGCGGGGGAATAGTCCCGCTCTTGTGGGGAATTTTCCTGGCTTCTGCATGACCCCGGTGAAGTGGGCTAGCGAAAGGATCTGAGTCCTCGCTCCCACTTCCTTTACCCAGTGGCCTCCCTGCCCTTGAGGACTCCCCTTCCACTCTCCTGTCTGGCAGAGTCCTCGTAACCCCAGCAAGGCTGGGCCCAGGATTCCTGGGGGGCTCGACCCCCAACCCTGCTGTGGTCACCTAGGACAGGGGCTAGGGTGTCCCCACTCCGGGGTACTCTCTCTACACTGGGCACGTCTCTGACCCACTGACCATTACATACAAGTTAAAGCAAATGCAAGTTATTTAATCAACTATTAATTTTAAAAAGAATAAGGAATAATGGGAAAGGTTAAAGGAAACACATCAGCCCGCTCTGTGGCAGGGAACATCACAAACAGTGTCTCTGGAACGTCAGGGCAGTTCACAGTCTCTTCCTTGTAAGTCCCAGGCCTCCTGCTCCGGCCCTGGCTGTGCTGTAGGGATGCCGTGGGTTGGACACTTGCTCTGGTGGTGGCCTCACGCTCTCAGGCTCTAAGTGGCAGGACCCTTCTTCCCCGTGTTGCCCCCGCCCTGTCAGGATTACGATCCAAGCCTGGCCTGCAGAGCCCCTTGGCTGAGGCATGTCCCTGTGCTGGGCCCGCTGCCCAGGGTCCCCCTCGGTCTCCCCAGCTGCTCACCGCACCCAGCTCCGGACGGCTCCAGCCCCAGCTGCACCACTCGGTCTCTGCTGCTCTGCCTCCAGCTCCCTGGGCTGCTTCTTGGCCCCTCTGGCTCTGGTTGCTGCAGCTCTGCTCCCAGGACAGGTCTGCTCTGCAGGCTGCTTCTGTGACTCTGCTCCCAGCACGGACCTGCTTCCTGGGCTGCTTTTCTGGCCCCTCTGGCTCTGGTTGCTGCAGCTCTGCTCTCAGGGCAAGTCTGCTCTCTCTGGGCTGTGCCTCTGGTTTTGGGGCTGCAGCTCTGCTCCCAGGACAGGGTCTGCTCTCTCTGGATCTGGCCCAGCTCCGCTCCCCAGCTCAGCTCGGGCCCCTGCTTTCTCCTTAGCTCGGCCCCACTCTGTCTGACCCAGGGAAATCCAGCTCACACGGAGGACAGGACCTCCCTGGCCTCATGACTCCCTGATTAGGCTGCCCACCATGTCATTCAGGCTGACCTGGAGCATTGGCCTCTCCCCGTTGTTCCTGGGGGCTGTCAGTCTCAGGGTCCTGATTCTCCATCGACCCTTCCCCCTTTTTAGTACTGGGAGCAAACAACTAAAACTGAATGTTAGTAAGGGGGCAATAGTCCCCTTACAATAGCAACCAAGGCTCCAATGACAGATGGCAGGAAGAAAGACGAATATTCAAACTCTCCCCCTGAAGTAGGAATGAGCATCAAGATCAAAATTATGATGCATACGCTGAGCACCCCAGTGCTCGGAGCTGCCCCGATCTGGGATGAAATCTTTGACGATGGTAAAACATCCATTGACTTCAATGGCCCAGGATTCCACCCTGGGATTTTGATTTGGCCCATTAAAGAAATAGGAGCTCCTCCATTGGCCAAGAAATGTACAAAGGGCATCAAGAATGAGGCAAGGTATACAGGGAACCAGGCTGGAAGTCCTGCCTCATTCCATGTGTATGTAGAGTTTAATCCAAAACTCTTTGAAGTCAATGAAAAGGCTCCCAGAACTTACCTTCAATCAGCGACAAGGGCTAAGACAAGGATTCCAGCTACTCACACTGTACATGGGGGGGAGTTTTATCAAGGGCTTATAGCTCTCTACTGGATGAAAACCAATTTTCACTGCAACACTGAAAGCCATTTGCCTGAAGTGAAGACCATTTCCTATGCAAAATGTAGGTTTATATCCACAGCTTCTGCAGGGCTAAGATTGTTTAAAAAGATTAGTAGCAAGAGTTCTGCATTTATCCACCTCCATTCCCTTAGTCTAAAATGGCTAAGCCTCTGAGGCCCAAACTTCCCAAGAAAGTTCATGTTAGTGCAGAGACCAAACATGGGAAACTTCAGCCGAGTAGCTGAAAGTTTCAAAAAGTTATGAATGACTGGCGATGGGGACTTGGAATGGAAAAGCTCAGACAACCTTAACTACAGCTCTCTTCTACAGCACATGGTAACTGATACAGCTTCAGGAATGAGGCTTGCTTTCTTGAATGAGAAATAACTTTAAATTCCAAAAGCTCAAAAATCACACAAGCAGCCTCCCCATACTCTGGAAACAAAGGCAAGAAACAATCGCAGATGGCTCTTGAAAATTTAAATGAAGCGCCCCTTCCTACTCTTAAAGAAAGAGCTCCTATTAAGAAAAACAAAGGAACAAATAAATATTTGAACATCCAGACATGTTTTACAGTATAAAACAATTTTAGCAATACAATTATATCAAAGGTACTCACACAATATACAACTAGAATGGAATAAGTACTGCTGTGCTGTGTGTCTTAGTCCCTGCACTGTTAGAAGTTAGTGGAGAGTCTGCTTTTGCGCTGCTTTGGGGGCTCTTGATGTGAAGCTCTGAGCGGCCATTGCGCACAGCACAGGACAACCCATGAAGATGCTAAGGGTTCAAAGGTTTGTATAATGCCATAACTATCATCTATAATACTATAGAGCTTGTGCCAGTTATTGATATAGAAAGTTTTCTGCTGTGCAAATACAGATGCAAAAAGTCACATCTGATGCACTGGTAGTGCACAATACAAGTTTCAAGACTCCACAGAGCAACTGTACACTGGGGGACTTGCAGGAATTTCCCATTGCCCATCTGCTCTTGAAACGTAAGGGGGAAATCCCACACACTCTGGGATAAAGGGAGTTCAGTTAAAAACCACCCTTAAAAATTGCAGCTGCGGGTTATTTTGAATGGAACTGAGCTAAATGTGAATTGGATTATTTCAAGGCAGATATGTACAACTTTTCGGATTATTTTAAAGGAGGTAACAGCACAGACCCTCTCCAGCCCGATGGGGGATAAAGCTGGAGCTCACTGAGCTGAGGATAAACTATAGGGAAAGGTGGACCAGAAGTTGTTCTGGGTCCAAATTACTAAGGTCCTGATCCTTCCGTCAAGCCCATGCTTGACAGTGGACTCAATGGAGCTCCTGGGGCTCGGCATTCCAGCTAGGCAGAGGCACCAGGTCAGGACAAAGGAACATTAGCAGTGAAGCTTGTTCTTGGAGACGAGAGAGGAAGAATGGGCTTGTGCATAAGGCACTGGACTGGGATCCAGGAGATCTGGCTTTGTTTCCCAGCTCTTCCACAGATACCCTGTGTGACCTTGGAGAGTTACTGAGTGCTTCTCTGCCACAGCGCTGCCTCTCTTCTCCCACACTCTATCCATCTTGCCTGGTTAGGCTGCAAGCTCCTGCAGGAGAATTGTCTTTGTGTTTTGTAGCGCCTTGCACAACGGACTCCTAATCTCAGCTGGGGCCTCAGGGTATGTCTACATTGCAAATAAAAACCAAACCCGAGGGCAATAAGTCTCAGAGACTGGGTCTACCGACTTGGTCTTGCACTACGGCGCTAAAAATACCAGTGTAGACATTCCTGCAGGAGTTCGGAGAACCCCCTCGCCAGGCTCCAGAGCCTGGGCTCCAGCCCAACTGGGAACGTCAACAGTGCAATATTTAGTGTGACCCCAAGTCTGTAGCCCCAGGCTCTGAGTTTTGCTTCTGCAGGTGGGATTTTTTGCAGTGCAGACGTACCCTTATAGATTCAGAGATTCCAAGGCCAGAAGGGACTGTGGCAATCATGGTCTGGCCTCCTGTGGAGCACAGGCCGTAGAACATCCTCACAGTAATTCCTAGAGCAGATCCTTTACAAAAACATCCCATCTTGATTTAAAACCGGTCAGTGATGGAGAATCCACCTGCTACCGCCTTTGCTGTATTTGTTCTGGAGCTAAACCAGGACTTCAGGCCTCAGAACTGTCAGCTGCACGCCTTTCACCAAGACTTTTGTGCATTCAAACTGATATCTGCATGCACGTGCCCTAGTTTGCTTGGTAAATGCCAAACACAGGGACGGATAAAGGGCTTTCACAGACACACTCTATGTGTGTTGAAGCAGGTGGGGCAGATATTTTGCAAACATTTTGATTTTTGCAATTAGTCACTGAAATTGACAAAAATTTTCATCTAAATTTAGAAGGTTTAATCTAGATTGGCTGCCAGCAGACCAACCGCCATGTGTGCAAAAAATCATTATTAAAATGAATGCTGCCCCTAGAGCCTGGCCGGGTTAGGAACCTTTTCTCTTTAGACTCTGAGGGCATGTCAGAGCATTGCAAACATTTTTATTTATTTGGTGTAGATAGACTGGAGCAGATTTTTTATTTCACTCTCAAGTTTTTCAGCGCTACAAACTAGCTTACCCTAGGGGACTTTAATCAACACACATTTATAGTGTAACAAAAAGAACACACACACACCGAGGGCAAACTTTTCTGTACGTTATTTCCGTGCTAACATTAGGAAGTGCACTGCAGAGTGTATTAGGCAAGAGAAGAGGCTGACCAGAGCTGGGTTGCTGTTGTTGGAAGCAGTGTAAATGCTTAAAAGGCATGCAGAGCATTTTGCAAGGCTACTGCAGTGCAGACAAAAAGCAGAGCAAAAGCCATCTAATGCAGCCAGCCTTTGTGCAATTCTACCCTGCCTTCCAACCAGAAAGACTGTCATCAAGAGAGTCCAGGCAAGGAGGAATGGAGGGGATGCATTTCCACCAAGACATTTCTTGGTATCTCAGAGGTAACATGAAAACAACAAAGGGAAGTGCTAGTGAAGCGGGACAGGCCTAATTTGGATTGTGTGCGCACAGTCTGGATACCTGTACACATGGAACCAGACTAAAATGGCCACCTGCCCGTTTCTCCCAGTTTTCTCACACTCTAACTGCTTTATACCTAGTGGGGCTGGATTTGAACAAGCAACCATGAGACAAGCAGCTGGGTAGCCCATTCTACTGTGCCCCTCAGCCGTTCCATCCCTACACAGATAGGCAAAGTTAGTTATAAAATTAATGGGATAAATAGTAACATCATTTTTAAATGAATCAATAAGAGGGGTAACAACCCTTTCCTCGGGAATTCCAGGAGGAGCCCTGGATTTCCTGCTTTAAATGCAAACAAATATCCCAACACACTATTAAAAAGATGGCAGAGACCTAGCATAGGGCTGAGAGTTGTGTCCAGGGCTCACCACCAAAGGAGCCAGAGGAGAGTATGCATATCGCATGACAGTGCCCCTTCCTGGGGCACCGCTTCGCTGTACTAACCAGCAGTGAGCCCTTAGCCACAGGAATGCCTGGTGAGTATATGCACTGACATAACCCCGGGCTGTGCCCCTGTAAAACAAACAGGCCCTCCGTTTATATTTGAAGAGCTGGAGAAATCCATTGGTTGCTGAAGTAAACAGATTTGTTGACAAGCTGTTAAAAAATTAGTAATTCCTCTTTTAGTCAACAGTTCGCCAGCCTCGTACATCACCTCTTGCAGAGAAATATTGACCCTCTTCCAATCCTGAGCTAGGCAGATTCAGCCACAGATAAAGCATTCAGGTAAAAACTCCAACCTCTGCCAACAGCAGGGAAGAAAAATACAACCGGCCAAAGGTTGTGCCTTTATTAGGAATTGTTACCATGCCGCAGCAGCTGCAGGAGAATCCCCTTCCTGACCTGTGTTTAATGCCATCAGTGAGTCTATTACATGTCTTCCCCGTGCATTCTGCTCAGAAAAGCAGCAGGGAGCGTGCATAGGGGGACCATTGCTTTCTCATGCGTAGACGCATCAAGCGTTTGTAATGCCGTAGTATCTTCAGAAGACACAGGCCTTAGTGGTATTACAGCAAATGGGGATTCTATTTTAAATTAAAGGGCAGTTCTATTTTAATAGGGGACAAATGAAAAGTGGAACCTCCGATCACCAGAAGATGCGTTCAGAGTTGACTTCACTGACTAAAACAAGCCTCTACAACTTTTCACTCCTGTTAGCCCTGTGCAGCCAACATAGATATGGGATTGCTAGCTAGATTCTATTCCTTCAGCAGAACTCTGGATTAAGTTCCAATCATCTGTGCAAACCCCTTTGAAGGCAACAGGTTCCATACCAGTAGAGTGTCATTTGAAGGCAAGCGGTTGTACAGATACCACTGAGAAGCTAGTAGCATCTGCAAACGCTTATATCACTAGTGATGATACATAAGGAAGAAAGAAACCAACTTGACTTTCAGATCCCAGGCTGAGACTGCAGGGCCAACAGTTAGGAAAAAAAAATCTTCTACTTCTATTTAGAAACAACAAAACACAGAACCCCGCGATGGCATTTTTACAGTCACTTTTCAGAGCCAAACCCCATGCTAAGTGCCTATTGTTGTCAGCATAATGGGTCCTGCTTTCTTTCTTCTCTAATGACCGAGAGGTCTAGGTAGCCACTGGGAGCGAGGAACAGTCACAGACTTCAATCATCTACTATGTAGGCTCAGAAACTTTGTCACAAGAGTTTGGCTAATGATTAGAAAAGTGACTAAGAACCAACAGCTTCTCTTGCTAAGTGCACTTTTCCTGACAAAAATCCAGGGTCCTGTTCTTTTGCGTCTTGGCTGTCAGCACAGCGGAGCCATTATGGCAGTGGATGCGAGCCATATTTCATTTAGCATTTCGCACCACCAAAACAGCATCTTTATCCCACGTGGTGGCTGGCAGTGGTGCTGGCGGCAGAAAGGGGAGGCGCTCAGCATGCCTTCCAGATCCCAGGCTGAATTTACGGAGCTAGGTCACCTTGCTTTCTCCAGAGTCTCTTGAGCAGCAAGTTATTCCTGGTCCCTTTCCTCACACGAGCTCAGAGTGACTGCTGAACTCTGCTGCTCAGATCGGGCCAACCCTGCTCCTCATTAATTTTGCAACAAATATTTCTCAATTTTTCATTTATTCCCCTAAAAAGCAGCAGTTATCCTTCGGGCAGGACTGTGCCTCCAACAGAGATTAGCAGTGGAACCCAAGGCCTTTCTCCTCTACACTGATTCCAGCTTTTCATCTCTAGGCTGCGGTCTGGGTCAGTAGTGAACAAAAATCACTCCGCAGTGGTCCACAGTATCTGGACTAGGTTACCCGTCTTAATACAGTCCGCATTAGATAGGTGTCTCGAGCTCTGTTAATCCCCTTTTTGCAGGGCTCAGTAATGCTGGAGACATGAATTCGTTCATTGTCCCTAGGGGCAGCCACTCCGAGGCCTGGCTGGGCATACAGGCAGGCTAGGGAGGAGGATAGGGAACGCTTAGGGACATCCAGTAGTTCAGCTAATTCAGTATCCATCTCCAGATATCGCAGAAGCAGCTTTACAATCCACACAAAGAAAGTTATTCCAAAACAGCCCCCAATGGGTTCTTACCTCTCTTGGTATGGAGTCACGTGCCCACACCTCTGTTTGCCTCTCTCCCTGCTGGTGGTCTACGCTCTCTCCCTGGCCTTGCTGGGGTTTAGCCCTCCAGCCAATCCAGCGTGAGGCCCCTAAATAGCAGCTCAGCCCCCAACACAGGACCTGCAGCCCACCAGTGTTATATTGCCCCCAGGCCGTTTCCTTCTTGCTTCTCTTTTCCTCAGTGTCCTTCTCCATCTGACCTCCTTGCAGACCCTTCCCCACAGCCCCTTCCCTGGATACGTCTTCACGCACTGCGGGGGAGAGACATCTCCTCCTGCCACTCGCTTCTCCCCCGAGCAAAGAGCAGCTCGTTTTATAGCTTGGCCACCATGTGATTTCTGTCTTATGCAGTCGGGGGGCGTTCAGCTCAGTCACTCTTGGGAGAGTGCATCTCCTAGAAACCCCTCTCCCTTGAAGAACCTCACCTCCAGAAGAGGTGGGCTGGCAGTGCCTGCTCTTAAAGGGGCCGGTGCCCTCTGCTACCCTTGGCTATGGGAGCGTAGGGCTGGGGAGAGTTAGCGGCTGGCTTCTGTCCTCAAGCCTGAGCATTGATATCTACCCTACTAACATTACAGCCTGGCTAGTATAACTGCAGAAAGGGAGTAATCCCATGTTGATTCCCAGTAAACTCTTACACCGTTACTGCCTGGGCACCTGTTCTTAGGAGAACTATGAGATTTAAGGTTCCAGGGATGTCAATCCAGCCCCTTTCACCAACCCTAGATTCCCTTTAGAAAAAGGGTATTAGCAGAAGAAAGAGGGAGATTAGCCTTTCATCATAAGCTCGAGTCAGTGAAACGAGGGAGATAAAAGGAAGATCCCATGCAGCCTGACCCTTAGCGACGCTAGCTGAATTCCAAGAGAATTGTTCATATCATAACAGGGAAATACAATAGACAACCGTCTCGCCCCAGGGCGAACATGAAACCTAGAAGATTCCCTGAGTAGCTGAAGAACTCCTCCGGTTAGGGTTTCAGCACGACGGGAAAGAGGTTATGAAGCCAGTTGCTGCTTCACTGTATAGCTCTTATCCAGGAGGAACGAGCACCAGAACTGTGCACAGTGCAGTAAGAAAAAAAAATCCCACCCCTGCTACACTGCAGCCCTTTGCTCCTGTTTTGTAGTGTTAACTCAGAGGAGGAATATCCAATTACTCTCCTCGTCAAAACCACACACACAGTCAAACCATGTCAAGCGGCTGGATGGTCTCACCACACTCATCCCCTCTGCTCCAATTATCTAACCCACTGTCGGCAAAGCTGAAGGAACAGGTTGGGTTGAGGCCAAGTGTGGCGTAAATCTCAGAGACTTGAAGTGCGCAGCGGTCCAGGGGTACAACATAAGCTGATGTTCAAATGACTGACTTTGGAGGAGGGCAGCGGTGCATGAACACAGCCGAGAGTTAACCAAATTTCTCTGAACTTTAACAAGCGTCTGTTCCAGTGAACGTTCAGGTCTAGGCTTGGTTTAGGTTTGCGAAATGGATGAAAGTCCAGTTTAGGTTGAGTCGTGTCCCAAAAAATGGGCAAAGGTCCAGTTTGGGTTGTTGCTCCTTCTACCTGAACCAGCGTGCCCATCCCTAAAGACGTTACCTACGGTGTTACGTTTGCTGAGTTCTCACCTGCTGGCTTTTAAGGAGGGCAGAAAGGCTCGGGGAACACCAGCTACACCTTGGCTTATAAACCTGCAAAACACATTTCCTGGCAAGGATGTGGAATTACTTCTTCAGAAGCCTGGTGGTTTGTGCAGGTTCTAGCCCTTTGGTGGTGGGAGTTGATGTTGTCATTGGGAGACAGTCCTGAATGGAGGAAGCAAAGAAGAAAAAATAAAGTCAAGACCATAACACACCAAAAGGACATTTTGTCAAGCAGACAAAATCCACGATGAATGAAAAAAAAATTATGACTCACTCCTTTCACGTGGCTTCTGTCTGCCCCAGATCCGAGCTGATGGTGGAATAAGTCATTGCCATTGTGCTGAGCTGCTCTCTGTGGGCTGTGTCAGCTGTCACAACTGTCTGTGTTGATTTAAGTTCTGTTTGTAAGATACGAGCAATGAGTAGAGGGAACTCCAACCACGGACTCGAGCCACTCGGAGAAACAAGGAAGAGGGTCTGGAAGTTATTTTGCTCTTGTCATTATTCAACCCTAAAATAAACAGTCTATAGTTTTTTCATAGGTAACGGCCTGTTAACCTTTCTCATTCCCTTGCCCGTTTCCCTCGTGAGTCTATTGCAGTATTGTTCTGCCAGAGTAGTCCTCCACATCCAGTGTCCGTAACACGGCCACAGGTACACATCCTAGGTTAGCAGCACCATGCAGTATGCACTCGCTTAGTGACATCATGCAGAGCAATATATTTCTCCAAGCTTTGACCCCTGGCAATTCATAGCCCACCGTGCATGTGTCTTAGTGATGGATGAACATTGAAAAATTTGGGGCTACAGTTCAGACAAGCACCAGAAAATGGGGAGGAAAGAAAAAGGAGAGGAAAAAAAAAAAAGAGAGAATCTGACAAGGGACTCCAGTATGAGAAGCTCACACACCTCTCTGAAGAAGAAGCCACTTGAAAGTTAGTCCAGAGACCAGCTAGTATGTCAAACACTAATGCCACAGCAGCTGCTCTGCAATTCCAGCTCGTGGGGATTCTAGCTCGACCCCTTCCAGCTAGCTAGACTCCAGCAGCCAGCTTTGGGGAGGGGAAGGGTGAGTTCGGAAGGGGAATCACCCACAGCTGTTTGACAGAAAGGGCCAAAGTTTTCCCCACAGACACTAGCCCTCCCCCGCAGCAGGTTATGTTTCTGAAGCCAGGGTCACCACATACTGTTCCCCCCGCCCCCACCCCGACTCTGAGTCACTTTCAGAGTCTATTTCGGTTGCATTCTCTCCAGCTGGGATGTATTGCAGATGGGGCTGGAATTAGATAGGGCACAGGTGCTGCCACCTGCTACGACTTCTGTCATTCTTGTTCCCTGCAGCGTTAGCCCTTATTCTTTAGGGATGCTATTTATTCATCGGGAGCAAGACGCAGAAGGGACAGCGACTCTTGCATGGAATCTCCCCTGGCCAAAGGATGAATGAGCCAAAATAGTACTAGGCTCCCCATCCCCTGATCAGCACAGATACCTCCTGTGCACCCCTAGGGCCATCCACTAACATGCCACTGGGATCAGGGTCACACTGGGATGTGCTCAGCACAACAGATCAGAAACCAGACCAAGTCTCAAAATTTTTGGTGTTTGTTTCATATTGACTTTAAACAATTTCATTTCCAGTTAAAAAACATTGATTGGAAGCAAAATTTTTCATTTCAGACCAGCATAAAACTTTAGTTTCAAAACATCAAAATGTTTACAGTATCATTCCAGGTATGTAGAAATATCAGACTTTCCCGGGGACCCCGATATAAGCTGAGTGCACAGCAGGTGCTGAGCCCTTTTGAAATCCTGGTGCTGAGTTCTCACGTCATGCATTTCACCTGGAGATCACCAAGGGCTGTTACAAAAGGCGCCCGAGGGCCACGGCCCCATTTTACTGATGGGGAAGTGACCTGGCTGGGCTGACGCTGTGAGTGAGCAGCAAAACTGAGAGGAGAAGCAAGGTTTCCTGATTCCCCGTCTGTGCCCAGGCAAGCCACAGGAACCCTTTCCGTCTCTCAGACTAGAACGGTGTGAACCTCTGCTAAGCAGGCTCACAGAGGGCAAGGACGGTGAGGTGACTAGAGCGCGAGCCAGGAGACCTGAGTTCAAGTTCCTGCTCTGCCACAGACTCCCTTTCTCGTGGCTCAGTTCCCCATCTGTAAAATGGGGATAATAGCCCTGCCCTGCCTCAGAGGAGTGCCCTGAAGACAAATAGTCATCGTGGAGAGTTCTCTGATAACATCCACTCAGTGTGCAGCGGCAGTCAGAAAAGCGAACAGAATGTTGGGAATCATTAAGAAAGGGATAGATAATAAGACAGAAAATATCATGTTGCCTCTAGATAAATCCACAGTACGCCCACACCTTGAATACTGTGTGCAGACGTGGTCGCCCCATCTCAAAAAAGATATATTGGAATTGGAAAAGGTTCAGAAAAGGGCAACAAAAATGATTAGGAGTATGAAACAGCTTCCATATGAGGAGAGATTAATAAGACTGGGACTTTTCAACTTGGCAAAGAGATGACTAAAGGGAGATATGACTGAGGTCTATAAAATCATGACTGGTGTAGAGAAAGTAGATAAGGAAGTGTTGTTTACTACTTCTCATAACACAAGAACTAGGGGTCACCAAATAAAATTTGGCAGCAGGTTTAAAACAAACAAAGGAAAATATTTCTTCACACAACACACAGTCAACCTGTGGAACTCCTTGCCAGAGGATGTTGTGAAGACCAAGACTATAACAGGGTTCAAAAAAGAACTAGATAAGTTCATGGAGGATAGGTCGATCAATGGCTATTAGCCAGGATGGGCAGGGATGGTGTCCCTAGCCTCTGTTTGCCAGAAGCTGGGAATGGGAGACAGATATGGATCACTTGATGATTCCCTGTTATGTTCATTCCCTCTGGGGCACCTGGCATTGGCCACTGTTGGAAGACAGGACACTGGGCTAGATAGGCCATTGGTCTGACCCAGTTGGGCTGTTCTTATGTAAATACATGAAGCACAGATGCTACAGTGAAGGGGAGCCATACGATAGAATTCGTGGGAGCCTTTCCTGGTTTTGCTTTGCTCAGGATCATCTTCTCCTTTCCCCCTGCCCCCAAAATGCTGCTTCCAGTTTCAAACTTAACTAAATCTAAAGTCGGTTGCAATCATCATGGTTCTTGTGCCTCCCAGCTGAAGACACATGCCTGCTCCTCACTAGAAATTGGGCTTTGATTTGCTCTAAATACCCGGCACTCACTGTGCAACTTTCCTGGGAGCCCAACAGAAACATGGGGGATTGTTCTGTGTGGTTTTGGTCCACTAGGTATTTGGGGCATTGGGCCATTACCCTGTTGCAGCAGCGCGAGACATAAATGCAAGGTGCTGAGTGTGCATCCCGGTGCAGGAAGTGCTCTCTGTACGGTGCAGGGCAGGGGCATGCTGTGGGTCTGGTCTGGTCTCATCTCACTTGCATTCATTTTACACCAGTGCAACTCCTGATGTAGAGTGATTTGGAGTGTCTCTTGGTTTAGCCGTGAGTAAAGGAGATCAGAATCTTAGAGTCCTAGACGGCAAGGACAGAAGGGACCATCGCGATCCTCGAGTCAGGCCTCCCGCAGAGCACAGGCCAGAGACCTGCCCCACAGTAATTCCGAGACCAGATCTTTTAGAGAAACAGCAGCGGGACCCCCACGTGAGCTAGGCTGAGAATAGCATTGACAAGGCATTCAAATCTGGAGCCGTGATCAATTTACATCCTACACAACCCCATCCCCTGGCTACCCCCTGGAGACTTAATCCAGGGATTCGGACAGAACAGACCAGCACCACCCTGCAGAGATTCTGACCCTGTGTGGGAGTTCAAACTAATCTGATCTCTTTACACGGGCCAGGTAAAGATGAATCGACACAAAAGAGCACAAGCATGTGCCTGCCTTGAAGCCAGTGGGAGCTTTGCCAATGACTTCCCGGGTATCAGGATCAGAAAAAACACAGCAGTCCCATCCTCTTTCCATCTTGCTGTCTCCACCTCCCCTATCTTTCCTTGAATTGACTAGATTTTCCCCAGCCTGGTTTTAAAGATTCCTTTCACCACAGTCTTTTTCTGAAGCCAGGTATCCTGCCCCGGGCTACACGCCGATCTGATTTCCACTCCATTCTGTCATACATTACGCAGCACTCCCAGTAGAACCCCCTGGCCGCCTGCAGTCAGACACTCCTGCAATAAATCTTGGACTCCCTAAAATTACAGTTGCAATCTTCATCAGTTTAGCCAAGAAAGGAGATATTAACAGTGATTAATACTCTAAATTAAGAAGAAAAGTTAGTTACCACTCTGGGTGTAATTAAAGTGACTAGATCTCACACAAAGAGAACAAATCCCTGAACGCTGACTTCCTCTGCGTCACGCCCCAATCCACCCAGGCCTCGCCTCACAAAGGTATTTCTCTTGTCATCGTAGCCTAAAGCAAACACCTACACTTTCCATGAGCCGATCGAAGGGAGAGCCAAACCTGCTAGCATGCGGTGCACACAGTCACAGGGGAGCTCAGGTCTCCATCTTTCCAGGATGTCCTGCAACATCGCGGGCTCCTGCAACAGAAGGACGTAGTGTTAAGTGGAGATATTTGTGGGCAGAGGAGGGAGACGGGATGATCATTCTGCTGCAGAAGCACTCTGGGGAAACTGGACTGGTGACAGCGAGGGAAGGGGAATCTCCTTAGGCCAGATTCTCAGCGGCTCAGAATTGATGTAGCTCCACTGATGGCCAGAGCCCCAAAGTGGATGGCGCTCCGGCGATTTAGACCAGCTCAGAATCTGACCCCTGGTGCCTCATTTCCAACCCCCCGGGTCGCGGCGAGTTTGTAATCTTGACTCAGACAAATGCTGATGGGTTTAGGAAGGACCCAAGGGAGAGGGGCCAAAAGCCAATAGAAATGGTGACGATGGGGTGAGAAATGGAAGTGGCGGGAGAACAGAGAGAGAGGGAGAAAAGTCCCAATGAAAAAAATCAAAACAGCATATCCCGCATGCCCTACCCAGCCTAGGGTGTTAACATTGGCAACCATGTCTTGCTCTAGTGGCTGGCCCCTACAGCAGCCTGCTCCGCTGACAGCTGCGTGACTCTTGTCGTTCAGGTGGTAGAGGCTTGTGTTTTTACTGCTGATGGCCCTGGGTTCAAGGATCCTTGCATCTGCATGGGGACTATCGGGTTCATTCCACTGGCTTCTAGCCTCAAAGCATAGTACAAAAATCCCCTTCACGTAGACAGGCTTTGTGAGCGAGTGTGAGCGCTGAATTATCTTGGATTAAAACAAGTGGGTTACATTGTGGAAGAGGGGCTCATGAACGCAGCCCAGCTTGGTACACCCCAGAATGACCTCATTCACCTTTCACTCCCCCCTTTCATTAGCAGCCTTAAGTGCCTCTGGGATGCAGCTGCTTCTCCCTCACCTGCTTCTCCCACCCTGATGTGTCATGCTGCCTGAGGTTTCTGGCGAGTCACCTGGCTGCCTCTTCTGGTTTTCCTCCTGCTTACACTGCCATATTGCTGCGCTTCCCTGCACCCCATGGCAGCAGCAGGAGCTGGTGTCTGCACCCTCAGACAGTTACACTCCACCACACACCTTGCAACCTCTTTCACAGTCCCATGAGTCACACATAGTCCACCCCTCTGGATGCTGCTAGTCTCAGTGTGAGGCTTCCTGTACCCAATGAACCCACAGCAACTGCAACAGCTTCAACCCTGAGGATGCCTCTCTGGAATCTGCCATGCACATGACCTCACAGGGCACTCAGAGGTTCAGTCCTCCCAGCCCACTCTTGCTGAAGGTGGCCTCTAGCGTCCCAGGTGAAGGAGCAGCAGAGGTTAGGCAGATCCTAAATCCTGACTTGCTTGCTTTTATTTAATTAGGGGCAGGTTCTCATCTCAGCTACAGTGCATGAAGCTGGAGTAACCCCTTTAAATCAATGGAGTTACACCAATGTACTAGAGGGCAAAGCCTAGGGCTTTGTTTATTTCAGAGACAGAAAGAGTACTGAAGTCTTCGGAAACAGTGCCTTAGAAATGGATAGACAGACTAGGTGACTAATGCAGGGATAACCCTCAGCCCTTTCATGTCCTGGAAGGGGGACCTAGCAGGACTGTTTCTTCCCTATAAAACATTCGTTAGCTGAACCCCGGAGACTGGGAGTGGTGACAAAGGGAAAGTAAGTACCCCATTGTCAGCACCACTGTGGCTTCCCACTCAGAATCATCCTACTGCACGTGAAAGAAGCTGATGCGCAATATGTGGTATGCTGGTAAATTCCAAAATCTTTGTGACCATTTCCTCTAGGTTTGAGTAACTGAGGGAATTCGAATACCACCACCCAGCCAAGCAAGCTGAGCAACGCATGCTGGAATGGCTATCAGCACAAGTTAAAAACTACTAGCAGTCCAGTGTTTTAATATTAGTAACCTAGTAATCGTGAAGAATTCTGTGCTCAGTTCTAGGACAGATGGGCCAAAGCCATCTGTAGCAAACTGACACTTGTTGGCCCCTGGAAGGGAGATAAGAAATGGCACACTCGGGTATTCATGAAATTCCAGTTTCCTGGAAATGTACAAATTTGTTAACACTCATGAAATTCAAGAATTAATTTTCCATGGGTGTAACTACATGCCACTTATCTGCTTCTGAATTTAGTGGGCACAAAATGATGTTTATTAGTTAGGAGGACGGGGCAGGGGAGAAAACACTTTATATAGCTCTGTTCACCCAAGGGTCTTAAAGTGCTTTACAGACCTTTATTAATTACCAGTCAGTTTCACATCACCTTGCTATCAGCTTCATCCCACCATCACTGACCCCCATGCAGAGGCCCTTGGAGCTCAGTGGGACTCTGTGAAAGAGGAATTACACTTGTGAGGGTGTCTAGGCAACTGCCTGTGAGATCACACTCTAGGTTGGTTTGGCTAGATCCACGTTACTGATGGGGAAACCGAGGCACAGAAAAGTGATGCAGCTTTCCCAAAGGTCATACAGGGAGCCAGCGACAGACAGGCCAGCCGACAGCAATTCTGGGCCCCAGGGCAGAACAGTCAATGGGCTCCCACGCACGCATGAGCCACGCCCGCACGGACCCGGTCCACCTGACATTTGGGCGGTGCTGCGCCTGCCCTGCTCGTGCCCAGCGAGCTGCCAGGCACGCTTTTCCAGTATGGGCCAGGGCTTCCACATGCCCGCCCGGTAGGGTTGCCAGCTGTCTAATTGTTCAAACCCAAAGACCATTGCCCCACCCCCTGTCCCTTCCCTGAGGCCCCCCCCCGCTTACTCCATCCCCCTTCCTTCTGTCTCTCGCTCTCCCCCACCCTCACTCACTTTCACCAGGCTGGGGCAGGGGGTTGGGGTGCAGGAGGGAGTGCGGGGTGCAGGCTCTGGGAGGGAGTTTGGGTGTGGGAGGGGGTGAGGGGTGCAGTCTCTGGGAGGGAGTTTGGGTGCAGGAGTGGGGTGCAGGCTCTGGGAGTGGGTATGGGGTGCAGGCTCTAGGCTGGGGCAGGGGGTTGGGGTGCAGGAGGGGGTTGGGGGTTGGCGCTTATCTCAGGCGGCTCCTGAAAGCAACCGGCACCCCTCTCTGGCAGCAACTCCTAGGCGGGGAGCCCAGGGGGTCTCCGTGCACCGCTGCCAGCAGGCACCACCCTGGAAGCTCCCATTGGCCGCAGTTCCTGGCCAATGGCAGCTGCGGAGTCGGTGCTCGGGGTGGGGGCAGCACGTGGAGATCCCCTGTCCCCCCAGAGGCCGTAGGGCTATTCTGGCCACTTCCAGGAGCAGTGTGGAGTGAGGGCAGGCAGGAAGCCGCCTTAGCCCCGCTGCACGGCCGGTGGTGGTGGCCCCTGGGCCCTTTTAAATCCGGGCCCCTGGACAATTGCTCCCCTTCCCAGCCCCACCCCCCGGCACCTCTTGTGTCGGCGGCCTGGCAGCACAGATGGAACAGAATCCAGGAGTCCTGGCTCCCTGCTCTGACCACACTTCCTTCGGGTTTCCCTTTGAGGAATGCGGCCCGTGTCTCCTTGTAACTGCTAATTCTTCTCAACAAATCACAATATTGTTGCCGGGTGCCTGTGCTGACTGCTCAGCATTTCCATGTAGGCTAGAGATCGCACGATGCCTGCCGTTGCAAGCACACTTGTTAGAATACAAGAATAAGCAGGTTCAGCCTCAACCCAAGGGAGTCTCTCAGACCACAGCAACTCACACTGGAGCACTAGACTGGGTTCCCTAGGGAGGTGGTGGAATCTCCTTCCTTTGAGGTTTTTAAGGTCAGGTTTGACCAAGCCCTGGAAGGGATGATTTAGTTGGGGATTGGTCCTGCTTTGTGCAGGAGGTTGGATGAGATGACCGCCTGAGGTCCCTTCCAATCCTGATCTTCTATGATACATATGTCCCTTCTCTTTTCACTTAGAAGCTTTAGAGGACTTGGTGTTTGATTTTTTTGGTGAAAGGAAAATTCAACTAAAATGACCACATGGGAGAGTTACAATAAGAAGTTGTATTTAGAGAGCAACTTTCATCCAAGGGTCCCCAGATAATTCAGAGTACATAGGCCCAAGAGAATCACTCATCCCCCATTGAAATGCAGCCACCTCTGGGGTGGAATGTGGCAGCCAGTCTGCACACAACAATTTTTAGGAAGGGACATGAACTAATAGCTTCCCCAGCTGAAACTACCAGGTGAATTTAGGTTTCAGAGTAGCAGCCCTGTTAGTCTGTATCCGCAAAAAGAAAGGAGTACTTGTGGCACCTTAGAGACTAACCAATTTATTTGAGCATAAGCTTTCGTGAGCTACAGCTCACTTCATCGGATGCAACAGTAATTACTCGAATTTGGCTAGGACACTAGCGTTGACACCTTTCCCTTTCCAAAAGGAGCTAAAGGATCTCTAGTGATCATGAATGGTCAGGAGTTTGGATTTATAGGTCTGTGAACAGCAGCAACTCCGATAAGGCACAGTCTCAATAGGCACTGCAGATGCTCTGCTCGTCTGAAAAATTGGGCCATTTATATTTAGGCTTCATTGTACGCACCCACCCTTTGAAAATTTCAGTCTAAATGTAGGGTCTGATCGACTTTGTATCATCTCTCTAAAAATCAAACACAAAGCTGGTAGTTTTGGTGAAAGAACCAATCATTCCCATTCAGCAGTGGAACACTCTGCTGTCCTGCCTTCTTCCTTTTGCACAGTGCAACTTTCTGCTTGTGCCGAATGTCACACAATGAACTTCACCCTCATTTTAGTCTCCACCATTTTTTCTGGTCATATTTCAGACAGTCTATTTCTTAGGAAAAGGCAACATGCTTGAACATTCATAACCAGTGAGTCACTAACTAGAATTACGGAGTCTGGAAAACACTGGGGGTGGACTAGCCCAGGTAGAAGTAATAATGGTTTTCCTAATTCACACTTGGTTTTACGCTCACTAGCTAGGCTCCACTTCAGGGCTTTCTGCTTCAAAAATACACACAAGGTAAAATCTCCCTTGGGCAATGTCTACACTACAAGCTAGGGGTGTGATTCCCCGGCTCGTGTACACGCACTCATGCACTGTAGCAGCGGCAGCATGGGTCAGGGAAGCGAAGTCCCGGCTTAGCCGCGCTGAGCACAGTCCACCTGAAAGCAGTGGGTATGTACTCGGCCTGGCTCAGCTAGTACCCATACTGCTGCAGCTACACTGCTATTTATACTCGTGGCAGATGGGTGAAAGCTAGCGCAAGAATGCGTATGCCCGCAAGGGAATCGCACGCCGAGCTTGTAGTTTAGACATAGCCCTAGTCGTAATAGGGCTTACAGCCGGTATAGGTTGCAGCCACTAGAGGGCGAAAGCTACTCCGATTTGACATTCCATCCAGTAGAGGGCACTAGGACACCCCCAACCTGTACGTACGGCCCATTAAAAGCGCAATTTTGAATGGAAGGCTCTCCCAAATATTCAGTGTGCTGCAGCTATAGGCGTAGGATGAACTGCACTCTCAGAAGATGGGGCAGCTGCGGAGACCCTGAATGCCCTCTGCTATTAACCAAGATGTCTGGCTTCCAGTGGGGCCCACTGTGATGGAGCGGATAGCTAGCGGATGCCTCAGCAAGATACAGATGAGCAGTATGCACGGACTAGGTCAGAAAAATATCTGCTTCACGATAAGGCATGTAAGTCATAACACAAAACCAGACACCCCCAAACGCTACTAGACCCTAAACTAGTCTGAACTTTGCCACTTGGGCCTCTCCCTTGATGACTTTTGGATCTGAATGTGCTGCAAGGCTTTCCTGTCCTCCCTCTAGTGAAATTTGGGGTTTGGCTTGGGTCCATGCTTCATTTTATCACTAGTAAAATAAGAGCCACTGGGCCGTCTTTATTTTAAATTTGCATTACATCAAAACCTTTAAAAAGAAGGTGTCGTGAGGCCAGAGAAGCTGGCTCAGCAACATGCCTCTTAGGTAAGAATAGCTTTCATGTTCTGTAACTTCTGAAATATAGTGATGACATAAACCCCCAGAGTCTCATATTCAGTCACCAAGATACTGCTAGCTCCCATCCTGCAGCCACCCTGATTGGGCAGAGAGGGAAGACCCTGTGGCCAATGGCACTCCAATAGTAAGCAAAGATGCTATGTTCAGAAGTCCAGCTTGGATCCATGTCCTGCCTTCCGTAACACTAGAAAGGGTGCCCTGGCAGTTTGGTCACTAGATACATTATAAAAATATCCCACCTAGTAAATACAGAGCTATGATCCCTGCACAAAGGACATGGAGGGCGGAGGTGAAGCCCGCGCTCTGCTCTGCAGAGGACGCTGGGTCAAAACCGAAGTCAGTACAGCATATGGAAACAGGCAGATGCGGGGGGTGGGAGGAAGGACAGAGTAGCCTAGGGCCCGGTGACCTGCATTCAGGTCCCTGCTTTGCTATGGACTTCCTTTGGGATCCCTGGCAAGTCACCTCAGCTCAGCTCCCCACCTTAACATGGGGATAAAAACCCTTCCCTCGCTCAGAGGGACGTTGCAAGGGTAAATACGTGACAGATGATGTGGTGTTCAGATACGACAGTAAAGGGGGGGTGACCCTAGACACCCTCCTAAGTGCTGGAACTAGGGATGCTGGGTGTGCGGCCGCACCCCCCGGCGTGAAGCAGTTTCCATCATATGCAGGGTTTATAGTTTGGTTCAATGGTTCTCAGCACTCCCACACCACTGCAATAATATTTGTACAAAACATGCCTTGTGAGGTACCACATGAAAGCTACCACCACACGGGCCATTCATATCATTGTAAAATGCATGGGTTAACCTGATAGGTGAAGTTCTGAATTCCCTGTGCATGATGTTACTAGAACTGTGTCTTAAACATGACAGCCTAGCCTAGGTAAAGGGGATCAGTAGGTCTGTCTTGGACAAAGGAATGGGGGGTTACCTCAGTTCACATAAACAAATCTAAGGGTCATCTTGATTCTGAACTTGAGAGACAAGGGAATTAACATGGCTCCTGCACCCCAGAGAGACACAGGAGACTGAATCCCCAAGGAGGCCTTTTAGGACAAAGCCAATTCCCTTGGGAATATAAAGGGGCAGAGAGAAACTCCATCTTTGTCTTTCTCCTAAGACAAGGGAAACCAGCACCTCGTACTTCTGTGGAAAGTCCTGACTGAGAGACTTCCGGCTGAGCTGCATGAAGACTAAGATGGTTTCTCCCACCAATTGAACAAAGACTGCAGCTTGCTAGATTTTGGGGTTTAGAGGTGTGTTTTCACTTTTATTTGCTTGTAACCATCTCTACCTTTATTTCTTTTACTTGGCATTGCTTACCCTACATCCTTTTGTTAACCAACTTCTTTTACTTTTAATCTCAACCAACCCAGTGCTGTGTTTGAATGGGAGTGACTGTTAACTCCAGTTAATATAGCTGCTGGGTATTGTCTCTTTAAAGGAGCAAACAAACCTTATGATTTCCCTGCATGGTCCAGGAGGGGCCTGGACACTTCAGGACAGATGGTTTGGGGGAAATGCAGGACTGGGGGTGTGTTGGGGTCACTTGTCCAGTAGTAACCAAGCCGGGTGGAAACCAGAGCACGCCTGTGATATAACAAGCAGGCTACTGGGGTCGGAATTGCTGCATGAGGGCTGCTTGACCCGCAGTGCAGGCTTGATGCTGGCTTGGAGCATCCAGACAGGGAGCAACAGCAGCAGAGCATTTTAAGGAATCCAGCATTACAGGACAAGTGGAGATGCAGCCCCTGACTAGTCTGGTTGCACCCCAGAAAGTAACAGGAGGCACAAAAGAATCAAAGAGAGGTAGATGGTCTATTTATTTCCTGAAATGGCCAGTACTTATGACCAGTCATTAAAAAATAACTATAAGAAAAGCACAGACCACAAGCAAGGTGACGGGTCTAGACTGAACAGCTATTCAAATTCTAGAAAATGGATGAATGGTGCTTAATTTGTGCCAGGGCTGAGCCCCGGCACCTCTAGGCTTGGCAGGTCAGAGCCCCGGCACCTCTAGGCTTGCCGCACGAACTATTAAAGTAAAAAAATTGCTGGAGCCCTGGCTCCTAATTTCGTGAGCCCCAGCACCTCTTTCATTACTAATTAAGCCCTGTGTACAGACCAAACATCCCTGTGTTGGGAAATTAAAGCAACCAAAGCAGGCTGGGAAAAGAGTTGCTGTATTTGATTTTGAAAAGGAAAGTTCCCTTTAGAACCTTTCAGCTAGAGACCTTCTGAAAACTGTATCTGCTGAAAGTCTTTCTGAATTACACATACCAGCATCTTTCCCAATAATTCTGGCATTGGGGTTGTAGGTCTAGTGATTAGAACACCAAACTGGGAGCCAGGCAAGTGGTTTGTTGTAACTCCAGCTGAGCCACTTGACTCCCTGTGTGACCTTGAGGAAAGGAACATGACCCCCTGGAAGCTGAGTCACTATCTGGAAAGCTAGGTACATAACAGCAGGCTAGGACATCCAGCTGCAGCTCCTCCCTCAAGTTAATACAGGTACTTACAACGCTAAAGACTCCCTCAAAATTTAAAACCGAGAATGAACAAAATGGAATTATATTTCTAACACAGGCGGCCCCAGAGCAGATCGCAACACAGATCCAGCTAGTTTCAATTCTGTCTCCTGCTGTGGCAAGTCCCTGGTGTTTCAGAAGAAGAAATCACTGGGAGTTCGGTGCTAACAACCTGCTGAGGGACTTTGGTAAATCTGACTCGACACTGTTCCGCATTGTTAGGTACCTAAAGAGCTTTGAAATCCTGACCAAGGCAGACTTGTTCAACGATAATAATGGTGAACACTCCGATTGATCAAGCCACAGCTCTGGTGGCATGGTATTCAAGACCCCTGGGCGTTTTCTTTGCATGAGCATTTGGTAAGCAAGTTTTTCTTTTGCAAAACCAGTGGGGGGAAGAGAGGAAAGGTCACAAACTCTCATGCCGTGATGCATTCATACCGAAAGTGTTTGTGCGGCAATCCTGAAAACTTTGTCGACTTGGGCGTCAGCCAGTCAGGGAGCAGAAACAATCCCATGTGAGGTAGGTGACCAGTCATATACATCCCTAGCAGCAGCTTCGGATGAGTGAACACTCAAAACTAGAGTTGTGGTGAGCACTTGATGAGTAACCAACAGGCTGGGGTTTGCCCAACAAAGGCTTTGATGAATAATTTCAAACAAACACATCTGTAAAAATCAGTCTGTCACAGGTGATTTGTGAAGAGATAAAGGGGCTAAATTAAATAGTTCCAGCAAAAAAAAAAAAAAAAAAGTCTAGCTGACCCAACTGGAGAGGACCCTCCATGATGGAGGCTTCCAGAGCTTCTCCAGCCTGCGGCCTACTCCTTAAAACAAACAGGGAGAGATCTCATCTCATGGGTCCAGCATTCCAGAGTTCTCAGCACGTTTGTTCCTGCCAGCCTCCAGTACGTGCAGACCACTAGCAGTCCATGGGCCACAGAATAGGAACCTCATGCTCCATCATATACAACAGGGCAATGATATACCACTCAGGATGCTTAAGAGTTGGTGCAGCTTGGACTCTACCGCAGTGCATTGGTTCTGCCACAAAGCAAGGCACAATTCCCTTTACGCAGCTTTAGCAGGACATGGGAAATTCCTCTTGACGAGATCCAAAAACACCGTATGAACTTCATGGAAATTCTGGATCTAGATCCAGATCTCGCTGCTCGCCCTAATCCCAGAGGGGTCAAGGATCCAAATACTCTCAAACTCTGTAGCTGACTCTGGATCCAGACTTTGTGGCTCACCATTATATCATTAGGTGGGTTGTGAAGCTTGATTTAATGCTGTTTGTATTATTCATTATTATTATATACTATTTGCATGCTGGTAGTACCTAAGGGCATCACTCACGGACCAGGACCCCATTGTGCTAGGCACTGTACAGACACAGACCAAAAAGATGGCCCCTTCCCCCAAAGAGCTGATAATTGATGTATAAGACAAGAGACAGCAGAAGGATGCACCAGACAGATGGGAAGAACACACGGAAGCAAGGAGACAGACCAGCTTAGCAGGATAAGCAGTGGTCATTGTTGCCATTTGTAGAAACATGCTGTGTAAGAAAGGCTACGTACGCAACCCAGACATTGCGCCATGTAAATAAAGACTCGTCAGGAGAGAAGAACTTTTCCCCATATCAGGTCTATAAGTGCTAGTGTGACCCTCACACTGACACTCGGGGGTAGC
Organism: Natator depressus; assembly: GCF_965152275.1. NCBI lineage: Eukaryota > Metazoa > Chordata > Testudines > Cheloniidae > Natator > Natator depressus. The sequence continues at coordinate 4,027,123 of NC_134242.1, forward strand.
AGTAAGTAAGGGCAGCTTTGAGTGCCAGTAACCACTAGCAGCTTAATGATTAGTTTGCAGTGGTTTGTATTCCCTTCCGTTGGTCTGAATATCACCAGTCTATTTTCCCACTTGTCAACTTCTGAAAACTCCTCAGGGAGGGATGTTTCCCCTTCACCATGTTTGGATGTTAGCTGCAATCGCTTAAAGCTCCTTCCGGGTGGTTATTATTATTGTTTCCTCAGCAGAATTAAAGAATCAGTTTTCATCTGAGACAAAAGCCCCCTCCCAAGCCTGTGGCTGGCAGGGGGTGGCTCCTGCTCTCACACAGCAAGGTTTTCCAGCCTTGACATTTTGAAAAAACAACAACCACCAAACCTGTTCACAAAGATAATTGATCCAGCTGCTTTATCCTCCTCTGTTGGGTGCCAGAAGAAATACAATTAGCAAAGAAGTCACTACCTGCTCAACAGCATAGTAAATCCCCAAAATAAAAAAAGACAGCTACAATGGACCTCTATCACTTGTGCCAAAGGAGCAACTCCCATTAGCTAGCAGCAATGGTAGGTTGTTAACTTCTATGTGGAGCAGCCACTGTGGGGGCACACAAAACATTGGTATTGTGTTACATTTGAAGACATGGAAAGTCCAAACAAAAATCTAACTAACCTTACTGCCTTACGTAGGCTCCGCTGACAAAAGTTAACCCATCTACAAAACATTACACACAACGAAAATGGGGCAGCTGAAAACTACAGTCCTCAAGCCTGAACATTTCTTCCGTGCTGTGAGTGATTTTCTGCCCACTGGGTGAATTCCATTGAATAGCACTGAGTTCCTGTAAGAGAGACACCCTCTCTTTTTGCACGTAGGTGGAAGTAAACCTCCAGAACTTTAAAGCCAAGGAGTTCTCCACAGCCAGTTTAGAATCAGACACAGATAGCAATACAAAAGGTTAACTATACAAAAGGTTAAGGCTTCCCCCAACCCCACATACATTCTGGCTTCCACAGTCAACATACAGGGCTAGATTTTAAAGTGAAACAAAAACAAGCATTGGACTTGGAATCCAGCTCTGGATTTTGAACAGCTCAGACTTTGGGAGTGTTCAGAACCCAGGGCTCAGGTGGGCCGGATGTAAAACCAGGGGTGGATCGGAGAGAGGGTAGTTGCAAAATTTAGATCTGGATTGGGATGTCAAACACCCCCTAACTTCAAGATCATTTAGATCCGTGGCTTTGGTTTGGGTTAGTCTCTAACAGACACGTGTCAGCGATGAAAAGACAAAGTTACAGAAGATCTGACACAAAAGAGCAAAGGGGAAATAAATCTGTGCACTTCATACAAACTCACAGTCAACCCCTAGGGGCCAGAAGCAGGAGCGTAAATCAGAAGCAGCCCTTTGGAGAGGGAAACTTGGCCGAAGGCTGCACTGCCTTTTGGTGACTGCGCTGTAATCTGTGCATCTTCTGCTGTTGTTTTATCCCTAACCCCAGAAACCACCAACTCTCTGATCCTGTAACTTTGCCCCCATGAGCTGCAGTAGGAGACACAAAAAGAAAAGGAGTACTTGTGGCACCTTAGAGACTAACCAATTTATTTGAGCATAAGCTTTCGTGAGCTACAGCTCACTTCATCGGATGCATTCAGTGGAAAATACAGTGAGGAGATTTATATTCACACAGAACATGAAAAAGTGGGTGTTGTTATACACACTGTAAGGACAGTGATCACTTAAGATGAGCTATTACCAGCAAGGGCGGGGGGGGGGGGGGAGAGAAAACCTTTTGTAGTGATAATCAAGGTGGGCCATTTCCAGCAGTTAACAAGAACGTCTGAGGAACAGTGGGGGGCGGGGGGAGGAGAAATAAACATGGGGAAATAGTTTTACTTTGTGTAATGACCCATCCATTCCCAGTCTCTATTCAAGCCTAAGTTAATTGTATCCAGTTTGCAAATTAATTCCAATTCAGCAGTCTCTCGTTGGAGTCTGTTTCTGAAGTCTTTTTGTTGCAATATTGCGACTTTTAGGTCTATAATCGAGTGACCAGAGAGATTGAAGTGTTCTCCTACTGGTTTTTGAATGTTATAATTCTTGACATCTGATTTGTGTCCATTTATTCTTTTACATAGAGACTGTCCAGTTTGGCCAATGTACATGGCAGAGGGGCATTGCTGGCACATGATGGCATCTATCACATTGGTAGATGTGCAGGTGAACAAGCCTCTGATAGTGTGGCTGATGCGATTAGGCCCTATGATGGTGTCCCCTGAATAGATAGGTGGACACAGTTGGCAATGGGCTTTGTTGCAAGGATAGGTTCCTGGGTTAGTGGTTCTATGGTGTGGTGTGTGGTTGCTGGTGAGTATTTGCTTCAGGTTGGGGGGCTGTCTGTAAGCAAGGACTGGTCTGTCTCCTAAGATCTGTGAGAGTGATGGGTCGTCCTTCAGGATAGGTTGTAGATCCTTGATGATGCGTTGGAGAGATTTTTGTTGGGGGCTGAAGGTGACGGCTAGTGGCGTTCTGTTGTTTTCTTTGTTAGGCCTGTCCTGTAGTAGGTAACTTCTGGGTACTGTTCTGGCTCTGTCAATTTGTTTCTTCACTTCAGCAGGTGGGTATTGTAGTTGTAAGAATGCTTGATAGAGATCTCGTAGGTGTTTGTCTCTGTCTGAGGGGTTGGAGCAAATGCGGTTGTATCGTAGAGCTTGGCTGTAGACGATGGATCGTGTGGTGTGGTCTGGGTGAAAGCTGGAGGCATGTAGGTAGGAATAGCGGTCAGTAGGTTTCTGGTATAGGGTGGTGTTTATGTGACCATCACTTATTAGCACAGTAATGTCCAGGAAGTGGATCTCTTGTGTGGACTGGTCCAGGCTGAGGTTGATGGTGGAATGGAAATTGTTGAAATCATGGGGGAATTCCTCAAGGGCTTCTTTTCCATGGGTCCAGATGATGAAGATGTCAGCAATATAGCACAAGTAGAGTAGGGGCATTATGGGACAAGAGCTGAGGAAGCGTTGTTCTAAGTCAGCCATAAAAATGTTGGCATACTGTGGGACCATGCGGGTACTCATAGCAGTGCGGCTGATTTGAAGGTATACATTGTCCCCAAACGTGAAATAGTTATGGGTGAGGACAAAGTCACAAAGTTCAGCCACCAGGTTTTCCATGACATTATCAGGGATACTGTTCCTGACGGCTTTCACCCAGACCACACCACACAATCCATCGTCTACAGCCAAGCTCTACGATACAACCGCATTTGCTCCAACCCCTCAGACAGAGACAAACACCTACACGATCTCTATCAAGCATTCTTACAACGACCCATCACTCTCACAGATCTTGGGAGACAGGCCAGTCCTTGCTTACAGACAGCCCCCCAACCTGAAGCAAATACTCACCAGCAACCACGCACCGCACCACACCACACCACACCACAGAACCACTAACCCAGGAACCTATCCTTGCAACGAAGCCCGTTGCCAACTGTGCCCACCTATCTATTCAGGGGACACCATCATAGGGCCTAATCACAGCAGCCACACTATCAGAGGCTCGTTCACCTGCACATCTACCAATGTGATAGATGCCATCATGTGCCAGCAATGCCCCTCTGCCATGTACATTGGCCAGACTGGACAGTCTCTACGTAAAAGAAATAAATGGACACAAATCGGACGTCAAGAATTATAACATTCATAAACCAGTCGGAGAACACTTCAATCTCTCTGGTCACTCGATTACAGACCTAAAAGTGGCTATTCTTCAACAAAAAGACTTCAGAAACAGACTCCAATGAGAGACTGCTGAATTGGAATTAATTTGCAAACTGGATACAATTAACTTAGGCTTGAATAGAGATTGGGAGTGGATGGGTCATTACACAAAGTAAAACTATTTCCCCATGTTTATTCCCCCCGCCCCCCACTTTTCCTCAGACGTTCTTGTTAACTGCTGGAAATGGCCCACCTTGATTATCACTACAAAAGGTTTTCTGCCCCCGCCCCCCTTTCCCCCCCCCCCGCTCCTGCTGGTAAGAGCTCATCTTAAGTGATCACTGTCCTTACAATGTGTATGATAACACCCATTTTTTCATGTTCTGTGTGTATATAAATCTCCTCACTGTATTTTCCACTGAATGCATCCAGTGACGTGAACTGTAGCTCACGAAAGCTCATGCTCAAATAAATTGGTTAGTCTCTAAGGTGCCACAAGTCCTCCTTTTCTTTTTGCGAATACAGACTACCACGGCTGCTACTCTGAAATAGGAGACACATTACTGCCCTGGAGCACCTTGCACTGTCACACAGCGTGAGAGGAGAGACGCGTGAAGAGGCGACCAGCCGAGGGGCTACATGGCCCAAACTGGGGTGGCTGCTCACGGCCCTCCCGTGACATGCCACTGAGAAGCAGCTAAAAGAGCATGCCACCAACAGGAAACACACACGCCATGCTCCCCCAGCAGCCTGGTTTTAATTGCATCAGTCTCTTTTACTGTCCAGCAGCCTCCCAACCTCTTTAACGAGCTTGTAAAAAAAAAAAAAAAAAAAAGCACCCGAGCCAGTAAATGTGAATTCTGGAGGGAGGCAGGTTTCACTGGGGCCAGCAGGCCTTTTCGCACCCCGGAGAGTGACTATAACGGCTTCACTGGCTCTTTTGCCAAGGCTGCTGTTTCCAGTGGGGTCATGCAGGGAACACGGGCAGTGACAGCAGGGGGTGAAAGATGAGAGGAAGGGGAGGAGGGTATGTGGAGGTGCCTGGGCAAGATTGTCATCTGTCAGTCAAGGGGAACAGCTGCCGGGCCCCCCCGCACCGAGTGCACATGAAAGGGAGCATGGGTAGTTCGTTTGTTTTGCTCTCACCACATTCCCTGTGCAGGCTGTCATGGGCCTAGGATTGCGGTGCCCTCATCACCATGGAGTTCATTCGTAAGTGTGTCCCGAGTCCCTACTTCCAAGCTGCTTTGCCCCTTCCGCCCTCCCTTAGGGTGACGGATTCAGAGCACCCATCGCAGCGACATAAACACCCATGGCAGCCTCTGGGCAGGCCCGGCGGGAGGAGAGCCACGGAGACCCTGGGGAGGGGCCAGCTTTACCAGTGGACTCCCTGTGCCATGCTAACAACACTGGCTGGCTCTTCTTGGACACAGTGTGCCTTTAAATGGGGGGCCTGATCCTGCAGCCCTTGCAGCCAATGAGTGGAGTTGGAGAAGCACCATGGGCCAGGAGGATTGGGTGCATCACCCATACTGCTCCAGGGGCGGGGGGGGGCAGGGGAGAGAATCAGTTGGTTCATACCACACTGAACAAAAGAGGGAGGGGATGAAATGGGGTCCAAGGAGACAAGGGCTTTTCTGGAAATGGTCATGGGGCCAGATTGCCTCCTTCCATGCCAAGACCTACGGGAGGGTGGGAAACTGAGCAAGGGAGGAAATGCTGGTCGTAGGGGTGGGATTTGCCTCCCGTGAAATCATAGACTCATAGGACTGGAAGGGACCTCAAGAGGTCATCTAGTCCAGTCCCCTGCACTCACAGTAGGACTAAGTATTATCTAGACCATCCCTGACAGGTGTTTGTCTAACCTGCTCTTAAAAATCCCCACTGATGGAGATTCCACAACCTCACTAGGCAATTTATTCCAGTGCTTAACCACCCTGACAGTAGGAAGGGGGTTCCACAGAGGATGGATCTAGACTGTTCTCAGTGGTAGCAGATGACAGAACAAGGAGTAATGGTCTCAAGTTGCAGTGGGGGAGGTTTAGGTTGGATATTAGGAAAGACTTTTTCACGAGGAGGGTGGTGAAACACTGGAATGCGTTACCTAGGGAGGTGGTGGAATCTCCTTCCTTAGAAGTTTTTAAGGTCAGGCTTGACAAAGCCCTGGCTGGGATGATTTAATTGGGGATCGGTCCTGCTTTGAGCAGGGGGTTGGACTAGATGACCTTCTGAGGTCCCTTCCAACCCTGATATTCTATGATTCTATGAAGTGTTTCCTAATGTCCAACCTAAACCACCCTTGCTGCAATTTAAGCCCATTGCTTCTTGTCCTATCCTCAGAGGTTAACGAGAACAATTTTTCTCCCTCCTCCTTGTAACAACCTTTTATGTACTTGAAAACTGGTATCATGTCGCCTCTGTCTTCTCTTCTCCAGACTAAATGACCCCAATTTTTTCAATCTTCCCTCATAGGTCATGTTTTCTAGACCTTCAATCATTTTTGTTGCTCTTCTCTGGACTTTCTCCAATTTGTCCACCTCTTTCCTGAAATGTGGTGCCCAGAACTGGACATAATACTCCAGTTGAGGGGGTTCCATCCTAAAGCTAGATAAATTCCCCAGAGACTTCAGGCCAGCGCCATCTGCACAGAGGCCAGTGTGGTGACTAGAGGCATCAGAGATACACAGGGCCACATTCAGAAGGGATGTGCCAGGTGATCTGAGTTGTAGGTGAAAGCGATGGCTCAGAGATATACCCGACAGCTGGGAGAAAGGAAAGTCACGGTGGTCAGGCATGTTTTAATTTTCACCTTATTACACCCTGCCTTCAATGCTTTTCCAGTTCTACTTTTCTCCTTGGGCTCTTTGAGTTTTTGGGCCATGACTCAGGGCAGATTTCCAAGCGCTCAGCACCCACAGCTGGTCACAGACTTTCCAGAGATCTCAATGTGGCGCACTCGGCTGAAATATCTTGTCACTTAGTTAGGTGCCTAACAAGCTGAGCTCTGGAAAAGTGTGACAGCAGGTCAGATGCTCTCCCTTAGGCCTGCTTACTGCTGGGTGCACGACGCATCACCTCGGAGTCTGGTACCCTTCATCTGGCAGTTAGCGTGGGGAAGGAGGAGAAATCTCCCCCTGCCCCTTTAGATGAATCTAGACGCATGTATTGCACACTCATCCTTTTCTACTTACAGACTTGGTCCCCTCCCATAACCCTTCCTGAAGCCAGGTAACTCAGCAAAGCAGGGAATGCAGCAGAGTTAGGAGCTGGGGCTGTCAAGCAATAGAAAATCCATGTTACGGTCCCTAGAACGAAAGAGCTGTGGAATTCCTCTCCCTGCTCCCTGCCAGATTCTGCCCACTAACCTCTCCAAGAGTCCCTGAGGTGGGATGTCCCCAGCTTGCAGTCAGTCTAGAGATGGCCCTTGTTGTTCTTATCTTATCTAGCGTAACTGCAGGGGCTATTCTTACAGAAAGCCTACAAACAAGGTTTTCAGACGAACTTGGTGTCGAACTCCTGGAATCAGCGTGGCTTTTATCACGGTCATCAATGGGAGAAAGTGAAACCAACACTTAAGTCCACCTTAAATATTTTTTAAGCACACTGAGCCATTTGCCTCGTGTCCTGCATTGGGCTATATAGTTCCACAGGCTAGTCATACTGGGCCAGATTCTGTACCCTGCCCCAGAAGTGGCCCCACTGGCTAACAAAGCCCTATTTGCTGTGAGTCAGGGCATCAGAATCCAGCCCCACTGTACAGGCACGAGCATTTCCTTTGATCTGTATGAAGTGTGTTCCCTTTCAGTTCACCAAGTAGCCTTTTGTTCTTGTATTACGCCACTTCCACCCAGACTGTGATTCCTTGGGCAATACAATAAACAGGAAATGATTTGCGTACGTGGGCAGAGACAGGACAAGACAGACAACCAAGCTGTAGGTGGGAGTTTTCCATCTATGCCATGGGGAGCACCAGCATTCCTGTTTTCACGTTCCAGATGCTGAAGCATTGCAGTCTCCCAGCACCTCCGCTCCCCTCAAAGTTACTGATCTCACCAGCCCTCTGCAGTCTTCAGCATGGAACTTCCAGAGACTGATAACTGAGCGCTGACTGGGGCTGAAAGCACAGTGGGGCCCCTCCTGTTATGACTAGAGCTAGTCGGAAATTTTTCAGTGACCCCCTCCTCCCCCATTGGAAAATGCTGATTTGCCAAACCAAACTTTTTGCACAAATGTAGCTGTTTTGATTACACTTTTGTCTGGAAGGTTTCTTAGGTCCAGGATGGAATTTCTGGTCAAAACCAGTGATGTGGGGGGGAAAAAGACACCCCCACATACATACACGTATCCAATAGTTTGGCAGCTAGGCTAGTCAGCTGGAATACAGGAAACCCTGTACTCCTGCTCTGAATCAAGCAGATTAGGATTTGAACTGGGGGCTTCCACAGCCCAGCATGTGTCCTACCCACCAGGCCCTAAAAACAGCCTCTCTCAGCCTCTCCTGTTGGAACTGTTCCACTTCGTATACATATTCACTGGGCCAGAACTAGCAAGGCAGACTCCATATCCTGGTGCTTAAAGCATTTACCTGGCACGTGGGGAAGCCAGGTTCAAGTCTCTTTTCTTCCCGAGAGCCTCTGTCTTGCATTCCTCCCCTCCTGCCACCAAAAGACATTTTTGGAAGGTCTCATGTTTTGTTCTACTGAGGAACAAAAACCGATTCTGAAACCTTGACTTTTTCCCCAAACCTGAATTCTTGTTTCCCAGCCAGCCCCAGTTGTGGCTAGATTCCAGGAAAACACTGAACTCCCAAGGGGTGCTGTAGCAGTGATGAGTCCATGGTACATCCTCAGAAGCAGGTAAACTACACAGAGGTCCTAAGCTATGGCAGCTGGTAACCACGGCACAGAACACTCTGTTTGCTAAATACTGGCTGTGGAAGGGAAAGTAAATGTGAGAAGCTCACAGAATGCAGGATATGGTACACATTGCTAGGTATCATTGACCAGTAACACGTTATATACCGCATGGCTGTGATGGCATCGGCCACAACGGGCATGTGACTCAGATCCTTACCATGAAAACAGAGAGAGAGAGAGAGCACACACTGCACATGAGAAATAGCCCTTGAAGGCAGGTAAAATAGCTTTTAAAAGAGATTTCCTCATGTGTTAGGACTAAATTTGAACTGAACCTTTTAAAACATGTTGCTCCAGTTCCTCCCCACACCACTTCTGGGTCATGCCAGAAAATATACTTCAATTTATTTCCATTCAGAAGGAGAGAGAGGGAGAAGGGACTATTCTCATGAGATGTGTCAACCCCACTTTACAAGTTGAGGATGCTTGTCCACATGGAAACAGGAATTTTTGAGTCTGCCCATCACTAGGCACCATTATTATTTGTAGTAATAATTAATAATAATACCACCACCTAGCACTTGTATAGTTCTTTTCATCAGTATCTCTCAAAATGCTTTACAAACAAAGTCAGTGTCATTCTCTCCATTTCATAGATGGGGAAACTGAGGCACAGAGAGGGGAAGGGAGTTGCTCAAAGTCACCCAGAAACCCAGTGGGAGGGCTGGGAATAGAACACAGGGCTCCTGCACCCCAGTTACTAGTATTATTAAGACCCCAGTAGGATCAGAGTCCCGTTGTGATAGACACTGTACAAACACACAGTAAGGCTGGCCCTAGGTAAAATTGACAAAAGCACTTCAGTGATTTAAGAGTCTAAATCTCATTGATTTTCAATGTGGCCTAGGCTCCTAAGTCACTTGGGTGCTTTGAAAATTTTACAACCTCCTCCCCCCTTCCCTTCCAAAGAATTTACAATATGAAAGGACAAAAGGTGAGAGGAGAAGCAGTGGAAAAGGAAGTGACCTGGCCAACGTAATGCAGCAGGTCAACGGCCAAGTCAGGAAAAGAACCCAGGCCTACTGAAATGCTACCCCGGGTCCTAGCCACTGGCCCACACACCCTCTCTAAACTCGATGACTTGCATAGAGCAGGGAAAGACTATGTCCTTCCTTCCTTCCATGGCCACCCCACCACTGTACACCGTACAGTGAGGCGTGCTGCAGAGCCCTGTATGTATTTGCAGCCACTAAACCACGTGGGTGGTTGTTACACAAAGTCGCCATTTACCGATGGCGAGTGACTAGTGGGATGGACAGACACACCACTGGGGTTAGGGTGCACGGAAGTGTAACCCACACACCTCCTGGGTGTGGTGTTCTGTCCCATCTAGTGGCACTGAGACCAGTTAAAGAGAGAGAAAATGAATCTGCTCCACGGCCTTCGCTAACAGCCAGTTGGCTTTGGGTGTGTGGGTTACAGAAGCATCTTGCTGAGTTATTTTATACAGGCAGATACCGGCTGCCTGGGCTCACTTGCCCCATCTGAACAGAGGCAAGTGGCTGTGGTGAAAACGAGGGAGGGCCTAGAAAGAAACGGATCAGACCGGTGATCCCAGCAGGTTTAGCCTGGCAGATGCTAAAGCTGCCCCTGAAGCCCCTGCGCACCCTGGCAGCCCCCTTGTTTGTGGCTGGCCCTTGCACTGGTGTCTGAGGGGGAGGAAGCACATGGAAAGTTCACCCCCCCCACCCATACATTGTGCTTCCCCCACCCTTGCCTGTCCACACTCAGGGGCTGGCCAGAACCGGAGGCTTTGCAGTCCCTTGAGTGCAAGCCTGGCTAGGGCTACTACCTCGCTGGGTCTGCCCGTCTGCCAGCTGCAAACACAGACCTCTCTGGGCCTTCCCTCCCAGTGCCCCTAACTCCAGGATTGGCCTCCTTGAACTGAGCAGAAAGGCCCTTCCCCTCCCTTCTTTCTAGTCTCTCCTCAGGGCCTAGCTCTGCCAGGATGCCTATGAGAAGCCCACCAGTTAATCAGGGCTTGAGGGGCACATGGGGATAGGTGGCACTTACCGTACGTGTGTATGTGAAATCTGGCTATATTTCAGTGTCTCTCTCTCTCTCCCCCCACCACCCGGTGTACATCATTTGTCTTCTTTGACTGTAAGATCTTGGGGGCAGGGCCTCATCATGTGGTCCCCACACAACAGTGGCCCAATCGTGGCGCTACCACGATATTGAACAACAAATGCCCTGACAACAGAGATTACTGGACCCAACCTGGCTTGGGTTCCCCACTGAAGTCAATGGGAGCTTGCCCGGGATCCGGCCCAAACACACTACATTTTTCTTTATCCACGCAAGCCCTTCTAAAAAGCATCCTACACGAGGCACCAGGCAGCACACGACAAGCTCACAGCGTCACCTTGTTTGAGATCCGTTCGGCTAATCCTTCTGGAAAGTCCCCTCCAGTCCCCTGAAGTCACTGCAACATACACATGAGCGTGTGTGTGTGGGTATAAATAAAAAAATACGTCACTGATCTCAGCCACCACATAGGGCCTTATTTGTCCGTGTTCCCCTCCCAGCAGTCTTTTCTAGCCTTGACATGGTGGAGAGGGGGAACGCGTCACCTGTCGGTGCCCTTGACAGACGTGTAAGCACGGGCAGACGTGGGTGGGCAGAGGGAAGGAGGGGGGAGTTGCTCTCTCTGCAGTGGTGATGTCTCCGTAAGAGCCATCGCAACCCCCTTGATGAGGAGCCTGCCACTGAGCTGGCATTAGACAAAAATAAAGCCACTTTGGACAAAAGAGGAATGGAGAGATGGGAGGAACAATGCAGTGACATCAGGTGTGCGCATAGCTAGTCTCCATGGAGACTTGCTTGTATTAACAGGCACCAGAGCTGGATGAAATCTCTTCATCAAAGCACAAAGAACAAGGACTTTTTGACCTCCCAATATTGTCCCCTATGGAAAATGCTAAATATTTCAAAAGGGACCATGTTCAATTTTCCGGTTTTTTAATTTAAAACAAACAAAACAAAACAAACAAACCACAAATTCTGACCGGAAACATTTTTGGTTAAAATTTTCAGTTTGTTTTTTCTGAGAGACCGAAAATGTCTATTGAAAATAGTTTTGCGTTTCAATTTTTCTATAAAAATCTGAAAATTTTCACACTTGAAATTTTGGGGGAAAAAAAATTATTTTTTTTTAGAAGATTCTGGCATGTTTCTATCAGCTCAGTCTGCTTCTCCACCATCTAGACCGCCATCATCCATTTCATCCACTTGTTGTTCGCTTAGATCAAGAACTCCTTAAAGCCGGTGCGGTCTCTTCACCACCTGTGGCATCAAGCGCAAAAAGGCTCCGATACGTGCTCTAGACACTGCTACAATACACATAAATAATAATACGAAACATGGTGAACATCTGATGTATTCTCTGTTCAGGACACCAGACTGGTCTGGCTCCGGGGGGGCGGGGGGGAGTTAACATAGGTATTTTCTATCTTCTAGTTACGGTGATCCTACAACTTCACTTCTCAGGCAGGAACTAATTTTTTTAAGAGCAATTAAAGGGAAATTGACAGGATATATAAAAACGTGCAAGCATGTGCATACACAGTTATTTGCATCAAAGACCTTTCTAACTTATCTACAGAAGAAACAGAGCTGCCAGGGTTGCTAGGATGCCAGAAGTGAGACAGGTTTTCCAATCTTTGAGGGAGCAGCTTCCAGGATCTGACTTTGTCATTTCTGCAGTCAGCGGGGACAACTTCTGAGGGTTTTGCTGGGGCAACTTCTGGTGGCCAATTCAGAGCCGACAGAAGCTCTCTTTGGACTTTTATTGAGGCTGCTTATGGGCCCTATCGGAACTACATTTCAGAATTTGAGCCGTGTCATAGCTCATTGGCATTTTTGCAGGATAGGGACATTTTGCAGGTGGCAGCTCTTCCTGCAAAGTGCGACTTCCAAAGAGTTCAAAGGGAGCCCTGAGCACTCAAAAGATGAATCAATTTTTGTTGGTCATAACCTCAGGGGAAGACTCAAACCGTGGTTCTTCTTTGAATATTGGTTCTGTCACAGTGTTAGGATTCCTGGAGTTTCACGTTTTGGTTTCTCAACAGCTTCTGAGTTCTGCAGACCAACGAGACCTCCCACAGTTTTAAAATTATGCCCTCAGTGACACTCCTCTGCCCCATTACGATCAAAGGGATTGCACAGCTGTAACCGGGCCTCTGTTGGACGCTTCATAAAGAGTTCTGTTGATCATGCACAAGGAGTCATTGAATACAATTTGATTCATTCGATCTCCACTGTGTTAGCAATGGGGGTGGGGATAGCTTCTACAAAACCCTGGATCTGCCTTGACCCCACTGCTCAGTGGAGGAGCTATCTGCATTGACCAGCTTAAGCTTAAGCAGCCAGCCACTGGTGCAGCTCTGTTTGCGGAGCTGCCTTCTTGCAGCCATGCACAAAACCTCTCAGAGAAGCATGCAGCAAACAGGGAATGAGGGCGAGGAAAAATTTATAGCTAGGATGGGGCACAGCTATGGAACAGCTTCAGGGCAAAAGCCCTCGGGAAGATCTGTAGTGACACCTGCATTGGCAACTGCTGGCAAACTAGAGAACAGGGAAACGAGAGAAGGGGTTAGCTTTGGAGCGATGGGGGCCTGGAACCAGCCACCAGGGGACAGAGAAGAAGAGCGTCTCTTTCTGCCTCAGAGGCAGGGGGGCGCTCCGAAGAGCCTAATACCTTATTATTTAATAGAGCTCTTAGTAAAGTCTGCCTGGTGTGTTGCACAGGAGAGTGCTAAGTTATCCTAATACAAGGGATGCCTCTCTCTCTCTCTCTCTATGTTAGCACGTAGCTGCACTCCTGAGGCCATACCACAACTGGGTGGGGGAAATCACAACATATTAATGAAGCATGTCTGAGGGTACAGTTTAGCTTTCTCTCTTGCATTGTGGGAGGATGGAGGGGTAAGGGAGGAGGAGGAGGAAGAAGATGACGACAGATGAAAAAAACTTGCTTGGCCAATTCTCTATGGCTTGTAGCTACTGCAAGGGTCCTGAAAGGAAAGATGCAGTTTAGCAAGTTAACCTGCCTGAAATTGGAAGGTTTCAGTTTAAAGGTGGATCCTGCCAAGTAGAACGTGGCCTAACAAGTGTTTAAAAAACACTACGGCATCGTGGGATGTATTTGTTCGCCAAAATGTTCAAAAGGAAAACAAGAGTTTCATCTGGGGATTTTCACCTGGCTCAGAAACCTGAACAAAGAAGCAAATCTGGCCAGTCTAGTTTCATCATCCAATAACATGCAAACAGATCCTTAAAACGGCACACTTTAAAAATCTAATCCACTCTTCCCTGTTATGCAGAAGATCAGATGAGATGAGCACAATGCTCTCTTCTGGCCTTAAAATGCAAGGGGCCATTTCTATGAAGTTCTGATCCCCCTCTCTAAATAGAACACACCACATCTTCCAGAAAGTTACATTTCTTTGCAAAGAGGGTTTTTTGGGAGCGGCCGAAAAATATTTGTCAAAAACAAAACTTTTGGCAAAAACTCATGAACATGACCAACATTTTCTGAAAAAATGTCCACGACAGGTTTGAAATTGATATTTTTTTTATTGAAATCATCATCAACGTTTGTTATTTACCAAACCTCAGTTTTCAGTCAGAAAATGTGGGTTTTGGTAAGGTAAAAATCCCAATAATTTCAACAATTTCAGTTAAAAAAATCACAAATTGTGTTCTTTTTGAACCCTCTGACATGGCAACAGCTTGAAATATTTCACAAAATCTTTCCCCCTTTTCTGTCCAGCTCCTATTATATTCTTAACTGCACAGCAAAGCAGACAACCCCCCCCCCCCACAAACCTGCACAAACCCCCAGAATCATAGCAATGACAGCACCATATACCATACTACATTCCTGTGGAAACCTGGATGCCTAGGGCGCAAATCCAAGGTTTTAATTATTTGCATCTCACCAGTATCCCTTTAGCAGACTTCCAAATGCCATTATGGGCCCAACTCCCATTGTAAGTCAACATGAGTTGGGTGCTAAATTCCCATTTCTAATTTTGTCAGCGTTGTAACTTTAAATGCCAGGAGTTACTTCAGCATGTTCGAAGGCCACGTGTGTGTCTGTGTGCAGGTCTACACTGCAGCTGGGAGGTGTAATTCGCAGCTCAGCCAGATGTACATGTGCTAGATCTGCTCAACCTAGTGCGAGCACTAAAATAGCGGCTCGGATCTTGGACAGGGCTGTTCTCCGAAGGCCAGCCTGAGCCACCATGGCCACACTGCTATTTTTAGGGCATGGAGCTAGCACGTGCTGTTCATCCGCTTTTCAACCAAACAGTCCTTTTTTGGAGTGGTTTGTTCACTGTCCGATACTGAGACAAAACGGGACGTGGTTCTGTCTGGTATCAGATTGGGGGGGCATCATTTTGAAGACCACGCTATTCCACAGTGAGTACAAGGTCATGCTGGCAGGGACAGAGCAGCGCAATCTTCAATATGGCGTCCTCCATGCATGCCAGGTCACGCTGGAGGGCCCACACCATTCCCAGAAATAGCTAAGGGCATACACAATCGCCGGACTGGTGCTGTGGAGCTGCCACAAGACATGGAAAGTATTAAACCAATTCACGCTGGCTTCTGACAGGCTCAGTGGGCAAATCGTCTGTCCCTTCCCTTCGGAGGCCTCTGGTTCAAGTCCTCCTGCTGTCGACAGGGCAAGCATTTTGTCTGGGATGTTAATCGGAGCCGACCCCTGCTGACATATCCCTGGCAAGACGCGGTCAGTCTCCTTGCTCAGCAGGCAGAGAAGCAGGGTCAGTCAATCTATTGCAGGATGTCACAAATGAGGTGTGGCTAAATCCAACACAGCCTTTGTTCCAGTGCGCTTTCACTAGCGAGCCGGCAGGAATTCCAGTGCGTTGAGTCAAAGCGAAGGAGTCGGGGATGGTGGTGGTTGTTTTTTTAAATAAAGTCTCCTGTTCGGGAAGCATATTAAGATTTACAACTCTGTAGAAATTTGTTAAGGTAAGAAACCCCAGCCAGCCCTCGAGGCAACCAACCAATCAATCTTCACTGCATTGGCTGCTTTTCAGTCCCATTTTAGCCTTCAGCAATTTTAAAGATCTAAGCAACACAGCAGCCATAACTTCCTCCCTGCTGGTCCATCGATAACCCTGGCGGGGGGAGGAAGGCTGAGAACAGCACTGGATGGGAACCCAGGTGATTCCCTGGGCCTGATTCTCTTCTCACTTAAGGTCTGATTTTCACTGACTCCAGAGGGAGCTGTAAATAATTTATCTAGTCAGTCCTCACCAGCCAGTCCCAAAGCACTGTACAAAGGAGGTCAGTATCATTATCCCCATTTTACAGATAGGGAAGTGAGGCACAGAGAGGGGACATGACTTGCTCATGGTCACCAAGGAGGCCAGTGGCAGAGCTGGGACTTGAACCCAGGCTTCCTGAGCCCCAGGCCTGTGCTCTAGCCAATAGGTTACAGTGCATGTCATCACATTCTTACTTCAATGTAACTCCATTGATTTACACCAAGGTGCATGAGGACAACCAGGCCATTTTTTTTATTATTAAACTATAATTTTAAAATTACAAAATACAGCACTGTTGTCTAATAGAGCTAGGCAGGAAACATTTCTCCCCCATCAAAAATGTTGACACAATTTAATTAAAAAAAAAAAAGCTAAATTTTTCATAGTTTCATTGAAATACTGAATTTCAGCCAATCAGATGAAAGCTTTCAATTACAAAAAATTTTTTGTTTGCCCAGCCAGTCCAAATTTTTGAATTGCCCTAAAAATTCTCTCAAAAATTGACATTTCAACAAAATAGCCTTTATTTATTACTAAGCTCTGTTGCTTAGTAACTATTAGACTTTAATGTGCTAAGCTGTTCAGTGTATTTAATTAAAAAATGGTTTCGGATAGCTGTGTATTTTTCTAGGACACCTGCAAGCGCTCAGCACCTCTGAAATGCTGGAGAAAGCTATTTCAAGTGGGCACCCCAAAAATAATCGGGCCTCAAAAATGGGTGGCCATTTGGAAAATTTTCACTCAGATCCACTGGATTTTAAACTTCAGCAACTGTACGTGTCACAACAAAGTTGGACTGGCTCCTGAATGGCTATGAAGGAGGAAATATAGATTGCAGCAGGTTCTTTGAAGAATTCAAAGCCAAGTCTTATTGAGCAACTAAGGAAAACACCTATGGTACATTCCAGAAGGTACATCAGTTAACATATTAAAAAGAGAAACACACACACTCTCCGCACAATGTCTCGCTTTTCATCCTGAATGAACTTCCCAACTTTAGGAAGATCCCCGAGATCTAGAGTTTGCATCCAGTCTCTAGACTTTAACATCAGCATATTGAAGGCATTTGAAGGCTCGGATTCATCTGATCGGCTGGATTTAAAGCAGAATGGTCTTAATGCTTAAAATGATCAAAGGTGGCTCTCTCCGCCTGTCTGGTAAATAGCCTGTATCTTTGTCTAGCTGAGCACAATTTTTAATGCTATGTAATCAACTAGCCAAGAAAAGTTCACGAACCAGGCATATGAAGAGACTAGAACGGGTGGTGGTGAAGGGGAACCTATGGGAGAGGAGGCAGGTTTGGGGCAAAGGTACAATCTGCACTGGGGACATACGGCTCATGACACAGGTGTTGACTATCCCTAAAGTACAGAGGTGTATGGCTCGGGGATATTGGGTTGGGCCAGTCTTTAGGCTTTCCCCCTTGCAGGGGTAACTGCAGAGGCAATTCCTGTTCAAAAGACAGTACGAAGGATAATAAAAATACATGTGCTGGCACCACTAAACACACTGCTGGCAAGTCACCCGGGATGCAAACGCATGCTTTTCAGCTGCAGGCCTCCGTTTGGTTATGCTGCAGTAGAAGCCAGCTGAGATCTGCATGTGAGCAGCACACATGTCCTACAGCAGCTGGGCAGCTTATATAAATGCCGGCATCCAAAGTTTGTCAGTTTGAGCTACACTGCGGAGGAAATTTTCTGCAACACCATCATTGCAGCAAGGGGCTCTGAGCTCTCATTGTTGAGCCTGGGAGTTTCAAAGAGCGCCTTGAAAGCCCGTCCAAAGAGCAAGAAATTCAAATGCATACAAAGGGAAGAGGGTACCCCCAGTGCCTTACATTTGGAGCCTCGCGACAGAACAAAAGCCTGCAGCAAAGTAAGGGCCTGATCCTCAGGTGACGTAAGCAGGCATAGCTTAATGGAAGTCAATGTACGCCGGTCGACACCCACTGAATCCCTAGCCCTCAATATTTGTCAGAAGCGGCACTACGTCAAAAGGTGTTATGGAACATCAAGTGCTTGGTAACGGGGTCCAGAGAGTGCGCGGTCGGTGAGCGCGCTGTAGATTTGCACCTTGGCTCACTGTGCCCAAAATCTCCGTGCCCTTAGAGGATGAAGTAGGGAACTTGGCAGAACCCCTGCAAAGAGGGCTACCCCCTCGTTTCAGCATGAGAGAGGCAGAGCTGAACCCCTGGTTCCCCACAAGCAGGTACATGGAGGCCCATGGCACCGAGATCAAGTGCCTGATCCTATGGAATACTAAGTGCCCTTCACTGACATCAGAGGGATGTCACCACCCTGCAGAACCAGGCCCTGAATTACTTACATTAATTCAAGGGAAACAATTTGATTAAAATCATAACTGCCACAGGAAAAAAACACCCATTCAGGAATCTGTCCCTTGTCAGATGCTATCCCTTCTCCTCGGGTCTCTCTGGGAACGTTACGCAATAGCAAGCACTGTGGCTGATTCATGGAAGCTGGAGCTGGAAAGTGATAGCGTTGGATTTGTTGATTTTAGAGGAAGAGCTATACCAAGATTTATGGTGAGAGATTTAAAAATGGCTTGGTGTCAGATTTCTGGTGGGAAAACAAAACAAAGATACTGAGGTCTTCAACACACAAGAAAGGTACTCAGAGATGCTACAGAAAGGGGAGCCATATAAATACCTAGATAGTGTGTGTGTGTGTGAGAGTGAGCACACATGTGTCTATTCTCCACAAAGCTTGTCCCATGAGAGGAATTGCCACACTGCATTAAACCACATGGTACATCTGGGTCCAACAGTGACCAGCAACAGCTGCTTCAGAGGAAGGTACAAGGCAGCCCCATAACGACGCCTAATTATGGAATAACCTGCCTAGCAGGGACAAGTGTTCTCAAACTCCCCAACCCCCAACAGTTCGAGATTGCCTTTTGCCCTGAATCATAGAAGGTTAGGGTTGGAAGGGACCTCAGGAGGTCATCTAGTCCAACCCCCTGGGATCTGTAACCGTTGTGACTTTCTCATAGCATCAGGTTTTACTGTGGATGTGGCTCTAATACAAATGATTTGTTTTCAATCCTGCTAAGCTCTTGGCCTTATTAAAATCATGTGGCCATGAGTTCCATGGGTTAATTTAGGCTAAAGATATCGAGTTGCCTTGTGCAATCAAATGCTGTTTGAAGAACCTATTATTAGCAGGCTGCGTACCTTCCAAGAGTTTGTTGACTTTGGTAAGTCTTAAGAATGGGTACGTGGACTCCTTTCTGCTAACCGTGGCACTGCCCTACATCCAGATAAGAGGAGGATGGAAGATCTCAGATCCTGCTTATAGCCTTGAATGTAAGGAACATGGGGTTTTTCTCCTGGATCTCCCTTTGGTTATGTGGATATCTTCTTCTGCACATTGCAGGACATCATCCATTAGTGCAATGTCTGTCACTTGGGAGGCAGGCTGGGCAGCTTGCCTTCTGCTGGGCACGTTCCCTCCAATTCAGCTCCTACGGCTCCCTGTGTTTGCAGAATCACTCTGGCTCTTTTCTCAGGATTTGTTCTGTGTGCCCTGTTTCCGAGTCCAGTGCTCCTCCTGCAGCCTCCTCTGGGACGTCGCTGCGTGCCACGCTTAGGGACTTGGTTGGTTCATATGGTGCCTTTCAGATTCAGTCTGACAACATATTTTAGCTGCTGCTTCTCAGAGCCTGATCTGCATTTCCCAGGGGCCTCTAACCACTCCGGCAAAAAAGTGTCTGTGCATTTTGGCATTGCTTTATTCTCAGCATGGAGCTGATCACAGGACAAGCCCTTGGCTCTGCTCTGTGCAGGGGTGCTTTGCCCAGCCAAGCCACAGATCCCCTTGTCTCAGCCCCTCCCCGGGCCATTGCCATGGAAAGGACCTTGTAGATCACAACTCTGCAGGTGCGTTTTGCAGCTGCCGTGCACTTTCTCCCACCCCGGCCAGGCGCTTTGCAGCTTGCTTCCGCCCATGTTATCTTACAGGTGGTCCAGGTCTGTAGGGAGAGGGCAGGGACAGCAGAATCTGCCCTCTAGCAAATAGAAATCTCTGGCTATGAAAACAGAGAAACAAGACTCCAACTCTAAGGCCTTCCGATATCTGCAGAGGAACCCTGCTGAGTTCACCAGAAGGGGACACCGCTCCACAAGTCACACCAGTGAACATAAGTCCCTGGTGACAATTTAGGGCTTTGCACCCAAACGGTGAGACACATCAGGGTCAATTGCCATGTGGACAGATGAATAGACTCAGCAGTTTGGACTGCATTTTCGCGTCTGTTTGAACCACAGACTCCCAGTGCAGCTTGGGCTGTGCCAGCCCAGAGAACGTTTCCTCACATGCCCAGTCAGACTGAGCCGACAGTTTCATATGGCTCTGATTAGCCTTTAGGAACCAGAGATGAGGCCACAAGCCGGATCTGACCAGCTCTGAACTTTATGGGGCTCTTTGCCTTGGGCCCATCTCTATGAAATCACCACCCTCTTTAACGCAAATGCCAACTCTTATGGTATTAGCTAGACCAAGCCAACAACCTGAGGATTCAGTTCCTCCCACTGACAGCAGGAGTCTCTGCTAATTGCCCTAAGACCTCAGCTGTGCGTAAACATAACCATGCTTTGGTAACCAGGGGGCGCTCTCATCTGTGCAGCTCACCACAGATACAGTTGTGTTGTGTCCACAAAGCAACTTTCCCCACAACGCACTCATGTTTGCACACCCACACCTATCCCATGGCCTCCCCTGCCACTGCATTCTGGAAAAACTCCGGCCAGCAATCCCACAGTATCCTAGCACAAGACGTACGTGGGGCAGCATAAGCGAAACCAGCAGGATGTGAAGCAATGCATTGTGGGGTACCCTATGCAGAGACAGCTGGGAAGGAAGAAGACCAACCACCCTACTGACCCAGATACTCCTCAGAGGTCTTGTCTTTCCTGCTGTAACAACCTCTTTACAGGATCATGCATTAATCTAGGTTGCCGGGGAAAGGTGGCATGTGGTTAGTTGCCATAATTGCTAACTGACTATGTGTGGATACCAGCTAGGTTTAGAGCCAGCCATGCTACCAACTGGTTACACATAGACACAGTGAAAAGTGACCGTGGACAAGCCCTTAGGACAGCAAATACTAGTTCCAGATCTTTGATAAGGCTGGTAGAGGAAGTGTATGCACCGCCCCACTCTGGTTCTCCTGCTCCTGATCTTATGCCAAGGCATTTGGGAAACTAAAATATTTGCTTATCAGGCAAGTTTGAACAGTAGCCATTGTGGTCTGGCTTCTTGCAGTAACTGAGTGTCTTTAAGCCACTGACAACATTTAGATGGAGCTTCTTGAAGTTGCTAAGGGGTTAAAGCCGGGACATCTGGTGAAACACGAGACTCAGCTGTTGCTCAAATGACATCTTCTTGGGTCAAATTTATCTCTTCTTGCCAGTCCATCTGCTCCCAGCTTGTCAATGGTAAACACTTGAGAGCTGCAAAGCAAGAGAGAGAACGCACAGCAGGAAAGGACAGCATCTTAGAGTTTACCTAGACAATGGTAGGAAAGCAAAAAATAGTCCCTCCCTCCTTAAGCCCACCTTCCTCTTCCTCTCTCTGTGGATCACAGCTACATTCCCCTGCCAGGGTCAGGCCGGGGCTAGGAAAGCCCAGCTACCACTGAAGTAGAGCGGTTATTAAGCAGGCAGCCCCAGGGCTAAGCAGCATGGAGTTATTTGTTCCCTCAGGCAACGGGGAAAAAAAAAAAAAAACAACCACCAACGCAACTTGCTACTGTACTTGCTCATGTTTCGAATGCCCCGGGGGAGCGGCTCACACCCTTACTGCCATCTGGTGAATGGACATTTCTTTCAGCAAGGGACAAGCTTCAATTCCGGCTCTTCCCTTTCAGTTCTTTTACAGCTGTGAGAGTGTAGCCCCTCTCCCAACTAGACTGTTTGTCTAGCGCTGCACAGAGAGTCCCTGCCCCCAAAGAGGTGACAGCCAAAGAGTTGGGTGTTTAAATGACATGGGACCTTACAGCCTGGCTCCCCGAGGTGCTGAGCACTGGCGTGTTCCTAGCACACTGGGTATCCCTAGCCTCATACCTGCAGCTTCTGCAATGAGCTTGCGTGACACAAGGAAACTGTTCTTGTGAACTATGTCATCCACCTGATTTGCAGATCCCTGGGGTTTGCAGCACATGATGGGTAACCTGAGAGCAGATGGAGAGCTCTATGCCCTGGCTTCTCTAATCAACTGAACCAGAGATCCTTTTTTCAGTTCTTTATTGGAGGGTCATGGCAAACCTAACACAGCGAGCACAAAGTCAGGGAAAATCCAGGCTTTCTGGAAACCCACCCGAACGTCTTCTGCAGACTTAGATATGAAACCTCTTCTATGTGCAACCAGCAAGGCTGCAGGTTCTCCCATAGGCTGTTAGCAAGGGGAGGTTTAAGGATTTAACCACCACCTTCTGCTGTTGCCTTTTGTTATCACAGAGGCCAATGCACTGATAGCCTGTAATTAAAGAGGCTGTTTTGAGTTGGCACATTTCTCCAGGAAGACAAATCCCTACCATGGGTCACCATGGCACCTGCCCAACAACATTATGGCATTGTATCAGAGCATCACGGAGTGTCCCGCCCATGGTCTGATGCCACATTAAGTTAAAACACTGAGTCACATCTTGATGCTGTTTCAGGGGCTTTGTACGAACAGTCTAGAAGAAAAAAACCCAACACATAACTGATGCTCTGTAAATGCTGTAACAATTCCACCAGCTGCCGGAATATGGTCAAAGCATTTGCAAGTATTTGCTTTCTTGCCTCCAGACCAACCCTCACCTCCAGTTAAAATATTTTAGCACAATAAATAAATGCCCCTGCAGCATATTGGCAATTGGCACAACACACGCTGCAAGATGTACTTGACACATGGCTGTTCAAAAGATCAGGAGAAAGAAAGATCAGCGTGCACCACACACACCCATTTCCCTCTCCTACAGCCTCGTCCTGACGGCGTGCTCACGGCAGAGCCAGGACTTTAACCCGAGAGCACAGCTGTAGTTTTCGGCGTCAAACATTAAGGCACTGTCCTGATGGGGATTGTGCTCAGGAGAGGACAGCTCTGTGCTCATCTTTGGCTCCAGAAGTATGCTTTAAAATCAAAACCTTTGCTTCCTGGAGGGACATGGCGCTAGTTTCTCTCCATTCATATACTGGAAGATCAGTAAGACCTTGTCACTCACATTACGAGTTACTGGCTGCCTGTGTGCATGGCACCCTGTACAAGCTGGCAAAGGCCAAGAAAGGAGCGACATGTACTGTGGTATTTTTAACCCGAGAATCTTGGTTGGATGGATTAGTCCAGAAAACAGAGAAAGGGCATTGCATCCCTAAGTAGGATGGATTGGGCCAGCGAATAGCTGAGGACTGAACAGGGATGTGCAATCTATAGAGGTCTTCATTCATGAAGTGATGTTAGACTCCATTCTGCAGCCCATATAGCCAAAATCGGGGCCTTGAGTTTGGGCTCTACATTACGTCCGGGGTGTGTGTGGAGGAGAACAGGCAACGTATAAAGAATGAACTAGTGCATGAGCTTGTGACACTGTCCAGGATCAGGAAAGGCAGCATGGTACAGAGGGCACCCAACAGGCACTCCGGAGGGCTGGATGATACTCCCAGCTCTGGCACTGACTGGTTGGGGGACCTCGGGTAAGTCCCTTCCTCTCTCTGCACCTCTGTTTTCTCACCCACACTTTGCCTGCCTCGGCCAGTCGGCCCGGAAGTTCTGTGGGGCAGGGACCGTGTGTGACTATCTGTTTGTACAGCACCCCGATCTCAGCTGGTGCTACCCTCATCCAAGTGAATAATTATAATCCTCTCCGCCGCTGGAAGGAATCAGATTGGCCCATATTTTTAATTGTGCTGCCCTCTAGTGGCTAACTCTGTTCTATTTAAATTCAGATACTGTCCTCTTCACTGTGCAATCTTACTGATGATTGGCCTATAGACAGATAACAGAGATTGCTACTGCACAAAAGCTACTTTAAAATATGAATGTGCATTAGTATGGGGAGCTGAGCAGTGGACTGGGCCACCCAAGGATTAGTCACAACATAGAGAACCCTCCAGGTGTCAGTCTCCAGTTTGATCCCAGCCTAGGCTGGCGTTAACAAAGACATTCCATGTGTGTGGGGAGCCTGCGTGATCTCAGCCCAATTCCTAGCAGACAGATGGCCACAAAACCACCCACTGGCAGATCAGCTCCCACCAACCTGTCGATTTCATCAGAGTGGCCCAGCAAGCCCATCTTCCCCGCTCCCTGTAGCGGGGCTCTCTAGCCGAGGTTCGCCAGGGCTGTCGGTTCAGCCATGGAACCGGAACGCTCTTCCATGTGGCCATAAAAATCGTTAGCATTCAAGGTACATCCAAGTAATTATAGAAATAATTGCTACATTTCAGAACCAAACGTTACTTAAAGCACTCAATTATCTCATGGCCGAGCCAGCTTTGGCAACAACTAATTGCTTAACTAAAGACTTTTTTGTTTCCAACCTGTGTCGGCATGTGACGGGTAAGCTCCTAGTGAGGGGATCTGTTTTACATGAAGAAGGGCCAGCTGGCAGCCCCAGTAGTGGTTCGTGGCACATCAGGACAGGACAGTTTGATCTAGATGTTGTAAGGATGGAAAATGGAGGCTGCTGGGGCCAGGAAGGAGAGAGAACAAGGAGAGAGTTACCTGGAGACAGACAGTGCTTCCCGCCTCTGAATCAGAGCCCCAATAGTTGCATAGCATCACCAGTGCCATTGTAACCACTGCCACATTCTCTCCCCAGATTCAGCTGCATTTCAGTGGAGGGTGAAGTGAAGTGACCTGTATATACGTATATCTTGTCAAAGTGACAAGGAACAGCTGCTTCAAAGGCAGATGCAAGACACCCCCTACTGGCCAGTTGTGGAATAATCGGCCTCTAGCAGAAATTCCAGCCTACGCCTAAACCAAGAGATTGTTAGCTTGTGTGAGACAGCAGACTAATTTATGTCCCCTTGTCTCTAAGGTTTTATAGTTCTCACCACAATTATGCTAAGCATCCACATTACCCAATAAAATGTGTGAGCCTTTTTTATTCCTACTAAAATCTCAGACTCAATGATATCTAGTGGCAGAGAGTTCCACAAGTTAACTATTTTGACTCTTTTTTTGTTTAAAGATTCCTTTGACCAGCTTTAAGTTTTAAGTAATGCCTTTTACTCATAAGACAAAGGGCAAACAGGAGTACTCTCCCCCACTTCTCTAGACCACGGATTAGCATTCACGCCTCCATCACATCCCTCTCATTTGTCTCTCTATAAGCCAAACTGGCCCAGAAGTCTTTCCAGGCTTCTAATCATTTCAGCACTTGTCTCTGGACCCTTTCAATTTCTGATGCATCACCCTATCTCAGGGGTGGGCTCAATCTTCCAGACAGGGGCATGCCTTTCATTTCTGTAATAGCATGATATTTCCAGTATATTTTTCTATCCCATTCTTTATTCATACTGACAGGTTGGTGGCTTTCCTGACCACCACACAGCACACATTCGCACTGAGCTGGCTCCAGGTCTTTTTCTTGAGTGCCTACAGTTCCTTTAGAAGACTGGGAGGGGACAGAGATATTTTTTTCTTTTTTCAAATCATCCTTTCCAGTGTGTTCTACCTTGCATTTGTCAACTCTGAATTTCATCAGCCCGTCATGTTGCCCATTTAACTAGCTTGGTCAGGTCCCTTGCAGTTTTCTTTCATCCTGTCTAACTTAAATAACTTATCTGCAAATTTTCCTTCCTCAGAGTTCATCTTTTTTTCAGAGCACTATTAAATAGCACCAGATCCAGTGCAGAACCCAGTTCACCTCACAGGCAGCCTGCTGCTTTGTTGAGAACAGATTATTCTTACTGTTTTCTGGCTCTCCACCAGTTTCAAATGCGTGGCAGCCCTTGACCACTCACCCCATTCATTCCCTATTTTGTTGACACACAAAGAATGCAAGTAGATTGAAGGGGAACAACTTTTCCCTACAGAAGCTCTGCTGGTTTATCCTCCTCACACCAGATTTTGCTCCCTATCACATAACCTAACACCTCTTGCTTTAGAGCCACATTTCAGGCATGAACACGTGGGATTTTAGGATTTGTGGGCTTGCTCGCTAACAAGATCCAGACCTCAGGCAGGCCTCCTTAAAGCTGAGGAAGGGGGTTCAGATCTGAGGCCTGGGTTTGATACTACCACCACATACACCATTGCTGTTCATTGTTCCCTCACTTACAATTATCCGCCATTTCAAACCTTTGATCTTTACAACCCTCTGGAAAACAGTCAGGTTCCCACATAAAAGCATGTTATTAATTTATGAGAATGACACCATATTCCTTTCTGCTGCTTTGAAATACTTACCTGATCTCAGCGATTCGCTGCCAGGCTACAGGAGCTAAGGGAAGATGGTGTGTCTGGAGGGCTAGTTCTACCAGCTGTTGCCAACTGGAGACATTTAGGAACCACACCTGAGCCCTGTTTATTGGTAATAAGACAATCTGCTGCTGTCTGAGCAACTAGATTGTTCCAGGGATCTAGGCCCAGAGCCTCCCTGAAATCAGTGGAAGTTAGGAGGTTAAAAATACCATTGTGCATCTGGGCCCTACCCTTTTAGTGCTGTAAGTGAGGGCCAGTTCTGGGGTGCTCCACATCTTGCTGATTCAGCCCCTAGATCAGGGGGTCCAACTGGAAGTCCAAAGGATGGTTCTGTTCAGCCCCTGAATGATTTTCAGCTGCACTGGGACATGTCCCGGTACCTGCACAGGGCACAGCCCAGAGAGTGCAGGGAAAGCCAGTACTGTGCATCCCTGCAGGTCCTCTGCGCCCCATGAAAAACCCCAGCATCCAGACATCAGCTGCCCCGCCTGGGGCCAGGGGAAGTGACCAGGCCTCTTGTCCCCTCCCAGTCCACAGCACCAGGACACTGGCAGGGGCTCTCCCAAGGGTCAGGGATGCAGGCACCCCAGCGAGTGGCAGGCAGCGGGTCCTTGGCCACGGGGCTGCCCGTGCCGCTGTCTCAGGCATGGCCAGGAGAGGTGGCAGCAGCTGCTGCATCTCTGCAGCCTTTCCTACTACGAGGTGAGCTATTCTCTTACTGACGGCAATGTTAGCACTTGTTAACCCCCTTAATGGCTAAATCCTAAAATCCGGAGTCCAGAACCTGGGATTATATTTCTGTAAGGGGTCCAAGGAAGTGCTCCAAAACGAGCATCCGACCTACAGCACTGAAAAGGTTGAACAACCCTGGTTCTTTATTGTGGCCCCAAACCACAATCTTGCCTGGAGCTTTTGGAGGCCTGCGTTGGTAAATGTCGTCACAGTACATAACGCCCAGGCCAGAACCCCATCTATCTGGGGCCTTTAGGGACATGAAATAAATCCTTCTATAAGCAAGGAAGATGGACTAGCTCACATACCAGAGCTGCCTTCTTCTGACCAAATATCTGTAAAGTGAGACTAGGAAGAGGACACAAAGAACATTTGGCTGATGAAGATCCTTTTGCTGGGTTTTCTTTGGCTGTTTTGCAGGACAAAATTTGGGACAGAGTTGAGATGCATCACAGGAGTCTATCCAGGCTGGGATGCTTTCCACGTTCCAGCCCAAAAGAAAACAAAGCCCCTGGAGTTGTAATCAACTTTATTACAGTGATAACCGAGGCCTGCCCTGCCTCTTAGGAATGGAAAAAACCCTCCTGTGTAACAAGCCCATCAAGGCACGTGGTTGGGATGGGGATATTTTCACCCATTGTCATTGTTCTGAAGACACCGTGAAAGTGAAAGGGAAGAGAGAAGAAAAAAAGCAAGATCTGGGACCCTCTGGTTCCATATGTGTATTTTGAGCACAATCTAGAAAGCAGAATGGAGTGGAGAGACTTGTGAGACTTTACAAAGGTGGATTTAGATTCTTCATGGTTCACTTGTTCCCAGGAAAATACCCCCTAACCACTTCCTCTAGATTATTTTGCTATGCGATTTGGTTATTACTGAGTTTTCTCAGCATTGTCACCAGAGGAACTAATGGAATTAGCTAGGAGAGTTAGCATCACCTCTCCACTCCTTTGGAAGAGTAGATGTCTGATAATGGCCCGAGATAAAGCTCCGGAGACAGGGCAGAGATGCACTTGGATCTGCATCAGTCAAAGCGAATTGCAGAAGTATTGAGCTGCTGAGACATTGGGATCACAAAACGATCAGGGTTCATTCCTGCCACAGCTTTATCTGTCAGCTTGTAGTGCAGCCTCAGATATTTGATTTAAAATGATCCACCTGTATAGAGGAGTGGCTGTGTTCATTCACGATGGGAAAGCACAGTACACTCCTTATTCAAACTTTCTTACCCCTGCTGCTTGGAAAAGATACAGGGAGTGCAAACAGTTTTTCATATTACATAGGCACTGTTTCCATATGTCTAACATCTGCATATCACCATGGATGGGGGCTGACTTTATCCCTCAGGCTCCTATGCACCCCTCAGGGGGTGTAAAGGAGCCTCAATGGATTGGGGGGGAGAAATCCCCCTATGCAGGAACAGGGTAGGACTGAAGTAAGTGCCCCTAAGCTCCCCCACTTTGTGGGGGGTGTGAGGTAGGACATGCCTGAATCGCTGACAGGAACGGAGATGTTGGACTGCAGTGCAGCCCACAGGCAGTGGTCGGGAAGCTGCCACAATTGTGATGGGGCCCATTTTGTCTCCCACTGCAGTTCAGAATCTGGGGGGCAAAGATGACTTAAAGCCACCTTTTTCCTCCTTCCTCTCAGGCAGCACCTTCTGTCGTGTGTCTTTCAGGAGGCCCAGCACTGAATCTGGCCCATGCTATTTATTTTTGCACTTGAGAGGGGGAAATCTGGATTGGTGCAGACACTTAGCATAAGGCACTATTCCTATGAGTAGGATTATGCATGTGCCTCAGTGTTTGCAGGATCAGGGCTTAGGCTGCTGCTTTCACGACTTGTATATAAGCAGCTTCACCTTCTAATTATCTCCTGGTGCAGTGCTATTGCGTTTTGGTTACTAACACGACAGCTGAATGTCACTGAGCTTAAAAGACCCAAGCCTACCAGGATTTCTATTTGTAGTCATGGTTCTGCTTTCATTTTCTACTGTCCTTGCCAAACCTACATTTGAAACTGACAACGGACGCTGTAACGGACGAGACTATTCCAGTGTCACCGTGC
This sequence comes from Natator depressus, assembly GCF_965152275.1. Lineage (NCBI taxonomy): Eukaryota > Metazoa > Chordata > Testudines > Cheloniidae > Natator > Natator depressus. The sequence continues at coordinate 4,056,262 of NC_134242.1, forward strand.
GCGACTGACAGTCCCGACCCTTCAAAAACCATGGGTCAGGCCCCCTCCAAAATCACGAGGTTGGCTTAAAAATTATCAGATTTTTTTAAAAGATGGATCGTGGGCTCTCTCTCTTGACTTTCTGGTTTCTCAGCTTTTAGGGCACAATTGCTTCACATTTGCAAGCTTTTCTCTAGCAACCACAAGGGTTAGAACGGAACAGGGTTTTTTTAACGAAAACCAAGATTCTCACCTGATCACATGACTCCTAGAGCTGGGGCTTTAAGAAAAACACCAAATATTATGGGTCTTCCAAAAAAAATCACAGGACTTGGAAACACTGGGCTCCTCAGCATTCTTCTTAGATTGCAAAACCTGTGTTTTTAAAATGGATCTAGAAAATGAAACCGACCATCCCATTGCATCAGTGAAGTGCAAAAAACATTAAGCCTGTCGCAGAGGTGGTGAAAAGTCAATTGCATTTGGAAGTCTTTCTGTTTACACTGTGGTGTTACTGTATCTTTAGCAAAGGGCAGGAATTATTTATCCATATCATCTCCCCTCTCTCTCCCTTTCATCTCGCTGCCCCTTGCCATATCCTTTGCAAGCAACTGGAGAGATACAATATCAGTTTCAAAGCATGGGCTGTGCTTCCCCAGTACCTGTGGGTAGCATTCGATAACAGGTATTTTGATCGCGGGGGCTGCTCCCACCCCAACCTGCTGCCAAAAGCCTGTCAAGTGGTTATGCTGTCTGAACTGTGACCTGTTTAACAGTGCATTGCTTCCCCCACTCCTTCTGGGAGCTCATATTTCTCACCTCCCGCTCCAACACTTATCACAGAGCGTATCGGTCACCCCTGCCTCTGTGTCCCTTTCCCTGGACTGGAAAGCCACAAATGAGGGGGGAAGTGGCTGGCATCTTTTTCTCGGCTCATCAATCTATCATCCGTGACAAGGCCCTTTCCAGAGTCAAGCTGGCTCCAGACCTCATTGATTTTTAAGAGTCGAGGATGTTTGTGTTTTATCTGGTAGGCTGGATAAATGATTTCAGCAATGGGTTTCGTTTCATTGCGGAGACTACCAGCGTGCTCAGTGAGTTCAACTGAAGATGCATCCCGGCCCATGGTAAATAAACTACCCCGCAAGGCAAGTCAAAGTGGGATGCACGGGCATGGAAGTCCCCCTGGAATTATTCAAGGACACAACTTGGCTCCCCATCTGTATTGTGAACACGTAATATGTTCGTGTCCATATGTCTTAAGAGCAACTCTTTCCCTGTGTTACGAATAGCTCTTCATCGTTTAAAGCAGAAACAACATTTAATGCTCGGATGGCTCATCCAGTGTTACCAACCCCCGAAAGTTTAAAAAAACCATGAGTCAGACCCAAAACCTTGAGATTGCCCCTGAAAATCATGGGATTTTTTAAATAAGAGATATTGGGATTTTTGGTCTGTCTTTTGCTTTTTGAACTCCCCTCTGGGAGGGTGCATGGGACAGGTACAGTGTTGCAAATACTCCCAAATGCACAGAGCAAGGTGATTCTGGCCTCACTGCAGGGCTCTCATGGCTGCCTGGTGGGGCAGAGCATCCAGTTCCCCTCCAATCCCTACTAGTCTCGTTCATTCATTCTCTGCCCCCAGGCCCTCCCCCCACCTGGCAATTAATTATGCAACCCTTCAACTCCCTCATCAACTTTGTCCCCCGCAACCCTCACCTCTGCCCTCCTTCTGCCCAGCCACACTCCTCCGGCATTTCCAGGGGTTATTCGCTCCCCTACTCTCTTCCCAGGCATGGTGCTGGGGGTATGGAGAGGGGAGATGCAGATCTAACAGGGAACAGTAGGAGGTCTATGCAAATATAATTAATGTAGTGAAGTCCCAGCAACTTCAGTGAGCAGAGCATGCAGTTAGCATGGTGGAAGATGGACCAGCTAGGCCTCTTCTGGATAGACAGCCTTATGGTCTCTGGTCTCATGACAGGCCAAGAAGATGGAGGCGTCATACTGAGCAAGACCTAAGAACTCTTCATGTGAATTACCATCGATGGGAAAAATGTCCCCTTGACAGAAAATGGAGAGGGAAAATTGTGAGCACGGCCAGGGATCTCCATCGTCAGCAGAGCCAGGGGGGACCTGTCATGAACTTCCGTGATTACAAGGTGAAGATTACATTTAAACATTCCACGGCGGTGCTGGAAACCCAGATACATGGACACTGGGCCAGTGGATAAGAGAACTGGAAAGCGAAACTGATTACTAATGGAGCGTTTCATACTCGCGCCAGTGAGCTGAAAGATTTGATGGTGGCTGGTATGAAACAAGTGGGCGGGTTCTCTGGCCAGCTCTTGAGCGAGCTGTACCATTTGAGTACGTTTCCTAAATCAGACATGACACGCCCAGGGGGGAGCCGGGGAAGAGGGAGGAATGTGGAAGACAACGGGGAAAGATCATGAGCTATGATTGTTATTGTACCATAAGGACACTTTAAAAAAAATCCCATAATCAAACTGTATCTGCATCTAGTAACCTGCTGCTGTTTCTCACAGAACAGCACCTGCTCTAAGGAACCTCCCCAGCTAGCCCATCTTGCCCTTCCCTGCCCATTTCTGAGACAGAAGGGAAGTTCAGCTAAGAGATCACTTTTGCCCCAGCTACTCGGCAGTGATGGCTCCTCTGGGCAGGCAGCGTGGGTGCTGCCTTCCTGGCTTTGACACCGACGCATGGTGATCGCCTGGAACCTAGCTCCCAGTGACACTGGCACACGCCTCTGTCATCTACCTCCAGACGTCACCGGTCTCCAGTGCCTAATGTCTGAAGATCAAGACAAGGGTAGAGGCTTCCAGGTTTCTGCTGTCTACGAGGAGATCAGGATGAACAAGAGCCAGAGCACAGATCACTGCCAGCTCCCTGATAGAGGAGGTTAGTGTTGGGGGGGGGGGGGGGCGAGGCAGGCAGGGGTTGATAGGCTGGGAAAGGGCAACAGTGACTCTGAAAAAGATTTGGTTGGAGGAGGTTGATAAGCATCTGAACCAGTACAGCACTGTGGCCAAAACAGCTAATGCGATCCTGGGATGCATAAACAGGGGAATTTCGAGTAAGCGCAGAGATGTTATTTCACCTCTGTATTTGGCACTGGTGCAACTGTTGCTGGAACCCTGTGGCCAGTTCTGGTGCCCACAACTCAAGAAGGATGGTGATCAATTGCAAAGGGTTCAGAGAAGAGCCATGAGAACGATTAAAGGATTGGAAAACGTGTCTTATAGCCATAGACTCCAGGAGCTCCATCTATTGAGTTTAACAAAGAGAAGGTTAAGGGGTGACTTGATCATGGTCTGTAAGTCTCACATAGGAAACAAATATTTAACCATAAGCTGTTCAGTCTAGCAGAGAAAGATCTAACAAGATCCAATGGCTGGAAGCTGAAGCTAGACAAATTCAGACTGGAAATGAGACAGATTTTGTTTTAACCAACAGTAATTAACCCACTGGAACAATTTATCAAGAGCCGTGATGGATTCTCAATCACTGGCAAAATTTAAATCAAGATTGGATGCTTTTTCTACAAGACAGGCTCTGGGAATAACTTTGGGGGTGCTCTCTGGCCTTTGCTCTGAAGTAGGTCAGACTAGATCATCACAGTGGTCTCTTCTGGCCTAGGAGTCTCTGAATCTAGGTAAGTCGCCACGTGCTGCTGCCAATGGCTGGGTTGGCCAGCGGCTTTGAAATGTCAATAGGCTCAGGACTAGTAATGGAAGGGGTGATTATTCTTGAGCCAGGTGCTCTCACAGCCTTGTCTCTGGTAATGCCTGAGCCCTTAACCCTGCCCAACGCTTGACCTGGTGGAGAGGGGGGAGGAGTTAGCAAAGGAGACAAGCCTTTCTTTCCATTCGTTATTCACGCATGCCAAAGGGCAGGTGCTCTGTATGTGACGCACAGAAGAAAGGGCTAATGAAGTCCATTCCACATAGATGGGGACTGACATGAACGAGGATCTGAACTATTCCCAAGTGTGAGAAAGTTCAGCTCCAGAGTCTGAGCAGCTGCAATTCACTATATATCCTCCTGGTACCAGGGTGTGGGACCCATCATTTGTACAACCCCAGATCAGGGCTATGGAAGAACAAACACATAGACAGCCTCCAAAGAATCCCTCCAGATAGCTCATGAAATCCAGCTGCTGCTGGGACAAAGCACCAGGGGAGCTTGGTTAGCTTCAGACTGACCTCCCCATGCCAGATGGGTCCAAGAGAGCTGCTGGCTCTTTAGTTCTGCATGGATATTCTCCAGGCCCCACTTACTGTTCCGTCCTTGGCACCGGTGCAAATGGAGTAAAACGCTACCATTTGGATTCTGTGGGATTTGACACCCAATTTGCACTGGTGTAAATGGCATGGCCCTGAGGAATCAACTTAGTGTGGTAAGCAGAGGTCCCTAACCAGGGGGTGCACACAAGTCCCTGTACCTGGATGTTTCAGCAATCAAACATCCTTCCTCAGTGTTGGTGGAATGAAGGCCAAGACCCTCAAAGCTTTTTATGCACCTAACTCCCCTAGATTTCAACCAGTCCAGCTGCATTTCTAACATGCCAATGGCTATGATACCTAGACTCCTCGGGGCCCAATTCCTCTTTACCATGCACCTTCTATTGCCATGACCACCTGGAGCAAAGGGAGTGTTTAAATGCTAATGAATCAGGATGGTTCCTATGGGAATTAGGTGCCTAAACACCTCAAGGATCTGGGCCTACATGTGTATGAAACACTCACTTTACTGCAGCTATAAATAGCAATAGAAGGTGCAAGGCAAAAAGTCCTACTATTACAGCCAGGGGCGTATTGGAAATGCAGCTGCACTGGATTAAATTAGATTGATCTAACCAGAGCGGTTGTTGTGGGGTTTCCCCACCACCTTGTTAGCCACAAAAAATGGCTACAGAGAAAACTTAAGAAACTATTTAATCTGAAATATTCCCCTTGGGGGACACATGCGAAAAACAAAAAGTCCCATGAGGTCTTAACAGAGATAGAAAAGTATCTGTTTGGTCTGAGGTACTCTAACTTGCTGAGTCTTAGTGTGAGTCACCCAATCATGTTCAAACTGCTTAATTTCAGTTTTACTGTCTCATGGCTTTGTCTGTGTGTGGTTTTTGCAAAGGCCATTGTGAATGCAGTCGCTCTCACTGTGCAGCAGCTAGTAGAAACAGGGGCTGGTCTTCTCCCCTCACCGCTTCCAGAAGGTAGCAGCAATGGGTGAATTTCAGAAGGTGAGAGAGCCCAGGTCTGGGTGAAAGTTCATGTTGGTTCCTATTTTATCCAGCTGGCATATGCAGCCCAAGTAAATATTTCATCTCTCTCTCCCCTCTGCTGCTTAGTGGAATATGATTCCTCACACTCTGGTATCATTAACGCAGATCATATCTTGCATTTTTATAGTGCCTTTCATTCTAAAGGATCTTAAAGTGCTTCACAATCTACTGCGTATATACACAGCACCAGACATGCAGCCACCTCTGGGGTGGAGGACAGCGATAAACCCATGAATTGCACTGGAGGAGGGGGATTTTGTCTTAGGAGAAGTGCTTTTGCAAAAATGACATGGGATTTTTAATATCCTCACAGGAGACCTAATCAGAAAGACCGCCTTGCTTGATACTCAGTTTAGCTACCTCAGAAGGATGAAGGATTGAATCAACTGAACCTGCAATTCCAGGGCACCTAGTTACCCCTAGCCTGCTAAGCCTCCACTCTGGCATCACTGTAGCAGTGTCCTGAGGCACTGTCCTTGCGCAGGAGTGGGGCAGAAAGGGTGACAAATGTTCTGGTGTGATGCCATCCAGACAGGCAACCACTGCAGCAGTGGAAAGAGGTGGGGTTGACAAAATACTTCATTTCCTCCCACATAGAATCGTAGGACCGGAAGGGACCTCAAGCGATCATCTAGTCCTCACCCCTGCACCGAAGGCAGGACTAAATATTTGTATATGTCCCATCACCGGACTAGGGTGACCAGATGTCCCGATTTTATAGGGATAGTCCCGATATTTGGGACTTTTTCTTATATAGGCACCTATTCCCCGCCCCCCGTCCCGATTTTTCACATTTGCTATCTGGTCACCCTACCAGAAGCACAGTTGGAATTTGGCTGCCAGACCTAGCAAGGCTCCCCCATGTTATGTGGTTCAGAGACGTAGGCAGGGCTTGAACTAAATGGGGAAGAGGAATGGAAGCCTGTGCAGAGATTCCAGAAAGGTAGGGACAAGGCAGAGCAGCAGGGAAGAAAGGGTTAATTTATATATCGGGGGAGGCTGTTAGGAAGCCACGTTTATTGCTCGGGACAGATGCCCAAGGCCCAGTCAGCGTGTGGGGAGCGTTGCTTTCCAAGTGCACCGTGCATCTCCTCCGACCCTGCAGATCAGTTCATCCTGATCAGGCGCCTACCCAGGCTGTTGCAAGTTAACGCACTGCTAGAATCCTGGTTTGGTGCCTGAAACTGGAATGTCCCCATCGACAGCCCTGTTCTAATTCTGTCCCACGTTTCTATTCCCAGCATTGATTTCCAGACAGCAGGCATCCTGCAGTTCCAGTAAACAGCTACCTCTACAGCCATTCTTCAGAGCTGCGCTCCCACCCCAAGCCCCGGTGACAGGAGCTCACCCTCCGACAGTTAAAAGGAGATGCTCGGGCCGCCTCAGAATTTGTGTACAAGCCCTTCAGGTGATGCCATTCTAAAGAAGTGTGGTCCGGGGTTACAGCCTGGACTAGGAGCCTGGGTCCTGTTCCCAGCTGTGCCACTGACTCACTCAGTGACTATGCCTCAGTTTACTTATTTGACAGCAAAGCTGGCTTCGTGATTTCAGAGGGGCCCACCAACTGGCTATTCTTGGGGACAAGGAATCACTCCTCCCAGTCTCTCTCAGCCCCCACCCCCTTTCTACCATGGACTTTCCCTCCATGGTCAAGTGGGAGTAGGGTGACCAGATGTCCCGCTTTTATAGGGACAGTCCCGATTTTGGGGGCTTTTTTTTTTAATATAGGCACCTATTACCCCCCCCCCCACTCCCTGTCCTGATTTTTCACACTTGCCCTTTGGTCACCCTAGGTAGGAGGGGGATCCCCCCAACGTGGCTCAAAGACGGGGCCTGCCCCGCTCAGCCCAGCCCAATGGTTCCCAGGGCAGGGGAGGGCTGGTTTGACTGCTGCTTGCCTGGCTCACACAGTGCATGTTACATTTCCGCCTGGATTGCCATTGCAGAGGTGATTTAACACACAGCCCTGTAGACAGGGTTTGCAGTGGGAATGCTGCTGTCCGCTGCAGGAGGAGCTGTAATCAGCGCAGGGAAAATCCAGCTCTTTGGTGTAGGAAAGCACAAACACCATTTTGGTGTTGCCACTATGACTGAGCCCATCCCAGCATTTCTGAGCATGCTGCCTCGGGCGGGGGGACTATTGCAGCTTTTCCTGAGGAGTTTGCATGTGGATGGCATAGCGGATGGGAAGTGATGGGTTAAGAACCAGCAGCTTGGCCTAGTGGATTGAGCAAGAGACTGCAAGCCCTTAATTCCTGATTTCTAATCCAAGTTCTGCCTCTCACATTCCCAGTGGCCTTAGGTAAGTAACTTCTCCTCATGGTTCTCCTTGGGTAGAAAGGGGACGTTCCTGAAAAGGTCTGATGTGCATGACTGTAGTGCTAAGGGTACCAGTCGCAGATCAGGGCCCCACTATGCTAGGTACAGCACAAACATGGAACAAGAAGCCAGCTCCTGGCTCAGAGAGCTCACAATCCAGGGACTGACACCATGTTAAAGGGGGCTGCAACAAACCACCAGCCAGGGAAGAATGAGGGGAAAGAAATTCACATGCCTGTCATTTACACAACTGTCGCTAATGGAAAAATAAGGATATTTTACTCATTTGTCCCCAAACAAACTCACCATGGGTTATTGGGGCAGTCAAATTTTGCAAGTCTGGGATATTGTCTTTGCTTTCACAGAGGTTAAAATCTGTTCAGAGCTTTGGAAAAGCAGCCTATCCCCTAGACTGGGTGGGAGGCCTGGGCTTGATTCCTGGCTTGGCCGCTGGTCCGCTGAGAGACCTCTTTGCCTGCCCACTCTTTGATGGTCTTGTCTATTTAGATTGTAAGCTCTTTAGGCTCCTCAGTCTGGCAGAGAAAGGTCTAACGCTCCAATGGCTAGAGTGAAGCTAGACAAATTCAGACTGAAAAATAAGGCAGACATTTTTAACCGTGAGAGTAATTAACCATTGGAACAACTTACCAAGGATCACGCTGCATTCGCCATCACTGATAATTTTTAAATCAAAACTGGATGTTTTTCCAAAAAATCTGCTCCATGAATAACTTTGGGGATGTTCTATGGGGTGTGTTATACGGGAGGTCAGACGAGATGCTCACAATGGTCCCTTCTGGCCTTGGAATCTATGGGACAGGGTGTGTGTGTGTGTGTGTGTGTGTGTGTGTGTGTGTGTGTGTGTGTGTGTGTGTGTGTGTGTGTGTGTGTGTGTGTGTGTGTGTGTGTGTGTGTGTGTGTGTGTGTGTGACACTTAGAACAGAGATGGGCAGATGGTCCCGTGGGACCGTCTGGCCTGGCCCTTGAGCTCCCGGCCAGGGAGGCTAGCCCCCGGCCTCTCCCCTGCTGTCCCCCCTCCCCTGCAGCCTCAGCTCGCCACGCTGCCAGCGCTCTGGGCAGTGAGCTCCTGGCAGGCAGCACGGCGGTATGGCTGGCTCCGGCCGGGCGGCACGGCTGCCAGGCCTGCTGCTCTGAGCGGCATGGTAAGGGGGCGGTGAATGGGAGGGTTGGATAAGGGGCAGAGGGTCCCAGGGGGGAAGTCAGGGGACAGGGAGCAGGGAGGGTTGGAAGGGGTGGAGGTTCGGGCGGGTGGTGGTCAGGGGATGGGGAACAGGAGGAGTTGGATAGGCATGGGAGTCCTGGGGGACCTGTCAGGGGGTGACGGTGTGGATAGGTGGTGGGGCAGTCAGGGGAGAGGGAGCAGGGGGGGTTGGATAGGGGTTGGGGGTCCTGGGGGAGCAGTTAGGGGTGGGGGGTCCCAGAAGGGGGCGGTCAGGGGACAAGGAGCAGGGGGGATTGGATGGCGTGGAGGTTCTGGGGGGGCAGACAGGAGACAGAGAGAGTTGGATAGGTGTGGGGGTGTGATAGGGGTCAGGGCAGTCCAGGGACAGGGAGCTGGAGGGGTTGGATAGGGGGTGGGGTCATAGAATCATAGAATATCAGGGTTGGAAGGGACCTCAGGAGGTCATCTAGTCCCACTCCCTGCTCAAAGCAGGACCAATCCCCTGTGGGGCCTGTCAGGGGGTGGGGGAGTGGATAGGGGTCGGGGGGCAGTCAGAGGACAGGAAGCAGGGGGGTTGGATAGGGGGTGGGGTCCCGGGAGGAGGCAGTTGGATGGGTCAGGGGTTCTGAGGGGGGCAGTCAGGGGGCGGGGAGGGGGCGGGGGTCAGGCTGTTTTGGGAGGCCCAGCTTTCCCTACCTGGCCCACCATACAGTTCTGGAACCCCGATGTGGCCCTCAGGCCAAAAAGTTTGCCCACCCCTGACCTAGAACAACGGGTCCCTAATCTTGTTTGGGTGTTACTATCACACTGCAGCTGCTAATAATCATCAAGCAGGTATTGTTACATCCAAGTCAGTAAACAGGTAAGTGAAGGAGACACAGAGAAGTAAAGTGACTTTGCCACCAACTCATTTTTGGAGCTGTGGGCCACTCAGGAGCAGATCCCTGGAGTTCTGACTTGCAGTCCTATGCTCTAGCCACTAGACAGCCCTTCTATGCCTATGCAGTCTTTGGCCACTTCCCTAAGACTGCCAACTGGAGCTGGACAAATACCGTACAAAAGCATTCATGAACCATGAGCGCATTCTCTTAAACCACACTCAGAACCCCATTAATTCATTTTCCTCAATCATCCATATGAGTAATACCTTTGTTTGTAGAGAACAAGAGCCTTGTGAGTACTCACATGACCATACATTGGCAGGGAGGGTGTTTGCATGGAAATGTTTTTATGGTCCTCCAAAAGTTTCACTCATCCAATCAGCAAGTAGAAACAATGTCATGTGACTTAGACAACCAAATAAGGAGAGTGAGAATCCACACCACCAATAATGCATCGTGGCAGGGCCCACTCACTCCTACCTCTTTTCATCTCCACACACAGCTCAGTGACCTTTTGCTGGTAAAACACCTGTGCAGTTTATTCACAATATTGGCTTCTGTCACCCTCATATACTATACAGCCTTACTCCTACAGAGCCCTCCACTTTTCTCTGCATGCCTCAGGAGCTACTTGCTTCCTTCTGTCCTACTTCCTTCCAGTGCCTTTTGCATCATCAGCCTAATGGATTAATTTAGCCTGGTAGTTCTTCTCAGCCTATCAATTAGGGACAGCTCTTCTTAATGAGGTCTGCTCTGGAGAAACTGGTTTGGTCTGCAGTGACCAGAGGGCTTGTGCCCACCCAACCTCAGATTCCTAATAGGTGCTGTTTCCCAGCACTCTGTCACATAGAGGAGAGTCCAAGGCAGAGACTGCTACTCAGACACAGCAAGATTCAAACCTGCAATCCCCTGAATTCAGAGGCCACTGATCTAACCCCCTGAGCTATGTCACATAGAGACTGAGTTATCAGACACAGTCCAATGGAACAGTTTGCAAGCAATCCGGGGGCTGAAAGAGGTTTGTGCAAAGGGTTTGTCTAATAATTTTAAATAATGACGATACCTGGGAAAATCCAAGTCTGTATGCAGATAATTCATGACCAGAAAAAAAAGGAATAGATTCAAAGAATAAATGAATGAGCGCCTAGCTCAATGGGGGGCTGCTCCATGTAATACTAATAATGATAATGTCAAAGAATAGTTCATCCCATTCGCCTCCTGGCAAGGGTAGTCAAACCGGACATAGCCTGCAACCTCAATTCACACAGAGCATCTCACAGCCATCCAAAGACGTTTTGTTATTACCCACTGGGGCTAGGTTTGAACTTGTGAACCTCAAGTGAAAGACCCATCTTCTTCTGCCTCTTTTCGTCTCATGACAAAATATCTTTACAGACAGGAGGAGCAGTCCAGCATCACTAGTCAATCATCTTCCTTTCAGAATGAAAGACCCATATTCCATTTTAATTCCCTGGGTTCAGTCAGGCCCTGTGGAGTCCTCTGACTAAACTCACGGCCAAATTCCTTGTTTAGGGTCTGACCCTGCTCCACTGAAGTCAGCAGGCATCTTATCTTTGATTTCAATGGAAGCATCAGCAAGTAAAGGCAAAGGGACCATACAGAAGCCATCTATTGTTACTGTTCCTTCCTTTGTAGGTCATTTAATCTTCTTTCTCCCCCTCTCCCACAATATTCGCTCTATTTAGTAGCACTTTCCATCCGTAGATCTCAAAGCATTTTGCACAGGGAAGTATTCTTATCCTCATTGTACAGATGGGGAAATGGAGGAAGGAAACAGTTCAGTTACTTGCCCGAGATCACACCGTGAATGAGAGGTGCTGCTGTATCACAGCAATGAATGGGATGTCAAGAGCAAACTAGAAAGAGCTATGCGTTTCTGAACTGGCCATCACCCTTGTCTCTGGGCTCTCATAGCTACTCATGCTCCCAAGGCATGGAGTTATTAAAGGCAGAAGTTTAAAACCAGCAGTCAACAATGTCTCCTCTTACGTTGCCCCGGTCCATTGTTTTCAAAGGAGCAGGGGATGTTTGTTGACTGTGTGTATGTTGGTTACTACCAGTTTTGAGGATTTTCCATGTATCGCATGTCCCTCCAAGCCACAGTGCACTGACCCAGACACAACACTGACAGCTGCAGAGTAAATAAATAAAAACAGAGTATTTTGATCTTGGTGGGGAAGTGTTGGGGGGGAGGGGGGAAAGATCAGTCAGACAGAACAGGAGGGCCACAGCTGTGAAAGGAACAGATGCAGCCCAGGGAGAGTGAACGTAGGGAGCGGGGACTGAAGTTCCGCAAATGTAAGCAATGTTGGAAAGTCTTGGAGAGGGGCATGCATATTTGGGACAGGTGGGAAGTGTTTACATTAAAATAAGAAGGGCAATCAGCTGAAAGAATGCTGGTCACATTACCTGTGACCCAAACTGACCCAAGAAAAAGCCCAGCGCTTCGACATCTCTGTGCATCTTGTTTCTCTTCCACCCCAGAAGGCCATTTAGTACAGGCCCAGCCCTAAGCACTCTGAATGTTCAGTAACCTTAGTGGCAGTTGCAGAGCACTGAGGCACTTGGGCCCAGATCCTCAGAGGGATGGGAGTTAGGCACCTAACTACCTTTGGGGATCTGGGCCTCAGAACCTTGCTGGAGTAGGCTCCAAATCACTCTTTGTGAATACACCAAAGCATTCCCCAAGCACATTCACAGAATCATAGAAATGTCGGGCTGGAAGGGACCTCAAGAAGTCATCAAGTCCAGCTCCCTGCGCTGAGGCAGGACCAAGTAAATGTGGCCCATCCCTGATAGGGGTTTGTCTGACCTGTTCTTAAAAACCTCCAGTGATGGGGGCTCCACAACCTCCCTTGGAAGCCTGGTCCAGAGATTAACTGCCCTTGGAATTAGAAAGTTTTTGCTAATATTTAACCTACCTCGTTGTCCTACCAGGCCATGGAGAACGATTGATCACCATCCTCTTTATAACAACCCTTAATACATTTGAAGACTGTTGTCAGCTCTCCCTTCATTCTACTTTTCTCAGGATTAAATGAGTCCAGGTTTTTTTAACCTTTCCTCTTACGTCAGGTTTTCTAAACCTTTGCTCATTTTTGTGGCTCTCCTCTGGACTCTCTCCAGTTTGTCCACATCTTTCCTCAAGTGCAGTGCCCAGAATTGGACAAAATACTCCAGCTGAGACCTCACCAGTGCCAAGGAGAGCAGGACAATTACCTCCCCTGTCTAACATATGGCACATTGTAGTTTTCAGTCCTGATGGAGTTTTCATCAGAACACAGGACTGAAATGGCCCTCCTGGGTCATGGACTCCTGCCCTGTCCTATAATCAATCCCTAATATAATTTTCACCTAGCAGAAGTCAATTCTCCACAAGTGAGCTATAGCTCACGAAAGCTTATGCTCAGATAACTTGGTTAGTCTCTAAGGTGCCACAAGTACTCCTTTTCTTTTTGCGAATACAGACTAACACGGCTGCTCCTCTGAAACGTGTATAAACTGTACTGTGTGAAGAGTCACAGACAGCTTTCTCCAGCCTCTATAAAATGGGCCACCTTTGCCAAATGGAAGTCAGGCTGCTGTTGGCCTATGTTACAGTGCAGGTAATCTTCTGCAAGCCAACTCCAGCAGCCCTGGAACTTCCTGGCTAGCTGAGCTGTTCCTCATGCTATAATGACACAGTCAGCTATTGTGCCGGGCATTTGTTCTGTAGACCAGCGGCAACGAAATGTCATTGATCTGTATGGAGCTTTGTTCCCAGGCTCCCTTTCATTCAGGCACCTTTACCCATTTAGAAATACAGTCACAGCTGGCCATATTGACAAGATGTTGTCCTTTCATCCAAGGGTCTCAAAGAGCTTTATATAAACAGTAAGGGGGGCGTTTTCAAAGGCGCCAATAGACGTTAGGTCCCCAAGTCCTGTTGAATTTCCAGGGGGCTTGGGGAGCTGACCCTCGCTCTAATTAACTAACCTAATTAACTAATTAACTAATCATACCAGTTTGCATAGCACCTCTTACAGTGGAGCTCCACCCTGCTTGGCCTCTTGCTGTCGCCACAACACACATGCTAAATAATAGTAAAAGAGACAGAACAATGATTAGAGCAGAGCGGGGAAGTGGCTGGCCCAAGGTCACACAGTGGGTCAGTGTCAGAGCCAGGAACAGAAGCCAGGAGTTCCAGCTCCTAGTCCAGGGCTGGCCCTCTGTGCTCTAAGCCCACACTCTCTTCCAGGCATTTACTGCCTGACATGACTTATGACTGGCTCCAGGTGGAAACTTTTGTCAGTGCAAGTATTTCGCTAGAGGATGCTCAAAGGCTACGGGGGGTGGGGTGGGGTGGAGTTGATCCTTTCCAGCCAAGTTAGAGGAAGAATTATAAACATAAGGTCATGCTGAGAAGCATTCTCTGAATTTATTCACACCCTTTTCCAGAGATAAAAATAACTTTATATGTTAAGTTTAGGCCCACAGAAAGCCCAGAGGATAGCAGGGGATTATCGGAAAAGGGCAGCAGGGCAGTCTAAAAGAGTCAGGAGGGACATTGGGAATGGTTTCCATAAGGGGTATCATTAATGCAAACTTTATATACATGATCACTCTATAGATGTTCAAAGAGTCATTAGCCTTTCTGGTATCACTGTAAATCCAGGGATCTAAAAGCACGTAAACTATGCCTTCCATTTTAGTTATACAGGGTATATAAATACCAGTGGCTCATGAAAAATATGTCTGTTACAGGACTAAAAGTCTTTAATGAGGCACAGAGTGATAACAAAAGTGTTGAATCACAAAAAATAATCTCAACAATTTGCAATTAGTATCAAATATATTCCTTACTGTAAAATGCTCAGATATAATGGTGCTGGATACGAAAGAAAAACCAATGATAGATAGATAGATAGATAGATAGATAGATAGAAGGGGTGTATGGGGACAGATAGATACATAGATAGATTAGATGGGGTGTATGAGGATGGATAGATGGAATGATAGATAAGATGGGGTGTATGGGGATGGATAGATGGATGGATAGATAAGATGGGGTGTATGGGGATGGATAGATAAGATGGGGTGTATGGGGATGGATAGATGGATGGATAGATAGATGAGATGGGGTGTATGGGGACAGATAGATAGATAGATTAGATGGGGTGTATGGGGACAGATACATAGATGGATAGGTAGATAGATTAGATGGGGTGTATGGGGACGGATAGATAGATAGATTAGATGGGGTGTATGGTGACGGATAGATAGATAGATAGATAGATAGATAGATAGATTAGATGGGGTGTATGGTGACGGATAGATAGATAGATAGATTAGATTTGATGGGGTGTATGGGGATAGATAGATTAGATGGGGTGTATGGGGATGGATGGATAGATAGATAGATTAGATGGGGGTATGGGGATGGATTGATAGATAGATAGATAAGATGTGGTGTATGGGGACAGATAAATAGATTAGATGGGGTGTATGGGGATAGATAGATAGATAGATTAGATGGGGTGTATGGGGATGGATTGATAGATAGATAGATTAGATGGGGTGTATGGGGATAGATAGATAGATTAGATGGGGTGTATGGGGATAGATAGATAGATAGATAGATAGATAGATAGATAGATAGATTAGATAAGATGGGGTGTATGGGGATGGATGGATAGATAGATAGATAGATTAGATGGGGTGTATGGGGATAGATGGATAGATAGATTAGATGGGCTGTATGGGGATGGATAGATAGATAGAGAGATTAGATGGGGTGTATGGGGAAGAATAGATAGATAGATAAATTAGATTAGATGGGGTGTATGGGGATAGATAGATTAGATGGGGTGTATGGGGATGGATGGATAGATAGATAGATTAGATGGGGTGTTTGGGGACGGATAGATAGATAGATTAGAGGGGGTGTATGGGGATAGATAGATAGATAGATAGATAGATAGATTAGATATAATCCAGGAGCTGTGATGAAAAAGTCTAAAAGTTGATGAGGGTGTTATTCTTGGTGAAAACAGCAAACTAAATTAATTACTAATAAGAATTTGTAAATAACCAGAAAAGCTTTTAAATTCTCTGTGCTGCCCTTTCTCAAGGATTAATCTGCAAATGTAAGGAAGGCAAAGTGGTAGTGGGAGTGAGCTACCCCTTTCTGGAACAAGCTTAAGCACTTGAATTGACTCTGCACATACCTTTCTGAACCATGGTTGCAAACCCTCCTTCCCTTCCCTCCCCTTAGCTCTGCCAGTCCAAGTGAATCAAGTTCCTTAGAACTGGACTGCTGGTCCATCTATGCTGTGAACCAGATCACCAATATATGGACCCACTTGCTCTCACCTAAGATTTACCTCTGCTAACTGATAGTTAAATGGGATCATGGGAATTTCCTTCCTGGATCAGTGACCCATCCTATATCCTGTCTCTGACGGTGGCCTGCTTCAGAGGAAGGTGCAAGAAACCTCATGTGGAAAATTATTCCCATAGGGAAATTGTCTTCTGAGCCCCATCAGCCAATGGTGAATTAACATCCTGCAGCATGAGGATTTGTATGTCTATTATGATAAGTAGAGGGTCTTATGCTTTAGGGTGGTTTGTGCGGGATGCTTTCTTCTCTGAACCCAGACAGATATGATGAAGGGGGCAGGGCAATGAGCCCATTTCCTCCTCACCCTTTTGGGATGGCTGGCACCTCCAGCACCACTCAGAGGGAACAGCGCCAGCACCAGGGGAGTGCAGTAACTTTGCCCTGAGGGAAGAAGTAGCTGGGTACAGTCTGGCTCTTGCTGGCAGGTGACCTGACACTGGAATCCACACTGGGCTTGTGACCACTCTCTGCTGTTCGTGCAGACGTTATAAACCCCGGAGGACTGAATGCAGAGTTCTGGCTCCATTGAATTCACTGAGGCCAGGATCTCACGGTATCAGTGCACAGATCTCCTGGGGTGCCTTTGCAGGGGTTTGTTGGAGTCATACCCAGCAGCAACAGCCATTTATCACACATATCCTATTGCTTCCAAGATGGAGTCTAACAATCCCATAATCCTATTCTGCCAACTTCCCAAAATCCATGTCCAGGTGGGGTGGACTCTGGCCACAGACATCTCATTGGCTCATGAACAGTGAGCCTGGTCCAGAGCATGACTCTGAAACCAACCTGCCAATGTCCCTAAAACCTAGACACACACACCTGTCTTTGGTGAGAACAATAGAATAGAACAAGTCTGGAGATCAGCCCCGGCCATTTGTAGATAAAAGGTGGCCAAAATAAAAGCTGGGGGGTTGGGGGAGGAACTTTAGGAACATCTAACAACCTTTGTTACTTATAAACTTGTGTCTTCCATGTGCATCGTTCAATTAACTTAAAACTTGCAGCTCCCCACAAGTCCTGACTGCCACAAGTCCGGGGCAATGTAGCAATGGGGAATAAAGTCTCCATCACGCAGCTGAGAAACAGGAAACTAGACAATAAATCCACTCCAAGGTAATGAGGTCCTGTGGACTCTGCCTGGGGGAACCATGCTGGCGGCAACTTTCTTACAAGAACTGTGTTTAAGCACAGATTCACTTTCAGAAGCAGCATGTGGATCCCAATGCATCTGACCTTCATCTTCACTGGAAATTGGGTCAACGTGGGAAGAAATCGAAAGCCAACATTTTAACTCTAGCCTATTTCTAAATCATTGTCCCTTCCCCCAGGAAACTCCACTTCAATCCTCTTAGAGCCAATCAAGTCTCTGTCTTTATCTTCAAGACATTCGAGTGCCTGGACTCAGCATAGCTACGAGAGCCTAAAGCCCCGGGATGAAGACCATGATCAACAACTTCACTTTTCTGACCCCACAGAGCTCAATAAGAGTAAACCTCATCTGTGTAGGAGACAGAGTGTTCTCAGAGGCTGGTCCTAGGCCATGAGCTCCCACAGGGACTAAGGACCATCCTACACCTCCCCACCTTCTGCTCCCCACGCCAGGTGCACTTCTGCCATCTGCCTTCACTAACAAACAAAGAGCAGTGTCAACATTTAAAAAAAATCCTCCCCCTCCCCCCCTTCCTCCCCCAGAAAACCGTACTGAAAGAAAACACACCGCTGCACACACAATTCTCCCTCTGGGGAGAGGATGAACCACATGGATAGATGTTAATCACGTAGCTTTATGTGCTGTTGGAAGGTGCTCAGATGCTACAGTGCTGAGGGTGGTGTAGG
Organism: Natator depressus; assembly: GCF_965152275.1. Classification (NCBI taxonomy): domain Eukaryota; kingdom Metazoa; phylum Chordata; order Testudines; family Cheloniidae; genus Natator; species Natator depressus. Next base: position 4,074,170 of record NC_134242.1, read on the forward strand.
AACCTATAGAGAGGAGAAGAGAAGAGTAGAGAAGAGACGAGAAGAGACGAGGTTTCTACTCCTATTTTCATCACATTCCCCATTACACTCATTCACTATGCTCTTCACTCTTGAGTTCCCATATCACTGCTGTCACCCTTCTGGCCAACAGAAATGGGACAACCTTTGGAGTTGTCAGTGCAGCTCCTTAATCAGCAGAGGGAAATGTTTAGCGATGCTCGGCACTCCCCACCGTAGTGGAAGCAGGGGATGGAAAGGAAAACACCATCCTTTCTGCTGCAGTCGGCAGCAGTAGCTACCACTCGGTAGCTACTAAGGGTTGGCCAATATTTCTAGTATTGTCCTGCTCTATAATTCTCAAATTTCAGCCCGATGGCATATGAAAAGCCCAAAATATCCATCAACCAACAGCCAGGAGCATCCTCTTTAGGAATTCCTTTGTGCTTGGAAATGTGGATACAAATGTCACTATCTAAGGGTTAAACTACACAGATCTGGAGGATTTTAATGGAAGGAACTAGTGGTGCGTATTAATCCATCGCATTATCTTGAGTTTCCTGGGCTGCATGCACCATGCGCCATTACTCTGGCATGTCACAGCCTGCATGGTTACAAGACATTCCATACTCATAACCAGCCATAGCCTGGCAGCTCGGTGAACCTGCAGATCCAAGAACTTAAGGGAAAGAAAAAGAATGGCATTGGAAACAAACATTTCTAACCTGGTGTTCAAGCTGCATCTTTCAAATAAAGTCAATTAAAACCAAATGCATTTAAACTAGAGATGGGCCAGAACCACAACCTTGAATGCAAACCACTTAAGGGATACAGGATTGAACTGAAATAGCTGAATCTAAATCTGCCCTCTGGTTTTGGTTCTGAGTCTTATCTAATTCCCAAAAAAGGCCTATTTTCCCAGTTCTGTTATTATTTATTATTTGTATTACCGGAGCACCTAGGCCATGTACAGAAACACCCTGCCCCAGAGAGCTGACAATCTATGACACAAGACAAGAGCTGAATACAGACAGACAGGGGAGCACAAGGAAACAATATTGACAGAGTGTCCTCTCATGCATGGCACAAAAAGAGTCCAAAGAGCCTGTGACAAACACGATCAAGATCAGAGTAAAAGAAAGCTGGAGAAACAGCATCTCAGCCTTCTTAGGGGGAGAAGTCACTCACACAGGTCATCTAAATGGCTCAGTCCTAGCGAGCTGAAACACAGAGAAACCTGAACTCGTATTAAAAGGTGGTGAGTCAGCACAGGCCTGAAAAAGGCCCCACATGTCCTATGACTGACTGAGATGGCTGTGACCTCACACCCTGGTTAGAGGGCAGTTCTAGTCTGAATGTGGCTAAAAAGTGGCAGAGATCTCACTGGAACAGCTGATCTCATCCACCCAGCCACTGAGGTTCCACATCTACGTGGAATAAAATTAACAGGTTAGTGGTGTGTGCTGTAAAGGTTTCCTCAGCCTGAGTGGGGCATGGCTGTGTTACTGAGGAGTGGCACAGCCATAACGGAACTGGGTAGCCCAAATGACACAGAACCTGAGAAAACCTTTATACCACATCACACCATCATGCTAATATTACAGGTTACATGTATGAATTGGCATATAAATCTATGTATGATTGTGTGTCTGTCTAGAGAGAGACAGAGAGACAGAGAGAGAGACACACGCGCGGACAATAGTATTTACATATTATAAAATTATCACATGCATATGTATAATCCCAGTAGATACCATATGAATAATCATATAGCTGTAGCTCACGAAAGCTTATGCTCAAATAAATTGGTTAGTCTCTACGGTGCCACAAGTACTCCTTTTCTTTTTGGGAAGACAGACTAACACGGCTGCCACTCTGAAACCTGTCATATATAGATTGTAGAGATACACACCCACATGTGCACTATGGGGCAGAGGGGCCATAATGGGGCAGAAGTGTCCTCCCCTGGGAGAGATTTCCCAGCACAAATGCAGTGGAGAGCATCGTACACAGCTTTACACTTCCATCCTCAGTGGGGTTGGCAGGGGGACTAGCCGGAGTACTCTGTGCTGTGGTATTTCACGGCTGGTAAGCAACCCATGAGCAATTGTGGTAAAGATGCTGCAAGTTAAAGCAGCCCCGGTCCCTAGAGCAGGCCAGAATGTAACAGGTACATAAGTAGCACAACGCCACTTTTGCACCCCCTTCCATGGTCTGCGCCCCATGACACACAGAGTACAGAATGTGGTCCTATATCTATAATCTAATCCATCAATGGTTTGCAGAATAGAGCGGTCATTTTCATGTGTCGGTGTGATTACAGGTTGCTTGGCAGGACAGCCCTTGCTGTATTTCTTCATGCATCTGAAGAAGTGGGTTTTTTACCTACGAAAGCTTATGCCCAAATAAATGTTAGTCTTTAAGGTGCCACCAGACTCCTTGTTGTTTTTGTGGATACAGACTAACACGGCTACCCCTCTGATACTTGCTGTATTTCTAATTTTCATTACAAAGAGATGACTCCAATGTGTAGGTTTTTTAATAAGGCCTATTGCTTTAGTCTTTAGCATCCATGTGATGCCAAGAAATGATTCTAGGTAACTCCACATCCTCCCAGTCCATCCTGCAATTTATGCTGGGCCCCAGATCACAGGGAAACCTAGACTGCAAACTCTCAAGGGTCCTTCTTTTCATCATATACAGCGCCTAGAAGAGCAGAGTCCTGCTCTCTGACCGGGGCACTACTGCAATATAGATACGGAGCAACAATAGCAGCTTGTCAGCCCTTTCCTGCGTAAATACCCCTGCAGCACTGGGCCTCTTCGGCTCAGACTTTGCAAGAGTCAATACTGTCATAATAAATATGTCCACTAAGAGACAATCAGTGCACATGAGTGTAAGAGAGACAGATTTGAGCTGCAGCTGAAGGTAACTCACAGAACCATGAAATGGCAGCAGAAATACGAAATAGTGAAATCTCTCCAGCATCCCTCTAGGTTAACTGCTGGAATGTTGTTTGTCTTAGAGTCTTAAGAACTAGTGTTTCTCAACAGGAAGGCCTGTCTGGAACCCAGACAAAGAGGGCTCTGGCTCACAAGCCCTTGAATAACCTCATCACTGGGTCACGGTGACCCTTACACATTCAAGAAAACTAGCAGCCAATGTTACTGCACAGCAGTTAACTTAATTCCCTTGTTGAGATGCCAGATGAGCTGAGCCAGAGTGGATTCTTTTGAGGTAACAAGAATGCCCCGAACTTTATTTCCCTTTTAGCTTCTTATTCCAAGATTCACGTCACTGAACAGGTTTGGCTGTTTTAAGATTCCATTGCATTCCTCTCCATGTCCAAACTGTTCTTCCAGTATCGTTTTAAATTGGCTGCTGGTTTCCAGTGAGTGGATTGTGAAAAACATGAAAAACTCTGCCAGAGAAATTGTCCTTTTGCATATAAAACTTACTTTAAAGAGGAGAACAGGATTTTTTGGAATTCAAGATATTCTTCCCCACCTCTCTAATAAATATATACAGGATAGATAGATAGATAGATAGATAGATAGATAGAGAGATAGAGAGATAGAGTGTGTATGGGGATGGAGAAAGAAAGAGAGAGAGTGTATGGGGATGGACAGATGGATAGATAGATATTGTTTTGCTAGTTGCAATCAAGAAGCCTGTTAAAGTACAACCTGAAATGATAGTGGCTAAATTATAAGGGGATACAAACATAGCCCCACTTCTTCTGGCCATTTTCACATATATTTACTGTTAGCCTGTTTTTCTAGGGTCTGGGCAAGGAATGGTGAGAACTCAGGACCCCAGCTCTGCTACTGAAAAGTCGCTCGGACCAGATCCACCAAGGTATTCAGGCACTCAGTGCCCATTGATTTCAATGGACTTAGTCCCCTAAATACCTGTGAGGCTCTGGGCCTTAGAGCCTGATTCAGCAAACCAAGAATCCACCTGATTCAGTGCCTTGCTGAATAGGTGCCTTATCTTGTCTGGTCCACAGCTTACCCCTTGTTCCTGCACTGATATCCAAGCTGCCATGGGAGGTGCGATGCATTCATGTCGTCAAACTCTTTGAGATCCTTGGAGAAAAGAAGTTCTATATAAATTATTCCTGTAGATTACCACCCACAATATTCTTTTTAGTCTATTTATAGAGAACCAGAAGTATGGTAGATGTCCTGAAAAGCTTACAGTCTAAACAACAGAGATGGAGCAAAGGAGTGCACCACAAAGCCAGGGGATCGCAGAGTGAAGTTTAGTACTGTTTGAGTGTTGTCATGCAGGGAGTATGTGTGTGTAACTGTGCCCAGCGATAAAACTACCATTGTACACTGTGGGTTTAAAGATGGGCATATTGATCATGCCTGCACCCAGCTGGCTACACTGATTGCTCAGGGGCACCTTGCAGGAGCATGTAGGTTCTTCCCACCTGCAAGACTGGCTGGCATCGGTGCGGCTCATTGAGAGCATCTGTAAAAACAGGAAACTTCTGAAGATCCACCAGAAGACACTTACTAAATACATGCAGCTCCCACCTCACCCCGAGGGACTAGCAAAATCAGGGGGGGGAGAAAAGAGTGCTGAAGGCAGGTGCTTTTTTATCTGCCTTAAGTATTTATGTGGTCTTCGTCACAGTGGAATCTGAGTACCTTCCAATCTCTTAATGCATTTATCCTTGCAGTGCCCCTGTGCGGCAGGGCAGGCTGGAGGCCCCATTGTACAGATGGAGAACCGAGGCACTGAGAGGCGAAGTGAATTCCCCAAGGTCACACAGGTGCAGGAAATTGAATCTACCTCTTCAAGATCTCATGCTAACCAATGGGCCCTCCTCCCCCCTTTTCCTGGCCAGTCTGCTGCTCCCTTCCGAGTATCTGGAGAGAGAGAAAGCAGCTTTGGTAGGGACTGCAGAGATTCCCCCTGCACCTGAGAATTAACCAGCATGACAAAGGAATCTGCAAGCAACACCCGGCTCCTCCATCTCAACAGGCAAGAGTCATCATCGCTACTGCTGTGGGCTCCAGGGAAACTCCCATATGTTTGTATGAAACAATCAGGTAACTACTTGCCCTTAGTTGAAAAGTGTAATATTGTTTTCCCTGGGCGTCTGACTCAGTGAGATAGATGGGACCAGTGTGAAAATTGACACCATGCTAGTATAACATGCATAACCCTTCACAGCCACTTTTAAGAACAGCCATACACACACACACACGTGTGTGCACACACATCATATATGTATATATATAGTTCATTATCCGCTTGTACAAGACCACTCTATTAAATGCATATTGTTGACGTGACTGTATTTGCTCTAAAAAAGGGGAGGGGGGAGTAAAGAAAAATCTAAAATTTAAACCCAAAATGCAGCCCAAGATACCATCCTGCTTCTTACCTGTTTTGTCAGCTACCCAATTTCCAGTCCAAAAGATGCCTCCTTACACAAAAGGACCAGGAATTTCTTGTGTCCATCTTTTGGGGGGCAGAGTCCTGTGGGTTTGAGCGGAGCACTGATAAGCGAACAGTTCCCTTAATATTGCTTAATGTTTCCTAATCGGAAGGGAGATGAGGAGTCCAATCCTGCTCCCGTTGCAGCGGACATGCTCAATGGTAAAACTCTTGGTATCTTCAGTGGGAGAAGGATTGGGGCCCAAAGCAAACTGTCAACATGCCCCCCATGCATCAGCACCTACAAGGGAAAGGATTGCATACAAAGGGTTGTCCTGTCACACTGTGGGAAATTCACACTGACATCTCCCTTCAGTCTGAACTGGTCTCAATAATTTCGCAGCATTCCTGCTTTAGTTAATCTACTGGTTCCCAAACTATGGTCAACAGATCATCTGTGGCCCAGGGAGCTCTTGACGGTGGCTTCCAGAATGCATCCTGGGATTGTAGTATTGGAGGGGAACTGAGTGCAGGATGGAGCTGATGTCTTACAAAGCACTGTACAGAATGGAAACTTCAAAGAACCCTGTGCTGATGTTCTACAGCCACATACCCCCTTCTTTTAGCACAGCACTTTCTCCAGCCCCTGTGAAGCCTCACTGAGAGTTTTATCTTATTCTCATTGCTGGTGAAAGGTTTTAAGTTGCTGCACTCCCTTTGCTGAGAGCCTATCAGGAATTATCACTTGAATTGCTACAATTAAAGCAGTTTTCTTTTTCTCTTGCTTTGCAGCAGGCGTCTCAGTACTCATATGCGGTGGGGACGCAATACAGATTCTCATGACAATAGGTAAGTAGGCAGGTAATGGTATGTGAGAGCGAGCGAGACGCATTCATCTCTTTCCTTGAGGCAACGTCTTTACTTTTTCAGACTGGCACGCGTCTCTATTTTGGATAATAGAGGTAATTATAGCTGGAGTGTTCCTACTGCAAATCCAGCATGCAATTACAGAAATCTTATTGCTCAGAACCAGGAGAAAATGTAAGGGTGGATTATGGACAGACTATGAAAATCACACTCCTTGTCTTCCATTGCTTAAGTCAAGGACTCAGGCAGCCTTCTGCTCTCCCCAAGGACCTATTTTCCTACACGAGATATGAGCAACTGACACTAATTGCAGGGGTAGTCACGAGTATCTTGTGGTGTAAGAAAAGAAACACCAGAGAGCAGTTCATCGAGATACTTCAAACCTTTCTGATACCAAGCAAAAGCTTGTGATATTTTCTAAATCCTGGACAATTAAATTCTTATAAAACCACAGATTTGGATGCAGAACATCTTATGCAACTTGGATGAGATATTTTCTCCCTGGTGTAATTACTCAGAAATCTATTATTATATTTTATGATGAAGCCTAAAATGTACAGCCCGTAGCCAGTTAAAAATATAGATTATCCAATGTATTCCCATCCCCTTCCATCTTTTACCACATGCATTAAAAAAAAATGCAAAGTATAACTCCTGGGATGTTAATGAACATTGCACATGGGCAGCTAAACAGAAACTAGGCCCAGATTCAGTTTACAAGCCAAACAATTTTAAGGGTGAAATTTACTTCTGTGCAGAAAGCCAGCCTAAGGCTTACACATCTCTTATGCCCTACAAGACTTAGGGTATGTCTACACTGGCAGAGTGACAGCGCCGGCAGTTACAGCGCTGCTCAGAGAGCGCTGAGGGGAAACCGCTGTTGTGTGTTCACACTGTCAGCTGCCTGCACCCATAACGTGTTCACACTTGCAGCAGTATTCGGAGCCGTGCACTCTGGGCAGCTATCCCACAAACCATCTCTTCCTCTTCTGCCGCTAAGAGTTGTGGGAAGGTGGAAGGGGTCGCGGGGCATCCTGGGTCCTGTCCCAATGCACCGTGATGCGTTGCTTCGCACCCCAGCAATCCCTGGGCTTCCGTCTGCATTTGGAGCCATCTTTCAGTGGTTTGTGCACTGCGCGTCCTGCCTCTTCAGGCTGCAGCAATGGATCCCGCACTGTTGACCAATATGCTGCTTGCTCTGACGAACACATCACGAGTGGCAGTGGAGTTATTCCTTAAACTACAAAGGCAAGAGGAGTGCGACACTGATCTCATATCATAGCTAGTACACGTGGCGAGATTGCTTGTGGCATTCAGGGAGGTGCTGATCACAGTGGAACGCCGCTTTTGGGCTCGGGAAACAAGCACTGAGTGGTGGGATCACGTCGTGATGCACGTTTGGGATGATGAGCAGGGGCTGCAGAACTTTCGGATGAGGAAAGACACATTCATGGGACTGTGTGATGAGTTCGCCCCAGCCCTGCAGTGCAAGGACATGAGAATGAGAGCTGCCCTGTCGTTGGAGAAGTGAGAGGCAATTGCACTGTGGAAGCTGGCTACTCCAGACTGCTACCGATCAGTCACTAACCAGTTCGGAGGGGAAAGTCGACTGCTGGACTCATGTTGATGGAAGTGTGCAGGTCCATTAATCACACCCTGCTCTGAAAGACCATGACTCTGGGCAACATGCATGATGTGGATGGCTTTGCACAAATGGGCTTCCCTAGCTGCGGAGGGGCGATAGATGGCATGCATATTCCAATTCTGGCACCAGACCACCTAGCCATCAAGTACTTTAATCGCAAGGGGTATTTCTCTATGGTCCTCCAGGTGCTTGTGGATCACCATGGGTGTTTCACGGACATTAACGCAGGCTGGTCAGGAAAGGTGCATGATGCATGCATCTTTCGGAACACTGGCCTGTTCAGGAAGCTGCAAGCAGGGACTTTCTTCCCAGATCAGAAGATCACCGTAGGGAAAGTCAAAATGCCCATTGTGATCCTGGGAGACCCTGCCTACCCCTTAATGCCGTGGCTTACGAAGCCATACATGGGGCACCTTGACAGCAGCAAGGAGCGGGTCAACAACAGACTGAGCAAATGCAGAATGACTGTTGAGTGTGCTCTTGGCCATTTAAAGGCCCGCTGGCGCTGCCTATGTGGGAGGCTGGACCTGGCCTTTGACAATATTCCTATGCTTATAGCTGCATGCTGGACGCTCCATAATGTTTGTGGAGGGAAGGGTGAAAGCTTCACTCAGGGCTGGACTGCTGAGGCTCAGTGCCTGGAAGCTGAATTTGAGCAGCCAGAGAGCAGGGCTATTAGAGTGGTGCAGTGCGGGGCCATAAGGATCAGGGATGCCTTGAGGCATCAATCTGAAGCTGAAAGCCACTAATATTTGTTACTATGCTGAGGAGTGCAGTGCATGTAATGCTAGGAGGTGATTGTGATTGGTGCAGACGATGCACTGTGAAGGTTTAAGAAAATTGCCGGTTGCTTTGCAGGGCTCTGTTTGTTTTCAATTAATGGAATAAAGATTGCTTTCAAACCAAAACAATTATTTTATTAAAAAACAACAACCAGAGGAGAGAGACAAACAAAAAAACACATCAGCCCTGAGGGGGATGGGGGAAGGGAGGATCCCAGGAGGAGGAGGTGGGGTCCCGGGATGGTTAAAGATTTGTGTATGTCCAGGTATCACATCCAACCTTGTCCTCTGGAGTACAATGCAGTAGGTGCTGTACTTCAGCAGGGCTAAACTGCAGAGGGACGGGTGTTGAGTGCAGTAGGTACTGGGAGTCTGCAGGGCAGGACAGGGATGGGCAGGAGTGGAATGCCGTGGGTACAGACTGGAGCCAGGAGGTTGATAAGAGTGTGTTGGAGGTGTCTGGGGGGTGAATGGGAAAGAGTTTTGCGACAGTGGCTGCAGGGGAGGGCGGGCGCGGAGCTGCTCGGTTTGCGCCTGGAGCATGTCCGTTTGGTGCTCCATAAAGTTTAAGAGCCGCTCTGTGGCTTCGTTCTGGTGAGCCATGCTCTCCCTCTGGTCCCTCTTCTCGCTGTCCTGCCACTCCTTCAATTCTTGTTTTTTGTCCGCGGAGTGCCTCATGACCTCACGCGGAAAGTCTTCTTGAGTTCTTCGTGGTCGCTTTCTAATTCTGCGCAGCCGTTCAGCTGGCGATAACAAAGAGGGAGGCTGGGCTCCCAGGGTCACATCCGTGAAGCCAAAATGCAACATTTTGCAGAAGTAGTATTGTTTGCAACACAGAGACCACTGATTTAAAACACAGCCACTATTCACATACCTGTCACTAACTGGCTGACCCCAGGCAAGCATACATGAGCCACAAGACCCCCAAAATGGTGCGTAACTGCAGGGACAGGGGAAATCAGTGTTCCTGGACCCTACTGGACACGTGGCTCTTGGGGAGAGCTAGCATGGGTGGCAGGGGGGGGGGCTAGTAATCATTCCTGTCCCCACACTTTCCACAGGCTGTGTTCATTATGGAAGATATCTCGTTGCTGAGGGTGAGCAGGGAATGAAGGGAGGGTCTTTTCCATGACTGCAGCTTCCGCCCTGGCCCTTATGTGGCTCACCTGTGTGCAGCAGTGGTCCCTCCCCTCCCCCAGTGATGGCAGAGTGGCGTGGGAAAGTTACCCTTAATGGGGCAAGAAACAAAGCAGCTCTGACAAAGAACCTGCCACAGCGGATTGCCCAGTATCTCCATGAGAGTTTCCTGGAGATCTCTGAGGCAGATTCCCGTGAAGTGAAGGAGTCAATCAACACCCTGTTCTGCTGCTCAGACTAGGCATGTGGTGGTACGTGCATCATACAGACACAAGCTTGCTTTCTGCAACCCTCCTGCCCCCAACAACTCGCTTCAGTGATTCCCAAAATCAAATCCACGTATCAGGGGCCTCCTCTCCTGTTTGCGCTTTGCCAAGATCCAACAGCTGTGACTGGCTAGCCTCCTCTGGGGTAAAGAAGAGCCCCTGGCTGCATACATCTCTGACCTCCGAGTAGTCCTCTGCCTCTGGGTCCCCCTCCCCCTCCACATCCTTGTCCAAGATTTCCTCCTCCTGGCTCGGTCCACTCTCGACTGACACGTGAGCCACCAAAGTATCCACAGTGGCCTTCGCAGTGGAGGTGGGGTTGCCATCGAGTATCATCTCCAGCTCTTTGTAGAACCGACAGCTTGTGGGCGTAGCACCGGAGCAGTGGTTTGCCTCCTGTGCCTTGTGGTAGGCGTCCCACAGCTCCCACTTTGACCCTGCACTGCAATGTGTCCTGGTCACGGCCCCTTTCTGGCATACATTGTGAAATCTGGCCATAGGTGGTATAATTCCTATGGCTGGAGTGCAGCTGGGACTGCACAGTCTCCTCTCCCCAAATGCTGATGAGGTCCAGCAGCTCGGCATTGCTCCAAGCGGGGGATTGCCTGGTGCGTGGAGCAGACCTGGCCATGTGGAAAGATGCGCAAGCCAACAGGAAGGGGACTTTCGAAATTCCCAAGGAATTTACGGGGTGGGGCTGATGGTTGGTCACCTGAGGGCAGGGCAGTAGAGTTCAAACCGATGACCAGAGAGGCAAGAACAGGCATCGTGGGACACCTCTCGGAGGCCAATTGCAGGGCTGTAATCGACCAGGGTGTCTATACTGTAGCCCCAGCTCAGAAAGCTGAACGCCTCTCGTCAGGGTGGTTTTTTTACAGCGCTGCAACGGTGCAGTTTCTGTGCACTATGTGGCTTGGCAGTGTGCACCTCGGGAGTTACAATGCAGAAAGCTGTTTGACTTGCAGAAACTTGCCAGTGTAGACAGAGCCCTAGACACCACTTAAATTCTGCATCAGCCCCTAGGTGCTGTGCTGGCTCTTTGCCCAGAGGTGACTTTCACCCTGAGTTAAGCTCGGATAATCATTTGGAGTTTCTATCCAAGCAGTTCTTTCCAAATATGCATTGAACCCAGATCTCTCGAGACTAAGTCCAGTGTTTCCTTTTACAAAAAGAAAAGGAGTACTTGTGGCACCTTAGAGACTAACCAATTTATTTGAGCATAAGCTTTTGTGAGCTACAGCTCACGAAAGCTTATGCTCAAATAAATTGGTTAGTCTCTAAGGTGCCACAAGTACTCCTTTTCTTTTTGCGAATACAGACTAACACGGCTGTTACTCTGAAACCTGTTTCCTTTTAGTGGTCTTTGGATCAAACCTTAGTTACAGCCCTGTCACCTGGGACCATTTTATTATTGACATCATTTGGAGTCATGCAAGCTTAATCAAGAGTCATGAGATCTTTTGCTTCAGGTCATCTACGGATCGTTCAAAGCAGAATTGCTTATTCAAAAGCCATGAGTCAGGCCCTTGAGAATCATGAGATTGTCTTAAAAACGCTGAGATTTTTAAGCAGTAATTAATTCAGGGTCCTTTTTACTTGCCTTTTGGTTTTGGAGCCTCTTGGGGGGAACGTGGGTCCCATTTTCAAGCTTTTGTTTGTAACAGTGGGGGCTAGAGCTTTTATGTACATATGAGAGCTGAAAGCCTCGTATACTCACAGAGTCCAGGAGTAGGGTGTAAAAGGGTATGCCTGCCCTGTTGCACCCACTGCAGTGCTCTGCCTCAGTTTCCTCTTCTCTCAGGGCATAAGGTATGAGACAAAATTTCCCCAGCCTTTTCTACTTTATTAAGTCCACAAAAATTTGAAATAAATTCCACCCTTCCACCCTCACTCAGAATAAAGTCTCTCAGCCCTGCAGCCTCTCCACTTGCTTCCCGGGGGCTACACAACCCTCCTTCTTGGGCCTGTGTTTCTGGGCTCTCAGCAGCTTCCCCAGGCACTTCCTTCGAGAACCCTTGCAGCTCTTTCCCTCACCTCCCTGGGCTAAGAGAGAGATTCCCTACATCGCACCTTTCCCCCTGCTGCTGTCCCTTTATAGGCCCTAGGAGCCTTTCCTTAAGCCCAGCAGTGCAGCAGGTAATCAGACACAGGTGCACTGGAGCCCGCTCTCTCTTAAAGGGGCCAGTCACCCTGTGACAACGGGGATCTCTGAAAAATACCAAACATGGCCAGCTTCACGGTGTCATGGTGAGCGCTGGCAATGCTGCAAGAGTGACTCTTCCCCCTTTGCCCATAGACAGCAGTTGGCTAGCAGAATGACAAATCCATAACAGGATTCCAGGCTCCAAAATTGGATTAGTAAGTAAACCAAATCTCAGCATGCTCTGAGACTCACCCATCCTTAAACGAAGCATTTTGGCTGGCCTGGGTTTGTTTCTCAGCTGGAATGACTAGGATGAGCACTCCACCCCTTCTTTTTTAAATAGATTTAAGCCACACCATTTAAATTACTCAGAACACGGTGCAAAGGCCATCAAGGGAGGATTATGTGTAACAGAATCCCAGCCGAGGTTAAAAGCTGGACAAACTGCCCCTTTAACTCGATGGTGGACCATGGGCCTTTAGCAAATCAACCTGCCCAAATGAAATGACTTAATTATGTCTGTCTGTATTAAAGGTGATGTGGGAGGACTTCAGTCATTACTGGAAGAGGTCCCAATGGAAATGCCTCCGTTAAGCTGGTAGGAAGCCACCGACTCTGGATGGAGCGGACAGGAGAGCTACTATGGACGCGGGGTTTAATTAGCAGGAGGCGTGAAAAGCCAGCGATCCAGCCCAGCATTCTCTGGATTTCGTCTCTGGCACATGAAGGGTTTGCCTGTTCCCCACGAGCGCATTCTATTTTGGAATGTGTTCATTGTTCGGATGCTTCGACACAGCTGTGCCCGTTCATTCACCGCCCAACGTGTCACTCAGCAGAAGCACAGGGCTTTGGGGGAGTGTGTGCGCAGGCCCGGGAGGGAGGGAGGGAGCGAGGGAAAGGCGGCGTCAATGTGTCAGATCTTTGGGAATGTCGGGCGATAGGTGAGATCAAAAACCAGAAAGGAGGAATCAGGAAGGGGGCAGTTTTTCACAGCACAAAGGCTGCCACTTGAGTGGAGATTTCGAGAGTAATCCCCAGCCATCCTAACCATCACCACGTTGGTCAATAATCCAAGATCTTGGATCAACAGCTTCCCTTGGGCTACAGTAAACAGTGAGCATCCCCAAGCAGCAAGCTGATTGCTCCCTCAAGCCTGACACCCAGGGCCTAGGCGGTACCCAGGAAGGATGCTAGGCAGAGTTCTCGAACGATGAAAATGGACCCGCTGCAGTCCCACCCTCTCTCTGCTTCTGAGTTTAGCACTTTCTGCAGTAAGTCAACAGCCACATGTGCAACTGAAGTGCGGTCAAGCCTTGCCCAGGGATGTGTTAGTCGGTAGGTGCCCTGCCCTACTCCGGAAGCTGTGTCAGAGCTGAGCTGAGCCCTGCGGCTGCTGGGGCAGGGCCCCGTTTCCAGGGAAACAAGGTCCACAGGGTGCTGGGAGTGACTCACACGGAGATCATTCCTGTAAGAGAAAGAGGGAAGGAGTGGGTCCCCCACCTCTTCCTCAGGGAAGGATCGGCTGACTGCACAGTGGAGAGGTAAAGCAGGTGTTTGGGCTACACCCGTTGATTTGAATGGAAACCATCCCTGCAGCTGTTATCCCTGGCTCTTCCATTTCCTGAGGCTAGCAGACTGGGAATGTGGCAGGGACAGACTGTTCCCTGACGCATATATTCCGCTGCCTGGAAACCGCAGCGAAAGCAATCTCACACGTGGGGACGCCGATCGGCCTCTGCGCGATGGCATCAGAATGATGGTGCTTTGCTGGGAGCACACCAAGGCAACATGGCAGCAAAGGAGGAGCATTTTGTCTCATGTATGTGGCATATCAGGCCGCACCAATTCTCCGTTCTAGAGTCCCTCATTGCTTTGGAAACAGATCTTGCCTTTGAAGCTTCACATCTGGGAGCAGCTAAAACCATCAGATGGCAGAAGCCATAACATCCCCAAATTCACAGTCCTGGGCCAAATGCCGCAAACAACCTGCAAAGTCATATAGGGTTTCATTGGGCTGCTGGTGAGTTTCCCAAAAATGTTTTCCCACTTTAGCAGAACCGAATCTCCAGAGTTGAAATACTCATTGAGGTGCTGCATGGCCACATCAAAGAAGGAGTTGGGCGCCGGGAGTCTGGCATAAATATCAGGGCCTAGCAAGGGTAACCTAGCAGCATCAGAGAGTCGCTTGATCTACACATCGTTCTGAAAATACCAAATCAAGCCTTGCCAGGCAACGTCTGAAGGAGTTGCAGGCAGCAGGGGCTGCAGAAGAGAAGTGCTTGTCACCAGATAAGCGGGACTCTGTTTGGTAAATCCATACCACACCCTGTGAGGTGCAGGAGGTACTCATTGTGACCCCTGTTTTAGAGCTGGGGATAGCGAGGCAGAAAGTGGTGCCTCTGTTTTTGGGTGTTCATCTGTAGATTCCCAAGGCCTGGTTTGCAGCCGTACTGAGCCCCGGCGGTTCCCACTGTCCCCCGTCAGAGTGTAGGGGGCTCAGTATTTAGAAGCCCCTTCTGAAAATCTGGCCCTAAGCATTTTGCCCAGGTTCACACAGCAAGACAGGAAGAAAACCCAACCGCCCCAGCTCTGATCACTAAACATCGTGCTCTCATTAATTTATACCCACATCATGCTAGGCACTGAAAAGGACCTTGTGCACATTTATTTAATAGGTGCCTGAAGCAGCAGCTAAAATTCCAGGATCAAATCCGCATCAGAAACAAAGGAGTCCCGAAGGAAACTCCTGTGGCCATTTTCACTAAAAGAGGCACCAGTTTGCAACTGTGCTGTTACAGCTCATTCCTAAGGACGCTACGTGCTGAGGAGGTGTAACGAACCTGCTTCCCCTCCCCCCACAGCATGCAAGCTACTTACGCTTCTTTCCCTGCGGTGGTTATTAATATTCGAATCAGACATTAGAAACCAAAATGGGCTTGAAAACAAAAAGCTTGACAAAAATACTTTTTTTGCAGTTCCTGCAAAGCCCTTGAACTCATTAAAGTTGAATTGTTGAACTCACGAAAGAGATCTGAGGTTAGTGTGTAATACACAAACCACATAAAAGGCACGTTTCCAGAAACAGGTTGAAACTAATACAGTTCTTGCACTGAAATTGTGCAGCACAGCATTTAGGTCATTGCGTGAGGCATCTCTATCAGCACTCTGACGTCAATAAGAAAGGAGATGATCATCAGGAAAAAGCTTCCTGACAGTGAAATGTACTGAGACATGAATGGCTTCCCAAGTGGTGATACAACATCCAAAGGACAAATAGGATGAAACCAAAGTCCAGACTTTGTGACTGTCTCCCATCCCCTCTCTCCCCTTGGACCTGGTAAAAAGTCGAGCCAGCATCCTGGATCTGAACTCCCTTGGGGTTGGATAAAATCAGAACAGGCTCTGAATGTCATGGCTTGGAGAAGAATCTAGGCCCCACTGAAGTGAATGGACATTTACCACCAACTTCAACGGTGGCCAGAACAGTCCCACTGGTGGTAGCTCTGTGTTTTTCCATCCCACTAGGCTATGGAACGCTCTCGTTAATCTTCCAGCCCTCTCCCTCGGCATTTTAGTGCTAGTGTAATGTGCCCTGAAGATGGACATCAGTGAGCCAAAATCCACATATAATAAGCATGAGTAACTGCAGTTCAAACTTCCCAAGAGTGCCCCTTTGAAAAGTCTCTGCACCCTGATCTGGTGGGACCCTCTCCAGGGGGGAGTGGAGACTTCAGTCTCCAAGCACTGTTAAGTCTTTAGGCTGCAAATGAGAGAAAGTCAGTCACGATTATGGTGGGTATACTTTTGTTAAGTGAACACCTGTCTCAGGTAACCGTAGGCCCTGCCTCACACAGGTCCTCAAGAAACCCAGTGTTAATAACCTTTGTTCCTGGGGAGGATTCAAGCAAGCGACCTACATTTTGGAGGCTCTGAAGCCCAGTAACTCTGTCTGAATCAGAAACAAAAACAAGTTCAAAATATTCTTGACAAGGTGGAGTTTAGCAAATAAAGCTCGGCTTGTGTCTTTAAAAGCACATTGGCAATGGAATGGCAGGGGGTTACTTTGAAAGTTAGCTTGGTATGAAAGAGCTACACAAGCAGAATGTTAAATCCCAATAGGGAACAGCATGAACTAAAAGCAGATATTTATTTTCCTAACACCTTCTCAGCAAGATCCCAGTTTCCTAGGCAAGGATTTTTTTTTCTTGTGCAAAATTATTGTGCTAAGTTGCCAGTGATGCCTTCCTAAGAACAATTGCCAAAGATTTCTCATCCCACCTCTTCCAACATTGCAACATTTCCTCTTGCAGGCTGAATAAAAAGTTCTTGCCTTGAGGAGGGCAATGCTAACTGACATAACAAATTAAAGGGTGAGGGGAATCTGTAACGGATGCAGAGAAGAAAAATAAAACACATTTGCTTCATTCCTGGCTTGGAACTTCAACTGCTGCCCAGTCTGGAGTCAGAGAAGGTGGTTAGATTTGAAAACATTTTTTTGTTATATTTTGGGTTGAGATGGATCCATTAAGGGTAACACAGAATTCAAGGATTCAAGAATCTGTAGAGTCCTGTGTGCTGACAACCCTTCTGGTGTGACCAACCGTCTCGCCCACTTTCTGATTTTGGTGGCATGCCAAGCAAACAGGATGCTACAACTTATATGGTACATTTGTGGTTTGCGTTAGATATTCCATGGGCTTTTGATGAACAGTCCTTAAAGGATGGGTGATATTAATCAACGCAAGTTATTAAATGCAACCACTGAGGACATGCCCATGGTGTAGACCATCAGTGAAGACTATAGGAAATCAGATTTTATATCCTGTTCTTATCTCTTTCTTCACCACCCCAGCACCCTGATGGTTCTTTCTGGCCTTGAACTCTCTGATGCTGCAGAGACATCAGATACTGAATAAGATGGAGAACATCCCATAAGTCTCTAATGGCCCTCTCTAGATGACAGAACTGCTTGGCTCGGGAAGGTTTCACTGTAGTACAGAGCCAGGGCATAGAGAAGAAAAGCGGTATGTTGCAGGGCCTGTAGATGAGGAAAATGGGAGAGCCTTGGAGACAACCCTACCCCCAAAAAGAAAAATAACATTGTCCATTCACTTATCTGCCACCTGGAACCTAAAAGAAACACAACCACTGAGGAGATTATTTTATTAAAATCTCAAATGACAATATACTGTGATTCTGATCCTTAAAAACAAACAAACTCTGAGACCCAATTTTACTAGCCACTTATCTATTTAGCCAAAAATATTTTGAAGAGTCCAAAAAATAATGTGTCTGGTTTTGTTGGATTTTCCCCCATTCTAACATCTTATGCAGAATATGAAAAGTTTATGAGTAAACATTTTTTTTATCCTTTAAGATTTGTTTCAATATATTTATTTCACTGTTGTCTTTTGCCATGGGTCTGATCTGAAAAGAGTTCAGAGCAATGAGAGTCTTTCCAATGACTCTGAAGGGCTTTGGACCAGGTGTCATGTGACCAGAGAAACAGAGAAAATTCCTTTCCAGATGTGTCACTGGGTTACTCCAGAGATTCTCCAAGTGATCCAAACAGAATTTCAAACACGGCGGCTCTTTAAAAAAACAAGAGAGATCTTAAGGGGCAGCACTGAGGATAACGTAGGATGTCATTTCCGGGCACGGATTGGCAGATATAGATGCAAGCACAAAATAATATATCCGGCATGTGAGAGAGTGCAGATAGCTAAAGGCTCGTATCAATTCCGGGCCATCTCCAGAGATCAGTTAACAAACTATTTCTCTGTAGTGTGAATGTTAGTCCTGACGTTTGAAGCAAGCACCTACTTACTGTGCTGCAAAGTTCCTAGAACCCCGAGATGGGAAACAGACTTCAAAGCCACATGGTCATTGAAGAGGCAATGGGTAGCTGTAGGTCCTGCACTGCAGATTTCCAAGGGCACTTAGGGTATGTCTACACGGCTCACAATGCAGCGCGGCTGCAGCAGCTCTGTGACGGGGACGGTGCAGTCACGCTCCCGGCGATAAAGCCTTGTCTATACTGGTGCTTTTCAGTGCTAAAACTTTTGTCGCTCAGGGGGGTGTTTTTTCACACCCCTGAATGACTAAAGCATTATCACTGAAAGAGCCAGTGCAGACACAGCCCTAGTTTTAAGCAGTGCAGGCACTGCATTGACATTAGCAATGGGCAGGCTGGGCTCGACAGCTTAGTTTGGGGTGGAGTTTTTACACAAGAGATGGGCAACAGCTGCAAAGATTCAACTTCAGATCTGAACTTCTCCCAAAGTTTGGCAGGGTTCAGGTGTGGAGTCCTGGTTTTGATTCATTTCTATTGCACACACCGTAAAGAGTTTATAATGCATCCATATTCATACACAGTAAGGGCTGAAAGGCCCAGGAAAAACTTTGCAAAGGGAGAGAAATTTGCCCCTGGGCAGAGGGCCAGTACAAGACCTATGCATCACTTAACCTTTGCATCTTTTTAACCTCTAAAAGAAATGGGGCTATATGCAGAATTTAAAGGACAGTGACATTAACAAATAAAAAGCACTCCCCACCATGGAGAGCTTCAAAAGCCAACACTCCCACGGGCAAGGGAATAACCAAGTTTGTTTCGGTTCACGATGAAAGACATAAAACCCGTGTAGGTGTCGATCAGGAGGGGTTGATTCAGGACCACAACTCTGCTGGTTTTGCCTGGCGCCGGGTTCTTGCTCTGGGCGGTCTGAATGGCCCGGACCAACTGAGCAGTGAACTCGGACATCTATGGAAGGAAGAAGGAGATGACAAGAGTGAGAATTATGTGAAGTTCTACGGAATGAGCTGCATGTTGTGTTTGGCTTCCTTTCTCTAAGCTTCAGTTGCTGAAAGGAAAGCAACCTGTCTCGTCCGTGCACTGAGCGCTCAACTGTCTGCAGCAAATAATCCGTGTAAGTGAATCCTCCTCAGTTTGCTATGGATGCATATATACAGGCATCTCCTCTTGTCCCTCAGCCACCCCTCTCCCTCCCCCACCCCCAAAGAACATTCCTCTGTCCACCCCAGTGGAAAAATGGCAGAGGCCCAAGGGTTAAAGATTTTAATACCAATGTCTGGGTCTCTGGGCTGCCCAGACCTGCAGAAGAGCTCTGTGTAAGCTTGGAAGCTTGTCTCTCTCGCCAATAGAAGTTGGTCCAATAACAGATAATACCTCCCCCACCCACCTTGTCTCTCTAAGCTCTAGGGATCCACTTCCTGTGCGTGCAAGACAGGGACTTTTTGTAGAGGATCAAGGACCAGAGAGATCAGGAAGTGACCTCCAGCCCTTAAAGCCATCCAGAGAATGTGAAGAAGCCAAGCAAGGTGCATAAAAAACAAGAGACAGACAGACAGGCTGGGTGGAAAACTGACACAGGAAGCCAAAATAGGTGAGAAAGTGGTGACAATGGAGAACAAGGAAGAGGGAGAAAGTTTGTCCAATGTGAATGGAACTGAACACCGGGAATATGGGCTCATTAATCACAGTCAGAGCTCTCAGGAAAGAGCTTGTGAAGAAAGTATATTTGTGTAAAAGTGAGCTGAGAATCCTCCAAGTGAAATATCTGTGGTATAACAGAAAGAGAGAGAAGGCTCCCTTGTCTCATAGCCAGAGCAACAAGAACGCCAGTGACCCGAGTGAGGCACAGCATTGTCTCGGTTTGGAGAGACTATGATTTAGGAATGAAGAGGGTAAATAGTAAAGTGGGGGGAAGCTACTATTAAAAATATTAAAATATTAAAAAAGAAGGGGGAAAAGATTTCTAAGTGGACCTAGGCCTAGAACCCCAGGTTGGGAGCTTGTCTTTCTAGAATGGGCAGAACCAAAACCCAGGATCCAAACATCCCCAGACTTGGGCTCCAGATCCCAAAGTTTGAAAAGCGTTTGGATTCAGTGCTCAGATTAGACCCACAGCAACAGCTTCGAGCAACGAGCTCGGATCCCTACCCAGGTTCTGATCTGGGCTTATGTTTCAGGCCCATTTCTCTTTTTAAGCAAACGCAGGGCTGGTGAGACATTCTGGGCCGACAGTGCTGGAGACTGATGTGCTGTTTCTCCACAGTGTGGGATGTGTACAGAACTGGGGATGTGTCAGAACAATGCACGGCCACCCCTGTGCTTCATCGCTGACCTGGAGGGGAGGGGAGGTCAGGCCCCAAGCCCATTGCTCACTCTGTTCAGACTCCCAGTTAGTGACAATTGTAGCGGTGGATTTTCTTAAATGGACACCTCTCTGGGAGCAACTGGACTCAGATGGCCCCCTCCCTGAATCCTTTGACTGCTGCGCTGGGCATCACAGAATGGGGAAGAGATGGCCAGCCCTCTGTGGAGATAGAGGTGGTTAGGGACTATTTAGAAAAGCTGGACGTGCACAAGTCCATGGGGCCGGACGAGTTACATCCGAGAGTGCTGAAGGAATTGGCAGCTGTGATTGCAGAGCCCTTGGCCATTATCTTTGAAAACTCGTGGCGAACGGGGGAAGTCCCGGATGACTGGAAAAAGGCTAATGTAGTGCCAATCTTTAAAAAAGGGAAGAAGGAGGATCCTGGGAACTACAGGCCAGTCAGCCTCACCTCAGTCCCTGGAAAAATCATGGAGCAGGTCCTCAAAGAATCAATCCTGAAGCACTTACATGAGAGGAAAGTGATCAGGAACAGTCAGCATGGATTCACCAAGGGAAGGTCATGCCTGACTAATCTAATCGCCTTTTATGATGAGATTACTGGTTCTGTGGATGAAGGGAAAGCAGTGGATGTATTGTTTCTTGACTTTAGCAAAGCTTTTGACACGGTCTCCCACAGTATTCTTGTCAGCAAGTTAAGGAAGTATGGGCTAGATGAATGCACTATAAGGTGGGTAGAAAGCTGGCTAGATTGTCGGGCTCAACGGGTAGTGATCAATGGCTCCATGTCTAGTTGGCAGCCGGTGTCAAGTGGAGTGCCCCAGGGGTCGGTCCTGGGGCCGGTTTTGTTCAATATCTTCATAAATGATCTGGAGGATGGTGTGGATTGCACTCTCAGCAAATTTGCAGATGATACTAAACTGGGAGGAGTGGTAGATACGCTGGAGGGGAGGGATAGGATACAGAAGGACCTAGACAAATTGGAGGATTGGGCCAAAAGAAATCTGATGAGGTTCAATAAGGATAAGTGCAGGGTCCTGCACTTAGGATGGAAGAATCCAATGCACCGCTACAGACTAGGGACCGAATGGCTAGGCAGCAGTTCTGCGGAAAAGGACCTAGGGGTGACAGTGGACGAGAAGCTGGATATGAGTCAACAGTGTGCCCTTGTTGCCAAGAAGGCCAATGGCATTTTGGGATGTATAAGTAGGGGCATAGCGAGCAGATCGAGGGATGTGATCGTTCCCCTCTATTCGACACTGGTGAGGCCTCATCTGGAGTACTGTGTCCAGTTTTGGGCCCCACACTACAAGAAGGATGTGGATAAATTGGAGAGAGTCCAGCGAAGGGCAACAAAAATGATTAGGGGTCTAGAGCACATGACTTATGAAGAGAGGCTGAGGGAGCTGGGATTGTTTAGTCTGCAGAAGAGAAGAATGAGGGGGGATTTGATAGCTGCTTTCAACTACCTGAAAGGGGGTTCCAAAGAGGATGGCTCTAGACTGTTCTCAATGGTAGCAGATGACAGAACGAGGAGTAATGGTCTCAAGTTGCAATGGGGGAGGTTTAGATTGGATATTAGGAAAAACTTTTTCACTAAGAGGGTGGTGAAACACTGGAATGCGTTACCTAGGGAGGTGGTA
The DNA here is from genome assembly GCF_965152275.1 of Natator depressus. Taxonomy (NCBI): domain Eukaryota; kingdom Metazoa; phylum Chordata; order Testudines; family Cheloniidae; genus Natator; species Natator depressus. Next base: position 4,096,179 of record NC_134242.1, read on the forward strand.
GAATCTCCTTCCTTAGAGGTTTTTAAGGTCAGGCTTGACAAAGCCCTGGCTGGGATGATTTAACTGGGAATTGGTCCTGCTTCGAGCAGGGGGTTGGACTAGATGACCTTCTGGGGTCCCTTCCAACCCTGATATTCTATGATTCTATGATTCTCACACAGACAGCAACTTCCAGCTGCTGCAGAGATCAGCCTGACCCCAACCCCTAGATCTGAACCCTGTCTTCCCCCTAGTCTCCCGCAGCGTTTGTGTACATGGGGGCGAGTCAGCAACTGAACCTGGATCCAAAATCGACAACTGTGCCCTATCCCCATCATGAGCTGAACCAACACCTAGCATCCAAACCCGTCCGCCCCAACCCAGTGCTCGAGTCCCAAAACAAGATGTGTCGGAATGCCCTTCCGGTACTGTCACTCCTGAATGAGGTAACGCAAACTGGGGCAGTTTCTCCTGCCCGCAGAGAGTCCCATGCATCCTGTGACAGGAGCTGCCGCACTCGCCCTGAGCGCCTTTGCTCCGCCCACTGGGGACTACACCGCACTCCTACACCGCCACGGGCTCCCCGCAGCGCTGAGTGATCCATCAGCAGCACCAATCTCCGGATGAGCCCCTGGCGCCTCCTGGCAGTGGGCAGAAATCCCTCCCCGCTATCAGCATGGAGCAGCGAGCCAGCAGCACTGATCCCGGCGTGCTGCTAAATACAGCTCTGCCCAGCACCAGTGGGGACCGTGCTGGGGGGGGCACCTGCTCCAGAACCCACTGGGGTGAGTGGTTTTCTCTTCACAGATGCTGCAGTCCCCCGCAGCTCTAGCTGAGAATAATGGACAGCTCCCCTCTCCTCTTTCCAAAATCCCAAGCCGCGGGAGTTGCTAAGGGGCTAAGCACTTTTTGAACGTGAAAAAATGCCCCTGAGTTCTTCTGAAAATCTGGTCCCATGTGACCTGCTTAAAGTCACATGGAATCTCTGTCAGAACCAGGAACTGAACCCGGATGTTCTAAGTCCCAGCCCAATGCTTCAACTATAAGATCGACCTTTGCCCCCTTTACTCAGAGTAGATCCTAGCTCCGTTCAGACTTAACATGTCTTATATCCCTTTTTTATTCTATGCATATGTTAAATATGTACATATACTGTCATACGAAAAGGGCTGCCTTTATATTACACAATCAGTAAGTCTAATCTGTGAAACACATCTGCTACTCATATAGCATTTCTATAGCAGGGCTGTATATTTTTGTTCCCGAGGGAAATGCACAAGCTTTCGTCTCTCTCATATGATCACATTGGTTCATAAAGAAGTTCTCTCAGTGTATTGCTATCACTTGAATTACTGAATGCAAGGAGAATTAAAAAGGGTACAGTTAAGAAATTTAGGCCCCAAACAAACATGCCTTTCACCTTCCAGGCATTCCACAAGTATGTATTTCTCCTGCTATCCGGAGAAGCCATGCTCCATACCTGGCAGATGGCACTGAACCTTTCAGTGCTATTCTTCACTGGATGTTCTGTGAAAGTTGCATAAGGGATATCTGTGGCCCATGGGTTCCAACGGGACAGGGCAGATGGCTCTTTCAGATTATCCCAGTAGATCCTCAGGCCTTCTCCCTCCCTCCTGGAGAATGAGCAATTCAGACAGAGAAAGGTGTATTACATCGGGCAACTCGTAACGGAAAGGTTATCAATCATCCTGGACAGGTAGCTTTTTTGGAAAAGGGTTGATTTGATCACAGTCTATAGGTATCTACATGGGGAATAAATACTTAACAGTGGGCTCTTCACTCTAGCAGAAAAAGGTCTAACACATCTGGGATGGACAGTCCCATCTTTCAAACGAGAAACTCAGGGTTTTCGGCTGCATTCCTCCAAAAAGCTCTCCAACTTCACTACATTTCAGTGCAGTTAAAAGTTGTCTCCCCATTTTCTTTTCCCATATTGTCTCTATTTATAGTGTAAGGGCACCCCAGTGCTATAAACCACTGGATAGGGTTGGTGATTAGCTTTCAGAACATGAGTGCTGGTAGTTATAGACCTCATCTTGGGCAAATAGGTCACTTGATCAGTAGAGTTAAAAAAGGACTTCCCTTAAAAACTATGGGCCCAAAACAGAAGCAGTTACACAAACTCCCTCCAATTCCAGGATATGAAATTCCTTGTTTTGCAAAACTAAAACATCCTAAAACCAAATCCTACATCCAAGCTGAAGTCACTGGAGTTCCACCAGCATAAAACTAGTGCAGTCCAGTGGAGAATCAGGCCTATTGTTAATTATAGATCTATTTTTAAATGTCAAAGCACTTAAGCACTTTCCTGAGGTCAAAGCACGTACTTAAAGTTAATAATGTGCTTAAATGCTTTGCTGAATCAGGGCTTCTAGGGATACAATATTATGTACTTGTAGCCTCCCATGCACCCTCTCATGGCCAGCAGTGCCTCTGCCGTGCCCTGCTAATGATTTCTCCCTCAACAGGCTTCTGTGACAAACTCCACACACGGTTTTCTTCCCCATTCCCCAGCCCTTCTTCGGGGTCCGAGTTTATTCACATAAATAAAGCTCCAAGATTAAATCTTAAGTCCCTAGACACTGTCCATTGGTTTTACTCTCTGGTTGGGTCAGTCCCAGGCCTGTAATCTCACTAGGGAAAATTCTCATCCCAGGTCCTTCGGCTGGAGTCTGCTCAATCCCAACACTCTCCAATTCACCCTGCTCCCAGGCCTTCCCCCGCCTGGGCCTTGCCTGCTTTGGCAGACCAGGCCCCTACAGAGCTAGAGCCTCATGTGCCCAGCCCCCAGGTATCAGGGTCTTTCTTGCTTCCCCCTTCACTGCAGCCACCTGCTGCCCTTCAAAGGGAATTACCAGGTCCAGTCCAGGTGTGCCTCAGTGGTAATCAGAGTTGACTAGCCCCAAACCCTGCAGCCCTTAAGGGGTGAGCCAGCATGTTATGTACATATAAAAGGAAACAGATGTTGGTGAGTAGTGGGTTTGCAGGCCCAATTTTGCTATGGTCCCCTTACAAGTACGCCAGTGGAAGCTGAGGGCAGTCAGGACCTCACACAATCAGGTCCTTGGTTTGTAGGTACCATGGCACAGGAACAATAAATGTGCCCAGGTAATCTCATGTGTTCCCAGGACAACATTACAATCCCCTGGCTGGAGAGTGACTGTGAGCAGTCTCTAAGGTGCCACAAGTACTCCTTTTCTTTTTGTGAGCAGTGGTAAATACAATGGTGGGAAATACAATGAGAAGTTCACCAGGCCTGACCGTTCTGAAATGTGAGTTTATGGTTTCATTCGTGGCTCTTAATTCAAATGGCGGCCAGCAATTCAGCCAACCCTTTTTTAACCAAATCCCTTCTAAGTGTTCGCTAGCTATACAATATGTAGGTAATGAAACTGGAAGGCTTATTGTTCTAAACCTCTGAAACCAGCCCAGAACAGGAGAAGATCTTTTTATTTGTCTATAAATTAAAATCTGGGCTTTCAGGAAAGAAAAGCTAGTACCTACCTGCTCTGCCACCGCAATGCTTCAGAGTTTCCTGTGTTTAGGAAACCTAGCCCTTTACTTAGGAGTACAGCCCCTTTGGGGATGTTATTGTGGTTTCTGCATTTACTACTATGTTAACAAACAAAAAACCAGACTGATCCAGGGTTTTCTTTGTAGAGTGTACACACTGCAAAATATAGTAAGGATCTTGGCACAAATAGGAGAGGTGCTTTCAGACTTCGGACAATTATATTGGAAATTTGAAACTCAGTAATTTTTGCATCTAATCCTCTCTTTTTTTCCTGAAGATTAGAGACCTTTCTCTAAAAAAAAAATTTTTTTAAAGGAAAAGATTTCAGTATGTACCTTCAACACTGACATTTTTATCTCTATATACAGCACTTCTCCCCACTCCCTAGCCTGGCAACAAAACCCAAGCTCAGTGAATATTTTACGTGTGTGCAGTTAACGGAGCATTCAGGCTTCAGTCCATTCAGAGATCTCACACAATGGAATATTAACTGCGTCACGTGTCAATTTGCGTGCAGATTTCATTCTGTCCAAAAGGAATGTACATTTGCCAATTCCTCCTGCCAGGTCAGCTGCCGAGTTAGGTTCATAAGCAGGGTCCCAAGGACCCTCACCTACAGCACACTGCCAGTTTCATAATTATAGTAACGTACAGAGCATGGAGCTGAACTAAACCTCTGTTTCCTCAAAATTTTGAGATCTGCATGCATGTCTCAGCCCTGATGGGGAGCAGTGGCAATCTTTTCTGCTGCAGAGATGTACATGGGATAAGCAGCCACATCAGAAACGAAAGCATGAGGAAAAGTGAAACAGTTAGGCTGAGACTTTTAAAGTTAATTTTAATGGGAATTGGGCATCCAAATCCTGTAGGCAGCTTTGAAAACATGAGCCTTAAAGTCCACACGCTAGCAGGGGAGGAGTAAACTGCTCCTGATGGCAGAGTCCTGGCTAACAAATTGTCACCACAATGGTAGGCGTGGCACAGAATTTACTACTTTCTGGCTCCAAATGTCTCCACCACCCTGAGCTAAAGGAGAATCTCCATGGGCAAGACACAACCACCACCAAAAGCCCGACTGAGATTGAGATGAGCATTGATTGCCATCTTTATTATGAGTTGTGGATTGCGGTGTGACATTACAGTCAGCATTAACATGTCTCACCTGAATTATAAGCTCTAAAAGCTGTGAGTGAGCTGAAATCCCTGGCAGAGATTCAGCTGCCTCTAGATGGGATGACACAAAAAATATGTTGATCTTTAAGAGAGGAGGGATGGAGGCTCATTTTCCCCATCCCGGTAAGTGGGGAGAGCTTGGTTTTAAATGGCCAATTCGGTCCACGGTTTCACATTATTGTTCATTGCACTGCAAATGTATGTGATAATTTACAGAGGAACTGTGCTTTAAAACAACTGATAGGGCTTTCTACTGCATTTCATTACACAGGCCATGTCCATAAGGTACTCAGGCACTATGCTGATGTCTGTGGAAGAAGGACCTGGAGAGAACCCCCACATGCTATGAATTCTCTGGCTGACGATGCTCTCATCTGCTCCTAGAGATCTTCTGGTTTGCAAGCACCTCTTCCCCCTCACTAAATGCCACGTGCGGGTCCAGCCTTCTGTGAACAATGGGGGATTCGTCACTGGATGAAAACCAAAGGCAGGAATCAATCTGTTTCTTCACTTCCACAGGTGGGTTCTTACAACTACAATACCCACAGACAGGAGAGTGAGTTTGTGTGTGTGGGGGGTGGTGGTGAGAAAACCTGGATTTGTGTTGGAAATGGTCCACCTTGATTATCATACACATTGTAAGGAGAGTGGTCAGTTTAGATAAGCTATTACCAGCAGGAGAGTGGGGTGGGAGGAGGTATTGTTTCATGCTTTGTGTGTATATAATAAGATCTTCTACACTTTCCACAGTATGCATCCGATGAAGTGAGCTGTAGCTCACGAAAGCTTACGCTCAAATAAATTGGTTAGTCTCTAAGGTGCCACAAGTCCTCCTTTTCTTTTTGCGAATACAAACTAACACAGCTGTTACTCTGAAAGGCAGGAAAGTTCAGTGTGAACACTGGAGAAGTTTGAGAGTAGCAGCCGTGTTAGTCTGTATTCGCTAGTTTTCGTAAAGTCCAGCCACGAGGAAGTTTGTGTGGAAGGTTGGTTTTTTATGCTGGGTGGGTTGAGGGAACCATTGCTGTGGCCTCTTGTAGCATGTAGTAGTTTAGATAGTTTAGTGTCCTTTTTCTTTTGTAGAGAAGCAAAGTGTGCGCTGTAAATGGCACCTTAGAGACTAACCAATTTATTTGAGCATGAGCTTTCGTGAGCTACAGCTCACTTCACCGGAGAAGTTTCCTTAGCCGTAGTTTTGGAGAGAGTGGACGAGTTTCCCCAGGAGAACTGGTGGAAGGCCTACTGCTAGAATTCAGAGTAGCAGCCGTGTTAGTCTGTATCCGCAAAAAGAACAGGAGGACTTGTGGCACCTTAGAGACTAACCAATTTATTTGAGCATGAGCTTTCGTGAGCTACAGCTCACTTCATCGGAATGCATCAAGTGGAATGCATCCAATGAAGTGAGCTGTAGCTCATGAAAGCTCATGCTCAAATAAATTGGTTAGTCTCTAAGGTACCACTAGTCCTGCTAGAATTATCATGCTTGGGACTGGACAAAAGCAACAACAAATATACCAAAGGGAGCAAACTGCACTGATCAGAGGATCAATTGCTTTGACTACTGTTCTAAAGCCATGCCGTTTCTCTGTCCCCGGGTTACAAGTAGGGACTAGCGCACCTTACTCTCCTCCTTGGGTCTCTCAGTTCCGCACCCCGCGACCTGCCATGCAAGTGCAAATCCATCTCCAATGGAAATTTTTAATAATTAGCTGAAGCCAAGTGAAGCAGCCTAATTGACGAAGGGAGGGAAATGGCAGCTTCCATCATCTCAGCTAGCTGCACCTCTCCCCTACTCATCTCAAAGCTCAGCAAGGGAATTACAAACATAGCCTGGGGCAGCAAACACAGATTTACAAGGAAGCACAGACATTTGTTCTTGCTCAGAAGGCTGGGTGTGTGCATGTGGCCAAAAGGAGCAAATAGAGGCAAATGGAGCAGAAATTTGCAGAGTCCATGCATTTAAAAGGAGGAGGAAGAAGAAAAACTTAAACCCTTCCCATTAAAACAAAGGTCTTGGCAATACAAAATGCTACCCCACTTTGTTTATTTATCGACACAAAGGAAGAAGCGAGTTGGCACCTAATATTATGGGTATTAAATGCTTGTTTTCTAGTCACTGAATGACCTCAGACAGAATATTTTCCATTACAAGAGCCCAGAAGACGCTGGCACTGAGTCAGACAGTAAGATTTTGAGAGTGTGTTTACATTCTATCTATGGCCCCGGGCTGTTCCAAACCCATAGGCAGGTGCTGCCTTTATCTGCTCTTTGCTCACCTGGCTCCTAACCAGACCATTCGGAGGCTTTGGGCTCAGACAGGTTAACTATTTGCTGACTCTGGCAGTCAGAGGGGCAAGGAACCTCAGGGACATTTATAACCCCAGGGGGAGAGATGGCAACACCAGGCTGTCATGTCTCCAGTGGCATATACCATGAATACATCGAATAGCAGAGCGCTCTTTAAATTAGCAGACTAAGAGCCAGTGGCTGGGAGTTGAAGCGAGACAAATTCAAACTGGAGATGAGGTGCACATTTTCAACAGTGGGTAATTAACCATTGCACAGCTCACCAAGGGATGTGGCGGATTCTTTGTGGAGGCCTAGGATGGAGACTGCATGTCTATCTAAAAGATACACTCAATCATACGTTATTGGGCTGTTGGCAGGAATCACTGGGTGACATTCTCAGGGCCGTGTTATGCAGGAGGCCAGACTAGATCACCATTGTCCCTTGGAAGCTCTGACAAACTCCACCCAAAGCTAACCCTGGGGGCAATCACCAGGTCAGATTATGAGATCAGCGGCCAAAGGGATACACTAGAGAAAACAGCTGAGAGTCACAGAATCGTGTATTATAAGCAGAGGTGGGTACATTTAACAGGTTCCTTACCCCACGTCCATTTTAGTATTCCCCCCTATGCCTCATCCTGACCCTCTTAGGGACTGCAGTGCAGTCTCCATGGCCCAGCTTTGAGAAAACAGTCTCCTTAGGAGCTGGAATATCTGTGGTTCATACCCTCTCTTCTTTGCTTAGCTTAATTGGGCCTATCATGCACTGGCTCCTCTCTCTTGGGTAATATGCCTCCAAGAGATGCTGTGAGAGGTTACACCCTTTATACCACACAACCTGGAAGAATGATAATTACACATATAACAGCACTATTTACAAGGCTATTAGCACAGCCTAGGAAGAGTGAATTAAAGTTGGGGTGTAAAGAAGGGGCTTTACCAATAACCCAGTGAGGGGTTAGTCATGCTTTCGGAAGGCTTGGTTGCGGAGTAAGGTAAAGATAGATTTAAGGGGACTCACACGGGACTGTGCTTGGAAACAGAGGCCCTGCCTATCAACCTAGAGCTCACTCATCAGTTCTGGACTCCGCCTCCGTCTCCTCCTTCCTAATTCCCCCTTTACTCTGCCCAGCCGGACAGAGCGCATTAAATCCTGAGTAAAACGCATCCTCGCCTATGACTCTGTCCCGGCCTACACACCACCCAGTCTCATTTCTTAGCACGGAATCCCATCTCCTCTCCCCCTTCATCTTCTTCTCCCTCTCTTGTCCCCCTGGCCTTCTCCCTGCCACCCCCTATGCCTGGAATTCCCTCCTCCCTGCGTGGCAGTCCTCCTTCCTTCCTTCACATCCCACCCCTCCTCCGTACTCAGTCCTACTGTTCAGACTGCAAATGCCCCCCAAGTCAGTTAATATACACTCAGCTGCGCATTGTCCTGAATGAGAAGGAACTAAGACAGAACCTTCTCCTGGGTGTCTCAGTGCATTTAGCTCTGTCTCCCTGGCATTCAGCATTGTAAACTACTTGGGATGAATCTCATATTATACCAAGCACAATGTCAGTGCACATATAATGAAAGAGCAGGCACAAGCTCCTCTGACGTCTATAATAGGCCTCCCGGCTTGCTTGGGACTATCACATCAGTGGCAGACTTCCCCACTGCTGCCCGGGAGTCTAAAGTCTGATATATATATGGCCAGGCCAATCCTTAAGGGAGTTTTCACCCTTTAGTATGCAGTTAGGTCTCTACACACCAAAACTCTGTCTACTCAGAAACTTGCACTTCTTGAAGAGATAAGTTTACACAGAGATGAAGCAGAGCTCTGTGTAAATCAAAAGCTCGTCTCTCTCACAACAGACGTTAGTCCAATAAAAGATATTCCCTCACCCACCTTGTTTCTAAAATTAGAGTGCCCATCCAGCCTTTTTTGCACAGTTTTAACTAAATCGGTTTAAAATCACACCTTAAATTGAACCAGTGCAATTCTGCAGTTAGATAAGCCCTTGCTCCCAACACCATAGATTCCAGCCTCTCGTATGTCAAGATTTCCTCACCCCACTGAGGCCAAAGGGCCCAATCCAAACTTTTTGCCTAGCCACTCTTTCCATATGGAAGCAAAAATGAATGTTTCATTTATTTTTTTTCTCTCACGATTAAAAAAAACCAATAAAGTAAAGCTGCTTTGTTGTTTGGACCAAAGACAATAGAGGACTTTAAGCTCCTTCCTAGAGCAATTCAGCCACAGCTCCTTTCCATAGTTTTACATTGTGCATTCATCCGGTCTCATCAGATATACAAAGTCACAAGGATCTTGGTTCAGTACATCTCTGGTTAGTCTGGTGACTCCTTTCCCCTGTACACTGCAATAGCACAGAATTACAAAAAGAATAGACATATGGAAACAGACCACAGCCATACAGCATAGTGTGGTATCCTGCCCCAGGGAAATTCCATCCCATAATGCACCATGGGCCAGATTTTCAAAGGCATTTAGGCTCCTAAAGATACAGATAGGTGCCTAGTGGGATGTTCAAAAGGTTTTAAGCAAGTTAGGTGCCTAATCTCATTGAACTCAATGAGAATCCGTTCTTGTTGGGGGATAGGGGCTTATTTAGGTTCTAGCTGGATTCCTCGCTGAGGTTCTCAAGGAGCCTGGTCCAGCTCCTGTGGTAGATGTAACCACAATACAGCTACAGCAAGAAACTCCTTCAAGTGAGTGGAGAATGCATGCAGAAGACAAATTTCTCAGTGAAGTCTCTTTCCCCCTCCCATGAACTTTCTGTGACAGATATAACGATATCCTGCACAAATATCCGATCTCCCTGATATCCCGGACAAATCTTATTGAATTGAGTTTAATACCTTTGGAGTCTATTGTATCAAAAATGCAACTCTTTATATTTTCATGTGAGATTGTATGCAATTTAGGAGGAGGGGGATGCTAATCTAATTCCCCTGGTTATCAGCCTTTTCAAGCCACGCCCTGGGGACTTTCCCATATACTAGTTTAAATGGGCTTCTCCAGGGACCCACAGACAAAGAAAGGATTTTTGGATCAATAGCCTGGTTTTACACAGCCTCAGGCCCGGCTTCCTGATCCAACAAATGCACAGGACCCCTGCTCCACAGAGGGCCCCAATCCTTAGGGAAGGATTGGAAGGACAGGGCCTACTGAGGCCCCATACGACTGTGTGCTTGTTCTGAGCTGAGGCTGTTACACACTTGTGAACACAAAAAAGACCCCTTTAGTGGTTTGAAGGCACACTTGCCAGAACCTCTGCTGGAGATAGTTTTTTGGTGGGGGAGGAGGGGATGTCTAGTAACCCTATAGCAGGCATGTAGGTTCTTTTATTGTTTTAATGTTTCCTCTGTAGTGCTTTTACCTTAGGAATAAAATAGACTTGCCCAGGAAGCATTGTATGGTAACGTATAACTGTTGGCCATCACTCCGCTACTCTCAGAACTGAAGAGAGAGCAAGGAGGCCTATTTAGGCAGACTGTCTTTGGCTGGCAATAACACAGTGAAGGCAGGGAACTGTGCAACCTGGAACTACCTCGATCAGAAGGGAGAGAGACACGAGTCTCCACCCAAGAAAAGCAACCGCCGGGGAGCCAGGAGTTTGAGAGTGGGTGCCCTCACTGAACCACTACGGGGAAATACAGGCGCCATTGCCCTGAACTGTGATACTTACACCTCGGCATCATTAACTGACTCGTAGGGTTGCCAACTTGGTAATATTTAAAAACCGGACACTCCAGCAGGAGTGCTGGAACCTCCCCTGCCCCGCCTCTTCCCCTCAAGGCTCCATCCTGTCCATTCCTCTTCTCCGCTTCGCCCAGACGCTCACTGCTTTTCCCCTATCACCCCCCACCCCTCAGGTCAGGAGGGACTCACCTGATTTGCCAAGGTTGGGAGCTACAGCTGCCCGATGCAGGTAGGAGGTGGCCCCAGCTGAGTAGGGGCTGGCATGGGTGATGACCCAGCGCCTCCCCAACTCCCTCGCCTGTAGTAACCAGACTTTGGGTGTCTGGTCAGTAGAGCTGACCAGACACTGTCAGGTCACCTTTTCGACCAGAAACTGGGCACCTGGCCACCCTATAAGTGAGTGATTTTAAAAAACAGCCCAAAGTCTAGCTGCAGCACCAGCATGCTCCCTCTTGGAAGGGGTTGCAGATATGACGAGCTCCTACCAGTTAGAGCCATGGGAATGAAGCCAGAAGGAAACATTGGAGTCATCAGGCACTGTACATGGTACCTGAAATGTGCCCACTTCTGGCAGGACAGGAACACCCTGGATAATGCCTGCACAACATAGAGCTGCTACCGTCCAATCCAAAGACATCTTTTTAGACAATGCCTCACTACTGCCTTGCTGCGATAATCCTGCAAGGATTTGCAGCTCTGTCTTTTATAGTACGTTAATTACTCTCACTGTTTCAGGAGCTAAGTCACTTATGGAAGGTATTTTCATCCCGATAATTGTATGTTTCCTGGAGGTCTTAGCAGGGTACTTCACGTCCTCTGTTCTATTAAATGCTTTAGGAAAATATCCCAACTTCCAAATGTTGAGTGTTTTTTCTGTTTTTTTACATCTTAAAGTTTAGCAAAAGAACTGTATTATGATCATTTATCATTTGTATTACCAGACCACTCGGAGTCCGAGTCATGGATCAGGAGCTCATTGTGCCTGGCGCTGTGCAGACACAGAACAAAAAGACAGTTCATGCCATAAAGATCTTACAATCTAAATATAAGACAAGAGACAACAAATGGAGAGTGACGGTTGGGAGAGGACAAGGAAATCATGACAGTACTGGTCAGCATGGCAGGCTGTAGCCTCAGCACACCAGCGTTGTCAACCTTGTCAAGTTTTTTGTAGGCTCCGTAGCCACGGAATTGTAAGGAGGGATGTGAAGGACAATGAGGTAGTTTTCTTGAGGGCTACAGGGAGCTCCTCTGAGTGAGACAAGCAGCATGGGAGAAAGCATGGGAGGTGCTGGTTTGGAACTGTAACAAGAGAGCAATGAAGGCTGGGACCATCAACTGACTGGAGGCAGGAAGTGGGGAGCCAGTGGAGGGATTTGTAAGGGAGAGAATTGTAAGGACCAAATGCCAAGTTTGGATCTGGGTTCAGACTCAATCACCTCCAGAGTGCGGATCCAGGGATTTTTGTTCAGGCTCATCTCTAGTTACTGGATGTTATAAATGGCCCAGTCCAACTCTGGATGGTTACCAATCCATTGCAAGTGGATCCAGCCATTGGATCCCACATGCTTCTAGGTCCCTTGGATCTGGGGAGTGACTAATTATTGTTTCTAGCTCTAGGGTCTCATGCACACCCATAGGTGCAGACCCTGGGTCTGACACTTATCTTGGGCAGGAGGACCCTGCAGTCCAGCCACCTAGAACCCAGAACCAGTGTCACAGCCCTCCTGAGCCCCCAGCCCCCTCAGCATCCACCTGGCTGTGGGCAGGGGGGGTTTCTGGTTTTCTGGTGACATCCTTCAAGGACAGCGTGGCCATAAAGCAAGGAAACACAACCTCACCAAAGGAATTTCTTAACCACAAACGCTTTACTCTTAAAAATCACAAGGCAGTTACAGCCCTATGAAAAATGACTAGCTCCTGAACTCAAACCCTCTCAACATCGTCACCACCCCTGTGAATTCTGGGTTTTGTCCAATTCCTTTAGGCAAGCAACTCTTCTGGCCCTCTTGGCCTGGCCATCTTCCTTCTGGTGGTGGAATAGCCTCCTTTGATTCAGGCTACACTTAAAGGTTTTACTAGGATAGCTACAACAGTTAGAATATGAAAAAAAAAAAATCACATCCCTATGCCAGTGAAAGCCCTAGCAAAGACACAGTTAGAGCAGCAAAACAATCATTTGGCTGGTATAGCTTATGTCATTCAGGGAACTAGTATAAGCTATGCTGGCAAATGCACTCTTTATCAGTGTAACCGTGTCTTCACTAGGAAGCTTTGCCGATATAGCTATACCGGCAAACCTTTCCTAGTGTAGACAAGGCCTAGGAAACCATTCCTCTTAAAACAGTCTGTGTCCCTGTGCTTCTACTGAGGAATTTCCAGGCTCCAACCCCCTGTCAATGTCTAGGTAGAAAATCATTCCAAGTCAATGGCCCTGCTGGTATCAAACCCATTGCTTCACTAAGGTAGAGCCATTCCATGTAGCTAGTCTTTGATTGTTCTATCACCTTTTCCCAGACATAGTCTGTCCACTAGGTGCCCAGTGCCTGCTACAGTATGAATGCTTAGAGACGCACTCAAGGTGACATTCAAAATAGAGGCTGAAATACAAGATGGCATTCACAAAACCAAAATGGAATTCTTACGCCAATGTGGACATACCCCCCAAGCCATCACACTGGATGCTGGACCCCCTGCCTTCACTACTCACCCAGAAAGGCACTGCTGGGTCATCACATATGGTTAAATTCATCTCTGTGTGGAGAACAAAGTGTTTGTGACAGATTGGGGATGTGCCTTTTGTTTTGTGAACCCCTTTTTGACTGTAACCCTCACTGTGACCTCTATGCTGGATTAAGAGACATCCAGTTTATATTGCAAACCAGTCTACTCTTGACAAGGCCAGTCTACCCTAAACACCTCAGAGAAGGCTACCAATGAGAGAACCATCAAGGGCCATCATTGCTGCATGACTCATCTCTGCTGGAACAATGGATTTTCTACTGGCCAGGCCATTGTCTTTGAATGACTCTACATAGAAGTTGACAAGGGGGCTGCAGCCAGGAATTCCCACAGCTGAAGCACAGGAGCAAAAAGCGGGACAGAGACTGTCTTAAAAGGTGGCTGCTGCTTCGAGCAAAGCAGCCAGACCACCACCACAAGCCAGAAAACGAGGCTAAGGAAAGAAAAGGCAGGAAGGGCTGCATACCCTAAGGAAGCCTGAGCAAACCTCAGACACGCAGGTGGGGAAGATCAGACTCAGAGGGAGTGTGTTCAGGATTTTGTTGTTGGTGAAAGATCTGTGATCTTCTAGTGCTGTAAGAGTAAAAGCGTGTGTGGCTCAGAAATTCCTTTGCTAAGCTGGTATCTCTTTGCTTTCCTGACACATTGTCCCGGAAGGGTTTGACTAGAAACCAGAGCTCCCACAGCCAGGTGGACACGGGGGGGGGGGGGGGGGACATATCTACGGAACTAGGAACTCCAGAGGACTATGGCACAGGTTTATGAGTCACGGCGGACTGCAGGCTCCCGCTGCCCAAGGAGGGGGCCAGGCATGGGGCATGCATCTGGAAGTGCACATGAGAGACGGAGGGCTAGAAACAGCACTACGTCACTCCTCAGATAGAGGGGCATTAGGAGACTGTGGGGCCCAGGACTTGGGCCCATTTACAACAGACTGGTGTCTGCCCAGAAGGAGGACAGGGCCAAGTTATAACAGCAACAAACAGCTTAACTCCTCAAAATATGACACAAGTGGTACATAGACCTTCAGCTGGTCCCCACTGCACAGGAGGGAGTTTTACCCATAGACAGACTTGATACACATGCTGCCTATAACACAGTCTACATCTAGACTACACTGGTATTGATACCTGGCATATCTGACTGGGGTGGGCCAAAAGGTATTTCAGAAGGGGAACGTTTACATGCCCCGCAGGGCTAAAAAGCACAGCGCAAATGCCATGACTCAGACGCTGCCTGGAACATGTAGATCATCATTTATATGTTGATTTATTTTCAACTGGAAAAAAAAAACCCACCTACAAACATACCGATTTAGCCTTCAGATGAATTTTTGGTGTTACATGTCAGCTCTTTTCCCCCCACACTTAGAAATTTGCATAGTATGCATATCAAGACCCAACATGCAAGGGAAGGAATATACAAAAGGCAGAGCTAAGTCTTGGAGACATCCTCTCCCTGCCTGCACTGCCAGGAGAACAGAGATCTACAGGGGGGATTCTGAGAATCTGCATCTGGCATCATTGGTGGAAGGCCTTCAGCTCAACGATTCATGCCTTGTCCTGGTCTGACACAGCTTACATTCAGAGCATAGGCTCTGTTCACCCTGTGCTTTTTCCCAAGAGGATGGCGTGTCGGGGACTGTGTTTGCTTTGTTTTGGGTGAGGTTTTTTAATTCACATCCATGCATTCACAAAGCCGAGAGGGAACGTTAGTTACACATCAGGGAACGGGTGCAAGGCAGAACAGCAGTGCTGTACCAGAAGAGCAGGAAGGGATACAAAGGTGTCAGTTTAAGAGCTTTTCTACATGCAGAGTTGTAGCCGCCGCCCCCCCCCCCACCCCCTAAAGTGTTGTACCAATAAATTAAAAACCAGCAGGATCTTATTAAAGGGAAAAAGGCAAAATACCACATTTATTGTGAATACAGAAAGAATCATAGTAAGCAGTTAGTTACAGCTGTAACATTCCATTCAATCTCATCTTTATTCACTCATTCATTCATACAAACACACACACACACACACACAGGTTCTGCAAGGTTGTTATCATAGTAAGCAGTTAGTTATAGCTATAACATTCCATTCAATCTCATATTTATTCACACACACACACACACACACACACACACACAGAGGTTCTGCAAGGTTGTCATCATAGTTACCAGCCTTAGAGTTGCTCATGCCAAGCCACTGGCCAGGTGGCCTGGACATGAGGAGGGAGCAGGGCCTTGTCAGATGCTCATCTGATGCTCCTGGAAGTTGGTTTGCAGAATCAGACCCCAAAGTTCTCACCTTTTAAGAGTCTATTTTTATAGGAATTTCTTCCTATGCCAGTCTATGGGAATTGCTTCATCATGCTGTTGCTGAATCAATCAGCAGATAGCACATTCCTGACGGCTCCAAGAAGTTATCTTGTTCTTTGGTTCTCCCATTCTTGAGGCTGTTGGGTGGATTCCAGTCTGCCCTCCGGGGGTCCTCTGGTTATTTCCACTTGACGCCTTCTTCAGCCGATGGACACTGGATTCTTAGGCTGGCACCTCCCTGATCATTCAGTTGTTATCCACACCAAGCATCCGTCCACATACATCCTCTATCTCTATTTTAATCACAATTGTTAATACAACAAAAGGGCGGGGAGTCTCTGGGTGCTGTTTCTGTTGTTAGAGTATTGCTTTGAGTCTCTGTGAATTGCTTTGAGAACAGATTCTGTCTTAGAATGTACTAACACAATTAGCAGCTTGCAAGTTTCACACATAGAGGGAGAGAAACAGTACCAAAACCCAAGAGACCTCTTAATTAGTAATACCCTGGAATTTAAACTATGGGGAATCAAACTCATTTGTGATTTTAATACAGAACTTCTTTAATATGATCCAACATAATCCCCCTTTTGACACTAAGATTTATAATCGTCAGTGTCACTTTCTATGTAGCCTATTCAAGAGAAGGTACTGTGAGGCAATTTGAGTTTGTGATTCCAATTCATGCCACATACACGATCCTAGTGATGTATCTTTACTACAAGGTTCTGGGGCAACAGGCAAGGTGAGGCACACCCACTTTTGAGGAGTCCATTCGGTACAACCTCTAGTGTCCAATAGCTTCCCTCCCTCCCCAGCCCACTGGCTCAAGGTCCAGGGTAGCCAGAAGGATCCCATGTGTAATATGGGGAGTGGGTTAACCTTCAATACCTTTGCCTCCAGGGACTGTTGGTGTGCAATTTTGACAACAATTTCTCCCATTAACAAGTCTGGTTTCACAATACTGGAAACATATTGCATCCATTCATGTTGATAAGTGTCAAACAATGATCTCTTTCTTTGTTTTAACAAATGCATCAAACCCTTAATATTTCCCAATATGACGCAGAACATTTTGTGTTCCAAAGTAGCTCGTGCAAGTATCTGCATTTCAGTGCATCCCAGAGCTATGGCTGTGTAGTTTCCTATTTCTAATATTTTTTTTTTAATGGATAAGCCATGTGGTAGTATTAAGCCATTACTAAAGATTCCATCAGCCTTTTAGGTTACCCAGACCAATTTGGACCAAGTCTACGTTGGCATGTACTTGTTTTTGTATCAGGCTGTCCTGTAGCTGGGACAGAGAGCTTAATTTATTTTTAAGTTCCTGCAGGTCTTCAGTATCTTTTTTTTTTTTTTTTTTTTTTAAACACACAACAGTGCTAGCAACAAGACAAAACACAAGACAAAACATAGAACACAAAACACAATTTCTATTGTGACAGTAGATTCATGGTATTGGGTTACTTTTCAGCTGGCATCAGCTTTTCCTGATTTTTCTGAAAGACAAAAAGAACATGTTTCTACCCCTTTTGGGGTGGCAGATTATTGCTTAAAATATTTCTTTTACAAATACCCTTGCTGATTGCAGGCAAAACAGAGGAATTGCCCCCACATTTTCCTGTTTTTGTTCTATAGGTGGGCCAGGTTTCAATGGCTTTTATCTTTTAAGGGTTATGGGGAAATTATCCCACTGTTTAGTCATTAAATCCCTGAGTTTTCCTTCTTATACAGCAGACCAAGTTTATAATGTTTTTCCTGCTGTGTTAAGCTTTAAGTTTTATTTACAGGTAATAACTGAGAAGCATCATTACCATACGACCTTAAAGGGTTTTTCCAAAAATCATACACACTATATGTTGTTACAGGGATACTTATTATCATTAAATTTATTAAAATTATCTTGTTATCCCATGTCTTTTATTTAGACAATTTGTTTGCTGACCAGGTGTGTCCTTTATCTGCAGCTCCTTTGTGCTGCTAGTTCTTTCCTTCCTTTATCATTTAGGTAATTTGCATTTTCACAGACACTTCCTGCTTTTGGATTTAAAGCCATCAGCAGCTCAGAGACTCTATCTTAAAAGGGACACAATCAACTTTCACCAGAGTTTTGATTACTTTTAACTTCTGCTTCCAAAACACACAGCAATCTGAAAAAGAAAACCCAACCTATTGTGGCTCCCTTTGGAGCCCTAATAGCATTTTAATTAAGTAGCATGGTACGTTTGCATTTCTTTTGCCCCTTCTACAATATACCCTGCGCATGTTCTGGGGCAAATGCACATTCCTTCCATAGTTTAACTTCTATAACATTATCCATATCAATTTTTACATAAGGTGTAACTATTTCTTTTTTTTGCTTACAGAGTTTTCATGTACCTTTATCAAAGTGACAGTCTGATTACTCAGAGCCATTTTAAGACTCAGTGTTTCTAACATTGCTTCTTTTTGTTTTGTGCACCTCACCCCTGCTTCAGAGGGCCACTGTCTTTTTTAAATTTCGTATTTATTTATTTTTTTTACTACAGCTCTCATCTGCTATTTTGTTACAAAATCAAACAAACAAACAAAAACCAACCAAACAAACAAAAATAATCCAATTTTTTTTCTATTCTCCAGATTTTGACTGCCCTGCTGCAGCCACAACTTAAAAACATTTTAAATTTTGTAAAGCATTGAGTTACCTTTTAAGGGTTAAATGCCAAATCCCAAAGCCAAACAGCACTAATTACCTGTGTCTAGCAAAAAGGTCTGTCAGTTTTGCAACTTTGAATTAAAGAGTCAAATGGATTTTTAGTGGCATTATTTAAAACAAAAACAAAACCAACTGGTCCTTAGAACTTTACATATTTACACACACACAGATAGATACATACACATTTTCTTTTCTTTAACATCCCTTCCACGTTGCTCTGTTTTTTTACATCTTACATTCCCTTTATACATTTGAGGCAGTTAAGTTCCAATAGAACCCCCTTATGTTCTTTTAGCAAATTTGACTAAATTGTCCAGTCAAATGATTTTAATCAGTTTCTTTTGCCTGGCTAATTTACAGACATTCCTTTGGAAAAGGGCCCATTTTTCCCTCAGAATGGCTGCAAAGAAACCAAGAATGCTCTTTCTCTAACACTTTTTTTTCCTTTTTAACATTTTCACAAAGTTTAGCTGCTTAATTCCCTCCAGCCTCTGCAGAGTTAACTTTTTTTTTTTTACTCTTTCTCTTTGTAATTATGCCTGGGGGTGCCATACATAGGACCTTCTCCCCCTTTACCTGCCTCCCTCCAGCCTCTGCAGAGTTAACTTTTTCACTCTTTTTGTATTCCTGGAGTGCCTCTTTCACTATTTTCAGCTGGCTTTGGGTATTTGTAGCCAGCACCTTCCAATTGTCTGCTCCCTTTTCCGTTTGTGCCTTTTCCTCTTTACATGAAGACAAGCGGAGGGAAGAATCCTTACATGCCTCACACAACAACCAAATTGCTGCTGCATCTCTTTTGGCAGCACTAGAAGGCTTGTATATGAGGATATACTGAGCCAATCTATCCTCCAGGTCCGAAATAGTGCAGACATCAGCTAGGGCTTGTTTAGTCCAAGGACTGTGCCCAAATTATTGAAGGTTTTGTTTAAAAGGTGTAATTTCTTTAACAAAAGGTGAGGTTGGAGTTCCTTCTGACTCCATTCCTCCCTCTGGTACTGGCTTACCCTGTTTTCTTTTAAACATCTTAACATGGATATATCAATCTCTTTGTCACTGCTGGTATTACTTAGCAAGTGACACAGCCAAGATTCTGAAATCATAGCTTAATCTATGCGTTTTTCCCCTGCTACCTTCCCGGAGGCCAGCAGGTCCCCTGCTACCTTCCCGGAGGCCAGCAGGTCTGGTTAACCTATTTCTCCCCGCTACCTTCTCGGAGGCCAGCAGGTCCGGTTAACCTGATCTTCCCTGCTACCTTCTCGGAGGCCAGCAGGTCCCCTGCTACCTTCTCGGAGGCCAGCAGGTCTGGTTTAATCTGTTTTCCCTGCTACCTTCTCGGAGGCCAGCAGGTCTGGTTTAATCTGTTTTCCCTGCTACCTTCTCGGAGGCCAGCAGGTCCCCTGCTACCTTCTCGGAGGCCAGCAGGTCTGGTTAACCTAATAGAAATGCCTAGCTCACTAGAGCTGGCGGTGTGCACACCAATATTTACAATAACTGAGGTTTTTTACCAATATTCCCCCTTTCGCAATTCTCCACCAAAATGTTGTACCAATAAATTAAAAACCAGCAGGATCTTATTAAAGGGAAAAAGGCAAAATACCACATTTATTGTGAATACAGAAAGAATCATAGTAAGCAGTTAGTTACAGCTGTAACATTCCATTCAATCTCATCTTTATTCACTCATTCATTCATACAAACACACACACACACAGGTTCTGCAAGGTTGTTATCATAGTAAGCAGTTAGTTATAGCTATAACATTCCATTCAATCTCATATTTATTCACACACACACACACACACACACACAGAGGTTCTGCAAGGTTGTCATCATAGTTACCAGCCTTAGAGTTGCTCATGCCAAGCCACTGGCCAGGTGGCCTGGACATGAGGAGGGAGCAGGGCCTTGTCAGATGCTCATCTGATGCTCCTGGAAGTTGGTTTGCAGAATCAGACCCCAAAGTTCTCACCTTTTAAGAGTCTATTTTTATAGGAATTTCTTCCTATGCCAGTCTGTGGGAATTGCTTCATCATGCTGTTGCTGAATCAATCAGCAGATAGCACATTCCTGACGGCTCCAAGAAGTTATCTTGTTCTTTGGTTCTCCCATTCTTGAGGCTGTTGGGTGGATTCCAGTCTGCCCTCCGGGGGTCCTCTGGTTATTTCCACTTGACGCCTTCTTCAGCCGATGGACACTGGATTCTTAGGCTGGCACCTCCCTGATCATTCAGTTGTTATCCACACCAAGCATCCGTCCACATACATCCTCTATCTCTATTTTAATCACAATTGTTAATACAACAAAAGGGCGGGGAGTCTCTGGGTGCTGTTTCTGTTGTTAGAGTATTGCTTTGAGTCTCTGTGAATTGCTTTGAGAACAGATTCTGTCTTAGAATGTACTAACACAATTAGCAGCTTGCAAGTTTCACACATAGAGGGAGAGAAACAGTACCAAAACCCAAGAGACCTCTTAATTAGTAATACCCTGGAATTTAAACTATGGGGAATCAAACTCATTTGTGATTTTAATACAGAACTTCTTTAATATGATCCAACAAAAGGACCCATTGCAACACCCACAGCCTCTTTTAGACAATTTTATTATCTAAACTTAAACACAACACAGTTCCTCAGCCCACTCTGGGCTATGGTTCCTGGGGCATTTTCCCCAGTCCTCACAGGTGCCCACTGCCTCCCCTCCCAGGAGACTCTGGCACTCCTAGCTCCCCAGGTCTCCCTATTGAGTGAGAGCCCCACATCCACTCTCTCTTCCCTTTTCCTGACTGGCTTTCAGCCTGACTCACCCAGGTTTTCCCGCACCAGATCTCTTCACCTGTAGGCACAGGTGCTCTCTTTGAAAGCTCATTTGGGTCAGCTGATGCAGAGGAAGGGCACTGAACCTGCTCCCCATCCCTGTAAAGCCATGCCCACCCCTAGGCAAAGCCTTCACTGTCCACACCCTTCCCAGGGCACCGACCATAAACCTTCAGCTCCTTCTCCAGGTCTTCAAGGTCTCTGCCCGCAGCGTCTCCCTCTCCCTCAAGCTTACCAGCCCCAAGGGTCAGGCGACCCTCTCCTTCTGAATGGCCCAATGCTCTGCCGGCCAGCTGCTCTTTTTCTCACCGTATCAGCTGTAGCGGGCAGTTCTACAGCTGTCTGTTGCTGTGGCCGATCCCCAGTCCTCATGATGGGACCCATAAAACTGGAGTCCTCCGTCTCTCCTCCCGCAAAGGACCCCTGCTTTTGCCCTGGGCCCTTATCGGAGTCCCCGTGTGCTGATGAGGTCCTGTCTGCAGCCCCACTGCATGCTGATCAGCCCAAGGCCCTGTCTGCATCCCCTTTGTACTGTCTTTGGCCTTTGCCATGAGCTTCTGCTCCCCGGTACCCTTCTCTGCCTTGGTGCCTCTATCTGGGGAGGTATTTCCTTCGCTCTGCAGGACTCTCCATAGGACGTCATTCTTCCCAAGTTCCCTCGTCAACGGGCAGAACTGCCCGATGCACCCCATAAACACTCAGGCCACCTCCTACCCGTCCTGGTCCAAACCTCTCAGTAATCGCACCACCACCTGGGCACCCAAATCTTCAGCATCCCTGTTTCCCACCATCTGAGCTCTTAGTGGGGCAATAACTTCTAATGTGCACCATCTCCCCACAGCAAAATCATACAGCCCCCCCGTCCTTGCCCCTTTTGGGGCCATGGTACCAGAGTCTCCTCCATTTCTTCTGCATTTGCTGCACAGTCTTTAAAGCACAGTTCACACAGGGGCAAATGCTTTTTACGTGCCCGAGTCACCCACAGCCAAAACATTCCCTGCATTCAGCTTCACACCTCAGGGTCCTCAAGCCCCTCTTTCCTGCTTTATACCTGCACCCACCGGTCCGGTCCTTTCCCGGTGTGGGATCTCCAGGAGCTACCGCTGCTGTTCCCTAAGCATGGTCAGTCACGTCTGTAGCTCCGGCTGCACCTCCTGCTGCTTCTATCGTCCGGCTGCCTGCGGACACTGGAGCAGGAACTCCTGCCATTGCCCCATGCAGCAGCTTGGGAGGATGGAGCTTCTTTCAGCAAAGCCTGCTTCCATATGCTTCAGCTCCATCAATTCCTGGTCCCCCGAACTGGATGGAGTATCTCTCAAATGCAGGCTTCAATTTCCCCTCCATTCCAGGAGCCAATGACCGGCCCACATTCTCCGCCAGGTGCAACAAGGCAGGACTTCTCCCCAACTCCCACAATCTCAAAGAGACAGTTTTATTGTCCAACTTAATACCAAAACAATTTTGCCACCCACCCTGGGCTACAGTTCCTGGGGAATTTCCCCCTTGTCCTTTCAGCTGCCTCCCTCCCAGGTGACTTTGGCAGCCCAAGCTCTCCAGGTCTCCCTATTCCCAGGGAGCCAGCAGTAAGAGCCCCACATCTGCTTTCTCTGCCCCTTTCCTGGCTGGCTCTCAGCCTGATTCACCCGGGCTCCCCCTCACCATGTCTCTCTTTGTCTGTAGGCCCCGGCGCCCCCTTTGAAAGCTCATTCGGGTCAGCTGATATGGCAGAGGTGCCCTGGTCTTGCTCCTTCTCAAAACGACCCTCCAACATGGGCTCGTTTAGGCTAAGTCGATTAGGAACAGGTTTAAGCTAAACCAAAACAAGGGCATCCACACACAAGAGCACTTACATACACCAGAGCAAATTTGTGTAGAGACAAGGCCAAAGCAATTAGTCTCCTTCCAGTGACCTTCCCCCATGTTTCATCTGATGCCCTCCTGTTGGTTGCATTTCCTGCTTCAATCCTGCCTTACAACCACTCAGTACATAAATTATGGCACTTTGCACCCATGCACTGGTAAATCACACATTGCACCTCTGAATTTGGCCCAGGTGCATTTAGAAATGTAGAAAAATAGTTACGCAAACCCTTTATGCCTCGCTGAGATGGGGCAGGTATATTGCCGCACTTCCGTTTGCCTTGAGAGCACCAGGATACACTGGTGAAACAAGGCCTGCATGTAACATGCCGATCGGCATGGGGCTTCCGTTCCTATACACGGAATTCTTTATAAAGTGGTTATTCCTCGGGCCGTGCCCTACGAATGTTCTCAGAAACGTCCTATGTGCAGCAAAATATCTTACTCTTCTCTAACACCTTTATAGGTCACCTGCCAATGAAATGCTGTCACCTCTGGACTAAGAAACAAGACGCAACATATGCTGTGTGTCCATTTGAAACAACAGCGGGGATTGAATCGACAGGATGAGATTATCGCTGATGGAATTTGGCCAGGGCTAACCCCCCGAGGCCTGTGATCGTCAATGTCAAGTGATCAGGACATTGGTTTTGCCTTTCTTCCGAAAGGCAACGATCCCAGCAACACAGCACCTCCTGACACCCACCCGGGACCACACTCCAAACTTTATTCCAAGGGACCAGCACCACCTACTGAATCACCCAGTCAAATCTACGATCGCAAATGAATTTTCCTTGCAGGTCTCCTGAGCAAAAGCTAACCAGGCCCAACCCTACTTAGCTTATGAAATCACAGAGGCCCCAGGCATTATGACTCTTCCGGGACATCACTGCCTCCTCCATAAACTCTGAACAGAAGACGATGGGTGGTACGGCTCTCCTCACACAAGCTGGCTTTAAATCCTTTCAGATTTTAAATATGCAAAGCTCGTTGATGAATGGCATCAGGCAATTAGCAATCTGCCTGCAGTGAACTCACGTCTCTGCTACCAAGCAGAGCAATGAAAAGGAGACCAGACACTGCATAAAGTCCTACCCTAGCCTGGCCCTAACCCACTGAATAACTCCTGCATAGGCAAAGGGCATCTTTCCTAAAACAATGCCACACCGTGGCCTTGCTGCATGCAGTGTAGCATGTTAATTACTAGCCTCACTTCAGAACCTATTAACGTCGCTAAATCAGTTAAGGAAAATAGTTTTCCCTTGATATCAGACATTAAAGCCACAGGAGTTAGTTTATCTAGATTGTGCTACATTTGAGGTTTGTTCAAGTATATTTCATACCCTCTAGACTTTCTGAAAACAAAACATGTTCTGCCATATTTTACTGCTCGGAACTGAAGGCTTGGTCCCAAGGAAAGGTTGTGACATAGCATCACTCCTCCGAAGACCCCGAGGTTTTCACAGCCACCTTTGGAGGCCCCGTAGGTAACTGCTAGCCCCATTTTACAGATATGATTAAACTGAGGCACAGGGAAGTGAAGTGATTTGCCCACGGTCAAGCCGTGACTCAGTGGCAGAGTAGGGAAAAGCAGTGAGGACACCTGAAGCCAAGTCCCTGCTCTAACAACTAGCTAATGCGGCCTCCCTAGATGCTATAATGTATTGAGAATCACAAAACGTAGAAATCAGAGAAGGAAAGTAGCAGTTAGCCTAGTTAGTCTTCCTCCTGGCCTGGGCAGGATGATTTCCTACAGTAAGCAGTGTGATTTTATCACTAGTCTCATGATATTGGGTGTTTTGTTTAAAGCCCCTACTCTGAGACTCATGTTATATCACAATAATCTCGGATTTCATTTTAAAGAAGTAAGTTTCTAGCCCTCATGGTTGGAGAAAGGAGTTCAAATGTGACCGGATTGTAACCTAAAGGTTCAGAAACTTGAAACTAAAGAGAAAAACCTCTTGAGTGTTTGCACGCAAGAAAGAGATTCTGGAGTCATTGTGGATAGTTCTCTGAAAATATCCACTCAATGTGCAGTGGCAGTCGAAAATGCTAACAGAAAGTTGGGAATCATTAGGAAAGGGATAGATAAGACAGAAAATATCATATTGCCACTAGATAAATGCATGGTATGCCCACATCTTGAATACTGCGTGCAGATGTGGTCACCTCATCTCAAAAAAAGATATATTGGAATTGGAAAAGGTTCAGAAAAGGGCAACAAAATTGATTACGGTATGGAACTGTTTCCATATGAGAGATTAATAAGACCGGGTCTTTTCAGCTTGGAAAAGAGACGACTAAGGCGGGATATGGTAAAGGTCTATAAAATCATGACTGGTGTGGAGAAAGTAAATCAGGAAGTGTTATTTACTCCTTCTCATAACACAAGATCTAGGAGTCACCAAATGAAACTAATAGGCAGCAGGTTTAAAACAAAATAAAAGGAAGTATTTCTTCACACAACACAGTATTTCTTCACAGTCAACCTGTGGAACGCCTTGCCAGAGGATGTTATAAAGGCCAAGACTATAACAGGGTTCAAAGAAGAACTAGATAAGTTCATGGAGGATAGGTCCATCAATAGCTATTAGCCAGGATGGGCAGGGATGGTGTCCCTAGCATCTGTTTGCCAGAAGCTCAGAATGAGCGACAGAGAAAGGTTCACTTAATTATTACCTGTTCTGTTCATTCCCTCTGAATCACCTGGCACTGGCCATTGTCAGAAGACAGGATGCTGGGCTAGATGGACCTTTGGTCTGACCCAGTGTGGCCTTTCTTATATTTGTAAAATGTATTGTTTTGGGGGTGTGGGGGTTAATCCAATGACTTTTAAGCTAATCTCATGGCCTGACTCATGGATTTTTGAAAACATGAGGTTGGCAATATGGATTTTGTTCCCTATATGGTTTTGAAATGTACCAATCAAATGCCTTCCACAAGTTAAACTCCCTCCAATTTGTCAATATCTCTAGTGGTAGCAGGATGTCCAGGTTTTAGTGTAATGGTCCAGGTGCAGGCACGTTGCATAGCTCTGGAGAAGATCTGTTATCTCTTTGCTTGGCTCATGCAGCTCAAAACTACATTGGTCTTTATTGCTATATACAGTTTTGCAAATTTCCATCTGATTTGTTATCCACTGTCACCCCTAGGTCTTTCACCATTATTGTTTCCCAGATTTCCCTCTCCTTTCCCATTAAGTGTGAGCGTGTAACACACTCACCAGCATCTTGGTAGATATCACATAAACATTCCAGCTGACATTTCCCTAGTGGTATTAGCTTGGCTTTCTCTCAGATGAATCTCATTTTGTTATATTATTCCACACTCACGGTTTCTTAACAAAATGCATAACTTCTATAAACAGAAGGAGAGAGTCCAAACAGTACGATATCTAATTAATCTTTTTAGTGGCTCCTAAAGCCGCTCACCAGTTTCTCTACAGACTCAGCTCTATCATCCAACTAAACACAGGCAGAGGCTAGAACATTAGATGCAACAATATGTCACATTTTCCTGTTATCAGATCCTTCTAGACAACAGAAACAGCAATTCACATTTCGACCATGTACATAAAATCTAGATAATTAGCCCTTTAGTTGCTAGATTAAACACTGTGCAAAGCATATGGCTAACAGCTAAAATTAATTTTACACTTTTGCTTCATACTGTGTCAGATAGGTGCCTCAATATGAGTAGGACTATCTAAACCTCTCAGTCATTTCAGCTAGGAGAGGACAAGTGAGTTCTTTGAGATGCTCTCAAGGGCCCCAGTTAGCTAAAGCCCAAAACAGCATTGACTAGCGCCACAGGGAGTCATTTCCAAGTCGTTCATGGACAAAGAATATCTGGGGTGCCAGTACAGAAAAAAAAAATATTAGTGAAGCCCAGAAATCCTCACTTTCTTCAATTCCGAGAACCCCCTTTAAAATGGTAAGTATAGGGACGAGGGGTGGTGAAGGCATTACCTGCAAAATAAAATGTTGAAATGACCAGTCTGCACTGTGACAGGTTTCAGAGTAACAGCCGTGTTAGTCTGTATTCGCAAAAAGAAAAGGAGGACTTGTGGCACTTTAGAGACTAACCAATTTATTTGAGCATAAGCTTTTGTGAGCTACAGCTTATGCTCAAATAAATTGGTTAGTCTCTAAGGTGCCACAAGTACTCCTTTTCAGTCTGCACTGTGTATGCTTGTGCAAGCTTTCACACCACTGCCCTATACTAAGTAAAAATCAAAACTACTGACCTGCATATCGTATGCCCTATACTGCTAACAGCTAATGGATGATTCCCCTTGAATTGAATTTCAATTCAAAAACGTTCTGAACAGCCCTAGTGAAAATTGTGAAGGACCAGACAGCCAGGCATTTGTTGCACTGTGACAAACAAGGACTTGATTCTTTTATCTTACACCTGCTTGGCACTCACTTTGACTTGTGTAAACGACTGCACAAGGTGCAGGGCAATGCAGAAGCAATGCCCTTGCTGCTAATTCTTTGGTGGCAGGATTTTTGATGGTTTTGGTTTTTTTTAAGAAAACAAATATGAATCTTTAGAATATCATGCTACATAAAATAAAGGTGATTAGAAATACAACTACATACCTCCCCCCCCCCCCGACACCCACACACACATAGATGACTGAAGGATACAAACAGCAGACTAAAAGTTATGTAATTAATTTCTTCACTGCATCAGACTGCCCTTGTGAAGTTTAATTTACTCAGCAGTGTATAGTGTTTAGGGCTCCAACCCTCCAATGTATGGTCAGATGATTTCCCATGGCCAGTTCCATGCTGCCATAATGCACCAAGATGGAGGAGCGCTGAGCTGATGTGTGGTATCTGCTCATGTATTTCCTGCGACGCTTGTACCTGTGATCAGGGGAGTTACTTGTCTCCCTCAGGAGAAGGCTGCTGCAGCATCTTGCGGCTCCAGGTCAAACCAGGCCTTTTCTTTTTTCAATTTAAAACATCTTTGTCGGCATTGCTACGCCTCAGCATCGTCTGTGCCACAGACGGGAACACCCCTTTTAAAGGATGTTGGGAAGCCGTGTAGGATTCAAAATTCAGAGGGGAGGGGGTGGAAATTGTATTACCTAACGCATCTAGAAATGGTTGTGTCATGAAAAGGACACATTTCATCTACGTTAGTTTGGGTCTTTTCCCACCTGCAGTGCTAAAAACCCAAATACAACACTCTTGTGCAAGGGAATGAGAACCAGAAAGGAAACAGGCTATAAGCAGAATGCAAAACTGAGCAGTCCAGTTTCAGAGTGGAAGCTGAGTGCCATTCAGAAGGAAAAACACACAGCAGAAACGGCAAAAAGAAAAGGAGTTAACCTTCATGCGGAGTTATTAATCTAGGGGGTTCTGACTTGCCCACCTCCCTGTCCTGAGCTGCGCAGTTGGTCAATATTTGCACCGCACTTTGAAGATGGCAAGCAAGAAAGAGAATGCTACGTGGCAGCAGGCAGCTAAGAGTTGTGACGAAAAAGAAAATTTCTTTTTCTTTACTGAGTGCCCCCACCTCAGTGTGAAACAAAGATGCCTTTGCTGCTAGAGGTGATCGAACACGTGTGAGCATGACAGAGTCACGGCCTTGGTACTGCCAACCCCCCGGCGTAAAAAATCCTGAGTCAAGCCTAGTTTAAGCCAATCAGACTGGCTTAAAAATTATGATATTTCTAAAAACAAAAATACACACACACTCTCTCTCTCTCTCTCTCACACACACACACAGAGTAATAAGAGTATAAAAATATTGCTCGGCGATGCAGGAGTGAAATCAGGAAGGCCAAATCACACCTGGAGTTGCAGCTAGCAAGAGATGTTAAGAGTAACAAGAAGGGTTTCTTCAGGTATGTTAGCAACAAGAAGGAAGTCAAGGAAAGTGTGGGCCCCTTACTGAATGAGGGAGGCCACCTAGTGACAGAGGATGTGGAAAAAGCTAATGTACTCAATAAAAAGAAAAAAGAAAAGGAGTACTTGTGGCACCTTAGAGACTAACCAGTTTATTTGAGCATGAGCTTTCGTGAGCTACAGCTCACTTCATCGGCTGCATAGCATTGATGCTATGCATTGATGCTAGCATTGATGCTATGCATCCGATGAAGTGAGCTGTAGCTCACGAAAGCTCATGCTCAAATAAACTGGTTAGTCTCTAAGGTGCCACAAGTACTCATTTTCTTTTTTCTTTTTACGAATACAGACTAACACGGCTGTTACTCTGAAACAATGTATTCAATGCTTTTTTTGCCTCTGTCTTCACGAACAAGGTCAGCTCCCAGACTGCTGCACTGGGCAGCACAGCATGGGGAGGAGGTGACCAGCCCTCTGTGGAGAAAGAAGTGGTTCGGGACTATTTAGAAAAGCTGGACGAGCACAAGTCCATGGGGCTGGATGCACTGCATCCGAGAGTGCTAAAGGAGTTGGCGGATGTGATTGCAGAGCCATTGGCCATTATCTTGGAAAACTCATGGCGATCTGGGGAAGTCCCGGATGACTGGAAAAAGGCTAATGTAGTGCCCATCTTTAAAAAAGGGAAGAAGGAGGATCCTGGGAACTACAGGCCAGTCAGCCTCACCTCAGTCCCCGGAAAAATCATGGAGCAGGTCCTCAAGGAATCAATCCTGAAGCACTTACACGAAAGGAAAGTGATCAGGAACAGTCAGCATGGATTCACCAAGGGCAAGTCATGCCTGACTAATCTAATCGCCTTCTATGATGAGATTACTGGTTCTGTGGATGAAGGGAAAGCAGTGGCTGTATTGTTTCTTGATTTTAGCAAAGCTTTTGACATGGTCTCCCACAGTATTCTTGCCAGCAAGTTAAAGATGTATGGGCTGGATGAATGGACTATAAGGTGGATAGAAAGCTGGCTAGATTGTCGGGCTCAACGGATAGTGACCAATGGCTCTATGTCTAGTTGGCAGCCGGTATCAAGTGGAGTGCCCCAAGGGTCGGAGCCAGGGTTGCGTCGGTCCTCGGGCCGGTTTTGTTCAATATCTTCATAAATGATCTGGAGGATGGTGTGGATTGCACCCTCAGCAAGTTTGCGGATGACACTAAACTGGGAGGAGAGGTAGATACGCTGGAGGGTAGGGATAGGATACAGAGGGACCTAGACAAATTAGAGGATTGGGCCAAAAGAAATCTGATGAGGTTCAACAAGGACAAGTGCAGAGTCCTGCTCTTAGGACGGAAGAATCCCATGCACTGCTACAGACTGGGGACCGAATGGCTAGGCAGCAGTTCTGCAGAAAAGGACCTAGGGGTTACAGTGGACGAGAAGCGGGATATGAGTCAGCAGTGTGCCCTTGTTGCCAAGAAAGCCAATGGCATTTTGGGATGTATATGTAGGGGCATTGCCAGCAGATCGAGGAACGTGATCGTTCCCCTCTATTCGGCATTGGTGAGGCCTCATCTGGAGTCCTGTGTCCAGTTTTGGCCCCCACACTACAAGAAGGATGTGGAAAAATTGGGAAGAGTCCAGCGGAGGGCCACAAAAATGATTAGGGGACTGGAACACATGACTTATGAGGAGAGGCTGAGGGAGCTGGGATTGTTTAGTCTGCAGAAGAGAAGAATGAGGGGGGATTTGATAGCTGCTTTCAACTACCTGAACGGGGGTTCCAAAGAGGATGGATCTAGACTGTTCTCAGTGGTAGCTGTTGACAGAACAAAGAGTAATGGTCTCAAGTTGCAGTGGGGGAGGTTTAGGTTGGATATTAGGAAAAACTTTTTCACTAGGAGGGTGGTGAAACATTGGAATGCGTTACCTAGGGAGGTGGTTGGATCTCCATCCTTCGATATTTTTAAGGTCAGGCTTGACAAAGCCCTGGCTGGGATGATTTAGTTGGGGATTGGTCCTGCTTTGAGCAGGGGGTTGGACTAGATGACCTCCTGAGGTCCCTTCCAACCCTGATATTCTATGATTCTATGATAATTTTATTTGCCTGCTGGTCTTTGAGCCTTTAGGTTGCCCTTGGGCCACATGTTCAGGCTTTCCTCCTCACCCACAAGGGCGAAAACTTCCTTTTGTTTCTGGAAGCTGCGATTCTCCCATAACCCACTGCCCCCAGGGGCTCGGGCTTTAAGAAAAACACCTCATATTGTGAGACTGGTCCTCCAATTGTGAGAGATGGCGATGCTGTAGTCAGTGAACAACTTCCCCATGATTCCCGTTTTCCAGTATCCACGGGGGGCTCAATCCTGCCAGATGGTCAGGGTCCTCAACCCCCTCCGAAGTGTACAGGAGTCAAGGGCTCTGAGCGTCCCACGGGAATCCTAGTACCTTGTAGGGTCTGGTCCTAGATCAGTGTTATCCTTTGTTGTGGGTTTAAAACAAACCAGGCCACACAGGAGAGCGTGAACAGACACCGAATTCATCTTGAGGAATTGAAGTTTCCCTGGCCTTTCAGATCATTCTTATTAAGTGACCATCAAGAGCTGATAGGAACACATTGTACTCCCGTTGCGGCAAAGAATTCCTAAGAAAAACACCAACAGAACGGGCAGCCACTATGAGCCACTTGACATTTCAGGAAATTAAGCTACACTGTGGTCCCACTTTACAAATTCACCAAGACCCAAGGGGGAATTTGTGAGAGAACTGCTGCGTTTTTATTTCAAGTGGGACTTCCCTGTGGGCTAATTGAGGGCAGCAGCCTTATTCTGTCGATTGCATCCATCCTTCCTCCTCGCTTGCGCCACTTTCACCCTCTCCTGCTGGATGGCTCAACGCCCACCCACGCCAGGCAGTCTCACCTTCAGACATTGAAAGTGCTGTGTTAGTGGGTAGGGTCTGGAAGATCAAGAGTACGACAGCAAGAGAGTTTCAGAGCATCTTCCCCAGCAGCTAGGTTCAAATCCATGACCAAGTTAGTAGGCACTGAAAGCTGTTCCCAGCTTTGTTGGAGGCTCATGTCAAACAAGTTGATGCTTTCTCAGCCCATTTCCCAGTGGGTCATTGTTACCGTCACCCCTTGTTAACTCACACGAGTCTCCGCAGAGGCCACGGAGTGAATTGCCCATGGACAATACACATGCTTCTTCACTAGAGGCGTTCTCTCAGGCTTGTTAGTGGGGAGGAATGCGGCAAACTGCCCTATACCACCCCCAGTACCTAATCAGGGACATCTGTACCCAGGGGCTGTCAGTCCATCACTTTTCAGGTCACGTAGGTGGAATATGGAGGCAGCAGGCATGGTCTAATGGATCGAGCCCCAGACCGGACACCAGGGTTCTGTTCCTGGCTCTGCCACATGCCATGGGCTAAATTCAGATCAGATCTGGACCAAGACCCAAAATGTTCCATATTCCTTTACAGATCCCCTGGGTCTTTGAATCCTCCAGGGAAAAAACAGTTACATCGGCTGCGTCATTTGCAATGTTTTCAAATAAGGCCGTCAAGACCAGCTAAAGTGTTCATTAAACTCATTCCCAAAGCATTCATCTCCAGGCGGGTGTGGGAAACATAAAGCTTCCTTTTTATTGAATGGCTGGGTTCCTTCTTTTCATTAGAACAATAGCAAATAGCCACAAAAATTCCACACGTACGGCATCAGCCCCCACAACCAGCCTAGACACGCAGGGCGTCGGGAGTAAAACTCACAGCCGCAGAGGGCGAGTGCTTTGGCTGGAGCTCGGCTGGCCGACCTAGGCAAGACTGTCACCCTTCAGACACAGAAAATATTAATTATCCTCTGCAATGTCCTCATTCCTCCTCCCTCCGAGCCAAGAGGAAAGGAACCTTTCGCCGAGTGGATTGTGGGGTTGTGGGAAAGAAAAGGGCCAGCTGTGTGTACCTGCCCTGAGAAATCGAATAGGAACTTTGGAAAGGGTTTCCCTGGGGGTGCCCAGGAGAAATTCAAGGGAATAGTCGCTTATGAAATCAGCTGTTGCACACCCACACTATACACCACCCCCTCACTCTCTCCTCCCTACAAATCTTTTTCTTCTTTCATATGGCTTCAAAACAGCACGTCAGATGTCCAAGTCTAGGCTGACAACCCAGCTGGTGGCTTCAGCTGACGTAGAGCGGATGGCTCATTTGGGACCTTTGAGTGGCGAGGTGTTCCACCGTTTGAAGTCCCTTCCTGCAGGCCCGATAGCATTGCATCTCGTTCCTCACTTCTGGAGAAGGTAGGTGCAGCTGCTGTGTGATGTGCAGATTGTGAGCTCTCTGGGTCTGGGACAGGGTCTTTTGTCTTTGTTACATGTGAAATGGAGCCCTGATTCATGACCAGGGTTCTCAGGTGTAACTGGAATACTAATGGGCTCTGTACTGCACTAACTGCAGAAGAGGGCACTGACAACTTGGAGAGGAGCCAGGAGAATGGCGATGAAAATGCTGATAACCCTGTTCTCTTCCTTTTGTTCCCTTGTGGGAGAGTTTACATCCTTCACAGGCTGGGCCCAGCGATTCAGCAGGCACACCAAGTGTTCTGCTCTGTCCCAGCTCAGTCATGAGACCTAGAGAGATCGGGAAGAGCTCGAGACTCCAGGGAAAGCTGTTAAGCAAGATACCGCTTGGACGCATGCTGCACCCAGATCTCACGCTCTCTCAGAGTACCAGCTGCCAAACTGCTCCCACTGTGATCACTGCACCTGATGCGGCAGTCTGATCCAGGAGGACAATTACAGTGGAGACAGGGCTGGGCTGAGCTGATGATTGAAACGGGAGGAGAGGACAAATGACTCACTCGAAAGGAGCTGGAGTTAGGTGGAAAACTCACGGCCTGAGAGTCAGTTTAATTTTCACCTTCAATGCTGCGTACTTTAAAAAAAAAAAAAAAAAAAAAACTACAAAGGAAGGCTGATTTTTCCCTTGCCTCGCACCTCACGTTGTAGTGTCTGACACTCACGTCTGAGGCAGGGCAGAGTCAGGCCTGCGGTGCCCGGGAGAGGGGTTGGGAGGGGGGTGGAGGCGTCAGTTCAGTAACCCGGGGTTGCATCGCGTCTGGCAGGCGCAGCCCACATGCAGAACGCCGCCCAGAGCTGCCTGGGGAGCGGAAGAGCATGCAAACAGCTACACCCCTTGAACATACTTGGCACCTATCCCCCTCCATGCAGCTGGTCAATGCATGACGAGGTGCAACCTCCACCTAATTAAACAGCCCCTTAGCTCGAGCCCTGTGAGCCGAGTCGGCTGGCACAGGCCAGCCCCAGGTTTTTAACTGCCGTATAGACATACGTGAAGAATCAAGAAACGTGGGTTTTAAGCCCATCTCTGCCCCAACTCGCTGTGTGATCTGGGGCAAGTTGCACCAGTTCCCTGTGCCTCAGTTTACCCATCTGTATTTACCAGGGATAAACACACCAACATTCTTGAAGCCCTTGGAGATGTACAAATGGAGAGAGCTAAATAATTGCTACTTATCAATATGCTTGTTAATTTCCCATCTGCTCTGCAAGCAACTGCCCATGTACAGGCAGGAGCTGGCTAGCCTGCAATGTGAAAAACCAACAGGCAGACACAGCCTGTTGACCTGTACCTCCATCGCCATGGTTACTAGGCTTAGGTGCCATTCACCTTATGTTTTGAAAATTGAAGAGCTAGGTGAGGCTCTATAAAGGGGACCTACGTATGTCCATGGGGGGGGAGGCCAAAACCCAACCCTGGAGCTCTGGGATGTGATACTTCAACATAGGAGCTTTGCCTACTGGGGACCAGAGCTCCAGGGCCCAAAGATGGAGGACATCATCTGCCATTGGCTCCATGTTGGGTGCATTTCAGTACCTCGGGTAAGTTACTAGTCGAGTCCCAGCTGGGTAGACCCCGAGTGATAGCAAAATATTCCTGCCGAGGACATAAAATGGACGAAGCTGTGACAGGTTTGGCTCTGTCTCCCTCCTTTGCCCAAAATAACAGGATTGTGGCATTTGGGATACTCCCACCTCAGGACCGCCAGCGCCTGCCCTGGCAATCCCGGCATGCATTCAGCCCTGTCATCACGCCTGACTGGGCATCAGTGGTGGACAGCACCCCACCCTGAGAAAACATGGGGCATTCTTGGCACTTCGCCCCTCGAGGCAAGGTCATCAGAAACTATGAAGAATTCTTTGCCTGCCCTATCGGCCGTGGTATGCAGGGGAATATGATCCCCGTCGGAGCAGGAGCTGAACTCGGTGAGGGCTGATCATTGCACGAGCCCTTCTTGGCAGGGTCCAGATACACGAGGGAGTCACGGGGTGGCCACGAATCTAGGTGCGCAGGTGGGACTCAGCCAAAACTCATGAGAAGAGATGCTGGGCTCCAACCGGGCATACTCAGGCCCTCTCCTGACATCCTGCACTCCCACAAATAGAAGAGACACTGAAGAGTCTGCCTGGAGGCCCCGCTCCAGCTCGGTTCTGCATAGGAATGATGGAACACAGACCCCCTCACCACTGCCAGCGTGCTTTGCCCACCTGTGGCGAGGGCATTGGGCTGAGGCAACATGGGGTCTGTTCCCAGCTCAGCCAAACACACCCCTGTGTGACGCCAGGCAGGTCACATCCCCACTCCGGGCCTCAATTCCCTCTTTGCAAAGTGGGGACACAGTGACCCTTCCCCACCCACGAGGAGATGTCACGAACACTGACAAGGTGTCCTGGTACCAAGGCAATGGCTCTGCCCCCTTGGCGTGGATACCAGGAGTAGAATGGGACGGTTCGCTCATGACGCCCCTCACTGGTCTCTTCAGGGGTTTGCAGATCCCCTCAGACCATGCAGATATGGGGGAGGCAAAGACGCCACATCTCCACGCTTGCTCTGTGACTCCCTCAGCCCCATGAATGCGGATTGTTGCTGCAACGGGGGCCTGGTGGGA
This sequence comes from Natator depressus, assembly GCF_965152275.1. Lineage (NCBI taxonomy): Eukaryota > Metazoa > Chordata > Testudines > Cheloniidae > Natator > Natator depressus. Next base: position 4,132,088 of record NC_134242.1, read on the forward strand.
AAGATAACACAGGCCCAGGTTGTAGTGAATCTCTGTGGTGAGGATGGGGGACACACCAATGTGTGTTGCCCCATCCCTAGCCCCTCTCCCTACACAGCATCCTCCCTGGGGGCTCAAAGGAAGGGGGAACAATGCCATGGAACTGCTCGGGCCCTGCCTCCATGACACAACCTGGGGGCATGATCCCCAGGAGCAATGAGTTGTCTCTCTCAAGCAGTACAGCCAGCTGGGATGACCTGCTGCCTCGCTGGACCCCTTGGCTCCGATTCGGAGAAAAGCTCCCCAAAGCGGGGAAGGCCAGGGTGAGCCCCACAGTGAAAATGGCAGCTTCTTATTTTATACCCTGCTAGTGTATAGGAATTGCCACTCCACAGTCTGCCAACGGCCTAGGTAACCCACTTACCTGCTACAATACTGGCCAAAACCCAATGGATTCAGGGAAGCCCTAGCCCTCCTATTATGCAATTTGTGTAACCCACACACCTGGGTGTGGTGTTCTGTCCCATCTAGTGGCACCGAGACATATGAGAGAGAGAGAGAGAGAGAAGATTAATGAGTCTGCTCTACAGCCTTAGCTAACAGCCAGTTAGCTTTTAGCTCATGCACTAAGCTCCAGAGGTCCCAGGTTTGACCTGTAACACCGGGGTCTGTCGGTGTTACATTTGCACAACTCCCAGTCTCCATTGCAGGAGTGTGGCTAGGAGAAAGAGCAGAGCATGCTCTGAAGTTTGGGTTCTACCCCTAACTCTGTGTGACTTGCAAGAAGTCACTGATTCCCGTTGTGCCTCAGTTTCCCCATAAGCAGGTGGTGTCTGACCAAACCTAGTACTCCCCACCTTTGTAAAGCACTTGGATGAAGAGTGGTAGCTAGGTAACCATTATTCTCTTGCCTTCACAACGAGTGCAACATGCTCAAGAACCTTATGTGATCTCTAACCTCTTCTTAGCCTCCTGTCCACCCGTCCTTCTGCCAAAAAGCAAAGCTGGGGGCAGAGGCGTCCAATACCCCGCATCCCCCCTTTCCAACGGAAACAACTCCCCCTTCCCAGCACTGCCCCTTTGCAAACGCAAAATGCAGCACTCAGTGGCTCTTTGTTCGCTACATTCCTTGCACCACCAAAAGATACACAGGGCCTGTGACCAAAGAAAATAGCCTCACGGCAAATTGAGAAGAGAAAGAAGCTCTACCCAATTTCATTGTATCCAAGAGAACAACAAGTAGTAGCTTCCCTGCTTGTCACATTTCACTGAGCAGCAGCTCCCCCAGCACTGACCCCCCTGAGCAGCATCTTCAATACGCTCCGTCCCTGAGCATTCTTATCTCAAACACAGCTACGGTCTAGTCCTCGCCCAGCTGTCTGCCACTCTGGTCCTTCTCCTCAGGAGTTAATAAACCAGCCAGCTGGGCAGATGATGTTTTTCTGCCTGTTCCTACTTCATGTTTAACAACTGTGCAACCTTGTGGCAATTGCCCAGCTATGTGGGGATCTAGGAATGCATGGCCCGACACCCTGTTGTGTGGGTGACTTGGCCGTGGTCTGAGGGAAAGCCGCAGGCAGGGCACAACACGGTGCTAATGCGGTGCCAGTGCGCCCACCCGTGGTGATGCGACGGAGCAGCGGCAGAGTGGCCTTGGTCTGGAGCTCAGCAACACTTGGTGTTTTCAGCTCCCAGAGGCTGGAGAGAGCCTTTTACCACCCTCTTCTCCCCATTACCTCAACCAGTTTCACGTTGCAAGCCTTGAATTCTGGGTCTCCAGAAACCCCAAAGAAACTCAATGCAGAATTCACTGCTAAGCACCAACTGTGCCCCCTGCTTTAGAATCAAACCACAAGACAGAGCATCTCACGTTTCAATCTGAAACCCTAAACTGGCCCAGGACAGCTCTACTTTAGCAAAGCTTTTGATACGGTCTCCCACAGGATTCTTGCCAGCAAAATAAAGAAGTATGGATTGGATGAATGGACTATAAGGTGGATAGAAAGCTGACTAGATCCTCAGGCTCAGTGAGTAGTTATCAACGGCTCGAAGTCTAGTTGGCAACCAGTATCAAGCGGAGTGCCCCAGGGGTCGGTCCTGGGGCCGGTTTTGTTCAACATCTTAATTAATGATCTGGATGATGGGATGGATTGCACCCTCAGCAAGTTCGTGGATGACACTAAGATGGGGGGAGAGGTAGATATGCTGGAGGGTAGGAATAGGGTCCAGAGTGACCTAGACAAATTGGAGGATTGGGCCAAAAGGAATCTGATGAGGTTCAACAAGGTCAAGTGCAGAGTCCTGTACTTAGGACGAAAGAATCCCATGCACTGCTACAGGCTAGGGACCAAATAGCTAAGCGGCAGTTCTGCAGAAAAGGACCTGGGGATTACAGTAGACGAGAAGCTGGATATAAGTCAGCAGTGTGCCCTTGTTGCCAAGAAGGCTCACGGCATTTTGGGCTGCATTACAAGGAGCACTGCCAGCAGATCAAGGGAAGTGATTATTCCCCTCTATTTGGCACTGGTGAGGCCACATCTGGAGTACTGTGTCCAGTTTTGGGCCCCCCACTACAGAAAGGATGTGGACAAATTGGAGAGAGTCCAGTGGAGGGCAACAAAAATGATTAGGGGGCTGGAGCACATGACTTATGAGGCGAGGTTGAGGGAACTGGGCATATTTAGGTTTCAGAAGAGAAGAGTGAGGGGGAATTTGATACCAGCCTTCAACTACCTGAAGTGTTGGGTGGGGGAGGGTTCCAAAGAGGATGGAGCTCGGCTGTTCTCAGTGGTAGCAGATGACAGAACAAGGAGTAATGGTCTCAAGTTGCAGTGGGGGGAGGTCTAGGTTGCATATTAGTGAAATAGTGTTTCCTAGGAGGTTGGTGAAGCACTGGAATGGGTTACCTAGGGAGGTGGTGGAATCTCCATCCTTAGAGGTTTTTAAGGGCCGGCTTGACAAAGCCTTGGCTGGGATGATTTAGTTGGCGATTGGTCCTGCTTTGAGCAGGGGGTTGGACTAGATGACCTCCTGAGGTCCCTTCCAACCCTGATATTCTATGATTCTATGAAGGCTCAGGAGGGAGATGGTCTCTTCTTGGGACATTCATTGTATCCACAGTTCCAGCCTGAATCGCAGCCAAGAACCAGATTGTAATTCCCTTAAGTCAAACCAGGCCACAGCATTCTTCAGGGTGAAGTTCTGGCTTCTTTGAAGGGAGTTTTGCCTTTGGCTTCAATTGGGCCAGGATTTCACCCTGGCTCCCTGAGAGTTTCCTGTTCAAACTCAGGCCTTGTCTACATAGGAAATTTGGGCTGGTTTAACCTAAGGCATGAATTTAAACGGATTTAGTTCAAGTGCTGCAAACCCATGCTTGGACACTCATCTCGGTTTCAGAAGGGCCTATATGAGTGTAGTTTAAACTGATTGGGAACAGGATTAAGCTAAATTAAAGTGAAATAAGAGTGTCCACGCAGGGGGGTTTGCATTGGTTTAAATTGGATTTCAGTTAAACGGATGCAACTTTCCCATGTAGAGCAGGCCTCTGAAATGTGCAGCTGCAGAATCTAATAGCTCCTGCTCAGCCCCATATTTACAGCCCATTTCCTGCAAATAAAAGAACCCTAACCCTGGGGATTCTGACTGGTGGCTGTGCAGTCTTCTGTCAAGTCCTCCTGTTCCGGATGTTCTTCTTTCGCCCTCAGCTTTCAGCACAAATGTCCTCTGGTCCAGCCTAACTTTAAACAGCCAAAAGATGGAGGGTTAGGACCAAAGCAAGCCACCAGATACAAGTGTGATCTCATCAATCAAACATGAAACCATGGCAAAAAGATAACGTTTTTTCACTAACCCAAAGCATATCTGCTCCGCTCCGCCACCTAGTGGCACTGATTGGTGCATGTTGTAAAACTTCTGTGGGAAAATATGGGTTATACTTATTACTTGAAGTCCTGTTGATTTGGAATCAAAAGCCAAAGAGCAGACTTCTCTCACCCACCACAACTGTACAGAGCTGTATAAACCCCATGGAAGTCCCAGAAGTGGTGCAGTGGCAGAGAATATCCCAATCCCCAAATGCCCTGCTAAATTCCACAGACAATCCTTGGGTAAAATTACAGCTAAGAAAACAGGAGTGGTGACACATTAAAGAAGGGGAGAGAGAGAGAATATTTTACTCCTTTATTCTGTCCCTTCGCATTTTAACATTTCTCCTCTTGCCTTGTGGCCCTGGGTGCAGTGTCTTGCACAGATCAACAGAGTCTGACGGTAAACAGCTTCCAGCATTTCAGGTGTATTGTTTTCTTCGAGAGACTCCTGCTAAATTAGTAGCTTTAACAACACTTGTGTAAACTGCACAGCAAAATATACAGGGTCTGAGTCGGATCCCATCTATGCTAGTGTGTATCAGGCATAAGTCCACTGGCTAAATCTTCCTGCTGCATTCCGATAGAGTTTTGCCATTGACTTCAATGGACTGAGCTCTGACAAAGTTCAGATGAATAATGCCCAGGAGGCACCTGGCCATCTCCTGAGAGCAGCTAATCTTAGTGGTAGAGCAGCTAAAATATTGGCAAAGCTAGTTCAGCAGGGGACCAGGGAAGGGATGAAACCTGCCCGTTGTTTCCCTTGGAGTTATCCATGCACCCTGCTGCATGCTCCCTGCTTCTCACAGTTAGAGTGTCTGGATGGGAGATGCTGCTGCTGAAACAGCCGGGAAAAGGGTTTTGCGAGCGTTTCAGGCCAGCACAGTTCGAGTGGGGATTAGACCACAGATAGAGACAAGCCCAGTGGAATCCACCTGAGATGAAAGCCGATTTCGACCCGAGGAAAAGTGCTTGTGTAACCCCTCGCAGTCTGAAAGGGCTGCCAGATGAGAGCAATGATGGAACACACACTGCTTAGGTCGCAGGCCTTCTGATCCCGCCTCAGATTGGAGGCATGGTTAAAAGCCGATGCAGTCAGCTCTCAGCAAACTCTGCTTCCTCCATACACTGACCTTTAGCAGCCTCATTTGGCCACATCCTCAGCTGGTGCACGCCAGCCAGGTTCCATTGACGTCAGTGCTGATTTGCACCAGTTGAGGATCCGGCCCACTGTCTGCTTTAAATTTAGTCCAAAAGAAACAGAGCTACAGGAAGTCAGCCAAATTAATTTCCTCCTTTGCCCCAAGGGAGCGAATTCGAAGGCTGGCAGTTATTTTAATTGAGCCTCATTTATGCTATTTCTAATAACAACATTAGCTTGTATTTATTGTAGCAGCTTTCAATCACATCGATCACTAACATGCATAGAGACACACCTATAAAGCACTTTGCACAATGCCAAAATGCAGCCACCTCTGGGCCGCAGCAGTGCACAGCAACATGGCCGCAGACATGAGTCGACAGAGAGGACCCAGCCAGTGAACTTCAGCACCATAAACACAGGCCTCTGCCACTTGAGTTGGGAGAAAACGCGGTCAGCAAGCAGCAAGCTCCTGTCCTCACAGAGGGTGACCATGGCGTGGTCACAGCCACGTGAACGTGGCAGACCAGAACCCAGACAATGGAGGGGGCCATTATTACACTGTAACTCTGCCCCCATCATTCGAGGGGAAGGGTAGTGAGGAACACGGCCACCCTGGAGAAGAGGCCAGATATGACTGGCCTCTCTGGGAGGAGCAGCAGCCAGCACAGGGGAACCGTAGTGTAACAAATCCAGCCCCCCCTTCCCACTTCACTGTCCCCCTGGGCCGTCACAGCCACGCCGAACTTCACCGCAACAGCTGGGAGCAAACCCAGAGCCACGTGCTCCAGTGACACAAGCCCTTCCTACCAGGGCCGAGCCAGAATCGCCGGCAGCGCTAGCAGGATTGGAGTGGTGAGGGAAGCGGTTTCATTCCCTCCTCCCCCTTGCACACAGAGCCAGGCACTAGCTCAGCCTGGATGGATAATGGTGCTGAACACAGAGTCCCTCTCTTTGCAGTGAATCGGGAGCCGTGCCCCTTTCTCCTTAGTGCCGGCCCCTCTAGCTACCCTGCCAGGACACAGGGAATGTCATCTGAGCTACGGACCCCTCTGAGGGTGTCTGCCTGCCAAGGGCCTTGCTGCTCTCAGCTGGGTGGAGATCAGCAACAGCCCCTGCAAAAGAAAAGGAGCAGAGCAGGTCTACGGAGCTGTAAGGAATCACTGGAGGGCAGCCTGGCATGCTATGGTTAGCCACAGCTAGGCCCCAGTGCCGGGAAACAGGCAGTGACTGGTAGCTGTGGATGCTGCCATCGAACAATGATGGAGGGTTTGGAGATTCGCTGCACCGAAAAGCTGAGTGGTCCAGCGATCAGAGAGCACTTCCGGTCAGGGCTAGGATGCACAGTGCCCCAACCCAGGTTATTCAACGGGCTGGGGACACCGGGAAAGCAGTAATGCTGGAAAAAACCCTCCTGGTGTAAATCAGCAAGGCTGCACTGGACTCAATAGAGTGATGCTGATTTACACCAGCTGAGGCTCTCGGGCACATTTTCTAGAGTCAGAACAGGAACTCATCACAGATGGCCCCATGCCGTAATTGCTGGACAGGGCTCCCTTTAATCAGTCCAACAGCAATGGAAACAGAATGAATCAAAGCCACCATCCCAGCCCAAACTCTGCATCAAAGACCTGAACTCTGGCCTTTGCAAAAAACAAACACCAAACAGAGCCAGTGAAGAAAAACAAGGCGCAAGGCAAGGAGCCATTAGAACAAATAAAACAGAGGTTGTTAAATGCCTGGTATGCATGATGTGTTGGAACTTGCTGCTGTCAGCCGCGTGAGCAGACATTCACATGCAACCATTCATAAGACGCACGGTAATTACCTGCTGGAGAGGCTGTATTGTGATGAGTTCTTGAAGCAGAGCATGATATCTCTAGCAACAGAATATAATGACAGTAGAGGATACAGGTATTAACCCCCACAAAGCTCAGGAAAGGTGCTGGAGGGGGTGCTCTGCTGGGAGGCTGCAGGGAGCTCTCCCATTGTTAGGTTTCAGAGTGGCAGCCATCTCCCCCCACCCCACTCTCCTGCTGGTAATAGCTCATCTTAAGTGATCACTCTCCTTACAATGTATATTTTTTCATGGTCTGTGTGTATATATAAAATCTCTTCACTGTACTTTCCACTTTATGCATCCGATGAAGTGAGCTGTAGCTCACGAAAGCTTATGCTCAAATAAATTGGTTAGCCTCTAAGGTGCCACAAGTCCTCCTTTTCTTTCTCCCATTGTTAGTTATACTCATTTAACAGGGAGCCAAATGATCATTTAACGTGAGATTATGGCAGCTTTGTTCCCGGCAGGACTCTGACCTTTCCCCCCTTAGCTCAAGGAGAAAAGCTCAGAGCATTGTATAACTCTCTCCCAGTTGGCACCATCCAATAGGCCACCTGAGTTCAGTGCAGCCAACCCGTATTGGATTGACAGCGCGGGGGTAAAAACAAGAGACCAGCTCGAAAGCGAAACAACGGAGAGTCCAGCGACACTCCGGCAGAGTTCAGACTGGAACGACGGAGAGTCCAGCGACACTCCGGCAGAGTTCAGATGTGGATCCAAACTTCACGGCTCAGGCCGGGCTCCATAAGGGGTTTGACTTTCAGAATACCAGACCTGAACACCTTGCCTCTAAGTCACAGTCAATCTCAGCAGCTCCACCAATTCTGTACTGGTGGAGGGTAGTGCCATACCCAGCGGTATGTGTCTCTGAACTAGGGATGCCTCCTCCTGGTAGTTAGGTTGTGGGACCTCCTTGTACTACCAGTATAAGCTGAAGTCTTGGGCATGCTGTTCACTGCCTCTGGGTCCGGCTCTCTAGTCTGTGTAGGGTCGTATGCTGCCCTTATCGCTGCGGTATCTGAGCCCCTTCCAGTCATGCACGAAGTGATGTGACTACCATCCGTCACCTGGGGTTCATTCTCTCTCAGCCTCTCCCCAACTTCTGTCTTTGGGGTGTGGAGGGGGGAGCAACAGGAGACCTGGACCTCTCCCCCCCATATTCCTAGGATGAGGCTTCGCAGGATCGGATTGCCTGCCTCCTTCCCCTCCGCTCATCTGGTAACAGTGTCATCCCAAAGGTTCCATCAAGTCCTACGGCTGCAATGTTTGCTCATCCCACCCCCATGTGCTGTGCCGGGAGGTATCTCCCTAGCTCACTGCCCTGGAGAGATCCCAGAACATCAGGGGGACGCAGGAAATGACAGGGACACAACAGCTTTCAGCTCAGCAAAGGGGCCTCAATTTCCCCCCAGCCCTGCCTCTGACTGCCGTTGGTACTCACTTGTCCAGAGACCTCTCAGGAAAGGTGAACTGGCCAAGGCAGATCCGGTCTATGTAGCTCAGGGAGATCCGCTGCACCTGGACGCAGCTGAGCATTATGAAGTCATATTTGCAGACCAGGAGGGTGGTGTCTGTGATCACCACGACACGCTCCTTCTCGTTGTTCCAATGATCTATCCTGGGGACAAAGCATAGAGTTCAGACAGCGACCCTCCAAGCCACTGAGGGAGGAGAGCGGGTTGTGCTGATTACTGAAGATCAGAGCAGGAATCCAACCTTGGTTTGCATAAATAACCAGCACTGCAATTTGAAATGGCCCAGATATGTCTACACCAGTGCCTAAGGATAGATAGGTCCCTAGGTTTTTGGAGCAATTTCTATAGACCCCTATTGGTTTAATCCCTCTTCAGTTCTGTAGGATTTTCCCATGTGGGAAAATAGAAAGCTGATTTTTTTTCTAATTTGAAATAATAATTAAAATAAAAAGAACAGTCTGCTCCCTGGCTGGGAAACCCCAGGGATCAGCTTGGGGCATGTTCGCAATCGTTACGTCTCTTGAGCGTATTGTTCACTAACTTTTACAGGAGGAATACATTGTGTCCACTAGGTGGCAGTGCAGAGAGATGTTTTCCCCCCCTCTCCTTTAAAGCCTCTCCGAAAAGTGACCCTCCTGCTGAGAAGAGCTCATTTTAATTAATTAGCCTCTTACTCCGACTTTTCATGTTCTCGGTACGTATAGCTATAGCCAGTGGTGAGCTGGAGCCGGTTCGTGCCGGTTCGCGCAAACCGGTGGTTACACTTTGAAGCCGTCTTAGAACCGGTTGTTACCCCGCTTCCCTGCAGGGGGCGCTGAGGCTTTGCTGGGCTCAGGCCGCGCAGTGATGTAATTCCTCCTCCACCCACCGGGGGCGCTGTGCTGCAGGAGCCGGGTGGGCTGCCGCGTGGCCCTGGACACGAGCCCTGGTGCTGCCGCTGCCGCTCCCCTGGGGCTCCCGCTGCTGCCTGGGGGGTCCCCGGCTGCTCTGCTGGGCCTGGGCTGCTCCGAGCCGCTCTGCCCACGAGCCCCCACCACCCTGCCCGCAGCCAGCCCCCGCCTCCAGCCACCCCCTGCCCGCAGCCAGCCCCCACCTCCAGCCACCCCCGCACCTCCTGCCTGCAGCCAGCCCCTGCCGCACCCCCTGCACCCCCCACCTCCAGCCACCCCCGCACCCACTGCCCGCAGCCAGCCCCCGCCTCCAGCCAGCCCCCGCACCCCCTGCCCGCAGCCAGCCCCTGCCGCACCCCCTGCCCGCAGCCAGCCCCTGCCGCACCCCCTGCCCGCAGCCAGCCCCTGCCGCACCCCCTGCCCCCCCCGCCTCCAGCCAGCCCCGCACCCCCCGCCTCTAGCCAGCCCCGCACCCACTGCCCGCAGCCAGCCCCCGCCTCCAGCCACCCCCGCACCCCCTGCCGCACTCCCTGCCCTGCCTCCAGCCACCCCCTGAACCTCCTGCCTGCAGCCAGCCCCTGCCGCACCCCCTGCCCTGCCTCCAGCCACCCCCTGCACCCCCTGCCCGCAGGCAGCCCCCGTCTCCAGCCACCCCCGCACCCCCTGCCCTGCCCGCAGCTAGCCCCTGCCTCCAGCCACCCCCGCACCCCGTCCACAGCCAGCCCGTCTCCAGCCACCCCCCGCACCACCTGCCCTGCCCGCAGCCAGCCCCTGCCTCCAGCCACCCCTACACCCCCTGCCCGCTGCTAGCCCCTGCCTCCAGCCACCCCCGCACCCCCTGCCCTGCCCGCAGCTAGCCCCTGCCTCCAGCCACCCCCGCACCCCCTGCCCGCAGCTAGCCCCTGCCTCCAGCCACCCCCGCACCCCCTGCCCGCAGCTAGCCCCTGCCTCCAGCCACCCCCGCACCCCATCCACAGCCAGCCCGTCTCCAGCCACCCCCACCTGCAGCCAGCCCGTCTCCAGCCACCCCCCGCACCACCTGCCCTGCCCACAGCCAGCCCCTGCCTCCAGCCACCCCTACACCCCCTGCCCGCAGGCAGCCCCCGTCTCCAGCCACCCCCACACCCCCTGCCCTGCCCACAGCTAGCCCCTGCCTCCAGCCACCCCCGCACCCTGTCCACAGCCAGCCCGTCTCCAGCCACCCCCACCTGCATCCAGCCCATCTCCAGCCACCCCCCGCACCACCTGCCCTGCCCGCAGCCAGCCCCTGCCGCACGCACCCCCTGCCTTGTCTCCAGCCAGCCCTGCACCCCCTTGCCTCCAGCCAACCCCGCACCCTCCTGTCTCCAGCTAGCCCTGTCCCACGCCCCTGTCTGCAGCTGGCCCCACGTCCACTGTGCCCTGCAGTTCCCAGGGCAGTAACCCTGCACACCTGCTTCAATGAGGGGGTCAGGGAGCAGCTGGGACCCACCCATGTGCACACCTTAGGGTGACCAGACAGCAAGTGTGAAAAATCAGGACGGGGTGGAGGGGGGGTAACAGGAGCCTATCTAAGAAAAAGACCCCAAAACAGGGACTGTCCCTATAAAATCTGGACAGCTGGTCCCCCTAGCGCACCCCCAGGGCGTGGTGGGGCCCCATACCTGGGAAACGGAGCTCAATCCTAGGTCAGGCCCATCTTTTTAAACAAAGAACTTCAGGCAGGGTTAACGCACACCCGTGTTGTCCCAGACGGCGATTTAAGAACCAAAACGCCTGACCTGTCCAGGGGACCGCCAGCTTCTGGTTTTACCACTCGCCTCAGTGGCTCCCTGCAGTCCTCATCTAGCCCCTTCCTCCAAGGGCAGACTACAGTCCGGCTTTAGGCCACTCTCCTCATTGGCAAGCAGGTGTAAAGCGGGGGCCCACTCGCTACTCTGGGCCCCAACCCAGGGACCCTCTGGTGGCAGCCACTTAATGCCCTCCTCCAACTCTCCTCCTCTGCCTGCTCCCCTGGGCCACTTCCCTGTAGCCCCAGCAACTTCGCTGCCCCTTTGTGTCAGGGCCCCAGGCTGGCAGTCGTCAGCCTAGAGCTCCCCCAGCCTCTGCTGATCTGTCTTCGGCGCTTCTCTAAGAGCCAGGTCTTCTCCCTTTGCCCTCCAGGGAGAGACTGAGCTCCTCTCTGCCCTGCAGCCTTCTTATAGGACCCAGCCTGGCCCTGATTGGCTGCTTTCAAGCCTCCACTTGACTGGCTCCCAATAAGCCCTTCCATGATTGGCTGGGTCTCTGCGCAGCCTCTCTGGCTTGCTCTAACCCCTTCCATGCCAGACTGAAGCAGCTTTGAAAAACTGCCAACTGTCTTCTTTTGTTTTTCCCCTTAGACTTGCTTCCCCTGGGATCTTACCTACCAACTCCCTGAGTTTGCTAAAGTCTGCCCTCTTGAAATCCGTTGTCTTTATTTTGCTGTTCTCCCTCCTACCATTCCTTAGAATCATGAACTCTTATCATTTCATGATCACTTTTACCCAAGCTGCCTTCCACTTTCAAATTCTCAACCAGCTCCTCCCTATTTGTCAAAATCAAGTCTAGAACAGCCTCCCTGCAGTAGCTGTCTCCACCTTCTAAAATAAAAAATGGTCTCCCATACATTCCACGGATTTATTGGATAATCTGTGCCCTTATTTTCCCGACAGATGTCTGCGTAGTTGAAGTCCCCCATCACCACCAAGTCCTGTGCTTTGGATGGTTTTGTTAGTGATGATGATGATTGTAGTTTGGATGATTTTGCAGCAGATTCTCTTTCTAGTATAGAATAAAGATGAGCTTTAAAAAAATCCCACTAAGGGATGTCACTGAAGTGCACCCTCTCCAGGGTGTGGATCCCCCAGGATTATTGTAACCAGAGGCAGGGCTAAATTAGCAGAGAAGAATTGAAGGAGGCTGAGCCAAACTACATTGTGCTGCCATCAACTGGCCACAGTAAGCAGCAAAAAACTTTGCAAAGAGAAGTTTGGTGGAAGGAGCCTGAATTTATCTAGTTGCAGTTACTGAGCCAGACCTAGGAGCTTCCCAACGATCTTTGATCCTGGGGAACACTGACCACTCTCTGGTTGTCAAATACACACACTGAGGTGCTAAGAGAGACTCTGATATGACCTATTCTACTCTATTTCAATTATCACCATGGTATCTGAGAGCTGAAGGGTGAGGAAATGTGCGCACACACAAAAAACCCCATTCATACAATACACACAAGAGTATCTGTTCCCTGAGCTCTCAGGAGCTCTGGAACGGACAGGTACCTTTCCCCCCCTGTGGGGCAATCCTGATGTTTGATTCATCAGGGTTAACTGACAGAATAAATTCAGAGATGCTTTTGGTCTATCAACTACATAACTAGCCCTGTCCAGAACCACTTTTAAAGACGTGTATTTAAGCCTCAGACAGAGGCCACTGATGGTCGGCAGATACTGCCCTTGATGGACAACTGATCCAATATAACAAATCATTTGCCTTGAGGCTTTACAGTGAGACACTTAAGGACTGATTTTTAATGCTGTGGGTAATTAACTATGATGGCAACTTACCTAGGGATGTGATGAATTCTCCATCAGTTGGAACTGTTAAATCAAAATTAGGTGTCCATTCAAAATATACACTCTATCTGCACCACAAGTTATTGGGCTCAATGAAGATATCAAGGGGTGAAGTTCTCTGGCCTGTATTATACAGGAGGTCAAACTAGATGATCACAATGATCCCTTCTGGCCTTAGAAAATGAACATCTGTGTCTCTACTGTACATAATCTCTCTACATGCTCATCCGCGCTGGGAAACCATGTAATAAAGACCAGGGTAGCCATTAGCTCAGAGCACATGCTTCCATCATAGGGAACTCATAGGAAAATGATGCATTTCATTGTTATCAGAGCCACGCACCCACTATAAATTCAGTCTGGCCACAGGAGGTATTCCCTGGATGCTGTCATGGCCCAGCCACCAGACATTACCATCACATCTCACACCAGGGCACCAGTAGGCCACTGTGTCGGTCCCTGGTCTAGGAGAGCTGGGAATGGCCATAGGGGAGGTGACAGAGGTGGGGGACTCAAGTGGGGGGCGTGAGGTGCCAGGAACCCCCAAAGAGAGGTCAGTCACCCACAAGGCGGGATTAGGAGCTGAGAAATCCTGGGGATTCATGTGCCCCACACAGATACAGTGTTCTTACAGGCCCACAAAGAGACACTGACTCTTGGGGGGAAAGGACAGCGCTAATACCCAGATGCAGACTCGGAGGAGTTGTCGATGGGGATGGCTATAGATCTATAATAGAGATGCTGCTCAGTTATCCAAACACACACTCCAGAGGCCCGGAAAGGGCCAGTCCAACTCCCATGGCCGTCAAAGGAAAGGCGGCCAATGCCCTCAGCGAATGCCTTTAACGCAGGGACATGGGCGCTGGGGCAGAGCTCAGTGTGCACCTGCCCGGTTCCCTGAGATGGTCTCTGCTGAAGGGTCAGAAGCGTTTGCGATTTCCACAGTAGTTAAGGGGAGGGGGAGGAGGATACTGACCGGTATACTAAGGCCACCTCGTGGACTGCACTTGGCAAGCTCAGGCCAGCCCCTCTGCCAGGCCAGCACTGGGCCGTGCCGAGCTGAAGCGGGTGAGGAGGGACCGTAGCGCCACTCTGCGACTGCCCCCACCAGGCCTGTGTTGGCTGGCAGAGTTTGCTGGAGCTCAACAGCCTTGGGCCACGTCCCAGACAGACAAGGACAGCCCCGGGGCAGCGAGGGAGTGATGTCAACGTGTCATGCCAGCTCTACGCTGTGCATCCCCGCCCCCTGCGTCAGATCCAGCAGCCACACGGCCCCTGGCTGCTGCAAGAAGGGACAGGCCCAGAGCAGACAACGTGCAGGATGCTGCTGCAGCAGCCCGGGAGCTATTCTGTGCACACTTTGTGGCCTGAGCGAAACTGAGTCGATGTGGGAGTAAGGTGGAGGTGGCAAGCCCATCGCAGGCAGGCAGGAAATCCAGAGCCTCGGCTCAGCTTAATTCCAGTGCTCTGGATAGTGAGGAACTAGGAGCATTTTCCACAGGTTGAAAGATGCTGTCAGCAACTCCTCATGACCGACAGCGCTTTCTGGGCTCGGGACCAGTAAGCGTGGTGGGCTGGGGGAGGAACAGGGACGTGCAGCACAGCTGTCTAGTGAGTCACAATGGGCGCAGGTGACCCACTCCCTGGCAGAGCCTTCAAACCACCTACACACTACAGTGACAGGAGAGGGAGATGGGAAGCACAGCATGTGGATCTGGCGGCTCGATTGCATGGATGGAAAAAAGCAAGAGGCGGCTCTCTCAAACACGAAGAAGAGCATGGGGTGGGGGTTTGCAAGCTACTTGCTGCCTTTTGTGTGTGGAGGACAGCGTATGTGTGTGGTTATGTGAGAGGCACAATCGTTCCGCTCATGGGGAGCATGTCTCCCCATCACCCCTCTGGAGGCCAGCCCCTAACTGACACAGTCTGCCCACAAGTGTGTGTGAATGTCACTGCTGTCTGCTCCCAGCTGTAAGGTCAGGCCTGCTCATGATTGTGATCATATCATCCTCTAGCAGCGGCAGCCTACAGAAGCAGCAGGAACCTGAACGTTACTACAGCTAACAGCTATTCTTCTGCAGCTCAAGTATGACTGGGACCAAGCCCGATGCCTCTGTTTTGTCGTTTAGCCAATATCCACACCATCTGCCTGCAGCCACGGATTTGTTCCTAGGAGTGCCACGCTAATTAATGACAGGTTTCAGAGTAGCAGCCGTGTTAGTCTGTATTCGCAAAAAGAAAAGGAGGACTTGTGGCACCTTAGAGACTAACCAATTTATTTGAGCTGTAGCTCACGAAAGCTTATGCTCAAATAAATTGGTTAGTCTCTAAGGTGCCATAAGTCCTCCTGTTCTTTTTACTCTAATTAATGACGGGCCGCATTTGAGAGTGGGTCAGGTGCACAAAAGCACCAGATCTAGGGGTCAGTTCCTCTAACATTCCTCCAGGATGAAGAGTACCTGAGAGATATTGATTACCTTCCCCTGGGTGCATGCCTGCACATACACACCTAAACAAGGTCAAAATGCAGAACCCAATCCTTGCACTCCTGAACTAAGCAGCAAGAAAAACAGCTCTCCCCTGCTCTCTCTGACCAATTGTAGGGAGCAGAAAAGAGGAGGCAAGAGGTGGTTTGATGCATGGAGGTTAATGCAGACAGCTGGCTGGTGAGACTTCAGTGATATCACAGAGGGATGCAGAAAAGCGAAAGCGTCTGGATGGGAGAGCACAGCAGACTCTGGGGTCATAGGGCTAAGAGAAGAGACCCATTAGTCATCACTGCCATGGCTCAGGCATAAGAAACATTTGGAACTAAATTATAGGGAGGGCAGGACAATGCACTAGAGAAAACGACCATGCAGCAGCTCAGCCTAGCCTACGAACCTCCGTGCTTGGAGCAAATTGATATAAGAGGACTATCGCTCAGCCTCAGAAACGGGAGAGTGTGAGCCCCTTTTGCAATCCTGGCAGCAGTGGGCAGGAAGGAGAGGGATGACACACCCACACCATGTGTGGGGGCTGAATAGATCCAGTGCCACGTCAGAAATAAAAAGCTAGTGGCTGATATTGGATAGCCCCTGAAAATATACTGCAAGCTACAGAATTGTGGTCATGAACCCAACTCCAAAGGCTGAGCTGGCTCTCAAAGGGCCCCAAACTACAGCACTCAACAGACTTGACATGACAAAGTTCCAGGTCATTAGAAAGGCAAGGAGAGTGAGCTCGTATCTTGTATTGGACCAGTTTCTGTTGGTGAGAGAGACAAGCTTTCAAGTTTACACACAGCTCTTCTTCTGGTCTGGGAAAGGTACTCAGAGTGTCATGGCTAAATACAAGATGGAAGAGATTGTTTAGCATAGTGGCTCTCAACCTTTCCAGATAATGTACCCCTTTCAGGATTTGTCTTCTGTTCCCGGCCTCCAACCCCCTGCCCAAGTTTCACCTCACCTCAAAACTACTTGCTTACGAAATCAGACATAAAAATACAAAAGTGTCACAGCACTCTGTTACTGAAAAGTTGCTGACTTCCCCAGTTTTACCACATAATTATAAAATAAACCAATTGGAATATAAATACTGTACCTGCATGTCAGTGGATAGTATACAGAGCCGTAGAAACAAGTCATTGTCTGTAGGAAATTTTAGTTTGTCCTGACTTTGCTAGTGCTTTGTATGGAGCCTGTTGTAAAACTAGGCAAATCTCTAGATGAGTCGATGTGCCCCCTGGAAGACCTCTGTGTACCCCCAGGGGTACGTGTACCCCGGTTGAGAAGCACTGCATGAGTAGTTAACAAGGTGAAGTGGCCAGCTAACATCCCTGCAGCCATAGACTCATAGGACTGGAAGGGACCTCGAGAGGTCATCGAGTCTAGTCCCCTGCACTCACAGCAGGACTAAGTATTATCTAGACCATCCCTGACAGGTGTTTGTCTAACCTGCTCTTAAAAATCCCCAATGATGGAGATTCCACAACCTCACTAGGCAATTTATTCCAGTGCTTAACCACCCTGACAGGTAGGAAGTTTTTCCTGATGTCCAGCCTAAACCTCCCTTGCTGCAATTTAAGCCCATTGCTTCTTGTCCTATCCTCAGAGGTTAAGAAAAACAATTCTTCTCCCTCCTCCATGTAACAAACTTTTATGTACTTGAAAACTGTTATGTCCCCTCTCAGTCTTCTCTTTTCCAGACTAACAAACCCAATTTTTTCAATCTTCCCTCATAGGTCATTTTTTCAGGACCTTTAATCATTTTTGTTGATCTTCTCTGGACTCTCTCCAGCTTGTCCACATCTTTCCTGAAATATGGCATCCAGAACTGGACACAATACTCCAACTGAGGCCTAATCAGAAGAGCAGAAGAATTACTTCACATGCCTTGCTTACAACACTCCGGCTAACACATCCCAGAATGATGTTCACTTTTTTTGCAACAGCGTTACACTGTTGACTCATATTTAGCTTGTGGTCCACTATGACCCCAGATCCCTTTCCACAGTACTGCTTTCTAGGCAGTCATTTCCTATTTTGTATGTGTGCAACTGATTGTTCCTTCCTAAGTGGAGTACTTTGCATTTGTCTTTATTGAATTTCATCCAGTTTACTTCAGACCATTTCTCCAGTTTGTCCAGATCATTTTGAATTTTAATGCTATCCTCAAAAGCACTTGCAATTCCTCCCAGCTTGGTATCGTTTGCAAAATTTATAACTTTTGTCATAGGACAAAAAAGAGGGAGGGAAGGTTATTGGGTTACAGAGTGTTGTAATGAGCCATAAATCCAGCGTCTCTGTTCAGTCCAGATTTTTAGTGTCTAGCTACGTTATGAATTTAAGCTCCCAGGCTTGTCTTTTGAAGGTATTGTGCGGGTTTCCTTTGAGGATGAGGACTGATAGGTCACATATGTAGTGATCTGTTGCACAAAGTGTTCCCCCCGGGCGATGTGGTGTTTTTGTCTTTTATTATTTTCCTGTGTGAGTTCATTCAAGAGCGTAGAATTGTCTTCTTTCACCCACGTCGTTGTTAGTGGGGCATTTAGTGCACTGGACGAGGTACACACGGGGTACGACAACACTGCAAAGTCCAGGGGTCATTGGACAAATCCTTCAATGGTCTGATTAAGGACTTACATAGATTCAGCTAGAAAAGAAAAGGTTTTGGTTCTTGGCCTTAGCTTTTTTCTGAAAGGGAGGGCATGCTTTTCAAAAGGTCCTAAGTGACTTGGGAACCTAAGTCCCATTTTCAAAAGTGACGGGCATTTAGGAGCCTAAATCTCATTGAAGGGCAGCAGGTCTTAGGTTCCAAAGTGCCCGGGTGATTTTTGAAAATGGGATTTGGACTCTTGAAAGTTTTACCCAAACTCTCACCTTGGACAGCTGGAAACAAATCGAGAAAGAACATGGGCTTGGTTTTGAATGCGCTAAGGCCCCAGCCCTGCAAACCCTCATGCAAGATCAGGTCCCATGCTTGTAAAGTGCCTTTGACCCATCAGGATAAACTGCCCTGTAGAAATTCAGGGGATTAAATATAAACTAGGGCTGGAATTTCCACAGCCACCTAAAAGATTCAGAGATTCCAAGGCCAGAAGGGACCATTGTGATCGTCTAGTCAGACCTCGGGTGTAACACAGGACATAGGACATCCCCAAAATAGTCCCACTGCAGATCCTTTAGAAAAACATCCCATCGTGATTTAAACATTGCCAGTGATGGAGGATCCAGCCCGACCTTTGGGAAATCGTTCTGGTGGTGCCCGGTTGCCACTCATTTTAATGCATGCTGGGAATCCATGTGCAGTAGGCAGCTTTCAACGCCAGCAGGCAGAAATTCAGAGACTGAGGGCTGGGATATTTCGGCCTGCCTTTAGAAGGAATGGATGTGGGGTGCCTTTAAATCTCACGCACCTGCCAGCCCCAGCGCTGCTGAAGTAGCTTAAAAGAAGCTCACTGACACATCTTCACAATCAGCAACAAAATACTGTATCTGGACGACAGCAGCCGCCCCTCCCAGCGGCCTCATCATACAGGATGAGTCAGCCTGTCTGACATCCTCCCTGACCAAGCGGGCTTCACACAGAGAAGAGCAACTCGCATCACAGCTGGTCTGTGCAAACCCTCCCTGGGAGGGTTGGAGCTTTTAAAAACATAGCAAATATATACAAGCTCCTGGAGAGGCCAAAGCAAACAGCAGCCCTGCTAAACGGGCTCCCTAACTCCAACAGTTGAGCACAGGCAGACTTGACGAGCTACTTGCCAACCAGGTCACAGGACCACAGCATGGTATCATTAGTGCAAGTAACCGTGCCCTTAACCACTGATTGCCGAGCAATCTGCCGCATTTGCCATGTACACACACCACCCCAGCAGTATTTACCCTGTCATTAAAAGGTCATTTCACTATCCTTACCAATACACAAGAGGTTTTAGACTATGGAAGGTTGCCCCAGGGCTCCTACCTACCAGTCTATCTCCGCTATTGAGATGCAGATTCTTGGGCTGATTCATTTTGTCCTATAAACCATTTTTGGGGGGTTTTTTTGCACAGAGGGTGAGGAGGGAGGGAGGGGATTGAAGAGGGAGGATGGTCCCGTGCTGAAGGGACTCAGGAGTGCAATTCCTGGTTCCAACCCAGAATTCCTGTGTAACCGCCCTATTCAACCTGCCCTGTGACGCAGTTTCCAGTCTGTAAAACGGGGATAAATACTGCTCCCTTTCAGCCACTCTTTGTCATGTCTATTTAGGCTGGAAGTTCTTTGGAGGATAGACCGACACGTACCGCATGTATGTGGAGCACCCAGCACAACAGAGCTCTGATCCTGATTTGGGGCCTCTAAATTTTGCTGTAATGGCTGTCAAATCCACCTACGTAACCCTGGTCCTACCAGCCTCTTTCTCTGTACTTTTGAAATCGCTCAACTATGTCAGGAGCCACATTAAATGCTGTTCTCGTCTCGGCTAAACCCAGGGTGCCACCTGCAAAGATCCTTAACTGCAGAACATATCCACTCCCGGGCTCGAATGACGTGTCATCTGTGAGACTGAGGATTTGTCATTTGCCGCTGCTGGGATGCTTTTAAACTAGAAATAAACACAGCAGAGGGGGCAATATCCAAGTTTCAGTTTCCTTAAAAGAAGCTGCTAACAGAGACCTTTGAAGCAAGATCGGCGATGATTCGGTCTCCCCCTCCCTGCACTAGCTCTTACAAAATCACAAAAGAGGCTCAGACGACCCCAGAATTAACAGTTATATTTACATTAACATGGTCTCTCTTCTTTGGTCTGACGACGACACCACCACCACCTATCTCTTATCTAGCACTTTTCATCTGCAGATCTCAAAGCACTTTACCAAAGGAGGGCAGCATTGTTATCCCCATTTCACAGATGGGAAAACTGAGGCACAGAGCAGGACAGTTACCTGCCCAAGGTCACCCAGCAGGCTGTGACAGTGCCAGGAACTGAATGCAGGTCTCCTGAGTCCCAGTCCAGTGCTCTACACACTGTTGCCAGTATAATAAATGACACTTACACAGCACTTACTGTCAACATGATTTACAAACCACTAACAAAAGGATCATCAGTATTAAGAGATTCTACACAACTCTTTATAGCACTACACTGGAGGCATAGGCCTGCTTTGTTCGTGCCTGGAATTCCTCTCCCTACAGTCTCCCTTTCAACAGGAAGTCATGCTACTGCTGATGTATCTATGCAATCACTTCTAAAAGCAGAACCCAGAGAGCTTAACCCAGTGTCGCTATGTGACACCCCTTCCCTCCCATTCTTGCTTTATTTCTAGCAGCCCGTAACAAAGCCACCACCTCAGCCAGTGCCCCATATGTCATGACTACTCACTCGGTCAAAAGCCAGAAGCTCTGAGCAGTTTCCCCCGAATTCTTGACCACGTGGATTTTTAGATCTTCTATGGCTTGGTCAAATGCTCCTGGCTAGAAAGAGAGAACATCAGAAAAGAATAGTAAGATAAACATGACGGAAAGAAATTACAGCTCAAACACACACGCTCCTCTTATTCTAATCCACGTCGTTGGAGCAACGCTAAGTGCATACAGGTGTCCCCTTCAAAGAAAAGTATCACGTCTCAAGCCTCAGAACTCGGGGATCTATTCAAAACATGTTTTTTATTTGGAAATGACTCAGTCATCTGCCCTCTGTCTGCCTTCCAGGGGGTGGGGGTTCATTTTATATACACAAGCTAACTGTGACATCCTTATTGTCCAGCTGTTAGAGGGTCCATCATGAGGTGACAACTATACCAGCTCCGAAGAAACAGAATATTGTTCAGACAAGAACGGAGCTTTCAAAACTACCAAAGTAATGACCAGGATGTGTGTGGAGGGAATCCAAGATGGCAGCTGGTGTTGGGGCGGTCTCACGGGTTAATGCAAAGGCCTTCCATTGGTTATGGAAGTACCACACATTTCCGTCTGTTCGTTTGTGGGTGCATGTGTCTGTCTGTCTGTGGGATTCCACTGACTTTACTGGAGGTACTTCACATTTACACTGGTGTAAACAAGCTCACATCCGGCCTGTATGACATGGGTCTTTTATATTTGTGATAGGAACACACCAGAAAGGGAGGAAGGTGGTAAAGACGTGGTATTTCATGACTGGGCTTGAGAGGCCTCAAACTGAAACTCACAACACGAGTTCCCTCTTTTCTTCTTCAAAATGAACAGGAAACTGCCACTGTCACATGGTTTCAATGTAAGCCCATACACCAGCCCTGGTCCACTTGAAAAGTCCCTGAGCATCAGCAAACCTTAGCTGTGCATCACGCACAACCAGGAGAGCCTCACATGGTTTCACCTTTCCTAAGAGACCTTTTCCACAGCACTGGTCGCCTAGCTCTGCAGGGCTGCTGTTACTTTGGAAAGACAGCAGCACAGGGGATCAGAGAGGACAGGGGAGCTGATCGTAGGGGCCAGCTCCGTGGGTGCTCTGGGGCTAGAGCACCCGGGGGAAAAAAAAAGTGGGTGCTCAGCACCCTCGGGGCAGCCCCTTGATCAGCTCCTCTCCCTCCCCCCAGCACCTCCTGCATGCCGCAAGCAGCTGTTCAGCAGCGTGCAGAAGGCACTGGAGGGAGGGCGAGGAGCAGGGGCTGGGCGGGCAAACTTGGGGGAAGGAGCGGAGAGGGGGCGGGAAGAGGTGGGGCAGGGCCTGGGATGGAGCAGGGGTCAAGCACGCTCCCAGCAACCCATAACGACAGCACCTATGGGTCTGATGCAACTGAGTTTGACTGGCAAAACCAGCTTGTCCTTCTACTGAAAGCGCATTATCTGTAAAGGTGCTCGGCGCCCTCACACCCCTGAAGTCGCTTTCCAGGATCAGGCTTCAAGGATCTGATCCAAAGCCAGTGAAGTCAATGGGAATCTTTAAACGTGCCACGGCCCATGCCCTTAAATAAGGCTATAGCCTCAGCCAGTGCTTAATTTGTAACGAAAGACGTGCCGGGGCTCAAGTCACTTCTTTACATTCATAGTGGATGCAGTCAGCCCAAAGGTGCCAGGGCTATGAACTGCCAAGCCCAGAGGTGCCGGGGCTAAGCCCTGGCAAGCCCTGGTGCAAATCAAGCATTGGCCTTATGACCAGGGAGGCTTAGACCATCTGCATTCTAGGGAGCCTTAGAGCATCTGCATTATTCGGAAAGAAAGGCCTGCTCCAGATGGCAGCATGAAAAGCCAACTCGCTCTATGAGCCGCCTTGATTTCCGACCAGGGAGATGCTCCCACAGGCAGCACTGTGCCTGATTCAGAGCTCTGTGGGGCAGGGGGTGGGGGGGTGATAGCACGCAGGGAGACTTGGTGTCGATATGAGCCAAACCAGTGTCATACAGGCAGCTGTGTCTCAGAACACCAGGGGATGCCCGGAGCCTGCTTACTAGAGACTTGCTGCCTACAGGAGACTGAAAGCTATAAAAAGGCAACAGGGAACCGTTCATTAAATAGTAAACGATCAAATGGTTTTAGCTCCTTTCATCTGCATATAATTTACATTCTTAAGTTTAAATTTAGAGAGAATTTCTCCCCTCCCCTTCCGGCTTTCGGGTATGATAGCTCGTGGATAGCAATCTGAGGGGAGCTTATAAATACATAGTCAGGGAAGATGAAGTATTGTTCCTTTTGTAAGACACTGCTTTGGATCAGCAGTCTCCGCCACCGAAACAATGATTCTACCCACAGCATAGCTCCAGTTATTAGCCCTGAGTGCTGCTTTTCCATCCAGGAAGACTCTGCATTAAATAGGTGCAAGAATTAAGGGCTCAATTAAGCCCAGTGGGAGCTTAAAGCGCTCAGCATCTCCAGGAACTGCTTAGGATCAGAGCCTAATAGCAAATGCGTTAAAACAGTGGATCGGAGACAGCCGAGGAAACATATTCCACAGAGTGCGTGCGCAATCAGACTTTGTATATACTAACATTAAGGAAAGGGCTTGTCAGGTGCTTTAGTGGATGCTGCCTGCATCAGTGAATGATAATTTTCAGACGCTTCTGTTGAGCCTTGGTGGATTCCTAGACTCAAGGCTGCTGGACACGCCACAAATACAATAAATTTGATGGAGGCCTTCTCTCCTTTGGGAATTTACTCCCTTTCCAGCCCATCAGTGGCTAGCAAAAGGAGTAGCTTCACCAATGCAAATTTCAAGTGTAGAAAAGCAAAGCCATGATTTACACCAATGCAGGTTACCCAGGGTTCAGAGAGGGGACTAGCTACCTTGGTACAAATTGCGGGTTTGTCTGCAATGAGTTCTGGCCGCTGACTGATGGAACTGAGGCAAATTCCCACATTAGACACGGCCTTTGATTGGATAAAGCCCTCTCATAAGCTATTACTTCTCAGTTATCCTTGGGAATGTCACAGAGTTGGTTACGTAAAATTGCACTCCATACCATACCCTCCAAACATTAGGGAGTCCAGGTTTGACCTATACCTCATGCCCATGTGCAGGGAAGATAGTGAGCACAGCTTATGATTTGTGGGAGTTCCAGGTGGAAATCACGCATGCCCGAAGGAGACTAGACTCACATGCAGGTTTTTTCCCCAGCGAACCTAAATCATAGACTCCTAGCCACATAACGGTAGATCACTCCAGATTCTCTTGGCAATTCGGGGACTGGATATCCAGGAGGAGAACCCAGGAGCCAAGCCATTCTGTGGGCAATCTGTTAACTAAGGGACACAAACAGGGGTGGGGTTTGCTTACCCTTGAAACAAAGAATTTCCTCATGGCATACTGGTTGACGTAAGAATTTGGGAAGGGAGTAGACTCAGAAGTCACAGAGGGGGACCCCTTGCCTCCACTTGGGTTGGACTCTGGAGCTTTTCCATTGCCAGCTTTTCTTTCGCCCGTCTCTTCCATTTGCTCCACCATCTGGAACTCTTGGTTGTGCTCACTGTTAGACATTTCAGCCACCTAAAAATCAAGCAAGACAGAACCACCAGAACATCTGATCAAATCTTTTGTATTACTGCTAAATGAAATGCAAGCACATGCCAACTGGGCAAAACCAAATGAATGCTTAAACCTCCA
Organism: Natator depressus; assembly: GCF_965152275.1. Lineage (NCBI taxonomy): Eukaryota > Metazoa > Chordata > Testudines > Cheloniidae > Natator > Natator depressus. Next base: position 4,156,390 of record NC_134242.1, read on the forward strand.
TGCTTTTCCATATCTATGGCCTTCAAAATATTATTGAGCTGCATTAGTAAATGGCATTAACACAATAACATCACCTTACTCGTTTGTCGCAGCTTTCATCCAAAGATCTCAAAGTGCTCTGTAAATATGAGGTAGGTCTCACAACCCTCCCTTTGAGGAGAGTACGTGTTATTCCTATTTCCAACACAGAAAGAAGGCATGGCCTGACCTAGGCCACCCAGGATTGTGGAAAAGCTGGGAACAGAAGCTCCGTTAGCTCAGTCCTGTAATTTAACCACTATGGACAATACTTCTGCCCAACACGTGCCAAGACCATTGTCCAAACCTTCTTGTGACAGAGTGGACTCTCAGCTGCAGCACCTCCTTATGGCCAGATGTGGTGTAGCAGCTCTACCTCTCCAGCACCCCCTGCTGATGGTGGGTCTGGTTCTGCAGGGGTCTGTCTTCCTGTACCTCAGCCCGCCGGTCAGGTGACAATTTGTTCCCACCCCTCTGGGATCATAAAGTCCAAAAGTCCCCAGCACAAGGTCTTCAGTCTCAATCCAGGTCCTGTTGTCCTCACACCCTTCTGCTGGGTCTCTGTCATTCTTGTCCCCTTCTCTGGACACATGCCATCTTGCTGCTGGCTAGTAGGAGAACCCAGGCCCAACCACACTGCTGGGCTCCAGCCCAGGGATCCTGTAACCAGCAGCCAAGGACTGTTCCATCCAGCTCCCTGGACTTTTTCCTACTCAGCTGTCGAGGTTGACCCTTCTCTCAGGGGCCTGGACTTGCAGGACTTTCCCTTGGAATCCCGTAACAAGCTCCCAAACTGCCAGCGATAAACCCACTTCTGCCCTCCTTGGACCTGACATTACATCTCTCTCAATAGCCTCCCCAGTTTCTCTCCTTTGAGCTTCCCACCAGAGCCTGTACCCCTCCGGTGGCTGCTCTGTAGCACTCCAGGCCACTTACCAGACTTCTCTGTTCCAGAGAAGATCCCAGGGCCAGCTCACCCCAACCTCTCTAGTCCCAGAAAGTGACTGCAACGTTCCTCGCTCGCTACCTACAGTCCCCTTCTAATTTAAAAAACTCCCTTATGTACAGTCCTCTCCTAGCCCCACCCCAGCTGCACTTCCTCATCCTTAAGCCTGGCCCACCCTCCAGGTGCAGCCTGGTATGCTCATTGGTCTCCTTCTCTGTCCCACATTTGCCTTTTCCTTGCCTGCATGGGGCATACACCCCCTCACACTCCTGAAATCTTTGAAGGTTAGGATAGCACCGGACCTGAATCCAAAACAAATCTAGTTTTGATTATAAGAGAAGAAAACCTGGTCTGACGAATCCGAAGCCCACCTGAGAAATGCTGCAAAAACAAAATCACCGGTCTCTCCCACCACACAAAAATCAATGTTATGTTGTATCTATTTATTTACTTAGGTCCTTCTTTGATGACAACATACAGGACTTCCCAATCATCCCCCTTTCTAGAAAGTATGTTCAAGGGGACAGCATTTGCCAGGGAATAAATGAGGCACAGGCTACATTCAGCAGTCAGTGTACAGCAAATGGCAGAGCTGCATGAAAGCCAACCTCAGACATAGAAAAGGCAAGCAGCAATTTGCACCAGTTGGTAGCAATTAGCATACCATATGTGGAAAATCACAGGATGAGCCCTCAGATTTTGTTTCCGTTTATTTCTGTGGCATCTCCTGCAGTCGATAGCCTGGACACTTGTTTACTCTAACGATTCACTGAATGGGCATTGTTTCAAGCACTTGTCAGAGATATAACCCAGGGTCTTGGGCTTCTCTGCACCTTCCTCTGATCAGAGGATAGGAATGCAGTCACTGCATCGTGCTCTGTTCTGTGTTAATTTCACTTAGCAGGTGTGTGACTAGGAACAGGAGATCCTTGTGGGACTATTTAGGGTTGGGCTGCAAAACAAAGTGAAGTTTGCAAGCTTGTTTTTCCTGCCTCTGAACCAAAGGCTCCTCCCAAAGGCGAGTCAATTTAAAAAGAAAAATCTTTCTTCCTACAGGGAAGACTCTGCTGTGTATTAAGGACGTAAGAACACACTCAAAGGCTAGGTGAGCAAGAATGGGTGCCCTGTCTATGGGAAGAGAATATATTTATTTTTTTCATTAGCATCATCTCTCTTCTATGTTTTTTTCCCTGAGTTTAATTTATCGTTTTTTACTCTGCTCACTTATTCATCCACTTTGCATGCTGATCTCAGCCACCTAACTCCTGTTTTAATGTCTCCCCCAGTGGAACACAAATCTAACAGCAGAGATAGTTGAGGAGTTTCGACAAAATGGTGTTTTTCTTGGAAAATGCTGATTCTTCACACCTCCACACCTGAGCACTCACCTGAGATGAGGGACACCTGGGCTCAAGTGCCTATGGTGTCTGATTTTCTTGGGGTGGATGTGATTTCTCTCTCTGGTGTTTGTCAAAAAGCTTTGAACGGCCTCATGCAGAATGGGAAAAATTTCCAGAAAACCTCAACAATTTTTCCTGAGACAAAAAAACTATTTCCCACCAACCCTCCCTGTCAGCGTTTGAGTTCAAAGCCATGTATCAGCCTGTTCAAAATTAGGCAAAACAAATTTGCCAAGTCTCGAGTGAGTACTGTATTGTGCTTTGCAAAACACAGAACTGACACAGCTCTGTCCCCTGGGTGAGCTTGCTAGCTGAATGGGACTGAGATAGAAAGAGTTAAAGGATGAGGGCAGGAGCAAATAAAGTGATAGAGCTGATAGGGGTAAGCCCCTGAATAAAACTTCTGTGTGTGATTAGTTTATTGCTGGATAGAAGGCTGGTAACTATGGGTGGTGGCTCATGGCATCTCTGCCCTGTGAAGTTTACTCCTGGAGTACACTGTAAAAGTCACCCAGTGCTGACAACAGATGTTAGCAAGGGGTCCTGAATGTGGTTCAACTGCAAAAAGATGATTCTGGGGGTGACTTCATTATGCTGTCTAAGTACCATCCTGGGGAGGGAATAGTAGGTAGGTACTAACAGGCTCTTCAATCTAACAGAGAAAGGCAGAACACCAACCAGCGGCTGGACACTGACACCAGACAAATGCAATCTAGAATTTAGGCCATGCATTTTTAACAGTGAGGGTGGTTAGCCACTAAGCTTATGGTCAAATAAATTGGTTAGTCTCTAAGGTGCCACAAGTACTCCTTTTCTTTTTGCGAATGCAGACTAACACGGCTGTTACTCTGAAACCTGGAACAGACTTGTAAGGGATGTGGTGGATTTTCCATCTCTTGATGGCTTTAACTCAAGACCGTCCAGCCTTGCTGGAAGAGATGCTTTAGTCAAATGCAAGTGTGCTGGGGTACATCACCTCCGCACCAGCATGGAAGGGTTAAGGAGCAGCGTGGGGCCAGGATGGCCCTGCCCCTCTGCACTTGCAAATCTGGAGAAAGCATTAAAAGGAGATCTGGGCAACCCTGGGGAGGGACCAGACTGTTGAGTCTCTCCAGCTCTGAAGAGAGGGCTGGCAGCCTGCCGAGGCCCTGCCCTAGCAGGAGGAGGGTGCAGGACCCGAAGCAGAAGGGGAAAGAGGAGTCAGAGTCCCCCAGTGGACTCTGACATGGACAGTGACACTCCCAGGACTCTCTGGAGTCAGAGGGGCCCATATCCTGGAGGGAGTTGCTGACAGGTTTTTCTTTTCCTTTTTTTGGTTGAGCCCCGTTTGCTAACTGCAGGTGATTTTGTGGTTTCGCCTGGGACCCCAAGGGGGGACATGGCCCCAGAGGCCTCGGCCAGAAGGTCGAGCGCCAGCCTGCTAGAAAGATGCCCCATAACTCCTGTTAGGGTGGGGGATAATTGGACTCATGTATGAGCTCCGCGTGTGGCTCCTGGAGGGGGCGCTCTACCATGGACAGATTCGTGACCCCAAGTGATGGGGCTCAATTCCGGAGTAACTGGGCGGGAGGTCAGAGTAGAAAATATGATGGTCCCTTCTGGGCTTAACCTCTGCAACTCTCTGTGCAGCCTGGGTGCAGACGCTAAGGTTGCAGCCCAGATACTGAGCTCAGCTGGTCCTTGGCACTGGACTTGCACTTAGCTTGCCCTCAGCTGCGACCGTGGACGATGCACGCGCTCTGCCACTGGTCACCTCGGCGCTATTGACCAGGCTGCAGTGCAGACCGCAGGCAAACGAAGGGCTCGCTGGCTTTTTACACCATAAAGAGGACACACAGGAAAACAAGCTGCCTTTTCAGTGCACAGTTACGGACACGAAGAACTTCCCTCAAGTAGCCTCATTTTTTACTGGGATGCGGCTCTAAAGCCAGTGGATCTACCCAGCTGGGGTTTTCCTGGTTTGGTGGGATTCCTCGGTGAGGGAAAGCTAATGAAGCCAGCTCCTGCACCACTCTCTTGGTGGCACTGGACGTGGGGCCATGGCCAGGGGGGAAAAGAGCTTGTCCGGAGCACCATCCAAATCCCCAGCTGCCCACTCGCACCCCAAACTGTTCTACACGCCGCCGACAGCTGAGCTATCTCTGCTGGCCGTGGGATTGGGAAGCTGGTTTGCAGAGTTCCCCCTCCCAGATGTCTCGTTTTTATTCCAGTAGGAAGTAGGGCCAAGAGGCCCCAGTTGAGATCAGATCCCTATTCTGCTGTGTGCAACACCCCCTCCCACCTCACACACCGTAAGACATCTCTGGCCTTGAACAGCTTACAGTTTAAGCAGACAAGATAGACAAAGGATCCGGAAAAGGAAGCCCCAACCAGCACACAGATGCATCTGAGAACTTGGGCTTTCATTACAGAATGTCGCAGGGTTTACCAGGAAGGCTGGCTACAGGGTAGAGGCTGTTGGATTTGCTAATAGATCGGCAGAGCCACAGTACATCTGGGATTTGATGCCTCCAAAAAGGATGGTGTGCGCCCAAGGGAAGCCCTCAGTTCTATACCCCCAGCCTATAGGAAAGAATTTGCAAAAGATGTGTGTTTTGCCACTGCACTAGAGATATATGCATCAGCTCAGGCCACAAGAGACTTCTTCTGAAGCTAGGGCAAAGGCACAATATTATTAACCCCGCTTTCCTGCTGCGCTATATAGTGACCCATGAGGCAGATACATCTTCTCCAATAACTCCTTTGCAATCTACAGAGTTTGCTTTTGCTCATTTCAAAGGAGGCTCAGCCATTGTCCTCTCTTTACACACAACTTCAGGGAACTTCTAACCTTGAAATTAAGTTAAAGTCCTTGGAATGTTTGCTAATTAACCCGAAACTGACATTAACCACTTCCTTTCAGCGTTTCTGGGTATCCGAACAAATAGACTTCTTCTGCATATTTCAGTTGCCTGGCCTTTTGCATTGTGAAAGATCTAAGCAACATCTTTCCTAGACAGCTCTTTGCATTTAAATTACAGACTCCCTTACTGGTAAAGTCATTCCCACCCAGCATTGCTGAATTGTGTAATGGAGGTGTAAAGCTCAGGGAGGACCTACCACATAGCATGAATCAAATGAAGACATCAAAGGGCGGACGGCGTGACAGGTTTCTCAGAGCATGCAACAGCCACCCCACTACAGGAAGCTTTGGGGATATTTACAGGGAGCTCCTCCCAGGTATATGGGGCAGCATGGGAGAAAGGACAAAGATGCTTGCTTGACAATTTAACTCATGGGCAATGGAGCCTGGCTTCCCAGGAACTGGGAACGGACTAGTGTGTTGGCAGCAATGCATTCACACTTTGGCCTACCTATGGCTTTTGTTCCAGGGAGACAGGTCCAAAGACCAACCCCTGCATTAGTCTGGGTGTACAGCACCATAGTTCAGTGCAATGGATGGGAGGGCAGTGTACACAAATATAGGGACTTTGTCCTCTTCTTTGGCACTCCCATGATGTTTTCATCAAGTGACACTTTTTGTATACTGATAAAGAATTGAAATGCTCCTGTGAGGTAGGCAAGCTATTGTGATCCCCCATTTTGCAACTGGGGAAACTGAGGCAGAGCACAGCTCTGGCTCACCCAAGTCAAGTGACAGAGCCAGGAAGAGAAACCCAGGCCCTTGCCCTAAATCCCAGACAACAGTCCTTCCCAGAGGCCCCTGAGCCAAACTGCTGGTTGAAGAGGAGGGAACCTGCCACCTGCTCAGAGGCATGGAGAGATCTGGAGTAAACGGTGAAAAAGACTTGAGATCAGGACACCAGGGTTCTACTCGCTCTGCCACTAACTCACCGCATGGCCTGTAATTGATCAACGCTTGCCTGGTGCTTTGGGGTCCTCAGATGGAAGGCGTCACAGGAAGTAACAATGACGACACCTCACTGGCCTATTGTGCTCTCCATGAGTAGATCTCAAAGTGCTCGTGGACCTGATCACCAGCCTGGGACAAACAATCGGCCACGCTCAGTTCAGTCTATGCCCTGTCCGCAGGGCCCTGTTTATTCTTCAGTGCAAATAAAAAAACCCGGAAATGTGTAACAATAACAAAGAAATAACCCTGTTCCCAAACTCGATGGTGGGGCTCTCTGGCTGAATGGCTCGAGCTTCCCCAGCCCGAGGTGTACGCAGAGCCTGCTTTCCCTTTCTCAGCTTCTGCGGCAGCCATGGGACAGTGCACACCCAGTCCTCTCCTGGTCCCAGGCTCCCTCATGGAGCTGGGGATCTTCTTCACCATCCCTACATGGGAATCCTCACCAGGCCAGAAAAGGGCTGGCTGTTCCCCATTGCCTCTGGCCCTTAAAGGGACCAGTGCCCGGTTACACTGCTTTGCAACAGCAGGCAAGTATCATTATGTGATGAGATCAAAGTTACCATATTGATTGTCCTAGTGTAGACCTCTCACTCCCCTTCCCCAACCTGATGTCTGAGACCAGGTTTTCTTCTTACCACAGCTCTGAGGTTCTGGCCCCGGCCCCAGAGCGTCCTGCAGCACACGCCCTAGTTTTGCCTAGCAATGTTTCTTCCTGCAGCACCCGCCCCCCCTCCCCCCACCCTCTGTATGCTCAAGGAATTCACCTTCGGTAAACAAGCCTCACAAAGGGAACCAGCGTTGGAGTGGCTGACTGCAGGGAGGGTTTGCCACAATGTCAGGCCCATCTCTTCTGCCTGTGGCTGCCTCCACGTGCTGGGAATGAGTCCAGCCCCCAAAGGTGGGCAATTCAGGATCCTGAGATTGGAAGAGAACGTCACCCACATTAACTAATGTGAAATGTACCGGATGTTCCAGAGCTTGGCAATCTAGCGTCACCTCCTTGAAAAACGGGGTTCGTGGAGGTGATCACTGTGGGGATACAGACTGGAATAGCAGGTATAGCAGGAGTGGATTTTGTCCACATTCGAACAGAATGTTGTTACTTCGTAAGGGACCGTGGTATTCAGCGTTCCGTCTAGACATGCTCCAGTTTGGTCACAAGCTGTTGGGCCCGATGCAGGAGTAAGCAGGTGACGCTCATAGCCTACACAGGAAGTCAGGCAAGATTGATCAGAACGGTCCTTCTGTTCTTCAAAAGTGATGAATCTTCCATAGCCTGGGAAGACTTGGAGAAGCCAATGAACAAAAGGTCCACCTGAGACACAGACTTGGAGGATCTGGGCAAACACAATCAAGCGAGGTCACAGACTGCCAGGGCACTGAGCAACCATCAAGAAGATGCATGGTAGAGAGCGGGATCACTGTAGTTGAGGAGTCCTGGGTAGAGAGAGCACAAGTGCTAGGCAACCGGGAAGTCTGTGCTCCCCAGCAGCTCAGAACGGGGCACTTAGCAACTAGCAATTCCACACAGCGGACTAACAGAGTGTGAATCCTGGACTTAGTCCATCAATTCGCCAGTAGCACCACCAGGATGGTCCTGCACAGCTGTGGAGTTGGTGGGTGGGGCAAAGAGGAGAAAGCATTAGCCTCAGGGCTCTTAAAAGCTGGAGCCCGAACAGAGCTTTACGTAAGAACAGCCCTACTGGGTCAGACCAAAGGTCCATCTAGCCCAGTACCCTGTCTTCTGACAGTGGCCAGTGCCAGGTGCCCCAGAGGGAACGAACAGAACAGGGAATCATCAAGTGATCCATTCCTGGTCGCCCATTCCCAGCTTCTGGCAAACAGAGGCTAGAGACACCATCCCTGCCCATCCTGGCTAATAGCCATTGATGGACCTATCCTCCATGAATTTATCTAGTTCTTTTTTGAACCCTGTTATAGTCTTGGCCTTCACAACCTCCTCTGGCAAAGAGTTCCACAGGTTGACTGTGCATTGTGTGAAAATACTTCCTTTTGTTTGTTTAAACAAAAGCTTTCTCAAGAAAGCTTGGCCCAGGAGGATGGTAGTATTAGCATGAAACTTCACAAGGGAAGAGCAAGTGCATACAAGAGAACAACATTCCACCTGTGTGCAGACACTGGTTGGATGTAATCATCCCAGCACAGTGCTATGGGTTATTATATCTGACCCGCAGCAGGGACGCTCACCTCCACTCACCAATATCTTCTAATGCTTCAAGGAGATGAAGACAGCCGTCATCTCCATAGCCCCCGTTATCTTATCCCAAGAAGAGGAGGCACTAAAATAAGAACCGTGCTTGGGAGAGCAGAATGTGCCCGATTGCAAAGACCAGATGCACCATTCGGGTCTCCCAGCCCCTCTGTCATTTACTTCACCAGCTCCACGGGAATCAATTCTGTGTAAACTCCTCAAAGCAGTTAAGAACTCAGAGGTGCTGCTGCCTGGCAATGCCATCCAGTATGGGCATCAAACTGCACCCACAATGTGACCTATAAAGTCATATTGAAGCTGGCACTGCCTATAAGCCAACCTCATACATATGCAGCCCCTGCTCATTTCAATGAAGTCCTTAAAGCCCAGTGACCCATCTCTAAACTGTCTTTTTTTATGAATAAGGGCAAGCCCAGAGGGCTACTGAAAACCTGCAGCCCAGCCAAGGAAGTCCAGCTGTTGTACAGTACTTTATGCTGGAAGCCCGACAAGGCATGAGGAGCTGGGGGGAAAATCATGGGTCTGCTACAAAAGTGGTCTCACAACTTAGGTATACATTTATTGGCTCACATACAAGTAGATACGCCAGCTCAGTCGTTCTCCAGCCACGTTCTTTGGACCATCAGTGATCTGCGCAGCCCTGCCTGGAAGTCTGCAGAGTGAACCCAGATGTGAAGATGGCTGGGGGCCAGAAAGGGAGGTGGGGCCGGCAGGGCCTTTCTTCCCTACAAAGTGGGCCCAGCAGCAGCTGCTACTCACTGGGCTGCTTCCAGGTTCATTATAGCCTGCCCCCACCTCCACGCTGGCTGCCTCCTCATCCGACTGGATACATCCTGTGGCCAACAGGAAGCTCTGCTTTGCCGCAGCCAGCAGGGCTCTGTTCCAAGGGTGCATTTGCCATGTGGCTTCTGCTGGCTGGGAGATGTGGAGTTGGTCCAGCAGCACATGCATCTCAGTGGCTGCTCATTTGAACAGCCACCAGGTGGCAGTGCAGAGACAGGGACTGGGGAGCCGCAGAGATCTCCAGAAAAATCTCCCAAATTTTGCCGCAAGAAAGTAAGTGGTAGCCCAAAAAGTCGCCACGAATTTTCGTCACCGAGGCCTTTCAAAAGTAGAACTATTGGTGAAAAATTACCAAGAGTGGCAACACCAGGCGCAGACTGACAGAACTGGAGAAGCACTGAGATAGCCTACACAAAATGCCACCTAGTGGCTGTTGTTGGCCATTGCAGATTTGCAATTCCTTTTGCATTCAGAAAGTTGAAATTGGGGAGTCAGCATGTGTGTATGCAGACATGCCCTGGAACCGCAGTCCTGGCACTCCATCATTTGCATGTGCCACTGATTAGCTCAGCATCACTACTTTACAGTTAAACCCACAGACAACCCTCCTCCTGCCACTCAGAGACTCCATCTGACACGGCTGCAACTACTGGCCCGCACATATTAGGGGAGGAGGACATTGCCCATTCAAGCGTGTCAAGATCCAGACCTCAACACTGGGCACTTCAATGAGAACATGAATTGTCAGGCAGAGAGCACTTGGGAATGAGGTGCATTCTCTGTCCTGAATGCGTGTGCTGAGAAGGGAAGGTTCAGGTCAGCTTAAATTGATGTAATAGCTCAGTACTGTTCACCCAGGAACAACTTATCCCCAGGGTTCTAGGGAGTATGACACAGTGTGACAAACCCACCGGACTTCCTGCTTCTCTCTTTGCTGCATAGCATGACCGCTGGGAAGTCCATGGCAGTAGATGAGATAGAACTCAAATTCTCCTGCTCTAAAAGCACAAGGCCCCCCGCCACCTAAGCGAAAAGAGAATCATCAGAGGCAGTGTCTGGTATAGGTCCTAGGACACACAATTAAACAGTTCTGGTACCATCCAGTAGCATGTGGTGGTACAAATATACACCAGCCAGTTCATTTCAGTGCAATGAAGAGGATCAAATAACCTGCCAAAACAATTTACCCAGCAGGGAATAATAACACAGTATTTTATGACAGGTTTCAGAGTAGCACCTATGTTAGTCTGTTTTCCAAAAAAGAAAAAGAGGACTTGTGGCACCTTAGAGACTAACAAATTTATTTGAGCATAAGCTTTCGTGAGCTACAGCTCACTTCATCAAATGCATCCGATGAAGTGAGCTGTAGCTCACGAAAGTTTATGCTCAAATAAATTTGTTAGTCTCTAAGGTGCCACAAGTACTCCTTCTTTTTCCAGGTTTCAGAGTAACAGCCGTGTTAGTCTGTATTCGTAAAAAGAAAAAAGAAAAGGAGTACTTGTGGCACCTTAGAGACTAACCAGTTTATTTGAGCATGAGCTTTCGTGAGCTACAGCTCACTTCATCGGATGCATAGCATATTGTGGAAACTGCAGAAGACATTATATACACACAGAGACCATGAAACAAAACTTCCTCCCACCCCACTGTCCTGCTCGTAACAGCTTATCTAAAGTGATCATCAAGGGAGGGCCATTTCCAGCACAAATCCAGGTTTTCTCACCCTTCCCCCCGCCCCCTCCCACAGACACACATACAAACTCACTCTCCTGCTGGTAATAGCCCATCCCTCTGCGATACAACCGCATTTGCTCCAACCCCTCAGACAGAGACAAACACCTACAAGATCTCTATCAAGCATTCTTACAACTACAATACCCACCTGCGGAAGTGAAGAAACAGATTGATAGAGCCAGAAGAGTTCCCAGAAGTCACCTACTCCAGGACAGGCCTAACAAAGAAAATAACAGAACGCCACTAGCCGTCACCTTCAGCCCCCAACTAAAACCCCTCCAACGCATTATTAAGGATCTACAACCTATCCTGAAGGATGACCCAACACTCTCACAAATCTTGGGTGAAAGGCCAGTCCTTGCCTACAGACAGCCCCCCAACCTGAAGCGAGTACTCACCAACAACCACATACCACACAACAGAACCACTAACCCAGGAACCTATCCTTGCAACAAAGCCCGTTGCCAACTGTGCCCACATATCTATTCAGGGAACACCATCACAGGGCCTAACAACATCAGCCACACTATCAGAGGCTCGTTCACCTGCACATCCACCAATGTGATAGATGCCATCATGTGCCAACAATGCCCCTCTGCCATGTACATTGGTCAAACTGGACAGTCTCTACGTAAAAGAATAAATGGACACAAATCAGATGTTAAGAATTATAACATTCATAAACCAGTCGGAGAACACTTCAATCTCTCTGGTCACGCAATCACAGACATGAGGGTCGCTATCTTAAAGCAAAAAAACTTCAAATCCAGACTCCAGCGAGAAACTGCTGAATTGGAATTCATTTGCAAATTGGATACTATTAATTTGGGCTTGAATAGAGACTGGGAGTGGCTAAGTCATTATGCAAGGTAGCCTAACCCCCCCCCCCCCCCAAGACGTTCTGGTTAAACTTGGATTATTGCTGTGCACATTGTAAGATGAGCTATTGCCAGCAGGAGAGTGAGTTTGTGTGTGTGGTTTTTGGAGGGGTGTGTGTGTGTGTGGGGGGGGGTGGCGGTGGTGAGAAAACCTGGATTAGTGCTGGAAATGACCCACCTTGATTATCATGCGCATTATAAAGAGAGGTTTCAAAGAGGGATGGGCTATTACCAGCAGGAGAGTGAGTTTGTATGTGTGTCTGTGGGGGGGGCGGGGGGAAGGGTGAGAAAACCTGGATTTGTGCTGGAAATGGCCCTCCCTTGATGATCACTTTAGATAAGCTGTTACGAGCAGGACAGTGGGGTGGGAGGAAGTTTTGTTTCATGGTCTCTGTGTGTATATAATGTCTTCTGCAGTTTCCACAATATGCTATGCATCCGATGAAGTGAGCTGTAGCTCACGAAAGCTCATGCTCAAATAAACTGGTTAGTCTCTAAGGTGCCACAAGTACTCCTTTTCTTTTTTCTTCTTTTTCCAGTATTTTATCATCCTCAAGTAGTAACTTCACACACCCAACCTTCTCCATACAAGAGTGTGAACTGAGGAGGTGGTTTTGGATTACAGAAATACATGGAACAAGGTTCATCAGTTTCAGTCCCCCCGGGGGTCATTTTGCCTTGAACGTCCACAAAATACAGAAGGTCTTCCAGAGCCAGCAGGACTTAGACACAGCTACCAAATCCAGCTCTGCTCCCTTATCTGAGGCGTGGAATCAAGCAGTTGACTTTTGAGGCTTCTCTGAAGCTCAGCCACAAGCCTGAAAACTGGCCAGTTGGATAGGATTTGTGGTGAAAGAGTCTCACGGCACTGTCCCAGCATATCATACTAAATCAGGGGTCTTCAGCACAAAGAGCAGTATGATGAAGAACTAGACCGCACCTCATTTCACATGAGGCACGGACCGTGCGATCTGCTTTTAAACCAGGCTTTACTGGGCCTGAGAATGGCAGTATGGACTGCAATGGTGTCCAGGAGGCTGATATTAAAGCAGAAGCCTGGGGGTCCTGAATTCAACTTCTGGCTCTGCCACAAACTCCCTGTGTAACCTTGGGTACATCATTTCCCCTCTCTGTGTTTCCTTACCTCCCAGGGTGTTGGGGGGATAAACGTATTAACGATGGAGAGGGCAGATATGTCCCTAGATAAAAGCGGGAGAGGTTACACTGAGCTTCTCTCTCTAGTGTTTGTAAATCCAAGCTCTCCTCAAGAGAAGGAGATTTTTTTAAACAAAAGCTCATGTCTCAAGCAAGAACTCCACACAGGTAACTACCAGCCTCACTCTGCTGAACAGCCTGAGAAAGGCTTTGACGGCAGCACAGACTCTCGGGAGAGCAAAGGGTCAGGCAAGCGGCGCAAACAAGCATTTGTGGCAGGAAAAAAAAAAAGGATGAAAATGTGTCTGCAGAAGGGTCTGAAGGAGGAAGTTCTCCCTCTCCCGCCAGTCCCTTAGCTCTGATTCTTTCCCTCACCTCATTTCTTTCGTTAAGTCCATTCAAATACCTTGTCTCTTTGGCATTTGGGGAACTGGGTTCTCCCTCCTTAACTGAAATGCTGCCTACAGGCCTTGCTTCTGAATTCACCCAGTCTGACAAAGTGGTTTGTCTAGTTTAAAAGAAGGCTACGACTAGAATGGTGTCGTGGGTTTTACAGGAATAAAGTGACTGTCCCTGTAAGGTGCGGCAGAGGAAAGATTAACCATAAAGGCCCTGCAACAATAAAGATGGCTTTCCCAGTCACACAGCAGCTGTGGCATCGAAGGCAAAGACTTCCTGGGTTTGGAGCTGTCATATACACCCCGCTCCCACTTCTCCTACCTCTCGACCTCTCCTGCTGGAAGCTCGCAGCGCAGTGAACTCCACAGTGGGGGCTTACCTGCCTCAGGTGAGCTGCTGCAGGAATCTTGCTCTCTCTCTGCCAGCCAGTCAGGGAAGGGTTCAGGGCGGATTTCAGGTAGACCGACCAGGAAGTTCAGCTGCTGACTGAGGGGAACCGGGTTGGCGCTATTGTCCGTTTAGACACCCAAAGCCAGAGAGGGGCATTTGCCCTTCTCTCACTCTGTTTTTAGGGCCCTGGGGATTTGTCGGCTCACGCAGCTGCTAAGTAAAAACGTTTTCTGAATGGACAGGGTAGGACTTGGGTGCAGCTGATTTCCCTCTGTTTGCCTTCGAAGGAGTGGCAGTTTTGTGACTGCTGCACACACCCAGCCCGTAGCAGAGGAGATACTGGGACTATGGATCAGGGTCAGTACACGCTAGTCACCCTGCCCTGTGCTCAAGTCACAGAAGGTAAGAATTTGTCACAGCCCCAGCTACACAGCCTGGCTCTTTAGTCCAAGGAGCAGAGACCCATGCTTTCAGCTCTAAAGGCTGACATTACAGCAGACAGGACAGGACAGGACGGGGACAGCACAGTTCCTGGGATTGGCGGCCATCACAAAGTCCCCAGGTAACAATTTCAAAAGTGGCTAAATCCCTTCTGAAAATGGGCTCTAGGCTCATATAGTCACTTCAGCACATTTTACCCTTCCTCAGGCGTTTTCCGCTGTGGTATTTTACTGTGCATTTCAAACATACACAGGCCTGAAAGGAAACTCTGGATCCAAACACCCCCAAAGTGCCAGGGGATTTGGAATCCAGCCGGAGGGCTGTGTTTCCTACCAGGCCCCAAAGCTCTTCCTCAGAAATTCAGAGGAGGGAGGGGACAACATACAAAGCAAAACACCTGGAAGGGTCATGAAATTTGATCCAAGCAGAAATCTGCTCCCCGGCTCAGCTGCGTCAACGGTCATAAATGGATCGATAAAGCAGCCCCGTTTGCTGTCCTCACTAGGCACTGCACATCCACCTTAAAGTGCCAGCCCTGCTTAGCTGGTCCCAGAGTTGGGAGGATGATGGTACAAGGTGGGATTGTGGACAGCCCCTAGCGCCGCTAGGAGAGAGAATGGACAGATGAGTGGAGCTGGCTGAAACATTTAGAAGTGTTGCAGAAAAAAATATAGGTCCAAATTGTCACAAAACTTTCACCAAAATTTAATCTTTTTTTTAAAAAACAGCTTCTGTGGCTGGTTGAAAACGCTGACGTTTTAAAAAATTTCTTATCAGAATTGCACATTTCAGTTAAAAAATGAGTGACGCTTCACGAACATTTTTATGAAAGATTCACCCTGGTTTTCATCCAGCTCCACCTATTCTAAGGTCTAACAAGAGCTGAAGACTGGAAGCTAAAGCTAGACACATTCAGGCTGGAAATAAGGTGCACATTTTTAACAGTGAGGGTAATTAAATCACTGGAACAACTTATCAAGCACTGTAGTGGATTTCCATTATGGGCAATTTTGAAAATCAAGCCTGGATGTTTTTCTAAAAGGCTTGCTCTAGTTCAGGCATAGCTATTGAGCTGAAAGCAGGAATTACTACAGGGAAGTCCCATGGTCTGTGTTATGCAGGAAGTTAGACTAGATGATCTTAATGGTCTCTTCTGGCCTTAAAAGTCTATGAATATAGGTAGGTCCACACGACTCCATCCAGTAAAGGGCAGAGGCACAGATGCAGAGACCATCCCACTTGTGTGTTCGGAAAGCACCTGCGGGGCACTACCATAATTAAGCAACAATAATTATAATGCGTCAGTGTTTGTGGGCATTGCAGAGGAAGTGAGTCCCTAGGAGGGATCTGAAAGGGCGTGGCGCATCGGCACCAACAGGTGCGGGGACAACAAGGTGGAGCATGGAGAAGGGAACAAAGGGAGAACAGCGACCGGAATTGCTGGTGGCGTTGGGGAGGGAGAGGAAGACATTGCAGAATGAGATCCAAGAGATAGGCCGGTCCAGGGTTGTGCAGAGCCTTGAGGGACAAGGAGAGGAGTTTGAGTGAGTTACAGCAGGCAGGGTGGCATCAGCGAGAGAGGAATGAGATCATCAGAGCAGCTGGCAAAGAAAGATCATCTCTGCAGTGGAACAAAAGCTGGCTCAAGAGAGGCAAGAAGGATCAACTTCTGCTTAACTCCGTTCACTTTATGGTTATTTCCTCCCAACCCAACCGCCTCCCCTCTGTCCGTTTCATCCACTTCTCACGTCCTGTCTGATACGTAGCTTCTGAGCTCTTTGGGACAGGGATTGACTTTTTCATTACATGTCTGTAGAGTGCCCAGCACAGGACGGCCAGATCCTTGGATGGGGTTCCTAGCCTCTTCCCCAATGGAAATAACAAATCATCGCGGATGGAGGAGGACTAGAACGTCACTCGCCCAGCAGACCAAGGCACTGCTAACGCAAGCGATAAGGGCGCCCCAGTCACGCACCCTCTCTCATGTATTTTTAGATTGGACGCTGTTGAAGAGGTGGCTCTCCCTGGCACTCAGCCTCCCCTTGCCTTTCATTGAACTTGACTTTCTACCCGTCCTGGGTGGGGCAGGAGCTGCAGTTGACAATGAAGGATAAATGGGAGGAAGTGAGATTGGTTACACGTGCTAATCTAATGACAGCAGGCTCCGGATGGTGACCGGCCCTACCGATTGCCCCCTCCCGCCAACCCGGGGGCAGCCGAAATGGGATGTTGGGATCGAAAGAGAAGAACGAAATGCTGCCAAGTGGCATGCGGGAGATGCCACTGCTCTGCCAGCGCAGGGAGCAGGGGTACCGCCTCCAGGCAGGGCACAGTCACCAGGCCCTGGGAGCGGCTCGCTGGAGCCCCGAGTGACACTTGGAGTCACGGAGCCCCGCACTCCGGCCCCGCTGCCAGCGCTGGGAGCGGAGATCCAGGGGGCAAGTTACAGGGAGAGGTACCGGTGCAGGTGCTGCAGCGGCTGCAGCAAGAACGCACGGCTGCTCACGCGGCTTTGTGCTTCCTGGGCGCGCGGTGAGGAGGGCCAAGCAGCCGAAAGCAGCGCTCGGCAGTGACGGGAACAAGCTGCACAGGCCCCTGTGGGAAATACTAGCAGGAGAGCTCACAACACCAGCTCAGGATTGAATACACAGCAGGTGGGAGACCCCGGGAGACAGTCCGCCCGCCCTGCAGCCACCAGGGCGTGATCTGGATCTGGAGCTCTCCCGCCTATCAGATGGATGCTGCCAATTATGCCGGATCTCTGTTCCTTCCACAGGGTGGGATCCAAGGCGAAGGTAAACGTCTGCACCCTCTTGCTGCCGTAACTCATTTGGCCATCCGGTGGCAGCACACGGCAGCTGACAGCACCATGCTGTGCGTGTCAAAGCGAAAGGACATTTTGTTCCAGAGACAAAGCTACCCCTGAGGACATGTGCCTTTTTTTCTTTTTTTTTTTTTAAAAACAGACAGGCAGGGATATTATTAGGCGTTTCCTAATCACATTCCCCTTTACCTTCTCTAGGACACCTAGGTCGTATTGCTTCATCACCAGCACACCATCCCATTGCACACGCTGCGTCCTGACACGCTCCTTTGTGACAGGAGTTTGGATGCTTAAACATCGGCCCTGCTACAGAAAACAGATGGCCGCAGTTTGAGGATTATTGATTATTGCAGGGTTACTGCCGGCAAAGGGAGGGCAAAGACTGACGCGGCTGCTCCAAGCAGAGGAGGGAATGCAGCAAAACAGACGCAGAGGGGGAAATGTATAAAGGAAGAAGGACACTCCTCCTAAACACTTGGAAATCAAACGGGGCATTAGGGAACCTTCTTGGCTAACGTGTCTCACAAATCTTGTCCCCTAAACTCAGCCCAAGCCAGAGTCAAACTTTTTCTGAGGTTTAAAAAAAAGAAGTTGAATTTATTTCCCACGTTATTTTTCATTTCCATCTCCATCTGCCAGGCTGTCAAGCGCCAAAGGACAAGCACCGCGGCCGTTTCCAACTCAGCCAGGAGCAGAGTCCCAGAAATCTGGTGAGGAAAACCTGCTCTCTCTAGAATTCCAAGGCCAGGTTTCCAGAGATCCCAATAAGCAGCCGAACTTTAGAGTATTTGTATGAACTGCATCTCCAGAGCTGCTGAAGTTTGCCCAGCACATATCCCAACACCTTCGAAGTTCAAAGCACTGAGCATGGTGTCTTGAGAATAAACTGCTGTTTAGTTTGCTCTTAATGCTTTAAGCAAAATGTAAGGGGACTGTTGCCCCCTTACTAACATTCAGTGGGGGTGTTTTAGTTGCTAACTCCCAGTACTAAATGGGGGAAGGGTCGATGGGAAATCAGGACCCTGAGACTGACAGTCCCCAGGAACAGTGGGGAGAGGCCAATGCTCCAGGTCAGCCTGAATGACAGAGCAGGCAGGCTAATGAGGGAGTCAGGAGGCCAGGGAGGTCCTGTGTCCATGTGACCTGGACATGCCTGGGTCAGATAGAGCGGTGCCGAGCTAAGGAGAAAACAGGGGACCAAGCTGAGCTGGGGAGCAAAGCTGTGCCAGATCCAGAGGGGCCAGAAAAGCAGCCCAGAGAGAGCAGACCCTGTCCTGGGAGCAGAGCTGCAGCAACCAGAGCCAGAGGGGCCAGAGAAGCAGCCCAGGGGGCTGGAGGCAGAGCAGCAGCTGTGCTGAGGCAGAGTGGGGCTGGAGCAGTCTGGAGCTGGGTGTCGTGAGCAGCTGGGGGGAGCAAGGGGGACTCTGGGCAGTGGACCCAGCACAGGGAGACGCCTCAGCCAGGAGGCTCTGCAGGCCAGACTCGGAGGGGGATTGGTAACCCTGACAGGGAGGGGGCAAAGCTGGGAAGAAGGGCCCTGCCACCTAGAGCCTGAGAGCGTGTGGTCACCACCAGAGCAAGTGTCCAACCCACAGCATCCCTGCAGCACAGCCAGGGCCAGAGAAGGAGCCCTGGGACTTCCAAGGAACAGACTGTGAACCGCCCTGACGTTCCAGAGACACTGTTTGTGATGTTCCCTGCCACAGAGCAGGGTGATGTGTTTCCTTTAACCTTTCCCATTATTCCTTATTCTTTTTTTAATTAATTGTTGATTAAATAACTTGCATTTGCTTTAAATTGTATGTAATGATCAGTGGGTCAGGGAGGTGCCCAGTGCAGAGAGAGCACCCCCTAGCCCCTGTCCTAGGTGACCGCAGCAGGGTTGGGGGTCGAGCCCCCCAGGAATCCTGGGCCCAGCCTTGTTGGGGTTACGAGGACTCTGCCAGACAGGAGGGTGGAAGGGGAGTCCTCAAGGGCAGGGAGGCCTTTGGGTAAAGGAAGTGGGAGCGAGGACTCAGATCCTTTCGCTAGCCCACTTCACCGGGGTAGTGAAGAAGCCAGGAAAGTTCCCCACAATAGCGGGACTATTCCCCCGCTTACATAATCTTGATTCTCATATGGAGGGAGATGCAAATGCCCCTTCTCTCTTGGCACCCCAGTCACTTAGCTCAATCATCTGACTTAATGTTGAGTCCTTCCTATTGGTGAGATTCACAGCTATGCCCAGGGATGGATTAGGTATGCTTAACCCTGTGTCAGCTAGCGGGACGGACTATATGACCTCTGGAGATCCCTTCCAGCCCTACATTTCAATGATTCTGTGCATCTGCCATGTATTACAGGGATATCACTATGTACAACAACATACCTTGCAGAGGAATAACTCAAGTGGTGCCCCTATCCTGATTCCTGTCCATACCCAAAAATCTCTAACTCCTATTAAGTGGGGCTTTACATTTGAGCTAGCTGGCTCCCTGGGGGCCCGGGGAGAGTCACACTCAAGTGCTACTAATGCTAGAACTAGAAATGCAAGGGGGATGCAGCTGCAGACTGCAAACTTGAGTTAGCTGCTAATCCAAACACTGCGTAGCTTGAGCGTAATTTCCCAGCATGGCCGCTCTCACTCCAGCCAGCCTGGCTCCGGCGGAGTAACTCAAGCTCACTGGGGCGGCGAACACAATCTCCTCGCGCAGCCAGCGCCTCCGCCTGCTCTGCCCTGACGCTGCCCTAACAAAACAACGGGCAGGCAGACCGTACGCAGACAGTTAGCTTCTGATTTTCACCACTTTTCCAAACATGAAAAATGAATAAAGGGAAGAAAGAGGGAATCCTCACTTTCTCAAGCAAGCCAGCTCTTAAGAGCATAGGTCTGTATATCTTTCCTAAGGTTTGTAACAGAAGTTACAGACCCAGAAAATACTTTTTTTTTTTTTAATAATTGATATCTCAGTGTATTGAAGATCAGCTCACAATGGAAGATGTAGCCTTGCCTGCTTTGCAGGTTACTGTGAAGATGTCCTTTCCTTCATCTTCTGTAAACAGAAGCTAGGTCGTATATAAGTCAGAAGATCTTTGATCTTAGGCTGTCCAATAATTCTCCAATACTCATGTCTCGGATTCTACAGAGCAAGGAAGAAACTTCTGGGTGAAGGGATTTCTTCTTCCAAAATCCAGCCATAGAGCATCTGGTGGACACCAAAAAATAGGAGGTTTAAGTGGCATTTTGCATAGGGGGGCATAACTTTCCCTGTAAGTCCCCATAAGAGAAGGAATGTATCCTCTGGCTGCTTAGTTCCTGTGATCTTAAATATTTGTTCCCAGAATAACTGTGCCCTAAGGGAGTCCTACCAACATGAAAGAACATATCCTCTTTCTCCATGTGCCCTCCAACATGGTTTTGAGGCGTTATTATAAATTGCTTTGAAACATGTTGGATTGGGATAACTGGTGATGTAGTTTCCTACGATCTCAACCAAAGCCCACTGATGTTAGTGGAGGTCTTTCCACGGACCCCAGTGGGCTTTGGATCAGGACCATAAGTGGTTTTCCTTGACGATATCACATAGGGAAGAAGCACCAGCCCTTTGCTATAACCAATTCTGTTCTTCCTTAGCAATGTCTTTATCTATTATCTGGTTCCCCTTTCTCCAGGAATCTGTATCTAACTTCCCCTTTCCAAATTCATTGGCTCTTTAGAAAGTCCCAAGTTTAAACTCCTGGCCTTTAATCCACTTCCTCTATACCTGCTGCTTTGTTTTTCATTGCATCATGCTTTGATGCAGGCAGGTGAATGTCAGCATTGTAATCCCTTTCTATTGTCGACCCAGTGCTTCTCTTTCTAGGAGGTTTTCAGGGAAATTCGTGCTGATGAAAGAAGCTGGACTGGCAGTCCAAAAACGGATGAACTTTTCTCTCCAAGAGGTCTGGTACAGCATGGACTGCAGCAGCAGAAATATTCCACCAAAGTAGCTATCCTGCAGCAACCCCCCTAGGAGTGAGACGGGAGTTTACTCCTCCTACTTCAGTCACCTTTCAGCCTCCCTGCTGAGACCGCAGACTAAAGGGTTCCAGCTAGTAGCAGCTTCAGTGGTGAGTTTGCCAGTGTCCACTAGGGACTGGACAGACACGTGCAAATGTTTCCCAGGCCACTCAAAAGCCATCAGCTCAGCGTTTGAAGGGGCATCAGGACCTCAGGCTGCTCATCCAACCTCAGCCTCCAAACCTTGTGGGATTAGCCCAGGATTGGTCCTAACATGCACAGATGACAAGTGAACACACCCCATTGTGCCCCAGGAAGGGCTGGGGGGCTTGGCTTTCCATGGGTGAGGTTCGGACCAGCCCAACCTCCGGTGTCAGTCAGCGCATGCTCAGCTGAATTGGAAGCAGGCAATGGTGGGTCCCTGAGGCCAGAACAGAGGCAGGACCCAGAATTCATCATGGAGAGTGGTTCTGTTGGGCCATTTAGACTCTGGCCAGCCAAAACCCGTGTCACAAGGTTGAAGTACCGGCAGCTCGGTCCTAGAACTTCCACTCTGAGAGGTGCCCACTTATAACAACAAGGGCACGACATAACCAGGGGCTCTTTCAAGCGAGTGCCACAGGGGACAGGCACACAAGCAGCCTGAGATGCTAAGCACCCACCACTGGGCGGAAGGGGTAGGACAGCAGTCAATGTCCATGGGAACTACGAGTGCTCAGGCCACTGGCTTTTTAGGGCTGGGAGGGTAGTCTGGGCAGAAATCCAAGGCATCAACGCTGGACCCTGCCAGACAGTGCAAGCAAACTCGCGGGGGCTGAGGTCGGCCGATATTTCCATGGCAAGCACCAGCAGCACCCGTGGAGTTTGCGATCAGAACCTCAGGCATGCTGCTTTTGTCCATCCTACACGACAGAGGCAAAGGGCAGCGGTCCTGCAAAGATAAAGATCTCAGACCACCCAACCTGCAGATAGAGATTCATAACAAAGAAAATGCCTCTTTTTTTTTTTAAATGCTCCTCTTCCCTCTTCAGATGCTTTCTCTCCAGTTATTTCCTTTGCAAAACCACAGTTATTCCAATGCATTTTTTTCTTCCATAAATATGTGGATGATTACCAGAGAAACAAATAACTGGGACAGAGCCCGTCTGGATGCCATTGAGGCAAATCACTTCGTACCTCTCAGAAAAGAAGGTCGGGTCGTAGACATTCGTACGGCTAAGAGCTGCATTCTGCAGTCACATCAGCCAGCCTCAATCTGACCAACAAGGGCTAGCCTCATGGTACACGGCACAACGTGACCCCCTGTGGGCAAGGAGAAACCCACCCACAGGCTACAGTGGTTCACAATTAAGTGAGCTAAGGCTCTGACTCAGGAAATTACTTTAGCACGTGGTTCAGCCAATATAGTCCTGAAACACATGCATAACTTTATGCTCATGTTTAAAGCCTGTTGATGTCATTGAGATTGAAGCTGGTACTCAAGGATGCTGACCTGAATCGGGGCCCGCTAGACACAAACCTCTCATTGTCATGTGGGCCAAGGTTTTAACTGCAGGGGTCTCCAAAGGGGAAGGCTCAGGTCACTAAGGAAGAACTTGCAGTTCCGTAACAGGAGTACAGATTAGGGGCGCCAAGGTTTTTCATGCAACCCTGAGGAACAGGGCTGAACTGCAAAGTTCAGCTTCAAATGCCAACGCCCCCACATTTCAGAGGGGGGTTGGGACGGGACAGAAGGGGAGCTCTTAGTTTGGGCTCATCTTACAGGATCCAGCTCGCATCTCTTTTGCTAGGGCCAAAACCCCTCAGAGCTCCAGAGAGAGAGAGTGAAGAGAGGAGAACGCCCGTCAGAGCAGAGAGTGAGAAAACACGCTGAATTATTAACAATGCTAACGATGCAAAATAAAAAAAAACAAAACCGCTTACAAGGCGATGGGAAGGAAGGGACTTCTGTAAGCATCCTATGAAAAGTCAGAACTGGAATGACATTCGTATTATCTGCTTAGTGGATAAAAGCCTTTTTTGCCTACTCAGACATATTTCTCCCTGTTTAACCTACATTTATTCCAAGGCTTTATGTAAATATTGGCTGTGTGCCCCAGACTAGGCCAGGAACTCCTGAATCAAGCCTGGCAGAAGGGGAAGCAGCTTCCAGCTTTTTAACTTGGTAATAATGAACTCACTTGCATCTAGCCCTCCTCGTCCCCTTTGCAGTACCTGTCTCAGGAAGTACAAGGCATTTGCATCAGCGTTTGAATCGGTTTCACGACCCTGCTTTAGGCGGCTGACAGCTAGTTCCTTTCAAGGCACAAAGTATCTCTTTGGACAGCTCCCGTCAAGCTCTGCCGGGGGGAGCCGATTCCCAAAATATGTTTCTCATTTGCTTGTTTTAGGATTCTCCACTCCACCAGGATTGACAACTTGGTAACAAGAGACATTGCATGGACTGGATTTAATGCTACCATATGCTAGACAGAATGAGAATCCATATTGCAGGAGACCAGCCGGTACATTTGTATGTTAACAGAAGCTTGATTGCAAATTACATTTAGTCTCAACAGCTCAGTTCACTGCACACAGATGCCATGGGGGACTGTAAAGTTTACAAGATGTGGGGGAGTATGGCTGAAATGTTGGGGGGAAAAAAGATCATTGGCTTTCCAGAGAAAATTGAAGCGGATGGCAGGAGAAAGTAGCTGCAGGATTTGTTTGCCAGGGCGAAATAATAATAGGAATAATAATTGTCTTGAGTTGTTAGTCAAATTATGAATCCTAGACAGACTTGTAGTTGCCTGATGATACAAACAGCAATATCAGTGCTGTCAAGAGCTGCTCTTGTTAGTTGACAGCCAGCGTGTAAATGCAGTCAGAGGAGGGGAATTTACTCCTTGGAAATTATATTCCTTGGAAATCATATGTCAGAGCAAGATGAGAAAGGTGTCAGCTGGGAGAGTTTGTGTCAGTGGCTGTAATTTTGCTGGAGCTTCATAGGCTGTGTATTTGGTGTCTTCTGGACTTGAATGGTTCCTGCCTTATCTAGACTCTGAGCCATGCAGCTTATATGTTCTCCTCTAGGTTCATGGTTTGGAATCAACCTAGGCTGGTGGACACCAAGAGCTCCTCCAGCAGCTGGCAGGAAATAGTGTGGTGGCCTCAGTCCAAGTGGACAAGGGTTCCACATCACAAAAACCCACGTCACAGTTCAACTGGTACCCACTGGCCTCTTTCTCAGCAGTCTGCTCAGGGAGGTCAAGGACTGGCTGGGCCATGAAGGCCAAGCTGCCCTGCCCCCGAGGCACAATGCCAGGGTGGTAGAGGGACGGCTTGCATGGCTGCTGCTTTTGATGGGGCTGGATGGGTTCTCCAGGGTTAGCAGCCCAGCACCCTCCCCGGGCACTAATACAGTAATAATTAGAACAAACATATTTCAAAACCCAATGAAACCATATGAACAAAAATGATTTACCGAAACACAATCCTCAAGCTGCAGGGGGATAAGCTGATTGCCAGGTGGGATCAGGAAGAAATCCTTCCCCGTCCGGGTGGGATAGTGTTAGACAGTTAGCATCTTTATGTGGCATTTATGTCTTCCTCCTAAGCCTAAGGAAAAGTATTCCCCCCACACACAGCGTACAGTCAATCTGCAGGATTCACTGCCACTGAAAGTCACCAAGTCAAATACTTGGCTGGATCATTTTATAGCCATTAATAATCTTTGTAGCTACTACAGCAAAGAGAAGTGTTACCTAACCTCATACTCCAGGGCATCAGCCAATCACCGCTGGGGTCAGGAAGGAAGCACCCCCCTCCCACCCACACACACATCATGTATGATGTTGCACAATTAACCAGGTGCATTATGTGGGGAGGGGAAATGACATCATTTTTGTCCAAAGTATGTTACCAGCTACTGCAGAGCCAGGATACCAGACAGGAGTCTGCGCCAGTATAAAATTCCCATATTTCTACCCAGACACAGATTACAATGTTCTAGGTTACTCAAGGATGAATGCACCCATAGCAGTTTCCATTTCAAGGGAGGTAAGGCAGGTCCCACGTGCAGTCTGTTCCCTCGTAAGTTTCCACGGAAGGTAGTGCCCTGTTTTGCAGCTGGCTTTCTATCTGCGTCTGTCAGCTGTGGTGCTAGGCTATGGGTGCATTTCAGACCCCTCCCCCTGGCTGAGCTGATCACGGAGGGTCCCTCATTACAGACCAGGGAAAGAAACACACCACCCTAGATGTCCCTTCCTGCAAAGCTGCACCTTTTCAGGGCAGGAAAGATTGGAGGAAGGAAGGAGGTGGGCCCCGGCTCTGGGCTGCTAGAATAAAGCCGGCAAGCTGTGGGGAGAACTGGGCCGGGAGCTCCCCACACTGCAGCTGCTCCGCCTGCCCTTGGCTTGGGGAGTAGCTGCTGCCTGACCCGGCTTCAGCACAGCTGAGCAAGCCGAAGTCGAGCTGCGTGGAAGATATGAAAGCAAAGTTCTGTTCACAGCTGGAACTGGATGTTCACATCAAAGCTCGTTTGTTTGGTTGTTAAGGACATCACACTGTGTTCCATTTTAAAAATCTCAACTTTCTTTTCCTTTGGCACTGCTGTTGGGGTTAATTTATTTATTTCACACCCCTGAGCGAGAGAGTTGCAGCGCTGGAAAGTGACAGTGTAGACAAGCCCTTCGTTTGTTTTTTATAAATTTGGTCAATTTGATTTTCCCCTGTGTTACCTCGGCCTCCAAACTGGAGACAGTCGACCCTGCGGTTGATTCTGAGCTAGTTGGGTTTTATTCCTCTTCTCCCCCACAGGGTGCTGGATGGGAATCGACTCCGGCACTTTAGCTAATGAACTAGCTTACCACGAGCACAGCACCATTGGTGATCGGTAGGGCTGCAAGTCGGTCACAGAAGTCACGGATTCCATGACTTTCCAGGACCTCCAGGGCTTCTGCAGCCTGCAGGTGTGCTTGACCCCAGGGCCAGCCACCCCACCCCACCAACAACGGCGGTCACGGGGTACCCTCTGCCAGCGGCACCGGCAGCACCAGGGCTGGCAGCAGCGGTCACGGGGCTGGCAGCGACCAGCGGCAGCGGTTCTAGGCCACCTCCTGCCAGGCAGTAGCACTTCTAGGCGCCCCCGCCCCGGAGGCCCCCCGCAGCACCAGCAGCCCCGGTGCCCCTGCCCCCAGCATCAGCAGCACCCCCAGAACACCCAAGATTTAGTTAGGGGTATATAGTAAAAGTCATGGACAGGTCACCGGCCCCCGTGAATTTTTGTTTATTGCCCGTGACCTGTCCATGACTTTTACTAAAATTCTGTGACTAAAACGTAGCCTAACTGATTGGGTACAATATTGAGCACCCAGTCAAAAGCAAGATCTCCCAAGACTGCCAGCCCTTTTGGTGCCGTTCACCTCAGGAAGTTCAAGCATGAATGCACTTATTAGGACTGCAAAGAAATATCACCCCACTGAGTAGATAGGAAACACCGGATCCTCCCAGGGCAAATCAGCAGCCTGAATTCAAAAGACTCAGATAAGAGGAGCTGGATGCATGTGGTACTTAGACATTTTGTAACCTAACCAAGGGGTGTGAGGTTTGAATGTATTAGCCTTGTGTGTCTATCTGTAATATTGGCTGCTAATGACGAGGAGCAGAGGAGACCACAGACCTATGATTGCTGCCTGCTAAGTGAAGATCTTCAGCTCAGCTGTGATTGAAACTAACGGATCAGAGTCCTAGGCCCAGCTCTTCAGGGAGATTTCCCAACGATGGTGGCTGTGGCCATGCACAGCAGTGGATTAGCCCTGGGGCCAATGGGGCCTGTGCCCAGGGGCCCCAGAAACAATTGGCTGAAGCCCGGAGTCCTGGCCACCAGGCGGGCGGGGCAGGGGAAGCCCCTGTGCCCCAACCCTGTTCCCTGGCAGCAGCGCTGGGTGGGCAGGGCGGGGGAAGCCCCCCGCGACCCTGTCCCCTGCAGAAGCCACAGGACAAGGGGAGTCACTCCCCCTGAGCGGGCCTTGACCCCATCCCTGGCAGAAGCCGCCAGGTGGGGGAAGCCCCAGTGCCTCCCACCCCATCCCCAGCAGAAGCCTCAGGGCCGTGGTGCAAGGACACTTCCCTGCCTCACCTCGGTTAGTTACAGCCCTTCTAGCTAAGGACACACGGGACTCCCAGTGGGTACTCCCAAAGGTTTTATTGGTTTGGTTCCAGCAAGCGAAGCAGTGGTAGATGGGCATCATGGTTAAGGACACTGGAGAATTAAGGCCTTATATGCACATGATTTCAGAGAAGTCCTATCACCGCTGTTACAGGAGGACAGACTAGGTGACCAGAGTGGCCCCTTCTGGGCTTATAATCTATACAGTGGCCAAACTCCCAGCGGGAACAGTAACATACACCTACTTGGCAGAAAGGCAAGATGACCGTACATGGACCAAGGGCCAGGTGGTCCGGCCCTGCTTTGGCTTTTCCCTCAGAACTGAATGAAGGTGGCCAAGGGGAAGAGCGGGAAGGTGGCTCAGGGACTAAGAGACCAGGGGATCAGGTGGCTGTCGGCAGGGGAGCTGTGGTGGGAAACGGAAATGCAAAAGGAGTGCGCGAGAGACGGAGGAAACGCAGGCCCGGCCCAAAGCCCAGTGACACGAATGGAAAGACTTCCACAGGTCAAGCCCAAAGCAGGGCGACTGCTGCATTTTCTGTCATTTTGCTGTGGGGAAGATCTAAACAATTATTCAGTGGAGACAACAAAGGTTAGGAGGAGAGGCACCTGGGCCCACGGGGGTGGAGAGGTGTGTGTGGGTGTATGGGATGGGGTGTCATCCTCATATTCCAGCTCATTTAAAAGGGGATTAAAGGAAAACATGTAGCACCCAGCCCTCACCTCTAGCTTCTCTGTCTTTCCCCAACTCTGCTGGTGACCTTTGCTTTACAAGAGCGCAGATGACTTTAATGCTACCTGTGTCTTTGCCGTGCAAAGATGGAGTATCTCAGAATGAGAGGGTTAATGCCTCTGCATATCAGTCATGCAACTGGAAACGTTCATGGAAGAAATGGAACCTTTTGCTTACAATTGGAGTAACCAAAGGTCAGAGCCAGCTGGACGGAGCTGCGTGGCTTCAGACTTACTCCTCATGGACAAGTGTCCAGAGAACAATTTCATCATCACTGCTGGCACCACATCTGCAGGCTCAGCAGAGAGGTCAAGCAGTAAGTGCATCACAGAACCAAAACCCCAGAAACATGTTTTGGATCGAAGGGCTTGGTTCTTATCCCTCTGAAATTCTGCAGATTTGAGGTCCTGGTTCAATTCACAGGTTGATTATATATTATAATTACATCCCCACAAAAAGATGTTAAAAGAATATTAAGGTTGAAAAGTCAAGCACTCAAAAGACAGGAAATGCCAGTATTAAGGTTGCCTGTGCAACCTTAATTTGCCCCTCTTGGGCATGTACGTGATGATACAGTCTTTAATCACATGAGTCCTCGCTACTGGTTTCACAGGACATCAGCCTGAAATTCATGCAATGGTTTCATTGAGAAACTCTGGCAACTCCATGCTTTGGAGCAGAGTCTTGGAATTTGGCAGCAGGGGCTTTGAGCCTTTGTGCCCAAATTTGGCCAATGTACAAGCCTCAGAGCATAAGAGTGTGTGTCTCCCTCCTCTTGGTGTCAGGACCCACTGCTACAGTGGCTCCCACAGCTGGGGAATTCCTGCTCAGCCCCTACAGCATTGTGCTGGAGCATGCCCAATGTAGATAGAATCTTCAGAGAATTTAGCACCCAAACTCTAACAAACTCATCCCGAGCATGCACGAACTATGCTTTTTTGGCTTAGAAATTTGGGTGAATGTTTATAGAGATGAGAAAAGGCACATCCATGACACCAGAGCAACTCCCCCTGCCAAATTTCAAGCCCCTGCTCCAAAACAAGGTTGCTAAAACTTTTCGACAAAATGGTTGTAAGAGTTTTTGAACATGAAGAAAACAACATACTTTTTGCTAACTTGGTTTTCAGAAATGGCTGAA
Source organism: Natator depressus (assembly GCF_965152275.1). NCBI lineage: Eukaryota > Metazoa > Chordata > Testudines > Cheloniidae > Natator > Natator depressus. The sequence goes on from NC_134242.1 coordinate 4,185,442, forward strand.
CCATTTTACCTGACATTTTCATGGTCTCAGGTTGCAGTGGGGGAGGTTTAGGTTGGATATTAGGAAAAACTTTTTCACTCGGAGAGGAAGCACAGGAAAGGGTTACCTAGGGAGGTGGTGGAATCTCCTTCCTTTGAGGTTTTTAAGGTCAGGCTCGACAAAGCCCCGGCTGGGATGATTTAGTTGGGGATTGGTCCTGCTTTGAGCAGGGGGTTGGACTAGATGACCTCCTGAGGTCCCTTCCAACCCTGATATTCTAGGATTCTACGATTTCCAAAACAATTCAGCATTAGGTAGACACCCAGCATGGAAAATTCCAGCCCAAACAGTGAATGTTTGGGAAAATTATAGGCAACTGAAAACAGGAGCTTATCATGGAACAAGTTAGGCAACTTTGGCTATAGGAGGCTCTACTGGCTGCACCTGTAGAATCAAAGAACCGGAAGGGACCTCGAGAGGCCCCGTAGTCCGGTCCCCTGCACTCAAGGCAGGACTAAGGATTATCTAACATACATGCAGCCATCTAGGAACTGATTTTCCTTGCCCACATACCACGGTCACTCAAAAGTTTGTGGCAGCATTAGTGCTAGAATGCACCAAATCCTGCTCCGAAAGCAAAGCCCCCTGGCCCTCTCGGAGCTGTACCTTCACTCGGTGTTTGGCAACCCAGGTCTGTGACACACATGATTACACCTCGCGGTGCGGGGGGGGGGGGGGCACATACATTCCAGCCTACACATTGCACAACCGTGTTGCCCCAAATGCCTGCTTACGTCACTAGCTGAGAAGACATGCAAAGATACTGGGAATGATGGCTCCGGGAGACCAATTGACTTTCTCCACGTGAGCCGGCATCTGCTGAGAAATCAAACTTCTGCTGTTGAAATAATTTCACAATAGCTTTGCTACTGACCAAGTAATACACCGCAGCCAGCTCTTGACTAATCCTCCTGAGAATTCACTTAGCCTTTCTGTCTCCTCTTTAAAGTTTCTTTGAAGTTCCTAAATGTCAGAATCTCCTCCCTGAGCTGTTATTTCCTTCTCCAGGCCTGAGTGCTAATGCTAACTTGTTGGGTCCACACACTTGTTTTTTTGGTTTTTTGTTTTGTTTTTTTACAACCCTTGCTGCGGCAGTGACTCATCCAGCAAAGCCAGAGGTTGTCTATTTTGATCTTCTGCTATTCGGGATCTATTTACGGCAGTAATTTTCTCTCTGTCCCTGCCCCCCGCACATGACGTATGGAAGGGTCACAAGAGAAAAACAGACTGTGAGGAGAAAAGAACAAAGAAATACTGCCGGTCAATGTAGCCTCCCGACTCAGTGGATGCACAATACTAAACCCTTCTTGGACTTGATTTTGAGTTGTAATCAAGGAGGACTTCGACCACCCCCAGCAGACTCCTCTGCCCCAGCACTGCCACACTAACCCTGGCCCAGTGCAGAGAGGAGGCCCTGAAGGGGTCAGAAAGCAAGCCTGCTCCATCCTCATTCCTGCAGTGGTGGCTCCTGTCCCACCAGGCCTGCTCCCCACTCCGGGCTTTGTCACCTGGCACCTGGAATCACAGTGCCCCTCAGGTTTGGCACCCTTGGCTTCATGATTTCTGTGGGTCCAACTGAACTCACGAATCCCTACTAAAGCCAGAAATACCTACCTGCTTGGCAGAGGCAGCTTCACAACTAAGACATTTTATGACGCCCATGATATGGCGTCTGCCAGTTTCTGAGTTCCCTGCAAGCCAGTCAATGCCTCTTCCTGGCTAATAGGGATGCTGCAGAATAACCTAACAACGCTCGCCTGCGGGGATCACAACCAAGCCCCCTTGTTTTACAGGTTATCCTGTGATCAAGAGACTAGGCCGCTCAAATGCAGCCCAGAGCGCTGGCGAGTGAGAGTCCTCACTGAGACTGTTGTTTGGTGGCCTTTATGAAAGGGGTGCTGGTCTCAGCCCACTTCCGAGTGAGGAGGTTTCCATGTACCAAAACCCACCAGCGGACATGACAATCTGCTGGCAAACTCAGCAGCAGCCAAGGCACTGTGCCGGGTGCACTGTCAGAACTGGAAATGACTAAACTAGGGCTGAATGGACCGAACTCTCCTCCATGTCAGGGTGGCGGCTCACTGGAGTGCGGAGGGGGTTTGCACACCTCCAGCCTAGTTATACCTGGCTCCATGGCTATTGGTCTGGCGATTCTTTTCCCCACCAGCACTAAATTCCCTGAAAGCAAAATAAACCGGACCAATAACTTCCGCGGCTCGGATTCAGCAGGTGCATGAGCAGCAGGTGCTGATAAGCCTGCCACGTAGTGGCCAGAGGCCTGAAAAAGATGATCTAAGTTTGCCATCTGGACTATCACAGGGATTGAACGGGGGTTCTCTGTAGAACCAGGTGCTGTAGCTGCAGACTCATATCCTATGTGGATCATGGAAAGGGGAGGGGGGACACATGATACACACTGACCAGTGGCTACATGCGCACAACTGTGACTACCATTACCACCTACGAGGGAGTCTCTTCTCCAGCAGAAGAGCGAGCGGTTGTGGCCCCAACAGTCCTTGATTCAATTCTCAGCAGAAGCAGCCTCTTCACGGATGCTCGTCAGAGGGAAGGGATTGGTTGCCACCTGTCACGCTGACCATGAACGTGTGCACTGAGAACTACAAGGAGGTGCTGCCAAGGGAAATCCAAGTAGCACCCCACGGATTCTGCAAGAGCCCCTGAGCTGTACGGCAGTGACCCTTGCAGCACCATTAAGTTCACCGGCACTGACCCCACGGGTTGGTTTCTGAGGGATGGATTATACACTGGGACCCTCAGCAAACGGTTTCGTGTTCTGGGATTTATGATGGGGTGCCAAGTGACGTGGTGTTGCAGAGACACCAGCATTATTACCAATATCAGCTCACCCTATTGTTCTTTGGTACTATCAGATTTCAGGTCCCAGAGACACCCCTGGAGAACCTGCTTCTGACTGTGCAAAGACAGCCTGGTACAACAGGCTTCACTGTGGCCAGGGCTCCAGACTTTCCCCATCTCCCATTGTCCCTCCTCTCTATAGCAGCTTCCTGAACCATTGGACGGTTCCCATGGGCGCGGTTCCCACTGCCAGAAGGGTTGGATTATGATTGGCCCTTGGGGCAGGGAGCATGCAACAAGCCTCCTCCCCTATGTGTCAACCACAACAGCTGTCCTTGTGAACAGAGACTGCTCACCAGGGTGCAAATCAGCTGGAAAGGGGTGGGGAGGAGGCGGAGCATGGGCATGGCTCCACCTCCATACCAGGCCATGGAACTGGGCCAGCACACCATGGGGACTGATCTCTGCCACCCTAATGCATGGTGCAGAATTCATGCTTCCCATGGGAGAAATCATCCATCCTGAGGGATTCTCTCTCCAGCAACTACCCAAAAGTTGGCATGGAGTCACCCCACCTCTTACCAGGGCTGGGCACAAACTGCACAAGCTAGCAGTAAGGATAGCCAGCTAGATCGAAAGGAGAGGGACAACTAAAGTTTAATCTGTATTTGATTGTCAAGCACCTAAGGTACCAGGACGGCTTGGCACTCTATAAATACAACATATTATTAAGTACCTTCGGTCTCCAAAGGGCTAAGACTCTTCAAAAAATAATAACACTAATGCACATAATAGCCTGTGTCTTGTTATTTAAGAAACCTCTTCCCAGCATCAGCCATCTCAGTACGTGTAAATGCACTTACCCCAATAACTATGCCTGAGGAGCAGTCTGATGGAGTGCCAGCGAGCACAATGGCTGTTCTACCTGAGCACTGGGCAGATGACGACACGCTCCATTTAGAACTAAATGCTTTATTCACTAAAAGCCATTGACAACATCCTTGCCTGAGCTCTTCCCTTGAAGAGCAATTTCCGGCTCCATGCTGGAGCTTTTGTTCGTGGGAGAGAGAGAGGCAGAGAAAAGTGGTTTGTTAAGTCTTTACATTTCATATTTAATGGAACAGAGTTCAGGAGGGTATTTTTAATATTATTATTGCTATTCGAATAGCCGCATTATATGTTCTGCAGGGTCTTCCTTTAAAAAGACTCGAAAATGACAAGCTCAAGCTGTCAACCACAACCCACTGCCTCAAATACATTTCCCCGCACCGGTGTTCACTTATCACTATTGCAACAGACCCAAATGTAAATCTGAAAGACAGAAAGTGTTCTGAACTTTTTTATTATTATTACTGTTCATTCTCACGCACATAACATCAAAGTGCCTATCAGAACGGCTTCCAAAATGCATTGCATTCTCAATGCGTCAAACTCCTTCACCCCTTCCCCATTTCTCCATTAAAAAAATTTAAAAAAAAGAATCAGGAATTCCTCTTTTATTCTCCTCAAAGACAGGAACAGCTGTCATGACTTTGCAGTCAAATCAATGCCATTTGCAACAGAACTATTTCCCTCCCTCCACCCCCCTTTGATAAATTAGAACAATTTCAAAATGGGCCCTGGGGAATGAGCACATGAGAATGCAAAACTCACAGAGTACAAGGAAGGCTTTTTTGTTACATATTTTGGGAGGAAGCAAGTGTATTTATCTGCTGGTCTATGAATTGCGAAGATAATTTCATACTCACATGATGTCTGTCTTCCATAATAATCTTCATCCTCATGATGAGGCTGACATCTCTTCCCAGTGTCCAGACTCTGCATTAGTAGGAACTTTGTTGTTTGTTTCCTTGAAAAGAGGAATTATTCGGCGTAACATCTGAGCTGAACACGGGGAGGACAGGCAAGAGCTCTCATGAGAGCACAGGACCAGGAGTTCCTAACTCCACAGTTGTAAATCTGTCACTGACACTGCCCCACTGTGGCTTTGGACAACACGATGAAGTTATCTAACTCACTTCCGCATTTGCAAAAGGGGGAAAACATTGATCTGACTCCTACAAAGCCCCAGGGTCCTGGAAGAAATTTAAAGCTCTGAGACTCAATAGTGAAATACAACATGGTGAACTGGGCTTATCCTGTCTGCACTGCATAAGGATCCACAAAGCTCTGACTAATGCCCAAAGCCCTAAGCTGCCTCCTATGGGCACTGTAAAACCTGGGATGGATTCTTGGGAGGAGGGGGGGCAAAGTCCTTTCTTAGGTTGGTTTGGAGAGGATGCCCAGAGACATTACCCCCACCTGGATGAAGCATTGTGGGGGCTGAGTGGTGAATATAAAGCAACCTCAAGAGGTAAAGCATGGCTCTGTGCCTGTTTTAGATAATGTACATGGCACTGCAGGTAGGTGCTTCCCCCATAAGACTAAATACTCGCTCCTTCCAGGGGTATATGACTACGAACCCTGTCACAGAAAAGGAGAGGCTCAGTGCCCTGCAGGGTTATTACAATCTGGAGTTAGCTGAGGGCCCTGCTAGCTCCTCAGCAGGAGTAATTGCCCTTTGTCTGCTATATATCAGGACAAATGGGTTACAAAACCCAAGAGGACAGGAGGAAATATCTTCACTTAGCAGTTCAGTGAGCCAGGGAAGGCCACGGGGGCGGAGAGGGATGGCCTGACGGCTCTGTAGCCTGCATAAGAGGGGGGAAGATGAGTGGAGACCTGTCCGATTCCTGGAGGGCTCAGACGTCACATCCCCAAGGCCACTTCCACCACCGTGGGCACTCGTTGGCAGCCCCAGTAGAAAGCCCAAGGCTTTGGTGAGCACAGAGTCCTACAGGACAGAGAGGGCAGAGCCGGGGAAGGGTGCCCTGCCGCTTGTTCTGTGAAGTGGGGCCTGCAGCCCAAGGCTTTGAATCCGGCAGCCCCAGTGCCCGGGCTCACCTGCAAAGAAATCCAATCCAGTGGGTTTACACAGCCCTATAGGGCACGCACTGCCAGGCACAGGGACTGTTCCTCTATGCCGATGCAGATGGCCAGCTAGGGCCCAGCGTGGCCACCCTGCATGACCTGAGTGGGGCCACGTGGCCAGAATAAGGGTTGAGAATCTGGGGCCTCATCTCCCAGAAGCCAACGCACCTGGTCTCCCTGTTACAGGCCCGAGTCTCCTTTACTCCTCTCCAGCTGCGCAAAGGGGCCTTGAAGTGGGTGCCAATGACCGAGCTGCATGAAGTGGCCCTAATACAATTGAGAATCAGGCCCCATAGAGCTAAGTGCTGATATACTACAGGGAAGGGACCATGGCAATAAACAGATTCCTTTTGCCCTAGGGTGTTCCCTTTATCCTGTGTTCTAGCCCTCCACGTCCCAGTGTCTTGTATAGCACTGGGGCAGCCAATATGCTTATCTGGCCTACACTGTAGGCCCAATCCCATGAAGTTCTGAGCTCAGTAGGAGACCTGAGAACTTTTAGGGTCAGATTTTTAAAGGTATTTAGGCGCCGAAGGTGCAGAAATGCATCAAACGCTTCCACTAGAGGCTTTAGACACCAAAATATCTTAGGTTTCAGAGTAGCAGCCGTGTTAGTCTGTACCCCCAACTAAAACCTCTCCAGCGCATCATCAAAGATTTACACCTATCCTGAAAAATGATCCCTCACTCTCACAGATCTTGGGAGACAGACCAGGCCTCGCTTACAGACAGCCCCCCAACCTGAAGCAAATACTCACCAGCAACCACACACCACACAACAAAAACACGAACCCAAGATCCTGTCCTTGCAACAAAGCCCGATGCCAACTCTGTCCACATATCTATTCAGGGGACACCATCATAGGGCCTAATCACATTAGCCACGCCATCAGGGGCTCGTTCACCTGCACATCTATCAATGTGATATATGCCATCATGTGCCAGCAATGCCCCTCTGCCATGTACATTGGCCAAACCCGACAGTCTCTACGCAAAAGAATAAATGGACAAAAATCTGACATCAGGAATCATAACATTCAAAAACCGGTAGGAGAACACTTCAACCTCCCTGGCCACTCAGTAAAAGACTTAGGGGTGGCAATTTTGCAATACAAAACCTTCAAAAACAGACTCCAACGAGAAACTGCTGAGCTTGAATTAATATGCAAACTAGATCACAGTAACTTGGGTTTGAATAAAGACTGGGAGTGGCTGGGTCATTACACACATTGAATCTATTTCCTTAAGTTAAGTATCCTCACACCTTCTTGTCAACTGTCTAAATGGGCCATCTTGATTATCACTACAAAAGTTTTTTTCTCCTGCTGATAATAGCGCATCTTACTAATTAGCCTCTCACAGTTTGTATGGTAACTTCCAACTTATCTGTATGTAATAAATATCTATGCATCCGATGAAGTGGGCTGTAGCCCATGAAAGCTTATGCTCTAATAAATTTGTTAGTCTCTAAGGTGCCACAAGTACTCCTGTTCTTTTTTCAAAATATCTTAGCGCCTTCAGGCTGTTGCCTCTGCCCTCTTGTTCTATAGGTGAGATCAATGGACTTTGCCCCCGGGTGTCACAAACATTTACAGATTGGCTGCAAATGTAAAGCGTCTTCTCCAGATGGTCCTGGGCAGGGGAAGGCAGAACACACTGTGCAGAACCCTCTGCACCACACTGTACGAGCCAGGACAAATTGCTGGCCCGACACGAGGGCACCATTTACCCAACAGGAATTCTATCCCAGCGTGTTCGTGGGTGGGGAGGGATGAGAGAGGAGTCAGAGGAGAGAATCTTGATTTGTTCCAGCCCTAACCGGGGACACAGTTGGCAAGTGAACTGGTTGTGGGTAGGTTCAAAGGAAGGATCCGATCCAGCACCACTGAAGTGAAGTGGCAAAACTCCCACTGACAACTGTGGTGCCGGATAAGACTGAAAGGACCAGATTTTTCAAAAGACCTCAGCTCCCTCCGAGGCACCGAAATAAGTGGCCAGATTTTCAGACCTGTTGAGCATTTTGCGTTCTGAGCACTTGGAAACCTGGCCCTGAGCTCTTTGAACAGCTAGCCCCATGTCAGCAAAGCATTTCTCCCTGCTAAAGGGAAAGTGAGCTGTAGCTCACGAAAGCTCATGCTCAGATAAATTGGTTAGTCTCTAAGGTGCCACAAGTCCTCCTTTTCTTTTTGCGAATACAGACTAACACGGCTGCTACTCTGAAACTAAAGAGAGAGGGCTGGATTCCTCACTCCACCAAGTTAACTTGGCAAGGGGACTTCCCACCTGTCTGCAATCAAGGCCACGTTTCATTTTCCTTTTCTGTCCAGGTGCTTATCTGGCCCCCATCACCACACTTTCTGAGTGCCTCACAATCTTTATTGTACTTACTCTCCCAAACACCCCTGGGAGGCAGGGCAGGGCCATTATTCCATTGCCCAGGAGGGAAACTGAGGCACCAAGCGACTAAGAGCTAGATTCACAGAGAAGGTTAGGTGTGGTGACGCTCAGCATCACCACACCTAACTTTCAGGGGCTGAGAAAACCACTGGGATTCACAAAGCGGGGGGGTGGGGGGGGCTGGAAGCTGGGGTCTCCCACATTCCAGGGGAGCACCCACACCATTGGGCTAAAAGTAACAAGGGGGCTTTGTGAACCCCAGTGGGGCCAGACTCTGGGATTTAGGTGCCTAAAGTGGCAGTTAGGCACCAAAGTCTGTTGGTGAATCCAGTCCCATGTCTTGCCCAGGGTTTGTGGCGAAGCAGGGAACTGAATCCATGTGTGCCAAGCCCCAGGCTAGTGCCCCGCCCACCGCTTTCTTCCCCCCACACCTCCTGGCCCATCTCCTTTGTCCCAACCTATAACAGATTCGATTGTTTAAATGGAAATGTCTCAAAATCTAATTTTCCTTTGCCCACTCCTTATACGACTTGTTACCTTTGGGCATTTCGCTCAGCTTCGACAGAAAGGATAGACTAGTCTGTTTCATTCCCAGATTACACTCAAGTTCACTTTCTGGTTCTGGTGCACCAGCAGAGCGCTGTAGTGTTTTAGTCCACAGCACCATGAGGGTGTGTTTAAATCCCAAATCAGCTGCTGACTATGAAATTCAGTCTCCCCTTTTTCCTTCTTTCTTTTTTTTTAAATCCCCCCTCCCCCCACACACACAGCCACTTTGAGGTTTAAAATGCAGTGGGGTTCTGCAAAACTGGCAGGATTGCGTTCCACAACTGTCGCCTCGCACCAACTCCCAATCAACAGTGCTTCGCTCGCAAGGGAAAAAGATGATTTTTTTTTCTGGCTGTATCACAAAACTGGGATCTCAATGTGTTGTCTTTAAAAGATAGATCCTATTTCCCCTTTATTTAGCCCCTGTTATCTGTAGATCTCAAAGTACTTTAGCAACAATTAATTACACTTCACAATAAGTCAGCTAGCCAGATATCATGTCCAGTGTGCAGAGGGTAAACCAAGGCACAGAGAAGTAAACAGCCATGACTAAGCTCACCCAGCAAGGAAGAGAAGAGCTGGAAATACACCACAAGAATCTTGACTGCCACGCCTCTGCACTAACCACTAGACCACACAGTTGCACCTATTTCACGTAGTCATTATTTAGCAGCATAGACAGTCACTGTGGTTTTGCTATAGCTGAACTCTTGTGTTACATTTTTTGTGGCCCGTACTGATGTTTTGCCTAGAACACTGTGTAATCCACAAATAAATCAATACGGGAAGAACATCCAGTACTGTTTGGAGGAATAAAAAAATACAAAATTGCAGTGGAATGATGATTTCCAGCAGTTTCATAGATGGAAAAAACCAAGGGAAGAAGTCTCCTCATTTTATCACACCTTTCTGTGCCTCGGCATTACTGATGGCTCTGTCAAAGATCCAGCAGGACTCTGCTGGTGCTGCAAATTCCACTTGGCCTGCTGAGCACTAAGCCTCACAGCTATCGAACCAGCGAGTGTATTTCAAAGAGACATCAAGGAAGCCACTGGACAGAGACGGCCACTGACCACTGCACAAGCCAGGGAGGAATATTTCTCCCCACAACCCGCATGTACGGTATTGCATATTCCTGCCACCTCCTCCAACTCTTCAATTCATGCCTGGGAGGACACGCCACCATCGGTTGGAACAGTTGCTCCTCCTGTCTTTGGCTTAATTCTCTGTGGATACAATCACATAGTGGGCAGAGGCCAGCACTCAACCCCCCACTCCAGCATGAGGCCAGGACACTAGAAGCATTTAAAGATCTGTTTAAAGCAAAAAGAAAAGGAGTACTTGTGGCACCTTAGAGACTAACCAATTTATTTGAGCATAAGCTTTCGTGAGCTACAGCTCACTTCATCGGCTGCATACTGTGGAAAGTACAGAAGATCTTTTTATACACACAAAGCATGAAAAAATGGGTGTTTACCACTACAAAAGGTTTTCTCTCCCCCCACCCCACTCTCCTGCTGGTAATAGCTTATCTAAAGTGATCACTCTCCTTACAATGTGTATGATAATCAAGGTGGGCCATTTCCAGCTCAAATCCAGGGTTTAACAAGAACGTCGGGGGGGCGGGGGTGGGAGGAGGAAAAAACAAGGGGAAATAGGTTACCTTGCATAATGACTTAGCCACTCCCAGTCTCTATTCAAGCCTAAGTTAATTGTATCCAATTTGCAAATGAATTCCAATTCAACAGTCTCTCGCTGGAGTCTGGTTTTGAAGTTTTTTTGTTGTAATATCGCAACTTTCATGTCTGTCATCACGTGACCAGAGAGATTGAAGTGTTCTCCGACTGGTTTATGAATGTTATAATTCTTGACATCTGATTTGTGTCACCCCCAGCAGTGAGCTCAAACCCTGCAAACCATTCTCAATTCAGCCCCACTTCGCACAGGTTTAAAGGCCCAGATTCAGGCCAGCCCATAAGCATGCGCTTCAGTGCTTTCCTGAACCAGGATGTGCTTATGCCCTAAGCCAGGAGCAGCCGAGGTATTGCTAAATGCAGCACTGCAATGATGCCCCCCTAATCTTTAATATGGAGGTGCAGCCCATGGGAACTGCATAGCCCAGCCTCTGTCTTCATCCAGGCAGCCAGGCGTATGGAGCACTGCGTGCCAGGATCTGTACTCTGTGCACAATTCGAACATCTGCATAGAAAAGATGAGGGCGGCTGCCATCAGCTCAAATTTAAGACATTAGATGCAGCTCTCTGGCACCTGGCCGCCTTCCTCTTTTCATGCCACTGCTCTGAACCATCCCCTGCCTCATTTGCTACCGTGGGACTGTCCCCTACAGCCTAGATGTTTCCTATCTGGTTTATTAGGTTCTTGTAGCTGGTGCAGGGATACATTTGAATGGGTATTGCAAGCAGCAGCCAAAGAAATACAGCCTTTCTGAGGAGTTCACAACTGCACCCTCCTAACACAGAGACAGCTGTTGCTCCGATCAGCAGCAACAGGGCAAACAGCCTCTAACTATCACGCTGTGCTTTTCTCATCCCAGCAATCCTATCTCATACAGGTTTCCCTTCTCAACATGACAGACAAATGCCACTGAACCTCCAGACCAGAAGAAAATGACTTAGGGAGAAGGGCTGGTATGGCGGCAGCCAGTGGATATGTCCTCACCTGGTGGATCCCAAGTTCAAATCCTAAGTGGCGTATATGATCTCTGGAAAAGGGAGGTGGCTCTCAAGTGACCTGCCACCTCCTGGGTGTCGCTTGCTGTGAGGCTGACAGGTTCTAGAGGGGCTGTAGTCACTTTCCTTGGCCCGAGGAAGGATGCAAGGACAGCGGAGCCCAGCCATTTCAGCCTATGGTCAAAAACCCACAATCGGGTTTCGGGGAGATTCTCTGCCCCAGTCACTTCCCTTTGTACAACTCAAGTGTCACAAATTCCCCTGCTGGGGATCCCCATCTGGGTCCTGCAGCTCCCTCCCCACTGCCCCTGCACAGACGGGGAGTCCAGGGTGGGAAGAAAGAGTGGTAGGAATGTGGTGCTGCCCTAGGGGACTGTTGCCAGCTGTTGCAGGTTAGAGCAACCTGAAGGCTGCTCTAGCCTGAGCTGGGATAGAGAATCAGGGAGCCAGGACTAGCAGTTTCTTCTCATCTTCTGTTGTTTTTCCTCTCATCTGGGGCTGACTGTGTGGAGGAGGAGAGACGTCTTTTTCGAGGGCCTCTCCTAGGCTCTCCTTGGGGATCCCATGCCTGGCAGGAACTCAGGCAATGGAGCGGACAGAGCTACTCTGCTCACCGGCAGCCAGGAGGCCCACAGCTGCTCAGAGCAGACCCAGCTTACACCAGAGCCATTTGTGGGAGCATGGGGGTGGGGGGCAGCGCCCCCCCCTCCTCTCCACAACAACAAGGCTGGTCCAGACCCTTCCATGTTAGAACAACAGGGCGCGGTTCAGGGAGCCCATTTTCAATTCATTACTAAACAAGGTCACCTTGCAGGGCTAAAATTTAGAGCCTGGAGAGACACAATCAGGCCTCAGGCCTCGGGTGCAGGGTGCCGGGGGAGCTTGGGGAGATGCCCACCAGATCGGAGAGAACATTAACCACACGTAAACCTGCAGAAACCCGCAGAGCTAGCAGATGGAGCAGGATGAGCACTTTGCTATGAGACCTTTCTGCCATGTGTTAGCAGCAGCAAGCACCTGGTTCAAATAGCTACGGATCCCTCTTAAAACGAACAAATGCCCTGTGACAATATACAGCCCAAAGACCAGGGGCATCCTGATTTCTAGCAGTGAGTTTCAGCTGCCGGCCTGACCAGCCCAGCGGACCCCAATTTATTGTTAAATCTGTACCTAAGAGGTGCCACGTAATAAGTCACTGGAAAGTCCACAGCACACTGGTTGTAGAGAGCATTGTGTCATGTAGGTGCGAGCAACTGATGCAAAGTTATGGACATAGGCTGAAATTATAATCCTTAAAATGTGTTGGTCATTCAGACAGAAGTTACCCACTCCCTAAACAAAGGAATAGGGTTCCTCCACCAGGCAGTTACTTCCAAAGTGCTTTGAAAGACAGTGAGAATGCATTTACATATCAGATAAACAAAGATCGAGCTAACAAGGGAGAGGAAGAGACAGCTTGGCTACACCCCAACGAGGAAGAGAAACTTTAGCAAAGCTATAAAAACAGGGGTGGGGTATAAACTTCAAATAATAAGCAGTTGAATCAACTGATTGAATACAACATGAGTGTATCACCTAAGGTCATTTATGAACACCTGTAGCAGGCTGGTGATTAATAGCACTGTGAAATGTCTGTATTAACACTATAGGAGGAATTCTGGATAGTCATTGATATTATGTTTTAAAGTGCAGGTTTCAGAGGAACAGCCGTGTTAGTCTGTATTCGCAAAAAGAAAAGGAGGACTTGTGGCACCTTAGAGACTAACCAATTTATTTGAGCTGTAGCTCACGAAAGCTTATGCTCAAATAAATTGGTTAGTCTCTAAAGTGCCACAAGTACTCCTTTTCGTTTTAAAGTGCATGGCTGCACAAGGAAGGAACAGCTCCCACCCAGACAGGAGAGGAGCAGCTATTTACCTACCTCCTCTGTAAATTAAGCATGGTAGAATCAAAACAATGGAAGCCCCATTTACACCCAGAGGGGTAGGAAACCCACAGGAAGACCAGTATCAGGTCAGCTTCCTGGTGGACACAGCAAGCAAAGCACACAGGAGAGCCTTTGGGACATATAAGCAAAGACAGAAGCCATCTTTGGCATCCATGGCGAGACAGACACCAGGGAACAGAGCTGTTGTAAGCTGAGAAAGATGGGTCCTTCAGCCAACGAGGCAGGGGCTTTGAAGTCTCTGGAACTGAATGTAGCTGAGAAACCTGCTTAGGCAAAGATCTTTCACCTAAGAAGATTAGGGAAGCCAGCAGCTTGTGTGTCTGTGGAAGGTCCTGACTGAGGGAAAGAGCCACGGCTGGGAAGAAGGAGGTCTGATGAGAGAAACCATCTTGAACGGGCCTGTATCTTGCTAGATTAAGTTTTAGACCTTTAGAGGCACTTTTATTTACTCATAAATCTTCCTAACCTTATTCCTTCTACTTGGCATCACTTACATCTGCCCCATCGTTATTAAATGTATTTTATTTTACCATAAACCAACTCAGTGCTGTGTTTAAGGGAAGAGTGTATCTACCCCAGTTCAGTTAATGAGTAGTGATGTGGTTTTGTCTCTTTCCAGGAGCAATGAACCTTATGATTTCTCTGAGCTGTCCAAGGGAGGGCTGGACACTTCAGGTCACACAGTTTGGGGAAATTCAGGGCTGGAAGTATTCTGGGGTTACCCTGCTGGTTGTAACCCAGGCTGGTGGAAACCATAGTGGGGCTGCAGAGAGGCTACTTGGGTCCAAGCTGCTGAACCAGGGCTATCTAGCTCACAGACACTCAGGGTGTGACCTGCATACTTGTGTAGTCTGGTTGTGAGCATCCCAGGAGGAAGCTCCAGCAGCAAAGGACTGTAAGGCGCCCAGGCAAACAGTGACACAACCCCTCACCAGTCTGGATTTGAACCCCGATAATGTCATATGCCCCAGTTGGAGACCCCAGCTAGGCCCCACTAAATACCTTCCCTGGCAGCCCTTAAGAGGCAATACTTCCCCACTAATGAGCATTGAGTCTGGAACAAGGAGAATTTCCTGGGGAGGAACACAGCATCAACTTGGAAAGACCCAGCAACAGTCTATCAATACAAATGATAAATAAAACACTCCCCCACAGGAACTCTGGCTGGAGTCTATTAACTCAGCTCCCCTCCTACCAGTGCGAATGCCCAATAGACAAAAATCTCTTTACCATGTCAGTTCCCTTCCGTTAAACCCCACTCACAGTTTGATATCAGTGGGTAGCATAGTCCTACAGTGGCTCAGACAGGTTGCTCTCCAGTCCTTCGGGAAGCACTGCCTGGTCCTGTCTGGAGGCTCCACCATGTAAACTAGCAATAGTGATTTCAGCTTTATTTAGTGGAAGAGTAGCACATAGTAGCAGTCATTGCCACAAACATCTATTACGCTCCTTATTGTATATCAGAAGCCTTTTTCTTTTCTTCAGTTAGGTCACTTCCATTACCCAACCAATTCTGAGTTTGTGTACAGTTAGGGTGACTCCCAAAGTGTCACTGGAGGAATTCTGGATAGAAAGCATATGCAAATGAAGCTCTCTTTGTAGAAAATTTTCCCCCATTCATCAGTAGAGGGGGACAGCGAGCTCCTTCCCTCTGGAGTTTGTCTGTCTGGAGTTCCGGGTAAATAGCTTATGGAGATGAAGTAACTCTGTGCCCCTTCTTCCTGTTATTCATCAACAGATGGGGAGCAGAGAGCTCCTTATGCTTCAGGGAACAAGGCTTACATTGACGTGCAATATCATTGTGCTAGTTTAAATTTAACCACTCTCATGAAGGGTGGAGGCAAGATAAGGACAAAGTTATCCAAGGACTTTTGTACTGTCATAATTCTTAGCACTCAGGCCAACTTTAAGTATCAATGCACTTTCTAAAAGTCAGTAACTCTGACCACACTACCTGGAAAGCATTGTGCAGATGGAGAAACTGAGTCACACAGAAATTAAGTGCCTCATCCAAGGTCATCCGGAGGGTTAGTGTCAAGGCTGGGATTTGCACTCACAAATTCCTGTGTTCAAACCACTGGGCCACACTGGGCAAACCAGCCCCAGAAGCCATACAGCCTAATGCCCAGTTTCTCAGGAGAAAAGCCCCATGAAGAGAAAGCTCATTGCCAAAGTGGTAGAACGCCGATCTCTGCATGAGTTATCAATGCCTGAAGGGGGCCCCGTGGCATTGCTAGGAAGTGCTTTTATGAGTGTCAAACAGATTAAGTTTTACTTTAAGAAGAAATCCTAGAGTCCTCTGCACTTCTCCTGTAGTTCTGCCCTGACCCATGAGAGAGAGGGAGTGAGAGAGAAAGAACTGAACCTGATGATGAATCATGGTCTAAATATTCCTTACATTTAGTTCTGAGTGTCTCTTTGCCACTCACTCGCTGTTCCTATCCTCAGCATTCCCACACGCTTAAAAGAGCCACCAGCCTCTAAGCAGCCAGTTATTTACAGATGCTCTTACCTGGAGATTACAGGTGCTCTTTGTTTGAGGGCATTTACCATGTTGGTTCATTAGTTTCTGCTGCATGATTTCGCAAAAATCCAGTTTGGCTTGGCTTTGCATCAGTCCCTTCCTCCCCGCCAAATGCCTTCCAAAAATCAAAAGCAGCAGCAAGGATGCGTTTGTATTTACCTCACACAGGTTCAGAAGGTTTGTTTCTGAGTCAGCAATACAGCAGCTTGCTAGCCTTTTCACACATGATTAGCACCAGCCTCGGATTTTTTATCGAACTGTTATCTTAAACCTCCGTTCCCATTTTTCCAAGTCCCACAACACATAAATTAGCTTCACACGCTGCCTTCCAACCAGGAGAAGTCTCGCTGGACTCTGTCAGCATCAACCACCTTCCCTTTTGGCTGTCGCTGCCTAGGAAGGCCAACAAGCCTCATCCGGCTGCCAAATGCAGCACTTGTTTCAGTAGCAATAAATGATGCGGCCGGCAAGCAGAGTGGTAAGAAAGAGATCTATATTCAGCATGCGGAGAGGTCAGTGTTACATGCTGAGCTTCTCGAGTTTGTGTGGTAGCAGCTTGGCCCCAGCGTGGTGTCATACCGAGATACATCCCCCCCTGACACCAGACCCATTTTCCTTGAGTTACCCTCCCCATTCTGCAAGCCCAGCCAGGAGGTGGAGGATTACACTAATTGGTTGGGTCTGACCCAGCATCTGAGCAAACAACATGTGCAGTCTGGAATAAAGTGAAGCAGCCCAACACTTGCATGGCCCTTTGAACGATCTGAACATCTTGAACCTGGAGAATCTCAAGAGACGAGGCTCCTTCATGTGATCCTCAGCCCTGCCAATCCCAGATGGAGACACCAGAATAAGTCACTCTCAAGGCATGTTCTCACATCTGGACGCCAGGTGTAAGCCAAGATGGGTTCCAACCTCTGACTCTACACCCCGCCCTATGTTTCAATTCCCCCGCCCCCCAATTCAAGGACGTTTGGTTCATGGAACAAGGTGGCTTGACCTTGGGCTGGAGAGTTTGGGACAAAGGCAACCCTGTGGACAGAATGAGCCCTCCTGAGGAGAATCAGCCATTCCCTATAAAGAGCAGAGGTTGGGAAGTTCAGGTGATTGTAGTGAGACTGCAAAGGGTGAGAGAGGATCCTGCAAGGAAGATCCTGAGACCAGGGGAATTGTTCCCACTCGGAAGGGCTGGAATTCAGTCGTCAGTTAAGTCAGGGAGGGCTCTGACCAGGCCAGGGGAGTTTGGGCTGTCCCTGGCTGAAGGCTGCAGGGGGAGACTTTTGTGTTTAGTTCTGAATGTTAAGTTAATAGATCAGCCCCTAAGGAGGGCTGTAGTGGTAGCACTGGAAAAACCCTGTGAGGTGTTTATCTGGGGAGCCAAGAAGGGAAACTCAGGGGCAGCACTGCATGCGTGGTTGCCCTGAGGCCACCAGAGGGCGCCAAGAGCTGGCCACTCATCTGCCATCCATTATAAAGGCCAGCTGCACAATTCAAATCCAGCTCTGGGGTTGGATTTGAAACAATTCCCAGCCTTGAAGACTGTTTTGATTCTGGTGCAGAGGTCAAAGGACGGCTGCCAAATTGCATCCTGGTGGTGGTGCGGACAGCTGGAGTGCAGAAGTGCTGTTTTGTTAGCCCATGTAACTAACCGTCAGCACGGTGCAGTCCACAATGCAGTGTCCTAGGCAGGGCGACGAAAAACAGAGCCCGTACCTTATTCTGAGCAGTGCCAGCTATTCATAGATTCCTAGACTCCACGGCCAGAAGGGACCATTGTGATCATCTAGTCTGACCTCCTGTAGAACACAGGCCGGAGAATTTCCCCAAAATATTTTCTGGAGCAGATCTTTTAGAAAATCTCCTCTTTTAATGGGGACAGTAATCATTCCACCGATGCTGGCCTCACATTCCAGGGGAATTGGCATCTGGCGCTGCTGAATTATGAGCCACGGCGATTTCAGCTGCTGTGCAAGCTGGACGAGCCCCATTCAAGACGAGATGTGGCTAGGTTCTTGCAAAGGTATAGGAACCCCGGGACCCAGGATGTAAATATCCTTCTATGCTGGGGTCAGTGGGGGTGCCAGCAGCATTTTAAACTCATCTATCAGAGCAGTCACCGTTTCTATTGTATTGTAATGTCAACAATGAAGTGTAATGAAACTGAACGGCTCATTCCAGAGTGCCATGCCAGCCACATGTTCTGAATGTGGAAATCCTACAAGCAAGATGAAATCACAGAGAGTCCTCTCAGACGTGGGCACCTGCTAATAATGGCTGACACTCCCCCCATCCCCAAACTCCAATGGTTAATTTTCAAACTCGAGTCCTTAGAGTTAGGTGCCTAAATCCATATTTAGGCACCTAAATAAGGTGCCTAATTTTCAGAGGTGCTAAGCAGCATGTGCTCAGCATCTCTGGAAGTCAGGCCGTTTAGGCTGGTGTATCAATAAGATGTACCTGCCTTATTTTGGACACCCAAGTTTGGAAGTGTTGGTCTTAACGCTCCTAGTGCATCAGGAGATCTCAAAGCACTTTACAAAAGTGGGTGAACACTGCTAGCCCTATTGTACAAATGGGGAAACTGAGTCACAGAGAAACCACATGATTTATCCAGGTTTCAGAGTAGCAGCCGTGTTAGTCTGTATTTGCAAAAGAAAAGGAGTGCTTGTGGCACCTTAGAGACTAACAAATTTATTTGAGCATAAGCTTTGGTGAGCGACATCACCCAAGATCACAGCCAAGCAGTGGCGGAGCTGGGACTAGAGTCCAGGGTTCCTATTAGTCCAGTGCCTGGAACTTGCTGTCTCCAGCATGTACAGTACTGTATATTTGCCAGCCAGCACCTTGTCCAATCCAGTTTTAAATGATTCACAGTCAGGCTCCCTTAGGGAAATCATCCCATTGCGTAATAGACATCACTGTTGGGAAATCCCGCCTATATTTCCCTTAGGAAAACAGAGACTAGAAAGTCCAAGAGAATTAAACTGGGCAAAGTAATAAAGCAACTTCCATGTGAGTGTTTTGGAAGCGTCCATCTCAGCCTGGGTCTGCGAAACTAGGTAAGGAGACAGATCATTTGGGTTCAGCTTAACCAACTTGTCCGTCAGAACTGAAACTTCCAATGGGTCTTGGCAAGAAAGGGGCACTGTAAAGCATTCTTCCATGAAAACTTCAGAGGCTTCCAGGCGCTAAGCTGCAGGTGATATGCTGCAGCTCAGACCCCACGCTACTACACAAGAACTCCAGCTATCAATCCCTGTTCCAGCTGAAGCGCTGGGCTAAAAAAGCAGCTAAACCCCTAAATACTATAGCAACAGATGCTAAAGAAAACCCCAAGGAAGACAGAAAGATAAAGTTTGTGTTAGAATTCCTCCTCATCTACCCTTGCTTTAAAAAAAAAAAAGTCTCCCTTCATTAATTTGTGCTTTCTGTGCCAGGCATGCCTTTAAGCACACCAAGGACAAGCGGTACCATAGGAAGAGGAAAAGAAACACGAGCTTTTCTCTGGAGGGGTTATTACTCTGTGTGTGTTCCTGGCTGTTTCCTCTGGGGTTCTTTCATGAAGCCGTCCTAAGTACAAACATGTCATTCAGCAATCTCACCACGAGGCTGTGACTTAGTTCAGCTTTGAAATACAGCAACAGATAACCTGAAACATCCTGGACACCTCATAGTTCAGATATGCTGCCAACTCAAGGTGTAGGGCATGGAGAGACCCTGGTAAGTTAAAAGCACACTGCAGGCTTAAACTTTATACCACATTTGGGGTTGGTGGGAGGGAAGCCGGCTTTTTGGTGTGACGTAAAATGGAAGCCTTAACGACCTGCGGGCATTAAAAAGCCCAAGGCACTTTTTGGCACGAGTAGGAGTGTCATCCCCAGTGTCCTGAGCAGACTGCAACTGGGTAATTACTGAGCTGCTCCATAGTTACCGCTGAGTATCTTTAGAACTCTCGCTTGCTATCCTGACGGGTTTTGTGGCGCTGCCCCCCCGCCCCACCTCGTGGTAACTGTGTTGCACAATAAGTGAAGGCAGAGGCTCCATCTGGGTTCTGGACTTTAAAAAAATCTAGGACTATGAAACAGTTGTTGGCCTGTGTATATCTTGGGATCTTTGAGGGAAGGACATGACATGCATGTCAGCTATTAGTGTGCACTCTTGCGTAAATCAGGACCTGGAGTACCAGGGCCTCCTCGTGCTGTGGCTCCAATGGAATTCTCCGTCCCTTCGAGGCTGGGTGTCCTTTTAGTTTAACCCCAGGCTAATGGGCTAGATAATTAGATGAGATTCTCTGCCCTATGTATGAAGGAGATGGGACTAGATGACCATCATGATCCCTTCAGGCCTTGGAATCGATGACACCTATTGTACGGGGCAAAACATAACAGCCGTTTGCAATTCTCACGTGGACTCGATGTATATCTAGCCCCACCCCTCGTGGATCTTGCTGCACCAGTCTTGAAGGGGTCCTCCATTCCCGAAACTAGAGTTCATGTGTCATCTCTTCTTCTGGAGACAAAGCTAGCTTGCTTTGCCACTTCAAGCAAAGGGACATAAGCGGGGAGGCTCGCCCCTTCGGTTGCTTGTGGCATTTCGACTATGCTCTGTTTGTAAGGCCCTAGCTCCCTCAGTACTCATACAGGTATGTCTCCTTGAGCTGGAAATGCCCCTTTCCAGCTTGAAGTGTAGACATCCCTTAAGAGAACAGGGTAAGTAACCATCATGGTTTAGGGCATAACTCACAACAATCAGACCCACAATTTGAGTGCCCCAAAGCGGGGGTGTATTTGGATTCAGAGTGCTAGTTCAACCCATGATAAATTTGCAAAATTTGGAGGTGACTAAATATTTTGACCTCAGGCCACGGCTGGGCGGGGTGGCTGTTACAAAACAATATTAATTGGGGACATTTTTAAAAAATCCATTTGGTGAAGATGGCTGAGTTGGAATTACAGCCCTGGGTAATGTTGGAAACTCGAGAAAATGACTAGATAGTAAAGGTGCCATTGGCCAGATTTTTAACATCCTTTGGTTTTAATAACCCAACAAGGTGTTAGTAACACAAGGGAGAAACCCTTCTAAATAGATGATTATCCTGAGTGAGTCCTTTTAAATGCCATGAGCTGATTTATAGTCTTGGAATTGTCAGGGACAGTGTGAATTTAGGACAAAAAGAATCTTTCGGTTGGCAATCTGACCGTGGAATGTGCTTTGATATCAGTCCAGCTGCTCATTCTGAAGGGCATCTCTGCCGCTCCCCTCCTTCCCTCCCCATTTTCAATGGCAATAGGAACTCTGCTGCTGCCGTTCTCTGCCTCTAAGCGGTGAGATTGGCGGGAGGATTAATATATTCTGACTGCTCTAAAACTTGAGGGAGAGGGTGGCAGAGTCTCAGCACACGCAGTGCCATTTCCGAGGACTCCAGCAGAGCCAAGCCAGTGTATTTCAATGCTAAGTGCGTCTGTTCCTCAGTGTTTCAACAAATTGCTTTCCGAGCTCAGGCTGAATGGATGAGAGAAGTAACAAGTGCCTGTGTTCCCCTAGGTGAGCACTTTGTTTCCTCTCATAAATCAGGCCAGTGTCTCCAGGACAGACTGTGCCATTCCGACTGCAGGGAAAGTTGGCAAGTGCTTAGAGCACCGGACTAGGAGCCAGGAATTCCAGCTCTGGTGCTGATTTGCTGCGTGACCTTGGTCACCTCACCCTCTCTGTACAGCTGTACAATGAGGATATTCATGCTCACAGGCTATTCTCTGAGGTGCATCGCGAGGGACTGCCAAGGTCTGCAAAGCGCTTTGGAGCCTGGGCTAAGAGACCTCTTAGAAGTGCGGCGTATCCCTGGCAGGGGAAGGCAGCAGGTTCCAACTGGAAATAAGATGCTCACTTTTAACCATTGGCACAGCTTGGGGTAGCGTCTCCATCCCATGGCGGCTAGCTCAATATTGGATGTCATTCTGAAAGATGCTCTCCCTCTCAACCACAGCTCTTGCTGCCAGACTCACTGGACAAAGGCCTCTGGCCTGTGTTATGCAGGAGGTCACACGAGTTGATTGGAACAGTCCCTTCTGGACATAACGTCTGTGAATATTAGCAGGGGGCTAAGCACGCTCCTGACTTTAGACTTACGCCATTTGTTCTCCTGCTCTTTCCAGGCGGTATCATTTTAAATCCAACCTCGCCAACCATGCCCAGGCAGGAGGACTCCAGGTTAGACTGCTGTTTCCTGCCTTGTTCCCCAGCTTCCCAAAATATTTAAAAACTAAACAGAACTGAACAGGACAGTCAGGGCAGCTGAGTACAACCGATGACATCAGTTTCAGGGCCTTTTTAGGCACAGCTGCCCCATGGATTTAGCAAGAACCTCCCCATGTGGCTCAAGCAGTGAAGGCTGATGATGGTGGCGCACTGTTTGCCAACTTCGCTGACCCTCCTGGCTCGGTGAAACCTGCCAGGCATTGTTATTCATTGACGGCACTGCCCTCAGAGTCGTCGGCCAGACCTGCAGCATACAAAGAAGGAAACAGTGACAGGTTTTTAACTTTCGGCACCTAATAATAACTGAACAGTGGGGGTTCCCCAAACTCCTGGGAAGGGTGCCTCTGGTTTGAACTGGAAGCTAATCCCCTAAGAGGCTTCCACGTGTTGGGGAATGGAAGCTTTGAGCAGGATGCAGACTCCATTCTCCTGAGAGGAGCTCGGTTTTCTGGGAATGGGGCGTCTGGGATGATCTTGGCCTCCGCTCTGAAATTTCCGGGCAGGGAGAATTTGAGCCTCCCACTTCCACATTTCTAGCAATGGGGTCTTCAGCTTCATCCAGTGCCCCCCTCAATTTCTGGAGCGGGGACTCTGTTAACCTGGTAAAGCACTCAAGCAAACTCGCACCCCGTCCTAGTCCTACTGCTCCCCAGAACTGGGAGCCCTGTAATTTGAGCCTAGCCACATTCAGAGGAAATCCCTGTCAAGAGCAGCACCATAGCAAACCAGCTGGTGAAATTGACATGCAAGGTCACTACAGATACTGCAGTACAGCAAGAATATCAACACCCCAAATTCTCTCCACAGGCACAGATGTCAAATGCTTTTGCCTTTTGAGACAGGGTTTAAATAAAACCTCAGGCACCTCTAAAGGTTGGCAGGTGCTAGAAATCCTAATCTAGAGCCCCACTTTGCAAGTGGCCTCCATGCTCATACTGGGCCCAACCAAATCCCCAGATCTGAACATCCTCTTTGACCATCAGAGTGTTTGAAATCCTGATTCGGAGAGAAGTTTTGTGACTTGAGCCCATCTTAAAGGAGATTGATTCAAATCCGAGTGACTAAAATTGGGTGAGGAATGACAATGGCCAGAGGCTGCTGAGACAGAAAGGTGCTGATTTTTTCATCTGTAAATTTTGCAGAAGCGAGAAATTAATGAATCCATAAAACTCAGGGGGAAAATATATGATTTGCAACCAAGGGTCTTGGATCACAGGCCTTTGATTTTCCACGAATGCCTGAAGCTTTCTGCAACTGCCCACTTGGGCTCAATGGTGGAAGAAAAATACTGTCTGCCAAAGAGACCAGAAAGGAAATTTGGAGGGAGCGACCCTCACCTGCGCCAGCAGAGAGCGTCCTGACCAGGTTGGAAACTGCAGCGGAAAGGCATGATGGCTCCTGCTCTGCTACAGTCTCACGCAGATAAATGGAGAACCAGAACCCCACTATCAAGCCAACACTGAGCACTTTCCCCTGATGCATCCATGCACCCGGCTACGTTTTCCAGTTTGCTTCCTAATCAATTCTCTCCTTATATGTGTATCCCACACAGCTGCTTAGTTAGCATCTCCAGTCTGGCAGGGTTGGGGGTGGATTTTGCTCCGCTCGCCTGGCTGTGTATTAATACTGCCTTACGTGACACCATGACCTGCTTTATTTCCTGGAGAAGAGCAAAGCGCAGCTTCAGTGTGGCTCCCGGGAAGGGTGGGGGGTAGGAGGGGGAGCAGCGCTGGCAGAACAAAATAGGGGCCTTTTCAAAAATTCATAGCTGCTTGCGAGGGTCAGAAAAGGTGAGGCCAGCGTATGACCCGCCAGATGGCGCAGCTGAGAAAGGAGAAGGAGGAGGAGATTACACATAAAAGACCCTTGTGTTTTTCCAAGGTGGAAGCACAATGGAGGGGGTAAAACCAACAAGGAGTCCGGTGGCACCTTAAAGAGTAACAGAAAAGTGCACCAGGTGAGAGCAGAGAGCAGATCAGACCGCTGACCCATCGTATCCAGGATTGGGCCTCTGGCAGTGTCCAGCATCAGTTGCAGCAGAGGCAAGGGCAAGAAATTCTATAATGGACAGTGATAACCTGCCCCTCGGCAAGAGAAGTAGGATGCTCCTGTGATTACGAGGCTGGTCTGAGACGCAGGAGACCCTGGCTCAGTTCCATGCTCCACCACAGGCTTCCTGTGTGACTTCAAGCATGTCGCTCGGGCATGTAAATACCTTGGAGAAGCTGGGCTGAACTCTCAACCCAAGGGAGTTAGATGTCTACATATTCTGAAGCTCTGGACCTTAGTGTCCCTGTGCCATAGTTCCTCAGCTATTAAACAGAGTGAGACAGGTATGACAGCAGAACGAAGTCACCCTTGATTTGGTGTTTATCTTCAAAGGGAGAGACTGAAGCTGTGTCAGCTCCCAGCAGAAAGAGCAGGGGAATTTTCAGTGGAGGCTTTGACCAAGCACGGTGTTCGGTGAAGAGCCAAATGTTTACCCTGCAGCAGACAGAGCTCAGGGGAAGGAAGTGCAAAGAGCCCTCAGCCCAGAGAAAGGAGGATGGCACTGGTTTGGCTGCCTGCCTGCCCCTCCTCAGAGCAAAGACAGCATGCGGGTGGCTGCATGGGTGGGCACGCCAAGGACAGCGGGGCAGCAGCTGCCACTCTGTTCCAGGAAGGCTTTGGCTCTGCGTGTTGTGGGGGGCATGTCAAGGCAGGAGGGCGGTGTTGGGGGAAGACACCCTCTATGGAGCACGCTCCCTGCCAGCACCAGCTGAAAAGCCAGTGGAAATGAATGCTGCCAATTCACCGGCTCCTCTGGGCACATGAGCGTGGGAGGTGTCCTTGCGGGCAGCCTCAGCTTGTGCTTCCAGTGGGGTGCGGCAGCAAGGAGGGACGGGGCCTGAGACGCCCCACTGCCCCAGGATAGGCAGGGCTGGCATGTGCTTTCCCCATCATGGTTCAGAATTTGATCTCTCGCCCCTCCACCAGGCAGCAAACCCCTCTCCCCAGAGGGCAGCTCCAGATCCCTTCTCCCCTGGGATTTGTTCCATGGAAAGGAACAACCTGCTGCACCTCACTTTATAAGAGGGTCAGCCAATCCTCCGGCATTAATTTCAAAGTTTCCATCTTTCTCATGGCTGGTAACTGGACCCCCGAGGCCCCACCCCCTGCCCTGCCTCTTTCCCAAGGCCCCGCCCCTTCCCCACAGGTGGCTCCTGCTTCACCTCTTCCCGCAAGGCCCCACCGCCTGCCCTGTCTCTTCCCCCAAGACCCCGCCCCTGCTCCGCCCCTTCCCCCATGCCCTGCCCCCTTCTCCACCTCTTCCCCTGCACGCTATGCACCACCACAAGCCGCACGAGCAGCCTGGCTCCGGAGGCAACTGCTGTTGCTACTCTGCCTCCTTCCTTCTGCTTAGGGTTGCCACAGATTAAAAAAACCCAGACATCAGGGCTTGTCAAATGACACCCGGATACACAAGCAGAAAACTGGACTCTCTGGGTGAAAACCGGACGGGTGGCAACCCTAGACTTTGAGTCAAGACTCCTCATGGCCTGAAATGGAGTTGAGATGGGCACATGTTATCAGGTGCGGCCTGATCCCTGTGTATCTGCAAATGGAGCCCATCGTGTCCTCGGCATGGGTGAGCCATGCAAACCAGCCGCACCAGCAGGCAGTAGCTACTGAAAACAAGGAACATGCAGCAGGCCTCTTCCATGACCAGCCAAGCCTCCAGGTAGCAAAAGGAACATAAACAGGGCAGCTCAGACAACATTTCTCCCCTTGAAGTGACACTCCTGTCCTCCAAACTCTTTGCAACCTCAGGAGCCAAACAATGCCGTGCAGGTGGCAAGGATCATTGGAGGAACACATGCAGCTCACGGGGGGAGTACCTATTTTCATCCCTAACCTGTTGACTTTTTCTCAGTCTTACAGCAATTAACTGGCAGAAGCTTCTTGCCCTAGATACTGGAAACTCCCACCATTGACATTCATGAGAAAGTCTGCACGTAAGAAGAACAAAATGACCTCATTCATGGATGGTTGGATAGCACTGCATTTTCCTTGTAACGACCCTCAGCAGGAGTCACCAGCTGGGGTTTAACCCAGCACGAAAGCCTTAAGACCTTTCTCACTTCAGACTAAAGGAGTAACTCCATCCACCAGTAGCATCAGAAGGCTCTTATCTACTCCATGGATCAGCCACTAAAGGAGGACAGGATACACTGTTACACACTCCCTCTGCTGGAAAGGCTGTGAAATTGTAAGCCCGACAAGATTGAATGGCTCTGGGGAACAGCAATGGGATATGAATGCCTCCTCAGCTAGGTTAGGATCTGCTTCTATATGGTAGCAACCAGAAGTCATTGCCCTCAGAGTGACTGCTCAGTGAAACAGAAAGGTTGCCCCAACCCAGTTCCTATCAAGGTGCCCATATGAAAAGAAACCTGTCACAGACTTATCACTAGCCATTCTTCGCTGATAGTTTCAGTGCAGGTAGCAAGTGTGGACCATGGATAGAGTCTGATCTCCCCCAGAAGCCACTGCTGCAAGCTGAAAGGTGGGGCCCTTTACCGAGGAATGATAGGGGACGCTTGCAGTGCCAGTGTCCAGCCTCTTTGAATAGAGGACATCAGACTCGAGGACTGTCAATCCAGCACTTTTCACTCACCCTAAAAATTAGTCAAGAAATAAACACATTTTGGGAATTACCCACGAATCCAGAAGAGGCTGTTCCCTTTCTAGGGTCTTGTTGTCTCTCCACGGCATCCCAGAAACGCCACTCTGCCTATTATTTCTGATTGCTGCTTAGAGGCAATACATGGCTGCCCGAATCTTCCCACCAGACAGCTGTTTTCCAGCATGATTAACATAGGTGGTGTTTGCCTTATTTCAGAATGGGTTGGCTCCTGGGGGAGATGTTGTTTCCCCAGCTCATTTAGACAGGAAGAGGTGGTGGCTTCTTCCCTCAACTCCGTGTCAGGTTGACCTTGCAAAACGCTGTGATGTGTAAACAGTCACAGAAAGTATGCTACAGTCTCTGGGCAGGCGAGCGCACTGGGGAATGTGCTAACACTGCGAAGGAGATCAAATCCCTCTTGTCTCTGTGTTTAAATCTCGGAGGCTGCCATACACGCTCTTTCCAAAAACACCATCCCGGGAGATTTTCCAACTCGCTGATGTAAAAGGAAAATGATTCTTTCTGACTAACCTGGGCCTGGTGGAGAACAATTAGTCACACAGAAGTAGACGAGTAGGATCCAGGCTCATTTTGGCCAGGGCTCTGCAATGTCAGGTAACTGGTCACGTACTATACCTTACAATGGGTAGGCAGCTGGGGTACGGTGACTGTTGCTTATCAGACTCTTCCTCCTCAGACATCTTTACCATATGCAGCCACTTATCACAGTCTCTCTATTAATTTGTGCTCCCATCCATCTGTCTGCTGCCCCCCTGTCCCGCACCATTTCCTCTCATCTTGTACTTAGATAGCTAACCCTTTGGGGCAGAGACTGGCTTTTTATTACATCCACCGACAGTACCCAGCACAATAGGGCCCCGATCCCAGAATCTGAACAGGCATCCAGGTCTAATACCTTTTACTCTCCCAGCACAAGATGACTCACTAAAATGAAACCCAACCCTGTAGTTGTTCTCTTTCCTAGATCATTTTGTGTATGTTCTTTTTTCCCCTTTTCACCTGGAAGCTTAATATTTCAGTTTCTTCCACAAAAATCATTAACCCATTAATGAATCAGGCAGCATTCTGAAAACCCTCTTGCAGTTCCATTGTCTTTGCCACAATGGATGACAACAGAAAAGCTGATCAGCGCTAATTACATTATAAGAGTCTATTCATAGATTGTTGCCTCACATGGAATGTTCCATGACAGGCATTGTGCATGGTTTATTTTCTGCTCCTTTGCAGACAGTGACATCCTCAAGCAGTACAATGGAAGCCCTCCCCTGTGCGCACACACACACACACACACACACACACTTCCATAGGATCTTCTTTCAGCTCTGATGGCCTTTCCCAGAAGTCCAGTGGTCTCTGGAACAAATGTAAAACTCAGCAAAGGGACTGAGCTGCCACCCAAGGATGGCAGGGCCAGACACCTTTATGGCTGTGAAACTAACACGGCATCACTTTGCATCCTTCTATTTGCTAAAAACTGCCTTCCTTTCTAGTGAAGGGCGCTTGTCTCTCAGAGCAATGCCAGGAATAATTTTCCCTATGCTTTGCTCTAAGCAACAAGCAGGGCACCTGCCAGGTTTGGCTCCACACATCATGGCTGACAGGGCAGGTCCATGATTTCTGCTGCTTACTTTGTGGATGGCCATCCAGCAGTTAGCTTCTGTTCTATATTCCAGGCTGGCAGCTAGGGTGTATTTGAAATCTGTGTTGGAACTGGAGGCTGTCACTTTAATTTGTAAGGGGTTTTCTCGGCCTGCTTGCAGGCTAACGGGCTTGATAGGGAAGTGTGACGTCAGAGTCTGCGGAGACCCAGCTTATAGCAAAGTGGGGGGAATTGTGCCTCTCTTTTTTTAGGGAGCAGCCTGTTTGGTCTCTCTCTGCTTTGGGGTTCTTGTATGTTATCATTCTGAGTTCTAAGAAATAAAATCATGCTACATTGCAACCGTCCAGCAAGAGTATTTAGGGTTTTAATTTACTCCTCTGTGTGTAGGCCATGAACGTAACAGTAGCACCCACACTTTCGCCCCAGTGCATGACTCCAAAACATTCTTTTGTAAGCAGGGTACAAGAAAGACTGTTTCATGAACGGCAAGGTCTCTCCATCTGCCCTCAGTTCTGCTCTTCCTTTCATCTTGGTTTGGAACAGTGTTTTCCCATCTATTGGGTTCTTTCCTTTCTGCCATGTTTACCAAATACATGGATATGGGTCTTTTCCGTAATTCATCCTAATCATTGCCTCGCTCACACACAGTCGAGGCAAACGCCCATCAGCAGCACTAAACCCTGCACTGGATTGCGTAGACTTGATAGTTCCCATATGTCCTGTCAAGGTTCCTCCCCGACTCTGAACTCTAGGGTACAGATGTGGGGACCTGCATGAAAACCTCCTAAGCTTACTTTTACCAGCTTAGGTTAAAACTTCCCCAAGGTACAAATTAATTTTACCCTTTGCCCTTGGAATTTCCACTGCCACCACCAAATTTTAACTGGGTTTACTGGGAAACGTAGTTTGGACGCGTCTTTCCCCCCAAAATCCTCCCAACCCTTGCACCCCACTTCCTGGGGAAGGTTTGGTAAAAATCCTCACCAATTTGCATAGGTGACCACAGACCCAAACCCTTGGATCTTAGAACAATGAAAAAGCATTCAGTTTTCTTACAAGAAGACTTTTAATAGAAGTAAAGGAATCACCTCTGTAAAATCAGGATGGTAGATACCTTACAGGGTAATTAGATTCAAAACATAGAGAATCCCTCTAGGCAAAACCTTAAGTTATAAAAAAGACACACAGACAGGGATAGTCATTCTATTCAGCACAGTTCTTTTCTCAGCCATTTAAAGAAATCATAATCTAACACATACCTAGCTAGATTACTTACTAAAAGTTCTAAAACATTCCTGTTCTGTCCCCGGCAAAAGCAGCATACAGACAGACATAGACCCTTTGTTTTTTCTCCCTCCTCCCAGCTTTTGAAAGTATCTTGTCTCCTCATTGGTCATTTTGGTCAGGTGCCAGCGAGGTTACCTTTAACTTCTTAACCCTTTACAGGTGAGAGGATTTTTCCTCTGGCCAGGAGGGATTTTAAAGGGGTTTACCCTTCCCTTTAGATTTATGACATGTCCCTAAACACATCCCATTGAACCGGATTTACATCGAGTGCACGTTTACTGAAATACGGGGCCAGCAGGAGAACGTATACCATGTTTACATTTCCAACCAAGGCTTATGGCTTTGCTGTGCGATAAAGTCTTTTTAAGCAGTGAGTTGCTCTGTTGAACAACAAGATATTTTTCAGCATAGTTCTGGCCTGCAGTTTCACATTGTTTGCCAAAATCAAAACATCTGCATCCCGTGGTCTCAAACTACCCAGGAACTTCATAACTTCATAGGAGTCCAAATCCTGGACTGGCGTACCCACCCCATCTTGGGGTGCTGATGGAGGAGAACCTGGACCACTGGGACTACACGCTCTCTTTTATTTACACGCTGGTAATTTCCAAGTGTGCAATCCCATGAGATCTGGAATTAGATCGATTTACACCAGCTGAGGTTCTGGCGCTGTGCCCCTGGAAGCTCATTTACCCGTGGAGAATTCCTGGGCTTGACATCTGATTCTCCTTGGGCCAAACTTCATTTATAATTTATGGAAGTTCAGTCTCAAAGGGCCTCACTTCAGTGTTCTTTTGAAGGTTAACCAGATCGCTCCAGTCTTTAAACTGGGCTGC
This sequence comes from Natator depressus, assembly GCF_965152275.1. Classification (NCBI taxonomy): domain Eukaryota; kingdom Metazoa; phylum Chordata; order Testudines; family Cheloniidae; genus Natator; species Natator depressus. Next base: position 4,216,041 of record NC_134242.1, read on the forward strand.
AAATCTCAAGTTCAGAGAGTCTCGTGAGCTGTAGGAACTCTGGCAATGCCAGACTGGGTCAGAGCAGTGGTCTATCTAATCCATTCTCCAACCCTACTAGTCCTAGAGGCTTGCAGAACTCTCTTACTGGACACTTTTCTAATAACATGCCTGTGGTGGAAGTTTCTTCCTAACCCCAAGCAGTTCCTTGGTTATATCCTGAGGCAGAAGGGTGGGTGTCTTGTCTCTTAAGCAGTGTTGGTGCATGTGATATTCTTAGTATTCATATAAATATAAATGTCTAATCCACTTCAGAGTCCAACTAAGTGCTTTGCCCCTATAGAGCGGTGAATTTCCGGTAGAGGGCAACCCCAGCTGACTGAAAGTTTGCTTGCCCAAACTGGGTTATGGACCCTGGGGCATTTACTGTCCCTCTCCAGCCAGAGCCTGCACCTCAGAACACCAGCCCCAAGAAGCAGTGAAATCAGCTGGCTTGTGAAGGTAGCTATTGCCTCTTCCTTGTCCTCCAGGTCTGAGAGACTAGGTGTACACACTCTTTAAAGCTGCCTCGTGGCACCTCACTGCATTACAGGCCTCTCCCGCCTCCCTGCAAACCGGCAGCACCTTCTTCACTGCTGCTCCAGTTCCCCCAAGCCTTGGTCACTTCCTATCCACACAACCAGAGCCCCGGACCCGGAGCGTTGCCACTTTCACGCTAACGAGAGCCACCACACTGTATACTGAGCGCCCAACCCCCCGGAGCACAATCTCTTCACAAGTTGTTCGGCCAATCCCACTGGGCGGGTAGGCCAGCTGCCCCATCTCACACCGCCTCAATTTAACTCAGGGTTGCACTGTATTTGTCTTATACAATAGGTCCCTTGCTCTCTCCTCCCTGGGCTCAGGAAATAGCTTCTCCCCACAAAGTGCCATGGCCCTGCAATGACATGGCCACCTGGGCAGTAGACAGACAGTGGTCACAAAAGGCTCCGGGATGCAAGACAGCGGACAGCAGCTCTGTTTACAGCATTAATTTAATGCTCAGGAAAAGTTCCAGGTGTAAAGTTCCATCAGCGACCTGCCCGGTCTAGCTACAGAATGGGCACAGAGCAGGCAGGAGCAATGCTAACATGGTGAGAAGAATGGCTCCGTCTCCATGGCCCGTTCAGACCTTGAACTTGTCTACTGATGCTGCCAATCAGGGAGCTGCCTATAGCCACTCGTGGTAATGAGTTTCATCTACCGCCAGCTGGGATTGGATGCCAATGGACAGCCGAGTGGGAAAAGGCTCCCTATGTCCTGTTAACCATCCATTACCCTACTAATGCCACTGCTAATTAGGTGTGAATAGCACTCAAGTGGCTCTAGCTGTGGACCCAGGTAATACAGATATTCCCGCAATGGACCACTGTAGGGGCTTGCAGCAGAACAAACTCTAATGCCTTATGCCAAAGGAGGCTCTTTGAGTCCAAGGCCATCAGTGGCAATGCTGGTCCAGACTGGGTCGCCCAGGGATGAGGGTCAGTGGCTGCCATGCTGCGTGGCAGGATTCAGCAGCTGTGGTGCCCAATGGCAAGAGTCAGTGGCCAGGAGTAGGGGAACCTGGGCCCTCCCTGCTCCACCGGGTTTCAACCCAAGGCCCAAAAGAAACAATCATTCAAAAATACGCAGCTTAGGAGATGGGCACCCCTACGCCTGCTCCCTGGGCCACTTCCTACTCCGGCTTCGGATCCTCGGCTGGTGCCAGTGGTGTCTTTGGGTCCCCCTTGGGGCTCTCTCTGGACGGTCTCCCTGTCTGCAGGGGTTCGGCATCCTCGGCCCCCACGGTTGAAGGGCCTGCAGCAGCTTGACCGTAGGGCCAGGTCCTGGATGCTTGGAGCCCGGGCAGCACCACACAACTGCCCTCCTGCTCTGTCCACCTAGACTGATCTGCGCTGCTCCCTTCTGAGCTCTGCCTCCACGGGGAGCTTTCGCAGCATGGGGCAGCTCGCCGTGGCCAGAGCATCTCCTTAACCCTTGTCTTACCATCACCCCTTAGCCAGTATCAGAAGCCATCCTTAGGTCCTTAGGTTACAGGCAAGTGGCTAAGCTTAACTACCAAGAACTGACCTCAGGGTTCAATGTTTAGCCTGCCCTCTTCCATATGCCTCTGGTTAACTTTCCAGGGATCCCTCACACAGCTACACGGGGTGGAAGTGTCACCTAGAGCAAGGGATAGCACCCTGACTTCAGGCCAGCCAAGTCAATGGAGGAACTGGTTTTCAGATGCTTTGGTTTGAAATACATTATCCACAGAACATACGTGTGGGCAAGGAGGGATCTTTAATGTGCTTTGCATTTACTAACGAGCATTTTGGGCCATCTTTAAAGGCAAGTTCATGCTGAGGGGTCCTGGATCTGAACGAGGATTTTTTTTTCCCTTGCATTCTTGGTAGTGTTGCTAACGTGCTCCCACTTTGGCTGGGCTCTCAGCATATGCTGAGTGCACTGGGTGTGCAGAGGGCTGGTGCGGTTTGAGGGAAATTGTCTCCTATTAACAGAAAGCACAAGACAGGATCCAAGCAGGCCATCAACATCTGGCAGCAGGAAAAAAACACTCTGCCAGGAAACAGCCTCCACCAAGACTGGCTCATGGCTCAGCAACTGAAAGCCATACTTGGGGTGGGGGTGGGGGGGGTCTCTCTTTTTCTGCTCTTGCTAAGAAATCGCCACCAGAACCTGTGGCAAAGACAGGTTCCACCATGGCTGAGGATAATATAACACTTGGCACGTCCAGTAAATAAGGCTATTTGCCCATTCCACAGGTAAGGCAACTGAGGCATGGAGGGTTCAGCGATTTGTCCAGTATCACGCAGCGAACCAGGGTCAGAGCTGCAGCTAGAGCTAACTGGCAACTACTTTGGAAAATGTTGGCCACCTTCTATTTTTTGGGAGCTGGTCTACGTAGATACCCGAACGCAGCCATCAAAAAAGTTCAGGCTCCATTACGAGTTAACCCACCCATGCCATGCACACATTCAGCACCTGCTGGGCTTGTGACAGATCCCTCCTCTTGGGAGAATGCCAAGTGCCATGAGACTGGGGAAGGGCGTTGCGTAAATGAATCAACCTGTGGACGTGAAGGAACCGAATGAATGGCACCTTCCTTTGGCTTTGAGGGTAGGGGATGCCTCCTGCATAAACGGTGAATTCCTGTTAAGATGAGAGCATGTGTTAGAGAAATATGCCAAACCCTAGTCTGGGATCTACCTGGGATTGGAGTGATTTGGGGAGACCAATCCCTTTCAAACACAGTCTACACTCTGGGAGTATTCAGATTCCACCAGCCCTACAGGGTGAATTCCACTGTACCACACAGATCCTGTGAAAAACACACTCTCTTCTACCTGGACTGATGGGATCCTATAATTGCGAGGTAAACAGGATTCTTGAGGTCAGGGCCTTTAACCTTAGGAGAGAAAATATTCCAGGCTGTACAACGTGGTCTCATGGTGGAAAGGGATCAACGCCAGGCCTGCTGGTTGCACAGAAATGCTAATGAATACCAGGAGACTAACATCAGCGACTAGCAGAAGCAATGGGCTTATTCCAGTTAACCCTCTGATGGGAATCATAGCCACTAAACAAGAAGTAAGGATAATGGCCTCCCCAGACACAGATGTATTTTCTCACCTGCTGGAGAACTGCACACGCCTCCCACGATGGGGACAGGCTGCTCAAGTCAGTGGAAGTTTTGCAGGCAAAAGAGCATAATCACGTTTGTACAGCACCTCGCACAATGTGTCCTTAGCTTCTGTTCACTGCCGTGACACAACTAATCCATAATAGGGACAACCTCAGTGTGGGTCAGAGTGGAGATTTAAGATCAGGAATTCCAATTCTTCTTGCCCCACACCTTGTGTGATCGTTTACACCTGTGCAAAACGAGTGCAAAACATCGGCCTGGGTGTGAGGGGCAAAGTCCGACTCACTAGCGTTTCACACCCATTACGCACAGGTATAAATGATCATTTAGGATAAAAGCAGGGGCGTAAACGTGCATTTGTTTGCACAGACAGAAAAGAAGGTAATGGTTGTTACACCCTTATCACGGGTGTTCACTATTTGTCGTACCAAAGGGCCCCATTGGGGTAGACCCTGCACACGGTGACAGTCCCTGCCCCAAACAGCTGAGACTTTAAGTAGACAAGTAGGTCCTTAGGTTACAGGCAAGTGGCTAAGCTTAACTACCAAGAACTGACCTCAGGGTTCAATGTTTAGCCTGCCCTCTTCCATATGCCTCTGGTTAACTTACCAGGGATCCCTCACACAGCTACACGGGGTGGAAGTGTCACCTAGAGCAAGGGATAGCACCCTGACTTCAGGCCAGCCAAGTCAATGGAGGAACTGGTTTTCAGATGCTTTGGTTTGAAATACATTATCCACAGAACATACGTGTGGGCAAGGAGGGATCTTTAATGTGCTTTGCATTTACTAACGAGGACAAAGCACAGAGGACAAAGCAAGGCGAAGCGTAAGCTCTGCGCTGGCCTTTTGGGACTGGCCTTTTGTCCGTGCTAGCACAGTTATAGCACACTTAGTTCCTGGTCCGTGAGCGGGGCTCCTAGGGCACTACAAATAATAATACAAATCAAGTAATTCGCCCAAGGTCACAGGCAGGAGTAGGCCTCATCTCTCCGGAGCCTCAGTCCAGTGTCTTAGCCCCCAGCCAATGCTGTGTCTCTGAACAGCAGCAGCTGATGCAAGGCAGGGATGACTCATCCCCATGGTCTGTCCGTTCACATGCCCACACATGGGTTTGCACATGGAGCTGGGGCTAACGATGGTTGGACCCTGCACATGGTTCGCCCCTGCCGGGGCGCTACAAAACACAGGGCATGGCGCGAAGGGCCAAGCAGGGAGGGGCCCATTCATAAACTTTCCATCCAGGATAGGACCTCAGAGAGAAATTCAAAAAATGCAGAGCCTGAAGATAAATGGCCATTGTGGGCTGGCTTGGCAAGGGACCCGCTGCAGCTGGACGGCACTCACTTCTGGGAGCCAGAAGCTCCTCAGACCATGAACTCCCAGGCATGTGCTCCAGTTATGACATTCGTCTTTCCCAGCAAAGGGCAGGGTGGGGGCAGGGCTGGACTGACTTCTTGTCCGGCATCCAAAGACAGACGATCAGCATGGGCAAACAACCCCAGTCTCTTCGAGAGGGCAGTCAGGCCAGCGGCTACTGCACGGCACTAGCCACTGGGAGAACTTGGGCCCACGTTGTCTTGTGGCGCACCACTTACCCGCTCTGTGCCTCGGTTTCTCCATTGGCACAACAGGAATGACACAGGTGTGCCCTGAGGAGCCAATAACGTTTGGCTACCCAACCAGGCCGCAGCCTGCTCCCCCCTCCTGAGCCCACCCGCAAAACGCTCAGCTCCAGCAGTTGTGCTGCTTGAAGAAGAGGCGTGGGAACCCAGCCCTGTTGCTGCTTAAAGGGGCACCGCTTTAAAGTGGTGTTTGCACATACAGCCTGGCCCCCTTGCTTTTCCTCTGGGCTGGCAGAGCGAGGTGCGAGGGCAGGAGGAAAAGGAAACGCCAGCAGAAACCTCCCCATGCCTCCATAGAAGTGCTAATATTGTTAAAGGAGACGTAGTCACCAGCTTGGGCTTCCATTCTAAAGACTAGCGCTCAGCATTTCAGAACCTGCTTTTCAGCAGAAGCGTCTTGTTGCAACTCATCGCAGGGAACGCCAGCTCTCACCCAGCAACACAGACTCTTACCCCAGCCCATCCCAGACGCCACATGCCTGCACCCCTACCCGAAAGCCAGTCGAACACCGGGATAAAGTGTTTTTGGAGCTGTCCTGGGAACATACATGCCGTGCCAGGCACACGGGTTTTCTGTGCAAACAGTGGGGCTGCTGGGCAGCGTGAGAACAAAAAATGGATTTTATTTTCTGCCAAAAAAATAAACGTTTTTTTAAATTTTAGTTTTTTGTATTTTCAGTGAAAAAAAGATCTGGCTTCTGAAGACTGAAAAACTGTCATGGGGGGGAGGGTTCAATTATTCAACAGCAACCTCAGTCATTCGGATGACAAAAATGGACATTTTCCAGCAAAAACGTGTTTAAGCAAAAAGCCAACTTTTGTCCCCACCTTCAGCCTTCAGCCAGCTGCACCGGTGGCGCCCAGCTCCCTCCCTAGCTGGAGGCACGCATGCCAGCATGTGGAAAGGAGCGCTGGCAAGAAGGGATGGGAGCAGAGAGGAACAGGCATGGCTGTCCTGAGCCACATCCAGAAGAGGTAACGCAATCAGAAGTTAAGCTATGGGGGGTATCCTGGCCTCTGACTGACTTCTTGTTCTTTGGCTTTCCGGCTTTTTCTGATGCTACCTACATGCTCGGCCTCTCTCCCCAAGTTGTTTCTTCCACTAAACCTTAGTTCTTTTCCTGGCTTGGGGAAGGAGCATGGTCGATGCACACTAATACCCAGCTCCTAAACAGGAGTGTGGAGCTAAATACCAGAAAGCTAGAAGATAACCTGCACGTTCATTTAAAAGTAAGCCCCCTTCTTACCTGTTTGATGGATTCTCTCTCTCTCTCTCTCTCTCTCTCTCTCTCTCTCTCTCAGAAACCTGCACCAGGAAAGGTTTGAAAACAGGTTGTTAAAGGGAAGAAAGGTGGCCAGAAATGGAAACCAGGAAGGCAGAACTCTGCACAACAGCATCACCTTCACAGGATACCATGTGCCTGAATGTCAGCGAGACTGGTGCAATGGCTGATGGGAGAAAAAGGTCAAGTGCTCTAAAAACCTGACCAAGGATCGGGGAGCGGGCGGGTAGCTGTATAATGGAGAATGGAAAGCCTAGGCAGGCGGGAGAGATGGTAGCGGGTGAGGTTGTCATCTCGTGTCTGTCTTCACTTAAAGCAGTGGGAGATTTTTGTTGTTGAAAGAAAATATTAATAACTGAAACATTTTATTTTTTAAAAAGAGAGAAAATCCCCAGTATTGACAACTTCAAGTGTCCAAGTATAATGAGTCAGGCCCCAAAATTATGAGATTGGCTTAAAAATCAGGAATTAAAAAAACAGCATTGGGAGTCCCTTAAATTACCTTCAGGTTTTTTGCATCTTTATGATTTATGTTTTCAAACTTTTCTCTGCAACCATGAGGGCTAGAAATTTACTTCAAAATTCTGAGATTCTCCTGTAATCACAGGACTCCAGGAAATGGGGCTTTAAGAAAAACATCCAAAATCATGACAACTGGCAGCACCGTATCTGAGGGGACAATCTGAGGACTCCATCTTGCAACTGCCTCTCTGGAGGTAGAGCCCCTTTCATAGTAGGATGTGGACCTGAGACTTCACAATGTATCATGTGGTGGGCAGGTGGAACAGGGTTTCTACATGAGATCAACAAAGCTGCAGCAAAGAGCCAGCAATTAACACTCCACTCCACAGCGGTAGGCCAAGATTTCCTACCTTGGGGGCATGCTGCTAAGCAGCAAACAGCAAGAATTAGGCACCCAAATAAAAATGGCCTGATTTTCAGAAGCGCTGAGTACCCCCAACTCCCACTGGCTTTACTTGTAGACTTTTCTATGATGCTTATCACTGAGCGCCCACAACTTCCGTAGCTGTTACCAGGGATGGACTCATGGTTAAAGCACTAGGCGAAGACGCTGGAGACATGGAGTCAAATTCCAGCTGTGTGACCTGGGCAAGTTATTTGTCTCTCTGTGCCTCAGTCTCCCATCGGTGAGAGTAGTAATCCTGCTCTACCATACTTGGGGTGCGCGGATAAATTAACGATGTGAGTTGCTCTGCTTCTCTGGAGATGAAGGCCACAGAAAAGCCTACGGATCCATAGCAGACTGCCTGTATCTCTTTCTTACCATTCTTCCCTGGGCTTGTATTTTTCTCCTGGGAAATCTGATGAAGGAGGGGGGAATGGGCTAGGCTACACAGAAATATTCAGACAGTTTCTTAGCAATAAATGGATCTCAGTCAGTTCTATTATCTGTCTGGCTCTGACTTCTATTATCTGCTGTGAATTATAGCAGTGCTCTCTGGAACAGCATTCCGGCACCATCATTACTAACTTCCTTGCCTTCCACAGACCACACTATAACAAGGCTTGCTGGATAATACTTGCCATTAGAAAAGGAGCATAAAAGATTCAAGCTATGACTAACGTGCTAAATGGCTCTGCATGGTGCTTTACGCTCATTAACACCAGCCAGTTACTAAAGAACCCAGAGGCCCATATTTCACCCTACACATCATCCAATTGATCCTGGTAGTTGCACCTTCCTGACTATTCTTCCCACAGCACTAGGGACTAAGAGCAAAGAAGTCCATATGGAATATTGCTTAGAGCCTTGGCATGTATGGGATGGTCCTGTCTGGATGAAACAGAGACTACAGATTCTCTGAAAAACACCTGCACTTTAGCGTATGGCTGACATGGAGAGGACAATGTCCGACACCAAGAATTGAGGCCCGGTTGTGTCTGCAAACTGGAGACAATGGCAAGATAGTGTCTCGTGAGACAGTCCCACCAGCTGCTGAGCAGAGAAGGAACTCACCTAACTTTTCATTAGAGACAGGAAGTTTTGGTCCAGAGCTGCCCCCGATATTCCCATCCATTAGAGACATACCATAACGGATCAGAGTCTAATGCTCACTAGGGCACAGGGGGTGTTGCTCAAGCTCATCTCTATTGTTAGTGAAACCCAGAAAAACGCTTGTAATAATCAGATCCTTTCCCCTTCAATATCACCTCAAAGCAATCTGCAAACATGGCTGATGAGCTAACCCTTACTGCAGCTCTGAGAGGCTGGTGAAACATCGTTATTATTACACCTCTTTTACATAGGGGTCTTGCAGCAGGACCAGAACCCAGGAGACCGAGCTGCCAGCCCCCTGCTCTGAGCACTAGACTTCAGTGCCTTCCCATGACACCATACCACGGCAGCATGGCCCTTACCAACGTGCTCTGAAATGCTTTACAGAGAGAGCTAGTTATAATAAGGAATGGAGGGGGGAAGCAAAGAGATAGAGCCGCCGCAGATGAGAGAGAGACAAAATAGCCACATGGGCCATGGCATCCAAACTCCCCACCCCACCCCTTCTATCTGGGTTCCCTCCAAGTTCTAGATTGACAGAGGACTTCACTGCAGGGCTGCCAGCCCAGCCACAGGCTGCTGTCACCGCAGGCCTCTCTTTGTAACATCCCAAGCACGCTCAGAGCAACCACCTGTCAAACGGCTGCAGCGTCTCGAACCCTGTGACTTTGACGAGAGCCCCTAAAATTCAGTGCTGAGGTAAGGTACCAAACTGCTTCACTGAGCACAGCCAGCCGGGCTGGCAGCTGACGGGGAACTGACTCACCATTCCCAGCATGCATGCGATAGGCCATGTGTTGAGCTTGGGATGGATCCAGCAGGGGGCTGTGCTTGTGTGTGTTTCCGTATTGTGTTCCACACCCCCATTTGCCACTTGGTCTCCGTCCACTGTGATGTGCAGCTGCAATCTTGGTCCTGCAGGGCTAGAAATATGTGACTGCAGGGTAGTGTCTTCAAACCTGCTGCAAGACCGGGAAAGTGTTTGCACAGGGTACGAAACCCAGTATTCCCTGTTTGGGAAAGGACATCCTTCCCCCTTGACATCCTTCTGCATGCTCAGGTAGACCAGCTACTTTTCTCAGCTCCCCTGTGGCGTTTTTGTGCCAAGTTGCACCCCAGAGGGGCTGCACTTCAGAAACAGTGGAAGTAATTTCCTGGCATTTGTGCATGTTGGATCTAGGTTTTGTAGGGCCCTACAAGAATTAACAGCTACACAGACCTGCCGCTCTTGCTCCTCCATCCTTGGCTGGCTTCCACCTCTGTGCAGCACCCCACAGCTCTTTGCTGCTCGTCACACCCTGTGAGCCTGGGGCAGTGCTCCCCCACACACCTGGATTGAAGATTCACAACCTGTGCTGACCACCTGACACACAAACCAAGAGATGGAGCTGACAAGCAACCCTGCGAGCAGGGGCGAGCGGGCAGAGAATTCAGCCGGAAGCCAATCACATAAGAACGGCAGACAGAAGAACCAGGGATGGTGCTAGGGTCGGGCATGTGCGTGAGGCAGGGCTCCTGCCTAGCCTGGTCTTGCCCTAAACATCCCATTCTGCCATCCTTTGTATGATAGGCACCATAGAAAAGCGAGAGGATATTCTGATGATTCGCCACACCCCAAACCACTTTCACACGGGCAGGCACGCCCCATTTCATGCAAACGATCCCAATCATTAAGACAAACCAACAAACCCCGGCCTTTTCGAGCAGGGTGACTTACAGCCTGGAAAGAGAAAGGTTGCCCTAGCAGGGTTTGGGCCATCCTTGCCACCACTCAACCCCACCGCCCTGCAACCGAAGAGCAACTTGCTGGGAGGGCGACGTCACTGCCTAATCGTCCTCCTTGCCCACAGTGGAGCCAGGCTGCACTGTAGCTGGCCTGCTGGCAGGCCGCCCCGGCCATTTGCGGGAGCTGGTTTGGAAAAACCCAGCGGCTTTGCGACAGCAATAACCCCAGCCTTTTTGATTTGTGCTTCATAAAAAATGCTAATTGCCCCTCTGAGCACAGGAAAGGCAGCATATTCCCCCTCGCCACCTCTCCTGCCCCCGCCCTCCCCCCCCCCAAGCACCCTTTCGACTTTGACGACCCGGCGTATATTAGAGTCGGAACTGCGGCCAGGCCGCTCTGTCTACCCACCCCGCCCCCTTCCACTCAGAAATGTGATTCTTTGATTTTTTTTCAATTTCATTGGAAAGCATTTTTAAAGACAAGCCTCGGAGCATGAATGCACCAGGGGCCGAGACCCCCTGCCCACACACACACCCCTCAGCCTTCGGCACAGACGTTTCCCCAAGGTCACCCGGGAGACTTGTCCGAGGTGGCTACTAAAAGGAAACGGATCATGCCCAAGCTGCACAGGAAGCCACTGCTGTGGCTTGGAACGGTTCCCTGCGTCCAGATGCCATGGGCGAGAAAAAGAAAAGAGCTGATGTTTTTCCACGGCTCTCTCTGCTCTCCACCAGAAGGGAGGAGGAGGAAGGCAGAGGGATGAGTGAGGTTTCATTTGTCCTGCAGAGTGAGTCACTCGGCAGCAGCTTCCGACTCACACTCCTCCCCCACCCCCAGCGGAGTTTTGTGCCCGTTATTCCCTCCTCCACCTCAAGAAAAAACGCACTACTCTTGTGCCTAATTTATGCTGGGAACTGGTCTGCGGACTCACCGAGGGAGGACGGGTTTGCAACACAATCAAAAAAATAATCAGTTCTGGAAGCTTTAAAGATGTGCCTGTAAAGCTATGCCAGATCTTCAGGAAAATGCATCCATTCAATCCCTTCCCCCTTGGGCCCCAGGACTGGGATCCGACACGGCCGGGGCTTTTGATTGCTTGCTTTTCAAATAGGGTCCCATCTCGGTGGCTTCTCGGAAGGCGACACATTCTTGTCCCTTTGGCCAGAGAGCTGACCTGGCTGTTCCCTCCCCCTTCTCCCCCCCCCCCAACAGATCGCTTTCACATGCCGTGCTGGTGCTTTGCAAAAAAAGAAATAAACCTCTCTGAGTTTCTTTGGTTTTTCTGGTTTCCCTTTCAGCAAGCTGAGCAATAAATAAACAAATAAATAAATAAAATCAGACAAGAGTTTTTAAAAAAGCAGCAGCAAACCAGGGCTCCCGGCACATACACGCAGCCTGTTCCCAACACACCCAGGGCGGAGTCCACTCACTGCAGGGCAGTGGTAATGCTCTCCGGGCAAGGGCACTGGCCGTTCAGCAACCACAACATGGGTCAGACCCAATAGGCTCAGGAGGAGCGAGCGTCGTTGGTACGTGGGGTGGGTGAATTCCCCCAAGATTGTGCTCACCACTTAGGGCCTGATGCGGTGGATAGAAAGAGTCCCCGTAGCCTTCTGGCTTCATAGATTCCAAGGCCAGAAGGGACCCCTGCGCTCACCTCGTCTGACCTGCTGCACAACACAGGCCAGAGAGCTGCACCAACACAATTCCTGTTGCATCCGATGAAGTGAGCTGTAGCTCACGAAAGCTTATTCTCAAATAAATTGGTTAGTCTCTAAGGTGCCACAAGTCCTCCTTTTCTTTTTGCGAATACAGACTAACACGGCTGCTACTCTGAAACAATTCCTACAGCGGAGCGTTGAGAAAAACATCCCATCTTGATTTAAAAGTTACCAGTGGTGGAGAATCCCCCAAGACCCTAGGTAACGTGTTCCAGTGGTTAATTACTCTCACCCTTAAAAATGTACACCTTATTTCCCATCTGAATTTGTCTAGCTTCAACATCCAGCCATTGGATCATGTTAGACCTTTCTCTGCCAGAGTGAAGAGTCCATTATTAAATATTTGTGCCCCACGTAGGTACTTATCAACTGTGACCGAGTCACCCCGTAACCTTCTCTCTGTTAAGCTACTGGGCTTTGGCTCAGGCCTTTGGTAGTTTTACACCTTTTTCTGTCTCAGGGCTAAACTAATTCACTGTTGTGACAGTAGGGGGGGCTGTGTTGCTGGAGAATTTTAGAGCACCTGGAATATTCAGCTTTCAGAGAAACAATGCTGCATCTTAACAATCTGTATGGTCTTCATGCTGCCGAGAGTACTTTCCACTGAGCTCTGCCGGAAATGTCAGCATAAGTCCAGGGTTGGGAGATATATGGCATCTACCGCATTTCTCTCTTTCTCTCTCTCTCTCTCTTTTTTTTTTTTGGCCAATTGCATTAATTCAGCCAGGCTGATTTTGCAATATTTAATCTTTATTGATACTTGCACAAAATAGCAGAAGCTAAAGTAACAGCTGAGGTGATACAAAATTTCAGCACCTCACACTAAGACAGCGGAGCGGAAAGGCTCAGAGGCAGGTTAAGGCACTACCCTAGGAGTAGCTCGGGGTTCAGAGAGGGTCTCTAGGTTGGAGGCAGAGCGCCCTGGTCTCTGAGGATCCGGCGCCATAACAGAAGAGCAGTGATTCATACGCGGCTCGGCTCGCCTGAACCCAGTGACTAGGAGGTTGGAGGGCTCTGCTGAGGAAGTGGGTCTGACAGTTTGGTGGAAATGAGCCCCGTTTATCCTATAGCGGAGCCTGTGCTGGATACTGGGGAAGTGACTTTCCCAAAACTAACACTGAGTGGGGCGTCTCCCTCACCTGCACTAACCCTGTACATCAGCAATGTCATCACATTCTCCCAACCCACTCTCCAGCTGCCAACAAACCTGTCCAGCCCACTCTGCTGCCTATAAATCGCCTCAGACTTATCCTCAGCCCCGCTCAGATTCTGATTCTAAAGGGGCTGTCCGGCTTTCTCCAGCAGCAGAAATCTGTAAAATCTGCATGTGGAATCAGAAGCTTATACTTAAGTAGGACCTTTTCTGAAGTAACATTCATGTTGCACCTGCTATCAACTCACAGGTTTCAAAGAGCAATCAGACAAATGAGGGCGAGCAACAGGAAAATGTTGTGTAAAGTTGCACGTGGGTTCTGTAGGTTCCCTCCAGCTGCATTTCATCTGATTCCTGGGCCTGCAGCCATCCCAAATTCCCACCAGCGTGGCAGAGACCAGGATCGGGCCCAGAGTCTGGAAAAGATTCAGAGATCCTGGGGAATTAGGGATGTTATATCTTGCCGACCTATCAACCTGATGTTGGTTAATGATAATAAAATTGCTTTTTGGTTGTTTTCTTAAATTTCATGGGCAAGGATTGAAAAGAACAAGGCTAACAGTTGGTGATTAACAAGGCTTTATAAAGCCTCAATCCTGCAATCACCTATGCACCTAGCGATCAACTACATAACTATCTGTCCCCCATCACCACGGCACTGGGACACCTGACTTCAACGGGACTCACCTGAGGGAAGTTACACAGGTGTCTATGCGGGTTCCAAGCGTGAGTGGGCACATCCGGGCCTCACCTCTCTTGTAAGTGAAGCATGCGGCTGACATGCCAGGTAACGGAGCCCGGCTCGGTTATCCCACGCTGCCACCTGGGCAGAAGTCACCTCCTCTGCAGCAGAGCAGCTTAGGAGCAACCTAAGCCATGAGCAGATTCATCCTGTTTTCAGCTCAATCCCCACAGTTCAGGTAAACTATGCACGGTACTGACTAGGTCTCCATAGAGCCTTGCAACTAGCAGGACCTGGCTATAAGTGTTGGGTTTGGGCCAGGTCGGGTCTGAAAACACCCTGACCTTCTCAGGCTTGGGTCAGGTGGGCTCAAATCCCTCCTGCCGGGTCGGGGGTTGGCACGGGGGGCGGAGATTGCATTTCTCCTGCTGGCTACCACCACCTTGGTGTGCAGTGCAGCAAGCCTGCCAACAAGCCACAGCCCTGTGCTAGAGCCCAATTTAAAATGCTGTTAGTAATCGGGAGGGGGAAACCAACCTTCCATCAGGTTACTTTCATTCCTGCCAAACCTACTCTAGATCTGTGCAATTGCAGAACTGGCTGACATAAAGGTTTACGAGGGAGGAGGGGAGGGATGAAAGGTTGTAATAGATTCTGAAGAGCCAAAATCTGCATTAGAAGTGGGTGCAACAGGTTCTAACCAAACATCCCACTGAGTGAGGAAAAAAAAACCCTGCACTGGCTAAAATTACAATATCAGTATTTTAACTGCAATTGCAAGAGCAGAAAACCAGCTTGAGAGCTCTTCTCCTGCATCCCGTCTTCAATCTGCTTTTATAGTGATCAATACGGTTTCTAGCATCATCTGTCCCATACATGAACCCTGTGCAGGATGGAGAAGAATTTAACAAACAAAGAGCTACGTTACCCAGATGGTACCCAGAGCTATCTATAAATATTGCACCGTGTCCTGTGGCTTTTACTCAGTCAAAACTTCCAAGGGAATTTTGTCTGAGTGAGGACAACACCACATGGCCATTCCCATTTATAGGAATGTAGCGGGGTGGTCACCCACTCTGGCCTTAAAGGGCTTAAAACAGCCCAGGAGAGGGCTGTGGCTGGGAGCAAGCAGTTCCAGGGCTGACTGGGGGAATTAGGATCAGTTGGCCCTTATAAGAGGGCAGTGGGCCAGGAGCAGACAGAGTCTCCTCTAGCTGTGGGGGGAGATGGGCCTGGCTGCTGGGGAGCATACCAGGGTACCTGAGGTGGAGCAGGGCTGGGGGAAGGCCAGAGGAGCTCGGGAGCTTCGGCCTGGAAACCCCCCCAGGCTGCAGGCCTAGTGTAAGGCCGGATAGGTACTGGGGTTGCAGGGAGCAGCCCAAAGGTAGGCAGAGGCAGCAGGTCCAAACCCCCCTTGCCTGTGATGATTGGCTCATACACTGCAGTCCGCCCCAGTGTGTGGGGGCTCAATGGTGACTGGAAGTAGCCAAAGACTGAGGCGAGGTGGGACTAGTGGATGGGGGTTCCCTGGGGAGGGGAGACCCAGATCTGTGGGGGTACTGCCAGGGGGCAGCACCGTGGGTAAAAGGGGCACTGGGGTCCTGGAGGGACACGGGGTCCAGCAGCAAGTGGGACACTGGCCTGCAGAGGGCGCTCTGGAGGCTGGAAGAGCTAATTCCCTGAGAGACCAGCAGGAGGCGCCGCAGGGGTGAGTCACTGCACCGTGACAAGGAATCACTGCATCCAAAACTGAAATGCAGCTACCTCTGGGGCAGAACCCAGCAACTACTTGACAGTGCACAGCAACACTAACCAAAGGTGCAGACAGGAAACTGAGCACAATCCTGGATGCCGTTGAAATGAAAGGGGGATTTAGTGTTGCCATTCAAAAGTGTCATTTACCAAAAAGCTGCCAGAGAGTTATCAGTTATTTCCTTTTTTATGTATTGGGGAAAATATATGGCATGTCACATCCCACTGCGTGGTAAGCACTAACTTTTTAATGGCAGCCACTGTACAGCTAAAAGGACATTTAAAAGATCCAACACTTCACCCTTTATACTGTTTGTTCACATTTCTGCATTTCTCCCATCTTGGATCATGAAAACAGATTAGTCCGTTTCGTTAGGATTTAAAATCAATTTCTAGCCAATTTCCCTTGCAGGGTCTCCTGCACTAGTACAATGTTGCGATGTCCGAGTTGAAAATGCTGTGAGAGAATGGATGCTTGTTTGCAAAAATACCAGGGGAACTTGTCAGTGGACCCTACATTTTACAATAGCTTATCTTTATGAAATCTAAATTTTGTGGGGGATTTGATCCAACAGTTTCCCTTTAAAGCAAAGGGCCTGTGGAGAAAGTGTCTCTGTAGAATGGCATGGGGTGGGGTGGGGTGGGGGGAATTCTGTATTCACTGTCTCTCAGTTTCCATGTCAAATATGCTCAAGTGAATGTGGTTTAAATTAAAGGATTCCCCCCCCACCCAATCACACAGTCAGTAACCCCTGCAAAACTCCTCTTGAGATCTGAGAATCCAGTTGGGGTCTCTCTTTGTCATACATCATCCCCAACAATAAAAGTTTTACAGGTCAAATTACCTTCCCAGTGAGACATATGCAACCCCATTGCCTTCTCTCTCTTCCCTGTGAAGATTCTGCTGGGTTAACAAGGGTGGAAAGCAATGAAAATTCACCTTTATCAATACAGCCAGCAGCTATGACTCAGAATACACACAGGGAGCAGATCTGGTGGGTGAGAAGAGGCCATTTTTACATAAATTGTTTGCTTAAAATGACTGACTGTGTCCCAGGGCTACTAGGCATATTATGAAAGGCTTTTGCTACAGTCACCCCTAGGGTTAATTATAGTGATGGAAGAGCCTGTGCTGGGATAAGCAACCCCAGAATTTTGCATGCTTCTCTGAAGTCCTTGGGATTGTACAGTTTGGCCCAAAATTGTGTGAGATCCAGAACTTCTCAATATCTTGAGATTTCCAGAGCTTCCTGCTTTGGGCCAGGAGGGTTGCTATCAAAAGAGGTTTCCTCATCGAATCTGACTCACTTTTGCTTTGAATCCCAGCCTTGAGCCACGTGCAGAGGTTATGGGGGAAACAAACAAACGTTACCCAGCATTTCAGGGCCGTCCAAAGGTTTGGTACAGCTTCAGTTCCACAAAGGGGGGGAAAGGGAATGGAGAGGGGAAATATTATGTCTAAGCAGCTTTACTCACTCCAAAGCCTTCAGGAGAGAGTGAGTGTAAAAGACAGTGTGTGTTTTTGTTTTACTTCAAAACCAAGGAGATTCCATGACAGGAAAATTTAAGAAGATGTTTACATAAAACACATTAAAATACACTGTATCTACCAGGCCACATTCTACAGTGTGACCCCAACATACTTCACTGGAGTTGTTCCAAAGTAACAGAGCGGAAATTGGGCCTTTATTTTGGGAGCGTGGTGAACTCTTCCCAGGAAGGGCTGGCAAACAAAGATTCCAAACGCACTTACCAGGAATGCTTTCCCTGGAGTACAGGGCTTGGATCTGGCTGATTCTTTATACAATGAAAACACCAGAATACCAATTAAAAACATAGATTTTAATACAAAGAGATTTAAGTGTGAACAAGAAAGACTAATTTGCCTAAAATTAGAAAAATAAAACACCAGCAACCATACAGACACAGGCTCACAAAGCAGACACACCAGGCTTCCTGTCACTAACAGGAATGATGCTATTGATGTCAATGGGGTAGTACCATTGAAAAATCAGTGTAATAGTGGGAGAAATTAGCCCATTATATATATAGTCCCAGACCAAAAAAACCCAAACTATGTTAAAATGGAGTTAAGGTTGAGAGCATGTGCCAGCAAAGGAAAAGAGAGAAAATACATTACTGGGATGCTGTAATTATCCCGAAAACCTGTACTCATGCCACAAGGAGGGGAAATATATGAAAAAGTCAAGTGTACCTTTAAGAATCAGTTTAATTTAATCTGGGAGCATGAATAATAAACTGCTTGAATCATAATCATATAGTTTTTGCATGGCATCACTACAGAGCAGAGTGAAAGTTGTCTGAGTGCCTTAACCGTGCTTGTTTAACCTTAACGTGGTTGGATTTCTTTCAAGTGAAACCTTAACACCAAATTTCTGGGGTTCACGATACTGGTTTTGGAATAATTAAAACATCCCTGTAAAGTATTTTTAGCCTAACTCTTGACCTTAACTCCCTCTGTATGTAACTCTTTGGGAATTTCACTAGTTTTTAAAAATTATTTAAAGTGGCATACGTGGACACTAAACAACAAACCCAAAGAGAATGCGACCATGCAATATTTCTAATGACTCCAAGATACGTAGTATCAACCTGAAATCATTGTATTTTAGCCTGATTCTTAAGGAGGGAGAGTTTGGTTTGCACTAAAGCAGCCAGAGTATGTTGACCCGTGAAGATGGGATGACAGCTGATTTGCATCCTCAGAGCAGAGCAATGCCTCTGATGCATAGTAGTAAATCTAGCCCTTAATTTGTGATGGATTTAGTGGTGTAGAGGGCTGTGCTAATGCTTTGGGCAGCACTGATGCTAGTATGCAGCCACGACACCTTTAAAGAGCAGTGACCACTGGGCCCACGTCGTCTTCCAATGAGAACTCTTGACATATGTCCAGTCTCTCACACCATTGAGTCATTACAACCAATAGAATCCTTGAAAGTATATTAGTTGTAGAGGAAGGGTGATGATTGGCTGAGTCACCTCTGATGTCAGAATGACCCCACTTAAGGGTTGCCCTTAGGCTAAAGGCTCAGGAGTTCTTCCGCTTATCTATATGCCTAATAATTAGACAATCATTGATAATTTAGCTTAATTACAATCTAATTGCAGCCTGTACACAATATTTCAATTAGTTTGAACTCTATGGGAAGTTTCAAGTTTCTGTTACCCATTATTAAGATCATTCTAAACAAAGAAAAAAAAACTTTCACACAGATGTCCTGTTTCTTAAATTAACTTGTTTGTAATTAATTTTAACTCAAATGACTTAATGGATTTTCCATGTAAATTCCCACAAAATCCCATGCTGTACTCAAAGAGAACGTGCTGTAAATTTGGAGAGGATATTGGGGGGGAGGGGAGAGGCGGAAGAGGGGGCGGGGGAGTGTATTTCACCTACAAACCAATGAGTTTGAATTTCTACCTAAAGCACAACGTGGAGCTATTCAGCATCAATTGTGGTGTTGCAGCCAGTGACTCCCCAGCAGGACATGCTTTGAGAGCTTGCAGTGGATCAGCAAGGCCTTACAACGATGAAACCTTGCGGTGCCTGAGTCTAGTGCAGCAGTGAAATAGCCACCGGGATTCTTTAGGCTGAGGTTTGTTGGATCATATCCCCCCTCTTGAAACTCCCTGGAGAGCAGAACAGCCCTTCATTGCATTCCCCCAATTAAGGAGCTCATTTGGGTCTAATAAGATGTTTATTGACTCCCGGCCTCTATTGATTCTGAAGAGGCTACTACAGAGATGTAATAAATGCCTTGGAGATAAATCAGTGAGCAGGTAATAGACAGGAATCACCTAAGCAAACATTACTTAATTACATTCCTATTAATATACCTAGTCTGTAATGAATTTTTGAGGCATTTAATTATCAGTTTGACAAGATAATCTAGGGGTAGTTAATAATGGGACAGTAAAATGTTAAAAAAAACAACACACAGACAGCTAATAAGTCTCTTAACAGGCACTGAATTCACTGGCTATAGCTGTCTGGTTAAATAGACAGCAGTTAATTACAGAGTGCTTAAACCATCCTCACAATTTTAATATATTACCTTCTTTGCTGTGCATTAACCATGCAGTAAATAAGAGATAATAATTTTCTACATGCACATATTCAAATAGCTAAATTACTTCCTGGTGCAACTATCTGGCCTTCAGCAAGTCTGACGGGAGCTGGATAGGATCCTAATATTTATAACGGCATGGACTGGTGAAATGTGCACCACTGTCCATTCCCCCCAGTGAAATCAGAAATGCTCATAGACCCTATAGGGCTAACCGGAAAGGGGAAATCTTCTTGAGGACAAGGAAGAGAGTCCGTCCCGCCCTGTTGGAGGAAGAGACCTGAGTCTGTGAAGTTCCAAGACTTCTCATATGTGCAGCATAGCGAGAGCCGTGTGGTTGCTAGGCAGCCATGGATGTCATGCAATATTGATACCCAGCTTTTGGTGTGCACACCCAGGAATCACTTCACCCAGCACCGGGGTGAAGCCCCTTTTTGGATGGAGCTCGGCAGCTGTTTAACAGCTCACGGCAAAACTATGCAGCACCTTGGGGCGTGAAGCGAAGAAGAAGGTGTCCAGTTGGAACTTCTGGGGTATTGAGGAAGACGCAGTGCTGGAACTTGGATAACGCGCTGATTGCTCCTCTTGCTAATAACTCCACAGGGCCTACGAGGACAGACGTAGATTTCATAGTACCTGGAAGGCACAGTACCCCAGCTGCAGCCATTGGTTCAGGATTGATTCTTAGGGAAGAGCAGCACCCACACATTGAATTGGGGGCGTCTCCAACCACAGCCAGATCTGCTCCAAACCCGCTTAGTGCCTGAGACCTGGCAACTCACGACTGTATGTCGGCATTGAGACTGTAGGGAGAAGTCACATGAGCAGAGGGACAAAGTCCCTGACACACACAACAGCAAAGGCAGCTGAGTCTAGGAGGGAAAAACCAAAGGGAAGCGGATAGTGGTGACGGACAATAGCAGCCACACTACCTTCCCTAAGAAGAGGCTTGGTTCCCTAGCATGGTGCTTGTAACTAAGCAGATCATATTGCTTAGCTAGAATTGCTGATTGCCGCCAGGGCTAGCAGCTTTACATAGCAACTCAGCTGCCCTGACAGCTAGAGTGAGTAACATTTTGGAGAAGAGGGACCCTTAAGAAATCCTTAATTAATTCCTAGCAGACAGAACCCAAGATGTCACTCTCCTTTCCCTTCCCTTCCCATTCCTTCACATTTTTATTCTTGGGGGGGAGGGGGTAAATCAATAAAATTAATAAATTAAAAATAGAAGCCAGAAGAGTTAAGGCAGATGGTGTAGAAGCTCCCAGACACTGGGGACTTTTGGCTAACGTAGGGTATGACTGTAGTTGTTCTTAAGTGCAAGTTCTTGCCAATAATGTTGGGGTTGGTGGGAGCGCTCCCATGTAGTTCCTCTAACGGATTAACTTTTTATAGGGAGTGAGCAGTGCTGCCAACCCCAAGCAGTCAAAAACCAAGAGTCAGGTCTCCCCGCAAAATCATGAGATTTTAAAAAACAACAAATGCTGCGTTCTTTTTAATTGCCTCCTGGCTTGGGGGTTTTATGAATCAGGTTTTTCTCTGCAACCATGTGGGCTAGAAACATTTCTTTTTTAATGAACATTTAAATTGTCATGTGATAACATGACTCCAGGAGCTGGGGCTGGAAGAAAAATACCAAATATCATGAGAGTGAGCAACACTGAAGTAAGGGTTCCACAGGTTTCTGGCAATGAAGCCTGGATGACTGAACCAGCATCCCTTGATTTAGATATCACCATTTTAGAAGCAGGAACTGGGTGTGGACGTGTGTCATCTTGCTATTGAGTGGGTGAGCATCTGCTCTGAAGTTCTAGTTGGGTCTGCAGTGTGGTCTCCTGTCCCTGCCATGAAGACCTAGTCCAGACAAGGACTTCGGCACGCCGCGTGGGGTGACCTGGGCAGCACGAGCTAGGTTGCGTGGGGTGCTAAGGAGCCAGAAAGAACCACAGAGTCTGCCTGTGTCCAACTTCCTCAGTAAAAAAAAATCCTCTTTGTATCCATTGTCACCAATCCCTCGGCAGCCAGCCAGAGCACTATGGGGTGGTTGGCCTCGGAGGTTGAGATCAACATCCATCCTGCAGAAGGGATGTAGAGCCTGAGTCGGAGGGGACTGCCCATATCTGTCGGATATTCACACAGTCCTCAAATGCCGGGGTGGCCAGCACAACATCCTCCCACCAGCATTGCTTCACGGGCCATTAGCAGCTCCGTCTACAAACAACTGCAGCTTTGGGGTGGAGAAGAGAGCTCTCTGTGGATGCCACCGAGGACAGCTTTGGTAAGACAATCCTAGAGGGCCATTTCCAGGTGAGCGTGTTCAAAGGATGATAGGAGAAGCTGGGAGCCAAACTTGCCTCACCTGCAGCATTATGGTGCTACCCTTCTGAGAAATGCCCAAGAATGTGGGCATGGGAGAAGAGGGGGCAGGACCTCCCCCATAAATGGTACATGGGTTGTGGCCTCGGATCCTCCCCGCGCCCCCCCCACCCCTGACAAATTCCCTGGGCTCTGCACTCATGTCTTTCCCACTGACTGAGGAGTTCCCATCAGCTTGCACCAGGCTGGGCCTGGCCAATGGTCAGTCCTGGGTTGTCACCATCTATCTTCTACTTCAGGGAGACTCACAGGTCTACAGCTGGGAAACGGGCAGGTAAGCTGGTGCAATACTCAGACCAGATCCCACGGAGGCGGGCACACGGGGCTCTTCCTCATGGGAGCATGTTTGTGTCTGGAACCCACAAAACGTCCCAGCCGGGAGCCTCATGAGCCCAGCCTTCCCGAAAACATCCTCCTCCATCCATCCCCCGAGCCACCAATTCCCAGCTCTTCCCCGAAGCACCTTTGCGAGGGAAGGGGGCAGCTGAGCTGAGCTGAACCCCTCCTTCACCAGAGGAGTGGTGAGTGTCCCCTCTCAGCCTGTGTCACCTCCATTCAGTCATCTCAGTCCACTGCCCATTGCAGGACTGTTCTCGGCCGTAGATTTCTTAGTGTTATGTCCCATCTACTCAGCAGTGCCCCAAGCAATGGAGTCTCCCCAGAGGGACTGATGGGTCACCAGGGCTATACACATGAAATTCAGCCTCTCCCTACCCCGATGGCTAGAAACAGGCTCCTGTTGGTACCCAGGAAGCTCAGGCAAGGGCTGACACTTTGCGGCATCACCCCAGGCTTCTTCCTGTCAGGGCGCTGGCGCAGTGGGCTATGGCAGCTTACGGCCCATGTCCTTGAAGTCAGGAGATCACAGATCAGCCGTGGCTTAGTTGTTGTTCTCAGCCAGTCCTGCCATGGTCAGAGGCAAACAGGAGTCCATTGTCTAGCTCCTCATGCTCGTCCTGGCAGACTCAAGCCCTGACCGATTTCTGCTCGTATTGGGCCAGCAGGATTTGGCTCCAGTGGGCGAGGTGAGCTGTGGCTTTCACCAAACACCACCCTTTGTCTCTAGCCCAGACGAGCGCCCTGGGCTGCTGCACAGAGCTCCTCCTCTTGCCAATCCGGCAAGGACATCTCAGTGGGTGCCAGAGTTTTTCCTTGGCAGCTGTTTTAGGGTCCAGCTGCAGGAAGGAGTCTGCTCCAAGCCGAGCTCAGCTGGGTTACCACAATGCAAAACAAAGGCCCAGAGCTCGGGATCTGAGCCTGTTCAGCCCCGTTTCCTTTTCCGATGCTTTCATATTTTCCGTGCACAATGCTACTGAACGGAGGCCAGCGTTTCTGTGACTGCTGCAATAGACACTCAGGATCAGGCATCGTTGGCTGCTGCTTCATCAAGGTCGCTGATTTCAAAGGGGCTTTGATGCAAATCTTGCCTGAAAATATGCTTCTTCCATGAAATCCACAAAGGCCCAGGACCATTGTACCTGAGAAGTGGCCACCTTACCCTGGACCATGTTCCTGCAGCAGAGATCAGCAGAGGTGCTGGAGGTCCCGGGGTAGAGAAGAGAGGTAGCCACAGACAGAGCATTCTTGGCTTTGCCATTGACCATTACCCTCGATCTTCAGGGCATGCAACAAACAGGGAGACAGGTGGGGGGTTTCCATTGGAGGGGGATGGACTGTGATTTGAGTTGTAACCTGTTTTTGCTGGTTGGTGCACGTGTGTTTGGGAATGGGAGAAAGGGGCCGGGAGAAGGCTCAACATTCCCGAGCTCGGTATTGAGTTTAATATTGTCTATTTTAACGCATGGGGAAGGTGCCTTTTTCACCATCAGAAAGGGCCGGCACCTTGTCCTGGGTCTTCATGAAGAACAAATGGTAAATTAATGTGTTTTTTTAAAAAGTTATAAATGCTACAAGGTGACTTAACAAGCAAAACCCAAACCCCTGATAACGACCCTCCCTGGTGACTGAATTTCCCAGTGATGGAGAGCTCGGGCGCAGGCCGGACAAGCTATACACACCCAAGTACCGTATGCAACTGCCCCTGCTTCTCTGCTCATCGCAATCTCGTATTTCCTGTCATGTTTTCAGGCTCGGGTTGCTGCGACATTGCTCAGGGTCTGGCCTGTGCGTTGCCAGGCGCACCCGTGCTGCTCTCTGCAGAGCAGCAAGGGGCTCGGGTCCCTTCAGCCAAGTTCTAGCTCTTCGGACTTGCCTGGCTCACGCGTGGGTCGTTGGGCCCCATCACGATGCAGGCAGGGACCCGGCTGGGCTCACAGCAGGGAGCTGTGCTGCACCGAAGGATGGCAGCAGCTGCTCCAACCTGCTCTTGCCAGCAGAGGACACCCCGGTAGCAGGATTTCTGGTGGGGCTGTGGAAAGAGAAAATCTTAAACGCTGCCAATCCTGGACTGACAGAGACTCTGGCTGTTCGCACCACGGTGGGGGGGCCGAGGCACCTAACCCCCCCCCCACCTTCTGCAACAATCAGCTATGTTGCAGGCCCAGCCCCCGAGTCCCACTCCCACCCCGGCAGGCAAACGTCTAGCAAAGCCGGGATGTGTCTGGCCCCGGCGAGATGTGGCGCCCCGACACAGAGGAACGACTGGGCGGATATTTTAACACAGAGTACGGCGGGCTGATTGGACGCTGCTTTTTTAGTGCCAGGGAATGACTAATGGCCACACTGGCTACGTGGCTATCGAAATGACTATCGTCACACAAGGGTAGCCAGCGGAGAGATCGCCGGATGGACTCCGGCTAGGTGGGCTCTGTTCTTGGCTCTGTCACTGGCCTGCTGGATCACCTTGGGCACTCTGTGCCTCAGTTTCCCATTCTGTAAAAGGGGAATAATGATACTGATGCCCTTTGTCTTTGAGATCTGCTGATGGAGCATGTTATTATATGAGCCTCCAGGGCATGGGACAAAGCAAAGACATACGATTCAAATACACTTTAAATGAAGATAAACCACCTCCCCATTCCAATGTAAGCCACTAACTCTCCCCTGCCTCTGGACAAAGGCAGACAGGGGGAGGGGAAGGAATTGGGGAGGGTAGGAGGAATGTCTTGGGGCAGGTCCTTTCAAGTGGGCAGACTTGAGCTGTCGGGGGAGGGGATTCTGCAGCCCATGAAACCACCCCCCATCTCCTGCTGATTTGCAGGGGGCCTTAAAAAGCCGGTGGTGTCTGTGCCTCGACTGAAGTACTTTCACAGCCCCCATCAGCTGAGCACCACCCCATCACGGATGTATTTCTCCTCACCACCCAGCCCCTGACCTGAATGCAATCTGGAGCCGATGCACTGCCCTGTGCCCAGCTGGAGTTACCCTGTGCTATCTAGCAGCACCCACTGGGGGCAAAGACTCCCCTGGATGCCCCATGGCAATGGACTGGGTGTGAGGGAGGAAGGAAAGTTGCCCTAGCCCTGATTTATTCCTGTTAGCTAGAGCTGTGGCTGCCTCTTCCCGGAGCTGTGTGGTACCTGCTGCCAAGCCATGGGGCGCTGGCTCCAGGGGAAAATGGGACCCTTGTAACAGACTCTGGCCCCAGCCTGGAGGAGCCATCACCATCACCAGCTTAGCAGATTGCTTTGTTCCAAGGCGATGGGATTTGACGGCAACTGAGAGCCACATGCAGCCCAGCGGAGACAAAGGTACCAGCCACACTGCTCCCTCCCTTCATTTTCTTCCCCCCAGGGACGCCGTCTCCCATTGCTGGTCAAAGGAGCCGGGGGAGCATCGCGCTCAGCTACTAGGCCTTGGGAGAGCTGGACAGATGGATAAATGGCTACGCATTGGGCCAGGGAGCGAAAAGTCTCATACCCCAGGGTGGAGGGGCCGTACCCCAGTAAACGGGTCCAGTGCTCCCTCTCAGGGAGAGTGGCCAGGGCAGGAGATCTGTGGATATTCCTGGCCCTTTGAAAGGGCCTGGGATAGCTCTGGGGAGATCGCTGGGTGTTTAAAAGGCCCCGTGGGAGCCACAGGGCTGGGCTCGGGGAGGGGCAGGGCGGTGGTCCGGGGGGAGAATGGCTGCATTCACTGCCTAGGAATCGACGCCGTACACCGCCCCCTTCCTCCCCTCACACCAGGCCATTTTTATTGGCGAGCTGAAGTGCGACCGAGCACGGCTTCATGACTTGCTCTTCTTCTGGAGGTTAATGACCCAGTTAGCAGCTCTTGGCTGCATTTCCCGACATTTTGCAGACATCAAGACCCGTCTCCCTGCCAAGTACATTCTGTTCCCTGGAGCTTGGCCAAGGCATCTCAGATTACTGTGTAATGCGACAAAGCGGGCGAGCTGGGGGGGGAAGCGGGGGGGTTCCAGGAGCCGGTGGGAAGGGGGCGGGCAGGGGGAAGCACCGCTGCTAAATTTAACATCCGAGATGGTAATGCTGCTCCCAAGGTGCCTATTTACTAGAGAAAAAGTGAATCCCAGAGTAAACAGGGCTGCCGCTGCTGGGAAACAGACGCAGTGAGCGAATGTGTCCCCTGCCGGGACGCTGCAGGCCCGGCTTCCCGGCCCTGCTGGCACTTCGCTCGCGATGCTGATGCTTTCCGATCCGGGATGAGTATTATTGGGAACCGCTAGCCAGTGGCCTGCATCAGGGAATCTGAGAGCTGGGGCCGGGCATAGTCTCGGAAGGATCGGAGGGTGGAGGGGAAGGGAAGAAAGCAGCTGGAGTCCTCCATGCCTTGTATTGTTTTTGCCCCCTGATGCAGCAGTAAAGCTGCTGATCCCAGACACTGTGATTTGGGTTCCCGGAAGTGGCAGGTGCTTGGCTAGCTGGATGCCAGACAGGCCTTAAATAAAGGTTGTGTCAGCAGAGATCAAACCCAGGACCTGGCCACTACACGTAAGCTATAGGAGTAACTAGCAACCGGCAGCTTGCAGTTACTGGGCAGGCACTAGGAGGAGACATGACCCCACACACTTCAGTGCATTGCTCGAGCTCCTACGCTGCTCTGTCCGCAGAGCTCAGTCGGGACTGGCAATATCC
Organism: Natator depressus; assembly: GCF_965152275.1. NCBI lineage: Eukaryota > Metazoa > Chordata > Testudines > Cheloniidae > Natator > Natator depressus. The sequence continues at coordinate 4,243,121 of NC_134242.1, forward strand.
CTGGGTATTATCCCAGCCAGGCTTGGGCTCCTCCACCCGAGCTCTGCTGATGCCCCTCAGTCCTCATCTGTAGCCCCTCTGCGGTTCCAGGCCAGGGCTTACACACACACACAGAACTCTGCTGACGCCCCTCAATCCTGACCCACTGCCCCCCTGCTAGTCAGGTCTCGCATCCCCTCCGAACGGGCGATTGCTTTCCAAACAGGACGCTGGATCCGACACCCTCACACGCTGGAAAAGGAAAGAGCCAGTTTTCACGGCTGGGGTGCAGCTCTAGTTATAACTTGGAACGCCGCATCCTCCTCTGGTTACGATCCCCAGCAGAGCTCTGCCAACGTTCCCTGGCTTGCAGCATTCCCTGCTTCTCCAGTGCTGGGCTCTGCACCCAGTTCTGCTGGGGGCCCTCAATCCTGGCCCGCAGGCAGCCCCCGCTTTTATGCCAGCTCTGAGCACTCTGCCCTAGACATGGCTCTGCTGATATTCCCCAATCCTGACCTGCAGCCCCATGCTGTGCCAGCCCTGGGCCTCTCCGGTGCAGAGACCCCCCAGGGGGTCAGATTCATCTGTCAGTCTGTGACACCAGGAAAGAGGAAACCTTGTCTTGCCGCCCCTGCCACGCTTCGTGCCAGTCCCCAGCAGATGGCTTCACTGCTGCTAATCAGCGCCAGAATCAAAGGCGCCATGGAGCCGGCAGCGGCCGGTCGCTCTCCTTAAAAGAGCCACTGAGAAATGACCCATGTGAGCATCACAGCTAAGCGAGGAGGCTGCCTGAACGGGTCAGGAAAAGCATGCAGGGAAATAGCAGCAGTGCCCAATTATCAGCTGCAGAACAAAACCGCTTGAGAGACTCCTGGAGGAGGGAGAGGCGTGGAAATTACCCGAAACAAAGAGCTGAGCCTGCCGGGTTTAGCGGCTTGAGGAGAGTTTTCTCCTGTGGAGTGGAGCTCTCCTCTTCTTCAGGAATTAATTCCTTGAAAGGCAAGAAGCGACACAGAATCAGCTCCATGTGCTGCAAGGCCGGGATGGCTCACTGCTCTCGTGAGAGCTCATCACGCCCCCGGAGCCCCTGAGAACAATGAATCGGGCTCACCAGACCCAGGATTGGCAGAGGGAAGGCTTGAAAATGCAGGGAACAGCATTGCAAGCCACAGCAAGTGCTGGGATCTCAGGCCTGGGGATTAGTAATACTGGTCGCTCCGCTGAGCACCTTTCCTCCAGGGAACACAGCGGGGGAAAGTCAGCCTTGGGCTTAAATGAGGCATAAGTGGCACTGAGGCACTGTGCCGGCCCACTGGCCGGGGCTGAATTTCACTCCAGACACTCTACTCATTGATCAGTGAAGCTTCATCATGCACCTCTTGGTGTCAGGGAAATTATATCACCTCAGTGTTACAGATGGGGAAACTGAGGCACTGTGAGTTTAAATGACTCCCCCCAGGGTCAGGCAAAGAGCTAGTGGCTGAGCTGGGAAAGGCACCCAGATCTCCCAGCTCCTATCCCCCCTGCTGTAAACACTGGAAGACACTTAACATCATTGTGTTACTATTTATCATTATTGTTTATGTTTCAGTGCGGCCCAGGAACCCTAGTCGTGCAGGAGGGCCCAGTTGTGCTAGGCGCTGTACAAACACAGAACAACAAGACCGTCCCTGCCCTGCAGAGCTCACTGCCCTGCTGCCCAGCTGATGCCGCACACAAAGGAAGAAAGCAATCGACTGGCCTAGAGATGGGAGCCAGTTTCCTGTAAGGTGTCCCTGAGTTGCACAGCGTCTGGTACAATGGGCACCAGTCCCGACTGAGCTCTTTGGGCACTGCTAGAATAGAAATATTCACTACTATTAACAATAGGCAGTCTTGTCGCCCCCTGCTGTCAGTGGGAGAAATAGCAGCTGGCTCACTGAACACCACCTAGTCCGTGACTTATTTGCTGGCTCTCCACTGAATGTCGCTGGTGTTGGTGAGAAGAAGTGAGGTCAGGGAAATGTTCCAGACCGAGAGCCTTATTCAGGAAACAGGTACAGCAAGGCAAACAGCAGCACGGGCTCCCCACACAGCCTGGCCCGACCCCAGTTTGGAGAGATCAACCCCCAGGACAAGCCCAATCTCAGTTGCAACGCCCCCCACGTGCGATGGCAGGTTTGTGAGGCAGACGCCTGTCAGGCAGCAGCTGAGCTGAAATCCACAAGGTAGTCCTTGCCTGAAGACAACCTCCAGCCAACATCAGGTCAGCTCCTACCCAGACAGCACTACGCAAAAATCCACCCACCGGCGGGCACAATTAGCCCCATTGCATCCAGCCCCCCCTGTAGCCTGCCATTTGTTCGGACAAAAGACAAAGTCCCCTGCCTCTAACTTGGACCAACCGGGCCAGTGAAAACTAATGTTTCCTTTAAAGCCTGTGGGAGCTGATCCATACAGAAATCCAGCCTCCAAGACTGTTTATCAGAGCTGGGAATAACCTTGATTGATTTGATTTTGCTGATTGGGTAATTAAAGAACTAAAGAGATAATCACATGTTCAGCGAGGAAACGGAACAGCTGTTCAGGCGAGGAGCTGACAGACACATTTGCTGCCTGACGTCTCCCACCCTCAGAATGGGCCAGAGGCTGGGGCCTGTTTCCCCGATCCATTGAACCTGAATTCGTCACCCTGACGGGCAGGTGTAGCCCCTTGTGTGGGTGAGACTGCAGGAGTGGGTTTGCAGACCGTGGTATTAGGAGAGCCAATTCTTGGATTGCTGTGTAAGAAGGACCCCACATCTGAACCTCCTCACCAGGGTTTCCACCCTTCCCAGTGCAGGATCTCCATCCCTTCCTACCACTTAGCAATACAGGAAGAGCAAGACCTGCCTGACCTCTTACCCTTCACCACACGTCCCATAACCGCAGCTCATCTTCTGCAGGGGTCCCCATGCTAAGCACTCTGTTGTCATCAGGAGGAAGTTTTCGCCATAGTGACTCAGGGCTGTTACCCAGCTGCGGCTGGTCAGTGCCTTGTGGGGCAGGAGACAACGGCTTCACCATCACAACAGCCACAATCTGCCTCCCTTGTTAGAAGCAGGGTTGCCGCCTTTCTAATTGCTGGTAAGTGGACCCCCGAGGCCCCGCCCCCTGCCCCGCCCCTCTTTCCCCCAGGCCCTTGCCCTGCTCCGTCTCTTCCCTTGAGGCCACGCCCCTTCTCCACCTCGCCCACCATCTCCGCCTCTTCCCCGCAAGGCCACCTCCCTGCTCTGCTTCTTCCCCCAAAGCCCCGCCTCCATCACTCGCTCCTCTCCCCCCTTTCCCTCCCTCGCTCGCTGCCCCTCCTGCCCCCCCCCCCGCCAGCTGTGCTCCCTCTGCTCCGGGGCTGGGACGGGAGCTGCTGCAGCCTGACAAGGCGGCTGTCTTCAGATAGGATACGGCCCCGGCTCAGCAGGGCCTGGTGCGGGCTGATGCCCCGGCGCCTCCCCTCGCCCCACAGTAACTGGGCTTTTGGTGTCTGGTCAGTACATCTGACCGGACACTGTCATGCCCCCTTTATGACCAGACTTTCAGAGCACCTGGCAACCCTAAATGGCACCTGGCCAAAGAAGCCAAAAACTGGACTGTCTGGGAAAAACCCGGAGGGGTGACAAGCCTAATTAGAAGCCTTAGCAGAGAGGCCAGGCTTAGCAGGGCCCAGGAGACGCAGCGATCCTGAAAACAAGGGGCAAAATGCCTGCGCTCAGTTGCCCTTGTGTACTCCCAGGTTACCTGGGAAACACTGGAATGCGTTACCTAGGGAGGTGGTAGAATCTCCTTCCTTAGAGGTTTTTAAGGTCAGGCTTGACAAAGCCCTGGCTGGGATGATTTAACTGGGAATTGGTCCTGCTTCGAGCAGGGGGTTGGACTAGATGACCTTCTGGGGTCCCTTCCAACCCTGATATTCTATGATTCTAAATTCTACCTCACTGAGGCTTCTCTGCTGGGATCCCTCCAGAATAAGGCAGAGGTCTATTGGGTAAAGCCGGGCCTTCAGCACTCTGGGCTGGCAATGCTAAAACTAAGGCAGAAAGAAGGTTTCCTCTTTTCTTTTCTTTGAATGGCATTCTCTTATCGGATGCAAACGCAGCATAAAAGTCTCAGGCCAGTACAGAGGCACCACTAACATAGTTCAACTAAACAACTGAGAGTGAAACCGTGGCACAGTTGCCTTTGAACTTCCCCTTAGTTCTAGACGTGCTGTGGACAGAGACCACAAAGACTTGTGGACTCTTTGTAGGTTCAGTAGCTGGAATGTCATTAACAGGAGTTGGGCTAAATGCAGTGGGTCAAATTCTGCTTTCGCATGCTTGAGAAACCCCTTGACTAAAGTCAGGAGGGTTGCCGGGAGTGCTGGAGCAGAATTTAGTATATCCAAAGCCCAGTACAACCAGGAAGGATGGGTCCAGTGCTTAGGGAACTAGCTTAGGACCTGCGAGCAAGTCCCTGCCACAAACTTCTTGTGTGACCTTGGGCGAGTCACTTAGCTTATCTGTGCCTCAGTTTCCCCATCTGTATAATGGGGATAATAGCACTGGCCTCCCTTTCCAGGGTGCTGTGGGGATAATTTCACTAGAGGTTGGGAAGCACTTTGAGATCTACTGATAAAAAACACTATATAAGAGGTAGGTATTATTATTATTCAACGTTATATGTGGTCTACAAAGAGAAGAAATGTGCCCCTTTGTGCCTCTTTTTTGGTTTCTTTGTGATGCACAGTGAAGGCGGGAAACATTTTTTTCTCCTTTTTCTGTTTTAGAACTATCAGGAAGATCAGTTCTCAGCTCCTCTGTTTTTTGCTGGAGAACTCCTTGGATGACTCACAGACATTGATGGAAGCTGTGGTGACCCTTTTTTGAAAGGACAAGGGAGACAGATCCTGAAATAGGAGCTTCTCTCCCCAGTGCATTGACTCCCGCTTCCGACTGGCCAACGATCCCAGCCTTCATCGCCCGTTTGCTACGTGCCTTCCCGTGAACATCCACAAAGCCGCGGCAGTGTCCTCAAAACTCTCCTTTGCGGTGATGCCTACCAAAAACTCCACACCAGTCAGACAGCTGTGGGGTTGCCGATCAGACTGGCCTGTAGTGTCTCATTGTTTCTTCGGGCTCCCCCATCTGCCTCCGCCTGGTCTCTCTCATCTTCTGCTCGTGCTGCAAACGGTTTGGAGTGGGAGGCCATCTTTTTTGTCAGAGGGTGTCTGTCCAGTGCCTCGTACAATGAGGTAAAAACAGCACAAACTGAGTAAAAAAAAATAACTATATTAACCACAACAAAGATGCACATAGCAGTATGCTAAGATTCATGGCCCACCTGTGGTAAGTAACTATTGCTATGCATAGAGAGGACCCCGAACCACCAAGTCTGGGGGTAGATCTGGTTATGAAGGGTATTTGGAGCTGGGCTTTTGGTTTGTACGGATCCGATCACAGTGGCCCACACAAACAACAAACAGGAATGACAGGTGAAACCTGCATCTGGTCTGCTCTTCAGAAAAACGCTGGGCCCCCCTGCCACGTGGCGCAGGGTAAGAACTAGTCCTGGCCTCAATCGTGCAGGCCGTTCCTTTGAGACAGGACCTTGGGCATTGCTACTAACTGGGCTAGCATCTTCTGGCCACCAGATCGCTCTCTTCTCGAGGAACAGGAGTCAGCGAGCAGAGACCTGCGCACAGCACCTTCATGGAGCAATTGCCTTCAAACGTACCAAAAAAAGATAATCCAGGATTCTTCTCCCCACCCCCGTTTCCTCGTTACAAACAGCACTGTGAGTTGTGCTGATTGCAATTCATCAGCAGGTAACAGGAGTCATTAAAGCAGCCTGGCCTAGGCCCTGTAATTAGTTAGTCTCAAGAGCACCTTGGCATTAGGAGAGAGGCCTCAGTGGGGAGAGCGACACCTTCGTTCCTAAATGCTCCTCAGCCCAGCCCAAAGTCACCGTCCCTGGGAGCTGCTGCCGACTTATCTCGACTGCGCGCCCCATAAATGGAAATGAAAGGTTGCTGTAACGAAGGGGAAAGGAGGGAGGTAAAGTAGGCGCTGCCATGGGTCACTGCTATGCAGGTCTGGGGTGAGATTTCTAAGCCATCACATGTTATTGCAGAGATCAGATGCTGGAAATATATAGGAACAGCTCCTGCAGGGACCGTTGCTTCTAGACCAGGAACATTTGAACTGGAAGACTCTGATATTTGCTTGGATTTAGAATAAGGCTTCTTGTCCTGGTGTGCTGTACAGAGGACTCACCAGCCAGGTGCTCATGGTGCAAACAGCCAAGCAAACACAAAGACATCCCCAAAGGCACTGGAGGGCAGAGTCTCTGGGGCTTTGGATATGTACAGGATGCTGCTCTGTGACTTGCAAACATGCATAGGCTGCATCTGTACGAGAGCTGCCTGGAGAATGGGGCGAGACTCAGAGCTGCATAGTCATGGCATGCAAATACAGAGCTACTTGCAAACTCCCAAGACTGTCAACAGCACCACAGCCCAGAGATGGGACAGCAGCCCAGGACTTTGCATTCTGACCTTGCTGAAAAGCAGAGCAATGCAAGAAGTATGGGAAAAAGAAGCCAAAGCTGGAAGACACAGGCACTGGCCTGGGGGAGAAGGGCAGGCGGTGAGGTCTAGTGGACAGGGCACTGGAGTGGGAGTCAGGAGACCTGGGTTCAGATCTTGGCTTGGCCATTGGCCAGCTGGGTGACCGTGGGCACATCACTTCTCCAGCACGCAGCCAATCCCAAGTGTTCAAAAGCCCTGAGTCAGGCCCCCAGGAGTCTGGCTGATGCATCAAGAGATCATGAGATATATAAAAATAAATAAATGCTGGCATCTTTTTATTTGCCTTGTGGGGTTTGAGTGTTTAGGAGTCACAATTTTAAGCTTCTCTCTGGAACCAGGAGGGCTAAAATATGTCTTGGGAAAGCTGAGACCCTCACATGCTCGCAGGGCTCCAGGAGCTTGAGCTGGCAACGCTGCCCAGCCTTTGCCAGTCTTGTCTACCTAGAGCGGCAGCATTCTGGGACATGGATGGCCACTTGCTATATTTGTACAGTACAACGGGGCCTTGATCTGGGTTGGCCTCCCGGTGCAACACCAGAGGAAAAATGTCAAATAAGAGTACCTACAACAGCTGCTCCTTGCTCATGATAGGGAGCTTGCTGAATCTGACTTAGTCAAGGTGCTGTGTGACCATCTGGCTGGAGACAATCCAAGAACAGGCTCTCTGGGGAGGTTGCCTCCTGCTTTGACCATGCTGGAATAAGCTTGCTAGTGGTGTTTCAGGTAGCACAGAAACACGAAACGTGAAAAAAACCGAGACCAAAGCAAAAAAAGGTGTTCACCACGTTGTCTTTGGACCTTCAGGCAAAGTTCTCTCCATGTTCTGGCAAAGGGCCAGGGGAGTATTTGTTTATTGGAACCAGTATGCCCATCCCTAGATATCAAACAACCCGAATCCCTGCCACTTGATCCTCCCACCCTGCCCAGAGCTGTGTAGCTCAGAGGTTCCTTGGTGAAGCAGCTGTCAGCAGCGCCATTGACTTGGAGGAAGTGGGTCTCCAGCTGCCGAGCTGGACGCAGATCTCTTTATAGCAGCAGTCAGTGAAGATATTCTCTGAATAAATGAACAAACCGAGGTCCTTAAATGAACAGCATATCCTTCCTCAGGTCAATTTTGCAGAGGAAGAAGGTATTTCAAGAGTACTGCTTACAGCTTTCCCAAGTCACGCAGGGGACATTTTTGTGGCAGCTGTAAATCTGACAATGTTTCTGTTTAAGGCCCACGCAGACGTTATTTCAGTCTGATATAGCGCATCATAAATGGGATGGAAAGCTCCCATCTCTGGACAGATACAAAACCCCTTAATGCATTCAAACACCAGAGAAGCAGGGTATTATATCTACCCTCAGCTGGTATCTGGCTATCCCTCACTCTTCTATACACAGATGGCACTGGCAGGAGTTAGTACGTGAAGGGTTAAAAAGAATTTATAAATTCCTTTGCTGGAGCATGTTGATTTTAGCGAGCAGCACAGATGTCATGACGATAACAGGGGATTTTCTCTAGTCCTGCCTGGCTTTGTCATTTGAATCTCCCTGTCCTTTGCCTTGGCTGAAAACCACAGCTAAAGGGGAAATCAACACCTTCTAGGAAATTAAGAATTTCCACAATACAGCAGATGTTTTCCTGGTTAAGAATCAGCGGCTGTATTTGGTCACCAACAGCTGGTAAGAACACTGCTCACCGGGATATGGGGGTTGGAGGATGTTTTAGAGGGTCATCATGTTCTCTTTAACACGAGCCTCGCTTAGCCTATTGAATTCTCAGCCACAAGCTATCCTAGAGGCCTAGAGTTTAGCAGGATTCAAAAGAGGTTTGGGCATTTACATAGATAATGAGAACACCCACAGCTAGAGTAGTAAGGGCTAAAAAAGGAAAAGACAACACAAACGTTCAGGAAGTTTGAGTCAGGGTCCATGATGACCTCTAACGAATGGAGGTCACGAGGAAACTTGCCCCGGGGACAGGTTATCCTATCACTGCTGTGACAGAGATGATTATGTCCTGCAATATCTTGGGGGAGATCTTACTGTATTAAGTGTATGGATCATTGTGGGCCAGGGATTGTATGTAATTCCATGGGGGAGGGAGATCACAGGAATTCAGAACAGGTTTTTTGGGGGGGCGTGGTGATTAGGCAAATTCACTCAGGGTTATAACACCGCCAGAGAGGTATCACCACCTGGAGAGGCTCACATGTGCTGGTTCAAACCAGATTCTCCAGGGACCAACAGACAAAGAGAAGACTTTTGGATAAATAGCCTGACTCTAAACTGTCTCAAGGCCTTCTTTCTGACCCAGCTAACAGACAGGACCTTCTGACTAAGGGGGGCCCCAACCCTTTGTGGGAAGGGCTGGAAAGTCTTTGGCCTACTGAGGCCACATAAGACTGGTGGGGGAATCTTTCGGCAGGCGTATAGGGACTTTTATTGTTTGTGTATGTTTTCTCTGTAAGGCTCTCACCTTAAGAATAAATGTGCTTGCTTATAAAGAGCTGTGGGATCACTTGAGACGGGGCAACCACGCTGTTCATAGCCTCGGAGGGGAAAGCAAAGCACAGACGCTAGCCTGTTTAGGCAGTCTGGCTTGCTGGGGATATCGCAGTGTAGGCAGGGAGCTGTGCAGCCTGGAAGAACCCTGGAGGGTGACAGTGGTGGGTTTGCACCCAGGAGAAGTGACAGGTGAAGAGCCAGGAGCCTAGAGCAGGTGCCTTTCCTGGACGATGGGGAGGGAATACAGGTGCAGTTCCTCTCAACTGTGACAAGTCCACCAACCTGTGTAGCAACTGGTGCTGGCCCATGTCAGGGACAGGACAATGGGCCAGATGGACCCCGATCTGATCCAGTTTGGCATTCCTCTGTTCCTAGCTTCTCATCAGTGGCAGAGAGAGACCTCTGGAGGCGTCTGTGGTTATCTGACTTCACGCATTTCTCTAACCACATCTCTGCCTGGCCTGAATGAGACAGACTAGCTTAGAATCACAGAATCATAGAATATCAGGGTTGGAAGGGACCTCAGGAGGTCATCTAGTCCAACCCCCTGCTCAAAGCAGGACCAATCCCCAACTAAATCATCCCAGCCAGGGCTTTGTCAAGCCTGATCTTAAAAACCTCAAAGGAAGGAGATTCCACCACCTCCCTAGGTAACCCATTCCAGTGCTTCACCAACCTCCTAGTGAAAAAGTTTTTCCTAATATCCAACCTAAACCTCCCTCACTGCAACTTGAGACCATTACTCCTTGTTCTGTCATCTGCTACCACTGAGAATAGTCTAGATCCATCCTCTGTGGAACCCCCTTTCAGGTAGTTGAAAGCAGCTAACAAATCCCCCCCCCACACACACACATTCTTCTCTTCCGCAGACTAAGCAATCCCAGTTCCCTCAGCCTCTCCTCAGAAGTCATATGTTCCAGTCCCATAATCAGTTTTGTTGCCCTCCACTGGACGCTTTCCAATTATTTCACATCCTTCTTGTAGTGTGGGGCCCAAAACTGGACACAGTACTCCAGATGAGGCCTCACCAATGTCAAATAGAGGGGAATGATCACGTTCTTCGATCTGCTGGCAATGCTCCTACTTATACATCCCAAAATGCCATTGGCCTTCTTGGCAACAAGGGCACACTGTTGACTCGTATCCAGCTTCTCGGCCACTGTAACCCCTAGGTCCTTTTCTGCAGAACTGCTGCCTAGCCATTCAGTCCCTAGTCCGTAGCGGTGCATGGGATTCCTCCGTCCTAAGTGCAGGACTCTGCACTTGTCCTTGTTGAACCTCATCAGATTCCTTTTGGCCCAATCCTCCAATTTGTCTAGGTCCCTCTGTATCCTATCGCTACCCTCCAGCGTATCTACCACTCCTCCCAGTTTAGTGTGATCTGCAAACTTGCTGAGGGTGCAATCCACACCATCCTCCAGATCATTAATGAAGATATTGAACAAAACCGGCCCCAGGACCGACCCTTGGGGCACTCCGCTTGATAGCGGCTGCCAACTAGACATGGAGCCATTGATCACTACCCATTGAGCCCAACAATCTAGCCAGCTTTCTATCCACCTTATAGTCCATTCATCCAGGCCATACTTCTTTAACTTGCTGGCAAGAATACTGTGGGAGACCGTATCAAAAGCTTTGCTAAAGTCAAGGAATAACCCGCCCACTGCTTCCCCCTCATCCACAGAGCCAGTTATCTCGTCATAGAAGGCAATTAGGTTAGTCAGGCATGACTTGCCCTTGGTGAATCCATGCTGACTGTTCCTGATCACTTTCCTCTCCTCTAAGTGCTTCAGAATTGATTCCTTGAAGACCTGCTCCATGATTTTTTCAGGGACTGAGGTGAGGCTGACTGGCCTGTAGTTTCCCGGATCCTCCTCCTTCCCTTTTTTGTCATTCTTCTCAAGAAGGTTTCCGCCCCCAAGGCAGAAGGAGGTGGGCAGTAAGTATAACAAACAGTTTGGTATTTGGACATAATTCCCAGCTCAGGTTTAACACACAGACGGCGTTTCCCATCGCTAACTGGCAGCAAAGAGCTCATCAACATTTAAAGCAGAGGCTTGCTAATGACAGCGTGAGGCAGGTTTGCATGCCAAGACTGGCTAAGTTTCCTTGCCAAGGATTTTCTAAGAGAGAATTTCTCTAGGAAACTCCTTTAAAGGGAAGAAGTGACTTCTACAGAACCAGGTTAGGAGGCGATTTGGACATCAAGGGCTTGATTTTTCACAGGCGTTGAGGGCACCACTTAACTCAATGGGAGATGTGAGTGCTCAGCCCCCTCTCAAAATCAGCCCCCACCTTTTTAATTGTCTAGCTGAGAAATAATGCAAAATACTCTGCGATTTAAGATTTTTTTATGAAAAGACTGTAAAAAAAAAATTGAGGAAACTCAAACCATCCCCCCCCTCAATCCCGACTGGTTTTTCTCCAGCCCCTGTCACTGGGGTGTGAGCTCACCACGTTGTGCACAGGCTAGGAATGTGGGCCAGCACAAGGCCTGTGCACCACTTATGTCCGGCAAACCAAACTTCAGTGGGACTTTTGCCTATGAGACCTTTCCTGGAACCTACCAGTGTTCATCTGCAAGTGACACAAATGGGAAGTCGGAGAATGGGGCATGGCAGCATTTTGACCTGGTTAGAAAGCCACGTATTTCACACGCACATCTATTCCTCTCCGGCTTTACTACCGTTCCTTTGCCAGGTCGTGCAGCAGCACTAATGTCCAGGGTGGCAGAGGACACACGTGTGATAATTGGCTTTCGCAGTAATTAAATGCCTCAGTGTCTGTCTTTAATCAGCTGCCAGATCCATTTATTGCCTCATAGACTCCTTTGCCGTGAGCGTTCCCGCTGTGTTAGTGGCTGAAATAGTGATGATTTTGCAGCATTTTTAGATGTCTATTGAAAGGCAGCAGTTTCAGTCCACCATGGACAAGAGTCCGAGATACAAGTGCAGTCTGTTCTGCTCTGCAGCGGTTGGCGTTTACGCTGACTTGCCTTGCAGACGTTGCAATCAGTTCCTCGGGGGGGGGAGGGGGGGAAAGAGATGCAGCCCTGGAGAGGCAGTCAATGCCTTGGAAGCAATAGCAGAAACTCTGTGCTCCTGCAGAATTGACTTGAATTCATTGTCAGTGAAGCCCTATCGTTATCCCCACAACACATTATTACCTATCTGTATTCCCAGTGCATCTGGAAGCACCAGCCAGAGACCAAGACCTCCCTGCGCTCGGTGCTGTACAGCCGCAAGCAACAGCAGCAGCCATCTAAGCTTCCCCCAGACTGATCCATTTGCTACCACCCCAGGCTGAATCCAAACCCAGCCACGGAGAGGGGAGATGCTCCAAATCTAGATGAAAAAAGAACAGGAGGACTTGTGGCACCTTAGAGACTAACCAATTTATTTGAGCATAAGCTTTCGTGAGCTACAGCTCACTTCATCGGATGCATACACTCATTGGGGCACGGATCCTCTTTTGGGGGCCGCGAGGTGCTACTTCCATAGTACTACTACTAATTCCACTGTCAAGCTATTATCCAACTTCCTTGACATCTGTTTTCCCATGGGTGGTCTTTTCCCCTCTGTGAAACTTTAGGAGAAAGGCAAGAGAGCAGAGATGGCGTCGCCCTGCGTAACAACCTGCCAGGAATGGATAGTGATGAGAAAGGGACAGAGAAGCTAAAATCCCCAACCACACCACGTCCTAGGCAGGCTGTACCTGGCACTGACAAACACTGAGGATACACCTAGATGGCCCGCAGCAGGGAGCCTCCCAGCCCGGGTGGATACACCTGGGTTAGGAAGACTCAGCTAAGCGCTCTAACAGTAGATGTGTAAATGCCTCCAGCTCTGTAGCCTAGGAAGGCCGTTTTTCGAGCACTGGTGTGAGCCCGGCAAGCCTGTGTCTGTCTCTCACACTGGGTGGCTCTCTGCCGCAGGCTGCTACAGGGTTAGAGGTACCCAGAGAGGCCCTGGTCCTTTGTACTTTGGCCACCCACTCATGGCGCTTGCCATGCCAGTCGAGTCCCACTGAAACAGCACGCTTCAGTGCGCTCAGAACCATGCAGCCTTCCGCCACGCGGAGAAGTCACTCGACAAACCACGGCGGGGAGGCGGCAAACGGGAAGATCAACGGTTTCGAACTTGGGTGCTTGGAGCAAAGCAATGAGAGCCAGCCTGCGGCACCTGCGTTTCAGCCATGCCAACGGTGCTGCCGTTGCCTTCAGAGTGTCCCGACCGCAACCCGGGAACAACGGCAAGACAAGAAGCCGCCCACCCGACGGCACTCCCGAGGTGCGTGCAGACAACAGATCCCTGGAGCTTTTCCATCCGAGTTCAGAACAAACGCACCTCGCTAGAAAGGAAGTCACAGGGCTGAGTCACTCTGGAACACAAGACGATACTTGGAATCGGCTTCTAAGGATGCCAGATTTACCAAGCTAAAGCCCTTCAAGCTGTCACGCCCTGCCTTTTCCAGAAGGAGACGCTGCCCCCTTCACAAAGCCTTCTGGGAAGGCGGGGGCCGCTGGCGTCTCCTTCCATGGCTGAGACACCCGCAGACTGGAAATGCAAAACCTTCTCAAGCAGCTCTGCCTCTTTCGCTTAACTCAGGGAAAGTTCAGCGGTGAGCTGCTCACGGTCTACATGCATGCAGGAGGAGGTGTCTGACGGGACGGCGGGCGGCTCTTAACCTAGCAGGAAAAGGTATCAAAAGATCAGTTACCTGGAACCTAGCCAAACTCAGGCCAGAAGTGGGATGCACCATTTATATACCATTGGGACTTACATGGTAGATTCTCCATCCCCGGGTGTGGTTAAATCAAGATAAGGTGCCTCATTCTCAAAAAAACAAGCTTAGCTCAACCAGAAGTTCTGGGCTTGAGGCAGGAATCACTGGGTGAGATTCTGGCCTGTGCTCTCCAGGTTGTCAGACTAGGTGACCATAATGGGCCCTTCTGGCCTTAAATGTGTTAATAAAATATTGACAGGACGCTTTAGAGGCAGGGCAAGGCCTGTTGGCCCCTGCCTCCTGCCCTGCGCTTGGCTTATGTTCACAGTGCCCTTCCCTCACCATACCCCGCCTGCTCTACGCTCGCATCTGAGCATCTCTTAACCTTGGCTTGGATTTCAAAGGAGCCGAAGGAGTTCAAAGGGGGCTGGATGCCCAAATCCTGATGTATTTTAACCGAGTTGGGTGACTCGTTCCCCTGGATTCCTCTGGAAATCCCAGCCTTCTCGGTAAACTGCATGCTCGACCTCACCCCCAGTCCCTCTTACATAACTGCGCTATCCTCCTTCCCACCATCCTGCAGTCCCCTCCTCGGCATACTTGCTGCCTGCTTACTGGTCGACTCACTAGCATTCTGCCGGCCACCCGCTCCTCTGCCAACAGGAGAGCCCTCTGGCTGCTGGGGGAGCTGCCGCGGAGCATGAACTGATGTCCAACCCACTAGGATTTCTGCATGGGTGATGTCCAACCCACTAGGATTCTCAACACACCTCCCATGCACACATAGGGACGGCACTATTGGTATGAACACACACGGCTCTCAGAGCTCCCTCTTTAATAGGGAAAGAGGGATCATTAATTTGGGGGGAGGGCAGACTGATATGTCCTCCCTCGCTTTCCTGCAATTAGCTCTTGCGCAGGGTCGGTATGTCCCTCCCACGGTGGGTCCAGCAGGCAGCGTTGCTAACTCACGATTCTATTGTGTCTTGCAATAGTTGGGGTTTGATTTTAAGCCCCAACTTTTGGATTCATGTGATTATAGGAGAATCTTTGTGATTTTTTTTTTTTTTTTTTTTACAGTAGCTTTCATGACGAGAGAGAAAACCCTGGATGTCAATTAAGACAACAAAAGTTGTTTGTTTTTTTACATCTCGGGATTTTGAATGCCAAGCTCTCATGAGTTTTGGGGGCCTGCCTCCTGATTTCGGAGCATCTGGGCGTGGCAATATTGAGCAGAGAACAGCCCAAGTGACATACGTCAGTGACAATCCTGAAGGCATCCCATGAAGAGGTTTACATTCCACACTTGTGTCTTCCCCCCACAGAATGGGATGAGCCCTGCCCTTGTGTTCCCCTCCGCAGCAGGCTGCTTGGCTCCATTGCATCAGATCACAGTTCAGTCTGGAAAGTACTCGTAGGTAGGGCATTATGTTCTTAGCCTTACCTCCCTATAAACCGCACACTGCCTGCACCTGCCGATTACCTCCGGGCTCAGGAATGGAGTGCTCTCCAAACCAAAGGCTCAGGTTTACAATGTCCATGTAATGGCCGACACAAGCGTTGAGTGGTCTCTCTCCCAACATCCTTCAAGCATCCTTGCTCTAGCAGACACTGGTTTTGAGCACCTTTTCCCAACAGCTCGGGAAGGCTAACAGTGAAAGGATGTGGCTCAGAGAGAAAGAGAAACGAGACACAATTGCAGGGGGAGGCTGAGAGAAAGCAAACACCATTCGACTTGGAAAAAAAATTTCACACGCTAGCAAACAAAAATGAAATTTATAAGGAGTTTATTGGATTGGTAAAATGTAATACAAAGCATTTGTGATTCTTCTTCTGCAAAGAAAAAAGGCATCTGGCAATTTTGCATATTTTTTTCTCCTTACAAAACATTAGAAAAGCATAACTGATAAAATAAGGATAACAACCGAAAGAGCACAGCAAAGAAGAAAATAAATCTCAATATAATTGGATAAAGCATAATACAAATATAGAAAACACGTGCTTACACCAGCTTTTATTTTCTTACTGTAAAAAGTCATTTTAGGTGTTGAATGAAAAATATATGCCGGTTGCTCTGAAAATTGCGGTTCAGAAGAGGTAACTAGCTGAGAACAAAAAAAAAAAATCTCTCTCTATATTTATAAATATAGAAACTGTGTATATGCTGGACCTGGTCTCAGAATACATTTGAATAAACGATTTTTAATCCATGCACACACGTTACCAGATAGTAAACTTCATATATCACCTTACAGGCTAGTCTTGCTAGTTGCTGAGTGCGTGTCCTGAGTGCTCTCAAATTCCTGTGAAAACAGTCAGTGAAGCAGACATGAGGCGTGATCAGTTTCAAGGGAAGCTGAGGGCACACAGCACCTCCCAGGAGGTGCTCTTAGCAGTCTGCAGGATTGGCTCTTTACAGATTTGAAGAGTTCCAATCCTGATTCCACTGAAGTCAATGGCAAAACTCCCACTGCTCTCAATGGTACCAAGATTAGGCCCCTAGTTGATTAGATGCTAAGTAGTGGTCGTGCTCAGCAAATGGTAAATCACTGGTACCCAGTGGCACTGAGGAATAAGGCACCAATCCTGAAAGCTCAACTTGCATTACTTCATTAGGATTTGAAGGCATGGCATTTCTAGCAAGGAGGCGCCTCTTTGGATCAGGCACTATCTCCTCTCCCGCCTCTCTGCTGCCTGGTGTTAGTAAGCTAGCGATCCACATTTAAAGCCAAGGAGCTGTCCTCACTGCTAACAACCTCTACCTGCCCCGCACAGAACGTCCGGAGGATGTAAAACCACCACCACAAGTCACAGTCTTCTCCCAACGGTAACAGACCTCGCACCTTGCATAGAAATTCACTATAAACGACCTCACGCCAAAGAGCTAACTTCACCGAAGGGCACCGATGCAGAATACTGCCGTTAGCAGGGCTGGGCCGAAGCACGGCAGCTCTGTAGGGTGAATACATTCTTGGGTGCGCACTCCTCCTTGCAATGTGCAACAGCCATTGAGGTCTGCAAGCTCTGGGAAAATGTCCTGGGACTTAAGAAATGGCATCTGGCCAAGAAGAGGCCTTTCTTTGGAATGGCACCCACTGTGATTGGGACCCCCCTGGGGCACCTGCTTACGATTAAAGCCAGCCAGCCTCCGCTGTTTATTCTGAGCGGAGATAGACCTGAACCAATATTCCAGCTACAGCCTCAACCCAACCCACTTCCTGAAACCCTTGGAAAATTTGGATCTGGACCCAACATGTGAAGCTGGTTCCTCTCTGCTACAATGGGCTGAAACAGAACCCCAGCTATGAACACCCTGGGACTGAAGAAAGTTGGATTTTGATCCAAAATGTGTCTCCTGGGCTTATCTCTGGTATGAGTGGCTAGAAGCACATAGAGGAGGCCAGCTCCAGGCGCTGTGTATGTGTGCAGGGTGTTAGTGACATTGGAACTGTAGGCATGGTATGTCTGGGTAGCTAGTACAACATGTGTCCCATCGGCAGCCGAGCCACCGGTGGTCTCACGATGTGGGGCACAGGGGCGTTTGTTGTTAGGATGTAGGAGAAGTGCTTTGGAGATGGATAAACTAGTGCAGAGAGGATTCAAGTCCACCTCTGACCCAGACTTGTTTGGATAAACAAGTGGCCTGCTTCTGAAATTCCTCCTCTGGCAAGTTGCCCCATTAAAGTCAGTGGGATTACCCACAACGCAAGGGCTAGGGCAATTTGGGGAGCTGTGAGGCACTGAAGAGTTCAGCAATGTTACCCACAGAGCTGTGTCCTGACTTATACACCCTGCCCATCTAAACACAGCAGGACTGATTCTGATCTCACTTACACAGGAAGTCTGGAGGGTTACCCCAGGGTAGGACCAGGTCAGGTGAGGTCACAGTGAGGCCTCACTTCCGTACATGCCTTTACCTTCACACATCGATTTCCAGAGGGACAGCAAAAGAGATGGGGGTGCTAGAGCATTAGGTGTTAGAACACATCAAACCTCCATTTTGCTGTCTCTTTGGACAAACATTACTCATAAGAACGGCCAGACTGGGTCAGACCACTGGTCCAGCTAGCGCCGTATCCTGTCTTCCGACAGCGGCCAGTGCCAGGTGCCCCAGAGGGAATGAACAGAACAGTGATCCGTCCCCTGTCGCCCATTCCCAGCTTCTGGCTAGGGGCACCATCCCAGCCTATCCCGGATAATACCCATTGATGGACCTATACTCCATGAACTTATCTAGTTCCTTTTTGAACCCTGTTATCGTCTTGGTCTGCACTCCCTCCCCAGTACACAGTGGGGGGAACCACTCCATCAAACGGCACTTCGCGATATTTTCAGGACTGAGTGTGAGAACACACTGAGCACCTGGTGTGGCTTAGCTGGCACTGGGCATCTTGAATTCTCCCACCACAGCACCGAGCCTCTTCTGGCATCTGTGGATTTTACCCTCCAGTGTTATGCAAGGAATAAGAACACATGAAACACAGGCAGCTTACAATCAAATAAATAAATCCCCAAACATATCCCCCCAAAGTGCTTAATATTCTTAGATCTTACTGACCATGCAAACTTTCCAGCAGGTTTCCCTACACATTGCTGGCTCTCTAACCCCCATAACTTTGGCGTGTAGGCAAAGTAGAACCCCTTAAATTAACCACTACCAGAGAGTCAACAATGCTGGAGCTTTGAAACGTATTACTATCCAGAAGGGAGATCTACAAGGTGACATACAAGGGACGAGCCGCTGCTTTGGTTCACTTTAATGAAGAGCTGATCTTTGACACTCCCGTCTTGCTTCCACTTGGTATCATTTTGATCGTTCTTATCGTTGCTCTGCACGTTGATTAGTTCCCTGTTTCGCCCATGGATAAGGTCGAACAAGTTGTGGCTCTTAGAATAGGCACTTTGTACAGAGAGTAAAATATACGGGGAATGTTCCTAAAACCCAACATATACAGTAGTAAGCAACATGTTGCTTGTGCTCTTTAGATGCTTAGCTACTATGGCAATAGGCAAATTAGAAATATCATTGATTGGACAGACATAGCTCTGTGATCTGTCTGTTTCACAGGATGCGTCTCTCTATGCTAAACCAGAAGGGGTTTCCTGCCAATCCAGATCTGTCGAGAAGGCACAATCCAGATCTGCCAATCCAGATCTGTCAAAACCCCCCCACACTGCCACCATTTTACATGGGGACAAACTCAGTATATTAAACAATGAACCAAACCCTCCAACTGCGTGTTTCAGAGTAAACCGATCACAGTTTATACCATCTTGCCATCCTCAGGAATATTAGCACCAGCAAGGCGGTCTTCTCTCGAATCCTAATCATTGCACGTATTCCCATAGCTAGCAGTAGGGAGAAAACCCTGTTTCTAGCAAAAACCATTGTGCTACTAAGATCTTACATAAAAATAGAAATAAAATAAAAAAAATTGACCAGAAAAAGCGCTAGAAAATATACTGTAGGGAATGGATTGTGCACTGAGTGTGAGATGGACTAATTTAGCTAATCGTCTTCTCCATCTTCTACGTCTATGCTGCACATATGTAAAAAGAACAGGACAAACTCCAGCTGAAGTGAAACAATATTCGAATAGGAGTTATTTGACTTTGTCTCTAGTTTATGGAATGTTTCAGTTGATATTTTGTTCATTCTTGGTTTGATCAACAACCACTAAAACAATAGTAATAATAATAATAATAATGAAAAATTCAAAAAGCTACAGACAACATCCTTCCTTCTTTCTCTTTGAAACGTGACCTGTTTCCCAAACAAAAATGCACCACCCACCTACAATTCGTAGTTGGAAAATTCCCTATCTGTGACTAGGAAACTAGACTGATCTGATGGTACCTTCTATACCTTGAAATCTATGACACTGTAACTTATTGCTTCTCATGGCAGGGACTGTCTATTACTCTGTGTTTATATGATGCCCAGCACACTGGGGGCCCTGTTCTCAGCTGGCCCCTATGCATGATCTAAATACAATTCACAATAATGAAGGAATTTAAAAGTACATGGGGGCCTGCTTTTCAGAAGTGCTGTACACATGAAGCTCCTCTGGGTTGAAATTAGGGGGATCTGCAGCAGCACCTGTGAAAATCAGGCCAATTATAACATTTAGTTTCTGCCACGTGTATTTTTTTGTTTTGTTTTGCACTTCACTCTTCTTGGCCAGTTTCACATGTGGACAGCACATCGTTGAGTTGGGGCGTCCAACACTTCAGGGGAAAGTTTAAGTCTTGGCATTTTTTAATCATGGAACCGTTCCTATGCACTTTGTTTACCACTCTGACCTTTTAAAACATAGAATCAAACTGGGGCAGAGGGGTCCTAAAACAAGCTGATCCTTACTTTGGGGAAATTACCAGGAAACTGGCATTGCTCAATTTAATTAGTTAGATAATACAAAGTGGATGATTATGTTATTTGGATTACAGTAGCCCCTGCTGTACTAGGCGCTGTACAGACACAGTGAACAGCAGTCTCTGCACTGAAGAATTTACAATCTAAACAGAGAAGATATGGGAGCATAAACCCAGGCACACAGAGTTGCAGTGATTTTCCGGCAGTCACACAATATATATTGCCCCATCCACTAGAGCAGCGGTTTCAACCTGTGATCCATGGACCCCATGGGGGTCTGCAGACTTTGTCTAAGATTTCCAAAGGGGTCTGCACCTCCATTCAAAAATTTTTTTTGGGGGGGGGTCCGCAAATGACAAAAGATTGAAAGCCACTGCACTGGAATCTAGCCCACAATACTTCTTGTATGATCTCTGACACATCTGCAAACTCGTCCAAAGAAATCGGCAAGTATGAACTCAATCCTCGCTATGCCCTGTTCTCAAAATACTTTTAAAAAAAATCTTGACAATAGTAGCTGGTCAGATTTAATCCGTGTCTCCCCAAAGAGAGAGTGTGGGGAAGACGGCCATTATAACATCCCACTGTGTGAAGCAACGCAGGCATCCTGCATAATGGCAACACAATGCACTAATAATACAGCCCAAGAATAGCTTCCTAGCCTTCTTGTCCCCTGACAGTTAGAAACATAAAGAGAAAAAGAATGTAGGCTGCAGAGATAAATAGTTAAGTCTCCACCCCCACCTCAAATTGCTTTGGCATATTTTAAGAGATAAATGGCTCCATGAGAAATTTAAATAGCTTTCTCTTTTCTTTTTAGCAGCTGCAGAAATTGGGTCAGGTGTAGAAATTATTAATTTCCAAGCCAGAAAAACCCAAGTGTTTGAAAGTAAGACCCCTCCCCCTCCTCCTTTTAGGTATCGACTTTCTTAGAAGTAGTGTTACAAAAATTCTTTGTGCAAAGTCAGAAAAAAAAAATTAAAGAAAGAATAGTGCTTGCAGGAGAAAAGGGAGGGTTTGCATACCATTCGTTCTACATGCATTAAAATATCCTGGTTTGGTTGCTTTTTTTTTGTTTTTGCATAGATTCTTATGCTTGTACAGTACTTTTTATCCCTACTGAGCAAACACAGCTAGGCTATGACATAACAGAAAAAAAACAGGGTTCATTCTTATTTAGTTCCACCCCCATTTCCAAACTCTAGTCCAGTTCCTGAAGAGCTGGGTGTTTTTTGCCAAAATGATCAGCAGCGAATTTTGCAACTATGTCAGCATCCACTTGGTCATCATTAGGTTTCTGGGTTAACATCCTATTGAGACGAATGGGGGCATGGGAGTTCAAAACTCTCAGAGATACCGATCCTGATCTCACACCACTTTTACACTGCTACAACTCCATCAAAGTTACTCCTGATTTTTCCGAACGGAATCAGGACTTCGATTTCAACTTGCCCGCATGACTCAGGAAGACAGCCTCCTCTTGAGACCATATTTGGAAGGATCTCTTTGCAACCATATGAGCTAGACATTTAATTGAAAAACAAAATGAAGGTTCAGATCCGACAGAAGCTGCTGCCATCAGAGAAATGATGGTATGTAAACTCCCTCACTGGAAAGTACACTAGCTGAGACCTGAAAAGATTCAAATTTCCATTCCTACAAACATTCCAAGAGTTTGAAACATATAGCGGGCATACTGTCGACAGCCCCTATGCATGGTAGGTAAAGCTTTCCTCTGTTATGTGTGTGCTCCGTTCCAAGCTTCAAATCCTGCAGACATAGGAGGAAGATAACTCCTTTATCTATAGTCACTGCATCTCCATGGGTAACACAACGCTTGCTGTTCCTTCTTTCTGATCAATCCAAGTTTAAACAGAGGCAAACATATGAATCTGAATAGAGTTGCAATGCCTAGAAAGTCATAACATCTGCTGATAAGATCAGAACTCAGACTGCAATTACAGGCCCTGCTACTTATTAAATAGAGAGCTCTTGGTGGAAATGTCCTGGTGTGATTAATGCAAGTGAAATAGAATATTTCTGCAATCACTTTCCTAGATTCTGTAGTGGGGCCCAATCCTGTCACTCTTACACAAATATCACCACCAAAGTCAGTGGAACTACTCATGTGAGTAAAGGCTGCAGGATCAGGTCCTGGAAGATTAAATTGCTGATAAAGAAAAATTATTTCAAAAGAATAAAAATAAATAGAGTGAATTTTTTGAACCATTATGCTCTGGGTCAGACTCTCATCTCAGGCTAGAAAAATCTACATTGGCACTAGGCGTGGGAAAATCATCAAACCCTCTTCTTATTTCTATGATTCTATTGCTACTACTCGATTAACTATCAACTTCATCTAACACAAGCTTGAATATCAATAAAGCGCAATCTGGGTGAAGTCTCATGTTTTCATAAGCCACAGCCCTTATGGAGAGGTCCTCAAGAATTTAATTAAAAAAATTACAATGTTTCTATTGGTTTTTTTGGAAGCCACCTAGGGAAGTGATTAAAGGATTCTATCCCTGCTATCAATTTCTATAGAATGGTTCAAACAAATCAGTTGATAGAGTTTCATAGAGAATAACGTCCTCTGGGTCAGATTCCCCACTGGTGTAAACTACCATATTTACATGTGATTGCATATTGCATATATGCAAACTACCATATTTACACCAGTGAGGGAATCTGCCCCATAAGCTTTTAGAGTAATTCCTTCAGCACGATAGCAAATTTATGCAGAACCCTGTTAGTTCCAATCTACTCAAAAAAGGGCCAACATGAGAACCCTGATGCTGCATGTAGCATGTGTCCAAAGACCTGCTGTGCTCCTGGGATATGCCCGGTGTGCACTCGAGGGGAAGGCAGACTGGAATAACTAACAGCACAGTGGAATGGCTAAGTGTTTGCAGGCTCTACCTGACCCTCACCTAAAGCGGCCGGCAGTTTTCCTATAGAGATGGGAAACAGGGCTTCCCTGGAAACATTTCTGCTGACAGCTTTCATCTTGCCCCTTGCAATCCAGCAGAAGAGGGACGTTTGAGTGAAGCAAGATCTCCTCTGGCGTATTTAAGGGTGAACTGAAGGGAGCTTTGTCCCAACATCCTGGAACAGAATGTGTTTGCCCTGTCCCTGCTGACGGCAGCATTAACATATAAAAGCCACAGGCTTGAGTTTCCTCTCATGCCAGTTTCACAGCAGTGCCTCCACACTGGAGTTACTCCTGATTCATTGGATACCCTGATGAGCAGGGCAGGCTCTTTGGACACGGACTATGATGCAAGCGAGGTCCGATTCAGGCCCTACATGCCACATTGTCAAGATGGGGACAACAAAGGGGTTGGAATTCAGTGGGAATTCGGTGCTCCTAACTTCCCTAGGATCTTGTGAAAATCCCACCCGCTGGACTCAATCGCAGAGGAAATCAGGAGCCACTCCATCACAGGCACTATGGTTAGAACTGGCATGGGATAAGAGCCGGGGCCCTTTATTTCCAAATGGTTCTGTTAAATGGGAACGAAAAAAGCTTTAGAACAAGCCCAGCCGAGCCACAAGCCCCCAATGCTTGCTTAAAAAAGAAACAATATAGTCCATGTGTACCGAGAGTCATTTTATGCAGATTTTTTTTACTTTTGAATATTTAAAACATGGTGAATATTAACTTCAGAGGTTCTTAATATGTTCCAAAGCCCCACGGGCCTTTGAAATGCTCACATCAATATGCAACATCTAATCTCGTCAAGAAAAACCAAGCTCTTCAACATAGCCACACAGAGGTTACAGAAAGAATCCTCGGGAAAATAACTGCCAGCCTTTTGTGCAATATACAGGCTAAATATACAGCCTAGTTGGGAAAGTTTCACGTTTTGCAAGGGAGAGGAAAGCTAGTGTAAGTGCATTGCTGCGGGAAAACAGCATATCTTGTGGCTCTGCACACTATACCAGTTACACGCACTCTCAGGATGCCCTCTCGCAGCCAAGCAGACGGTGCACCACCTAGAGACGTGTTTGTGTCCAGAGCACGGTGGTTAAACGGCTCTGCTTCTTTATAAAGTTTAGTGTTTCCTATTGCTTGCATCTGACCTTCAGCAGAAAGAAGAGCTCAGTTAAACTGTGTAAATACGGCCCAAGTGGGAGCGGGGGAAGGCAGCCAAAACTGCTGCATCAGCTTTGCAGTGCTGCAGCCTTTTAGGAGCAAAGAGATGGACTGGATAATAGGTCAAATGTACTGTCGGCTGCAGGCAGGATCCTAACACACAATGACACCTAGATTCGCAGGGAAAATACTGCAGCCTGGAACCACCAAATTACTGCACATCAAGTGCCATTTTTGTTCCTCCTGAGGAAACCCTAAGTCTGTAATTTGACATTTAAAAACCCAAACCAACAGGATTTCAGCTGACAAAAGATTCTTGCTGCTAAATGGAACTAGGTTACCCCGAGTATTTCCCTTTATAATCTGCCTTAACGCTTGTGTCAAGCTATAACTACAGCAAAGATATGGGAAGACGATAATTTCATTTTTGCAGTGAAAGTTAGACTGAGTGTGTAGCAAAGAACAGCAACACTTTCCGAACAACCCAAAATTTGGTTGATTAAAAAAAATGCCTGCTAACTTTAGGAAAACAATCTCATTGGTTGGCATGTATTTAAAGAGATGTCATTATGCATAAAATGACAGAGTGGCATCTCCCTAAAAGAACACAAAACAGATGAAAATGCTAAATACAAGACAAATGTGCATTTTGGCTGCCCCTTTCATGCCAAAATAAAATTGGAGGAGAAAGAATAAAAGAAGACAACCCCTCAATAACCTCATTTTCTGGAAAAAGTATTAAAAAAATCTAGCCTTTCAAACAAATCACTGATTGGATTCACCAACATAAGGCCTGGAATTATTGCTCTAAATTACATGGTTAGATCTGACTGAAAATTTAAGGCACAATTTGACAATCATTTTAAAAGCAACAATTATAATCATTTCCTTTTATTCTCATGTGGCAGGCATATGCATGGCACTCCTGCCACTAATGCTATGGATGCACATAGCTACTTTGATTAAAGAGCTCAAAAAGTTTTACATTTTTTAAGTAACTCTCACAACACCCCTGTGAGGTAGGTAATATATCGTCCCCATTACAGAGATGTATAAACTGGGGCAGAGAGAGAAACAGGCTACGTGACTTGTCTCAGGTGACAAAGGGAGAAAGAGGTAGAGATGCAAACAGAACCCAGGAGTTCTGATTCCCAGGACTGGACTCTAAAGACTGGAAAATGTAAAGAGGATATCACCATTTTGGGTTTGGGCTTTTTTTTTTTTAGATTTAGGAATAATCAGGAAGACACACAAACAACAAAAAGAACATTTCAGATTAGCCCTGTTAGCATAGCTGAAAAAAATCAATGGGGCGGTCGGTTATACATGGTTTAATGCCAAAAAGATTGAGAACGCAGCAGCACAGAAATGAAGACAGGACAAGTATAACGAAAACTGCACTGGTTACCTACTCTTGCCTGTACCTTTAATTAGTCATAGTCTCAGGACAATCTAAAATGTGTATATTATTTTTATATATGTAGTTCCAAACTGTTCTACTGAGTTTTCAATAGTTAGTGTCTCCAAAAACAAAGCTGAGAACTTCTGTGTTCACCACGAACCCTAGATTACTATGGACTCCCCAATGGAGTTGGATTGATTCACAGATGGCTTAAGGGGAGGTGCAGTATTGCCAGTCACATTTCATTTACAATGCACAAGGGCTCTAGCATCAAGACAGCCAACCAACTGTTTCAACTGCAAACTTGAAATGCCGAAGAGGAACAGCAATCTTTCTGGAAATGTATATGGAAAACAGCCTTTCCCAAGCCCAAAGAAATGGTGCTAGGGTGTGAGGTTCAACCAGAGTTTATCTTGGTGAGCATAATCTACCCACAACCTTCAGTACTTGAAACAAAGGACAACTGACACTGTCATCATCTTCCTAACCAGCCTGGGCTTGGTTTGAAGGGAGAAGACAAAAACTGAGTCCAACAGAAGTAACACTGTTATTCCCAGAAAAGTCACATTATTTGGATTTTTAGTAACTAGGAAAATGGTGTCTGCACAGGAAGTAGAACGAATCAGAAAACAAGAAAGACTTTGTGAAAAATTTCAAAATATGTGCTTGTTTCATAACGTCCAGAACGGATCCATTTTCCACAAACATTTTTGTGACATTTTTACAGGATTTTTTTACCATACAGTTTTTGAAATCGTTACCGAAAACTTTTGCTTATTAAAAATGGTTTTGAGTAAGAAAACTTCATTTTTGGTAAATGAAAAACTGAGACCCATTTCAAAAACTATGAGGATAAAAATGTCAACAACATGTTGATTAAACTATTAATAACAACTGTTGTGAAAGATATTGTGAGAACAGAAAATAGACAATTTTCCCCAAAAAGTATTGAAGAAAAAAGGTCAATTTTTCAACAAAATAGAAATTTAGTGTAAAACATTTTGACCAGCTTTAACAGAAGTAATGCTCTCAGAGTCCTTATATCAATTCACGCTTTACTAACTTCTATGTGGCCTTAGGTAGCCCTCTCCATCTCTTTGCAGTAGATCCTCAAACAAATATCAAGATGCAACTAGTGTTTCCCATGTAGAATTTCACCACCCAAATCCACAGCACACATCCTTATGCGTCAACCCTGATTTATAGTGTTGATATCTATATAAAGCGTGATCAGCACTACTTGATGAACTAATATCAAATCAGCCCACAGAATCAAACACAGGAACCAGACATTAATAAAAGGCAAGTAGAAAACCAAAAAAACCCCCTTTGAGCTGTTCAGTTTCTAGACAAAAAAAGGGGAATCACAGAATTTTATGTTCTAAACTGGAGTAAAGCAGTGACAAGATTTCCCTCTCTTTCCCTCCCTCCCCCATGGATCTTGATGATGGGATTTTCTGGGTTGGAGGCTTAGGGCACAAAATATGTGTTACTAGACTGGATTTAATTGGTGATTGTGTGCACCGGTCTCCACACACAATATCTATATCGAGAACTCTTTTATGCTTGTAGGGTGTGTAATTCACCCCCGGATAATGAGCTAACCCAAGGCCTATGTCACACTTAATTCCTGCGTCTGCCCAAAGGGTCTGATGTACGTGTGTAGAGCTCACCCTGGCACACGTTTCACTTCCCCCATGTCTCTAGGACTAAGTCATTCCCCAAGTGTTTTGCAGCTGTGATAAAAATCTACCAATTATTTTAAAAAAATCATAATGAAAGGTGCATTATCTAAAGCTGTGATGTTGTCTTCTGCTTTAAAAGGCAACATTCAGGCAACAATTAAAATAAAACAATAAATGTCAATAAAGCAAATTACATTAACAAAATACGATCATTAACTTTGATGATGTCACTAGGGATTTGGCTGTAACCAAGGCAACCAAATCTGATGTAGTAAATTCAAGCATCTGTTTATGTCCCATTGAGGAATGGATTTAAGCATGTGCTGAATATTAAGTACATGTTTAAATACTTTCCAGAACCAAGGCTTAAACAAGGGCTTGTTCCTGAACCCCAAACTCCCAACGAGGTGACCTGAAACACAGGATCAAGCCCTGATTCCACACAAATGCTAGAAAAGCCAAAGAACTACCAGCAAAAAATTGGCAGATTGAAATAGAAAGGTCTAGGTGATCTTCACATTCCTTGTCAAAGGAAAATTGCTGAATGTCAATGCGTCAGCAAACAACGTGAGTATTTATCGTGACTTCAGAAGTGTACCTTAAAAGAACAAGGTCTCTTTGGTAAAAAAAAAGGGTTCTTCTTTGGAATAGATAAATGAGGATATGTAATAAATACATGATAAAGATTGTGGCTAAGCAATATTTTGTTGGTGCTTTAGGGCAATGTCATGATTAAAGATCCATCAGCACTTCCACTTTAAACCCTCGAGTATCGGGGCTGAAAATTTGACAGGCAGATGGGTCATGACAGAGACTGTGTGTGCGTGTGAGTGTGAGTGTGTATCTTCCAAAATATGCTTATATCAGTTTAGGCACTACATACGAACACATTTTTTAGAAAATACTCCAGGCACTTATTCACTCACTCCAATGGGCAACTGGCTTTGGTTATTTTAGGGGGAAAAAAACAAACTGAAACAATAGTATTATTCCGATATTTCAAGCCTGAAAATTAGCTACTGTACATACAATGAGAACAACATTCTCCCTTCTCCTTCCATCCAAGGAGATCAAAATGCTTGAGAAACATTGATCTAAGAGCCCCCCCCCCCAACCAAATCCATAGAACACCCTAAAAATGGAAGTTCAGATCTAGACCTCTTGTCTAGCTTTTGGTCCTGGAATGGGCTGCTCCAAAACCACAAACCCAACCAAACTTCTTCTGAAAAGGAGGATCTGGATTTGAACTTATGCAGCGTTGGCCAAGCTAAAATTACTTAATTTCGTCACTTCACTTCCCTGGGAAGTTAGTAAAAATTACCAAGCTCTGTTGTGAAGCGGGGTAGACACAGAGGTTAAGTGACTTGCTCAAAATTGCACAGTGAGTCTGTGGTCGGGGCACTGAAAGAACCTAGGGATCCAGACTTCTGGTCTCCCTCCTCTAATCGCTAGACCACATTCCCTTTTCCTAATTACAGTAGCTAATTCTCACCACTTTCTAATATGGCACTCAGTGCGATAGAGAGACTGACTTAAACCTACAAGGACACAGAAGTTCAGAGCTTTAGTTGTTACATCAGTGCCAGGGTCTGTTGTACACATCATATTCCCAGTGTGCTTTGGAGAGAAGATGCCAAGAAACCCAGTTCTAAGGCACGATGTGTGATAAAGTGACCTGCACTCTGAACTTCCATGCTTTGGCAGATTCCGTTCAGACAAGTGTTTAACTATCTTCTGTATGTAATGCTAGCAAGCTCAAAATTACCTTAGGTGCCAGGGCTAATGACCAGTAGAACAAATGGAACCTACTAGCAGTCATGTCCTTATTTAAAAAAAATTACCCAGCATTTAACTTTTTGCATGAAATAAATTAGAACATATCTATCTAATCTACTGTGGGAAAATGCTGAAATTATTGAAGGCTGGGGCCAAACTCCAATATGATGGGGAGATGCTGCTAAATAGTCATTGCCCTAATAACAAAGTCCTGCAGGATTTAATGGAGAACGATATACTTTCTATGGGACTGATCAGTCATCCTACTGATTTCTACAAAAATGACCTCATTTTGATGTGGTGCAAATCCAGGTTAATTTCACTGAAGTCAATGGAGTTAGCCCAGTAAAAAGTTGGTGAGAGTGTCGGGGGACAGATCCTAAATTCTCTATTAAATTCTCTATAGGATGGTTTAAAAAACAACTAGAGAAATGTTATTATTCACTGTTACATTCAATAGGACTTTGCCATAAAGGGCAACCGAAATGCTGAGCTGGGAGGGGACATACCATTTTCAGGAGTTACAATAAGAGTCAATTTTCCATCTTCTTTAATTCTTCGCTTGGATCTAACCCATCTCATTTCATTTCATTCATTTTTCTTTTCAGTTTTGGGTGATGTAATTTTATTGAGCTCTTGTTAGAGACTGAAGGGGAAAGTGCCGCATTTTACTCTTTATTATTGTGAGAGAGACCAAAATGCACA
This sequence comes from Natator depressus, assembly GCF_965152275.1. NCBI lineage: Eukaryota > Metazoa > Chordata > Testudines > Cheloniidae > Natator > Natator depressus. The sequence continues at coordinate 4,272,935 of NC_134242.1, forward strand.
AAGGTTACTCTTCAAAACTGTAAGTTTGTTATTAATAGGGTCAATAAGCCCTGAAATGCTTCAGTTCTGGCTCTTAATTTGTTAAGTGCAGCTAAAGTTATTTTCTTTGATTACATCTGCAAATAAGATATTAATGTCAATGCAGTGATATGAAAATTGCTCCTTTCCCATGTAATTTGCACCTTAGTTATTATGGGTTTCATGAATAAGAATATTATAGCTGTACAAAATGAGTTGTGGATTTATAATGTATTTTTTAATTAACAAAAAAAAACACAACTCCCCCCCCCCCCCCCCAACAACAAACCCATTTTGCGAGCGCATAGGTTTTTATTAACCTTGGTGCAAATTTTTAACTCTCTGAAGAGTGCATCAATACATCCCTTTTTTCCTGGAACTGTGACATCCCCCAATCATTCCTTTGCAATGACATTTCTCCACACAGAAAAAATTGTGTGATGAAACTGTAGGAGAAAAGATGTCTGTTCCCCCCCCCCCCTTTTGGGGGGGGTAAATTACAGCTATTTACAACTTGAGATGAAAAATGAATCATTCCTGTTCCTGAAATGTCAGGTATTTGGAAAGCCCTAAATGCTGAAATATTAAACAATTCTCATAGCTTGTACTGTAACTCCAGCTCTGGTATGTTACCATCATCCCAGAATGCCTGAGCCTGTCTCAAGGTAGAATTCAATCCAATGGGAGTCTTTCCTTTGATGTCAGTGGAAGCAAGATTCCATTGCTAAAGTACTTGTTTGGAAACAAGCAGTGCCCACTGGTTGCTACGTAACTGTCCAACTGCATTGGCCCCGGGTAGCCTAAGATCCTTTTGAGCATGCTTGTGGTGGCTAGCATTAGTCATTTTCTTTGAAGCCATTTTGAATTTCTTTTTAACCCTTTCCAGCCCCAACAATAATTAACATAACTTCTCAGTGACTTTATATTTCTAGTGTATCAAAAGGATATATGTATGTATGTACGTGCGTGTGCGTGTGTGTGCAGGCTCACAACTTTCAGTGATGGCTCATACATAAATGCCTAAGCATCTGAGAGTTGGAAGCATCCTTACTGAATAAATTTATGCAACAGCGAAATATATTATTATAAAGAAGAAAAAGTTATGAAACTGGAAGGGAATGGAGACAAGCGAGGGGATAAGAAAAAGATATGGCCCCTATGATTTAAGACAAATCTGTGTCCCTATGATTTAAAACGATACCTATGTAAAGGCCCAGTGTCTCATGGCCAATGTTTGTATAGTTTGTCCTGTGATAACAATTACTCTGATTCTGGTCTTACACTTACATGCTGGTTTTACACTGGTGTAAGTCTAGTATTATGGAATCATGTCCGATATTGAGCTTCCCATTGACTTCAATGGGAGTAGGATCAGGCCCTCACACCAGAGTAAGAGGAGAATCGAGCCCAATCATCTCAATTTTAATGTGCTTCTTAGGAGAGGTGACTCAAATAGAGAAAAACTTAGAAACTGTCCGCTTGTCCCCAGGCCTTCCAGCTTTACTTTTTCAATAAAAAACTTAGGTCCTAGGCGGTAAAGGAGTCATGCTAAATGGAACGGTTGTGCAATTCCCCCAACAGGCAAATATTGGAGTGTGGTGGTAGACGCTCAAAGGTCAGTGCTGGCCTTAGCAGTGAGTGCCTGGATCCGAGCTGAGTTGCAAGTCTTGCAAAGGATGTGTCCATCCAGAGGGTAACAGCCCTGATTGTCCCCTTCAGACAGGAGGCCACCACAGTCCTAGACAATAAACAGAATAAAGACCAAAAGAAGAAATAAGATGAGAGTGAAATTAGGCAAAGAACCTATTAGTGAAATACACACTCACATCCCCTGGTAACAGAATTCTGCCCAAGTCAGCGTGTGAGTTCTAGGATGTCTTTCAATACTGAACCATTCCCTGATAAGAGACAATGCTGCAGCGGAGATGGGTTCCCAAGCTCTCTAAAATAAAAGGAGATTATTCCCTTCCCGTCTCTGGGAAAGGAAAGGTCTTTAGCATTGTGGAACACGTCAAACTTAAGCTCACGTTTATTAATGCCAAAAGGAAAAAGAAGAAGTGAGCCTTGAAAACAAGTTTGCTGCTCATATATCTCCCTCTTTGGAAGAGAGAACTCCAGAAAGCCATGGAAGACACCACAGCGGTGACACCAGAGTGATGTCCTTGCAGCACGCCTTCACCGCTGTGGTCATTATTACGTTAGCACCAAAAGGCCACAACCGAGATTGGGGGGCCCATTGTGCTGGGGGCTTTACAGACCTATAGTAAGAGACCGTCTCTGCCCCAAAGAGCTTGTAATCTAAATACACAAGATAAAGGGTGGAAGAAAGGACAGAATGTCATCATCACAATCGGTCTTTTGTAAATGGAAAGCCAAGGCTCATGGTGATTAAGTGACTGCCCTAAGCTCACGCAGGAAGGTAATGGCAGAGCCACAAACCGAACTCAGACCCCTCGAGTCTCAGTCCGGCACCCGAGCCAGGACTGTGATCAGCACTATTATTGGGACTCACTTCTTGTCCCAACATCTGGCTGGAGTTTATCCCGGGGGAACAGCTGTATTGCAGAATTCTTGGAGGTTCAATATGCTACATGTACCGAGGTGATTTTTCCTCGGTTTCAGATTCTTATCAAAATCATATGTACCAGAACATAGCACAGCAAGGGCCATTCATGAATGAGAATGTTTATGTGCCAATTAAATTTTCCAGCTAATTATTAACTTCTTTTTTTAACCTACTCATACAATCTTGCTTACATTGCAACATGCATTAGAGTTGATTTTAATAAAACAAAATAGGAGCAACATGTGTGTCCAGGTAACAAACTACTATCTTCTCAAATATTCAGCTCTAATTATTGAGTTGTAGTCTCTTGCTAACACAATGAAGCCCGTATAAACAGAAGGCCTGATTCTCCTATCGTTTGCACCGTCTGTGTGTAAAATGAGAAGTCACTTCTGCTGAAGTCAACGAAGTAAAGTTTAATGTAGAACCAGTATGATAACAGGAACGTGCTTGTTATTTATGTAACAGAAGGTCATTTCTGTCAATACAGTGAACCCAATCTTTGCTTTCTTCCCTTGCCAGTAGTGGGAATACTGACCTCACACCGGTAGCATTGGACATGGAAGTCACGATCTAATGCCACAATGCGTATGGTCTCCTCTTGACCCGGGGCAGGCATAATGGGCTCTTTACACACGGAACAGCGCGGTGCAAATTTCCTTGAAAAGCAAAGATGGTTCCAGTCAAATGCCAAGTGCACAGCCATGTTCTTTGTATGCTACATTAGAAACTTAGAACCCTACAGTGAACTGTGGCAAAACACACATATCTGCAAGCAGAGTTGCCTCCTTGAAGAGGACACATTAAGGGATGCTTATGAGTTCCTACAGAACAATAGCGGAAGCCTGAGAATCATATTCTGCTTGTCTTAATCACTTATTAAACAATCTCTCGATGATGTTGCTCATCATTGCGGTATCCAAGTGCAAGCCCCAGAGTGAGCTAGTTTCATATGCCTAATAGAACGCCATTTAAATCAGTGGAATTCCTCTTATGAATGAAGTTAGCAGGATTTGTCCCACCTGTCTCTACTGAAAAATATCAATACACTAGAAACTAGAGATGGACCAAGTAGGATGCAGCCTTAGATCCTGCCACTGCAGGATTGTTCTCTGCAGTATAATTTCCTTCGGTTTTATCCAGTCTTGTTTTAAAATCCCCAAGCATCTGGCTTCCACTACACCCACAGGATGTTAGTTTTAGCTGGGCTCAATCTGTGCACTGCAAAGAGAACTGCTAGAGCATATCTGACTGGTTATATCGCTCAACTACTTGATTTGCATCCACAATCTGGCAGTCACAGGTAAAAACACTTAGCCTTGCTCCCACAGTTATTCACTGTGTGTGTGCAAAAATACAGGTGCAAATGCTGTGAATGCAAATTCTCCCCACACTATAGAAAGCCGCCCTTCTGAAAACCTATCCCTCAGAACATAAACTGGCTAATAACTAAGAAGCTTAGAATTAGGGTCAATGGGCAAACCTTATGGCAAGTGCAAGAATATGAAGAGATCAAAGATTCTTCTCTTGTAAAATATCTAGGAAACAGTGACTCTGCCACCCAGCCTTTTAGACAAACCACCCTAGAATTAACTCAATTAAAAAACATCTTAGCTGTAGTAGGAGTAAAAAAAAGCATTCATTTCGCTGGCAGCAGATGCAAGGCGTTTTGTTAGATTGCAGCTTCGCAGACATGAATTAAACAGCACCTTTGCTGATTGCTCCCAAAGTGAATTTAAATGGATCATGATATGACCGTAGCTGTAATGACAGTTAATAATGTGGGGATTCCGGCACTTTCTTGTGCAATTCAGCTACAATGTGCTGCTTAAAAATGCTTGAATGTTTCTCTATCTAGGTCACCAGAGGCAAAAAGCATGGGCCATTTTTTCCATCGAGAGACTTAGAAATGACTCCCATTGAATTCAGTGGAAGCTGTATGTGTTTCCTAGGGCAGCATCTAGCCAATCACGTCTTGCAGGTGGATTTCACGTTCTCTATTTGCTCCTCACCTTTCAGGATAAGAACCCCAATAGCAGTTCCAAACGGCCAATAGATCTGGTTGGAATTCTTTTTTAAAAAACTTTCACTGATTTTCTTTTTGACCACAAAGTGAAAAACAAACACAATTTTTTGTTTTTCTCTCCTTCCAGGCGGCGCTTACCTCAAGCAGCTCCCAGAAACAGCAGCATGTGCCACCTCCGGCTCCTATGTGGAGGCGCGGCCAGGCGGCTCTGCATGCTGCTCTGTTTGCAGGCACCGCCCCTGCAGCTCCCATTGGCTGCGGTTCCCAGCCAATGTGAGCTGCAGGGGCGACACTTGGGGTGGGGGCAGCATGCGAACCCCCTGGCTGCCCCTACGCGTAGGAGACAGAGGGGGGTCATGCCGCTGCTTCCAGGAGACGTGTGGAGTGGGGCAAGACCCTGACCCCGCTCCCTGGCTGGAGGGGGGCAAGCCCTAGACCCTGCTTCCCGGCGGGAGCTCGAGGGCTGGATTAAAATGTTGGAGGGCTGGATGTGGCCCTCGGGCCGTAGTTTGCCCACCCCTGCTGTAGGGTGATACAGGGAGGTAAAATTAAACAAAGAGAAACTGAGAACAATGGATACATTTTCTTAATAATTAGACACAGTAGGCTGTGGAGCAGTGACCCAAGAGAAGCGATGGAAGTTTCATTACTTGCATCAGCTAAAACTGGGTAAAAGAACTGCTGAATATACTTCTGGATACAGACTTTGTACTGGTTGTAGATGGACTCAGTAGCCCAACTAGGTCTTCTGGAATCCCTTGGATCTTCTCCCAGACTTGTACCCAACCAGCTCAGGTCGTTTCCCTATGCCGTCTATTCTCAGAGAGTGAAATTCACCCATGGGTTGAGGAGCAGTATGAGGCTGAGGCACCATTTAACCCTCCAAGCCGGAAGGTACTTAGTTCTTCCTAAAGGATGCCAATCCCTCTCCAGGAGGAGGAACATCCCGCATATATCAACCTTGGCTTTCTGCTGGCCCTCTGCTCAAGGGTGAATTTCACCCTCTGGGCCCTGCCTCTGGATTCTTGCTGAGACACACACAGAGGGAGAGGGAACACACAGCGGCCTTTGCAGCTGCCAATTACACAGCTGTGTCTGAGCTTCAGGGAGCCTTTCCTGTCAGATTTCAGAGTAGCAGCCGTGTCAGACTGTATCCGCAAAAAGAACAGGAGTACTTGTGGCACCTTAGAGACTAACCAATTTATTAGAGCATAAGCTTTTGTGAGCTACAGCTCACTTCATCGGATGCATAGAATGGAACAGAGAGTAAGAGATATATACACACACGGTGGCAAATTGCCGGCACTACTATGATGGGTCTCACGCTTTCTCTTCTTGCGGGGGCCGGTTCAGGGCACCATTTCTTGCCCCTAAACTGGGGTATTAACTGCCCCACTAGTGTCCTAGAGGAGGGGAGTGGAGAGGGAGGGACCCGGACCCACCATCTACTCTGGGTCCCAGCCCAGGGGCTCTAGGGATAGTGGCAAACCACTAGAACTAGCGGTTCCTTCCCCTGGGCTACTTCCCTTTCCTGCCCTTCAGCTTGTGGGGCTTCCTGCCCTCCCTCTGCACAAACCAGGTGTCCCTTTACTTAGGGTCTTGGTCTTCTTAGCCCACCGCAGCACTTCTCCAAATTCTCCTCTGCTTCCCTTCAAACTGCTCTCTGCTCCAACACCAACCCACTCCGCTTCAACTCCTCCAAACTGCTCTCTGCTCCAGCACCAATCCGCTCCGCTTCAACTCCTCCAAACTGCTCTCTGCTCCAGCACCAACCCACTCTGCTTCAACTCCTCCAAACTGCTCTCTGCTCCAGCACCAATCCGCTCTGCTCCAACTCCTCCAAACTGCTCTCTGCTCCAGCACCAATCCGCTCTGCTCCAACTCCTCCAAACTGCTCTCTGCTCCAGCACCAATCCGCTCTGCTTCAACTCCTCCAAACTGCTCTCTGCTCCAGCACCAATCCACTCTGCTTCAACTCCTCCAAACTGCTCTCTGCTCCAACACCAATCCACTCTGCTTCAACTCCTTCTCCTGTCTGATTGGAGCAGGGGGGTTTTATCAGGTGACTGGCTTCAGGTGCTCTAATTGGCTTCAGGTGCTTTAATTAATCTATAGCAAATTTTCTTCCCTCTACAGGGAATAAGGCTCCTTCTAACACTCTCCTGCTGCCCTCTGGCCATGCTGTATCACAGTACATATAGATAAGTTGGAAGTTGCCATACAAACTGTGAGAGGCTAATTGGTTAAGATGAGCTATTATCAGCAGGAGAAAAAAAACTTTTGTAGTGATAATCAAGATGGCCCATTTAGAACAGTTGACAACAAGAAGGTGGGAGGATACTTAACATGGGGAAATAGATTCAATACGTGTAACGACCCAGCCACTCCCAGTCTCTATTCAAACCCAAGTTAATGGGATCTAGTTTGCATAGCTGAGCTTGAATTAATATGCAAACGAGATACCAGTAACTTGGGTTTGAATAGAGACTGGGAGTGGCTGGGTCATTACACCTATTGAATCTATTTCCTTAAGCTAAGTATCCTCACACCTTCTTGTCAACTGTCTAAATGGGCCATCTTGATTATCACTACAAAAGTTTTTTTTCTCCTGCTGATAATAGCTCACCTTAACTAATTAGCCTCTCACTGTTTGTATGGTAACTTATCGGTATGTATATCTATCTATCTTACTCTATGTTCCATTCTATGCATCCGATGAAGTGGGCTGTAGCCCACGAAGGCTTATGCTCTAATAAATTTGTTAGTCTCTAAGGTGCCACAAGTACTCCTGTTCTTTTTCCTGTCAGAGTTTAACATTCTCCCGCATGGTGGCTGCAATTCCTTTTGTCAGGTAAGTCTGCTGCTCTGAGCTCCCAGGCCCACACACTGATGTCACGAGTCTCTAATTAAGTCTGCCCCCTTAGAAATTAAAAGATAAGTGCTTGAGATATAAACCCACATTAGTCAGTATTGATTTCCTCTTTTAATTGAGGGGTGTACCATGCCTGTCTCTTCCAAGCTGGGGAAACATTTGTGCTTTGATTATATCTACTGATCTGTCTTTCTCAGATCAGATGTGATAAGGGGAGGGGTGGGGGAAGCGACAGAAGCTACCTCCTGTCATGGATTGCAGTGCACTTTAAATAGATATTTTACTACAAATTATTATTAGGAATGTTTTCCTAGCTCCTTTAAAGACTAACTAGCAGATGAAAACAGAGGAGGCAGGAAACCCCACTGTGCTCTGCGGGCTATAAGCAAGGTACTGAGCACAGGGTGAGAACCTTGGCTTCAAGGCAATAGCTAAGTGGCGGCAGGAGGCCAGGCGGGAGGGAGGAAGGATAGGGAAGCGCAGGGGTGCAGCAAGGAACATGAAATACCTACATCATGCAGTCCGCACATAGGGCAGTTGGGGAACATAATCTGTTAAAGAAGATCTGTGAGCACTGAGACAACCCTCGCCGGCAGGGAGATGGATGTAAGACAAATCCACACAACTACTCCCAGTCAATTAAGCTGGAATGCCGGAGGGTGTGCCTGCCGGCTCCCTGGCCTCCGGGGAATCTCAGGAAGAATTTACAGCAGGTCAGGAGCCTGCCTAGGTAACATGAGAAGAGATTGTAGGCCTCCAGGGCCAGGAAAAGCCAACAAGAGCCGCCTGGGCCATACTTGTGGAAATCCTCGATGCAGTGAATGTTCCCACTGGCATCCACCGTGAAGGGGATGCCATCCAGGCTGCGGTGGCACATCACACAGGTGAAGCAGTGGGGGTGGTAGGCTTTCCCCGTGGCTCGCAGGATCCTCTCCATGATGGGTTTGGCACAGACGCTGCACTGCTCCAGTGTGTTCTGTAAGCAAAAAAAAAAAAAAAACAACTGGCGTGAGTATCAGTTCAGACATAGGCCCAGGCTGGTATTGCAGCTGGTCTGCAAGGGAACGTGAGGCCCTTTCGTTTCACGCGTTCGCTGTGAGTGCGGTATAGCCAGCTGTCAGTTCCAGACCAGCTCGGAATCCAGGCCGGCTGCTGCCAACTCCACGTATGGAACACAAGGCAGCCCAGTCACTGGGGAGAACTGCAGGGTCCCATCTGCAGCCAGCCGCCCCAGCAGAGAACCCTGCTTGGGATTCATTGCAGGCGGACCCTGGCTTTTCTCTTCTGTGAGGGATGCTAGCACAGACCCTGGGAGGAGACAACCCAGTAAATGCATCCCCTCAGTACCGCAATACAGGTAACACAAGGGACGGGGATTCAGGAGCACATAACCAGCTAGGTGAGCCGAGTGCTTATTTTGAGTCAGAGTTTAAGGCCCGAAGGCACCGCCAGGTCATCTAGTCTGACTTCCCGTGTCTCACACCCAGCACCCGCACACTAAACCCAATAACCGGAATTAGACCAAAGCATAACAGCTCACAGGAGACTTGACTATGATGTGCCACAGGCAGAGAATAGGAAGGTCCGAGACTCACCAGTTCTTGAGGATCCCGCAAAGGCAGGAAAATGCGTAAGTGATATATACCCAGACGATCCTGACAAGTGACCCGCACCCACATGCTGCAGAGGAAAATGAACACCCCCAAGGTCACTGCCAGTCTGACCCAGGGGAAAATTCCTTCCCAACCCCACACAGTTCCACCCTGAGTATGTGAGAAAGAACCAACCTGAGAGAGAGAACGCAGGGTGTCACCTCAGATCCCTGGCCCACCCCGTCCAATGTCCCATCTCCAGCTGTGGCCATCTCTGATGCTTCAGAGGAAGGAGACCAAAAAAATCTCCCAGAATACACTGGGGGACAAAAATCCCTTCCTGACCCCTGCAAGAGACCAGCGGAAGCCCTGAAGCATGAGATTTAAGGAACATGAGACATAAAGCCCCAGGGTTGCCCTTTACTGTCACAAGCAACCCCGTCATACAACCACACCCATACATTTACCCTCTCTCTTAAAATTCATTAAGTTTTCTGTTTGTTCCAGAACCGCACCCCTCTTAGAAACCTTCTTCTAGTTTCCAGCCTGAATTTGCTCATGGCCAGTTTATACCATTTGTTCTTGTGCAGCATGGTCCTTTAATTTAGATAGCTCTTCACCCCCCGGTGTTTACACCCTAGGGCAGAGGTTCTCAAACGGTGGGCCGCAAGCTCCGTGCAGGTGGTCTGCGGATAGTTCCCTCCAAGGTGCACGCCTGGACGGCCGCACACGAGGGAATGAAGGGCCACCCACCTAATTAGTGGAGCCGCGCAGGCATGGCTCCACTAATTAGGTGCCTGGACCCTGGAGAAGATGCACATATAAGGTGAGGTGGTGGCCTTGGGGGGAACAGGGGTAGGTGGGAGGGAGCAGTGGGGTGACAAGAGGGGGTGGGGGGAATTTGGGAAGGACAGGGCCGGAGGAAGTTTGAGAACCACTGCCCTAGTGTGTTTATGTAGGTTCAATTCATCTTTCTTGAACATGGCTGTCCAAAACTGGACATAGTATTCTAGATGAGGTCTTACCAGAGCCTGGTACAATGGCATTAATACTGCTCTATCTTTACTGGAAATGCCTCACTGGATACATTCTAGGATCGCATTGCCTTTGTCACAGCCACATCACATTGGTAGTTCCTACTCATCTTAGGATCAACCTCCATCTTCAGTGCAGGCCCTAGCACTTTGTACTACTGAATTTCAAGCCATTCTGACACGCCAGTCTTCAAGGTCATCCAGATCTTCCTACATAATATTTCCATCCACTTCTGTATTGACAATGCCTCCCCAACTTTGTATCATCAGCAAATTTCATTAGCAAACCCCTACTTTTTGTGAAAAGAGCATTAATAAAAACATTGAATCAGATTGGCCCCAAGACCAAACCTTGAACTCCACTAGAGATCCAGAGAGTTCGCCTTTACACACAACCTGTTGCCTTCTCCCCTTTAGCCAGTTCCTTTACCCACCTTACAATTCTTATACGAATTCCCAGGCCATAATTTTCCATGTGGTGCCATGCCAAATTTGTCTTCTGCCCCAGTCATTTCAGTTCAGATGGCTCTAAATAACCGTATTAAAGGCTGTGTGTCACCTGTCTTGGTTTGTAGATTTTATATATTGAACCAGATGCATCGTTGGGAGCACTGAAGCTATAAAGTGCTTTTCATTTCAAGGAGGCTCAGCTGAAAGATTCATCTCCCCCCCTCCCCGCAAGCATGTTATGTAAACACCGATATAAATCAGCTTCTAATGACTGCCTGTGCCAGGCGCATCAGCCCTCTCAATGATGGCTTGCGTGACTACAGTATGTGAAACTTGCCTTTGCAAACCAAACACCTGAAATATGCATGGCACAAAGAGAGGTGCATTCCATACAGACAGATGCAAATGCTAAATCTGTGAAGAAGCTCAGATGGTTTATTTTGCTGGAGTTTGGAACAGAATTCCACTTGCTAACCTTGCTGGAAATGTTTGGAGTTATCAAATAAGAGCCATATGTTCAAATCCTGGATGGTGAAGCACAGATGCAGGGAGGTCTGTGATCTTTGGGATAAACAGAAAAGAAAGAAAAGAAAAAAAAATCCAACAGAAAGAGAATTATAAAACCCCACAGATCAATATTTTCATGTTGACCAACACCACATGGAGCCTACAGACTTCCTCCTGCATTCCTTGTGCACCCAAAACTCCCAGTGAAAACTGCCAGCTGAAAGACTGCCCTGTTATTGCTTGTCTGAGCCAAGAATGTCAATGGGCAAGCCCCTTCTCCTTACACATAGTGCAGAAGTACGCATGCAGGACATGAATCACCAAAGACTTCAAAGAGGTCAGGCCTATACTGCAACGATCACTGGACATTGCTTCCCGGGCGGCAATTGACTGGTAAGACACACACAGAGCTACATCCTGCAACTCGCTTATCCTGCAATGCCCAGAAGAGCCACAGGATTATTTTTGGAAGAGTCAGTATGATACATCCTTGATTTCAACCCATGGTGAGAACTGCCTACTTGTGCTGTGAAAAGGACTCGGTCTGAGCTGGGGGCTCGTTCCTGGCAGGATTTAGCTTCAGGTACTGGATTCTTGTAATAACGGAGGTGGAAGAATTGTTCCTGGGCTTTTTGTTTGTTTTCTATCATCATCATGATGACAGTGACTGATGTACCAGAGAGAACAAGGCCTTACATAAACAGATAATGTTACTGCAGCATTTGCTCCGTTCCCTATATTTACAACAGGGAATGCTACAATCCTGCCAGTTGAGGAACATTATGCAACTAGCTAAGGAATTTTCCTGGGTAACTGCCTAATAGTTGGGCTTGGCCACTATATGTATCACTAACTCGTTATCTGGTTGTTACTGTTTTTCTTATGGCCTCATTCAAAATACTTCCCATTCCATACGCTTTATTAAAAAAGGAAACTCTGGAGAGGCACGGGATATGGGGGATCAGGCCTTCGGTTTAGCAGAAGCTGACGGTTCCCTACTGAAATTCACTCATAAGGGGTAAAATGAAGCAACTAGCTGGGGCTGGATAGAGGAAACAAATTCCTCAGTAACAGAAGTGAGCAAACTTGAAGATGACAATAACAATACCTGGCTTTTACATCTCATTTTCCATCAGTAGATCTCAAGGCTTTTTATAAATGAGACTGACATCTTGTCACAAAGCATCTACTCCCAAGGCAACGGAAGAGCATACAATTAGTATTTGTAACTTTACTGCTAAAGAGCCCACACAGAAATAAAATAAAACAAAGTAAATAAAAATAAAAGCACAACCCAGTCATTTCGTGATTCCCCTTTTATTGATTTATTGTAACCAATATTTTAATCGAAATAGATAGATATGTCAGGCATGACCCATTTTCGCTTTAAACAGTCCATGTCATGGAGCCATAGAATGATAAAAACAGCAAAACAGAACAGGAACTTCCTGAAGTGAATTGCAACCGAATAGAGCAATAGTGAGTAAATGGAATGCCTGCTTGCGAACACTAGCGGGAGCGTGACACAGGAGGGATGTGAACAAGCCACCCCACAAGCAGCTCTAAGCAGAAAATGGGGCTGTCGGCATGGAGCTATGTGCAGGAGCGGGGTCTTTCGTGTTATTATTTTTATCACGGCAGCACCAGTGGCCCAGTCTGGTGCGAGACTCCATTGTGCTGGGTGCTGTACAGACACGTAGGATGATACAACCCTTGCCGTGAAGAGTTCACCATCTCAAGTCCCAGTACTACAAGGACTTTGGCGCATACCTGATACTTTTAGAGAGCTCTGTCTAGAGGCTGCAGCCACAGGCCAGATCTAACTCCTATTTATAGATCTGAAGGCCACGAGGGACCCTGGTGACAATTTAATCTGACTTTCTGCAGCACGCGGGCCTTAGTGGAAGTTTGACTGGGGGCCCAAGCCAGCAAATAAACATGCTGTTGCCACTGGATGGTGCTTCCCTAGTCTGCATGCCTTCTGCCCGCCAACCTCAGCTCCGTTACAGTTCAGTCACCTCCTGATGTTGACGCATCTGGGTGAGACAAGCATTTTAATTTCCCTTCTGTTGATTAATCCCTTCCACACTTGAAAATTAATCCTAGGGGATTTAGTCCTCTTATCCTTCCAATTCCATACCGGTGAGAAAAACAAAGTTGTTAATTTCAGACTCCAACTCACCGTCCCTCTCTGGGAATATGTTTGCTTAAGGGGATTTCCCTGGTAGATCGTTGGCTCACCGCTCCTCTTCAAGGCATCACCAGAAGATGCAAGAGAGAGTGCCGCCCTCATCCCTCAGGCCTCCAGAGAGTCAACCAAGCAGAAGAACACAACAGAACACTGCTAAGGAGGATAAGGAGCTTTCCCTCCGGTTGGCTTTGGGCTTTGGAAGATACTGTGAGCACTCTGCTTTGTCCGAGTACACTGTATATTCCAAAAGACTTTTTGACTATGGGCAAAGCCTAACTGATTTTCTGCTTTGGCATTTTGGTTCACGTTAAGTCAGGAGACAGACATTGATGTGCTGGATTCCCTCCTCTTTAAGACGAGGATCAGTGTAAAGGGTGGAGAGTTTTGATTTCTACCTTTTTTTAAAAAAAAAAACTCCTTCCTTTTTGTTTAACCATAAATTAATCCGATGACGTGAGCTGTAGCTCACGAAAGCTTATGCTCAAATAAATTGGTTCGTCTCTAAGGTGCCACAAGTCCTCCTGTTCTTTTTGCGAATACAGACTAACACGGCTGCTACTCTGAAACCTATACATTAACTTAAATTCCAAACCAAAAAGTTGTTTTGAACCAAAATGGGAACTTTTTTGGTTCGAAACTGTCAAAACCGACAACAATTTTGAAACCTTTCTCTCAACGTTTTTTCAAAATGGGCAATTCATTGAAACCTTTCCCGGTCCTTTCCTGCAAGCATTTTTCGTTTCAGCAACACTCCTCCTTCCCAACCTCCCCACCAAAAAAACATTTAGTTCAGAAATTCCCAACCACCTCTCATTGGGAGGACATTCCACGCGCCAGCGGCAAGAGCAGACAGCCAGCCGCCCGCAGGTGTGTGCATGTAACTCCCTATGTGCGCATCTGAGCCCTTGACACCTTTAATATCACTAAAAGACTGATGCATCCTTTGAACGGGAGCTCTCTCCCTCCCTCCCTCCACACTGACTGTTATGCCAGGGCCAGGCATGGGGACGTGACACACCACAGAGACCTGTGGACTGGTCCTGGCTGACTCACCAACATTCAGCCCGGGTCTACTCCACAGCCTTCTGTAGCCTCGCTGTGTTGGACAGAGGAGTGTTGGGGTGTGATCCCTGACCCTAGCGCAGACACAGCTATACCAGCAAGCCTGTGCTTTTCCTAGGATGGCTCATTTGCTTGGGGGGGCTGGAATAAGCTGTAATGGCAAAGGACAGTTTCCCTGGTGTATGTTATTCCTGCACTAGGAGTGCTTTGCTGGCCTAATAAACTGGTATAGCTATACCAGCAATGCACCTAGTATAGACACTGCCTCTGGAGGTTGCTACTTCCAGAGGTTTTAAACATTCTTTTGGTCTGGGTGGTTTAACTCCCACTTGCAGAGTAATAACCATCATGGGGCTGGCGCGTTCCCCTCTGCAGGAACCGGCTTTCCTCGTCAGGATGAAGTTAATTGGGTTTTGTATATTTGGAACCAGAGCAGCTGCAGGTCTGTCCCCAAGGCTGCCCCTACGCTGCTCCAGGCATCAACTCGTCTTTGTGCATCTCGTTGGGTGACTGGCAGCAGCTCGACTCTTCCCCCTCTCCTGTGAGACTTCACGGCAAGAAATTCCACTGCTGTGCTTATGGAATTTGTAGCCCGCATCAATAGCAAATGTGACAAGAGGAGGAATTAAGCTAGAGAGAATGTGCACAATGGCTGAGGTCACGATGAAAAATGAGTGGGTTCAGAGAAGAGCTATAAGAAGAGAGGCAAACAGGGGTGGCTAATAAGGAGTTTCAGAGGGCGTTTGGAAAGAGTGTGTGGTTCCTTCCAGTTAGGAACGGCTGTGCACCACATAACAGACATGGCCGACGAGGGAACAACCGCTGAGACCGGTCTCACGTGGGCTGTGTGTTCCTTTCTGCCAAAGGACAGAACAGAGTTCTGGTGTGGGAAGTGCACGCTGGTGAACATACTGGAGGAGGCGAATGGTGTGGAAGTGCAAATTTCAACACTGCACTGCAGCTGAGGAAACAAAGATTTCTTGGACAACCAGTTTCTGAAATTGTCGCCAGAGACACCATATGGGGATGGACTGGCGATAAGGGAACAGGAGAGAGTAGAAACTGAAGAAGCAGACTGATGATGTGTGACCAAGAGGGGAATTCAACCCGGCTAGAAGTCTCAAATCAATAGCAGATACTCAGCGAGTCAACTACTGAGAAACTTGTCTTTGGAGGAATGGGACAGAAAGCTACGAGGACATAGCAAATGGGCATCCTTGTGGTCTGAAGCAAGCAGCCACCAAGAGAGGCTCTTCAACCATCCTCAGAAGGCACGCAATCATCATCGGTAACTCTGTACTAAGAACAGTGGGCAGAATAAGGATAACAGAATAGGGCGCTATCTCCTTGCAGTAAAAGTACTCATTCTATAACTGCAAGACTGGGCAGGATTATGAAGTTGTCTGGCAAATCTCCACTTGTGATGATACACACTGGAACAAATGAGACAGAATCACATGAAACGACACAGACTATAGAGACTTAAGGGAGCTCAAGAAGAGGAAAGTCCAGGCAATCTTCCCTGAGATCTTCCCAGTTCCACGAGTGGGAGAAGGCAGAAAATACTGAAGCTGAACTACTGGCTGTGTGACTGGGGTGAATCTGAAGGTTTTGTTTTTGTGGTGCATTAAACTACATTCCAGTGGGAGAGAGGTACAAATGGGACAGCCTGCATCTCACAGGTGTGTGGGGGGTAATCTTTTCAGTTGGGAGATTAGCTGGAGCAGTCAGGAGGATGTTAAACAAGCAGCGCTAGGGGAGGGTGCTTAGAAGGCAAATGCGGTACAAACTCAAGCTCAGTGTGTCATAAACAAATTGAACTACTGTGGCACTGAATGTGAAGAAATGTTTCACTTGCTTATATACCAATGACAGGAGTCTGTGTAACAAGCAAGAGGAATTGGAAAT
Organism: Natator depressus; assembly: GCF_965152275.1. NCBI lineage: Eukaryota > Metazoa > Chordata > Testudines > Cheloniidae > Natator > Natator depressus. Next base: position 4,289,161 of record NC_134242.1, read on the forward strand.
TCTCATTGATGAGAACAAATTTGACAGAACTGGAATTATTGAAACCTGATGGGATGATTCACGGGACTGGAATGTTAAAAATCTCTGGTTATATCCCATTTAGGAAGAACACAGTGGATGAAAGTGTAAAGCAGGCACTCTACATTAAAGATGCCACTATTTGTTTAGAGTGATTGATAACTCAGAACTGCAGGAACTTGAATGCATATGGATCAATGTGATAACTAATAAAGCCAAGGAGTGTATCTGTTACAGACCACCAGATCACACTAGAGCAAAGGATGAGTTACTCTAAGTTACTCTGTCTGTAATATGTGGAAAGAAAAATTGTGTTGTTATGTGGAACTTCAGTTATTGCACCCAACATGAGCTAACTATTATGGATCTCACTATGATGGACAAAGATAAATTAATCATCAGACTGGAAGTTCGTGGTTGCCTAGAAACCAGGGATCATGACATGATTACATTCAATATGGGTAAACAGAGAACAGTCCAGTAATGTGTACACTTAGGGTTTCAAAAGGGCTAATTTCCCAAAGCTGAGTAAAATTAATTGGGAGGAAAAAAAATTTAGACAGAAACATGGAAACGAAAATTGGGAGTTCTTTAAATAGAGTTCATTTGCTGGCAAAAAAAAAAAAAAAATGATTCCACGATCAAGAAAGAAGACAACTTGGGCTAAATGCCCATCCCAGTGGCAAAGTGAAAGCAGCAATCAGAAATAAAACGGGATATATAACAAATGAGGAAAAGAGGAAATAGCAATTGATATAAATTAGAAATGATGAAGTGTTAAAAACTGACATGGGAAGCTAAAGACATGAGGGCAAAAATATAACAGCACTAAGGACAATGTGAAAGAGTTTTGTAAGTATATTAGGAACAAAAGAATTCCTAGAAACTGTATAGACACATTACTAGATGGAGATGCTAAAATAGTTAATGATACAGAAAAGTATCATTTGTTCTGTATTTGGAAAGAAGCAGGATGTTGTGCTTCTGTCACAGGATGATGATGAAGTCCATTAGTAATCAAGGAGGATGTTAAACAATATCTGCTGGTGAGAAACCTTTTTAAATAGCAGGCCTTGATAACTTACACCCAAGAGTCCTTAAAGAGCTGGCTGAGGAGATCTCTGACCCCCTGATGTTCATTTTTAATAAATCTCAGAATACCAGGGACATTCCAAGAGTCTGGAAGATTGCTAATGCTGTGCCAATATTCAAAAAGGTGAAGTGGGACAATCTGGGTAACTATAGGTCAGTTAGCCTGACATCAATTCCAGGCAAAATAATGAAAAAGCTGACATGGAATTCAACTGATAAAGAATTAAAGGGTAGGAATATAATGAATGCCAGTCAACATGGTTTTATACAAAATAGGTCTTCTCAAACAAACCTGATTTCATTCTATGATAAGATTACAAATTTGCTTGATAAAGGTAACTGTGTAGATGTAATATACTTAGACTTTGCTAAAGTGTTTGACTTAGTATTACACAACATTCTGATTAAAATATTAGCACTGCCCAATATCAATACAGCAAACATTAAATAGAATAAGAACTGGCTAACGGACAGATCTCAAAAAAGTGGTTATAATTAGGAAATCATCAATGAATGTGGGTGGTTTTAGTGGGGTTCTGCAGGGATCAGTATTAGGCCCAATGCTATTCAACATTTTCATCAGCGATCTGGAAGTAAACATAAATTTATGGACGACACAAAGATTGGTGAAATGGTACATAAACAATGAAGACAGAGCAAACATACTAAGCAATCTAGAACCTAGGGCCCAGTCAAATACAATGTGTTTTAATATAACCAAATTCAAAGTTATACATCTCAAAACAAGGAATGTCGGCCATAGCCATCCTGCAGAACAGGGGACTGTATCCTGGAAAGCAGTGACACTGAAATGGATCTAGGGGTCATAGTGGACAAACAACTCAACATGAGCTCTTAGTGCCATGCTGGGGCCAAAAGGGCTAATGTGATCCTTGGATGTATAAACAGGGGAGGAGTGAGTAGGGGCAGGGTGGTGATTTTACCTCTGTATCTGGTGATGGCGAGACCGATACTGGAACACTGTGCCCAGGCCTTGTGTCCACCTTTTAAAAAGGATGTTGAAAAATTTGAGACAAGAGACACAAAAATGATTCCTGAGCTGGAGAAAGTGCTTGACAGTGAGAGACTTAAAAAGACCTCAGTCTGGTTAGCTTATCAAAAAGAAGACTGAAAGGTGACTTGATGACACCGTACAAGTAGCTTCATGGGGAGAAAACACCGGGCCCTAAAGGGATCTTTAATCTTTAAAAAGGCAGAACAAGAACCAATGGCTGGAAGCTGAAGCCAGACAAATTCAGTAGAGAAAGAAGGCAGAAATTCTTAACAGTGAGGATGATCAACCATTGGAACAAACTACCAAGGGAAGGGGGGAATTCTCCGTCTCCTGATGTCTTCACATCAAGAGTGAATCTCTTTCTGGAAGAGGTCCTTTACCCAACATAAATTACTGAGCTCAAGACCAGGGTAACTGGATGAAGTTTAAGGGCTTGTGGTATAGGAGGTCTGACTAGATGGTCTCGCCTTATACTATATTAACTCTGCGATTCAAGGATTTAAAACATACCATGCAGTGAGAGAAATATGGAGCTTAATCTCCTTCGTTTATGGAAAAGAAAGTTAAGAGATGACTTGGTTACAGTCTGCAAGTACCTACGTGGGAAAAAGAGATCTGACAGAAGGTTCTTTGATCCTTCCAGCAAAGTCATAACAACGTCCAGTGGCTGCAAACTGAAGCTAGACAAACTCAAACCGAAATGAAGCCATGACACACATTTTCAATAGGAAGGTAATTAACCATTGGAACAACTCACCAGGGGAGACGGTCACTTGAAATATTTTAAATCAAGACTGGGTCTCTCTAAAACATTCGCTGTAGCTTCAACAAACTTTTGGTCTTGATATAGGAATTACTGGGTGAATTTCTACGGCCTGTGTTATGCACAAGGTCAGACGAGATGATCACAGTGGTTCCTTCAAGCTTTGAAATCTATGAGCAGCCTAAGGTTTGTAATTTCCTGATTGGAGGTCTGGATTTTGCATCCTGAATGTGGTGGTGCTGATGAGAAGGGTTTTTTGCACATATATTTGTTGTTTTTCTGCAGGAGGAAACAAAGGCCGAGAAAAGGGGGAAAACACCCAAAACTATTTATCGTGCACAGGTTCCTTGCTCTGCAGACCTAGTTAAAGCTATAACATTCAGAACTTTGTTGTTTTAAACCTTTAGTATTTTCAGATGTAGCAAACCACGTACTTGCTCACTAAAGTTGATGACAGGGGACTGGGAGCCAGGACTCCTGGGTTTTATTCCTGCTTCTGCCACTGATTTGCTATGACAACAGGAGCAAGTCACGTTCACACTGTGTGCCCCTGTTTAGCCATATGTAAAATGGCTGAAATAAGACTTGCCTGAATCAATGAGGTGAGGTGAGGTTTGATGTGTGTTTGTAAAGTGCTCTGGCTGTCAAAGTCACTGCATGTGTGCAAAGTATTATTAATGCTAAAAATTGCGCTGTAAAACTATAGTAATCACACCCTTATTAAAAGCCAATGAGAATTTGGCCTCTGATTTCAATGGGTGACAAACTGGAGGTTTTACAGTTCAACATATTTTGAGTCATTGTTTCAATTTGCAGTGGTATTTAAATTGGTATTTTCAATTTAAATTGGTATTTTCATATTGGGAAAATGCCCTTTTTTAACTCATTGGTAACTTCCAAAGAGTGACAACATTAAAAAAAAACCAGGCCTGTGGAATACCTTTGAGAATTAAAAATACTAATTAAATAGATAATGCTAGAGTGAGCTGATCTATTAAAAACATCTTTAACAACGATTTAATGAAAGAGACATCAAATACTTGTCAGGAATTCCTGTTTCTTTATAATCACCTCTTACCAAATCTCTTTCTGATATTGTTTCATGTTAAAAACTAGTCTGGGTATTAACAAAATTAGTATTGTAGGTCCTACAAAAATCCAAAGCTGTGCAAGGTTTAAACTGGTCATGTGGCTCACACTTCCTTTAAAACAGCTTCTAACACAGTGAGCCAAATACTCTGCTGGCATGGCTGCAGTGAAGCCAACTGAGTTACACCAGGAATACATCTGGCTGAGTGGGTTTCTGGCTGGCCTGCAGGAACAAGTTTTAAGACTGCTGAAGAGGGGAGCATCAATAAGGAACACCAGAGGAGACAATGCTGCCTTGGCAGAGGGATTGTTTCCATCACTGATTTCTTTGATTCTAGGAGTTCATGAGTTTACTGCCGGATTGTTGGCTCGAGTTCAAATCCACGACATGGGAATACACAGCCGGGCGCAAGGTGCGCTGACTTTCAAAGATGTCTAATTTTAAGGAAATCCCCCAAAATTCCGAAGATAGTCTGTTAAAAGCTCCCACACTCTGGAGCGCTGGCAAGAACCTAGGACTTCATTCCTTGGCCCTAGTCCAGTCTCCATAGATCAACAACTCTTGCACATGATAGGGGTCACTATCCACTGACTTGTGTTTAGAGTGAAGTCATCTCCTGGCTTTGTAGATTTCAAACAGTCTCCCTGTTTATTTTTATTTTTACTACAGCAAAGCGTCCTTAACCTCTAAAATGACGAGATTATATATTCGCATTTCTCCTCAATGACAGAAAGGCTATTTCACTGAGTCAAACACTTTCCTGTTATAATTACCTGTCCTGCAGCAGCACCTCAGAGCCCCAGTCATGGATCCTGGCTCTACTCTTCTAGACATTGTACAAACACAGAACAAGAATGGTCCCTGCCCCAAGGAGCTTCCAATATTTGCATTATTGGCACTGGAAACATGTAAAGCAGATTTTGCACCACTAAATAAATGTGATCCCCCTAAACACAGCATGTCTGACCCTGCGATGCCACTGTGGGAGTTTTGCCTGAGTAAAGACTGAAGGATCTGTCCCAATGTGAGTAGCTTCTACACAGACAGCAGAATTATGTGCAGATGAGAGATGGTGAAAACAAGTGAGCAGGACTTGTCTTGTGAGTGGACTCCTGCCGAGATGCAATTGTGGGCAACCCAGAGATTCTTCTCCAGAGGCATTGGTTTATATGTACAAACCTGGTGAGCGAGTATTGTGAGAGCAACTGGAGAGACATTTCAAACTGCAGTTTAATTTGATTAGGGCTCTTTGAAAACAAAACAAACATTCTGTATAGCAAATTCTTATGCTAAAACTCAAGTCAAATCAAACCACATGCCATTAACATAAAAGGAAAGATGTTACAGGAGGCTGGAAAATTTTTTGTTTTAGCAGAAAACATAATTCTCTGAACCTTTAATAAACCCGAGCAGTGCTGTAATTCACCCTTGCTGCTTTGGCACAGCTGCTCATCACTGGCAGACCAGAGAGACTAGAAACTGGTAAAATCTGGGAGCTATAAAAGGAAAAAAACCAAATTTCCATTCGATCTTCCTGTTTGATGGTTTTGATGTAAAAGACTGGCATTGACACAGAAAGGTCACCATGACCGTAACAGCTAAAATTAACTAGAAAAAGGAAAAAAACATTGGGCGTGTCATTTAATGTTTGTTTATTGCACATGAACAAGGCCTGGATGCATGTTTCCCCCCTTTCTTGGTATCTTTACATTACAACTGCAGCTCTTGTCTACCCTGTTTTTCCTGGAAGACTCTGGATGACTGGAGAATTTATGACAGCAGAAATACTAAGAAAGTGAAATCGGATATATTTAAGAGGAAAGCGAATGGTAGTATAGTGGGGCAGCTGCCCCACTCCAGTAAAGAGGGGTTAAAAGCAGCCCTGGAGAGGGCTGTGGCTGGGAAAAGGTAGGATGATTGGGGAAGCAGCCACAGCTGTGGCCAGCTCAATTAGGGCCCAGCTGGTCCTGATAAGAGGGCTGTGGGCCAGAAGCTGGAGGAGTCTCACTCTACCTCTGGAGTGGGAAGGGCTGGCTGCCTGGGAGCAGGGTATCTGAAGCAGAGCAGTGCTGGGGAAGGGCAGAGGGAGCTGGGGAGCTCCAGCCTGGTAAACGCCCAGGCTGAGGCCTTGTTAAAGGCCCAAAAAGGTACTGAGGCTGCAGAGGGGTAGCCTGAGGATAGGCAAAGGCAGCAGGTCCAACCCCCTTGCCAATGATGAGTGGCCATTATACTGTAGTCTGCCTCAATGAGCGGGGGCTGGCTGATGACTGGCAGTAATCACGGAGGCAAGGTGGGTATAGAGGGTGGGGGTTCTCCTGGGAGGGGAGACCCAGAGTGTGGGGGCACTGCCGGGGGCAGAACCCTGAGGAAAAGGGCAACAGGGTCCGGGAGGGACACAGGCCAGCGGCAGGTGAGACATCGGCCTGCAGAGGGCGCTCCGAAGGCTGGAAAGAGCTAATTCCCAAGACGACCAGCAGGAGGCGCTGTGCCGGTGAGTCATCGCTTCACTACAGGTACTCACACAGCTTAAAACTCTCTATTTTTGTAAATCAATATTTAACTCAAACACCTAACACATGACTGTGCAGAAAAGCCTTTTGCTTGAGGATTTAAAACCACCATCCCTTCAATTAACGCCGGATTGAATTGATATTCCATGTCTGCATCTTCTAAAGGGAGATCTCCAGAAAAACAGGGAAGATGAAACTTGTCGTGCTGGATATTTCTAAAGGTTGAAAAAAAGTTAAGGCAGAATCCTGCCCCCTCGCTCCCAAAAGCTTTTCAGGCATTAGTTACCCTTCAGCAGGAAGCAAAAAGCAGCCCAAACCTATTTGTTCTTTTCTTTTTCAGGTCCGCCTCAAAGGCATGGCTAAGAAGTTTCTAACAGCTGCCAAAGGTGCAACTTATCAGATGAATATCAGTTGAACAGTTTACCTTCAAATCTAAACATTTTCAGACCGGCAGAATGAGAGATCACTTATGAATCTTTCTCTGATTTAAATCACACTGGGAAGTAACATGGCCGTGTAGTTACAGTGGGGGAGTGGGATCCAGGGTTGTAGTGATTCCCTCTGTGATTTTTAAATTAGTCATTTGCTACCCCTCTCTGTACTTCAGTTATGTGTAAACCTGGGGGAGTGTGGGTGTTTCCAGAATGATAGCACTTTGAGATGCTCTGACAGGAAGCACAATGTAAGTGCTCGGCATCACTACTAAATTGTGGAGGGCACAGTTAGAAGTATTTTAAAAAGGTAACTGGGATCTTTAATAGGGTTCCTCTGAGCTTAAGGGGAAACACTGTGTGCCCACACGTGGATTCGACAGACCCCTCTCAGAGTGGCAGGAGGGAGGGGATAGATGGATCACGCTGCTTTTGGATCAACACGGTCCGTCTCAGAGTTAAGTGAGTGCAATACAATAAACCTGTCACCGGGTTCATGTGGGCTGTGAAATACAGATCATGGCAACAGTTCAACATCAAAATAGCTGCTTTCAGTAGATACCTAATCTGCTGTCAAACTGGAGAAAAGACCTGTGGAGCTTGGATACTGCTGCTACCTGGATTGACTGGGGGAATATGATTTGACCAAATCCTTGAAATGTTTCTTTAAGAGTTGCCAGACACACAAATCTCTGTTGTGAGAAGAGTACATTGGAGCTCCAGGGCACTTGGAGAATTCACAACAGCTGGGATTTCTTGGGTAAAATCATTATAAGATATGTGAGGTCCCATATTTCCTGAAGGTGCGGGGGGCTCTTATTTCCTGAAGAACTCATTAAAGTCCAATGTATATTTTTCATTTTCAATGCACTTTGGAAGACACAGGGGAGCTGACTCACACATTCACAGCACCAGCCGCATCCAAGAGGAGAAAGCGGCAGTTAATGAGTCAGCATAAGACGGGGAGTAACGTATCTATTCCCCCTGCCCCCCCCCCCCACTATAAACCAAGATATTTTTGGCAGAGGCCTGGACTGTGTCGTCCCACAGAACAATATCCATTTTCCTATCCAGAGAGTCAGCCCCTAATCTGAAATAAATGCAGCCCAACCGTAAAGTCCAGGGCCAAATGCATCGCCTAGCAGCTATCCTGATTATTTTTAGATGAACGAATTCCTCCCTTCTCTTCCTGCAGCTGACCTGGACTTCAGTTGAAATTCCTAGTCTGGAGAAGTAAGTAGCTCTGTATGTGGTCTCCTGCTGCTGTGAGTGTGGCAGAGCGGGTAATCAGAGGACTTGGGCAGAAAGAGGGGGAAGAGGAACTGCCTGCACAAGGAGGATCCGTGCAGTGGGTGGACTGGATGAGAAAAGTTCCTAAACAGAGTTCCAGGCCAGGAGCAAAGCGGGAGATTCGTGACCGATCGGTCTGCCCAGAGAGCTGATCATGAGGCACCAGCACTATGCAGTCGCTGGAGTCTTGCCTGTGCCAGGCAGCTGTGTGGGGGGGGATCCTAAGCCAGATCCTCAGCTAGTGTAAACTGGTGTAGTGATGGAGTAATTTACACCACCCGAGGGTCTGGCTCCCTGTGACTCCAGCACTGCCAGCCATGGCTGTCCTTGGGGAATTCCCACACATGGTGGGGAGGAGGATGTACGTTTCCCCAGACTCCACCCCTGCCTACTGCATCTTCCAACGCGGATCCTGGGGCCTATGTGCGGTCCCAGGAGAGGAGGGAGCACAATCCCAAGAAGTTTGTTTCTCTGAACACCTGGCACTGTTTCTTTGCTCTCACCCTAGCACAATTAATCCCTTTGGTCTAGCAGGACAGCTCCTCACTTTAGACAGATGGTCCAGATAATCACATACAGTGATCCTGGAAAGCAAAGAGTAAAAAACGGCTTGTGTTGTCCCCACTGCGGGGAAAGCAGCTCATGCCAGTGGGAGTAGGAGGCCGAAATGCTGGTGTCAGCAGAGTTTAGTTGGTGATTTTCAGAGCACGAAACCTTCTCTAAAGGCAGAAAGAGCTAGTATTGCTGCTTCTTTCACCGCAAAAAGAAACCCGGGGTTAGTGCGGAATAGGAAGGACATTGGTCTGTGCTGTCAGGAAGGCTCATGTCAAAGCAGGGCTGACCGAATATTGAGCTGACAGCTGGTGTTTCTTACTAGATCGTTCACATCACTCTGGCATCCCACATGGCATATAAGTGTAATGGGAAAAGCACACGCACTGCACCACACTCCATCTCAGTCCATTCCCAGCCTCTCGCACATACTGAATAGCTTAGTATTCAGTTTGTGAAGTACTTACAGGGACGCCATTGAAGTGTTTAGGCCAAACTGTTAAGATTGCATCAAACAGAAACGAGTTTTGGAGAACCCAATATGAAGGGACATTTAAAAATAAAACCAGGTTCATTTGGGCGTAAACGAAGGTGATGCAATCCCAACAGCGTTGTGATAGTCCTTGAGAATGAGAGAGTGAAATGGACCCGGGGCAGGAAGTGAAACTAACCAGTCTAGATTCACAGCCTCGGTGGAGTTAAGTGCAAAAGGACCTTAAGTCTGAGTACCAACCACCTCTTTGCTACATGTTTGTACCAGCACCTAAGCAAAATGGGGCCCTCATCACTGAGTGGCACCCTTACGGGCTATTCGATATAACTGATAATAAGCAAGCAGTGCAAAGATAGTTAAATGTTTATAATACTTTCAGTTTTACTAACAACATAGTTAAATAACATATATTGCACAGGTACGCACACGTGTAATACATATACAGATCCACGTTGTCAATATCATCTTATTGTAGGCAGTGTTGCTATAGCCATGTTGGTCCCAGGATATTAGAGGGACAAGGTGGGTGAGGTCATAGGTTTTATTGGACCAAGTTCTGTTGGTCTCTCTCCCCAACAGAAGCTGGTCCAATAAAAGATGTTAAAATAAAAGACACCTTATATCTCTAATGTCATCCTATTGCCCAGCCTGCAGGGCTGGAATTATTATGATTACTGAGTATAGGGGAAAAATAACCCTAGCTCCATCTTTTTTGTTCCAAGAGACGACTTCCCTTCCCATTATGGTGGCAAAGATTAACCCTGCTTTGACGCTTGGACGCTCTATTTTAAATGTCCTGGGAAGGTCCCTTTCAAAGTCAACCGTGCTGCTGGGGCCGGTCATTGCTGAAATGTGTGCATTGTTCATCTCCACCCTGACGAAAGTCACTTCCCAATTTTCCTTCCAAAGGGAAAGACATGGAAAATCCTCAAGTGCCGACCAAGATTCAGCTGAAAACCACGATGACCATGACCAGCAACCTCTGCTAAACAGCTGATGAAAAGCAATGTTGCTGAGGCCCATGTCTTTGTGTACTCTCTGGTTTCACAGGTCTAGCAGGGACAACAAAAGGAAGGGCCACCACTCAGCGGGCCCCAACTAGGGGCCACATTCAGACCCAGTTTTCTATGCTCCAACAAGGGTGTAAGGTGTCCCCCTTACTGCCCTGCCCCGGCTACCTGCACCATGGGCTGATGGAAAGCAGCTTCCGCAGAGCTTTCCCATGGGGAGTAGTCACTGGCATGTGACTGGCACAGGGGTGGGGAACTGGGGATCAGTTTGTGACTTTTTGAGTCAGAATCTACTTCCTGGTCTGCTCCTGGGGCAGCGTAACATTGCACTGCTCAATACGAGGGGCTTCTGGCCAAGTCATCCTTTGGCCCCATTGTCATGGGTCAGGGAACTGCACCTGTATGTCCCCTCGGTGGGACACCAAAGGCACTCACTCTAGACTCCTGGCTCCTCGCCGGGACCCCTCCTGGGTGGAGGGAGGCCTGTATCTCTCTCCTTCCTGACCTGGTTTTTTCCAGGCTGCACGGTTGTCTGCCTATACTATAAAATCCCCAGCAAGGCAGACTGCCTAGCCAAGCCAGTGTCTGCACTTTGCTTTCTCTTCGAAGGCTTACGAACAGCAAAACTGGGAGCAGTTATGCATTACCACACAGCTCTTGTTAAGCAGCCTCATTTATTCTTAAAGGTGAAAGCATCGCAGAGCAAACCTTTAAAAACCAAGAGAAGTTCCTATGCGCCTGCTACAAGCTTACCAGAGGTCACCCCTCAACTTCACAGGACCTCAGCAGGCCGAAGTCCTTCCAACCCTTCCCAGGCAGGATTGGGGCCCCCCATGGACAGAAAGGGGGCTCTGTCTGTTTGCTGGGTCCCACAGAAGGGAAACCCTCAGATGGTTCAGGCAATTTATCCAAAAATCCTTCCTTTCTCTGTTGGTCTCTGGAGAATCCAGTTTGAACCAGTACATCTCTGGCCCACGATGCTACATAAACTTAATACAGTAAGAGCTCCCAAAGATATTGCAAGAAGTTGCCATATCTGTCACTCCCATGACAGCAAATACTGATTTGCGAGGGCAGAACGGATCCTCTAGCCAGTCCTGTGGGGACCTGGTGGAAGTCTGGACTGAAACAGAAATGGAATGCAGCCACTTCAGAAACACATTATAAATCAAATCGCACCATCGCCTGCAAGATCTCCTTGGAAAAGTTAATCCAAAGGCTTTGAATAACTAGCTGAGCTCTCCTGCAATCATTTGTCCCCCTTTGTGGTTGGCAGGGAAAGTAACTATCCTGCGAAGTCTCAGGGTTCTGGCTTAAACGGCCAGATTTGTAGGTAAAGAAGTTTCTTCTAGAGAAATTTTCACTCGGATATGCAGTTTAGGAGCAATCCAGGCTTTTAATATAGCCAATGCAATAGAGCTCAAACACGTCTGGCATGCAGGCAGGCTGGCTTATGCGTTACAATCACTTCACCCAGACACTGTTTAACATTCACATTCTTACATGAAGAGGCATAAAAATAGCCACAATGAGCAGATTGCCTCTGGTATCCCTGGACTCCACCTGTGGGAAGGAACTGGGGTTTAAAGCTTATTACAGTGGCACATCTTTCCAGGAGGTTGCTAATTACCCTTGGCATTTTAGACAATATTACTGGTTCCAAGGCCTTTCTGCACTTTTCTGAAACAAACCGAACACAAAAATATTGGAACCGAGAGCTGGAACACATGACTGAAATCCCAGCTTCATGATGCAACGTTGCACTCTCTCCTGGGTTCATTTGACCCTCAATATCCTTGTTCTAACCCAGCTTTGCAAAATGCTTTGTCATCTACTGGTGAAAAAGTGCTGCTTGGATTATTATTATATTACTTATTTGTATTACCCCCTAGTGTATAAGAGCCATAGTCATGGGCCAGGATGCCATTGTGCTAGGTGCTGTACAAACACAGAACAAAAAGAAAGTCCTCACCCCAAGGCATTGCTATAATTGCTGACTTTTCAATTTAATTCACCTCTAACATCCATGTTTAACCCAGCTTGGTTTGCTTGGAGACACCATGATTTGTGGTACCACTATGCGGTGTGATTCAGGAGTTGGATCAGACGCTGATAGGTGCCATAAGATGTACTTTAGATACAAACTCCCCTGAACACCAGAGCACTAACAGCCTCATGTCTCTAGGTGGCTATTGATTTGGGGTGTCCAGGTTTTTGGGGTGCTCAATTTGAGCCACCTTTTTCAGAGGTGTTCTCCCAGGGAATCCAGCTGCAGTTGTGGGTTTCAGCACCTGGAGCGGGGTGGGGGGCGGGGGGAGAGGAGGGAAGAGCCCAGCATGTCTCAAAAGCCACATACTTAAAAATGAAGCAGCTGAAATCAGTGGCCACATCTGAAAATGTAAGCTATCACCTTCCCACATGGCAGGACTAGTATCCACCAGCCCAAGCACCGCCCACCCAGGTGCCTTTTGCGCAAACCTTGACTGCAGGCCTACTCCCGTCATTGAACTGGATGGGCCAAATCCCCAGGGGCTGTAAATCAGTGGAGCTGTGCCGATTGACACTGGCTGAGTATCAGGTCAGACCGAACGAGTGCCATTAGTCAGCACCGCACCTGGCAGGAACATCTCTTAAACCTTCCAGCCAGGGGTTCTCTGTTTTGGTGGGGAGAGCAAAAAACAAACCCACTGCTCAGGGACGTAATATCAGAGCAGCATTTCTGCTCAGGAAGCCTGGGGTCCTGGGCTGTTATAACACTTAACACATTCAACCTGCACAGATTAGAGGGTTTAAGGCCCAAAGGGACCATTAGATCATCTAGTCTGTCCCTCCTGCATAACACGGACCCTTACATTTCACCTGTACTGAGTCCAGTAACTTGTGCCTGGCGAAAGCATCTCTTCTACAAAGGCCTCCAGTCTGGATCTAAAGATATCAAGAGATGGAGAATCTACCACTTCCCTTGGTAGTGTGGCCCACTGGTTAGTCCACCTCACTGTAAAAAATTAGTGCCTAATTTCAATTTACCTGGCTTCTGCTTTCAGACATCCACTCTTGTTCTGCCTTTCTCCACTCACTCTTTAGGATTGGCTCTTTGTTTTCTCCCTGTGAACGTACTTTATATACACTGTAATCAGCTCGCCTCTCGAGTTTTTCAAGTAAGTCATTTTTCCAGCCCTTGAATGATTTTTGTGGCTCTTTTCTACCCTGCAACAATTTTTCAACATCTGTTTAAAAGGTGGACACCAGACCTGGGTGCAGTTTTCCAGTGTCGGTCTCACCAATGGCAGATACAGAGATAAAGTCACCTCACTGCCCCCCGTTTATACATCCCAGGGACACATCCACTCTTTTGGCCGCAGCACGGCACCAGGAGCCCGTGCTGAGTTGCTTGTCCACCCTGACCTCTAAATCCTGTCTGAAGTTACTGCCTGCACTCCTTGTTCAGAGATGCAGGACCTCACCTTTGGCTGTATTAAAACACATTTGGTTGGAATAGGCCCATTTCAAGAAGCGATCCAGGTCACTCTGTATGTTAGCCCTGTTCTCATCATTATTTACCACTCCCCCAATCTGTGCGTCACCCGCGCATTTCGTCATCAGCGGTTTTATAAGCACCTCTACATCATTGATACAAATGCTGAATAGAGTCGAGTCTGAATAGAGCGACTCCTGCCAAATCCCACTGGACACACCCCCGGTTCCATGCCGATTGCCCATGCACAATTCCCGTTGGAAAGGTCTATTAGCCAGTTCTTAATCTGCCCTGCACGAGCAGCGACGACTCAATCCTACAGCCACCCCCCTCGGCGCTAGGTTCGCAGAGAGCGAAGCCAAGGCAAAAAGAGGTGATGTGACCTGAGTACAGTTAGGCAGTAAATCAGCAGCAGGGAGACAGCACGTAAACGGAGGAGCTGCTGGCTGAGAGTCCCATGCTCAGATCAGGCTGCCTTTACTTACCACAGCACTGCACTTTACCTGATTCCTTCTTGACTCACGAGGGCCCTTTCAGAGGCCTCACTGTGCTTGGACTGGTGCCTTGATCAGCACACGAATGCCTGAACGATTGCTCCGAGAGCCACCGCACCGAGCGCATGATCAGTGCCTGTGGAGTGTGTTCAGCTATCCCTCTACCAACGGGGGCCACTTGGGCTCCCCCCGGCACTAGCTGGTGGACATGGGGGAGGGGCACATGCTGGGCCGTTGTCAGCTCCCACCAACAGGAAACGAGATGTGTTAGGGCCAGAATACAGCTGCCCACCCACGTGAGCGCCAGCCCTCCCACCCTTCCAGTGCCCATGCAGAGGAGGGCTCTGGGGGGCTCCCTGAGCCCAAAGGGGACATTTTAGGGAGTGCAGACAGGATGATGTGGGGCTGCCTGTGCCTGGCTGCAACCCCTGCACACAAGTTATACCCCCACCCCTTCTGATTGGTGCATGCAGTGAGGGTAGCCAGCCTTTCCAGATACCCCACGGCTCGGTACCAAGCAGCATTGCAGGGAGCCCCCCACAGCCCTAGGGTGTACAGCTGAGAGGGGCTCCCTTCTCCCCGCACACTTGTGCATGGTCAGCTCCATTTTTACTCCTCTTCCTAGTCTGTGGATGTTGACAGTGGAGTGGCACTTGTCTGCAGCATGCTCTCCCGACCGTCGGCTTCCCGCGCAGGAATGTGCGAGATCAGAGGTGCAAGATGTTTTAAAGTCTCCGCAGAGCAACAGTGACATAACCACACTCCCCAACTTCCACCACCCAGCTCCAGCTACATCTGTGTGTGTGTGTGGTGGGGGGAGGGAAGGGTGAGGAATTCCAGAACAGCTTGTACTTCAAACCCAACGCACTATTAAAAACCGGGAACATATTTATGGAGAGGGTTAGCTGTCCCACACAGATATGTCCCACTTAGATCTTTTATGGAGACTGCCCCTGACTGGGTGTACAGCTGTTAAGATGTCGGATCATCGTTTGTTGCTCTTGGGGAAGTTGCTGCAGTAAGTCAGTCAGAACGAGTTTCTGTTTTGGAGGAATTAATTTGTCTGAATAACGTCATCCTGGTTAAACAAAACATTAGGAAAGCTACTGCAGTGAGCGAGCCCACCTCCCTGAACTGATGCCTATATATGGGATTAGCCAGTGTCAAAAGGTTCCTGCTGAGTCAAACGGGAGCAATGTTTTATGGAGGGAAAAAAAAAATACTTGCAGAAACATCAGCTGCTTGAAATGTTAAAGGGCCTCTCTGCTCTGAACAGTGTGCAGGCTACTTGGCGGACCTGCTACCCCTGTGCATATCAGAGTCAGACTGGCTGACAGTGACCGAAATGAAACATTCTCCTCTTAGCCCTGCAGAGGAGACAGCTCTGGGAGAGCGAGCTGGATTCTAATTCCTTCTTGGGTGGCAACAGAATTGTTGACCATGTTCCAGACAGGCTCTAGGGCTACAGAAGGTGTCACTGAAAGATTCACAGGGATAGCCGTGTTAATCTGTATCCACAAAAACAACGAGGAATCTGGTGGCACCTTAAAGCCTAACAGATTTATTTGGGCATAAGCTTTTGTGAGTAAAGCCTCACTTCTTCAGATGCCTGGAGTGAAAATTACAGATGCTCTGATGGGGCTACGCAGGTATCACTATGGGCTTCATTTGGCCTGCAGATCTGCTACCGCAGCTGGTGGTGCACAAGAAGAAACCACCCAGCTTGACTCTCAGATCTCAGGGGGTCTTTGTGGTGATCGCAGTAAAGGGAAAAACAACTACCTACAACAAATAGGAGGAGGAACCAAAGATGAGATCACACAGCCATTCGGGCAGCTTTTGAATGCCCAATTTGATGGTTCTGAAGGTACCAAATACCTTAAATAGCCTAAAAACTTCCCCCTGCCCTCCACTGCTCAATCTCAAAATATCAAAAGCAATTTTGGGTTAAGCAGAGTTTACGAAACATACGGTTTAACGGAATAAAATAAAATGCACTTGAGTCATGGGAATACAAAAATGCTTCTTACAAAACCAACAGAACAAATAAGTCACGTTGTGCCATACAAAGCCAATTTTCCCTTGCAAAGCTAGCTCTAAAGCAGAGTTTCCAAGATTCCAGGCCACATCCCAGTCCAGAGCAAATGTATATTACGACTATGTTTTAAACCCTGTGAAACCAGGGATTTCCAGTGGGAATCCACAGGTACTGGAAAGCAGTAACCACTAACTCTATGAACCACCCTTCTTTAAAGGTGGCCTGAACGCTCCTCTGAGCAACTCTTTCCATTTGTATTATGGCAACGGGCACACCGCAGCTTAACCTCTCCCCTGCTCCATTTGGGGTGCTACGTACCAGTCCCTGCGTGCCCTCTCCATGAATACGAGGCGTGCGACCGGGACTCGTGCTTGCCTGGGGCGGAAGGCCAGGCACAATGCAGCCCTTGGTAAATAGGGCTCTCCCGGTCTCCCTCCCCTGCCCCATGCGCTGCTGTCGTATGTATTGTTTCAATAGCACCAGAAGTGCCAAACATCAGGGTCTGCCACCTACTCCTCTGCAGAGAAGGCTCCCGGAACCAGCCACCCTCGCCCTGCTCCCTGGCAGTCTGGCCTCAATGGAGCAGCACCTCCCCTGGCTGGCTGCTGTGCATGGAACTCCCCTGAGGCTGAACTGGCTGTGCAGAGCTTCCCTGTGACGATAGGCGCAGGGTAGCCACATGGTTGTTAGAGACTCAGGAGACTTGAGTTTAAGTCCCTATGCCACTGCACACTTCTTATGTGTCCTTGGGCAAATCACTTAGTCTCTCTCTGTGCCTCAGCTTCCAACCTGTACAATGGGGATAACAACACCGCTCTTCCTCACACGGGACACAAGCACTCAAGGCTGCAGATCCCTGAATTAGGGATCCTACAGGCATTACTCCAGTGGTCCCCAAACTGTGGGGCGTGCCCCCTTAGGGGGCATAGTGGGGCCCAGGCCAGCCTCCCACAGGGGGCAGGGAGGGAGCACCACCCAGCCCTGCTCTGCCCCCAGCTCTGCTCTGGCCCCGGCCGTGGCTCCGCTCCCGACTCCAGCCCTGGCTCCTGGCCCAGCTATGGCTCCGGCCCCAGCCTCAGCCCTACTCCCAGCCACAGCCCCAACAGTGGCCCCACTCCCAGCCATCGCTCCCAACTTTTGGGGGGAGGTGTGGACAGGGGTAAGGGGTGTGTGTGAGGTGAAAAGTTTGGGGACCACTGAATTACTCGGATTCTCTGGTAACAGGGGCAATTTAGGTACCTTAGATAGACCCTAGGCATCAGGAGCAATTAACATAAACCCAGCTAGCTCTGATCCAAGCAATGATAAATTCTCTCTCTATAAAATAAAAACAAGCTCTCTCCATGAGTGTGTGAATAACCAAAGCAAAGATGAACATTATTAAAAAAAATACAAGTTTAAAAACAGAATAATTGCTTTGCCCTCAACACATAAGGAATGGTTTATTACTGCCACATTGTCATCTGTGATTCTTCAGGCAGTGCATTTAAACATGTGGGAAATACAGTGTTTGCTAAAATATTGTTATGTAAAATGGGGAAAAATGATTAATGCTGCCCTTGATCTTTTCATATTTCTCTCCAAGCCAGAGGAGTTACTGTGACCCATTCTCTGGCAAGAGACTGATTACGAACTGATTCCCAAGGCTTTTACAATGGATCTATTCTGTTCTCTTTCACTGAGTTACTCCTGATGGATCTGAGATCCGAATGAGACCTTAAAGGCTCCAAACTTTCAACGACAGCTGTGAAATAAACACCATGCACGTTTCTCAAGGCTCTTTGGTGTGGCAGGTCAAAGATCATTTACTTCAGGTTTCTAATGAATTGTGTGGAATCTGTTGTCGTGAATATCTTATCAAAATATGCTAGCAATGCAGACTCAATAACGCAGTCAGAAGTGTTAACTTTAACTCACTTTAGCAACTGCTGATTCACTCAGTGTTTTTCATATCTGAGTTCTCCTCCTCTCCTTTTGGCAATTTTAAGGTTATTCACAGGAACAGACTTTATTTCCAGTTCGACAGACAGACAGAGACAGAAAGGCCTGACCTTACTTCACTACTGGTGCAATAGTATTGGTGTTTTTGGCATTTTAGCTTTAAGGGAAAACAGGCATTCAAGCTAAAGGCCCAGCTGAAACTAAATCAGGCCTTAAATACACAGATATAAAGATGGCACAGAAATTAACAGGGGCATTTCAGAAGGGCTGAAGTTACAGCTTGCCAAAATATTTTGTTTGAAAAAAATTTTTTTTTTAAGCAAAAAAAGCTCCTCTCCCAATCAAAACAGAAATTTGTGTGGGAGGGGTCTGATTTTGATGAACTTTTGGAGTTTTTTGATTGAATTTTTTTCAGGGTGGTTTTTTGTTTTTTTTTTTTTGCGGGGGGATGAAAATCCAAAAACTTCTGAAGAAAACTTTCAAACAAATACATATTCATCAACAACTTGGGTGGGAACAACACTTCCTCACCAACTTAAACTGAAGCCCAATTTGCTCCCACAAAGCTGAGAATGTAAGTCCCTAAGTAACTGCACATAAAAGGGAGGTGGCTTTACAGAGGCTTACAGGGAGCTCCTCCCAAGTGCGAGGGGCAGCCTGGGAGAAAGCACAAAGGTGCTTGTTTGAAAATTTAACGAGAGGCCAGTGGAGGCTGAGATCATGGGCTGATCAGAGCTGGGAGCTGACTTAGCAGTGAATTAGAGATGCCAGGTAAGGTGGGGATAGGCCATGTAGGGCCCTGCAAGTGAAGAAAGTTTCTTATGTTTGATGTTTCGTATACGCTGTTCCCTTCTCATCTGCACTGGTGAGCCAAGGCGGATCTTGTTTAGCCTGCTGTAAGTGAGAGGAGTAACTCCATTCAAGTCAAAGCACTGTGGATTTATAGTAGTGCAACCACAATCAGAATATAATCCCTGATAGCCAGTTCTACAAAGTTCTCGTTCTCTCTCTCTCTTTGTATTCTACTTTTCTAAGGCCTTGCCTAGATTTAAGGGAATTTGCACTGATGAAGCTATATCAATATAGTTGCCTTGCCTTGGTGTGACTTACCCCAGCTGTAACAGGGATCCTAGTAACTACTCACCTTCCTAAAGCACTCGTAGATCTGTAGGTGAAAGGTGCTGTGGTAGTGCTAAGTGTTAATTTAATTAATGGTAACTTAAGTAAAATTATTAACTAACTCCTCACTGCTCAGCTGTCTGTAATTCTTACTTTTTTACTGTCAGGAATGGTCGAGTTATTACTTAGTCCTGCCTTGAGTGCAGGGGACTTGACTAAACGACTTATTGAAATTCCTTCCAGTCCTACACTTGTATGATTCTATAACCTCTCTGGAGCAGCTAAGCCAATAGTAAATGTGGGGAGGGGGCGGAGTACACCATGCTGATCAAGATCAACAGTTTGCTGAGTGCATAAATGGAGCAGGAAATCTGCCACCGTCCCAGAAATTTCAGAATGAGCATGCGGCTTATTCCACAGTGAAGAGCACTAGGGCTTATTCTGCAGTTAGGGAGGGAAAGATTCAAAAGATGACTGCACTTCCTGCTGAGATGGGACATTTGCAATAAGGGCCCTACGTCTTGTTCAGAAGAGTACCAGTCTAAGCAATGCTAGGTTATTTTGTAGAGTCTTGGACTATGCTTGGAGGTAATAAGGATTCACTGAAAATGGACTGCTATTAGACACCAGCAAAAGCTGATTATAAGTGTCAGGATTGCAATACGTTTTCCTTCCATTTACAAGAGGAGCAAAATACCAGGAGAAACATCACATTTGCCAGTATTTGGAGCCCAGTACACTCTACATACAATTATCAAAAGAATAACAGGAAATTGACCCATTTACTCTGAAAAGTTCCTATCGTGTTCTGCACTATTTCATTTCATGTCCATTTGTGAACAAGTCATTTCTCTTCAGGGGCAGAAGATAAATTGTCAGCACGCACACATGCCCCTTTCCATTGCCAGGCACAAAAATATCACAAAGAAACACTTCCTTGCTCTCTGCTTCATTTTCTTCTTCATCATCTTTTTTTAATAAATGGTGCTAAGTATAAAAGTCAACTGACTGTAAATAAACTAAATTCCACCCCCACCTTACCTTAAGATTGGTTTTTGGACAGAATATATTCCACCCACATGGGCTCTGGTCTGATCTGACTGCTCTTCTCAGTACCAGAGAAGTAGGATAACAGCCTGCATGGAATAGCGCTTAGAAAACAGAAACATTTGGCCACTACTGTCTGCATTACTGGCATATTGCAATACGGGCTCCATGAATTATCGCCGGTCGAGGGGCTTTGCTTTAGTATTAAGGAAGTAGCCCTCCCGTGGGTGTTTCTTTTAATTCTGCACAGTGCTTATTATCTGTATTCTGGCAGTGCCCACTACACACTAGATGCTGTCCACAGCACACAGGAGGCAGCATGGTCTCGTGGACAGGGCTTTGGAATGGGAGTCAGGAGACCTGAGCGCTATTCTCAGCTCTGCCGTGTGGTTTTCAGAAAGTCATCCTCCACCTCCGTCGGTCTTGTCTCTTTAGAGTGTAAGGTCTTTGGGGCAGAGGGGCGGTCTCCTCCTTTTAGGGCTACATACCAGGGCCAGGTGCTGGTCCCAATGAAGGTTTCTCGGTGCTACTGTAATATAAGTAATCATGACAGAAAGATGGAATCAATGCCCCAAAGGTCCTGCAATCTAGAGACAAGCAGCACGGGAAGGGTGGGAACAGGGAGACCAAAGCATGCACAGTTAATATGTACCTCCTGAGCCTGCAGCTCTCATTGGCTTGGGTTAGAGTTGTGGGTGCTCAGTGTCTCTCAAAAAATCAGACTCCACGTATATAAATACATCTATTCCAAGATTTAAATGACAAAGGAGAATGGAAGAGCCAACAGGACAGGGACTGGGGAGGCCACATTCAACAGTCTACTTTACTTCGTACTGCTGTTGTATCAGGCCCAGTGAAGATTAACCCAAAGCAAGGATCAGAGCTTACGTGGGGGCTTTTATGCCCCCCCTCCCTTTAAACTTCTGACACAGGAGGGAAAGGGGCACAGCCAAGGTGCCCAAGTACCCTCAGCTGCTGTTTCAGCTCCTAGCACCGTAAGTCAGAGCAGCTCTCAGGCTGCTCTAACATGACACAAAAGGGGAGCGGTTCTGCACAGAGGCTGCAACAGGGATTGGAGCGGATGAGCTTTGCAGACACCGAGCAGCACACCTTTGACCGCGTACCCCCGAGCTGCACCCTGTGTCTTTAGTTGTCTCTCTACAGGGCTGAACAGAATAAAGCAGACGGGGAAATGTGCGCCAAATGGACGCTCAGGGTACTCAGCAAGTGTAGCAGCAGTGGGTCTCAGAGCCTGGGTCAACTGACTCAGGCTCACGCTATGGGACTATTTTTAGCCCCGCAAGTCAGTTGACCCAGGCCCTGAGACTCACTGCCATGTTTTGTTTTGTTTTGCTGTGTAGACGTAGCCTCGGAGGCTCCACGCTTATTCGCTTTGTGACTCCAGATCAGAGTTGCTCGGTTTACAAGAGAGTTTCCTGATTTGGCCAGACCTACAAACTCCTGAGGCCTTGAATCCACCTGGGTTTCTTCCTGCTTGGACCGTCACCATCAGTATTGAAGGTTCCACAATCAGAACTGTGCTGGCAATTTTGCTCAGGAAGCGCGAGGCGGATCAGCATGCAGCTCGCTATACCCTGGCTGCCTCAGCTTCTGCTGGGCCGAGAGGAGCAAATACTAGGTTTTGTCACTGCAATCAGCCGATAAGACTCAAAAGATGAACAGAGATCAGCGCCCTGCTGGAGAGTGATGGTATTTTTACACTGGTTTTCACCATAACTACACTTTATGGAAAATAAGATAATACTGCTTTATGAATTAACAAATCCCTCACTCCATGAACAAGCAAAACACTCCAGGCACAGCTAACTCATGCATAGACTGTACCTCCTACCAATGATTTCTTTTTCCTGTTTAAAATGGGAATTTGGGGGGCTGAGGGGAATTACGAAAGGAGGGCATCCTGCAGCAGCAGCAGGTTTTGATTCAAAGGGACTGATTCTCTTTGGAACTATATAAAACCACCAAATCCACTGCAACTCTTGGTGTCTGTTTCGTGCCCCAAGAAAGATTGCTTGAGGCTGTTTAGTGCCAAAGCAAGTGCCTCTGAAAACAAAGAGCATTTCCACACCAGCTTTTGGGGCTCCACCCAGAAACAGGAGAAGGAGGGAGAGGAAGAAAAGATGCTTTCACCTCTGGTTGAGAAGATTTCATTGCTTGCTGGTAAAGTGGTTTGGCCCTTTGGACACCACGTGAAAGAGAACACCAGAGGGCATTGCCTGCCTGGAAATACAGCTGCTGCTCACCTGTAATGACAGCCAGATTCATTAAGCACCCTAAAAGATAATTAAAAAAATGAAGAGGTGGAAGTGCCCTGGGTCTCCACTTCCCTTTTGTCTTTATGAGTGGAGAGAAGAATGTCCACTGGCTAATTATAAATTACAGCACCAGAGGAAGAAGCTGCGGATTGCACTTTGTCTGAAAAGATGTCACCGAAGCATTTAGGGAAACTCACTCGCAGGCAGACGGCCTGGGGGAGAAGAATGGGTGGGGTAGCTCTCTGACCCCCGAGTGGGGGTGCTTTAGACACAAGAATCCGGATTCAGTAGCCCCAAAGGTGGCACAATGGGGTGCAGCAACTGGTATGCCAGTTAATTTGGTTCGCATGCCTGTCGTTACAGCACAGCTTCCGGGGTGCCTGCAAATTCCACCTCCCCCAAACCCATCACAGCGGCTGGGCCTATATACAGCAAAAGCTGTGTCATCCTGCACTTTATCCGCCGGAAAGCTCTATTAACTGGCGTTTCTGATATCTCCCAATACAAATCTTCCATCTAGTAACCGGGACGAGTATACTGCACAGGAGGTTATGCAATTGCACATTCTGCCCTCTGCTTTTATGCAAAAGAGGCAGAAGACAAGTAAGCAAGCTGATAGCAGGGATTTATTCAAAAAAGCAGCTTCCAGGGTATGTCTTAGGGTCATTGCAGATTCAACCCAATCTCTGACACCTTCTACATCTACAGTGATAATTGATGTTGATAGTGATGACGCTGAGCACTGCACAGAGACATACAGGCCAGTCAGCCTCACCTCAGTCCCTGGAAAAATCATGGAGCAGGTCTTCAAGGAATTCATTCTGAAGCACTTAGAGGAGAGGAAGGTGATCAGGAACAGTCAGCGTGGATTCACCAAGGGCAAGTCATGCCTGACCAACCTGATTGCCTTCTATGAGGAGATAACTGGCTCTGTGGATGAGGGGAAAGCAGCGGACGTGTTATTCCTTGACTTTAGCAAAGCTTTTGATACGGTCTCCCACAGTATTCTTGCCAGAAACTTAAAGTAGTATGGATTGGATGAATGCACTATAAGGTGGATAGAAAGCTGGCTAGATCTTTGGGCTCAATGGGTAGTGATCAATGGCTCCATGTCTAGTTACCAGCCGCTATCAAGCACAGTGCCCCAGGGGTCAGTCCTGGGGCCGGTTTTGTTCAACATCTTCATTAATGATCTGGATGATGAGATGGATTGCAACTCTGAAAGTTTGTGAATGACACTAAGATGGGGGTAGAGGTAGATATGCTGGATAGGGATAGGGACCAGAGTGACCTAGACAAATTGGACTATTGGGCCAAAAGAAATCTGATAAGGTTCAGCAAGGACAAGTTCAGGGTCCTGCACTTAGATGGAAGAATCCCATGCACTGCTACAGCTGTTCTCAGTCGTGGCGGATGACAGAATGAGGAGCAATGGTCTTTAGATGCAGTGGGGGAGGTCTAGGTTGGATATTAGGAAACACTATTTCACTAGGAGGGTGGTGAAGCACTGGAATGGGTTCCCTAGGGAGGTGGTGGAATCTCCACCCTTAAGAGTTTTTAAGGCGCGGCTTGACAAAGCCCTGGCTGGGATGATTTAGTTGGGGTTGGTCCTGCTTTGAGAAGGGGATTGGACTAGATGACTTCCTGAGGTCTCTTCCAACCCTAATCTTCTATGATTCTAAAATCCTAAGTGCCTTTTGAATCATCAAAGGAAGATTAAATTATGTTCAGTATCATTTTAGTGTTAAGTATTTTTAGTGATCTGGGTGTAGGCCACGCGTTGCCCATAGTGATATATAGTATCATAACATAACCTACTGTATAGAAAACTTCACTTGTATACATCTAAGCGCTTCAAGAAACCAACCACTGTTCAGTGCAGTACTCCTATTGGATTGGTGAGTACCTGTTTACTATTTCATACTTTATTTATTTTATTGTATTCTAATTCTTTGAAAATTGGTATTCCATTGGAAGTATAACTCTTAGTTAACTGGAATTTTTGACTAACTGGCACCCCTCATTCCCCCAACATGCCGGATAACAAAGCTTTTACTGTACTTGGTCTGTTGATATCAGTGGGAGTCTTTCGACTGGCTTCAATGGGCTTTGGATCAGGCCCTCATCTGGTAATGTGCTTAACGATTAACAGCAAGCCATGCTCGTTTAAAGGTAGGCTGGTCAAAGGAGGTCTGACTAGATGTGCCACAGGGGCCTGATCTTGATCCCACTGACATCAAGGGGCATAGGATTGAGCCCTGAAAATATACCTCACCTCTGATTTCCATGGTTCTGTGAGATGAGGGATAGACTGAAACTTACACTGCAGCAGTTGCAGTGGATGAAGTTCACATCCTGTGCTAACGCCCTGCTCCAGATCTGTGCATACTCCTTAGTCCTTCTGCTGGTCTGCCCTCTGCACAAAAGCAAATTTCATTCTATATGTGGAAATTCCTTTCCAAATTCTTCTGCTTCCATGAGAGCTTTAGATATACATCTCTCTCTCTCCTCTCCCCCCCCTTTTTTTTTCCAGCAGAGGGAAGAAAAGTAACGTACGCCCTCCCGCCAACACACATATATTTTGAAAAAAAAAATGCAGAATCTGTAGTTGGAGGAGTTAGTGTCAGACTATAAAAAATTATTAAACATTATGTACAAAGAAAACATAATTAGCTCCTGTGGGATCTGAAAAAAAAATTACCCATGAAGAAGGAGAAAATGGATAACTCACTCCTGGGTTTGCCAGTCGTGAATTATTTAATAATCACTCCCTACCAGACGGAATATATTTATCCACCCCATTGGAGCACACTTTTCAATCTATTTACACTGCTTTTAAAATATGATTATTTATTTAAAAAATAAAAAAGGGATGCACAAGGGTGGGGGGGAAGCTAAAGGGAAAAAATATTACATCTCATCAGTCTTTCTGATCATGTTAGGGTATTTCAAACTAAAATTAATGTGAATGCTGTTTATTGCATCTATCTTGATTATCTTCAATATTAAAACAGAGAAATTAAAACCAGAATGTGTACCCTCCAAGGAGCACCCTTATGATATGCATTAAATGGCATGGGTATACTTCTGTTAGCCATGTGTTCTTGTGCAACGAAGGTTTGATCCAGCTCCCATGAAAGTCAATGGAAATACTCTCCGTGATTTCAATGGGAGCTGGAGCAGGCTTCCGAAACATCTCTCACCGGGCCAGACTGTGCTCTTACTTACACCTGCAGCGAATCCAGAGTAACTCCAGTGACATCAGTGGAGTCACTTTGAATTTACACCTGGGAACACAGAGCAGCACTTGGCCCTCAGATTTGACCAGCTGCTTCTTTTAAAATGTCAGGAAGTCCCACAAGTTTACTCTTGCCTTTATATTTCACTATGTGTTGTTGCAATTACAATACCCTTCCCAAACAAAAAACTTTGCCCAGCTAAAGTTAAGTGCACTAGTGACAAATACGGTAATGTTGCAGAGCCATTCAGACTCCATAGAGGCCTTGAGAAACCTATATGGATATTAAACAGGAATATGCAATGTTAAAACCTATTCAAAAACTTAAGGACATTTCTAAGCCAAAAGAAATAACTTGATCATGTACTGCGATAATTCATTTTTGTTTGATTTTCTTTTAAAACTCACCCAAGTTTCTTCATGGATCTTAAAGGCAGGAAATGATCAGCAATGGCTGTTCAATAAATTAGAAGTAACATTTTCAAAATTTTCAGGCACCTAAGTCCTATTTTCAAAAGAGACTTATGCTCGGTCATAAATATAAAGGGAAGGGTAACTACCTTTCTGTATACAGTGCTATAAAATCCCTCCTGGCCAGAGGCAACATCCTGTTACCTGTAAAGGGTTAAGAAGCTCAGCTAACCTGGCAGGCACCTGACCCAAAGGACCAATAAGGGTACAAGATACTTTCAAATCTTGGGTGTGGGGGTGAAGGCTTTTGTTTGTGCTCTTTGTTTACGGGATTGTTCTCTCTTGGGACTGTGAGAGGCCAGACAGAAATCCGTCTTCTCCAACCCATCCTAATCCAAGTCTCCAATATTGCAACGAGCAGAGGTAAGCCAGGCAAGGTGGATTAGTTTATCTTTTGTTTTATGTGAATTTTTCCTGTGTTAAGAGGGAGGTTTATTCCTGTTTTCTGTAACTTTAAGGTTTTCCCCAGAGGGGGATCATCTGTGTTTTGAATCTGAATACCCTATAAAGTATTTTCCATCCTGATTTTACAGAGATGATTTTTACCTTTCTTTTTTTTTTTTTTTTAAATAAAATCCTTCTTTTAAGAACCTGACTGATTTTTCCATTGTTCCAAGATCCAGGGATTTGGGTCTTTGATGATTTTGTAACCAGTTGGTTAGGATATTATTCTCAAGCCTCCCCAGGAAAGGGGGTGTGTAGGGCTTGGGGGGATACTTTTTGCAGGGGAAGACGTCTCCAGGTGGTCTCTTTCCCTGTTCTTTGTTTAAAACGCTTGGTGGTGGCAGCATACTGTTCAAGGACAAGGCAAAGTTTGTACCTTGGGGAAGCTTTTAACCTAAGCTGGTACGAATAAGCTTAGGGGGTCTTTCATGTGGGTCCCCATATCTGTACCTTAGGGGAAAGAACCCTGAGATGCCCTTAAGGAGCAGAGTGGATAAAAATTATGATTAAAAATAAACCATTAAAGAACGTAGATTTTTTTATTTTAAGGCCAAACATACTATAATCTATTAAAATAATTTGAATTAAATAAAAAAAGTAATCTTTAAAAGCAATATCTAAAAGTCCGACCACTGAACTGGTGGCAGTCACTGGCTAAGCACCCACCTGGAACCAGAGTTTGTTGAAATGCTAAACCAGCTTTTGACAGCGGCATCTTTTGGTCTGCAGGTACAGGGAGACTATTTCTTCATTTCAGTTTGTTCAACTAGTTTAGTTCAATGAATAGTTCATTCAAAGTGGCACAACCAGCTGGGAGCTGAAAAAGCAGGAAAGCTTGTGTTCCTCTTCCAAACCATGAATAAAAACTAGGCAAGAGAGGATGAGATCTATTAATTCTAAAATCTTGAAGGACATGGTGACCAGAAACAACCAATTCAATTCACTGACTACAGATATTTCATTTATTTAATAAATTAGTTTTAAGCACAAAACACTTGTTTTCTAATGTAGCCAGCACATTTAAGATTTTTAATAAAAAGCAATGTTAAAATGATGTTTTTGTGCACTTTTAATTGGAATTCCCCTCTAAGGTGCCACAAGTACTCCTTTTCTTTTTGCGAATACGGACTAACACGGCTGTTACTCTGCAACCTGTCATTTCTATCCAGTGCTGCTTGACACAAATCATGAGTAAAAAATTCATCTTCTAATAAATAAGAATGTGTCATCCATTTTCTAGCAATTTAAAAAACTGTAAATATCAAGAATCTGAATAAGGGATATAATTACTTAAAAATATATAGAGAGAGATATAGTGAATCCTCCTGGTTAGCAAAACAAATTACCAAATTATACCAACCAGTGAGACCACCTCTCTCTAAGAATATAACTAAAAAGCACAAATGCAAAACAACTTTAAAAATTGACTATTTAAATCAAGGTTTCCTGCTTGCTGATTAAATCATGATTAAAACTGGTGATTTAAATCAATCTAGTGTGGCAGTCAGGTTCCTAAATCACTTAGATGCTTTGGAAAATTCCAACCAATGTCCCAAGTTAGGTTTTTTTAAAAATGAATATTAATCTAAATGTTTTCAACAAACAAGGTACATCTTTGAAAAATTAACATATGCAGTGTATTAAAAGCAAGTATTAGGTCTGGTCTACACAAACATGTTTCTATTTTCACTCGGGGGGGGGTTGTATCAAATTATATGTATAATTAATACCATATAACTTTTAGGGACAGACAGTAGGGTTGCCACCTGTCCAGATGGTCGCAGGATTGTTACTTTTTTGAGATCGCCATTCTGGGAAATCTGTAAGGGTGCTCAGTACGCTGCCAGCTGTTCCGTTTGATGGGCTCAGGATCAGCCCAGATGTCCCATTGCTTTTGTAGCTCAGAGGTAACAACCTTAAGAGACAAGCCCTAGGTACTGGATAACCCAGTCTAAGTCCCTGATTAACGAACGCGCCCCCTATCCCAGGCGGAACGCGAACACACATCCAGCTGCTGCCCAGGAGAGGAATGGACTAGATGAAAACACATGGTTAAGTCTTCTCCTGAGCCACAGCTTTGTGCTGACGACCTGGAAGCCAAACTGACCATTCTAGTTTCAATGTCCCAGAAGATCGAAGAGCCAAAAGCAAGCCTACTTCACCGCACGCATAGCAAGAAGTCACTCTGCTGTTTAAAGTTCCTGCCGTATAATAAGCTAACATATTATTAGTAATATCAGTAAGGATGTGACTTTTTTTTTCCCCCCTTCCAGGGAGGATGTCCCCTTTTACTACCCCATCGCTTATGCTAAAATATAGACACATCAAGCAAAAGAGAACATTCCAAAGAACAAAATGCCCCCGCCACCCCCGCCCCAAGAATGTAAAACAGAAGTGTCAAAATATTTTATGTGGCATTATGCACTCATCTATTTTAAAGACAGAAAGGATTAAATACCTCTACATGATGGAAAGAAAAAGTGTTTAAACAACAATAAAAAAAGATTTAGTGGTATTAATAAAGAACTTCCTTAAAGCAGCATGTCTCCATTAAAGTAATTAATAGGGTATGAAAGACACTTCAGTGGAAAGTGAGGAGAGTTCAGGCTAAAGCTTTTTGATTTTTCACATGATCTCAAGACTGGCTTCCGTGCAAAAATAGGCTCTAAAAGGAATATATGGGGGTGGGAGTGATATGGTGCACATATGAAATTGAAAGATTAAGAGAATATTAGGACAATAATTCTGACTACATTTATCTGAAGCGACAATAAAACGTTCTGAGTGAATTAAGGATTGTATTAACAGATGCAGAGAAGAGTTTGAAATCTAACTGGCAGAAAGGAAAGGTTTTATGATGATAATTTTTTTTTTTTTTTTTAGGATAGCGGTGATATTGCCATAAAACTTTAATCTTATTGCCATGCCAGAGTGAAAGAAAACCTGTCAGAGGCAACTAAGCACATCTGGACTCTCTTGTTTTAAAATGGGAATGGTCTCTTTTCAGCAAAAAGGTCTCATGGGAGGCTGGAAGTGGAAGCTAGACCAATTCAGACTGGAAGCAAGACACAAACTTTTAACAGTGAGGGTAATTAACCACTGGAACAATCTACCAAGAGTTCTGGTGGATTCTCCATCACTGACAATTTTAAAATCAAGATAGGATGTTTTTCTAAAAGATCTGCTCGAGTTCAAATGGGAAATAATTCAGGGAAGTTCTCTGGCCAGTGACATGCAGGGGGTGAGACCAAGTGGTCATAGTGGTGCTCTACCCTGATAGCTGGCACCCGAGCGCCAGGGATTCTTTAGAAGCCACTTGAGTTTTCCTTAAGCAGAATTAACTGCTTTAGAAATGTTTCAGAGAGATTTTTTAAAAACAATTTAGGTTTGATCCTGCATATGCTACCGAGACTCGTGCTATTGTGGGTAATCCCATTACTGTAACGAGCGCTCTGCTCAGTGGCGTTTGCAAGGCTGTGCTGTATACCGTCCCTGTTTTTGTAACCCTTCACCTTTCAATTGCGTTGCCTTATATACAGTGAAGCCAACTGCATGGAACTCCGACTGAAGCTGCAACTCAAATGTTCTCTAAATCTCTAGAAATGGCCTAAAAAGCTTTTCTGTGCACATCGTACCAATTGTTGGGCCTAATACCTTGTGCTGAAGCCAACAGAGTTTAAGACCTTGCTTAAGTGCTTTGCTGAATCCAGGCCTACACCAACTGCAGTTCTACATAAGGGCCACAATCTCACTATCAGTGACCTACATTAAGTCTTTAGGGGAATACAGAGGCTTTTGAGAGCTCCAAGGATCTGCTAAATGCCAAGGAGAATAGAATGTCAAACAAATATTTTTCTTTTCATGACAGAGGATAAATGTTTGGCAGAACGTTTAATTTAAAAAAAAGTTTAAAAGTTACTCAGACAGAGTAGAGAACATTGCTGTAATTTTAGTTTGCCTCCTAAAATATGTCCAGTCACAGTGGCTTTCTGAAGGAAATATTTACTAATTTAAGAAGTGTTGTCTGGCTTTAACACTGCTCGCATTTACCCAGACATCTCTGGTGGAAGAGCGCCAAAATAATGTATTGGTTAAAATTAATTAAATAAAAATAAAATAAAGATGCGACAGTATCAAGAGTTAAGGTAATAATAAAGCTTTTAAGAGAGACAGTCCTTACCCGTGTTACTAATCACACCTTGAACCTGATTTACTTTTCACCATTGATGCTGTTAGCTTGCTTCATGCACTTCCCGCAACAGGGATAGGGAAAAAAAGACCGATCTGGTCAATTTCAGTGTTTAGTGCTCAGGTAGTAGCCGACATGCTGCTAGAATGCACCCTATTTGTTATTTATTTAGATGTATACAGTAGTTTTAAAAGATACCTATACAAAGAGCTCTAGGCACTGTGATCATCAATTAATCTTACAACAACAGAATAATGCCCACCCAGGAGAATTAAAAATTATATATGAATGACACAAACTTCATCCACTAGTGGCATTAAACAATCACATGGTAACAAATTAACTCAGCCAGCCAGTAAACAAAAAATAACAGAAGAGCTCTTCTCCAAACCCCATCAGTTCCTGGAAGATACTTTCAACCTCCTCATAGAACCCTCTGCTAATAAAGTTTGTGGATGACAACACCGGGAGGTAGTGCCAATACAGGAGGAAAACCTGAATATCATACAAAAAGATTTGGATGACCTTGAAAACTGGAGTAATAGAAATGGGACAACATTTAATAGTGCAACATCATGAACTTAGGGACTAACAACAAGTATTTTTGCTATAAGCTGGGGATGAATCGGTTGGAAGCAACAGCAGAGGAGAAAGACCTGGGTTATTGGTCGATCACAAGATGATGATGAACTGCCAATGTCATGCAGCCATGAGGTATTTTCAGTGCAGACAGGAAAATGTTAGTACCATTATACAAGGCACTGGTGAGACCTCACCTGGAAACCTGTGTGCAGTCCTGGTCTCCCACATGTAAAAAAAAAAAAATGATTTCAAACTGGAACAGGTGCACAAAAGGGCTTCTAGGATGATCCGAGGAATAGAGAACCTACCTTATGAGAGGGCACTTAAGGGAGCTTGGCTTGTTTAGCCTACCAAACGAAGGCTGAGGAGAGATCTGATTGCTCTCAATAAATACATTAGAGGGATAAACACCAGAGTGGGAGAGGAGTTAATTAAATTAAGGGCCAATGTTTGCACAAGAACAAATGGCTATAAACTTGGCCATTGATAAGTTTAGGCTTGAAATTAGGTTAAGGTTTCTAACCATCAGAGAGGTAAAGTTCTGGAACAGCCTTCCAAGGAGAGTAGTGGGGGTGAAAAACCTAACTTGTTTTAAGACTGGGCTTGATAAGTTTATGGAGGAGACAGTGTGATGAGACTGCCAACAGTTGCACATGGCCCATCTGCGATTGCTATTAGCAAATATCTCCAATGGCTGGAGATGGGACACTAGATGGGGAGGGCTCTGAGTTACTAAAGAGAATTCTTTCCCAGGTGTCCGCCTGGTGGGTCTTGCCCACATGCTCAGAATTTGACTGATCGCCATATTTGGGGTTGGAAAGGAATTTTCCCCAAGGTCAGATTGGCAGAGACCCTGGAGGTTTTCCACCTTCCTCTGCAGTGTGGGGCACAGGTCACTGGCTGGTCTGAACCAGAGAAAGTGGTGCGTTCTCTGTAACTTGCAGTCTTTAAATGATGATTTGAGGACTACAGAACTCAACCAGAGGTTATGGCCTACTGGGGGAGGTTCCGTGACCTGTGACGTGCAGGAGGTCAGATGAGATGATCATGATGGTCCCCTCTGGCCTTAAAGTCTAGGAGTCAAAACATGGCTTATATGTGATTGCTGTTAAAAAAATCAATCCATAAAC
This sequence comes from Natator depressus, assembly GCF_965152275.1. Classification (NCBI taxonomy): domain Eukaryota; kingdom Metazoa; phylum Chordata; order Testudines; family Cheloniidae; genus Natator; species Natator depressus. The sequence continues at coordinate 4,321,869 of NC_134242.1, forward strand.
CCTCGAAGAAAACATTGGATACATTTACTCAGTTCATTTCTTATCCAAGCGGGAGCGTCTGAAGTCAGGGCCATGTAGTAAAGAGGTCACACAGATTTCTGAGTCCCCGAGCAAAGCCATTTCACTTCCTTACCGTACTTCAGGTCAATCCAGCTCTCAATGTGTGCGACAGGGTAAAAGGCAGAATCCCTGTGAAAAACCACGTGCTGCATCTAAGCTAAACATTCCGTGGGAGATGCATTGTACAAAGGAAAACAAGACAAGGGACAGCAAGGACAAAGCTATGCTAATTACGTCACATGCCTTAAACCTTCTTGGCATTATGACAGATCCCACCTACCACGCCCTGGTCTCCCACAATAGGATAGCTGTCTCCATCTAGGCAGGTGGTTTTGTTGACACTGACGAGCGACAACTATCGATATTACAGGTCTTGATCTACCAACGTGTTCTCCGCTAGCAGTGAGAGCTGCTGAATGCACAGCATGCGATAACTTCCTATCCCTGGCAAAACCGAGGCTAAGAATTGAACTGCGCATGTAACCTGGTCTTCCTTCTGGTAGAATGCCCAAGTGGATGAGTTACTTTTTCTGTCAATATTATTCTTGGCCCACAGCTTTGTAATCAGTACAGCTGAGGGGGAAAGGGAGATGCACTTGGAATGTGCTTTCTCCCTCTACGTGCATCCAGCACTCGCGATACAGCTTAGAATCAATAAACTTTTCCTCTCGTCACCATCACTGTTTGTTGTCCTTTCCCTTAGCTGGTATTATGCTGTTTTTCTAGCCAGAAATCTACCAAACCCACTGGGGTTTGTGTGTATATGAGGGCAAGTTAGACAGTTTCCTCTAATGCAAACAAACATTGCATGCAGTCGAACCAATGCTGCTGAGTGCCAAAAACAGAGCCCTTCTAGAGGCAGGATCAGTTCAAAGATGGAACTTTCTGCCAAAGCAAAGCTCCTTTTGCTGAGGCTTCAACAAAGCGTCTGACTGAAGTAGTATTCACAAAGGCCATGCTCTTACTTTTCCGCTCTTCCCCGGCCATGAGGTTTGCAAACTGCTGCCTGGACTAAGTAGCAGGGCATTTTCGATCAGAGAGAGATGAGACTCTTTGTTCTCTGAAAAAACTGGGTAAGGATAAATCAGACCTGCTAAATCCATACTGTGAAAAGGCAGAGCAGCCCTAGCACTGAAAGCATCGTTAGCAAGGACTAGCTACAGGTGAAAGGCCTTTAACTGGTAACTGTGGCTATTAACACGGTCAGTGGTATAATGCTAACCTATTGACCCAAGTGCAAAGCAACAATACCACCCCCTCCCCCCGTTAAACCAAAGGCAAAAAATTAACCCCCTATTTATTCAAGACCAGGTTTTCAGAACTGAATTAACTGGCTTAAATGCCATTATCTTTCTTTATAGCCCCCATGGCTAAATACCACAGACTGGATGGAATTACACACACACCTGTTACACATGCAGTTACGAAAATCAACACCCCCTTAAAATAATTCTCTCTTATCTATTCTGATAGACCCAGGCCATTTGGGTACAACAGAGTAGTCTTACTGGGATCCAGGAAGTGCTAAAGGGGGGGTCCACAGGACCTGGAAAACCAAATAATTACGGGGAACAACTAATGAACAACAGGGACAGGAGTGTGGTCAAAGGGTCAAACAAAGGGAACCGGATGGGGACACCGAGCAGAGAACCCTGGACAGTGCCCACTGCTCCTCAAAGGCGTCAAGGGAGTCAGTGGACGCCGCCCAGAGGAACCCTGCCCGGAGGCGTGAACGGACAGAGGATCAGAAATAGGCCCCACAGTCACAGGAGACTCCATCGGCCAACCTCCTCACCCTGGTTTTATAGATGGCCACTTTAGCCAGGGCCAGGAGGAGGTTGACCAGGAGGTCCCGCGACTTAGCGGGGCCACGGACAGGAAGTGCGTAGATAAGGAGGTGAGGGGAATAGTGCAACCAAAATCTTAACAAAATATTCGTGAGGAGCCAGGATAGGGGCTGCAGCCTGGCGCACTCTAGGTATATGTGCGCCAGGGTTTCCCTCACGCCGCAAAAGGGGCAGGTGTCCGGGACTGGGGTGAACCACGCCAAGTACACGCCCGTGCTCTGGGCCCCGTAAAGGAGCCGCCAACTGATATCCCCGGTGGTCCTCGGGACTAAGGTGGAATATAGGCTGGCCCACCGGGTCTCCTCACCCTCTAGAGGTGGCAGGAGATCCCTCCACTTTGTGTCAGGGCAGGGACGCTAGGGTGAGGATGTGAAGGGTGTGGAGCACGAGCGTGTATTACAACAGAGTAGTCCTATTGGGATCCAGGAAGTGGGCGGGCAAAGCTCGCCCACTGCTAAAGGATCCCCCCCGCAGCCTAAGGGGGAGATCCACAGAACCTGGAAGCCAAGTAATTACGGGGGACAACTAATGAAGAACAGAGACGGGAGTGCGGTCAAAGGGTCAAAAGAAGGGAACCGGACGGGGACACCGAGCAGAGGACCCCGGACAGCGCCCACCGCTCCTCAAAGGCGTCAAGGGAGTCGGTGGATGCCGCCCAGAGGAACTCTGCCCGGAGACGTGAACGGACGGAGGATCGGAAATAGGCCCCGCAGTCGCAGGAGACTCCATCGGCCAACCTCCTCACCCTGGTTTTATAGATGGCCACTTTAGCCAGGGCCAGGAGGAGGTTGACCAGGAGGTCCCGCGACTTGGTGGGGCCATGGACAGGGAGTGCGTAAATAAGAAGGTGAGGAGAAAAGTGCAACCAAAACTTTAATAAAATATTGGTGAGGAGCCGGAATAGGGGCTGCAACCTGGCGCACTCCAGGTAGACGTGCGCCAGGGTTTCCCTCACGCCGCAAAAGGGGCAGGTGTCCGGGATTGGGGTAAACCGCGCCAAGTACACGCCCGTGCTCACGGCCCCGTGTAGGAGCCGCCAACTGATATCCCCGGCGGGCCTCGGGACTAAGGTGGAATAGAGGCTGGCCCACCGGGGCTCCTCACCCTCTAGAGGTGGCAGGAGATCCCGCCACTTTGTGTCAGGGCAGGGACGCGAGGGTGAGGACATGAAGGGTGTGGAGCACGAGCGTGTATTACAACAGAGTAGTCCTATTGGGGTCCAGGAAGTGGGTGGGCAAAGCTCGCCCACTGCTAAAGGATCCCCCCCCAGCCTAAGGGGGGGATCCACAGAACCTAGAAACCAAATGATTACGTGGGACAACTAATGAAGAACAGGAACGGGAGTGTGGTCAAAGGGTCAAAAGAAGGGAACCGGACGGGGACACCGAGCAGAGGACCCCGGACAGCGCCCACCGTTCCTCAAAGGCGTCAAGGGAGTCGGTGGACGCCGCCCAGAGGAACTCCGCCCGGAGGCGTGAACGGACTGAGGATCGGAAATAGGCCCCGCAGTCGCAGGAGACTCCATCGGCCAACCTCCTCACCCTGGTTTTATAGATGGCCACTTTAGCCAGGGCCAGGAGGAGGTTGACCAGGAGGTCCCGCGACTTAGTGGGGCCATGGATAGGGAGTGCATAAATAAGAAGGTGAGGAGAAAAGTGCAACCAAAACCTTAATAAAATATTGGTGAGGAGCCGGAATAGGGGCTGCAACCTGGCGCACTCCAGGTAGACGTGCGCCAGGGTTTCCCTCACGCCGCAAAAGGGGCAGGTGTCCGGGATTGGGGTAAACCGCACCAAGTACACGCCCGTGCTCACGGCCCCGTGTAGGAGCCGCCAACTGATATCCCCGGCGGGCCTCGGGACTAAGGTGGAATAGAGGCTGGCCCACCGGGGCTCCTCACCCTCTAGAGGTGGCAGGAGATCCCGCCACTTTGTGTCAGGGCGGGACGCGAGGGTGAGGACATGAAGGGTGTGGAGCACGAGCGTGTATTACAACAGAGTAGTAGAAGGCAGATATACTGGCCACTGGATTAGCAGTTTTCTGTTCCCTGACTGATCAGAGCAGGGGCTGCTCCAGGCTAATGAGAACACCTGACTCCAATTAACCTGCAAAGAGTCAGGTGAGGCCATTCAGTTAATGTGAACACCTGGCTCTAATTAAGGCCCTTCTGATGCTATAAAAGGGCTCACTCCAGTCAGGCTGAGGAGAGCCAGGGTGTCAGAGGACAGAAAGTGCGGCTGAAGGGCTAAGTAATGAAGACACCCTCAAACCATCAGTAAGGGAGCCCTAAGGTAAGGGTGAAGAAGAGAGAAGCGGGAGGGCTGTGGGGAAGTGGCCCAGGGAAATGTAGCAACTCTGGCAGTGAAAGGTTGGCTGCCAACAGCTGCTGCCATGAGGGTCCCTGGGCTGGAACCCGGAGAAGACCCCCCGAACCCGCCACTACAGAAACACCTCATGGGAGGGGAAGACAGGCCCCTGTCAGGACAGGAGGCTAAACTATTGTGGAATAAGCCTGTAGGGACAACAGAGACTGTGGGAGTTCTCTCACCAACCTCCTTGCTGGCTTATGATGAAAAGGGCTCAGTAGACTGTAACCCTGGTCCTAGAGAGAGAAGGGCTACGTGGAGGGTTGCAGTGAGCCTCTGAAGCTAGCATAAACCCCCTGGCAGCGCGGGACCCACGGGGACAAGGTTGGAGCTCTGCCACGCTATTTTAAATGAAAGGCAAGAACACCACACTGTGGATGAGCAATGATTAACACTTTATAACATGCCATACGCCTGCCCCCCCGCAGAGCAATCTCACATGGCTCTCATGCACACATTATGATGTACATCACCCTAGCGAGGGATCAGAGCCACATTGCACTAGCTACTGGACACCCCCGAAGGAGAGAGAGAGAGTCCCTATCTTAAAGCAGCAGAGAGTCCGGGTTCCAAAAGGACAGAGACGGTGGAGGACAGACGGGCTTGTGGTTAACTATTTGTATTACCATTGCACATAGGAGCCTAGACATGGACAAGGACCTTATTGTGCCAAGCGCTGTCCACGCACGGAAAAAAAAAAGACGGTCCTGCCCCAAGGAGCTGATAATCTAAGGATAACACAAGAGACAACAGATGGATAAAGAGATGGGGGAGTGCAAGGAAACCATGAGATGATATTGGTCAACATGATCGGCACCACACTGGGACTGAGATGGGCTAGATTCTGTTCCTGGTTCTGTGTGACCCTGGGCAAGTCAAGTCACTGAACCTCTCTGGGCCTCAGTTCCCACCTGTAAAATAGGGATAACAGTCCACCCTTCCCCCCCAACCCTTGGCTGTTTGCACTGGGAGTTCTTTGGGGCAGGGACTGTCTCTCACTGTGTTTGCTCAGCACAACAGGGTCCAATATCAGTGTGGGCTTTGGGTGCTACTGGAATAATAACAAAGGGGGAGAAACACAGGTGGTTTGGTGAGAGGAGGAGGAGGCTACAGTAAAAACAAGCCCACAAGAGTGCCTGGAGCACTCGGCATGGCTCGCCTCCTTATTGTGTGGGAAATCCATTAGAGGACACGTGGTAGTTTAACACTGTAAGACAGCAGCTTGTTCCTGACCATTTCATTGTACTTCTGTGACAGAGAGAACATCTGCCTCCAAAATTTCTAATTTTAGGGCCTTCCCGAACAGTGTGTCCAAATCATTGCCTGGCACTTATTTTATTTTAAATTTGTAAAATGCTCCTAATTATAAAATGCTGTAAGAGCAAACAGAGGGTCCATGGCTTAGTAAGAGAACAGAGCTTCCCTGGAAAGCAATCCGCTTGTCCACAGCCGCACCCCCTGCAGCCGGGGCAAAAGATTCGGTCTCTGTCAAACTGGCCCGGAAGGGATTTGCAGAGTCAAGGGCTCCCCAGCAATGAAAACGTGCCTCCCCCTGGTATTTCCATCTTTCTGCAGGAGGTCTGTGTCGGGGCGACCAGAGCTTGGGACGGGGGCAGGTTTAAACACTAAAGGAAATGATCTAAACAAACAAACAGCTCTCAGGGCTCATAGCTCCAAGAAGTATGGTCTGCTGCACTGGACGGTGGGGGTGGTATGCTGCACTGTGCAGAGTGCACAAGCCGGGGGCAAGTATGCTGCTCCTGTTAAAAGGAACCACATCTCTCTCCACCTTGAAACATGCTAGCCTGTGCTAGGACGACTCTGGAACTAGCTGGATAGCACCACCTCCTCCCAACCTGTACCAGAGCTCTAGCAGGCAGGGAGAGGATTTAATTGGGGAGTATATGCATTTTGCTACACATTACCCCTGCTTTGTCTCTAAAGGCAGCCCGCAGACAGACCTATCTTCTGGAAAGGCAGGGTCCGGCCCTTCTCATGCCTGTGGAAATAAGGATTTTCAGTGGGATGTCCAAGCACATCCTGCTGCATTGCAAACAGCTTGATCTCATTATCCTTAAACCACCCCTAATTGATAGGTGTCCAGTCTGGCTTTGAAAATCCCCAGCCAAGGTGATCCCATCATCACTCTTGGCAAGGCACCGTATTATGAAGTTTTCCATCACATTCTCCTGGCATTTTCCCTGCTGCAGCTTCTGCACATGGACAGCTTGTTCTGTCCTTGTTGGCTAATGAGTATAATTGGTCCTTGTCCTCTCTCTAATGACCCACATGCTCTTCTATAGAGGAGTTACCACATATTACTCTCATCTCCCCCACAGTCTCTTTTTTTATAGACACACACTCGAAAGGAGACTATTTACTTTAAAAAGAAAAGGGAAAAATACTCTTTTCATTTTGTCTAGTGACAAATATTCACTTTCTCTCTTCCCCTCCCCCTCTTCCGAGCTGTCAGATGACTGGGAAGGGCAAGAGGGGATCAACAAACTTTCCTAGCACTGAACAAACATGCAAAGGTTCATAGGGATAGGCGCTGGCCCAGTGAGTATTACCCACTCCATTTTTTCACCCCCTGGACTCTGGAGCTGCTGGAGGACCCTGGAGTTAACCAGAGTAGCTCCAGAGGCTGCTCTGTCTTATATCCTGGCTGCAACTGCTCTGCCAGCCCTTCAGGATTGTCCTGGAATCTCCAGGAATTCTAGATTAATCGGGAAGTAAAGATTACGTCATGTGATGAAACCACCAGGAATACATCCAACCAAAACTGGCAAACCGAGCAACTGCTGTGTACTAGTGTAACCCATGCTGACTTGGTGTGGCACTCTGTCCCCCACCTCCAGTGGTGGCTGGGCCAACGATGGATGCTGCTGAACCCGCTACAGCCTTAGCTAACAGGGCTGGGTTTTTTAGATTCTGACGTCGCAGGTTCAATTCCCAGTGCTGACAATCCACTCAGGGGCATCATGTTACATTAGCAGCACAAGGCAGCAGCTCCTAAGATAGGGCGTACAGAATAATGCTGATCTCAATTACATTCTTTGAGGACAAACACATTCCATGATTTAAGGAGTGCACGACTTTATATGTCTGTTCGAGTTGTCACTTTGAATTCAAACTCTTTGGGAAAACATGCATAATAGTCTTAATGATCCCATTGAGCCATTTAAATTCAAATTGCGGAGCACTCGCAATACCACACTGGCAACACTTTCCATAAATTACTCTCAAATTCAATATGTCGCTTGACAAAAACAAGAATAAAGGGCTTAAAAAAAATCACAAAACATTTTTTAAATTATAGCTTCTCTTTTCTTGTCCCATTTAAATTGTTACGTTGTTGCTAAATTAGTGCTGAAATATCTACATACATGATTCAGAATTCTTTTTTAAAATAGATGTAATTTTTCAGAGGGGATTGACCTCAGACTTTAGATCTGTGCACGCTAATGTTACTTCACAGGCCCCCCCCCCCCACACACACCCCACCCCTCCCCCCAATGAAGTGAGCTGTAGCTCATGAAAGCTTATGCTCAAATAAATTTGTTAGTCTCTAAGGTGCCACAAGTCCTCTTTTTCTTTTTGCAGATACAGATTAACACGGCTGCTGCTCTGGACACTCTGTCTGTCTGTCTCTCAGAAGCAATCAGCACTGATCTAACTTCTCCCATCCAAATTAATGGGAGTTTTACCATTGATTTCAATGGGAGCAGATTCAGAGTCCAAGGCCAGAAGAAACCACCAGACCATCAAGCGTGACCTCCTGCAAAAAAATCACCAATGCTCTCAACGCAGGCCCCACTGTGCTATGCAAACATTTTGCAGGAGACAGAGCCACTTACAATCTAAATGGACAAGACAGACAAATGGCGGGGGAAAGGGAGTATTATTATTCCATTTTTTACCACTGGGGAACTGAGGCACAGAAAGATTAGGGTAACACTTTCAAAACCACACTCATCTAATACACCTTAAGAGTTCAAGGCCCACTGAAAATTAATGGGACAGTCTCCTCAGTGACTTACAAGCTTTTAAATGGTTTTTTACCCTAAATGATTTCTCCAGGGAAGTTGACGCCACCAGGAGAGAGAAAAGTTGACAACACAGAAAGAGAAAATAGAGAAGCCTGCAGCTGAAGCAGGAATCGAACCCAAATCTCCGGAGTCTTGGCCTGGCACTGAAATACAGCACTATTTGACTTCCCTAGTTCTAAGTGGAGTTGATAAAAATGGAAGGGCAGCTCTGGCTCACGATAACTTTGCTCTTTTGTTATTTCACCACTCATTGCTTCCAGCCCCCTAAGTTTTGATGTTCTTCTCTGAGGTCCCTCTGCTTTGACTACTGAATATTTCCGGTTTGCCTGAAGAATTCTTTACGCTTTCTCCCATCCTCTTCCCCAAGGGACCCAGCCAGCTCCATCAGGGCCTGATACTTGGTGACCTTGACACTCATACAACATGGGGGAAAACCTGGGAGGGTACTCAACATCTTATTGCCGGCAGTGGCAATGACAGGTGCTCAGCATCTCTCAGGACTTGGCCCTACAGATCGTTTATCACTGACTGTTACAACACGGGGAGTGACTGCCAAGAAGCAGGGATGAAGAATGGAAGGAAATTTCCATGTCCCAGAGAAAGTCATCAGGACATCAAAAAACACTCCCATTTGCAAAACAGCAGCATCCCCTGCCAGACCAGTATGTCTGGTTAACCTTGCGTTCAGTCCTTATGGTAATACTGTAGTTGGAAAGGAGACAGCTGGCATGGCTTTAACATCTTGCTCTTCAATCTTTTATGACAATGTTTGCAATATTACGCTTAACCTCTTCTTTATACAAAGCCCAATACAAAAACTTCCCCCAAATACCGAGCAAGCAAACCAAAGGCTTTTGGCAGTATATTTCTCTGTAAGGGGGGGAAAGTATATGAACATTGACAACAGATTGTAGCCGCGCCACATGGCTCACGTACTGGAGGATCTAGTTAGATTGGAGACATATTGTCACATTTTAGGGATTAGATTGACTGTAGTAGTGATAGGGGGTGACATCTGCCCAACGTTAACACTTCGCTTATCTCAACTGCTTTTTACTGACCGCAAGTGTCTTGATGGAGGGAGGTTGATGGTGTTTTAGGAATAAAATGAATAATACTGAGCAAAAGCATGAGCAACAGAATTAAAAATGCATTTGTAGGATTTAGCCATTGCAATGCAATTGTTGTCGGTCTGTATTAAATGCTCTTGTTTGGGTGCTTAAAAGTTAGGAACTAATTCTGGGATCAAACTCAAGTTCTCAACACCAGGTGGCATTTTTGTTCAGAGATGGGGATAAGGAATTGTTTCAAGGGGTGAGTGACTGCAGTAGGTTTTGGACCTGACCCTGTTTGAGCATTTTGTGTTAAGAGGAGCAATGATAAATAAAACCAGAGAGATACTTTTGCAGGCTTTGATCATCAATATTGACCAGTAGCACAGTCAAGGGTAAATGCAGGTAACTGGAGTTTACCAGCTTCTCACTGGGGGAATATGTACTTTAGTTTAGGTTAGTTTACTCACTTCCTTTTTTTAACACCAGATCACTGATATTGACTAATTAAACATAATTTCTGTTGCAACCTTAACTATGGCTTCACTACTGCTCCACCAACACAAGAGTAACCTCGGAAACAGAGAAAACATTTGCCAATTTTTAGTTGTTCAAAAACTTTCATTTTATTTGCCTGTGGCCTGACTGCAGACATGCACGGTGCAGTCACTCAGAGCGAACTATCAGAAGAGCGAACAGTTCCTGGTCTATAAATCTGGATGAGGCAAACACCTTTTTGTCTTCTTTCATACCAGAGAGGCAGCATGTTTAGTGATTTGAGTATTGGAACAGAAGCCAAGAATTCCTGGGGCTGGAACCTCAGGTGGCGTAAACTGGGGTAGCTCTACTGAGCTATGACCATTTATGCCCGCTGAGAATTTGGCCTCTACTTTCTAAGCCTGGTTCAGTCACGTATTTGCTGTACAGCCATGGGCACGTCCTTCAGGCCCTAACACAGCAAAGCACATAGCTTGAAACTGACTTTCAAGGAGACTTGGACTCTGGAGTCGCTTTTGAAATGGCACGTAGGCTCTGAAGGCAGCTCGGCATGTTTTGAAAATACATGCTTATGTGCCATTTCAGACAATGGGACTTAAGTATATGCCTAAGAGCTTTGCTGAATCAGGTGTCAAACCCTTGGCTCCAGTTTCCCCATCTGGATGTTTAAAATCACTGCCCCTATTTATGTAATGCTATGGGTATGTAACTCCACTAATGTTGTTTTCACATCAGCAAGAGACCGGATTCCCAGGGGTGTTTCGTGCCAGGCCTTTAAGCTTATTTTTTTGTGGCTTGTGTAGGTGAATATTTAAAGGACACTTTTTTTTTTGCCTAATCATTTCAAAGAAGCTATAAAAATTAAAAGTTTATCCTTTCCTCTGTGGTCAAAGCTGTAGTGTGGAATTTACTATTGCAGATGCAGCCAAGCAATTATCATTGCTTTATCCCTTAAAAAGATAGAAGATAAATTTGAAAGAAGATGAGGAACAGAATCCTTCTGTATTTTTCCTCTCATCCTTTTATCTCCCAATGTAGGAAGTTTACTGAACCCTCGCCAACAATTCACTCAGGCTAATGAAGTGTATAAGTAATGGGATTAAATAATCTCAACCCATTATTACAGTGGCTAATGCAGATGTTCTCCCAAACTAAAGCAGATGCGCAGTGAAGAAATCATGCCCGATTTAAAAAAAAAAAAAAGTATTAACCAACTAGCAGATCCCAGCCCGAAGTCAATGAGACATTTAACTCCAGCGATATAAAACACTTGGTGCAATGCATTATGGCACACCTCGCAATGAACTACGGTCTCCTCCCAAGGGCCAACACATGTGCCACAAAATTAACCTTAAAAATTTGATGGCACAATAATTTTAAAGCTAACATTAAAAGGAGAAATGGTTTAAAAGCACATATTCAATCAAAAAATCATTTACTTTTTAAGAGCCAATTAACAGGGACCATCCACCATTGCCACTGTAAATAAGGCAGCATCAATCCTCCATTATTGCATTCAACACTTTAGCAATAATCCCACTGCAAAGGACACGTAGCAATGGCAAGGAATCATGAGGCATTGTTACCATGCTCTGAAGTAGTAATGATAATAAATAATAAAAAGTGATGAAAGAATGTAACTGAGGAATTAAAGCTTTTAGCAAGTAACAAATGGGATTCAGATTCCGGGTGTCATGAAGGCCTGATTCTGGGAAGTGTCCAACCCTCATTTCCCCCTGATATCAATGTGAATGCAGGGTGTTCAGCATTTCACAGGAGGCACTCAGCTCCTTGCAGAACAGGCTCCTCAGCTTGTAAAGGAAACTCGAAGTTAGAGGCTTAGTTACCATGGCTGTAGCCTCACCTTGCAATTAAGTGAGAATAAATATAACCGAGCAATGTTTGACAAAAGCCAGTGTTGACAGAAAGGGTTCTAGGAATTAGAGAGAAATCTACACAGGGCTGATTCAGTGGTCTCCACAGAATTTTTCAGCAACATTCTGCAGCTTTACTTATTCTAAATACAGAGATTATAACTATTTTTTTCACCCAAACCGTCAAAATACCAGGGCACGGTAAATGCAGATACTTTAATGGTGAAACATCAAAAGGCATCTGGATACAAAAGCCCTTGAAATTGATGGATGGACTCCTACTGATTTGAAAGGGCAATGGATGGGGCCTAAAGTTTGGATGCTGTTAGGCAGCTTTTATCATCCTGTGGGGTTGCAAAATTACATTGGGATCCTTCAGTCTCACCCCTCCTTCAGTGGGAGTTTTGAGGACACAAGGACTTCAGCATCAGGACTCTTACAGTGGAAAGCTTTTGGGAACAGGGTTTTCTCCTAAGAGTGCTGTTACTTCTGTTCCCAGTCAGGCTAAGTTTATCACAAGAAAAACTTCTCTCTCTTTTGGCACGTTTGTTTCAAGGCTTGGATGGAAACCAGAAATCATGCGCAAGAGGGAAAGGGGGTGGGAAATTAAACTTTTTCTGATCATCATAGATGGGTCTGTTTCTACTCTATCCAAGTTGAGTTGCTCACCCTTAATTGTAAGGCAATGCTGCAATCTACAGTAGAGAGGGGAGTATCCACAGATGTCTAAACTCTGCTGGTTTGTGTTCATGTTGAAAATGAGCCTCGGCACTTACAATGTAGCAGGGTTCACAATACGCTTTCTTCTCCACTGCGTAGAAAGGCTGGCCTCTGAGCTTGTTGCCACATGTCATGCAGGTAAAACATTCCACGTGGAACACTTGGTCCATGGCGGTGCATCCAGTGCCTTCCCCGACAACATTCTCACCGCAACGGGAACAGCGACCTGGGGGGAAGAGAGGAGAAGAGATCACATAATCATCGCAAAGTCATGAATACGGGGGCTCCAGGTGCTATCTTGAGGTACAACGTCACCACATGGTCATGTACAATTCCTGCCCTCAGCCGCAAAGAACAATCTCATGCCTAGGAAAGATTTGCACACTCTGGAGGATCAGATGGCTCTGGGGCTGGACCCCAGGCTCTGGTGCCTTTCACTTATATGTCATTACAATCGAATGCAGCCCATACCAATGGGGATGCACACTCGCCACCTATGGGAGGCCATCTGGTGGTCTACGTGAGCAGTCGCAATGCAGCTCCCTGCATTCTCACAACAGGAACTGCCAACGCAGTGAGCACCATTGGTGGGGGTTGCAGCAAAAAAATGAAGGACTGAATGGCTAGGGAGATTGCAACACCAATCTCTCACGCTGCGGGCTTACCGTTCTACAGAAACAGACAAATACAGGGCGCACACACAGAGACAAGACAGGGCAGGCACGGACGATGGACCAGGCTTGGAGAGGCTGACGTAGAAGTGCTTTGTGGGACACATATTTTAAAGGGGAGGGAGGCTGAGTGAAGTTGCTTAGCTCACGGGAAAGGGCACTTCCGAAAAGAAGCCTGTGGCACAGAAGCTGCAAAGGGGAAGGTGGGAGTACTCAACGCAGTGAAAAGCACAGCTCCGAGGGACATCGCTCATTTCAGTCCCGCTCTGATGTTCCACACTGCTGATTACTGATGTTCCACACCGCTAGCATTCAGCATTGATAATGATTTAGCTCAGACATGCAGAATTATGGAACAGAGACAGTGCCAGGTTCTCAGCTGGGGAAAATCAGCATAATTCCACAGAGTTCAACAGAGCAATAACGATTTACAGTAGGGTGACCAGACATCCCAATATAATCGAGACCATCCCAATATTAGGGGCTTTGTCTTATATAGGCAACTATACCTCCCCCCCACCCCCAAAAGTGTCCTGGTTTTTCACACTTGCTATGTGGTCACCCTAATTTACAGAAGCTTAGGTTTCTACCCCACTAGAGGAGGAGATTTCATGGACATATCTAGTTTTCTGAATGAATAATTTCTGTGTCCCTCATTTTGGGTCTTGTCGGACATTATTATTTATCATTTGTATTACCATAGCACCTAGAGAACGCAGTCACAGACCAGGACCTCATGGTGCTAGGCACTGTACAAACACAGAACAAAATCACGTCCTCGTCCCAAAAGGTTTCCAATTTAAATACAAGAGACGACAGGTGGGGGAGCAGAAGGGAACAGTGGGACGATATCGCATCATGCGTTTGGGACTTGGCAGATGGAGTGGGACGGTTGCTAGGGAAGCGAAGGCTACGCAAAGAGAGCAGGATGATGGCCAGGAGATAGCTGTCCAAATGGTATCACACATTCAACTGAAAGATGGCCTTTCAAATAATTCAATAACCCAGCCACAAAACGTGCACTAATTTAGTGGTGTGTGTGTGTGTATCTGCCTTAAAAATAAAAACATCTGTAAAGCTTAAAAAAAAACAAACAAAAAAAACCCCAGCCTGCTCAATTGTCCAGGTGGCTGAACTGTGATACTGCTGTGCATGGAACCGATGATGACATTAATACCCAGGTGCTTACAGCTTCTTCACTGCCTGTCCCAAACTTATGCATGCTGCTGCCGTACAGTAACGGCTGTTGTGCTGGGCAAGCCCGTTTCAGCAGCAAGTAAAGGCATTTCAGTCCATAACGTGCGGAAGGTACTTTACGACCCTTCAGGATGAGGGGGAAGGTGATGTTTGAGACCTCTTAGGAGAGCTTGGAATGGAACCCAAATCATTCTTATTTGTAAAGTTGCATCAGTGTAGTTGGCACTGTAAGGGACACATAATACAGACCCTGCCGCAAAGAGCTTACATGCTGAGCAACCCGGTGGGAATACTCTAAGTCAGAGAGCAGATAGGAGTGTGCTAAGAAGCCCAGCTGCAGGGATGTGACGGGGTGGGGGAGACCCTGTCCCGTGTGGTACTGAGTGGGCCCAGGACCTCTGGCTTCCGTGGTCCGGGACGCCAGTGGTTCCGGGGCAGGAGCCAGTAAGGAGCATCCTTCTGCTCCAGCAGTCAGCCCAGACTAAGCCGGGCTGCTCTCTCTTATACTGCTACACCTGGAGCATGCCCAGTAGGGATGTGGGGGCGTGGCTTCCTCTGCCCACAGTGCGGAGTTAACCCTTCCCCGTCCAGTGCGGGGTGAGTTCACCCCGTCACAGGGGAATAAATAGACTTTTTTGCTTAAAGCTTAGCTTTGTAGATCATTCACACTTGATGTCCTGATTCACAGCCCCGTGCTCTAGCCACTTAGCTATGCTTCCTCTTACACGGACGTCCCTTGCCGTACTGGAAGAGGAGTAATTTAGGGTGAGGTATGTGGCGAGAAAGCGGTGGAAAAGTTTCCTAACAGCGAGGACCATGCAGCAGTCTCGCTGCAGCAACGAGACAGATGAAATGGACTAAAAGGTCTTTTTCATCTATGACATGACAGAGCCCCCCATTCCCCTCCCTTCTCCGGGTGGACAAGGCCAAGAGTGCTCAGTGGTCTCATCCAAAGCGCTTACGCAGCATTGCTGTAATAAGAAGCGACGTCTGGGGAGCAGTTAATATCTCTTCGTATAAAACATGAAATTGAAAGCTATGAGTGTATTACTTCACACACTGTTCTTCCAGGGGGAGTATTCTTCAGGAGAATTTAACCTCCCCTGTGTGCCGTTCTGTGATCATCCGGTATCGTTTTTATGAGGCACTTGGACCCAGAGTAATGTAACCTCTGTGCAAACACTTCTCAGTTTCCTTTGTTAACATGTGAATGGAACATCCAGCAACCAATTCCTCCCCCCCACTTCCATTCATCATTCAGCCAGTTCCCATGCACTGGAATATACCTCTTTCTCTGGCCAGCGTGTCACTTTCAAGCTATTTGCAGGCTACTTTTCCGAGCCACTTCTGTTTACTCGTGTGCCAAAATACAGATTTAGGATTCCAGCTCTAGGCCCCCATGCCTGAAAACACTGGCCACCTCTGGGCCTGGTTTTGACCAAAGATGAATACCTGTAGCCCCTGGGAAGTGAATGGAGACTGCACGCGCTGAATATCATTCAGCCTATGGCCTGTTTTTTGCTGAAACCTCTAGGGCACAATCAGCCTCTGAGAAGAAAAAACACAATCCACGTGACAGATAATGCACTCTCTCCCATTGTGGCTGCAAAGAATGAAGGTATATTTTCCTGCGGGCCAATCACACAAGACCATTGTTAATTGTGAACACATCTGTGGCTAGATTCACCTCAAATTAAAGACCTCATGTTTCCTCTCACTATTTCCCCTCTGCCTGCAGCAGACTAGTTAACGTCTGTACCTGAGACCAAGTAGCATTACTTGCCATGAAAGGCTAGGCACACAGAACTCGGGAAAACAAACAGATTGCACACGATTACAAAAATAACCTATGAGGAAAATAGTGGGTGGCATATTACAATGGCAACCCAGAGCAATGTGACCCAGTTGCTTCCGACAGAGGCAAAGACACAGACAGCCCTTTAAAAGCAGCTTAAAGACAAATGACAAAATTAACATTCAACTTCACCAAGATGGGTCTTTGCAGCGTCACCATTTTCTTTCCCCCCTTCTAGCTTTCTTTTCCCCAGCGCTGATGAAATGGGTTGTATTGGCAGCCACTCCTGGAGTTCTCCAATGCACATGGCAGATGCAGCACCAGCAGGGCATGCTTCCCCCATGGTGCCCCAAACAGTGGGCCTCAGGGACAGGTTTTAGGGGGAGTTCAATCTGTGTCAGCTGAGAGTTCTCTGAGGAGCTGCCAGGAGCGGGTGCCACCACGGCTGATAGTTTCATAGTGGAAACTGGTGGACAGCAATAGCCCCAGACTTTTCTTCTGTAACTTTCCTAACTGAACCCAAGTCGGGTCTCAGTTACATAAAACTTTGGAGTATCATGACCTGGGTCCAGGGAGGTGGAGGGAAGCTCCAGTTGAACCTCATCCCCTGTCCCTACTACTGCTGGGAGAGCTCTCCTGGAAGCTGCTGCTTTCTCACCTCCCCCATAACCTGACACGACTGAGGGAGAAGCCCACTCGGGTCCCTGTGCGCCTCTTCCTCAATTACGGGAAGTCTCTTCCTTTGGTCAGTGTGAGTGGGAGGAACGCTAGAACACAGCCGTAACCAGTCACCACGATGAAACGACCCGACACTCGGTCCTTCTTTTAAATAGGATCTATTGTCGTCTAGAACACACCCGAGCAGTTCTAGCATGTAAGGGAGGGGGGGCACAGCACCCTTCTGCCATGAAGCCAGTATGACCTTGTGCTCTTGGACCAATATCTCTGCGCTTCCATTCCCCATCTGTAAAATGGAGCTAACACAACATTTGTCTGTCTTATCTATTTAGATGGTAAGTTCTTTGGGGGCAGTGAGAGTCTCTCATTGTGGGTACAGCACTCAGCCAAAACCATATAAAGAGCAGTAATAATAATGAGTAGAAAACACATGGACCTTCACCCATAAAAGGCTTTAAATTCATGCATTCAAAGAAATGCCGATAGACTGTAGAGTATACCACAGTTAATCAAAACAAGGTCACATCCCCTGATGCTTATTGATTACACTTAAATTTCCCTCGATCAACCCAATGTCCTCCCTGGTTTTCATTGCTGCTGGGATACAAACGAGAAGAAATAGAATACATTGCCTTTACCAAAGTGTATTACAGTATTTTTCATATGTAAATACATTGCACCAAATATCAAGCTAAAAGCTCCCCTGGCATTCTCAAGACCCTGGTATATTCCCCAGTGCTATTTTTCTAATCATCTCCGCTTAGGAGTTCTCCAGCAAGTGTGTTTTAGGAATTCATGACACATCTTCCTTTTGGACAGTTTTGAATCGGCTGGCAATGGATGTGGAAAAATCATTATTCCTAATGAAGAAATATTGACGCGAAAACAGCATTTCGAGGGCAACGTTGACCATAAGTCAACAAAATAACAAGGTTCCTCCCCCCCTTCTCCAATGACTTTCATCCAAGGGTTTTCAAGCACTCCACAAACATCTGTTAATCCTCACAGCCCCATGTAAGGTAGGCATAGTTATCCCCAATAGAATTAGAGAAACGGGGCACAGAGAGAGGTTGATACTACGACTTAGCTCAACCATATAACACTTCTCAAAGGAAGCAAGCATTACCATGAGCTCTGTTTTGCAGATGGGGAAAACTGAGGTACAGAGAAGGGAAGTGACTTGCCCAAGGTCCCCCAGCACATCGGTGGCATAGCCGAGACTAACACCCAGGCTCCCAAGTCCCAATTTAGCGCTATACCTACTAGGCCACACTGCCTCCCTTAATGAACAGAAGTGAGAGACTTGCACAAGTCCACGCTACCGTGGCAGAGCTTAAAACAAAACCCAGCACTCCTGGAGCTCTGGTTAACGTTCTCTGACCATGCACACAACAGGCTCCTTGATTTTGCCCAAGCTGACAGGAGCGGAAGCTTTGCTCTGGAAGAGAGTAAATATTACCATCTGGCTGAGGAAAGGAGGTGCTTGTCCAAAAGGGGTTATGCTAGGGAAGGGTGCCTTGGCCATGACCTCTCCCAAGCTAGTGCCAACGCTTTGGAGGCTGGTGGCATGGGGCTGTAGGCAACCTGCACTGCCATAAGCTTCTCCCAGGTAGAATTCCCACGGCAGCAGACCCTGGGGAGGAGCTAACCCAGCTGTGCAGAAGTGTTATCCCTTGGATTCTAGTGAACTCGAGCTCCCAACAAGCCTGGCAGATGGTCAGGTTCATGAATTCACTCTACTTTTCAACACTGCAGCAGACCTGGGTTCATACCTCAGCCCTGCCTCCGGTTCAACACTACAGTTTTTACTCCTGGACTAATTTGGGGCCAAGCCTTTCAGAAGTGACTAGGGATCTGGGGTGCCTGATTTTAGACACCTTAAAAGAGACTATTTGGAGGATTGGTGCTCGGTATTGCTAACCCAACAACAAAAAAACCCAGACACACAGATTCACTAGTCACTTCTCAAAGTCTTGCCCTTGTAATGTGTGTGATAATCCCTACTCCCACTGGAGTTTGTGAGGGATTTGCCATTGGTTTTACAGGAAGCAAATTTTCCAGACAGTTTTAACCTAAGCTGATAGACGATTTACATAAATGCCAGATAGGGTGAATTAAATTATATGATATTCTCCCACACGTCCCTCTACTCCCGCCACCTGTCCTCTTTTGTTTTTTGACGCAGCTTTCATGGCAGTTACTCACCCCTTAGCATTGAACTCACTGTGCTGGAGCACTGCACTGAATTTTCATTATTTGACAGCTGCAGGTCAGACACATCGGTCGTCTCATGCAATGTTTGGACGTTAGACAGATTCATCTTAATTCGCTGCTTCGGCAGATGTCAACGAACACGCGTCGTTCATAGATGCTTGGTGCTTCGAGGCATGTTTGTAACACTCCATGAATTAAATCAAAAGCTGTGATTTAATTACTGACTACTTTCCTAAGTCCTCTTATTTTATCTCAACTACAGAGCACGCCTCATGCATATGTCTCCACAATGACTGTTCTGACTACTTCCAGTAACAGCAAAGCTTGCTCATTGTTTTCATCCCCTAACCACAGTACAACCTCGCTATCTCACTTCACTTATCTGCAAACCTGATACGTTTCCAATATGCCTTGGTGGCCTTGGCCCACGCACTGCTAATGATTTATCAGCAAATGCAGGGCAATGGTGAGGCCTTGTCTTACTAAAGTTTTATTGTTGTTTGCAGTGCTGTTGCAGCCATGTTGGCCCCAAGAGATGAGAGAGACAAGGTGGGGAAGAGAATGTCTTTTATTGAACCCACCTCTGTTGGTGAAAGAGAGAAGGTTCAAGCTCCTCAGATCTCTTTCTTCAGGTCTGTGGAGCTCGAAAACTTGTCTGTCTCACCAACAGAAGCTGGCCCAATAAAAGATACCATCACCCACCTTGTCTCTAAGCCTTCCTGATATCTTCTCAGAGACTTTCCCATGCTGCTCACCCACTGTTCCTATTGGAACTACTCAGAAGCATTGGTGGATTAATCCTCACCACACCCTGTAAGTGCTACTGCAGATGGGGAGCTGAAGCTCAGATTGGTCAACAACTTGCCCATGGTTACCCAGGGAGTTTGTGGCACAGACAGAAATTGAAGCCAGGTCTTCTGAGGCCCCATCCAGTGCCTTACCCACAGGGCCACCTCTTTCTCCACTGTTACACAGGCCTGCAGTACAAGGTGCTCCAGGAGAGATTTGCCTCAGCGGATATGAACCTGATCACAACTCCCCAGTAGGCACGAGGAATGTGCTTCCTGCCAAACTGTGCTGTCACCCCAGGGTGCCCGGGCAAGCTCTGAGAGGAAGGAGGGCGGGAAGCTGCTCCCTGGCTCCTTTGATTTAATTGAGGCATTATGAGGGAGCAACCCACTGTGCTCCCTGGAACAATGGGATTGCAATAATGCCTCTTATGCCTGGTGAAAAACCCCTGGAACCTAACTCCTCACTTCCCCATGCTCCCCCCAAAAAGGCTCAAGGGCAGGTTATCCCATCAGTTTTACTAAGCAGAATACAGTGCATTTGCATGGTCCAAAGTAATTTTCCTAAATTGCTGCAACCATGACAGGGCTGAGCTCCAAAGGTCAGGTGAGGACTAGAGCATTCTTAATGTCCACATCCGGGGTTTGATTGAGTCGATCCCGTCATGGGAGCCACCTGCAAAGTTTGGACCTGGATTTCCCACAAAGCTAGGGGAGCTTCTGATGATGACCCAGCACTGACTAGGTACCTGTTGCAACACAGGAGACTTGACTGTTTTCTTGTGCCCGACTGGTTATTTGCTAGTCCCCAGAAACTGGTAGCCTGCAATGGGTCTCCCAGCCCAGTGGGGGTCAGTGATGTTCTATAGTACTTGACTTAATGCTCACTTTTTGCAGCAGGCTCTGGTTTTTGTTGAATTGTTTCCCTTGTGGGCAGATGTTTTAACATTTGCAAAGTGGTTGAATTACAGCCTCAGTGTAACATCTTGAGATGGAAAAAAATAATAATAAAGGAAACCTCCTCTGCTGATCGATCATGGACATGCAGAGGATAGAGCAAGACGTACTTTATTTCCTTTAATGCTGATGAATGGTGCCCGATTAGATCAAAGCACTCTACCCACAGAGCAGCCATAGCATGGGAACTGGCAGAACAAGCTTCCCTACAGTGCATTACCAATGTGCCTTAACCCTGGCAAGGGAGGACTACTTCCAGAAGGGATATGAGGGACTGCGGCCACCTGTGACACACTGGTCACTACTGATCTAGCCTGAACTGAAACTGGTGTCCGGGTGATGAAAAAGGAATGGGCATTTTAGATGGGATATACACTGAGCGGATTTTAAAGAGGCAAATATGCTTAATGAAAAAAATTAAAAAGGAAAGATTTGTTTTGTTTGATTTTTTTTCATGTAATTCTTTGTTTTGCACTGTAAAATTCCAGAATGATTTTTTTTTGTTTGTTTGTTTCAATTAGGTTGGAAAAAGCCCACTTTAAAAAAAAATCCCCCGCCCCCACCAGAAACAGAGGAAGGGTGGGGGAAGAAAAGTGAGAGGAAGTGGAGGTGGGGAAAAAAAACACTTCCTCTCACTTTCTACTTCCCCATCTCCCTTTCCCAGTTTGAAAAAAAAAAGGAGAGAAAGTTTGCTTCAAAGTTTCATTTACAAATGAATGTTTTCAACAGAAAGGATTGCTCAGTTGAAAAACAAGCTGCTGCTGCTTAGGGCTTAAGCCGCTGCGTGAAGAATGGAGGGTTTGGTTGCTGACAGTCAACCCCAAACCAACAGCCTGGAATTTTTGGCGAACAAAAAATTGCTTTGGGCTGAACAGAACATTTTGTTTTGACGTGGAGTGGCTTTTAAGAATGATTTTGCTTTGAAAACCAAGTAAAATCAAAGGAAATTTCATCACGAAAAGTTATTCTGGCCCCTAAAATCAAAACGTTTAGTTTAGAAAACACTGGAATGAAATGTTCCCACTTTTCTTTGGATTTTTGTTTTGTTCCCCCCGCCCCCCTTGCTGAAACAATTCAGCGAAACTGACACGAATTTGTGAAATGTTACAGGGTTGCGAGATCGGCATTTTCACCCAACAGAAAAGTTTCAGCTGGAAAAAAAAAATCATCTGGCTTTACTCAGAAGGAAATGTTCTTGGGGGCAAGTTATCCCATCAGTGCTATCAGGCAGGTTCTTACGACTTCCACTGAAGCAGCTGGTGCTGGCTGCTGTCAGAGACAGGATACTGATGGACTTTATGTTTGATCCAGACTGTAAATTCCTATGAACGGCTCCGGAGCTCCAGTACCAACCACTGAGATGCATCCCTTTGCACTTACATTTTCAACATCATCATTGCGAGACTTAACTCTTGAAACAGAAAGGACACAAATAGAGAAACAAACGTCTGTCTAAAAGGTTTGATTGAAACTCGTGCGGAAAACAAAGGGCAGAGTGTGTGATGGAAATCGGTCTCTCTTCCCCCACCCCTCTGGGGGTGGTAGTGACTTTCTGGGCATTCCCCTGGTCTGCGGGACCTGTTCTGAAATTCTAGACAAGATCTCAGGATCCTCTTTTGGGGAGCCACAAAAATACGTTTCTGGTGGTTTGGTGACGGAAGTCCCAGGCACTGCGCAGGCGGGGGCTGGGTGGGGCTCTGGCTTTCCCATCGGATGCCAAGCACAGCTGTACACAAAAGGTGCTGGCTCAGCGCTCTGACGCGGTAACTCAAGGTGCTTCTACTTGCTGGTAGAAGCAGTGGTGGGTGGTTCTAGGGCTTGCTACACCCACCCCACTTGTTTGCGGGAGCGGCAATGCAGCACAAAACTCTGAGGCCAAACGAGGTCACCTCCTCCTCAGACATTTAATACTCGATGAATGCCTGCAGCCCTCCCCACCCACTCCTAGAGGCCAAATGTGTAAGGAACTGGAGGGCAACAACCCCAGTCTGCAGGGCTCCGGGTGACAAACACTTCCACTCTACCACCAGGCAACCATGGAAGACCTGCAATTAATGCTCTGTAAACCCGGGAGGCCTAAGCATCACATGAAGTGCCGCTCACAGAAACCCCTTTTGGCAACAACTCCCGTGACCTCTGGTTGGTCCAGGTGCACTATTTAAGCAGGAAGCTGTCTCTGCAACTCGACTGTACCGGGCCTGCTGCTGTAACAGATCCCACTGACCCCTGACTCTGATCCTTGGATTGATTCCTGGTCTCTGACTCCAGCTGTGATATCTGACTAGACTCGTGACTCTGGGTCTGTCCTTCGGCTTGACTCCTAGTTTCTGACTCTGGTTCTGACCCCGGGCTTTACCACCAACTCCCAACTACTGCTCC
Organism: Natator depressus; assembly: GCF_965152275.1. Taxonomy (NCBI): domain Eukaryota; kingdom Metazoa; phylum Chordata; order Testudines; family Cheloniidae; genus Natator; species Natator depressus. The sequence goes on from NC_134242.1 coordinate 4,345,014, forward strand.
AACTACCAGGCCCTATTCCTGCTCTGACCACTAAACCTGACTCCTGGTCCTACCCGCTTAGGCCAGACTGTCCACATCCCGGTCGTGACAAAAGGTGCCAATTCCCAGCTGCTCTGAGCCCCAAAATACAAGAGTTCCAAATTCAGACAGAAACCCGGGCCCCTTAGTGGATGCTCAGCTGAGAACCAAGCCGCTGGGCAGGTGAAAAAGAACACATCAGCCTGGCCACAACACGCACTGACACAGATACCAGCTTTTCAGCCCACAGTGGGGAATAGACGAACTTTTACTGTTCACCCAGAAGCGACCTAATGGAAGTTATTCAGAGTTATTATTATCTGCATTACTGTAGCACCTAGGAGCCTAGTCCTGGACCAGGACCCGTTGTGCTAGGTGCTGTACAAACAACAAGAGCTTATTTGTAATTGTTTCCATGTTGCAAAACCGCCCCTTGCTCTTTCCCTTCCTCCCCAAGCCAATCATTTCATCTCCTTCTGGCAAACGCTGTCAGCATTCTCCCAGACTCAGACCCAGCCCCCAAAATCACATACTGCTCACTGGAGCACTGCTGAGCCTGAGGGACATGGTTCATTCTCCACCGGCCAGCACTCCAGCTGGTGTTCAGCAGCCTGCTTCCACCTTGCCAGACTCCTGGGCTTGCAAGTGGCAGGAAGCAGAGTGTGCTGTGTCCTCTGTTCCGTGGGGAGGTGGAAAAGCCTGGTAACAAGTAGGAGACGTGAAACTTTGGGTCAGAGATTCTCGCTCTGCCAATTGCTCCTGTCTGCCAACCTGCCTCATGCCTGCCTGGGGAGGAGCAGTTGAGGAAATGTCGCTAAACAGAAAACAAGGGAGCAAAATCTGGGAGAAAGGAAGAAGGTGGCAAAGAGAAGAGACTCCAACAGAAGTTTGCTGCTGGGCTGTCAAACCACCAAAGGCTTTCAGGCCTGGGATTGTCGAAGGAGTCTAAGGGTGTTGGATGCACAAGCCCCACTGAATTTCGGTGGGACACCTGACTCCTTTGAACAGGAATCCATGCAGCAATGCCAGGTGTATGATGCATTTCTGCCTACACACTGCCCAGGTGTTAAACTGAATCCATTGTGCACCTTTGAGTGCCTGACCTGCACTCTGACACTAACCCATTTCCCCTGGGCCGAACTTCTGTCACTCCAAACTTCTGAGCAGCTCTGAACAGCTGCCTTCACTTTTCTTTACACCAGATACCGGTTTCCTTCTTTCCCACCCAGGCTCGAGGTTCACTATCTGACTACCAGTTAGTGCAAGAACTGAGAGCTTTGTTCAACTGCAAAGAGGAGGCTCTTCCCTTCTGAAAGGGGCACACACCACTTGGTTTTACTACTGCAAGGGCCAGAGACACCATCCCTTAAAACCATGACACCATTATGGAGAGAAAGTTCTTTTAAGGTCGTTATTTGATGTTGCTAAAACTGTATCATCCTCTGAGAGCTGGATTGTTGGTATGAAGGGAGCCTGCTCTTACTGGCAGAGGCAGATGGAAAAATAGTACCAATAACTCTCCAAAGCATTTTAAAAATGGTCTCCCTATAGCACACGCAGCCTATGCAGAGTACATGGTGGAGGAGTGTGGTAGAAAGGCACGAGTTATGGCTTGTTGCAACTTGTATCCAAAACAGAACATGAAGCACAGTGAGACTCAATTTGGTTTAAATAAAACAATGACTCACATGATCCAAATGGGTTTTGAGGTTCAAAACAGTTTGGTTAAATTTGTCTTTTTGTAAATTATTTTTCCTTTCCACAGTCCTCCTGTTTTTGGCCCTGGCATGGATCAAGAGCACTCGAACACAGCACGTAAGTCAGTTCCTGGGAAGACTCCAATCCAATTTCTAGAACAGAGGGTTGCAGTCGCTTTCGAGTTAGTTTAAGATCTGCATCCAAACTTTGTGATGCTTGACCCGAGCCTGGGGCTCATCTGTCTGGGTTTCATCACTCCAACGCCACTTAAAAGGAAAACCGAACCATTCTTTCCACTACAAGGCACAGATGGGATGAAACAGACTCAAATGCTGACCGCGGTTTGGGAAGATACTTCTCTATCTGAGATATGGCAAAAGCCTCTTCCTACGAATAGCGGCGGGCCAGGCTCCGACCGTTATCAGGGGATATTGCTAGCCGAAAGAGAAGCAAAATCAGGGGACATTTGCTCAAAAAAAACCTGTGAAACTTCTTACATAAGAACATAAGAACGGCCAGACTGGGTCAGACCAAAGGTCCATCCAGCCCAGTATACTGTCTACCGACAGTATCCAATGCCAGGTGCCCCAGAGGGAGTGAGCCTAACAGGTAACGATCTAGTGATCTCTCTCCTGCCATCCATCTCCACCCTGTGACAAACAGAGGCTAGGGACACCATTCCTTACCCATCCTGGCTAAAAGCCATTAATGGACTTAGCCTCCATGAATTTATCCAGTTCTGTTTTAAACCCGGTTATAGTCCTAGCCTTCACAACCTCCTCAGGCAAGGAGTTCCACAGGTTGACTGTGCGCTGAGTGAAGAACTTCCTTTTATTTGTTTTAAAGCTGCTACCCATTAATTTCATTACATTCATTACCTTGCAGCACTAACCCCCACACTGTCTGCCTTCTACCCACCCCTAAAGTGTACGCAGGCAGCCATTGGCATCTTGACTCTCAAATGAGCTCATTCTAGATATACTGAACCAAATCACCAGCTCAGGAGATGTAAACTGGTGCAGCTTCACCAAAATCAATGGAGCTACACTCACCAACCCACATGAGCTGATGATGCAGCCCAGATTGTGCGCATGACACAGCTGGGCTGTGCTCCAAGTCATCTGCCTGTGAGATGCTCCTCATCTAGGTTTCAGAGTAGGTTTCCATTCTTCTAGACACATGCAACTGTCCAGGGCCAGAGGCAATTATCTCACGTTTCCTGAAGGATCATTTCCCCACTCTATGTCTCAGTGCTGTGATTGTAAAAACCTTGAACTTTTGTCCTCTGTGCAGGGCTGCAGGTAGGTCTCTCCTTCTCTCTTATCCTAAAGGTCACGCTATTGCTTCATGAAATGAGGCAAGCAATAAAAAGATTAATCCATTCCTAGCAATTGTGCAAAAAGCAATTATGCAAAATTGGACAGATCTTAGGCACATTAATTCCCTCTCTCGCGCTCCCCCACCCTACACCCTGCCCCACCCTGGTGGAAGCAGTGTCTGCAATGTAGAGAGAGAGAGAGAGAGAAAGTTGGGAGCTGGAGACTAATTGGCACCCTACAAAATACTGTTGAGGCTCCCTCTAAATCTCTTCCACTTGGTCCTCAGGAACTCAGTTCGGCTCCAGCCTCATCACTTAGGTTCCCTTCTTTGGCATACCGCAAAGCCACACTGAGTTGATCCGACTCAAGCGCAGGTGGTGGGTATAGGCCGTACCGCACATCCAAAATTACACAGCAAACCTCTTCCTTTACCTACATTCACACATTACATTGTATATACTTGCATCCGATGAAGTGAGCTATAGCTCACGAAAGCTCATGCTCAAATAAATTGGTTAGTCTCTAAGGTGCCACAAGTCCTCCTTTTCTTTTTGCGAATACAGACTAACATGGCTGTTACTCTGAAACCTGTACATTGTATGACGTGTTTTGGGATTGGTGTGGTCACTTTGTAGGAACCAATCCCAGTACATCATGCACTGTTCATGCACGACCAACTCCTTCCCCCTCATTTTATGTTCCAGGCTCCTCTTACCCATTGTTATCTGGTGCATTGTCAACGGTACCCTGGGTGTTCCCTCTTCTTAGCTAGTACAGACATTCTGTTTCCAGCTTGCTGATCCATTTACCTCCCTAATCCTGTCTCCCAAAAAATAAGGCCTTGCCCACATCCAATTACTCCTGTCAAGCCTGGCCTACAAATACCATTTCTATTTTAAAAGCAAATGCTCTGCTTGGGAAAAGATTTTGGATTGATGGCTCTCGAGAATGAAGTCCTCTGTTTATCCACAGCTCAGGGACAGCGTGGGCGGAGTCAGGGCACAGCTCCCTAACACTGTACCACCAGCATGCCTCTGTCCCTAGCTCGAGGGACCGTAGGTCACTACTTGTCAATTCAGCTCACAGCTTTTCTGATGGGACTGCCCACAAAGGTGTCAACTACCGTGTAACAACGCCTGTGTGTGGATTGCCTGTGGCGTTCAAACCTAGGACCTCTGGATCTCAATGCACAAGCGCCTCTCCTGCTTGAACTATCAGACCAGGTCCAGAGGCAGTAGCAGACCCGTAAGACTCTATTTGTGGCCTAGCCACTAGAGGGGGACAAAGCCACACTGAGTTACTGTTCACTGGGGGAGGGACTTTGTGACATTAGGAACAGGACTGAGGCCTTATGGATATGCAGAAATTGCATTGGTTTAACTTAAATCACTTTTTAATCCAGTACAAACCTGTGTGGACAGTTATCCAGTTCCTAATCAATTTAACCTAAGCCTGGTTTAAAGTGAAATAAGAAAGTCATAGAATATCAGGGTTGGAAGGGACCTCAGGAGGTCATCTAGTCCAACCCCCTGCTCAAAGCAGGACCAATCCCCAATTAAATCATTTAAATCATCATCATAAGTCCACACAGCCTCTTGCACCAGTTTAACTAAATCAGTTTAACAATCATGTCGTATGTTAAACTGGTGCAACTTTCCTGTGTAGACAAGGCCTGAGAATCCACAATCCATTTCTGGATACCTCATAGCCACCGGGGGCAAGCAATTTGTCATAAAAATGAAGTGGCCATCCTCTGCTCACACCGAACAGAATGGCAAACAGCTATTCTTCCTCCTGTGTTACTTCCTTATGTATCCATGATGATTGTCCCCACCCCTCCAAATGAGGGATATTATGTACAGGGTGCATCAAGCGTTGCATATCCAGAATGTACATATTAGATTTTATCTTCCTTTTTATTTTATTCTATTCTATGCAAAGAAACTAGACAATATTTCTGAACATAAAAAACAACTCTATATTTAGAAATACAATGTGCATAGAGGAAGAGATTATGACTGGTTTGGTGCCAGTAGGGGTGTTACTGAATGAGCAGCCACTGGGGAATTACAGACTCACGTAGCACTTGGTGACTGATGTTTTGATCAAGCCCAGGGGTCTACAAGCTATAACCATAAAGACATGGGATGGGATTTGCGAAAGAGCCAAGCTTTGCCCTAACTTGGCTCCCACTGCAGTTGCTGTTAACTCATTCCCCCGCCCCCAACAGCCCCAGAGAGTCAGCACCACTGAAGATGGTTCAGATCTAGTAAGGATTTGCAAGGGACTATCAAAAAGGGAGTGAGAGGCAGAGGGTGTCAGCTGATCTCAACTGTTGTGACGGAGTACGGGGAGGAAGGAAATCTCTTAGCAAGTATCAAACCCAGCAGTCACTCTGTGCCTCCGATAAGGAGAGAGATACTGGAAAGAGGACTTAGTTTGACCAACCAGACCTTCAGGTGGGTTGTACTGGCTGCATCAGAACCCAGCTCGCCATTGAGCCATGGCAACGGTAAAAGCTGATTTTTGGAAACAATCACCACATGCAGAAAGGGGAGGCCATTGGTACTGTGGCTCACTCCCACTCATTCATTAGAGCGCATCAAGGTGAAGGAAGCAGGCTTCCTCTGAACATGGCATTTAGGGGGCAGCAGCTAGAATGAATTACCCTTGCAGGGCATGCAGATGAGGAGGAAATACTGACGTTTCAGCAAACAGCGGGTTTTTAAAGCCAAAAATATAATGCAAAATGATAAAAAAAAAAAACAAGAAACCATCTCCGGTCCTCAAAAACTGCCCTCACATAAACAGCTACAAATCATTTATTCTGTCTGTTCACTCGTGTGTAATCAGAATCAGAACATGTGTTTGCTACAGAGCAAGTTATTAACCTCTCAAGGTAGTGTCTGGAACCAGCATTTATGGGGGAAATTGTGTTATAGTGCTGTTTACTGGATGAATGGAACACAGGGCTTGATTCATAAAAATAAGCAAATGGAAGCTCCAGTTTCACAACTAGGTGCATTGTAGGGATGTGCTAATGCCATTATTGGATCCAGGAAAGAAAATGGTTTAATTGCGAAGTGAATTAAGCCTAGAGCATTTGAGACCATTAGTCCACCAAGTTCAGTAGCCTACCTTTAGCAGTGACCAATATATGATGCTGCAGAAGATGATTCAACCCTCCTCCCACACACTTACATCTATCATCTCTACTGTACATTAATGCACACTGCAGAGTTGGGTGGAAGGTTTCCTTCCTTATTCCCGGAATGCCTATAAGCATGCCTCTATCATGTACCTAATTGTGCAGTGCTATGCTCGGGGTGGGTGGAATGCCCTTCTTGACTCTCAATGAACCCTCCCCATGAAACATTAAGATCATTGGCCCATGTAAGTAGAGTAGTAATTACTGGCTGTAACATTTGTATGTGCCTGGAGCTTAGGAGAGACACAAATGAAAAAAAAATTCTAATACGAGCAAGCACATTCGTAAATTAAGGATATCCATAATGAATCAGACTTGATTTCATGATTTAAATTCACAGCCACCTCAGTCTTATTACTAGTTGAAGTTTGTCTTCTGTTTTCCTTTACTGGACTGGAAAGCTGGCAGATCACAGGGTCTCATGTTTGCCATACACGCTCCAATCAGCCACCATAGGGCGCTCTCGCAGTCAAGACGGTTGATAAGGTACATCGTGTTTTGCAAGTCAAGAGGAGTTTGTGTTCTTGACTGATGGGCAGCATTCAGAAACCTACAGATGTGTCGAAGTGGGGTTTCATGATTTGAATACCCGTTTGGACCCTCAACGGCTAGGCTTTTGAACGCCCATCCCGACTTTGCGTCTTAGCCAAGAAAACACTGACTGCAGGCAGGTGTGCTCCGTGGATGACATGACGAGCCCCAGTGTGATGCACTGGCAGGCTCGAGAAGAAGAAATGAGAGAGTTCTACCACTTTTGATTCGTTTCATTCTTCTGATGCTCTCCCTCCTTTTTGTGCCTCTGACAAGCACTCCATATTGATTATGCTGACGCCAAGAGCAGAGCTGGAATTTTTTCTTGCGCCTCTCAGATGAGAAAGTGGGTTATGATTCATCTCACACAATCTGAGTCAAAGCGATTCCTTTTTAAAAAAACACTTTTTGTACATTTCCGACTGAAAAACGCTGGGGGGAGGACACTCAATAAATGAGAAAGTTCTGTTTATAATGATTCTTTAGTGTATTTCACTCTCAGCTAAAATAGCCTCCCCCCGCTAAACAATGTGACATTCAAAACACCCAGAGAAAACCACAAGCAGAAGACAAAAACACCAATAAAAACAAAAAGACACATGCTAACAATGAAAAACAGAAGAAACAATCCACACTACACTGCGCACCCCTACCCGTAATGGCATGCTAGCTGTTAGACTGGAAAGTAACTGATTACTACGGTGAATTATCAGTTTTTATAATAGCTGTGTATTATCTAAATTCTGCAGTGTGATAGCATTAGTGGGTACATAATATTAATATCACTTAAGATTACTAAGTTTGATCCTGGAGCACTTTTCTCTCTTTTTTGTTTTCACAGCCATGTTATTAACACCCCAAAATATGGTTATGATTTCAACACCAATAGAGCCTTAAGCACAGTTGCACTATTCTACACCGGAGGAAGTGAAATGTTGTTGATTTTCTCTTCAAATGAGAAGAAGGCTGGTAAATAGCACATTGGGCTCGAAGGATTTCTTTGTTCAGTTCTCAACTCTGCCACAGACTTCCTGTGTGACCTTGGGCAAATCACCTAATCATTATCAATCCTCTAGCCAGCAAGTCCCCCAATATTTTATTTTCTGGCTCTCCAGTAAGTTTGATAATGGACTTTTATTTAACTGTTTTAAAAAAGAAAGTGTTGCTTTTGTTTGCATCCAGGAGATATTGATTTGGGGGCGGGGGACAGTTTTGTTTTTGAGGGTTGAATCATTCTCTTCATAACTTGCAGCCTCTTCAGTGAAGGGACTGTCTTCCTATGTGTTTTCACAGCATCTAGCACATTTTGGCCATTACCACCTGTCACCGTGCCTTTGTGGGTCACAACTGAGAATACCAAATTCAGGACAAACTGCTGAGAAAAAGGGCGGATACACCCCAAAACTGGAGGTTATTCTCCCATGAGATATACCAAACCAGTAACAAAAGTAAAACTTCTGTTTCACCACACTGGCTAACAAGAAGTCATAAAAGCAGTTTCCTTAGGCATTCCACTCCTTGTATCACCCCCAAAACATTAAACTTAGAGATGAGTGGCTCTTTAAAACCAATCTCCTCAAATAAAAGATTCATTTGATCCCAAAGGACCAGCCACACACCCAGGTCAATATACAACTCAGATCTGATCCAATAATCATGCTGATGCCAATCCCTTAGTGTCTAAAATCTAAAGGTTTATTTATTAAAAAGGAAGAAAGTTAGGTGAGAGTTAAAATTGGTTAAAGGAATCAAATACATACAGTAATTGCAAAGTTCTTGGTTTAGGCTTGTAGCAGTGATGGAATAAACTTCTGGCTTAAGTCAAGTCTCTGGCTGCTTCCAAATCATTGGAAGGACCTCAGTCCCTTGGTTAGAATGCTCCCATTAGTATAAATCCATAGTCCAGAGACTGGTGCAGGAGAGAGGCAAAATGGAGGTGTTTCCAGGGCCTTTTATAGCTTCTGCCATGTGGAAGGAAACTCATTGTTTCAAACAAAGCCCTCAGCACAGCTAGTGGAAAAATCACAGGTGACAAGATGGGGTTTGGAATCACATGGGCAAGTCACATGTCCATGCATAATTTTGCTTAGTCACAGCAGGAAATCATGACCCATGCCCCAGACAGAACCTTTGCAGGACAGTTCATTCAGTGTAGATGGGCGTCTCCCATGGTCCACTGTCAGTTAAATGTTTCTTGATGAGCCATTTAATTTTAATAGTTCCTCCAAGATGTGCTAGCTAACTGATGTTACCCCAGGAGCAAACATTTGAAATCTAGGTATAGAGCCAATACTCATAGCTTCAAATACAAAAATGATACATGCATACAGATAGCATAATCATAACCAGCAAATCATAACCTTTCCATGACATCTTACAGGCCACATTTTATACAAGATTTGTTGCAAATATATAACAGTGTTGCCACAATGATCTATATGGTCATATTTTAATCAGATAACACCACACCACTGCATCAATAATCAATCATCATCCCAGTGTAGGAAGTTTTTAAATGAATACATTGATCTTTAAATACACAGTAGGGAGGTCACTGCAGGTTGCTGTAACTGTGATGTTGCACTCCATATAATTTTATGAAAATATGGTAATGAGTGTGAATATAATGTAACTGGAATATGCTTCATGCAAAAGGTCTCTTGCAAGATATCATTACAAAGTTTATAATCTACTGAGTGTGGTCATCCTATTTGTATAAATGTATCATTCTTGTATCTGAAACTAGAAATATGAAATATAACTCTGAGAGGTCTTACTGTAATTATGCAAAGTGTGGGCCATTAAGGGCGGTTTGGAGTCTTGGTGGCTCCCATCAACTAGGACAATTGGTTGTAAATGGTTCTGTTTATTTGCAAGCCTTCCTGTGAGTCAGGCCAGGAAGAATGAAGGCTTGGGGTCTCACAGGATATGTGACCATGTCATGTGGTATTGGAATCCATCTTAAACCTCCTGCTCTTCCATTTAGAAGGAGGGGTGGGGACTCAGAGACAAAAGATTCCCACCTTGTGCCAAAGCTATATAAGGGGATGGAACAGAACAAAGGAGGCTGCAGTCATGAGAAATCCCCTAGCTACCACCTGAACTGTAACAAGCACTGTACCAGGGGAAAGGATTGGGCCCAGACTTGAAAGGAGTCTAGTCTGTGAAAGAAGCTTATTGGAACATCTCTGAGGGTGAGATTTTATTGGTAATCAGTTTCTTCATGTATTAGGCTTAGACTTCCGTGTTTTTTTTATTTTGCTTGATAACTTACTTTGTTCTGTCTAAAGAAAAGGAGTACTTGTGGCACCTTAGAGACTAACCAATTTATTTGAGCATAAGCTTTCGGTTAGTCTCTAAGGTGCCACAAGTACTCCTTTTTTTTTTTGCGAATACAGAATAACACGGCTGTTACTCTGAAATTTGTTCTGTCTGTTATTACTTGGAACCACTTAAATCCTACTTTTTATACTTAATAAAATCACTTTTGCTTATTAATTAACCCAGAGTAAGTAATTAATACCTGGGGAGCAAACAGCTGTGCATATCTATCAATCAGTGTTATAGAGGGTGGACAATTTATGAGTTTACCCTGTATAAGCTTTATACAGAGTAAAACGGATTCATTTGGGGTTTGGATCCCACTGGGAGCTGGGTGTCTGGGTGCTGGAGACAGGAGCACTTCTTAAGCTGTTTTTAGTTAAGTCTGCAGCTTTGGGGCGCGTGGTTCAGACCCTGGGTCTGTGTTGCAGCAGGCTGGTGTGTCTGGTTCAACAAGGCAGACTTCTGGAGGCCCGAACTGGCAGAGAAAATGGGCTCAGAGGTAGTCTCAGCACACCAGGTAACAGTCCGAAGAGGGTTTCTGTGATCAAACGTGTCACAGTAACATTCTCTGATATTTCACCATAGCATTTCATTCTTCCTAGCAGACACCAGAAAACCATAGTCTTTCATTTATTCAGAGTCAAGACAAAAATCACTTCAATTCATGATCTGCAATCCACCTTTGCGTTACAGCACGGGGTAGTCAGGAAAGTTCTCTGTAAAAATGATAGCCCGGTGCTCTGCACTTATTCTCTTTTAAGTGACTTCATTATCAAATCAGCTCCATTTACAAGTGAAAATAAGATTTTGCTGACTGCCAGAGATTCAGACTTAACCAGGGAGCTAAAAACAAAAAGGCATGCTGTTCAGATGGGATTTTATCACCCACAATCACAATTCTGGGGTTGGAATTTAAGGTGGTAATTTTGTTTCAGATCGCTTGTCTGCAGCTGTGCTAGTCTGTAAACCAAGTGGCTGTGCCTCAGAAAAACTCAAGACAAAAATTGTGCCCGTTCTTGCACTGGTGAGCTGCGACCGAAGACAACCAGTGGCCTTCCTGGGTTATCTGTGCAGCAGGTGGGCAGGTCTGTAGTGAGCCCAGGGCTCCCTTGTTACCATGAGCCACACCCTGCAAGATGCCATAACAACAATAATCTATATAGCTACAATCGGAGGATTGCAACAGCCAAGAAAGGAATAAACAGCATGTGCAGATGAAGTGCCATGGGGAAGGGCAGTGAGATGATTTGCATGCTCATGGCGGGAGCTCTCCTTTCATTTAAAATGGAGAAACTCTGAAGTAATTTCCCCACATCAGTGGGTTTCACTGATGAGAGGAGGACCAGACCTCTGGAAAGACAGAAGAAACAACTTCTTTAATAAAATCCCTTCCAAAGCTCTCTCTGAGGAAACCAACAGCCCCGTATGCGCCTCTCCCGCACACCGGGGGATAACTGCGAGCTCCTTGGAAAAGGCAGCTTTGTCTGCATAGGACCGAACAAACTGCCCCCTCGCTTGCAAACACACTCCAGATGGTTATTTCGGGTCTGCTGCAAGACGCACGGCAAACACCACCTGCAGCCCTCTGCGACTGCACTTTCCCTACCAAGATGCCTTATCCTGAGGGGCTGCTCGGTCACATCACCTCTCCTTGTTTTAACGAGACAAATGGCACCGGGCTTTGACTCATCAAATAGTCTGCAGTTAAAACAAGCTCAAAATAAGCATTGTAAAAAATGACTGGCTTCTTGTATCCAGCAGCTGCTTGCCAAAAGGCACCAGCAGAATGTAAAGGGGGAGCAGCGGTCAAGTCAGCTGGACCAAAATCTGACCTTCCTTTATTTTCTTTCATACTTTCACACAAACACAGTCAGGGCGGCTGGGGCTAGTGGTCAGAGCAGTGGGCAGCCGGGCTTGCAGCGGGTGGTGATACATAGTGGTCAGAGCCAGGGTCAGGAACCAGGAGTCAGAGCCAAGCGTTGGAAGTGGAATCAGGAACTGAGCAGGGCCAGAGTAAAGCAGGAACAGAGCCAGAGCAGGACTGGAGTGAGGCTGGGAACAGGAGTGATCCCACTTGGGGGTGTAAACACTGAGCAGCCGGGGGAATAAAGTGCTGGTTCTGTTGGTTACTCTGGCCAGTCAGGACACTTTGTTGCAAGCCAGCTGTGCATGACCTGTGAGTCCTCTGTTGCTCACAAGAGTTGGAGCTAGCTGGTCCCAATAACAGGAGTTGAGGGACCAACAGTGAGTCAGTGGACAGGGGTCCTGATGGCACTTTTTCTATCTTAATCATCGTTGCCCGTGTGGTGACGCAGGCTGTTGTGTTGCTGGAGGTGCCTTCATTAGATGAGACATAAAGCTGAGGTCTGCATCACTTGTAGCCATTAAAGGCCCCATGAGACTTTTGGCAGGAGATGGGGCGTTAAGCCACATGTGCTGGCCAAGTACCAACTTAGCTGCAATTTCCCCTCTAGCTTCAACATGAGGAGTTTACCCTTCACCAAATCAAACCATCCACTTGCAGGAATATACCAGATGCCACTAAAGGGAGGGCAACGTTTCAGAGGTGAACGAGTGTAAAGGATCTCTACATGAACAGTCCATACAATACTTGGAGATCCTTCTTAATGTAAAGGAATATAATAAAAGGTAATTTATTAGAGATCATTAGCTGAACAAATGATTAAGGCATCAGTGTAGGACTTGGAAGATCCAGCTTTAAGTCCCTGCTCTGCCACAGAGTTCCAGTGTGACCTTGGGAAAGTCATTTAGCCACTCTGTGCCGCAGGACCACCCCCCCACCACCATTGTATGGATGGGGAAAATGGCCCTGTCCTTCCTCACAGTGGCGTTGAGAGAACATATACATTCGAGATTGTGAGACACTCAGATACTATGGTAATGGGGCCATATGAGGGACTGTGCTTTTGTTCTGTGTCCATGACTAGGGCTCCTAGGCACTAAGGTAATACAGATAATTAATAATGAATCATACGGAAGATAGAAGAATATCCAACATCGTGCAGGCGTGATAGCATTTACATCGTGACAATTTCCATATGAGAATTTGGTCTTTATTACTCAGGATGAGGATATATCTTTAGCCAGTGAGAACTCTGAGGGTATCTCCATGATTATATCACAAGCTGATAGGAGCCCGAGATATATGATAGATGACAAATCATTATCTTGCTTCTCCTGTCTAACTGTTGCTGTTCCTCGTTCTTGCCTCTCAAGGAATGCATGTGAACTATCCCTTGCCTTCAATTGTATGTGCTTGGGTGATTTCTTTTACAATGTTTATTGGCTAAAGCTATTCTCTTGTGTGTGAAATCGTCTATAGTAATTTCCATCAAGCGAAGCTACAACGATGTGTATTGGTGAAAACAGAGCTGATGGAGCTGCAGGCTGCCCTGCCTCTGAACTCATCCTCTAGCCTTGTAGGGGGTTTAGCCGATACTTCCAGAGCTAAGAGTAGACAGAACTTTACTGATCCCTATTCCACTTCCTTTTCTAGGAATATCAGCTGTGCCGACATAGCATCCGGAAACCCAATGACTTGATTGAAACCAGAGACGTGAAAAGAGAAACTGACTAGCAGGAGGAGAGCTGTTAAAGAGACGACCCTGAGTGCTGACGGACCAAGTAAAATGACCTTTCTCCAGCATGACAGTTCAAATGTAATTATTTGGACAAATCATTTTCATGACTTAATATAACGCCTTGAAGCTTTCCAGCAAGGTTAATTGGATTCCTCAGTTCAAAACCTATCTGCTCTTAACCAACTTTTAATATGCTGAGATCCAGTTTTCTTAATTCAAACTAATAAAGTGATTAGTTGACAGCTATCTGGTATGCTACAATTACCATGGCATTTAGACCTCAGGCAGAAGATATTTAATGCAAATCAGAGTCAATGTCTCTGCCCACTTGTCCTTTTTTCTGATTATTTGATCAATGTGCCATATGAATCTTTAGCTTGTATGGTCCGTGGTACTATACTAAATAAATGCAGCCTGGCTACAAAGGCAGAAAGGTTGGTTCAGAAAGTTAACCATGCGAAGTCCAAACGCTTCCCCCCCGCTTTCATCCTTAATTTTTTTCCAAGTGGGTTTAATGCTGGTGAAAGGTGCTGGACTGATAGCCCGGGAGGGTGGCTTTCCATATTTATCCACAGAATGGATACAGCACAAGCTGCAGCAGAGTGAGCTCCCTCCCTGCACTGCCATGTCAGAATGCCTCTTTTGTACGTGAAAGCGTAGCTCAACCTGGATGCAAGTTTGGAAATTTTTTTTAAAGTGACTTGTTCAAGGACTGTCTGGGTATCTGGTTTTATCATCCCCTGTGGTTCTGTTCTAGGCTGGGTTCCCCCCCCCCACTTTTTTTGATAGATGCACAATTAGCTCTGGATAGTTTCCCCAAAGTGCTGTATGGCGCTCAAGAGGCTGAGCAGAAATGAGGAGGAATTCTACAAAACAACAGGGCACATGCCAATCACCTCTCTCCTGCTGGTAAATGATGTTTAAAAGAAAACTGAGACTGGAGGCCTCAGGTTGGATGCACTAGTCCATCCTGGCAACCTGAGAATTAAGTGTGATCCGTAGATTGTTCAGTGCCCAGCTTGTATGTCATCTGCCTGAGCTAAGACTTGGGTTTTGGCAGGTTGCTGGTTTCCTAGCTTGCTCCATGGCCATTCAGTCTTATTGCTGAGGATAACATGGCTGGCAATTTCTGACTGGTTTGGTGATTTGGGCACCTACACTGGGTGCTAGAACCAGTTCACTCATTTAATTTCATGTAAGCTAAACAGCCACTGGGTGGCAAATGGCAGCTGTTTCCAATCGATGGTCTTACCAATGACCTAAAGTTGAAGGGTTTTATATCCCATTCCCCTGAGCCATACAGCCCTCTCTGTCAAAAATCATACTCTGAAAGGAGTCAAGTCATCTAGTGATGCAGCATTAGCCTGCAAGACATAAATATTTCAGCTTCACAACTATAAGTGCCAAGCAAAACTCAAGCTCCATTTCATACCACTGTGTTTCCCTGACAGATCTATCCGCCAAGTTTATGAGAAATTGAAGTGCAGATAGTGGGAAATCTCAAGAATGACTGAGTTGCTTGACTTCACCACATAATCCAAAGCTCACACTAACTTGTATTTTATACAGAGGCATGAGATACCACAATTAAATACCTTTAAAAAGGGAATCAGTGGCTCGCCTCTTTCAGACAAACAAGATGACATGGTTCATAGAATATCAGGGTTGGAAGGGACCTCAGGAGGTCATCTAGACCAACCCCCTGCTCAAAACAGGCACAATGGTTATAAGAAGCTATAATTAACCTTGGTATATTTCCACTGAAATCCACTGGGCCAAGTGGAATTGCTCTTGCTTACACCAATGCAAGTGAAATCAGAATCAGGCCCTATGATATTGCACCAACTTACACCAAGGCTGAATTTGACCCAATAGCTAGAGGGGTTGCAGACTGATGGTGTCAGAAAAAACCAGGCACTGAAACATTGAACTTAATCACTGGTGAGAGTTTAAAAATACAGTTATAGAGCATCAGATTTATGTTGAAACTACAGAGGGATCCCTGTGAACAATTACACTACATGCCCAAGCATACCAAACGAATCCATCATTACTAATGCCACTGCATTAGCAGCGCGGCTGTCAAGTCTCCCCATTACAGAGTGCGCTAAATAGATCAAAAGGCCCTGGGTAGATTTATTCAACGTGACGCGGCACTTACCGAAGTAGTCATCAGAGGGCGGATTCTCCATGTCGTACAGCATCTTCTTGGTCAGATGTTCCAGCTCATCCTCGGGTCTGAACAAAGGAGCGTCTGATGCCGAGCCAGAGGCAGGGTACCCACTCTGCAGAAGGGAAGACACATGCTGCTCGTGAAGTTTCAAATCAGCATTAAAGTGTCCACCAACGCTGCACATGCCCGATGTAAGACAGAAAGGTAAAGAAAATTCACTCTATTGGCTGTTTGGCTTTCAAGCTCACTCGTGGGTCTTATTTTTCTTCTCCTGGGACCCAGTGGGTTTGGACAAATGAACATCCTATTTAATGAAATGAAAATAGATGGCTCAAAATGCTAAACAATTTCCATCAGAATGAGATGAGTAGGTATTACTAGAAGGGATGTATGTACCCAGTAATAAGACAGCCTAGCAGACCTTTGGACAGACTTGAAATAAGAAAGAAAGAAGGAATTATGCTAAGGATAATCAAATATAAACATTTCCTAATAAGAAAGGTGTCGGAGGTTTTAGAATGGTCTTCCTAGGGAAGTGGTGGAAGGCCCGTTGGCTTGAACCACTTAAAACTAGACTGGACACAGTCCCAGAGAAGATGCCAGAGGGAACAGACTTGCATTTGGTGGAAGGGACAGACTAGGAGAGAGAGTATCCAAGGACTAGATATATTTTCTCTTTAGTATGGCTTCCACAGAGCCAAGTCCTGATCAAAGGAAGTTTTGCCATTCATATGAAGAGCACCAGAATTTGGCTCACAGATTTTAGATCTAGCAATGCAAACATTTTAACGTGTGCTTAGAAATGAGACCTCTTGGCCTTCATGTGTTAAAAGCTGGTGTGCAGTATCTGCTATGTTTTCCAGTGAGTTGTCTTAAGAAAACAACAGAAATATGGAGACATCTTGAGAAACAGGGAAGTATTCTAGTGCATCAATGTATCCTGGGAAGATCTTAGAAGCAGTTAAGTACGGTGTGTGTAATTCAGTACAAGGGTCATTACAGAATTAAAAGATGCTGAGATAAGATTTCCAGGCTTATACAATTTTCTTGAATAACCTGTATGCAAGAATGAACTTGTTTATGGAATAAAGTATGGTTAAAGTCAGGGTGGCTTATTTGGTTAATTGCTGCTTTCATCTAGGATTTCATTTCAGATCCATACCTTAGGATCATTACTCTAGAGGCAAATATCAGCACAGGCTATCTCACACACATGCCTTTTCCTATACCTTATACTCATTTAAATGTGGATCAATGGGTTACATCGCTGGAGAACAACATATTGGACACCCTGGTGATAAACATTTAACTTACAGAGACTGCAAAAAATCATACAACTGACCCGATGAATCTTTCGAACCACTTGTTGTCAACCAAGTACAACAGCACCCCCACTGACCTGTCTAAACACACCAAATCTTTCTTTTCAAGCAAGCGGGAAATTCTGTACTTGACATCAGTCAGGTGGAGGAGTTCTTAGAATTGTGTTCTGTGATAACATCTCCATCAGCCTCATTCTACTGAGATGCTATACTCCAAATCTGAGAGACATAAGAACTCAGAAAAGCATCACTGATCTTTTGGTTTTACCACTGATGATTGTTCTCAGTCTTAAAAAAAAAAAAAAAAGGAAGCCAAATTTATAAGTTTGATCCCTCTTCTGTTCAAATCAGGTGTATCAATTTTTCCATTACAAATATGTCCCATGCTTTAGTATACCGTGCCACTACACTGGCCTCAAAGTTTGTTTCCAGCAAGTAACCTATGAAGCCTCTAGCAGCAACCAGGAGTTGAGAAATTCAGTTGTATAACAAGAATAAATCAATTCCTATTGGCAGTCTCACAAACAGACAAGGAGTCACTAGGTAGGGTACATTCGGTCATCAGCTTCACCTGTTCCCATGTGGGCAGGTCCTCCAGGACCTTCCCTGCTCCCTACAATCTCCCCAGGAAAGGTCACTGCCTAAATTGGATATTTTCTTCTGTTAAGCAAGTGAGATACCATTGGAATGAAAGTTTGAAACAATCTTCTCAGACATTACTAATGGATGATGCAGGTTGACCTTCCTGTTCTATAGCAGGATGACAGATGCTGGAAGACTTTTGATCAGTCCCCCCCAGCAAAAAATGGATTTCTCACTATGTATTCATTTTTATGAGATAATTTGTGTCTGTCAATGTGTTTCAGTTTTTATACCCCCCGCCCCCCTCAAAAAACTGATTTTTTTAGTTTTCAACAACCAGAATCAACAACCAAAAATTGGTTCTGGGTTTTTTTTTTTTACCAAATTCTCACAACTCCAGGGAAAACTCAATCTGAACAAAAAATGTTCATTATTTTGGAGAGAATAAAATACATACTTGACCAGTTCTAGTCAGGAGCTATTTCCCCTGTTATATCTCCCTTCAATATCACTATCCCATTTTTCTTGAAAAGTCTCGTTTTGATCCTTCAATGCTGCTGAGAATTAATGCCTTTCAGTGTACCTTTTTGAAATAGCTTCTCAGCTCCACAGAGCTGCCTCTGCCTGATGGTGAACCCTTTTAAGGATGTATTATTAAAAAAACTGGGCCTTTTAGTTTCTTTTTTGTTTCTTTATGATAAATCATAGATATGAGGGTTGGAAGGGACCTCAGGAGGTCACCTAGTCCAACCCCCTGCTCGAAGCAGGACCAACCCCAACTAAATCATCCCAGCCAGGGCTTTGTCAAGCCTGACCTTAAAAACCCCCATGGAAGGAGATTCCACCACTCCCCTAGGGAACCCATTCCAGTGCTTCACCACCCTCCTAGTGAAAAAGTTTTTCCTAATATCCAACCTAAACCACCCCCATTGCAACTTGAGACCATTACTCCTCGTTCTGTCATCTGCTACCACTGAGAACAGTCTAGATCCATCCTCTTTGGAACCCCCTTTCAGGTAGGTGAAAGCAGCTATCAAATCCCCCCTTACTCTTCTCTTCTGCAGACTAAATAATCCCAGTTTCCTCAGCTTCTCCTCATAAGTCATGTGCTCCAGCCCCTTAACCATTTTTGTTGCCTTCCGCTGGACTCTTTCCAATTTTTCCACATCCCTCTTGTAGTGTGGGGCCCAAAACTGGACCCAGTACTCCAGATGAGGCCTCACCAATGTCCAATAGAGGGGAACGATCAGGTCCCTCGATCTGCTGGCAATGCTTCTCATACAGCCACCTTATAGTTTATTCATCCAGCCCATACAATTTTAACTTGCTGGCAAGAATACGGTGGGAGACCGTATCAAAAGCTTTGCTAAAGTCAAGGAATAACCCGTCCACTGCTTTCCCCTCAACCACAGAGCCAGTTATCTCATCATAGAAGGCAATTAGGTTAGTCAGACATGACTTGCCCTTGGTGAATCCGTGCTGACTATTCCTGATCACTTTCCTCTCCTCTAAGTGCTTCAAAATTGATTCCTTGAAGACCTGCTCCATGATTTTTTCCAGGGACTGAGGTGAGGCTGACTAGCCTGTAGTTCGCCAGATCCTCCTTCTTCCCTTTTTTGTCATTCTTCTCGAGAAGGTTTCCGCCCCCAAGGCAGAAGGAGGTGGGCAGTAAGTGTAACAAACAGTTTGGTATTTGGACATAATTCCCAGCTCAGGTTTAACACACAGACTGTGTTTCCCATTGCTAACTGGCAGCAAAGAGCTCATCAACATTTAAAGATGGGCACTACATTAGCCTTTTCCCAGTGGTCCGGCACTTCCCCCGATCACCATGAGTTTTCAAAGATAATGGCGAATGGCTCTGCAATCACATTCGCCAACTCCTTTAGCACCATCGGACGATTGTGAACTCTCAATGCCTTGTTGAAAGGTTGTCAGTGAATCTTTAACAGTTGGGTACTTTATCCAGAATGTTGGTTAGTCATTGAAGGTAAAGATGTCTTAACAAACAGTCAAAAACCAAGAGCTTTAAACCGTTTGGCTAAACATCCCTTCCATTCTCAAATGCTCACGTTTCCTTCCCCTTTGATGTCATCATTTCAGGCATCAAAGAGACTTCCAGGATAGACAAGTCCTGAATTCCTAATGTCAAAAATGAACACGGGGGTGGGGAGGAGAAAACCAACCAACCAAAGCCTTCTCTGTCCATCCTGAAGAGGTCGAGAGGGGCACTGACCCAAGTACCTATATTTTATTCTTCTTTGCAGGGTCACCTTTAATTCAAATGATGTAGGAGTCCTGCTGAGACCTTCACCTGGTAAGGGTACTTCCCCCGTGAAGCAACTGGCAGAACTGAAAGTGAGGTTCCATGGAACTGCCATCCACTTCCAACAACAAAAATCCTCTGAGATCCCAACCGGGTTGCACTTAGGGCATGAGTTCTTGGCCTGTGAGCAGGTTTCAGGGGGTCATGGTCACCTTTCCTTTCTTTATGCATGATTGGGAAGGGTGTTCCAAAACTTTTTTCTGTTGTAACGTGGGGGGAATGGCAAAGGTAGAGCTAACCACTGACCCTAGGATAACATTCACCCCTGTACTCACCCAGTATAAGTTCCACCCTAGGGGCTTATGGGGGACTAAATGGTGCATAAGCCTTGCACCCGCTCTCTGTCCAAGGGAGAACATTGCCCCTAAGTGAGACACCCCTCAGTGGGACTCTCCATGGAGTAAAGATACTCACATGAGCAAGAGTTTTAGAACTGGCACTTACCCAGAAGCCAATGGCCAATATTTTAATGACACTTTTTAAAAAGTTAGGTAATAATAAATGATGTACCCCTATAAAAGGCTTATTAATAAAACAATTAGAGCTGCCAAATTTAAAGCATTTAATCTGGGTAGAACTTTTTCCCCCCCAGCATTCTCTCTTTCCTAAGAGCAGATCATGCATCGCGCTTGAGCGTATATTTGAATACAATGAGCATAGCCAAGGATTTATTAGCTCTGGAAACCAATCAGGCAACCAAACCTCTTAACATATTATTCCATCAATTGCGGGTGTTCTTGTTTCCATGCTGAAAAGACAAACGACCACACAATAGTTCTGATTTTTAGTTAGTTCCCCGGGGCTTTTTGTGTAGACAAGGCAGTGCAGCTTCTGAGAGGCTGATGGCTTCCCTATTAATACACTGCTTCTTAAAGATGCCTAAAAGCCCCACTCACAATGAAGGCCCCCACTGCACCAGGCAGTCTATATACACAGATTAAGAGACAGCTGCCTCGCTGAAGGCCTAACAGTGTAAATAGACAAGATGGAGAAATCATCGATTTACAGAGAGGGAATTAAGGCAAAGAGACGTAATGACACAACCAGGGAGTCTATGGCAGAGGTGGGAATTGAACCCAGAGCTTGTGAGTCGCAGCCAGTGCAAACTATGAGAGTGTGAATAACAGAGCACACTGAAGAGCTGCAATCTAACTGCTTGGTGAGGACGCTGCTGGTGCGAACTAAAAGGTACCTGGTTTGCATTAACACAGTCCTGCTTGAAAGAGGACTACATTACTGCAATTCATACCCTCACAGTCCACACTGTGGCGCGGTGTAGACAAGGCCAGTGCTTTCCTCCTCCTGTGGTAGAACGCTAACAAATCACTTCACATCAGCTCGCAGCCCGGCTGCCGGGACCCCATACTAAGCATCTCCACAGGGGGTCCTCATGGCTGAAGGAGATTGTCTTTCTTGTGCCCCATAGTGCAAAAAATGGTCATCAGATGCACACAGTGCCTCCAACCCATCCCTCCCTCCAAGTCCCTGTTGCATGTCAGCTAGGGTGACCAGATGTCCCATTTTTATAGGGACAGTCCTGTTTTTTGGGACTTTTTCTTATATAGGTGCCTATTACCCCCCCATCCCCTGTCCCGTTTTTTCACAGTTGCTATCTGGTCACCCTAATGTCAGCTGCAGGCAGCCGTTGGGAGCTGGGCTCTGAAGGACTCAGTGGGCAGGGCGGGTAAGTTCTTGGCCTCTGCTATGCAGAAGGTCAGACTAGATGTCCCTTCTGGCCCTAGAATCCATCTCCCCAGCATTGGCTTCTCTCATCTCCACACCCCCAGATCAACTCCTCTGAGGACAGGGCCCTTCACACCTAACAAACAGGGACAGGGTTTGCCCCGAGGGGAACATACTGAACTGCCACAGGTTCAAGCTTGTCCACGTTTGTCAGAGTTCGGAGGCAGACGCTCACCACACTGCCTTTTAGCTGCAATAAATGGGGAGGTTTGGAAATGCTGCTGCAATACTCTGCCCAAACAACACACTTCTGCATCAGCCAGCCACAGTCCTCGGACAGCGTCTAGTGACATAATCAACAACAAACGCCGATGATCACACTCAGTGCGTTGTTTATTTTTCCTACAGACACTACATATGAATGCCCAATGTTTAAGAAGAGCTCAGCAGAACCTTTTCCTGCATTGCACTGCTCAGTGCATGAGTATCCAGAAAAGCATGTTTCATGCCTGTAGTCAAGGCTGGTACATTTGGTGAGAAAGGGGAAAAGAAATACATGATGCATCCACAGACTGATCTGAAGGGTCTGTTTCAGCAGAACTATCTCTTTCCTCCTGCCTTGATGGGTCAGAGGTAAAAAAGTGTGTGTGTGTGTGTGTGTGTGTGTGTGTGTGAGTGAGAGAGAGAGAGAGAGAGAGAGAGAGAGAGAGAGAGAGAGAGAGAGAGAGAGAGGGGGGGGGGGGGGTCTGTCGTCTATGCAGAATTGCAGTGCAGGAATCCTGGTCCCCACGGCTTCATTTGTTTCACCAACCCCAATCACAAAGATTAGAAAACTGACCAATCAAAATGGAAAGAAGCCGTCCCCTGGAGAAGGCTAAGCACTCTTATAGACCTCAATACCACCATAGCTACACATAATTCTTCTTTAGCTCAAGTAGTAGAGGACTATGCTTCAAGAGCAGGAGGATCTGAGTTCTCTCCTCACTGCTGCTGGAAAGTACCAAGCGGCCTCGGTGAGTAGCACAGTAAGACCTGTTGTAATGGTCCTACGCTGCTACGCATTCACGTACACACAAGTATATACATTCTCCGAAGCACTTGGTTAACTCGACACAATGGAAAACACTAGCATTCCAAGGGTTAAGTTTCAATTGGTCTCTCACTCTGCAGTAGAAAATATCTTTATGCTATAAACAAAAGGAAGTGACTAACATCTGTGCCACCCTCAACATGCTGCAACAAAATCTGGCTCATCTTCCTCATTAAAGTTCAGTTCCTAAAAAGCCAGGTCAAGAGGAGCAATTGTGTGGAATCAGTACGCAATTATTTGGTACCATAAGCCAAGGTTTCGTTTCAATAGGTAGCTTCATCTTTTCTTTTCTTTTTCTCTGGCACTCAAGACCTGAGAAGCATCTCTCTTGGATTTACCAACTACACAGTGCAAGGTACTTTGGATTTAGTCAAGTTCGTTATCCAACACCCTCCATCCCCCTACTCAAAGTTCCACCCAAACGGGTAAAAAAACACCATGCAAAATCAGCAGACATCCAGAAATTATGTGCTAATGAATAGACCATCATTCAGGGTACACTGTACATGTTCATTTTTCTTATTCCTTTGCAAATGATGTATAAGAGGTTCCTTCTCTCAGAGAGAAAATAACTTCAATTACGTGTTCTCAACTAAAGAAACATGTAAATTATCTTCTTTTTAAAAGGTAGAATTAGCCCAATTTGGAACTGAAAGGCTGCCAGAAACATCTCTTGCTGATATTTACTTTCCCTTTCATTTTATCCTTCTTGTTCAGCTGCATGAAGTTTTCAGCTCCCTTCTACTCCACAGACACACACACAGCACTTTCTGACCACATAAATCATCACTAGTTAGTTCAACCGTTGACTACACTCTCAAGGGCTTTTTACTTAGTGGTCTGTGTAATCGGAACACTCCTCCTGAGTGCCTCCTAATAGTTGGGTGTGGTATTGAACGCCTTTTCTCACCCCAGAGTCCCCTGTAGGCTGCCAGTTGACATTGGTGGTCTTCCATGGCGTGGCCTTCCAGTCAAGTCACAAAGTCCAAATGAATTACTTCTGGGGTAGTAAAGAGACCAGTAAATTAAAAGTCCTGTTGCCCCCACTAGGGTCTTCAGCCCTGGCTCTGGGCCCTTTAAATTCAGTCCTTCGTTCAGGCTCTCAAATAAGCCCTGTCTCCTTCTTGGGGGTTATGCCACTGTGGCCGGTAGTGGAACTCAGGTGCTCCCACTATTCCAGGCACCCTATAAACAGACCCCACTACTCAACCCAGGTCCCTGTAAACAGCAGCTAGGCACGGCTTGATTTCAATTAGTTGCTGCTTCTTTCCTGGGCCTCTTCCCACCCAGTCACTTTTAGCTTCACCCGTATCTCAGGGTCAAAGTTCTTAGGGTCTCTCTCTTCATTCAAACACAGCTCAAGTAAATGCAGCCAGAAACAAAGTCTGGTTATCAGGGCCATCCCTAGCAATTCTGGGGCCCTACGCAGCCCCCCCCCCCCGTGGGGTGTGTGTGTAGGGCCCCAGGCTGGGGGAGGGCTGGCTTGGGGGGGCAGGAGGGAACCACCCCCCAGTACTCACTGGCGGCGTGGCTGAGGCTGGGTTGCTGCACTCCCGCTGCCGATGAGTGCAGGCCCAGCCCAGCTGCAGAGCTCAGGGGAGTGGTACCAGGGCTGGGGCGGAGCAGGGGCCCTGGGGAAGAGCCGGAGCAGGGGCTGGAGCAGCACGTGGCTGCGCTGGGCACCAGGAAGTTTGGTGCCCCAAATTTCCTGGTGCCTTACGCAGCTGTGTGCTTTGCGTATGGGTAAGGACGGCCCTGCTGGTTATCCCTCAAGCTCCGGTGGCCAGAGCGAAGCATCCTTCCCCAACCCTCTGGTTCTAGCCAGGAAATGACCTGCTAAGGCCCTGCAGGTCCATTTATCTGAGCATGCTGGACTCTGATTGGCTGCTTCTGTGAAGCCTCGCTGGGCAAACTTGAAGATCCAGTTTCTCTGCTCCTTTCCTAGGAGGACTGTGGGGCCTCCTGACGCAGAAAAGGCCAGGTACACCCTGTCACGGTGCGCCAAAGCCAATCCATTATGACTGAGAGTAGTGGTCATCCAAACCAGCTGCAGACTTTCAAGCAAGATGATGCAGTGAGATGACACATCCCTCAAGAGGAGAGTTCCTCAAGAAAAAGGGATATGAAATGGAAACCAACTAACCCTTCCTCCAAGCAAGACTAACTGGAAAAAAATGTTCTTATTCCTGGTTTATCATCTGTTGAAATGTTACAATTGCACAAGCACAGGCAGATTCTTCCAGGTGGACTTGTCTAGAGGCTGTGACAAGTCACTAGGATGTCAGGACTCCTGGGTTTATTCTTGACACACAAATAACTCAAGTGGGGAGTCTTTAGAAACTATCTGGATGAAGAATGGGTAAAAACATAGGAACAGCCACATTGGATGCAGCCAGTGGTTTGTTTCATCTACTAGCTTCTCTCCAGCAGTAACGGAATAATTTACCCACAGGAAAAATTTCCTCCTGACCTACAATTGTTAGATGTTGGCTCATGAAGTGGGAGAGTTTATATCCATGACAAAACTTATGTTTTTTTTGTTTTAATCCTTAATATTATAATTCTGGATGTTCTTGATATCCATACACATTTCCAGTCCTTTTTCCAATCCTGATAAACTCTTGGTCTCAATGATCTCTTGTGGCAAGTAGTTCCACAGTTCTATAATGAGGCTAACTGAATATTGTATGAAATACACATTTCCTTTTATCGCTTTTAAAAGTGCCGCCTTTCAATTTTAACAGATGTGCCCTTGTTTGTGTGTTATGATCTCAGGGCATGGCTCAGCAGGGAGGGTATTCTGGCCAAGATTTTCCAAAAACTGAGCCTTAAAGTTATGCTCCTAAAATAAGTGACCTCAGATCAGTAATGAGCTGTTGGGAACTCAAAGCTTTTGAAAATTAGATCACTTACTTAGGTATCTAAATAGGGACTTAAGAGCTCTAGACAGGCTCATTGTTTTGGAAAAAAACTTGACCCCCATGTTGAGGGGTAAATGGAAGTTTTGCTATTACATTCAATTGGATCAGTAACTGTTACCTTAACTTCTCTCCAAAATTGGTTCAGTAATATTGCACTGATACAGGGGTGTTAATTAATCAATCTCCGTAAAGCATTATTGAGATCCTAGGGCTAAGTGTTGTAGTAATCTTCAAAAATGGTAATAAATGAGCACAGGTATTTTGTCCTTGAATTCTGTGTATTCCATTACATTCAAGCAGACTAAATAAATTATCACTAGTCCTCATGTTTGTGCTGATGTTTTGCATCAGGAAGCGTCAGATTGTTTCTGCTGCATGATATAAAGGCTGGATAATATTTATACGTAGCACCTGTTCTGTGCACCGAATGTGACTGTGCTACATAGCAGCTTCCACTTTCATAGAGAGACACAGGGGGGGAGATAATATCTTTTATGGGCACAAATTCTGTTGGTGAGAGAGAGAGGCTTTTGAGCTTATACAGAGCTCTCCTTCAGGTCTGATCTATGACATTCAAGGACAAGAGGATATTGACTATGCTTTTTAGGACCAAATTCCTAATAAAACCAAATACCAAGAACCAAAAGCTGTTTGCAATAGTAATGTTGCCTTGTTCTCTTGGGAATTATTGCCAGTTTAAACTACCCTCCTATAAGGCTCAAAATAAATGCTACACTTGGCTTTTCACTTACTTTTCTTACTATATGTATGTACAGTAGCTAGCACAATGGGGCCCTGATCTTGGCTGGAGCTTCTAGGCACTACCATAATACTAATACACCAGTGACACCTTATGTTATGGGTTTAAAGCACTTGTTCTATTCTGTAAAAATGGAGGTTCCATTTTCATTGTCTCAGTGTTGTTTCCTGACTGGCTGAGGTGAATTTTCGTCTGTTCAAACTGCCTCCCCTGCAAATTTTTCTGGGCTCTGAGAGTCAAGCTGGGTTCTTTCCTTCTCACAGCATCCCCAGTAATAAAGATTCTCCAGGCCAAATGATGACTGCTTGTGAAACTCCAACTGCCCCCCTTCCCTAACAACCTACATGTCCAGTGACTGGCACCAAACATTAATTAATTCAGCTTTACCGCCCCGGTGGCTAAGAGATCAAAGTCTGTATTTTAGAGGGGGCACCACAGCCATCCTTCGATCCCCACAGACTCTCTGGCTTGGCCCCGGGGCTATCTGATGTAGAAGAGGTGCTGCTGATGCTTTTGAGCCCCCTGTTATCATCTGGACTAGACATCTTTGGGTCCTGGTGAAGTTGTGGATCCTTTGCCTGGAGAGATGATAGGCCAGACTAACCTCAGTGACACTGGCGTAAATCTAGTGCAATTCCAGTGAAGCCAACAGGGCTGCTGTAGAAAGCTAGCCGTGAGTGAATGGCACCCCAAAGGCATAATGGCCAGCCACTCTGCGCTCATTCCAGGATGCTCTAATGGCTCAAAAGTTACACTTCCTGAAACAGCCTTAAAACATAATGAGAGAATAAAACTTAGCTCTTGTATAGCACTTTTCATCCAAAAAAAATCTCTCAGCGCTTTTGAAAGTGTGACAGGGTCAGGCCAGATGGCTACAGGAGAGTGATTTTTTTTTTTAAATCAAACTCAAGTTTATTAGTAGCCTAGATGGCATGACAGGAATTTATGATTGTGGTCTCTCTTTCTTGCTTTTCTACAAGGCTAAGAGAGAAACACTGGCTACTTTGACAACCTTGAAGCGGACACCAGGAATGTCACCAACAGCACGACCCTTCCGACCAAAGCCAGCAACCAGAACTTCATCATTTTCCCCAATGAAGTTCAAGCAACTGTCATTAGGATAGAAGGCAGATATATTAGCCCCAGGTTAAATAGGTCCCTTTTCCCTGGGTAAGGTAACAGGGAAGGTTCCAGAACAATCAGGAACTTTCTGGAAACAATTAAGGCAGACAGGCTGATTAGAACACCTGCAGCCAATCAAGAAGCTGCTAGAATCAATTAAGGCAGGCTAATCAGGGCACCTGGGTTTAAAAAGGAGCTCACTTCAGTTTGTGGTGCGTGCGAGGAGCTGGGAGCAAGAGGCGCAAGAAGCTGAGAGTGAGAAGGCGTACTACTGGAAGACTGAGAAGTACAAGCATTATCAGACATCAGGAGGAAGGTCCTGTGGTGAGGATAAAGAAGGTGTTGGGAGGAGGCCATGGGGAAGTAGCCCAGGGAGTTGTAGCTGTCACGCAGCTGTTCTAGGAGCCACTGTAGACAGCTGCAATCCACAGGGCCCTGGGCTGGAACCCAGACTAGAGGGTGGGCCAGGGTTCCCCCATCCCTCCATCTCCCTACTTGATACCAGAGGAGCTGAACTGGACTGTGGGTTCCACCAGAGGGGCAGGTCTCTGGCCTGTTCCCCGATCCACTAGGTGGATCAGCAGAGACTCGGGGATTGTTCTTCTTCCTTTTCCCCACGTTGGCCAGTGATGAGGCTAACTGAGTGAACGGCAGATTTGAGCCACGAATGTAGCCAAACTGAGGGTTGCGGTGAACCTCTGAGGCGAGAAAATCCACCCATAAGCGCAGGACCCACCAAGGCAGAGGAGGAACTTTGTCACGAAAGGTACTATTCAACACCTCAGACAGGCAGCAAAAGTGATGCCCAGAGAGACGAAATGACGTGTCCAATATCGCACAGTAGATGTAGTGGTAGGACAAGGAATAGAACCTGTGTGGGTCTCTTTGAATCACAGTTCATTGCCCTGTCCACTGCACCGCAGTGAGTGGGTGTCTCACCATGAGTCCCACCATAGTGCTGGAGGGGTGTGGGGGAAGGAGAGTGTTTGTAAGATAAATGCCATCTGTGCCGTGGTTCAGGTTCATCGCTTGTTTCAAAAACAGCCTCTTCCAGCTGCAATGCCTTAACAGGTAACGAAAACAGAAGTAAGGGTGCATAGTTTATGCTTTAAAAGAAAAATAAATTTCATCATTTTAGTGTCAATGAAAGCACCTAATTTTGCATGTGAAACCTGCATTCACAGTGTATTAGCAGTTTATATATATATCCTGCTTGCCAGATGCCCGAATAGGTTAGAAAAGAGACTTAAAAGATGCAAATCGGGTTTCTGTTTTAATACACGAAGAAACTTCAAATCAC
This sequence comes from Natator depressus, assembly GCF_965152275.1. Classification (NCBI taxonomy): domain Eukaryota; kingdom Metazoa; phylum Chordata; order Testudines; family Cheloniidae; genus Natator; species Natator depressus. The sequence continues at coordinate 4,373,993 of NC_134242.1, forward strand.
ATCACTTTCCATCAACACGATGTGTTTCAGTCTCTTTCTCTTCATGTGAAAACTATAACAGCAAACAAATGGTTAACCAAATGTATTTAATCCACTTGATGTAGTCTCGGTTTTAGTCAGCAGAGTCACGGGCCATTACCTCTCCCAAGATACTAATGAGTTAAATGAAGACTACATGCTTTGCTTAGCATTTACCAAAAAATCATTACAGGAAAAGTGTTGCTCATGTTTAAGCGCGTGCATGGTCTAATGCTCCTAGGAGGCAGACTAGGCGCCCAGGGTTCCTGGTTCTAGCCCCAGCATGTTACTTAAACAACCCTCCGCTAGTGCTGTGTAACTGGGAGATAGTAACACTTAGCTGCTTCAAAGGGGAGGGGGATTCAAGTCTTAACATGCTAGTGTTTGCAATGTGATCTGAGATCCTCAATGAAGAGTGGCATTACAACTGCAAAGCATTATGATTAATTATCCTTATTGTATTCTGCGCTGTCTCTCCCCCCTCTCCTTTATTTTTGTAATGTCTATTTATATCAGATGATCCTCAGGGCAGGGACCTGTCTCCCTACATGCCCTGAGAATGCCTAGCACACTGTGTGCTATATAAATAATAATGACAAATAGAAACCACACAGACTAGAAAAACAGGGGTGGCAAAAGGAAATCACATTCCTACTGGGATCATCTAGTCAATCCTTTCCTAGGGATAGGTAGGTTTTCCCGTTTTAGTCACAAGCCAATCTAAGCTTTATTGCATTTTTTTCTTCATCAGAACCCCCCAAATCTTCTGCTGAGAGAGATTTTTTTTCCATTTAGATCTGCACAATCTTGCATTTCCTGAATGAGATCCTGGGTTCTTCCCTTCCTCCTCTCCATCCCCCACCCTCCTGCTTTAACAAAACGTTTGGAACAAGCGTCTTTGCAAAACAGTTTGGGAGCTCTGAAAGAGTATTGTGCTTTAAGTGTTAAATATTATCCTTTGACTTTCAAAGCTCACATGCGAATAAGTGAAGGAAATGGAGGTAGTAACGTAACGGTTAGAACGAGCACCTGGAATACAGAAGCGCCGGACACCCTGGTTTTCCACTGTGCATGTTCCTTAGCTTCTCCATGGCTCGGTTTACCTATTTGGTATATTAACCAGAGCTGGTCAAAAAACTCCAAAAATTAGAAAAGTTTTGATGATAAAAATTCCCATGTTCAACCAGTTCTAATAATACCACCTGACTGTTATGAGGCTGAATTCACCTGTGTTTGTGCTTTGAGATCCTTCAGTGAAAGATGTTATAGGAGAGGAGAATGCTGCAAAAAGGCTACTGATATCTCAAGGAGATACAAAACAAGAAGGGGAATCTTGCACGATGCTGTAGGGAACAAGCCACAGAAGGTAAAGCACCATGATGAAGTCTGTAAGTAAAGTAGGACAGATAAGAGTTTATTCTTTAGTTTCTGCTATGTTCTCCGAGTCTCCCTCCACTTTATGCATCCTGCCCTTATAGCTCTGCTGATGAATTTCCTGATGCCTTATGAGAGACCAGCCTCACTGAATTTAAAGCAATGAGGTTTCCCCATAGGCAGGCTCAATGAAACATTAAGGTGAGCTCCCTACACTTTGCAGGTCTCTCTAGGTTGTCCAAGTTCTGGCTCAGCCATCTAACATCACCTCACATGCTTCTGGCAAGGATGTATGTTCTCATTCAGAGAGCCATTGTTTTGATGGCAGGTGATGGGCTTAGGGTAATTCACAAGGACTGCCTCCATTGACTCAGCCACTGGTCTCCCTACAGCAAACTGGGAGAATGGGATCTTAATAAAATAGCAGGCAGGGGCTGACCCCAACAACCAGTGGATAAAATCTTTTAAGACAATGGTGAAACCACTATCCCCTCCTGCGGATGCGTTCACGATCAGAGTTCTGTTCAGTTCTAGTCTCAACTAAAAGCGCAAAGGGTGCTCAGTTCTCACCCAAGTGAACGGATGCCATGGATGGGTGTTTGCCTAACAGGCCAGTCAGGTGAGCCCATCGGCGCCAATTGGTGGCCTCTCAAAGCCAGTTGGCCATGCTGACCACTTTGCTTCAGGGTGGTGTTGTGCTGCTAACTAATGAAAGGCAGAAGCTATGGTACAAGTCACATTGGCACTATAAGGGGACTAAACTCAACATTCCAGACATTTGCAGAGGGGTAAAATAATTCGGAGACAGAGGTAAGGAGGTGGGGCAGAGGGTGGTGGGCAAACATTTAATATGAGATTTGAAAAGAGATGGAGAATCAATGAATTAGAGGGAGGCTGGATGTTGCATTTCAAGCCCAGAAAAGGCACAGTCCAAGCTCTCAAGATGAATGCAGTTACAGCATTAACTGTAGCAAAGACTCACATGTTTCACTGTCAATTATCTCGGGATAACCAGAAATAATATTTTCAGAATGCAGCAGTGCCAAGTTCTGAGGTACACTTGGGAAAAGAATCCATGCCAAATGCCTGTCATGCAGATTATCATTTATCTCGTCCAATGTACTTATGAAAATGATCTCTAATTTGGCTTGCCGCAGTAGAAAGTTCTCCACAAAGTCAGAATTCCCTGGCTGCACAGCCCAGGGTAGGTAAGTACTATTCAGGTAAAAACTTCCAGTGTTCCCTGAAACGTTGTCCCTGTGCAGTGAACATCTCACAATCAGCGGGAGGTGAGATCTGAGCAGAGTGCAGGAGAGGTGAAAAGACTGTCCGTTTTGGGGGCTGCCCTGTAGAACCTCCGGGTGCAAACGCAACAGACTCTACATGGCGACGTGGGCCAAGACCTGGCTGGCTTTTGGACGGGGGATATCCGAGGCAAAAGCGCTGAATGAAGCCTGCTGAGGATTCAGTAGGTGGCAACCTTCCTTACTCAACCTGCATGCACCAGAGGTAACTAAAGGTCGCTGTGCTCTTGAAGGTTGCCATAGTTACCTTGATTGGGATGGAGCACAGGGGGGTTGTGCAACAAGGGGGGAGCAGCCCTGTAAAGCGCTGGGACAGGGGAAGTACAGTCCCTTTCCAGCACGGATAGCCAGAACACGCTATGGTGCTGGAGCCCACGGGAAGAGCCGAGGCAAGCCTCAAGCAAGATCAAGGCCCCATTTTGCTGGAGACACAGGGTGGGACGGGAAAATGGAGGCACAGAGAGGGTGGCTCAGTGGCAGAGCCAGGGGACCAGAATCCAGGTGTCCTAAGTCACAATCCGCTGACTTATCCACTGGACCGTGCCATGGTCCCCCTGGGACTGATCATCATCAGCAGCAGGGCCGGCTCTACAGGTTTTGCCACCCCAAGCAGTGAAAAAAACTGCCGCCGTGGACGGCAAAAGAGAGAAGCGGCCACCGATTTGCTACCGCTGCGGAAAAACAGCCACCCCTTTCAAGCTGCCGCCTCAAGCACCTGCTTGCAACGCTGGTGTCTGGAGCCGGCCCTCGAACAGCCATGGGGTCTTGCGCACCAAAACACGTAGTGAAGGAGGGAAGAAACCCGGACTTTCCCGTGCGAGACAGAGCAACGTCACATCCTAACACGTGCCTTGTGGTGGCATCTATCGCGCTGATAGGCACAGTAATCACAGACCTAATGATCTGCCCCATTCAAGGCGCTAAGTGCTTGAAGAAGTCAGCATTGTTCCAAGCCCACGATTTAACCGTATTTCTGTGCTGCCTATTCTACAAGTCTGGGATTGACTACAGCGAGGTCAGGAAGAGCTTGATGACTCAATAAATAAGAGGCGCTTGAGAGACTTAGCAGAACTGACAGCTTAACAAGATCCATGTTTAACTGTCAAAACATTCCCCAATGAACAAAGATGCATCACAGAAGGCTGTCCACATGCCTCCTGGGCTACTGATGAACTTATCTTGCTAATTGGTCAAGCAATGCTTCACGCAGAACGGAGTGAAGTAAAGGAGGTTGCAGCATATCCAATTATAGCGGATGAGGCCAAGGGCTGCAGCAAGAACGAACAAGTGGTCTGCAGTGCTTCACGGTATTAAGATGATCACTGTGGCTGTGAAGGGCTTTTATGTTTTGTTCAACAACAACAAAATCCCTGTGTCTAATGACCAAGCAACTTTCATGGAGTCTGGGCAGAGCCTGAGGAAAAAAAAAACAATCTTTGTACAGCCTATTTAAAAACAATAGGCCAGATCCTCAGCCGGTGTCAATCAGCATCAATGAGCCTAAGTGAACAAGGAGTAAGCGTAGCCGGTTTAAAATGCATAGTTTTACTTCAGCAGTGGTTGTCAAAGTGCAACCACCAGGCTAAATGGAGCCCGCAGAGCCCACGGCTGCGTTCAGCTTCCACAGGGAGGTGCAACTCATGCAGAATACAGTCCCTGGGCTGCACGGATCAGGAGTGAGCATCACACACAGAGATCTATTGCCTGCAGGCTGCACCTCTGCACTGAAGAGGAGGATGGCTGAAATCTGCTTCATTTCAAGGCCCTCCTCCCTCTCCACCTGAGATCCTTTTACTCCTTCCAACACCTCTGTGCTCAGACCAAGCCACCCTTCAGGATTTCCCCCACCTGAGCCAACTCCAGGCCTTCTTTCTGAAACCTCTTGGCCTGAAACTTCTTTTCAGAGGGCTCAGGTACATAGGACTGGAAGGGCTCTCCCGGGCCACTGAATCCAGACCCTGTTACCGCAGGCAGCCTGGTCATCCACCCACGTTCATAAACTTATCAAGCTCCATTTTAAAACTAGTTAGGTCATTTGCCCCCGACTGCTCCTACTGGGAGACTGTTCCAGAACCTCCCTCCTCTGATGGTTAGAAACCCTCTCATTTCCAGCCTGAATTTACTCATCCCCAATTTATTCCCATTTGTGCCTGTGCCACCGATGTCCTTAAGCTTCATTAGCTCTTCACCCTCCCTGGTGTTTACCCCCCAGAAGTAAGTGCCACCAAGCAATCAGACCCCCTCTAAACCTTCATTTTGGGAGGCTAAATAAGCCAAGCTCTTTTTGTCTCATCTCCATTCCCCATATCATCCTCATAGCTCTTCTCTGCACCTGGGACAGATTGAATTTGAATTCACATCTGCTGTACCTGCTTCTCCAATTCCCATCTAAACACCCTATCTTCAAAGTGCATCATGAATTTCAAAAACACACATAAAATACTTGGGACCACAAGACACATCCACTAGCTGGCCGAGAGACTATGTAATCCAATTGCCCTTGTTCACTTCCTACTTCACCCCTGCCCGCTGGTGATGTCTGCTGTTCTAAGCTTTTCTGGGTGGGGGATTCTGCCCACACTTGTGGTGTACAATGCAGTGCACATCTGCACCACTACCTGAAAACTAATAATGCACTTGTGGGTTTCAACAGTGTCTGAAACCGTAGTCATTTATTTCAGCCCTGAAGTGTTGGCTACACAGTACTCGACACAGCTGGGGCAAGCCAGTGAAAATCTATGAGCACCACCTTAGCCTGACGCTGCTTGAACCCAAGTTTCAATCTCCTTGCAGGAGAACCAGAGCAGGGTCTAGTCTGAAGTTATTTGATGGTTTCATTCTGGTTCCTATCTCCCAAAAACATGGCGGGGTGAGACTGCCGGTGTGCTGAGACCACTGTCCATTGTGCTGACCAATGTGGTCTCACTCCTTGTACACCTGTTCTGGTCTGTCTGTATCCCTCTCTTGTCTTGTACTCAGATTGTGAGCTTGGTGGGGCAGGGGCTGTCTTTTTGTTCTGTGTTTGTACAGCACAATGGGGTCGCAGTTCATGACGAGAGCTCCTAGGCACTACGGTAATACAAATAAACAACAGAAAGCATGATCAGAAGCAGCACCACTGCTTCTGTTTTCAGCAGAGAGGCCAAGGACCGAGTGGCTGTGGAGACCGTCCTTCCCCTATCACTGCATAAGGACCATTTCTCCATCTTAGGTTTTAGGCTCATCGACTGCATGATGTGGGGAAGCTTGCACAGCCAATTGCCTGGGCTCGCTGGAGAGTGAGGGGGGGTTGTTTTTAAACCTCCAGGATTGCCTATCTGGCACTGGCACTGAATTCATTTAAAATGTCCCTTCAACCAGACAGTTGGTGCGGCGAGTCTGTGAGAACGGAAGATAAATTGTTTGAGAAGTGGGCTTAGCTGCAGCTGTTGAGATGGCAAACATGCTCGATCAATCTGTTGAGCAAAGCTGAGAGTGAGCTGCGGGGAAGGGGGAGAGAAGAAACTCACTTGGTAAACATCAACGAGTCCATCCCTGCAACACTGCCTTATGGGAAAACAGAATGGCAGGGGATCATCTAGTCTATTACTCTGGATGGCTGCAAGCCTCAGGATGGTGTTTACTACCCAGTACCAGACATCACCGGAGGAGGAATGGAAAGTCACTTTCATAATTTGCACTGAGAATTGCTCCCATCCGTGCAAGTGAGCAAACCAAAGTGCTTATGCCCATGACAGCACTGCAATCATGCGCTTCGTTTTTAAACCCAAAATAGCACAAGGCAGACCACTGAGAGGCTAGAACATCACATGGCGCTGCACAGATAGAAAGGACAGATTCCAGATGCCTTTCTCCAGGGCTGCTTGTTGCTCTGGAAACACACTGAAGCCACAACACAGGCAGATTTCTCCCCCTCTCCCCTCTTCCCACCTCGCTCTTTTGCCAGGCCAGCTTCGCTGCTGGGAGAGCGCTCCTCTTCCTGTCTGATGTGCGCAAAAGCAAATCTGCCTGCAACAGTGGGGCACAATTGGTAGCATCTGTTCCCAGGGAAAGAGATCTTTTCTCTTGCCTTGGATTTTCAAAGGCAGCTACTGACCGGCGGAGAAACACAGCTTCACAATTATCTCTTATCACGGTGTTATTTCTCAACACAGCTACAACTAGAGTGGGACACATTCTCAGCTCGAGTAGATTGGTGCTGATGGATGGACTTCCAGGGAGCTGTGCCAAACTGCACTCAGAAAGGATCTGGCCCAGTGAGTCTACACACTTTGAACTCCACCACATGCTCCCTTGTCCTCCTCGTCTTGAATTTCCCCTGCCTGATACATGAACCTTTGGGTGGCTGCCCAGGTGACCATGAACACCCAGAGAATGTCACCATTCCCATGAGCATCGGGGTTTGTCAGCAGAAAGGATGACCATCGAAGGGAAGGGTTGCCAGAGAAACCAGAAGAGGACAAAGGGGAAGCTCCAGGTTGTTACCGAGTACCGGGATAGGGCGTGGAGAGGGACCAGGGCATAATTCAAGGGTGGATAATGCTGAAGAGAAAAGCTCAGTATAAATCCAGACTTAAACGGTTTGACTGTTTAGGAAATACAAGTGCTGTTTCTGCACGCATTACAGAGTTGTGTTCAGACACTGTTATGTTCCTGCGTGTTAATGGCTGATCCAGCAGTTGTGGAGCACCAACAAGGTTCTCTTTCCATTATGGCAGTGGGGGTAGGGGGCAAGGTGTAGCATCCTGAAGCTTCATCTCCTTCACCCACTTGCTCTTGATCACAGAAGAGGAGGATCCCTGAGCAGAAGGCATAGCCTGAGTGACTCACGGACATTGCCCCAAACTTGCCCTTCTGAACGAGAAAACCATGGAGAGAGCTTAGGGCCTGACCCAGCTCCATGGAGATAGAACCGGTTCTTAAAGCATTGCACGAGAGGTGACTAGAGAGGCCTAGCAGACTTGACAACTGATGAAGCTGTCAAGAAAAATATACAGAAGAAGGGAAAAAGTGGATTTCCCAGGCTGGGAAGCTAATGTCATCTCGGTTCTGGGGACTGGAGAGGCATAATACTTGCTTCCTAGTAACAATAAACCCTCCTGCACGTCTATTTTTACCCTACATAAAACATTCCCGAGACCAAGAGAAATGCACAAGAATTTCCATGAAAGATTAGACCAAAGGTCTGTCTAGTCAAGCGCTGTGTTTTTGACAGAGGGCAGTGCCAGATGCTTCAGAGGAAGGTGCAAGAAACCCCAGAATGGACAAATATAGATAAGTTTGCCCAGAGAGGAAGTTCCTGCCTGACCCCAGACAGTCTGTGGCTGACTTATGCCCTGAAGCAGGAGAGTTTATACATTTTTCTTTTTTAACTTAGCTAATGTAATGGCAGATGTTCTTATTTCATGGTGCGCTAGAGAATGGGAGTCAAGAGCTGAACTTCCCACCACAGTATGATAATAGCTATACTCTGCATGTACATAGAACCTTTACAGACACCCATCATGCCTCTCATTGCCCACCAGCTGAGGTAGGCAAGGATTAGTCCCATTTTACAGAAGAGTAAAAAATGGGACCCAGGAGTCCTGACTTGCAGCTAACCGCTCTAGCCCATTCTCCCTGCACCACTGCTTACTTTATTGCAAGATCTAACAGAGTTTAGGAGTGCCTGTCAGCGTGTCCTACGGCGATGGAAGGAGAACACCAACCCGCATTTATTTCCTTTTGAAGAGTGATTTTCATGGAAGCTTGATGGGTGTTAGTTAGGCTCACTATATTTTCTATATCAAACCATGTGGCACTAATAATAAAGGTGAACAATGGAAGAATTTGCTTTCACGTATAATTTGTTACGTCCCATCAAAATACAACATAATACAGAGCACGGCAGATCATGTCCCAGTCCAAGCGCATGCCTTCGATCTGATACGCCCCAGGTTGATGCCCAACATCTCCTCTGCCAATGGCCCTTAATTAATACACGTACAATGGAACAAGTCGCAAGGGCAGGGAGAAAAGACAGCTGATATAATGTAAATGCTCACACAGACTGTGCTTTAAATAAAAAAACAATGATGTAATTATAAGCTTATCAAAAGGATGCTTGGCAATCAAAGCCCTGTACCATGCCTCGGGAATGACCAGGAATGTAATACGCCAAATTGACCAATGGGTTTGGAGTAATCACTTCACAAGTGGAACAATCTTTTGTGCAGCACAGACACAAATGCCCATGGGCTGCCTTGCCACCTTGATCTTTTTATCCCCATTTTGGTAAAGTCACGTATTGGGTGCTCTCAATCAAGACAGCCAGTGGGTTTCTAACAGATGAAAATGGATGGGAAGCAATGGCAGCCAAATCAATAGGGCTGAATGGAAAAGGAGCAAGGGAGGAGAAAAGCCTGGAGTTAGGGCCTCCCTCTGACTTTAGGGAATTTCAGTTTAATTTATGAAGGACAAAAGTTGTAGAGACATGCACTAATGCATCAGCTAGAATCATAGAAATGTTGGGCTGGAAGGGACCTTGATAGTCACCCCATCCAGCCCCTGCGCTGAGGCAGGACCCAGTAAACCTAGATCAGCCCTATCCGGTGTTTGTCCAACCTGTTCTTAAAAACCTCCTGTGATGGGGATTCCCCAACCTCCCTTGAAAGCCTGGTCCAAAACTTTGCCCTTACAGTTAGAAAGTCTTTCCTAAATCTCACAGACATCACAGTTTATGCAACAGCCTGAGGGCACAGGCATTCTCCAGATGCCCAGCCAAATGAATGCATAAGAGGATGTACGTATATTGTATGTGACTACAGTCTCCAAAGGGTTAAGGATGAGGCACAAAGCCACATACACGAGACATATTAGGGCACAGTTAGTCCATAAAGGACGGCGGTTATTGTGGGAAGATGTACAGACCCCTAGGTCCTGCACAGACAAACAGCGAGAGATACCACCTGCCGAAAGGGCTTGCAGTCTAAAGATGGTCAGATCTGTTGTCAAAGAAACCTGGAATCATTTTAGGAAGTCCCCAAACTCCAACGCCGGCCTTAAAACTGAATTCACTCCTCACTGTTGTACCGCTGGGCTCGGCTCTCACAGCAGGGCTTTGAAACCAAGCGTTCCTCCCCTTCCAGCGCTGTACACTGCAGAGGGGCGAAACAAGGCCCATGGAGACTGGACCTTCCCATTTGTCACCCTGAGGCCCTGGAAATTAAGGACGGCTCCTCCTAGCAATCAGTGAGTGGTGCCTGTTTAGTGTGCTCGTCTCCTTTGTATCTGAAACCGTCTCCACCTCCCTGAGTGACACATTCCCAACCCAGCCAAACAGGAACAACACGAACCCTAGAAGCAAATGTTCAATTCAACTGCCAGGGACTGTCTCTGATTACGCGTACAGGCGATCCCTGCTACAACAGGGCCCTGTTCTCCACTGGGGCACCTCTCCAGGCAACTGTCATAGAACTGCTCACCATCACCACGGAGAAAAAGCCTGCTGACGGAGAGACCGAGGAGAACTTGCACGGCTCTAGCAATCTGAACAACAGTTTGTTTCAAACCATAACATTTTTTAGTTAAAGCTGTGCTTTTTTTAGTGCCCGCTTCTACCTCCAGGCTTTCAGATACGATTTGTTCAAACACCCTCCCCACACACACTCTGCACACACCCCTGAGACCTGAAGCACAGTTCAGCAAAATAGGCTGTGCACCAGATCCAGTTCAAGGATCTCGGCTGATGCACCATGTACAACCGTCTCCACTCAATCAGCTTGGGGTCCCGCACACTTCGCTAAGCTGGCTTCTGAGTTTTCAGGAGCCTGAGAAGAAATACTTGTTCCCTTCGTAATCAGATTCACAGTAAATGCAGGAAGCGATGCAAAGAGCACACAATGTTCAGAGCTGCCACTCATGGTTAAATAATTAGTCAATATTACACTCAAACGCTGCCTCCGGTGTTCATGCCAATCTGTGCAGGGAGGAATTTGTCCTTACATTACACTGGCGGCTCATTTCAGTAATTTCTATAAGCTGACCTGCTGGCCTCAGCAAAGAATGGGTCAACCCACTGTTAATCCAGTTAGATTGCTAAATACAAATAAGAACTACAAAGGATTAGGGGTGTGTACAGAAATAAAGCCCTGGTGATAATATGTGCAAGAAATCCTCCCACCTGAGTTTTTTAAGTGGGTCCTCTCTAAAGAAAAAAGAAACTAATTAGCTTACAATTAGCATATAATCATAATGCTGTTTGGTTTGTGTGTGGGCATTGTTCTCTGGCGCAATACAAAGCACTATCAGCTGCTGAGGAATGGTCTGGAAGGGGTCTCAAAGTTCCAAGGCCCAGCTTCTTCGCCATGGTGAACAAGGGCTAGACCCTTGGCTTGTGGATGATCATACCTGCCACTTTTCATCCAGAGAACTCAGAGGACTTTCCCAAAGTGGGTATTTAATATCCAGATGGAGAAACTGCTTTGTGGGTAAGGGGAGCAACTTGCTCAAGGTCACAGAGCAAGGCCAAGTTGGGAAAAAGACCCAGGCATTTAGCTCTCAAGGCCTGTCCACTGCCTACCCATCACACTGCCACAACGGTGCTGCGCTGCCACACCGACACGGTTTCCTTCCATGCCCCCTGCCATGCTGATCTGAACATGCTTAATGCAGGCAACATTATTTTATAATGAGGAATGACAATTAAGCAACAATGTTACAAATTTGTTCTTTGCCAGTAAAAGGCGCTCATCTCTGTCGACATCATTCTCCCACAATGGGAACCCTCAGACCTTTCCCCAAATCCCCTTAAGCTACAGCCTGGGTAATGAGGCCTTGCAGAGTGCCCAGAAAGTGACAGTGGACACACACTTTGATTTTGTATTTGGAAAGAAAATGTTACTGTGACCTAAACCATCCCCCTTCCCAGGTAAAATTCGAAGGGCAGGGGGAGTATGAGCTGCCTGAAAGCCTAATGCCTCCCACTGATTTCTCTCCCCCAGAGCCAGGCGCCTCCAAAGGAGACAGCAGGTGTTGTGTTACAACCATGTGGATGTCCTTAAACCCACGGGGCAAATCCACCCATCGTGGAGCATGTGTACACAGGGATTAGCCCTCTGCAACGTTCTCCTACCCTTCTCTCCCTGCCTGGCACTGAGGACTCACCATGCCTGCAGTGAGGCAGAGGGCAGGTGTTAATGTTGAAACTGACATCTCTCATGCCCACTGGGATTTCCCATGAGAGTTTGGGCGGGGAGGGGGAGGGTCTGCGGAGGATGATGTGACACAGAGAGGATGCACCCTGGCTCTTCCCCCACACCCAAATTTTCTTGGTGCCTCAAGCACACTGTGTTTGCATAGGGAGTTATCAGTCAGTTTTGTGGGAGAATAAGGTGGAGAAGAGATGCTGCTGGTTTGGCTTTCCTCTCCCTTGGAGTGCGTACTAGCCTGATTTAAAGTGTTTGCACTGTTTACATCCCTAAGAACTGGGAGGATCACGCACTTGTAAAAGACTAAAGGGACGTTATATACAGTCATGGAAGAAGCAGTATAAGGCCCTTTCTGTATATAGGCCGGGGTGGACAAAATTACTGGCCCTCCAAGCTGCATATGACATTCTTCACAAGTTTCATTCTCGCTCCTGCTGAAGCCCTGAGCCCCGGCAGGCGCACCTCGTGGGGCTGAAGTCCCGACACTCCCTTCCCCACTGGGCAGAAGCCCCTATCCCTCCACCCTGCTGCAAGGCAGAGCTCCCGAGGCTCCCCGCTCCCCAATCTGGTAGATGGAGAATGGGGAGGGGGACTGCACTTTAACTGTAAAAGAGCCGCATGCGGCTGGCGAGCCAGTTTGGCCACCCCGATATAGGCCCTGATCCTGCCAAGCACTAAAGCAACTGCTTCTCTGTGAGTACAAGAGCAGTCCCATTTACTTCAGTGAGGCTATTCCAGTGCTTAAGGTTAAGCACATGCTTAAGTTCTTTGCAGGATTGGAGCCAAAAATCCAATGGCTGACTCTGATGATAGAGGAGACCACTCACTACTCTCCTCTTGGGCCAGATTTTCCACCGTGGTACACCCACTTTGCTGTTTAAAAAAAAAAAAGAGAGAGAGAGAGAGAGAAGTTATCTATTCAATTCTGTTTTTTCCCCAAATTTCTATAGATGCGAATGACTTTCCCCTAGGTACCACAGGACTTTTCCCTTTGGGTGTATGCACAGACGTGGGGCACAAACCAGACCCCTGGATCTAAATGCAACCAAACTCTGAGGAAGCTCAGATCTGACGTCTGCCCTGTTGGACAAACTCTAATATGCACATCATGGCCAAGGACGTCCTAGCTATAGAATTAGACCCAGCGCAGTGAGCTCTCTATCTACCTACATAGCAAAAGGCTCGAGCCTGAACACCTTACCCAGGAGTGTTTTTCAGTGACATACATGGGACTGCTGGTGTGCCTGCAAGCCACCACAATCAAGTCCATGTTTTATAAATTGGGCAAACAGTAAACAGATGTGACTGTTTCTTCATCAGCCAAGGAGAGGAAAATGGGATGGAGGAGACAGTGGCCACTGCTACTCCATCTCACACAACCATTCATCTAGATACTTACATGGCCCTCACCACTGCCTGATGATCATTAGCATATTTCTCCTCACACCGCCTCTGTGTGGTAGGGAAGTGCTTAATGTCATTTTACGAAATTGGGAAGTTAGGTACAGAGAGGCTGCATGACTTGCCCACAGTCACACAGGAAGTCTGCGGCAGAATAGGAATCTAACCTGGTTTTCTTGAGTCCTAGGCCAGCATTTTAATCAATGGAAGTTTGCAAGAGGAAGATGCAAAAGGCCCTCACCTGGAAGGCTCTTGCTTAAACTAGTTTCTAAACTAGTATTCAGAAAACTCTGTAAAAGAGGTGGAGTCAACGCTCGGCTTTAGCCACATCATCTAGCAGGTGCCCGGTTGTAAAATTTACACCCAGCTAAAATGTGGAAATCTGACTCCTGTTGAGTCAGGGGGCTGATTTTCATCTCACGGTGCCATAAGGCCAGGGTAGTTCCACTGGAATCAAAGGAGTTACACTGATGTAAAACTGGTATGAGAGGAGAAATGGGCCCCAGTGCTGGAATACAGAGCCAGCTACAAACAGAGCCATACCATAAAGCACTTCCTGGAAGCAGGTCAGATTCCCCAAGCTCCATCAAGATGATCTAAATAAATAAAATCTTCATCCTACTGCAGTTTATTAGAACAGAACCCAACGATGCCCAATAAATCAGCAACACCACCACATCAAGTGGCAATTAAATCTGCTCCATTTCATAATTCTGTTCATTTCTAGAATGGATCCACACCGCCCAGATCTCTGCCTGGAGCGGACCTGGGCTACCGGGAGCATCTCTGCTGGAACTAAGTGCATGCCTTGTAAATGGGTTTTGCAATCAGATCTGATTGGCCAAGTGCGATTCCAATTTATGGTGCCTGTCGGACACAGAGGGTAATGGGTCTTTGAGGGTGTGGGCTGCACGCTTGAGTGAACTGCCCTGCCTCTTGGCATAGAAAGTAGGGGGGAAAAGAGCAGAAACACTGATAATAGAACTTTAAATGATTCATTTCGTCTGAGTTTTACTACATATGCCTGATAGTGACTTAATTAATCAGATAACTCACATCTGGGTTGCTACCCTCCCCTAGCAGCTTTATGCTTCTCTTGCTGGGAAAAGTAAGCAAGACAGGCGCTGAACGAAAAACAGAGAATTCATTGCTTTCCCTTGTACCCCTCTCCCATGAACCCCAATAAAAAGTGAAATTTATGCTGCGAAGTTTTTAAGAACAATCACATTTGGAGAAGCAGAACCTGGTCCGTATGTACCAGCTACCAAAAATAAACCCCGAGTCTGAGAGGCATACTGTCAAGTGGACATGCAGTGTCTCTCTACACCAAGGGAACAGATGGTCAGTGAACTGCTACAAGAGATACCAAGACTGGCAAGGCAGATGGGTAGTAGTATTTTTATAACTGAATATTTAAATCTGAAATACTGTCTGAGCGCCAAAACCGGACGCCAGTCTTCAGCTAAAGCTCTAACTAAAGTCCATGGACGTTTCACCTGAGTAAGATGTGAAAATTTCACAAGTGCTTGGGCTTTGGGTCTAACTCTGATCCCACTGAAGTCCATGGTAAAACTCCCACTGAGCTCAGCCGGACTAGTTAGGCCAGTGTGGAGTGCTTCTGAAGATACCACTCCTGCTGTCTATCCCAGACTGGGATGCTTCCTCTCAGTTCCCCCGACTGTGCTTTCTGCAGTGAACTGTCCAAAGCTGAAATACAAGTTGTGTCGATGGCAGCGTACGAGCAGTGATGTTTCATCTGATAATCTGTCTTTCTTCCCCTAGTCTTCCTTCGGGAAGCAATAATGATCTAAAGAGCTCAAGTGCACCACTCTCACAAGGCAAGGGTTAGAATGCAGTTTCTGGGCCATACAAGCTTTGCCGTAAACTAAAATTCAGTGCTCTTATAAAATTAATTTATTAAGGGGACACTGTATAAAATATATGTTTAAACCTTATCAGAGCTGGATAAATAAAACAAAACTTTATAAATATGTTTCACACTTCTCCCTTTCTGATGCTTGCTCCCTTTTTTGCACCTCTCAGCTTTAAGAACTTAATTAGCTTGGTCAGTTTCCCTTTCCCTCTCTCTGGAATGAAGCACAATGCTCTTGTGGCTGGGTTCACTACAAGGCAGGGCAGAGTTGAAAGTTTTACAAAACTCACGCTGGTTTAATGCACACTTGAACAATGCTGGCCCGAGTTTGTAAAGGTGGCTAACAAATTGTGGGGGTCCAACCTGAGATACCTTAAAGGACCCTAATTTTTCAGAAACCCATCCACCATCTGCACCTTTAGGGCACCTTTAGGGCATTTCAAGTTGGGCGCTGAAGTATCAGAGCATCCAAATTCACCAGTCACTTGGTAAAAGTTCAGACCTAAAATTCTACATGCTGGATCCTATGAGTAAGAATGATGCGTGTGATTTTACAGGATCAGGCCCCTAGGCACCACAGACCTGATTCACATTTACTCTAAGGCACCTTTACACTGCTATTGCAATATCAGAGGGTCTTCAAGTGGGTACCACTTAGTTACTCCCACTTAAAGACCTCTTTATACTGCCGGAGCGGTATAAAGGGAGCTTAGCAGAAATGAGAATCAGCCTCACATCTCCCAGAAGCTACTGCGTAACCAGGCTCCTGACTGTACTGTATCCAGATGTGGTTCCAGATGCTGGAAAGCTGCTTGGCTTGATAGCTCCTCCGTCAAAATCCAATTCTTCTTGTCTTCTAAAATGGCTATTATCATCTTACCCCATCGAAACACCAGTGACGACCAAGATGGAGCTGCAGGGCTCTCTTTCAGAATCTCCTGAGCTATAAACTGCTTTATAAAGACTTCCACACTGGGGCTGTATTCCTTACCCTGGCTCCATAAGAAAAAGGGGCTAAAAATAAGAATAATAAAAACTCATTTTGCAAGTGTTTATTCCTACTTTACTGGGAATGAAGAGTAACCAAAGGCAGAAACCAGATGGTTCTTGTTGAAATATTTCATTCACCTAACAGCTTGAAGCTGGTAGGCTGCAGATTATGTGCGTGCGCACACCTGTGCGTTCAGGCTGCTACTAAAGGGTATATAAAAGCCCTGCAGTTAAGTCACCAGGAGACTTTTAATCACCCAGAGCCTTATTTCTTTGCACGCAGAACATTAATGGGGCATCCACGCATGGCAGCTCCACAGATAAAGGTTCAGACAGCTATGTCTACGTGATTGCCCTCTTTCGGTGGTGGGGGCGAAGTACTGTGTCTTGCATTATGGCAGATGGCCTCTTATCCCTGCGCCATGTTTCCCAGGTCAGTTAAGGAGTTCATTACCTTGACAGAATGCCCTTTTGCTCACCAGTTGGGGTTTATTAAGGCCGCACTTGACATGGGTGATTCATTGGGGAAGGTGGAGTGATGCTCTGCCCCAGTCAGGCAGCCGGGGATGATAGAACCCTGGCTGGTAGCATTCCCTCTAGCACAAGCAACTCTGCTCTGGGTGCTAGGTAGAGACTCACCTAGAGAACAGGGCCAGGATTTTCAATAACAAGGGCTGTGATGCGGGGCTCCTAGGTCTATATTTAGGTGCCTAAATAATGAAATTGGTGAACTCACTGAAGTCAGTAGGAGCTGCTGGGCACGCAGCACTTTCGAAATTCGAGTCACTTATTTGGACTTAAAGTTTAGGCCCCCGTTTTTGAAAATCATGGCCTAGCAACTCAGTATTTTGGATGCCAGAGCAATGCAAATAGCACTGAGGACAATGGCACCCAAAGCAAGGATGGGTTACAGGGATTAGAGAGAAGGGAGAGATCCCTCTCCCCGAAACTCACGAATGCTGGAAGTTGTAGACAGCTACGCTAAAGGAATGTAGAATCTCTGGAGCATAAGGAAATATTTAAATCTGGGAAGCTTCATAGCTTGCTGTCAGAGCAAGAGGTAGTGGAGCCTGCCTGTGCAATGAACTTAACTACAGACTAACTGACTTACATTGCTTCCGTAGTTCCAGGTTGGGGGACTTACAAGCTCTGCTAATGAAGGCCATGGAGCTACAAAAGCCAAGCTACTATGGAATCTCCCGTCTCCTCCCTTCACTCTAAAGTATGCACAGTCCAAAGACCGGATTCCTGATCCTCCAAGGAACTGAGCATCTCGTGAGGGATGCTGCAACCCGTCAGCACTCACTGAGCTGGCTGCTGGCGCACATCGCTTCTCCGCAGGCGCTCAGCACTTTGTGGATTCAGGCTCTAAATTAAAAAAGGCAACAGGAAGGAAATGGAGAAAAACAGATAACAAGGAGGAAAGGGAAAACTGTTCTGTATTCTACACAAGGAAATACGACCATTTGATCTGTTCGTATTTGTTGCTTTCCTCACTTATATGCACGCATGTTTTACATTCACTACAATTGGGCGTGAGGGGATATTTACAGGAATGGTGCAAAATGCAAAGGTGTTTAGGGCCTTGGACAAGACCCACTTTCACTTTGGGGAAAAAGAACCAGCAATTAATATCATGGGTGAAATCCTGGCTCCACCGAAGTCAATGGGAGTTTTGACAGTGGGCCAGGATCCCACCCACCTGGTTTTAATCAAGAGTCACTATCAGGACACAGTGGAGTGGTTGTTCCATTGAATGGAAGCGATTGTTTACAAGCGGATAAATCATTTGAATTATTTTGATTGATAAAAATACTCCCGAAGCATGCACAGACAGTTGTCAGCAACAATGACAACCAGAACGCAGGCTTGGAGCCCCACAAAGCCTTGCTTTTCAGGAGGTAGAACATAGAAACCTAAGATTTGCCACAGCAGATCAGAGCACCTGAATCCATTGTACTGTCTGCAGCGGAGGTTGGTACCTGATGTGTGCCTTTTAAAACACTGCCATTCACTTGCAATACCATCTAGCATTTTAATGGCTGAATAGGTGGGATTGTGCTAAATCAGTTATGTTGGTTGCTATGATTATTACATTTTGGATACACTTAAAACTATAAACCCTCCCTCCTCCTGCATTTTTGTCGCATAACACTGCATTTATGTCAGAACCTGTGCTAGTCCGTTTGTAGACGGTAAAGTAAATAGGCACTGGCTGTAGTCACGGGGCTGTGCACAAATGATGGGAGTGGAGAGGAAGGGAATTTACAAAACAGATTTATGAAGGAGCTTCTATTGGTCATTATCTAAACGTCCAGACCAACCTTTCCCTGGCATATAACATTTTCAGTTGTAAACCAATGATACTGCAGTGGAACATTCCTTTTTGTATTGCAACTTACCGACCCTGAGATGCAACTGCAGGGGAAAGATAATGGCCTTCTGGTTAAGACAATGGAATAAACTCCGGCGAGCTGGATTCAATTCCCAGCTCTGGCACATGTTCCCTGAATGATCTTGGCCACGTCACTTACGCCCTCTGTGCCTCGGTTTTCCTTTTGTAAAATGGGGAGAATGGCACTTCCCTGCTTCTCGTGAGGTGGGGAGTGCTAAGAGGTTGGTTTAATAATGATTGGAGAGGTGCAACATGGCTGCTAATCAACACATCCGACTTTGAGAAACTTTAGTGAGGTTGGTCCCAGCAACCGCAGCCAGGCCTTGGGATTTTTACACATCAGAGAACATGGCCTAGCTAGGCTTTGAGCATGAAGTGACACAGATGTGACCAGTGCATTTTCTCTTTGGAGGCATCACTATTCTCAGCACTATGTGGTTCAAATACAGCTGTGATGGCTAATGTGATGCTGCTGACCGTTGATTACAGGCACATTGAGAAGATTTAACTTATTGCAACTCAGGACAAAGTAGCTAAAATTTGGCATGGTCCAAAGCTGAGCTATACTAATAAAGTCAACGGGTTGCTTGGGTGTAACTGAAGGTAGAAGTCAGCCTTGTGCGTCAACGATGGGCATCATTTCAGTGGAGATTCACTCTGATGTGTCTATACAAAATAGTCCCAGGGTACGTCGTAAACTGTGTCTTATAGAAGAGCGAGGAGAGAATGATCAGATTTTGGAGCTGTTGATGCATTAAGGGTAAACTGAATACATGCTGCCTCCACTGAAGCCAATGGCAGATGCAGATGCTCAGGGCTGCTCCAGATTTGATGTGTAACCACCGTTGCTTTGCACCACTGGATGGCAGATTATGCAGGTGCCTCAAGTCTGAATAACCCTTGGAGCTAATATGACTGAATGTTTCCCTTTTTACACAAAGATCCATCCATAGTACTAAACAAATGGCCCTTCTGGCTCTGTTAAAAGCCTGGGTAAATACAGCACAGCTCATTGCAAAACCTGCGGCCAACAACTCCGGTTCTGTTGGTCCAAAAAACGGGGGGTGGGGGGGAGAGTTCAGACAAGGGACCTTCAACGAGTCATCTGATCTCAAATACTGCAGCTTAAAAGCCAGCTTTGCGGGTCCTAGATCTGCCCTAGGGAAGGAGATTACACAATTTCCTGAAGAACTGTGTGACAGACTAAACACAAAAAAGCCATTAAAAGAAAATGGGAGAGTCATAACGAGGATAAAAGCATCAGAAGGGTTCTGTAAGATACACGGTCGACATTAGAGATTGCAGCTGTACGCCTGTGGTCTATGGGCTCTCACAAGCTTAGCAGAGGTGATTCTAACCAACAATTTGTGTGATACCCTTCAAAGAAGATGCAGTCAATCTAGCCTACTCTGTTTACCAGTGAGTTTACTATTGCAGTTATCTACCACTTTGGCATCTAACGGCCACGCAAGAATTAGCGATATCACCCACCATGCCCTATATGGCAAGAGCCTCAGTTTCCCTGCTCCACAGTGCCCGTGCTCCCCACTCACCCCTCTCCTTTCTTTGCTTCTTGTCTTCCAGTTCCTCCCCACCACTTTCCCCAGTTGTGGATAAGTCCTGGGAGGATGTGGTGGATCTTGCATTTCAAAATCAGCGCTGAACCAATTCCTCAATAGGCTGGTGGAATTCTCTTTAGTATTTAGGACCACTCTGTAAAGTATTATGCGCTCATTCCTGACGGTAGCAAGGCGCAATAGGTACCTTAACCACGTGAGCTCGTATACACTGGCAGACGTCCTGCTTTTAACTTGTGCCTTATGCACGCTAATGTAACAAGCAAACGGGCACACCACTCTTCTACTTCTTGATGCTGCAGGTTTCAAAGGACAGTTCTCAGGTTC
Organism: Natator depressus; assembly: GCF_965152275.1. Taxonomy (NCBI): domain Eukaryota; kingdom Metazoa; phylum Chordata; order Testudines; family Cheloniidae; genus Natator; species Natator depressus. Next base: position 4,394,440 of record NC_134242.1, read on the forward strand.
CACCGTGCAATGGTAGGAAATGCAGAGCCCGTGAGGCTGGCTGACAGGGAAATGCACTTGGCGATTTGCGAGAGTGGGGCAGGATGGTATTTCATGAGTCCTAAAATTATGTTCTTGACCCCTTGTGATCATTATTAACAAAACCCTTCCCAGGAGCGTTAGTGTATTGTCCTGGCCAAATTACAATTGGATGCTACCTCTATTATTAATGTTCATTATGTGCCTGTGTACAGACTTGATTTTCAGAGGTGCTGAGCACCCACAAATCCCTCTGGAGTCAACGGGGCTGCATTTCTTTGGAAATCAGGCTACATGGACAGTACAACAGCGAAAGAAAGAAAAATTACATTCACTTGCTTGGAAGGAACTTATTTTGAGCTGTTTAAAAAGGTCACATTCCAAACAGAAGGAAGAGCAATGAAAGTGCTTAGTTGCTATTATGAACAAAGCTAAGACAACCGCAAATCTGAGTAAGGCAGCAAAGCAGCAAGATAATGTGTATCTAGTGTGTTCGAAACGACAAAGAGCTCACCTGCAAATGAACGAAAAGCCAAAGCAGCAATTGTCAGTCACACACACGCGCATGTGCACATACTCAGAAATCCGACTATTCCACCCACAAGGATCCTCAGCACCTCCTTGAGAGGATGAAGCCAATTCTAGGAGGAGAGCATTAGGGATGCCATGGACCTGTTACACTTGTGCACTGAACCAAATCCAAAGTTTCCCTGAGCATCCTCTATGCCCGCTCAAGTACAGTCCTCGTAACAATGCAAATGGTAAAACAAATTCAATTTGTGCTTCCTAAAGCCAAGCCTGGCTTTGTCTCCATTCTCTAATTGGATTTCCCTCCCACTGGGCTTTCATGAATCAGGTAGACATTTCCATGTGTAAATAATGGCATATAATACCAATAAAACCTGGCAGGCTCTTCTGATGAAATGATATGTCTGAATTGTCCAGTTAAAAAAAGAAAGATTAGGGGGCGGAAAAACCCCTTAGTTTCCAGATAAAATTCTCTAAGATTTTTTTAAAAAACTTGGCCAAACCTTTCTTATTTTAATGCTGCCCCTGCCAGCTAAGGTGCACTAGAAATAGTGAGCATAAGTAGGCACTTTGCAGAAGATGTAAAAGAGGGAAGGGGAACCACTCCTCAGCTCTGAAGCGTGAGGGTGTTTTAAGTTCAAACCTGGGTTTGTATCCGAGTGTAGGGCTAGCCCTCTTCTCGTGAGCTGAACCCTGAACTTCAGGGTGTTTTGAATCTGGATCCAGGGTTTGCAGCTTGAGCCCACCTTTACTACATTGAGAAAATGTCTATCTGAAAGGAGCCTTCAGTCTTTGGATTTCATCCTGCAAGCCCTCCAAACAAGGAACTTCCATACGCTCAGCATACTGAGGCCTTGATCCAAAACCCATGGAGGTCAATGGAAAGACCCCAATTGACTTAGAATCATAGAAGATTAGGGTTGGAAGAGACCTCAGGAGGTCATCTAGTCCAATTCTCTGCTCAAAGCAGGACCAATCCCCAACTAAATCATCCCAGCCAGGGCTTTGTCAAGCCGGGCCTTAAAAACCTCTAAGGAAGGAGATTCCACCACCTCCCTAGGGAACCCATTCTAGTGCTTCACAACCCTCCTAGTGAAATAGTGTTTCCTCATATCCAACCTAGACTTCCCCCACTGCAACTTGAGACCACTGTTCCTTGTTCTGTCATCTGCCACCACTGAGAACAGCCAAGCTCCATCCTCTTTGGAACCCCCCTTCAGGGATTTGAAGGCTGTTATCAAATCTCCCCCTCACTCTTCTCTTCTGCAGACTAAATAATCCCAGTTCCCTCAGCTACCTCATAAGTCATGTGCCCCAGCCCCCTAATCATTTTCGCTGCTCTCCACTGGTCTCTCTCCAATTTGTCCACATCCCTTCTGTAGTGGGGGGGCCCAAAACTGGACGCAATACTCCAGATATGAGTGAGCTTTGGCTCAGGCCTAAGAGTTGGAAGGGAAGATGTGGACTGGAAGGAGGGATCTGGAAGTAAGACGTGTAGTTGTGAGAGATGAAGGGGAGCAAAGTTAAGAGTAAACAAAAGGAACAAGTGTGGGTAGGGAGATTTGTAGGAGGAGAGCAGAGATAATGGAAGGACAGAGTCGGGCAGAGCTAAGGACAAGGAGTTTGAACCGAACGGGGAAAGAGGGGAAGTCAGTGAAGCGATCTCAGGAAGAGGACGACGTGATCACAGCAAGGGTTAAGGAAAATGCAGTTTTAAAAAAATGTCCCTTGTTAATCTGCATTTTCAAGTCCCTTTGACTAAAATGCACCATCCATCCCTTTAAAATTGTACAAGTCCCCATTCAGATGGGGGAGCCTTTTTTCTTCTCAGCGTCGTCATCTATCCATCCCAAAAACTAACCACTGCCACCAGACCTACTGCAGAGCAAAGGTCTCATCCTGCCACCCAACACCATAGCTTCTGAGGGCCTTCCATGTAAAAGCAACAGCAAAGTGCTTCGTAGAACTCATGGAGTCTCTGGCAACTCCTTCTTTTGGGGTGAAAACGCTGTGCAGTCTAGGGGCTTTGCTTCTAAGTTGTAAGGTTTTATCAAATAATTTTTTTAAGCTGATTTGGTTCAGAGTTTTGGGGTTTTTTGTTTTTTTTGCTTGGTTGGTTGGTGTTTATCGGGTAGAAGGGGAATCAGCACTGAGTGTGTTATTCTTATGGTGGAAAGGCTTTTTCGAAGAGGAAGGTTATTCTAGGGTCTACACAAATAAAGCAGCATGCTCCATCTACTCTAATAGCAGATGCAAACTGCTTTAGAGCAGAGCCTATAAGAGAGACAAGTATCTGCTCCCCAACAATTCACCACTAGTGGAATTGAAATGTCCTACTCCACTTAGAATAACAAGCATGCTTTGGTTAATGTGGACATTTCTGTGACTGTTACACATTTGCTGAGAGAACGTAATTAAGTCTCCTTCAAACACAAGAAGGCACAAACCTCTCTGTGCCACCTCACGTTTTACTGTACATCTTGTCCTCCCCTCTGCAGCTGGCATTCATCCAGGGATGCGTAATTAGAAGGGCCAACTGACACAACAAGAGCAAACAATACAGCACACACACATATATACAAATCAGCCGTCACAGCCAGGCTCCCAGCATCAGTGAGTGAAGCTGCTAAATAAAGCCACCAGCTCAGGAAGTCACTGTTATGGATGTACTAGTAAAAGGAACTGTTAAGGTAAGAGTTATTAGCCTTTGGAACTCACTGCTACAGGAGGTCAGGATAAATACTGCTGTGTGTCTGTAGAGCCCCTAGCACAATGGGGGCCCGATCTCTGGCTGCAGCCTCTGGGTAACAAGGACAACAACAGGTGGATATTTAAGGCCTAATCATGAAGGTGCTGAGCACTCCTCTGTCAGCGGAGAGATGTTCCAATATTTTAATGCCAACAATTACCCTATGCCTCAAAGGGTAGACGGTAAAAGAGAGAGATTGCGGGTACATGTAGGTGTGCACGCGTCAGCGGCAGACAGGAGAGCGAGAGGCTACAGGGATGGAAGACGTTAGGACTGGAAGAGACGGGGGCTGACTGCTAGCCTTCATTATGCTCAGAGCAGACCCTGTTGCCAATGCTACTGCACTACAGAAAATTTTGGATGGCAGCCTGACACGCCGGGCTGCCTTATCCTTCTCTGCTGGATTCTTGCAATTGGGATAGCATCTGGGGAAACCTCTCTGGCCCAGGTCAGAACAGCGGACGAATAAATAATATAGCAGATTGATTTATTTAGCTTATTTTTGCTAAAGAAAGGTTAGCAAATGTTTGGAATCCTCCTTCCCTTTGGGTCTACAAAACAACAGATGAGCCAGATGTGGCCCTGATGTGCAAACAAACATCACACACACTGGGGTTTTTTTCCCCACCCCCTCCCTTGCTTTTCAGACAGATAGGCAAATATTGTTTGGAAATGTCTCATGAAAGATCCGCTCACAATATCCTGCAGTCCGTGACACACAGCTGACACCAAAACGTCAACTACTGAACCAGGAAAGCTACCTGGCACTTCCACAAACAAGGAGGACAAAGCAGACTAAAAGACTCACCCAAACTTTGAGATAAGCTGAAGTCAAACAACAACAACATAAACGTCATCGTGGGCAGCTCAGCTGCCTTCACCACCTCTCCCATTAAGAGGGAGCAGGACTGCTGGGTGTCGGAGCCACTGGGGTCAATTCCCCACTACCGCCACCACCTTGCTGTTTGCTCTTGACCGTGTCGCCAAGCCTCAGCTTCCCCATCCCCATTGCAGGCCACACAAAAGAGTTGTTTGCAGTGTAGTTGTATCTGCGTCAATCCCAGGCTATTATCAAGACAAGGTAGCTGAGGGAATCTCTTTTACTGAGCCAACTTCTGTTGGTGAGAGAGACAAGCTTTATGAGCTTACACAGAGTTCTTCTTTAGGACTGGGAAAGGCACTCAGAGTACTGAAGAAGAGCTCGGTGTAAGCTTGAAAGCTTGTCTCTTTCACCAACAGCAGCTGGTCCAATAAAAGAAACTACCTCACCCACCTTGTGTCTCACAGAGAAAAGTTGGGAAGTGTAATCAATCGCTGCTGGAAAACACGCTGGGTCACTGGATGGAAGGCACTGAAGCAGCACAAATTATCGTCGTCGTCGTGTCAATGACAGTAACGCCACGCACATCTGAGACTGCAAACGTGTCTGTAAAAGTACCGGTACACAATGACACACAGCCACAGTGCTATGGGCACCATACACAACACAGCTTTGCATGATGTGTGCCCGCATGCCTGCTAGTTTGTTCTCTTTCAACTTCAATTGCTGGATTCACTTTCACACTCATTTCTGTTCTGTTCCCTGACTTATATGCCCTGCAAGCTTTCCCATGCTGGTGGCTATTTTGGCAGGGTGACTATATGGCACCTGTTGAATTCCTGCCCAACTTTCAAGCAACAATCACACAGGTATGAGGAAAGCCGCACTCCTTTGCTTATTAGTCACACATTCCTGCTGTCCCTGTGCCGTAGCTAGAACTGCATTTTGAGAGTAGTAGTGCTGGCAGAGATGGGATGATATGAAACCCTCCCTTTTAAATTCCCATTTAGAAAGAAGGTTCATCCAGAATATTTTTTAGACTCTCCTACCATAGCACAGTGCTGAGCACACCAGTCGGAATACTTGGCTTTATGAGCCTACAGAAAAGTGACAGTTCTAAGACCTGTCTACTCTCAATCCTAGTGGCAGCTAGCTGCCTTTGTCTCACTACAACCAGGGTATAAGAAGCTGAAAAAAATCTCTCAGAGGGGACAGAGACAGAGTAGTCCTGCCGGGAGAGCCCAGGAAGAGCAGGCTTGGGAGGAAAGCTTACATTGTAAGCTCTTTGGGGCAGGAACGCAGTTTGTACAGCACCTGGCACCATGGGGTGCTGCAGGTCCAGGACTGGGTCTCCTGCAGGCTGAGGAGTTATCACAGTATCTAACGGTAGTTTGTGACAGACTGTATTTCCTGCCTGTGGTTTCAGAGTGGTAGCCGTGTCAGTCTGTATCAGCAAAAACAAGGAGCTTATGCCCAAATAAATTTGTGTGTCTCTAAGGTGCCACAAGGACTCCTCGTTGTTTTTGTCTGCGGTTTGGGAGCCTCAAATAAGCACTACGTAAGGGCCAAGAATTATTGGGCCAGATCCTCAGCTGTTAATAAATCAGCACAGCTCCACTGAAGTCAATAGAGCAATGCTGGTTTACACCACATGATGATCTGGTCCATATACTTTGCACAATACGGTACCATGCCTATTACAACTCTCTGCACCCAGAGTGATAAATCCATGTGCTCTGGGTTGCATTTGCCGATAAATGGTCGTACCGTATATGTTTTGTAAACCACTCCATTCAAAGTCTCATATCTACTCAGACTTCTAACTGCACTGTAGGCTCCTGCGTGTTTTTGTTACTGGGTACTTTCCTGGATTTGCTCTCATAAATTCCCAGCAGCTGGTGTTACTGGAAAGTGGGCAGCCAGACTCCAGCTGCAAGGCGGCCACTTTCATGAACTAGCTTATTTTACAGACTCCTAAAACTAAACTGGGCAGAATGTGGCCCACCAAAAGGCAAACTATCAAGCCCAAACTTCACTCCAAAGTGGGCTGGTCGAACAACCCCTCACACTGAACCAATAACATGCATCCTGTTTCCCATTTCCTACCACTCCTTGCATCTCTGCTCACAGTAACACACACTAATGCTTCAGTAATGGGAAAAGTTCAGGATATTTAGTAAGCATCCAAGCTCAAACTGGCCTTTTCCTCCTACTTATGAATGAAACGTTCTTTTTAAAACAACCCCCCCCCCAAATAGGGTGACAAGATAGCAAATGTGGAAAATCGGGACGGGGTGGGGGGTAATAGGAGCCTATATAAGAAAAAGACCCGAAAATCGGGACTGTCCCTATAAAATCAGGATAGCTGGTCACCCTACCCCCAAACGATGCCCACCGTTCTGCCATGCATCCGTGTGCATTAAATACCAGGATGCACTCAGCAATTCACAGACTGTGTGCACCATTGGCTGGAGTAGCCTCTTACATGCAGGAATGCTGTGTATTCCCCAAGTGTTACACAAACACCCCACGATGTGTCTATGTGAATTGACTCATTCAGTAATTCTCCACCTTTATCAGTCACCAGGCTGCTTCCCAAAGAACCTTTTAGGCACCCAACCGACACCCCTTCTCAGCCCTGCTTGGTACTCACAAGTAGAGACGCATGGACAACAATTTGAGAAGGCCAAAGGACTGATCAGAAGAGACACAATGTGGTTTTAAGCAAGTTCTTAGTGTGATATGAGCTACTTATTTCCTCTGTGATCTCGGGGAAATGACGCTAAAACCAGGGATAGCGGTACTTGCCTTTCAGAGTGTTTGGAGGGTTTTAGTTAATTGTTCACAAAGAGCTCTGAAGATGTAAAACACTCAAAAAAATTAGCTACTGTAATGATGGGTAGCCCAGGTTTTAAGAATGGTCTCTCATTTTCCCCAGCTCCAATTCAAGGACATGAAAAAGAAGTCTCCATTGCAAATACTCGCCACACCCTCGGAAGGACTCTGCATCGTTTCAGTCCCCACTAGTCTACGAAGCAACAATCATACTTTGAATTTACAGAGGCTGAAAGTGCCCTGAATACAATCGAGTCTTGGAACCCCCCTGCTGTGAGACAGGTAAATATTCGACTTGCTTTAAGAAACATCAAAAGGACTTTCCTAAAGCCACAGAACAAGTCATTTGCAAAGTCAGGAACAGTACCCTTGAATCCTAATGCCAAGCCTCGTGTTTGCTCCTATTAGTAAATATTACTCTTTTAAACCCTGCATGCTGCTACAGCACCAGTGGCATTGCCAATTATCAGCGTTACCAACGTACTAATCTTCCTTAGATGTTTCCTTTGACCATAAAATATGCCAGGACTTGAATGAGGCCTCTTGTTCCGTTTTCTAGCATGAACGACTGTCGAAAAGTTGTTGACAACTAAAAGTTTACCAAGTGCTTTATTTTTAGAATGTAGCTCCGACTTTACAGCGTCTGGACTTGTAACTACTCATTCCTCTAACATTAAACTGAATGACCACATGAGAAAATTGCTACAACAATAATATTTCCAGGGCACACTGACTCACTGTCCGATGTCTAAAATGGGAAATAAATAATTCCCGAGAAGCTGTCACCACAGTTTGAGGCAAGGTTTGCTGGTTCTCGCCCTGTGCAGGAAAAACGCAGGTTTCTACTTTAACCCACATCCCTCTGCACTGAACGCCATCTCTAAGCTCTCTAGTTTATAAACAAGTAAGTCCTGTGGTTTCTACTCCTTCGCCTTGTCTCATTTGTAAAACAATTAAATAATACGAGCAAAACAGTAAGACGAGTGGCATGGGGCCACCATGATTAGCAATGCCTAGACACATGGGATGATATATGTTGTAGTTTGCTCTGACCTGGTGGTGGAAGATACACCTTTGCCTAAGGAGACAGAGTAGATTAGGGCAAGACTTTCATCTCTGTTACCTGTATATGTGGCTCCTGGGTGGCCAACGTGAAATCATCCAGTGATACTAGGCTTACTAGAGGTATTCACAACACAGCCCACCATCACAGGTATTGCCAGACTTGATCACAAGTCCATCTAGTCCAGGATTCTCTGCCAGGTCAATAGCAGATGCTTCGGTGGAAAGTGGTAAGAAACCCTCTAGTGTACAATAATGGAATAATCTGATTACAGGGGACATTTCTTCCTAACCCCCATCAGTCACTGATTGTCTTGTGCCCTGAAGCATGGGGGTTTATACCAATCCTACATTTGTATCCTGTTTTATGTAAATAATGGGTGTCCCTAATCCATAAAAATCCCTATCCTTGTTTTGAATCCTACTAATCTCTTGGCCGCACTGATATCTTGTGTCAGTGAGTTCCACGGGTCAAATCACAACTTAAAACTGATACCCTTGCCAGAAGTCCCAGAAAAAAGGTCAAGGACTGAGAGGTAGAGACTGAATATTCTCTCATCCTTTGAGGTGTTCCCCCTCTGGCTAGAATGCAGAGGACAGCATGGGAAATTTTTCCCTACCATTGCCTTTTTTGTGGCTGATCAGTGGACTTAATTCTCCATGGCTGTCAATCCAGCCCTTTATTTACAATGGTTACGTGGAGCATTAAAGCATTCTGCTTTGTCAGCGAGAGATCCCAAGTTGTTATCTGTTGCAGACAAAGTAAATGTTCATGCCCCTTTCACCAGTGCTAGCTGAACTTTATAAACAAATAAAAGAATCTGCCAACGTGATGAAGGCTGTTTTTTGGTTTGCTAATTTTTTCCCCTTTAAATTGATGCCGTCTTGATAAAAAAACAAAGCTGTTTTTAAATGCTGCCTTCAAATATGCATTTGTATGCACTTTCCATCTTTTAACTAACAAACAAGGGGGAAAAAAGTTAATTCTGCTAGCAGCCTGCTGTGATATAAATAAAAATAATAGATACATTCACAGATTTTGAACCTTTTACAGCCACTGCTGCAAAAAGCAATTTTAATTTATAACCACAGAGTCTTGCAAAACATAGAAATGAAGACATAATAAAATGGAATGTTTATCCTGTGGCTCCCATTAGACCTCTTCCGTTCAATGGTTGTAACTAATTACTTGTTTTTCCGCTTTTGTATTGGAGGCCTTATTACTGGGCTGCACGGAGCATACCTTATTTTATTTCCCTAGCAATACTTGCACCTCTCTCTGAAGCCTGCAATTAGATGTTCATGAAATAATATTAAAACGATGCATAATCTTGTTGGGGACGGGGGGAAGCCAAAACAAACCAACCTGGTTTGTATAAAATTAGATGGAATACAAAAGATGAATGTTCACTCCAGTGAATGCGTCCTTTCGACTAACCGTTTCTATCTGACAACCTTTTTTTGCCAACGGAACACATTGTACTTTTGAAATAATTGACTGTGGAATATAGTGCTGTTTATTCAAAAGCAGGTCACATAGAACTGAGTTGCTCGTCATCTTGATCCTTTTACCTTTCTTATCTTCAGACGGTGTACATTCAGGATGAGCTTTTTAGTTTTTTAAACCAGCCATGCAGTTTTAATTGCTGCTCTGTGTTTAATTGCCATAAGGTGACCCGATGCTAAGAAGGTGAAAAAAATGGTGGGGGACTTTAGAGGCAAAACCCTTTGAGAGCTGAATTCAGGTTTGAAAACTGTATTGTGACGTATTCACTGGTGAGTGATGGGACTGGGAAAGGGAAAACACAAGTGCACCCTTTCTTGATGCCTGCATGGAAGTTTCCATTGTTTAAAGGGGCAGGTTTGCCTCACAAGGAATTATCTGAAGCTTTTATGAACCTAAAAACTACTAGAAAGCAGCCGCCACCACTTGCCACTTGGCTGTAAGGGTACGATGGAATTAGCTGGTGGTGTACTCTCAGCCCAGATCCGAAACTAATAACCCAATCTTGTTCCCATTCAACTCAATGGAAGAGACAGGAAGGAATGTCTTTGTACTTAAAGGTACCCAACTAGGAGTTGGCAGAACTGGGATATGTTCCTGTCTCTGCCAAAGATTGACCCTGTGAGCTTGGACAAGCCATGTAAACGTCTCCGTACCCCCACCTGAAAAACAGTGATAAATATTTCTTTTTTCGCCTCACAGGATAAATGAACCACGGAGAGCTTGATTGCTATGGTGCCACAGTCCGGACTATAAAACAAATAAACAACAAAGCTCTTGTTGATTTCAGTAGGATCAGGATTTGGCCCTGAGTGGCCAAGTGTTCACAGCATGAAAGCTGCCCTTAAAACTTACACCCTTTGGCAGGCCAAGGAGCGAATGGGACGTGAAGAATTGTTCCTCCAGGAGATTGAGACACTTTGACAAGGCACTGTAGGGAAGCAAGCTCTGCTGCTCCCCAGGCTGCATTTGTCTTGGGGAGGATTTCAGAGGTGTCAACCCCGCACTAAATGAAAACAGTGGTAAAACCCTGGCCGTCAGGCATTGGCCCTGGGTGAAGAATAGCATTTGTCTGAATGATGCTTTATGTGGAGAAGGGAGGAGGAAGTCAGGTGAGGACCCAGATTAGGTTTAATGTAGTTTTGGGGGGTTCAGAAAGAAGCAAAGTCAAGGGTTTGGATTGAACAGCTGCAAGGCTGGATGTGTTTCTAAGGAATATACCCTGGTTCATAGGTTCTGAGCCTGGGGGGGTGAGGGGGGGAAGGGGGAGGGTGTCAGGGAGTCGAGACCCTGCCCATTCCATATTGCTAAATGGGAGAGGAACCGCAGCTCGATGGGAATGGGCTCCCGGGGTACGTGGGGGGAGTCCCAATATGGAAAACAGCGCCTCTTGTGGAGAACATTGAGAACCACTGCTCTACTTCAACCACAAGTTGCTGAGTGAGATGCAGGACATAATTCCATGGTCAGACTAAATGATCGTAGCAATCCACTGTGGCATTAAACGGATGAACCTTTCAAGATATTCTTATGAGATTCTGGACATAGAGGCAGAAATGTAACAAGATTTCTGCCTTCCTCAGTGGTATGAAACTTGCAAAACGAGTTCTTCTCTTGAGATTTCTGGAATTGAAAAATAAAGCCCTTTTGGGTTAATGGTTCTCACCTAGTCCCAAACGCATCAGTGGCACTGCCCTGCAGGACTTCCTTTGCTATCTTATCCATGTACCCAGTGAAACCATTAAGTTTTCCAGTCCTGGTACAACAACAACTCTTCATTGTAAGAACAGAAGATTCACTTAACGCGTGACCAACTGTCACAAAGCAGGGGGAAAAATCTAGGATTCAGGTGGCAGTAAAGTTTGGGAATAAGTAGGAATGAAAGCTGAGGAAGTAATGGGAGCAAGAGGATATGCTAACCTACATGCCAATTCCAACAGGAACATTTATTGGTGCTTCCCTAAATCCTCCCTGCAGTTTCATCTGGATACAGTGTTCATCTGCGCTTCCTGTCCTGAACGGCTGTGTAGTGATGCTGTGTGCTGTTAAAACAGCTGCTGTGTTTTACCCCGGGTGCAGTTCAATGTGACTGATTCCAACCTATCAGTTTAAGCGGCTATCAGTCTGAGTTACAAAACCTGACTAATCTTTAGGATGAAAGATATTATATAAATGCAAGATATAAATAATAATAATAAGTCATGTCTCTGATCTGGTAATAAAGCAAGTAATGGAAAATGGTCGGTAATGGTAAATTATGGGGCCAGTGGTCCTTCAAGGGAATCAGGCCCTAACCGGCCCATGGGGACCCTGCAAAATACACCTGGGAGCAGGTAGGTGCTCCAAGTAGTGGCATGTTAGCCAATTAGCAAGGGAACAGCTAAGTTCTAAGTAGGCAGCTGCCCAGATAGGGAGGGAGATCCCAGATGGGGCAATGCCTGACATACAGGCTAGGAGGAACCAACAGGCACAGTGTAGGCTCCTGGGACTTTGAGTACCCTGCAAGGTTGCACTTTGTGACTTGGCTGTGGGGCTGATCCATGGCACAGACAGCAAGAGGCAGATGGCCAGCAGGAGGCACCGGGAACGAGGACCCCTTGCAGCACTTCACCCCAAACCAGGGGGCGCTACGGGTGTTGAATATGCCACCTTACAGATACACTGATTGGCTAACATATAACAACTCTGCTTTTTTGCTTTTGTTTTATGTAGCTCACTTCAGGCAGAACATTTCAGTCTGGTTTTAAGGACCCATGTAAAACTGAGTCAGTCCGCTATTAGTTTGGATAGAGAGGAGTACAAATAGTTCAGTTACAAGCCGCAGTTTATCCGATATTTTTCAGGCAGACAGAATAAACCATGTCTGGAGCAAAGCAGAAAATGTGATTGGAAAGTTTAGAGCTCTTAAATTAATTCCCTAGACAAAAAGTCAAGACACCATATTCATAATATCACATTATATAACTTGCTCTGGAGCCAGACAGCTACTAGGTAAAATAATATGGGTTATAAAACAAAATATTATTGCAAAACAGTTTTACAACTTTATAATTCACTATTTTCATTTCAGAAAAACATTGTCAGCATAATTGCAGATGCCGTTTGCCTTGGAGGGGCTCTTTTAGCTGCTGATGGGATTTTTTTTTTTTTTTAAAGGATGCTATTTCATTTAATATACTGATTTGCATGATAGTTATCTGGAAGTAAATCTCCATGGGAAACAGCATTATGTGGGAATTTAAGTGAATTTAATATGGAACGTTTATGCTCAGTAAATAAAAATATAACCTCTGGATTCTTCTATATATTAAACATATCAATATGGAGCTACTTTCTACTCTGTGTAGCTGCATTTATACCTTAAATAGGACAAAGTTGCTAGGTCTTATGTGGCTGAATCTTGGAGGACAGATTCATTTGACAGTCTTTCCCTCGAGGATTCCATGTATGGTGTGTGAATCTCAGGGTCCAATCCTACAAACACAACTAGTGAGTGCAGTGTGCCATGAACACTTAAGCACTAGGCTCAGAAGTGCCTGCAGGACTGGGCCCACTGTTCACGATTCATCCAGGGACACAATCACCCAGCTTTATAGCCTAATAACTCAAACCAGAACCAATGAGAACCATGTAACAATAAAACATTAGAACATAAGAGCGGCCATACTGGGTCAGACCAAAGGTCCATCTAGCCCAGTATCCTATCGACAGTGGCCAATGCCGGGTGCCCCAGAGGGAATGAACAAGTGATCCATCCCCTGTCGCCCATTCCCAGCTTCCAGCAAACAGAGTCTAGGGATGCCATCCCTGTCCATCCTGGCTCATAGCCATTGGTGGACCTATCCTCCATGAATTTATCTAGTTCTTTTTTGAACCCTTTTATAGTCTTGGCCTTCACCACATCCTCTGGCAAAGAGTTCCACAGGTTGACTGGGCGTTGTGTGAAGAAATACTGCCTTTTGTTTGCTTTAAACCTGCTGCCTGTTAATTTCATTTGGTGGCCCCTAGTTCTTGTGTTATGACATTGTACTTCTATGACACCCTTAATCCAAGAATCACAAACATTACCTAATCCTATCAACAGCGTGTGAGAATCAAAGAAATGCAGGGCTGGAAGGGATCTCAAGAGGTCAAGTCCACCCTCTTGCGCTGAGACAGGATCAAGTAAACCTAGATAATCTCCGACAGGTATTTGTCCAACATGTTTTTAAAACCTCCAAAGACGGGGATTCCGCAACCTCCCTTGGAAGCCTATTCTAGACCCTAACTACCCTTAGAGTTAGAAACTTTTTCCTGACGTCTAACCTCCATCTCCCTTGCTGCAGATTAATCCCATTACTTCTTGTCCTACCGTCAGTGGACATGGAGAACAACTAATCACAGTCCTCTTTATAACAGCCCTTGACGTATTTGAAGACTTATCAGGTCCCTGCTGCAGCCTTCTTTTGTCAGGACTAAACTTGCCCAGTATATATCTATATATATATATATTTTAACACTTCCTCATAGGTCAGGTTTCCTAAACCTTTGATCATTTTCATTGCTCTCCTCTGGAGACTCTGCAGTTCATCCACATCTTTCCAGAAGTGTCGTGCCCAGCTGAGGCCTTGGAAGTGCCAAGTAGAGCATCTTACATACGACGCTCCTGTTAACACACTCCAGAATGATACAGGTCTTTTTCTCAACTGTATCCCATTGTTGACTCATATTCAATTTATGATCCACTATAACCCTCAGATCCTTTTCAGCAGAACTACCATCCAGGACTGACTCCTGCAGGACCCGACTAGATACCCCCTCCCAGCTTGACATGGATAACTACACTGAGTATGCTCTTTCAATCCATTGGGTGCTCACCTTATAGTAATTTCATCTAGACCACATTCCCCCAGTTTGCTCACTACAATCAAGATACATCACATCTACTGCTTCCCCCTATCCACTAGGCCAGAAATTCTATCAAAAAGGAAGTTAGGTTGGTTTGGAATGATTTGTTCTTGACAAATCAGTGCTGGCTGTTCCTTGTAACCCTATTACCCTCTCGGTGCTTACACACTGATTGTTTAATAATTTGTTCTGGTATATTTCCAGGTATCAAAGTTAGGCTGACTGAGCTATATCATCCTGGGTCCTCTTTGTTCCCCTTTTAAGATTGTGGTATGTTTGCCCTTCTCCAGTCCTTTGGGACCTCGGTTGTCCTGTATGAGTTCTCAAAGATAAGACTGCTTCAGGTAATTCCTTACGTATCCTAGGATGAAATTCATCTGGCCTTGCCGACTTGAACACATCTAGTTTATCCAAATATTCTTTAACCTGTTCTTTCCCTATTTTGGCATGCGTTCCTTTCCTCTTGTTGTTAATCTTAATTGTGTTGAGTATCTGGTCACCATTAAATCTTTACTGAAGACTGAAGCAAAATAGGCATTGAACACTTCAGCCTTCTTAATGTCATCTGTTATTAGCTCTCCTTCCCCACTAAGTAGAGGACCTACACTTTCCTTCATCTTGCTTCTAACGCATTTAAAGAACCTCTCTTCGTGCCTTTACGTCCCTTTAGATGTAATTCATTCTGTGCCTTAGGGTATGCCTACAATATTGAGATTATACCGGCATAGCTATGCCAACACAGCCCTATTGCATAGACACAGTCTATGCTGACAGAAGGGTTTTTATGTCGGTACAGGAACACCATCTCTCAAGACAACATTAGCTACACCGAATTCTGACTGTCATGAGGTACAAACCCTGGGACACATCACAAACCACTTCCCCAGTCACGCTTACAGGGTGGGCACAAGAGGGATCCACCTAGCAATCCCAGGAGCATGAGAATGGCCTTCAATCTCAAAATTCAGTTATAATCCCAGCCCATTGCTTTTCAAACGCCATGTGAAAGAAGAAGATAGCTGTGCCTACACTGGGGCTTATGATGGCGTAGTATTGTCGTTTAGAGGTGTGTGGTTTTTTGTTTATTTTAACAACCCTGACCAATATACCTATGACAACAGAAGTTTCACTTGTAGGCCAAGCCTTACCCTTTCTGATTTTGCACTAGTCTTTTGTAATCCTCTTTAGCAATTCATCCATGTTCCGCTTTTTGTAGCATTCCTTTTTGATTTTCAGGTCATTAAAAAGCTCTTGATGAGCCATATTGGCCTCCTCCTACCTTTCCTTCACATTGGGATAGTTTGCAGTTGTGCCTTTAATATTGTCTCGGAGAAACTGCCAGCTCTTCTGAACTCCTTTATCCCTTAGATTTTCTGCCCATGGGATCTTAACTACCAATCCTCTGAGTTGTTGCATTTTTTAAAGTCCATTGTCCTTATTCTGCTGCTCTCACTCCTTCCTTTCCTTAGGATCATGAGATATATTATTTCATGATCACTTTCACCCAAATTGCCTTCCACCTGCAGATTCGTGACCAATCCCTCCCTGTTGAGCAGAATCAAGTCTAAAATGTCTCTCCCCCGGTTAATTCCTCCATCTGCTGAAACAAAAAGTTGTCCCCACAACATTCCAAGAAGTTACTGGAAATTTTGTGTTTTGCTGTATTTCTTTTTCCAACAGATGTCTGGTTAAAGTCCTCCATTACTACCAGTCTCATAGAATCATAGAATATCAGGGTTGGAAGGGACCCCAGAAGGTCATCTAGTCCAACCCCCTGCTCGAAGCAGGACCAATTCCCAGTTAAATCATCCCAGCCAGGGCTTTGTCAAGCCTGACCTTAAAAACCTCTAAGGAAGGAGATTCTACCACCTCCCTAGGTAACGCATTCCAGTGTTTCACCACCCTCTTAGTGAAAAAGTTTTTCCTAATATCCAATCTAAACCTCCCCCATTGCAACTTGAGACCATTACTCCTCGTTCTGTCATCTGCTACCATTGAGAACAGTCTAGAGCCATCCTCTTTGGAACCCCCTTTCAGGTAGTTGAAAGCAGCTATCAAATCCCCCCTCATTCTTCTCTTCTGCAGACTAAACAATCCCAGCTCCCTCAGCCTCTCCTCATAAGTCATGTGCTCTAGACCCCTAATCATTTTTGTTGCCCTTCGCTGGACTCTCTCCAATTTATCCACATCCTTCTTGTAGTGTGGGGCCCAAAACTGGACACAGTACTCCAGATGAGGCCTCACCAGTGTCGAATAGAGGGGAACGATCACGTCCCTCGATCTGCTCGCTATGCCCCTACTTATACATCCCAAAATGCCATTGGCCTTCTTGGCAACAAGGGCACACTGTTGACTCATATCCAGCTTCTCGTCCACTGTCACCCCTAGGTCCTTTTCCGCAGAACTGCTGCCTAGCCATTCGGTCCCTAGTCTGTAGCGGTGCATTGGATTCTTCCATCCTAAGTGCAGGACCCTGCACTTATCCTTATTGAACCTCATCAGATTTCTTTTGGCCCAATCCTCCAATTTGTCTAGGTCCTTCTGTATCCTATCCCTCCCCTCCAGCGTATCTACCACTCCTCCCAGTTTAGTATCATCTGCAAATTTGCTGAGAGTGCAATCCACACCATCCTCCAGATCATTTATGAAGATATTGAACAAAACCGGCCCCAGGACCGACCCCTGGGGCACTCCACTTGACACCGGCTGCCAACTAGACATGGAGCCATTGATCACTACCCGTTGAGCCCGACAATCTAGCCAGCTTTCTACCCACCTTATAGTGCATTCATCTAGCCCATACTTCCTTAACTTGCTGACAAGAATACTGTGGGAGACAGTGTCAAAAGCTTTGCTAAAGTCAAGAAACAATACATCCACTGCTTTCCCTTCATCCACAGAACCAGTAATCTCATCATAAAAGGCGATTAGATTAGTCAGGCATGACCTTCCCTTGGTGAATCCATGCTGACTCTTCCTGATCACTTTCCTCTCATGTAAGTGCTTCAGGATTGATTCTTTGAGGACCTGCTCCATGATTTTTCCAGGGACTGAGGTGAGGCTGACTGGCCTGTAGTTCCCAGGATCCTCCTTCTTCCCTTTTTTAAAGATTGGCACTACATTAGCCTTTTTCCAGTCATCCGGGACTTCCCCCGTTCGCCACGAGTTTTCAAAGATAATGGCCAAGGGCTCTGCAATCACAGCCGCCAATTCCTTCAGCACTCTCGGATGTAACTCGTCCGGCCCCATGGACTTGTGCACGTCCAGCTTTTCTAAATAGTCCCTAACCACCTCTATCTCCACAGAGGGCTGGCCATCTCTTCCCCATTCTGTGATGCCCAGCGCAGCAGTCTGGGAGCTGACCTTGTTAGTGAAAACAGAGGCAAAAAAAGCATTGAGTACATTAGCTTTTTCCACATCCTCTGTCACTAGGTTGCCTCCCTCATTCAGTAAGGGGCCCACACTTTCCTTGGCTTTCTTCTTGTTGCCAACATACCTGAAGAAACCCTTCTTGTTACTCTTGACATCTCTTGCTAGCTGCAGCTCCAGGTGCGATTTGGCCCTCCTGATATCTTTCCTACATGCCCGAGCAATATTTTTATACTCTTCCCTGGTCATATGTCCAACCTTCCACTTCTTGTAAGCTTCTTTTTTATGTTTAAGATCCGCTAGGATTTCACCATTAAGCCAAGCTGGTCACTTGCCATGTTTACTATTCTTTCGACTCATCGGGATGGTTTGTCCCTGTAACCTCAACAGGGATTCCTTGAAATACAGCCAGCTCTCCTGGACTCCCTTCCCCTTCATGATAGTCCCCCAGGGGATCCTACCCATCCGTTCCCTGAGGGAGTCGAAGTCTGCTTTCCTGAAGTCCAGGGTCCGTATCCTGCTGCTTACCTTTCTTCCCTGCGTCAGGATCCTGAACTCAACCAACTCATGGTCACTGCCTCCCAGATTCCCATCCACTTTTGCTTCCCCCACTAATTCTACCCGGTTTGTGAGCAGCAGGTCAAGAAAAGCGCCCCCCCTAGTTGGCTCCCCTAGCACTTGCGCCAGAAAATTGTCCCCTACGCTTTCCAAAAACTTCCTGGATTGTTTTGGGTATTTCTGTTATTTGTTCTAGAAATGCCTCATCTACCTCCTCTCCATGATTTGGTGGTCTATAGCAGACCCCTACCATGACGTCATCCCTATTTTCCCCCTTTTATCTTTACCCCAAGACTTTCAACTGGTCTGCCTCTCAACTCCTTTTGGACCTCAGAACAAATGTATGTATTCTTTATGTATAATGCAACACCTCTGCCCCTTTTCCCCTGCCTGTCCTTTCTGAACAAGCCTGTATACCAATATTCCAGTCATGAGATTTATCCCACCAAACCTCTGTGATGCCAGTTAAGTCATAATTGAGCTTATGGACTAATACTTCCAGGTCTTCCTGTTTAGCCCACTTGCTACTCCTTGCAGTTGTGTAGAGACACAGTAGATTAGTATTACAATCCCAAATTTACAGAGGAGCAAACTGAGGCAGCTGCCCAAAGCTGCATCCTGAGTCAGTAGCAGGTCTGGGGCTACAGAGCAGGAGTCATGAGGACTATACCCCCTCACACAAAGACAATCGATGCTGAATACTGTATGTAGGCTAAGACGATAGAACCCGTAACTACCAGACTGCAACACCAACATAATTCACTTCCCAATTGTATCTCAAAATGTATCAGTATATTTAAAGGCTGTTTGGGTATCAAGGGTTAAACACAGTCAAATCAGAGCCCTTAAATAATGTCAAGGCTGCCCCTAGTTGTATCATGTATGGAGGCATTGTCCTCAGATTATTTTAAGAAGGAGGAAGAAAGAACATCCAGGTATTATGTCAAAAGCCTCTTGCTCAATTATTCCTCTCGTGCTGCTAATCCACTGTGACAGTCTAAAGACTTACACTGCAAAAACCATGCTCTAAAGCTGTAAATTTAAGTTGCTTTCTTCTGTAGCTCACAAGCCTTTGCTGACCTCACCTACTCCCACAACCACACACACTGTCACCTTTCACATCAACTAACTGAGCCGGTCATACAATTAACAACTCATTTTTTTACCATTTCAGGAATGCAATTCCTAAATGACTACCGCGAAGCATTCTTCTGTCCTCAGCCGCTTCCTGTTTGTGAATGAAACTGAAGTTTCTAAGCCCAAAAGGAAAGGAAAGTTTACGCTGTGAGAGGGGATCTACGAGGGTGTTAGGGTGCCGTAGAGTTCACATTGGATCCCTAGAGATAAGGATGAACATGGAAAAGTCTAAATAATTTTTTATAACACTTTGCACTTCTGAAAGTGCCTTTTCATCTGAGAGTCTTGAATGGCATTACGAAGATTACTTTGCAAAAGCTCACAACAGCCCTGAGAAGGAAGTATTACATATCCCCAGTTGCAGATTGGTAAACCGAGGTGCACAAAGGTCAGAAAACTTGTCCAAGGTCACCGAGCAGCGCTGAGAATAGAACCCAGGAGTCCTGATTCCAACAGAACCCAGGAGTCCTGATTCCAGGAGTCCCTCATCTCAGTTCTAGATACACTGCCTCCTTCTTTCTCCTCCTTCATTTTAACACCACATAGGGTCAAATTCACCCAGGGCCTGTGCTGGAGTCCAAAGCTCAGACGTTGACCTATGGCCTCTCTGCGGTGAAAAGAGCTCCAAGGAGGGGGTCATGGTAGAGCGAGGCAAAGGTGGCTTGAGGGTGGCTGTCTACCTTCTCTGCAATGCAGAGAACCAGGCTGTTGCAGGGAAGCCCATGTCCCTATGCCACCAGGAGGGAATCTGGCCCACTGATTTCATTAATCAGCAGAGACTGAAACATCTTAGTCAGAGGATTAACAGCAAGAGCATGAGTCTCAGTTAAAACGTAACTGCTGGGTGCACCCACTTTATGCTGTGTGAGTGATGGAAGACAGTATCTTTCCTCCATAAAAAAAATTATTACAAGTGGAGTGCATCAATGGTAGCCCAGGACACTGGTGAGCAGGCGTCTCGGAGCTGAAGATGGAACATCCAAGTGAATGCCTTTGCAGAAGATTTTCAGTCAGCTGGACACCCTGACTCACGCAGCGGCTTGGGAAGAGTGAGAGGCAAAATAAATAAATACAACTGCATTATCTAGGCACCATTTTGGTCACTGGAAGCTTCATGAGACCATCATTACCGCCGATTCCAGAGGGAGATTCAGAAATGCCTACGGTGGCACACGGCGAGAAGACAAACTGGTTTACGCCTGTTCTCTATGAAGTGGTCACCATTAAAACCTTGCTAAGAGGGTGAGATAATTTGTTAGCTTTACCTCATTGTTTGCAGCAGTCTCAATATTTACTGTAGGACATACCTAGAATACTGTAAATGCTGAGGTGGTGTTTAAGGCAACTGGCATGTTTTCAGGGTGCCTGAGATGCTGTTGAGGTCCAGATTTTGTGTAGACGAGGTGTGTTTTGTCCACCCCCTCCCTAGGTAACCCATCCATCCTTAGAGGTTTTTAAGGCCTGGCTTGGCAAAGCCCTGGCTGGGATAATTTAGTTGGGGACTGGTCCTGCTTTGAGCAGGGGGTTGGACTAGATGACCTCCTGAGGTCTCTGCCAACTCTAATCTTCTATGATCCTAATTCATGCCTTCCTGCCATCCCTCCTCTGCGTCCTCGTTTGACTCCTGATCAGGAGGAGTACAAGGTACTGGCTGCACTGAGGTGGAGCTAGAGGTAACCTTTGTTGAGGTAACTCTTGATGAGCTTTTCCCTTAGCTCGCCTGTGCATGTAAGGTTAGATACTGGGCGGTACATGGAGACGTTGGCTGTGTTGTCCAAAGGTTTCCTTAAGTACTGATTAGATTAGACAGTGCTTTAGGCAGGAGGTAGCTTTTCTTCTTGAAGGAAGTATTCACAGTCTCAGTTAGTAGGAGCCAGGACTGACTTTCACTTTCAGCCTGGATCAGAGCTGCAGGGGTGGTGTGGTTTCCCTGCAGTGCTTCCAGGACATACAGATTTGGAAAGGCAAGGTGTAACATTACTGGGCCTGGGTCTGCTGCGTGGTTCCTGGTGTCCCAAGAGGCTGTCTAGGTGGCAGAAGGTCTCTGAGAAACAGGCGGATAGTTCATCATAGCATGAGGTGGTGGGCTCTGGAATTGAGTGAAGGCATTACGGGTTAACAAGGAGATTAGTGGCCTGGAATAGTACAGTGTGGATGTCTGTTGGCAGCTATGGAGGCAAAGTGGTGGGGTGTCTTTGTTTCTGATATGACCAAGGCATAGGCTTCAAAGGATTCTCGGTGTTGGAGACTGTCTGCTACTGCTTGTGTTTTCCACAGCGGATAGTTTTGTGCCAAAATATCAGTGGGCTGTGGCTGATCAGTGGTCAGTGACTCATTATGGTCTTCTGTTCCGTAACTTATGAGTGGGGTGGAGTTACCTACAGGGATGTTTTTGAATTTGACTCTACGTAGGAGGGGGCAGAACGCAGTGGGAAAAAGAGAGGATCATGTGATAAATTTTATTTGTCACAAGGTTCCACATTTTAATCACATGGTTCTGCAACTGATCATATGGATATCCCCACGACATATGACGCAGATTAGAGAGAGAGAGGCAGGAATTCCCTAGTGAAATATTAAGGTTTAAATGAGGACATATGCTTCATTAGTTCATTTCCTAATTATGACTTGGGCATTAAAATTAAGAGAATTGCTACAAAAGGCAATTCAACAAAACAATTCAACACAAACTGGGACTGATCCGACTCATTTGGCATTTTCACTTCCTAAGTGCAACTCATTGTTCTGCGTGGGCTTTAAGGAACAGCACAGTCTTGGGTTTTTCGTTTGTTCCCATACCAAGCTAGATTTGCTTTGGATCAACAGCAACTTCAACATGATTAGCAAGTGGCACTTTGCCTGCTCCTGCTTCGGGCTGTCAGAGACAGAACCACCAGCCGTGATCCTCTTCCCAGGCATGTTGCAAACCAAAAGCCGTTTTTCAGCAAAAAACCGAAACATTTTGAATGAAAAATTTCAGGCAGTTCTAGTTCTAGGCCATGGTGTGCAGCCGAGCTGAATACCACGTACTTCCGGGTGTTGCTGGATTTGTTACCACACCCCTTTCATTTTGCATGTACATTGCATTAAGAATCCACTAGTATTAATAACATTTAAAAATTATTTCATGCCCTCAGACATAAATTAATGTCCGTTTCTTACCCTGGTTTAACACTCATTTTACTCAGTTAAAGATCTCTATAAACAAACCTCAAACAAATGTGCCACACAGGTGTGTGGAGAGTAAACAAGCTAAGACTCCTTGTGCATCTAGTAAAACCAGCTGCAGCGATTTCTCCAATGGATGTCATGGCTGTAACATTTTCAGCAACTTTTCCTTGATATGAAATCATTCCAAAAAGTTAGTTCCTCTGAATAAGCCAGACTGCGAAAGTAGAGAGAGAAGATGCGGTCAAGTGAAACAATGCTGCTTTTATGGCCAGTGACAAAATATTCCGATGGAATGGGTGTAGTTACTGGACACTTCCTATTACCTTGGAAAATCTCCATCAATTCTACCCTGCTTCTTACTAATAAATAATGCCCAGCTTCCTCCACCACTATTCAGGATAGCAGTCATGCCCATGCTGAAACTTGATAGCAAAGTGCCTGGGCAGGCTACGAAAGAAATGAAATTCCCAAAGGGATTATGTATCAATAAGTGGAAAGGATGTTTTGCAGAAGAAGTGATTTTACATTATAAATATAAACTTAAGCTAAATTGTCTTGTCCCTTCCAGCTTTGTATTGCAAATACGGCTGCAAGACTCACGCTGTTCACGGTGAGAAGCGATTTATGTTTCCATAGAGACACTGCACTCTGGTTCTTCTCTACTGCTTGGGACATTCCTTAGCTGATGTAAACTGACGTCATCCCACTGACTTCTATGGAATCGCACCGATTTACTCCAGCGACAGATCTGGCCCAAGCAGTAGAATTCTTTTAAAAAAACAACATCAGCTCTACCTAATATCAGACATGTGACATATACAGAGTCCCCTCCCCTCCTGCGCTCACAGCTCTGCGGAAGAGAAAAAGTTAATTAGTTAGGTTGCCAGCAGACTGTATTTCAAGGACTTTTATTTGTTGCTTTGTCTATCCTGACTTGAGAAACCCTGAGCTTCCCTGCTTTGAATAGTTCCTGAATTCAGGAAACTGGAATGAAATCTGGCGACTGGAAAAGGCTGTGTGGACCGACCGAGGGCAAGGTCGATGGGAAGAGCTTTTTGTGTTTTGTTTTGTAACTATTTAGCATTTTTCTCTCAGCATTAAAAGGCTAGAGACAAGTTCTGCACCAAGGCAGATCGAGGTAGCCTTTGACAGCAGTGCTTTCATTGGCGCGGGATTTGAGCCCAGCTGTCTTCAAGCCTCGGCGAGTGCAAAGCAACGAACGCACACAGGCATCGCTCCCGTTATGGGGAGGTTAGCGCACTCGTGTTAAAAGCACACAGCCAAGATAAAATCCAAATACACACTTACAATGGAGGGTGGAATTTGGCTCCACGTACATGAATCTCTTACCTGTGGCAACAGCAGCTTACATTTTACAAATTTACTTACTTTTCACCGCTGATGCTGTTTTCAAACACCTCCCCAAGGCCTCAGTCCTGAACCTGGATCTACACAGCCAGGTCCCTGTATCCACAGGAACAGCTTTTGAAGGAAAATGGGCTCTGCTTGTGTAGACCTGGTTCCTGGATCAAGGTCTAAGCAGTGAAACCAGACAGGTGAGTTTAACTTTCTGTGTCTAGTCAGTTTCACATTAAGAGGCCTCTTTGAAGGGCTCCTTTGCTTTGACACTTGTTGGAACGGATGGGCAGCACACACGGAAGCATTTCACGATCGCCAAGCTTGGTGTAGGAAAACATTTGTGTGTGGTTTCAGGGATAAGGATCTTTAAGCAATGATGCACAGAATCACTTAAACCAAATTTAGTGAACACCACTGTTTTTTCCCAGCGTTAAGCATGTGGACAGGAATAATTTCCCCTCTGGTAACTGGTGAACACAACAGTGTATATGACCCCAAGTCTTTGTCAGTAATCTCTTAATCAATCTAAGGAGAACCAGGTCTGAAAGATCAGGGCACCATGAGGCCACATAATTACATGTCCTATTAATTGGGATGATGAGTTTTAAAGTTTCAGAGCTTAAAATTCCTCTGCCCTGCAGGGTGAATCCTGTTGAATATCACTGCATTCCTGAAATGAGACACAGTCACCCCACAGGAAAGGTGGAATTTCTAAGACCCCAGCACTTGTATTTTCAAATCCGATGGAAGTTCCCATTTTCTACCAGTCAGTTACAAAAAAAAAAAAAAAAAAAAAAGCCAGAAAGAGAGAAAACACCAGACTTGGCTGCTTTCTGTCCCCTTTGTAGCCCTATCTCGACAGGACACAAGCATGTGGTTGGCAATCCCATGAGCTCAATACAGTGAGCTTAACATGACTGAAAAACCAGCTAACGTCTTCCAACAGGTGAGCCGGCACCTCGACGAGCGCCGTTCAATAACTACCAAGACTGAAAACCACACGGCTTTTGCCATGGGCAAGACCAGGCCTGAGAATGGCTGTCTGTCTCTCTCTTACCTTTGGCTGCATGGGTGGTGGAGGAGGTGCTAACACCGGATCCGTAATGTAGGTCTTCTTTGTGCTGGGCGGTTGGTACGGCCCAGCTGGATTTTGAGCCATGGTGTTAGCTGTGGGATAGGCTGGCTCGGGCTTCCAGGTGTTTTGTGGCACATAGGATGGTTCCGAGCCATTTCTTCCTCCATATCCAGGGCCTGCAGGGTAGTAAAGATCTTGATACCGCCCCTGTGAAGGTGCATAGCCATAACCAGGCTCTGAAGGACGTGCAGGCTGGGGAGCGTACCCATAGTCAGGGCCACGAGGCTGAGACGGAACATACTGTGCTGGCCCCGGGGGGCGTGCTGGCTGAGGTGCGTAGGACTGGTTTGGACCCAGGCTGCCGTACTGAACTGGCTGTGGGCCAGGTGGCTGGAAATGAGGGCTGGGCTGGGCCGTTTTCACCTGTACGTTGAACGCCGGTCGGGTGGGAGTGGACGCAGTGATATAAGAAGCTGGAACTGGTTGTGGCTGCGGTTTTAGCGTACCAACAGGAGTAACTGGGATTGGGGCGGGCGGAGCAGCAGGTTGCACTGGTGCCTTGGCAGTAGACTTCTTGGTGGCAGTAAGAGGCGGCTGGTTGGGAATGACCATCCGCTTGTGCCCCGTAACCGGGGTAGATCCCGGGGGAGAAGTAACTGGGGAGCCGGTGGGGAACCCAGAGCCCTGTGGAACAATAAGAGGAGAAAAATGTGATCACCAGCAAGAAGGAAACATACAACTGGTAAAAACAAGCAGCTAGAGTTAAATAGAAATAGGATTTTATAGCAACATCTGCACAGCCACAGAACCTGCTCAGTAAAGAAGGAATGTACCTGGGGCTACACATTATAAAGTGGTAATAGCAGAGCAGGGGCAAAACCCGTGCAACAGAACAGAACGGCCAAGCAGGATATTTCATTTTTCTCTGGGATTTTGACTCTACAAAAATCTGCCTTAAACAAAAGCACTTGCTGGAGAATAATACGAGGGGAACCAATGTGCATAGTTGTAAAGATTCCTGTAAAATAAGGGAGTTCTGAAATGGAGAGGACTCCGAACTGTGTTCGATCCTGCCCACTGATAAGGAAGCTCCTTTTAATATGCAGAAGGCAGTGCAAAGGGATGGATTAAAAGCAACTCCCATGGAAGTGTCCTCAAAGCAATACACATTACCCCAGATCAAATGCCAAAGGAAAATACAGAGCTATGCCAATATACACATATAAAGCCTGGTTCTGCTCTCTGTTATGCTGGTGTGAATCTGGAGTGATTGCCGTGAGGTCAAAAGGTATAAATCTAGTGTAAGCGCAGAGTGGGGCCAGCAGTCCTGAAGGCTTAAGTCCTCTGAATCCAATGTGATCAATTTATAAGGAACAGGAGTGGGATTCAAGAGACAATGATTCTGTTCACAGCTCTGCCATGGATGTGTTGTGAGATCAGGCCTGTCCCTGGGACTCAGTGGACAAATGCAGAATTAGTGAAACGTCAACATCACAAGAACTGAGCAATAGACTGAGGAGATTTTAGGTCTCATGTGTGTAAAATATTTGTTGTTTTGGTTAAGACCTATTTAACCACACTGCCTAATGAAAGGACACCTTTGCTGATCATCCAACAAATCAAAAAAGGGTGGGAAAGTTCTTAAAATTCACCTTGTTTTCCTCGTTTTCTTTTAAAAAGTTTATATATTTTCCCTGCTTTCATTATATAGAGGAAGAAGCAGAAAACTGAAGAAATGCAATTTTTAAAATTTCTTTTGCTTGTCACTTTTAAATTGGTCTTAAATTGGTCTTTGAGGGGAGGGATAGCTCAGTGGTTTGAGCACTGGCCTGCTAAACCCAGGGTTTTGAGTTCAATCCTTGAGGGGGTCATTTAGGGATCTGAGGCAAAAATAAGGGATGGTACTTGGTCCTGCTGTGAAGGCAGGGAACTGGACTCGACGACCTTTCAAGGTCCCTTCCAGCTCTATGAGATAGGTATATTTATTTATTTAATGGTTTTCCAAGATTTTGTTGAGCTTTCTGCAGGAGAATGAATTTCACCCAGAATCAATTCTATAATCTAAGAGTCAATTTCAGCCTTAGTGGAGGCAGATGCAGCCCTTGTTGAAGTGAATGGACCCCAGGCTGGTCTACAGTAAGGCTGCATTCGACTTTAGGCAAATATCTGATCCCACAGATTACCAGTCCTGTATGAGTTGCTACCAAACCCCAGACAGCAGTGGAAAGAGGGGCACTATAGAATGTATAGACCCTTCGTAAGTTGCATATGTAAAAAACCATTCAACCTCCTGTACACAACACACAAAGAAAACCAATAAAAAAGAATAAGAAAATCTCAAATTCCGTCTGCCATTAGGAAGAGAATTTATAAAGATTAACTAGCACAGGGGAGTCAGGTGCGAACATTTCCAAGTGTGCTGTAGTGTTTTTAAACAACTTACAGTTGCGGAGGCAACTTTGGAGCAAACCCCAAGTGTGAAGGAGTCACCATAAACAAATGTAGAGAGAGAAAGGATAACGTAGCACACACCTGACTGCAAACAAGTGAGAGAGGCGAAAGAAAACAAGGCAGTAAGCTTCAGCTGGAGAAAAATACAGCGACTGTATTTAACCCCTGACCTTCCAAACAACCATGGGATTCCTGGGAAGGACAGTAAAGTGAGCAGGGTGGAAAGATGCGGGAGTGAGCATAGAGAAGCTATGGGGAGGAAGTGACTCAGGGCCTTGCAGGTGAGGAAAGGAGCTTTTTTGCTCACCTAATGAGAAACTTTGCTTGTTGCCTGATCTATTGTGCCCAGTGAATGTGGCATTTAAGCCTGAGCATGCTAGAAACTTGCCAGTTTCTCCACGTATTTTGTTCTTGTAAATGAATATGTGTCCACCTACTGTAATGGGATAAAAGGGCCGAAACGCAGCAGAGCGTAAGTACAGTACCCCCGAGAAAGTGCTTTTTGCGGGGCAGAGTGGGGAGAAGCTGGATAATGTTTTAATGACAATGGGCTATTGGAGGAGCGGGGAAGGGGGAGAGGCCCTGTTCACCAAACCCATGCACAACTTCTGGGTTTGAAAAACAAGCTCTGAGAGAAGATAATGAGGAACTATGGCAAAAATACAAGTGGAGTTTAAATCTGCACGAAAATTCAACAGTTTTAACCCTTCCAACCCACAATATGGGATTTTTTTCCCCTTTTTTATAACTTCATTTAGTGTGTTGATTACAGACCTTCTTCTTCCACCACCGCCCCCGGAGGCCAGAAACAAGGGAGACTTGGTGTTTCATAGGGAAAGCACTCTCCATCCCAGACAGCACCCTGTGCCTGTTGACTGGGGAGATATAGTCCAAAAAGGGCCCAGAATGGAGACCAAATGAACAAAGAAAAGAGCACAAGGAGCAGCTCTCCCTCTCGCAATGTGGTCTAACCATGGTTAGAGCAGGGGATCAGGAGCCAGGGGACCTGCGCTGTATTCCCTGCTCTTCCCAAGTCACTCTGTGACCTTACACAAGTAACTGAGGGGTGTACTGTGTCACTCAAACCACAGCCAGAATTCAGATGGAGGAAATCTGCACCAGGAGGAGTCACCAGAGGCATTCAGCATGACTCACCCTGAATTCCTCTGGCAGTGCTGGGGGAAGAAGGGGCAAAACCAGTTAATAGGGTGTGGTCAGAGAAAGGGGGCAGGGCTATGGCTTTTTGGGAAGTCTAGCACTGCTGAAAGCATAAGGGCTCCCTGGGAGGACAAAGATAAGTCCTGTGTCTGTCTGTCCCCTGAGCAGGGGCAGAAGGAGAAAAGGTCTCTTGACCCGCACAGGGCCGGCCATTATCTGGTCTTCAGCACCTCTGGTTACACACACGACTATTCACCAGTGTCTTAGCCCTCATTCTGAAATGGGGGTTCTCCAGGTTAAGGTAACACAAAGGTGGTAAGCCAATCGGAGCTGGGGATGGTGCAGGATTCTCTCTCGGGTAGTTCATACTTAAAGGCACTGCAGAAGAAGGGATTTGAAGGAGGAGAGGAAGGTGCTCAGATACCAAGGGGACATGCGTGATCTAGACAGCCAACGGTAGGCAGGTGAGCTAGTTTAGACGGATTTGTCTATGTATATGTGGGTGTGTCAGCTAGACAGAGGGATTACTATAATGAAGGGGACAGTTTCGCACATACCGTAAGCAGCGGCCCAGAAGTACACATGAAGGAATGAGTGGAGAAAAAAAGAGGGCTCTTGGAAGCTTATGTATGTATCCCTCTTTCCAGCAACTCTTGCGTGGCCTGCTTCAAAAGCAGCACATTTGTGAGTGACCAATCACACCAAAACATACCTGTGGCATTCGCTAAGGTTGTTTCCACACTAATGCAGGTTATTCTGCTGTTTGCGTACTAGGGGAAAGCACCTAGTGCACTTCGGAAATGCAAATTACGATCATGTCCGTTACCATCACCTCCTTCTTGCAAATTAATATTGCAAAGAGAGTAAACCAGAAACCCCACATGCTAACAAACAGGGTTGGAGAGAGAGAAACAAAAGCAGGAAGGAATTACATTCAGAACCACCTCTACTGTCAGAAATAAAACAAAATCAGAGGTTTTTTTAAGACAGGGGAAAAACCCAAGAGCCTTGTTAAACACAGATGGAAGTAACCTAAATGTACTGCCTCGTCTATGAATGAGTTCGTCCAGCAGCAGAAAGATGAACTAATGGTCACAAAATCAAGTGAAGCTGCGTTCAGTGCACAAGGAGAAAAATACTTAAGTAGACAATACCTTGGTTTAGGTTAAGGGAATCATTTAAATCAGCAACTACAGTCCTGTCTTTTTAAATAAAGTGAAAGTGTATACATTTCTGCATATATATTAAGCCTTTCCATGTGCAGCAGACAATCAAGAGGATACAATGCTGGCTGTACAAAGGGTTCAGGATGGCCTGGGGAGCCGGATTTTCAAAGTTACCGATTTGCACTTCTTAGGGCTACCAAGATGCATTTCCAAAGCATAAAGGTCGACGCGAATATTGACTGTCATACAAGTTATTTATGCACGCTTAAATTTAGACTAATTAGATGTCTCACTTTGAAGAGTCCTATCTTCATTCTTAGGTGCCTAAATACCTTTAAAAATCCAGCCCAAAGAATTTACAGTCCAATAAAAACATGTTAATCCAGTAGATTGATTTATTCTCTATCAAGATCCCACTGCAAATTTGTATTTCATTTCCAAGAAACGCAAATGTCTTTATGGCATGCACTGTGCACAAATCAGCAGCTACACTCCTATGGTACAGCTGTATTTGTGTGGATACAGCTTTAATAGCTAGCTACCCAGGCAGCAGCCAGGTATTTGAGGAGTACTCCCAGACATTTCACTGAAAGAATCATGGAGAAGTCTAATAGTCTTTGTCTCAGGCTGGATTGAAAAGAAGGGGCCCAGGCTTTGCATATGCCATGAAGCAACCAGAGGAACACTAGATAGTTCTCAATTTTATTTCTTCTCCCCCATTGCCCCCCTCTGCACCTGCTGCAGAATTCAGGTGGGTCAGATGGGGAGGAGGGGAGTCATCAGCATGGTCATTACTGTTTCCGCTAAAAATTTCTTGTGGACTCGGACATGACACTAGATTGAAACGTAAGGAAGGAAGCGATGGAGGAAGGAGGATGACAACAACCAGGCCTCCAACCCTTTATCTTGGAGGACAACTTCCAGCTATTTACAAGTGCAGAGCAAAACCAGACAAAAATCTTAATTCTGTGCTCAGCACATGGAACAAATGATGTGGGCAAATCACAGTCTTCCATTTACAGCACTGCATTCATTCTGGAGAGGTAAGGGACATCTAAGAAGCGCAGAAGCCTATCAGGCTACTGCTGTAATTTGTTCCCAGTGTACCTCTGGCATGGTCACTAGCATTATACCAGGGATGAATTGAGCTTATCCTCTTTGGGTCCAGATTTACTTTAGATTTGTTTTCCCCGGTGATGGAATTGCGGGTTCCAAGAAAACATTGCCATAAGACTATTCCTGCTTTGAGCTTTTTGGGTGATAAACTATCACCTAATATGAATGAGGAAGATTACTTGAGAGATGGCGTGGCTTCCAAAAGAAGGACATATTAATTTGGATAAGTAAGCTGACCTAATGACCATGGAATTACTGGTGTTAAAATGATTGTCCATATCTGAATCATTGGATCTCAAACTTTGCCCAGAAAGGTTCCCAATTTCATTATCGAAACCAAAGCAATATTTTAGCCACTAAACTGCATAAGGGACCACGGTGCCATCACCTTTTACATCAAATCAACACACGAATAGTTGACCTAAATACTTTTAACTTTGGTAGACAACAAAAGGACATCGCTTTAGTTTAATTCATTGAGAAATCTTGTTATGATTAAAATGGACTTGTCTTGCAAATCCACCAGTCTGGTTCAGCTGAACTGAGCCATCTACCATAAACTGCATGACATTGCCACATAAATGCATGACATTGCCACATAAAAACAAATACTTTGATAGATCTTGGCCAAAATGCAACAAAGGTTGTTGACCATAAACATAAACAACTAAACCTTCCATCAACTCATCTCGTGATATTCCAATAACTTCCATCCCTTATGACTGCAAAGAGAAAACAGAGCCATTTTGGACTCCAGAACTGTGTGGCAATGGCTTTCTACATTTGCTGAATTTGTGGCTTATAGGCTCAACAGTAAATATCAAGAGCTGGCATGCCAGAGTCCGTCCGTCCATCCCCCGTCAGCTCTGAAGGCAAAACTGCTGAATACAACCCAGGAACAGATTACCACAAACGGGATGAAGTGATGCCACGTGAACAAGTCAGTACATGCAGAGGAATGGAGAAACAAGCTCAGGAACACGGGTTTTGCAGAAGGATGTCAGTTTAGCAATGCAAGGAGGCTCACAGCAGCATGACGTTCAGCAACGAATGTTGTACCTTGCTTGGCATAGGCAAGTAATTGCTTTGCCAGCCACAGATGAAACTCCCCACCCCCATATAAGCAAAGTATTGGTAAGCGAAGTATTTTATGACTGATGCTATTACTAAGCATAGCAAAGCTTATACACTTAAAGTATCATTATTAAGCCATCCTCAGACTTATGAACTTTTACTCTTATTGCTACAATATGATATTTATAGTTGAATGGAAATAGGATTCAAGATACCGTAGTTCATAATTATGATGAGCGCGAAAAGGAATGTACAGAGAATGCAGCTATCCCTATGACTATCTGTAACGAACATATGAGCTACAGAAAGTGAGAGTATGTGTGTATATATATATATAAAACAGACACCCAAACCCACACACCCCTTTTGGAACAGTACTGTAGAACTTAATAGAAAATTATAGCATTTCTTTAGGGGTTTTAAGCCATCCCACAGAAATCCATAGCAGGCATAGAATTCTATATTAAATTCTACTGAAGAGTCATCCTCCCATCTCTTCTCACCCCACCCCACCCCCAAAAAATTACAAAAATGAAATAATTTTCCACTAAATTCTGTAGGTTTCTTTTTAAAAGAGCAATTTCTATAGAACATTTTTGGTTTCATCCCCTTTAAACTTTATATGGCATTAAAATGATGTGTATTTACTCACATGAAGATAATGAAATACATATATACTCATACAGCAGTTGCTTTGAGTGTTTATTACTTAATTTCATATTTCTTGTTCAGGATTCCATTTATTTGTAATATCACTTGCACTTAATTTTAAATTTATTCATATTTTCAAACTCAAAGAGCCAATTGCCCCAAATTTAAAAAAAAAAAATCTTTCCACAAAAAATCTGAATGATGATGTTGTCTCGTCACTTCCTGTGCAACCATCTGTTTTTGTTCCTCTTTTCCATACTTCCTTGCACTCTATGCACACAGGAGTGCAGAAGAGTAAAAGCAGCAGTGGACTAGCCTGTGCTCTTGTAACATCTGCTTTCTTAAAGTTCAATCATGGTAGTGAACCGCTCATCTGCCAATATTGATAGTGAGCTACAAAATGATTTAAATAACTAGTATGAATGGTTTTTTTTTTTCTTTTTTACCCAGCGTGAACACCCACCTTTTCTGCTGACCGATGATTTCCAGCCAGCAAACCAGATTTGAGTATCGTAGTTTGTCCAATGGCTCCATTTGATTTTAGCCCACTGCCCGTGTAAACGGTGTTCTTTTACTTAACAGCTCTGTCTATGCTATCATAGAGAGTTAAAGAATTTTAATGTCCACAATGATCTCAGCTTCCAAGTAAGAAATTCATAAGTATATCTGATTTGAGAGAGAGTGTGTGTGTGTGTGTGTGTGTGTGTAAACAACATATAACTTATACACATAATTGAACATGTGGTGTAGAAATTTTACATATTGGGATCAGAGTAACAGCCGTGTTAGTCTGTATTCGCAAAAAGAAAAGGAGTACTTGTGGCACCTTAGAGACTAACCAATTTATTTGAGCATGAGCTTTCGTGAGCTACAGCTCACTTCATCGGATGCAGCTGTAGCTCACGAAAGCTCATGCTCAAATAAATTGGTTAGTCTCTAAGGTGCCACAAGTACTCCTTTTCTTTTTACATATTGGGATGAAACCATATTATATATGTATATTAGTTTCATCCCCATATATGTAATTTCACCACATATTCAGTTATATGCATATGTTTTTACAAACAGACAGACACAAACACTATATATACATACCGCCCTGCATACATATATTACATTCTGGACCCGATGGGGCAAGCTGACCCACCATAACATGTTCAAGGGTCAGTCCAAGGACCAATTCTATTCAACTTATTCATAAATGATCTGGAGAAAGGGGTAAACAGTGAGGTGGCAAAGTTTGCAGATGATACTAAACTGCTCAAGATAGTTAAGACCAAAGCAGACTGTGAAGAACTTCAAAAAGATCTCACCAAACTAAGTGACTGGGCAACAAAATGGCAAATGAAGTTTAATGTAGATAAATGTAAAGTAACGCACACTGGAAAAAATAACCCCAACTATAAATACAATATGATGGGGGCTAATTTAGCTACAGCTAATCAGGAGAAAGATCTTGGAGTCATCGTGGATAGTTCTCTGAAGACGTCCACGCAGTGTGTAGCGGCAGTCAAAAAAGCAAACGGGATGTTAGGAATTATTAAAAAAGGGATAGAGAATAAGACGGAGAATATCTTATTGCCCTTATATAAATCCATGGTATGCCCACATCTTGAATACTGCGTACAGATGTGGTCCCCTCATCTCAAAAAAGATATACTGGCATTAGAAAAGATTCAGAAAAGGGCAACTAAAATGATTAGGGGTTTGGAACGGGTCCCATATGAGGAGAGATTAAAGAGGCTAGGACTTTTCAGCTTGGAAAAGAAGAGACTAAGGGGGGATGTGATAGAGGTCTATAAAATCATGAGTGGTGTGGAGAAAGTGAATAAGGAAAAGTTATTTACTTGTTCCCATAATATAAGAACTAGAGGCCACCAAATGAAATTAATGGGCAGCAGGTTTAAAACAAATAGAAGGAAGTTCTTCTTCACACAGTGCAGAGTCAACCTGTGGAACTCCTTGCCTGAGGAGCTTGTGAAGGCTAGGACTATAACAGGGTTTAAAAGAGAACTGGATAAATTCATGGAGGTTAAGTCCATTAATGGCTATTAGCCAGGCTGGGCAAGGAATGGTGTCTCTAGCCTCTGTTGTCAGAGGGTGGAGATGGATGGCAGGAGAGAGATCACCTGATTATGACCTGTTAGGTTCACTCCCTCTGGGGCACCTGGCATTAGCCACTGTCAGTAGACGGGATACTCGGCTGGATGGACCTTTTGTCTGACCCAGTATGGCCGTTCTTATATTAATTTAAAATTCAGAATAGTGTTAAAACAAATCTGGGAAAATGACAGAGAAGCATAATTTTGTTACAACACAGAATACCATCTAGCAAACAGTGATACTCAAGTAAAAAGCTATCTAGATACTCAGAGAACACTGTTTCTTTATTAAATTATATGGGAATTATGGTCATTTCCTAACAATTTCATAGAAATGGGCTATATTATTCAATTTGTTGCTAATAAGGTATTTACTTAAAGACACATTACTTTGATAGAAATGTAGCATCTGGTCTGGTACTTTTGTTTTCCAGACATCATATCAACCTAAAACGTCTATGTAAAGTAATAATGGATTCTTGCCTCACTTGGAGATTGCATTATCAATTAATCTAGTTTTCCTAAATCTGCCCAGGGAAACAAAATCCACCCACTGGCAATTGTAATTCTAATATAAAAAACCTAACAGCTCCTTCCCATTTGTCTCCAGAACGGAGACATGAATTTGTCAGACGGGTGCATATTGCTGAATGAGGTGACTACTTATTCTGAAAATCAACTTTTTTCCAGACCAC
This sequence comes from Natator depressus, assembly GCF_965152275.1. Taxonomy (NCBI): domain Eukaryota; kingdom Metazoa; phylum Chordata; order Testudines; family Cheloniidae; genus Natator; species Natator depressus. The sequence continues at coordinate 4,429,925 of NC_134242.1, forward strand.
TTAATATCATGCCTTAGTTTAATACCCGGTTTCTTTATACACTGCACTTCTCCCAGCTCAGCAGCTTTTTAAAAAGAAGTCAATTAAACTTCAGCAATGATGACCTAATGAGCCCTATTCGGTAATGATTTATAATTTTCTTCACTGATACTGTGTCTTAAATCAAAATCAGATCTCAAGACTTTTGCTTCATGACTACTGATTGAGCTAAAAGTATCAGGGTGGAATTTAGCTAAGAGCTAGAACATTCTATAACACCTACAGTACCTGGGTTACATTTAAAAAGACATATCAGGCCAGATTATGAGCTCAGCTATACCGGTGTCAATGTAAAGTATATCCATTGACTTCAATTTACTTTGGTTTTACAAAGGTGTAACCGATCAGAACCCGGCTCATTGTTCCCTACACATTCCCCGCCTCTCTCCCCCTGAAATGTATTGCAGGTTTCTATGCAAACTGTAATGAACCTCACAGATAACACCTCCTCTAGGTAATAATTATCATGCTCCGCCGAAAAATGAACAGGAAAAAAGATCTCTTCTTTTCAGATTGCTGTAACCTAAACCAAAGCAAATGGAATTTATAATCTATGCTAAATATAGGGTGCACTGGCATCAGACTGCAGCACCTCTGAGAAGTGAATCAAATGCATAATAGCAATGGTATCTAACAATGAATCTCTCTAGGTCAACCGTTCATTGGGACCCATACACAATTACACAAAATACTTTTGCACATGGAATTCAAAACACGCCATCTAATTTAAGACAGAAATTCTCCTCAGCCTCCATTTCTGTTACATCAATGTATGTTGTTTCTACTAAATTTTTATGTATTTATTGACAATAACATCTAAATTATGTATTCATGTGGTAGCTGTATAAATACATACTGATGGCTATTGGGATTTATAGCCTAACTGGTTTTGACATTTTAAACTTCACAATTTGAAACAATGACTTTCTAGCCCAGGGGAAGAAGCTTTGGGACTTAAAAGAGTAGAGATTCTAGCTACCTGAGCAGCTTGGCTCCCACAATGTTCTAACAAGAGACAGGCCCCATCCAAAGACCCAAAAACTCTGAAAAACACTGGGTCCAGAGCCAAGCGTTGCAGCTTTCATGTACATTTGTCTTGGGTCAAAGCAAAACTCCAGATCTGAACATTGAGGTGGTGGGGGGGGGTGTTTAGGTTTGGAACCATTTCTAGCTCGCACATGTCAAAAATTCCTGGCATCCTAAGAAGTCAATGAATCTCTCCTACTTATAACCCATAAAAATTCACTGAGAGACCCGGTCATTAAAACACAAAGCAATGCCATTCGATAAGCTTTCAGAAATGTAATTCTAGTCTTTGTGGACTCTTTGAATTCTCTAAATGAGTCATGGGCATCTCTGTGGAATTGTAAAAAAAACTAAGGTTAAAGCAGATTAATTCCGGCCCCCCTCCCGCCCCGCCCCTTGAATTTACAAGTACAGCTGTAAAGTGTGGTTTGCCAGAGAAAAGATCTAGCTGCAGAGCACAGCTTCTCTTGCCCTGACCAAGAAAGCTGCCCGCGCCCAAAGCTCACCTTTGCCGACAAGCTAGAGATAAACCACGTTAAAGAAAAACGTAATTTTTAAAGCCTCACAGGGCGAGTAATGTAAAAATCAATATTCCACTTAAACGGCACAAAGCGGGCTTTGTCAAAGGCCGAAGGATCAGGGCTGCGCTATAGTGGCTGGGAGGCCGGTCAGCCACACGAGGCAACGGACAGGAGGGAGGAGAAAGATCAGGGATATTGTACCAGGAGCAGGGAGAGGGGAAATAAGACCCAAAGCAATCAAAGGGTTAAAACAAAGAGAGATCAGTGAAAGAGGCAGCCCGGGTGGCTTTGAGGGTCAGGTTGGAATTTCTGTCAGGTGGAGTGTACTGGTGAAATTTACCCTATCCCCCAAGCCTCCCTAGGGCCAGGGTGAGGGGCTGCCTGTTTACGTCTCCTCCTGACCGGGGGCTTTCTGCACCATCCTACGGAGTTACAGCCCTGCTTGGCAATTCTAAAGGATGGTGAAAATAAACCCAGAAAGGAATTATTCCGTGTTCATTCTATGAGCCAGATCCTCTGCTTGTGTAAACTGTTGCAGGTCCATTCAGGTCATACTAATTTACACCGGCTGAGGATATGGACCTATAGATTTTAGAGTAATTTCCATAAAATCCAGTCAATGTTACCAGTTCTTGTTTCAAGTCTAATAATATTTGGTGCTTTCCTTAAAGCCCCAGATCCTGGAATCACAGGATTACCTGAGACACTCTCTTTCTTTCTAAAGCTTGACAATGTGCCCAAAGTGACCCCTAAAGCCACGGTTCTCAACCAGGGGTATGTGTACCCCTGGGTGTACGCAAGGGTCAACAAGGGGGTACATCAACTCATCTAGATATAGGCCCCATAAAAAGCACTAGCAAAGTCAGGACAAACTAAAATTTCATATGGACAATGACTTGTTTCTACTGCTCTATATACTATACACTGAAATGTAAATAGAATATTTATATTCCAATCGATTTATTTTATAATTATATGGCAAAAATGAGGATGTAAGCCATTTTTCAGTAACAGTGGGCTGTGACACACTTGTATTTTTATGTCTTATTTTGTAAGCAAGTAGTTTTAAGTGAGGTGAAACTTGGGGGTACGCAAGACAAATCAGACTCCTGAAAGGGGTACAGTCATCTGGAAAGATTGAGAGCCACTGACCAAAATAGTCAAAAGTCAGAAGGAAAATAAAAAATGAATCCCAAATTCAGGATATTTCTTGGCTTTAAATCATTAGATTTTTTTTTTAAATCTCATGATTTTGCACGGTCTGACGTGAATTTTTGAACAGCTGGGGTTGGCAATACCGAACTCTTTTACATTTCTATTGGTTTTATCCCTATCAACTTCTCTTGGACTTTTCCGCGAGGCGAGGAAAGAGACTGGAAGAATGAAGAAATAAGAGGGTATTATTAGAAAAGGACACATTCTGCTGTCTGTTCTTTTGTGGCAATTTTTTAAAAAAAAATCCCTACTGCATTGTTTCCCATAAGTGGAAACAGATTTTCTTTCTTAAAAAAATATTCTTAAACAGAAAATCTCCTTAGTCAGATTCAGCAGCAGATTAATCACTTTTGCAACCCACAAAAAAAAAAAAGTTTTCTGGAAAGCATAACTGTCTGTAAATGACAACATTACTCTCTCTGCTGCTAAGACGCCTACAAGTTCTCTCACTTCCATGACTCAGCACCAGAGAAAAGAAAGAGAATAAGGAGTGAACTTTCCTACTGAACAAAAAATGTTAAAAACAGAACCCACCTCCCTCCCTCCCCTGAAAAAAAAACCTTGATGCAAAACCAAACTCTCTGCCCATCAATCTTGCTCCCATTTAAATCAATTACAAATATCCCAAAGACTTTAAAGAGGAGTTGGGTCAGGCATCAAAATTAAAAGGCATGCAAATATTGAAGAGCCTTCCTTCCCCCCCCTTTCTCCAAATGAGTATGTCTGTTTCAACAAAGAGGAATTTTATCTCCGTTTATCTCCTGTGTTGGTCTAATTTGGTAGACAAATGAGTTGAAATTTTGCTTGCCTGAAATGAAAATTTCCAGGAGTTCTAAAACAACCACAAAAACAAATCACAGAGACTGATGGTGAGAGGAGGGGAATTTTATTGGGACTTTCCCTAGTGCAGTATGGTTGTCGTCTGATCTAGCCATGTAAACAGCTCACAGATTAAATGCTGCTTTAGAAAACGGAGTGAGCAAGGTCTCTGCTTTCCTTCTCTGGAGTCTCCGGGGGCAGACCCTTTCAATCTAAGGGAAATTCTTAGCTGGGATGAAGCTGTGAAAAGTATACTGAGTGAGGCTTGTACACTGGGTGGCTCTTCAGATGCCTGCATGTGAACTCACGTTGATACTGTGGTGACAGGTGTCTCGGAAATGCTGACAGGAGACAGGGAGAGTATCTGGGTACCTCTTATGCTACCCTACCACAGTCCCAGCATACAGGGTGGATGGGACCCTAGTTAAGAGGGCAATATTAGTTTACCTACCAAAGAGAGACACTATGGAGCCATGGGGAGAAAGAGCTGACTTCGCTACCCAACTTCATGGGGGCACAATCCTAATTTGAGTTCCACTCCCAATAGTGTCTTCTACCATCTGCGGAGGGGATGGGGTCACCTGGAACTTCTGTTCCTGAATGCGGGCAATGCAGCTACCTCTGCCAAAGGCCTACCCCAAATGCCTCCTTGATGAACTGCCCTGGCTATTAACAGCTGGGAGTCCTCCTGGAGTCCCTGCCACTAGTTGATCTCTACACCAGTGGAGTTAACCCAAGGAGGGACTTGGCCCGTTCCTGTGCTATCAGGGAGTTGTGATTATTTAAACCTTTTCATGCTGGAAACCATAAATGAAAGACATTAGCCATTAAAGTTGAAATTTAAAGCATTGCCCTGGGGTAAAGGCTTTTTCTAAGGCACTAACACTATTAGGTCTTTAATCTTTCCACTGTTAAGATTAATGTACTGTACAATATATACGAACACTGTCAGCTTGCACATCATCATCCCAGGCCATCTATGCAGGGGATATAGAGGAAAGAAAGTATAGAATCCAGCCATCGGTAAAATCCAGCAAAAGCAAGAAAAAAATCTCTTCCTTTATTCCATTGCTGAGAGTACAGAATTTTCTGACCAGTCTTTGGGGAAAAAATGCTGAGGAACAAGATGCTTTGTTCATGAATTTCAGATAATCTAAAGGCAGGTCACAACCATCATCACACCATGGTTCTGAAGCCACCACACCCAGGCACTCTGTGCCTCTCTCCTGAGCCTCATGTCTCAGGCAGAGCACTGATCCCAGGAGAGCACCCTATGCTGCCTGATGTATGACCCGGTGGCAAAGGGAATGCTGAGCTAATGAACTGGGACTATTGCTCTCCAGCTCTAAGGATAAGAATCACCAGACTAAATGGACCAGACATTTCCTCTGCCATATTCAGAGTCCCTAATTTTTCACAGCCAAGTGCCTTGAAACTTTGGAAGGTAAGGGAGAGCCAGCAAAGGGCAGTGGTAAAAGTAACAGACACCATGCACCAACACACACACACACACACACACACGGATTCTCACGGCTTGTACACCCACCGCCACAGACAGTATGATTAATCCCAGAGGACACCAGCGGTTTCCCATTCCGTGCAGGCGGAAGACATCGATTGCTTAGGACAGCCGAATGTTTAGAGACTTGAACAGCAGCACCTCTAGCTCCGGGTGCTGATGAGAGAGAGATGAAATGGCATGATGCCCTGAATCCAAACGGCCCCACCTAGCCTCTGTATTTCCCAGGAAAAAAACCCCTTAGAACGGTATAGGAATGAACAGTAGCAGACCCAGAGTCCGCTTCTTGAAGCTGTGCCGTTCCTCTGGTGACTTACAGATTTCTAGGGCCAAATTCACCATCACCACATCGGCTTAGACCAGCCACAATACTACGAGGCAAGTACCTAACTATTAATTGCTACGATTATTCCACCACCCAAAATATTCACAGATTTCCTTTGCAAAAGGCTTAAATTCCTGCTCGGACACCTGGATAATTCCAAACTAACCATTAAAATAAGAATTGTTTGAAAGCAACACAGCTTGCAGAGAGATCATAGACGTCTAGGTCTGGAAGGGACCTCGACAGGCCATCTAGTCCTGTCCCCTGCACTGAGGCAGGGTCAAGTATGATCTAGAACAGTGGCTCTCATCCTTTCCAGACTACTGTACCCCTTTCAGGAATCTGATTTGTCTTGCTTATCCCCAAGTTTCACCTCACTTAAAAACTTACAAAATTGCTTAGAAAATTAGACATAAAAACACAAGTGTCCCAGCACCCACTGTTACTGAAAAATCGCTTACTTTCTCATTTTACCATATAATTATAAAATCAACTGAATTGTAAATATTGTACTTACACTGCAGTGTATAGTATATAGAGCAGTATAAACAGATCATTGTCTGTACGAAATGTTAGTTTGTACTGACTTTACTGGTGCTTTTTATATAGCCTGTTGTAAAACTAGGCAAATATGTAGATGAGTTGATGTACTGCCTGGAAGACCTCTGCATACTGTCAGGGGTACATGTACCCCTGGTAGGGAACCACTGATCTAGACCTGCCTTGACAGGTGTTTGTCTAACCTGTTCTTAAAAATCTCCACTGATGGAGGTTTCTGCCAGGCTCTCAAAACACTTTAGCAACTATCATACCTTTTAGCCTTGAACATCCTTGTCAAGTGGAAAGTATTTTTACCCTCGTTTTACAAATGGAGAAACTGAGGCACTGGGAGGCGAAGTGGCTTGTTCATGGGGCGAGAGTAAATTTGGAACAGAACCCAGGAGCCCTGGTGACTCCCAGTCCCCCTGCTCTCACCACTCAACCATATCATAAGCACAAAGACAAGATCATCGGTTTGCCTGCCTTTTTTCCTCCACAGCCTGGACAGATGGTGCTGGAGGGATTTGAACTGCATTGTTTGAAACACTATCACTGAGAAATATGTTCAGAGATGAAGATTCAGATGTAAACAAAATGGCTTATTTCAAACAAGTAAAAACAAGTAAAAACGTTTCCTTGCAGGAAACTTACAAGGAGGAAGAGCCTACATCCCTCCCCCCCACTTTGTCCTTTTTTAAGTGGTGTCTGGAAATAAACCCATCAGACGGCGGAGCTGCTCCCTGTATCACAGTGGCAGATGGCAAGCAAGGCTCAAGACTCAAGTTCTAATTCTGCAGAGCTGCGTGGTGAATTCTGCAACGAGGAAGAAAACACAACACGTGCAGGCTGCCGTCTGCACTCTCATAAATCGCGAGCAGCACAAGTTGTTCTGAAAGCAAGAGTCAATTGCCTGTCGCCTTATTTCTGTACATTTCCTGCAGGGGTCTCACTCAATAAGCGAGAATAAATGTAAGGGCGAGAGTCCCTATTAGGAGCAGCCTCGTCAGCATCGCCCAGCCAAGCATTTACATCATCAGCATGCCAATTTAATCAGACCTGAGCAGTGATACTATAAATGGATTACCATGCCAGCTAGTGTGGTTACCGAGGTAACTCAGCCTTTTGTGCCATGGATACAATTGGCTTAATGATAATAAAAACCTCAGCACAAATGAAACAGAAGGAAAAACCTGGCAGGGCTGAGGCATACACAAGCCCCACTCCCCCCTCCGCGCCGCTTGCTGAAATGAAATTAAGTGCCGCTGTGATTTGTATGCACAGCATTCCCATAGGGAACAAGTAAGTAAATAGAACCGGCGGAAATAATTAATGTGGGCCTGCGACTAACGCCGTCAGCGTTACTTAGTCATTTCACAAACAGTGGATGAGAGAGAGAGAGATGCTCCACCTGCGCTGAGCAGCTCACAGGGAACTTCAGGGAAATATCTGCCCGCCGCCAATCAGTACTAACTCTTGGTCCTTAGCTCTCACAGCTCTTTACAAAGGTGAGCCAGTGCCATTATCCCCATTGGACACACTGGGGAAAGTGAAGAAGTGAGAAACTAAATGACTCGGTGCGCCATGGTCATGCAGAGGATCTCTAGCATGGTTACATCACTCCGGTTTCCAGACAGCCAGTCCCATGCTGCCTCCCTGGACAAGTCACAACCGGATGCGCCCTTCACATAACACAAGAACCACGGATCATCCAATGAAATGAATAGACAGCGAGTTTTAAACTAACATAAGGCAGTACTTCTTCACACAACACACAGTCAGCCTGTGGAACTCCTTGCCAGGGGATATTGCGAAGGCCAAAAATATAACTGGGTTCAAAAAAGAATGAGATAAGTTCATGGAAGACAGGACTGTCATTGGCTACTAGCCAGGATGGTTAGCGATGCAACCCCATGTTCTGGGTGTCCCTGAATCTCCAACGGCCAGAAGCTGGGACTGGATGACAGGGGATGGATCACTTGCTAATTGCCGTGTTCTGTTCATTCCCTCTGAAGCATCTGGCTCCGGCCACTGTCAGAAGACAGGCTCTTGGGCTGGATGAACCATTGGTCTGACCCAACGTGGCCGTTCTTATGTTCTTTGCTACCTATAACACCGCTCCACATGCAACTCACCTATTCTGTCCCTCCCCCATCCCAGCTCTCCGATTCTGGTGCTGCCTGACGCCAGCATTCGCAGGGCTGCAGCAATCAGCTTGGCCAGTGCCCTTCGCTGCTTGGAGAGCTCCACTTCAGCACCATCTCCTGTGCCACGGGGAGCAGGGAGGTCACCAAAGAACATGCCGCCTGGAGGCATGCAGAGAGAAGCCGAGCAAAGGGAAGTGATCTGGATGGGGTCCCACACAAGCCACTTCACAGAAGGCCCCACAAAACCTAGAGCCAGCCTTCTCCTGGCTCTCTGTCTTGGGAGAAACCCTGGCCTCACTGGGGTCAATGGCGAAGATCCCTTTGATTTTAATGGCAATGAAATGTAATCCCTCAACTCCTCTAGCTTTATACACAGTTTAGCATGATGCTTCCCATGGATGCTGTATACTGGCATGTTTTCATGCCCAGGTGCTGTGGGCCAACTTTCCCATGAGAAACACACTTGCAGAATCTGGTGGACTATGTCACCGTGCACACAAATGCCAGCACATGTATTGTAACATGCAATCCAGCAGCCAGAGGACGCCCATCTGGGGGAATTGCATCCACAGCGGGAGAGACCCTACAATGCTGCAGGTGTGTCTTTAGGGGGCTTGTTGGAAATCTGGGCTCAGGGTCTGAGTCAGGACTGTGCCACGCAACAAGACTTGGGAAGAGTCTGCCAGCGAGAGAGGTGTGTGCGTGTGGTGGCAGGTGGAAATGTTAAAAAAAAAAAAGAAAAAAGAGAAAGAAAGTTTCACTTTATTTGTATTCGAAAATAATGAACACGAGGAAGCCAAAGGCAAGGGAGGTTAGCAGCGAATCAGCCAGTTGACTGTGCTTTCATGTTCTGGGCTCACTCAGGCCCACACCGTTTCACTCACTGATGCCTCAGCGAGAACCACCACGGGCTGTGTTCAGATCAGCCACAGGAGCAATGAGAGTGACCCTTCATCTCCGGGCTGCTACTTAGTTGTACAGCGCCTCGGAGCTCCGGTCATAGACCCGGACCCCACTGTGCGGCTAGCTGCGGTACAGACACAGAACGAAGGCGGGCTCTGCTCCAAAGAGCTGACGATCTAAGGATAAGACAAGTGACAGCAGATGGATACGGACCAGGGGAGCACAAAGAACCAATGAGTCAGCATTGGTCAGCATGAGAGGCAACGCTCTCAGCTCGCCAGCTGCTGAACGTGACTCCCCTGCAGCCACAGTCCAGAGGCAAAAGGTTCAAGGCAGTGGGACATCAGGGTGAGTCTGGTGCATTTGATGGCACAGCCAGGAGTAACAGGTTTATTTCACAGGGATCTGCCACTGAATTCTCAGTAGCCTGTCGCATCAAAATACTTATTGACTGTGCTGTGGCAGAACCTAGGGAAAAATGCCGGGTTGGCTGACGAAAAGTCGTAATTTGCCCACCGCGGCTGGAGCACGGAGCAATGGCAGAGCAAGCTTCCCCCACCCTATCCCATCAATGGACCAGGTCCTGCGGAGCTTTGCCCTGGGCTTCAAGGGGCACAGGACCACACCCAACTCCCTGACCCAGAATGATGCCTTTTTGGCATGACCATAAGCTGTTTCCATGGTCTGTCCAATCCTTGACCTCTAGAGCTCGTTGCTGGGATTGGTTTTGTGATGTGGACATTTCCCCATAGGGCACTTGTCAATTCCACGAGGAACGGCGCATTCTCAAAACAAGGACTGGTGAAATCAAGGGTTACTCCAGGCGGGGAATTCTACTCCGAGGCTGAGGACTGGCAACAGAACCACAACCCCTGTGCAGCGCCGTACGCCCTTTATGTCGGAAGTGCTGGCTGACGGTTGTGCACAGTGGCAGATTCTTGGCACCATCTCTCCCCCTACACTGCGGACAGCAGGGTGGGCCCACAGATCTGGGCTCACCTCTTGTGAAGGCTCTCTGAACCTTCCCCCCACCCCTGCCGAGCAGAAGTGTACTAGCCCCTCTGAGCAATTTACTATGCATTTATGGAGAGGCAGTTAAGCAGTTCCCTAAGGAGCCCTTTTTAGATAGGATTACAATAGGTTATTTTTCACTGGGGGGGAGGGGGGTGAATCCTCCCCAAATGACACCAAGTTACTGTGCAAAATGAATCTCTTGGATGGAAAAGATAATGGGATGAGAACAAGGATTTAATGACCTGACTTAGCCCTTCACTTTCAGCAAGTAAGCATGTCTGCACTGCCTAACATCAGCAGGAGACAGTCAAAGGATAAGCACTCATGAAACAGAGGGAAAACTGCAACACACCAGACCCCCGGCACAGAAAACATTAGCACAGTCGGCATGAAAAAAAAGAAGCCCTCATGTTTGTTTAAAATTAAAAATCTGCATGCCAGCTTGAGACACTGTGATGCTGAAGAGACAGAAAGGCCCAACAATCAAACACTGAAATACTGTTCTGCAATCAAGTGAAGAAAAAACGATTTGGCAAAGGGAAATCTTGCTATTCAGCATGCTGGAATGCATGTCTCCACAGGAGTGGCTTTTGTGTTGTCTGCAAATGAAATCAATGCCCATTTGGGCTGAGAGAAAGCCACGACATGGACATGATGGCATTAGCATACATTCTGTGTTCCTTGGGCAGGGGATGACGGGAGGATGTTTGCACATACAGGCACCAGTCTTACAAGTGCCTGAAGCTTGTTTCAAAGCCAAGGGAAGCTCTGAACGCTTGCAGGATCAGGGCCAGGACAACACCACTCTGCATGTGTGGAACCCCTGTCATCCGAGCCTCTCAAATAATTCATCCTAACAAATACCCTGGCAGGCAGGTATGGGTTATTACAGCCATTTTACAGCAGAGTGAGCTCTGGCACAGAGAGGGCATGACTTCCCCTCTGGCCACAGATCAGATCAGCGAAAGAGCTAGGAATAAAACCTAATTGTCCCAGATATGCCCTAACAACAACACTTTGCATTCCCTCAGGCAAAGAGCCCAGGGGGTTGAAGCAGCGACTGCACGGGGAAAGCAAGAGGCGAAAGGTTCTGTGTAAGATCCAGAACAAGCTGCAGAGAAGTAAGGTCACTGGTTTTTTTTTATTCTGTACCCATATGACAAAGGGTCACTTTTAGGGTGACCAGATGTCCTGATTTTATAGGGACAGTCCCGATATTTGGGGCTTTTTTTTTTTTTTTTTTAATATGGGCTCCTATTACCCCCCACCCCCGTCCCAATTTTTCACACTTGCTATTTGGTCACCCTAGCCACTTGAGCTCGTGTGGTGGCGCAGGGGGTTCTGCCTGTCTCATTACGGCGGCAGGGGGATTAGATCCCCAACGGGTTTAAGGAGAGTGATGAAGCAAGTTTGAGACTGATGGTCCAGGCAAGCACACAACAGCAGGTCAAGGAAAACAAAGTGGCAACCTTATGGTCAGCAGAGAGAGGTTGAGCGTCACATCCAGGACTGGTCCACATGGGAAAGTTCTACAGATAAAACTTATCTTATTTCGGCACATCTCTGTATGTGTCTACACTCAACTTTGAGTCCTGCAGGTGAAACCTGGATGTTCTGTCGGTGGCTGAAAACCCCTCCCTGAACGACGTACCCGGTCTACCACCTATGTGTTTTACCGGTGCAATGTCAGCGTGGACACTGGACTAGTGTACCAGTACACACCGTCTGGTAACAGTTTCAGTTGTCAGAGGGCTGGGCAGCAGCCCAATCTGGGGAGTTAGAAAAGCAAGTCATACCTGTCCATTTGCTTATGGATATGTACACAGACTCCTATAGCAAGCCTCCATTTTAGGCCCTGATTCAACAGAGCACTTAAGCATGTGCTGAAAATGTTCCATTGACATCCGTGGGACTTAAAGCACATGTTCAAATGATTTGCTGGGTCAAAGCATTAGGGTAGTCTGCCAATTACAGCCCCTATTTCTCTGACAAGAGAATGAACTGTCAAAGGTACTGAGCATCCCCCTTGACTTTCGTAGGAGTTACAGGTGCTCAGCACCTCAGAGAGACCAGACCCTTAATACCTTCCTGCAGCACTCAAGTCAAGGAAGCACCAACACCATCTACCTTCTCGACCATTTTTCTTCTCCCAGCTAGGTGGGGTCACAGTTGTTACAGCGACACACCGCCTTGCGTAATGGCTCCATCTAATTACAGGTGTCCAAACACCGTTGAAAATGGAATTAGGCGTTGTTAAAATCTACAGCACACGTCTAACCTATGTCTCATGATGTGCTTGTTCCCTAAGTCACAAACTTACATAACATAGGCTGGGCCTAATGGATTCCCTTTCTTTCCCTTTTAAAACGTAGTGCTGTGGAATGGTGCCAGACTGACTGCGCCCGAGAGACCGAAGTCGTCCTTCTCTCTCTCAGCAGAACAGGTACAGAGCGGCCAGTGCCAGCGCATGCTTCCTTGGGGCTGCTCCACCAAGCTCCTCTAACCCTCTCTGGAGAGCGCTCTTCACAGCCCTAGCAATTCCAGACCTCTCAGAGGAAGACTGCTAACCACAGAGGACAATTAGTGCAGAGAGAGTTGGGTTTGGGTTTTTTTCCCTCTGGAGCTGTGATGCAGACACCCCATCCCTAAGACAGCAGTGTGATGCTTTGAACATGTGACATCTTAAGAACTTCACAACGGCCAAACAGGGGTACCAGCACCCCGTGCCGGCAAGCATCAGGTACAGGGGAAGAGGAGGAAATGAACAGAGCGCCTCCTGATTTGCACATAGCCAGGCATTGTAAAGGTTACAGCTTTCTAAAGTGCCAGGATTGTTCTTTTGAACAAAAAATATTTGTCAGCAGGTCCCTTTTGGAAGCATCTGTCCTGGGTGGGGCGATTGGGATGGATATGCTGCTATCGAAATGAGTTGCCCTCATTTGCAAACAATTGTAAGAGGATGAACTTCTTCAAATTAGGAGCAGCTAGCGGCTCTTCTCACAAAGCTTCCCTGCTCTTATTCATCATTAGTAGTATTAGTTCTGTGACCATAGTGTCTAGAAGGCTCCAGTCATGGACCAGAACCCCTTTGTGCTTGGCACTGTAAAAACAGAACAAAAAGACAGTCCTTTACTCAAAGAGCTTCCAGTAAGTAAATCTAATCTGAATAATGAATATGGATTCTCCAGTTACAGTATTTCTTAACCCTTATGCTCCTCAAATCAATGAGATAAAAGGAATTATCATCAGACTCAATAATGGTAAGAAATTCAGTAGACCGATCGACAACCCTCCTGTACGGTACACCTGGAAGTCTAAGACACCAGCCCAAAGCAAACAAACCAGGCTTATTTATTTAGTGATTCACAACAGACAGCATAAGAATGAATGAATGATTGTCTTATTCCTCAGCACTGCTCTTTTCCAGTCACTCCTTTATTGACATTTTGTGGCCAGCAAGGGTGACTAGCGAATTAACACTTGCTGGGTGTCTGTCATTGCTGTCCACTCACGGCCCAAATGGCGAGTCTTCTTCCCATAATGGAGTTTGCTTTGCTGTCGTAAATTGGCCTGATCAACAAGAGCTGTGTTATTTTGGCAGTTATTTACTCTCGCTACAGCATATTATATACTTGAAAACTGTGCCAGCACTACCATGGTGTCTGTTTTGTACCACAAAACCGGTGGGTAGAGAGCCTGCTGCCGTTGGAATGTCCACTCTGTTGGTAATCTCCCTTGCTTTGTGACTAAAGGTGGGAAACGAAACCTTCAGTAATGGCACATTTCCAAGCCTTTGCGGACAGATCAATGGCGAGGAGGTGATGAATGTTACAGGGAAGGCAGAGTAGCCTTGTGTGTGTATCATGCACAGAAGGGTGACAGATTGATGGGAGAGCGATTCATATTCACACTGCTAAGCAATGCCAACTGAGGGCTACGTGGTGGTTTGGTAACCACAGCTGGGGAGGTGGGCCTGGAAGGCAGCGTATACCAATCGCTGCAATGCCTCTGGGGCAATGCCACCAACACCTCCTTTCTGGAGGTGCAGCGTCTTTCAGCACTAGTCTAGGCTGACCAGCTGGTGTGGAAAGGTTTGAATCTCAGTGCTGCAGCAGGATTCTCCGACCCTTTTCTCCCACCCCCATCATGAGAATCACATGGGAGCAGACAGAATCTGGCCCTGACCAACAAGAGAGAAGAGCCACACCATTTTTTAAAGTATATTAGACTATTATAATGTTTTCCTCTTCTAATTAGGGCCTCCAGTTAGCACCACTGTGCAATTGCTAAGCAGATTTTAAATGGGGACTTAAGTAGCTGTTTTAATACCTAATCAAATGGGTAAATACAATGATTTGCTCCAATTCCTGCTCTGATTATATAGTGGAGCTATTTCATTTCCTAAATAAGATCCTTGCACCCAAAAAGAATAGTTTAACGAGCTTAAGAACAGAATGTTGGGCTCAATTTCTTTCAAAGGTAATAGAGTGGGAGTGTCTATATAATTAGCTTTGCTGGGCTCCCTCCCCCAGGACACAAAGCTTTCTATACATGAGCTTTCTCTCTTTCTCCAGGCCCCCCTGCTACAGCCACAAAATAATACAGAGCATGTTTGGTTCCTGATTAGAGAAAAAGAACAAGAGAAATGCTAGTTATTTCGACAGGAAGTATCCCAAACCTTTACTTTTTCCTTTAACAGTCAAAAGTTTGTATATATTTTGCTAATTCATTGCACTTCTAGCTATTATAAGACAGCACAAAATCTAAGATCCTCCAACCTGCTAATATATTTATCAAATCAAATACAGAGTATGAATCTTTGAAGTGCCCCAGTTTTAACTCTCTCTCCATAGAACATGCAATCAACTTAACATCACACGACCAATGGCATGAAATATTAAATAATTGATCTCAGAGCCGGATTCTGATTCACTAACACAAACTTCAAGGGTCTGTTCTTAAAAATAACGTACTTGATCTACTGACTTTCCCCAGCAAGTCAGATTGTATATAGGCTGATCTAAACAAAGGATATTTTGTGCTTTCATGACATCTTTCATTATCTTTCATTGTCTTTCAAGTTTCAGACTAACAGCCGTGTTAGTCTGTATTCGCAAAAAGAAAAGGAGTACTTGTGGCACCTTAGAGACTAACCAATTTATTTGAGCATAAGCTTTCGTGAGCTACAGCTCACTTCATCGGATGCATCTTTCAAGTGTTTTCCAACTATCACCCTAAAGTTCATAGGAGGTAGGTAATTATCATCATCCTCATTTCACAGAGGGGAAACCATGCCCTAGAGAGGTTAAGTAACTTGCCCATGATCTCACTGCATTTTAACAGTCAGGAACAAAACAACAACAAAGTATGACTCCCACTTCCTTGTTACAATTGCTAGACCAAACATCCTTTGGCGTCCAGTCTGATGAGCATCTTAACGGCCTCTAAAATATAACCAGGTGCCTCTCATCCTCTGTCATGCTGGTAGCCATGAACTACTGCCTGTGGACATTGTCTTTAGGAATCATGAGGTGTCAACATACAAAAGCCCCACCAGAAAGCGGTGTCATGCTTCAGTCATTAACGTTTTCAAAACCCTTTGAGATTGAGGGTGCACCAGAAAGACTGCTCCAGACGAAAAGTCAGATGTTGAATCAGACTGAGCGAAACTACAAAAAACACAGCTACCGCAAATCGTCATCCTCCTCCATTGCTTCTCGATGATCAAGTATTTGTAAATAATAAAATAATAAATAATAATAATAAAATGTCCAAGAGTTGATTCAGGTGTGACGGTCAAGCAGTGAAAGTTGGAAGTCCCCATTTTTGTAGTTCAACCACAACGAGGGCTCAGAAAGGAATAGATATTGCACAGAAATTTGCTTAATTTCAGGATTAGATACAGTGGTGCCTGACAGACAGATACTGAGAAACAGGGAATGAGATGAGTCATGCTTCCAGGTAGGGTATTTCCCTAGATGACAAACTTCCGTCACTGCTGCTCCTGAAGGTAGGGGATGTAAAAATGGGGGATAGAGCAAAATTTACTTTATTGAGGCCCCCTAAGGACAGAATACATCCCAGCAGATTCAGCTGCAGAATATAACAGGCGAATGGGCTGGCATTTCAAAAGCATTAATATAAGAGTCCAGCAAGCAGAGCTCTGACACTCTCATTTACCTAGCCAGGCCAGAAGCAGATACAGGCCCTGACAAAATCCTTCGTGTGCTTTACAGCAGCCAGAACTGAAAGGGTTTGAGAGAAATGTCACAACAGAAGACAAAATACCGACAAGACACTCTTCCTAATCTACTCAACCTGCAGCTTTGGGCCTCGGTCCTGCAGATCCATGCATGTGAGTAGCCCCGTTAATTCGGTTCAGTGGGACTGCTCACGTGTACAAAGTTCTCCTCAGGTGTGTAAATATTTGCAGGACCAGGTCCGGATTTCTCGGGAACAGCGGAGACCCTGAGGCAATTCAAAGGAGACACCGGCTTGGAAGTCACCACCAGTGCCTTGGGAACTCCCATATGTCAGAGAGACAAAAGACAATGGACGCACCGCTAAGGACTGTATTAATCGTTAGCCAGGCCTATTTAAATATGTAACTATAAAGGAAGTTGCAGGACAGCTGTGCAGGCCCACACGTAGCACAAGCTTTTGGGAGATGCAAAGAGAGGCTGCAAAGCAGCTGATCATTGCATATGAGCCTAACTTAGATGGGATGAAGCCAGTGGAGCTGAGGGTTCCTCAGAGAGGAACCAAGAGAAAGAGGGACACCAGGGCTCAAGAGGGCCAGATATGTACAAGCAGTATTATAGCAGTGCCTTGAGACCGTCTAATGCGAGCAGAGCCCTGCTGGGCGCTGCACACATGCACAGTGAGAGACAGTCCCTGCCCCGAATAGCAGGTCAGCGTGAGCTCCGAGACCCTCCTCCCTTGCCAGGTCTCGGAGCCTGGGCTCCATCCTGAGAGGGAACGTCGATGCTGCTATTTTTATCAGTTTTTGAATCAGTTGACCCAGGCTCTGAGGCGTGCTGCCGCGGGGGCTTTACTGCTGTGTAGATGCACCCAGAGACAGTCTGCTACAGAGCAGGGACTTGAATCCAAATCTCCTGAGTGCTCAGGCAGAGCCTTAACCACAAGGCCATCCATCCTTCCTTCCTAAGCACCAAGATGGTATTGACGTTAGTGAACGGGAACTCAAATGCAAGGTGCCGACTATTTGATAACTAACATTCCTGTCCTTCCATAGACCTTAAGTTCCTTAGCAAGTTTCAGATGCAATGATTAGGAAGGTCAATGCTGCACATTATTGGTGCTCATTCTTAACGGCCCAAACCCTACATTCATTACCCATGCAAAGCTCTCTTTGACCTCTTTGGGAGCAGGGCCTGCTGCTCTGTCTCCACTGCCCAAGAAGGACCCATGGCCACATCCAAGACTCTTTCAGGGCACAGTTTTATTCCTCAACATAAAACTTAGGCAAAGCATCAAAACAAAAGCAGTTCCCTTGCCCACCCTAGGGTACAACACCTCGAGGCTTTTTCCCTGGCCTCTCTCATGGCTGAAAGGAGGACACAGCCTTCCCTTCAATCACCCTACTGTAAGTGTCCATCTTCCACCTATACCTCCTTGAGCTGCCTCTGCCACCTAGGGTCTGTCTACACTGCAGCAGGGAGATGGGCTAGAGGGGCTCACACTATGGCACTAAATAGCAGTGTGGACAATGAACCCCCAGCATGATTAGGGCTAGGCACCCAAGCTCAAGCCTAGGGGGTCAGGGGAGGGGAGGTTGTGCTCAGGGGGCTAGCCCAAGCTGCAATGTTCACACAGCTATTTTTAGCATGCTAGCTGGAGCCCCTCTAGCGTGAGTCTGTCTACCCAGGATCATCTGATCCTTCCCAGCTGGGTCTGATCATCTAACAGGGTTTACTGACCCCCCTGGCTTTTAAAGGGGCAGCCCCCTGTTACAGGTCCTTTTGTCTGAGTAAAACAAAAGTAAGGTCCTGCAGGATTTGACTATTTCTTTAAGACCAGAGACCTTTTGAATCTATGGATTTAAATATTACGTCTCTCTTTCCCCTATCGTTTGAAATTAAAATAAACACGGACTAGAGCCCTATGATTTTATTTTATCTGTCACATCTCACTGTCCTTAAACACTCTCTAAATGAGTGGGTTTAGTTCAATAAAACTGCTCTTCTCCCTGTCTCTCAGACTCAGCAAACATACAATAGGAAACAGCACTCCAGTACATTCAGAAGCAACACACGTTACATCGTGGGTCGATGATCCATCTGGCAGGCTGACATAGCCGTAAGTTTGCTTAATTGTCAGGTCAGGCATATTACAGATCCAGGCTGTCAGTCCTTTTATTACAGCTTTGTAGTGGAGAATGTAAAACTCCTTGTAGAGCGTGTGTATGTGTGTGAGAGAGGGCAAGCGCCAGGAACTATAATGAAGAACAATGGGATTCAATTAAGCAAAGAAATACTGAAGTTGACTATCAATAAAGATTCCTAACCGAGGTATCCATTACAATCTGGAGCAGTCTCGCAAGGGAAACAGTGGAAGCCCCTTCATTTGAATGATTTAAAACTGGACAGGAGAAAGCACTGAAGAGTGAATTATAGGGAGTAATTTAGCTTTACTCCTTGGGGGAAAAGGGCTAGGGGACTTCAAGTGCAAATGGAAGAGATGTATTAAGCTATCTGTGCATTTTTTTGGCTCATGTGCCTTCTCCTCTGCAGCTCCCATCATCCAGGCAACCTTTCTGCAAACCCTACTCACCATATGTCCACCTCATTTCAGATTCTGCCTGAAAATGTTTTTCCTTCCTTGCCTGTATATTCATACATCTCCCCCTTTTCTCTTACTATCTAGTTAAATTCGGTAATTATAGTATTTACAGTAACTGTATAATGTGACCCGTATGAAAGATGCTATGCCAAACTAAACTCTGATCCATATAGCCACATGCATGGAGGATTTCATACGCAAACCCACACACATGTAATGTGAACTCACACTCAAGTATGTGTAACATATAATGGCAGCGTGCTCACTAAAATTTTATTGCCACTAGTTAGGGATGACCATATTACAACATTGGCAAAGCCATGAGTAAGTTATGTGAGTCATGCCAATTATGTGCCACTAAAATCTTTTGAGAAAAGAAATTAACCCTCATTTTACCTTATTTGTTGCAAAACCTTGTTGAGGGGTCCTGGAATCAGAGCGTACTCTGCTGCTCATCTCAGTCCTGTGAGATGCACCAACCCTAAAATACTGTGCAAATAATTCGATTCATGCATAAACAGAACAGGAAAGGCATGGAGAGAAGTGAGTGGAATGATCTGCAATAGGGGAATGCCTATCAAATTGAAAAGTAAGACCAACAAGGCAGTAATTAGACCTGCACTTTTGTATGGCTCCAAATGCCGGGCACTAAGGAAGAGCTATAGTGTTAGTGTTTTTGGAACAGGGAATTAAAAACTTATCCTCCCTGTCATCATGAAGCTCCGAATGGCTGTTGGTGTGCCAGATTTGTGACGACCATGATATTTCTCCATTGCTGTTATTAGAAATCGTTCGCAATGTGCTAATTAATCCTCTGCTTTGAAATCACTCCAAGTCGAGAGAAATATACCCAGGTATCTTCTGAAGCGTCTCCATCTCCCAGACCAAATATAAACTCTAGCTCAACGACAAGTTATGGGTTGGATGAAGGAATCTTTGGGTGATGGTCTCTGGCCTGTATTCTGCAAGAGGGGTGGTCAGATTAGATTATCATAGCAACACCTGGCCTGAAAGCTATGAAAAATCCACAAATCATGCTGCAAGCTGTATATGCCTTCCTACTGACCTACAATGTTATCTGTTTCAGTGTCTTAGACACACTCCTAGGTGAAACTTTGATAGAGTGGACTGGAAATAAGAGACAGTCCGAGACTGAAATAAAACTACAACTCAGACTGCACACAATGATAGAGATATTTCAATAAAATTCAAAATCTCATTTTCTGGGCAGAGCCATTTCTCCCACAGATTTCAAAGAAAAGACATTGATGCTTGCTGGACCAAAGCATTATTGATGTCATGTAGAAATGACAGGGAATTGGAGTGCAGGCTTTTAGCTGTGAAGTAGGTTTGCTTGGGTATAATATTTTCCCCCTTTCAAGGTCTGTTTCCTCCACTTACAAGTCTGCTCCCTATTGAAACACAATGTGGTAATAATACATGCTAAGTTAGGCTTGTAGGCTATGTCACTGAGCCTGTTTTATGGAACAAAAGATGACAACGCTAGGCTGTGAAAATCAGAACTACTTCCAAGCCAAAATATAAATATCCTCTCGTTCAATTTTGCTGCAATACGAAGTCTGAGTCAAGGAAACAACTTCCTCTCTCTCGTACAATGAAGCTTCTAGTAAACTGGAATAATTTACAGTTATTAGAAGAGCTACAGCGAGGATCCATCGATTCATAACTTTCCTGTATCATTTTTTTAAGTCTATTAGTCTGTGCAGCTTTAATATACAGAAAGAGAGAAGGCAGTTCAGCTCTGCAGTCATATCTTAATAGGTTGTAGGCAGGCAAGCAAAAGGCAATCAATGACCAAAAAAATACAGACAGCCCCTTAAAACTGTCCACAGTTGCATTCGCCTCATACTTTAACTGTTTTGGACTGGGAACCTCTTGTAACAACTCTGATACACGCTCATGCCATAAATGTATCATGTATATTTACGCAAGTGATAGCAAGGTCTGGTGGAAGAACTGCACAGCTGGCTGATTGGCTCTTATTCTCCTTTATTGCCCTGATTCCAACTCTTCTGCATTCCCTTCACTTCAGCTGAAAGAAGGACCGCTCCACCGTCTATCAAGTGAGGGCGCAGGGGAGGGATTTACAGTAGATAGATGTACTGTCAGGGAGGACAGAGAGAGGAAAGTTGGTCCAATCTGGAACCTGGGAGACGGGGTGCAGTTTCCTGCGCTACCACAGGTCCCAGGTTTTTTCCGGGTGTCCTTATCCAAAATCTCTCCTCCTCCTCCTATCATGCAATGCGCGATGGGAGGAAATATAAGCTTAGAGTTAAGTGACTGGGACGCTGGAGAGCTGGTTTCAGTTCCAGTGGCGACTGATTCACTGTGTGAATTTGGGCAAATTACATAATTTCTCTGCCTCCGTTTCCCCGCGTGCAAAATTGGAACATTTCTTCCCTACCTCACAGGGATGTTGGGACGGTAAATTTGTTAATATATGTGAAATGCTCAGATGCAACAGCCCCTAAAAGCAGATAAATAGTGTGCTGCGCACTGGCTATCTGCTGCCCTCCACCCCAGAGGTGGCTGCATTTCGAGGGCATTGTGCATACATAGTTTATGAAGCATTATGAGCACCTTCAAGGTGAGAGAGATTTCATTATTATTAATGAAATGGCATATCACGAAAACCTACGCTGGAGTAATGAGTGACTCATTTCCTAAGGGGCTCATGAAGAGTACGCTGGTGCCACTGAAAAATAAAAGCTATGAAACAAAATTTGACAACATACGGGATACCTTGAGCTGCTTAAAAAGGTAAGGGACATGCTCTTAAACCATTCACAACAAAATAATAATGAATGCAGAAGTTAAAAACATAATAATTTATGAGGTACCATTTACTTTTTGCAAAAAGAAAAGGAGGACTTGTGGCACCTTAGAGACTAACCAATTTATTTGAGCATAAGCTTTCATGAGCTACAGCTCACTTCATCGCAGTTCCCAAAGTCAATATTTATCCTTATCCACATACAAAATTGGAGATGACAGCATAGATTATAAAACACAATATATTCTACACTCGGCTTCATCTGAATCTGTAACCAAACACGTATGCAAAAATGAGGGGATCTGATGCATGAAATGCTATTTCAGAAGCAGGGAGGAAAAAGGGTTTTGTGAACCTGATTTTGCATTTGCAAAAAATAAATAGACGGGATAGAAGTACTTTATTGTCACACTGGCAACAATACAATAGGAGGGAATACTAGAACATAAAGGTCATTCTTATCTGGTTCATCTGTGACAATCTGATAATCTGGGGAAAAAATTTAAAAAATCTTAACAGACATGCTCTTATCAAAAGAATTAACTTCTAATACATACCAACAGATGCGGCAGCTTCAAGCATCTGCTAATTGGAACAGCATCAGTTAGCTAGCTGGCTCTGGCTAGAGCTCATGAGCAAAGGAAGACTTTCTCTTCTCTAGAGATAGGCCATGATCCAAATATACAAAGGGCTGAAAGTACTGCCTGAAAATTCATACATACACCCAAGGTACCTGTGAACATACCTGCCCCATGCATAATTATCTGCATACGTGTGTCGGTGTGCATGGAAAACTTAGACGCTGGAATGAGAACTATGGCAACAGCAAAGCCCCTGGAGAGTGTTAACTCTGGGACAAATATCAAAGCACCTGCCAAACAAGCAGTTCAAGTGATTGATGCAATTCTGCATTTGGAGATAGGAATTTCAGGACTGTCTGAATTTCCTGCAAATAGCTCCCAGGGCATTAGAGCAGTGCTTCTCAAGCTATCTGAAGTGGGGGACCGGCAATATTTTTCCCCAGTGTGCGCGCAGACCGGCAGCCGATGGCTCGCGGACCGGCACCAGTCCGCGGACCACCACTTTGAGTAGCACTGCATTAGAGGCAAGGCAACAGCCTTGCTAAAAAATTTAAGAGATTCTCTTTTTCTTTTGTATTTCAAAAAAAAAATCAATCTGGGGTTCTACTATTAGGCCAGATACAGATCTGTGGCTGTAGGAATAGAGTGGTGGTTCTCCTCCTTCACCCACAACCTCATGCTCCATCTAGAATTCCAGGGAAGTTGGATGTTGCTACTAAAAATTACAAGCAGTTAAATCGCCATCATTAGGTTTCAGAATCAACACCTCATTGGGATGAGTGGGGGTAATTCACATCTTTGTAAAAGCTATTTTTTCAGTCAGTGTGCCAGCATGCTCATTAAGACAGCCCTGAATATGGCCACTTTCAGAAAGTCCCAAATGATAAGAGTTAGTTGATTTTTTTAAACCAAAGCTTAAAATTCACCACCAGAGAAGTGCTGATGTGCTCTACTCCTGCATGTCAGCTGAATCAAAACTCTGAGGACATACCAGTATTGATGCCCATAAGCTGTAGACGTACTCACTACAACTGAGCATTACTTTAAGAGCCACCAACCTAAGAGTCAAATCTTGCTCCTACCGACATCAGTGGAAGCCATGCTGTCCACTTCAATAGGAACAAGATTTGGCTCAAAGCGCATCAAATGAAAGTTCCAGAGAAGTACTGAACACCCAAAATTGACTATTCCCATTCATTTAGCATCTCTAAGGTCCATGCCATAATTCACAGATTCCAGGGCCATAAGGGTCCACTGTGATCATCTAGTCTGACCTCCTGGATATCGCAGGCCAGAGAACTTCCCCAAAATAATTCCTAGAGCAGATCTTTTAGAAAAAGAAAAAAAAAAAAACAAAAAAGAAAAAAAGAAAAAAAATCCAGCCTCAATTTAAAAATGGTCAGTGATGGAGAATCCACCATGACCCTTGGTAAATTGTTCCAATGATTAATTACCCTCACCATTAAAAATTTACATAGTATTTCCAGTCAGAATTTGTCTAGCTTCAACTTCCACCCATTGGATCACATTATACCTTTCTTTGCTAGATTGAAGAGCCCATTATTAAACATTTTTCTCATACAGATACCTATAGACTGCAACCAAGTCACCCCTTAACCTTCTCTTTGTTAAGATAAATAGATGGAGCTCTTTGTGTCTATGCCTTTATGGCATGCTTTGTAATCCTTTAGTCATTCTCATGGCTCTTCTCTGAACCCTCTCCAATATATCAAAATCCTTAATTGCAGGCACCAGAACTGGACACGGTATTCCTTGTAGCAGTTGCACTAGTGCCAAAGAGAGAGGTAAAATGACACCTCTACTCTTACTCTGGATATTCCTGTTTATGCAGCTCAGTATCACATTAGCTCTTCTGACCACAGCATTGCACTAGGAACTCATGTTCAGCAAATGGCCCTCATATCTTTTTCAGAGTCACTGCTTCCCAGGACAGAGTCCCCCATCCTGTAAGTAGGGCCTATGTTCTTTGTTCCTAGATGTGTACATTCATTCGTGTTAATATGTGTATTGTTTATATAAAGAAAATTAGTAAGGGAAGCAAAGGGACAAGGAGAAATCTACAGTCAGCAGAGTTAAGGACAATAAGGAGTTTTAAAAATATATTAGTAACAAAGAGAATCCTGACAATGGTATTGGTCCGTTACTAAATGGAAGAGGTAGAATTATCAATAATAATACAGAAAAGGCAGATGTGTTCAATAAATATTTTTGTTCCCTATTTGGGGGAAAAAACAGAAGATATCATCTCATCATATGTGATAACACGCTTTTCATTCAACTAGTATCTCAGAAGAATGTTAAACAGAAGCTACAAAACTTAGACAATTTTAATTCAGCAGGTCCAGATAACTTACATCCAAGAGCTGGACCATTAATGTTTATTGTCAACAAGTCTTGCAGGGGAGTTCCAGCAGACTGGAAGAACGCTAATGTTGTGCCAATTTTTAAAAAAGGGTAAATGGGATGTCCTAGGTAATTATAGGCCTGGAGGCCTGACATTCATCCTGAGCAATATAATGCAGCAGCTGATTCAGAACTCGACTAATAAAGAGGGTAATGTAATTAATGCAAATCAACATGGGTTTATGGAAAATAGATCCTATCAAACTAACCTGATATCTTTTTTTTATGAGATTGTGTTAATATAATATACTCAGACTTCTGTAAGGTGTTTGTCTTGGTACCACATGGCATTTTGATTAAAAAACTAGAACAAATATAAATGAACACAGCACACATTAAATGGATTAACAGTTGGCTAACTGATAAGTCTCAAAATGTCATTGTAAACGGGGACTTGTCATCAAGCAGGTGTGTTTCCAGTGGGATCCCACAGGCATTAGTTCTTTGCATTATGTTATTTTACATTTTTATCAATGACCTGGAAGAAAATCATCCCTAATAAATTTTGCAGATGACACAAAAATGGGGGTGGTCAGTAACGAAGAGGACAGATCAATGATACAGAGCAATCTGGATCACTTAGTAAACTGGGCGCAAGCAAACAATATGCAGGCTAATAGGGCTAAGTGTAAATGTATCCATCTAGGAACAAAGGGTGTAGCCATACCTACAGGATGTTCTAGCCATACGTTCTATCCTGTGAAGCAGTGACGCTGACAAAGATTTGGGGGCAGCAGTGGATAAGCTGAATGTGAGCTCCCTGAGTGATGATGAGGCCAAAAAGAGCTAATGGGAGAAAAACAGGGGAAACCCAAGTAGGAGTAAAGAGGTTGTTTAATCTCTCTATTTGGCACTGGTGAGACGGCTGCTGGAATCCTGTGTCCAGTTTTGGAACGCACAATTCAAGAGGGATGTTGATATATCTGAGAGGATTCAAAGAAGAGCAACAAGAATGACTAAGAATTAGAAAGAATGTCTTATAGTGATAGACTCAAAGAGGTCAGTCTATTTAGCTTAACTAAGAGAAAGGTTAGGGTTGACTTGATTGCAATCTATAAGTATCTATATAGGGAAAATATTCAACAATGAGCTCTTCAATCTATCAGAGAAAGGTATCAAGTTGAAGCTACACAAATTCAGACTGGAAATAAGATGCAAATTTTTGACAACAAGAGTAGTTAACCAAGAGTTATTAACATCAAGAGTTATTAACCATTGAAACAATTCACAAAGGGTCGTGGTGGGCTCTCCATCACCGGCAATTTTTAAATCAAGATTGGAATTTTTCTAGAAGTTACGCTCTAGGAATTACTTTGGGTGAAATCTCCGGCCTGTGTTATACTGGAGGTCAGACTGGTCCCTTCTGGTCTTGGAATCTATTAATCTACGCTTGCACCCAGTTTACCAAGCAATCCAGATCACTCTAAATCAGCGATCTAAATCTTCATTATTTACCACTTCCCCAATTTTTGTGTCCTCCGCTAACTTTGTTTTCTTCCAGGTTATTGATACAAATGTTAAATACCGTAGTACAAAGAACTGATCCCTGCAGGACCCCACTGGAAACACACCCACTTGATGTCACTTTCCATTTTACAATTACATTTCAAGTCCTATCTGTTAGCCAATTTTTAAAGTCTTTAATGCATGCACGTTAATTTTATATCATTCTAGGTTTTTTAATCAAAATGTTGTGCGGTACCAAGTCAAAACACCTTACAGATTTACATGTAAGGGTATCTCCCACGGGTGCTTTTTGAATGGGAATTCCATGCGACAGGAGATTAACCTATGTTACATTGTTAGGGCCAGATTCTGCTGCCATAACCACATCCTTCCGAAATCAGAAACTTGCACAGAAGACTGAGGGCTTGTCTACACAGGAAGTCATGAAGTAGAGTGTGAATTTAAACTATTATTGTTATACCATCGTTATCCATTATGGATGCTCTTATTCCAGTATAAAAGGGCCCTTTTACAGTTTAGGTTATGCTTCTTTGGAAGCGGTTTAAGCTAAGATTAAAAAAACCCACTGTTATACCTGAATGAGTGTCCCCACAGCAGCGTTATATAGTATAACTACAGTGGTTTAATTATACCAGTATAACTGGAAAAATCTCCCGTGTAGACACCCCTAATTCCCTTTTCCTAGCTACTTCCATTATCCTGGCACATTTGAGATGATAAGTGAAGGCTTGAGCCAGTAACTACATCGCTTTACTGATGAGATGCCTAGGCTGTTATCCCTACTATAGGCTGTCAAGTGAGTCACTGGTTTTTTTAATACTTACTGCAGATCAAATAAAGACAAACATCAAAGGCTTGCATTATGTTTCCACCCTTGGAGGATTTACTCATGTACCTTTTGATTATAGCAGATGACACATTCAACTCCAGCATTTTCTTTTTCTTGCAGCTGTTGTTAATAGTTGGCGTAACTGTATTTTTCACAGGACACAATTTCATTAAATAATAAATACTGAAAAGTGTAACGTAAAATGAACAAAAGAAGGGTCGCTCCGTATCAAAGCTGAAACGCTGCTTCTAACCCACGCTGTTTGTGCCTAGCTGTAGTAGCAAACACACTACGTAAGATCAACCCGCCATTCCTAGACTCGAAGGGCCCGTTTTCACTGCACAGTTAGTCTAGGTGATTGGCACCCAGGTGAGCCTACCCTCTGAGCAAGCATCGAAGAGCTCTACTCCAGGTAGTGTGTCCTCATTGTTTCTGCATTCACCTGTGTGTGTCTGAGGGCATGTCCCGTGGTTCCTTGTGTTGATACACTTTAGGATTCCTTCCCAATCATTTGCGTCAATTGCAAAAAGAACTTATCTGTCCTTTGGGGGGAACTGGGGGAAGCCACGGGCGGACGATCAGCACGTGAGTGATTTTGCATATGTCCTTGCCACAAAAGTGGACAGGCTCCAGCTCAAGCTAAAGTGGAGCTCAGGGGCCAACCCACCACCACCAGGCCAGTAAAAGCCCAGGTTAACTGTGCAGTGAAGACACACCCCAAGAGACAAATCTACATAGCCACTCACCGTAATCAAGGCAGCAAATTGTGCACGAGTTGCACATGAAAATGTGAGTTTATGCACACTGCCAGTGGGATACAGGATCTCAGGGTTGCCGACTTTATAAACTGGAATAAGTTACATGGCTCCATTGCAACTAGGGCTGTGTGTTCGAATGCTACAGAACCCCAAATAAACCTGTATAGGGTGGCATTTGAATTTGGGATTTCTACCACCAGGACCTATTCAAAATATGGGAACAAAATAATGCGAGATCATAGTCTTTTCACATTATTTTAGAGCCCAGAGGAAGGATAATACTGTGACAAGAGTAAATCTCTTACTTTGCTTCAACCCCATCAAGTGTTTCCCAACCCCTCCAAAAAAACCTAATAAAAAACAAAAGAAATACAAACTATTTGATACAGAATACTAGAGCACGAACACAACCCCAGTTACAAAAGGCAGCATTGTAACTTTCCATCTCTCATCTTAAGAAACTCTTGACATGAGAAAAAGGACCAAAACCACGATCATGAGGTCTGCAGTTTAGGGAGAGTACCCTGAATTAGAGTGTTTGCAAGGAACTAAAGGATGGGCTGTAAACACGTATGAGCGCTGTCTCCATGCAGCTACAATGAAAATGCAACATGTAACTCATAAGGCCGTCTCAGGGTCCAAATCAACCAAAAAAGCCAGGACACCCATAATTCTGCCAACGGACCCTAAAGGTGGGATTTTAAAGAGAACTTAACGTTGGTCACACTCCACTCCCAGTAAGTTAGTGTTAACGTTCTCATTGACTCCAGCGGGAGCAAAGTTAGGCCAGCACGGAGCACTTTTGTAATTTCCACACGTATGGTAGAATTACTTTAGCTCTGAAAGCCCCTGTCTACACTTGCAGCGGTGCACGGGTGCGTGGAGCTCCATGTGGCAGTGAAAGGCTCCGGCAGGGGAAGGAAGCGGGCAAAGACTACGGCAGCGAGGAGGCGGCAGGACACTAAACCGCTATAAACGGTAGAGTAGACGTGAGAGGCAGTTCTTGAGTGTGTCGAGAGCCATGTAAGTTACATACCCTGGCGTTCAGGCATGGGCACTCTTCTCTACTCACCTAAGCTGTGCCTCGCCTTCTACCCTGCTATCTACACAGGCTTTAGCTGGGTGCGCAGTGTCTACCCAAAACGCTGCTGTGGGTACAGCCCTACTCTAACTCTACCAGGTCATTTACGGCAACGGGTAAGGAGGCAGAGCGCCTACCCTCAAATGATTGCAACGGAATACAGACAAATACCTCGCACAGTGCAACCATTTACATCAGCTAATTCTGATTCTTCTTACTTTTGTGGGGTTAATCAGAGTCACTGTCACTTAAACATACACATATATCGTATACACAAAGTTGCATAAACATGTGTAGAAACACTTCTATACATAAAACGTGATGGCAACGGTAAGGAGAGAGAGTAAAAGAGATGTCCAACTGGATGGCTATTGGGTTTGGGATATCTTTGGATGCCACATCAACAATCCCCTTGAAATGCCATTACTGTGTTATTTTTCAGATGCTAAAAAATCACGTAACATGCACAGATCTGCTTCCTAGGTGTCCCCAGAATCATAGGGACACAAATCAGCCCTGCAGCCCACATCTAGACATGGAGGAGGAAGCGAGGTTCCATTCTGCGTTATTGCTTTATCAACCACACTGACAGCTGTGCTATGATCCAAGCATGAAGATCATAGATCTGCCGTTGATTAGACAACAAAGCAAAAAGAACACAGCTTGATATTCAGACAGCAGGGTCAGGCTGCCAGGAGTGACAGATAAAACATGCTTTTGAGCATGTTTTTAATTCAGCAGCTACTGTTGAAAGAAAATCGTGGCACGCAGGGTGCCATTTTTATGGTGGCACCTCTGGCCAGCTCCACACAGACACCTAAACACGCCTGCCACTGCCCCTGTTGTCCCTTCGGCAGGTACATCTGGATGCTATAAAGATACAAAACCGGCTTGCGTACTCCCAGTGAACACAAACCGGTGTGCAAGTTAACTCCAAAAGTCATGATTTCTCACTCAAAGTTTACACAGTTCGACAGGCATAAAAAGGGGCTCAAACACTAACCTGTTGAGTCCGTGGCTTGTATGGGGAACTGCTTTCCAAGTCAGCCAGGATGCTGGTCAAGGAGTCTATTTCCGCATCTAAACTGGATCGTCTTTCTTCAAGCGTCTTCTCACCGGGATTTACCTAGCCAAGTAAGAAACAAGATTTCAAACTATTTAAATGGCTCAATCCTGCATGCAGTTTCTGATTTTCACCACCTGGAGATACTTTCACACCCTGGCAACAAATCCAGAGCCTCAGGTGACGCATGGATAAACATGCTGACATATTATAGCTGGCTACCATAACCAGACTGGGGATAGGAGAGGGGGAGCGGACGACAGGCAGGGGGAACAACTGAGTTGCAAAAGGATTTAGTCTGGTTTTTAATTTGTAATTCACATTTTCCCCTATAGTTTCTGGACGGTTTATTTAAGGATTATGAAATTATCTTAGTGCAGTTTGGAGGGTGCTGCATAAATGAGTAGGCAGCTATATTTTAGCAGCAGGCCTGGTGCGATGGTTTGAGCATGGGCATTCAAAAGGGCATCTGGGAGTGTTTTTGCAAGGGAATCATGTCCTCCACCCCTGGAACGCGGCATGGCTGTCATTGAACAGCACTGAACACCCCGACAGCAACGGGTAAGGTCATGATGGAAGGAAGAACATGGTATCTAATTGATACCACAAAGGAAATTCGGAGGAGACAGAATGCCATTGCCTGATTGGGAATCCGGACAGGGCAATGGTGTTAACAATCCTGCATTAAGGCCCATGGGATCTTTAATGACCACGAGAGATCAGGATTCCTCTTTTACATCTCACCCGAAAAATGCCACCTCCTAGAGCCCAGTGGCTTCTGGCAGGCCAGACGGCGGAGGGTGGCGTGGGTGTGGTTGTGTTGAGAAAGACAGGCCAAATTTGCCTCATTGTAACTTTTAATAGGAGGTAAAATGATTTCCCTTCAAATGCTCTTTTTCATGCCTTGGCCACAGTGTTTTATGATGCTGTGATGAAGCCAAACCCTTGCGTAAGGTCCTTAGAAAGAACATGTTCGAACAGCAAGGAAATGCTGCAGTTCTTTAGGGACCATCTGAATTAGGTCTAGTAGTTAGCGAGCACAGGACCAGGAGCCAGCGACACTGGTACGCTACCTCTGTCCCGCCCACTCACTGGGTGGCCTTGGGCAAGCACCCTTCACCTTCATCCACCCAGCTGGAAAAGTGGGTAAAAAACCAGGCGCTGCCCCAGATCTGACCAAGCCGAAGTAACGGACAATGCATGCAAGCCGACCCAGCCCGATAAATTATTCCACGCCTGTTTGCGAGTGTTTCTGCAGATTCCACATGCCCCTGATCTCGGTCAGCCTGAAGGGAGAACAGCAGCCAGACTTGCTAGCCTGACTTGTTTGTCAGTGAGTGAATTCCTCGGGCATGGCTCGCAGCAGCTGTGACATAAATCTGTCCCCAGCCCTGCCGACCCCTGCTCTGCTCTGACGGAAACGGATTTTCATTTGCTAATCCCAGCACCCACCATGAGGCCGTATCAGGACCCGAGATGCACTCGCTCTAGAGCCTTCAGCCCAGAGGAAAGCCGGGCTGGAAGCTTAGTTCTCAGTGCACAGTAGTGGTTCCCGGTAGGGAGAGCCAGGCAGAGGGTACCAGGCCAGTCTGGTGGGCCATGAGGCATGACCAAGTGCACTGACTCCCCCATAGTCCACCCCGCCACTGAGCCCAGAGTACCTGCTCCCAAGAGGCTTCGTAAGTCGCCAAGAAGGAGCAAGAGCAATATTTACTGTGCGCCTTGTAGGTCCAGGAGGCCCAATCCTACAACGGGTTCATACAGAGCAGACGGGAACACCAGGGTTCCCAGCCTTTGGCTGTTTCAAGCCCCTCTCTCCCTTGCCCTACCCCTCATCCAACACAGATGCAGACTCAACTCCTTTACTTTTCCTCTCCATCTTCTCTGTCCCTCTCCCTTTTTTCTCTCCTTCTCCTTTATTTTGTGCTTTCCTCTTCTCTCCATTCCCCACTCGCTACCAGAGCGCTTCGAGCACAAGCTGCAAGGCATGGCCCCGGAGAGCGGAGACGCACAAGCTTTCGACCACCTGCTGCCAGAGTAGCTCGGTCTGGTGGCTGGTTTCAGAGCCTCAAGTCCTGGGGTGGGCGACCCATCGCCCCAGCTGGCTACACTGCAGGAGCAGGGAGAGGAGGGGAGTGGCTCTCAAAGTCCTGCTTGCCGCCACCGGAATACGTCTGCAAGGGAGGGTAGCTTTGGAGTCATGGGGTGATATCCTGACCCCACTGAAGTCAACAGCCAAACTCCCATCAACTTTAATAGGGTCAGGGTCTCACCCATTCTGTTCTCCCCACCCCACAGCACCTCCCCATCCACACAGGGATAAAATGACAAAGGAAGCGGCAGGAGCCTAAGTCTCACCTGAGCAGCTTGATAAGCGTTGCAATAAGCTCAAACCCCGAGCTGCGCCTAAGGAAGGCTATGTAGGATATAGCTCTGAATTGGTGAAACTGGGTGCCATTACATGAGTGAAGGCCATCCTAACCCACACGTGCAAGAGGGCAGAGTCAAGGTTACGCACGCTCACCCCTGCACCATTCCCGTTCTCTTAACCCAGCTTCTTGTGTGGAATCGGTCAGCGTGCATCAGAATGACTCCTTCAGAACACTCTCCATTCTGTGAATCATCGCCACTGCTCAAAGTTAGATGCCAGTCATCAACTCGAGAGCAGAGAAGAAATCCTCTCCTAAACGCGCAGCGGTATCGGATTGCCCCGCACGAACGACAAACCCTGTACCTGCTGCATCATCCCCTAAGTCCTCAGGGCCATTTTAGCAGGGAAAAGTCACTCCTAGAACTCCTTTCCTGGCCGATCTCCAATCAAAAGCGATCACAACACTTCAGATAGCTATTCCCGCGAAGCGCTCCTCACGAGGGCACTGCACTGCGATTTCCCGGAGCAGACAAGCAGGAGTGAAACAAAAGAAGGCAATGGAGCCTACCCTAAAGCACACACAAGGGACCCAGAACAATGCTTTGTATCCCATACACAATAGTATCTGCCGTGTGTTGGACACACTAGGACGGTTCTGGATGCATCATTTGTTTCCACAAGTTATTGATGACCTTATAACCCACAACAGGCAGAGCAGAGCTGGGCCGCGATTGAGGCAGGAAAGGGCATTGCTAACGAGTGGAAACAAACGATGTAACCCAGAGCTGCTTATGCAACAGTGGTTTCGCTTTGAGCCTGCAATATTGAATCACTGTGGCAGATCAAAACCGTATCCATCTGCAGCAGCCGGGTCCCGCCAGTGAGGGGACAATGAGGAGCAGTGTGTGAAAAGGAAGGGTCCTTAGAGGTAATGCCACCGCACTGGGGGAGAGAGAGCAGAGGAGCTATGGGGGGAGACAGCAGGAGATGCACACCGGGGTGGGGGGGGGTGTCAGACAGGAGCCTCAGGTGACGCATGGATATGCCCAGAAGCCAGGCAGCTGGGCAATACTTGTCGGACCAGCCAGGCGCTTTGGGGGTGGCTGTGCAATCTAACGTAAGTGGCACCACATCCAGCTCTTCCACCTGCTCCTTTTGCTACCTGCTCCCACCAGCTCGCAACCTGCCCCACATCTCGGCAAAGCTCTGCAGTCTCTGGTAAACCCCACACATGGACTGGGATGGTAGGAGCAGGAAATGAAGCTAGCTGCAGGACTGGCAAGTTGGCACTAGGTTTAGACAGAACTACAGCTAAAGAAGTGAGACTAGGGAAGATTTCTTGCTGGTAGGTCAGGTATACACCAGCTG
Organism: Natator depressus; assembly: GCF_965152275.1. Classification (NCBI taxonomy): domain Eukaryota; kingdom Metazoa; phylum Chordata; order Testudines; family Cheloniidae; genus Natator; species Natator depressus. The sequence goes on from NC_134242.1 coordinate 4,463,528, forward strand.
TCCATATAGAGGAGGGGTATTTCATATATAATCGTGGTCCAGTTGGTAGGGAACTGAACTAGGAGTCCAAGACCTGGAGACTACTCCCAGCTCCGCCATTGACCTGCTATGTGACCTTGGTCAAGTCACTTCCCCTTTCTGTGACTCTCTTTCCCCTCCCACCAATCATCTGCCTTGTCTGTTGAGACTGTCGGCTTCTTGGTACAGGGACTGTCTCTCATAACAGGATTCAAAAAAAGAACTAGATAAGTTCATGGAGAATAGATCCATCACTGGCCATTACCCAGGATGGGCAGTGATGGTGTCCCTAGCCTCTGTTTGCCAGAAGCTGGGAACGGGCGACAGGGGATGGATCACTTGATGATTCCCTGTTCTGTTCATTCCCTCTGGGGCACCCGGCATTGGCCACTGTCGGAAGACAGGATACTGAGCTAGATGGACCTTTGGTCTGACCCAGTATGGCCATTCTTATGTTCTTATTGTGTGTCTGTATAGCGCTTTGCACACCTGCTCTTGGCTGGCCTCTGTAGGTGCTACTTCAATATATACAGTAGATACACACACAAAATGTTAACCAGTTTCCCCAGTCTGTCCCTCCAAAACAGCTCTCCCACTCCCATGCATTTCAATGGAGTTGAAACCTGTGTCCCTAGCTTGCTCCCCCAATCTCTCTATCTTTGGTTTTCAAATGGGAGTGGGTGTGTGTGTGTGTGTGGCACAGAGCCCCCGTGCAGCCAAAGTCCCACAAGTCCAAAGCACAGTGTGCCTCGCATGTATACAACACTTCCCCAGGTATGCCCCATATTCACCACAATTACCTCCTATTTAACTATGGGGGGAAATGCCACCGTGTATTCCCACCTGAACCTAAAGACAAGAGCAAAGGTTTTGTTTCAAATCCCCAAATACACATTACAATAGTTCAAGGGAGGCTGCCCCGCAAAACAGGCGTGCAAAGACAAAAGATGACTCCTGCATTCAGGGGGGATCCAAGAGGCTAGATTTGATGTGAAATCACTGTTCTGGGCATCAGGGACGGGTTGGAAAAGCAGCAGTGCCCTTTAAAAATGGCAAGATTAAGCCTTTTGAAACAAATCTGAAACGATGGGAGGTTTCATTAGATGCGACTGCTGTGATTTCAACAGACGTGGCTGAACCAGGGATCTAATAGAATAGAACTTCCCTGCTGTTCCATCTGGCTGGAGCCAGCCCCGGACTATACTTTTGAGTCTTGTGATGACAGGAAGGATAAAAGCAAAAAGAAGGTAGGGTTTGATTTATTTCTCTCTCCCTCTCCCAGGTGAACCAACGTTGCCGGATTTATTTTGCTGGGTTTTCTTGGAACAAAAGACACTGATGCGAAGTGAAGAGTGGGCTGTTCGAAAGCACTTGGCATTGGCCTAGCTCTGCTCTCATGGAAGAGTTGGGTAAAAAGCCCATTGACATCAGTGGGGTTAGGGTTCGGTTGATGCTGAACACTTTGGAGTCTCTCCCCCTAAATACTTCCATCTGGTGAACCTGGTTGAAAATACCTCCAAAGGATCGAAAAGAGACGCACGGGGCTAGGGGTCGTGACTGCCCTCCATCCACAGTGTCTCCCTGGGTGGTGGGTAGACTTTACTGCTCTCCCCATAAACAGCCAATGAATAACAACAGGAGCACCAGCCAAATAACAGTGCCAGATGCCTCTCTTGGCAGGGATCCTGTTAGCATCTCTGCCCCACTGTATGGCACGTGACATAAATATAACCTCTCAGGATGCAGAGGGAACAAGAGTCAGAGGCGGTGCTAGGGGCTCAGGACGAGGAGCCATGTGCTTCTGAGTTCCAATCCCAGCTCCAGTGCAAACCTAATGTGAGAGCGTGGCTCTCCGTGCCTCGGTTTCCCCATTAAAAATGGAAACAACAATCCTTTTATGGGCTTCTTGCCTTGTGAGGATTAACCAGGTAACCTGCAGTACTTGAAGATGCCTAGCGTGGTAAGTGCGATGTGGTATAGCTGTGGCATACAGACAGGTGTGTGACAGAATCATTTAATAAGCACGGCTAAAGACAGCGCGACTTCTGTACCTTCGTGAGCAGACTACAACCTTGCTCCGGATGTGGGATGTGTTCATCGGTGCCTTTCCTCCGACGGCTGGGTTCAGCCGCGTTCTGGATTCACGCCCAAAGCCACGGCATGCGTTTGGGTCTTGGTGGCGCAATATACCCCCTGGTAGTTCCCAATACTGATCCATTCAGGTAACGCTTCGGTACAGAACACTGCCTGGCAGCCACCTTCTTCCTTATAGGTTTGTGAGTTGATAGACGATGTAGGTAAGCTGCTGATTGCATCTGACAGGCTACAACCACCATATCATGGCCACTAGGCTCTTCCGCATCACAGAAGCTTCCCCCACCAAGCCCTAGCCAGAGGCCTAGATCAGAAGCCCCTCACAGGTCACAGAAGCGGCAGAGTGTCGAACATTTACAGGCAAGGTCATGCCGGCAAATTCATGGAAATACCACCTTGAATGTCCACCAGTCTGCATCTCTGACGGACAGGCCATAATTCACAGTGCATGCCATGAAATCCCTAGCATAGCACACTATGCTATAGGCAACAGGGCTGGCACATAGTCTTTCGGACATTTTTTTGAGACAGAAGAGGGGGGAAAAGGCATAGAGTCTTTATTATTCATGATCTGTATCACAGTGGCACCTGTCGGTCTCACCGGAGATCGGGGCCCTACTGTGCTAGGCACTGTTCATAAGTATAGTAAGAGGCCGTCACGCCCTGAGGAATTTACAGTCTAAGTCGACAACAGACAAAAAGAGAGGGAATGGAAAGTGGGCACAGTGAGAGGAAACGATTTGCACACAAGCAGGTCATTTGGGAACAGAACCCTGGTCTTCCTGAGGCCTCGGCCAGTACTCTATCCACTAAGTTACCCTAATGTCTCTTTCACTTTCCATATTCAAGTTTCCTGGTCCTGACGGAGAAGTGCCTGTCAATGCTATCAAGCTCCAAATAATCATCCAATGTAATTCCACGGCCAATTAGTGGCCTTGAGCTGAAACCGCTTGCCACGATGAGGATCGACTCGTGGGCAAGGAGCCATTGCGTTTCCGCACCTACAAATGGTGCCCAGATCCTGTCAGAACTGGCCAGTTAGTTACCTCACGTGTTGAGGAGCTGAGCCACCATGGCAGATGGGCAAGGAGAACGGCATGCCAGAGAGCCCTCCACTACTGAATTGCTTTCCAAGGAGCTTCTGGGCCTAACGCTAAGGGACTGGGCCCCTGTGCTGCAAGTGTCCGAGGTGCGGTTTGGTTGTTGCTTCCGAGGTCACCAAAGAAGCTTTCGGCTCTGGGGACTCAGGATTGCGTATCCAGCAAGGGAAGAGAAAGAAATCTTCTGCCCTTGAAATGTTCTTCACCAGCAGAGCTCAACTAAAGGGAGTCTGTGCTTTCCACTGTGTTTCCTACTGATGTGCTGGACCGGGTGCTGAAGGCAGATTATCCAGGGCGTTTGCCATAGAACCGGTACAGAAGCATGTCTACAAAAGACAACACGTAACCCTTAAAACTCTCCACTACGTGGGGGAGAAAACTAGTTAGAGAAGCAGGCTACGGCAGCAACTGCAAACAATGCAGGAGACACCTTGCGGCACAATTAGTCTCCGAAAAGTGACTCGACAAATGACAATACAGAGGGTCTGTATCAGCTCTCGCTCAATGATTCCAGGTTTCAGAGTAACAGCCGTGTTAGTCTGTATTTGCAAAAAGAAAAGGAGTACTTGTGGCACCTTAGAGACTAACCAATTTATTTGAGCATAAGCTTTCGTGAGCTACAGCTCACTTCATCGGATGCATACTGTGGAAAGTGTAGAAGATCTTTTTATACACACAAACCATGAAAAAATACCTCCCCCCACCCCACTCTCCTACTGGTAATAGCTTATCTAAAGTGATCACTCTCCTTACAATGTGTATGATAATCAAGTTGGGCCATTTCCAGCACAAATCCAGGTTTTCTCACACCCCCCCCCGCCAAACCAGCAGGAGAGTGGGGTGGGGGGAGGTATTTTTTCATGCTTTGTGTGTACAAAAAGATCTTCTACACTTTCCACAGTATGCATCCGATGAAGTGAGCTGTAGCTCACGAAAGCTTATGCTCAAATAAATTGGTTAGTCTTTAAGGTGCCACAAGTCCTCCTTTTCTTTCAATGATTCCAGATCACACTGGTCAGTGTACAAGCTGCAAATTCCATGTGAGAAGCTGGAAATCAAGCCACGGTCTCTCTTTCTCCCACTTCTACTATCGGGGCTTGCATGACAGCTGTGCTGAAGATGCCTGGAAGAGAACAGTACCTGTCTTGCTCTTCCACAGCTGGTTTGGCTGGGCAGTGTGAACAGGCACAAACACTAGAATCTGGGCTGGATTAGGGCTCAGATTTCAAGCCTGAACTAGGGTTAAGGTTCAGAAGTGCTCAAATCTCGCTAGATCTAATTTCCACCGTAGGACAGCATTTTAAATAGGTTTAGTCTAGAGGGCCACACACTTCACTGCCTAGCTGTACACACAGTGAGAGAGAGCAGCATGTTAAGCTGCTGCCTACGGAGAAAAAGAGAAGCATTTCCAAGGACCTGACACTGGTCAGAGTAGCAGACCCAGCAGCACAATGGCATTTGCCAATACTTCAGGATGCTTGTGTACGCTGTGCTACCAGATGCAAAATCCGCAGTGAGCGGAGAAGTGTATTAATACACTAAGAAGGTACATCAAGATGTCTGAAAACTAAATGGGGTGGGGAGGAATAAAACTAGTTTATTTTTCCATTAAGGCAATTTAATATTCTCCGGGTGGAATTGCAACTGCTCGTCCTTGGGAATTAAATTGAATTAGCAAAATGTTTTTGTTCATCAGCAGAATATACAATAGAAAATGGAATGTGTCACTTTTTCTTTACGTCTTCTGCAGGACGACGCGCCTTTCTATTCATGGGGCGAGATAAAGTCCATCCGCCAGCCATGAAACCCTTCTGAATCAGCAAGACTGTTGGTGACTGTAGCTAACTTCACAGGAGCAAGGAATACAATCTTTTCCTTTGCATTAATAAAAATTCCATTAGGGCTCATTATTGATAATTATGGTCACTGTTAAAGTTTCCCATTTCCTTACCCATTCCCCCCACTAACTTAAAATATGCTCCAGCCTCATCACAAATTAATGTTTAATTAGCCATTAAGTTGAGTTAATGTTCCCTGCACATTATGTTGCCTGCAGAATAACTGGGAACTAAAACTAGATATTGGCTATTTCAGCATCCACCTCTGACGGGAACCGCAACCAAACAGTAACCAATTACCTCCAATATATATAGTCACAAAATGCTATAAATATAGTACAGTAGAACCTCAGAGTTCAGAGCACCAGAGTTACGAACTGACCAGTCAACCATACACCTCATCTGGAACCGGAAGCATGCTATCAGGCAGCAGCAGAGCCCAAAAAAACCAAAACAAAACAAAAAAGGCGCAAATACACAGTACTGTGTTAAACATAAGCTATTAAAAAACGAAGGGAAAGCAGCTTTTCAATTTTGCATAGTAAAGTTTCGAAGCTGTATTAAGTCACTGTTCAGTTGTAAACTTTTGAAAGAACCACCAGCACGTTTTGTCCAGAGCTACAAACTGGTAAGGGTCCAGATAAGAAACTTGTATACAGTATAGCTGACTAACAAGACTTATTGTAAAAGTCCCTCCAAACAAAATTCTATCAGCAGAGAGGTCACAGTAATTTTTTATATGGCCAATCACTTAAATTATACAACCGGAGATAAGGAGTACAGGAGACATGCAGAATGGGGGTGGGGCGCTATCTCCTGGAAAGCAGTGACTATGAAAAGGATTTAGGGGTCATAGTGGACAAGCAATTTAACTGGAGCTCCCAGTGTGATCCTGTGTCAAAAAAGAGCTAATGCTACCCTTAGACGTATAAACAAGGTACTAGATCACAGGAGCAGGGAGTTGATTGATCTCTCTATCCAGCATTGGCAGGACTGACACTAGAATACTGCCGACAGTTCTAGCGTCCACCTTTTAAAAAGGATGCTGGAAATTTGGGCGGGACAGAAAAAGCCACAAAAATGATTTCACAGCTGGATAAAAATGCCTGGCAATGAAAGACTTAAAGAGCTCAATCAGTTCAGCTTCCCAAAAAGAAGACTGGGAGATGATTTAATGACTGTGTCCAAGTACCTTCATGGGGAGAAAAGACCAGGTACCAGCATAGCAGTTTTCAGACTTTTCGAGCTGAGCCCCACTTTTGAGTTACAATTTTTGGTTGCACCCCCAACCCAGACAAACAGACACACGCAAGGCTGGGTGGCCTGCTGAGGTGAGTCGGGGGTGGAGGTGGTTCTCCCTCCCTGAGCCCCACTGTGCGGGGCCACCGTCACTGCTCCCTCCCCCCCTCCAAAATTCTTCAGTGCCCCCATAGGGGGGCACACCCCACAGTTGGAAAACCTCTGTACTAAAGACATCTTTAATCTAGCAGAGAAAGGCAAGAACGAATGGCTGGAAGCCAGAGCCAGACAAATTCAAATTAAAAATCTGGCACAAATTGTTAACAGCAAGGGTGATTAACCACTGGAACAAACTACCATTCTCCACCTCTTGATGTCTTCAGATTAAGCCTGAATGGCCTTCTGGAAGAGATGCTTTAGTGAAACAAGTTATTGGGCTCAATACAGGGGTTACTGGGTGAAATGTAATGGCTCGTCAAACAGGATCTAACACTGGGGTTCTCAACCTTTTCCTTTCTGAGGCCCCCCCAACAGGCTATAAAAATCTCCACGGCCCCTGCTTTTCTGCATATAAAAGCCAGGGCCAACATTAGGGGGTAGCAAGCAACACAACTGCCCAGGGTCCCATGCCACCGGGGCTCCCACGAAGCTAAGTTGCTCAGGCTTCGGCTTCAGCCCCAAGTGATGGGGCTCGGGGCCCCGGGCTTCGACCCGATGCAGTGGGGCTTCGGCTTTCTGCCCTGCGCCTTTCTGCCCTGCGCCAAGTCTAATGCCAGTCCTGCTTGGCAGCCCCATGAAACCTGCTTGCAACCCCCCAGGAGGCCCCGGACACCTGGTTGAGAACCACTGATCTAATGAGCCCTTCTGGCTGTAAACTCTATGAATCTATGAAAATTAGAAACAAAGGCTTGATGGCATTTGTAAGGGCTTGTCTACAAACCAGTTTTTGCACTACCTTAACTGTATAGGTGTGGAAACCAAATGTATGAGAATAACCAGTATAAACACCTTTATACCAGTATAACTGTGTCCGCACAAGGGGATGTTCCACTTTCACTGTATCCCTATAAAACACAGCCAACATAGTTAATTTGATACAAAAACTATGTGTAGACCTGGCCTAAGTGAACAAAGACAAGGAATACGCTAATATAGAAAAAAACATGGTATGAAATAAAAAAACACATAGAGACAGACAGCATATTGGTCACCCTCTTGGACAATTAGCAGCCAGTTAATTAAGCACGTGCTTAATTACAGCCATATTTAGTCTTCAATGAGACTTACGCAGATCCTTAGGGACTTAGCTGAATCGAGGCTTTAGCTCTGAAATCCACCTCTTTTCTGTAACATTATTTTCCAAAGCTGGGGTTGCCCAGATTCTGACTTCTTCCCATGCCTCCCTTCTCTGCACCATTTAATTTTCTCTGGCCTTCAGTTATTTCTTGCTTTCTCTTTTCTGTCCCACGCTTGTCTGTATGTTGTGACAGTTTAATAAAGAGCTTATTCAAAGGGACACAGTCAAGCAGTTTTGATCAAAGATGGAGGTTTTGTTAAAAAGAACCATTTTACGAAACCAAGTCTGAACGGGATGGTTGTAAAAACTGTTTTCGGAACTCAAACCCTAAATACAGCAGCTTGGCATCATTGGCCTCAAATCCTGGCAGCGCTTCAGCATGTACTCAACTTTATGCATGTTTTTAAATCCTATTGACCTCACTGTGACTTAAGCACCTACTGAAGCGCTTTCCTGAATGGGTTCCCTGAAAAGCACAGTGTCAAACTGACAAGGAGAAAAGAAAAGTGAACTTGACTTTTTTAATTGTCCAAACTGAGTGAAGTGCAGAAATAAAATGAAAAGCATCACTTGGGGAAAGCAAAATAGATCTTTAAAGCTCTTTCAGTTATAATAGCCATGTTTCTTTTGCAGGCTAAGGAATTTTATTTTTTTAAACAAAGTACAGGGTTGAGAGGTTTGTTTAGTTTTTGAGTCTGCAAAAAACACTGAGATCAGATTAAAAAAAATATTTAACCCTTTATTTCTTTGATGCTTACAGTATTCCAACACTGTAGCTGCATGCTCCATACCAGTTGCTAGGGAAGGATGGAAAGGGTTGGTTGCAATCTCTCTTGGTTTATCCACTTCCTTACAGAACAGAAGCTTGCAAGGACCCAAGAGCATCCCAAAGAGTCTGGACTCAGGCTTCAGGCAAACACATATATAGATCATGTAAAAGTCGATGGTTCAGGCTGTTTCACTTTGAGATTTTGAGACTTCTTGCACCTGAAACTCCATGCAAAGCCAACGGTACCACTGAAACCTTGGCGAGCACTCCCTGAGAACAGACAGGTGGATATTTTGGGTCTGACCCTGTAAACTGGAATTCTGACTGGGACAACACATCTGGACAGGGTGCTCCTTCTTGCTTCTCACAAACAGAGCTCGCTCTGGCCTGGTGGCTAAAATTTCAGCACTCCACACCCAATCTCCAACCGGCTACTTCCATAGCGTGTAGCACAATAGCTATTGCACCTGTCTGGTATCTCCCCGGGAAAGGGGAATGGGTTATAGGTCATCCCCTGGGGACAGGACTCTCCCACGCGGCAGGCTGAGGAGAAAGGGCATTTGCTGGTTCCAGATAACTAGGTACCTCTTCACAGACTGCTGCCATTTTGATCCTCACAGGGAAGCAAAGCTCCTTCTCACGCACCAGGCAAGAGAATGGCTGGAGAGCAGAGGCAGGCTGCAGCAGCTATGGGTATGCCAACATCTTCACGATGGAGCAGAACTTAACTGTCTTTAAGGAGAAACAAGCCCATTCCAGGCTGTGTTGGGCCTCCCTCAAAAGAACCACCAACTGTCATGCAACTTTGGTCAAAACTCAGATCTAACACCCATCTCTGCCACTGACTCCCTGTGCAGCCTCAGGGAAATCACTTCATCTCTGTGCCTCAGTTTTCCCACCTGTAAATCAGGGCCATTAATATTTCCCCCATCATACAAGAGTGATGTGGCATCTCCTAAAAATTTCCCCAACACACACCCCCCCTTTCTTTTGGGTGGAGAATGGCTTTCCCAGAAATGTGAAAATAAGGTTGAACATTTTGCCTTTTAACTAAAACTTGAAAATTTTTCAAAAGAAAATGTTTGATGAAAATGAAAACTTTGGTTTTGTCAGAATTTTTCCTGGAGGGAAAAAAATCCTTTCCCAAAAAGGTCCAAGAGGTGTCCCAACTGAGCCTACTCGACACTACAGAAAATTGCTGACTCATTAAGAATGAGAGTTGCTTTAGAGACGTGTGCTCCATCCCCTTCTCCTGGTTTTCTTTGCCAACTCTACCTTCCTGTGCCCCATACATCCTGGAGGATCGGAGCTGAAGCATTTATGCCCAAGGGGGTTGAGGTTTTGAAAAAGGGAGAAGGATGTGATTTGGATGAACCACCATTTTCACTCTACAAACTCTGGCTGGTTTTGTTTTGGTTTAAACCTTAACAGACCTAAGGTTAATGAAAACAACCTGCATGAGAAAGAGAGCATCAACACTGATCAATAAATAACCAGCACAATCCATACACTCTCTGTATAATGCTGCTAACAAATATGGCTTAGATGTTCAAGATGCATAGAACTCCCCACACCTGGGTCCATCCCTAGACAGCTTGTGGGGATATATTTAGGTGCTGAATAACTGCAGATAAAACAATCTACCTGGTTATTTGTCAGTGGGAATTCATGTCCATAACTAGCTTTCACAATTATTCCCCTAGGATGGGTACTTACCTACACTAGACATCAAGGAAATGTCCCTAACTTATGTTTCTGCTTAGAGCCAACATTCCCATAGGAACCAATAGGGATTCCCCTAGGTAAGGGCAATGCTAGCTCTGTGTACGTTTCTAAAAGGCCACTCACCACTCTGGCAGCATTATCTTATACTGAATGGGGCTGGGTGCCTTCAGACCTCCCCTCAACAGGAAAGTGGAGGGTGGTTTGGACCCAATCACACATGAGCAGGCCACAATTCTAAGGGGAAAAGCAGAAGTGTATTGCAAGATCAGAGCAAGGTGCATTGGCAGAGCCGCGCACAGGCAGCCCAGCTTTGGAACGACAGGGGAGCTGTGGGTTAGGATCAAGAGACATTAGCAAAGTTGTAATGGGGGGTGGTGCAGGGGTAGAACCAGGGCTGGAATAGAATGCGGGGCAGTGAGGATCGCTGGGCACCGGCACATCTGCGTGGGGGAAGCTTACAGAGAACCTGCCTACACTAAACCTCATTTTCTTGAGCGTAGTTTAGGTTGCTACAGCACTGCACAAACCTCTCTCTTTTACCCCTCCTATATATATATATTTTAAAATGGTGATATAACTTTTTCCCAGTCAGACTCATTCCTACCCGCTCCCCTGTGCATTAGAGATTACCAGCTTGCTGCATTTTCATCAGCAAAACAAAAACAGAGAAATACTATGATGGGAAATGGCTCTGCTAAGATGGAAGTTAATAGCAGTACGACTTTTAAAATTCCCCACATCCCACTCTCCTAGGAAGAATCCCTTCCAACCTAGGTCTAAAATGACATTTTCCCAGTGGTAATTTCACAAGCACTCAGGATTGCTCAGTCACTGTGCTACATGTTCTTTGCAAAGGCAACATTTTCCGACAACAAAACTGCCGGTTGTGGAGAGCAGAGCACAAAGCTTTGTTTTTCTTCATGTGATGGGAACTAAGAGGGAGAGAAAGGAATGTTGCTTTAGCTCTGGGAGTTTTGGGCATTGGGTGTTTCCTGGCATGCAGCACAGTTACCACTGCCCCAGTGCAAAATGTTCTCCCGCAAAAGGGCTGAAATTTATTATTTTTAAAAAAAGTTAGTCTACTTTGCACAGGGCTACTTGATGTAAAACTTAAACCAGACAACAGACCAGCCTCCAGAATCAGTGCCTCACTATTCCACTGTGCACTGTACTGATTCATTATCACAGAATACAGCCAGGCTTAAAGCATCAAATAGAAACACTGGTCCCTCTCTCTCTAAATTCTCTCTCTCTGTAACACTCCACCTCCCCCAGCTTCATTGAAAGGTTTCATCCTTTTAAACTTCATCTTCACACAGGAAGCCAGGTCAACATCTTAGGCAGGCACTGTAATTTGCTTCAGCTGATCTTTTAGAAATACCCTTCTGTACTGTGGCCAGCGGACCATTCAGTTGAGTCTCGGATGCTGCTTTGGCGTTCCCTAGTGCAATGTGGACTTTACAGCCTGGAACACTAGCGCAGCTGCTTCTGCAGAGATCCTTCGCGGAAGAACCAGTCTGTTAATTCACACCTGTGAATGGCACTTCAAATTGGGATCAGGAGAATGAAAAGGAGTACTTGTGGCACCTTAGAGACTAACCAATTTATTTGAGCATGAGCTTTCGTGAGCTACAGCTCACTTCATCGGATGCATACTGCAGTTTCCACAGTATGCATCCGATGAAGTGAGCTGTAGCTCACGAAAGCTCATGCTCAAATAAATTGGTTAGTCTCTAAGGTGCCACAAGTACTCCTTTTCTTTTTGCAAATACAGACTAACACGGCTGTTACTCTGAAACCGATCAGGAGAATGTTATTTTACTCTGATCTCATTTGCTCCCTTTCCTGGGTGGGAGCATCAATGGCAGAATGGCCACTTCTTCAAAACTCCTTTTCCTCTGTCTAAATATTCCAAGCCTGGACCTCATAACTCTCCTACTCCCTTATGCCCTCTGTCAGCCAAAGTTGGGTCTATACTAGGTGTTACATTCTGTGCCTCAGAACAGCACCCCGGAACTCCCATATTCACCACTGTCATACAATTATGATAGGTTTTGTAGAAAGTAGGCCTTGTGAGGTATCATTTTAAAAGTCTTGATCTGTTGAACATGAATAACCTGTTGGATTGTGCTGTCACAACTCTGCTGTCATTGTATGTGAAGTTATGAAGTTTTGCTCTGTGTGTGTTATTGAAATATGTTGTGGGGTTGGGAACACCCACAACCAGCCTTTCAGATACAACAGTGGAACAGCCAAACACGCTGATGGCCCACTGAAGGGAATCCACACTCCCAAGGACTATCCCAGGATCTGTATGCAATGGAGACTTCTCAGAGGGAGCGCGTAGACAATGGAGGCTGCTTGACTCACGTCATAGCAAAGGTTCTTTCCAGCAAGCTGGAAGAAACTATAAAAGAGGGGAAGTGACATCATCACTTGGTCTCACTTTCCCCCCACAACTCAACACCTGGAAACACATCTGGAGGACAAAGACTGACAAGGGGAAGGTGGTCCTGGGCTGGAGATGAGTTCCAGCCTGTGTACTGAAGATCTGTGACCTGCTTGCACTGTCTATCAGGGTGAGACACTGCTTGAGTCAAATTCTGTTTTGTTTATAGAACTTAGACTGCAAGTTTATATTATTTCTTAGGTAACCAACTTTGATCTCTACGCTCACTACTTATCATTTAAAATTGATCTTTCTGTAGTTAATAAATCTGTTTTATATTTTATCTAAACAGTGCGTTTTGGTTGAAGTGCTTGGGAAATCTGCTCAAGTTACAAAGGCCAGCGCACGTCCACTTTCCATTGTAGAAGTGGCAAACTTAATGAACTTACACTGCTCGGGCTTCTGACCAGGGAAGGACAGTACAGCCCTGGGGTGCAAGTCTGGGGAGCTGGGGGGGTGGAGGGGAAATTGGCTGTAGTCTCTCTATTGCTGGTTCACGAGTGGCTGGGAGAAGTATTCATGTAACTCAGTTGAGTGTATCCCTGTCTGTGTAAGTGAAGTACCTGCCAGAGGTTTGTGGCTTAGCAACAACATCACAGTGTGAGAGGGAGCCCAGGTTGGTGGAACACAGTCCAGGTTTCACCCTGTGAAGACCTGTCACACTAGGAGCCAAACTTTGTCAGCTTTCTGTTTGGTCTTCCTATTATTGTTTATCATCTGTACCATAGTCTCTCTCAGCATGCTCAGCGTCGTCCAACACAGAGGAAGGCACAATCCACTAGCCAAATAATTCAGTCTATGCAGCACCTTGCACATTTTGGACACTACTATAATAGAAGTAACACAAATAATAAATAAATAATCTTAATTTTTAAATGGTTCATTGGCTCTATCTAGGCTTAGAATCATAGAATCCTAGAATATCAGGGTTGAAAGGGACCTCAGGAGGTCATCTAGTCCAACCCCCTGCTCAAAGCAGGACCAACCCCAACTAAATCATCCCAGCCAGGGCTTTGTCAAGCCGGGCCCTAAAAACCTTTAAGGAAGGAATAGATTTTTTTTAAATTGGTAAATATGTGTAAACATTGATTTCACCATAAACACCCAAACTGGCGAAAAAATATTTCCATTGCTTATAATTGAAATCTACAGAACTTGCTTGAGCACCTATTAGAGACTCTTACATAATTGTCCGACACTCCCACAACTTCATGCCACTGAAAATGTAAATCGATAAAATAACTAAAAATGCTTAAAATTATACACAGATATTATCTGTTAAAATTATAAAAAATAAAAAATGAATTCTGCCAAGCCTATTTACAGTTGTGCTTCCCTTATACCCCTTGCCCAGGGCGCTTTGATACGAATATAACATAGCAAGATATTAATATCCAAGCAGAGAGATTAGATGCAAAACTAACTTATGCTATACTATTAAAATGTTTCCGGTTTCAGTAAACTTAGCTGTTTATAATCAACATTGTCGTCTATTCGGAAGAGAGTAGGGGCTGAAACTTCATATAAATGAGAAGAGAGGTTTATAGAAGATTTAAAATAGACTGTGGTTTGGCATTGTGAAACAACACATGTGTTTGCTTATAAGATGAACTGCATCAAGGTCTGATTGGAAGAAATACTCAACACAACCTCCCCATTTCCCCCACCCCCACTTCTATTACTGGACTTATTGATCATGCTACTCACGTGATGGGAGAAAAAAAGCAGGGATAAAATGTGTGTCTATTCCCCAGCTATATGTATATTTCCAGTCTATATTATATACCCACATATCATATATTCTCATGCATGCTTTATAAACACTCATGCTTTATGTGTATTTACACACACACACATATTTGTTCATACAAAGTATATGTGAGCATTTAGACACCTGACATTTACTTCTTTTGATTTTAACAAAGAACACAGCAGGACCCTGTTTCAGCAAAATGTTTTAGGGACATTGACAGCATTCGGATAAAAGAAGGTCTAAGAGGGTTTAAGTTAGAGGGTACATGGTTCAATTTCACATATAAGGAAGTTTCTGATCACAGGGATTTGGGAACATGGGCTTCGGCTTTACACTTCAGGCTCTAGAAGCCGACGAAACCTGCAGAAGGATGCCCTCGGATTGAAGCAAACGTGCACAACCTGGAGTGCTACTGACAGAGAATCAGCTAACGCCACCGTTCATTTCCAGCTACAGTGAAGCCTGGCCATTAGCTAATGCCCCAAACTCTTACAGTCATTCCTTGGTATTGAACACCTGAGCCCAACCTGTCCCCCAACTCAAGCCAGCACTAAAGGAAGGCTAAACATATTTTTCCCCCTCCTAGGCCTGCTCTACCTCTCAGACACACTGAAAGGAATGTAATTTACTACTTTTTAAAGGCACACAGCAGCTGTGATTCTCACTAAAGAACAGAGGGGAGCCAGCAGAAGCAGCACCCTCTCCTGGCAAAAATGCGGCTTGTTTCAAAGGTTCGTCTCTATATGCACGAAAAAGAAAAGGGAAAGGGTGTCCTTTTTAGCTGGACGCTAGCTTAGCAGATGAGTCACAGCTGCGAAGAGGCAACGCCACTAACATGCACTGGGAGGAAGCCAGCGAAATGCCTAGCAACCTCTATTTAAAGGGATGAGCCGCTGCTCACAAATTAATCCATTGACACTGGCGGGAGCAAGCCTGTGTTTGCGTTTGTCTCTCTCACTCGCTGGGAGAGGGAGTGGGAGGCAGGGAGGAGAGAGCCAGGCCTCTTCTAAGCAGTTTCCTGGAGGAAGGATGCTTTGGAGCGGCGTGTTTCCCAATTTACAAAATTCCGTAGCAAGCCACCAGAAAAGCAGAATGCCCCTTCTCCTCCCCTAGCCGTGCAGCCTGTCCATCCTCTGCGGATGACAGGCATTCCACAGAGGAATTATAGAATGGCAGGGCAAAGCCTCTTCCCGCACTGAACATCCCAGGGTCTACCGTGCGGGTATATCGGCACCGTGGGAGCGCTGGCGACTGCTATGGTTAAGGCTGCAGAAGTGTTTCCATTCTAACCTCCATTTTTAGTCACTTCTCGGAACCCCAAAACCCTCTCTTCCCACCCTCTTCGCCCAGCCAGCAAGGAGACGCACGGTACGTCTATACTGCAGTTGGACTGGCTAGCCCGGGCCAGCTGACTTGGGCTTGCAGGGCTTGCGCTAAGGGGCTTTTTAATCATGGGGTAGACATTTGGGCTCAGCTGCAGCCCAAGCTCTGGGACCCTCCCACTCTGCAGGGTCCTAGACTCCAGCCAGCGTGTGAATGTCTACACTGCAATTCAATAGGAGGTCAGACTAGATGATCATAATGGTCCCTTCTGACCTTAATATTTATGAATCTATGAAACAGCCCTTTAGCTCAAGTCAGTTGGCATGGGTCAGTCATGGGTTTTTAACTGCAGTGTAAATGTACCCTCACTGGCTCTAGAGATTTTATTACTATTCATAACTTATTAATATTCATTATAGGGAGACAGTATGCTTAAGTGATAGAGCACTGGACTGGGACTCAGGTGACATGGCTCTGCCACTGGCCCCCTAATGACCTTGAACAAGTCACTTCATCACTCTTTAGGCCTCAGTTTCCTCATCTGTAAAATGGGGATAATGACACTCTCCTCCTTTATAAAGTGCTTTGAGATCTGCTAGTGAAAAGTACTATGTAAGACATAGATATTATTACTTGTATCACAGTTGTGCCTAGAGGCCTCACTGAAGACCAGGTCCGTACTGTGCTAGGAGCTGTACACACATGTAGTAAGAGACAATCCCTTCCCCAAAGAGTTTATAACCCAAACAGTCAGGACAAAGGAGCAAGGGAGGGAAACCCTTTGCAGGTCTGCAATTCAGGTGACTTGTCTGCTTGGAACAGCTCTCGTTCTACTCAGACCAAGTTCTCCACTAGCCCCTGATGTATCTAGAAACCTGTGTCTCTCTCTGACAAACAATGCAACCAACATTTCCAGTGGCACTTCCTGATTTCTGAGCTCCCCACTTCGTTCTCAGCGGTTTGGGGCATGGAGGAGCTAATGGAATGTCTATCAAAATTCTCCCATGCAAAACTGAATGCAATTCAACCTCTTACCTTCTTTACAAAGGTGCATGGGGACTCTTCAGTAAATCTCTGTGCCCTTTCTAGGGTAACTAAGGCAGAATAGGGACATGCCAGTCTCACTTGCCAAGGTTTTCGGCTGAGTCTTTGAAATGCTGGCCAAGGACCCCAGGGCTAACCCTTCTTCTTCTAAAAAGAAGAATCATGGGATCTCTATTGCCCAAGCAGAACAGACAGGGCTCATCCAAACCCAGGGACTGAATCATACCCCAGAACAGAGGGCTGAGCTGATTCTTTCAGGATTTGAACATGTCGTTCAAAGAGCTCTAGGCATTTCAAACTGGAGGCTTAGGGGCTCTCAGCTGTCTTCTTGAGTGGTACAACCACCAAGCAGAGGAAAGCCAAGGAGAAGAACAAGATGCCAGCACAGAGCCCTGTGCAGCAGTGAACTCGCCATAACAGGGTTTATATATGAGACATCAGTGATGCAGAACTCGTGCTGCTCCACAGCCCAAGTGTGAATTTCACCCACAGAGTGCGAGTGGCAAAGGTGGGAACAACGTCTAGGTTCCCCAGGTCCCTGGGCAATGCTCTAACCGCTAGATCATGCTGCCCAACGATGAAGGGAAACGCCACTTGACTGCTATTAGGTGTAGTCTATCTGCATCACAGCAACATATCTGGGACAATGCTAGAGAGAATTGTTGACAGATTCTCATTTTTTCCCCCTATGCTGTTTATAATTCCTTCTTAGAAACCCAAAAACAAAATCTCTCTCTCTTCCCCAATCTGTCGATTTCTCTTTGGCAAATGTCGACTGCATTTTTCTTCCTGTCTGGGTTTTTTCTTACTTTTCGGGTGGTTGTTTGTTTTTGTATTTTTAATTGAGCACAAGCCAATAGCCTCTTTGTTTTTCTCCTTATTTGCCAAAAATACCATCAGCTGTGCCCTCTCCACCTTTCTGGGAACAGGGTTTCCCAGTTAATTTCAATTAAGAGGATCTTTCAAGAGGATTTCATTTTCCTCTCATTTTCCCCTTCCCTTACCTTGTTTAAAAGCATTTAAAATATATACATAAAGAGGATTTAAACCTCCCCTCCCCCTATAGTGCGGTGCATCCAAACACAGCAGCACTGGGGTGTTACTGCAAGAAAATTAGAGCGTGAAACTAAGTGCTTAGGTTTCACTGTCCAAGTTGAGCACCAACTTTGCCTCGGTTTCCCCATCTGTAAAATGGGAATAATGATACTGAGCTCCTTTGTGAAGTTGCTTTGAGATCAAGGGATGGCAAGCATTATAAAAGAGCTAGGTGTTACTATAATAATTGCTACCCCTCAGGTTACATTTTAAAATTCTTGCACAGCTGTAACCATCTAAGTCAATATTAGTAACTCATGGAGGAATTTAATTAAATATTTATGGCATGATCTTCATCGATGGAATTTCTAAAATAAAACGTTTTACCTAGAATTACGGTCAGCACCTTTGAAAAGTTCCACTGGTCTGAAAGATTCTGTCAGACCCGATGCAAAGAGAGGAAAAGTCACCGAAGACAATAGAATCTTTCACTTCAGGGCAAATTTGAAGGGCATTCACTGTACAGTCATAGTGTAGTCCTGCCTCTCTACTTACATAGCCCCATCATAGAATCACAGAAACCTCGGGCTGGAAGAAACCTCGAGAAGTCATCCAGTCTAGGAACCAAGTAAACCTAGACCATCCCTGACAGGGGTTTGTGCAACCTGTTCTTAAACACCACCAGTGACACAGACTCCACAACCTCCCTTAGAAGCCTGTTCCAGAACTTAGCTAATCTTAGAGCTAGAAAGCTTTTCCTAATATCTATCTCCCTTGCTGCAGATTGAGCCCATTGCTTGTCCTACCTTCAGTGGACATGGAGAACCATTGATCCCCGTCCTCTTTAGATCAGCCCTTCATGTATTTGAAGACTGTTCCCAGGTCCCTCCTCAGTCTGCCTTTCTCAAGACTGAACTTGCTCAGATCTTTTTAACCTTCCCTCATGGCCACCTCCTAAGATGGCTGCACCAAGGGGAATCCAAACCTCCGCCACTCTGGATCCGTTAAGCGTCTACAGGCTCAGAAGGCTGCAGCACTGGTTCCTCCTGTGGTGAGTCTGCCACCCCTTCTTGTATATGGGGCTCTTCAGCCCACCTGCCCTCGGCCTTTGGGACCAGCGCTGACACCCAAGACGCCCCAGTGATGTAAACACAACCTTCTCCCAGAACTCCACCCAAAAAAGGTGAAGCTTCTGGTTACAGTTTAATTCTCGCAGGGGGACGCAGAAGTCGTAACGTAGCCAACACACATGCACTCTGCACAGTCCAGCACCTTCCTGCTCTTTATTATTGAGCACATAAAACAGAAGAGGGCACAGCTCATAGAGAACACATGCCCCTGTCTCCATTTCCTCTCCACTCCAGAGCATTCTTTGGGCTGGGGTCTGAGTCCTTGGGGCCATCGGGGCCCCCCTGACTTGTGGGGCTGCTACATGCTGATCTCTCCTTTCTGAAGCCCCTCACCCAGCTTCTCTCTCTGACCTTGCTCTCTCCTGCCCCATGTGTCCTCTTCCTGCCTGGCTCCCTGTTCCGGTGTGTTCTTTATTTAAACCCCTATTGGTCACCTGGTCTCTTTTGTTCTAATCCTGGTAAGTTTTCACTGCCCTTACCTTTTCCCCTGCCTTCGGTGGGTAGACCACACTTGATTTCCAAGGCATGAGCTGCTTTTTAGCCTAACCTTTGGAAGGGCAGAGAACCATCGTTAACATTTAAAGTGTTCCCCATTGTCCCTGTCTGGTGTGTTCCTGCTACAGGCCCTGTCAGCAATGGTGGATCAACACACAGAAAAGCACTCATGATTCAGCAGTTTTTCATAATGCAACTTTACAATATCAATCGGAATTCACAAGTTGTACTGACACATTCCCAATTCATTGCATTCCCGTTATTGCTGCATCTGAACTGCCTCACAATCACTATAGATTTATCCTTCCCACTCCTCTCTCAGGTAGGGAAGTATCATCATCCACACTTTACATATGGGGAAACTGAGGCACAGAAATAAAGTGATTCATCTAAGGTCACACAGGAAGTATAGAGCAGAAATAGAATTGAGCTCAGGTCACCTGAGTCCCAGTCCAGTGCTTTACCCCTTAGACCATCCTTTCTCAATAGATGTGAAAATGGTTGGTCAGAAGCTTTTATCACAGTTCTCTGGAGAAATATTATGGCACATAAGAACGGCCTCAATACCATCATTTACTGAGGGGTTTAAGATACAAATATGAAATAAACAGCAGAACGAACAGAACCACAATCATCTTTTAGTCCAATCTGGAACCCTCATCAAAAGAGCCAAGTATCTAAAACACATTTTTTCCTCCATCGTTGCTTGCCCTTGCCTGTCTTAATCCTTATTCCTCTCTACTGATGTGTTTTTGTTACTTCTGCACGCTGGAAAGCTGATTTTGTAACATAAAACCCTGTGGATTCCTGAATTAGCACCAACTATTGACTGTTTCTACCCTTTCGCAGTAATTAAAATAAAAGAAAAGTGGATTAAAAGCAACAGATGCACTGGGCCAGCTTCAGTGTAAATCTATAGTCGAGGATGTGAAGTTACACTAGATTTAGGCTAGTGTATCAGAATTTGACCCTGGACATATGTCCCATTAGACTACAATACCATGTAAAGGAATTTCACGTGAAACTTAAAACAAACCAAGGACAATGTTGTTAACACTGATCTTCCCCTGGCTTTCCAGAGTTCTGTGATGAGCTAACCCAGGAAGAACCAGTGTGGCTGGTGTTTCTACGAATAGGCATGTTTCAGCTACCAGCCCAAGGGCCTGCGCAGAAAGCTGGCCCAGATCATGAGAACAAGGCATGTGGGTCTGAAGATGAGAGTGAACCGGATAGAAACTCAGCAATGGCATCTTCTCAGGCCTCTTGGGGAGCATCATTAGACATGTCCACAGACGGATGTACTACAGCCTAGTTAGATTCCTGGCAAAGAAGAATTCTTTAGCCTAAAAATCAGAGTTTGTCATCAATGACCTTGTACAGTTTGAGGCAGGCCAGGCTACAGGCCTGGCGCTGTGTCACTTGCTTTGCCTTGACCATCACTCTAACATCCCCTCTTCTCAGAGAGGTAAGAGACAACGACATTGGCCAGGAAATCACCTAATTCCCCAAAGCTAGGACGGCCCATGCTGCCAGTTTCCCTGATAATCCTGGTATTTAATGGCACTGAAGCCAGGGTCCTTGCTCAGGAATGTTAACCTGCTTCCAGCCAGACGCTGGACAGGGTCTGTACACCCCACTGCAAGACCATATTCTATCTCTGCACTTAGAAAGGCAGAACTTCAGCATCTGAATGTCTCACAGTAATTAACGTATTTATCCTCACAAGACTTCTCTGCTACTCTCCCCATTTTATAGACAGGGAACTGGGCCACAGGGTAGATTAAGAGATGTGCTCAAGGTCATGTGGCAAAGCTAGGAATTTAAGTCAAGTCTATCGAGACTCAGCTCAGGGTTTTCTGTAACAGTCCATCCCAGGATCCATCAGGACCTTGTCCAGGTGGCAAAGGAAATCCACATGGAAAGGTGTAACACGTTTCACTGCACATGTGCTTCTCCAAGAGCAGACTCCCTGAACCAGACCCAGTTCCCATTCAAGTCAAGGGGAAGGGGCCTAGTGACTTCGGCGAGAGTTGGATCAAGCCCTGTGTCCCTTTAATAACCCAGCAAGTTGGGGGTCAAATATTTTCTCACTCGGGAAGCAAACAGCTACAGTTGACTTGGTTTTAAGGGATCTCATAAGAATGTAAGAATGGCCATATGAGGTCAGATCAAAGGTCCATCTAGCCCAGTGTCCTGTCTTCCGACAGTGGCCAATGCCAGGTGCCCCAGAGGGAATGAACAGAACAGGTAATCACCAAGTGATCAATTCTCTGTCGCTTATTCCCAGCTTCTGGCAAACAGAGGCTAGGAAAAAAGAAAAGGAGTACTTGTGGCACCTTAAAGACTAACCAATTTATTTGAGCATAAGCTTTCATGAGCTACAGCTCACTTCATCGGATGCATAAAGTGGAAAATACAGTGAGGAGATTTATATACACACAGACCATGAAAAAATGGGTGTTTATCATACACATTGTAAGGAGAGTGATCACTTAAGATGAGCTATTACCAGCAGGAGAGTGGGGTGGGGGGAGAGAAAACCTTTTGAAGTGATAATCAAGGTGGGCCATTCCAGCACATTTCCAGGAGTTAACAGAGGCTAGGGACACCATCCCTGCCCATCCTGCCACTGATGGACCTATCCTCCGTGAACTTATCTTGTTCCTTTTTGAACCCTGTTATGGTCTTGGCCTTCACAACATCCTCTGGCAAAGAGTTCCACAGGTTGACTGTGCGTTGTGTGACGAAATACTTCCTTTTATTTGTTTTAAACCTGCTGCCTATTAATTCAATTTGGTGACATCTAGTTCGTGTGTTATCCAAAGGAGTAAAGAACACTTCCTTATTTACTTTCTCCACATCAAGCATGATTTTATAGACCTCTATCATATCCCCCCTTAGTCGTCTCTTTTCCAAGCTGAAAAGTCCCAGTCTTATTAATCTCTCCTCAGACAGAAGCCATTCCATACCCCTAATAATTTTTGTTGCCCTTTTCTGAACCTTTTCCAATTCCAATATATCTTTTTTGAGATGGAGCGACTACATTTGCAAGCAGTATTCAAGATGTGGGCGTACCATGGATTCATATAGAGGCAACATGATATTTTCTGTCTTATCATCTATCCCTTTCTTAATGATTCCCAACATTCTGTTTACTTTTTTGAATGCACACTGAGCGGACGTTTTCAGAGAATTATCCACAATGATCCAAGATCTCTTTCTTGAGTAGTAACAGCTAATTTAGACCCCATCATTTTATATGTATAGTTGGAATTACGTGTTCCAATGTGCATTACTTTGCATTTATCCACACTGAATTTCATCTGCCATTTTGTTCCCCAACCACCCAGTTTTGAGAGATCCTTTTTAGCTCTTTGCAATCTGCTTGGGACTTAACTATCTTTAGTAGTTTTGTATCATCTGCAAATTTTGCTACCTCACTGTTTACCCCCTTTTCCAAATCATTTATGAATGTGTTGAATAGGACTGGTCCCAGGACAGGCCCCTGGAGGACACCATTATTTACCTCTCTCCATTCTCAAACCACAGCACTCCCCTATCTCTTGTTTGATCACCATGAGCATGCAGCTCATAGTCCATCCCAACTATGACCTGTCTGAGCAGGAAACACCCAGACCGCCTTACCTGCACACTGAAACCAGCCTCATCTGTAGAGGGTGGTGGGGGAAAGGCAACAGGAGGCGCCGGGAGGTTCCCGAGATCATCTCCAGGAAGTGGTGGTGGTGGTGGAGGCAGAGGGAAATCTACAACAGAAAATCACAGGATTTAGGCTTAAGATAGTGCAAACGAGCCAGCGAAGTTCAACATGCAGGGAGGGGGAAATGAGGCCAGCGGTTAGAGCAGGAGACTGGGCAGTCAGGATTCTTGGGGTCTACCCCCATCCGTGCTACTGACTCATTGTGTGACCCTGAACAAGTCATTTAACTGCTCTGTGCCTCAGTTTCCCCCGGCTGCCAAAGGGAGTTAACATCAGCCACCTATTTCACACAGGGCTTATGAGGGTTAATAATGTTTGTAAATTGTTCTGAGATATCTGCTTCCAAGGCTCGAGGAGCCACATGCCATCTCTTCTACATCTTCACTGCAGTGAACGCAGAAGCACTTTAACCCCTGAGGAAAGTCTCAAATACATCCAGGGAGAAAGCTGATAGTGGCCATATTGACCACAGGATAGCAAGCCTCTAGAGAAAGCTGTGGTGTCCCTAAATCAGTGCCCAGTGGATACACTACCGCATGGGAGGAGTTACCTGCAAATCTACGTAAAGAGGGAGATTTCTGGTTCTGGGGGATAGATTTTTTTTTCCTTTTTTCCCCTTTATTTTTTTCAGATGCAAGGACTGCTAACAAACCTGTGATTGTCTGTACAGCACCTAACACGATGGAGCCCTCATTAGGGTTTCTAGGATCTGCTGTCATACAAACCACTAATAGAGAGCAACACTACTACTCATTCAGATTAGACCCGAGAGAGCTCTTTCCCTGTGTCCCCCTTAGATGACATGGACATGTGAAGGATGCAGAATGGTGCATAGGTGGCATGAAAGCCAAGGCTTGAAGATCTGGTGGGGGGAAGTACAGGTTAGTTTAACTCCAGCCCTGAATTTGGTTTCCTGGGAGAAAGTTCACTGTAATTCTGGCTGCTTTGGGATAAAGCATAAAGCTCTGTGCAGCCAGCATTATCATACAGAAAGGATCACTGCTGGCTCTCCTGTGGGCATTTGTGTGTGTGGATTAAAACGAAAATATTAGTATTTTAAACAAACAACCCAAATGTTGATCCAGGGGCTGCTGCTGAGTTTGGTCACTTGACAGGGCTTTGGAGCAGAGCCCAGAGCTGGAGCGCGGAGCAGCTCCAGAGCAGTGGAGCTGCAGGTTTTTGCCTGGAGCTGGAGCGGAGCCGGAGCACAGCTCCAAAGCCCTGCTTGCAGACACTGTTTTAGTAAACACGGGCTCCCTCAGTAACAACCCTCCCGTGTCCTGACACCACGACCGACTGGCAGCTCAATTGTTTATCTTCCAGGTGAGAGCCCTGGGGGCTACCTCCAAGTTGCCAGGAGGCTGGGTTGAAAGCACTTCTCACAAAGCACTCGGAGGGGTTCCTTAACCAGAGAAATGGGGGGTGACATCAGCTGGCAACATCCAGAACGCCTCTCTCTGGCTTTCACCACAGTTTGCTTTCACTTTTGAACATCAGCAATGCACACGCACCCACTGTACAGTGAGGGGGAGACAGTGATAGGAGATGTAGTGAGCAGGATTCCGGCTACTTAAGCTATGTGAGGGGGTGTGGGTGGGCAGTCCTGGGAAGCTGCAGGCGCTGAGAATTTGGATCAGGTTCCAAATGAAATAAGGTTTTTAGACCCTGCTCTATTACAGACTCTGGTAGAACCTACAGAGCTGACCATGCCATCTGGTATCCTGTCTCAGAGAGGGGCCAGTGCCAGCTGCTTCAGAGAAAAGAGCAAAACCTCCATAGTTCAAAATTATGGATCAAAGCTTCTCTGACGGTAGTTTCTTCCTAAACCCATGCAGTCGGTGGTGGCTTATGCCGTGAAGCATGAGGGTTTGTAGCCGTTATAAATTGCTATCCTAAAACAACAGAGCTGGGCATGTTCTTATTATGCATAGAAATATCTTTAATCCTAAATCTTAGACTGTGCAGTACCATGAAGCAGTGTGTTCCACAGGTTATTTATGTATTATGTAAAATCATTTATTTGTATCAGTATTAAATGTGTTGCTTTAAAATTGCATCATGTGCCCCCTTTGTATTGATCTCAGGGATAATTTTCATGGTGTCAGGGATCTTGGGGGTGGGGGGAGAGATCCTCTTGCACTGACCCACTGAGAATCTGTTAGCAGTAGCTGGACATGCATATTACCTGTATCACTGAAGCACCTACGTAACTGTACCAAGAATCGGTGCCTCCCTGTCCTAGGTGCTGTACAAGTAAAGGATGGTCACAAAGAAACTTCCTGCAGGTTTGGGCAATGGTGGACCTTGACTCTTCCTGTGTCTTCACTTTCCTACATTACATAAATATGATCAGATTACCGCTCTGAATCTTGTTCTGTCTTTGTACAGCGCCTAGCACAATGGGGCCCTAGTCCACGATAAGCACTCCTAGGCAACACAGTAATACAAATAAATAATTATGACTATATTCAGAGGGAGAATTTCCCTCTTTCTGGACACTTTTACACCTTCTCTGTACGTAACCCTGTGGCCTCACAAATAAGGATCAGACATACCAAGGGCTTGATACTTATTCTAGCTCAGCCCACAGGACAGCTCATAAGAACAGCCGTACTGGGTCAGATCAAATGTCCATCCAGCCCAGTATCCTGTCTTCCAACAGTGGCCAATGCCAGGTGCCCCCAGAGGGAGTGAACCAAACAGGTAATAATCAGTGATCTCTCTCCTGCCATCCATCTCCTCCCTCTGACAAACAGAGACTAGGGACACCATTCCTTACCCAGCCTGGCTCCCAGTGCTTTATCCATCTGGTGCCCCATGCATAGCTTCTGCTCCACCAACAAGGCACACCCTGTTGTGCACCAGGCAAGGACTCGCCCTGCCAAGGCCGAAGTTTGCAAAGAGGCAGAATATAGTACCAGACTGCCTTGTTTCCCTGTGGGAGAATCAACCAACCAGACACACTAACTGTAGGTGGCACTCCCAGCTGCCTCTAAACAAAGTCCTCTCAGAGTTTAAAGAGGCATGACAAGATACACAAGCGTTGCCAACAACATGTGTCAGAAGGGGCACAGTCTACTCTGGGACAGCACCGCGGCCTGTGTCCGGGGTTTGAGCCCATGTCCACTTAACACCAGTGTCCATTCCTGGTCTGGTGGCACTAACAACTTGCTACATAGATTCACTGGAGCAGATCCTTAGCTGGTGTTAATTGTCAATGGAGCTATGCCAGTTTATACTGGCTGAGGATCTGCCCCATAGGTTTTAAGGCCAGAAAGGTCCATTATGACCAGTCACAGTTTGATCTTCTACTTGATGCAGAAAAAGTCACTGAGGGATTCCTGCATTGAACCCAGCACTCCCGGCCGATAGCAACGCTGTCCCTTTCTCCCAGCGTCGGACACAGTTCCCTCAACAATTTTCGATGAGAAATCTCTTACGATTCCCGAGAGTTTTGCAGAAATCTTTTCCTTGCTCTCCCTGCCCCTGTATTTCGGACAGTGGAGTAGAGTGCGCCTCTGTCGCAGGCTCTCTTCTGTCACACCGGTCACAGAATCGCTCTTCTTTGGGTTTGAACCATGCTGGATGCCTCTCAGCTTCCACTTCTAGCTCACAGTCACAGTCAAATAAACCCTCCACCTGCAGTTTAGTTTATAATGAATTCAAGCCCAAGCCTCTTCCCCAAACTCGGCTGATCCGCCTGCAGAACCTGTCTCTTCCAAGCCTGAGATATTTTTCCCCGACAGGCACTCTCACCTCCCTTCTCTCCCTTGGAGTTAAGGAACCACACTGTCAGCTTCTTGCTGCTGGGTTCCCACAGCTGATAACCGTGCGAGTCACCGTATGGCACTCTGTTACACCAAAGCATCATCTCCATTTTATTTCCAGATGTGACAAAGCTAAGTGCACTGAAATCATGCCTACGTATCTCCCTCTGTGCGATATGCAGACTCATGCTGTGTCTGTTTACACCCCCTCTTTCAACCACCAAGCTCATCTCTTTCTCGTCCCCCACACTCCTGAAGGAGCACTCAGCAGCAGTTGCCAGGCAGGCCCGATCCTGTGATATCTCAATGGACATACCTTGACATTCTCTGGCAAAGAGCCCTGGTGCTTAAAGCACTGCTATGTCCCTCCCTCATGTCTGTACAGAGGGGATAACTGGAGCAGAAAGGAGCTAAGTGATTTGCTCAAGATTACATTGGAAATCTATGGCAGAGCCAGGAGAATTCCATCCAGTGCTTTAACCACAAGCCCACTCTTTGTACCTGAATCATCATTCATCAAGATGACATAAGGCTTTTTTATATATACCTCCTGGCTTCATTTCAGATCCCTGACAGCCATCCACAAATCCTTATCCTTATTGCTAGGCTTGGAAGGACTAGGCTTGCACCGGTACATGTTGGTAAACATTGATTTCACTGTACACACATTTCCAAACCCACAAAAAAATATTTCTTTCCACCATCATCGACATTTACAGAGAGGCAAAGTAAGAAAAACGCTGCTTGAGGACTTAAACAGAGTTTGATTTAAGAAGATTTACTTTGTATATTTTGACATGTGATGTTGACCCCTCCCCACCACATAATTTCATGCCCCTGAAAAAATAGATAAAAATTGAAGAAAAAATTGCGTAAAAAGTAAACATGGATCTCAGTCGAAATTTAACAAATTTTAAATCAAATTCTGCCAAGCCTACTAATTGCCATGGAAGTAATTCTGTATGTTTCAGTAAAATAGGCTTTTATTCTTTTCTAGTATGTTTTAAAAAAGAAGTTTAGACATTTTATTAGCGTACTTGCCAAACATAAATCCAAAGAATACACACCTGAAATGAGAAAGGCGGCATTAAACTTCCTGGGAACATTTGGATTTTTGCCATTGGGTGCTCAAAAGACCTCCAAGTGGGTGCCAAGTTGCGATATATAAAGTATTAGCATATCAGACTCCTCTCTCACTTACAGCCCATCCCCGCAAACACAGTGATCCTATCGGGTGCTGCTGGCTGTAAACACTGTGCTTGGCTATAAGCATTTGCAGGATCGGGCCTATAAAAACTGCTCCAGTGTTTTCAAGGGGAATCTGGTTGCCAATCAGGAATCGAAGTGCATCAAAGCAAATGGCCTCCACTGACTAACACAACTGTTACCGTGTGATTCCAGACCTGGGAAGGAATCACAGCTTGGTAATTTCCAGACACATGTAAAGGTCCACTTGCCTGGTCAGAACAGGTTGTTTGAAAAATTAAAACAAAACATCTTTTCTGGAACAAGCAATAACTTCTTAATGAAATAAATCAGCCAGCAAAACAAGATTCGTGCTCGTGTGCCCAGATCGCTGGCTGACATCGGAAAGCTACAGGACTAGATGTTTTTCCATTAGTCTCCTATTATCATGAGTACTTCTAATTCTGAAGTCGGTTTAGTGCGGGTTAGAAATATCCGGAGAAAAAACCTCTTCTGCTTATTCTCAGAACAGAAAGACCAAGGGCAATGGCAGAACAAGATTGCTCCCTGCTGGCTCCTCCCGCCCCCCTCCCCATGTGCTTCAGCTCTGAATGGATCATATCTAAGGATGAGAATGAGGGGATAATGCAGGCTCCAATGCCAAGCCCTTAGCCGCTGCCAAAAAGGTCAGACAAAGGGCCAATGAGCATTTTGTGGCAGTCTGTTATGGTGGTTTTTATAACTGTGGCTGGAAATTGCAAGCTATCACAGAGAGAGAGAGAGTTTTCCTGGTCCTGTCTGCAGGCTAAGGGACTCTGTGGGGAAGCAAGCAATTAGAGTCAGTCTGAAAACAGACTAAAGCAACGTGGGGCAAATTGTGCCTCTCTGTCTTAGGAAGCAGTCTGCTTTTTCTCTCTCTGATTTGGGGTCCTTGTGTATTATTGTTCTGAATTCTAAAAAATAAATCTGTGTTACTCTGCAACCCTTCAGCACAAGTATTGTTTGTTATTATCTAACTTCTCTCTGGGTATACCACGAACGTAACAGGAATGTGGTCACTTATGTACTAGCCCTTACATTGAGACCCCTAATTCATTCCACATCAGTCAGAGAACCTTCAGAG
Organism: Natator depressus; assembly: GCF_965152275.1. Classification (NCBI taxonomy): domain Eukaryota; kingdom Metazoa; phylum Chordata; order Testudines; family Cheloniidae; genus Natator; species Natator depressus. The sequence goes on from NC_134242.1 coordinate 4,492,630, forward strand.
AGTATTGACTTGACCACTACTAACCTCTCTTTCAGACACACACACCTTTATTCTATAGTAACAGACTGAAAGCACCTCACTACTGTAATGTCCTACAGTATTATTAACAGCAGACAAACCCTACAGCTCACAGTAGCGGTACTGCTGTGTCTTTATACATATGCGTTGTTCTGGATTTGAATCAGTGACCTTCTGGTGTGACTCTGTATCCTATTTTCAATCCTATGAACCATCAAGTTTCCCAGTATAAACAAGTCATAGGATCACTGGCCCCTTGAAGGGAAGATGGGCCAGCCACACCTGTGCCATCATTAATTAACTGCTTTCCAGGGCTAAGATGGTCAGGTGACAACTTAATGGGCCCTGGGCCTTATAGAAGGACAGAGATCAGCCTGCAGTTGGAACCACAGGAGTGGGAAGGCTCCGGTGGAAAGCACTGAGCCAGGGTTTGCAAGAAATGGGGTACTCCAAGGGAACCTGCTTGGGGGCTGAGAGTTCTATAATGGCTCAGGGAGAAACTCTCAAATGTGGCCTGGATAGGGGCTGGGAACAGGGCTCAGAGAATGGGCTGAAGAGAATCCTTGAGGGGCAGAAGAATCTTTGTTGCTGTTGTCAGGACTCTGTCGTTTGGACTCTTGCTACCCGGAAGGGATTAGGTTTGTTTGTGACTTGGTCAGAGGACTAAGCCACTTTTCCAGCACAGATGGGGGCACGGAGAGCCAAGACACCCTCCCACCTCAGAAAGGAAACTGAGGCAGGGAGCACTAATAGTGTCACACTCGCCCAGGAGGGCGTGCTACAGGGAGGTCATGCCTTATGACAGGGCATTTATCTATAGAATTTTTGTTGCTGCTGCTGCTGCTGTTTTTTAATGTATGTTATTTGACCAGGACAATGTTTAAGGAACCAAAATAGCATTTTTGCTTGGAGCACTGTAGAAAGAAACCGACCAACAGTCATTTATACACTCAAAACAGTCACATGACTGCATATTATTTGCATGATCTACCTAAACATGCCAATTCGGCCTGCGATTAGTATGTTAAACTAACATACCTACCAGAGTCACTCTTTAGACTCCCATGCTCTTTACCAGCTGTTAATCTTCCCATGTTAACTACATTTGCTAATCAGCTACTGTATTAATAAGCAGCTAAAAACAACTGGCTAATTTCACTCTCAGCATTTAAAAAAGGAACATTGACTCTGTCAGATAGTTGCACTAAAAATTTACTGCACCACCTGTTAGCTGAAATATTGCTTTTATGGATTTACATTGTATTAAAAGGTCACTGGCTGTTTAAGACTTAAGCAGTTTTAATTATTCTAAAAGTCTCTTAACAGTAAGAAAAGGAAGCTCAGAACAAACAGCAGCAGGGATTCTAATTAAAAGGGCCAATTCATCTAATTTTATTTGGGGTTAATTATTCAGGATTCACTCTCCGATGTGTAAGGAATAGCAATTAGTAATTTTAGTGGTTTGAAGAACATTGGAGGTATAATCAGTTAAAATGAGTGAGTGTTTACAACACAAGATGGTGAATTAGTTTCTCCCAGCTGGAGAACGGGAACATTAGTCCCCTACAGTTCAAGACTATGAATCGCGAGTGCTGGTTAAAATATTCTATTCAAATAAAAAACCACACGTCAACAATCATCTGGTATTTTTGTTTACTGCATGGAAAACCAATCTATAGACGCACCATGTACCCCATCAGTTTAGCCTCCTGCTTCTGAAACTTCATTATCATCACTGCTGACCCAGCTACCCGAGATTCTGCTGCAATAAAAAAAAAAACAATTCTCCTTCTCCTTGCCGACCCCAGCCCACCACACCTATAGTTAGCATCCCTCTGAACCCTTAGGTGGGATTCTGATCTGGTACATGAGTGTAACCCTGGAGTAGCTCCCCTGAAATCACTCCAGATTTACTCTGGTGTAACTGAGGTCAGAATCCAGCCTCCAGTTGCAAAAGCTTTCACAGGCACAGCTGTTCCGCCACTGAGCATCCAGTCCACCTTTCCTATATTTTACCTTTAACCTGAACAAGCCAAGAGGCATGATTTGCCTCTCACTTAACACAACAGGATACTCCTGGGATGGCTTCCCCCCGGGGTGCCACCTCAGTTAAAATCAACACCGGTGTATGAAGTGCAAATCTCTTTTCCACCTGTGGTCACTGATGCAGAAAACCTCAGGCTCCCAGATTAATGTTAGACCTTCCCAATTCTCCTCCACACTCCAGGAAAGGCAGTGGTTAGCACACAGTTAAGGGTCAAAGATTCAGTTCCCCTAAGCATGAAGAAACTCAGCTGCCTCCTCAAGCCTTGCTGAGCTGGAAGTCCCATACGGACAAGCTCTCGCCTGAAATCCCCGGTAATTTCATGAGACCCCCCATCATTAATTAGCTCGTGTTTGTAGAGCACTTTGAAGACATCCTGCACCAAATGTCAAGTAAAATCGCCACCTGTCAAACGGGCGTGTCATCCCCGCATGCCCCCTTGCGGCCTGGGGCAGTGCCACGGGTGTGCCCAACCTTAATTCCCCGATTGGGCATCAGTACGTCCCCATTATCAGATCTGGGCCAGGAGAAGCCAAAACAAAGCTAATCTAATGTCCCCTTTAATAAGGTTTCAGTCCCCACAAACAGTCCATAAGGCCCTCACCCTGGGCCCTCGTTCAAACCTCCCACAGCTTAAAGTCCACACAACAAAGGCTCCAAGTCTGGTCAGGCTTCTCCAGGAGCCTGTATCCCAGCCTCTGGTCCCAGGAGTCCCTCAGGCCCCACAGTCTCCTCTCCAGGCCCTTCTGAGGACACTCCCCTTCCTGCTATCCCGGCACCCCTCTGCGCTCTCTAATCCTTAATGGCCGCTTCGCTATATGGGGAACACCAGTCCTCTTCAGCTGCATCTGATTAATGTCCAAGGCTGGCTGGCAGATGACCCATCACACCATCAGCATCTCTGACTTACCCTGACAGTAGATGCCATTATAGTTTCATAGAATTTAAGGCTAAAAGGGACCCTGAGATCATCTAGTCTGAGCCTCCTGTACACCACTGACCATTAAATTTCACCCAGATACCCCAGTACTGAGCTTAGTTAGAATGAAGCATTTTAGACCTCAAGAGAAGAAGCCACTGTGTGCCAGAGGCAGAGAACAGGAGCGGGCACGGGGTCACTAAAGCCTGCACTGGTACAGAACTGATTTGGTGGGATATGCCCAGATGATCCTACTAAGAGCAGGAGTAGGAGATCCAAGCTTCAGTCTGCGGAGGAAGCCAACCACTCCCGCTCACGGTCCCTGCCAATCTGACCTGGAGGAAAATTCCTTCCTGATCCCAAATCTCGAAATGGAGTTTGACCCTGAGTATATAAACAAGACTCATCAGCCAAGCATCTAAGGAGAAGGATTCTCTGGACCACCTCAGAGCACTGGCTCACCCCATTTGGTGTCCCACCTCCAGCTGGGGCCAATCACTGATGCTTCAGAGGAAGGAGGAGAAAAAGAAAGCCCACAATACCCTGGGCTAATTGTGCATCGGGGGGGGAAAGATCCTTCCTGCCCCTGCAGGTGAGCAGCTAAAGCCCTGAAGCATGAGATTTGATTATAGTCATTGTCTTAAGGCAGAACTGCAAGTGTTATGAGCACGCTGAAGTCAATGCCAGCATTCCTGTGCTCCTCATGGCCCATGAAGGAAGAAGATGGACCGGGGGATCCATAGGTTCACATATTCCTAAGGCTGCTGTGACCATTTAAGCCTGACCCCCATGTACAAAAGCCATAGAATTTCTCCCAGAAGCTGACATAAAGCAGATCATTGCAATACAGTACAAGAAGGTATCTGTACTCAGCGGAGTATGGGCTATAGATAATATTTCTGATTCAAAACTGCTTTTCTGTACGACCTTGGACAAGACCCTTGACCTGTGTGTGTGTCATTTATACTCTCTCTACAACAGAGATGACTACATTTATTCACCTGGGCCAAGTGTTTGGTGATCCACAGGTGAAAAGCCGATGTAAATTCTCCTCTCACAACCAGTCTGACACTCGGGTAACTCAACGGACTTTGGTGAAGTTACTGCAAATTTATACTGCCATAAGAAAGAGACAAGTGCTGTCATTATTTTCATTATAGGTCAGCTTTATCAAATTAGTTTTCTGACCTGCAGTTTAATACAGCCGAAGGAGAGAGAATACAAGAAATATGCTTCCACCTTTTAAAATGTTAAATCAATCGATCTTAAAATACATGGAGGAAGGATGGATGGTCTTGAGGTTAACTCGAGCTCTAGGCTTAATCGCTGGTTCTCTCAGAGACTTCCTTTGTGACCTTGGACAAGTTATTTAACCTCTTTGTGCCTTCGTTCTCCACCTGTAAAACGGGGACACCCTTCCTTCCTCCCTCCCACCTAGCTGTCCTGTCTATTTACATGCTTAAACTCTTTGAGACAAGGACTGTCCCTTACTGTGGGTCTGTACAGTGCCCAGCACAATGAGGGAGCCTCTGAGGTGGTACTGCAATGCAAACAAGGAGGATAAAAATAATTGTCAAATGTTAAAAACCAACACAAACAGGCCGTCAAGACGGAGAATTTTCTGCATAAACCATTCAGGGCGGGATGGGGAGGGAGAATCTCGTCAAAAAAGCAAATTATTGACTTTGAAAAGAAACCATACATTGCATTCACATGCATAATCTTCTCTCCTGAATAGAAAGAATGAGAGGTCCAGGAAGCAACTCAACCATGGAGCACTGTTTTGCTCAGACAAAACTGAAATGGGTTATCTATTTGTTTATTGGCTTGTGCTGTTAAATTCATTGTTCACTGCTAAGTGCTCTTGACAAGAGTTGACACACGCATTCATTTATTAGAGAAGACTGTTGTGACACAGTTGGGAAAACGAGTTATGCCACTGGATTAAACCTTTGGAGACTGCTAAGAGTATAAAATCCATTTATCACCTGGCATTAAAAACAAAAAGCCAAGACACAATCTGTTTCTTGGCCTTTAAGATAGAGTGAGTCAACTTTCTGCCCCTCGGGTAGGGGGTGTTTGTATCAATGAAATGCTACCCTGTTAACATGAACCCCAAGCCAGGCAACCTCTTTCTGCTCAGTGATGAAGCACAAAACATTCCACACATCATGCAAAGATCACGGCAGGCTTCCAGAGTTGTTTTTATTGTCAAGAGACTTCCTGAAGAGTTAGATGCTGCAGCTAACCATTTTTAAGATGGCATTGATCTGTTCAAACTCTTATTTGCATTTTTTCCCCCATTACCAAGTTCAATTCCAATCTGCCTGGTTATGGTAAATCAAATGGGTCTGATGGGCTTAGATCAATCCTCACCAACTAAATCTATCACTGTTGCTTAAATGTTCCTTGAGTGAAGGGTTAACCTTTGCAAAATACTTTCCTCACATAATCTTCTGCTGGTAGTTTGATATATTAGAACAAAGCCACCAAACTGGAAATACAACAACAGGCAAATAGGCTTTACAGCTCAACCGATCAAAGAGGTGGGAGACCGAGTTTCAAATTGGCTTGTTTAGTTCCTTTCCCCAAGAAGCATTCCATGTAATACCTATAAACAGCCACATTAAAAGATTAAAGCAGAACTTGTGTCTTTATCAGATGCACATAGTTTACTGTTTTCAGCTGCAGAAACAGTGACAGCTTCCTTCCTTCTATTGCAATTAGCATCCAATTCTTCATTTTGCCGATAAACACTACTAGGGAATGGAAAAATTAACTAGATTTTCTTTTGAGTATAAAAGAACTTGCTTTTGATTATTGTCTGTGTGATAGTCTAATAATAAATCAAATTACCTCCTTAATCCCAGAGGACATTTTCAGATGAAAAACCCAAATGTTGGATAAATAGAAATCCTTTTGTATTTTTTCATCTTTCAAAGTAGATAATTTACTCTCCATTGATGGTTTGTGTGTTGTTTTATGCGTAGACACAAATTCCAAGCAGATTATGCTTACTAGAAACAGCATGTACATTCTAACTAAATGCGGATTGAATAAAGATATTTGTTATTAGGTCAAATACAAAATGTAGGTGTCTTCAGACTGGGTCAAATCCATGCACGTGCAGAGATGCTGCACAAGGTCTATGTAGTACTGAAGTGGGACAAAAACATACAAGCGTCTTCTCTGCACAGGGACAAATTTCATTCACAACCCCTAGTCTGAACTTTCCAAAGGAGCATCTGTATTTGCTACACAACTCATCTGCAATGGGACACATCAACAAGAAGGGGTGCTCACCACCTCCTCTGCAATCTGGGCTTGGAGAACTACAAACAGAAAAACAAGACACTGTCCAGAATGCTGGGAAATCTTTGAATATTAGCTGGATACCAGGGAGGCAATGGCTTGTGATCACACTTTGCATTTCTTTAGCACCTTCCATCTGAGGATCTTGAGTACGTGAAGGCGGTACATGCATATTCTTATCCCCATTTTACATATAAACAAACTGTGGCACAGGGAGTTTCAGTGAATTAGAGCCTGATTCTCATTTACACTAGGACACCTTTACATCACTCTGGCAGCGTGAGGAGCCTTAAAGTGAGTGTGTTCGACAGAGCAATGTAAACGCGACTGAGTGTAAGTGAGAATCAGACCCGCGATGTTAATGAAATTCAGAGCAAAGTTCACAGCAGGAAAAGGCCCTATTTTGAGCGCATAAGTGGGACTTAAATGGTACCTATGTGGTACCTGTGCTGGCCTTCTGTCCAGTGGTGGATTTCACCCTGTATTCCCTATACTAAGCACAAGGATACCATGGCAATGTTAATTACTTGGGTCCAGATTTTATGAAGCTTTTGCACCTTTGGGAGCAGTTACTCAAACAAGTAGCTCTACTGAAGCCAGGGAGGGGCACTCGGCAGGCAATAAGATGCTACTGGTCATGAGTAAGGGAATTAGAATCTAGCAGCACTGCCATGACTTTAATGGTGACCATTATACTAAATATGTCACATTGGGAGCTGGTCTAAAAATGCCTTTTTGTTGTTGTTGCAGAAAATATATGATTTTGTTTTTCAGTTTTCGGTGAAAATGCCTGGCTTAATCAAAAACAACTTTTAAAACAAAATACCTTTTTTGGATTCTGGTTTTCTGATGAGAAAATTCAAACAAAATGAGCATTTTCAGCCAAAATTTTGGTTTTGGATGAAAAGCACACTTTTGTTGAAAAAATATTTTAATCGTCTCTAGTCACATTCTCCTAGAGCTTCTGAAGGCTACCTGAGGCAGCAAGTGCAAATTAGTGCTTAATAGTCTAGATGGTGAGCGCTCACCAAAGAAACATACCTGGCAGGATGGGAAAGAGAGAGGCCCATCTCCCCTCCTTCCACATTTCCCTTTGTTCAGGATGCTATAAGAAGGTGCGGTTGGAGGGGGACCCCCATTTCCTCTCATCAGCCAGAAGAGGTTGAGGGGAGAAGAGAAAAACCCAATTCTTATTCTATCAGCAGCCAGAAAGGGTGGGGCAGAAGGCAGAGAGGATGCTGAAACTTTCATTATGATATTGCATTTATGACTAATGATGTTGCTCCATATTGAGGCTGTATCATGTATTTTGGATATGAACTAAAACTGGAGCTATCCAAATCTCCCCAAATATTAGAGGCTTGAAGAGAATGGGACTTACCCCCATACAACTCCACGTCTTGGTTTCACTAAACCAAACCCAACGGTGGAGGCTTTTGCAAAACCAACCCCCCAGGCTTCAGCCATCTCCAATACCAATGCATCATCATCAATGCATACATCAGGTCATCACAAGCTGACTCAGAAGGCAAAGCTGCTCTCTAGCTGGTTTAAAACAATCGCATTTGCCATTTCCCTTCGATACCGATATGCCGTGGTGAGGACCACCGTTGCCGCTTAAAGAAGAAACATCATGCATTACTGTAACCTTGCCTGCATAGATGTAGTGGGGAATCAAGAATGTACTTGAGACATGAATCTTGAATTTGCCAGTATTCATTCATTCTTGGACCAAGTGCAAAGGAAGCACTTTTCCACTGACAGGCGAATTTAGATTTGACACAGCTTTAACACCCAGTATCTTATGATCTACCAGGCCCAGAAATGGATGCTCAATATAGTTTGAAAAACAGGATTCTCAGCTTTCAAGTGATACAAAGATTTAGTCTCTACCCTTGGCAGGTCACAAGATATCAAATCACATCCATGTGACTAAAATCTTGCTTGACAAGATGAACATCTTGAATTCGAATGGATTTAAAGGGCTATTTTGAGATCTGTTCAGGCTAGAAACCAATGCTTTATACAATCTCAGAACTTGGAATCCCAGTTCTCATGGTATAATTAAAGTATTAATCTCTACTCCAGTGATTCTTGAGTCACTGGCTGCTAAAATCATCTGAGAAAGATGGATGCAAAGGGGTGCAGTGAGTAGACCAGTCGATCTTTCCAAGCAGTGATCTAGGCTTCATGATTAGAAAGAAAAAAAAAAAAGATTTTTGATCCTTAACGCTGTACATTTAACATTTTACAGGAGAAAAATTAGACACCTGTTTAAAGTCTGGGAGGATGCACGCCATTTTCAAGCTATTCTTGACTGAACTGTTTAATGTTTCATGCGGTTTAGAAATGGCTTAAATTCCCTGCTGAATTTTTCATGCCCATACACCATTTAGCCTTTATAAAAAGTTTCCCTTCATTTATCTACTCTGCAGCTTAGGAAGGATTCCTGGCAAAGTTCCTTATACTGGTACAATTTTATTTTATTTTTACTTGCAAGTGTTTGCCTAAAACAGCTCTACTTAGCTATGCCTGCTGCAGTTCCTACCCACGTCAGCATTTGTGCAAGTCACAGAGAAGTCAACTAAAATATTTTTGCACTTCTCCACCGCCCCGCCCTAAGATGAGGCAAACTTTGAGCTGGAACTTGCTTCCCACTCAGGCAACATAAAAGGGTTACAAGCTGGAGGAATACCCGCAGTACATGGATTATTCCATTCCACGCACAGAGGCTGCAGAAGGCTGAACACTGCCTTCCCTCACAGTCCCTGGCACAGGGCATGCTGGAGGGCAAATGGGTGTGACAGGAGCACGGCTACGTACAAGCTATTTTCAATTGCAGAACAGGCCCTTAGGACCCACTGCAGCCTAACAGAAGTTCAAACAGCCCAGAGGCTCTGTTAGCTTACGTCAGAGGTTAGCTCCAGAACACAGGGATGCTTAAAGCCGCCTTTACCCCTCGCCACCTCCCCACTACTCTTACAGCGTGACTAGCTCAGGATGAATGAAGAATCTGGCCCATGATGGCCTAAATTCATCCCAAGTGTAATCAATTCCACTAACTGAATTACACAAGGGATGAATTTGGCTGTGTGTTCGCTATTCTCATCTTATATCCGGTGGAACAGTTGCCTCTCTGTGCATGGTTTGGGTGAAACTGCACCTCAAATACCGCCGTCTGTTCTGAGCACCTCGGTTCCAGAAATGCATCAGCAAGTTAGAAGGAGCTTAGAGAAGAACAATAAGAATGGCAAGGGAGCAGGAGGGACTGATTTATGGGGGAAAGTTAAAAGAGCTAAATACATACAGCACTAACAAGCAACCATTAGGGAGAGCATGGGAACTGCTAATTTATATCTGGGGCTGCAAGTGCCAAGCATGGAATTATTTAGAATTCTAGAAGGAGCCAAAACCCAGGAATAAATTGGGTTAAATTAAGAAAGGGGAAATGCAGATGAAAATGTCTTGACCATGAGTTGTATTAGATTATGGAGATGTCTCCCAAGGAGGTACTTAACGCTAGTCTAGAAGAAACGGCTCGTGGAAAGGAATCCTGAATGGTCAGTGAGATGGATGGACCATCCCAAACTCTGTGATTCTGTGAATAGCAAAACAAGCCACTGGAAACTTATTTTAAATGACTATAGTCCTCCCTGCAAGCCGTTCCACTCACCGCTGCAGCGCCCCCTGGCATCAGAGGGTGATGCTGCAAGAGTCTTCATCTCCAGTGACCTTTGCTGACCACTTCTTTGGCCCTACAATGGCCTGTCTCTGGCCATGTCTTCTGCAGCCTAGCCCTCCAGCCAGGTCACCTCTTTCCATTTCCATTCTGGGCTGATAAAATCCAACTAAAGAATCCACACTTATATCCAACCGGAAGATCTTTCTGCACCTCGCAGGTTACATGGATGTTCCCTGTTTTTCGCCCCTACTCCTGGGGGCTGAAGAGATAGATGTTCTTTACTCCTTTGGCTGAGCACTGCTTCCTAGGGCTTCTTCCTGGCAGGTTTCCCCCACTGCTTCCCCTTGCTGCAGAACATGGCAGCTTCTCCCAGGGACCTCCCTACTCCTTATCTCCCATGTAGGTTCTCTTCAGCCTGCTTTCCCCAGGCGCTTTGCAGAGAGAGGGAACTCACCGTGCTCCTTTCTCCTGGGTCTCCCACTTCACTCAGTTCTCTTCCCTCTCTACGCAGGCCTCCCTGGGATCACTAACTATCACTGAGTCCAGATCAGGATCAGCTGGGGGTTAATGGCTAGGCCACAAGCCAGGCTGAGCCTGAATCCCCTTAAAGGACTAGCCAGCCATTGACATACCCATTTTGGGGGGGTGCATCCTAACAAAACCTTCCTTAAGATACAGTAGGTGGGAGGACTCAAACTGCCCCATGAATAAAGTACTTGGCTTTCAGGCACTCAAAGGTACTACTAACCAGATCAAACTCGCTTTTACACAATCAGATTTCCTTGCCGTAAGATGCGCCAAAGAGGAAAAGCAGCTTTATAAAGAGGAAAGCTCCTATGTGTGACAGTTATTCCCATCTGCAAGGCTCCATATTATATTCTCTCCCTCCTGCACCATTTTAATGATTTGGGTCATTAAACTGCAGTAGAAACGTCACTGCGCTCAGCAGAATAACTTCGTGCCACGAGCCCAGCAGAGTAATTGCTGTGCTCTGTCTGCCGATGTCCGAACAGAAATAAATGCGGGTCCCCTCTCCATATACTGTTATTCACAGAGACACTGGCTCACTACCAGGTTCTTTCTAGTGTTCCCGCAAGAACAGTATTTGACGAATGGACATTTAATTGGTAATAAAGGGGGCACTAAGTCATGACGGCAGAAGCTATGTCCTCCCCGTCCATACACGGTTCTGTAGGACTCAAGAGAAAAAGAAAAGGCCGAATAATGACAATAAACACTTTACCAGGGACCGAGGGATACAAACCTCGCATTTTGGAGATTTCTAAACCATGACACCAAGAAATGCTTTACCTGTATGCAGCATGGCTCCAATATATCAAAGCACTTACGCGCACACTTTTATTTACGCATGCGCATAAGTCCCATGGAAGTCAATGGGACTTAACTTACTTAAAATTTAAGCACATACCTAAACGCTTTGCTAAATAGGGATGCATGTAAGCATGGACTTCAAATGCTTTGCTGAAACGGATCCCAAGTGCTATGTATGGTACGTAGCAGGGGTTCCCTGATTTTCTTAACTTGCCTTCTGGTAGATTCCAGGGGCTCAATTCTGCATTGCCTCACATCAGCGTCAAACTCAAGTCTCCTCTAGATAGGCTAGCATCAAACTGATGTGAGGGCAATCAGACCCTATGCAGTTCCAGCAGTAAATCATTTCACATACTTACAGGACTGGCCATGCATTATCAAACGCCCCTATCAGATGATAATTAATACAAACCGTGATCATGCCCTCGAGAGGCGAGCACCCCAGGTGCCACTGACTTCAGGTGCAGTCAGAACTTTGGAAATTCTCCACAAAGATGGTAGGTGTCCGAAGCTCAGCACCCCAAAATTGGGGCACCCAAAATTATAGGCCACTTTAGTTACTTGTGCCTAAGGGAATCAGCCCTTACAGATAGCGAATAGAGTTGCTAAAATAAAAATAATTCTTTCAACTGCTTCTCCCTTAAGTGCAAAAATCAGGAGACTTAATTTTAAAGTATGCATAATTTTAACGTGAAAAAAACACAAGCTATATCTTAGCTTTTAAGAGAAGACCAGATGGAAAGTCTATCATTAGAAATGCCAAAGGGGGAATACACTCAAAGTTCACTCCATGACAGAAAGGTCATGGTCATTTCTAGTCATCCTTGTTTTAAATGTTCTCGGAACCACTTGGGCTTTGGTAATATGATGGTTTTCATCAGCTTGACTTCCTTCAAAGTAAAAAAAAAAAAAAAAAAAAAAAAAAAAAAAACACCTCACAAATGAGGTGACTCCCTTCTTTAAAGTTTCTCTTTTTTTCCCTCTCCCCCAGAGCAGAGGGACTGCTAAAAATGTTATGAATTTGTTTGGATGATAAGTACCACCATGACAATGATCAGTTGATTCCACCCAAGGGTGTTTCCTTGCAGTTTCATGGAGAGATAAATGGCACATTCTATGTAACAGACAATGTGTCAATGCAATGGGAGAAGCGGCACCAGGCTTATCGGATATAGTTGCCAATGAAGAACAATTGCTGTAGCTGTGTCGGTCCCAGGATATTAGAGAGACAGGGTGGGGGAGGGAATATCTTTCATGGGACCGACTTCTGTTGGTGAGAGAGACAAGCTTTCGAGCTGCACAGAGATCTTCTTCAGATCTGGGAAAGGGACTCAGTGTATCACCGCTAAATACAAAACCGAACAGATAGTCTACCGTACATAGTTAGCACATAACTATCTGTTTGACCTTGTATTTAGCTGTGACACTGAGTACCTTTCCCAGACCTGAGGGAAAGCTCTGTATAAGCTCAAAAGCTCATCTCTCTCACCAACAGAAGTTGGCCCCAATAAAAGATATTACCTCACGCACCTTGTCTCGCTAATGAAGAACAATGTCAAGCCGATGAGAAGCAGCTTAGGGTTTCTCTTGGTTAGCGCTGAAAGCCGGGTTTTTAGGAAGTGTTACCTAACATGTTCTAATTACCACTGTAAACCTCTTGTGTTTCCAGCTCAACATATATTTCCCAGCTAGCTGAGGTAAAGCCCAGGGTCTCTCCACCTACATATTTGCATTAGCTAACATTCTAACACCACGCTCTCTAGCCTATCTAGAGGAGACTTGAGAGCACATCTTCACCAAGAAAAGAAAACAGTGTGTTCCTAACTCGAGTTAGCTAACATGAGGTAAAATCTTAGTGGATACAAAGCAGTTCGCAGTATTCACGTGAATTAGCTGGTCCAGTCAAAGGGCATCCTAGAGTTTACCATGACCTGCTAACTAATGTGGTAACTATGAACTGGCTTGTCCTCACTAGCATTTTACTTCATGTTAGCCAACTGGAATTAGGAACACACTTTCTTTGCCCCTAGTGAAGACAAGGCTGGGGCTTATGCATGGGATGTGAAATACTTAGATCTTTGGGGACCAAAAGTTCCAAATCTGACAGGGATACAAAAACTATATAAAACCAAACAAAACTTTTAAAGCACCTTCATACTCAACCAATCTCCCCCCTCTCCTCCCCCCCCCCCCCGGCTGAATTCCAAATCATACCCACAGCAGCTGGCTTGAGTTAACAAAAGTATTTTCTTTTTACTGATTTTTACTCTGCAGTGCCAGCCTAGATAAGACAGTGACCTGGATTCTATTCTGCTTTGTAGAACACCAACAGAATTATTTGCAGCCAGCTAGTTAAAATGCTGTGAATTCCACCTGTGAATTATTTTCAGGTTCCAGTCAGTTGCACCTATGCAAATCCCTTGAAGAAATGTCATGGGGGCTGGGGGGCTAATTTGAAGGCAATGGGTTTGCACAGGTGCCACTGAGTGTGAGATGTGGCCTGCAGAACCTTGTGATGATGTGTGAGAAAGAAGGAGCCCAGCCTGTCTCTCACAGCCCAGGCTGGTATTTTGGGGCTGGCAGCTGGATGTATTTTGTCATTGTTTTTAACTTGTGAACTCGGCACAGCTGATACAGACTTATTAACACCCAGTATGCACGAAACTGCACTTTCAAACACAAGAAAGTTGACATTTAGGCCCTGATTTTTCAAAAGGCTTGACCTCTGCCTCCACTTTCACAGGTAGAATTCAGAGCATTTGAAACTTTTAACTACCAGGCTGCCCCCATAAAATCGGAGTCTGCGTCTCATAAAACAGGGTTTAAAAAATGGAATCTTCCCTCCCAACTCCAGAGGCCCCTACTGTTCTTGAAAAAAGAAAAGGAGGACTTGTGGCACCTTAGAGACTAACCAATTTATTTGAGCATAAGCTTTCGTGAGCTACAGCTCACTTCATCGGATGCATCAGCTCACTTCATCGGATGCTGTAGCTCACGAAAGCTTATGCTCAAACAAATTGGTTAGTCTCTAAGGTGCCACATGTACTTCTTTTCTTTTTGCAAATACAGACTAACACGGCTGCTACACTGAAACCTCTCTCTTGAGAAAGTCCAACTAACCAATCAGGTGCTGGTCTCCGGGAATAGCCAGGGTGGTCACAGATTAAGCAAACACAATGTAACCGGCCTGTAAAGTATTTAAAGAAGAAGAAATTCCCATTGAGACAAAAAGGCTAATTTTCAAGGGCACTCTTGCACACAGACAAAGCAGACAGCACTAAATGGGAATGCATTTATTAGCACACCAGTAAACAATAGGTTAATAGACTACCTATGTGAGAAACCACAGTTGAGAGTGCTACGAAACTTTGACTTAGAGCAGGAGTCTCAGATGAATGCTTTATTATGAATTAGTAATATTCAAAATGTGCACTATGACCAGGGCTGAAATGTGTTTGCCACAGCAATTTTTAGGGAAGTCTCAGTGGCCATGGTGAAAAGAGCAAGCTTGTGACAATGCATCATGGACCTTTGCTTCAGACTGATGACTAAGCTGTATTTTAATATTTTCGCCAACAAGAACGGTTTATTTGCTGAGAGCAATTTAGGAGGTTTCATATCCAGCCAAACCAGTCATTTCTCCAAATGTCTTCAAAGGCTCTTGTTCCCCACGGAGGCATGAAACCTTGAGAAATTAGGCACCAACTGAGAATCCACTTCTTAGAACCCCCCGTTCTTCCGGAGTGGTGCTGCTCACCTCTTGATTCTTTTTATGCAGCTGGGTTTAGTTCTCAAGCCTCTAAAAAAAGATAAATGCTCACATCCACCCGACTACCCGGTTACCATTCTCCATAGTAGCTGGAGAATGAAATGGGAGCTTCCAAGCTCTGTGGCAGACAGTGCTAAGTAGAGAATAGTTAACACCACTGAAACAATAAAGATAATGGAATCTGTGGATTTAATTATGATGCTAATGCACGGGGGGGAGGGGGGAATAGCCACTTCTCAAAAAAGTGAGCAGAAGAGAGGGGAGCTATTCGACCTGTAGCACCTGTGGGTCTCTTATCTGCTGAAGTCTGAGGGAGGCCCTGCAAGCCACGCTGTAGAACTTCATCGGATTTGCACCATACTTACCCACAACATCGTGCTTTGATTTTTTCTTTCTATGCAACAAGTCTAAGCTTTTAGTGCCATTTTTTCTTCTTTTAGCTCGGCAGAGCCAACACAGCTAAGAAAATGAGCTTGTTTCCTTCTCAGGCACCATCTGTGGAAGTGTTTGCTAAATCCCTTCACAGTTACACCTGTGTTAAGGCGACAGGGTTGCAGAGGTATCAGTGAGGGGAGAGCTGGAAGGAGGCTGGTGCAACAGTGTAACCGAGAGCAGAACGTGGCCTGCAGACCCGTCATCATAGGCGATTGTGTGCAAGGAGGAAAGATCTCCAAGACCAAGTTAAGTTTTCAAGGCTGCCGGTTAGAAAATCAGACACATTAAACACAGAGTCACTGAGAGAAAACACACCGTTGGACACCATGATGCCCTATTACCGTCACTTTTTCAGAGAAGAACTGCACTTCAGGTCTATATAGACTCAGCACATTCACAGGACAACACGACAGGAAGGTTCACTTGAGCAGCAGGAGCTGAACTTTTTGAGAAGAGGCTTCATTTTATTGCCGTTTTTAAAACCAATACAGAATTAACCATTTTGCAGAAGTTCTTCATTCCACACATGGTGCCTGCTTGGCAACATTGAGGAAGTGAACAGGGTTTGACTTCCCAAACTGAGTCACCGCTGTAAGCCCCAGGGGCAGTATTTATAGGTTTGGGTGAAAATTTCCAGGAAACATCACTTACTGGCACACACAAAAATAGCAAAGAAACTCTTCAATTACTAAACTTTAAGAGGTGTCTTTTTTCTTCTTCTTTGCTACAAGGTGACAGTGAAACAGTGAAAGATGCTTTTGTTGTGAAGGGGTACCGGTTAACATTGTTCCTTCAGCTCCTGATAGTAGTAGACACCAGTCCTAAACTATGAATTCTGGACAGCAGCAAGGTGGTATTTTTTCACTGATTATTTCCAGGATAAGCATTCTAGTCTTAGAAAACTTTGGCAGCTCTCTCCCAGTGAGCGCACAGATATTAATAGCTGGCTGGGGCACTTCAGCCTGTTTGCTCCATCCACACAGTATGGAATCTTGTTCTAAATGACTGTTTCCACGCTTTCCACAAGAGGAACGGACAATCAGATCGACAGCCTCCAGGAGCCACGTTCTGATTTCCGGACAACGCTCTAAATCTGGAGTCACCCCATTGACTCCAGGGTAGGGATTTATGTTCTCACTTATCCAAGCCAAGCACATGAACTGTCCTAAAAATTGCTCCTTCTCTTTACCGTCTTGTATTGCAGAGGGGGCCGCATTCCAGTGGTGGGCAAAGAGAGTCACAATGTATCGGTAAAGCATTTCGGGAACCCTCCCTTTAAGCATGCCACACACACATATAAGATCTTATTATCTTATTGGGCCATCCTGATTATCACTACAAAAGTTTTTTTTTCCTCCCCCTGCTGATAATAGCCCACCTGAATTGATTAGTCTCATTACAGTGGGTATGGCAACACCCATTGTTTCATGTTCTCTGTGTATATCTATCTTCCTACTGTATTTTCCACTGCATGCAGCCGATGAAGTGGGTTTTAGCCCACAAAAGCTCATGCCCAAATAAATGTGTTAGTCTCTAAGGTACCACAAGTACTCCTCGGTTGTTGTTTTTTTAATCTTACTGTGAGTGACACATAAATCCCTCATTTGATTATTATGATCATCATTCCAGGCTCCCGTCGCCTACTCTAGTTACCCAGAGATTGAATTAAAAAATATTATATGTACATTGGATCCAGGTTCTGATCTCAGTTACAATCAGTAAAAATCCAAAGTAGGTCCATTAAAGCCAACTGCATTGGGTGGCCGGGGATAACATGGCTACAACGTGTACTAAAATGCTAAATGAGATGGTCACATCACCCTATGCATTCACCCATATTTATATCTTCATTCTTGTCCATTGACCAGCCATCATATAAGCCAACTACCCATCCAATAAAACTGTCCACTAAAGTTTGTGTTTTCCATGTCTGTGCTAACAACCAAGCTTCATTTCCCACCCCCCCCTCCCCCCCAAAAGCTTAGATCCCCCATGTCAACCCCAGGAGTCTTAATTTCAGGCTTTACTTTTATTTGGGTCATTCCAGGCATCCTTAGAAATTTTGTGCCAAATTTTCCAGTCTCTAATCTCCTGTGCCCAGGAACTGGTTTTCACAAGTGCCAAAGGCAATTGGAGCAAGGCTGCTCAGCACTTCTGGAAATCAGACCCTATGTGTCTAAGGTTGGGCATTGAAAAATGAAGGCACCAAAAATTAGGGAACTTTGTTTCAAAAGAGGCTTTTCTTTCTTTTCTTCTGCTTAAATGTATTCAGAGCTGATGGGCCAGATAGACAGCCCAGCAGAATTGTCCATAGAACAAGCACAGTACAAGGCCTTGGCAAGGGGCCTTCACTTCTGACTTGGAAGGGGACTAAGGATGAGAGGGCCATTTGACCTCCATGACTGTCTTTATGCTCTTTGCCGAGTTGTGAACAAGAGTGCCAAATTAGTGCTGATGGGTGACTTTAATGATGTGAATACCTGTTGTCTGGACTGGAGACCAGCCAAACTGATTTCACACAGGCCACCAAGCAGCCATCAGATAGAACAACAACTCTTGGCTTGTACTGGCGTGGGACAGATTCAAACCAGTGGTCTAGAACCAGAAGCCTTTATATATCTCCTTTATATCTATTTATATAGCCTTTACTATTCCCCTGAGCTGTTCAGCTCCCCCTTCCCAACGGGGCACCATTAAACATCATGTAAAACTTTTATTAACTTTTATTTTTCTTTTAAACCTTTTTTTTGTGGGTTTCCGAGGGGTTTTTGCCATTTTTCTGAGCCTAATTAAAAAAAAAAGTTTACCAGGAAGAAGGTAAAAACCTGATATCATTGGAACTAACAGATAAAAGAATTATGTCCCTGAGCACTTGTCAGAAGACTTTCAGAACATTTCATCTTTCTACTTCCCTGGCTGGATAGTCGGTTTGAGTAATTTTCTCTTTCTCCTGGGGTTGGTTGCTAAGAGACGCACTATTACTTCTCTTTCTCTTATGACCCGATTACTGTGATCAGCAAAGACAGTGTGCAGACAACACACTGACACGGCTCATACACGAATGCTGAGCTCCTTACAAAATGATGGACTGCATTAACACATTGTGACCCCTTCACTCGGATGCAGCCTTTGCAGATTCTTGTGGGACAACTGGGGGCTTTTACTTCTCCGTCTACTGAAGTGTGTTCTCAAACATTTTAAATCACAGCACTGGGAAGGGGAAAGAAAGGACTTTTACCTCCTATGTTTCATTGCCTGTCAACCAGAGCAGTGTTAATGGGCCGTTTTGAGAAATGCTCCTTTTCTTCCCCTCCCAGGCAACTGGCTTAGGAACTATTACTACCCCTTTTCTCTCTCTCCCACACATAAAAAAGTTTGCAAATGCAACTACTTTGGGCCAGCGTATTTCCTTAGCAGTCAGTGAAGTTTGTCCCTGACACTTACGGGACTGACAATCTGGCAAAGGGCTGAGCACCAAAGCCATAATAAAGAAAAGCATAAGAATGGCGATACTGGTCCATCTAGCCCAGGATCCTGTCTCCCTGCAGTGGCCAGTGCCAGGTGCTTCAGAACAGGGCAATTATTGAGTGATCCATCCCCTGTATTCCAGTCCCAGCATCTGGCAGTCAGACATTTAGGGATACCCAGAGCATGGGGTTGTGCCCCTGACCATTTTGTATAACAGCCATTGATGGACCTATCCTCCATGAACTTATCTAGTTCTTTTTTAAACCCAGTTATACTTCTGACCTTCACAACATCCTCTGGCAAGGAGTTCCACAGGTTCCACAGGTTGTACATTGTGCAAAGAAATACTTCCTTTTGTTTTACACCTGCTGCCTATTAATTCCGTTGGGTGATCCCTGGTTCCTATGTTATGTGAAGGGGTAAATAACACCCCCTTATTCACTTTCTCCACGTCACTAATTATGTTATAGACTTCTATCATATCCCCCTTAGTCGTCTCTTTTTCTAAGCTGAACAGTCCCAGTCTTAATCATCTCTCCTCATATGGAAGCTGTTGCATATCCCTAATCATTTTAGTTGCTTTTCTCTGTACTTTTTCCAATTCTAACATATCTTTTTTGAGATGGGGCAGACAGAACTGCACGCAGTATCCATGGATTTATATAGTGGCATTGTGATAATTTCTCTTATTATCTATCCTTTTCCTAATGGTTTCCTAGCATTGTTCGCTTTTTTGACTGCTTCCGCACATTGAGCAGATGTTTTCAGAGAACTATCCACAATGACTAAGAGCTCTTTCTTGAGTGGTAACAGCTAATTTAGACCCCATCATTTTGTATGTGTAGCTGGAATTATGTTTTCTAATGTGCATTACTTTGCATTTATCAACACTAAATTTCATCTGCCATTTTCTTGCCCAGTCACCCAGTTTTGTGAGATTCCTTTGTAACTCTTTGCAGTCAGCTTTGGACTTAACTGTCCTGAATAATTTTGTATCATCTGCAAACTTTGCTACTTTGCTATTTACCCCCTTTTCCAGATCATTTAAGAGTATGTTGAACTGCACTGGTCCCAGTACAGACCCTTGGGGGATCCAGCTATGCACTTCTTCGCACTGTGAAAACTGACCATTTACTCCTAACTTTTGCTTCCGATCTTTTAACCAGTTACCAATCCATGAGAGGACCTTCCCTCTTATCCCATGACAGCTTACTTTGCATAAGAGCCTTTGGTGAGGGACCTTGTCAGAGGCTTTCTGAAAGTCCAAGGACGCTATACCCACTGAATCACTGTGGTCCGCATCTTTGTTGACCCCCTCAAGAAATTCTAGTAGATTGGCAAGGCACGACTTCCCTTTATAAAAACCATGTTGACTCTTCCCCAACAAATCATGTACATCCATGTGTCTGATAATTCAGTTCTTTATTATAGTTTCAACCAATCTGCCTGGCTCTGAAGTTGGGCTTACTGGCCTGTACTTGCCAGGATCACCTCTGGAGCCCTTTAAAAAAAATAATAATAATAATCAGCATCACATTAGCTGTCTGCCAGTCATCTGATACAGAGGCTGATTTAAGCAATAGGTTACACACCAATGTTCCCTCTGATTTTTTACATCCATGTGTGGAAAGAATTTTGTTATGTGCACCAACACGAAGGTGATGTGTGGCGGGGCTGGGGCCGAGGGGTTTGGAGTGTGGGAGGGGGCTCAGGGCTGGAGCAGAGCATTGCAGTACAGGGTTGGTGAGGGCTCTTGCTGGGAGTGCGGGGATCTGGGGTTTGGGGTGCAGGAGGGGGCTCAGGGCTGGGGCAGAGGGTTGGGGTGTAAGGAATGAGGGCTCTGGGGTGGGGCTGGGATGCAAGGTTCAGGGTGCGGGAGGGAGCTCAAGGCTGGGGTGCGAGCTCCGGCAGGGGTGCAAGCTCTGGGATGGGGCCGGGGATGAGGGGTTTGGGGTACAGGCTGCCCCAAACTGCGGCGAGGAGAGAGGACTCCCCCACCCCTCAGCTGCTGCAGCAGCCCAGGGCTGGGGGCGGGGTGCCTCTCCCCGCTGCGGCAGTACTGGGGCTGGGTGAGAGATGCCTCTCCCTGGCCATGGCAGCTCCGGGGCTGGGGCGGGGGGAAAGGCACCTCTCCAGTTCAGGCCCCTATGGGTGCGCACCTGCATGGCCCTTGATAGTCTGCTGCTGCTAAAGGGAACTTAGATATACACCACAGTTAGTAGTTCTGCAATTTCATATTTGAGTTCCTTCAGAACACTTGGGTGAACACCATCTGCTCCTGGTGACGTATTACTCGATTAATTTATCGATTTGTTCCAAAACCTCCTCTAATGGCACCTAAATCTAGGATAGTTCCTCAGATTTGTCACCTAAAAAGAAAGACTGAGGTGTGGGAATCTCCTTCACATCTTCTGCAGTGTTGATCAATGCAAAGAATTAATGTCGCTTCTCCACAATGGCCTTGTCTTCCTTGCATGCTCCTTGACCAGCAACCCCACTGACTGACTGAAAGATTTCCTGCTTCTAATGTACTTTAAAAAATTGCTGTTATTTTTTGGGTCTTTTGCTAATTGCTCTTCAAATTCTCTTTTGGCCTGCCTGATTATACTTTACACTTGACTTGCAGGAGTTTATGGTCCTTCCTATTTTTGTCAGTAGGATTTGAATTCCAATTTTCAAAAGGTATCTTTTTGTCTCTAACCACCTTTCCTACCCTGTGGTCAAGCCAGGTTAGCAGTTTTTTGGTCCTCTTACTTTTTTATTATTCTTTATTTGGGGTACACACATAGTCTGAGCCTCTATTTTGGTGTTTTAAAGAAGCTTCCATGCAGCTTGTAGGCATTTCATTCTTATGTTCTGTTTAACTATCCTCCTCCTTTCTGTGTAGTTCCCGTTTTTGAAGTTAAATGTCACCGTGGTGGGTTTCTTCGGTGTTATCCCCCCGACAAGGATCTTGAACTTAATTACATTATAGTCACTATTTGCAAGCAGTTCACCTATATAGTAAATATGGCAGGTGACCAGCTTGGCTTAATGGTGAAATCCTAGCGGATCTTAAACATAAAAAAGAAGCTTACAAGAAGTGGATGGTTGGACATATGACCAGGGAAGAGTATAAAAATATTGCTCGGGCATGTAGGAATGAAATCAGGAGGGCCAAATCGCACCTGGAGCTGCAGCTAGCAAGAGATGTCAAGAGTAACAAGAAGGGTTTCTTCAGGTATGTTGGCAACAAGAAGAAAGTCAAGGAAAGTGTGGGCCCCTTACTGAATGAGGGAGGCAACCTAGTGACAGAGGATGTGGAAAAAGCTAATGTGCTCAATGCTTTTTTTGCCTCTGTCTTCACTAACAAGGACAGCTCCCAGACTGCTGCACTGGGCATCGCAACATGGGGAGTAGATGGCCAGCCCTCTGTGGAGAAAGAGGTGGTTAGGGACTATTTAGAAAAGCTGGACGTGCACAAGTCCGTGGGGCCGGACGAGTTGCATCCGAGAGTGCTAAAGGAATTGGCGGATGTGATTGCAGAGCCATTGGCCATTATCTTTGAAAACTCGTGGCGAACGGGGGAAGTCCCAGATGACTGGAAAAAGGCTAATGTAGTGCCAATCTTTAAAAAAGGGAAGGAGGAGGATCCTGGGAACTACAGGCCAGTCAGCCTCACCTCAGTCCCCGGAAAAATCATGGAGCAGGTCCTCAAGGAATCAATCCTGAAGCACTTACACGAAAGGAAAGTGATCAGGAACAGTCAGCATGGATTCACCAAGGGAAGGTCATGCCTGACTAATCTAATTGCCTTCTATGATGAGATTACTGATTCTGTGGATGAAGGGAAAGCAGTGGATGTATTGTTTCTTGACTTTAGCAAAGCTTTTGACACGGTCTCCCACAGTATTCTTGTCAGCAAGTTAAAGAAGTATGGGCTGGACGAATGTACTATAAGGTGGGTAGAAAGTTGGCTAGATTGTCGGGCTCAACGGGTAGTGATCAATGGCTCCATGTCTAGTTGGCAGCCGGTGTCAAGTTGAGTGCCCCAGGGGTCGGTCCTGGGGCCGGTTTTGTTCAATATCTTCATAAATGATCTGGAGGATGGTGTGGATTGCACTCTCAGCAAATTTGCGGATGATACTAAACTGGGAGGAGTGATAGATACGCTGGAGGGCAGAGATAGGATACAGAGGGACCTAGACAAATTGGAGGATTGGGCCAAAAGAAACCTGATGAGGTTCAATAAGGATAAGTGCAGGGTCCTGCACTTAGGACGGAAGAACCCAATGCACAGCTACAGACTAGGGACCGAATGGCTAGTCAGCAGTTCTGCGGAAAAGGACCTGGGGGTTACAGTGGACAAGAAGCTGGATATGAGTCAGCAGTGTGCCCTTGTTGCCAAGAAGGCCAATGGCATTTTGGGATGTATAAGTAGGGGCATAGCGAGCAGATCGAGGGACGTGATCGTTCCCCTCTATTCGACATTGGTGAGGCCTCATCTGGAGTACTGTGTCCAGTTTTGGGCCCCACACTACAAGAAGGATGTGGATAAATTGGAGAGAGTCCAGCGAAGGGCAACAAAAATGATTAGGGGTCTGGAACACATGACTTATGAGGAGAGGCTGAGGGAACTGGGATTGTTTAGTCCGCAGAAGAGAAGAATGAGGGGGGATTTGATAGCTGCTTTCAACTACCTGAGAGGTGGTTCCAGAGAGGATGGTTCTAGACTATTCTCAGTGATAGAAGAGGACAGGACAAGGAGTAATGGTCTCAAGTTGCAGTGGGGGAGGTTTAGGTTGGATATTAGGAAAAACTTTTTCACTAGGAGGGTGGTGAAACACTGGAATGCGTTACCTAGGGAGGTGGTGGAATCTCCTTCCTTGGAAGTTTTTAAGGTCAGGCTTGACAAAGCCCTGGCTGGGATGATTTGATTGGGGATTGGTCCTGCTTTGAGCAGGGCGTTGGACTAGATGACCTCCTGAGGTCCCTTCCAACCCTGATATTCTATGATTCTATATTCGCCTCCTGAACCAGATCCAGAACTCCACTTAGGACTAAATCAAGAATAACTTCTCCCTTTGTGGGTTCCAAGATTAGCTGCTCATAACTAGCTGTCGTTGATAGTGTCTAGAAATTTTATCTCTGCATCCCATCCTGACATGCTCCCAGCAATATGGGGATGGTTGAAATCCCCCATTAATATTGCGTTTTCTGTTTTTGTAGCCTAATTCCCCTGAACATTTCACAATCACTGTCACCACCCTGATTAGGTGGTCGGTAGAATATTCCTACTGCTAGACTCTTATTGTTCAAGCATGGAATATCTATCCACAGAGATTGTATGTAGATTGATTTACTTAAGGTTTTGACTATATTTGATTCTGTGCTTTCTTTCAATATGGCTCCCTGACCAGTGCAGCCTACTCTCATTCCTATATATTTTGTGCCCTGGTATTACTGTGCCCCACTGGTTCTCATCATTCCACCAAGTTTCTGTGATGCCTCTTAGATCAATATCCTCATCTAATACCAGGCACACAAGTTCACCCATCTTAGTATTTAGACTTCTTGCCTTTGTATATAAGCACTTATAAAATCTGTCAAAATTTAGTTGTCTGCTTTCATGTGGTGTAACTGAATGGGACTCTTCCATTTGACTGTCTCTCTTCAGTTCCTACCTGTACTTTATCAATGTCTATCCTCTCCTCTTTACTAGGATATAGAGTATCCCCTTTAATAAATCCTACTCTGCTATGTAATGGTTCTCACTGCTAGGGAACTCTTCCGGATATTCAGCCTGCTTCTTCCTTTGTAAATCTGAACTTGTTACACTTGGTTACACCCTTTCTAGTCACCTCTCCACCTCTTTACTTCTCTTGAAAAAAAAATTAAACACCCTCCAAATAGTCACAGAGGGTATCGTAATACTCACCAGTCAGCACTCACCATTTGGATCAATCTGAGAATAGATTTCAGGATTAGCCACTACACCCACGGTGCCAGCAGAGACCAGGAGAAATCAGTGGCAAGACTTCCACTAATTTCAGTGGGTGTGTCAGGATTTCACCTCTGATGCTGAGAAGTAGATCTACACTCACATGGCTCTGATCTAGGCTTAGACCTACTACAATGAACTGAGCCCTGAGCAGACCTCTCCCTCTTTAGCTCACTCTTTGGCTTTTGGCCCGGTGGCCTCTCCAATGCTCACCCATGCAAACCACCACTCCAACTGTATGGGTGAATCTCTACGGCCCACTCAAACCTTTATTAGACCAACTATAACATAACCCTATAGACATTTGCTGGTTGCCCTGCCTTACCATACTCTTTGGCAACATAAAAAAGCGTAAGGCAGGGAAGGGAAACTATATCTACTATATATATAATCTTTTATTATAACTGTTAATTTACAGGGTTTACAAAGGTGCATTTAGTGAACAACGGAAAAAACAAAGGAAGTTTTACTTGCTTGTTAATTGTCACATAATTGCTATTCTTTAACTCACTAGCAACATATTCAATCTTTTAGATTAAAAACAAAGGGGACAAGTGCTGCCGGCTTGAATTAAAGCTATTTCAGCACTAATGCTGCTCTTTTGCCTCGATTAGGCACAACAGCCTTTATAAATGTGGAGAGCAAACTTTATCTTTTTAAAAGTAGATTTAATATAATAAATGCCAGATGTTTGCAATTTGAGTTATAAAAAGATGGCTTGTTTCCATTCCAGAGTGTGTCAGATCATCCCATTCCCCCCCGCCCCAACCTCCTCCTTTCTTTTTTCTACCCAAACTATTGTGGTTCATGGAACAGGCCACTGCATAGATGAATCACTAGTCAAAGCTCGAAATAATGATGTAGAAAAATTAAATATAGCATTTTGAAAGAAAACAGAGACAGACAGCCATAGGAAAAGAGAACGAAAAGAGAAAACACACCTTGGAAAAAGTCTACCTGTCAAAAAGTATAATGCTGGCTTTATTAAACC
Source organism: Natator depressus (assembly GCF_965152275.1). Taxonomy (NCBI): domain Eukaryota; kingdom Metazoa; phylum Chordata; order Testudines; family Cheloniidae; genus Natator; species Natator depressus. The sequence goes on from NC_134242.1 coordinate 4,518,580, forward strand.
AAACAAAGAAAAGTGCAATTCTGTTCACCAAAGTGAAAAACAAGGCTAGATATTAATTCAAGTCACTCCCAAGGAAGTGATTATGTATCCCAAAGCCTTGGGAAGTTCCCTATTTGTAATTCTAACAGACTGTAGTAAAAATCGTTAATAAACTCAGGTTGCTTGACTGGACATTTTGTGAACTAGAGATAAGTACATTGGTTCTGCAGTAGTTTTTAGGCACCTGTTTGATGGTACCGAATACCATAACCCACGGTGACATTTCAAAGAAGAAAATTTCAACCTGAAAGCAAAGCAAATGCATTAGACCTACCCATTGATCTAGATCTAATGGCCATACGCTGATCCCATCACTCACACTCAGTAATATCTTACTCTGATATCACCACAAGGAGACCAATGGAACTACTTATGGAGTAGGGTTCTTATTTCCAGGAGCCACATTCAAGGACCAAGACCCCACTGTGCTAGGGGCTATACAAATACAGAATAAAAAGAGGGTCCCTCCCCAAAGCATTGACAATCTAGGTATAAGACCAAAGACAACAGGTGGAGCAATAGAGAACGACGAGACAACGCTACTCAGCACGAGAGACAGGGGTCTCAACACATCAGCAGCCAACCCGTTGTCAACGTTTTCACAGGCCTCATGGCAAAGGTGCTACTCCATATGAGGAAGGGCACCAGAATCTGGCCTCAGGCTTACTCAGAATAGCTCCAGTTACTAAAGACTGACTTAAAAACCACTGCTGTGCAAGTGAGAACAACCACTAATCACCAAATCGTTTCATTTGGTTCTCAACCGATAGGGAAGAGGATGTTATTAGAGAAAAATCAATGGAGACTTCCGGAGGGGTTGCTCAGAACTGGTGCTGAATGAGCCCCCAGTGAGGAAACCTCCTGCCCCTCCCTTCAACCACCACTTCTTGATGATTACTCTGGCTTTTTTTAAAACTCGAATGCAGATGGTGGCAGAGCCGCCGCAAAGGGAACTGGAGGTTTGATTCATTGTTAATTTTGTGGGCTTTATTTTGCAATAATCCCTAGATGATGCAGCTGTGACAATGACTAATACATGAATAGGTTGCATTTGTTCAGTTTCCCTCATCGTTAGGAGAATTACAGGGTAAAGAGTTAATATTTCTTCCATAACACAATTCCTTTTCGAAAGGCTTACACACTTTAAAAGGCAAGAGCTAATTTGGGGGTTTGCTTAAGTGTAGTGAGAATGAAATACGTTAGCAGGGTGTGATTAGCATCAGCAGGAGCAGCACTAATATCTCACATTTCTATTTTTCCATCCATATGAGCCCAAAGTATTTTACAGATCATGGACCCAATCCTGGAAGATAACGAGAGCATGATGGGAGTGACAAGTGCTCAGCATCTCACAGGTGCTGGCCCAAAATAGATTCATCAGTTTCATCACTGAGATGCTGCCCCCTCTGGGGTGAAACACAGCAGCTGTTTTAACAGCTTGTATCGCTTCACAACAGTTTGAGACAGGAAGGAAAGAATACCGTACCTGGTTTGAAACTACTGGGGAGTTTTAGGGAGGCAGAATGGACAGGGTATGATGGGAAACATTCCTGCTCTTGCAAAGCGATAGCACAGCTGATCAGGAATTCCTATTTATGTCTCATGCAAAAGACAGCACCAGCATCAGCAGAGCTTCCCCGTCACGCTAGATGATCACCGTGGTCCCTTCTGGATTTCTAATCTATTACATCTAAAATCTATAACCTGCCCCATGCTGAAGTATGGTTCAAATCAAACACACAGGAGTTGAGTAGAACCTAGTGGATCACCAATACCACGCTGGATTTTTCCTTTTCAGCGTCCCAGCCAAGTATAGAACAGAAGCTTGCCCGCTTTAGCTTCTATGAGCTGCCAGTATCAGAGGGGTAGGTGGAATCATATACTCCAGTAAACCCATATGCGGGCTTCAAAAATTAGACAGAGATGCTGACAGTAGCTCCTGCACACAAGATTCAATACATTTCTTTGGGTACACGTAAAGGGGAGCCTGACAGTTCACATTCCTAGTCCCTAGCAGGCACAGAACAACATTAGCAGTCTCTACTCAAGAGTCTCCATGCACCAGAACACAGGGAGTGTGCTGCAGGTCAAGAGCAGGTGGACCAGTGGCAGCAGGGATGAAGCTTTCACAGAGACAGCACCCGCTATCTCTGGCTTGAAGCCAGCATGGTATTGAGGCTCTTCTCAAAAGTAACAAATGTATCCTCTCCCCTGGGCAACAAAAAAAAAAAAACGTTAAATGGAAGGGGATGAGCAAAATATTGCACATATTCGTCCTGCCAGTACTGACTCCAAAAGAGACACCCAAAAGAAAAGCTAGTTAAAAAAAGAAAGAGAAAGAAAAGGAAAAGAAAGAAACGTCTGCTTTGGTTCTCGTTCCTTCATCTAGTTTCTATTATTAAATCCCCCTATTAACTGCTCCCGCTCTTGCTGGTATTATATTCACCCAGGGTGCCAGAATACAAGGAAAAGACATTGACAGCAGTAATTATAACATTTCTAGTGATGTGCCGCCATGAGCGAAGGTAGCAAATTTTGTGAAGCAAGTCCACAGCGCCTCTGACAGAGAAAATACGCACTGGATTGTACACTGGGAGAGGGGTACCCGTCTCTAATTTGGAGGACCAGGGAATAAACCATACAATCAGATGGCACCACAACGGTCTTGCAGACCTGCCATCCGTAACAGAGAGGATGAAACTGCAACACAGAGGGGCTACACAGGCAAATTGCCGGAACCCCACGAGTTCTGCTAGATTTGCATTTGTAGAGTGTTGCCAACTATTGGGATTTTAATCACGAGTCCTGTGATATTGGTCTTTTTCCCCAGCCTCTGGAGTCATGAGAATTTGAGTTTTCTTTTTTTCTGAAATCTAGCCCAGCCATGAATTTTTTGAGGCAAGTCACTTAATCTCTCTGTGCCTCAATTCTCTATCTGCAAAACGGTGAGGGAAGGAAAGAGTACATAGCAGTATTTGTGAAGTAATTTAAAGTCACCCCAAGTCTCTGTCCTGTACTGAAATTGGAGCAGAGACCACAGCGCTGATTACAGAACAGTGAAAGGAATGAGACCACAGCAGGAGGAAAATATTCTTTATTCGTTTCTATCCTTGAGATCTATTGCCGGTGCTCTTCTTTCGACACAAACGCAGTGAGTCCCCTTCCCCTGATCACTGTTACGTTACACACACAGTATTGCACGTATAAACAGGGAGCTTTCTGAGTATATTTAGAGAATACAGACCTGTTCCTGTTGAAGTCCATGGGGGTTATGCCTCTGACTTCAATGAAAGCAGGATTAAGTCATTTTTCTCCTAAAAGCACATGTTATTCTGGGCAGAATTTTGTCTATGAAGACAGAGAGAATATTATTCTATACCTGCTACTAAGGAGGCCTGATGGAGTCCTCTGGTTCTGAGCATAAAGCTGGAACCCGAGGAATGAGGTGTGGAATGATTCACAGAATATGAGTGGCACAGGGAAAAGGGCCCACCCATGCAGCTCTCATTGACTTCAATACTCACACCTCTCAGGATCAGGCCCACTTGGAACAAGAATATTTATGCCCTCGGGCTGAGCTTATTAAAATGCCAGGCACTGCTACAGAATCTTATAAAGTGAAATGAGAACACGATGTAATAAGGTATCAGGGAAAATGATTTATGGTGTGTTCCTGGATACCGTTAAGAATAAAAAAATTCAATCCACTCCCCCATAGTTTTCATGGACAAAATTTAGGTAAAGAACCACAATCAGCAGCTATAAGGACACAGGAACATGTAATCTGAACACATATGGGCAGACCGCAGGCCCTGGTCTAAGCTGGTGAAATTTACGTAAAGAAACGGCCATCGGTTACCCTGACCTGGAGTTAGTCCCGGTTGGGGCCCCTGCGGCTTTTGGCATGTCTAATACACACACCTGCGAAGCAGGTCTGACTGCATGAGCACTGCTCATGCTATGGCTCCCCCTCATGTTAACACCAGAGGGATTTTATTTGTTTGGTAAATGTCCTCAGTACAGATAATTCTGGTAGGAGACCCATCGCTACGATGTAGCAGACTTGGGTCTCGGCTCCAGCCTCCCATACGCTCGCTTCATCTTCTTCCTGCCTTGGGTCAACAAGGCTCCTCTTACACAACACCCTTGCGTGCAGACCTGTATCTCAGCAACCTCTTGATGATTCGTTAAGTGCCATGTAGCCAGAGCATAAAAACAGGGATAAAAGTAGCAGCAAGATAGCAACGGCAAGAGCAGCTGGTCGGATGTGCAGCCTAACCTTGGCAACAAGGGTGAAGAAAACCTCAAGTGGCGAAATGAACAGGAACAATCAGAAGCTGGTTCCATTAAAGAAAGTCTGAAGATCACTGAGCCTTCCTGCTAAGATCCTGCTTTGAACAGTGCACGGATGTGCTGAACAGGACAAAGAAAAAGGCCATTTGGAGGCACAAGTGCATTACCGAAAAGAACATGCCATGACATGGTGACTTTTGCTCATGTTTTCCAGACCTTAGAATAGGTAACATTGAACAAGAAAAGTCTTGACCTACATCGATAACAGCTGCCACTCCACCGCTGAGAAACTAAACACAACAGAACAAAAAACCAGCAGCTACTGAGGGCCAGATTTTCCAAAAAACTCAGCTCCCAGTTAGGCATCAAAACAAAAGTGCTCAGTACTTTGGCCGTTGGCCCCCCTGTTGGAAATCAGGACGTAAGTGTCACAATGGGGAAAGCTGGAGCTGGACATCTTAGAAAATCTGGCCCCAGGGGGTGGGAGTTTAGTGCTTGAAAATCTGGCCCGGTGTCTGTGAGCCCTATAGAAACACGACAGCGTGCATCTTCTGCTAGCGACGCAGCAGAACCTGAACAAGCACAGGAATCAGAACTGTGGTTTTGTCTCTTCTTCTGTTTCTAATGGTACCCGGAGGCACCGGGTAGGCTCAGAGTCCCACTGCAACAGGAAGACCCACTCTCTGTCCCAGTGAGCTACCAAATCTAGTTGAAAACCAGACGAGTCAGTATCATAACCCGTATCAAGGAAGGTAGAGTGTTACAACCACCCACTTACATAGTCTAAAACACTAAAATGGTATTTTTAAAACAGGGTCATCCTGCTATTTTGGTTTAGCTTTTGTTTCCCTTTTTAATCATTTACCTACTTCCAATCCTTTTTATAGATAATTTAAAAATGATATCTATTTCTGCTTAATATATTTTATTAGCTTCCCCTGACACCCCCACTTTTTATAACTGGGGGCAGGAGAGTTAGATGTGAGGGAAAGGCCGAGCTCAGGTCAGGCAGCACAGCGTAGTAGAAAAAGGATATAACAGTAAATGTCAACAAAAAGTATCCAAGTGCAAGTGGAGGGGCCAAAGGTTTGATTGGGAGGCAACATGGTTCATGTCACTGCCACTTTCCATGTCATGCAAAGAGGGCTCTGCTCTGGCAACTTTCATCAGCACTTTCAATTCACTCAAGAAAAACATAGGCCGATCAGCCGAAGAAGGTACAGGCTGTACAAGTGACACGTCTTAAACGAGATGTTAGCCCAGAGGACGTGGCTTCCCCAATGCTACAAGCGACAATCTGGAGAAACTAGTGAAGAGCACGTGCTGGCCTCCATGAGAAATTCGCTGATATTGCGTCTGAAGCTGCTTTTAAATGGGCAATTGATTTTAATGATACTGATCTGGCAGCAGCTGCTGTGCCAGGGCATGATTTGTGAGGCTACGTCTGTACCCCTACAGCCTTGGGATACTGTTCTGCAATATTCTGCTTGCGCTATACCCCTTTGCTTCCAGTCACCTTTAGCAGAATGACTTTGTAAACTGTGCACCTCTTCTCCAGCCTTAAGAAAACTAAACCCCCCTCTGAAGTTACTTGGGGGCAGGGAGTGAGAGACTGAAATATACCAGTGTCCAAACGGGAACCACAGCTCTTGAGTTTCCAGTTTCACAGCTAAGTAGAAAGAAGCGCGTATGAGAATGGAAGAACAAGTTCAGGCAAGATGACTGGGCGGGCTTCTTTGCACAGGCAGCCATCAGCCAGCCCCCCAGTGCCTCCCAGGCTAGATTGTTGAAACAAAAACAAATCCAGGTCATTGAGGAAATAATTAGGGAGCATTGCTGAGACAATGAAGCGATAAAAAGGGAATGAAGCACGATGGGCTAAATATTCTCCAACGGCCCCGCTTTCTCTCCGGGATCCCAGAGCCCTAGCATTCTTATATTCATATACAGTTGAGCGAATGGGTTTGGATGGGCTGGCTGTTGGCAGGACTTCAGCAAGCTGCGTATCACACAACATCCCTGAATAGCTCTTCCTCATCACCATTAGTCTGCCAGGCTCCTCGAATGACCATGTGATCTCCAAGACAAGACATGGGCCCGATGCTGAAAAATGCTGAATGCCTCCTACAAGGTGCTGTGTACACTTATCTCAGTGGCTTCAAAGGGATTGACTTGCGAGTTTCACCTCTTGGAGGGCTGGGTCCAATGGGAAGTGGTATTCCATAGGGAAAAAGTCGTGCCACGTGTCTCCGATCTGAGCGTTAATCACAGGAAGCTTCCCTCCCCTGTGCTGTTCAATTCTTATTTATTCCTCCCTCCCCAAGAGCCGCATGGTACAAAAGACATGAGAGAAGAAAATAGTATCTCCCTCCCATCCAATCACCTCCGCAGCAACTCCAGTGGAAAACTTCTTCTCACTTGAGCCATGTAGCCCACAGCCATGAAAAAAATTCATCATCAGAGCAAGTGAGCATTTTTCAACTAAATTTTTTCCACCACAAAAATGAATTTTGACATTGGGAAAAAAGGTTTTCTATTAAACCTTTCAATCTTAAGGGGGAAATCTCTAACATAAAATAAGGATTTTCATTTCTAAGGCCATTTTCATTTAATTTCAGTTTTCAAAAATCGAAATGTTTTTGAAATTACAAGTATCAGAGGGGTAGCCATGTTAGTCCGTATCCACAAAAACAACGAGGAGTCCGGTGGCACCTTAAAGACTAACCCATTTATTTGAGCATAAGCTTTCGTGGGTAAAAAACCCACTTCTTCAGATGCAGAAAGCTTATGCCCAAATAAATGGGTTAGTCTTTAACGCTCCACTGGACTCCTCGTTGTTTTTGAAATTACAGATTTTTGTTCTTCCCTCCCTCTCTCACCCATGTCTTGTCAATGAATGCAACAGAATGAGTGAAGTCTACAGGTTGAGGGATTCTTTTTCACTTTTTACACTCTCTTTTTTAGTTTTCCTTTTCCACTCTGCAACTTTTAAAAACTTCTCCAACGTTTGAAAAGTTAGAGTGTCAAAACTCTGCTGTTCCAACTTTTCAAAAGCTAGGGATGTTTTTGAAAAGTTCCAGAGTGGCAGAGCTTCTGAGCTTAATTTTTTGTTTGTTTTGGTTGGGTTTGTTTATTTATTTATTTTTTTGGTTTTTGGTATTTTAGCTGCTCCATAACTTTTCCAAAACTGGAGAAATTTTGAAAACTTGCAGGGGGGGGAAAAAGGGAAAAACTGACTCATGAACCATACCCCTCCCCGTCCAAGACATGATTTATTTTATTGCACTCTTGAGGAAGACAGAAAGGAAAGGGGATCCAGAAAATGCAAAACCCGAAAATTAAAAACTGAAGTTTTCCGGTTTTCAAAAACCAAATCAAAATGAAATTTGTGTTTCCTTCTGAGGTTTTCCCACATAAAATTGAAAAATTTCACAGGAAAAACCCCTCAGATTTTTCAACCAGCTGTGATCATCATCTATTATTGTTATTCTTGTGCAAACAGAACTCCCATCATATGCCAACAAGTCAGGAGTCCCAAATCTCACAAATTAAGAGCTTTGTGTATCTCAGAAGCCTGTCTCTTTCAGCAGCAGAAGTTGGTCCAGTAAAAGATATCACCTCCCACACCTTGTCTCTCTATTACGATCAATGGAAGAAGCCTTGCCACTGACCCTCCTGGACCGATTCAGAGCATTGGAGGAGCTTCTCTGGGCGAGTGACTGGAGCTGAGCCCCAGAGGCACTCTCAGTTGAGTGTCCCTCACTTTGGAACGTAATCGTTCTGCTGGTTGGGTCCACAAGACACTCAACTTCAGAGCATCACGATTCAGCATGCGGCCCAAGTATCTGATTGAGTGTGTTAAATGTAGGGTGTTTATAAAGTGGTAGATGGAGGGGGGCCAAAGTATCAGTGATTATTGTTTTGTCCTGTCAAGCCATGTGAGTTCAGGTTTTGTTTTAATTATATAACACGTCCAGATGCTGTTGCAACGGTCATATAAATATCCACATAAATAATTATTCATTTAAAATATTAATTCTTAAGAATTTGGGGTACTAGGGGAGCCGTAATGCTGAATTCATCCAACTGGTTGGACAGCAGTTCTGCCAACAACTTGCCCTATCATCCTGCCACATCCCCAGACTTAGTACTTTGCATGGTACTTCCCACTGAGCCAGCGCAAAAGCCCTAACCCTCCCCCTGCCACTGCAATTTCTTACAGAGCATGTCGTCTTCGGAAAAGGACTGGCCTTAGAAAGTGGATGTTGGCATCAACTGTTAAGAAAATAAGATGGGGCCCACAATGACTTTTTTACTTTTTTTAAATAATGTGAGGATAGCTAGAAGGAACACGCTCAAAAGCTACCCCAAGATTTTCATTTGAACTGCTCTGTAATCAGGTAACCTCAGACAAGGTGTCAGTAATGTAGAGTAACTCGTAAGCATCTAGCATAAGGGGGCTAATTTCCCTAAATCAGATATAAATCAGCTGTGAACCAGCTGAACAGCGAACAGCACAGCAGCTAACAGAAGGAGTTTGCCTGAGATCTGCCTGAGAGGAGGTACGCTAAGGGCTGCATTAAGGAGGCTGTGTTGGTGAGTATCTGAGTGTTTGTTGTGAGGACAGTTTAACTGTGTGCTTGATTGGTTGTTTGAAAAGGGCGAGAACTGGGAGTGCTTTGTTCCAGGTGAGCCTTAAGTGGGCCTGACTGTATAAAAAGCCAGTCAGCTGCAAACCAGCTGAGCAGTGAACAGCACAGCAGCGAACAGAAGGAGTTTGCCTGGGAGTTCGCCTGGGGAGAGCCCACTGAGGCTTACATCTTGCCGGATTCTCCGAGTAATTACTACAACTCCTGAGGAAGCTCGTAGAAGGAAAGTAATATGGATGGGGGGTGTTCAGCTGTTGTGACCTGCACTGGATGTGCTATGTTTGTCTTTCTTCCACAGGACAGAAGCGACTTTGTCTGTATAAAGTGCAAGTTGGTCTCCATATTGGAAGAGAAGGTTCAAGGTCTGGAGCAACAGGTATCGACCCTGCGTTGCATAAGAGAAACTGAAGATTTCCTGGACAGACATCAGAATATGCTTCTACAGGCACAGTGTTCTGAAGATTCAGAGCAGGCTGCACATCGGGGACAGGAGGATGGTGAAGAAATTTGGCAGCATGTGACCTCCAGAAGAAAAAAGGGGAGCGTCCATGTACCAGCAACGCCGGTACAGGTAAGTAACCGTTTTCATGTTCTCTCCACAGGTAATAATGCGGAGAGGGGACCAGATGATACGTCTGAGGGAAGGGAGCAGAAGGAAACTCCACCGATTGGAAGGCATGAGATGCACTGTCCTAGGGTTGGGGGTTCCAAGACCACCGCTCCCAAGAGAAGGAGGCGGGTGGTGGTGGTCGGGGACTCTCTCCTCAGGGGGACTGAGTCATCTATCTGCCGCCCCGATCGGGAAAACCGAGAAGTCTGCTGCTTGCCAGGAGCTAAGATTCGCGATGTGACGGAGAATCTGCCGAGTCTCATCAAGCCCTCGGATCGCTACCCCTTCCTGCTTCTCCACGTGGGCACCAATGATACTGCCAAGAATGACCTTGAGCGGATCACTGCAGACTACGTGGCTCTGGGAAGAAGGATAAAGGAGTTTGAGGCGCAAGTGGTGTTCTCGTCCATCCTCCCCGTGGAAGGAAAAGGCCGGGGTAGGGACCGTCAAATCGTGGAAGTCAACGAATGGCTACGCAGGTGGTGTCGGAGAGAAGGCTTTGGATTCTTTGACCATGGGATGGTGTTCCAAGAAGGAGGAGTGCTAGGTAGAGACAGGCTCCACCTAACGAAGAGAGGGAAGAGCATCTTCGCAAGCAGGCTGGCTAACCTAGTGAGGAGGGCTTTAAACTAGGTTCACCGGGGAAAGGAGACCAAAGCCCTGAGGTAAGTGGGGAAGTGGGATACCGGGAGGAAGCACGAGCAGGAGTGCGTGAGAGGGGAGGGTTCCTGCCTCATACTGAGAAAGAGGGGCGATCAGCGGGTTATCTCAAGTGCCTATACACAAATGCACGAAGCCTGGGAAACAAGCAGGGAGAACTGGAAGTCCTGGCAAAGTCAAGGAATTATGATGTGATTGGAATAACAGAGACTTGGTGGGATAACTCACATGACTGGAGTACTGTCATGGACTGATATAAGCTGTTCAGGAAGGACAGGCAGGGCAGAAAAGTTGGGGGAGTTGCACTGTATGTAAGAGAGCAGTATGACTGCTCAGAGCTCAAGTATGAAACTGCAGAAAAACCTGAGAGTCTTGGATTAAGTTTAGAAGTGTGAGCAACAAGGGTGATGTCGTGGTGGGAGTCTACTATAGACCACCGGACCAGGGGGATGAGGTGGATGAGGCTTTCTTCTGGCAACTCGCAGAAGTTACTAGATCGCACGCCCTGGTTCTCATGGGAGACTTCAATCACCCTGATATCTGCTGGGAGAGCAATACAGCGGTGCACAGACAATCCAGGAAGTTTTTGGAAAATGTAGGGGACAATTTCCTGGTGCAAGTACTGGAGGAACCAACTAGGGGCAGAGCTCTTCTTGACCTGCTGCTCACAAACCGGGAAGAATTAGTCGGGGAAGCAAAAGTGGATGGGAACCTGGGAGGCAGTGACCATGAGATGGTTGAGTTCAGGATCCTGACACAGGGAAGAAAGGAAAGCAGCAGAATACGGACCCTGGCCTTCAGAAAAGCAGACTTTGACTCCCTCAGGGAGCTGATGGGCAAGATCCCCTGGGAGAACAACATGAGGGGGAAAGGAGTCCAGGAGAGCTGGCTGTATTTTAAAGAATCCTTATTGAGGTTACAGGGACAAACCATCCCGATGTGTAGAAAGAATAGTAAATATGGCAGGCGACCGGCTTGGCTTAACAATGAAATCCTTGCTGATCTTAAATACAAAAAAGAAGCTTACAAGAAGTGGAAGATTGGACAAATGACCAGGGATGAGTATAAAAATATTGCTCGGGCATGCAGGAGTGAAATCAGGAAGGCCAAATCACACCTGGAGTTGCAGCTAGCAAGAGATGTCAAGAGTAACAAGAAGGGTTTCTTCAGGTATGTTAGCAACAAGAAGAAAGTCAAGGAAAGTGTGGGCCCCTTACTGAATGAGGGAGGCAACCTAGTGACAGAGGATGTGGAAAAAGCTAACGTACTCAATGCTTTTTTTGCCTCTGTCTTCACGAACAAGGTCAGCTCCCAGACTACTGCACTGGGCAGCACAGCATGGGGAGGAGGTGACCAGCCCTCTGTGGAGAAAGAAGTGGTTCGGGACTATTTAGAAAAGCTGGATGTGCACAAGTCCATGGGGCCGGATGGGTTGTATCCGAGAGTGCTAAAGGAGTTGGTGGATGTGATTGCAGAGCCATTGGCCGTTATCTTGGAAAACTCATGGCGATCGGGGGAGGTCCCGGATGACTGGAAAAAGGCTAATGTAGTGCCCATCTTTAAAAAAGGGAAGGAGGAGGATCCAGCGAACTACAGGCCAGTCAGCCTCACCTCAGTCCCTGGAAAAATCATGGAGCAGGTCCTCAAGGAATCAATTCTGAAGCACTTAGAGGAGAGGAAAGTGATCAGGAACAGTCAGCATGGATTCACCAAGGGCAAGTCATGCCTGACTAATCTAATTGCCTTCTATGATGAGATAACTGGCTCCGAGATAACTGGCTCTGTGGATGAAGGGAAAGCAGTGGACGTGTTGTTCCTTGACTTTAGCAAAGCTTTTGACACTGTCTCCCACAGTATTCTTGCCAGCAAGTTAAAGAAGTATGGGCTGGATGAATGGACTATAAGGTGGATAGAAAGCTGGCTAGATTGTCGGGCTCAATGGGTAGTGATCAATGGCTCCATGTCTAGTTGGCAGCTGGTATCAAGTGGAGTGCCCCAAGGGTCGGTCCTGGGGCCGGTTTTGTTCAATATCTTCATAAATGATCTGGAGGATGGTGTGGATTGCACCCTCAGCAAGTCTGCAGATGACACTAAACTGGGACGAGAGGTAAATACACTGGAGGGTAGGGATAGGATACAGAAGGACCTAGACAAATTGGAGGATTGGGCCAAAAGAAATCTGATGAGGTTCAACAAGGACAAGTGCAGAGTCCTGCACTTAGGATGGAAGAATCCAATGCACCGCTACAGACTAGGGACCGAATGGCTCGGAAGCAGTTCTCCAGAAAAGGACCTAGGGGTTACAGTGGACGAGAAGCTGGATATGAGTCAGCAGTGTGCCCTTGTTGCCAAGAAGGCCAATGGCATTTTGGGATGTATAAGTAGGGCCATTGCCAGCAGATCGAGGGACGTGATCGTTCCCCTCTATTCGACATTGGTGAGGCCTCATCTGGAGTACTGTGTCCAGCTGTAGGCCCCACACTACAAGAAGGATGTGGAAAAATTGGAAAGAGTCCAGCGGAGGGCCACAAAAATGATTAGGGGACTGGAACACATGAGTTATGAGGAGAGGCTGAGGGAACTGGGGATGTTTAGTCTACGGAAGAGAAGAATGAGGGGGGATTTGATAGCTGCTTTCAACTACCTGAAAGGGGGTTCCAAAGAGGATGGCTCTAGACTGTTCTCAGTGGTAGCAGATGACAGAACAAGGAGTAATGGTCTCAAGTTGCAGGGGGGGAGATTTAGGTTGGATGTTAGGAAAAACTTTTTCACTAGGAGGGTGGTGAAACACTGGAATGCGTTACCTAGGGAGGTGGTGGAATCTCCTTCCTTAGAAGTTTTTAAGGTCAGGCTTGACAAAGCCCTGGCTGGGATGATTTAATTGGGGATCGGTCCTGCTTTGAGCAGGGGGTGGGACTAGATGACCTCCTGAGGTCCCTTCCAACCCTGATATTCTATGATTCTATATACAATGGATGAAATTCACTCCCATGCAGACACACACAACACGTGCAGGACTTGGCGGTGAAAACAGTGTGCTGGCCCACAGCACTGGGGTCAGTTTCACCCAGTAAGCACCCTTGTATTTAGCAGAGATCGCATGGAGAACTTGCCATGCCACCACGCTCCTTTTCAAAGGTTTCTTACCATCACTCCCCGGCTGTTTGTATGGATTGTACTTCGGCTTTGGAGCAACAACGGGTGCAAACTTCTTTGGCATCTGCTGCGTGGACACAGAGATGCTGGGGGTCCCAAAAGCGTGCGTGGTCTCCATTCTCGCAGTGACGTGACCAACGGGTTCATTGGTGTTCTTTGGCGGCAGCCATGATGGGTGGGACATGGTTCAGATCTGGGGAAGGATGAGGGGAAAAAAGAACACATGCACATTAGGTTTTTAAATTGGAGGGAAAAAAAACCTAGGAACTTCTTTTTATTTATTTGTAAAATACAAATACACAAAAACCTTGGTGTATGTGAAGGTTTCTCTTTATGGCTTGACATATGAATTTGCCTATTTATCCCTACAACAGTATGTCAGAGGCAGCAGCTTTGCCCTCTCAGCAAAGCGAGCTAGAATTGAGCTGAATTCCCCCGTCACTATTCTTAGAGATAGGCCCCCTCCCCAGATCAAAGCTGAAGCATGCTAGCAGGACAGTGGGGAGGAATTGGCTCCACCTCCCTCTGGAGTTTCAAACAGGGGTTCTCAGCAGGATGTTGCTTCCGATTCCACAGCCCGTTCAAATCTTAGCCTCCAGAGCAAGGCTGCCACAAAGAGGGACCACTAATGAAACTGTGTGGATGATTTCCCTGCTGTGAAGGAGGGCGGGTGGCACCTTGGAAAATCTCTGCGTGCCTCAGTAAAACGGGGATAAAACTGCCCTAGCTTTGCAAGGATGCTGTGAGAATATATTCCGCAGTGTCCGTGAGGTGCTCAGATACCATGGTGAACAGTGCCCATGCAGACTGACAGGGGTTTTTGAAAATTTCACCTTAAGTCACCTAAAGAGCCTTACTCCCCTATTCAAAGCACATTCAGGCACTTAGCAGCCACAATCCCACTGAGTCTCAAGGAAACGTCTAAGGCCGATATTTTCAAAAGCAACTGATTTGGATGCCTCCGGTTTTGACATCCAACTCCGGACACCATAAAGCATGCAGATTTTCAGAAAGCACTGGACACCAACCCTCTAATAATCAGGCCCCTTTCAGAGCCTTGAGTTGGACACATGAAAACTGAGGCAAACAAACTCACTAGTTATTTATGTAATTCTTGGCTTTAGGCTCCTAAGCATCTAAATCACTTCTGAAAACCAGATTTTAGATGCTTTGGAAAATTTGACCCAGAAACATCTGTCCACTAGGGACTCCACCAAAACCAACCAATGCATTTCCACACAGGCCATCAAACAGCCATCCGATGTCAATGACTTTCAGTCATTATCTATCTAAGATGAATATGAGCAATGGCAAGGCAGTAAAGGTCACATATTCCTTTACTAGTCCCCTGTGGCATCCACTCTCCCAGTACTGAAGGGGTTAATTAATTTTGCATCCATTGCGTGCCCTCACTTCAGCCCCCCATACGCTTGTTTAGGTTAGGAGAATTCCACAAGGCAACAAAACCCAGCAGGCTCTGGAGACTAGATTTGGAGAGGTTTCCTTTGATCAGCTAAAGCAGAAAGCATGGGAAGAATCAGCGCAGGAAGAAGACAGAGCCAGGGACAACATTCTCTGATCACCGGGGTGAAAAAAACATCTCCAGCTGTGATCGGGGAGAGAAGCCAGTCTCTCGCAGGATTTGCAAAGAGAGCTGCTCTCCCACCACAGTTGCAATTGCATTCCAGCGGGGCTGGTGCGTGAGGGAAGTTCCAGCTCCCCACAGAGGAGCGTATTAATTGGTGAGAACTGTCCACTGAGCGGGGCTGGGTGAATGCTGCCAGGTGTACAAGCCCGTAGAGAGAAATCATTACTGAACTCCGCAGGGCTGCAGTGCTCTAACCACTCTGACACAGCTCTGCGGTCGCAGGCACAGAAATCTATTTGAATGTCTCTCACGGAGGGGTTTTCTTAAGCCAGGAGTGGCAGTCACAAATCACCTGTTGAAGGTCAGCAGCTAGAATCTGAAGAAAAACAGGCAGCTACCAGCTCCGCTGGAGACCCAACATCTCCTCACGGACTCCGCCGCAGAGCCCAGCTGCCGTACCACAGGCCCTGCGGACACAGGCGCACACTTGGGGCTGTGAAGCAAACGCTTCCGTCACGTGCGCCTCACATGGATGCACGCGGCTCTACGGAAGGCGTTCCAGCAGCATGGTGATACACTTGGACACATATTGAAGCCTGTCCTAACTTGGTCATCTAGAGTTCACTCTGCAGAATATATTTCTAAAGATTAGAAAACAGGGACCAGGTGTGCCAAGCTTTAGGACCCTGGGTGGGGGGGATGCGGAGTTACTCTGCTGACTCACCGTGGCAGGCAGAACAGCTGCGTCTCACTATTCCCCCCGAGAAGCATAAAAAGCAGAGTCCACCTAAGAGGCAATAGGTGATAGAGGGGGATTCCTAAAAATACAGCACTGGAAGAAGCCCAGGCTTGTCCTGTGTTTGGAAGTACAGTCCAGCCTCAGGGGTTTGCTATTTGAGAATATACTCAAGTCTGTGGAAGGGGGTGAAGTTTTGCACCATACCTTATTGCATGTGTCTTTGCAGTGGTGGGCAATAAAAGGGGCACCGGCCTATTCACACCAGTGCCTTTCTAAAATTAATTTAATTAGAATTCTATTTGTTACTGTCACGGATTATTTATTCCGGACAGCAACAACTCCCTATGTGAGGAGTTAATTCCACGGAAAGACTGGTTGGTAAGGATAATCTTGTAGTCAAACCACAGGATAGAGTTGGGGATCTGAGTTCTACCCCTGCCTCGACCATAAACCCCTGTGGGACCTGCACCAATCCATTTCACCGGTGTGCACCTCATTTTCCACATCTTGGATCTAAACGTTCAGTCCACAGTTTCCGTCCTAGCCAAGGGCTTGCACCCAACTTAATCCACCCAACACAGAAACCACCCCCACTAAGAGGAGACCAACCACTGAGGGAGAAATAAAACATCACAGGCCGGCTGATGTCAACAAGTGCTGCCCCAGAGAAGTCAATGGTGCTGAGCACCTGGCGAGAACCAGGCAGCTCTAAAAGAAGACAGCAGAAGCGCCACAGGGTGCCTCTGAACTTGACTCTGAATTTTATGCTCCCTAGTGGAGCTGCTGCGATGCAGCACCCAACACAATTCACACCAGCAACAACTCTCCGGTGGCAGAGCCCCAGCAAACCAAGTGACCACCACCCAACCCTGCTTCTTGGTCTCATATTACCAGATGACAGCGTCATTCTGAAAGCAAGAAATGGGAAGGCCAAGTCCACCCGCAAGGCCAGAGAGGAAATTCCACTCACTGCTCCGCCCTGCCCTGCCACCTGCTGTTCCCAGCGCCAGGGTTTATGGAACCAAAACCAAGTTATCACCGAAACAAAGAAGATCCCCCTCCTCTTCCCATGTCCCCACAAGCTCCAGATCAAAGCGATCAAACCACGCTAACAGCCTGGGGGCAAAGAAGGGACAGCCATGAAGCCCCTCAACCCGGAGGGCCAGGAGGGATAATCATGCCGCACTGCACCCAGCAAGCACTGTTGAAGGTGCCCTGGAATTTAGTTCCAACTGGGCTGGGCGGGGACTGCCCAGCATTTACATGGCATCTTAAAGACGGCACATCACACAGCACAGCGCCCCCCCAGCACTGCACTGGGGCATTATCTCACTACAGACTCCGCAACAAGTGTGCCTACAAAGCTGTTCAAGCTACGTCCTGCAACTCCTGATTGGTCTCCCACCCACACAGTGACATGGCCCAGGGAGCCTGTGCCACCTGAGAGATTCGCAACACCAGGTAGCCTGGGCTGAAGGGCCAAATTAGTAATGCCAATCTCAGCAGCAGCGATGCAGTGCAGCGACAGAACCTTGCAATTAATGAGACGAGAACATATTAATGGCCAATTTGGGAGCATAGCAACCGCACTGCTGTATCTGAGCCGGCGTGTGACCCTGGCTCTCCTATTCTCTAAAGCATTTTTTCTGATACTTTTATTATTTCCTCTTTAGTCTTTTCTGTTCCTCCTTTGTCTCTCGCTCATCTTCTCCTGTGTATTTTGTTCTCTCTTCTCTCTATCTTTGCCTGTTAAGATGTCCCAAACAAGTTCCCTTTTCCCTTACATGCCCCCAGCCCTGTTTCCCTGACACAAGCAAAATTCATCCACTCACGTTGCAAGTCTCACAAAATACAAAAAGGAAAATGACTGACTCCATTTTTTTTAAGCAGGTAAAGCCAAACTTTGCTTTTTTAAATGCAGATGTTAGTGTGACTGGTTAGATGGGCAACAAGAGGACAGGTGCGGTGCAGGATGAGCGGACAGCTCCAGCTCTCGCTCAGTGCTTCTCAATCTTGACCTATAAAACTTCTATTAGTCCAGGCACAGACCCTACGTGAACACTGTAGATGCACCACAATCCTACTCTGCCACACCCCTGCCAATGGCGTCAACCACGCAACCATTTCACAATGGAGACCAAAAACCAAAAAGGCACCACCTGGGTTTATAACTTAATGCTGATAATGTAAACCCCAGCAAATCCATAACCCTATCCAAATCTGAGTTGGATCAGCTCATTAAGCTCACCAGCACATCTCATGAACATGAAACCAAGTCCTACATTCAGCTCAGACCTCCTCACACCTACCCACCAGATCTGATTTTTTTCCCAGGAAGTGATAATATACACCCCAGAGAATGTGAGATTAGCATCAATGTCTAACTATGAGGTTAGCAATTCATGCTTCCTACAGATGCATCTCCAAACACTTCAGTGAATTAGTAATAGTTACAGAAGTGATTTTTTTTGCCTGCTGTAGTTTTATGCAAACTGCATGTTTTTTAATAGCTCACTACTAGGTACAGGACTTCACAAGGGGATGAAGAAATCAGTGGTGAAGGAAGTGAGACACTAAGAGAAGGACCGAGAGGGGGCCCGGTGTACGATAGGAGGGAGGAGGTTACAGGGGCAGAGGGAGGCAAGGCACTGGAAGGGGGGAATGTGGCAAAAGGAGCATCAGGATGGATGGCGTGGCAGAGCGGGAGCAGTGGCATGACAGCAGACATGCAGGCAGATGGACAGCTGTGGAGAGCTGAGGCAGTGAGGGCAGGGAGCACGGACCTGATGTTGGAGACAGGAAATCAGCGAAGGGATTCAAAGAGGGGGTGACAGGGTAGAAATGGAAAGGAAGGATGTTGACAATCGTTATTGTCCGTGCCACACTCCAGGCAGCTTTACACACTCCTAAAGTGAAATATGTCATGTTCCTCCTTCCAGGCTACCGTCATTTTCAGTGAACCACCATCAGACTCGCTATGAAGTCCTGTGGCTCTCCACTATACGTCCGCCACTGGGGGAAACTAATGGCTCCCAAGCACCCTCGGCCTCTCGCTGTCTGAGACCGTTACTGCTAACCCACACGGGACGACTTCGTGGATTGAGGGTCTGCTGCTGCTGCCACTAAGGTCAACGGCTGGATCGAAAGCTCGTACTGAAAAGCGAAGCTGCAGATTACATCTCCTGCATCCCCGTCAATTCTTCGTCAAGAAAATCATTCCGGATTTGTCAGCCAGTTTCCCTTTAATGAGTCCCTCCTGACAAACCTGAATAAACCAATCCATCCCAAACTTGCCACGTTCTGTCTCCAATTACCCCCGCAACAGCGAGACCCTAACCCCTCCGACTCCTTCCCCTTTGGCCAGCATTTCAAGTACAAACTCCTTGCTCCCACATTCAGTGCACTACAAAATCTGTCTCAGCCTGTATCTACCTTCCTCCTATCTCACACATGCACAGGCCCACCATTCTGACAACAATGCTCAATTATTTCCTTCTAGGCTCTTAACTCTGTACCTTCTCCCATGGCGTTCTCCATCCATGGAACCCCCCCTCAGTAATGCTGGTTTCCCAAACTGCTACCTTCTCCTCAGTCAATTCCCTCCTAAAACTCCGCTTCTTCCATTGATTCTAAGGCCAGATGAGACCATTATGAGCATTTACACTTTGATAAAGCAGGCCATAAAATCTCACCCAGTAATTTTTGCATCAAGCCCATAACTTGTGTTTAACTTCAGATAAAGACTTGACTTATTACAATGGAGAATCCACCACACCGCTAGGTAAGTTCATCCAACAGTTAATTACCCTCACTGACAAAAGTACACCTTGTTTCTAGTCTGAATTTGTCTAGCTTCACCTTCCAACCACTGGATCTCGTTATGCCTTTTTCAGCTCAATTATTTAAAGCGCTGTCTATTATCAGAAATCTCTTCTCCATGTAGGTACTTGTAGACTACAATCAAAGCACCTCAAACTTCCCTGGGATAAATTAAATAAACTGAGCTTCTTTAGTCTCTCACTCTACAGCAGGCTTTCCTGACCTTGAATTATTCTTGTAGCTCTCTGCTAAAACCTTTTCTAATTTTTCAACTTCCTTTCTGAAGTGTGGACACTGGAACCCAACACAGTATTCCAGGACTGGTCACTTAAAATTAAACAGGAAAAATGGTCAAGTACATTGCAAGCGAAAAAATACAGCCAATAAGGTGCTGCTTTGTTACAGGGTCAGCTGCCTCTTGAGTGCCCCCTCAGAAGTCTGTCAGTCACTCTGAGACAACCTGCCTCTGTCTCTTCGGGGACTTCTTAAACAACTGCACACCCCCAGTCCAAGGGTAATTTAAAACATTCTCCTCCTGGGGTTCAGTTTATTTAGTCTTTCTACAGTCTGGCCCTCCAGGGCCCACCCCCAGTCCAGCATCTGTCTCTCTCCCCCTAATGTAGGGAGTCCTCAACTCTCCTTCCCAGGGCTGGGTCCCAATTCAGTTACCACTCCCAGGCTTCACCTGGCTGAAGCTCAGCCTTCTGGCTCTGACTTGCAAACTCCCCTGGTCTCAGGGTCCTCCTTCTGCCTTAGCAGGCGACTACTCCCAGCCCGCCTAGCTGGGGCAAGTTCCCCTGGTCTCAGGGTCTTCCCTACAGGATCCTTTCCGCCGTCTCTACTAGAGCTTTCCCCTTCTCCCTGCAGGTTCCCGCTGCTCCTTGTAGTGGAATAACTTCTGGTGGGCCTCTTCAGCAATCAGGGTTGGCTAGCTCCAGGCCCCTCAGAGCCTTAAGGGGCAAGTCACCTGTAAGAGCACTCTGTGAAGCCTGGTTGCCCTTACCTTGAGGCATTCGGTATCAGACCACTGCTGAAGGTGGGGAAGTCAGACTGGATGGGCCAATGGTCTGATCCAATATGGCACTAACCTTAAGTACCAACGATAAGTAACATTAAGAGGAATGTGCAGAATCAAGCTGTATAGATAAGGAAACTAATTGGCTCCTGTCCTGTCATTCAGACAATCTTAAAGCCATAATTCAGAGAATTCTAGCTATAAAAGAATGTAGCACAACAGGGACCTGGAATTCATCAATCCCAAGATGAGACCACATTATCTCCAAATGTCAGCCCAGGTATATCAAAGAGCATAACACTAAACAACAACAAAAGCCCGACAAAGTCTGTTTTGCTTTTAATTACTGGATGCCATTCAGCGCTGAAAGAAAGCAAAGGGCTAACATGAAGAGGATCCAAACTCAATTTACCCTCAGATCAGATAAGCAATGGAAGGCTAGAGTACCAATTTGCCTCCACTCGAAAGCGTCAGCGGGTTCGTCTCCGATGGAATTGAGACAGGCTGACTCTTCCGTAATGAGACTCTACCCAAATAAATCTTAATTTCACCTTTCCTTTCGCGACACAGGCCAAATGCTCCTCGGGAGTTGCTGGAGCTGTGGGGGTGTAACAGAACGAAGGATTTGTCCCTCTAGTACGTACACTGTTTATGGAAGCCATGGGTGGCATCTCATGGGGAGAAATGTTTTGTTTAAACCAATGTGTATTTCTAGACAGCCAGCTCCATCCTTCATCTAGACTCTCATCTCCTTCTCTGCCTGTGCCTCTAATTACCACTCCATCCTTAAAATCCACCAACACCACGGAAGTGGAACCTCCCGTCAGCTGACTTATCACAGGGCTTGATACGGAGCTGTAATTTTCCATACAAGCACAAGGCTTTCTTTGGACTGTGTGTGTAACTCTCACTGTAAGCTCCTGCCGGCAGGGACTGCCTTACCGGTAAACTCCAGGTGCAGCCAGAAAACCCCACAGTGGGTTGGCTCTGCTGGCATCCAGGGATGGAGTCCTGCAAAGATACGGCCCTGCTGGGTGAACTAACACTCCAAGCGTCCCCGCTCCCCTGTTCACCTGAGTGCCCGCAGCCACGTCGCTCTTGCCCTCCGTGCAGGTGCACCAGCGCAGCAGGGGTCACCCACACACCCTTCCCAACCCTCGTGCAACACAACTACACAGGAAGAGGCACATTCTGCCCTTACTCCCTCTTCCAGATCATTCACGGAAACAAGTCCTAGCGTCGAGTCACATGGACGCCTCTCCCAACTCAATGCGGTGCCATGTATTGCTACCCTGTATGTACAGGCTTGTAGCCTGTTAGTCCATAGGACAGGGTTCCTGTTGAAGCCAAACTGAGTTTGTTTTTCATTTGAGAGGCCAAGGGAGGCTAGATCTAAATCCAACTCTCTACTTGGTCCCCCTCATCCACTAATTCTGCCGAATGCAGAAATCAAGACTGACCAGGGAGATTTGTTCTTTAAAAATGCTCAAAGCTGCTTATTTCTCCTGGCCCCATTCCCCTCCAGACATTAAGTGAGTTTATTTCTCCACTTGTAGCCAGCAAACTCTAGGAGTGGGGCTTTTACATTTCTCATGGCCGCCAAACAGGGATATGAGGTCAAAATTCCAGTCTCATCTGGGGGCTTTAACCAACCCTCGGAAGTGCTGTGGTTACTTAGAAAAGCACCTCAAGCTCTCCTGTGATAGATTTACCATAAGGTATTTCCCCTCGTCAATTTCACATCAGTAGCTGCCATTTGAAAAGCCAAACCATGATCGCTTTTGACTCCTTAATCAATGTTGAACTGCACAATAAAACATCACTGATTTTTTTCTGTTTTAAAATGTAGAGGATCCCAGTTAAAAAGTAATTAGACTATGCAGGGTTCCATATTTAATCCTCTCTCAATAATTTCCAGGTCAAGTTTGCAGAGCTAACAAGTCAAGAAACTTCCCCCTGTCCAATGATATGGGTTCTCTGTGCTCCTCACACATCTTAGCAGCAACAAGGATTCTGCAAGGAGAACTTTGATGGTTTGGATAACAACATGCAAGACTAAATCAAGTTGGTTCAGCCTCCAGTACCTGGACTGGGTCTGTAGACCTAACATGAGTCCAAGTGACTCCAAGACACACTGCATATCTCTCCCCTGCAGCTGGGAGTAAGCCTGAGTAGACATTCACGCTAGCCCACTGAAAGAAGCAGTGTGGACACTGCGGCTCACTCAGCAGCTCGGTTTCTCAAGCTCTCCCGACTGACTGGGTCTGCACTCAGGTGGCTAGCCCAAGCGTGCACCAGAGCCGCAATGTCCACACTGCTTTTTTTGTGCACTATGTCGAGCCTCACCAGCGCGAATCTGGCTGCCAGCCGCGGTGTAAACATACCAGATGAGCTGGATAAGAAGGTGCTGGTTTTGCAGTCACTTTTTTGAGTGTACGTGAACTTTAACACATACTTACTCCTAGACCCCTTGCTAGTTCAGAGACACCTTTATAGGAACCATCGCCAGCACTAAGAAACACCAAATCTCAAAGCTGTCTGACAACAGATTTGTTACCAAGGGGGACACGATTTTCATGTTCCCAAACCCCAGTCCTGCAATACAAAGCAAAAGGAAAGATCTTGATGTGATCAAAAGTCCATTCCTTACTCAGGCCACTGAAGCCCATTGCCAGTATCAGCAAAGCGGAGGCCGCAGCCACAGGGACAAATGTGTTTTTTTCAGATGCAACAAATGCAAAATACAGCCTCGTGGCAAAGATCTCCATGCTCCTTTGTTATATCGGGAAGATGGCTCTTTAAATAAAGATCTTCTGTTGCAGAAGTGTAGGAAAATGAGCAAAGATGAATATATGTTTCAGAAAAAGGACCAGGATGCCACAGGTCAGGTGTAAACCCCCTGGGTCCTTTATTATTTTTATTTAATACAGACCACAGGTTCCACTACTGCCATGACTACAATCTGGTGACTAAAGCACAGGCCTGGGAGTTGAGCTCCGGACTCTTTCCTGGCTCTGCAGCTAGCTTTCTGTGTTACCTTGGGCAAGTCGACTCCCCGTTCACCTGAGTCTGTCCATCTGTATCTTGGGGATAACAACACTTGTGTGGGTTTTTAAGCTAACCAGTTCAGGAATGGTAGTACAGCACTTTCAGATCCTCTGATGGACAGTGCCGTAGAGGCACGCTGTATTATGAAACGTCAGATAGCTGGACCAAGTTACATATGTTCTTGTCCCCCTTAGTAGCTCAACATAAATTTGTTAGTCTCTAAGGTGCCACAAGTACTCCTGTTCTTTTTGCGGATACAGACTAACATGGTTGCTATTCTGAAACCTTTCATTATGTAGCTCGGGTCTTGAATAATGAAGTAATGCAGGTGTGTGCCATCTATATACTCTTCTAAAAACTACAGTTATGAGCTAGATAGGTTCACAGAACGGCAACGAAATAACTGCTAGGCTGGTCCAAAGACGTGAGTCCCTTGTTGTGGGATATGCTGCAAAGTTCATCATTTTCACCACACCTTTTCAAAATGGGAGTGGGAGGAGGAAGTTGTATGCATGGGGAATAGGAAGACAGATTTGAGCACGGTGAGCTGTCTGGCTTGCTAACAGAGGCTATATTGAATTGTAATATTGCATTTTAGTTAGGTCTGGTTCTTAGCTGTGTTCTGTTTTTAAGTTACATCTATGGCACGAGAGCACACGGCTAGTATGCGTAAAACTAAATAAAGGAATTAATTGCCCAGCACAAAGATAGCTGCCATATATTAATATGTGGGGGTTGGCTTTGATCCATCAGTAGTGTCTGCAAAGCACAGAGATGTCTCAGTGCTCTGCAGATACAGTATTTATTCTTCAAAAATAATACATTTACCAGGACCTGACAGTCCTTTCAATCCCAAAGATCTGTAACTGCTTCATGAACATATGTGCAGGAACCCCATTGCCAGCAAAATGGGATCACCTGTGGGACAGACAATTACTGCCAATTTTTCAAAATTAGCCCCTGATTTCAAGTGTCCAGCTTGAGGCCTGTTCAGGCCTGAGGTGCACAAGTCCTGGGCATCTGCTGCTGTGACCGGAGCTGTGGGCAGGATCTGCGCAAAGCCGGCCCTGAGTCAGACATCCAGAAATCAGTGGTCACTTTTGAAAATGTCACCCATGGCACAGTAGGATAACTAGGGGGGACAGGGGCAAGACAGAACCTTTTGGGTCAGAATACTGGGTGTACAAAGTACTGGGAAATCTTTAGTATGTACTCAAATTGAACAGGGTCTCAGTTCTTGAGGTTGCCTCAAGAAAACTCGTGCAGACCAATCCACCTCAGACATATAAAGGGCAATGGTGGCCCAGCCAAGAATCAAAACCTGCGACTTCAGAGAGTCAAGGTGTTTCAAGGCCGATGTATAGACCACTTTAGCCACTGCCTCTTATTTATGCTTTGCAAAGGGATACTGTTGAGTTAGTCAGAGAGCTAGCCCCCCAAAATTAATTAAACATTTTCAAAGCCATTGCTGTCCTGCGAGTTACAGAAAGGAATGATTTCCTGTTTGCTTGAATTTTTATCAAAAATTGTCGGATTTTGAAACTGTCCTTTTTTGTTTCTCCTCTTCCATTCATTTCCTCCCTCATATCCTTTTTCCCTTTTGCCACTGAAAAAGAAGGGAGCACAGAGAGGAAAACACCTACACAATTAAAAAGTGGCTAATTTTTTTTTTCATTTGCATCAAAAATGTAACATTTCCAAAAAAGAAAAATTCTGAGTTTGAAAAAAGTCCATTTTTCAACAACAAAATGTTCAAAAAAGGTCACCTGCTGCAGTTAGCTGATGTAGAAAGAAACTTACTCCTCAGGCAGGGGACTTTTCCAGAGATGCTATAAAGAAGTCTCACTTTCTTCATTATTCTTTACACCCACTTTTTTTTTATGCTGAAAAAATAACTGAACTGCCAACGCCAAGTCAAAAGCCTCAGATCAGCCGGGGGCTGGCAGTCCAATCAAAGCAGAGGTCTGGGTTATCCTTTTGTTTTTACAGGCAATTCAAATAATAAGGGGGATATTTCCAGGCTCTCTCTATCATGCTCCCTCTAGATGGCAGTAAATAAGACTTCCCAAAAGGGAACCACTGCCAAAGGCAGGCCAACTTTTTAAGGCTAAAAGAAAAGGAGTACTTGTGGCACCTTAGAGACTAACCAATTTATTTGAGCATAAGCTTTCGTGAGCTACAGCTCACTTCATCGGATGCATCCAATGAAGTGAGCTGTAGCTCACAAAAGCTTATGATCAAATAAATTGGTTAGTCTCTAAGGTGCCATAACTACTCTTTTTATTTTTGCGAATACAGACTAACACGGCTGTTACTCTGAAACCTGTTTTTAAGGCTAGCAACCTCAGTGCGATTCCTTACTGCTGTCATGTTGCCAGGGACTAGCTTTAGTCTGAACTGATAGCCAACTGGGCCGACCAGTCCTCTAGATTCTGCTCCTACAGTTCATTGCTCTGCTCGGCTTCCAATTGCTGCTATGAGCTAGTAGCTCAAAATGGTGCAGTGAAGTTGCTTAATCAAGCACAAAGAAAAACACGTGCACGTGTCACTGTGGTACTGCATCATTTGCACATTGAACAGATATAGGGGAAAGAGAATAATTAGAGAAACCAGAGGCCACTCACATGGATCAATACTTCCAGGCACCCCTTTTTTGTATGTCATCTCACTCATACTTGTGGTTTCAACATATGATTTGCATTAGGTCCCCTGCCTGCCATTTGATGGCTCTGCTTAACAGATGTGAATTTATTTAGTCACAGAGCCCGCTCTTTTGACTCTCTTTGTAGAACAGATGGGCTTTT
This sequence comes from Natator depressus, assembly GCF_965152275.1. Classification (NCBI taxonomy): domain Eukaryota; kingdom Metazoa; phylum Chordata; order Testudines; family Cheloniidae; genus Natator; species Natator depressus. Next base: position 4,545,000 of record NC_134242.1, read on the forward strand.
TTTTTTCTCCCTTCAGCGACATTCAAATAATAATCAAACTCTCTACACAGGTTTGCCTAAGTATTGCATACGAGAAGGAACAACACACAAACAGAGACACGATCTCGCAATAACTCTTATTAGCAGTCGGGTCACACCATCAGCATAAGCAGCTGATCGAGAACTACACGCTATGGTACTAGTTAACTCAGTCTACATTAATAGGCTACAGAGTTGCATACATTGCTGGTTTGGTTATTACTCAGAGAATCAAGTTGTTAACATCCGATGGCTAGATGGTAGCATAGGCAGGGGACAGGGCACAGAGGTGGGGAATTTCACCAAGGGCAAGTCATGCCTGACCAACCTGATTGCCTTCTATGAGGAGATAATTGGCTCTGTGGAGATGGGGGAAACGGTGCACGTGATATACCTTGACTTTAGCAAAGCTTTTGATATGGTCTCCCACAGTATACTTGCCAGCAAGTTAACGAAGTATGGATTGGATGAATGGACTATAAGATGGTTAGAAAGCTGGCTAGACTGTTGGGCTCAATGGGTAGTGATCAACGGCTTGATGTCTAGTTGGCAGGCGGTATCAAGCGAAGTGCCCCAGGGGTCGGTTTTGTTCAACATCTTCATTAATGATCTGGATGATGGGATGGATTTCACCCTCAGCAAGTTCGCAGGTGACACTAAGCTGTGGGGAGAGGTAGATACGCTGGAGGGTAGGGATAGGGTCCAGAGTGACCTAGACAAATTGGAGGATTGGGCCAAAAGAAATCTGATGAGGTTCAACAAGGACAAATGCAGAGTCCTGAACTTAGGTCAGAAGAATCCCATGCACTGCTACAGGCTGGGGACTGACTGGCTAAGCGACAGTTCTGCAGAAAAGGACCTGGGGATTACAGCAAATGAGTAGCTGGATATGAGTCAGCAGCGTGCTCTTGTTGCCAAGAAGGCAAACGGCATATTGGGCTGCATTAGTAGGAGCATTGCCAGAAATCTAGGAAAGTAATTATTCCCCCCGATTCAACACTGGTGAGGCCACATCCGGAGTATTGTGTCCAGTTTTGGGCCCCCCAGGACAGAAAGGATATGGACAAATTTGAGACAGTCCAACAGAGGACAATGAAAATGATTAGGGGGCTGGGGCACATGACTTATGAGGAGAGGCTGAGGGAACTGAGTTTATTTAGTTTTCAGAGAGAAGAATGAGGGGGGATTTGATAGCAGCCTTCAACTACCTGAAAGGGGGTTCCAAAGAGGATGGAGTTCAGCTGTTCTCAGTGGTGGCAGATGACAGAACAAGGAGCAATGGTCTCAAGCTGCAGTGGGGGAGGTCTAGGTTGGATATTAGGAAAATCCTTTTCATTAGGAGGGTGAAGCAGCACTGGAATGGGTTACCTAGGGAGGTGGTGGAATCTCCATCCTTAAGAGGTTTTTAAGGCCCAGCCTGGCAAAGCCCTGGCTGGGATGATTTAGTTGGGATTGGTCCTGCTTTGAGCAGGGGGTTGAACTAGATGACCTCCTGAGGTCTCTTCCAACCCTAATCTTGTACAATTCTATGATTTTGCACTGCCACTCTCTCAATGCAAACTAGGTACTTGCATAACCTTGATAGCTGAGCCACCTCACAAGCAATAATGAGTTGATCTTCACAAACTTCCCTATGAGGTAGGGAAGCATCATTATCCCCATTTTATAGATGGGAAACTGAGGCCCAGAGAAACTCAGTCCCAGATTTTAAAAAGTTTCATTTTCAAAAGGGAAGTAGGCACTTTAGGAGTCTAAGTCCCATTGGCTTTAAATGAGATTTGGCTCCTGCGTGCTAAGACACTTTTGAAAATCAGATTTACTTGTTGCACTGGTGAGTGGAGCAATGCCTAAACACCTTTAAAACTCTGGGCCTAAGTGATTTGCCTGAAGTCAGACAGGAAGTCAGTGGTGGAGCAGGAAACTGAACCCAATCTCCCAAATCCCAGGACCGTAGCCACAAGCCCATCCTGAGCTGTCCCTGTCCTGGGGATGGACACAGGAGTTTGGTTTCCAGAAGAGTCAGTCTGGCACCAAGTCTCATGGATTTTTTTTTTTTTTTTAAAGAAGTTATGTTAAAAAAGTGGACTTGACTGGAGAACAGGACCCTGAGCGTGTCTCCTTAGAACACATTTCTTTATGGCAGTGCTGCAGGTTGTCTGTGTTTGAGCTTTTGAAATAGGGGAAGTGGTGCCTGAGAAATTCATTCGTTTGCACATTGAACTAGGGATTTTATTAAACAGCCAAAAAAGAGAAATAGCAAACAGGACCTTGCATGGGGAACCTTTGGGGGAAGAGCAGTTGCGGGTACACCAATATTTGGCCTGTCTTTAACCACAAACATGGAGCATTCTGCTCAGTGTTCCTTCATAGTTCTTAAGAGACAGAGATGCACAAGGTCAAATAGAAACCAAATACAAGTGACTATATCCTGAAAATACCATTATTGGTAACTGTGCACATCTATCAGCTGCTGTATTGAAGCAATGTTCTTAGACAATAGCTAATGCAATAAAGGCAAGAACAGCCTGAGACGGTATCTCAGCTTCTCCATCTATGAGATACGGGGTCCAATGCTGTCAGCTCTTCAAGTGGTGGGGCTCCGGCTCAAATGGAATTCCCCATGCAAAAGACATCCAGTATAAGTCCCTTAGTCCCCTTCTTATGGTCAGAATGGCATATTTACAAGACCCAAAACCCCCAAAAGTCACAGACAGTAAGCAAAATGATAAAGCTGGCAGATACCAGGCAGTAAAACATTTTCAAATAGGAAGGAACTCTGGACCCGCAGAAGACACTCAGGTCTTTGTGAGGCCAAGGAAACTTCAAGCTGCAAAGCACACCATGCTTTTTGAAAGCATATGCCATTTTTCTTGCACAGCACTGGGGGCTGCTGTGTAATTTTCATTTCAGTACCAGCATCTGACAACTTTACAGAGCTTCACTAACCCCGAAATATGGAAGCAAGGTCTGGGGATTTATTGTACAATAATACGTCACCAAATTAGGTAGCTTCTGTTGTTCTTTTTTTTTAACTAACAGAAAAAAGGGGATATTTTCACAGGCACAAAACAGAGCTAGACACCCAATTCGCAGAGGATGCACATCCAACTCTACTTTGGAAAAATCTCTCCATGGAGTAATCAACACATTCTCTTTAATCCATTTAAGCAAGGTAAAACTCTCTTGCATTTTAACTAACTGTTCTACCAATGCAAAACCGGAAGGTACAGGAGTGCTTTTGTCAGGACGAAAAGGCCTTGTGGTTAAACCACTACTCCAGGGGGAATTCTGTGCCACTGTGCAATGCAGAATTTTGCAGAAATTAATGTTGTGCGCGCAGAATTTCTCTTCCCCCACAGAACTGGGCTGCCATGCTGCTGGTTGCCACTAGGGGCCGCTGGACCCTGCAGAGCCCAGTTCGCACATAGAAGACACTGCCGGGGGGGGGGGGGGGGTAGAGAGTTCCTAGCAGCTGCAGTTCCCAGAGAAACAGGAACTGGGTTGTCATAGGGGTTTCTCTAACTCTCTGCTCCTCAGGGAATTTTTGTGTGTGTCTGTAACAATTGCTCACAGATATTTTGAAACAAAATTACCAAAATAATTGAAACTGGCGTGATTATGTAGTGTTATTTTGACAAATTTAAAATCTGCAGAATTTTAAAACATTGTGCGCAGAATTTTTAATTTTTTTGGCACAGAATTCCCCCAGGAGTAAAGCACAGGACTGTGAGGCGGGAGATCAGGGTTCTAGCCCCAACTCTCTGCCCCGTGCTGAGGAACCTGTGCAACCTTTTTGTACATCACTGTCTCATTTGTAAAATGGCGGATAATATTTACGCACTTCTGCCTTGCCCTTTGAGATCTACAGATGAAAAGTGCTTTATAAGCACAATGTATTCACAGTTGAAAGGAATCTAAAACGTGATGTACATACAAACTGATTCTAAGTGAGACAGGACAAGAAGGCGAGAGAACAAGTTATTCCAGCTGACAAAGGAACATGATTCATAGTTAGCCCTGTGGTGGGGATCCATAGCTCTTACTAAGACCATCATAAATTGCTCTGGAAGAAAATTAAGCAAACATTAAAGCCCACATCCTTATATGGAAGGAATAGGTCAGAGGCCTGGCTGATACACAGAGATTTTTTGGTATCTCTGAATGATAGCGCTTTGGTTTTATGACCTGCAGCTGCTTCACTCAAGAATTCACTTGAACAATTTTACGGCTTTGCTCAGTTAAGAATTTTTTTAAATGCTAATCCGTTCTGATCACATTAGCCCTCCTTTGGTTCCTTCCCCCTGCATGTGCACACACGCAATACACAGAGGCAAACGGCAGGAATAAATGAGCAGCATCAACTGCAACTACAGCAGATCAACAAAAGCTAATTTTTTTTTCACCCCCTGTATGCTTGATTTCCGGGCAACCATCAGCATGCCTATTGGTGGAAAACTGGGAATCCATTTTACCTCCCAGCCCGATACAGCCCAGATGTGGACGTTCAGATGCTACCACCCCAACTTAAATAAGAAAAGAAATACAGACACTCCAGTGAGAGGTACCACATAAATGCATTAATTAAGCCTCATTAACACAAACTCCTGATAATTGCCTCAGTATTAGCCCATTTTCCAGATGGATAAATAGCAGGCCAGAAAGGTTAAGTGACTGAATTAAGTTCACGCAGCAAAGTCAGTGATGGAGCAAAGTCAGTGACAGAGCCCAAAGATAGGATCATAGAATCGTAGGACTGGAAGGGACCTCGAGAGGCCATCTAGTCCAGTCCCCTGCACTCATGGCAGGACTAAGTATTATCTAGAACAGGGGTCGGCAACCTTTCAGAAGTGCTGTGCTGAGTCTTCATTTATTCACTTTAATTTAAGGTTTCGCGTGCCAGTAATACATTTTAACATTTTTTAGAAGGTCTCTCTGTATAAGTCTCTATATTATATAAGTAAACTATTGTCGTATGTAAAGTAAACAAGGTTTTCAAAATGTTTAAGAAGCTTCATTTAAAATTAAATTAAAACGCTCATCTTACGCTGCCAGCCCGGGGTTCCGTTCACCTAGGCCGGCAGCAGGGTGAATGAGGCCTGTGGCCGGGACCCCGGCTGGCAAGGGGCCGGCAGCCAGAACCCCAGACTGGCTGTGGGCTGAGCGGTGCCAGCGGCCGGGACCCCGGCTGGCAAGGGGCCGGCAGCCAGAACCCCAGACCAGCAGTGGGCTGAGCGGAGCCGGCGGCTGGGACCCCAGACTGGCTGTGGGCTGAGCGGGGCCGGCAGCCGGGACCCTGGCTGGCAAGCGGCCGGCAGCCAGAACCCCAGACCGGCAGTGGGCTGAGCGGGGCCGGCGGCTGGGACCGCAGACCGGCAGTGGGCTGAGCAGGGCCGGCGGCTGGGACCGCAGACCGGCAGTGGGCTGAGCAGGGCCGGCGGCTGCGACCGCAGACCGGCAGTGGGCTGAGCAGGGCCGGCGGCTGCGACCGCAGACCGGCAGTGGGCTGAGCAGCTCTGGGGTTCCATCCGCCGGCTCCTGCCAGCCAGGGTCCCAGCTGCCGGCCCCACTCAGCCCGCTGCCGGTCTGGGATCCCGGCCCTGCCCACATAGAGTGGGTACCTACCTTCTCCCTGGTTCTAGCCCATTCTTCTTCCTCTCTCTGCACTGAGCTGAGGGTGGGAGAGCACTGAGCACAGGGCTGGGGGTGAAGGAGCAGGCTGGGGGTTGGGGCGTAGGGTCTGGCCAGGAGCTAGAATGAGGGAGGGGGCTCAGGGTTGGGGTTTGGGTGTGGAGTGCTTGCCTGGGCAGCTCCCATTTGGTGCGAGGGGTGCAGGTGGGAATGTGGGGGGGGGGGTGCAGGAGCTCCCATTTGGTGCTCAGGGTGGGGGTGGGAATGTGGGGGGGTGCAAGAGTCAGGACATGTCGTGTGGGGGGGGCTGGGTATGTGTGGGGGGTACTGGAGTCAGGGCTGGGGTCGTGGAGGGTGCAGGGGTCAGGGCAGAGGGCTGGGTGGGTGTGTGGGGAGTGCAGCAGTCAGGGAAGAGGGCTGGGTGTGTGTGAGGGGGGTGCAGGGCTCAGGGCAGGGGGCTGGGTTGTGTGTGGTAGAGTGTAGGGGTCAGGGCAGAGGGCTGGGGGTGTGGGCTGGGGTCGTGGGGGTGCTCCCAGCCCCCTGCCCAGAGCGGCTCACAGCAGGGGGCTGGAGGGGATATGCCCTGATTCCACCCCCCTTCCCCAAGGCCCCGTCCCCACCTCTTCTCCGTCTCCTCCCCGGAGCAGCGAGCGTGCTGCGTCTCCGCTTCTCCCCCTCCCTCGCCAGGGCCGTCAGCTGATCGGTGGCAGAGAGGGAGAGGAGGAGGGGCAGGAACAGTACGGCGGGGGAAGAGGCAGGGGAGGGGGGACCTTGCCTGCCCTGCACCAGCAGCCGGTGGGAGGTGGGGGGCGGAGAAGAGCGGGCCGGGGTGGACAGGATTTTTAATGGCTCGCTGCTGCCTGCCGGGGTCCCAGCCTGGGTTCAGCAGCGGGCTGAGCGGGGCCGGCAGCTGGAACCCGGCAGGCAGAAGCGTGCCATTAAAAATTGCCAGGATCACAATGGATTAGTAGCTCAACTCCATTCATAGCCCAAGATAATTATTGGTTATTTATTATCTGTATCATGGTAGTTACCAATTCAGAACAGGGCCCCAGTGCATAGGCCACTGTCAAACAGAGCAACAGAAAGCCCCCGCCCCAAACATCATTGCTATCTAGGCACTTCAAGAAAAAAATGCATTTAGTCAAAAAACCTAATTTTCCATCAGAACAGTTTTAACATAAAATTTTCAACCAGCCTATCAATGGAACTTACATGATAAAGATCCAGATTTTTAAAGGTATTTAGGTGTTGACTGTCAATGGGTTTTTGGCATTTGGTTAGATGTGGACTAAAGTGCCTAAATCCCGTTGATGGTCAACACCTAAATACCTTTAAAAATCTACCCAAATCCCTTTTGAAAGCGAGACTTAGGTGTTGCAGTAACATCTAAATACCTTTGAAAATCTGGGCCTACATGCTTTGCCGCTTTCCAATATTGAAAGGTTTTCCTTTCTTGAGATCTTAGGTTCCAGAGTGGGAGCAACGCTTTTTGGAAATCTAGCCCAGCCTTTAAATTTTGTTACCTTCCTGTCAAGACTCAGGCACAAGGAGGTGGGGAAACTAAACCATGTCTGTGTTGGATAATCTTGTGGCCAACCTTAATATTACTCAATTACCAAGTGAGTGATTTGGTAGTAAACAACCTTTTGCTTGTGCGCAAACATTTTTAATTTCATGCCCTGCTAATCACACATCTGTTAGAGTTCCTTTTCCACCCGTTGTAATAATGATACAAGGGAAAAATCACTGCACTAACAACTGAAACGTGGCTTGTGTAAAATATTTGAATAAGAATCAATTTGCCTGTGTGGAATGAGCAGCACAGCGAGCAACGCAACAGACTTAATGAAGTTGACAGAAATCTTATTTTTAAAAATGATAACGTAGGATCCAGAATTTGCCACGAGCAAATTCGCCCCAAGAACTGGCTGTCTGCAGCCTGTCGGCCAATGCCGTCAGCTGTTTATCCATGCCTTTCTATACGTCTCTGCAACAGAGCCAGGTATGCTGCCACCATGACTCCACCTTTGCTGCTGAAATTCTCCAGGCCTTCATCCAGGCCTTCACGTCTACTCTGCTGAACAATGCCGTTATCCTCGGTATGTCACCCCCACGTCCCAGCTCCCAAGCCTACAGAATGCCCCACCCCACACACAGGGAATGCAACCACACCTCTCCTTCTCCTCACCCAGCTCCAGTGCCACCTCATTCATTTTCATCTACAGCCCCAAACGGCTCTACAGTGCTTTCCAAAGCCTTGAGTGCCATCTCTCTGGGGCTGCCGTTCATCCCGCACTGGCCTCCTCTCTAGCTCTTCACGCAATCCCACCATTGAAGAAGTAGCCAGAGCTTTCTCCTCTCTGATTCCTACCCCCTAGAACAGCCTTCTCTCGTTTTCTTCACCTCATCTATCAGCTAAAAAGATAGCCTTTCCCCCTTCGACACCAGTGCAAAGTAGGTGCCAATTACAACCATTCTGACTTAGCTTTTGCACTCACTTCCTACTAGTGTAAATGACAAGATGCAGCAGGGCAATGGAGAACCGAGCCCATAGTTTATGGGATGTTTTAAAATAAAACTCTCTGAATGTGCTCAGCATATGCACGACCATCAATTAGCTGTTTACCTGCATCCAGTTTGTGAATGCATTGCAATAACAAATGAACTTAGCCCCTGGATGTTTCAAGCATCGAATCTGAGTGTATTCAGTCAGATAACTGTACCAGGGATTAGCAGTGGAAAGGGGTGGAGGGGGGAATCCTGGATGAGCAAAAGTGCTGCAAGCCACATTTGATGTAATAGTCATATGATTAAACTGTCATATCAAACTTTTCTGCAAAGTAGGAACACTCTGACGCTTCATATTTTTAAAACTGACATTTTGATTCATTACTGTAAATAGCACGTTGTATTAAATATTGTGACAAGGAGCAGAGCATATTTTTCAAGCTCTAACATTTAGGAATCACTTTTTTTTTCCTTTACATTTGAAGCTGTTACCACAGAGCTCAGAGGAGGTTTCTGTGAAGAGCCGACTGCTTTTGCCTGGATTCCCAGTGATGCTGAGAACTGCAGCACAGATAGATGTGAACGATACTGCTGGCATACTAAAGCAGGGAACTGTCTCAAGGACACACAGTAGCTAAAGTAAATAACGTACAATAAATTTATAACAGATCACCCAGAAATTGGGGGGAGAGAGGGGCAGAACAGATGAGGCTAAGGCACTGGACTGGCTCTCAGAAGATCTGAGTGCAATTCCCACCTCTGCCACAGACATTCTAATTAGCCTCAGTTCCCCATCTGCAAAATTAAGAGTAATAAACTTGCTTTCTCCTTGCCTGTCTCTGTCATGTCTATTTAAATGGTGTACCCTTCAGGACAGCTGTTGTCTCTTACTGTGTGGACAGCACCTGGCATCATGAACCTCCATCTCAGTATAAAAACCTAGATAGATAGCTACCGCACATCCCCGAGCTGCAAACTGAGCTCTCTGTGCAATCCACTGAATCAAGGGGATTTGTAGCCACAAACACGACCCTTACATTTGGCCTGCAGCTTACAGTCGGCCTGCAGCTTACAGTCAGAAGTGGTGTGGCTGGAATATATGAGGAATAGGGATCAGAATGTTATTTAAACGTGGGTTCAATGCAATCGGCTGTGTTCCCGCAAGAGCAGTTACACACCACTCATCACTCATATGCTACCTCCGGAAATCTCGTAGAAGGATTAGCGTGCCAACAAGTAGAGTACTGGTCTAGCCAGACATCTAAAGCATATTGGCACCACTTAAATTTGTCCATTCACCAATATGTTTTCCTAAAAATGCCCATATGCTTTGCCTGTAGCTCCCATATGCTTTTGAAAAGGAAAACAAAAACAATTTTGTTAGTTGTGAGTGATTGATCATTCTGTATTTCACAAGAGTCAGATTTAAAACAAGAAATAAAACCATTCAGCTGCAGGGTTTTTGCTTTTTTTCAAGGCTTTTTCCTCCAGCTCACTGATGAAATCATGGTGACCAAAAATGCACAGAGAAACACCAGGACATTGCAGTATACTTAGTGGGTATGTCACACACTATCAGATGCCTCAGGAAATACGGGCAGAATCCACATTACTGGGATACAGCAGAAACAGTTAGGGTCCAACCAAATTCACGGTCCATTCTGGTCAAGTTCATGGCCACAGGATTTGAAAATTAATCAATTTAAGGTTTTCAGATGTTTACATTCGAAATTTCACGGTGTTGTAACCGTGGGGGTCCCGACCCAAAACGGAGTTGGGGGAGGGGCAGAGGGGGGTATCACAAAGCTGTTGTAGGGGGGTTGTTGGATTGCCATCCTCACTTCTGTGCTGCCTTCAGAGCAGCTGGGGTAGCTACCCAGAGGTGGGTCTCATCTCCCCCACCCCTCCACCCCGAGCGAGGCCGTGCAGGGGAAGAGCAAGTCCCGTCCCTCCCCAGCCCAGAGGGGAGTAGCAGCAGGAGCCAGGGGCATGGTAGAAGCCCCTGCCCTACCCCGCCCCTCCAACAGCTAGATTTCACGGTCCGTGACACGTTTTTCTTGGCTGTGAATTTGATAAGACCCTAGAAATAATGGTCAGTGATTTCGAGGCCAATGCAATCTCCGGCTATAACTGGGATTAGACACTTAAGAGATGGTAATTCCGCTCTCCAATGCATGGACTTTGCAACCTTAATGTTTTTTGTATCTACCAGTACTGCACACACACTTTGTGTGTGTGTGTCACTGGGCAATTGACCCCTTTATGGGAAGTTGGGGTTACCTTTATTGAGTCCAAGTGCTCATTTACTAATGAACCATTAATGAGCCAGCCAGGACAGTTAGTTGCAAGGAGGAGGTGATGGTAACCGGCATGATCGAATTTTGCGTTCCCAGCTCTGCCACTGTTAATTCCTATGCAGTTCTAATGGATCTTTGCCCAGGGAAACACAGTTGTTCAGCAGGGTCATTTGGATACAGATGATGCTGGAGGGAAAGCATCTAGCCTGGAGAACCACAGCGTTGGTCCATTTCTGGTCACATTTTGAAGCCGTGTTGCTCTTTGGTGAATTATAGATTTCTAGGGCCAAATTCACCATGTCTTCTTGGGCCTGCCATAATACTCGGTGGCAAGTATCTGTTAATTGCTATAATTATTCCATTACCCAAAACAAAGACAGCTTTCCTTTGAAAAAGGAGTTTCCTACCCAGTTCAGTGGGGAGAGGCACTCCCATGGACACAGGCAGCTCCTGAGGAGAGGAGCTCCCAGAAGGCCTGATCAGGAGGGCTCCTAGAGCAGAGGGCCTAGATGGTGCGTGCCTGGGGACACGGAGCTCTCCAGGGAGCCCACTGGAGCAGGAGTCTGGGAGGTCACTCCTGGAGATGGGAGATTCGCAGAGAGACAGCTGCAGTCAGCAAGCATCCAAGAGGACCTGGTCTCAGCCAAGGGGTCTCCCAGACAGTGGCAGGAAACCCCAACCTGACAGGAACCATGCACTGCAGCGGATGGATCTCCACAGACACCTGCTTCCAGAAGAGGATCCTCTCAGGCAGCGGCAAGAGACCTGATCCCAGGGGCAGAGACCTGAACCGAAAGAATCCTGGATGAAGAACCAGGACGGAGGCAAGCAGGAGACTCGGGTGGGAGACAGATGGACTGGGACTGATTGGGTCTCCCAGCTAGAACACTGGGACAAAGGTTTTGCTCATATGTTTTGCTGGTCTTTTCTGCTAAATAAATGAGCCCCTCTGAAAAGTGGACCCTCCTAAAGCCTGCCTGGACTTGTACTCCAGATGATGGGGGGGGGGGGAGAAAATAATGGCAGGGTTCACACACACCTGACTACAAGGGGGTGTCACTGTAGCCTGCACTGTTACAGTATCTACCAAATAAAGCCTGCCCAGGCTGCAGTGCAAGGCTCTCTAGGTCTGACTTAATTTGCTCTCAGCAAGGATAGATTTCTGACAATGATCCAATCTGATGCAGGGCCCAATTACAGGCCAGATGCAAGAGGTAAGAGCCCCATTTTCCACAGGAGCAACGCTGAACAAATGGTCAAGAGAGAAGAAATCATTCTTTTGCTATGGGGCACCCGGTAATGGACTATTTGTTGGAGCACGGCGGCAGGATCAATTTCACGTGTCACCATTATACAATGTTTTCCCTGGGGGAAACTAACTGGACACCAAACTCTCCTGGACGCACTTTACCTTCCTTTTCATCACCTGTCTATCGGTGGCAAACAGCTCTTGCTTGTCGTGGGACAGAAATTGCTATTCCAAACCTCCCAGCTATGAATCTATATTCCTTCATTCTCAGTTTTTCCATGGCTTACCCATGCCTTGTTCTATGCCAATTACCACGACTCAAGAGCACCTCTAACATCTATTTTGCCCCCCAGGATGCTGTCACGGTTCATTAAGGACTGAGAATGGACCTGCCCTGACAATGTTCCCTTTCAAACGTTCTTACCTAAAGGAGCCCCTTCATTGGGATTTAACGATCATACCTTGGGATGAAGTGAAGAGCAAGCTAAGGGGTGCTTCATATAATTCAACGAGGGGCCGTTGCTGAAGGTTCAGAATTGTATCTCAGGCCGAGCTTTGGATTCCTGCTAAATACCTTCAGTCACTTTAAAAGAATTTGTGATCCTGAAGAATGAACAAACTAGCTCAGCAGCGTATATATTTCTATTTAGGTCCTTCTAATTATTGAGACATGCTCTTTTCTTTACTGCTGGGCACTGAAGTTATGTGAGATTTAAGCCAATCTGGATACAACCTGGAGGATGTTGGGGTGACCACAGCTGCCAGCAAATCAGGTCCCTAAATTCCCCACATCAATCCTAAAATGAGCAGTTTACCAAGCATAGGGACCCCTTTGCCCTCTCACCTCAAATCAGGAGGTGCCCTCCAAGCCCAGGGCGAGACGTACTTACAGGAATGCTGAAGGGTCTCTGTGGGGGAAGCAGATAAAGATGTTTCCAGATTAGAATCAAACCCTTGAACCTCATAACTGCCGTAAGTAGATCAAGCTGATACATCGCTTCAGCAAAAAACAAACGGGTTAATAAGCCCTCAGACCTTCTCTAACAATCACAGAGCAAGCCTTTTCCCTTACTACAAGTCCCATGTCCGTCTGTCCCTTTTTTCCTCCACATAAAGGCTTTTCACCCTCTCTCTGGAGAGATTAAATCTGAACTAGCGCTAGAGTAAGATAGGGTTTATTTGAGGGAGAAGCTATTTGTTTTAAATCGATTTAGAGATGGTGAAAGGCAGTGGCTTGGCTAACAAAGTCCTCTCTTTAACTCCCAAAAGACAGCCTTTTGCCAACAACCCTTAACATGCCTCCTCTCCCTGAGTCGGTGGGGACTCCCTTCAGGTGGGGAGGCGGTGGGGGGAAGAGAACGAGACGAAAAAGCTACTGCTTCTCCATCTAGTCCTTAGCTTCCCTTCTAGAATCATCAGCTAATGCCATATGTGGTGGTAAGTTTGCCACAGGGACACCAACAAGAACTAAAATTGAGATCAAACTCATTTCACATAGGCCACCGAACAGCCACCAAACGTGACAGATTAAGTCACCACAAACGTGAGCTGTTTTTCAACCAGTGGCCTTCAATGCTGGTAACCTGTTGACCACCCTCCACACCAAGCTCGCCTCTGTGCTTTCAGTGTTTTTCAGGCTGCCCTGTTATGAAAGTTAGTTGTTACCTTCTTCTCCAGAACAACTTGATACTGGTGAAAGGTTTTGCATAAATGCAACAACAGTGCTTCATTTCCCCAAGCCATCCCTCGCCATTACATGTGCTGACGTGCAAGGATAAGTGGATCTCTAGAGACCAACATCATGCAGCCAAGAGTGACTGGAATCTAACATGGTACCAGTAGGACATGACTCCATGTAACATGGATTGATGCAGGCCTCTAGGGCCTTTCAAGTCTCAGTATCTGGGTTCAAATTTTCTACAAAGTCAAAAAAAGAAAAGGAGTACTTGTGGCACCTTAGAGACTAACCAATTTATTTGAGCATAAGCTTTCGTGAGCTACAGCTCACTTCATCGGATGCATAAAGTGGAAAATACAGTGAGGAGATTTATATACACACAGACCATGAAAAAATGGGTGTTTATCACACACATTGTAAGGAGAGTGATCACTTAAGATGAGCTATTACCAGCAGGAGAGTGGGGTGGGGGGCGGTTTTAGTTGGGGGCTGAAGGTGACGGCTAGTGGCGTTCTGTTATTTTCTTTGTTGGGCCTGTCCTGTAGTAGGTGACTTCTGGGAACTCTTCTGGCTCTGTCGATCCGTTTCTTCACTTCAGCAGGTGGGTATTGTAGTTGTAAGAATGCTTGATAGAGATCATGTAGGTGTTTGTCTCTGTCTGAGGGGTTGGAGCAAATGCGGTTGTATTGTAGAGCTTGGCTGTAGACAATGGATCGTGTGGTGTGGTCTGGATGAAAGCTGGAGGCATGTAGGTAGGAATAGCGGTCAGTAGGTTTCCGGTATAGGGTGGTGTTTACATGACCATCGCTTATTAGCACTGTAGTGTCCAGGAAGTGGATCTCTTGTGTGGACTAGTCCAGGCTGAGGTTGATGGTGGGATGGAAATTGTTGAAATCATGGTGGAATTCCATGTAGAGTACTTGTGCTATATTGATGACAACTTTATCATCTGGACCCATGGAAAAGAAGCCCTTGAGGAATTCCACCATGTTTTCAACAATTTCCATCCCACCATCAACCTCAGCCTGGACTAGTCCACACAAGAGATCCACTAAAACCCCTCCAACGCATTATCAAGGATCTACAACCTATCCTGAAGGACGACCCATCACTCTCACAGATCTTGGGAGACAGGCCAGTCCTTGCTTACAGACAGCCCCCCAACCTGAAGCAAATACTCACCAGCAACCACACACCACACAACAGAACCACTAACCCAGGAACCTATCCTTGCAACAAAGCCCGTTGCCAACTGTGCCCACATATCTATTCAGGGGACACCATCATAGGGCCTAATCACACCAGCCACACTATCAGAGGCTCGTTCACTTGCACATCTACCAATGTGATATATGCCATCATGTGCCAGCAATGCCCCTCTGCCATGTACATTCGTCTGAGGAACAGTAGAGACTGTCCAGTTTGACCTTCTTGTTAACTCCTGGAAATGTGCTGGAAATGGCCCACCTTGATTATCACTTCAAAAGGTTTTCTCTCCCCCAACCCCACTCTCCTGCTGGTAATAGCTCATCTTAAGTGATCACTCTCCTTACAATGTGTATGATAAACACCCATTTTTTCATGGTCTGTGTGTATATAAATCTCCTCACTGTATTTTCCACTTTATGCATCCGATGAAGTGAGCTGTAGCTCACGAAAGCTTATGCTCAAATAAATTGATTAGTCTCTAAGGTGCCACAAGTCCTCCTTTTCTTTTTGCGAATACAGACTAACACGGCTGCTATTCTGAAATCTACAAAGTCAGAAGTAGAGGTGCCTTTGCTGGAGTCTCTCCTCACAATCCTTGAGCCAGAAATGAAGATAACTAAGATGAGATGCCAACAAAGTTCTTGAGCCAGCATTTGCTCACATTACATAGAACCACGAGACGATTGGTATACATGCTTTGCTCAGAAGAGCCCCCATATTGGAATGGCACAAGGTGCCACCAAGAATGGGATGATTTAGTTGGGGATCGGTCCTGCTCTGAGCAGGGGGTGGGACTAGATGACCTCCTGAGGTCCCTTCCAACCCTGATATTCTATGATTCTATGAAGAATGAGGTTCACCCTGAGCAAGGGAGGAAGGGGTGTGAAAACAACTAAAACAGCAGTTGGTTGCATCAAGTCAGGACTGAAGAATATAATGCAAGGAGGAAGCTTGCTCAGGATCTGGCTCATGAGCAAAAAATGTACATTAACATTTTAAAGACGATATAAACCTGGATTAAGTAACAGCAGAGAAGCAGATAAACATAACCGCAGAGCAGGCAGCATGTGCTCACAGGTTGGTTGGTTTTTGTTTTTATTGGGGAAATGAATGCAGAGGACTTTTCTGTGCCTGTTACATTGTCTGCTCACCATCTGATGTAGCATGCAGACTGAAGACTTCAAAGGCTCAGTCTTGCTTACATATTGAGACTGCTCTAAACTAATGCCCCTACTGTGACCAAACACGAATGCCTGATGTATCATTCATACCGCACACAGCGGGGCTAGTGAGCACCGGGCCTCGTCTCATGTGTGCTGTACTGTACGCATCTGTTTTTGGAGAAAGGAAATTCAAGTCCTCACGGGGTTACAAGCTCATTGCTCTGCATCAGTAGCTTTGCATTCGTCTTGGCTGGAACGCGAAAGTAAAGTGAAAGCTGCAGATCTACAATTTAAATCTGAACAGCCAATGGAGTTAAGCAAAAATCCACGGGCACCGGTGGCAAATTACACAAATGCACGTGCCCATTCGCCCAGCCTGTCTGTGGAAAGTTTCAGAGGATAAACTGCATTTTCATTATTAGTCCTAATCCAAGGAGTCTTTTAGAGGGGTCTGAAAAAAGGGGAGAGAGTGGCCCAAATCAAAAGCCCAGATCCTAAAACTTTGTAGAGAGCTTGGATCTAGTGCTGAACTTCATTGCTGGCATCCCCTCTGCATCGGACCAAATCAAACAACCCTAAACTCTGCAGAAGTTTAGATCTGCATCTGGATGCACTGGCCTGAGACTAAACTGGATTCAAATGATATAGCTCCACTGAAGTTGATGAAGTTAGGCTGATTTAGACCAGCCCCTTACTGAATGAGGGAGGCAACCTAGTGACAGAGGATGTGGAAAAAGCTAATGTACTTTTTTGCCTCTGTCTTCACGAACAAGGTCAGCTCCCAGACTACTGCACTGGGCAGCACAGCCTGGGGAGGAGGTGACCAGCCCTCTGTGGAGAAAGAAGTGGTTTCGGGACTATTTAGAAAAGCTGGATGAGCACAAGCCCATGGGGCCGGATGTGCTGCATCCGAGAGTGCTAAAGGAGTTGGCGGATGTGATTGCAGAGCCATTGGCCACTATCTTTGAAAACTCATGGCGATCAGGGGAAGTCCCGGACGACTGGAAAAAGGCTAATGTAGTGCCATCTTTAAAAAAGGGAAGGAAGAGGATCCTGGGAACTACAGGCCAGTCAGCCTCACCTCAGTCCCCGGAAAAATCATGAAGCAGGTCCTCAAGGAATCAATTCTGAAGTACTTAGAGGAGAGGAAAGTGATCAGGAACAGTCAGCATGGATTCACCAAGGGCAAGTCATGCCTGACTAATCTAATTGCCTTCTCTGACGAGATAACTGGCTCTGTGGATGTGGGGAAAGCAATGGACGTGTTGTTCCTTGACTTTAGCAAAGCTTTTGACACGGTCTCCCACAGTATTCTTCCCAGCAAGCTAAAGAAGTATGGGCTGGATGAATGGACTATAAGGTGGATAGAAAGCTGGCTAGCTTGTCGGGCTCAACAGGTAGTGATCAATGGCTCCATGTCTAGTTGGCAGCCGGTATCAAGTGGAGTGCCCCAAGGGTCATTCCTCGGGCTGGTTTTGTTCAATATCTTCATAAATGATCTGGAGGATGGTGTGGATTGCACCCTCAGCTGCTTTCAACTACCTGAAAGGGGGTTTCAAAGAGGATGGATCTAGACTGTTCTCAGTGGTAGCAGATGACAGAACAAGGAGTAATGGTCTCTAGTTGCAGCGGGGGAGGTTTAGGTTGGATATTAGGAAAAACTTTTTCACTAGGAGGGTGGTGAAACACTGGAATGCGTTACCTAGGGAGGTGGTAGAATCTCCTTCCCTAGAAATTTTTAAGGTCAGGCTTGACAAAGCCCTGGCTGGGATGATTTAGTTGGGGTTGGTCCTGCTTTGAGCAGGGGGTGGGACTAGATGACCTCCTGAGGTCCCTTCCAACCCTGATATTCTATGATTCTATGAACTTCGGATCTGGCCTATCAACTTTTCAGCTCAGCCCATCCCCTCTCCCAAAGTTAAATATCTCCTACCAAAGACCAGGATCTTTGCCATATTAGTTTGGATAATTTATTTAAATCATGCTTCAAGATTCACCAACATCTTTGGGTTGTGTTTGTATTTAAAAATAAAATCCCAATAGCTTTGAACACTTGAAAGCACGTGTTAATATTTCACCAGATTTGTGAGGACATGCAGTTGTGATTTCAGCTTTAGATCTGTGAACTGGCTGAAGGGAGAACCCTGCAACATGGTGTGGGCAGCAAAGAGAACACAAAAAATAAAACTGAGTTATGAGTGCCTGCTGGGCAAGAAGACAATAGTCGTTCTTTTTGGAGGCCCGAGGTATCGTTCACCAAGGACAGTTTTGGGTTGGGAATGAACAAAGGCTGCAGAAAAAGGGACCAGGGGAGGAGAAAGGCACTCTGATACTATGGCAAAGAGATTGGTTTAAAACTCAAGTTAAGGCAGACAAAACAGATCAGAAAAGGAAGCCGAATTTGGATTAGTTTAAACATTTTACACGTATTTTCATCCAAAAGGATCTTCAAAAGCTTTACAGATGATGGGTAAAGAGGCCTTCATCCACTGGCAAAACGCACCCACTTGTGGAGCAGACTGTGATGCTTATTTAACAGCACACAGCAACAGTACAGAACAATTTTAAAGACAGGGAAAATGAAGAACTCTGTATCCAAATGAAGCTGCAGGGGAAAATGAGATAGGACAGAATTTAATTAGTCAAACTGTTGTTGGCCCAGTTGGCCAAGATTTAAACACTTCCTCTTGCAAAAATATGGAAAGCAGGGAAATGACAGGGTGTGGAGATTGAACAATGGATTAGGATCATAAAACCATGGGCTTTAGACATCGAAAAGGCATTGCAGATTAGCTGACTTCATCCTCATGCAAATGCAAGAGAGCATCTCGAGAGAGATGATATTAACGAGATGCTATGCTACGTGTTTAGCCACACGGCCCAGGAAAAATGGCACCGTTGGAAAAGAGCAGGGAAACCTCTTGAGCAAAGCTGGATACGTACAGAGTTAATAAGAGATGTAGTCTTGAGACAAGTAAACTGAAAAAAAATACATTCCATCCTCTCCTCCCCTTATACCTCATTAAATGGCTACATATACTCACTTCCCCCGGCCCGTAGTATTTTCTTGTCCATTTTTCTCAATAACCACTGGATACAGTTTAAATGTCGGTCTATCGCCATACTTTTACTATCCCCATCACCATATCGTCTGTGCAGCTTCACCAACATTAATGTGCTCATGCTGACCATACCATTGTGAAGAATACCTCATTTTACCAATCCCTATCTGGGAAAGAGAGAGGCTAAGTGACTTTTCCAAGGTCACACAGGAAGTCTGTAGCAGAGCTAGCAACTGAGCCCAGGTCTTGAGTCCCAGCCCAGTGCCCTGAGTCTCAAGCTCATCCTTCATCCCCAAAGGAAGACATTTGATCACCAAGAGGACTGTCTCCTTTCTAACCAGCCTGCACCTCATAAGCAATGTGAAATATTCTAGGCATGTTACACTGCAAAACAAGCTTTATATCAGACCCTTCAAATGTGCACATCTAGGCCCCGCCTCCTCACATGAAGTCCCTCCCACAGTATCCTGGGGCTGACCCACAAGAAAATTAAAATGGGCCAACCAGCTCACATTGCAATGAAAGCACTCCATGACACGCGTGTGCGCCCTGTGAGAGAAGGCGTTGGAAAGGGACCCCTATGGGCAGCACAAATTCCCCTTTACATCAGTGAGCATTCTGATTTCAGTCAATAAAATAGTGGGGGGGGGTAGCATTTGAGCCATTTTCCTGTCTGATTTTAATTTCCTTGCATATCAGCATTTGCCAGGAGTATCGTCAACACAAGGAATCATTTGACATCCTCGCTGATTGCATGCAAATTAATTGGGTTCTTTGGGTTTATTTTGCTTGCAGGTCGTTTTTGCCTTGAATGAAGAGGCTTCACCAGGAAATATTTTGACAAAGGAGGGGGTATTTTCAGGTCCCGATGTTGGATGCATTGCAGACACCTTTGCACAGAGATCTTTGTTTCGCAGCAATCCATCTGCTGTACTGGGGGTAACGACTGTGATGGACAGGAGCACTGGCTACGACCAATATCAAGATCAGTATGCTGCTAGCAGCTATGTCCATTTGCCTCCCTTTGTGTTCTATGGAGCTCCGAGTCCATTCGGTCTGTGCAGACCAGAGCTTTGTACTGGGGCACACACTCACAAATATGTGTGTGAACACTCACTCGCAAGCCCAAAAAAGCCCATTCTCTTTGCTGTGCGCACAATGGAGAAAGCCTCAAATGTTTTGCTCAACATACTAATTACGGGTGGGTTCAAAAGAGAGGAGTGGGTGAATTCAATGTCAATCAGATGGAAAGGGGATAAGAGGAATCATCATCATTATTACAAGGGAAAAAATTATTGTCATGCTTTTATAAGTGATTAACAGCCTACCACTGTTGCTGGCTAACGGAGTTGCCTCTGAAGCTAAAATTGTAGAGATCTTTGCTATAATGCTGAAGATGCTAAGGTTGAAGCCCGGCTCACCTACATACATGTTTTCTCTTGAGTACACCTATGCTTTGGTCATATCCCACAAGGCTATGGTCATCGTAACTCAAAACTCCACCCAATTGTTAGCACAGTTTATCTAAAAATCTGAGTATGGCAACATGGCCTAGGGGCAGAGTTCACGCCCTGAACTAAGCTGCAGTCCACACAGGGGAGTGAAGCACTATGCAGTTCTGCTTTGTGCGGGAGGAGAGGGAGAAGAAACTGACCTAAGGAGACATATTGCAACAAATACTCACCCATGTCCAGTCCTGCCCCAGATCCCACCACAGATATTACGGTGGTGGAAGCCATATTTGTTATCGGTTTATATCACAGCAGTGCCCAGAGGCCCTGAGTGAGATCGGTCTGTACAGACTCACTAAGCTCTTCAGGACAGGTCTCTTGCTACGTGGATAGTTAAGACAGACAGAGGAAACTGAGGCAGAGGGAGGGGAAGTGATTTGGCCAAGGTCACCCAGCAGGTTGGTAGCAGAGCCGGGAACAGACCCCAGATCTCCTGACTCACTGTCCTATACCCTACCACTGCCTCTCCACCATGATTGGTAGCTCAATGCTGGCATGCGGACGAGGCGGACCTCATCCCACTGTCTACTGAATCTGAGAAGCCCCTTTACAGCCATGGAGGAGGGCAGCAGGATTTTGCCAGGGAGTCCAGCATGAGCACAGCGCACAGCCCCCGGTACACTTGGACCTACAAGCCACGTATTCAATACTCAAGCTACAAAGCTACGTCTTAGCAAAAGTGCAATTGAACTCCATGTACTTGTTACATTTCTAAATATACTCCCGGTTGTCAAGACAACAAAGAGACTGATGGATCTCTGAAGCGTACTGTATCTAATTGTCAGCATTTCAAACTGACTTGGAAGAAAAATGCTGCATGATAAGTCTAATCGCCATGGTTACCGCTGGCTAAACCCATAATAAAAAAATATTTTAGCGACGCGCATGGTGCCACATGAGGAGCAGATGGGAGACGATCTTGTTACTGTGACAACCCCTGCTGCAAAACTAAATTTGAGGGAAAACGCGAGAGACTCTTTTTGAGATCTCAGACACAACAGGCATCGGGGGCTAAATCTTCTCAGACGTTGGGTGCCAGGGAATCAAGCTTTGGCGCTATCCTCACCCAGCAGGTGCACCCAATCTGGTGGCCAAACGAGTCATTCTACGATGGCAAAAACCATCATGTGGGCGTCCATGGAAGTGATGGATAAAATGATCACAGAATCATAGGACTGTAAGGGACCTTCAGCGGTCATCTAGTCCTGTGGTTCTCAACCAGGGTTACACGTACCCCTGGGGGTACACAGAGGTCTTCCAGGGGGTACATCAACTCATCTAGAGATTTGCCTAGTTTTACAACAGGCTCCATAAAAAGCACTAGCAAAGTCAGTATAAACTAAAATTTCATATGGACAATGACTTTATACTGCTCTATATACTATACACTGAAATGTAAGTACAATATTTATATTCCAGTTGATTTATAGTTACATGGCAAAAATGAGAAAGTCAGCAATTTTTCAGTGACAGTGTACTGTGACACTTTTGTATTTTTATGCCTGATTTTGTAAGCAAGTAGTTTTTACGTGAGGTGAAACTCAGAATCATAGAAGATTAGGGTTGGAACAGACCTCAGGAGGTCATCTAGTCCAATTCTCTGCTCAAAGCAGGACCAATCCCCACCTAATCATCCCAGCCAGGGCTTTGTCAAGCTGGGCCTTAAAACCACTGGGCCTCTAAGGATGGAGATTCCACCACCACCTCCCTAGGTAACCTATTCCAGTGCTTCACCACCCTCCTAGTGAAATAGTGTTTTCTGATACCCAACCTAAACCTCCCCCACTGCAACTTCAGACCATTGCTCCTTGTTCTGTCATCTGCTACCACTGAGAACAGCTGAGCTCCATCCTCTTTGGAACCCCCCTTCAGGTAGTTGAAGGCTGCTATCAAGTCCTCCCTCATTCTTCTCTTCTGCAGGCTAAACAAGCCCAGTTCCCTAAGCCTCTCCTCATAAGTCTTGTGCCCCAACCCCCTGATCATTTTCGTTGCCCTCTGATGGACTCTCTCCAATTTGTCCACTTCCTTTCTGTCCTGGGGGGCCCAAAACTGGACACAATACTCCGGATGTGGCCTCACCAGTGCTCAATAGAGGAGAATAAATCACTTCCCTTGATTGACTGCTGGCAATGCTCCGACTAATGCAGCCCCATATGCCGTTAGCCTTCTTGGCAACAAGGGCACACTGCTGACTCATATCCAGCTTCTCATCCACTGTAATCCCCAGGTCCTTTTCTGCAGAACTGCTGCTTAGCCAGTCAGTCCCCAGCCTGTAGCAGTACATGGGATTCTTCCTTCCGAAGTGCAGGACGCTGCATTTGTCCTTGTTGAACTTCATCAGATTTCTTTTGGCCCAATCCTCCAATTTGTCTAGGTCACTCTGGACCCTATCCCTACCCTCCAGCATATCTATCTCTCCCCTTAGCTTAGTGTCATCTGCGAACTTGCTGAGGGTGCAATCCATCCCATCATCCAGATCATTAATAAAGATGTTGAACAAAACTTGGGGGGGGGGGTCCTAATGTCCAACCTAAACCGCCCTTGCTGCAATTTAAACCCATTGTTTCTTGTCCTATCCTCAGAGGTTAAGGAGAACAATTTTTCTCCTTGTTGTAACAACCTTTTATGTACTTGAAAACTGTTATGTCATTCCCCCAGCCCCCCACGCTCCCCCCACAGTCCTCTCTTCTCCTGACTAAACAAACCCAATTCTTTCAATCTTCTCTCACAGGTCATGTTTTCCAGCCTAGGACATAGGAGAACAGGGTTCAATTCCCAACTTCGTCCAGATTCCCTGTGATGGACAAATCATTCAGGGTATGTCTACACTGCAAAAAAAAAAAAAAAAAAACACCTCCCTTGCCAGGTTTCAGAGCCAGAGCTCAAGCAGGAACATCTACACTTCTCTTTTAAGCCCCATAGCCTCAGCAAGGTCTGAGACTCGCTGCAATGGGGTTTTTCTTCCGTTGGTTTTGATTTGGTTTTTTTTTTTTGCAGTATAGACATATCCCTTTGTCTCTGGCCTCAGTCCCACATCTGTACATTGGGATTACAGCACTGCCCTACCTCCCAGGGGTGCTGCAAGGATAAAGACTGTGAGGCACTTACATGCTGCAGTGAAAAGGGCCATTGTAAGTATTTATGACAGATAGACGCATAACTGGAAAAGGTCACACATGAAAAAGCCACATACCACAGATATTTGCCTAGTTTTCACACTCACATTTCTTACATACTCACATTCTCCTATTTGCTTTTGCATGTTGTACTGTGCAGATCCTCTCTGGGTTTAGGTCTATAACATACACATTACGGTGCTGTAACATGAGAGCAAGTATGGTGGCCCAAGGATTGACTGGGTATGCTGGAATAGCAGCACTGTACTTTCTACCCTGATGTGTTACCCTCTGGTTAGATTTGCAAATGGCAGACAGTAAAGAAATCAAGTAGATGAACAAAAGAACCACGTGGCTTTTGTCTCTGCAATTCTAGGTGTTGGTGCTGTTTGCACCCACTAGGCATTTTCAAAGGGGCTCATACAGTCCCGGAGCCTGGAAGTTCCACCTGGAAGTTCCACCCGCAGGAAAGTCGTGTCCCTTTCATAGGATCTCAGTGTCACTCAACAGGGCAGGTGAACTCTTAACGCTGCAGGACTACAGCCAATCAACAAGCTCTCCCCTGCCTACAATTGCACCTGGCAGGAAGGGGCATGACTGGAATAAACCCCTGCAGGGGAATTCCCAAGGGGGTGCACGCCTGAGCACAAGTGAGCCCTGCCGCCCGAAAAGTCTGCGACACCAACTGTACGTGCGAACGCCTTGGAAGCTTGGTGCTACCCCAGCCCGGCTGCTCTGCACACTGACCCCCGCAGATCACCTGTTCACAAACCGCAGCCACTCCTGTGGCACCAGCCTATGGCTGCTTGGCACTGCTGGGCCAACATTTAGCCATGCAGCACTGGGGGCTGCCTCCAGCTTAGAAGAGACTGGAGGGGAAAGGGAGGAGCCAGTCCTCTAGCCCCATGAATGCTACGGAGCCTGCCCACACAAGAGATTTACAGGGCACGAGCTACCCATTTCCCCTTGCCCAGAGGAGAAGATTTGGCAAAGGTCGAAAGCAGGACACACGGCAGTACATGCAGATTCTGCTCTCAGCACACACAACTCCAAACACAATGTTGCAGTGCTGAAAGTTCAGCTGTGGGTGTTGGGTGGGAGGGTAGGTGTTGGAAGTGCTGCTTTTTTGAGCAATGACTCCAAAAATGCTGACTCCGCTGTGCGGTCCCAGCTAGGAGGTTTCAGGTTTTATTTCCTTTATATAAAAATCTCAGAAAGACCTAAAACTTGACTTCTTTAGCAGTAAGTTTCAGGCCCTTCCCTCCTGGAAATCTCATCCATCCACCTATGATCAATCTTTGTTCATCCTCCTTACCTAACGTAAAGCGTCACTGGTTGAGAGAATGCATGAATTTCATCTGGACACAGAAGGCAACAGGAGACACTCAATGTTAATCTGATCAGTGTCGATGTTAATTAGTGATCAGGTTTCCAATTAGTCTGAAACGCCATTGACATTCTTTGAACAAAACCTCCCATTCCCTCCAGCGTCATGCCCCAAACAGCCTTAATCATTTACGTAGACAGAATTTCTGTGCACCCAGTGTCAGATGTTGTTGTTATAAATCATAGAATATAGGACTGGAAGGGACCATGAGAGGTCATCTAGAGTTCCCTGCACTCATGGCAGGACTAAATATTATCTAGACCATTCCTGACAGGTGTTTGTCTAACCTGCTCTTAAAAAATCTCCAATGATGGAGATTCCACAAGCTCCCTAAGCAATTTATTCCAGTGCTTAACCACCCTGACAGTTAGGAAGTTTTTCCTAATGTCCAACCTAAACCTCCCTTGCTGCAATTTAAGCCCATTGCTTCTTGTCCTATCCTCAGAACAATTCTTCTCTCTCCTCCCTGTAACAACCTTTTATGTACTTGAAAACTGTTACGTCCTCCCTCAGTCTTCTCTTCTCCAGACTAAAAAAAATTTCTTTTCAATCTTCCCTCAGAGGTCATGTTTTCTAGACCTTTAATCATTTTTGTTGCTCTTCTCTGGACTCTCTCCACTTCATCCACATCTTTCCTGAAATGTGACACCCAGAACTGGCCACAATACTCCAGTTGAGGCCTAATCAGCGAGGAGTAGAGTGAAAGAATTACTTTTCAGGTCTTGCTTACAACATTCCAGTGAATGATGTTCGCTCTTTTTGCAACAGCGTTCACTGTTCACTCATATTTAGCTTGTGATCCACTATGACCCCTAGATCCCTTTCCACAGTATTCCTTCCTAGGCAGTCATTTCCCATTTTGTATGTGTGCAAATGATTGTTCCTTCCTAAATGGAGTACTTTGCATTTGTCCCTATTGAATTTCATCCCATTTCTCCAGTTTGTCCAGATCATTTTGAATTTTAATCCTGTCCTCCAAAGCACTTGCAACCCCTCCTAGCTTGGTATCATCCACAAACTTTATAAGTATACTCTCTGTACCTAAATCACTGATGAAGATGCCGAACAGCACCAGACCCAGAACTGATCCCTGCGGGACCCCACTCATTATGTCCTGCCAGCATGACTGTGAACCACTGATAACTCCTCTCTGGGAACAGTTTTCCAACCAATTTTGCAACCAACGTATAGTAGCTTCATCTAGGTTGTATTTCCCATGTCATAAGATATGGGTCTTGAAGAGCACCCATAATGGAGACACGCCAAAAACAAATCCCTCTTAATGAGAGATGGTTGGAGAACATTCACTGAAAACAAAAAAACAAAAAACTATAATCTCCCCCATTGTTTTTGAAGCAAAATCTCAGAGTTTCCAAAATTGTCATCAAAACTTGGATTTTTTTTTCCAACCGTCCCTTTTGTCAACATAAGCAAGTTTTCAGATCCCAGCACTGCAGAGGAGCTGTTTGGCAGCACAGAATGACTCCACATTTCCCAACACAGTCACTGCACCGCCAGGAGCTAACTTACTGCTTCCTAAAGCACTCTGGCCATGGGACAGTGAACACGCCAGCAAGGCTAAGACCAAAGGGATACTGGATGGATTTGTGTGAGATACAACTGTCAAGCTATCCTGCAGTGGGTCAAGAGCATGAGTACTAACCTCAGGGCAGACGGTTAAAGGGATAGGGCACAAACCCCAAATTGGCTGAGTTCTATACTTAGATTTCACCCACCAAGTGTCAAGTGTAAACTCTTCAGGCCTAACACCACGGAGTCACAGACAGTCCCCTTGGGTACTCCAGTCTAGGCAAGCTTGCCTTTGTGATGGATGGTCCCTTACACCAAAAATCACAGCAATATTCAGTCGGGGTGTAAAGTGTTAACCAGTTAACCAATAAGCATCAGTCTTGTCGGTAAGGTATTCCGGATCATATTTAAACTCTGCTGTGGGACTCCGTTGCCTTCCCCCCGCGCACCCGGGGTCCCAGCAGCCTTCCCCCCGCGCACCCGGGGTCCCAGCAGCCTTCCCCCCGCGCACCCGGGGTCCCAGCAGCCGTCACACGGGGTGACAGCTGGGACCCCACGCGGGGCGGCAGCTGAGCCTAGCAGTTAAACATTTAACCAGTAAAATTGTAATAGTTTAAACATTTACTTTTTTTAAAAGCTATTTACATCCCTAATATTCAGGTTACTCCCAGTCCCAAAGGGGACCAATCACTTACCCCACCTTAGATCTCACACCAAAGACAACACGTGGAGCCAATTCTACTGAAAGATGTATTAACCAGGGAAAGGAAGGAAGAGTTATTTAGAAGGTGACAGCAGGTAAAAATACACGCATAAATGAGTTACAGTCTTAATTTTCAAAAGATACTAGGCCTTTATATAATACGCAAGCTCTGTATGTCCCCCTCAGGGCTAACCCAGGCTAAGCAGCGGGGATCCCTTGCTTAGGTCTAGAAATCTTGCCCTCCAGAGTCAAAGCAGCACAGAGTTTTCAGGAATTTTAATGCCCTTTCCCCCTCCTCTGAGCTGCCAGCTCAGCTGATGGGAGGTATTTATTTGTATATCTCCTGTTTTTTGGTGGGGGGGGGGGGCGAGAAGAGAGGGCATAGGTGCTGGAACTAGGGGTGCAAGGGGTGCTGCAGCACCCCCTGACTGGAAGTGGATTCCATTATGTACAAGGTTTACAGTCTGGTTCAATGGCTTTCAGCACCCCCTGCTATACAAACTGTTCCAGCACCTCTGGGAAGGGGAGCAATCAGCAAAGTCTTTTGTCCTCTTTGATCACAGAATCATAGAATATCAGGATTGGAAGGGACCTCAGGAGGTCATCTAGTCCAACCCCCTGCTCAAAGCAGGACC
Source organism: Natator depressus (assembly GCF_965152275.1). NCBI lineage: Eukaryota > Metazoa > Chordata > Testudines > Cheloniidae > Natator > Natator depressus. The sequence continues at coordinate 4,572,697 of NC_134242.1, forward strand.
AATCCCCAATTTTTGCCCCAGATTCCTAAATGGCCCCTTCAAGGGTTGAACTCACAACCCTGGGTTTAGCAGGCCAATGCTCAAACCACTTCACAAAGCTAGTGAAGACATGCCCTTACCATGCAAACACTAATATTACCACCTTACAACATGGGACACACACATTGTAAGTGAGATTAACACATGTAGCAATTTACAAGCATTCAATAATATCTAAACACTAAGCACATTTTTACAACTCTAATACCCATTTTAACAGTGCTAACACTCAAAAGTGACATGGGCACTTACGCTTCTAAACACCAAGGAAAGCCAATGAGACTTAGGCTCCCAAGTGAGATGTTGGAACATCTCGATACCTTTAAGGAGCAACACGTAAATACTTTTTAAAAAATCTGGGCCCATGTCTCTTTTGAAAATGGGACTTTGGCTTTTTTGAAAATTTTACCCTCTAGCCTTAACTGAAATTGAGATTTCAAAAACTAGGAACCTAAAATTAGGCTCCAAAATCCATATTTACGGACGTGATTAACTTTTAATAATGAAGAGCACTTCACAGTTCCCATTGACTACAGTGGGAGGAGATGCATGCTCAGCACTTTTGAAAATCACACAGGTGCCAAAATATGGATTTTGGAGCCTAATGTTCGCCTGCCACTTTTGAAAATCTCGGACTACGCCAATAAGCTGTCACAGCTACGGGTTTGGGACAACTACAGATTCTGTTCTAACAAATCACATGTCCTCTTGAGATAATTCACCAGTATGGCTCCTCTCCCTTGACACAAATGGATTCATTTGATTGAGATCAAAGGATGCTTTGCACATTTTCATTTGATATTTCTGGAGTTGGAACTGTTAATTTTGCTAAGCACGCAGCACTGTTGTGACTTCACCAGAGGCTACATAAAACCGTCAAGTTACATTACTTAGGGCTTTGTTTTCAAACAGGTATTTGGTAACTGTTTTCCCTACCCCTCTTCTCAACATCGGCATTTGAAGCATGGTCCCAAAAACAGAGAGATAATGGTTATCTCCGCTCAATAAATCAAAGAGGTTTTTAGGGCATAAAAGTGTCCAGCAACGCATTCCTGAGCTCTCTCGGCAACAGAACGCATCCTCAGCAGATGTGCCAACATTCTTTTCCACGCTACTGTGGATTGTGGCAGGCAGTTACAACTCTGCTAGCTAGTTCCTTCAACTCCCCATTGCACGTGGCTTAAGTCACAACAGAACTTGGGTTACTCTCGCACCTCTGAGACCAGAGGTCACATCAAGACAGGTTCCACTGCTGATTACAGTGCATGTCACTGAAGCAGAGGGAGGCACCAGTGGTCACTGGTAACTGACAGCGTGACTCATCATGAAGGTAGGAAGCAGGAACCAAGGTTAATAGTCATAAAAGCATAACACATCAGCAACCACCTACGTACTAACGATGGGGAGCCGCTCTACTGCCAGAACATGGTTCTAGGCCAATGTAAAAGGTCTGCACTATAAACTAAAAGGAAACCTTCAAAGATTCTATTCATAACAATTAACACAAGGATGGTACCTCAAGGGAATGCCTTCTTTAAATACAACGGTCCCAAATTATGGCAGTCAGAGGCTGGCTCTGGCAGAATTCCTCCGGGGCTAGGCACAGAACAGAACCTCCCCGCCAGGTAGCACAAGTGGTTATGCTGGTCAGTTGCAGTCCCTGTTTTACAGGCCGTAATGTAAAACAAACACACAGCAGAAAACCCTACCAATGTCTGTAAAATCCATCATAACAACACGGATAGCACACAAGCCTGATCACTAGAGCCAAGCAAAAGCCTCGTCGCTCATGTTCCATTCAGGACCTGTTCTCCACATAAGCAAAGTACAAGGGAGGGCTGTGATGAAAACAGGACTGGAAACCCAGGACTCCTGAGTTCTAAGCAAAGAGGTTTGTGATGGAGAAGGCCCATACGAGCATTTGCATCACCTCCCTGCCAAAGCAGGGCTGCTTGCCCTATTTAGAATTAGAAGCCTCAAGCAATTATGCTGATTTCCACTAGGGCCCCTTTACGGCGGGTTCCCAGTTTGTAAAACAGGGATCACAAACGCTTGCCTTCCAACCTCAAAGTGATGTTGTGAGCATTGCTTACTTCTCATTCATGAAGCGCGCTCAGGATTAAAAGTAGTATATGCTGGAGGAGCTACATATATTTGCACGTTTGCATCGAGTAGGCCAAGACAGACTACGCTGAAACAGCATTTGCAGCCTGCAGCCATTATCCAACTAAATGCCCTCTCACAGCACACGGTCTGCCAACTCACCTTTATCCTGTCTCACCTGAATGCATGTAGGTGGAAGCATCGTTCATTTCATCTGACAGGAGTCAAGTTAGCTGGACTGTTCAAGTAAGCATGAGGACAAACACTTAGATATTAGCTCATGGTTTGGGACCTTTTAGAGACTATCACAGGGCAATTTGATTTCTTTCCATTTAAGACTAATTTCTGTCTCATCAAAAGTACTAACTGGGGGTGGATCTTTTCTCCAGGCTTTCAGTTTCCTGATGAGTCACAGAAGATCCACTACGATAAATTCAGTGCTTCAGTCAGACTGTTTCTTATCAAGGTATATTCAGTACATTACTAAGATGTTGAGTGTGCTATTTAAAGGGCTGATTTCAGACATCGTAAGTAACATGCCTTACCAGAACGTGTGCTCTGTCCTGACCTAGACAGATGTATCTAGCATCCCCTATCACAGGGTCCAAAAACAAAAACCTGCAGCTAAATGAATATGGCAAGGACAAAGAGAAGTATGACGTGATTGGTCCAGTGCGCATGACTCTCCTGCAAGCAGCCTTCTCTCCCATTTTGCTGTACCTTCCCCTTCCCTTTGGCATCAGAATTATGTGTGTGACAATGGCATTTAGTAAAGAAAAAAAATATCTGCAGGCTATACAGGTTGCAACAATTCTACAGTGCTACGTTTTCCTCTTTCTTGGACCAAGAACCAAGCATTTATTTTTCTGCCCCCCGGGGCTCCTTTCCATCCCTGTATGAGAACCGCCCTAAATTCCCACACCACTCACTCACAAGATCCCATGCTATGTCAGGCAGGCAGGAAGCGAGCAATCTAAGTTCCTGGAGGCAACACTGGCTATGGGCACTGGCAGCTTCTCTTTGTTCTTTGTCAGTGCTTTTGATTTAACACAGGGCTAGATCTAGCTAAACACGCCCATTGTGCAACTAACCCTGTTGCAGGCATTGATTCTGTTACTGCATGCTCCTTACACTGGCTCAGCCAGAGTTATTCTAGTGGATAAAGCCCTGTCCAAGCACAGGGTGCCATAAAGCATGCGGAAGACAATATGGTCACTGCTGCAAGAGGCCTACATTTTACACTGCAAGTCCTTTCACCTATTGAAGTTAACAGGAATTTTGCCTGAGTTACAGCCCTAAATTAGGCAAATACAGTTAGGAGAGAAAACTAAAAAAAGACCAGCTGACTAGAAAGGACAAACCCCAAAGAGGTCCTGTCCGAATTTCTCTGTTTGGTAGATTACCACAAGAAGGTTTCACAGAAGAAATGGGCTGGAAGGAGGGATGTGAATGAGGAGAGAGTAGTGTACTGGAAACCAAGAGGAGGAGAAATTGTACCAAGCATAACAGGCAGCATAGAATGAGGGACAAAGACAAGCGTGAGGTTGATTACATTATTACAGCAATACTTCATCCCATTCTCCATGTACCAGCTGGATAAAGACAGTGACCTGTACAGAAAATATTCTGTAAGGGAGGAAGGACAAACCAGTGGTTAGGGTGCTACAGGAGACTTAGAAGATCAAGGTTCAAAGTCCTACTTCTGCCACAGATTCCCTGAATAGCCTTATACAAGTCACTTACACTCTCTGTGCCTCAGTCCCCATCTATAAAATGGGTATAATTGCACCTCCCTACCTAAGAAGGGGTATTGTGAGGATGAATATGTTAAAGACCATGAGGTGATCAGCTACTATGGTGATGGAGGCCAGATAAGTACCTCAGATGGGGATGGATTCTGCAATGCTTGAAATGGAAACTAATGTACTGAAATACCTGCACCTGCTACAATGAACAGTCACTCTAAGGACGGTCACCTACATCCTTCTGTAGACACACGCATACACTAGTGGGTGTTACTGATGGCACAATAGGAGTCCAAAGCGAACAGCAGTGAGGTTTTGTAATCCCAGTTCCAAGCTTCTCCCAAGAAGCTAAATCAAAGAGTTATGGCAAGAGCCCACATGCAAAGTTTGCACAGCCACCACTGTATATTTGTAGGTGAGCAAATCTACTATCAGTTATTAAGGCTTCTTACAGCGACTCCACTCTTCTGCTTGAAGATATTTATATACGACTCTAATTACAGCATCAGAAAAGAAGAATTCTTCAGTCACCGCAGAGAGAGTGATTTATATTATTAATATTGTGGTTGAAATGTTCAAAGGAATGCAGGGGAATTGGCCACACAGCGTCCATTAAAATTAATGGATGCTGCGTGGCTAGCTCCCCTGCACTGCTTTGAAATTCTCAACCTCTGTGCTTATATAAATGTATATCCCCACATCTGAGGATCTCCAAGTGTTTTACAAACATTAAACTAGTTTCACCAAACCCCTGGGGAAGAAGGGGGAAAAGGAAAGAGGATTTTCTCTAATTTCCCAAGATCTTCTCACATGATGAAGTTCAACTTGGAAGACCTAGAGAGGAAAAAACCAAAAACTTAAAATCTGTCAGGGATTCCATTTGTACAGCATTAGTAGCCCAGGTCACCCCAAACCAGGGGTACCTGACTCTTGCTCCTACCCCTTTATCCAGAGCAACAGACGAGGTACCCTTTCAAAAGCAAAGTTCAATCCAGTTTTATATATTTGTACGCGAGACACCATCGTTACCAGTTCCAGAGTGATGGGCTGCACTACGTCGGGGAGCACACATCCTACGATGCAGGTTACATAGCTACATGCATCCCAAATTTCTGTGCCTTTAGTATAACATTTCCCTTGGAGGTCTCGACACTTATTTTCTTAAGAACAGGTAGCAACTTTAAAATGAGTGGGCCTTTATTTGTTAAAATAACCCCACAGCTGGAATTTTAACAACCACATCTTTCTGTTTTTGAACAAGTTTGGACAGGATCAGCCACGATAACTTCTTAATAATGGCAACAGAAACGCACATGGCACGATAATCTCCGGAGGGTAATAACCAATTACTCTGAAGAAAATGAAGCACTCTCATTAGAAATTGGTATCTGGTTCCTAGATCTACAGCAAAGGTACTTTTTCACACAATGTACAATTGGCCTGCGGGACTCATTGCCACAAGATACAATTCAGGGCAAGAGCATAGCCGGATTCACAAAAGGAATGGACATTTACATGGGTAATGAGAAAATACACAATTATGTTAATAAGGATTTTAAAATGCTTTGGAAGGACTACAAAGCCTCATATTTCACAGCAAAAGTTCTTGTGTCTTTCTCTCAAGTACCTGGGGCTAAGCAATGTCAAAGACAGAATAATGGGCAAGATGGACCGATTATCTGACCCAGTCTGGCAATGCCCATGTTCCTAAAATGATTAATTTTAGACTTTTCCTACAACATTAAGTGGTTAAAATCTCCTGCCTTTCCCAAATTCCACCCTGAAAGCCTCTGAAATCAGAAGGGGAATAATAATCTTGTTCAGCCCATGTCTCAATCTCCCTTTCCTCATTAGTGCATAGTGACGGGGTAGTTCTAGCACAATAAAACACATTAATTTGAATACAAATCGCTCTTCTGGTGAGCGACCAAAACAGCGCACAAGTGACGTTTTTCTGAGATGTAATGCAAACAGACATAGCTAAGAGAAGCAGTGAAAGTGAAGCACTGTGAAAAAACGCCAGCTCAGACAAACAAAGCTTTCCATCCCAGTAGATCGCAAAGTGTCTTACAAACTCTCAGAGGCAAGAATCATTTCACCCTACCACAGAGGAGTAACCATCGCTGGGCTGCTGTACAGCACCTGTTTAACAGCACAACAGTTTGGGACAGGAAGCAGGGAAGCACGACATTAAATTGAAACTGCAGGGGAAGTTAGGAAGGCACATTATTAATCTGGGATTTGGCTAGCTCTTTACATTTGACAATGGAAACTGTGCGCTTCTTTGAGTAATACGATTCAGAACGTCATTTCATAGGGCGGGCATACAAGCAACCAAAGATAAATACACGGAGTTGTGTTCTGAGTCAGCCATCTACAGAGGATCTACATCTATATATTATGTTAGTCACCCAACTCTGACTCGGAAGGTTGGAGAAAGTGATACAAAGGCGAAGGAGCGAACAGACCGAATATTTCTGGGATGTGGAAGGCAATCTTTAATTACGCACAGTTCAGTGACTAGAACAGGGAACTGGGAGTCAGGACTCCTGGGTTCTGTTCCTAGTTCAGCTGCTGTCTTGGCATGTAATGTTGGGGAAATCATTTATCCTCTATGGGGCTCAGCCCATCCATTCATAAAGAGGGAACAGTAATATTTAACCGCTATACGCAGTGCTTATGAAAGGCACTTGTGCAAGTGCAAGGTATTCCTATCTAATGCTCGTGAAACAGCACCCTTTATAGAGAAGGTACGGCCTATCCGCCTCTTCGTGAAGTCCTTGGTGGGGCAACGGTTTGATCAAAACAGAGCAGAACTGAAATTAAAGCACTGGACACAAAACTACTTCGGACACTCAACTGCTACCTTTTAACCCTATTCTGTCATGATGCTTATAGATAACCGCCAGTTATGGAGCAAGCTATGCTGCATGCACAGCTAATCTACAGGGAAACATGCCCGCGTTTCTGTTTATTCATGTTCCCTCTCTCTCCCCCATCCACTCTTTTGGGAAAGTGACTGTCTTTTAAATATATCATTGTCCAACTCCAGGTGTTACTGCCATATCCATAACAACAAGTGGTAAATCCTTTAAGGAAGGAGCCCTGATCAAATTATCAGCAAATTTCCCATCCTAAATCTTTGCTTCTTCCCCTAATAGAAGTCAGAGCCTGTCAGATTGTTTGGAATGTGTTCCTGGTTTATTTGAAATGGCAAATGAATGTTATCAAGATGTTGACTATTAAGAGATGGATTTATGAGCTGTGAGGAAATGCTGAGGGGAGACAATGAAAGAAACCCCCCCCCTTTTTTTTTTCTTGCACCGCTGATAAAGCCTCCCTGAAAAACTTATTTCATTTTATCACTGCATCAAATCTTATGGTGCAGCCATTCCGAACACACTGCAGATGGTTTGGGTCTGAGCTCCCTAAAATAAAAGCCAGCCTCCCTCTCCCAGTGGCCCAGCAATGGAGACACAAAGCCAATGCGTCCACACCTTTTCTGAGAGGCTGGATTTTATCTGGGCTCATTCAAGGCCTTTGGTGCCTTGGGACTGCATGACAATTCAAGGGAAAATTTCCTTAAAAGGAACATGCTTGGCGATATATTGATTTGGACAACTGCTATCAAGCCATTTCCCTGTGGAACTGACCTCCCTTCAACCATATAAGCATGTTCATGCCAGTTAGAGTCTCCCCTCATCCTGGCTCCAATAAAATGAATTAAATCTTTTAAAGTGGCTTCAACAAATCAATAAACAGGAAAGTTACTGAACATGATTTAAAGGTAAAGTGAACAGCTGGGGGAATTCAGCCAAAGATTCCTCACATCAAAAGAATCACTGAGGTGACATAAGCAAAAGCCACAGCTTTATCAAGAGAAATTTCCCTCCTATTATTATTAGTTACTCTTGGAAGTGACCTTTTCTGCAAATCTCTAGGCCATTCTGAAGTGCATGAGCCATTAAGTAGCAAAAATAGTTCTTAACAGAAGTGAACTGCTTCAAAAACATGTTATTAAAGGTTGTCTCCATCTTTCCTTCTCTTGGGTCTTTAGGACAAGCTGCCCATTCAAAGGAAAAAACACTTTTCACTTCTAGCCAAGAATCCCAAAGTCCTTTGCAAACATTTCAGCTTCACGTCCCCTCAAATCCCAGTAATTTTATCCCACTTATGGTAGGACAGGGATTAACCGGCATGGCTTCTGCAAAGGAAAATCATGCCTCACTAATACATTCAGGTTCTTTGAACCTGTCAGGTGTCCACCCATGCTGATCTGATTGTAGGACCAGGGACTCTGCACTTAGAAATGCTTGGTGGGGTGTACAAACACAGGGTGTTGCATCCACAAATCTTGGCATGTTTTCTAGGCCCAAATGAGGAGGCTTCTTGGAAAATTTGGCCCTAAAAAGGTCTAAATGACTGACTCAAAAAGTAGGCAAAGGATGTTCAGAAGTGACTAGCAATTCTGAAAACATCGTGTTTTTGGATGCCCAATCCAACACACCTTAAAAAGCCTGATTTTCAGAAGGGAGGTGCTCAGAATTTTCTGAACATCAGGCCCTCTTACAAGGTGTCTCCAAGTGGGCATCCTAAAACAGAAGCACCAAAACTCACTAGTCACTTGCAAACATAGGCTTTACCCTCCAGGGTTAGAAATGTTCTGGAACAGCTGCTGAAAGATACCAGACATGGCTTTGGAAAATGTTCATTGGAATTGTAACACACTCAATATCAGAGGCACAATTCGGCGCATTAGGCAGGCCGTGCTAACCCATCGCTTTAAATAGCCTCTCTTTCTGTGGATAGATTCTGGCCCTTAAAGTTACCAAAGTACTGGTCCTTTGTATGTGTGTTCAAGAACATTTGGTGTCTATTCTCCTATCAAGAAAAAAAGCAATTATATCAATAATGAAAGAGAAGCACTCCCTTTTACTTTCTGTGGTTTGCAGAGAGGTTCATGTTTCTATGCGATCACGGCTCTTGTTTTAGTGATGTGAAAGTGTGTGGTTTGCACGATACCCAGTTTCTTCTAATATTTGAGTTTCTGTTGTTATCTACCTACAATTTACAGTAAAATGTCTGCTTTTCTCACTCTGCCTCATCTCAAAATTAGACCAATTTTCATAACAAGATTCTATTACTCTGCACAGACCTTTAATGAACACCAAAGTGCTAGCCACCTACTTGAATCCAGTCCAGTGGGTAAATTCACTAATGCAACACGCATTCCCAAAAGATCTGATTACTGTTAGTGATTCTGCTGGTGTGCCTTTATATACACGTCCATAAAAACCAACGGCAGCACACACTTACTGAGATTGTGTGCTTTGGGGGACAACATTTTAGTTCTGTTTGTATAGCCCCTAGCACAGCAGTCCATGAATCTTGTTCCATGATTGGGGCTCCTAGACGCTATATAACACACATACATTTTTTAAACTCTGCTTACACATTGATCTACCCAGTGTGACCAGATTAAGCAATATTAAAAAAAAAAAAACCCACAGGTTTTGGAAGAGAGAGAAATTTTCCTGCTTCAGAGCAAGATTCAACCTCTAACTAACGGGGGTTAGGAGGAAACTTTTCCTGGGGGTTGGTTATCCCATCACTGCTACAGCAGGGTTTCGTGCTCCTACTTCCAAAGCAGCCAGACGCTGTCAGAGCCAGGATATCTCACTAACTGCACGTACTGTGTCTGAGCTGAGCAGCAATTCCTATGCTCCCATTACCAAGCCAAGTGACTCTACCGATTGCGCTGTGACAGATGAACTGCCCTCTCCATGAAGGATCTAGTATTGGAAATCAGAGATGCTCTTGTGGCAGACATCCTTTAGTCACACAATCTACTCCCAAAGTCCTGGGCTGCTGCTCCTTTTCGGCTCACAGAGAATTGCGTCATGCTGAATTCATGTGAGGTTTCATAGATTTGTAGATGCCAAAACCAGAAGGGACCACTGTGATCACCTGGTCAGGCCTCCTGCATAACACAGGCCACAGAACTTTCCCCACAGAATTCCTAGAGCAGATCTTTCAGGAATCCCCAAGGATGGGGGAAACAAGATGCATTCTTCTACCACAACACCCGTTCCATTCCAACAGTGCATTAGAAAAACCAAAATAGGAATATCTGCATTGGTTATTTTTAAAAAGAGAAAGGTAGGTTATTCAGCCAGGTCCTCTCCACTGAATTCATGGCTTAAGCAGCAAGCTGGGTTCAAGTTCCCCTTCCCGCCCCGCACTCCACCATATACTGGGAATATCAGACCGATTCTCAGATATCACTTAGGAACAGGAGCCGTTATCTCAGCTCAGACCACCGGCCTATCTCAGCAGTGACCAAGACGCCTGGTGTTTCAGTGAGTGGAAGCATTTAGCCCAATGATTTGCATGGAGAGTGAGCACATGTGTGAAATATTCCTTCCCAATGCCTGCACACAATTAGCTTAAACCCTTAAGCAAGTAGCCTCATCACCCGTAAGCCCTGATCCTGAGCAGTGCTGAGAACCTTCAATTCCCAAGTACTTTCATGGTCAGCCCATCTCTGAACCAGGCTTTTACTCTGCACACAAATGTTCTTCACGGTCATAAAATTGTCATGCCCCTTTTGGCATTAATTTAGACCGATGGCATAACAGTGCATTACCTACTCATCCGGGCTGGCTGCAGCAAAATTAATTCAAGCAAGTCAAGTCACATATGTTTAAATTCCTTGATGCCCCCTGCACAAGGAAGACGTGGCTGTTAGCCGATCTACACAAGCCAGTGTTTGAAAGGCTCCTTAAAGGCTAAGCAAACGGGGTGAGACCTATGTCCTGAACAGGACACGACGGACATATAATCCTTCACCACGCAGGCCACCCTCCTTCCCCCGTGCGGGAGAAGTTTCATAATGGTAGACACCAGGAATGTCTAAGTGAACGCAGGAAAAGCCAGTATGACCACGATCATGGAAATTAAAAATGGCAGATGTAGAGTTTACCCTGCCCAATTAATGTTAAGTGATCTTACCTGGTTTTGTAATTGTCCGCACGCAGAAGAGGACGTGTTTGAAAGCAACAGATAATGGGAGCTAAGAGAACATTGCTTATTTTGTATCAAGAGAACAGATGAGCCCGAATCAACAAAGTGCTGAATGCCCTCAATTCTCACTTGTTTGGACCCTTGTGTAAATATTGCAGCCAGGAAGCTAGCAGGCAGATGCCAGGCAAATTCAAGGTAGGTGCCATGCAAATTTCGCACCCACCATTTCTGATAAGGCCCCACACACTGCTCATCGGCAGCATGCTCTGCTGCAGAAGTCCCGGGCTTCTCTTGGGAAGAAAAGCTGTGTGTGGATCGAAAGCTTGTCTCCCTCACCAACAGAAGTTGGGCCAATCAAAGATATTACCTGACCCACCTTGTCTCTCTAATATCCTGGGACCGACATGGCTACAAATACATTGCACAGGTCTCACAATGTAATTGTACACAGGGAGCTGCCATCGAATGGGCGTGTTACTAGTGGGTTCCCAAAGGGATTGGTTCTTGGCCCTCGCTATTTAACATTTTAATTAATGATCTGGAAGGAAACACAAAATCATCACTGATAAAATTACACAAAAATGAAGGGCGTGGTAAATAATGATGAGGATAAGTCACTAAAACACAGTGATCTGTATCGCTTGGTAAGCCGGGCACAAGTCAACAATATGCATTTTAATATGGCTGAACATAAGTGTACACATCTAGGAGCAAAGAATGTAGGTCCTACTTACAGGAGGGGTGACTCTAACCTGGGAAGCAGTGATGCTGAAAAAGATTTGGGCGTTGTGGTGGGTAATCAGATGCACGTGAGCTCTCAGTTAGATGCTGTGGCCAGAAGGGCTAATGTGATCCCTGATAAATAAACAAGGGAATCTCAAGTAGGAGTAGAGAGGTTATTTTACTTCTGTATTTGGCACTGGTGAACCGCTGCTGGAATCCTGTGTCCAGTTCTGGAGTCCACAATTCAAGAAGGATGTTGATAAACTGGAGAGGATTCACAGAAGTGCCACGAGAATGAAAACGTGTCATACGGAAAGACTCAAGGAGCTCGATCTATTTAGCTTAACAAACAGAAGGCTCGGGTGACTTGATTACAATCTCTAAGTACCCGGGGGCGAAATATTTAATAATGGGTTCTTCACTCTAGTGGAAAAAGGTCTAACCCAATCCAATGGCTGGAAGTTGAAGCTAGACAAATTCACACTGGAAATAAAGCGTCCATTTTAAACAGTGAGAGTTAATTAACCATTAGAACGTGGTAGATTCGCCATCGCTGATGATTTTCAAACCAAGATGGGATGTTTTTCTAAAAGACCTGCTCTAGGAGTTATTTCAGGGAAGTTCTGTGGCCTGAGTTACACAGGAGGATAAACTGGATGATCAAAATGGTCCCTTCTGGCCTTTCCCTTTATGAATCTATGAAAACACGACACAGGTCTGGCAGCAGCTCCAAGTGACCTTGGTGCAAACAATTCATGCCTCTCCTAGCAAGAATTTGGAAAATCAACTTTTATTAGACAAGTCTGCCTGGATGAGATTTGTGATCAGATACAACGCATGGTACAGCATGTGATCAGAGAAATATTATCACCAGCTCGCAGTGCAATTTCTTTCTTCGGTGTCCTTCATAAGCCTCAGAAGTTGGCCTTGCCAGCAGCAATAACGCAAGTACGACAACAAAGCACATTAATGATGGGGCCCACCGTGCACCATATTAATTATCGTATCCCGCAGTAAACTGTAGGTTATAAATTGTATTTTGATAATCCCATCCGCCCTCTCCTGACAAGCCAGCTCCAATGTTTAATGTTGCATTTAATCCCTGGATAATGCCACATCGCTTCTAAGTGTGCCAAGCAACAAATCAAAACGACCTTCAAAGGGTTGATCTCAGGCCCAGTTTATATATTCCCCCACCTGAAGTTAGCCGATTGCACGAGCTTGCTAATGAACAGGTCAGCCTCAGAAGCTGAGCTGGAGGACTAATGCTCTTCTAGACCGAGGAGCATGCTGGATTTAGAAGTTACCTCCAATATCGCTCCGCTGTTGGGCAGGTAGAACTGGGGAGGGTGACCACAGCAAGCACACTCTTCAGTCATTCCTGTGCATATGCCTTCTTGTCAGCCTCAGAACGGTACGGAGTTGCTACTGCATAAAATACTGCTGTGAATACAGCTGTATTAAGAGGCTGGGTGAGCTCCCCCCTGTGAGCAAGACCCTGTGCATTACAGAGTGCAGTACTCACAGTTATCCAAAGGGAAAGAGACATGCCAAGGGGGAAATGGCACTCCAGAATGAAGTGGTGGATGAAATGGGGCTTGGGGACAGCCTACTGCCCTAGCTAGATCACGCTGGGTGAAAGTATTTCCACCACAGAGACAGCGGATGCCTGTGGGGGGATGCGGGGGGGGAGCCCATACCCTCACAAAGGAAATGCAGGCTGTAAATCCCAACCATGCAAATCCACGGTGCTGTCTGAAATTACTACGACCAAATGATTCACTGTACTTAATGGCTCTAATTAGGAAACCCTTGAGGTTAAATCTTCATTGAATAGATTTACATACATATTATTTACAGGGGAATCTTAACAATACAGTGCACCATTTACAAAGGACAAATCATGTTGTCAGACGTGGGAAAATGGAAAAGTGGCCCCAGGAGAGAAAACTGGGTTGTAAGCCTCTACATTATGATTTCTACCACTGCCCATCCTGTTGAGTAATATAGTCTCATTGTTTCCCCTCTCTGCCTGTATCCCTCTGTTGTCTCTTGTTTTACACTAAGAGCGTAAGCTCTTTGGGGCAGGCACCAGCTCTGCTGTGTGTCTGCACAGTGCCTTGCGCAATGAGGTCCTGGTCCATGACTGGGGCTCAGAGGAACTACCACAAAACATATAAATAATACATTTGCTCTGCTAGTGCCTCAAAGCCCGAATCAAGATCAAGGCCCTCGTGTGATCAGTGTTGGATACGCATTGTAGAGAGAGTCCCTGCCCCAAAGAGATCGCAGTCTAGACGTGCAAGACAAAGGGTGGGAGGGGAAACAGAGGCATGGAGCGGGAAAGTGACTGGCCTCCATTCACTCATCAGGTCAGCAGCAGAGTCAAGAATCTGCCATTTGGCATCCCAGGCCAATGCTGTAGCCACTGAACCGAGCCACCTCTTTGGTCTGCGTAAGAGCGTAATATACATTAAAGGGCTTTTCGGAAATGTCACGTTGGCAACGATGGCTACAGAAAGCACGCAATTAAACAAAACAACCTAAGCTCCTTAGCAGAGCCTCTCACTTTCCTCAGAATTTAGGATATTAAGGTTTTTCCCCATCTGGGTTTAAGATATGTCTATACTGCATACAAAGCCCTGGTCCGTGGAACCTGGGCTCATGGACTCTGTTTCCAAGCTTCTGTTTGAACGTCCACACTGCATTGTAAACCTAACTTTATAGTTGCAGGATCTGGCTTTCCCAGCCATGCTAATGTATCCATACTGCACTAAGCAGCCCTGACAACTCTGGTCCGCAGCTTGAGATGAGCCCATGCTGCAAAATGACTGGCCCCGAGCCCTGGTGACCTTGGGCTGTGACTCACCCCTGAGCAGGGTCCGAGGAGCCAGGTCCTGAGTGCTTGCTGACCCAAGTCAGACTGATCTTTGTGCAGACAGAATGGGGGCTTGGCTCAAACCACAGTCAGAGCCCGGGCTTAGCATGCAGTGTAGACATACCTTAAATGGTCAATTAAAATCCTCCCCTAAAATACCATGCTCTCTTCTTTCCGTCCTTTTGTATTTATTTATTTTAATTCAATGACATTTAGCTAACAGAACTGCTGTTAAAGGTCTTGGGGAGGTGGAATTAAATTTCCTATATAAAGAAAGGACTCTGAAGAAAATACGACTGGACCCAAAATATAATCACCAGAATATGTTTTTAAAATATAAAAAATATTTTAAAATAAAGGTTATTTGGTAGCAAAAGAAGCTACTGAAGGGGCTCCACATGCTTGGGGATCTGAAATGATATTCCTGGCCAAACAAGTGCAGCATATGTTAGAGATTAGAGAGAACAAATTCTTGCCCCCGGGGTGTTTAGTGGTGGGGAAGTGCGAGTGGGTGTGTGGCAAGGGGGTTATTTCCTCAGACAGGGCTCCAGCTGTTGGGGAAGTTGACAGTGCAAGTGAAGCAACCCACAGCATCACGTGGTAAGGCCCACGTTCAAGGGCTAATTGGAACAGTTTGGCTTGCAGCACTCAGGGAGTGGCCACAAAAGGAGGTCAGAGCCTGGGGAGATGCAACATTCCAGGCTGGCAGAACACGGGATCTGGGAGCCCTTCCCTCTTCCTCCTTGTGAATGGCCGGCTAGCTGCTACAGACTGGCAGCATGTCGCCTCTACGGGCTCCTAGGATCACAACCGGCTGGCCAAGGTGGCTATGGAAGAAGGCGCCAGGGGCTCCCCTGTCCTCCGCCCCGTCACCCATGCAGGAGGCAGCAATCCTCTCTTTGCAGGTGCTGGGGGAAGCTGCCTAGTCCTGCCTGCAGAGCCGCGACAAATAGCCATGCTGCCCATGCCCCCAGAGGTGTATGGTGTAGCTACACCTGCCCCCCACAATGCTGGTCCTAGCTAGAGAGATTCACGGTGCCGTGCACGCCCCCGAACGCCTGCATGGTGCACCTCACCTGCGCCACGGCACTGCCTCAGAAGGGGCACCATTTTTCCCTAGGTCTTAAGCTCCTTACATTTAGGCCGAGTCTCCGGAATGCTGGCCTAGGGCCTGACCAGGGAGCCGCCAGAGAAGAGAGGCTCTGGACAGCGCTTTGAGCGCACACACGGTGCTGTGAGAGTGTGAGGTGTTATCAGCAGTTAACAACTGGACTGAATAAAAGAGCGAAGAACACAGTATAGGGAACGTTTCTGCTCTGCCTCCTTCGGGCCCAGAGCTTCCCCCTTCGGGAACATCTCTGCTGCAAACAGTGCAGCAGCCCACGGCAGCGAGCCTCACAGCCTGGGTCTACACACCACAGGGGACTCGCGCTGCAGGGCTAGAAACAGCTATGTAGACATCAGGGTTTGGGCTCTGAAACTGATGGAGAGCAATGGGCTTCAGAAACCAAGCTCCGGCCCAAGTCCCAATGTCTACAGCGCTATTTGTAACACCACACTGCGAGCCTGAGTCTGTAATCCCGAGGGCCGAGACTCGCTGCTGTGGGCTGCTACTTGATGTGTAGACGTAACCAGCAAGGCCTGATCCAGTTCTCGATATCAAACAACTCCCACTGTCTTCAAGCACAGCTGGAACAGGCCCTAAATAACAGATATTGGCCATCTTTTTATCTGAATCTATAAAGTACCTTTTTGAGCCAACAGTGGAGTTTGCATCTGGGACTCTCAGTACTAAAAGCACAAGCTAAAAGAGTTACCCCTGTCTGATAGCAGTAGTAGGCTCTTAGCCTCTTGTGTGGACCCAGTCGCTATGGGGGGCAGCAAGGACCCAAAATGTGCTAGCATGGGTTACAGGGAAGAACTGAAACCAATACACGCATCGATTTGCTCCCACGCCAGGGGGTCAGATGGTGAGTGCTATTATTAAATGGCAACTTGCAGGTGTTTTACAATATTGATTATATGAAAGCTACTCCCTTCCAACAACAAATCACTGTCTTCCTTTTGGGGAGGGGCAAGAGAAACTTTGTGGCCAAGATGGATAATTAATTTTCCCATTTTGAGATAGAAAATCTAACTTATTTCTGCTTACTGGGAAACAAACAGAAAGTGGTTTAAGGATATAGTTACAGGGCATTATACATTTCCCTCTCCCTCGAAACTGACAGTCTCAAGAGGACCATAAAATGTACTTTTAATTTTAGTTCCCTAGAAAGTAAGTATAAGGAAATCCCACTGCCACAACCACAAGTGCCGCAGCTCCAACGCTGCCATTTTATTCGGCTCCCTGCAGAATCTAGTATATTAAAGCTCCAAATATCTTCTCATATATGGCATGTTTGTAAAGAATAGTCATTTCTGCCAGCCCACAACACACCCGAGGCATCATTAGCACAAGCCTTGTCTGACTTGGACGCAGCCAGCACAGGTCGCTACTGGACGCTAGGGACTATTTGTCTGAGCTGTTATGGCAAATACGCTCTTCTGTACACTTTCCTTAGTTTTGTAATTGCTCCTTCTAGCTGAAAGACACCACAAGACAAGTGTCTCCTTTCTTCAGAGGGCAATTTTCCTTTTGTTTGTGGTGCCACACACTGCCTACTTCATCTGCAGGAATTACTCAGGGCAAAGGCTTGCTCCTAGATCCCCCTAAGGCAGTGCTTCTCAAGCTATCTGATGTGGGGGACTGGCAATTTTTTTTTCCCATGTGCGCGCGGACCGGCAGCCGATGGCTCGCAGACCAGCACCGGTCCCCGGACCACCACTTTGAGTAGCACTGCCCTAAGGCACATTAGATGTCAGGGTACCATGTTATTAAAGGATGTTAGACTCTCTCCAATTCCCTCCCCACTTATTGCAGTCAGGAGGTCAGGGAGAATGAGATAGGCCCTGATTTTTAGGGGTCCTAACACCTAAGGGTCCAAATTTTCAGAGACAGATTTTGGATGCCCAAGTCAGGCCGGGTTTTTTGCCGCCCTTTGACTTCTGCCTCGGCCCTCCTGAAAAGGTGAGTCATGGCACATCCAAAACCCGGAAGCGCTCAGAATCAGAGAGACCACTCAGAAAAGCTTCTGGCCCTTAGCCTCACTGTCCCATGCTACAAAAGGGAGATCCCACCACTTCTCCTCTGATAAAGGCTAAATGCAAGAAATGAAGAGCTCAGATACCACAGGGAGGCAGTCCACAGAAATACCCGTTTGCTTCCTCGTTCTCATGCATTAGCACAATGCTACAGCATCTGACTTTTCGCAGCATGACGCTTAGATTTGATGATGTCATTTCTACCTAATTTTCAACTTCTTTTTTTTTTTTTTTTTTTTTTTTATAAAACTTCAATTTGGGATCCAAAGGCCTTGACTTGGCCCTTTTCACTCTTAGGGCAGGTCTACACTTCAAAGGCTGAGCAGTGCAGCCCTTCAGTGAACTGATGGGAGAGCTTTTCCTGTCGGCGTAGTTAATCCACCTCCGCTTCTCCCATTGACATAGCGCTGTGTCCACCGATAACTACATCGGTCGGGGTGTGGATTTTTCACACCCTTGAGCAATGCAGTTATACTGATGTAAGTTTATTGTGTAGACCTGGCCTTAATTTTGATCTCTACCTCATCTGCTGTCAGATCAGTCACAGCGATATCCTTTGGTCATTCTCGTCATTATTTTGTTTTACCCAGGAATGTGTGACTAATGAATCATACGAGACTGACGTGTGCACACGGCTAATTATAATTATCTGCTTTTAGCAAATATCAAGCTTACAAACTCTGCACAAATAAAGGCAAATAAGAAAGCAAGACACTTAAATATACCTTTTTCAAAAGTATCTTTAGCCACGCACAAGTGAGAAAACATTTTCAATGATGCACAAAGGATCAAATCCAAAAATCTTTACCCAAAACTGCTCTCTTTTTCTGAATTGTTGTGCAAAGTGAGAGAGACTACTTTGTTGGCTGCTGCCACAGCCCAGAGGCAGCTGCATTTTGGAAATACTGCACGTTTGTGATATGACGTGCTTTGGGATAAAAGGTACAAAAAGAAATCAAGTATCAGTATTATGCCAATCGTGCTACAAACCTCATATTTTAAATACAAGTGGCAGAGTGTGTGTGTGTGTCTCTCTCTCTTTAAAACAAGGATACCTTCCCCTGGAATCTGGTGAGAATCTGAAGGAGACACTGCTCTATGTAGATGTTCAGGTACTATAGTGATGTGGATCACAGGGGGAAGGAGAACATAGAAGAGGGGGGGAAATATTGGTCGAATATGAGAGCATATGGATTGTGACAGATGATAATTTCCTGCAGTGTCTTTGGGGACATCTTCTTGTATTAAGTGTATGTATCATTGTGGGCCAGGGATTGTATGTAATACCCTAGGGGAGGGAAATCACAGCCCTCCAGAAACTAAGAACAGTGGGGGGTGATTAGGCAAACTCACTCGGGTTATAACACCTCCACCTGGAGGGGCTCACATGTGCTGGTTCAAACCGGATTCTCCAGGAACCAGACAAAGAAAAGACTTTTGGATAAATAGCCTGAGCTTAAACTATCTCAGGGCCTTCTTTCTGATCCAGCTAACAGACAGGACCTGTCCAAGGGGGGCCCCAACCCTTCGTGGGAAGGGTGGAAGGTCTTTGGACTTCTGAGGCGGCATAAGACTGGTGGGTGATCTCTGGTAAGCTTTCAGCATGCGTAGAGGGACTTTTATTGTTTGTGTATGTTTTCTCTGTAATGCTCTCACCTTAAGAATAAATGTGGTTGCTTATAAAGGGCTGTGACTGCTGGCAATCACACTATTCCTAGCCTTAGAAGACAACACCAAGTACAGACGCTGGCCTGCTTAGGCAGTCTGGCCTGCTGGGGATATCGCAGAGTATGCAGGGAATTCCGCATCCTGGAAAAACCCTGGTCAGGAGAGAGAGGGACCCAGGTCTCTATCCAAGAGAGGTGACAGCTGAGGAGCCAGGACCCTAGAGTGGGTGTCCTCAAAAGACCATAGAGGGAGAATAGAGGTGCAGCTGCCCTATCCTGTGACACGTACATTCCCCCAAAATGCAGAAATTCACTGGAGATTTAATTTCTCTCACCAGCAATTAGTGAGTGCATTACCACAGGAGACCTCGCTTATTTACGTTACTAGGACGGCGTTCTAGACAGACTGTTATGAGAGATGACACCCAATGGCATTCAGTAGCAATGGGACATGCTTGCATAAGACATAACATCATAAGAATGGCCAGACTGGGTCAGACCAAAGGTCCATCCAGCCCAGCATCCTGTCTACTGACAGTGGCCAATGCCAGATGCCCCAGAGGGAATGAACCTAACAGGTAATGATCTAGTGATCTCTCTCCTGCCATCCATCTCCACCCTCTGACAAACAGAGGCTTGGGACACCATTCTCTACCCATCCTGGCTAATAGCCATTAATGGACTTAACCTCCATGAATTTATCCAGTTCTCTTTTAAACCCTGTTATAGTCCTAGCCTTCACAACCTCCTTAGGCAAGGAGTTCCACAGGTTGACTCTGCACTGTGTGAAGAAGAACTTCCTTTTATTTGTTTTAAACCTGCTGCCCATTAATTTCATTTGGTGGCCCCTAATTCTTATATTATGGGAACAAGTAAATAACTTTTCCTTATTCACTTTCTCCACACCACTCATGATTTTATAGACCTCTATCATATTCCCCCTTAGTCTCCTCTTTTCCAAGCTGAAAAGTCCTAGCCTCTTTAATCTCTCATCATATGGGACCCGTTCCAAACCCCTAATCATTTTAGTTGCCCTTTTCTGAATCTTTTCTAATGCCAGTATATCTTTTTTGAGATGAGGGGACCACATCTGTACGCAGTATTCAAGATGTGAGAGTACCATGGATTTATATAAGGGCAATAACATATTCTCCAGCTTATTCTCTATCCCTTTTTAAATTATTCCTAACATCCCGTTTGCTTTTTTGACTGCCGCTGCACACTGCGTGGACGTCTTCACAGAACTATCCACGATGACTCCAAGATCTTTCTCCTGATTAGTTGTAGCTAAATTAGCCCCCATCATATTGTATTTATAGTTGGGGTTATTTTTTCCAGTGTGCATTACTTTACATTTATCCACATTAAATTTAATTTGCCATTTTGTTGCCCAGTCACTTAGTTTGGTGAGATCTTTTTGAAGTTCTTCACAGTCTGCTTTGGTCTTAACTATCTTGAGCAGTTTAGTATCATCTGCAGACTTTGCCACCTCACTGTTTACCCCTTTCTCCAGATCATTTATGAATAAGTTGAATAGGATTGGTCCTAGGACCGACCCTTGGGGAACACCACTAGTTACCCCTCTCCATTCGGAAAATTTACCATTTATTCCAACCCTTTGTTCCCTGTCTTTTAACCAGTTCTCAATCCATGAAAGGATCTTCTCTCTTATCCCATGACAACTTAATTTACGTAAGAGTCTTTGGTGAGGGACCTTGTGAAAGGCTTTCTGGAAATCTACGTACACTATGTCCACTGGATCCCCCTTGTCCACATGTTTGTTGACCCCCTCAAAGAACTCTAATAGATTAGTAAGACACGATCTCCCTTTACAGAAACCATGTTGACTTTTGCACAACAATTTATGTTCTTCTATGTGTCTGACAATTTTATTCTTCACTATTGTTTCAACTAATTTGCCTGGTATCGACATTAGACTTACCGGTCTGTAATTGCCAGGATCAGCTCTAGAGCCCTTCTTAAATATTGGCATTACATTAGATATCTTCCAGTCATTGGGTACAGTAGCTGATTTAAAGGACAGGTTACAAACCATAGTTAATAGTTCCCCCATTGATTTTCGACCCCCACTGATTTTCACAAGAACACAATGGAGTTGGTTCTTCAGAATGGAGAGTGAGCCATGTTTTACCTAATGCTGCCAAAGGTTACTTATGTAAGCCATGTCTTCGTACAGATCAACTGATCTTAAATAATATCCCCACTGTAATCAGCTCAAATAGGTTGGTCAGTTGGCTGGTTTTTTCTAGAGCACAACCGATAGGTCTTCTCCTTCCAGCTATTTCTTCAGAAAGACACAAGGTGGAGGATGCAAGAGGTACCCATCTTTGCAGAGCAAGAGCACATCCCAGGATTTCACTCCCCATTCATGACTCCTTCGAAGGTGTTTTCACTGCTTTTGTGCCAGAGATTGAGCGTCAGCCAAGTCAGAACTGGCTGTGATCTCATCAGACCTCGAGAAGTCAGCAGTGGTTGATATGTGAATGGGAGACCTCCCAGAGAATGCTCCCAGGCTGATCTAGGAATTGTTGCTGCGGATTAAATCAATGGTGCCCTCCCCCTGAGACAACGCTGACCCAATCCCCAGACCCAGTGCTGTTTTACTGTATTCTGGATGAGAAAAGCACACGTCCTGACTACATGTGGTTATGAAATATCTCAGTATTTTCTGCAAGTGTAGGGCTGTTTGCCATGGTATCATGGCCTATTCCAACCTTGTAAATGCATTCCGCCTACCTAAGCAGTAGTTTCAACTGGATACAGTATTATCCTTTACTTCCCATCCAAAGACATCTCTGCATATTGCTGTGTCACACAGCAGCCAAGTTCCACCCCTGAGGTGGGTGACACAATCCCTATATATAGCTGGGATGAAAGACACGATACAAATGGAAGATATTCTTCTAGTTTGACAGATGGCTGTGACGGATTTCCTCATCTCAGCCATGTGCCTTTTTTCCCAGCCCGAGCCCATCTCCCAAGAGGGTGTGACAGCCTGCAAGACAGAGGCAGTTGCTACACAGAGATCAAACCCTCAACACCATTTACTGGAAGATCATTCTCTTGTCCAAGCAGGATTCTCTTCTTTCCCCAGGGGGCGGATGTGACCTTTCGGTACTTGTTTCAGAGTAACAGCCGTGTTAGTCTGTATTCGCAAAAAGAAAAGGAGTACTTGTGGCACCTTAGAGACTAACCAATTTATTTGAGCATAAGCTTTTGTGAGCTACAGCTCACTACTTGCCCATTCAGGTTCACATGACTCCCACATGCAAACAAGGAGGAAACCAGTTAAAGAGACATTGAAATACATTCCTCATACAATTCCTGCCTCCCGTGCTCAGGCTTCTAGACACAGGGCTTGTTCTTTTAGCAGGAGCAGTAACTCAGGGTGCACACTGTATATTCCATTCTTTTGTGAACTGAATTGGAAGGGAATTGAAGAGACTTGGGATAAGTAGGTATGTCTACATCACAAACACCACCACAACCATACAGTGCTCTTGTAGTTAAAGCCACAGGAATAGGCATAGAAAGTTCTGCCACTTGACGTTCTCCAACACCACAGCACATCACTTCGCTTCCCCGTGCCTCAGTTTCCCCAGCTGTAAAATGGGGGTGATGCAGCTTCCCCCACCTTGCCAGGTGTTGCAAGGCTCAATCAACAGAGGCTTGTTAAGTGCTTTCAGATCCTCAAGCAGAAGACTAAAGGCCTATTCTTACCAACCTAAAAAGAGAGGCTAGCACCTGAATGGGCCAGGAGTGATTATTAACCTCTCACACAGGCTACTGAGAAGGACTATGGCAGATAAAAGGATTGAGGCAAACTGGCAGGACAGGAGCTGTGTTCTGTCTGTTGTAGCTGAACATAAGAATGGCCATACTGAGTCAGACCAAAGGTCTACCTAGCCCAGTATCCTGTCTTCCAACAGCAGACAGTGCCAGATGTTTCAGAGAGAATGAACAGATTAGGGCAATTATCGAGTGATTCATCCCATCAGCCGGACCCAGCTTCTGGCAGTCAGAGGTTTAGGAACAGCCAGAGCATGGAGTTGTGTCCCTGACCATCTTGGGTTAATAGCCACCAATGGACCTATCCTCCATGAACTTATCTAATTCTTTTTTCTACCCAGTTATACTTTTAGCCTTCACAACATCCCCTGGCAATGGGTTCCACAGGACAACTGTGCATCGGAAAAAACAGAATTCACCGGGAAGAGGCTGTCTTCCACAACGCCACGTTCCCTTTAAAAATTACTTTATATACATTCACTCTCCTCTCCCACCTCTCAATAGTAACAATAAGCTCGTAGGTTTGCAAGCACTGCTCACTCTAGGCCAGCTCCACCTCCAGTGTGGCTGGAAGCTTTCTAGTAACACTAGCCTTGTGTGTGGAATGAAGTGCTCACAGAACTCAGTTACTGGAATCCCTTCCTCACGCATTACTCAGATGACATGAATACACCCTCTTGCTTCATTAAAGTTTCATTGCAGACATGTGACTAGGTTTTATCGGATACTTAATCGAAGAGGAGAAAAGGATTTGTGTACAAGGAGTTCACATGCAAAGCTAGACAGCAACAGCCCTTTCCAGATTTTTTTTTTTTAAGGCATCCATTGTCAATTCCTTTACATCTGTCAACTTTATCGGACTGCAGTGAAGGAGCATGAAAAACAGCCACAAAGTGCCAACAAAGCACCTTGGAGAAAAACTGGCCACAGTTCACTAACCCTGTGCTTCTCCTTATTATCCAGACAAAAATTAAATGCAAAATCTCACAGCCACCACATTTGCTAGTTCACTGCTAGCATTGACCTCAGTGATGGCTTCATTGCTGCGTTTGCTGCCCCTCTGGGTTTGGCTGGCTGTTTTATTATAAATGTCTCTATGTATAGCAAAACAATAACAACGGAACTGAATATAAGAATAAACTATTCAGAAACCCTGGTTGGTGCTTCCTCACCAATCCCCTGCCCAACTTACTCTGCGCTTTCCTTTCGATAACACAGATACATTTGAGATTTCATGTAATTTCAATCTATTTGCATTCTTGCTTGCCTGGGGCACTAAAATCATCTTTACAGCTCTTCCACTATTAAAACTTGTCCCCTCTGCTATTCTAGAGCCAGATCCTCAGCAGGTGTAAATCGACATTGCTCCACTGACTTAATGAAATTACTCAAGTTTACACCAGCAAAGAATCTGTGCCCGATCTCAACATTTTATGCAATCTTAATATTTTGTCCTTCTCGAACATTTCAGTCTCTGAGAGGGAGGTGGGAATGTGAGTTCCGTACATAACCTGATGACAAACAACAGGCAGGTATATTGCACGTTACGGCCAGATCTGCTAAGTGAGTCCAAAATGAAACTGCAGCAATCTAAAATCATAACAAAGAACGTATTGGACTGCTCCTGTACACTTGTTCAGACAGATCACTCCGGGACAACGATATGTGCTGGTAACCTGGACCTCTAACACACAATATGTGGAAATGTCCTAAGAATAAAAAACGTGGATCGCATATTTGAAATGTTACAGGAATAGCATGGGATCATAAGTTACCAGCGGAGTCAAAACTATCTGCTACATCATTCTTTCAATACATGGGACGCCATGCCACATGGTTTTGATATGGTTTACAGTTGCCCTTGATTGAGCAGAGAGGGGAAGCTTGGGTGTGCCGCTTCTGAAAGATGGGTAAATTGACATAGCAGAAATTGATTCATAAATATTTTAAAATGGGAGGAGTGAAAGAAGGAGATCAACCCTCATTCAACATAAACACGTGTTTGGCTAGTACTGATAAGTCAGTCACTATTCAGAGCTCAAACTTAGACTGCAAGCTCTTCTGGCAGAGCAGGCTATGTGTTTCAGATGCCTGGAGGTGGAGATTCCCTCATTCCACCTCAATATTTGAGTGCTTTCCTCCCCCCCCCCGTGTCAGAATGGTTTAATTGTATCATCGAGCAGTCAGGCTAAAGGAGCTCATGCGTAGACAGGCATGGAACATTTTACAGCATAAAATTTAGATCCAGCCAGAAGCAGATTTTCAATCAGGAAATATTCCAGCTAAATACCAGCTCTCTGAGGTGTAACAGCAGAACATGGCTCTGAGACACCATGGCACTAAGTGTGCTATAGAAGCCTACAGACAGACAGATGGGCAACATTTCAGTTGGCCATAAATCCAAAGCTACATGTAGATCGGCATTTAGAGGTCGCCTCACGTGCTGAGAAAAGGAGAAAGTCTGATTCTCCATAGAAAAGCAGGTGACTAAGAAAGTTACTGATCACAAAGGAAAAGACACCAAGAAAACGAGCTACTTCAATGTGCTAGAAGCATGTGCACTTGTAAATGTGCAGTTCTGTAGACAGAGAGACTCAACTCTGCATTCCCACTTGGAAGAAAAAATAAAATAAAAAAAAAATCTACTTTCCTGCCATCAATATTTCCAAATGTTTAGGCGTTGATTTTCCTGGAACTTGTTTGGGTTTTGAATATAGTTCTTCGCAAGACATCCCCAGATTCTTGAGATTTTTTCAAGTACAGCTCCCACAAGCTAAAAAGTAAGTAAAAATTCTTTGTTTCCTCGGGTATGTAACTGGAACATTTCTAGCACCTTATAAAAGATTGTTTGGTTGATCCTAACCATTCAAACATGTCTTTTAAGTCATGTAATGTACACTGTGAAATTTGCCATTTTGTTACATGAAAAGGGCACTGAAAGAAATCCCACAGCCTTCATGAAATGAGTGGGATCCTTAAGTATCATTTTTAAAAACCCCACAACACGATCAAAGCATTTTAGGGAACAGATGTTTCAAGCTTTACAAATTCCAGAGTAAGAATTTTGAGGGCATTTATCATTGCTAAATTCTTTGAGTCAAATTTTTTTCCTTTAGAGAAGTATGCATGCACTTCCCTCACAAAAGTTGATTGGAGGCGCACACAAGTATGTGTTTATTTGACTGCAGAAGTTGACCCTATAGTCCTCAAATACACAACTGTCCATCGCAATGGGTACTTCTTAGCTTTCACGACAGCTACTGTGATATGCAGCCTCAGGACCCTAAAATATTACCCATCCTGTAGAATGGACTGCATGTTTCTTTTTTAAAACAAGAGCTCCACATTAGTCAATGGGATTCAGCTTAGGAAACTCCCCTACAGCACCTCAAAGACCTCACACCATTGTGACATGACCTTCCTCTGATGGGGACTGTCCTCAGATCAGTAAGACACTCTGGAGTGTTGGTGCCACCTGGAATCCTCCCGGGTTTTGAATACCCAAGGAGTCAATGCCACAAGAAACACCCTTCTAACCTGAGAATAGGCAAGCAGATAGTGTCCCATCCTATTGGGGCTGGATTTCAAAATAGTAATCCATGGGTCCGGGCCCTCCATGCCTTATGATTGCCCCATTCTGCCCCTAGGAATGAAACTGTCAACCTTAAGAACAAATAAATAAGAGCTACCGTGGTTTCATACAGAAGCCCATCTACTCCGAAACACAGGCTGCTGACAGCCCACTGTCCCAGTGCTCCAGGCTCCCATGTGGCTCCCCACACTGGCAGATTTCAGTCCTCAGCTTCAAAGCCCCCCCATGAGACTGGCTCAAGTTCCCTGAGGAACTTCCCTCACCCTGAGTGATCGTGACCTCTGACAGCCACTGGAAACATGGAACGGCCAACATCCAGGGTTCTGCTCATGCATGATACAGAGCTTTCTCAGTGACCGGTCCATGAATCCGGACTTGCTCCTAGATAAGATCGGGACGAGTATCAACCTCCGCACCTTCAGAGCAACAGACAAAATCCATTTCAAGCAGCTGGCCTGTAACAATCCCACCAGTCAGTAATCCCAGGCCCAGCTGACTGGAGTGAAAAAAAAAGGAGAGAAAAAGTCTGTCTGAGGCACTATGGTCCAGTAGGGCTCTGGGACTGTGAGTCAGGATACCTGGATTTTATCCCTAGTTCAGCTACTGACCCGTATGACCTTGGACAAGTCACTTTGATCTCTGTGTCTCTCTTCCCTATTTGGCCTGTAAGCTCTTTGGGGCAGGGACTGGCTCTTACTCTGCATGGGTACAGTGCCCAGCAGAATGGATGGGGCCTCCGGGCACTACCCTAGTCCAAATAACAATACTATTGTATATGCATGCTATATAATTCTGAAAGGTACTCAGGTAACCAAGGAGATTGATGGATTTCAAGGCTGGAAGGTACCGTTGTGATCATTTAGTCTGACCGCCTGCATAACACAGGTCATTGGACTTCCCTGAATTAACTCCTGCTCCAAATCTGGGCACCAAATGAAAAGAGACATGAGCATCAACAGAACAAGTGGCATTTGAAGGCTCCAGGACTGTTCAGTGGAACCTGTTCATAATTTTCACAGCTACAGTGAGAGCCCATTTGCCGTGAAGGCCTAGCGTGAACGGAAACATGGCCAACTCTCCTTTGAGCGCCAAGTTCCCAGAACAGTCATTTGCGGCAATTGGGTTCCGTGTATGTCTGCATTTTCCCAGGAAGGTTACCAATGTCAGTGTCTGAGTTGATATGAAAGTCTAAATATTGTACAGTACCAGATGGTTTCATAAGAGAGAGCCATAGAGCAGCACAACATTCATATCCATAAAGGGGCTGAAAGACAAAATTCATATCTAAACAATAAGTGTTTTTGCACCCGAAAAGGGGAACCGAAATGATCAGTGCCTTTAAAATTTCACACATTCACAGAAGAGCGTGTTTGCAAACAGGGCTTCACAAGCTCATCACTTCTCTAATATGTACCCAGTTAGTTTCACCTGTTTCCATGGGCTCCCCTTCCAATTCCACAACCTGCTTGCACATCCTGTTTCACTATGAACAGCAGCTTCTGCCCTGGAGC
Organism: Natator depressus; assembly: GCF_965152275.1. Classification (NCBI taxonomy): domain Eukaryota; kingdom Metazoa; phylum Chordata; order Testudines; family Cheloniidae; genus Natator; species Natator depressus. The sequence continues at coordinate 4,600,929 of NC_134242.1, forward strand.
AAATTTACCTTCACTTCTCCCTCATCAGGATTAGTTTAAACAAGGGGGGCGGAGGGGGGGGGTGAAGTAAGTGGTCTTACCCCGTTTTCATCCAGATCATGAGACGCCACTCACAAAACACTGTGCACATCTTTATCATTTCCTCACCGGTCATCTTCTTTAAATGCTTTGACCTCACAGAAATCGTTCACAATGAAATGAATCTCCGTTGTCTCCAGAGCTAACATCCGTCGCCATGGTGGGGGACAGTGACCACTATACCAGAGTAACACAAGGTTGAGGGTCTGTCAATACAAGGGTAAGTCAACATGTGCTGAGATCCAAAAGGGGAGGAGTTTCTGGAGGCCGGGGTGAAAGAGTAGAGTGATCCCCAGGTTTCGATGGTGACAAGGAGTGGGGATGGGGATGTAGGGGTGGGTGGAGGGACCCCAGAGGAGTCTAAGTAAAGGCACTCCAGGGGGACAATCCACAGAGAACGGGTAGAGAGGGAAAGAGGGATAACCAACCCCTGGGGGTGAAGGGAAGATTCAAAACAACGCACACACCAGTGAAGGACCTTTTAAAGAAGGATCCTGATTTTAGGAACATCACCAGTGAGAGAAGATGGGGTGGGGGGCATCTGAAGCAAATGTCTTTCATTTCAACATCACCCCAAAGGATCCACAGCACTTAGAAAAGCACGTTTGAAAAATACATCTCTGATTTCCCCCACCCGCACTTTTCCAGCATTTCTGAAAGTAGCCAACTGGCAGCCCGGAGATGGAAATTTTCTATTCAATATCTTCATAAATGATTTGGATAATGGCATAGAGAGTATGCTCACAAAGTCTGCAGACAGTACCAAGGTGAGAGGGGTTGCAAGTGCTTTGGAAGACAGGATTAGAATTCAAAACAATCTAGAGAAATGGTCTGAAGTAAATAGGATGAAATTCAATAAGAACAAATGCAAACTGTTCCACTTAGGAAGAAATAATCAATTGCACAGATACAAAATGAGAAATGACTGCCTAGGAAGGAGTACAACAAAAAAGTTCCAGATGTTGTAGTGGATCACAAACTAAATACGAGTCCACAATATTGCACAAAAACCCGAACATCATTCTGGGATGTATTAGCAGGATTGTTGTAAGCAAGACACAAGAAGTAATTCTTCCGCTCTACTCAGTACTCAGAAGGACTCAACTGGAGTACTGTGTCCAGTTCTGGGCACCACACTTCGGTAAAGATGTGGACAAAAAGGAGAAAGTCCAGGGGAGAGCAACAAAACTGATTAAACGTCGAGAAAACATGACCTATGAGGAAAGACTGGAAAAAATGGTTTGTTTCCTCTGGAGAAGAGAAGGCAGTGGGACATGGTAACAGTCATCACCTACATAAAAGATTGTTATAAAGAGAAGGGTCATAAATTGTTCTCCTTAACCACCTAGGATAGGACAAGAAGCAATGGGGTTAAATTGCAGCAAAGGCGGTTTAGGTTGAGCATTAGAAAAAGCTTCCTAACTGTCAGGGTAGTTAAGCCCTGGAACAAATTACCGAAGGAGGTTGTGGAATCTCTGTCATTGGAAGTTTTTAAGAGCAGGTTAGACAAACACCTGTCAGGGATGGTCTAGATAATACTTAATCCTGCTTCTGTGCAGGGGACTGGACTAGATGACCCATTGAGCCCCTGTCCAGTCCTACATTTCTATGATTCTATGAGCACTATGAGCAGCAGCTGGCTCTCCTCACGTAAACTGGGCAAAATTCCTGTTTTCACCTAGTGAGTTTTTTCCATTAGAACATTTTTATATTGGTGTGGGTGGGTGTAATTTTGCACACTTCTCCCATGTATGTGTATTTTTGCACCCTTCTTCCATGCTGGTAAATCATGACAAAAATTGATTTTTTTTTTTTAACAACAAAACCATCTGTGGAAAATGTGAGATCCCCCCGCCTCTTTGCAATAAGCCTTTTTCGTGTAGGAACATCTGCATGTGCACACCTCAGTTAAATATTTCCTGGAAATGGACCGCTTCCAATTTTGTCATCGAATGCGAGGAGAAAGCAAGTGGTCAGTAATGTTGCAGTCCACACACTGCACTCTGCCAGTGCATGTCAGCTCTACTCTAGAAACACCTCGGACCAAGGGGGAAAATCTGGCTGCCTTGCCCATTCGCTCCCTACCCCCTCATTTTCTTAGACTGCCAGCAAAGACAACAAATTGGTCCAACACATATGATATAGACACTGGTCCTCTGGGAACAGAACTGAGAACCAGCTAGCATTTCATAGCCTCCTTCCCCACAAGCACCACACCCACTTTAAAGAGAGTTTCACCCATATCCTAATGAGAAATGAATGATTAATCTTTTAAAAGTGTCTCAGGCACTGTCGAGGCAGGAACAGGCTGGCAAGCTGTCTAGGAGGTGAGCCCACCCCTTCCTGAAGCAACTAACAGTTTGGTTCTGCCTCCAGCCAGAGCACAGAGGCTGATGACACCTGTGTAACTGTCATGTGCACCTCCGTGCACAAGCATTTTTCAGTGGCTCTCATGGTTCTCCTTAATAGCAAGGGAAATAATTCTGTTGAGGCTGGAGAAGGGGTTGGAACAGGGAAAAAACTGCCCAGCCATCCTAGCAGACATTAGAAGATTTTGCAGTCTTTTTGCTCAGAAGAGACATGAAACCCAAGTTAGTTCTATAATCTCCTCTCCACTACATGTGTAAATTGGTGGAGCTTTTACATAACAGGAAAAGAAGCCGTGACCAATTTTCAGTCTGTCCAATTTACCATTTAAAAAAAAAACCCTCCTAAAACGCTTTCCCTTTTTGTTTTTCTAAATAAAAATAATTTATAACCCTAACTCACTAATAAATACGCTGTGAACCTCTCCGTAAGTAAAAGCTTTTGATAACGAATTGCCTGTGCTAACTGCTATTTTACCGCTGAATTTTTTATTGTTGCTTAAGCAGTGCAATTATGCTAATAAGCCTGAGAGGATGGCACACTAAAGTATTGAATGTGACAGACAGAATACTCAATAAAATGTTCATCTTACCTGAAAATTGGAATCAAAGAGCCTTATTAGTATTTATGGATATGGCCTCTTAAACATGGTTCTTAAGAGGAATTATCTATTCGTGCAATAGATGGGGCCTTTTAACGCGACCATTTTCCCATGCCTTCCCGTTAGTTCATTCAAAGTGACTATCACCCCCTGCTGCTAACGTTAATTGTCTCGTTATAGAAAAAGCAAAGCTTGCTGGCCTTTTGGGCCATGTAATATAGCCAGGCACTTGAACCCTTTCCTCTACACATCATATGCAGCAAGACTGTCCAAGTAGAAAGAGATCTACCTTTGACAATCACATCACCTGTGAAGGATGCTGTATGACTAAACTCAGCAGTAATGTCACGTTCTGCAATAATGCACCCAAGTGCTTTGACATCCTACTTTCCTCACTCGTCAGTTTCAGGTGACAGGCAGGTAGGTCTGTCAAAAGGTGGTTATATTACCTGTTACAATGCTTGGAGCCCCGCGCACACACATCACCCAGAGATCTGGCCCTCAATTATTAAAACTTAAGGAATTTTAAAACTCTGATTTTCTTTCACTCAGTTCCAACAAGGGAGAGAGACCGGCCAGTTGCACTTCATAGATGCTTGCATTTTAGGTAGAGGAAGGAAGGTTTCCAGATTCTGGAGAACTTGCTTCTAAGACTGACCATCACTAACTTGCTGTATGACCTTGGAAAAATCACTTCACCTCTTTGTACCGCTGCTTCACCTCCCACCTTTTGTCTGTCTTATCTAGTAAGACTGTCAGCTCTTCAGGGAATGAACCATCTCCTTATTATGCATCTGTACAGTGCCTAACCCAATGGGACCCTGACCTTGGTTAGGGTCTCTGGGCACTGCTATAGCACAAATAAATAATAGCAATACACTCCCAACTTGTCCACTGCCTTCCTGTGTGACCCTGGACAAGTGACTGAGCTGCTCCGTGCCTCAGTTTCCCAAGCTGTAAAATGGGGATAACGGCACCTCCCCACCTCCCAGGGCTGTTGTGAGGATAAATACATTATCTACTGAGCCACCTCACAAACATGAGACAGTTCTTGTCCAATATGTAGCGTATAAGGTTGCAAACACTGCAGATGAGTGGTTAAACCTACCCCAAAAGAATTGTTTTAACTGAATATTAGAAATAATTATTTTAAAAAATTCTATTAAAGGGTGTGGGTTTTTTTAAACCCAAATTATAAATTTTTGACCTACATTACCTGATATTTTCCCTTAAAAAAAACCCACTGGCTTCCGACTTCTGTGCTTTTGAAGGCTTTGGCTGTATTCATGGAACCACAGAAACTGGGCATATGCCATTAACTTCTCCCATTGGTAACCAAAAACTGACCTTGACCTCTGTATACTCCCTTTGTGGAACTGGTCAGGATGGAGCCATCTAGGAACTGTTTCTATGAACATTAAGAATGGGGAAAACCCAACCAACCGCCCATCAGTGTTCGGGATTCCCAAAGTGTTCACAGAACATTCATACCAACCTAGCCACACAGTACTAGTCAAAACACACCAGGATCTGGTAGGGCTTTGTTAAGCAACAAATACAAATTGTGTTCACTGGCACTCAGAACAAGACTTCTGTTCTTAAGCGTGTGAAAGGAAATAGGTTTTCTTTGCAGGGTACAGAGATTAGAAGTATCCTGAGATATCTTCCTTTGTGGGCGTAGCAGAAATAGAATGGAAAAAAAAAATACAAATTTTCAGTTGCAAAATCATTCACACCGTACTACAGAACTGACACCAACTAGGGTGCAATAAGCTGGAACTAAGGACTTCCTGGGTTATATTCACAGCTCTGGTACTGCTTTGCTGTGTCTCCAAAGTCCAAGTCCATTGTCCAGTCACAGGGCTGACCTGCCTCTCATGATATATATCAGGCACTCGCGAGATTCTCAGGTGGAAGTCACGATGCACATGCAGTGAATCATCATCATCATCATGATGCGGAGTGAGCTTTACCATCACTTTACATGCTAGAGGGGAGACCTGGACGAGAGTTCAACATTGTTTTCTTTCACCAATGCAACAACATCAGAACACTAACATCCGCCCTGACAGGCAGATTTATGGAGCAGCCTTTGTAAATAATCTGACCCTGACCCAGCCCGAAAGGAAAGAAAAAGACTGGAAATCTAGCTGTATCACTGATGTGGCACCTCAGCTTATTAACAGTTCTTGCAATGAGGGGAACGACAACGTCTTAGATTTAATTGATTGTTCAAGATCAAAAAGATCAGGGGGTCACACTGTAAATTGTGTCCTTTCGTTGACATATTTTGCTTTGAAGATCGAAGCAGAGAGTTGCCGGAGCTTTTGAGATCCCGTTAAAGAGCAAATGCATGCCAAGGTGACTGGGAAGGAGTCCCCTTGACAATTCCTGTCTCTCTCAGAGCGGCTGACAGATGCTTTCCCAAGCTCCAACCCTGTTACAATGAAATATCACAGTGGGATGCCAGCTGCCATACGGACAGCGCAACAGTAAGAGCATCCGACCTGTCTCCTGAACAGTGCATAGCACCTTTCCCAGGGTCTTGCCCATTTTAGTTTTATAAGCCCCAACCGATGGGGTTTCTTCCATCATGTGTATTTCTCTGACATTTAACCCCCGAGGAAGGTGAAATATAACATGATCTCCACCATCTCTTGTTAGGATCTCTCAGTATAAGTGGCAGGACCACTCAAATTTCTCCCAGGCTTTCCTGGGTGACTCATGACTCCTGTGGGAGCAAGTGAGAGGTAACGAATTTAACAGCCAGCTGGGGGACAAACCTCAAGACCTATCTGTCGGACACATCTTTCCTATAAAGGGGGTGCACACACACAAAAGCCTGCTTTGCCCGCTCTCAGAACAGGGCAAAGGAAAACAAGGAAGAATGAGACCGGAGAGACAAGAAGAGAAAAAAGAACTTCTAACCCATCTCAACTGACTCTAGAGATGGGAAGGGAATAAGCAAGACTCGGTGCAGATCGTTCACCTGGATTATTTACATCTGGAAATGTGCTCAGATAATCCAATGTCTGGAGGAGTTTGCATTCGAGTCTGGACCACGGTGCTCTGATGCCAGTACACAAATGAGACTGACAGAAATAGGGACATGCAGAACTGCTTAGTGCATCACAAAAGATAACCAAACTCCAAGTCAGGGTCAGTACTTTCTTTTTTATCCATTAACTCACATTATATTGTACATGAATGACTGAGGATTGTGTTAATTATCCATGGGCTTGTAGTCCTCTCCAGCAGGAAGCGTTCGTTCGGGTAACAGGAACATTAAGGACAGCAGACCTATTGTTAGGTCTAAGTCACTCATCAGACAAGGCAGACCTGTCAATCTAGGTATTAATTTAGCAATGTCTTTCTAATTACATGTGTCACGCCCTTCAATTCCTAATCCTGCAGGACAAGCTTGCAAAACTATCACAGAAATGTACTAACCCAGGCACAAAATCCACTTGTCCTCCCTTTGCCATGCATATGGCTTTTTTTTTTTTAAACACTTACCCCAGGCAAGCAAGAGATTAGGATATTGCAAGTCTGCTTTAGAAGAAGGAGCTCACATCCAACAGGTCGTACATTCACACGCCTCTGAATTTCTGCAGCAAGAAAAGAAAAAAAGTTGGTGCTTTAGCATGGCAGAAAGGGGGATCACATGGGGAAACAGCATCCATCCTCCACTGTTTGCGCCTTCTTACACCCATAACATTAATCATAAGTAACATTCAAATAGACTGTTGAAATCAGCAGCAAAGAATGGCAGAGAAGGGCAATCTTGGGATTTAGCCGTACAATCCTCACCAACATTGATGGGCGTTATGCAGAAAAATCCCTCTGCAAGGACCTAAAGCTGTGCCCTCGTATTTGGCTGCCTGAATGTGCAAAAAGCTTTTGTCTGTTCATGGGCAAAACCCAATTCACATCAGTAGAATTATGGGTCCCCCCCTAAAGCTCTATCCTCCATGACAAAGGGCTTGACTTGTCTTGATGTATTGTGACAACATGCCACACACATCAGATCACATCATGACATCATCAGCTGTACTGATCCTGAAGAGATTGGGTAATGCTTTTAATATTCTCCGAGCCCACGCTTACAAATTTGTGGGACGCACCCAGTTAAACTTGGGCCCGAAACTCAGCGTGGATGGAACCTTGCGTTATTTCGGTGCCCACAAATTGATATCTACCTCCAGCTCTGCAAGACTTCTAATAAAATGGAATCTCCCTTCCAAACCAAAGGGCTTCCGTTCAATAAGGATTTAAAAAAAACTTGTGAAAAAAGAGGAGGGAAAGAGGTGAGTAGAACTGTACAGCACCAATATCCCAAAGTCTGTCCGTCAGGGAGGACTGATAGTGTGTTTGTCTTAGCTCCCCTCAAAGCTGCCAAACAAAAAGCAGTGGACAGAGACAATCAAGTCTACAAGGAAAGCATCTCTTGTTAAATAATACCCCTCCACACTCATCTACTCTAAATCCTAGGCCTCTACAGAGCAGAGGCTGCCAACAATACCAAACTGCACAGTGGCTTCGCAACAGAGATACCTGTCCACCGGTGGTCAGACCTGCGAACCACCCAACCCGTGAATTAAATATACAAAGCCACGTCTCCAAGGGTTAAAAGGCCAATGCGCCAACCCAGTCATGTATCTCTTCCCTCTGCCTGCCCCCTTCCCTCTTGTGCCTTGTCTCTCACCAGGTTTTCATTGAAGCTGTTTGTTCTTTTTCAATTTCTCTTCCCTCCTTGGGCCTTTTTGCTTTCCTGGATCATTTTTCTCTTGCTGATGCCTACACTTTAGTAGTGGGATCAACTGCTGTCAGCACAGGAAAGTAACGTGGCCCCATTTGGCACAGCTATGAAAATAGAAATGTTTTTCCAGTGCTGGCAGTAGAAGATTAACAGCTGCCACAACACTGTCCCTAGCAAAATAACAATGCCAAACTCTTGCATCCCTAGAAATCTCAGCACTTTACACACAGGAGGTCAGTTTCATTATCCCCGTTTTACAGATGGGGCAACTGAGGTACAGAGAGGAGACGTTTCTTGCCCGAAGTCACCCAGCAGGCCAGTGGCAGAGGTGCCAATAGAATCCAGGTCTCATGAGTCCCGTGCTCTATCCACTAGGCCATTCCCAGTATATGGTAACTATAGGTGGCATAGACTAACTTCCATCGATGTGGTGGCTTTCATCCTCAAAGATCCCAAAATGCTTCACAAACAATAGGCCTGATTCAGCAAGGTATCAAAACCCATGCCTAACTTCAAGCATGCATGCAGCCCTGTTGACAGGACCAGTGCCACCAAGGCTGAGCATCTTATCTCCTATCAACATCAATGGAAGTTGAGGGTGCATAGCAACTCATATATGCATGTAGGAACCACCTCAATCTATCACGGGAATGCAACCACATGCATGGAATATAGCAGCTCTTCAACAGTACTGACCAACAGGGAAGCACCGGAAGCCAAGAAGAATACTGAATGCAACCTGAAAAGGCAAAGGAATTAAGTTAAATTGAATGTGATCACCAAAACTGGATTTTGGCCCAGACACTAGGTTGATTTAGGAAAATTAAAAGAGGCATTTAAAAGTTAGAGAGGGTTCTTCCTCCGTCAATTCTTGGTGAGGCAATCACTGAAGCCTTCAAGCTTTGTGAGACAGTCTGGAAGTGAAAAAGGAGGCATAAACTTAAAAGGCATTAGACGTGATTAGCTGTCGGCTTTATTCTTCAGAGTGCGTCTCCACAGTGGTGCTTCCTGCACTTGTACATTAGAAGCCTTTTATGTCTGTGGTGAAAAGTGGCCTTATTTCCTTTGATATTTTGGGGAAGCAGCATTTTAGTTTATAAATGTCATGCTGCAAGAAGTTACAAAACAGCAACAGAGGAACCAATACGTGCCCCAGTAAAACCAGATCCAGCTGTCCGTCCATTTATCACAGTGCCTGACAGTCCTATTGCTGGAAACAAAAACACAGACGCAGTGTGGTTTAGCCAATTATTTCACAATGTATTTAGGGCAGGTAAATGGATAGCGATCTGGTAATTCATCCAAGTCGGGTAGGGAAGGGCGCCCGTAGGGCCCCCGCCACATTGGTTGCAGAAGTTGAAAGGTGAGTAGTGAACGAGGCAGGAGATTACAGGAAGAGAAAGGATGATCTTCTGGTTAAGGCAGCTGAATGTCACCCTGGAGAACTCTATCCCTGCAGGTGCCACAGAGCTCCTAATGAGAGGCTGGGCAAGTGACTTAGATCGTTTTCTGGGCACCCAGCTTGAAACACCTGGAGCAAATTTCCAGAAGTGCTGAGCGCTCGCAACTGCAACTGAAGTTGACTGGAGCTGTGCTTTGACCAAAAAGTGCTATACAAATGATACCTTCTGTGAAAAATCAGGTCCCAGATGTCTGAGACTGAGCACCCAGAATTAGTGGACACTTTTGCCAATTTCTCATCTGAAAAATGGAGATAATACCACTGCCTAGCCATTGCAAAGGTACCTTCATTAACATTTGTGAAGCTTTCAGCTACTCCGGTGACAGCAGCATGGGAAAAAAGTTAATTTTGCATTCAGTGCAGGGTTCAGATGATATGCGTTAAATAAAGCCACACATTGAGCAATGAGGATAAAAAGAAATGTTAAGTAACTACCCATTCAACGAGCACCATTCATTCTGTGCACTCAATGAGTCCACGTCCTGGGGGGAAAATAGTTTGCAATCATGTAGTCAGAGACTGTATCATAATAAGAGCTGTGCAAATAACTGATTTTTTGGTTTGCTGGCAGCTCTGAAAAACAAAACAAAATAAATAACTAAAAATGTGACTCAATCCAAGCCAAAACCAAAGCATGAACTTGAACTCCAACTTCCCTTCCCTCCCACACCATCCAGGTGAGTACCCCAACCACTAAGCTATGGGGTATTCTGAGAGGGTCTCTCTCAATCTTTTCTGCTGAAGCGGTTCCATTTTGTTTATAGTAAGAGAAAGAGTAAGAATGACTCTAGAGACTGGCGGTTATAGAGCCACAACACCAAGCCACTGCCACTTGAGCTAGTGGGGTAAATGGTAGCAGTAGTAGGCTGTTATCATCAACATGGAACTGCCAGTAGAGGACGACGACAGTGGGTTTCACAGCTATTTGCTGAAAGCAGAGGAACATGGAGACTCAGGAATCTTGGGTTCAATCCCAAGTTCAGGAGGGGCCTTTGTTATAGTCGTTATAAACCCTTATTATGTGCACCCTCTCCCAGGCTGTCCTCCACCCTCTGCCTCCCACCCCTCTGCATTCCAGCCAGGCAGCTACCTCCTTCTCCACGTTGGTTGGGAACCAGTTGTGGGGACATCAAGAGCACAGAAGAGAGCCTCACCGGCTTTCAGTTCCAGCGCCTATTGCTCCAACAGCAACCAACAGCCAGGAGAAGCAACTGTAGAACAAGTCCTTCTCCGCCCCAGGATTGAGCATGCTCAGAACACACAAAACGTTTGGAGAGTTTAGCTGCCAAAGTCTAAACAGTCTCCACCGGGCACACACAAAAAGATTTTTCAGGAACTTATAACTTGGCCAAAATTGGGCGAATTTTCACCAGGAAAGCAAAAAGCACAACTCGGATACCACGATGACCTCCCTGCTGAATTTCCAAGTCCCTATCCCACAACGTAGATACCAGAGCTTCTCAACAAAATGGTTAGGAATTTTTTTAACCTGGACAAAACAATCTCTTTTTCCCCTAATCTCATCTTCAGAAACTGCTGACCTGTTTTAACTGAAACTTCAAGAGGTGAGAGAAAACCAGCCTGAAGCAGAGAACTGGCATGAAAAAATTGAAATCAAATGGTGGAAGTTTGACAAACTTATGAGCAACTGAAAAAAGAGTCATATAATGAAAAGTGTTCAGCAATCTTAACTCTGGGTGTAGTTACCAGTTCTGTCTGCAACATACTCTGACAACATCTATTGTATAGTATGATAAAACAGCTACTGTGTTTACACTGTACTTAACACTGACACATATCCAATCTCTGGAGTGCAATACCGTTGTTGTTAACAGCTCACAGACCATTACACAATAGTTTCGGGCAGGAAATAAAGAATTCTGCACCCAGTTGAACCTGTATGGGATACTATAGGTAAACACATCATAACTCACGTGAAGTGAAATTTGGCGAGGACCCCAGGCATAACCACCCTAACTTGTAAAAAGCTATGGGACGTTTAATGACAGCAATTATCAGGCGTGGTTTTTTAACTAGTCCTCTGAAAAGCTGCACTGCCGACACCACACGCACCCGCCTCACTTTCTCTTCTGGACATGTCTCTCTGAGTTAGTATAGAAACAGCAGCACTTGCTGAGTCATCATTCCCAAGAACATCTCCCGCAGCTTCGGGCTCTCAGAGTCCAACATCCAACTACTGGCCAGGCTTATCCCTGCTTAACTTGGGAACACAGAAGAGCAAACAACGGCCCAGGCCGCATGGCTGAAGACCAAAGCGTAGCACACAATACAACAGTCACACACTGTTAAATCGGTGAGGGGTCACAGAAGAGAGACACGAATGATTAAAGGATTAGAAAACCTGCCTTAGAGTTTCCATGAGCTCAATCTATTTAGTTTAACGAAGAGAAAGTTAAGGGGTGACTTGATTGCAGTCTATAAGCACCTACATGAACAAATATTTAATAATGCGCTCTTCAGTGAAGCAGAGAAAGATCTAACATGATCCAAAGGCTGGAAGTTGAAACTATACAAATTCAGACTGGAAATAAGGTGTAATTTTTTAACGATGAGAGTCACTAACCCTTGGAACAATTTACCAAGAATTCTCCATCACTGACCATTTTAAAATCAAGAGCAGATGTTTTTGTTAAAAGATCTGCTCCAGGAATTATTTTGGGGCAGTTCTTTGGCCTGCGTTATCAGGAGATCAGACTGGATGATCGCAATCGTCCCTTCTGGTCTTGGAATCCATGCCAGCAAGACCTAGAGTTACCCACAAGGCTTAGACAGACAGACCGCTCAAAATGAAAATCTGCTGCTCACTTCTGTCATTTCTATAGTGCCTGAAATTTCACACAAGGAAATGGTATCGAAAGAACTAACGCCGAGCAGTGATCAAGTCACCTCTGCAGCTCTATCTGAAATAGGAACCTTTTGCCTGCATTACCTGTTAAGAATGCTTCACTAGGCAGGGATATCCAGTCTGGTATATTAACTGAAACTTCACAAGGGAAGAGTTTCAGTAGGTGGGGGGCTGGGGGGGAGAAGGGAAGGATTTCAATTTCAGGTTACCATAGACAACTAGACCGTTTCCTGTAAGACTAAATCTGATTCATTTCTAAAAATCTGACAACGAAATATTCTCTGAAATTTACCAAAAAAATTAATAATAAGGATTTGTGTCATGTCCCTAATTTTGTGCTGAACTGAGGAGATGCTCAACCCTCTTGATTACTTTTTACAGCTCAGGTAAAATATAGGACTGCTGTCGTAACTCAGTGATAAATTTATGATCACAGTTTCACCACCTCTCGCTGCCTTGGAGGCAATAAGATGTTAACGAGGGGGTGGCATTTGGTAAAATGAATCTGAACAGAGAGTGAGTTCATTTGTCTCTGGGCCCATCTACATACGCCACGTTCAGACCTAAATTTAAACATCATTTCTGCTAATCTGGCCTATTATACTGCTTGGTTGGCATGGGCCAAGGAGAGCTGAAAGATCATGGCTTCACACCAAGTTCTAAGTCATTCTGGATAGAAGGTGGTTTGAAGCCAGTCTGGCCCTGAGAAGCTTGCTTAGGATATAAAATAGTAACAGTACATACCTTGCCTTCCATCTGGGGCTCTCAAAGCACTTTACAAATATGCATGGATTAAATTCCAAACACGCTGCTGAGTACCTTCTCAACAGCTACATGGCAGGAGCCTGATTCTTCAGGTGTGCTGAGCACCCACAATGCCAGCTGAACTCAAGGGGGGCTCCCAGGAAGAATGCTCCAGGAAGCTGGGATGTAGGAGACCCAAGTTTGAGTCCTTGTTCTGCAACAAACTTCCTGTGTGACCCCGGGGAGGTCACTTTGTGCCTTAGTTTCCCACCTGTACAAGGGGGATAACAACACTGCCCTACCTCCCAGGCTGCTGGGAGGACAAACACACTGCAGATTGCGAGGTGCTCAGATACTGCAGTAACAAAGGCCAGATTAGGTTATATTAGAAGCCAGGGCTCGGGAGTGCTGAAAATCAGGTCCTCAAACTTGTTCACATTCACCCAGTGAGTCAGTGGGCACAGAACTCATCCCAGGTCATGGGAGTTTGGCCACGAGACCGTCCTCCCTCTGTATTTTGCACTGGAATTGTTTCAAACAGGTTTTAAGCACTGTTCCCAACCCTTGCAGCTCGTAACACCTGCTAGAAACCAGTCAACAAAGCTAGGGCCAACAGCGTCTCTCGCTGACTCTGTGCTCTTGAGAGTACCAGCAAGGCCTCTTGCTTCCCTCTTCACTCTGTGGTGCCTTTTCCACCACTGCCTTGCCTGGCATATTGTCCTACAACCACTAATGGCACTGAGTAAACCTGTAGGGTCCCAGGGAGAGGGAAAAGACCCTCTGTTTCCATAACAGGACCCCCTGGAACCACCCTCCTGCCACTTAGCAATATGGGAAGAGCAGGATAGTTGTGCAGAGGCATATTAACGCCTAGGCCTAGGCCAGCAAATTTGCAGGGGCGGCAAATTTATAATAGCAGCCAGAGGTTGCTTCCCCCGGCGCCAGTTCGCGCCCTCCGTCCCCGCCCCAACTCCACCCATTCCCCGCCCCCTCCCTGCCCCTATTGGTCCCCTTCCCCAAATCCCTGCGCCAGCCCCGCCTCCTCTCCTGAGCGCGCCACGTTCCCCCACTTCCCCCCTCCTTCGCGAAGCTGTTTCGCGCACAAGCACTGGCAGGGAGCGGGGAGAAGCAGGACCCGGCGGCGCGCTCAGGGGAGGAGGCAGAGTGGAGGTGAGCTGGGATGGGGGGGCGGCAATTATTTCAGGGCCTAAGGGCAGCAAAATCTTTAATCCACCACTGTGGTTGTGACCCCCTTTGGGACTCTCCTGGGGGTCGTGACCCTGCGGTTAAGAACCCCTGCACAATACCGCACCGCCTCTGTCACATGTAGCCCTGGCACCTTTCCACAGGATGGTGTGAAACTTTATGCATTATCAGCCATGCTCCCAAGGAGCCTGTGGGAAATGGAAACGGATTACCAGTACTGTCCATCCCCCCTTTTAAGAAAGCGAAGGTAACAGCATGGAAATGAAAGCACTGACGACTCTGTGACGCTAGGGTTTGGAAGGGGAACCCTGCAAATCAGAGAAGCAGCAGCAAGAGCAGAAACTCCTGCAACCTGTATACCCATTACCGCCCTGACGGAATGCAAGAGGTGCTTCGGGAAACGAAGACATTCGTGGACGGGAAGTAGGTTTGGTGAAGACCATGCAACTAGGAGGAAAGCTGGAGGGCACGCCTACTGGTGAAGAAAAGCTCACTTGGGCCTCAACCATAGGAGTAATGATTCAGCTTTGGGAAGGACAACCCCACTACTGCTGGCAAGTCCACCAAGGCCCAGGGTGTTCGCCTGGCGTAAAGATGTCCCCGGGATGCTCTCACTCCCATGCACCCGGCTCTTTGAAGTCAGTGTCCTTAAAATGCTGAATACCCAAGAGAACTGGCTTCGTGGCCTCCATCTCCATTATGGGCATCTCAAAGGGCCTGCTGCTAAAAGGAGGGATGAGACTTAGGCCACAAGGCTTAGAGCTTGGAGCAGACAACTGAGGTCAGAGGTTAGACCAGCTGACTGCGGAGTCAGGACACCTCGGTTCTGTGCCCTATGTGGCCAATGAACTGCTGGGAACCTCTGTGCCTCAGTTTCCCCACTGGTAAAATGGGTACAGTGCATTCCTACCCCATGGAAATGCCATGAGGCTAAATTAATTTTTGTGAAGCAGTTTAAGTGCCCCCAATGAAAAGAAGTATTAAAATATAGCATTTTATTAACAGGTGGCAATCATACCCTTTGGCCTTAAAAAAAAAAGTCTATGAATGATGGTTGAAGCTATGGGAGTACAGAACGCGCCGCAGTTATTCCCAATATCTGCCTTGCAGAATTCCTCAATAATAATAATAATGGGCCCTGATCTTGGTCAGGGGCTTTATGGCCATCCTGCTCTATGAATAGGAGCAGCACAGAATTTCACGATATTCAGGAGACAAATGCAATATCTCTGATACCACTGGGAGGTTACGGTGGACATATTTTTGTGTTGATTGGAATTTTTTTGCCAAGAAAAACCATTTTGGATGAAAAACAAATGAAGTTTCTCACAAATATTTGCCACCTATTTGTTTTCCATACTGCACCAGTTTCGTAGATTTTTGACATAAGAACAGTGACCACGGGAGTTAAGTCTTATTCCCATCTTACAGCCAGTGAAAATGAGACACAGCGAGCCCTACGCGTGACTTTTCCAGGAGCCTGATCCACAACCACGAGCGCACGAAGTTCACACAGAAGCACACACAGTTATAACTGCACAAACACATATCTGGTGTCTGCACTGTTTGAAAGTCAGCCTGGGAGCAATCTAGTCGAAAGCCACCGAGTCAGTGGCAGAGTCAGGAATAGAACCCAGGAGTCCTGACATCCATCCCTCTGAGTTTAATCACCAACTTCCCAAGATCTAAAGGGCAGATCCAAAGGCAGTGAAATCAACAAGCGTCATCTGACTGGATCAGGCCCAAAGAGCATCATTAAGACCCACATTTGGCAAAGCTCGTGCTTAATATTAAGCAGGTGCTTAAATGGTTCACTGAATCAGAGCCACAGTGAAGGAGTCGCTTCTTCTCAGTTTTGCCCGACTAACAATTCAAAAATATTCTCTTTCACACACACACCTGACTCTGGAAAACTAAAGACTTTGCCACACATTCAAAGGGAGGATAACTTTGAAGCCTGCACATCTGGAAGACAAAATTTCTTTTACTTCTCCTGCCTCTAAACAACCCAAGTTGTGGGGTGGGAGTGGCATTAACAGCATGTGATGGAAGCTTTCATTAATGTGAATTTGACCTTCACTCCTCTTTCTTCTACTGTCACAAAGTCCTCTATGAGCTCCTCTGGATAACTTCCAGCAGTTGTTGCAAAATACAGCTTACGGAACACAGACACAGACACACATTTGGTAAGACAGAGGCTCAAAGATCTGACCAACGCATGTTTTTTGCTTTTTTCGCGGCGTATGTAAAAGGTCTTTGCCTCGATGCGATGTTGGAAGCTGTCATAATGAAACATCCTCCTATTATAACATGGCCCAAAGGAGCGACTATTTCAGATGCCTAACAACATGCTTGCTTTTATACGAAAAACAACAGTGGAGAACAAAGTGATGTGCTACAACGTGAAAGTCAAGTACAGAAACAGATGGGATCTCGACACAGCTGCACAGTTCAATCCCTCGAGTACTTTCATAGTCCATTCAAGAAATAGGAAAGGACGGTGGAAAGGTTAGCAGAAAGGAATGTTTGCAGCTAAACTCATCTCCTCATTAGAGTAACTAGAGATCTCCTATCCCCCAGCACTGAGAGCTGGTTCAAACTTACAGTAAAAAATAAAATCATCAAAAAATGCCCTTTGGGGGGAGAAATGGAAGATTTTTCTCAAAAAAGCTGACTTTTTCAACAATGTTCATTTTTCAAACATTTTCAGAGAAAGTGTCAAAAATATTAACATTTTTCATCTCACAAACAACAGAGAACCACACCAGATACTGCTTTGATAAAAGAAAAAGTGAAATATTTTTAATAAACAAAAATGGATGAAAATGGGAAGCTTTAAAAATAGAAACAATTTTGAAATATTTTTCCCTAATTTAAAAAAATAAAATAAAATAAAATAAAATAAAATAAAATAAAATAAAAACATTCAACCCGGTCTCATGGTGAGGAGCACGGCACAGGTATATTCTTAGAGACCTTTGAAGATCATTCTGCAGCCAGCTCAGGAGAACAACTCCAGCGGATGTTCAGAAAAGGAGACATGGATGCAAATCCGACCGCAGAAGATTCAGTGGTACTTTGGCAACGCCTGCAGGAGATTTCACAGCATCAGGAAGGGTCAGGTTCCGAGGTTTCCTCTGCCCCTTACTTCTGATCAGTCCGGCTAGGCTGGGAGTAGGTCCCATCTGAGAACTTTCTCTAGAGTGTAGGCCTTTCAGACAGGAATGTCTCTTCTCTCAGCCTGAACAGCACCCAGCAGAATGGAGCCCCTATCATCTGAAGGCTGTGTGTGCTACTGCTATAAAATTATTATAACAACAACAGTAGGACAGCGGCCCAATCCCCACCCCTGCGACAGTAACGGTCCCACGGCTGTCACCAAGGAGGGAGGCAAATGGCTACTTTCAGTAGCCTCCATCCATTATGCACGGACTGCCTCGCAGTCTCCCACAGACCAGTCAGATAGAGGGGTAACTCCAACGACTTGGACAGCCCTTTCTCCCAATTTCCACTGGTGTAAATCAGGTCAGAATCTGGCCCTGGATCTGTAAAGCTCTTCGGGAGCCTCCTAGATTAAAGTTGCACAAGGTGGTGGACTACCTGATCTTCTTGCACATTTCACGGCCTACGACCACCTACTTCCACTTTGTCTGCCTGGTGAAACGTCCACTTCGCACCGGCCCGGAAGCTGCCAGGGCTCGACAGAAACGTGCTCGCCCCCTTCAGCCTTCCCCATCACCACAGGGGTGATGTCAGCCTGGTTCCGCCCATCCGCTTCTCCACAGGGGAGAACGTTTCGAGTTAGCTTCACACGGTTACGCTACTGGGCAAAGTGGTGTTATTAAGCCCCAGCTAGTTTTCAGCCTTGCCCATTAGTTGTGCACACTGGCACCTGAGGAGGTGGGGTAATAAGTGTGAATCACTGTCTTGTTTTTTCACGAATAAAACTCCATCCACCTACCCACCAACTTCTGGGGAAAATCAAGGCTACAATTAAAATGCAGAAGGCCCAGCCTGACCAATGCCCCAGTTCAGTCCTCACTGACCTGTCTGCTCCCCAGTAAACACAGATGGAATTTAGGAGACAAGCCAGCAGGAGGCATTGACAGTACTGTAAACGCAAACAACCGTGCCAGATGTGTGCAGAAATACAATAGGTTCCAAACATCTTCCTTCCAAGTGGTCCCAGCCTGTGTTGGGCAACACCCAGGGCAGCGAAGAGACACAGCCAAATTACTGACTGGGGCAGTTTTAGAGCCACAATTCGGCTTTCAAATAGCCAAGAAAGTCACATGATCTAAACTAGCAGCTGGACTCTATAACATCATTTAAGGGGTTGCATTTGTGTGTGACCAGCCAATGACAGAGGCCGGGAAATGAAGGACTGGCCTGTTCCATCCCGTTGATTCTCACAAGATGGGTCCAGACCAAACCCCAGGAACCCAGGGCTCCAGAATGCTGGGATTGTACTTTGGGGTGCAGGTCTGACGTGCACCCCCAGCCCCTGCTTCTGCACAGTGCATCTAGTGACTGGGCCTGCTAATTAAGCCCTTGATGCTGCAAACATCAACGCACACATCCAATCCGTTTGCTGAGTTCAGATGGACTATTCACATGTGTGAAGTCAGTCAAGTGTTTGCAAGCTCAAGACCTAAGCAAGGGAAGATTCAAGTTAGATCATGACTGACGTCATCTCTGGACTGAGTCTCTTCCTCACCCTCCACCCACTGCCAACCGGAAAAGGCAGTTCTGGGAAAATATAATGTATAGGGGGATGACAATCAGATTGATTTTTAAGGGAGGCAAAACAACAGAATTAATGAAGCTGCAAGCAGGGCTACTCTGCAGTTAGCAAAGAGTCCCTGCAAACTGCAGGACAATCTGCCCCGAAAAGCTAACAGAAAATAAATTAACTTACGTTTGACAATGTGTTCCCTGGAGCCGGCACTCAGAACATTGGCTTCCCTCTCAGCAATACACAGTTCACGTTCTGCATTAATGGCAACACAGAGTCCATTTTCTGGGGAGAGCCAGTTCCAAGCGTGCAGTCCTGAGGAATGTATCGTATGTCTGGTATTCAAGCTGTGCTCCCTTTTCCTGTTCCATTTCTTGGCCGTATAAGGAGCTGAACACAGCAGGCCGGGTCATGGCGCATAGCCCTGCGTGCTGAATGACCCTGGACTTCCGACTTTGTCTGTCTTTGTTGGAAAACCAACAAATCCATCTAGGAAAAGCAGTGGCTCACCCAGCATTGGCACACAGGGAAGGCAGCGTGCGCCAAGTCAGAGATCGGTTCACAAGACTTCATGCAGCGAGATGCGCGCACATACATGGCATTTTCTTCATCAAATGGGGTGTGCCGCTTGCAAACTTAACTGCCATGGATATAGCTTTAAAGGGATGTTGCCCAGGCTGGCAAGGCCCAAGTCATAGCTGCACATGAAATAAACTGCAGCCTTGGATGGAGACGATTAAATGACTGTTAACTCCAAGAAACAAAGCCTGCCCAGAAATCTGGCTAGCTAATACACACAGGACTCTACTTGGAACATGCACTTGGGGATTGGTCCTGCTTTGAGTAGGGGGTTGGACTAGATGATCTCCTGAGGTCCCTTCCAACCCTGAGATTCTATGCGTCAGCAATTCAGATCTTTGGACTAGGGAAGTTCCTTTCCACCGGGAGGTGCAATCCTTGGCTATCCCTATTTTTAAGTCTATCGCTGCTATTTCCAAGGCTGGTAGTGACAGCTGAAACCTGCACTGGGTGACAAAATATTGCCTTTTACCAGCTTTGAATTCCCCACCTTTTAATTTCATTCAACATTGCCTTGCTCTTGTAGCATGAGATAGGAGAACAGATGCTCCTGATCTTCCTTCTGTAGGCTATTCTTTATTTTATGTACTTTTACTGTTTATCTTTTTGTTTGTCTCCTTGCCAAGGTAAACAATCCCAATCTTTCCAATCTCTCTTCCGAGGAAAATTTAGCTGTTGGATGAAGCAGTATTAGTGAATCAGCCAGGGGCGCTCTCCATTCTGGATCCACACTGAGCCAACGCTCCATCATGGAGATAGAGGGCTCTGTGCTGTCTTTTGGATGGTCATTAAAGATCCCCTCATACTTTGCAACAGAGCAGCAGTGTTGGCCATAATACCTATAACTTGTCAAATAACCACCTCAGGTAATTTAAGTTCCACCAATGTACATACCCCCACCCTTTAGCTTAAACGGCTACACTGTTCTTCTTCATTCGCTGCCCTAAGCCATTTTGTAATGGTGCCGTGTGCTGCTAACCTGTCACTGAATTCTACCCTAGAAGTGGGTGGACCGGAGTGAAGGCTGAAGCATCCCCTGTACATCCAAGACCTCCCTCCCAGGAGGTGAAGAGACTTAATTGCTTAAAATGTTCATAGCTCAGAGGTGGGCAAACTACAGCCCGAAGGCCACATCCGGCCCGTGGGACCATCCTGCCTGGCCCCTGAGCTGCTGGCCCGGGAGGCTGGCCCCCAGCCCCTCCCCTGCTGTTCCCCCTCTCACGCAACCATGCTGCCACGCGGGCAGCGGGGCTATGAGCTCCTGCCGCTCTGAGCAGCATGGGGGCGGGGTTGGGTAGGGGGTCCCAGGGGGCAGTTGGGCAGTGGGGGGGCTTGGTAGGGGGTCCCTGGGGGCAGTCAGGGGACAGGGAGCAGGGGGGGTTGGATGGGTCAGGGGTTCTGAGTGGGGCAGGGGCCAGGCTGTTTGGGGGGCACAGCCTTCCCTACCCGGCCCTCCATACAGTTTCGCACCCCGATGTGGCCCTCGGGCCAAAAAGTTTGCTCACCCGTCACAGCTGGATTCTGACAGTTACGCTCCTAAGCACAGAGTTAAGCATAAATAAATGTGTTTGGGATTTTCAGGAAGTCATTGGAGGGAAAAAGAGCTCTGTCCTCATCCATAAGATCCCCAAAGGAAAAGCAGAGCCTGCCACACATCTGCAACGTTAGCTGCCCTGCTGCTGTCTGTGTTAACACCGCATAACTTTATTATGGACAGGGATTAAAAACAGCTATGACAACTTTAAAAAAAAAACAACTACAGCAAAAACCGCCTTGGGTTGGCAGGATTCGTGCGAAAGCTGTTTGCCATAAGGTGCAAGATTTCATTGCTCCTTCCGCAGCCACCACCCGCCTTTGTTCCACCACCCTAGTAGCAAAACGAGTTGCTTAGCCAAGAAAAGCATTTCAGTGTCCTGCAAGGAAAGCTCATCTAACGCACACGTCCCCTCCTCTGCAACGGCAGGCTCTGAGCGTTCGCCTGGAAAACCCTCCTTCGTTGTCACTCTCAAAACAAGACAGTGATAAAACTTCTCGCACTAATACACCTGGAACTTCTCTGGAGCCGTCAGTGTTTTCGGGGGAGCTGAGAGAAGGGGTTTAAAGAGAGGGGAAAGGCCTACCAAGAACCACATGAGCTGCTTAACATTCCCACAGAACTTGTCAGATCTAAGTCGCGGCTCTTTCTTATCAAAAGTACTTGGTGGGGTGGGCAGGAAATGGCATCAAGGCGGCCGTACATTTCTTCGAGGTGCAGTGGCTGCCTCACAGTTCCTAAAAAGACAATTACTGTCCAGGCTGCAACAGCTGCCCCATTGCCGCTCTTCTCAGAGCACACAGCTCTGAACTGACTGGCTGGACAGAGAAGGGAACACTGCACATCCTAACTCTGACCTTGGGCCTTTCCCCACCCAAAATATTTCCCAGCTTTATTTATTTGGGGGGAAGAGCTTGCGAAGAACGGAGAGAATATTAGGAATTTAAGAATAATTTGGGGCAGTTTCTACAATACTAGTCCAGATCCTTAGCTGGAGTAAATCGGCATAGGGCCACTGAAGTTAATGGACCTATGCTAATTTACATCAGGTGTGGTTTAGACCCTTTCTACTGAAAATGATCATCACATTTCATATAAACAAAAGAAGGGGAGCAAAGAACTAGTGCTAGCACACGGGTAATATCTGACCCTTAGCTACATATTGAGGAAGATCTCAATGCGTTTCACAAACGCATGTTAATATTTACTCCCATTTTACGACCAGTGTAAATGAGGCATAGAGAGGGGCAGTGACTGACTCAAGGTCACACAGCAAGTCAGCAGCAGAGTCAAGAGCAGAACCTAGCTCATCAGACTCTATCTGATACGCTCAATATTGGACCACCCTTGTCAGTAATGGGCCTGAGGCAACGGCCATTAAAATTAATGGCTCAGCTACATTGTGAACCTACAGCAAAATCTGCACAGTTGGGTTTTTTTTTAAGTTGGAAATAAATAGAAATTAGTTAATTGCTTAGAAGAAAACAAAAAATTAGTCTGAGCATTTCTGCAGACGAAAAAGTTACTCACGCTCCTTCATGGCTTCTCACTGCAGCTGGATGAAAAAACATTTTTTAAAAGTCTGATTTTAAACATATTTAGGCCTTCCTGAGCTCAGCATTGCAATGCCTAACTGATTTAGGAGACTGCCTCACTTTCAAACAGGATTTCGGCACTTAGGAGCCAAAAATCCCATTGGTAGTTGATTACTCCTAAATCACTTGAAAGCGAGACAGGCATTGCAACAATGAGCACAGCAACCCATAAATACCTTTAAATATCTTGGCTTCGGGCAACTTTGAAAATTATGCTCATAAAGCCTTTAATCTCAAAGCATTTCACCAACTGTATACACAGAGCACTCCTTAAATGCAGCCATCTCTGGGGTGGAGGATTGCAATCACCTGGGACACAACAAAGCCAGGACAGAAAACTGTGGCCAAGAACAACAGAGCAAACCATTTTCTCTTAAGAAAGAAGGCCCTGGGGTCTAACACCAGCTCAGGGTAGACAGGACTTTGGTTTTAAGGACTGTCCTTGGTACTCAACATATGTAAGGGCTGTCAGAGAATCACAGAACACAGGGTTAGAAAGGACCGCAAGGGTCATCTAGTCTAATCCCCACATCCTGCAGTCAACACTGCTGGGCTTCTAACCAGTTTTCATTCAAATAAACAAAACACATTAGACTAAAGAGGAAGAAGAAATGTGTGTGTCTTGCTAACCCCAAATAAAATTCCTTATTTGCCTTTGGTAAATTACCATTAGGCCACCAGTCCCTTCACACAAAAATTCATTGACGTAAAAAATCAAATATCTACCATTCAACTTTACTTTTAATTTTTGCAAAGGACAAATTCCATCCAGGCATGGCGATACCACCAATGAATGCAGCTTTGGTCCTTTGACTCCACACTATCCTATTAGCCCAGACACCAGCCAACCATCTCAGCATGTGATGTCATGCTGGCACATGCCAAATGCTATCCCAGCAGCTATAGCAGGAAAGGGGCATGGGATCTCTGACCTCTTCAAGGGAGCAGAAGGAAGAGGGAAAGAAAAGAACTGTATAAAATGCTGTATCGGAAACAGGCAGCCAATGGTAAAAGTAACTCCTGAGGTCAATGATGTGTGCTAAGGAATGGACACAATTCGCATGCTCACACTTGGAGCAGGTCAATTCCCCCCCCCCCCCCATTTTTGAATTTTGATGACATTTTGAAAAAGGAAGGGGGTTTGTACAAAAGTGTTCACGTCAAACACATACACACAGAGATTTTCAACCAGCTAGTAAGCTGAAAACCAGGCAGAATCTGAATTTTGAAACGTAAGAAGTCAGGAGAGCAGGGAATTTAAAAAAGAAAAAAAAATCACAAACATCTCCCCCATTTTTCAGCCATCTTCAGACACTCGTCGGGTGCATCACAACAGCCAAAACCCAAGCTAACTGCCAGAGCAGAGCTGGACTCCACCGCTAAACTTTTGTTGTCTTCACACAATGCATAATCAACCTGTGGAACTCCTTGCCAGAGGGTGTTGTGAAGGCCAAGTCTATAACAGGGTTCAAAGAAGAACTAGATAAGTTCATGGATGATAGGTCCATCAATGGCTATTAGCCTGGATGGATAGGGATGGTGTCCCTAGTTTCTGTTTGCCAGAGGCTGGGAATGGGTGACAGGGGATGGATCACTTGATGATTACCTGTTCTGTTCATTCCCTCTGGAGCACCTGGCATTGGCCAGTGTCGGAAGACAAGATACTGAGCTAGATGGACCTTTGGTCTGACCCAGTATGGTCGTTCTTATGTTAACTCCTCACTTTCATGCCATTCAAAGCAGGTGGCCTGATCTCCCTTGATTAGCTCATTCTGGGGAAGCATTACCCACTGGTTAGAGGTCTGGCAGCATCTGGGTTCTATTTCCCATCTATGCCTTGGACTTCATGCATGACCTTGAGCAAGTCACTTATTCTCTCTGGTCCTCAGTTTCCTTTCCTCATTTGTGCAATGGGTAGGCGACATGCCTCATGAATGGGGGGGTTATGAGGAATCCTCAGACGAAAGGCACAGAAGAAGGCTAGAGTATTATTTTCCTTCTGGACCAGAGTCCCCCACAAATACGGCTCCCTGAAGAGATCCTCTACAAACCTCCACATGCAAGTCACAGAGGAGAGGTTGTGGCTTCAGAGCAAAAAGTCACCCCTTCTAGGAAGGGGCACCTAACTGCGCCGTCCGGGCTGGAAGACCAATATTTGAACTGGACTGGGAGCCTTGTACAGCAGAGCAATGAGCTGCCACCACACCTCCTGGTTCAGGGGGCATACCTGAACATGGCTAGCCGAAACTGACACATAATAGACACCAGTGGGCAAAGATCATCATGGATCCAATTCAACACAGGGCAGACAAAGCCCACCCGGCTTGCGCTAGGGAACCACCACAGGGTTGATTCAGCCTCTGTCGTCTCAAAAAGAATGGACTCCACTGAGGTCAGGGAGAAGAGGAACAGATTTTTCTCCCCTGCAATCAAACTCTACGACTACTACCAACACTGTACTCCCTTGGCGGGTTACTCAGTAACTCTGGGGTCTGGGACTCGGCTTCATTTTTTTTTTTTCAAACTGTTGTTTTTGATTTTCAGCACCATGAAAGACACCAAAGCATTTGCCCTGGACAAAAGGCAGATAAAAAAACTGCAGATTTTGGCCGTGATCCTCAACCGTGCACCAGAGAACTTTGCACTGCTGCATCAGCACAGGGATGGGGCGTGGCCACCATGACTCTCAGATGAGGTAACAGCTCCTTGGAGATGCTGGTAGTTAGCGTGGGTTACAATAGCTTTCCAGGTGCTGTGGGGCTCAGGCCAGCATAGAGCAGCCTCGGGATTAGGAGAACGCAGAAATCCCCAGCCCACCCCAGCTGCACCTATTACTGTTCCTCCCCAGTCGAGGGTTCAGCTTTTTGAAATCAGCTCAACAAAAAACAGGTCTGTTAACCTTGATAGCTTTCCTTCCACTACACCCTTATAATCGGAATCACGCACAAGCCCAGTTAGTTACCCACTGCAAAGGTCTGTCCCCCGGAACAAAATCATGCAACCACAGTACAATCGTGACACAGCCGGCGTCTCAACACAACAGCAATTAGGGCAACGTTACCTAGGCATGGTACAGAAGGGCCAAATTTCTCCACCAGCATCCATGGAGTCACACGAGGGATGAATTTGGCTCTGATTCACTACAGAATCACAGACGACAGCAATAGAGGAGGTGTGCTAGCTCATTTAGTCCATACCCACCCCAGGGGCCAATGCACGCGTGATCAGTATGGATTAAAGCTCTTACCAGCTGCTAGGGATGTGACTGTCAGAAGGTACAAAGAGTCTTCATTAGTCTCGGAGGGGGACTGGTGAAATCAGAAATGTTTTTGTCGCTGCAGCGGAGAAGATGATATTTGAACCAATCCGTTGTACAACAATGCATATGTCTAGACTGTTGTTCTCGAAAGTAAGCCAAGGACATTTCACGCTGTTCTTTTTCATGTGTTTGGAAACTCACAGCCCCGCTGTACAAACCCCGGGTGTTCGCTCCATTGTGAGTGCTTTGAGACAAATTGCATTTGAAGTAGTGTCTGCAAACACTGAGGCAGGGGCTGTGAGTCACCGATGACAGCGTGGCAGCCCACATCCCCTTGCAAACAGCAGCCAGAGGATCCCCTCGTTGAAGGCTGAGGGGTTTAGTTTCTAATTAAACTGTAACAATTCCCTGCACTTCTACAACACCTTTCCTTCCTGAGATCACAAAGTGCTTTACAAGCACTAACACCCCTTTCGAGGTTGGTATGATCCGTTCCAGGTGGGGAAACTGAGCCACAAGAAGATCAACTGCCCCAGGTCATAGGAAGTCACAGGCAGTTATTCCAAGCCAATTCCTCCCTGCGCGCCCCTACCCCGCCCAGGCCCCCTGCAGTTTGTGCTCTCTGTTACCGCTGCTGCTAGCACCTATAGCAGAGAGAGGAGCCACTCTCGCTGCCGAGGGTCAAGGTGTCAGTGACGTAACCAGCTACGGCAGGGAGAAAACGCAGGCATCAGAACCCCAGGTCCCGGCGGTTTAAATAGCATGAGCCCCAGTTCACCTTTACAGTGTTTTCATTTGTCATGTCTGTCAATCCTGCCAATGATTTACAACTTGGCACTTGCAGAGCAAAACTAAGCATGTTCAAAACACCATACGAGAGTCAGCTAACCAACTTCTACAGCCAACACGCAGTAAAGCATTGTCCCCATTTCACAGATGGGCAAACAGAGTCAGAAGCAGATGCAGTGACTCGCCCAAGGAGTCACTGCCAGAGCTGGGATCGAAACTCAAGAATTTCCATTTCTTCCACCCACACACTCACAAACCTGGATATTGTTGCTATAGATCAGTGGTTTGCGGCTTGTTCAGGGTAAGCCCCTGGCAGGCCGCGAGACGCTTTGTTTACCCGAGCTGCAGGAAACGGCGCGGGCCAGGCCACTGCTTCCCGCAGCTCCCATTGGCCGGGAATGGCGAACTGCGGCCACTGGGAGCTGCGAGCGGCCGTACCTGCGGAAGCTCAGATAAACAAAGCATCTTGCGGCCCACCAGGGGCTTACCCTGAACAAGCCGCAAACCAAGTTTGGGAACCCCTGCTATAGATCATATCAGCTGATCAGGGATAAATAAAACTGTTTTTTGCAATTTAAAAAGATTCCATTCCCAGTGAAAGCTGTCACATACCACCCTTCACACAGCCCTCAGTGACATATGCAGCAGGGACAGCTGATAAAGCCCCGTGGTCCCTTCCTTCAGATAGGGTAGAAACGAGTTCACTGCAAGTGTAACCTATTTACTCAATGCCACGGGGTGTCATGGACTCTGCAAGTCGCTTGCTTTACGCAAGGAGGGCTGGCTACTCAACAATCCGCCCTCCTGACAGGGGAGCTCAGACCAGGGCCAGTGGCAGAATCAGGAGAGGCTAAGATGGCACAAGTAATCTACCATTGGCACACTGTTTCCATTTGTGCACTAGCCGCCTTACCAAAAGCGGCACCCTCTGCTTAAGGGAGACTCACGGTTAGGAGAGCTGGGCCTGGTGTCAGCCAACAACTGGCCACAAACCAGAATGGACTCAATTAGTGGAGTGCCCTGCTGCTGGGACCAGAGCTACAACTAGATCCGGGACCCTCACAGTCCATAGGCTGCAGCTCTCAAAGGCAAGCCCAAAAGGAGCTGCTCTCTGCCAAAAGCTGGAGGTTTCAAATCACGGATTGAGACACACTGCAGACAGATGGATGCAGAGATCCAAGACTGGATTCGCAGAGGATGCTGCAGAGGCTGGAGCTGTCCTGGCAGCTAAGAGAGGGCTCTGGACAGGTGCATCAGCAGAGCGGTCTATGAGAAATCTGCCCTGCACCCAGCCGCACTGTCCCCAGCTTTAGCTAAGGCTGTCGGATTCTCATTTCTATAAACACTAAAGGCACTCCCGTTTAGGAAGAAAAATGGCATTTCAACTTATTATACACAATTACCTCTCCCACCTCTTTTCATTAGTGATATGCAAGCATTCATAGAACGAACCTGTTCTTTCCAGTCAAAGTGTTACTCTTGTTATGAAGTACCTATACATTAGTAATGCCTATTGTTATAAATGTGCAAAGTTTCATTGAAACCAATTAAGAAGCAAAGTGTCCCACTCATTTCAATGGGAATTGATTTAAATAAAACTCATACAGGGAAACTGAAAACTGCTCAGGGATCTACATTCACATTACTTGAGATGCACCAGTAACCACATTCCTTTTTTCCATTTAGGCAGTAGCTTTCCACTTAATATTGTACAATGCACCTGCTTATTATTCTTACTACACAATGTCCCATTCAAATTTGTTCTGCAAGAGTCCTATTCATCACCAAAGAACTTTCAGGAGGAAAAATGACATTTATCAAAAGTAATCCAAAGCAGCACGCTACCCAACTCACATTTCCAAGTCTGTCCCTCTTGATCAGCCCAGCTGATCTACATTTCAACTCCAATGTATCCTTCTGTGAAATATACCTGGTTATTCTTGCTACAGGGAGCTCCCTTTGAAAAGAATGGTGCAAATTCCCTTAGTCAGAGCATTTTAACTTCCATCCCCCCCGCCCCCCAACAAGTTGCAGAGTACTAAGGGCAAAATTTGCAATCTTTTCCTTCTGAAAGTTCTGCAGACATTGCCGGTTATCAGTTTCCCAGTATGTGAGTGTCATTTAAGTCAATTCCCATTGAAAATTTAGGCACTTTGCTCTCTAATGAGGCACCTGAATAAAAGTGACCTGGGCCCCCATGCATGAAAGCATTTAAATTTCCGCCCCCTTTCCCCCTCCACCCCCTGCCCCCGAAAACACTTACCCACATGCTTAAGTCTCTTGGACTTCAATGGGATTTAAGCATATGCTGAAAGTGCTTCCCTGAACAGAGATGCCTTCCTGAATCGGGGGCCTGCTTGCAAAGGTGCTGAGTGCTTGCAAAATCATACAGACACACAGAACTGTCAATTCCTAAGGACCACAAAGTGATTGATATAACAACTCTGTGGCAATGCAGCCACCTCTGGCATAGGGGCAGCACCCTGCCTGGTGCAGGGAGAGGAGAAATCTTGGCCAACAGCAACGTGAAAACCTAGCTCTGAGTACCATACCGCTTAAAATCTATGCTGACCAGATACAGCCCCCAAGGTCTCAGGTGGAAAGCGCTGGACTCAACTCTGCTGGGACTTGAACCAGCCCGACTAGGTATTTCAAACCTGAGGCAAGGCCAACAGACGCCACCCGCCCCCGCCAGCTTCTTTCCTCAGCTCGCAGATTGCAACCAAGCCCGTTTGTTGCAAACATATTTTTTGTGCAGCCTGCCTGGCAGAAACGCCTACAGGGGAAGGTCCTACAGCGGGATGCCTGCTTTCCTTTGTTTGCCCATTCTGCCGATTTTCACCTCAGTGCAATAAATTATTGTATATTTTACGTTATATTATGTATTGCATATTCACAAACAATTCAAGCATCTGAACCGCCTGCCTGCGTGGGGACATGTTGGTTCTCAATGTGATCTGAATCAGCCAAGATATTAAAACCCTGCAAAGAACTGGCTTTCTAATGGAAAAACGCATTGGCCAGATGTTGCTCCTCATGCTAGTCCGGGACAGAGTACAAACACCTCTAGATTACAGAGTCTCAGCCTTGACTGTCATTCCAGCAATGCTGGACCTTGCAATCCAGCTGCTTGCACTTTTGACCACCCCCTCCCCTCGCTCCTCCTGCCTTTACATTTGCTCAAAGGAATCTCACACTGCTCCTTTCAAAAGCACTGACCCTCCCCCCGCGTTCATTTCCTCCCTCAAAGCACCAGCAGAAGGGAACTTTGGCTAAGCAGTGCTGTAGGTGACAAAGCAGAATGACAGCTCAGGGCTATGTACTGAGAGGGTCTTGAACCTGTGCCCTTGCCTATTGAATCCTATACGCTAAATGGAATTCCCCAACAGTTCTGTATTTGGGAGAATCCCCTTTAAAAAAACATCAACCTTCCAACAGCTGTTCTAGTGATGCTGTTTAGTGGGTTAATACCATTCAATGATTCGTAGTTACCCGCCCAACCTTGTGGAATTACTCTCTCCCCACTTTGCACAGCAGACCAGTGAAATTATCACACAAGGAAATCTATTCAGGCATCTACCTAACCGCTCCCACCAGTAAGGAAGGTGGGCGTAGCACACGCTACGGGAAGTGGCAGTAGCTACTCAGGGCCGCCTGGGTGCTGAGAGTGCTGGGAACACCCACTGGCAGGCCAGTCTTAAGCTTTTCCAGCTCAGTGTCCCTGGCCCAAGCTGTCGCCCTGTTCCTGCTCTGCACCGCATGGCAGGGGGCACTTTTGGATCTCAGATACATCCTTGG
Source organism: Natator depressus (assembly GCF_965152275.1). Classification (NCBI taxonomy): domain Eukaryota; kingdom Metazoa; phylum Chordata; order Testudines; family Cheloniidae; genus Natator; species Natator depressus. Next base: position 4,631,301 of record NC_134242.1, read on the forward strand.
AATCTTTGGGCCAGCTGCTGTGGAAGTTCCTACACAGCGTAACTCAGGCCGAGGGCAATGGATCTCAGAGCAGGGTCAGGAAGCCACAGGGACGCCCTTCCTGGAGGAGGAAAAGTTACAAAGCCCATATCCTGCTCCCACTAAGTCAACCCCAGAACCCTCACCGGGTTTCGGATCAGGCCATTGGAAGAGTCAGAGCAAAAGGAGATCTGCACTTGCCAAAGGCAGACTCCTCCCAGTCCACCATGGCACCTCGACCCAGTTCTGTGCCTGGGATGGGGATTGATTCCTGACAGGCCCCACACACACACCAGAGTACTACCATTCCCTGCTCCAGTAACCCTGGTCCCCTCCAACAACAATACAGAGGGGGACCCTTAGCCTGTTATCAAGGTGTATTACAGCACTGGTGCAAAACTAGCCAGGCTCCTGGTTTACTCTGTTTGAACACAAACCTTACTTACCAATACCCAGGCTGGGATTTTGGGTAACTAGGTCGGAGAATTTCACTGCCATTTTGTACCTCTCCAAAGGCTACAATTCTGCTAATTTCCCAAAGAGACTAAACATGTCGGCCTCCGTCACGCAGCTCTGGGGACACTAAGCGTTGTTCAGAAACTGTCCCTGAGCTTGAGCTTTTCCAAAGCTTTAGATCCTTTAACACTATTTTTAAAATCTAGTTTAAAAAAAAAAACTTTATAAGCCCCTCTGTCTTTGTGCCACATAACAATTATGGGAACACTGGCCACCTGAAGTGAATAATTATTATGTCCGCACTCAAATGTATTTTCTTCCTACCTGCTAACAAGAGAAATGCCATGGAGCAAAATAAAAGAATTAAGAGAAACAGAAAGAGTTCCTGCATGTATTATTTATTATTCATTTTATGGTAATGCCTAGAGACCCCAACAGAGACTAGGGCCCCACTGTGCCAGGCACTGTAGAAATACAGAGTAAGAAAAAGTCCCTGCCCCTCAGAGCTTACAAAATAAATAGACAAGATCTGACAAAGGCTGGCAGGGGAAAATGAGTCAGAGAGAGAGGAAGTGACTTGTCCAAGGTCACTGAATAGATTCAGTTTAACAACGGAGCTATTTGAGGAAATATAAGACGGAAGGGATGAACTGATAAAGATAACTGATCTACCTCTAACAGTGTGTATACCCACTAAATTCTTAATCTATACTGCCTCAACTCTGCTGCATTCCCTTGGCTTGAGTATCTCTTACCCTCTGTTTCAATACTTATGTACAAAAATAACTTGCATTGCCAAGTTCGGAGTATCATTAATAAAGAGCAGCTACAAAAATTTAAGTAGTTTCAGTACCCATATTTGTTCCTGAGTCCCCTGCCAGTTTTTCTGGTTTAAAAAAAAAGGAAAATATGGTTTTCAGTGGTTTTCCTTACCCCCTGTTGCTTTGCGAAGACCCACAGTAAAAAAACAGGAGAAACTGACCACTTTGACATAGTACAAATGGCTCTACATCCAATGCTGTCTCATAGAATCATAGAATATCAGGGTTGGAAGGGACCTCAGGAGGTCATCTAGTCCAACCCCCTATTCAAAGCAGGACCAATCCCCAACTAAATCATCCCAGCCAGGGCTTTCTCAAGCCAGGCCTTAAAAACTTCTAAGGATGGAGATTCCACCACCTCCCTAGGTAACCCATTCCAGTACTGCACCACCCTCCTAGTGAAATAGTGTTTCCTAATATCCAGCCTAGACCTCCCCCACTGCAACTTGAGACCACTGCTTCTTGTTCTGTCTCACACACAGTTTCCCCTAGATACAGGGAGGTTATTACAGTAGGTGCAAAATGTAGGCAGGAGTAAGTTTTGTTTGCTGTTTCTTTTAAAGCGACAATGTTTCTTGAAGATTACTTAAACAGATTTAAATTGGGGGCTGTGATTACCAACATGAGGACTTTCAATCTCCCAAGATTTACAAGTCAAATCTCTGGCACTGAGCTGATGGGGTGTGTTTGTGAGCGCCCACGCAGATGAGCACAAGGTGAGATAAGGACAGGCTTGCAGTTATTTAGGCCAGTAGGTAATTTTATTCCGTGGCAGTATGGATTAAAGGGCTGACTGTCCCCTATTCTTATGAGAATCCATGTGACCTAATAAGCACATTTTGCAGCTTAGAGGGGTCCTTTTCATCTCTCTGTCTTAGGGAGGGGGAGGAGAAACCTCTAGGTAAATCAGTAAAATAAACAGTGCACTGGCTTCATTTATTAACACTATTTAGCATTCGTATAGCACAATGTCTCTAAGGACCTCAAAATGTTTTACAGATATTCATTCTGTAAAAGCCTCACTCCTCTGGAAGTAGTATTTTATTCTATGTGTAGTTCCCATTGAATCCATGGTACAATTAGGAATAGAACCCAGGAGTCCTGATTCCCAGTGCCCAGTTCTCGCTCTTTTGAGTAATTCCAGTCATCACTGTTTATAGTTCTAGTTAGTGTTCTTTGTATTTTAATGCTTTCTAGGAACCATTCCAGTTTTACATTACAGCATGTCCCACTTAGTTGGGACACACTTAATCAGTATGACCTTGCTCTGGGGACATCACCCTCGGATCCAATTAAACCGGCAATGGCTGCTGCATGATTGGGACAGTGTCAGGAAAACCCCTGCCACTTGGGGGCACACTCAGCTATTGCAGGTGACCTTTCATCGGGGGAGGTTGGGCTGGAATTAACAGCTCCAGTAAGCATCGGAGAGCAATATGCAAAACAACTAAAGACCCACTGAAGATAAAATTCAGAGATCTCATTTTTATTCTCATGTTTTCCATTTACTCTGGACACGCTATTTGTGTGTATTTATTTATTTACATGGTCTGTTTTCTGCATCTCATTCATAGGCCTGTCTATGGCTCTTTTTGTCATAGTATCTCAACATCTAGCAAGCATGACTAATTTATCCCCACAGTACCCAGTGAGGTAGGTGACTATCATCCCCATTTCACAGAAGGAGAAACTGAGGCACGAAGAGCTTTTTTTTTTTTTTTTTTTTAAGGAGTTGAGCTCCTGTAGCCAACATTTTCAGAAGCGACCAACGATTCTGGGCACTCAACTTGGGCCAGGCTTTTGGAAGTGCTGAGCATGCCCAGCTCCAGCTTTACTCAATGTTGGCTACAGGAGCTCAACTCCTTTGAAAACTAGGCCCAAGGTGTTACAGATTGAATGCATGCATCCAAAAAAAAAATACATCAGTGGCCATTTCTGAACATGTGACTACAAGTGACTTGCCCAGTGTCACCCAGGGAATCCATGGCCGTGCTGACGACAGAACCCAGATCTCCTGAGTTCACGTCTCAACCACAAGACCATCTCTGGCTTCCACTTCCCGATAAGGACGACTACTCAATGCATTGTCCATAATTAAACAGATTCTACAAAACCAAGGGCTAGTAAAAAAAATTGAGTCAAAATGGGTAGAGAAAAACCACAATGATGAAAGAAAATCGTGAAAAGTCTCACTCTGCTAATGCCCACACTTTGAAAGACCATTTCGTTCCGGGATGGTGCACACATATGCCTTCTCTCCATTAGCACTAGCTAAGAGGTGTAACGGTCTCAACCTTCATCTTTACTTCTTTCATTCCCACTCCGCACTTGGTCTCTCCCAGTACTGAAATCCAGCAGGGGCTCTCAGCAGCAGGCCCTTCTGAATTAAACAAACTAAAACTTCACGACAGCCAAAGAAAGAACCAATGGAAAGATTGAACAGAGGGGCAGGGAGATGAAACAGGAAAAAATAGGTTTGGAAGGATTAGATTTTTGCTGGTAAATGTCAGTAAATGTCAATTTCAACCGACACACACAAATCCACACAAAAATATTTCCTTCGATGATAATCAAAATTTACAGATAGGCAAAATGTACTGCTTCCGAACTTCTTAGAGTTTGATTTAAGAATATTTACTTTGTACATTTTGACCTACGATGTTGAAAATTTGTGCTGTATGGTTATATAAAGCTTTAACTTTTTGAATCTCGAAGTCCGTTGTCATTAAATAAGTATTGTCTGACCCTCCCACAACTTGTTGCAGCTGTGAAAATTAGACATTGATCTCATTGGTGAAAATTATAAAAAAAGAAAACTGAATTCTGCCAAGATCAGACCTGTCCTGTGCTGCTGTCTTGAAATAAGACCCCTCTGCTTCTGCATGCCCACTGGGGAACGCGGGTCACGCTCCAGAAACCCAGCAGGATGAGTCTGAAACTGGGAATGAATCAGCACAACTGCATACTGGAGAGAAATCATCTGGATCCCACACTCCACCTCCAGCCAATCACACACCGTCTGGATCCCCACACACAGTTTAATGCGGCTGGAGAGAGGAGAAGAGAGGTGGAGGAAGGGTCTTAGGAAGCAGTCGTCTCCCTTCCTTCAATCCCTGTTGAAATGGAGAAGGAAAAACCCGGGAAAGTGAAAAGCGTGTCTTGTAGGGAAGAAATCCTGACTCTTGTTAATGGGACCCCAGTGGGCTCACCTCTGCCTTTAGAGCCGAACTGCACATGCATCTCCCATTGACTCAGAGGGCAGGATCTGGCCCAGTTAAAGACACGGAGGGATTCGCTTTGCAATACATTCAGCATCGAGTGCAGATCATGAGATTTCAATTAGACTCTCTGTGCTCGTCATGGCCCTTGACTGTACGACAGAACAAGTGGCCCCGTGTTCTTGCTCTCCATCCTTATTTCCCGCCCCACCCCCACCCCCACATCCCATGTGTTCTTTTGTTTCCACTCAGCTCTTCACACTCTTTTACCTAGCCCAGCCTCTCCTTCCCACGTCTGTGATGGGCAGAGGTTCCTGAGGGGGCTTATGCAGAAATGCTGGCATTCGGAAGGGTGTTTCCTGGTCTTCCGCCTAAGGCCACTGAGGTTTGCAAAGGGCCCAGAATATAACTAATCTTTGACAGCCCGATAATGGGCATCCATGCACTGACTAAAAGGGAGCGAGGGTAATTCGTTTGGAAGCCCAAAGGAATAGCAATTTACAGACATAAAAGATTTAATATTGCATGCATTTTTACCACAATTATTGAATGGATTTTTTTTAAAATTAAAAATAATTAAATACCAGAGAAGCCCTGCATCACACGCATCATTGTCAGTCTGCCAGTCTTTGAATTAGCTAGACTTTCCCCGGAGCACAGGCTCACCCATAACGTATCTGGCAATACCGTTTGCAAGCCATATTTTGGGTTTGGGCACCAGACATGGATTCATTAAATATGAAAGCTTCTTAAGTCACTCTGTCTATCTTAGGGTTTTATACAGCCACCCATCGCCGCAGTATCTGGTTGCCTGCCCTGTAAAATTGATACTAATAGCCAAGGTCTCTAGAAAGAAACAAGCATGACAACAGAAGGTGCACGTTCCCCTGCCTCCAGAAATTCACAAAGCCGACTGCAAAGATAAGTCTTCTAAACATAAACAAAATCACAGGCCAGCTTTAGTACCACCTTACACTGCACAAAGTCCTACTGAACTCCATGGCACTAACTGCAGGGCAAAGTACTATATAATGTGTAAAGGCGGGTGGGGGGGCCGAGCGTCTAACAATGCACAACACACAACAGCTTCGGGTACTACAGGAGAACCACAAAGTGACTGCGACCAGGACTGAAATGGACTCACCTTGCTTACATGGCCACGGTGACTGTAAAAAAATTGCAAAAAGTAAAACATCAATCGTGAATAGCCTAGTTTTCACGTTCTTTTATACTAAACAAATTACAGCTCTGTTAGCAACACGGATGGAGTGTTGCTAATGGAGCTGGAATGGAGTATATATATCTAAGAAACCTTTGGGTCAATATTTTTTGAAATATAAGGGTCAAAATTTTCAAATGGGACTTTTGACTTTCGGTGCCTAATTCCTTGGATGCCCGACTTGAGACATCTTAAAGGTCGGTACTCAGCACTTTCTGAAAATCCCAAAGCAGTTTTGAAAATCTTGGCAATAATTCTTATCTCAAGAGCTCTCTCTCCCCCTTTTTCTTTTTAAATGAAACACCACCGTCTATTCTATAGAGGCTCTTTCCCCACCGTCATCACCAGAGTATTTAGGCATCCTCCAGCACTGCATTAAGTGATGTGACTAATGTCTGTCACATGTGGTTCATAGAGCCGTAGAGTTTAAAGCCAGGAGAGACCAGCAGATCATCTAGTCTGACCTCCTGAATATCACAGCCCATTAACTTTCACCCAGTTACCCCTCTATTGAGCCCAACAACTTGTATCTGGCTAACGCATCTCTTCTAGAAAGGTTTCAGAGTAGCAGCCGTGTTAGTCTGTATTCGCAAAAAGAAAAGGAGTACTTGTGGCACCTTAGAGACTAACCAGTTTATTTGAGCATAAGCTCATGCTCAAATAAACTGGTTAGTCTCTAAGGTGCCACAAGTACTCCTTTTCTTTTTTCTTTTTACGAATACAGACTAACACGGCTGTTACTCTGAACTCTGAAATTTATTTGAGCATAAGCTTTCATGTAGCTGTAGCTCACGAAAGCTTATGCTCAAATAAATTTGTTAGTCTCTAAGGTGCCACAAGTACTCCTTTTCTCTTCTAGAAAGGCAGCCAGTCAAGAGATGGAGAATCCACCACTTCCCTTGGTAGCCTGCGACAATGGTTAAATCAGCCTCACTTAAATGAGGTCAGATTTCTAATATGTCTGCCTTCAGCTTCCAGCCACTGGTTATCATTCTGCATTTCTCCGTTAGATTAAAGAGCCTTTTAGAACCTGGGTCTTTCTCCCCCTGGAAATACTTACATGCTGTAATCAAGACTTCTCTCAATCTCTTTGGGTGTGTTTGGTTTTTGTTTTTTTGGAAAATTAACAGATTTGACACTTTAATTTTCTCACTGTCAAGCATTTTGTCCACGCATGGATCATTTTTATGGCTCTTTTCCGGACCCTCAACAATTTTTCAACATCCTTTTTAAAATAGGGACACCGGAATTGGACGCAGTGTTCCAGTATCGATCTCACCAATGCATTATACAGAGGTAAAATCCCCTCCCCTCCTCCCGTTTATACATCCAAGGATTGCATCAGCCCTTTTGGGAACTCATGTTGAGTTGCTTGTCCACCCTGACCCCTAGATGCTTTTCAGAGTCACTGCTTTCCCCAGTTCTGTAGGTCTGGCCTGCATTCCTTGTTCCTCGATGCATCACTTTGCGCTTGGCTGTATTAAAACACATTTTGTTTGAATGGGCCCAGCTTACCACTGGTTCAGTCCCTCTCATCCTCTCTCCAGAGGGAGAATTGGGTTTGCAGAGCAGTGTTTTGTTTTGGTAGGGACTCATTTTTGAGAGTTTTCTTTTTTTTTTTTTTAACTGTACGTGCTACTCTGGAGGAGAGGAGGCAGGGCGGAGAAATACACCTTGCACTTGGAGTGGAAGGTGTGTGATGGTCCTTAGTTCCTGGGGAAGACACTTCCATGGCCTCAGACCCTTCCCTGAGAAAGCCATTTCCTGCACAGACAAAGTTTATCCTTATGGCAGACTGATCCAAAAGAGCACACATGCTTTCTTGCAACTGGACGCCATCACCTCCAGTGAGCTCCTGGAGTGTAACCAGCGAGACAGACACAGATGAGATTTGTAGGTCAGCTCCTCTTCTGAAATTCCACTTCTCATTTGCAACCTATTCATTATTTACCTTCACAAAGAACAGGTTTTAAAAAAACTAAAAAGGCAGAGCAAGAAGAGGTGCTCTTTAGGAAAGACAGGAAGGAAGCTGCTAAAAAGGAAATATTCACGGTCAGCACAGGGAAGAGTTCAGGGTCACACACAATTAATTTTTATTTTACATACGCTGTCTTGGAAACTTACAACCTCCGCTACCCCCCCCCCCCCCCCATATCTCAGGAACACATCTGGAATCCCGAGTCGTGAGGGAGCAGGAAGAATGGAGCAGAGGATCCTTGCATTGGCAGGTAAAAAGAAATGATGGAAAGCATTAGACATTATGAGGCCACAGCACATCAACTCAATACAATTCGATGGTTATGAAGCAGAGGGTAGAAAAAAGATCTGGTGGAGGCAGGGAAGCTGTTAGGCTCTCAAAATACACACAGCACAGACAACAGGCGCAACTGACGAAAGGCATTAAATTCAAAATGATCTCACAGCTATAACCACGTTTTAGACTGCATCTGCAGCATTAAAAAACTTCTCCCTCTTCCCCACGAATCTAATCCACGTCTTACCCAGCGCACCCATCTATGGCAAGAGGCTAGAGCAGGGGTGGGTAAACTACATCCCAAGGGCCAGATCCGGCCCGTCCAGGCTTTGGATCCGGCCCATGGGATTGTTGGCCCCGTGGAGCTCCCGGAAGCGGACGGCACCATGGCCCTATACGCAATTTCCTCACCCAGATGTGGCCCTTGGGCCAAAAAGTTTGCCCACCCCTGGGCTAGAGGGTTCGGATGAACTGGGTTTTATTGAAAGCTTTGCTTCAAATCTCCTTTCCAATGAAAGACTGACTTTTTCCTGGAAAATTTTCTGGTTGGTCAAAACTTCCTGGTTCTTTTGACAAAAAAAAAATCCCAAACAAACGAAAAAGATTAATTGATTGTCGTTTTCAAAAACCGCCACTTTTCAGTAAAAAAGTAAAAAGGCATGAAAATTCTTAATGTTTCTATCTGAATTTTTTGTAACAAACACTCTCCACATTGTCAGGATTCACTAATAACCGCATGGAGTATTTTGACAGTTTTACACCCTCTTCCCAAACTCTTCACGGGAGTCACCTTTTCAGCAATAAAACTGATCAAGGTTTTACGTGCAATTGATTTGAACGTCCACTTTAATGTCATTTCAGATTCCATTCCAGGTTAACTTTGTGGCTCATTCAGTATTCCAAATACGAACCATTTCCTTGTGTTCTGCCTTCCTTTGATCTCTCTCTCCTTTTTCCAGTCCGGATTAACTCAAGAATCTACTTGATTCCTTTCCAGTATCGCCAACTGCACCCTTCCACCCCAGCTATGACATCCCTCCATAGGCACAATATTTCTGCTCAGTTAAGTGGTGTCGACTGTACTCAGAGATCTGGAAGGAGGTGTGTTTCTACATGACTCACGAAGGGCCAAATAGGTGTACCCCAAGAGTTTCCCTGGTCCTAGAGACAGGTCCCAGCATGCATCACTCCATCTTGATCTAGGCATCCTTCCAGCTGGGTCAAAGGAGAGCACTGCAGTCTCCATGGGCTGAATCCCATCTGCTGCTAAGCAGAGGTAGAAAGAATGTGTCAGGTTGCAGGCCTTGCACACACAGCATCTTTGAGAGTCCTCTCAACTGGCCCCATTAGGATTTACTTCCTTCAAGCCGAGCATGGTACTCGCGCAAGTCAGATTCTGCCCGACCTATCAGCAACACTTGTCTCCAGTGATCATTGAGCATGGTCCTCGTAGGCATGGAGCACCTTCCGCTATCACATCCCTATCCAGGTGCCACCGCCCCTCTTTAGCTGAAGGTTTGCCCAAAAAACTCAGAGAGAAGAAATACAAGCCAGATTTTCAAAGCACTCAAGGAGGAGGGATGAGGCTTCTACATAAGATAAGGGGAGGAACCGTGAACTCTCTGATCCCTGCCTGGGGAACACAGTTCAGATTTTATCAGCAGTGCCACTCAGAGAAACCTCTAACTCCCTCAGCTTGGGGTGTGAGAGTTAGAGAGACTCAGTTTATACGTACAGTCACTTTTGTTAGAGGAGAACGAATAGGTCAGTGTATGCTCAATTTGGCTTACACACAAGCACCCCACCCCAAAAGTTCTCCTTCTTGTCCAATGAATTTCTATGGCATTGCAAGTTGTATCTCTTTCTCCCCAGATGCCTGCGTGCCCAGTTTTCAAATGCCAGCCAGTACGTCCGTCAACAACCTGCCCCTGCTCCCACTGAACTCAGTGGCAAATCTCCTGTTGACGGGAGAGGCCCCTGGTTTGTCTCATACAACAGCTGTTTGGCGATTGCAATTGGGGCTGGGCTTCTCAAAGCAGCCTAAGGGATTCAGGCACCCACCTGTCAGGGAGAGTCCATGGCAAATGGGCACCTAATGACTACATTCCTTGTTGGAGGCCCCTCCCTAAATGCTTTCCTTCTCGATCATGCTGGATTCAAGGAGACACATGACAGAACCACGCTTAGGCTGTGTCTACACTATGGAGACGGTATACCCGCATTGCCATGTCCGCGTAACCCCACAGGGTAGATACAACCTACGCCGACGAAGGGGGATTTTCCCTTCAGTGTAGGACCATCACCTCACTGAACTCATTTAGCTACTTCGACGGAGGCGTTCGTTTGTCAACATAGCTGGACCTGCATTGGCGGTTGGGTCAGCATAGCTAGGTCAGTTGCAGGGGGTTCCACACCCTTGACCTACGCAGCATGTCAACCTAACTCTTAAAGTATAGACCAGGCCTTAATTAGAGCGTGTGCACATTACCGCTGGGCCTGACCCCAAGAATCCACCTCCACAATGCCTGTACTGCTATGATTAGAGGCTGGGGTTTTAATAACGATACTTTGTGCTTATATGGAGCTTCCCAACTTCAAACAGCTGAACAAACATTCACTAATTAATCCCCCATGTCAGAGAATCTTCCTAAACTTAGCCCAGACCCGTGATCTTTATCCTGGGTCATAAAAGTGTCTCCTGGCTCTTTTTCCCCTGTTGTCTCCTTCCCTTTGAAGGCAATCGAGCTGCCTCTGTCAGCAGAAGGAACCTGGGAGCTATTCCAGCCTCCGCCCTGGTATTTGAAGAACATCCTCTGGTTTTCACAGCGGAGTGCTACGATTTCTCACCCAGCCTCCTGCACTTATAGCCAAGCGTCAGCCCCCTCTCTGGTTCTCTTGAGGCTCTCCTTCCTTCAAGGATGCCACAGGTTTGGAACAGTTGCACGCTCCCCTAAGAAGGTTACGTACCCAGCCAATGCTCCCCGCCACCCCCGAGTACAGGATCAATTGTACTCAGCCCAGTTCTCCCCTTCTTCCCTTGCCAAGGAGGCTTCCCACTCCCTGTACCGGGCAAAACTGACCCAACACATGTAGAGGATAGTCTCAAATTATTATTCTGTGTACTACGGTAGCTCCCAAAAGTCCCAGTCAAGATTGGAGGCTCGTTGTGCTAGGTTCTGTACATGCTCATAGTACAAGGGACAGACCTTGCCTCAAAGGGATGACAGTCCAAACAGATGAAATGTGGGAAGGGAAACAGGTACAGACAGCAGCAGGGACATGGGCAGGGTCACCCAGCAGATCAGTGGCAGAGCTAGGAACAGAACCCAGGACTCCTGCCTTCCAGTCCAGTGTACTAACTGGATACCCATAAAAGAACTCGAGTTCACAGCACTGAGCATAGAGACAGCATCACACTTAGGTACCAGTCCGTCAAGTTGGAACCCTGCAACCATGCACAGGCCCTGCTGTGCCCCAGGGTACAAGCTGCATGGCTCTAAATGCAGGATCGGGGCCTCAGGCAGTACCAACAATCTCTTTTGCAGTGACACTATAAATATCAAGCTCAGGTTTTAAAAGGATTTCTTAACAATCCTGTGCCATCCCCGCACGTTAGCAAAGCCAAAACAATGCTTCAAAAGCTCAAGCATTCTTCCCCCTTTGTGCAATTTGTTTGCTTGTTTGTCCCTGGCTCAGGCTGGATGGAAGAACCGTGGTGCTCCTTGGTTTTGCTTTGCTCCTAGGCATGCACCTACCTCATCAGCATGATTGTCCTGGCGTAACCCTCACCTTTCCCTCCCTGCTATTGCCCCCCACCCCTGTGTCATTTGAAGGAGAGGCTGGAAGCTTTGCAGGGCAGAGGCTGATTTCTTTTTAATCTTTTGAGCGTGCTTGAGCAGGGGACCAGTTCTTTTTAATCCTCACACCCATTTCATTTGGCAGCTGGTACGTCTGGGATCAGATCGCGGTAGGGGAAGGTTTAAAACTGAAAAGGAGCTTCTCCTTGAATCAAAACCCCCCAGGCTTTCCTATTCTTCTTAGACTTTGTAACCCCGAGCTCTTTAAGAGGAAAAACAAAAACCAGGACAATCTTAATTTCTGTCTTGAAATTAGCTCCACTCACGGAACACTGTCCCTGTCCCCACCATAATCACAAGGGGGGGTCACTGAGGGCTTTCCACACCCCACCACTAGTCCACAGGCACTATTTACCGCCTGGCTTATCCATTAAAGCTGGGGGTTACATCCCACTGGGTCACACAAGAGCTGCTGACTGGTAGATATGGATGCATGCACCTTTCATCTTTTCTCACAGCCCCACCGTGGGAACCTGGAATGCAAGGGTCTTAAAGTGATGTCCTTACCATGTATTTGCCTCTATGTGTATGTGGTTCAGAGCTCAGGGAAGGGGACACAACGACACACCTGAAGACTGAAGCCCTGTTATTGACAGCACAACACACACAGCACAGGCTCAACCCAACGTGCCTCAAACCATAAGCAGGAGGCACCTCCTCTGGAAGAAAGCAGGTGATAGTTTGGTCTCCACGTACCATTCAGCCCTTTGCCTCTTGGCTGAATATACCAGACAAGGAGCCCAAGGTAGTGCTTGTTTTGATGTGAACACCTGTCCACAAAGAACCCGAAGTCTTTTCACAAAAGCTCACCAAACACAGGCGAGATCCTGCGGGCTAGTGGGCAGGGCATTGCGCTGGGAGGCAGGAGATCTGCCACCTGTTCCCAGCTTTTCCACCAACCTGCTTTGCGACACGAGGCAAGTCACTTCACTTCTTTGTGCCTCTGTTTCCAATCCCAAACTACTGAAGACTGGAATTTTTTAAGATATGCTCTAGTTCCAAAGGAATTATTCTGGGAAGTTCTCTGGGGCCTGGGTTACGCAGATCAGCGAGATGATCACAATGGTCCAATCAGCCCTCGAAATCCATAAGATGCTGACTTGAACCTGCAGCCTACAAGTGAAACCCAATGCACCGGGCCGTTTGCTTTAACCAGCTGAGCTTTATCTTTTGGCTGCCCCCAAGGAGCAAAAACATCCAAGTTTGTTGCTTGTGGCAGGTATTCCCAAACTTTTTCCCCCCCGAGGCCCACCTGTGCAGCTGCCATAGGCACTACGGTCCACTATTCACACTTCTTGAGGAACATTCATTGTAATGATTATTCAGATATAAACTATAACGTTGTAAACAAACAATATCCAGGTTTCCCCTTCATTTTCATGTAAACAACTGGCACGCTAGAAACCCCGAGCCATATGCACTCAGAGAAGTGCTTCAAGATCTTTGAAGCCAAACAGGTTTAGAAAAATTGTTCTTTAAAAAACTGCCAAGAGCCAACTCTGGTGTTCAAAGAGAGAAAACACCATGTCCCAAGGCATAAAACTGAAAAACAAACCAACACAACAGTGTTAACAAACCTGTTAAACCCATATTGTGTTGTTTGTTGATTTTAAAACAAATCAGTTGTCCAACTTTGAACAATATATTGTGTTTTCAATTTTTTTTTTTAAGAGTAAAATCTGAATGTCTGTGCTGTGCAAGATCCAACCCTACTCCATCCTAATTAGAAAAGAATCAACTATTGTAAATAAAAATACGGCTTGCTGGGTTTTACGGTTGTAAACAGTGGGCTGTGTGTACGTTGCTAGGTTACCTTGCAGTGAAACACACGGTTGTACTCGTGAGAATTAAACCTGACATATTGCAATGTGGGTTTATTTTAAATGAAGTTTTTTCTATACTCTGTCCAACATATACAGCTCAAAACATGACATTTCTATAAGCTTTTACTTAGATTACACAGTCACATGGAGTTAAAGATTTACTAAGAGCTTGCCTGGAGAATGCAGTTGCACCGGCAGGCTACCCCGGACTGTGTCACGGCCCACCTTCGGGCCACGGCCCACAATTTGGGAACGCCTGGCCTGTGGGACTCTCTTCAGAAGTAAGTGTGTTGAGCAGAACCCACCACTGATTGTTACTCTAGGCTGAAACTGAACTGACATTTTTCTGTTACTATTTAACCTGCGTCTTGCTCTTCTGACCAAAGGTCAGTGTCCAAAGCAGGACTGGGTGCGTCATTTGGGTTTTACGAAACGGTTTATGAGAAGGAGCAGGAAGGGCACCTGTGGAACTGTCCTAATAACCAGCTATAGGGAGCCGTTGGGACCTGGACAGCAGTAATATAACCTACCCACTGAAACCTAGACTGAATGGGTCTGGGGAAGGACTAGATTGCAGAAGATGGAGCTGGGTAATTTAAATGACAGTCCAAAAAGAACAGAGCCATGGGAAGGACTGAATTCCAACAATGCCCACCCCGTGCAATCAAAGGAACACCGTTACCATCACGCGCATCTATAGATCTCAATGAGCTTTACAAAGGAGATCAGTATCATTATCCCCATTTTCAGATGGGGAAACTGAGGCACAGAGGGGGAACGACTTGCTCAAGGTCACCCAGCAGGGATTAGAACCCAGGTCTCCTGAGTCCCAGTGCAGTGCTCTGTCCACTAGGCAACACTGCCTCGTTCGCACTAATGAGTAACCCCAGCTCAGTGCTTCAGAGGAGAGCAACACCTGCTCATAAGACCCCTGAGGATATGCCAGGGCATGAGTGAGAGAAGATGACAATTCCATCCCAGCCCAATCTTTGGTCATTGGCACATGAGTAGGAATCAGCCTCGTTAAGGATCTAATGCCATTCGCATCCCCTTTATCCTGGGAAAGACTTCAGTGCCGATCTGCGGCCTGAGGAGTTGGAGCCGGTAGGGAAAGCTACACAGGATCGGAAGCTTGGAAAATTTGTGCCGTGCTGCAGACCAAACAGCTTCATTTTTGACAGCCGCCTCTGCCTCACCAGTCAGGAGGTGGGAGCTTGGAGGGCCATTTTACCGGCCCAGCAGACACACACAGTCATGCACAACACTAACATCCTGCATTCCAGCAAGTGCCAACCACGCAGGGATATATAACCTCGCCATAGCTTAGAAGCTGCAGACCACTCACATCCAGAAAGGCAAGTTTGCCCCAAGCTCACTGAAATCCACTCCTGATTGCCATGAGCCAAGCAGAAAGTCTTGGATATTAGCCAACACCACAAGCCCTTGGGGGTCAGGGGGGATAAATGTTTTCAGGATCAGGGAGGACGTCTTTATTTAAATGGCATCTGCAAAGTAGGTGAGACATCGGTGCGATCATCCAACACACTCGTGTTCTCTCTTTACGCAACAGACTGTGCATACCCCTTGTCACTCACCCAGTCTATTCATATTGAACGGCCTCAAGCCAAAATGGGCAAAGGATGGCAGGCAGGCTGGCTTCGAAAGCTACTGCCCTAAATGGCTGGACTAACCTTCTCCACTAGAACCAATATCATCCAGCTTTTTATAGCAATGTTTCATCTCTCAAGAAGCCTTTGCTGGCATTGAAAAAAAAAACCCCGAAAATTTTACTGTTCAATGTTGTCTGTTCTAGACCGACTGCACGACTTACATTTGTGTTCTGTGGAGTACACAGCAAAAGTTACTGATGCCCTGCAACTCTCACAAAAACATGATCTCTGTCATGCTTTAAATAAATATAATAAGTCATCAGCTTTCTCTTTCTACAGGGACACATTCCGCTACTAAAATCATACGTTCCAAATAAAGGTATTTACCTCTCTTACTGTGACGATCCAGAGCAGCCAGCCTCGAGGGTTCAAGTATCATGAGCCCAGCCCGCAGAATTACTGAGACTAGCTTAATAATAAAGCCATTTTTAAATGAATACAGGTGCAGTTCTTTCCTTTACATTCTGGTTTACAGCCTTTACAATTCACGTTTTCACGTTCTTCTACACAATCACGAGGGCTAGAAACGTACTTTAGTTAAATAAGAGCTGAGATTCTTAAATAATCACATGACTCCAGGAGCTGGGGCCTTAAAGAAAACCCCCCAAAATATGATGAGACTAGCGATAAAATCGGGAGACCTGGCAGCGCTGAAGGTCTTCTGAGTACTAGCAGCGAAAAACTTAAAAATCCAGTTTGCTTGGTGTTATTTATTTTCTAAGGCCCCAAGTCAGGAACACAATTAAAAGCATGTGCCAAAGTCTCACTGACAACAGGACCTTAAGAGTCCTTCCTAAATATAGATGCTTTCCTGAATCAGGGCCTTCGTTTGCTTTTTTGGATTTCACTCAACTTGGAAATAGCAGTCGGTGGCGTCACTTTCACTTTCAGATTCTTAATGCCCGGATCCCTGGATCTCAAACACTGTAGGGGATATTTCAGAGGCTTTTCACTGGGACATTTCAAAAATAAATTGGAGAAACATTTCTATTGCTCTTAAATTTTATACAGCAACTCGTTATTTTATTTTATACAGCAAAACGTGAATTAAGGGCTCGATTTCAGTTGATGTCCCTTTGAAGCTATTCTAATTATGATGCTGGCTAATATTTCCCACTCAGGTACATGGATTTGTTAATGCAGGCCAACTCACATTACATATGTACGTACACACACACATATGCACACACAGTCTCTTGTATCTAGGTACAGAGCTAGCTGTCACTGATAAAATACACACACACACACACAGACGAGAGGAGGATGACGACGAAAGCGTTATCTTCACACAAAGCATTTTCGATTACTGGGCAAAGAGGAAACAAAGAGGCAGATCCCGTAGATAGCCTGAACAGACACACAAGCGCACGCATGCCATGCCTCAGCTAAAAGAAGAGTGGAAAAACAAAATTTTTACAGGTGTCTCAGTAATTACGTATCTGTTACGTTATGTGCCTGAAAGTGAAACATAAAACTACCATCACCGCATTTATTTCCTAGTGTGACGTCCCCTCCTACAATGTGCAGGAGGACGGGTTACATCATGTGCTTCCAGAGCAGGAGAATGTACCGTATGTACTGTTGTCCCAGCAGCTGTTACAGAGCTCCGTACAGAGGCAGAAGACGGGGGGAGACATACACCACCACCAGGCTCCTGTTATTTAGATGTCGTACCCCACCTTCCTTGCACTCATCTTTCACTTTGATGCTCTGGCTGCTTCCTATGACACCAATCCAGAAATATTTTCCACCCTCCTGTTCTTCCAGTGACGCCCACGCTCCCAAAGCTTTCTATGTATTTGTTTTTAATCTGTTGTCGCAGTCACTCCGGGTCATGCCACTGATGTTTCAGCTCTTACAAGGTCAGAATACATAGGCAGCATTAGATAACATACGAAAGAGAAAAGGCCACTTCTCAAGGTTATGAGGCCTCTTCAACGCATCTAACTTTGCACCATCTCCCATCTGGGTAGTGGCGTCTTCCAAATGCTTCTCCCTGCATCTTGTTTTTCTAAGAATGAACTGCAATAGCAGGGAAAATGTCAGCAAATAAACACATGGCTCCGTATAAGTCAAACCAGAGCAGCTCTCTGGAACAGAGAGCTTGACAGGTTGTTGACTGTCAATATGACATTAATTCACATGCTATCCCCACCTCTCTTCTCCCAGTGGTTATAAAGAAATGAATACATAAAATAAATATATAAAATAAAATTATATGGGAAGCATCTGAAAGGCAAAAACTTCCATGAAAGAGTCACAAGGGCAGTCAAACTTTCTGGCCCACAAACCAGCCAGCATCTGCCAGCACCTTTGCTAGTGACCCGTACAGTTAATCTGAACAAACACTAGAAAGCATTTTGTCAGGAAGGGTCCTACCCAGGGAGGGAGCTGGGCATAACGAGACTCTTCCATCTCTGACCCTCAAGATTCTGGGACTATACAATTCCCCTAATAAAGCAACACTGGCTTGCCAGGCCGTTCTCCCAGAGGTGCGTCTCCGAGCAGCATGGGCAGCTGCCCCAATGCATCAGCCACCCCGTGGGCAGACAGGAAGGGAAAAGGGGAGTCTATGGCTGGAAACAGCAGACTGGGCAGGTAAGAGACTAACACTGGGAAATTCAGAAGCCCCCTTGGGACTTTACCGACCTGGAAATTAATAAATGAATTAATAAAAGGGAGGGACACATACACTTGACTCCAAGATACAAACAGAATCTTGGAGTCGAGTGCAGGTACCCCGCCCTTTTATTAATTATCCTGTGCTGATTTATTAAGCCCTTTTCCATTCCCACCCTGAATGTGGGAGCGGAAGGACACGGCAAATATTTTCACCAGAGCCCTGGTGTTTGAAACGACATGCAAAGCCTCCTACTTAGTGACCAAGGCAGAGGAAGAGCAGGCTGACATTGGCTGAGGTCAGTACAGGGCAGCTGCCCTGCCCCAGCACGTATGAGGGGATTCTGATGCCACGACTGTAGATTTTAAACAACTCTTCCACCACCGTAGTCTGGTGCAGCAATTGGGCGGGTAGATGGTTCTGCAGTCAGATATGCCTTTTATGATCTTTGTTATTATCCTTTGTATTTCCCCAGACCCTAAACGCTGCAGTCATGGACCAGCAGCACCCCATTGTACTAAGTGCTGCAGAAAGACAGAACACAGAGCTTACAATCTAAAAAGAGCCATCCTGGTTTGGCTAAGTTATAAGCCTTTGCCCTTGCTGCCTTCTCTAGCACAAATACATAGCAACATATACATTTAAAATAAAATAAATTTAAAAAAAGAAACCCTACCAAAATAAGTCACTCCCCTGCACACCCTTTTCCGCCTGGGGAGAGGAGGAGAGAACAAAGCATGCCCCAGATGCGTCGTCACGTTGTGTAAATGCACTAGAAGGCACTCGGAGGCTTCGGCGATGAGCACAGTACAAGAACGTCTCCAGAAGAGAACGTAGCCCATTGCTGTTTGCACGCACGCACACAGCAGAACTTGTTGGAGACGTACGCCCTCGCTTTCTCAATTTTCCCGCTGCACTATGCATGCTCTGCAATGCTGTGTGGCAGATGCACACTTCTACACCTCTGCACAGAGGACAGACAAAAATGGGTCCTCCCAGTTCACCTACTAATGCTGGGACTGTCTCTTACCAGGTGTTTGTAACATTGCCTGGCACAAAGAGGCCACGATCTCAAATGGGGCCAACTGATGACATGCTACAATAAAACAATAACTCTGAGGCAGTGAACTGGAGGCCTGCCTAAACAGGGCCCAGATCCTGGGTGAGCTTATGGGTGCAATTGCAATATGAACAAGAATGAACTCCTTGCTCACCCATTGTCTGTGTTTTGTTTAGCTTTGATTTGCCAGGCTTCTAGTTAGAAACCCTAGGAAAGTTCATTAGGAAACGAAACAGCAACTTAGAGAGAGGAGAGACAGATGCTGCCTGACTGGATGTGTGAAAAAATTCTGACAGGCAGAAATCATGGAACTCACACGTCTTGTGGTGCTATCTAAGTAATAAGTCATCGACTAGAATACTGACACTTGTAGTACTAATGTTGTGTTCCTTTTTGGAAGCCACTCCCCCTCTGGATGACATCTGTCACGGTGTATGTTCCTAGAACAGGAAGATATTTTTAAATCTCTCGCTGTGGCTCAAAATTGTGAGTGCATCAGCCAAAATACCTCCCACTGGTGTGTTATATATAGACCTACGCAGATATAGATAGTACAGAGAGACAGACCAAATCTAGCAACGTTACAGAGACATGCTTCTGAAGATCTCAGAGCACTCTGTAAGAACTTTCCTGGCCTGTGATTCTGACCACATCACCCAGCTCTGTGAATCCCTCCACTGGCTCCCCACTCTTCTGCCATAGCAAGCTCCATGTCGTGACTTCCAAGGCCCTTCACAACTTTGTCCCTTCTTGTTTATCTGCTCATCTCTTCTTCCTCATCCCCCTACCCTCTCTGATACACTGCGGATGCCGGATTCAATGCTCTCTTTCTCACATAGCATTCTTTCAGATGCCTCTTATACACAGAATATCATTCTCTGAATTTATCCATAAAGCCACGAACCTCTACTCCCCACACTCCCTTCTTGAGCCCGCCCTCTATCTACCACGAGTTCTGCAAGAACTTAATTCACCTCAGGGTACATCTAGCTCCAAGCATGTAAGATTCCAGCCCAGCTGTGTGTGCTTTTATTAAAGTTAGGAGCAGGTAAAAGCAGTGGGCAATAATGGAAGCTGTCCTGCAACCTCAATTCTAGCCACGGACCCCAATGGAGCCGCGATCTCCTCCCCCAGGAACTCCTATGACACCAAGTTATTGCTGCAGAAAGTTATTTGAGAAACTACAATAGATTTTCTCATAAGCCTCAAACATATCAGCATTTCAAACACGGAGCGCTGCAGCCTTCAGAGACAAGATGACGCTTCAGCTCTTGATACAGTTATCTACCTAATAATAACCCCAAAGAGCATGCTCTGCCTGGCAGCACGCCAGACCACATGCTGCCATTCTGCAATTTTTTTTTTTTGTCTTTTTTTTTTTTTTTGTCAGACATGGAAATGTTGACTCTAGGAAATACAGAGTCTTCTGTGAAAACAGGGTTTTGAGGAAACAGACTTTTAGAGGGAGGGGAAAAAAATGTGTCTCTTTTCTCTTCTTTCTTTAATGTTGTTTCTGTCATCCAGGGTTGGGCATGAATCTGACTCTATTGCGGTCAGTTGTGCTGGAAACGATTGCTTGTATCAGCTCCATGGGGTTGATGTGAACATTATTCAAGGCAACAAGGACAGTGATTCAGAGCCAAATAAGCACCGACTTGCATGTTTTTGTAGGGCAAACTAACACACACTTGTTCTCAAGGCTGAGGGGGTCCAACCAACTCTGTTTTTACTAGAGGAAGAAGACACCACCTGGCAAGATGGGACTGTACAAACACGTCAGCGTTTGTGGACACAAATTCCAGCACTCACGAGCGACAAGAGAATTTCCCTGAGACAGAGTAAATGCATTTCAGGAAGAAACGTCTCTGTGTCAAGTTTTCAAAGGGTTTTAAAACTACGAGTTCAAAACAGTTACTTACAGAGTTATGAAAAAATGGCCTTGACAAAAGAAGAATTTTCTGAGGTGTGGAAATAAGCCAACATACACTTGCTACGGATCTGGCCCTATGTAGATAAAGTATATGTATTTAAGGGTACATTATACTCCAGGACAATTCTCATCACACATATGAATGTGCATTTTAACATATAAATATATGCATAAGAACGACCATACTGGGTCAGACCAATGGTCCACCTAGCCCAGTATCCGGTCTCCAACAGTGGCCAGTTCCAGAGCTTCAGGAGGCATGTACAGACTGGGACAATGGGTGTGATCCACACCTGTCTTCTCCTCCCAGCATCTGGCAATCAGAAGTTTAGGGTCACCCCCGAGCATGGGGTTGCACCCTTGACCATCTTTGCTAATAACCATTCATGGACCTATCCTCCATTAATTTATGCAGACACATACATGTGCATCCCTATTACATGATGATGCTGGCGTAAATGCTTTATGGGCCTAGCCAAATTATTCACAAGTTGCAAAACAGTGCTCATCCCAGTAAAACGTTTGCACCCCATGACATCAACTCCCACTGTATGCCACATATCCCATTTCAGAAATGTTTTACAGGGTAGTTTTGAACATTTTTATTACTAATCTGCTTCATAGCCCTCCACCACTGGAGGCTCTGAACATCACATTTCCCTTCCATCACCTCCCACTCAGAAACCAGTGTATGCACACACATCCCCCCCAACACTGAGGGGTAAATAACAGTCCACTGAAGTCAGGGTAACGCTATGTCTGACTTTGGCCTCACTGCACAACAGGTGAAACCGTCCACCTATGTGAGCATTTACTACACTCGCCTCTGAATGTGCACATCCGCGAGCTGTGACCAGAGTTCAGCAAGCAAGTGCCCATTTGCACACACAAGTGCAGGGGCTGGTGCCTTACTCTGACAATGCCATCCTCAGCAAGATGGCCGTCAGTACAGATACTTAAGCAGGAGAGGTCATTAAAGATGCGGAGTACAGAGTCACTAGAACGTTTTCCACAGGAGCTGATTATCTATCAGTTAAATACAGCTCTGTTCAAATAGCGAAAATGGAAGTTAATTATCTACACACAGGGTTTCCAATTTTTACCACTTAAAAAAAAAAACAAAGCCACATTTGGGCTTCTCTCTTTATCTCCCGGCCACCCTGTCTTTATTTGCTTGGTAAACAGTCCTTGGTGTGCTTTGGATCCAATAAAGTTCAGTTTCTGCTTCATCAGCTTAGAAACAGCCAAATTTTGCAACTCTGGGTCCCTCTGAGGTCATCAATCCTTCCTCGCAAACCTAGCGGCCATCAGAGTGGTCTCTTCCTTAGCCTGGCTTAAGGACAGTATCTGAGGCCTTATTTGCACCTTCTGAAAGGTGCACGAATAACAGAAGTTCAGTCTTCTTAACAGTCAGCCAAGGTCACCACAGAAATATTTCTTGTAGTAATCACAGGAAGTAGGATTTGTGATGCAGTTCAGAATGCTGGTCTTATCAAGTACTTTGTCTCTGGCACAGCTCAATGCCTCACGGCTCAAATGACGATCAAATAACTATACATCATATTCAATGTGCAAGGCAGCACATGGGGGAAATTTCCCTCCTGAACCTGGGAGATGAGCAACTTACGCCAAAAAGCATGACTTTTGGCTGGTAAACCTAAAGCAAAGCCTGAAACAAGCATGACGAGCTTTCTTCTGTCTTTTGATAGGTTTTCATATATTCTTCGTATCACAGAATTCAAGAGGTAACCATAACAATGGGGCAGGCAACTTGCTGAAGTTCAGGCTTCCATAGATGTGGTTGGGTAGCTGCAGTCCCAGTGCATCCAACAAAAGCTGCCAAAGCCTTAGTGTTACAAGCAGAAGGCCGATACATTTCGGGGGCTGACCAGACTGATAAGGCCTCTAACATTAGAGTAAATGGAAGTCACAGAAAGATCAATGAGAAGAGGTACGGTCCAGTGGCTCTGCACTGCTGGAGGTTCTGTACTGCACATTTCTCTTCCATCACCTCCCATTCAGAAACAGAAAGGCAAGCATAAACCTGCATAAGTTACAGGCAGTCCTCAGACTTACGACACAATTGGTTCCTGAAAATTGAATCGTAAGTCGAAACGTAACTCAGAACCACAATCCACTCCAGTGCAGGACCGAGCGTCGTAAAGTCGAAACCAATGCTCGCAAGTCGAATCAGGGTGTCAATTCAGAAACGTTGTGCCATTCGTCTTAAGTCGAATGTCGTAAAGTCGAGGACCGCCTGTATATCTATTTCTGTCTCACCAGCCTGGGGCTCAGGAGAGCTGAGTTCAGTTCCTAGCTCTGAGACAGACTTCCTGTGTGACCTTGGACAAGTCACTTGCTCTCTTCACGCTTCAGTTCCCCACCGAGCAAAAGGGATAATAGCACATCCCCACCTGAGAGAGGTATTATGATGAAAAACACAGATACCAATGGTAACAGGGGCCCTAAGACAGAACTAAAATGTTCATCTCAACACAGTCCCCTCTGGGAAGACAGACACTGAGGCTGCGCAGCGAGAATGCATGGCCAAGTAGCAGCAAAGGGTTAAGCGTGACACTGTCTCTGAGAGGTGGCTGGCAAGTGCCCCAGGATGCTTTCGACCGTCTCCACCCACGCGGTGTCTGAGTCCTCACACTGCTGTTAGCCTCCTCATACGGGAACAGAGCTGGACGTGACTCCTCCAGCCAGGCAAGGTAGTGGCATGCGCTGAGCTAGGCAGTCTCCCGACAACAACACGGGGGCCTCTTCATGGACTCCTCCGAGGCACCCTCCATGCTGCATCTCCAACAGCCCGGGCACAAGGCTGGCACCTGACCGCAGGGAGTCATTTTCCTGGGCCAGCCACACGCACCCACCCCAGTGCCACCCTACTCCTATTAAAAGCAGCTTTCTTGGTGCACAGCGCACCAAGAAAGAGGGCCTTCTGATTGCAGCGGGCTGAAAACATAGCAGAATGCTCTGTATTGCTCTGTTTTGGAAATGACTCATCTCTTCCTCCTCCCCTCCCCCCCCCGCCAAAAAAAAACTGCAGACCAAAAAGAAAGGAGTCAAGATAATTGTCAGTCGTCATTTTTGTTGCTCTTCTCACTCCCCTCTCACTCTTCTTTCCTTACACTGCCTTTCCTCGCTTTCCACTCCCAGCTTCAAACCTCCATCCATTTCTCCGAAGGCTCCTTTTCCGGCCGCCTACAAATCCCTCGCCACAGAAGTCCCTTTTTCCAGCAACCCTTCCTTATCTTGCTTTCCTCTCCAGCAGTCCACCCAGACCCTCCCTCACCTGGGCCCCCTCTCACTGTGATTGCAAACTCCTCCAGACAAGGGTCTTTCGCTGTTTGTAAAGTGCCATATAAATGTACAGGGCTGTGTAAATGATAAATAAATAATATCAGCATTCCAAGATAGCTCTGCATGTGCTTCCAACATTAAGCCCACTTTATGTTTGCTTTCTCTCTGAAGCATGCTAATCTAAAGCTGGTTACCACAAGACGATTTCTCTTTATCTCTTATCTCCCGGACTATTACTTAAATTTATCAACATTCTTCACAAATGGCTGAGAAGGGGAGGTGCATGAACTAAGAGCTTTACCAATACTGCTAACCCACAAGCTCAAACCTTGAGAGCCGCAGAAGCTTGTGTCAGAGTAGCAGCCGTCTGTATCTGCAAAAAGAAAAGGAGTACTTGTGGCACCTTAGAGACTAACCAATTTATTTGAGCGTAAGCTTCCATGAAGTGAGCTGTAGCTCACGAACGCTTATGCTCAAATAAATTGGTTAGTCTCAGAAGCTTGTGTGAGCAGCACACTTATCCACAGCTAGAATGTGGCCAGAAAAGACTAAACTGTTATTTTCAGCCTCCACCCTATACCCCATTTTCACTCAGTTTTCATTAAGATTTTGGGATACCAAATACACAAGGCCAGATCCTCAGCCGGTGTTAGTCAGGGTAGCTCCACTGAACCCCACATTGATTTCCACCAACTGAGAATCTGGCCCACAGATCTTAATATTTGAAACCTGGCTTTGGATTTTTTTGGCGTGCATCAGAATGAGAAGACGAGAACAGAAAGGTTCTGTGCACAACACTGGCCCCAGGGTGAATGGTAGGGCCAAACTCCCATGAAAAACCCATGAGCCTGAAGCAAAAGCCACTTTGGAAGTTGAACATCCAATCCCTCGCTCAGCGCTCAGTCGACAAAATTAACTGGCTGGCTGCTTTGGAGCGGAAAGTCTCCACATGATGAAGCAGTCACCCAGCAGGATTAGCGCTCCTTGACCATCAGCAGCATGAGATAGTTGGTCAATAGGCTCCTAAGAGCAAGAGTGCTCACAAAGCATCTGACAGAGTTCATACAATCAGCTGGTTCCTTATCTTAAAAGAAGATACTCCAACACTTAGGGTTATGTTACAGCATCTCCCTGCTCTGCAGCCTCCTTCTGACCCAGTTCTTTGGACCTTAGCCCCTGCCCACCTTCTCAGACATGCCTCAGCCTACAGAAACTCCAACAACTCATCCATTTCAAACTCTTCTTTCTCAAACACCCTCTTTGCTTCGAAAATCCTTCATGGGCCTGTTCTGGACTAGTTCCAAGACGAGTCCCTTGTCTCTATAGCTTCAACAGCCACTTTTGAGATTTCTCCTTCGCAGCTCCTGCCATCAGAAACAGCCTTCCCTACACCCCCATGTGAGGCTCTGCCCGATTCAGAGCAGGGAGTCGAACCCAGGCCCGACCACAGGCTCCTGGCTATTCTGAGATCCCTCTCTGTAGGGCTGTTCAGAAATTCCAATCCGGCACTGGACAGCCTTCCTGACAACAGTTTTGTCGAAACCAATACGTTTCCACAACAGGTTTGTTTTGGCGAATCGATATTTTCCGATCAATGACATTTCACTGAAAAAACCCCAAACAGCTCTTAGCCCTTTTGTGCCTCTCCATATAGAATTAACTGATAACCAACACAATGTTCTAGACGCACTTTGTACGTCAGCCGCCCTGTACCATAACAACGTATTGTGTTAACAGGACCCTCATCTAAACCCTTCAGGCAAAGCTGTAAAAGCCCCCGGCCACAGTCAAATTGTACAAGAAGAAAGGAAGGGATTCGAGTGCACAGCCTTCAGGGACATGAAAGCTCTCATTGGCATCACTGCTGCAATCAGAGGCAATAGTAATTGCGGGCCCGCTGATTAGCAGGAAACGAGAAATCAATTCAGGGCACTTGTAGACAAAGCAATCATCCAGAAAACGAAGAACACAACACAAAAAATAGCCTCCCTTCTTTCCAAGTGCACTTCCCTAAACTTCAGCATTGAAGAAACCAGGAATTTTTAAGCACAAGCATTCAAAATGGAATCTGAAGATTCGCCCATCCGTTCGGTTTTCACCTGGACCGTGCAGGTTTCAGCTCGTGTCTCCAGGTGCCATTTGACAAGCCCTGATGTTGGTTTTTTTAATCTTGGGGGGAAGAGGAGGAACAAGGATGGGGCCTGGGGGAAGGGGCGGAACAGGGGGCAGGGCCTTGGGGGTCCCGTTACCAGCCATTAAAAAGGTAGCAAGCCTAGCCCACATCTTTCCACATTGCCTGGTGCTGAATGTTCTAGCTGGCCGGCGACTTACTCCTAGTGCAGTATAAGCAGTTCTATGACTGTGTGTGTTATTCTGCAACATTATCATGTGTGTAACTGTGTACTGGGCAAGGTTACACAGCTGAAGAGATGAGAAAAAAATTCCATGACCCACTACAATGTGGCTTTTTCCAGCAGCTCAGTTTGGGGCTACAGTTTTCAAAAGTGACTAGTGATTCTGGATGCTTCATTTTTGCGGTGCCCAGCTTGAGACACCTGAAGGTGGCCTCAGCATTTTCTGAAAATCAGCAGCCTTTAAGAGGTCTCAGGACTTGTCTACACAGAGCAGCAATGCGCCCCAGAGAGGTGTGACTTCTAAAGTGCACCTACGTGCTGCACACTGACTGGCCCAAACGAAAAGTGCCCTAGTGCACATTAACGTAGTGCTGTAGTAAAACCTGAGGCCCCCTTAAATCACTGGTTGTTTTATAAAATCTTGGTCTTTTGTTTTTAGCAACAGCTGCTTTGCTGGTAAAAATACCTCGTTCAGAAGCCCTACAGAGATACACAGTCATTTTGTGGCTCAACTTCAGCATCAGGAGTCAAGATATCTAAAGTCTATTCCTGGCTCTGACACAGACTCATTGTGTGACCTCAGACATGTCACTTAACCACTGTATCTGCAATGCTAATTGGTACACTGGGGCTGATAATTACTTTCCTGTCTTTTAGGGGTATGGCAAG
This sequence comes from Natator depressus, assembly GCF_965152275.1. Classification (NCBI taxonomy): domain Eukaryota; kingdom Metazoa; phylum Chordata; order Testudines; family Cheloniidae; genus Natator; species Natator depressus. The sequence continues at coordinate 4,658,576 of NC_134242.1, forward strand.
TCTGTGCTATTTGTAAATCCCTCCCAGATAGCAAGTATCACATTTGTACATATTTCGTGACTGTTGATGGAAAGCTTCACCTCCAGAACGACAGACGATTCCTTCCATTTTAGCTGGCGCACCCTCCAATGAAATCACCTTTTACTAAAGATGATCCCACTACTACAAGCTCTTGCGGGTAGTAAGAGGGTTTTTGGTTTGTTTTTTTTTTAAAAAGGCAAATGACGTGGTACCAAAGACGAGGCCCCACTGTGAAATGACTGAAGTTCCCATGCGAACAATCCATTGGCAAAGTTCAAATGCAAGTGAAATGACCAGTTGTTAAAATGCTCTTCAATTTCATGGCAATTTGCCAAGGGAAAATTACACACAATGTACAATTTAATTGACTGTTTTCTATTTCTTAACATCCAGTTACCGCACCGCTCCCCGCATCTTTTTGGTTTTAATTTCAACAGATTATAACAATTCTTTTTTTAGAAAAAATTGCCTACACTGATGAGGAGAGATTTATCTGAAAAACAAAAACTATACGGAAGGGAAGCAGCTGCCACAGTGGACAGCTCTGCTGGAACTGGTCTCTGCGATATCTGCAGAGTAGGAGCTTCACAATGCACAACCAGCACAGAGCAAGAACCAGCTTCCTTCCTAGCACAGGGAGCCAGCTGGATGTTAGAAAACTCCTTACAGACTGATGAGTCTCAATATTGTGCCCCCTCTACCAAGCAGTAGCAGATTTGGGGACTTTGCAGGTCAGGTTCCTACTGGAGGAGGAATTGGTGATGCACACTCTGGGTATATTCTTAGTGTAACTTCTTTATTTACACCAGATAAACCAGTCCTTGAATAGAGGTGGTCAGAAATAGCACACAAGCTGTTTCAGAAATCTCCTCCCAAACACCAATACCTGGTTCTCAGGAAAGCAATTCTGCCCCGAGAATTGACTCTATTAGACAGATTAAGGCAGACCGTCACCTCTCCAGCTGCTTGCAACATATCCCACAAAAGAACCAGATCACAAGGCTAACAACAATGCAGCATTTCTTCAAAGACTGTACACTGCTCACAGGCTAAGGGGAAAAAACTTCTAAGATAAAGTAACATCACTACCTGGTTTCAGAGTAGCATTCCTGCCATAACAATATGTTGTTGGGACCACATCATATACTGACAACAGGCGTCAGTGGTATTAAATACTCACAGATTTCAGTTTGCCTTTGAGTAATCGCTGCATTAATTTTCAGTGGGAGTATAATTTTACTAGTAAAAAAAAGAATACTTTATAAGTAATAGCACTTTTCAGCCTAAGGTTGCAAAACTCCAGCTACCTGGATCAGAAGGAGCTTAACATATGGGAGAGGATTGGCTTGTGGGAATCAGGACATCTGTGTTTTATTTCCAAATTTCCCATGGTGCCTTGGCTATGTCACAACCACCATGTGCCTCAGTCTCTACACCTGTACATCGAGGATAACAATCTCTCTCCTGGCTCACCGGCTTGACTCAATATTTGTTAAAGATTCGGAAATCTTCAGTTACAGAGGTGCAAAGAAACATTACAATCTGGGACCATAATCCCACCACCCAGCCTAGGCAAATTGACAGATTCTCTGTCCCTTTCATATCGCAATGCACCCATCGCCTTGGTACCTGGGTATTTTCCCCTAACCTCCACAAGGAAAGTTTGAACGGTTCCCAAGGTAGCACAGATCAGGGCATTTTTATTCCTCCTGTAGCATGAGAGATTACTGTGCTGCAATAACAGAACGCTTTGAATGCAGCAACATCCTGCACTGGGCGAGCCTGGAGGCTGTTCTGTTATCACTCCACCAGGCTGCAGCATAGAGATGAAGCACAGCGTACAAGCCAATTCCTCCCACCCCACGGAAGACAAAGCAAGTCCTCAGCACTCAATACATCATTGAAACCTGCTGAGCCTGCCCAGAAATGCTTCAGAAACGCATTTAAAGCTCTATAAGGAGCTCTGTAAGCACGCTGACGTGCAAGCCCAGAGTGCAGAGTCATTAATAAGGCGCACACTCTGGATTGCTGGGCCTCAATAGGAATATCCTGTGACAGTTGTCCTAACTCACGGGACTTTCCTTAATGGCTCCATCCACGGAGCTCATGCCAATCCTTGACGAGGCATCCATCATAGAGTCTGATTACCATCAGTGATTACAGGGTTTGCCTGGAGTCTTGAAAGGTGGGCTGGACGGACTGCTCTGGGAGGCTGCAGTCCTCGGGTTATCCACCCCCCTGGGATAGCATGGACAGTAGCAGCATCAGCTGCTCCCACGTACTGCCTTGCTCAACGGGTCTCAGTCCAGAGTGAAGTGAGAGGGGAGATCAGCCTCCATGGACCAGTTAACCCTCATGCCCGCCCAGCGTGCGCCCTCCTGGTGCTGAGATGAGACGGAGCGGCATATAACACATCACACCATCTTTGTGCTCATACAGCTGGCGAGAGACCCTAAACACCTGCCTCTCCTGATGAAATGCCTTTTTCCTCTCTCTCTGGTATTGTCTTGGGGCCCAGGTCTAGTACGCCTAGCGAAGCCTCACTGCCTTGCTCATTTTCTCTTCCAACAAGCAGTGAGTGGGGGGTGGGGAATCAGATGAACAATGTGTCACAATCCTTGCCCTGGCACAAATCTGATTTTTTTTCCCCTCAAAAGCACCAACCTCAGCATCCACTGGTTGGAGAATTTTGGGCCCACTCTTGCATGGGGTCACTACATATTTCCAAGCGCAACCCGAAGTGGGGACCTGAGCTTGGTTTTCCCTGATGAGTGATGCAGGCACATGCGCGCTTGGCTGGAGGAATCTTTCCTCTTCCAACCAGAAGAATGACTGAATGACAGACGTGTTGGCAGTGAAATGACACTCACACTTCGCAGAAACCTACAAGGCTCAGGAGTCAAACACCCAAAAAGCACAGCACACCAATGACACTGAAAGCATTCAGTCCCAGTGGTGGAAAGCATGTTTATATAAACATGTACAGAAAAGGAAAGATGGTCTTTTGATTAAGGTATTGGACTGGGATTCAGAAGCTGTACGCTCTTTGGGACCATGACTAGCCCTTACTATGTACTGCTATTGTGCAGTGGTTTTCAACCTTTATTTATTTGTGGACCCCTACAAAATTTCAAATGGAGGTGTGGACCCCTTTGGAAATCTTAGTCTGCAGACTCCCAGGATCCACAGACCACAAGCTGAAAGCCATTATTATATTGCACAGCACAATGGCACATTTCAGCACAGCACTCATTTCAGTTAAGGCCTTAAAGAGCTGCAGTAATATAAATGATATGTTGAAAATCAACGAAGGTTTAAATGCAACTGAGATTTGCAAACTCCAAACACAGTCAGTGTCTGCAAGACTGTGTCCAACAAGTCCTTTGGCCTACTTACCCTGATCATTCAGAAGCTGACTGCCCTTTGATTCATACCCTAAAGTAGATGCCCATTTGATGCCAACAATGATCAAGTCAGTTGCCCAGCTGAGTTAGCACCAATGCAAATCCTTCCCGTAATTTAAAAAAAAAAGGATAATTTTTAAAAAACCAGTTTCAGAGTAGCAGCCATGTTAGTCTGTATTCGCAAAAAGAAAAGGAGGACTTGTGGCACCTTAGAGACGAACAAATTTATTTGAGCATAAGCTTTCGTGAGCTACAGCTAGCTCACTTCCGATGAAGCTTATGCTCAAATAAATTTGTTCGTCTCTAAGGTGCCACAAGTCCTCCTTTTTTAAAAAAACCTTCGTTCTTGCTCTACACTTTAAAATAGGTAAAGTATGAAGAAAACAGACTCAATCGGTCTAAAATTTACTAGTTGGAAAGAAGATATAGATATCCGTGATCACAACCAGCGATTTAAACCCCTCCCCATTCTTGCCCCTCCCAAACTCAAACATTTAGGACACTTCTCTCCATTAGAAATACAGGACTCACTGGCGTTCAATCCATTCAGAATCAACGTTAAAAGCTCTCCCCCTCGTCTCTGGGGGGAAAGAAATTACCCTGCACATGCTACAGAATAATGAATCCAAAAGGCAATAAAAATAGAGGGACAAATTCCAAATTCCTGGGCATGGCTTTAGTTGCCACAACTAAAACAGGAAACAAAATGCTCCAGGTCTTTTTAGCGCTGCCTTTCTTGATGAACTGTAGTTTCCTTTCAGGAAAGGGAGGGCTGGGGGAAAATCAGATAGCTGTAATATCGGACAGATTATATACTCACACTAAAGAGGAAAACACAAAAGAACAGGAAAAACTATACACTGAAAACTTGGGAGGAAAAAACCTCAGCCTGTTAAAATGCTTAAACTTCTTCCTGCTGCACAATAAATGTAGTTAAATATTAACTTTTGCAGCAAATATACCTGCAGGTTATATAGCCCCATTAATACACGCAGTTGCTTATGAGACCAAAATTGCACATAAGCTGTGTTTTACCTGCCGAATGCTACTCTAGGGGTATACTTATTTCACTCTGCAATACTCTACTGTCCTGCTGCATTAACCTGTGGAACCAAAGGACGGAGTTGGAGCCTGCTTAAAGGATCTTTTCAGCTACAGCTAAACATTAGGCCCTCAGGTAATGACAGTGCCTGGGGTTTGATTTTGAGATGGATCCACCAGGTAAATCTCATTGCTGCGGGAGGTCTCTCTCTCTTTGACTCCTGCTCAACAGACCAGGTTACAGGTCATAACACGCTTCACCTCCTCCCCCAACCAATCCATCTGACTAAACAAAAAACGAAGTCCCTTGCTTCTGCAATAACCACGTACTTACTGGAATTCAGACGATCTCCTTCACTCAGACGCTCCCCCCTAAAGCAGATGGCATTAGGAAGGAGATCCAGGAGCTAGAGAGCTGAAAACTGACGACAACTGGCTTCCAAAACAAGGGGAAAAGAGAAAGGAAAAAAAAACTTACTCCAGGAATTCAAACCCTGCTTCCACCAAACCCTGAGTCACCTCCCCTCCCCTTCCAATAGACCAGTGCGATGGGTAAACATTTCCAAATATGGAGATCAAGACTCCAAAGGATGTCAGAAAAATCACCCTTCTCTCCCTAGCTTTGCCACTTAGACGACTTGCCCATCTTGAGACAGAATTCTGTGCTGTATGTGAATTATTAACTCTACGGGACGCACACCATGCTGCATGCCCCAGTAGCACTGCAGTTCTTGAGTCTGCACTTGGGAAGCTCCCGGCTCGAAGTGCCACACGCCAAGTGGATTTAATTCCCTTTGCAACAGTGTACTGGGGAGAAAGCAACCAACCAACAAGGGACAGGTCTGAGACCTCAGGAGACCCACCCTCCCCAGTCGCATTGTTACGCCACCTAATGCCAACCCCAGGGACAAGTCTACACTGGGTAGTTTTAACAGCAGCATTTTTGCAGGCATATTGCTACCAACATTATTGGCCTTTGCTGGTACCACGCCTCCTCCCTGGAAGAGACAGTATCAGCAAAAGGTGCACTGCACCGTGGGTAGGCAGCCCGGCGTCCCCTACACCACCGACTTCGCTGCAGGGCATTGTGGGATATCAACACTCCTCTTGGGGAATTGTGGGAGCTTGGGGAATGTGTAATTCAGAACATTTCCAACAGTAACGGGCTGTCGAGCTGATGCTACCATAGTGCCTTTTAAAAAAAACAAAAACAAAAAAACAAGATGCTGTCAGATTTAGAGGCACTGAACGCCTCTGTATGGCCAATCAACTTTAAAAAGTGGTATTTTTTAATACAGCATTTGGTTTTAATCAAAACAGCACCAAGGGTTCTGGAGGGGCATCAAGGGATCAAGACAGAGTGGAAGGATGGTCCAGTGGTTACAGCGCTAGACTAGGACCTGAGAAACCCAGGTTCAATTCCTTCCTCTGCCACAGATTTCCTGTGTGACCTTAGGCAAGTCACTTAGCCTCTCTGTGCCTCAATTCCCCATCTGTACAATGTAGATAATAGCAATGCCCTACCACACAGGGTGTCGTGAGGATATACATCTGAACTGCTATGATACTGCAGTGATGGGGGCCAAATAAATACCCAAGATAGGCAGCGAGGGGCACACAGCAGGCACCAAGGCCTCCAGGGATCAAGGATATGATCGTTCTGATGTCACGGGAGATGGAGAACATGAGCACCTTTGCTCTGGAGAAACCAGAGCTCTCTTCCCTGTTAGGAAGAGAATCAAGTGTAGTTTAACGCCCTTCCCACTGCACAAAAAGCTTGACAAGGCAGAATGCGCACACAAAACCGAGATAAACACCCGCCCCCCCCCCCCCTTTAAACGTAAGAGCCTTAACATGAGCAACCATTAATTCAAAGGGCAATGAACGGGATGCACAAGAGCACAGCATGTTGTGTTAGCTCGGACGGGTTGCTGGTTTAGGTCTTTCCTGGGAGGTGGCCATTGACTTACTTTTTTAAAACCCAATGACGGCACTCAAAGGTGCCAGCTGCACTGGCCTTTGGCATGGAAGCCAGGCGCATTCCTAATGCACCAGGGTAGACTACTCTATCCCATTCAAGGGCTAATCCCCTGGAATCAGTGGGAGCAGGCGCTCTGCCGTTGTGGTGATAAAGTGATCTATCAGTGCCTGGATAGATTCTGTAAAACCACCTGCCCAAGGAAGGCAGAACAAGACACTAGGAAGCACAAGAAATGGGCAGCAGAAGCCTCAGAGCGCCCAGCACAGAGAGAGCAGAGAGGCGGGTGTTAGAAAAGCTGTTACAGGAGCACACTGACCCTCTGTGGATCAGGACTCAGAGCACAAATAGGGAAAAGGGCCAGCCACATTTAACGAGCACCAAGTGCTATCGCGTCTGCCGGGAGAAGAAATATCAGCTGTGTCAGCTCGAGAGAGAAATCACCCACCTGCTCTACCAACCACGAGAGGAACGCAGGCTGCAGCGAGTGGGGGGCTAAGGGAACGCACCCCGACGGAACGCAAGCTGTTAACGCGCCCATCTGATTTACACAGGGACTGGCAGGATATGATTTACAGCCACTTGGCCCGCAGCATGGGGCTAATGGGTCAGTGACTTTACAGGGAAGGGTTGGACTCTCAACCAGAGATAATGTATCAAGAGAAAAACGGGCTGAGAGCCGGGGACCGAACCCATCCTGGTCAAGGTAACGATCCGGGCTGGCAGGCAGCCTGTCTTGGGATCGCTACTTTCCAGCAAGTTTAAACGATGCCAATTCGATTGGAATAAAGTGCTAATCTCCCCCGAGCGATGGCTGTGTACCAGTGGCACGCAGAGTGAACCACAGCCAGCATGGCACCTTGAGAGTGCATGCAAAGCATCGCATTACATGCAAATAAGTGCATCGTCTTTTTATGACATGAGCATATTAGAGACCAAAATGCCCCGAGGGCCTATTCACTACCCTCTCATTCCTGGGAGCTCCGAGGATCTCCCCCCGTTTTCCTTGCTCCAATTTTACTTTACTCTTTTCATTACTGTGTTGTCTATTTAGCGCATCAGCTCTTCTGTCTTCACGGAAGACTGCAAGGCATCTAAGCACACCAGGGAGAAATTCTGCCCAGACAGAGATCACTGATGTACAACACAAACTGCTCCTTCCCTGCACACGCTCAGCTTGTGCTGGCCTGGGAAGCAAAAGCCTGGGGACTGAAAAAAAAAAAATCCACCCCAGGTCCCCTGCACAGCCGTACGGATCACTAACACTAGGCCACTGGGTCAGGCCACAACCAATTTCACCTAAATGACATGACGTAACCAGGATCCCTCTGTACATTTGATTCATAACCGTCTCAACAGACAGAGCGCACCAGCTGCAACACGCGCACACCACGGGGGGCTTCTGCAGTGACACGGGGAGACACAGGGCGAACGCCAGGCCCTCATGCAGAAGGCGAGGATCTGGTGCATTTCAAAAGCAGCTGTCAGATTTGCAGACTGAAACTATGCGCTGTCAAATGTGCTAACGCAAAGGCGTGTGACTGCTCCCATTTGCAGACAAAGGCAAACACTGGGTCACAAAGAATTAATATAGACAGAAGTCAGAGAAAAGCAGGAGCTGGCTTTTATCATCTTGGCCAGAAGCATTTCCCTAGGAGGCTGAATCTGGTAGCTATGAAATGGCTCCATACACAGAGAGTACATGTGTGCATGCATACAAATACTTTACACACGCGTACACACAGATGACATATGACACACGTGCACATACATGTCTGAACGTTATAGATCTCCCGCTTCACTGTGTACTGCACATACATGTTTCATCTACATCCTCACTGCTACGTTTTACGTATTTACATCTACACACACCCCTCACATACATTACAGACACACCTGGTGTCAGACCTCAGCACACCCACTTCAGTGAGCACAACAGAAGCGCTAAAATTCTGCTCAGCCCAGGGTTCTGAACGTTAATCGCTTTTCAGAGGTGCTGAGCACCTCCTACTCCACCACAGAAGGCACAGAGTGCCAGGGAGTTCAGCACTGCAGAAAGTTAGTGCCTGGGTCTAAAACTTCAATGAGCCTCCTCTCTCCATTCAGTGATTACGATTCCTTATGAAAAATCACAAACAAGGGTCTAGAGTTGGAATTCCTGGGGCGAAGCCAGCACACAATTGCCCGTGTTCCACGAGAAATAGGTCTACGTACCGGTTCTGGCGCTGAACACTCCTGGATGAATGCACAAAGGCACTTTGAAGATATTCAGGGTTTCCTCCTTCCGAAGTCTCCTCCTGAGTCACAACCCTGGATTTCTTTCCCAGCCCTGGAAAGACACACAATTAACCCCCGTGATGAACAATTATTTTCCAAAGCTTGCAGTTTAAACCACACTACTTCTGGGATGTTTTGAGCATTGCCCTTGTACTGCAAAATCAGATAGAGGTTTAGTATGTGGATTCCTCTGGGACACCCACTGTCTGCAAGTCGAACAGGATTACAACTAGTGCCAGCCAGGACACTGAGTGAAGCAGACTTTCGAGGCACCATGCTAACTTCTGAGAAGAGGGGGAGGAAAAAGGAGACAAAAATGACGTGAGGGGGTGGGGAGGGAGTGAATATGATCAGCTGGCAAGCATACCTGGGCTGCTCTGTTGCTGTTAAACCCCACCTTATCCATTTAGGGGGCCGGATGTGATCCTCCTCCCCAACATTTTCCACAGTCAGAGTAATACACACGTGGAATTACTTAGTGCAGTTCTGGGACCAATACGGTTGATCATCAACAGGAGTAAAGTAAGGACACCAGCGGAGAAGCTTTTGTCGGCCTTTCCCTTTCCCACTCGGCTGGATCCACATCCCGGGTCCTCTTGCTACTTGCTACGGGACCGCAGCTCCAAAGTGAACCTGACTCAATTCCTACACATTTCATTTTGCTGCCCTTCTAGGGGAAGCCCTGAAAACTCAGGATTGTGTCAGTTTCACCCTTGCATAAAATGTAAGCGGGGTTATTCTTCACCAGTCAGAGCAGGGCACTAGGAGTCAGGAGTCCTGGTTCTCATCTTGGCTTTGCCACTCCAAGTGTGGCCAACCCACATGACCGATGTGTTTGCGTGTGGTGCGCTGAGACACACCACTAGGGTTCATCAGGCTGCACAGTTTCCATTTGTGGCTGTGATGCTAGAACCACTCAGCTGAGGCTTGCAATTCTCTCACCTGTGCTACTTACGAGGAAATATTTTTCTATCACAAGTAGTAAAACCCCAGCAGTTACGTCTAGACTGTTTGCAGTCATGCAAGAGGAAGGCACCTAGTTTTCCCCACAAACTGGACACCTCTTCTGTTGCTTCCCCAGCAGGACTATAAAGGGTACAGATTCCAAAGGGAGGATAATTTCCTTCCCCTCCCATTTGCAAAATATCCTTTTTAAGAGTAGTTTCTTTCTGCACCGATAGCCTGACGCTGCAATACTGACATCAAAGGGTGTATTTTGCCACAGGTTTCAACAGGAGCAGACCCCTAGCGTGGAAAAGTTGTTAATTTGCATTGGGCTCAGTCCTGCAATGTATTCAGCACTCTTCCCTGATCCATCCACAGCACATAGGCATGTGCTCAACTTTAAGCATCCCAAGTAGTACCACTGAAGTCAATGGGACTATTCACATGCTAACGAGCATTGATGAGGCCTCAGCGGGAGTGCTGTGTCCAGTTCCAGGCCACACGCTTCGGGAAAGATGTGGACAAACTTGGAAAAAGTCACTGGGAGAGCCACGAAAATGATGCAAGGTCTAGAAAACAGGACCTATGAGAGGTGAGATTGAAAAAAACGGGTTTGTTTAGTCTGGAGAGGAGAAGACTGAGGGGAGACATGATAACAGGCTTCAAGTACATAAAAGGCCGTTACAAAAAGGAGGGTGACAAATTGTTCTCCTTAACCACAGAGAACAGGACAAGAAGTAATAGGCTTAAATTGCAGCAAGGTTGGACATTAGGAAAAACTTCCTAACTGTCACAGTGGTTAAGCATTGGAACAAATTACCCAGGGATGTTGCAGAACGCCATCGCATGAGGTTTTTAAGAGCACATTAGACAAACACCTGCCAGAGATGGTCTAGACAATACTTGGCACTGCCTCAATACAGGGGACTGGATTAGATGACCTATCAAGGCCCCTTCCAGCCCTGTGTTTCCACAGTTCTTTGTGCTTTGCTGCACTGGGTCAAAGCACTCAGCACCTTTCAAGATCAAACCTAGTATGCTCTCCCTGTGACTCAGCCCAGCACTGATGCATCTCAGGATCTGACTCATGTTCAGGAATAAGAGGCATCAGAGTTATCAGCCTTCCTAGTGCTTACTGCAGGCGTCACCAGACCTATAACTTAAAACAGGCAGAGCCAAGCCACAGACAGACTACATACAACAGCCTAAAACGCAGCCCATTACTGGCCTCTTCAACTTATTGCACAGTACAGACAAAGATGAAAAATTATTGCGGATAAACTCAGCCAACAGGCAAATGCTCTCCATCCATCAAAGAGGAGACAAGTACAAGCAAATATTAGGGGTGTGTGTGTTTACATTTCATGTAAAACTGATGTAGAGTTATATGCGATTTAGGTGCTGCCCATAGGCTCCTGGCAAGATGCCCTGAGATCTTATTTGCAATGGGGGAAACCTACAGACCATTCCCCACTAGGTCTAAGATTGGTTCACCTGAGCCAGCATTAGTGCCACTGGGAGCCCAGTGTAGACAATGCTCCTGTGACCAGACCTGGTTTTAAAACAGTTCCGATCAGACTTTGTGTTCAGCAGGTTTGACGAAAACATTTTTTAAATGTTACCACTGCGTACAGACACTAGTCTGCTGCTGGGTCCCACGTGTTTCTAAGCCAACTGGGAGTCGGCTGTTTATTCACTCGTTCTGGGTTTGTGCCATGGGACATTCTCCTGGGCTCAGACCTCTTGGCTGGGACCCTTCCTTGGGATGTTGTTTGCCACTGCCCATCTTCTTTTTTTTCTTTGGGTGCCCAAGATAACAAACCTGATGACTGGTGCTCCAGAGTTTCTGAAAATAAAACCCCTTTGTCTCGCGTGTTCGACACTCAAAGATGGAGGCACCCACAACCACTAGTTACTTTTGAAAATCTCAGCCATTAAAGTGGCAATTGTCAAAACTATTGTATGATGTAGCAGCCTTTTAAAAAAATAGATCTCATTCGCTCTTCTGCTAATTTACAACATTTATCTATTCTGAGGCCTGGCTGACAGCTGAAAACCTTACTGGGGTCACTATTTTGGATAGGGGTGTGATTTTTTTTTTAAACCGAAATAGCGATACCAGTAAAAGTCCCAATGTAGATGCAATTACACTGGTATGAAGATGCCTTATACCAACGTAGCTTACTCCCCTTCCAGTAAAGAACAGCTGGACTACTGAAACCATGTCTGCGCTGGAGGGACTGTACTGCCTTTAGCTACACCGATACAGTTAAAATAATGTGTAGGCAAGCTCTCAATGAGTTAGTTATCAGTGTGAATTAACAGGGGTCTGTTGGTGTGTGATTGACAGGTGCCTGGGGAGGAGGGGGGAAATTAATTTGCCTCCCTTTGTCCCTAGACTTCAAGCCACCTCTATCTGACCTTTTCCTTTGAAATGAAAAACACTTTAAAAATCTGGAGGATTTAGAATGATACAGTCTTACACTTTAATACCCGTGGTGTCCAATGCTTGGGATTCGTTGCCAAAATCTTCAAGATTAGGTTCCTAAATATAAATGGCCTAATTTTCAGGACTGCTAAGCTCCTTTAGCTTCCATGGACTTGAAGGAGATTCCAGGATATTCAGCACTGCCGAAAAACCAGGCCGCTCACCTTTTGGTGCCTGCACATTGATTGCGGAGCCTATATTAAGCAGTTCAGTTTGATATTTCAGAGCATTATGATTAGGCCTATCTGGTATTAGGGCCCAGTCTTGTCAACAATTACACATCTGGGTAACTTCACTCTTACTCACCAAGTGACTGTTTGCAGGATCGGGTCATTATTAAGTTTATTTGGTTTCTGTGTTTATTAGGTTATATTATTTTATACACATTGACAATAATAATTTTTCTGAAAAGAATTCAATAAAAAAAACATGCAAAAAATATAAGCTGGAAGTGGGTTTTCTCATTTTTTTTTTTTTTGGATGATTTTCTTCTCCTGCCAACAGCCAACCCTTGTTGGGAAGTGAATTGAGTCAAAGAGTGACAGTTACCACTCACTTTCTGCCTTCTCAGAGGGGGGCTTGCTGCAGAAAACCAGGAGGCCAGACACTCCACTGGTGTAAATCGGCACGGTTACACTGAAGTCAATGCTAATTTACAGCAGTGGAGGTTTCCACCCATGATGAAGTGCGCACTCTCCTAATCTATCGTGCCCAGCAGCGAGCTGTTCTGATAACTAAGGCTTTTAAATCAACCACAACTGGAGTGTCCATGTCAGACATGCTGGGACTCACCACTGCTGTGCTCTCAGGACATCCTGCGAAAGGAAGGATGATGTCAGAGGCAGTACAGGCCAGCTGCGTCCGCGCTGATGGGTAAAATTAGCTCCAGTAAGAGGAGCATCTCAACCACAGGACTTGGCATACATAAGGGCAGGAGGGCTTTCCTATGTAAACCATGACCTCACCTCCATCCTTGCCTGCATTCCTGAGCCAGCAAACCTGGCTGCAGGAACAAATTATCAACTTCGCCTTTACACTAAAGCTTCAGGTTTACTCCCAATGGTCATAAAATTGTCCCCCAAAAAGGGACCTTATAGATTTATTGCGCAGTGCATTCCTTCAGAGCAGTGCAGAACAGAAGGGCTCAGACTGCACTGGACAAGTACTAGGGTGCCTCAGCAAGCCAGGCACCCAACCGGAAGGGGCCAAGAGAGGGAAAACATTCATGCCATGAGTGGCTCCTTTCTCCAGCTCCACCCTTCTGTCCCAGGAAGGAAGAATGGCAGTAAATTCTCCCTCCCTGCAGTTCTGCAGACAGAGTCGGGGGCTGTGATTCTGCAGACCGCTCCTCAAAGCACAGGGCTGCCAGCTCGTGGGGCCCCAGTATGATGCAGGTCCCACTGTAGATGGCATTATTTAAAACGTACACACCGCTGCCTCTGCAGGCAGGTGAGGAAAGGAGGAGAAAGGCAGGCTGGGAGGCTGAGGAGCGAGGGAAACTGAAGTGCATCCGGGAGGGGCTCCCGGGGAACAAATGAGCGAGCCGGAGGTTCAAAGGAAGCCACCAGAGGGGAGCAGTAAGGAAGGAAAGAGGGATCAGTCATCATGAACCTTGATTAAAATGGACCTTGACAGACTAAAAATCCTGGGCCTGATTCTGCACTGACCTACGTTTGCCAACAGCTGTCACTCCAATTTACACCTGTGCATAACTGAGAGCAAAATCAGGCCCTGTATATTTTTTTAAACATCTCCCCATCCCCTTGTGGCTAATCAACACCCAGATTATTGAAAGCAGATTATTTTCAAAACCGCTGAATTGACTTCTCACCATTTATTGTCTACATTTCACTTAGGCTAGACACTGTGAACGACACCAGTCAGTTTCACTTGCGTCTCCCCTCGGACTCCTCTCTGATCCAACAAAGAAACCAGTTGCAGGGTCTCAGTTTCAACAGGGAATATTTTACAATCTCAAACCAAAAAAAGGGTTGCACAGACTATCATTAATAGGGTAGATTGGGACATCATTGTGCCAGGCAGCCTACAGATACAGAGCAAGAGACAGTGCCTGTCCCGAAAATTTATACAGTAATCTAAACAGACAAGCCAGACCAAGGATGGAAGGGGAAACTGAGGCACAAAGAAGGGAAGTGACTTGCCCAAAGTCATGGAGCAGGTCAGTGGCAGAACCAGGAACAGAACTCAGATCTCCTGACTCCCAGCCCCATGCCTTATTTAGCCAGATACTATTTAGATCGAAATCTCTTAGGGCAGGGACTGTTTCTTTGTAGATGTTTGTACAGCATCTCGTACAACAGGATTACTAAGACCTACTACAATACAAGTGAACATAACTAGGAGCAGTGTGGTTTGTATTAGAACAAAATAAATGTTCCTTCATCTGTATGTATTTTAAGCCCTTCAGAACAGAGACTGCCGCTTTCCACGTTTGTGTACAGCAATAAGCACAAGGCAACCCTTAAGAACTTACTGCTATAAAATAAATAATTTGGGGGGCTTTCATATTAGATTTTTATTAAAGCAAAATTCTAACTTTGGACCTAAACTACTGGACAATCTTGTTCATTCATGCACTTTCATTAAAGCAATTACATTTCGTTTCACCAGCTCACTCTTATGGGTCACCAGATCTCACAATCGACTGATTCCCAACGTCACCAACCTTTCATGAGGTTACGTATTTTTAAAGGCATTATCGCCCATTATCTAAAAAGGAGTATAATCAAAAGGCACTCAGTAGTACCAGTAAATCTCTACATCTGGTTTAGAAATGTCTGTTTCCCCCGACCCCTGAGTAATAGCACAGTGCCCTGGGATGAGTGAACATTAGCTATTCTCTTTCATTTGACATTTTAATACTAAATTGTCATAGTTTCAGACTTAGACAGAGCGAGAGGCTTAGAATGAGGTCATCGGGCCCCAACGCCTACATTAAAAGTTCATGGTCTTAGTTGCTTTGCTTTATCATCTAACACTCCTCTCCAAAAGCCGCAAGATCAGGAGACGGATTCTCCAAACAGCTGGCACCATAAACAATGGATTGGCGCCTGTCCCAATCTCCGTCCAAACTAACCGGCCCAGGAGCTCCATTCGTTCAGCTAGAGTCTCAGGCCTGCGACACCAGCACAGAGTCCAGAGGTCTCTCCTTCGATGGCTCACAAAGCAAGCGAGCAAAGTAAGGGTTACACCTAGCCAGCACAGAAATAGAACTGGGGCAGATTTTGTTTTCCAGAGAGGCTTTTTTTAATTAAAGCATTTATTTTTCAACACTATTTTTTGAGTTTTCCATCAAAAAAGTCAAATGTTTGTAGGGTTTCAGTTCTTTAACAAAAACCTGAAAAACTTAATCAGAACTGGGCATTTCCAGCAGAAATGTCCATTTTCGTTAAAAAGCTACTTACCATCCTTTTTTTTTTATTTTAAATGAAAAAATTTTGACCAGCTCTAAGAGCTGCTATTATTATTACACTCCTTCACAACACGCACCTAGCATGAGCTGGGATGTGCTGTTCCACAGCGCTGGGCCACCCATCCTCTCCATTGCCTGAATGCCCATCTGCTGTCAGCTACTGCAAAGGACAAAAGTCACCACGGTGGGCTGGAGGAGGAGGTTGCGTTTGAATTCCTTGTGCTCTGGAGCCTAGCGAGAACCCGACATGTAGGTAACTCCAGGGAGGCAAGTTGGAAGGGACAAAGCCCCCTAGCCCAGGGGTGGCCAACCTGTGGCTCCGGAGCCCCATGCGGCTCTTCAGAAGTTAATATGCAGCTCCTTGTCTAGGCACCGACTCCGGGACTGGAGCTACAGGCGCCAACTTTCCAACGGGCCGGGGGGTGCTCACTTCTCAACCCCTGGCTCTGCCACAGGCTCTGCCCCCACTCCACCCTTTCCCACCCCCTCCCCTGAGCCTGCCTTGCCCTCACTCCTCCCCCCCCCCCAGAGCCTCCTGCACGCCATGGAACAGCTGATCGGGAGGTGCGGGGAGGGACAGAGAAGCGCTGATCAGCGGGGCTGCCGGTGGGTGGGAGGAGCTACGGGGGGCGGAGGCTGCTGACGTATTACTGTGGCTCTTTGGCCATGTTCATTGGTAAATTCTGGCTCATTCTCCAGCTCAGGTTGGCCACCCCTGCTCTAGCCTGTAACGTGAAACACCTCTGCTCCATGTCTCCACTGCAGATCTGAAGCTTGGCTCAGATCTGGAGCAGAGCGAAAGGGACAAGTGACCTAAGGCCTGATCCAAAGCCCAGGGGAGTCAATGGAAGAACTCCCATCAACCTGAGTGGGCTCTGAAGCAGGTGCCGTGTCTAAGAATGCAGCCCTCCTTCTGAAGTGTCTAACAGTGCCATCTATCATGTTGGGAATGGCGGGGGATTGCATTAAAAGGTATAGTTCGGGTTTAGCAGGAGGGACAGCGCATGGGGCTTGACTCAGCCTTTGCCCCCATGGAGGGAAACGTGCGCATAAAAATGTCCACAGGACAGTCATGGAGCTTAGGATCACAAGGGAAGCTGAAGCCAACTGCCTCTACCAGGGAAGAGCACAATCTGAGCAGTAATCCAGCACAGCCTCCCACCTGTTCACTCCTGTCTAACGCATCTCGACACTAAGCTGCAGTGGACATTTGTAGGTGGTTGCGTTCCCTCTTCCTCCCTGTCTGACACCTATTTGCTGAAATAAAACAAAAGGCCCAGGTCACTGCAATCACCCCTGCAGATCAAAATGGCCCTTGCAATGGAGAAAGCCAAACTTATGTAACAGCAGAAGCAGCGGCGTACAAGAACAGAAAGAGATCACATTCCTAACCCTCTAACTCAGCACTTTTGCTGTGAATGAGCCATTGCCCAGTGCAAACAGTCACATTCCAGCCTGCCTCAATCAGCCAGGTGGTAAAGGGACACCTCCCAGATGACACATTGCTTTCCCGTATCAGTAAATGACTCTTCTCCAGGAGGTGACAGGTCTGAGGGGACAGGAAAACCACCCTCCTCTTTATGCATCAGCTACACACCAATGTGTCCCTAGTCTCTGTCAGAGGGTGGAGATGGATAGCAGGAGAGAGATCACTGATCATTACCTGTTAGGTTCACTCCCTCTGGGGCACCTGGCATTGGCCACTGTCAATAGACACAATACTGGGCTGGACTGACCTTTGGTCTGACCCAGTCTGGCCGTTCTTATGTTCATTGCCTATTCCACACAGAGGTGCCTGGTGCTCCAGACTTCCCAGCTGGTTCAGGGAGGGGTTTTCACTAAGGGATGAGCGAAGATTCAGAATGCATACTTCTGGGCATGTTTTGTGCAAGCAAATTATAGACCACCCTCTGGATCATGACCATTAATTTCTCTTGGCTTCCGAAAGTAATACCAGCAGTGAAGGAGGGGGTCTCTCTGCACCTCTCCCTTTTGAATCCTGCTCAGAGAGCTGATGAGAAGTATCCAGCGATTTAACTCCTCTCATTCTACCATGGAATGATGTAGACACTTCCCACAAGTGTCCTTCATAAGGGTGCACAAGCCTCATTGAGTCAGGTTCTAATTTGTGTTTTATCATAGGCATAGGGGTTCTTTGAACATCTCAGGTGCCCAGTGCAGAGTCCCTGACCTCGGTTCAACAGTCTTAGAGACCCAGCTCTGGCTTAATCTATTTTTAAGTGTTCTGAACGTCTCCTGTCCCTTGTGTTACCTGCTGCTGACTCTTCCCCCTACCTCTATGCTGGTGACATGCAAAAGAGTGGTTCCCGTTTCTGACTGTGCCAATCTACAGGTCCTGTCACTGCAGTGTTGCTGTATATCCCCTAACCTCCACTGACCACTGTCAGCAGAAGAGTTTCAATACGAAATTCAATCAGAGGACTAACTATATTCAATGGAGTCCAATTCCATTAGATTCTTCCTGTGCTGTTTCATACACCCAGATCATTTTCAGTTAGATATCTTTGTACTGACCTGGGGTGTATGATTCCTAGACTGTAGATACAAAGGGAACTTAAATTTAACTCCTCTCACGTCATGCTCAACTCCTACAGGCATCAAAGGGACACTTGCAAGCTTTCACGATGATGGGGATTCACCCCACACAGTACTAATATGAGATTCACAATGGCATTTAGCCATCCAGACAGGTTCTGCCAGTGTTGAGAGAGCAGTTTTGCAGTCTAACCTCTTCCTTACTGTAAGCACCATTGCACATAAACAAAAAAACCCATATGTAGGCCACTGCAAGCAACCAAGAGAAGCACGGCTAGCTCTAAGTCTTTGGTTTTCACTAACGTATTTGATAATTTTTCAGTTGTAAGGGTTTTCATGGCCACTAACACTTCATGTTCTTCCAACCGATTGCCAGACTGAATCCTTCAACTCTCCTGCACCCAAGCGCTCAGCTGTGGAATAGTGAATACCCCGTGTTGGCTTGATATGTAAGTGTCACTCACTTCTATTCCATGCCAAGGGAACCAAAACTTTCACTGGAAGGCAGGTCTCTTAATCACTCTTGCATCTCAGTTTCCAGATTCAAGCATGTGTCACATACATGTAACACTTCACTAACAGCTATCCTCGCCTACTCCTACTCTAGCATATTGTACGTGCCAACTGGAATTTAGCCACCAGTACTAGAGTAACCACTTTGTGAAACCAGATTTTTATTTTTGGAGTAGGGAACTGCAGAAAACTTGGGAGAGGGAGATCTCCCAATGACCCACCATTTGGTATGCTCCACCTAGAATGCTGACTCCACAGCCCGCCAGGCCTAGCATGCAACATCCTCCAAAACAGACATGCAACACATGGTGTCTCGGATGGTGACTGAGTGCAGAGGTGGAGTCCAGGACAGAGGACAGAAGGGGAAAGGATCAGAGAAGGGAACATAGAACTCAGAGAGGAAAGGAAAGGAAAGAAAGGTGATCAGTAGAACTGGGGAGGAGGACAAACGCTTCACTTTACCATGAGTGGTTTGGCAACACGCTTTGTCAATCTCACTCTAGAGGGCATCATACAGAGCCAAGTCCAAACGACACAGACCAGGTACTTGCACTAGAAAATGTTAGAGACAGCTGAGACCCAGGTTGCCATTAACAAATCAGCACTGGTCAAGAGTGGGCACTGAGTAATGTTTGAGATATTAGAGAGACAAGGTGAATGAGAGAACATCTTGCATTGCACCAACTTCTGCCAGAGACAAGCTTTCAAGCCTCACAGGGCTCTTCCTTAGGCCTATGAGATATCACAGTTCTCTCTTTTAGTGAGAGCAGGAGGGGTCTATGGGGAACTGTGGGGAACAGCCCGGGCTGTCTATATTTCATGTCAGTCATGTAAATGTAACACACCTACACACTGATCACAGCACCAACGTCTAATACAGCTCTACCCCATAGCTCCACCCACCCCACCCCTGCGCGCGCACACACTAACCTATTACCTGGCACTTATCAGTATTCATACTTTACAGAGGTCAAAAGACTTGTCATCAAGGAACAGCAAACAAGTGTGACCTGCTCAAACTCGACAAGGCAATCAATGTCTGCATTTCAGAGGAGAGCCTTCATGGAAATTTGCCGATGCCTGTTTAGTTTTCTAAAGCTCTCAACTAAGACAAAGCTCTGATATTTGATAAAACCATCCTGTTAGGAGACTGGATGACTTAGGGGATCAGGGATAAGATAAGGAGCTTTTTGGTTCAAAATCCACTCCAGGCTCTTTGATTTTGAGTCGACTGAAACAAAAATCTCAGTGTACAATAAAAGCACTGTTACCCAAACCTTTAGGCACATAAAAGCAAGTGCATGCACCTATTCAACAGGTACCACTGTGATGGGCACATTACAAAGGGAGGCAAACAGAGAGCGGGTAATGAAGACCTTTCCATCATATCACCAGGCACTGGGTATGTGAATCAAGGGTAATACATATCTGAAACCAACTGCTGACAGAACCAAACCCTCGGAATCCCAGCTGCTGTAATCAAAGTCCATCATTAACTAGAGAGTAAAGGTAGTTTGGAAATAATACTTTTTTTATTGACTACAAATACTGACAATTTTTTTTCCCCACTTTGTTGAAATTTTCAGATTGTGGCCAAAAACCTTGTCTGTTCATAAAATTTTCAGTGAAGCTGGACCTTTTTTTGCAAAAGTGTTTGTTTTGTCAAAAAATAGCCATTTTTCACTGAAAAACTTGGATGGAAAATCTTCAGCTAGTACTATTAGCGAGGGCTATTTATGCTAATCTCAAAAAACACGACCCCAGTGGGGACCAACACCCTCCTAGCACTTCAGATAGAACTGGAAATGGGCCAATTTCTCAGATACAACTTTTAACATTAATTAGCATGGCCAACGAGGCCTTTTATGGGAAGGAATCAAGAGGAAAACTGCGGAGGTAGAAATGTAGGCGTTCGGAACTTGATTGGTAGCTAGTGCCATTTTCTTTCATTCACTCGAGGATAATTATTTTGGCTATGGCCACCTATGCTTTTGTCCTCTAATTAGCAGGTAAAGCAAGTCAACATTTACTTATTATCAAGGACCTACTACAGGTTGTGTTTCTGCAGCCAAGGCAAACAAATCTGTACCTGTCCTTCACACTAAGAATAGCTTCCGATCGTCAAGCACAGTTGCCAGGGAAATGAATGGCTTCTAATGCAAGCTTCTCAGTCAAATTAAACGAGTGCAGACTAAAAGCAGCAGAGGCAGACGGCGACAGAAAGCATGTGGTGAATAAGATGCACACGCTGTGCACACGTGGAGAAATTACACCATGTTAGCGTGCCAGGCTGGGACTCGGGAGACCTGGGACCAATCCTCAGCTCCACCCGACTTCTTGTGCGACCTTGGCCAAATCACAGTTTCTCTCTCCCTCTGTTCCCCAACTTCCCCCTGCACTGTACAACGGGAGAAGGAACAGCTCTACCCTACGTCCCACAGGTGTGGTGGGGATAAATACATTAAAGACCATCAGGCTCTCAAACTCAATAGGTATGGGGGGGCTACATAAGCACCATAAGATAGCCAGACCCCTCTCAACCTTCAGAATGGCTGGATATTTGACTTTCCACTGAAAATATGCTGTTACAGTGGGGTCACTAACTCGCTCCTGTTTTAACCCAGCCTAAATCAGACCAGACTTGAACCCAGGAAGGACTCCTGGGCCTTATTCCTGATCCTGCAACTGACACACTGTACAACCCTGGGCAAGTCACTTAATCTTTTTGTGCTCAGTTCATCCAGCCGTAAAATAGGGATACCACCAGCTACCGCAGAAGGGTGCTGCAAGACTTATCTATTGAGCTCCAAAGGTGTGCTTGATGCTTTATGGAGATAAAACAGACAAGATCTCTGCCACTAGGAGCTTGCAACCTAATTGAATGGATGCATCAGGAAAGCACCTTGGGATCCTTTTTGATGATTCATATTGAATTGAAACGGATATGGATCTAAGTAAAGACCTAGCAAAGTATTTGATGTTTTAGAAATCCAGACCCAACCTACTTCCAACACCCCCTCCACTCAGCAGAGTCATAATTATAACTCTCTCTGAGCAACAGGACAGAAATAAAGACTGAGTAAACTGAGGCTAGCAGAGACAGGTAAGCACCTCTGCTCTATTCGAGAAATAAAACTGAATGACTAAAGCAGCTGGATGGTCCTTCAAAGACTTAATGAAACAGCTCCAGGTACAGCAGCAGCTTCTACAGTTATCCTGCACAGGATGTCTTTGGTGGCATCAACTCTCCATATTTAACCATCTAGATTCCTTTCTCCCACTGCAGGTGGCTGAAGTTTACCAAGAGCAATGGGCTTAAATTGCATTAAGGGCAGTTTAGGTTGGACATTAGGAAAAACTTCCTAACTGTCAGGGTGATTAAGCACTGGAATAAATTGCCTAGGGAGGTTGGGGAATCTCCATCATTGGAGATTTTTAAAAGCAGGTTAAACAAACACCTGTCAGGGATGGTCTAGATAATACTTAGTCCTGCCATGAGGCAGGGGACTGGACTAGACGACCTCTCGAGGTCCCTTCCAGTCCTATGATTATGCGCTTTTAAGAGGAATAGGACAGGGATAGGAGGCAATGGTGGTGTGCTTTGGTTATGCTTTCTGTCTAAAAGCTATTTGATTTTTTTTCCCCTAAAATTTTCAAGAAAACAGAGGAAAAAGTTAGCATGACCTTCTGGGAAAATGTTTTCCATTTTTCAACCAGCTCTGTCTCTAACCTTAGATTGTATACTCCAGAGGGCAAGGACTTTGGGCCAATAGGTGTGAGATCAGAAATCAGGCCCTCTGTAATGCTATAGTAGCCCATGAGAGACCATGTTGACACCTAATGTCCTATAAATACAGAAACAAAAGAAAAACCAGCTTCAAACACCTGTGTCTGCTGCATATTTTGATGCTGATTACTTTGCCATTTGGTTTCCCATAGGTTTTTTATGAAGATGAAACAAAAAAACCCACCCCAAGAACCAATGTAATTCATGTTTGTTTCCTTTTTTGTTGTTGCATTTGTTAACTCAAAGCAGGATTAAAAGGGGAAATATGTGGAGTCCTGGGGTAGCTGGAACTCTTCAGCCATGAGTTTTCTATCAAATGGTAGTATTTTTTAATCTCTCTCTCTCTCTCTCTCTATATATATATATATATAGAGAGAGAGCACTTTTCATCTCAAAGATCTCAAGACACATTGCTTTATACAAGGACTGGCCTACAAACCAATATGCTCCAGGACACGTGACGTTACACAGGTCAGACTAGATGACCTAATGGTCCCTTCTGGCCTTCAATTCTATGCATCTATGAAACAAACCCTAAAAACTTCTCCAGTGGCTTCCTGCTGCTGCATTGGCGTACCTCCCCAAGGTTCACAGCTCTCATTCTCCCATGCGACATATTACCATATCATATTTATGCCATGCAATCTGCTAAGGAACATAAATGTTTCACAAGATGACATCCCTACACACAGACGCTGCTAAAGCCTTGAGCAGAGGGGAGGTCTGGAGAGGCATATGTCTGTTTCCATAGACTGAAAATCATCCACTGGTTGGGCAACATTTCTGATTCTCTCGTGCTGAGGAACGCAGGGTTCCTTGCCCACTCTGAACTCTAGGGTACAGATATGGGGACCCGCATGAAAGACCCCCTAAGCTTATTCTTAACAGCTTAGGTTAAAAACTTCCCCAAGGTACAAACTTTGCCTTGTCCTTGAACAGTATGCTGCCACCACCAAGCATTTTAAACAAAGAACAGGGAAAGAGACCACCTGGAGACGTCTTCCCCTGCAAAAAATATCCCCCCAAGCCCTACACACACCCTTTCCTGGGGAGGCTTGAGAATAATATCCTAACCAACTGGTTACAAAATCATCAAAGACCCAAATCCCTGGATCTTGGAACAATGGAAAAATCAGTCAGGTTCTTAAAAGAAGGATTTTATTAAAAAAAAGAAAGGTAAAAATCATCTCTGTAAAATCAAGATGGAAAATACTTTACAGGGTATTCAGATTCAAAACACAGAGGATCCCCCTCTGGGGATTGGTCCAGCCAGGTTAGCCGAGCTTCTTAACCCTTTACAGGTAA
Source organism: Natator depressus (assembly GCF_965152275.1). Lineage (NCBI taxonomy): Eukaryota > Metazoa > Chordata > Testudines > Cheloniidae > Natator > Natator depressus. The sequence goes on from NC_134242.1 coordinate 4,682,324, forward strand.
CAGGATGTTGCCTCTGGCCAGGAGGGATTTTTTAGCACTGTATACAGAAAGGGGGTTACCCTTCCCTTTATATTTATGACAACATCTGAACAGGCCTTCCACCCCAAGAGCTTTGCATTTGTTCTGTTGTTAATTGAAGGCCACGCTCAAGGTATTTTCCCTACCTTCCGAAGGGCTTTTTCTCTTCTATTAATTGTTGTTTCTAATATGCCTGAAACATTAATCTATTTATTTAGCAGTAGGATTGTTTTCAGTATGTGTCGATACTTATTTATTATTGGAGGCCTACTGATGTTCTGAGCACCAGAGCACTTGTTTCAAAGGAAGACAACAGGACTTCCCAATGGGTTTTGTGTTAATCTCTCTATCATCACCACATTTGCCTATCCCTCCTTCCCCACCTCTTGGAATAATGGAGGAATTAAGGTCCCAGTTCAACAAAGCACTTACGCACATGCTCACCTTTAAGCACAGGAGTAGCCTCACTAACTTTAGCTGGACTACTCACAGGGCTGAATTTAGGATTTGCCACATGGTGGGTCCATCCCCCTCCCCCAGTCCCGTATCCTGCCTCCAGAAGTGGACAAGACCTGATGCTTCTAAGCAGTGGTTTCTCAACTGTGCTCTGTGAACTGCCGGTGAGCTGAGTAGCCACTCACTGGAATGAAACCTTACTGAGAAAGCTGCAGCGTGGGGTCACAAGGCCAGACTGCTCTCTCTTGCAAAGCCACCTGCGTATTGGAGAACCGTTGGCTCAGAGGAAGCCAGCACTACTCTGGCAATTGGTGCAGGGCTGTGCATGGGAAAACAGCATGTGAGGAGTGAGGAATTACACCAGCTGATGAACTGGGAGAGTCTCCACCATCCTTCCCCTAGTTCTTGAAATTTTTCATCATATGTAAATACCGCCCGGACCCCTAACCGGCTTTGCTGCTCACCTCCCAACCTTCATAATCCCAGTTAAGGTGCAGCTGCTACAATAATAGAGGGAAACTCACTCACAGGATTATTCTGATTATTTAGTCTGCTGCGGTTTCCAGAGGCCCCCAATTAGAGATCAGGGCTCTCGCAATGCTGTATGCACACGTAAAGCAACAACTGTTCCTGCCCCAGGCTGTTCACAGCTGAGGATTAGGACAAAGCAGATAAACCGACAAACACGTGAGGCAAGATGAGGAGATGAACAGTAAAGACACGTACAAAACAAGGGTTCATTGCAGTCACAGCTTGCCTCTCATTTTGCTCAACAACGTGCAACTGACGTAACAACAGCCTTGCTCTTCTCCCCACCGCGGCCTGTTGGGATTTTCAAAGAAGCCTAAGGACCTTAAAATCCCAAATCCCATCAGATTTCAACGAGAGCTGGGTCCCTAAACCCCTTCAGGTCCTTTAAAAAGCCAAGCCTGTGGCTGTGATGCATCAAGACACCACTGGAGCATGTAGAGGCCAAGTGATACAGGTCAGTCACGCACCATGCTAAAGAGTTTATAAAATTCTCACCCCAGACCTGGTGAGAGAAATCAGTTTACAGACCTAATTGCTGACTCCCGCACCAACACATCTTGTTTATAGGATCAACTCATTCCAACAGCATCCCAAAGACACATTTCACTGCTAAAGTGAAGTGATGGCCATCAGGTAGCCATCTGAAGTCTCGACAGGGGCAGATACGGGATATTGAACATTTCCCCAGAGACATCAATTACCCACCAGAGGTAGATACAGAAAACCAAGTATTTACCTAGCACATGGTTTCTCAGAGAACATTCAGGATTTAATGTCTTGTGCCTGCTTATCTCAGGCCAAGTGATGTTACTCTGGAACTTGAAACTGAGCAGTATACATCTCCTAGTGATTACTGGGTATCATATTGTAGACAGGGCAGGTAGCACCACCTGTTATACTGTTGGCTAACACTTCCCATTTATCAGACCTATATTCAGTTGCTCGTAACTTTGCCAGACTGTAACCCTTGGGGCTGAAATTTTCCATGCTGGGTATTTGCCTCGGGCTGAATTATTATTATGATTGATTTTTTTTTTTTTTGAGAATTTCAGACACAATGGTTTAGCCATTTCAAAGATGGCAGCTAGGAAAAAATACATTGTTTTGCCCATGTTAAAAATTGCAGGCAGCCTTTTCTTTGAGAAGCTCTAGTGCCTTTTGAGCAAGAACTTGAAAATCAGCTGGGGCGGGGGGGTGTCGCCTTTGTGTCCCCATAAAAATCTGCCCAACTTTGGCCAAGATATAAGACTTTAGAGAGAAAAAAATCACAGTTCGCACATCCTCGGTAAAGACTGCTAAGACTTTAGCAGCTAAATTCCCCAAAGAGTCCATCTACATTGGCCCGGCTGGGCAAAGAGTATGGGACAAACGGATGGAAGGGAGGGAGAGGCCGACTCTGTCTGGATGAGAAGCTCAGGGATGGAGATTGGGACTGGGAATCGGGAGTCAGTTGGGACGGAAATGTGAGCTGGAGAGGGGTAACTGGAGACCAGCCTGGAAGAAAGAGAGCTCAGATGAGTAGCTGGGAAGGAAGAAATTGAGACTAAGAGTGAGGGGAATTGGGATGGGATGGTAAGTCTGGAGGAAAGAGCGTAGGCAGGAAAGAGTGAGACAAGAAGCCAGAGGACTGGAGACCAGGCCTGGCTAGGTGAGGAGAATGGGACTGGGGACAAGCAGGCAGGGATGGGAAAGAGACAGGACTGGGAGAAAGTCAGGTCGGAGGGGAGAGGCAGAATGAATCACCCTTAAGAGCATGGACTCGGGGGGGTGGAGTGGGGGAGAGATTGCCAAAAGAGAGGATGGTCTCATAACTAGGAACTCAACTGCCTTAACCAAGCTGCTTAAACTAAGCTTTTTGCAGGTGGTCACTAACTCGGTGTCCCTCATTTTCTTGGTGTTTTACTTGAGACCCGGAGGGACTTGCAGAGATGGTGAGCACCCACAGTGAGCTTTGAGCACAAAGCGCTCTCTAAGGCAAAACACTCTGAAAAATCAGGTCCTAAGACTCTAAAATTGGACACCCTAAAAGTAGTGGATACTTTTGACCTTCATCTCTTTCTCTCGGTTTCTGATGCGTAAAATGCGGAGAGCACCACCCCCTCATTTCACAAGCGTTTTGTGAAAAATAAACCCATTAACAGTTGTGAAGCAGTCACACAATAGCAATGAACATGACAGAAAAGCACGAGGAAATAAATAATTCTGTTTTCACAGCAAGGTTTGAACAGTGTACAATATATAAGGCCTTGGACCACACACTGAACAATGAGTAGAAAACAAAAACATTGAATAACTGCTCATTAAGTGAATACTGCCCATTCAGCACACTGTGGAAAAAAAAACAGTATGGGCTCATCTAATTAAATACCATATCATAATGCATACGCACTATGGGGCCAGAATTAAGGTTGTATGCGCAACCTTAATTCTAGCATTTATTAACTTTTGAGTGCTTGACTTTGCAGCCATAATAATGTTGTTTACCTCAGAGTTGTGTGTGTGATTAGCTAGAGTGCTTATGTTACCACCATCCTGCCACACAGCCGATCACCACATACATTTCTCCTGAGTAGTGCAGATTACGTCTATCTGTAACCCAAGCACAGACTCTCCTTCACCGCAATGCAACGCACCACAGACAACCTCTGCTCTCCACGAAACCGACTGGAGTGTCGAGTTCCCCAGTCTAACTACCTGACTGGTTCCTAAGACTCTTAGCCAGGTCTGATTTTCAGCCATTCTCCTCACTACATTCTCTCATCCACCCATAACATACGTCGTCCTCTTCAACTCAAAATAACTCCAGCTCAGCATGGTAACTCCAAAGAGAAGTGGTGAGGGCCCTAAGCAATTTTCCCCCTCCCCTCTTCTACCCCAACGTATACCACTCCCTCTCACCCATGTCTGTGGCAGCTACCATAGCCAGGGGCACCTTAGAAACACCTCCGAAAGATGCTGACACAGTCATTTTCTGTAAGTGAAGGGATCACCATCGGATAACTGGCTGGTCACCATCATCAAATAAAATAGTAAGCGTACAGCTGAAATCCCACAGAGCAGGAACCCACATCAATATAATCACCACCATATTAGGAGTTAATTGGCCCCACTCAATAGTTCTGTCAGCAGATGTGTGTCCATGACTGAAGGGCCATGGAAGCTGAATTATTCTTTCACTCCCAAGAGACGGTGTCTGCTAGGCCAGAGTGAAAGTCCATCAGCAAGAGAGCAGGGCAGAAACTTGCATTGTTGTGGTCCATGCGGCACCTTATAAAGTGTACTGCATGCAAAATAAAATGTCATGCACTTATAAGCATCAGATAATAAATACTACCCCCGGTGCAGGTAAAGAAAGGTATTGAGCAACAATAAGATGAAATCTGACAGCAAAGTTTTGGATCTGTTTTTCAGCTGAAAACTTTTCTAGTGTTGACAAAAAAATTCACATTTCCCCACCGAAAGGGGAAAGCTTTGCTTTGCAAATTTCCACTTAATTAGAAACTTGATTTTCATTTTCGACCAGTCTTAGTGCTGGGGTATTTTTCAGCCTATCCTAAGTATTAACAAGATACTGAGGAAATCCCATGGTAAAATCACAATCCCATGATAAGCGCCGCTCCCTTTTTCTCCTAGGAGTGATTGCTGTATTCTGACATTTCTAGCTGCCTCCTAACTGTGCAGTTCATGCCAACACCGTTTCACTCTATGCCCACATCCTTTAATAAAGTCTTCCCATGGATATATAAGAGCACTCCCAATATTTCTCCCTTTGCCCATGAACTGGGCAAACCAAACCGCACAGTGAGCCATCGAACCCATGAAAAAGGGAGCACCTTTCCAATTCCTCAGCCACACCCTTTGTGATCACTCAGGAAACAGCAACAGACTTCAGATGTCTCCCATATCCCCCATTCTGTCCTCACCTAGAAAACCAGTTGCTGCAGCAAGCGGAGGGGAGGTGGGAGATAATTCCATTGCTGAAAAACAAATTGGGGGCTTACAAACTGATGGGGATAAACAAGATCTGACTGTATATGATTTAGAGCTAACAATGTAGTTTACCGAATGTTAATTGAATACACAGTGGCTGTTAGTGACTGTGGGGATCAACTTAATTTTAAATTAAATAAGCAATAAATGCTTAACTGAACTTCTATTAAATTTCACCCAGTATGAGAAGTATGTGGGGCTTTTAATTGACATTAAACAAGATAGTTACATTGAGTCAGTTGATATTTTATTACCTGGAGATAAATGGCCTTATTAAATCTAAGCTATTTCCATTCGAGGTGGAATCACACATGGCTCCGCTAATGTTTGTCTGGCTCAAAGGCAGCGCGCTAAGCAGATTTACTTGGGTGAGGAGGGTGAAAACAGTGAACAATACTGGATTGATAGCCCCACCTGGAGACGGAAAGCCATTTATTCACAGAACAGGTACTATGCATTTATCTAGGGAGTTCTATGGCCCCTGCATTGCTGTGGTCTCTGAATGCCGCACAATCATGAATGGATTTTATCCTTAACACTGCTGAGAGGTAGGGAAGAATTACTCCCATTTTACAAATGGGAAACTGAGGCACAGGGAAGACTAAGTGATTTGCCCAAGGTCTGCGATACACAGGAGGTCAGACTAGAAGATCTGGTGGTCCTGTTTGGCCATAAACTCTGACACACAGGGAGTCTGGAGCCGGGCCAGGTACTGAACCTACATTTTGCATGCAGCCAAATGCCCCTTCCAGTTCTCACTGACAACTTCCCTAATTCCATCTCCACTTCTTCTCTAGCAGTGTCTTCCCCACTCTTCCACCTCTCCTCCTAAAGCCTACTAGGATTGGAAACAAAAGGGCCAATAAGGATGGGGGACATACCTATCCTGAGACCTCATTTCCCATGTGCCCCCTGAACCCTATGAAATGCTAATGGCTTGTGGCTACCATTGATCTAGGCTATTGTCAAAGCCCTGACATAGTGGTAGAAGGCCTTCCACTTCCTATAACCGCCTGCTTATTCCAAACACCTAGACACTAACATATGTAAACAGTCTTCAGACATGTTAAGGGCTGTTATAAAGTGTACAGCAATCGATTGCTCTTCTCCTGCCTCCAGTGGACACAGAGAAGTAATGGGATTAATCTGCAGCAAGGGAGATTTAGGTTAGTTATTAGGAAAAACTTTTTAATTCTCAGGGTAGTTAAGCTCTGGAACAGAAAAGAACAGGACAAACACCTGTCAGGGATGGTCTAGGGTTACTTGGTCCTGCTCAGCGCAGGGGGCTGAATTTGATGACTTCTCTTCCCTTCCAGCCCTATATTTCATGAATCGATGATTCAGAGACTAACACCACTGACCTTTTTGAAAATGACACGAATCTGAAGTATGAAATTTCACACCCAGATGCAATGTCATAAGTAAACAGTATACATTTTAATGTTTTCTACTAAGTTTTATGTACAAAATCAAGCGAGAGGTGGATACATCTTCCTGGTCTATGGAGACAAGTTTAGGAAGAAACCACATTTTCTATGTAAGGCATCTCTACGTCTACAACGTCTTGTTCTCGTTCTGGCTTTCAACGAGTGTGTGATGTTGCCCTCTAGTGGCTAACTCACAGAGACGATAAAGAACATGGTACTATGGCTAGTTTAGGAAACGCATATTAGCTCAAGTGACAGGATCATGCATTTTAGGAACAACCAGCTTCTGGTCCTGGCTCCCAAGCTGTGGTGAATCACTTACACGGTAACTGCATCTGTTTGTATGAGCAGACGGATACAGCCTGCCCAAGACACCGCATGCAAAAGAGAATCAAACAGCACAATGTAAACTAATAGGACTGGCTACAGGAATCGGTCATAAAAACTGGGCCAACAATAACCATTTTAAAGATACCATGAAGGGAAAAAACCAGACATTTTTTTAAATGGAGAGAAAGCGATTAGCACCCATCGGCAAATTCCATGCCCTGCGCGCCATCCACAGCCAACAGCCAACCTGCACACCAGCCTGTGACAACTGATGGGTGCCACCACACCCCCAATGAGAAATCACAATTTTAAATGGTTCCTTCTGGCCTGAAGAGCTATGAACCTCTGGGGGAAAATGGCCTGACTGGAGCCAGTGATACTCTGCAGTCTGTATCTTTTCTAAGAAAAGGTTATCAGCAGCTCACAACTCCTCTGATGTTTGTTTTCCTTCCTGAGCATATTGCAAGGCTTTGGGAGCATTTATGAGTGACTCATGCATATGACAGAGTGAGCCTCAGATCCCAACAACAGATACTGACAACCTTTCTTTTTCTTTTTTTTTCTTTTTTTTTTTTTTTACTTAAAATAATGACTTTCACACCAGCTCTTGCATTGGCTCTGAACGTGACCAAAACTAACTCTCCTTGGGATTAAGGCAGAATCTTAGCTTGAGTGTCTTTGCCATTAATCCTAATCACTGTGATTAGGTGCGGGCGATGTTTTTTTCATATCTGGATTAGCAGCATTACCACCCTCGCTATATTCCTGTGCCCAGAAGCACAGGGAGCAGAAACTGCTAAGCATTATACTGACCTAACCCAATTTCTTAGGCGGGCACAAACTGCCGAAAGCTTTGAGATTTCATGGGGGTTTTTTTATTTGATTTGTTATTTTCTTTTCTCTGTGTTTCTTTCTCACAAAACTAAAAAAAAAAACCTGTCAGAATTCACTAAAGTTCCCTTTTGCAAGTTCCAGTCGGCATGCAGCTCCCTTAGCATGAAAGCAACTGCCATGTTTCCTTTCCAATCCCTGGTCCAGGACCAGTGCTTAGAAAGGCTCTTGGAGTATTTGTACTCTCCATCAGAGTCCAAGAAAGTGATGGAATACTGGACCTTAAACGCATGGATGAATCGAAAGGAAGTAAATATTTCACTATTGTCACTGTGTTACTATGTTCTTATGCTAAAACCTCTTAAGGTAGCCATACAACATTTATTTGAGCCTCCCTTGCCCAGTGAAGCTTAAAATGGGCACTGGACTGGCACACCATTTCAGACATCACAGCAGTTGGTACACTCTAAAGTGACTCTAAAGGCCAAATGACGTTGAGAAACATAATGAGACTAATATTGAAGTTAAATGCTTTCATAGGGGAATAGAGGAATTGCCAAGCTGTACCAGATCCATGCTCTTCCTAATCTAGTATTTGTCTCCAACACTGGCCAGCACCAGATGCCACAAAGAATACTGCAAGAACCCTCCCGATCTCTAATAGTTAGAGATCAGTTTAAATCAGTGCTTCTCACACTTTTGTATTGGTGACCCCTTTCACACACCAAGCCGCTAAGTGCAATCTCCCTTATACATAAAAAAACCCTTTTTTTACATCTAACATTATTATAAATGAGGAAGGTGAAGCAGAGTTTGGGGGTGGAGACTGATAGCTCGCGACCCGCCCCCCATGTAATAACCTCATGATCCCCTCAGGGGTCACGACCCCCAGTTTGAGAACCCCTGGTTTAAACCATGAAGCATAAGATTTAATTGCTAGTAAACTCTTATAATGTTGGATATTCTTGTTAGCCATATAAATGTCTGACCCCTTTCTGAATGTTGCCAAATTCTTGGCCACATCATCATCTCGTGGCAATGAGTTCCAGAGTCTAATTACAAACTGTATGAAAAGTATTTCCTTTTATCTATTTTAAATTAGCTGCCTTTCAATTTCCCCTTGTTCTTCTGTTGAGACATGGAGAACAGTCACACCCAATGCCTCCATTCTCCGGACCATTCATTATTTATATACTTTTATCCCGTCCCTTATTTGGGGTTGTTTACTTTAGAAAGGAGACAGTCTCTTTTAATCTCTCTTCATATGAGTTTTTCCAGGGTCCTAATTATTTTAGTTATTCTTCTCTGAACCTTTAATTTCTACACTATGCTTCACTAGGCTATTGCAGGGCCTTCTGATGGAGAAATGGGAACTGCTTAGATCAACAGCATTGTAGGACTTGCAGCAGGAATCACACATAATCAGACAAAAGGAACTTGCCTAAAGTTTGTGCACAAACCACGAGATTTGACCTATGAACGTGAAAGAATGATTTTAATAAACAAGGTGACACCTATGCTTGGAAATCAAATGATGGGGCACCCGATGCCTGACTAGTATCGTAAGTTATAATTAATAATAAATAAGCCCTGATGACCACTTCATTTGTTGAAGTTCTTCAATTCTGATGGGATTTTAGCAGTCAGTATTTCACACGCTGCGAGAGGCAGAGATAAAGGCCATTAATCTTCAGTCTTTATTCATGTTGTGTAGTACTTACTCACTTGCATATCCTTAGACAGAACTTTTTACAGGATAAATACTGCACAGCATAAGGGATACAGAATTGGGCCAGAATTTATACTACTAGAAGACTTGAATTTCAAGCTTTCATAAGTTATACAGCAGAGAGTCCTAACTACCAAAGTTCAAGACAACAGCCAATTAAATATCATACTCAAAGTGGGGCCAAAGAGAGACCCAAAGCTATTCAGAGAATGATGCAATTTGCAGATGTCATCTGCCTTGCAATCTGCCACAAACAGGCAAATGGTCATATCATCACTTGGGAAACTGGCCTTTCCAGACTTAGCCAGGATTTGAGAGGGGTTTCAGAACTGAAAATTGCCACTGCAAGTTGTAGACAGAACAGCGATATAGTTGTAAGCCTTGGAAATGTCGTGGCTAGAGGAAGGTACTGGAGAGACAGATCTGAAGGCAAATCTTTGCAGCACAAGCTTCCCCTGCCAGTGCTCTTCAACCACATTTTGAAGCGAAAATTTCCCTGGGCAAGAGAATTCAAGTCTCCATTGCCAGTTCATTTCTAGGTGTTTCGGCCAAGACAGCTAATGAGGGTGCTAGCCAATGCCAGTCATAATAGACAGTTCACATTTCCATGATGAAAGACTAATATTCAGTGACAGGGAGAAACCTGGAAAGCGATAATGCTGATGGAGACAGGAGTGACAGTAGACAGGAATGTACGTAGGAGTTTGCATGTGACTGGCCCATTGCAGTTTGGGGTGTATACACAGCAGCATCAGTGAGATACAGTCCCTCTATATACAGCTCTGGAACATTGTGTTCAATTTTGAGCAACATGTGACTGAAAGACATTGACAAACAGAATGGAGCTCAGACAAAAGCAACAAAGAGGATGAAGGGGCCGGTGGGTATGGGACTGATTCACAAGGAGCTAAATGGGGCACGCTGCTGAGCTAATAGACAACTGAAGTGGCAGAGATATGAGAACAGTCTACAAATAGCAGAAGGAAGTTAATGTCTAGGGGTCTGTCTACCCTGGGAATTTTCAGTACTTTTCCCACGGGTGCACTGGGAACATAGGAACTGCCAGACTGGATCAGACCAGTGGTCCACCTAAACTGGTAACTGGTCACCAACAGCAGCCAGTACCAGCTGATTTAGAGAAAGGCACAAGAAACCTTGCAGAAAACAACTCAGAGCTGTTTATTTCTAACTCCCAATAGTTAGACATCGGCTTAACCCCCAGATGACAGGACAGAAGGGAGCACTAGAAAGAACAGGCAGCAGGAATTTCGACAACACTGATGTGAGCAGTTAGATGACACAATGGTAAGAACTAATGCTCTGTCTATGCTAGAACTCCCACCAATGGTGCTGCACCCGTGCTAGCCAGCAGCGAGTCAAGGGTGAACTGTAGATAACAGCAATGGAGAGGAATAGTGAGGGCAATACAACAGAACTGAGAGGGTGAAACCAAAAGGGGAAAACCAGGCTGACAACCAGAGAAAACGTCCTGAGAATAAGGCCTCACTGTGCTGTGAAATAATCACAGAAACATAGGGGGAGGGACACCAAGAGGTCATCTACTTCATCCCCACTCCTGGTGCTGACGCAAAATTAAATATACCTATCCCTGACAGGTGTTTGTCTAACCTGTTCTTAAAACCTTCCAGTGACAAGGATTCCCACAGTATTCTTGTCAGCAAGTTAAAGAAGTATGGGCTGGATGAATGCACTACAAGGTGGGTAGAAAGTTGGCTAGATTGTCGGGCTCAACGGGTGGTGATCAATGGCTCCATGGCTAGTTGGCAGCCGGTGTCAAGTGGAGTGCCCCAGGGGTCGGTCCTGGGGCCGGTTTTGTTCAATATCTTCATAAATGATCTGGAGGATGGTGTGGATTGCACCCTCAGCAAATTTGCGAATGATACTAAACTAGGAGGAGTGGTGGATATGCTGGAGGGCAGGGATAGGATACAGAGGGACCTAGACAAATTGGAGGATTGGGCCAAAAGAAACCTGATGAGGTTCAATAAGGATAAGTGCAGGGTCCTGCACTTAGGACGGAAGAACCCAATGCACCGCTACAGACTAGGGACCGAATGGCTAGGCAGCAGTTCTGCGGAAAAGGACCTAGGGGTTACAGTGGACAAGAAGCTGGATATGAGTCAGCAGTGTGCCCTTGTTGCCAAGAAGGCCAATGGCATTTTGGGATGTATAAGTAGGGGCATAGCGAGCAGATCGAGGGACGTGATTGTTCCCCTCTATTCGACATTGGTGAGGCCTCATCTGGAGTACTGTGTCCAATTTTGGGCCCCACACTACAAGAAGGATGTGGATAAATTGGAGAGAGTCCAGCGAAGGGCAACAAAAATGATTAGGGGTCTGGAACACATGACTTATGAGGAGAGGCTGAGGGAACTGGGATTGTTTAGTCTGCAGAAGAGAAGAATGAGGGGGGATTTGATAGCTGCTTTCAACTACCTGAGAGGTGGTTCCAGAGAGGATGGTTCTAGACTATTCTCAGTGGTAGAAGAGGACAGGACAAGGAGTAATGGTCTCAAGTTGCAGTGGGGGAGGTTTAGGTTGGATATTAGGAAAAACTTTTTCACTAGGAGGGTGGTGAAACACTGGAATGCGTTACCTAGGGAGGTGGTAGAATCTCCTTCCTTGGAAGTTTTTAAGGTCAGGCTTGACAAAGCCCTGGCTGGGATGATTTGATTGGGGATTGGTCCTGCTTTGAGCAGGGGGTTGGACTAGATGACCTCCTGAGGTCCCTTCCAACCCTGATATTCTATGATTCTATGATTCCACCACCTCCTAGGTAATTACTCAAGGGAAGCCCCGTTGTCTGGGATATTTAGCACAGTTTGGGCCAACCATGAAACAGGGGAACAATCCTGTCTTGGCAAGGAAATGGACTGAATAACCCAGTAAGTCTTTTCAAGCTCTAAGTCACACGATCCGATGTGGACAAACTTTCACTACAGAATGGGCTGAGCCCACCACCTCATTTCACACAGGCCAGAGAATGGCTCTTAGTTACTATCAACTTGGGACAAAGCTGAACCAGCAACATACAGGTGAACTACTCTGAGAGTCCCATGTCCACACCCCACTCTCCTCCCTCCATGATCCTAAATCTAGGCATTTATACAGCATCCCTCTCCATGATATCTGAGTGCCCAGTGACACCCAAGATCCCAGTCTCACCGTATCCTTTTTTGCAAAATGATTTTTTCCACAGATTTTACCCTAAAAGTTACTCCCACATGGCAAGCACCCAGCCTCTGTAGGTCACACACCTGTGAGCCCTACAAGTGCAGAAATCCCATCAAAATCAATAGCAGTTCTTTGAACTGAAGTCATATGGGAGTGAGACTTTCCACTGTACATATAGGGGGGGTCAGTTGCATAGTCCAGGGTGGAACAAAGCATTCTGACTTTGTAGCCAGACTAGCACCCTTAAGCAAAGGCGGCACGCCTTACAAAAGTAAGATATCAAAAGCCAGCTCATCCTAGAAGTGGGTGAAAGGTAAGTGAGCAAAATCCAGCCTACTGGGGAGTGGAAATAAAAAGAGTAATCTAACACTTTATTTAGTCAAACTGAGTACGGCCAATTTATTTCATGGTATAATGCAGAACCCAGAGCAATTACTGAATTAGTTTTCCCTATCAACACCTCCCACTCACAAACAAAGCCCCAGGGGGTGCCGAGATTTCTCCTGAACAATAATGAGAATCAAATCTGTCAATCGGAATGAAAATAAACTGGGTGACAGTAATTGTGTGGGAAATTTCTGCTGTGCTTACCGGCCTGGGAAGGGCCTACCCAACCTTGCATGGAAAAGTGTGCCAGAGCCTAACACACCTGTGATTATTTCTATAATGATTGGGGTCCCATTCTACAAGGCACCATACCAATCCTTGCCCTAAAGAATTTACTGTCGCACAATTCAGGAGCAGGACAGAGGAGACCCAGGAAGCGATATTTAATAGAAAAATATAGCAGGACAACTCCCTCAAACCGAAGCAATCAGTGTCTCAGCGCATTCCTGTCCCATCACCCACACTGTGCGGCGGAAGCCTGTTGCATCCAGAACGCAGGATGCCATACCTAAGGGCCCACTGGCGTCCTGCAAAGACCCTAGTGGAGCATGGCACACCCACCTAGAAATGAGAGATCACAGGGAGTTGCTCTGGGGCTCTAGTCCCCAACTATTGGAGAGAGACGCAACTAGGGGGTCAGTTGCCCTCCTCCCTGGGCCAAGACGGGGCAGGGCGGGGGACAGCATCCGTCTGCTCCCTGACTCACCTCCAGTCCCCCTGCCCCTGGGGCAGTCGCTTGCAGGGTGCCCTTAGGGCCAGATCTGCTCCCCCTGCCCCGCCCCCCCTCCAAAAAACCCCGTGGGAGGAAGGGAGGCGGGGGCCGTGCCCCCAGGAATGTACCGGGAGGCTCCCAAACAGCATGAGGGGCTCGGACCCCCAAGTGCGGGGGAAGTTTCCTGCGGTGCCCCCGTCCCCCCCCCCCAATTCGCCCCCTTCCCATGCCCAGCCTGAGACCACCCCCCAAAAAAATCTGGTCCCTGCTTCTCCACTCCCCCCCCGCCCCCGCCGGCGGCAGGCTGGAGATCCCCGCCGGGGCCTCTCCCGCCCGCCCCAGCCGGGCCAGCAGCACCCGGCCCGGGCGAGGGAGGAGCCGCCGCCGCCGCCCCCGGCCACATGCAGCGCGCGCCCCGCCGGGGGCTCCAGCTGCGGCACAGCTGGGGCGGGGGGGCGGCGAGCGCGCGGGGGGGTGAGTGACTCTTTGCAGCCCTACCTCGGGGGGGAGGCGAGCGCGGCGGCGGCGGCGGCAGCGGCGGCGGGAGGGCGGAGGCGGCGGGGGGCGGTGCCGGGGCTGCATCAGCGCCGAGTCCCCTCCCCGGCCCCGGAGGAGCCCCGGCCGCCGCGGCTCCGGCACGGGCCTGGGGCTGCCCCCCGCTCCAGCTCCCTCCTGCCCCCCCAACCTCCCTTCTCCCCGCAACCCCCCCCTCCAGCTCCCTCCTGCCCCCCCAACCTCCCTTCTCCCCGCAACCCCCCCTCTCCAGCTCCCTCCTGCCCCCCCAACCTCCCTTCTCCCCGCAACCCCCCCTCTCCAGCTCCCTCCTGCCCCCCCAACCTCCCTTCTCCCCGCAACCCCCCCTCTCCAGCTCCCTCCTGCCCCCCCAACCTCCCTTCTCCCCGCAACCCCCCCTCTCCAGCTCCCTCCTGCCCCCCCAACCTGCCCCCCAACCCCCCCTCTCCAGCTCCCTCCTGCCCCCCCAACCTCCCTTCTCCCCGCAACCCCCCCTCTCCAGCTCCCTCCTGCCCCCCCAACCTCCCTTCTCCCCGCAACCCCCCCCTCCAGCTCCCTCCTGCCCCCCAACCTCCCTTCTCCCCGCAACCCCCCCTCTCCAGCTCCCTCCTGCCCCCCCAACCTCCCTTCTCCCCGCAACCCCCCCTCTCCAGCTCCCTCCTGCCCCCCCAACCTGCCCCCCAACCCCCCCTCTCCAGCTCCCTCCTGCCCCCCCAACCTCCCTTCTCCCCGCAACCCCCCCTCTCCAGCTCCCTCCTGCCCCCCCAACCTCCCTTCTCCCCGCAACCCCCCCCTCCAGCTCCCTCCTGCCCCCCCAACCTCCCTTCTCCCCGCAACCCCCCCCTCCAGCTCCCTCCTGCCCCCCCAATCTCCCTTCTCCCCGCAACCCCCCCTCCAGCTCCCTCCTGCCCCCCCAACCTCCCTTCTCCCTCCTGCCCCCCCAACCTGCCCCCCAACCCCCCCTCTCCAGCTCCCTCCTGCCCCCCCAAACTCCCTTCTCCCCCCAACCCCCCCTCTCCAGCTCCCTCCTGCCCCTCCCAAACCTCCCTTCTCCCCGCAATCCCCCCTCCAGCTCCCTCCTGCCCCCCCAACCTCCCTTCTCCAGCTCCCTCCTGCCCCCCAACCTCCCTTCTCCCCGCACCCCCCCTCTCCAGCTCCCTCCTGCCCCCCCAACCTGCCCCCCAACCCCCCCTCTCCAGCTCCCTCCTGCCCCCCCAAACTCCCTTCTCCCCCCAACCCCCCCTCTCCAGCTCCCTCCTGCCCCTCCCAAAACCCCTTCTCCAGCTCCCTCCTGCCCCCCCAACCTCCCTTCTCCCCGCAACCCCCCCGCTCCAGCTCCCTCCTGCCCCCCCAAAACCCCTTCTCCAGCTCCCTCCTGCCCCCCCCAACCTCCCTTCTCCCCGCAACCCCCCCGCTCCAGCTCCCTCCTGCCCCCCCCAAAACCCCTTCTCCAGCTCCCTTCTGCCCCCCCAACCTCCCTTCTCCCCGCAACCCCCCCGCTCCAGCTCCCTCCTGCCCCCCAAAACCCCTTCTCCCCGCAACCCCCCCTCCAGCTCCCTCCTGCCCCCCAAATTCCCTTCTCCCCCCAACCCCCCCTCCAGCTCCCTCCTGCCCCCAAACTCCCTTCTCCCCCCAACCCCCCCTCCAGCTCCCTCCTGCCCCCCAAACTCCCTTCTCCCCGCAACCCCCCTCTCCAGCTCCCTCCTGCTCCCCAACCTCCCTTCTCCCCCCAAACCCCCCTCTCCAGCTCCCTCCTGCCCCCCCAAACTCCCTTCTCCCCCCAACCACCCCTCTCCAGCTCCCTCCTGCCCCCCAAACTCCCTCCTGCCCCCCCAAACTCCCTTCTCCAGCTCCCTCCTGCCCCCCCAAACTCCCTTCTCCCCCCAACCCCCCTTCTCCAGCTCCCTCCTGCCCCCGCACCTCCCTTCTCCCACCCCCGCACCCCAAACCCCCTTCTCCTCCCCAAACTCCCGCTCCCTCCTGCCCCCAACTCCCTTCTTCCCCGCAAACTCCCTTCTCCCACCCCTGCACCCCAAACCCCCTTCTCCTGCTCCCTCCTGCCCCCCCAAACCCCCTTCTCCCGCCCCCAAACTCCCTTCTCCCATCCCCGCGCCCCAAACCCCCTTCTCCTGCTCCCTCCTGCCCCCCAACCCCCTTCTCCCCCCTCTCCAGCTCCCTCCTGCCCCCAAACTCCCTTCTCCAGCTCCCTCCTGCCTCCCCCAACCCCTTCTCCAGCTCCCTCCTTCTCCCACCCCGCGCCCCAGCTCCCTCCCGCCCCATCTCCCCCTTCTCCAGCTCCCTCCTGCCCCCCTAAACTCCCTTCTCCCACCCCCGCGCCCCGGCTCCCCCTTCTCCAGCTCCCTCCTGCGCCCTATTCCCCATGTCTCACTCTACCCTAACACCCAGACTGCCCATCCTCCCCCTCCCCCAGCAGACTCCCCATCCTGCCCCCCATCCCTTCCCTCCTGCCCCCCTCTGCCCATCCCCCTTTCTCCATCTCTCCCCAGCCGGCACATCCGCTCTAGTGCCCCTCCTGCCACCCCCACCCCCAAACACACACAATGCTTCCGCCCCCCAGATCTGGCTCTAGACACAAGCCGACTAAGCAATTGCTTAGGGCCCGGAGCAGCTCAAGGGGGCCCCCTGTTCTCTCTCTATTATGTGTTGGGAGGCCAAAAATATTCCCAAGGGGCTAGCACCGCCTCTAGTGGCCCCCCCTTCTTACCCCTTGGTGCACTCCCCTCCCCCATCTCTGCTCCTGCCCCTTTCCCCCCCTTCCATGTCCCCTATCACCCCTGCACCATCCCTCCCCCCTTACCTTTCTCTCCTGGCCCCGGGCTGTAGAGGGGGAATCCGAGGGTCTGAAACCAAAGGGACAGTCAAGGGAAGCCCCTAAAACAAAAAGTGAAACTTATGCCCAGCTCCCGCAGCCGGGCTGGTGCCTCCCCCTCTGCCCCCGGGCTTTGCCCAGAGCGCTGCAGGCTGACGTCAAGGGCCCAAATTCCTGACTTTCCCTGAAGGCAGATTTGTCCATGTAAGGTATTGGGATGGCGACTGCAGCTGCACTGCCCGGGAGTGACAGACACACAGTGGGGGTGGGGGGTTGCAGTGCCCAAGGGGGCAGAGATAGAAAAGGGTGGTGTCCTGCACTGCAAGGGGTGTGGGGGGGAGAGAGAAGGGTGACAGTGGGGGCGGAGGTTTACACTGCATCCCAGGGAATGGACTGGGAAGGCTGCTGAGATAGTATAGGAAGAGGTAGAGGGGCTTTTTTATTATTATTTAAGATTTCCGCTTTAGGGCCCGGTCTTGCAAACATTAAATGCATGTGTTTACATCTTTAGGCATGTAAGCAGGCCTGTGCTTAATCTTTGCAGGATTTGGGGCTGCAGTTTTTTACACATTCAACTTTAAGGTAGTCAGTTTTTTTTTTTTTTTTTAAAGTTTCAAGTAGTTTCAGGTCCTACACCTGCCCAAAGGCTCCCTGTTAATTTTTTGGTACTTTTCCATATCTATTACTTTATTTTTCTCTTCTCCCCAAATTTGTTGTGTGAAAAACCCACACAACACACAGTACAGGGGAAACAGTGAAACAAACTCTACACAAAGAGCTGTCAACTGTACAAAGGATGCAAACTGGGGAAAATGGGGGATTTTTTCCTCTAATCTCTTTCAGTTATGCTTGTTACAGTTACTTGTAATTCAAGCACCAGTGGGTTTTGTTTGGATGAGGGTCTGACTTTAAGCATTAGCTGTTTCCAGGTTGCATTGGCATTACAATTGAGAGGAGCAAGGCAGAAGGGATGCAGCGCATGAGGACTGGGGAGAGCAAACCTGCCAAGCCTCTCATATTTGGAAAGAGATTCTTTGATGTATTTTGAAGCACTTTAAAAGCCTCTCCCTCTGCCGACAAAGGATTTTGCTGTGCTCTTTCAGGGGACGTTTAAAATCTCACTCATCACTTTCTGAAATTTCCATCATTCCATCTGTCACCGTTTGACAGCCCTGAAAGATCAGGAGTTTGCACCCTAAGCCCCTAGTCCTGCATGGGATCTACATGGATAGACTGCTGTGCCAGCAGAGGGTTCAGCTACATAGATCACCTTGCAGAATCAGGTCCAAAGACAGGGATTAATGGATGGGTTTGGGGGCATGGGAGTTTGAAGACTATTTCAGATAGTAGAGGGCTCTTTAATTTATTTAAAGATAAGGTTAAGGAGTGACTTGATTACAGTCTAAATATCTACATGGGGAACAAATATTTAATAAAGGGATCTTCAGTCTAGCAGAGAAGCTGAAGCTAGACAAATTCTGACTGGAAATAAAGGGTCCATTTTTAACATTGAGAGTAATTAACCATTGGAACAATTTACCAAGGGTGAATTCTCCATCACTGGCATTCTTAAAATCATGACAGGATGTTTTTCTAAAAGACCTGCTCTAGGAATTATTTTAGGGAAGTTCACTGGCCTGTGCTTTATATGAGGTTAGAGTAGCCGATAATAATGGTCTCTTCTGGCCTTGGAATCTATGAATCCAACAGGCAAAGGCAGAATAAGATCCAAGAGCTAGAAACTGAAGCTAAACAAATTCAAACTGGAAATGGGATGTAATGTGTGTGTTTGTTTGTTTTAACAATGAGGTAATTAACCACTGGAATTACCACAGGAGGTCAGACTAGATTTTCACAATGGTCCCTTCTCGCCTTAAGTTAAAAGCCCTGATTCTGCAACAACACTAAAGAGAAGAACATTTACAAAGAATTTCATTGTTTTCTCCTCTCTGTTTAATCTTTTACACAAATCTAAAATGGAACTTGCATTATACAACACAAACTTATTAGATACCCATCACACAGTGTCTGGGAAAAGTATTTTAAAATTAAAATGAATGGTTTGGCCCGAGATTAAATAGCAAGGAGTGTTCTCTGTGTAATGTTGCAATGGAAGCCAAAGATCTAATATTTTCTTTGCTGCATGTCCAACACCTACTTCTTCCCTATCTATTAAGTGTATGCCATTAGCCATATTGTGTTGACAGAAGAAAGACTACTTTGAATGCCAATAGCTATTTCCCTCAAAAATTTCGAAGTAATTTGCAAATATTAATTAATCCAGATGCCGAGCTCCACACTCTGAGTTAGCTAGATATTCTGATCTCCATTTTATAGATGGGGAAATTGAGGTATAGGGAGGTTAAGACCAACATTTTCAGAGATGGTGTAAGTGACTTGCACACACAAAAAGTCTGAGGGATACAGAAATAGAAACTAGATCTTTGACTTCCCGTCTAGTGCCTTAGACATACCACTAACTAGCATTATCACTTTAGTGAGAAATTGTGAATATATTCTTATTTCACTATAATGACCAAAACATTAAACTTTGATCATGAAACCAGACACTTTAAAATAGAGAATCTGGAGTAGGGAGAATTGCTTTGCATACAGTCAGAATCAAACTTCTTGAACTGAGTTTGTAAACGTTATTTATTTTAGTGGTACATAGTGCCTAGGCTAGGGCCATTGCCATATAATGCATTCAATTCCCAAAAGGATATAAAGTGTTTTAAAATTTCATAAGCCACTCAATAGGCAATGATACTGAAATCAAGCTATGACTAGGACCATTGTTAATACAAGTCATGTAACCTAGTTAACACACATGGTTAGGAGTCTGTAAGACCAAGGTTCTGTTCTTGCTTCTACTTCTATGACCTTAGACAAGTCACTTCAGCTCTTTGTGCCACATGTAAACACAAAGTGTATGTAGCATTTTGTTTTCATGAGCCTCTCTGTTTCTTGGACTTGGCCTGGCCAAGAAGTGGAAGACTGAGATCAGCCTAAAGCAAAGCCCCAGACCGAGACTTCAAGCCTCCACAATGGGACACATAAGCAAAGGTCTAATTTCAACCATCCAGAACATGGTGTTTGAAACCCAGACTTTCCAGAATGTCAGGGTGCTTGCATTTAGTCCTTTTAGAGACATTTGATCTGCAAAGTCAGATCCAGTTCTAGAGCTTGGACTTATTCCCCTCTCCAGTGAAACTCCCCAAAGCATAAGAGAAGTTGTTCGCTTGGTGAACTAATTCCCCTGTGGGCTACCCATTGCAGGACTGAAAATCACAGTAAGAAGCCAGTTCCTGTGAGAGTCACAGCCTAATTTTCAACCAAGAGAGGATCCGATGAGTATTAGATCAGTTGGAGGTGCCTCTGAACCAAAGCTCTGGGGTTTTCTGAGATTCATCCATTGCAATTTGGTGATGGATTTTTTTATATTTTTTTTAAACTCTGGAATCTGCTGCAATAGGTTTGAGATTTCAGGTTTTAAGGGGGATTCCCTGGGAGCATGTTCAAAATCTGAGAGTGCTCAGCAGTGGCGCTGATGTGGGTGCTGCAACCATGAAAGATGCTATTCCGAAAAGACGGGGAACAGCAAGATGACTGACTGTGCCAGTGGGATGCAAAGGAGACAGCTTGAGAACCTTCCACTATCTCAAGTCACTTCAGAAGAGGGGACATTTTTCCAATTTAAAGATATATGTTCATTTGCCGATTTGTTTCAAAGTAGCTGGAAGACCCCAGGAGTACTGATACACCAAAGCTTTGTCATTTCCCATTTTTGGCAGACATGCTTGTCTGTATGCCAGACTGACATTTAATATAAATCACTGACATTCACAGAATGTGAGCCAGGCCTGTGTGGGATCCTTCACTGATTTGATGTGCTGCAATCTCCAGTTTGTATCCCCATCTCTTTCCTTGAGTACCAGAGATGGTGCCTAGCAGCAAATGAGAAAGCTTCTCTGTACCTATTCATGAGCCAGATGGTTCATTCACAGCCTCAATTTTACTTGTATCCGCACTAACCTGGCATTTTGCTGTCAGCCACAGGTTTTGATACCTACAATTCTAAATGACTCTTTACATATAAACTAACCCTGCATCATTTGACCTGATGAGGTTCAACAAGGACAGGTGCGGAGTCCTGCACTTAGGAAGGAAGAATCCCATACACTGCTACAGACTAGGGACCGAGTGGCTAGGCAGCAGTTCTGCAGAAAAGGACCTAGGGGTTACAGTGGACGAGAAACTGGATGAGAGTCAACAGTGTGCCCTTCTTGCCAAGAAGGCCAATGGCATTTTGGGATGTATAAGTAGGGGCATTGCCAGCAGATTGAGGGATGTGATCGTTCCCCTCTGTTCGACATTGGTGAGGCCTCATCTGGAGTACTGTGTCCAGTTTTGGGCCCCAAACTACAAGAAGGATATGGAAAAATTGGAAAGAGTCCAGCGGAGGGCAACAAAAATGATTAGGGGGCTGGAACACATGACTTATGAGGAGAGGCTGAGGGAACTGGGATTATTTAGTCTGCAGAAGAGAAGAATGAGGGGGGATTTGATAGCTGCTTTCAACTACCTGAAGGGGGGTTCCAAAGAGGATGGATCTAGACTCTTCTCAGTTGTACCAGATGACAGAAAAAGGAGTAATGGTCTCAAGTTGCAGTGGGGGAGGTTTAGGTTGGATATTAGGAAAAACTTTTTCACTAGGAGGGTGGTGAAGCACTGGAATGGGTTATCTAGGGAGGTGGTAGAATCTCCTTCCTTAGAGGTTTTTAAGGTCAGGTTTGACAAAGCCCTGGCTGGGATGATGTAGTTGGGGACTGGTCCTGCTTTGAGCAGGGGGTTGGACTGAATGACTTCCTGAGGTCCCTTCCAACCCTGATATTCTAGGATTTCAGTCTTCATCCATCTATCTGTTACCCTGCATTCTTTTGGACCTTTACTATTTATTTTAGTTAATGTTTGTGCTGTGAAAATGTAAAGGCCACAGTTCAGCGTAGCACCTAAGTACGTGCTTAATTCATTTGACTTCAGTAGACTTAAGCATACATCTCAGTATTTAAATGAAGTGCGTAAGTGTTTTACTAGATCAAGGCCTAAGTCAATATTGTCTAGTGCAGTGGTTCTTAACCTTTACTGCAGCCTGCACCCCTTTGGTTTTCAAAATATGTTCTCGCACCCCTTATCAAAAATTGTTGAAGTAGGTCAGTTGTTTAAACCTAGATATATTTTTTGTTTGTATATTACAGTAAACGTTAAAAAATGTATGTTAATAAATACATAGGTTTGATGAAACAAAGTAGTTGTACTTACGTGCCTGTGCTTAATTTGTGTTTTCGATGATTTACCTTCTGAAAATATCTGGCATGTCTCGCACCCCCAGAAAGGGCCTCTCGCACCCCCGTGTGTGCACCCCAAGTTAAGAACTACTCGTCTCTAGTGATTACATCAGAGAACTGGGAGCCAAGACTCCTAGATTCTAGGCTTTACCAGTGACTCACTGTGTTACCCTGAGCAAGTCACAACCACAGCTGGTCAAAAATGTTGACATTGGACAATTTTTTTCAATCAACATTTAAAATTTCAACCAGCCACTAAAATTTAGCCAAAATGTGGACAATTTCATTAAGTTTTTCAACCAGTTTTAGTTTCCGCCTCCGTGAGTCTCAGTTTACCAGCCCGAAAAATGGGTACCCCACCAGGGTTTTGTGGGGTTTAAGTAATTAATGCAGGTTGCTACATTCTCTGTAATTCCCTCTCTCTGCACACTTTTAATGGATATTCTACCTAAGTATCTCACTTCCACGTTTTGATGATTAAAAGTTGCATGTTTTGTTTTGGAAAAGTAAGACCAGGATCAAATTATTTGAAGGTAACAGTGGAAAAACACCTAAGTGCATGACACTGGTTTCCCCCTACCCCCACCCCTATTTTCCATTGACAAATGATTTGGGCAATTTTTTATTTTTTTATGGTGTGAGCCTCCCCAATGAGAATGGAAAGGAAAATATTGAAAGTATGAACCATATGTCTTCTCCTAGCGGCAGCAAGATGAAGAGTCGCAGCTTGTTGGAAGAACAACAACAACAAAAAAGCACCAGAATTCCTGTGTTGGCTCTGGAAAATGTTGCATGTGTTGTCAGGGGAGAAAATTACCTATGTGAGAAGCCAAGAAATAGACAAATACTATTTTATCTGGTATCTTTTTAGTGGATATGCTGAAAAAGAGCCTTTGGAAGGCAGTAAAACTGGACAGAGCTTCTGTATTTATTAAAGGAATGGCTTTTATTATTTCCATAAGGAATTCCTTTGCCCACAGCCCACATATTCATTGCCACTTTGAGAATACATTTTTAATATTACATTCGATACTACCTCTTTTGTCTGTCTTCTGAGATTGTGCTTTAAGTAAATAAACAGTTGTAGAAAAAACGCGTATGGCCATATAGATCGGATCTTTACGCGCAAAGAGTGCCCGCTGATGAAATTCACATGTGATATTAAAGTGGAGAAGCTGTACATACTAGAGAAGGCTGAAATAATACACAGACACAGGGGGGAGAGAATCAGAAACAGGGGCTAAAAAACCAGATTCCACCTACTGAAAGACAAGTGAATCAATCTGACCGGAGAAAAATCTGAAACTAATATTCAAATAGGAAGGACACGTCTGAATAAAAGAGATGTAAAGGTGGTAGGGGACTATACATTAGACAGGAGCTGTTTGATATAGCTGCAAAATAGGGCCGTGACCTTTGGACTGTATAGATGAATGGAGCACATCGTGGAGCAGGGAGGTAATAATTGGCCTTTCTGTATGGCTCTGGTGGAAATACAACTGGAGTATTGCGTCCGAGTTCTGGACGCCTCCTTACCAGAGAGGTGTTGTTTACAAGCTGGAGGGAATTCACGGGGAGAACATGACTAAAGGCCCGAGGGAATGATTGTGGGGAATGATTCTGACAGCTGAAGCTGTATCTCTTGGCTAAGTGATGTGACAGAAAAGTTTTAACTAGGTTACCAGACTAACACTGAAACAAAGGATAATGTAAACCAAACAGCAAGAAGAGAAAGGATGTTTCTCTGGTGGTTAAGGTGCTGACTGGGACTCAGGAGATCTGGATTTAATCCCCAGCTCTTCCATAGAACGGCTGTGGGACCTTGGGCAAGTCACTTATTCTTGCTGTGTAAAAATTTCCAAAGTACCTAAGTGACTTAGGTGCTTTGGCAAGTTTTACCTTCTGTGCCTCAATTTCCCATCTGTAAAATGGAGATAATACTTCCCTACCTCTCAGGAGTCTTGGTAGGATGCATTCATTAATGATAGGTATATCTACCCATATTGCAGTAAAAGCCCCATATCCCTTCCAACAGTTAAATCTAGAGTGAAGGCGGCACTTAGCCAGGTGTTGGAGGGGAAAACCTGAATTACCAGGGAACTAGATGAGATTGCTTAATCTCACTCTTCCATCTCACGTTTCAATGATTTGGTGAATGTCTTGAGGGTAACGCGAGATACTTCTGAATAATTTTCTTCTCTTCAATTTTAATTTTTAAACATTGACACACAGCTGCTGCAGTGATGTGCGCAATATAGAACCCTGAGGAACTCAGCAGCAATCCCGGTAGTCTGATAGAAATGTAAAGTATCACATTCTCCAGTGCCAACTCTTTGGCCTAAATTGGTTACATGACATACCATTGTCAAGGATGCACATCCAGTCTTTTTTTTAATGTATATATAGAAGCCAAATCATTCCAACACAGCCATGCTGACTCCTTGAATGCAAGAGTTAACTAATTGACCTTCATACCCTGATATGCAGATTAAATAGGGAAATTGACATCAGTCTCATTATTAGTATTATGACTGTGGACCGGTGGTCTGTACAGAATTGCATGCAAGGTCTGGCTCCTCTAATTTTTCTTGTAAGTATGTTAGTATTACTATTATGAACTTCAATTCTAAAAAAAACAAAACCAAAGAAACTGTACACTTGGTGTGAACCCTACCACCAGTTCAAACTCTCCCCAACCTTAGGGAAAGCTCACATTCAGATCCCAACTTTGTGATTCAGGCTTTTCAGAGTACGCAGGGTTGAGGCATCTCACCTCCATCTGCTCGTAGCGTGAAACAGTCTTGTCTGTACCTGCTGTGGGTCAGCGCTCTGAAACCGCCAGCCTCTGGCAACACAGGCCCGGCCTTCCAGACTTCCACAGGGCTCGCTCTCTCTATACAGGTTAGCGAGAAGCACCCGCCAGCCCCCAACTCCTCCAAGCAACCCTCTGAAGCATTAAGTCCCTGTTCCACTGAACACTCAGATCCAGTATTCCCAAAGGAATAGCACACACCAGCTTCAAACTCAGGATCACCACTGAACACACAGCACTTACATTTTCATACAGTGAAAACAAGAATAAGTTTACCATCAAAGAACAGAGTCGAGTGATAGGGAGTGAGAATATTGGAAACAAATGGTTACATATGAAACAAAATCATGACACTTTCTAGAGCCTAAACTTAACTAACAGGGCATTCCCCTAACTCCAACAAGATAGTTTTCCCCATATTTTCAACCACTTTAGCTGAGATCCCTTCTCATAAGACCAAGCCTGCTGGCAGCTTGCTCTCACAGATTAAAGGAATGAGGGTGTACCTCTCTACCCCTTAGTTATACCCACAAAAGTTCACATGTAAACAGGGCTTTCCCCAGCTGGTTCAATTCTTCCTGTACATTTCCTCACTTTGAAGACTTCACAATCATTCACTAGCGTTCAGCTTTGATTGTAAGTGGATGCCCATTGTGAACCACACAATACTTAATTTGCATGTAAACAGATAGACAAACCTTTCTTGCCTGAAAGAAACCTGCTTTTTCACTTTTCTGGTGACCACTCCCTAGTCAGAGACTTTAAAAACATAAGAACGACCACACTGGGTCAGACCAAAGGTCCATTCAGCCCAGCATCCCATCTTCCAGAGTGAATGAACAGAACAGGTAATCATCAGGTGATCCATCCCCTGTCACCCATTCCCAACTTCTGGCAAACAGAGGCCAGGGAAACCATCCCTGCCCATCCTGGTTAGTAGCCAGTGATGGACCTATCCTCCACAAATTTATCTAGTTCTTTCTTGAACCCTGTTATAGTCTTGGCCTTCACAAGATCCTCTGGCAAAGAGTTCCACAGGTTGACTGTGCATTGTCTGAAGAAATACTTCCTTTTGTTTGTTGTAAACTTGCCGTCTATTCATTTCATTTGGTGACCCCTAGTTCTTGTGTTATGAGGAGGAGTAAATAACACTTCCTTATGTACTTTCTCCACACCAGTCATGATTTTATAGACCTTTACCATATCCCGCCTTAGTCATCTCTTTTCCTAGCTGGAAAGTCCCAGTCCTATTAATCGCTCCTCATACGGAAGCCGTTCCAGACCCCTAATCATTTTTGTTGCCCTTTTCTCTACCTTTTCCAATTCCAATATATCTTTTTTGAGATGGGGTGACCACATCTACACGCAGTATTCAAGATGTAGGCGTACCATGGATTTATATAGAGGCAATGTAATTTCCAGTATATATACACACAACTCGTCTCATACTTTCCATACATACATCTTACAATGTTTCTGATGACCAGTATGACACAAGCTTTCTTTCGAGACCTTACACGACATTCTTTTGGTGAATTCATGGGATTCCCTGTCCCCCTGTACCCTCTGCCACTCGGCATCCATAGGTTCTTGGGTCACACTCATGTCTACTGAAAAAGACTTTTTAGAAAGTGTCTCCATTATCTGTCCAAATGTCAGCATTATGGTTATGGAACTATTTCCACCTCTGTCATTTTCTGGTCTCTGATTTTTCCCTTCTCAAGTGTTTGGCCTCTTGCCTTTACCTGTCATAGGGTGGAATCTGGCAGTTCTTTCACTCTTAGACTGGGACTGCCCTGTAAACCAACTGCCTATCAACCTGCAGGCCTCACTGGGTTTCAAGCACCTGTGTTTCCTCCTTTTCAGAACCCATGACAAGTGACAGTGACACAGAGCCTTCCTAAAACACGTGTGTTTTTTATTTAGCAGTGATGGCTGATTCTAGGGGCGTGCGAGCAGGGTGGTCATGCTGGGTGCCAACTTCCAGGGGATTTCTGCTCTGATTAGCTGGCTCTCTTTTTTTTTTTTTTTTTTTTTTTTTTAATTTAAAACTCCACCAACTGGCCGGTTGTGAGTTCATTTTCTCCTCAGCTGCTGGGGGCTGGGTGGGCACTGAAAATGTTTTCCACCCTGGGAGGCAGAATGGCTTGGGCCACTCATATTGCAGTTGCAAGAAAACATTAGAGAAAGATTTTGCAGCAAACATACACTCTACATGCATATTTAGTCTCAACTACTCTTGCACCTCGCTGCAAGCTAAGTTAGATCAGCTTTCCCCTTCGGCTACAGGAACAGAATAGAACCAGTTTACATTCTCCTAGCAAGCCAGATCCTCCTGTGTGTCTGTAGGACACAGCCTTGTTCTCATTTTCCTACTCACCCTGTTCAAAATAGTTCTGGTGTTCCCCAAGGGGAGCAGACTAGAGCCATTAATGCTACACGCTCTGGCATTTTCCCATAACCACTCAAGTTTAAGCGATCAGGTGACTAGTAGAAAGAGCCACCCAGCAAGACCCCTAGGGTGAAATATCCATTCCATTCTTTGGTACACACACCACACTGGTATCTGGGTCTGTCACAATATTAATCATTTTTAACGAGCACTCTCGCATTTGTCACAGCTAGTACAACTGAACCTCTCCAACGCATATATATATATATATATAATGTTTTTCACTTACATAGCAAGTTCTATCCAAGGATCTCAAAGCTCTTTGCCAACAATGAATCAAGCCACACAGTACTCTGAGGCTAGATAACTGAACAAATAAAATAGGGCCTGATCCGGTGACTGGGGATTAGATTATAATATGTAAATATTTTCCCAGATGGAAAAACAGAGAGGTAAATGACTCGCCTGATGTCACAAAGTCTGAGATGGAGTTGGAAATAGAATCGCAACTTTCTAACATTTAGTTCTGTGCTCTTAACCAAAAGACCTTCCTTCTCCAATGAATGGGAGACTATATGGGAATCAGCGAGTAAACAAATAAATGTGGTAAACCTTATATCACAAAATAAACTTTCTTTTGTGAAGCACTGAGATCCACAGATTAACAAGCACAATAGAAAAGCTAAGTATCACCATGCTTCACATTTTCATGGACTGATTGGTTACCATCATCCTCCCAGATTTAAGAATTTTATTAAGATGATGTTAAAATAAAAAGAAAGCGGTACAGAGTTTAAGTGTAGAAGTTTCTGGTTATCAGGGAATAACAAACAGATTATCAAGGGGTGCGAAGTTCGGTTTAGGATCGGATGGCGTAAAGAATGCATAATCTGAAATATCCCCAATTGGGGGGTAAAAGGTTAACAGGGCAAAGTACAGATATTGAGATATGAGGGTATGTTGTTCATATAATGTCTATGTTCAGGTGTGGAGTATAATGAGTGGATACGATGATGAGGATGGATTTACCCTCATATGGTGAGATTTAATGTTCAGTGAGTTTATGGTTCCGGATGCTTCAGAGAGATTAAATCTTTCCACCTGAGACAGCTCTCAATGGCCATTAGTTCTATTGTAGCTATACAAACATCAACATTTCCTGAATCAACCAGGAGCACGGTATTCGTCCCAATAGGCTGTGGCTTCATGTTATTTCTTTCATTTCTTAGACAATTCCTTCTGATCCATTTGAAACCTGTGTTCTGTTTCATTCACTGAACAGCTAAATTTCCAGTCTTTGAGATGACAACATCAGCATGAGCAAAGGGGGAACACACAGGAGCCTTAACCATTCATCCCTTCCATCTTCAGATACATCCCGGGGAGATAACTTTGCCACCCCACCATTAGAGAGACATGGTTGGTTGGGTAAGATCTTGTATTGGTTCACCACAGAAGTTGGTCTAATAAAAGATATTACCTCTCCCACCTTGTCTCTGTCATATCCTAGGACCGACACAGCTACGACACCGCATCCAACCCACCACTGGCATTTCTTGCAAGTTGTCAAGATCCCACATCACGTGGAACAGGTGTATTAATAGAATCAACAACCAGAGACAGAAAAAGCATGTTAGGATAGTTACAAACACCAGAGTTACGAACTGACCAGTCAACCACACACCTCATTTGGAACCAGAAGTACACAATCAGGCAGCAGCAGCAGCAGCAACAAAAAATAAATAAATAAAAATAAAAAAGCAAATACTGTACAGTACTCTACTAAAAAAATAAAGGGATATTATAAATAAATTATAATACATTCTTCTTCTGCATAGTAAAGTTTCAAAGCTGTATTAAGTCACTGTTCAGCTGTAAACTTTTGAAAGAACCACCATAACGTTTTGTTCAGAGTTATGAATATTTCAGGGTTACGAACAACCTCCATTCCCAAGGCGTTCGTAATTCCGAGGTTCTACTGTACCTTGTCCATCCATTCCACACCCCTTTCTGGCTAATGGAGGATTCCTCCTTACAATGCAGGGTGTATTGATTTAAATGAAAGCAATTTAAATAATCAGTTTCAATCAGAGAGCAGGAAACCATTAAAATCGTTGATTTTAACTGTTTTGTATTTGTACTTCATTTATTTTCCTAAAGAAAGGTTGATTCTCATGGCTTGGTAACTATTAAAACCATGTTGATTTGCAATTAAATGTAGGCTTTACACTAATTTGCTTACTCTTTGTTAACCAGGAGGATACATTATATTATCTATGCACATTTCAAAATTATATAGCTCCACTTTCATTTATGTAGATTCTTAATTTTTACATTTTTTATTTTGTTAGAAAATGGTGAATGGTATATTTCTTATTTAGTAGGTGATGAATATTTTTTACTTGTGATTTATATCAAGCTCTATTTGGATAGAAATTCAAATTCAATTAAAAATGCACAAGAACAGCATTCTCATTTTTTTTGTAATTAAATAAAACTACCTTACATGTGCTTGATACACAAGAAAAAATTATCAAATTTTTGATAAAAAATTATCAAAACATGTTTTGCATTTAAAACTAACTGATCTATTAAACAAAGGAAGTATCTGTAGTTAATGAATTGAACTGATTGTTTCCGGTGAGCATGTCATTCAAGGTTTTAGAACTGGTAGATCTCATCCTTTCACAGCTAGTTGTTATTTATCGGTTGGAAGCAGAAAACAAGCATTCCTGCTTTTTCAACTGCAAACTGATTTCTCAACTTTGAATGACCTTAGTTATTGAAGTGAGCTAATTGAATAAACACATGAAAAAAATATTCTGTGCAGCTGCAGAAGAGACTACTGCTGTTAAAAGCTGATTTAGCATTTCAACAAATGAGTTTAAGGTGTTTAACCAGTGACTTCCCCCAATCCAGTGGTCAGACTTTCTTTAAAACTTGGCAGGAAACATGTACTACTTAATTTTTATAATATTTATAATATGTATTTAAATGTAGGCCTTCATATAGGTTGCCAATTTCAAAATTAAATTATAAATAGGTTTATGTTTTAAAAAATAAACCTGCATTTAATTTAAATCAATTTTTATCCATCTTGCTACAGTATATTCTCAGTGCTTCGCCTAGTCTAGAATTAAATGGCTCAAGTGATGGGGCTTTTATCTTCTCCCTTGGGAAACTAGTCTATAATCTAAGAGCTGTCAATTATTTTCTGACATTCATCAGACATTTTCCTTGTAAATTTGATCAGGTTACTCCTAGTTCAACCACCTTTTGCAACCACCCTGAAATATTCCTCTCCCTCTCTGGGATTTTGCCCCCTTCAGATAATGGAGTGAAGCCATGGTTAAGATCCATTTCAACAGAATTCACTTGCAGGAGTAAAGGGAAACCATCTTTCCCTACCTGTAAAGGAGGAAAAGCTGAGACACTCATTAATTCAGCTGAAAGCATCAGGCGTTTGCAATCAACAGAATTATACTCTGTTACCTCTTTGTTCCTCATCTCAAAGGAATTCCATCTATCTGGCCTGGTCAGGGAGCTAAGGGGTGACATGATGGATACATTCACTGGAGGAGGAGGGATCACCGTGCTCAGGAGAGGAACAAAAGGAGGCAGGATGACTGTGGAAGCCCTAACTCCTGCTTGGATCCCAGAGGACACCAGTGTATGCCATGCCTCTTGCAACACCGGTTGGAAATCTGTGGTCTGCACTCATCTTTACAGCTGCTTGCTGGTGTGCACTGGGAGACGGGGCCATTCCCCACCCAGAAATGCCTGCTGGGACCTACCAGCACTCCAGGCCACACTGGTTTCCCACACATACACCTTGTGTAACCCACTGTTCCATGTGTGTTGCAGGTCCACTTCTGTGCCCATTCCACAGAAGAAAATATGCCTTTTAGGGATAGAGTCAAGGAGCTCCATCTATTTAGTTCAACATAAAGAAGACTAAGGGATGACTTGATCACAGTCTTAGTACCTAGATAGGGAAGAAAAACTGATAACGGGCTCTTCAGTCTAGCAGACAAAGGTCTAACAAGAGCCAATGGCTAGAAGTTGAAGCAAGACAAACAAACTAAAAATATGGCACAAAATTTTAACAGTCCTTGGAACAATTTACCAAAGGATGTGGTGGGTTTTCCATAACTGAGAATTTAAAAATAGAGATTGGATGTTTTTTTGAAAGATCTGCTTTAGAATTAGTTCAGGAAGTCCTATGGCCTGTGCTTTGCAGGAGGTTAGACTAGATGATCACAATGGTCCCTCTGGCCTTGGAATCTACGAATCTATGATATGAGTCTGTTACAGGCCCTTCTGAGGAGCCCCTGGCTCTTTAGCTCAAACTAAAGCAGCTCATGCTGTTAGCTATGGAGATCCCCAGTGTAAAAGCATGACTTGCTACACCTGTACTCCCCAGCACCTGGACCCTACGTCCTACACGCTGGTATGTTGGCAGAAAAGGGTCTCTTGCATGCCCTCTCTTCCTTCCCTCTTTTGAGCATCCAATGAAGGGCCAGGCATAATTTGGCATATTTAGCTGGAAAGACCAAAAGGGGCCACCATTTTCCCCATTTGCTCTTTGGAGGCAAAAATGACATCAACCCATCACAGAGAGACATGGTGAAAACACTTCACAAATGTGTGTGTCATCCTTGTTCAGGGGTCATGCTAATCTTCTATTGTTCCAATTTTAGTCTACATCTTTTATTGGACCAGCTTTCAAAAGCTCGTCTCTCTCACCAACAGAAGCTGGTCACCTCACTCACCTTGTTCCTCTAATATCCCAGGACTGACACAGCTGCAACACTGCACCAACCCATCATGACATTTATGGGAGGACGTTGGCTCACGACATGATGATGCATCATCATCGTCATCCTGTTGCAATACTGTGGGGTGAAGATGCACCATAGAAGTCCAGTACAGCTTGAAAAGTGTATTGGAAGTTCAAAGCGTTCTCTCCCTGACATCAGGCACTCTGCCACAGTCACAAGTGTGATATCAAAACGATAGATTAGATCAGAGGTCCCCAAACTGTGGGGCGCACCCCTCTAGGTGGGCATGGAGGAATGTCCAGGGGGACATGATGGCCTGGGCGAGCCCTCACGGGAGGAGAATGGGGGTGGGGGGTAAGGAGCACGTGCCACCCAGCCCCTCCCCACCCCCAGCTGCATCCCTGGCTCCCAGCCCCAAACCTGGCCTGTCCTCAGCCTCGGTGCGACTCTGCTCCCGGCCCCACACCAGCCTCGGCCACTGTCTGTGGCTCTGTTCCTGGCCCCAGCCTCTGCCCCCTTACCCCTGTCCACGTCCCCTTCCCTCCTGGAGCCACAGCCCCGCTCCCAGCCCCAGCTCTGTGCGGGTGCGGACAGGAGTAAGGGGGGGGTGAGTCTCAAAAGTTTGGGGACCGCTGGATTAGATACTTGAATCCTAAATTTACTCTTCCCCTTCCCCCCTTTAATTAAAGGTATTCCATTTGTGATACATGGCACTTCCAACATCCACTGATCCCATGAGAAAAACCTCAGCGTTTTAACAATGGAAAGGAGGGGAATGATGAAAATCCATCCCAACTTCTAATTAAATCCATTTAAGGTTGATGCATCACCTTATGGGTTATGAAGAGAGACTATTCAATAATAAATAATAATCATAATAATAATCCCTATTTCTGATATAAGTGCTTTACATCAGTAGATCTCAAAATGCTTTATAATCTTTTTAAGGTATTTATCCTCACAACACCCTGGGAAGTAGTATTGTCCCCATTTCACAAATAGGGAACAGAGGCAATGTTTGGTCCCCTTAGGAGCTTTCCCAAAGTTCGGGGGTGTTCGGATCAGGGGAGCTGGTTCCTAACCATCTTTATTGGACAGGAGCCTTTGAGGAGCAAATCTCAGAGCTTGATATGTGGGAATGGTCTCTTGGTAATAGAAACCCCTCCTGACCCTTGAATAGAATTCTTCAGACACAAAAATGTAAGTGGTTCAAAGCTGTAAAGAACACCACTGAGGTTTTAAAACAATCAGGCTGAACATTCTGTGATGTAATTGTAGAGATTACTCCCTTGTTTGCTTGCTTTATAATTGTAGTTTTAACAGCCAGAGATGGTGTTATGTATGGGAAAACACATCTCAGAATGACAGGGGATTTAAGCTAGGGGGAGGACAAAAACATTCTTTTCTTTATTCCTTGTTTTCTTTAGAGACCGGCCGTATCAGTAACGCAGGATTTTGTTAATAGAACCAAAGAGCTTCCTCGCTATAAGACTTGTTATATAACCTCTAATTTAATAATGTTATGTCTCGGCATTCGGTTCCCTTGGACTCGGGCTGAGGCATCTCCCGAGAACAGCCCTGCATGCTTGGTTACTCTGACACTGTTTCCTTTGGGAGAATCTGTCAAGAATCACTCTGACATCCCTTTTAAAGCCTAACACCATCACACGTTCTTTGCATGGGGGAGTGTTATAATGGATACCCCAATGCATGTGCTGTAGGTAAGCTGATCTTGACCTGCAGGTAGAGCTTATAGCATCTCAGCATGTCCATCCTGTGGGAAACTGACATTTCGAAATTTCTTTTCCTCCCCATTTGGGGCAAAAAGTAGAAACTTGAAAGTTTCCAAAAAAAGTCATTTCAGAAATCTAGAAATGACTTCATCCAAGTGCTTCATTATAGTTTCTATTAGTTATATAATATTGCGGGGAGGGGGGCACCACAGAGCCCCTGGCATGGGGGGGCTGAGAGCAGTGGGGGGCACACAGAGCCTCTGGCATGAGGGAGGAATGGGGGTTACAGGGAGCTCCTCAAATAGAGAGGAATGGGAAGCTGGCATACAGGAACTCATGGTGAGGAACAGAGGGATGCCAGGAGCCCCTGGTGTATGCAGTGTGCTCTGCCTACAGAAGCAACAAAGTGTGACAGCAGAGCAGTCGAAAGGATAAAGTGAAAACTAAGCAATTGGGTAATTTTTCCATCAGACACATCACCACCACCAATATGTTCCTGCAAAACATTTCCGTTGCGTTGGATTTCCGTTGTGTTGGATCAGCATTTGCCAAGGGAACACTGTTCCGTCAGAAATTTTTCAACCAGCTCTAGGACTCTTGGTACAAACCTTATCTAAAGCAGAGAACTGACATCAACAGAGTCCACAAGGCCACGATGGCTTAACACAGGGCTGGGGCCATGAGGACTCAAGTTCTAGTATTATGTCTTCCTTTGGAATAACCTTCATACGTGTCACTTTACAAATATTAGTTAGGCCTCAACATGCCTGAGACACGGGAAAATACGGTTACCCGTATTTTACAGGTGAGTAAGAAAAGCGTCACTAGCTTAGGTGATTTGCCCACAGTTACTCAGTAAGTTAGCAATAGAACCAGTATTAAAATTCCAATTACTTAATTACTACATTACACAAAACTGAATTAAATGAGGCTTAAACTAGTTAGAGAGCTTCTAATTTAGAGATTAGCACTGGCATATGTAGATCAATCAAACAATGGTGCTACTTCTCTAATAAAAAACAAGCCTGTGTTCTTACTATTCCTGTATAACCCCATCAAAGGCAAAGGCTCTGAATAGGTCTCATTGAGGACATAACCTGAAGACAATAGATTGCACAAGTATCACTGAACACCTCTGTAAGGACTTGTCTACATGCTGAGTGTGGCACTCTGTGCCTCAAAACAGCACCCTGGAACCCCCATATTCACCACTGTCACATACTGATATGTTTTGTACAAAGTGTGCCCTGTGAGGTATCATCATAAAAGCCTTGATCTGTTGCACATTAATATCCTGTTGGATTGGATGTGTTGTCACTGTATGTGAAGTTATCAAGTTTTGCTATGAGTGTGTTACTGAAATATGTTATGAGGTTGGGAACACCCATAACCAGCCTTTCTGGTACAACAATGGAGGAGCCAGACATGCTGATGTCTGGCATACAATGAAGAATGCTTGACCAATGGGGGCGGACCCCCATGTCACGAGCACAGATCTGTCCAACAAGCTGGAAGAAATTATAAAAGTGGGAGTGACATCTTGACTTGGCCTCACTCCCCGCACAACTCAACACCTGAAAACACATCTGGAGGACAAAGACTTTGAACTGGGGAGATGGTCCCAGGCTGAAGGAGAGTTCCAGCCTGTGTATAGAAGATCTGTGACCTGCTTGTACTGTCAGGGTGAGACTGCTTGATTCAAATCCTGTCTAGTTTATAGACCTTAGACTGTGAATTTATTTTATTTCTCAGGTAACCAACTTTGATCTCTACGCTTACTACTTATAATCAATTAAAATCTATCTTTCGGTAGTTAATAAATCTGTTTTATATTTTACCTAAAACAGTGTGTTTTGGTTTAAGTGCTTAAGAAATCTCAGCTCAGTGTACAAAGGCTAGTGTGTCCTCTTCACATTGAGGGATGGGCCGACTGGTAATGAACTTACACTGGTCAGGCTTCTGACCAGGGCACAACAGTACAGCCTGTGGTGCCAAGCTGAGGGAGAATTGGCTGGAGCCTCTCTACTGTTTGTACATGAGTGGCTGGGAGAAGCATTCATGTAACTCATTTGATTGCATCCCTGCCCTGTGGATGTCTGTGTAAGTGCAATACCTGCCAGAGGTTTGGAGCGTATCGTAGCATCACAGTGTGAGAGGGATACTCCATGTTGGTGGGATAGAGGGCGCAGTGGTCCCACAGTTCAGGTTGCACCCCAGGAACCCCATCACACAGAGTTTCATTCTTTGAACTTAAGGTGCAATTTCAAACATATTTCGTTACACCAGTGAAAAGGGCTCCCTCTTTCTTGTGGACCCTCTTTCTTTAGTTTCAACCAGGCTTATTTCACTTTAAACTGGTTTAAAACTAAACAGTACTAAGCCACCCTGAAACCATAATAAGAGTGTCCACACAGAGCTTTGCACCAAACCAGTTTAACTAAACTAATGTAAGCTTGTGTGTAGGCAAGACTTAAGTAGTGATGATGCATGGGGAGGACAGGACAAATCCAGTTTGACACCGAGATCTGAGGCAGAATTTGCAGGCCCAACAAAAAAACATCTTTACACTTGAAAACAGAGCACAGAAGTCACAGAAACCCACTAAGCCGACTGTGCAGTCACTTTTCAGAGCAGAATCTCTCATTAAAAGCCAAAGCTCTCTTTGCTCTGCATGGATGTTCAAGAAACCACCATACATGTGGTAGAAGGTCTAACATGATGTACACATGACAAGCTCAGTTCATGACCTCTCACTGGGGAAACCCTCACATTGCCATCCACTACCCACTAGTTATTACCTTCTCTTTCCTGTGTAAATTCTAAATTAGAGTGTAAAATCTTTGTAGCGGGTACCTCTGTCATTACATTGACTGGAAAGTATCAAAGAATTCTATGGTGCTGTAGAAATAAACTAAAGAACAAACAGCTCAATTATATAATAATTCACTAGTGCCCCATTAGGCTGGAGTTATTCAAGTGAGATCTGCTAGAACTTTTGATCAAGAAGTGAAACAACTTATGGTGAAGAGCAAAGAAAGCAAAGTTATACAACATTTCTAGCAACATCAGGCAAATATAACAGAAGCAGCATGCTTAGTCCTTACTGTATTTCCAGTACGATTTTACTGATGCGAGTCAAAATGCTAATCTGTTTTAACCTTTTTATTGTCTGAGCAGCGGTCTTTGAAAAATGGCCTTTCCCC
Source organism: Natator depressus (assembly GCF_965152275.1). Lineage (NCBI taxonomy): Eukaryota > Metazoa > Chordata > Testudines > Cheloniidae > Natator > Natator depressus. The sequence continues at coordinate 4,719,542 of NC_134242.1, forward strand.
ATAGAACTGCACATGGTTCATGTAGCGAAGCTGTTAAAATCAATACATTATATCAAAATATTGCCGGAAAAACTCAGTTCTGAGCACTTGGGAGCTACGTGTAGCTGTAAAACTGCACAGACAGCAGGAGCGGAGGTCAGAAATGGGGCACCATATGTAGATGGCTAATGTCAGTGAACATAGGAAGTCTCCTTTCTGGCATAGTTATCCATAACATCCACAAGTGGCCAAATCCTGCCTCTTCATTCCAGAGCTGCTGCATTTTTATACATGCCCCTTTTCACAAACGTCTCCCTGCCTTCTCCCATGCTGCCCCCTATGCATGGTAAACCCTTCCTGAGCTCATCCATACAGCTCCTACCCTCTCCACCTTTAAATCCCTCCTGAAGACTTCCTGGAAGACTGTGCTGTCTGCAAGGAATCTAGCTGATTTATAATGGCTAGACCAAGACTCAGCCATGCAGCACCATGGCCACTCTACATATTGTAACCCCTATCTTCCTAAAGCTCCTTGCCAAAGAGACTGTGCCTTATTTCTGTAGGAAAGCCACCTAGCACCTTTTCAGCGTTACAAGAAATAATAGTTTGCATTTCTACCTGCCTTCTTTCCAAAGAACTGAAATTTTACTAGGCAAGGGAAGTGACATGGCAATTCAAGTTCGCTATAACTCAAAGATGAGAACCCAATTCAGTTTATAAAAAGACAACTGGATGCTAAGTGACCTCAAAAGGTTGAATCAAAAACGAGACAGTGGGTGGTCTAGTAATGCTATGAAGCCATGGAGAAGCTCCTCTTGGAGTTCGGACTTCTACGTCGGTTTATTCCTTTTTATGCCATTCTCATGGGGTCACCACATCTTAACGTCTTATCAGTGTTTCACAATGCAGCACTGTCACACAGGGCTGAATCAACACGATGCTGACTTTTTTTGGGGGGGGTGGGGAGGGAAGACCAGGCAAAATGCTGCCCCAAAACATGATGTGACATTTCACGGGCCTGAGAAGTGCTCTCAGAACCCAAGAGCACCCTGTGAGCAGGATTTCCCTGTCAAAAATAAAACAAGCTCAGAAAATTCAGACAGTGCAGAGGAGCAGCTACATTGGTCAAAGATCAAGATATTGGGGACAGGCCAAACAGCCAGCAGAGCCAATTAAGAGGAGATAGTTCTGGAGGCTGGGGAACCACTGCTCTTAATTCAGCATACGAAACACCCAAAAGGAGTAACCAATATATTTTATTTTCAACACAAGAGCAATGATTCAGCCTCTGTCATTCGGCTGGAGCTTCTGGTGTCCCCATGGTATGCCCATGTTTGGCATTGAATAAAAAAGCAAACGCTGTTTTCTATTTTAGGCCAAACAACCAGGAGAAAGAACCTAAAATATTCATACGCTGGTCCATTTACAGCCTGCATCCTATAAAGAACAGTTTTACATGGGAGAAAACCAGCCAGACTGAGATATGAACGTTGGACCATCTAGTCCTGTCTCCTGCCTTGACAGTTGCAGATGCCTTGTTCTTCAAAGGGAGACCAAAACCCATCACTTTGCTCCTAGCTGTGCAATTCTATACAAGAGAGACCAGGAGGGAAATCTGTTCCTGAATGCATCAGCTGATCAGAATACAACCAGAAGAATGAACTGGTTGCTCCTTATATATCACCCTGTTTTGCATAACTACTTAATTAGCAGACAGTTATATAGCCCCTTTAAATTTGGCACTTGAGTCACAATCACATGGGAAAGACAGCACGGAAGCACCTGGTCTTTGTGCGTGTCGGCTATATGTTGTGCAAAAGTTTCTGAATTCAGCGCTCTCTCCAGCTACACCCTTTGTTTATTATTTTCTCCTCGGGCTTTTTCGCAACTTCTTCCACCACCAGCATAAAGTAGGTTGCAACATCCTCCCCCGATCTTCCCTGTATCACTGTTTTCCAAATGCCAACCAGCAGTATCACATTACATACTTGTTCAACTGGACAAAGCATCTGCAGTCTCCATCTTTCCATTCTTCTCTCCCTTGGGAGAAGGTTATTTTGGAGGGATCGGTGATAGGATCAGCATCTCGTAACTGATTCTTAAGCATGGTGATGAGCTGCCAGGCTATCTGTGCACCACCCATGTTAGGTTTGCAGGTGGTGCTGTTCTGAACAGCTACTAAGCATCCATAGGGCACTGGAGGAGGTTAGGAACAGTAATTAGCAGGGCTTTGAATGGCTTAGGGGGCTGTTAATGGGATTACAGAACTTTTTTCTTTGGTTTTCTAGTTAGAATGTGGCTCAGTTCACTTAGTGAAGTGAGTCAGTGGGCTCAGCCCGATTCCTAGTGGATGGGGGTCTACCTCACACTGAAAAGACCCCCCACAAAATGCCCTTGACTGCAGCCTCTGTAGGGAGGTGAAAGACAATTACCATGGAAACTCCTTTTACTCCCAATGTTTGTTTACACTAGAATAATTGCATTGGTGCAACAAAAGGGGTGCAAGTTGCAACACTGTGGCATGTCTAGGCAAGCTATGCCAGCAGGGTGGACTCATCACACTGCGTCCACACAGAACTCCCTGCAGCCATTGTGTGGCCTGGGGTTTAGCACGCCTGCCCCACTATTTGTGGTACAGCTCCCCAGAGAGGGTACACAATAGAACGTATGTTTGCACCTGTTCCCATTTTTGGTTTGCTCCATTGCTTCCTTCAAATGGCTCTGCCCTTCCCAAGAATCTGTGCGTTGCAGGGAGTGGGGCTACATCCTGTTCTGCTTTCACACACACCATGGCACAGAACGTCAGTCTTCCTCTGATTCACTTCTAGGTTGACTTTGAAGGAAGAACTGTTGAGTGCCACTGTTTGAGATTAAGCAGCATGATTTTATTGTCACTTATTCAATCACTGTTGGGTAGCTTCTTCTGCTCTTGTTTTGTAGCAGTTTCCTTCTCTCTTGGATCCCTCTAGGATCCAGAGACAGGAGTCACCTGAACCTAGGGTAAGAACATCCCTCCAGACCCTTCCATGTGGCACAGCAAATTCTCCATCCCCCTCCCGCAACTAATGCAGAGGGTTAGGGCTGGAGGAAACAGGTTCTACTTGGTTTATGGCAGTGAGGTGGGTGGTGATCTGCGATATACTTGATGGTAGGAAGTGAGCCTTCTTGTGTATCTTGGCTTGTGTCCCTTTTTCTCTCAAACCTCAGGAATACACGAGATGCCTGGAACACAGTGGCCCTCTCAGTCACAACTCTCATTACTACAGTAAGCGAGTGCCTCGGGAGTTCACAAACACGCTAGGGTGTGAGTGAGAAGCATTCCCAGCATCTGCGCACATGCAGTGGCTGCTGGCCAAGGAAACTGCATTGTCCTTGGCATTTTTCAAATGGGATTAAAGAAAGAAATCATTCGGATGGTCAAAAAGTTGTATTTTGCATGGTCTGTGTGCCCTTTGTTGCTCCTTTGGAGGTGCCAGATGGGAGGCCAGGCACAGCATCACCGTGGCTGCTCTAGGACCGGACCTTCACAGGGTATCAGGACAGAATGAAAACTTGTCCAGCTGAGTACTGCTTTGGCTGTCCCCAAGCCCACACGAAACCAGTACATGGGTGGATCGCTAGGTGAAAGACCCAGTGGCCTGCCCTGCCCGTGAAGGTTAAGCAAGAGTACTGTGGGATTGCACTAGGAAGACTAACTCCATTAATGCAGCTGCAGCCCCAGCACTTGCAGTCACATTTGCACTTCAGCACTGGCTGCTGCTGGGGAAGTGTCGGGCCCCCGACGCCCCAGCAGCAGCAGTTTGGGTGTGGGGGGGCTCAGGGCTGGGGTGTGGGGTGGTGCTTACTGGGGGGGCTCCGCAGAAGGGCGACAGGAACTCCCCTCTCTCAGCTCCTAGCTCCCCGTGCTGCCTCCGCCCGCAGGCACCGCCCCCGCAGCTCCCATTGGCCACGGTTCCCAGTCAACGGGAGCTGCAGAACTGGGGCTTGGGGCAAGGCGGAGGCAGCATGTGGCGCTAGGAGCTGGAGCCTGCCGCTTCCCAGGAGCCTGGTAGGGAACCTGCCCCAGGCCAACCCCCCCCCCAAAGCACCCGTGGTGAGCCCCTGGGCCGCAACCCCTCCCCGAGCACCCACAGCTCCCCCCCGGGCAGCACCCCTCCCCCCCTGCATTCCCCCCTCCCATCCACCCTCCCCAAGTTTTAGTCAGGGGTATGTAGCAAAAGTCATGGACAGGTCACAGGCTTTGAATTTTTGTTTACTGCCCATGACCTGTGCATGACTTTTACTAAAAATACCCATGACTAAAACATAGCCTTATCCATGACGACTCCACAATCTCTTTCTTGAGCAGTTACAGATAAATTAGAACCCATTATTATATATGCATAGTTGGGATTATTTTTTTCAACATGTATTATTTGCACTTATCAACACTGAATTTCATTGGCCATTTCGTTGCTGCCCAGTCCCGCAGTTTAGTGAGATCCCTTTGTAACTCTTCACAGTCAGCTTTGGTCTTAACTATCTTGAGTAATTTTGCATCATCTGCAAACTTTGCCACTTCTCTGTTCACGCCCTTTTCCTGATTGTTAATGAATATGTTGACCAGCACAAGTCCTTGGGGGAGCCCCACTATTTACCTCTCTCCATTCTGAAAACTGACCATTTATTCCTACCCTTTGTTTCTCATCTTTCAACCATATACTGATCCATGTGAGGACCTTCCCTCTTATCCCATGACAACTTAGTTTCCCAAAGAGCCTTTGGTGAGGGACCATCTCAAAGGCTTTTTGAAAGTCCAAGTACACTATATATCAACTGGATCATCCTTTTCCACATGCTTGTTGATACCATAAGATAATTCTAATAGATTGGTGAGGCATGATTTCCCTTTACAAAAGGCATGTTGATTCTTCCCCAACATTTCATGTTCATCTAATGTGTGTGGTAACTCTGTTCTTTACTATAGTTTCTACCAATTTGCCAAATACTGAAGCAAGGGTCACCTGCCTGTAATTGCCAGTATCTCCTCTGGAGCCCTTTTAAAAATTTGCATTATATTAGCTATTTTCCAGTCTTGTGGTAGAGGCTGGTTTCAGTGATAGGTTACATATTACAGTTAGGAGTTCCACAATTTCATATTTGAGTTCCTTCAGAACTCATAGCGAATACCATCTTGCCCTGTGACTTCTTAGTGTTTAATGTATAAGTTTGTCCCAAAACCTCTTCTACTGAGGTATCAACGTGGGACAGTTCTTCAGACTGGTCTCCCAAAAAGAATAACTCTGACATGGGGATCTCCCCCACATCTTCTGCAGTGAAGACTGATGCAACAAATTCATTTAGCTTCTCTGCAATGGCCTTGTCTTCCTTGAGTGCTCTTCAAGCACCTCCGCTGTCCAGTGGCCCCACTGACTCTTTGGCAGGTTTACCGCCTCTGATGTACGTAAAAAAAAAAATCTTACTTGTTAGTTAGTGTTTGCGTCTTTGTAGCCATGTCACCTGGAGATGCGGTCTTGTCACCCCCTATAGTCTAAGCAAGGCCAGTCAAAGGATTTACAGCGTGAAACAAAATACCTCCCAGTCGTGATATGAACCAAAGCATCTGAGGTTTTTTTCCTATTAGGAAAGCATCAAAAAGCAAAGACTTCCTGCTCCAAGGGCCTTTGTCAAGAGATAACCTGTCCCTTTCCCCGCACAAAGGCACAGACAACACAGCAGTTCAACCTGACACTGAACTGGCCGGTGCTCAGATACCACAATGATTGGTGCATTAGAAACATGGAGAGAGAATCCATGCTCTAAAGCTTTGGCCTTTAACACATGACCATTTTTGATTGGAGCAGATTACAAATAAACCAGGTTTCAGAGTAGCAGCCGTGTTAGTCTGCATTCGCAAAAAGAAAAGGAGTATTGTGGCACTTTAGAGACTATATTATAAGCTCATGCTCAAATAAATTTGTTAGTCTCTAAGGTGCCACAAGTACTCTTTTTTTTTTTTTTTTTTTTTTTGCAAATAAACCAGGAACACTTCCTGTCCCAGTCACTGGCGTAGAATTCTGTATGTGATTTGATCTCTGGGTTTGGATTTTACTCCAAAAAGAGAGGTATTTGTTTTCGTTTTTGTCCAGAACTTTAGGAATGCCAAAGCCCCGCCCATACATCTCAGTTACATAGCTGCTGCCCTACCACTAGGAAACAAAATACCCAGACACTAACTCCTTGTGGCATTAGAAGTCATTCTAAACCTTCCTTCTAAGACACAATGTGAACATTCCATCCTCTCTCAGACAAAGGGACAGAGCTCTTTGCCCAGAACAGAGATGGGGTTAGTTTTTCTGGTGATGAATGCCAATAAATATAAATGCCCAAGAGAAGGAAGACTGGTGACAAATGAGTCCCTTTTTGTGGGCAAAGACATTGAAAAGATTGGCTTCCTCCTACAAAATGGTGTCCACCTTCTTTGAACCAAGTCTTGCCATGCAGTGAAGTTAGAACTACTGTCAAGTCCAGCTATGGGGGAGACAGGCTCGACTTGCATGTATCTGCTGCTTCTCCCGCAGGACTGGTTCACGGATTGCTAAACTTACATGTGGACAGGATGCTACAGGGTGGCGTCGGAATACTGCGTGGCCATGTTATGGCAATGTTTCTGTCACCTGTCATCCCATAGATTTGTGTCTCAGAGCAAAGGAAGGAAAGCGCTGGCACCTATATGAAATGACTGTGCCTTGCAATAAGTGATTATTTGAAGACATTTACCATAGCATCTTTCCTCTAAGAATCTCACTACTTTAAGTCTCCTTAAACCCCTGTTCCTATTAAATAGTCTGCAGTTGGGTAAGCTGAAGCAGACCTATAGTCTTACCTATAGTCACACAGTTCACGGGAAAGCTGAGACTCCCAGTTCCTTTGCTCTAACCACTAGAAACCATCCCTCTTCTCCTAAGAGAAGAAAGTGGTGCTATAACCAGTGTTTAAGTTTTAGTGAACCAAAAGGCATAGCTGTTGACTCTAATAGGAACTAAAGGCAGCCTTTGGTTCCTATCAGCCTGGCAGAAGGTGTCTTCTTTTGATGACTCAGCTGAAGTTGACAAGGTGCCCAGAAATTTTATTATCAGGTTGTCAGCCCAATTTCACGAGTGCCCTCCTAATTTATTGTTTCACGTTTCAAAATCACGGGGTTGACTCATTGCACAGCCGGAGGTTATAATGAAGTAACCCACTTGTCTTTTAGCTCATCCTTTGCTGGAGACAACGCAGATTGCAGAAGACTCCTGAGTAGGGAAGGGGATTGCAAAACAGAGGGCGACTTGTTATCTAACCAGCGTGTGGGTAGCGAAACTGCCTCACATGAAACAACTGGGTACAGAAGTGGGCATGGAGGTTAATTTGTCATTAATTTGAAGGTTGAAACTCAGAGGATTCAGCATCCAGAATTTCATGAGTTCCCAAACCTGTCTTAGAACCACATTGACGAACACATTGTGCCAACGTGCAAATCTCAGAGCTGGACTTCTTGCAAGATTTCCTGTATTAGTTTTCCATGGAACAAAAGAGACGACATATGGCTGCTTTTCATATAGAAACACTTATTGCTCACATCTTGTTACAATTTAAAACAACAGCTAAGGGCACGGCCCACTGAGGAAGCTACTTTAACTGCAAGAAGCTGAGCTACTTTTAATTCTGCCAGCCCTGGACAATTTAAAATTTTGAGATTAAAAGAATTGTTGGACCACAAAGGGATGTTTCTTTATGTCAGGTACACAAATATCTGTATGCATTTGGTTTCCCCCCCCCCCCCACCTTCTAGGAACTGTTAACATAAATGACACTGGCTGAGAAATATCAGGAAGCATTGGTTTCAGTATGGAGACTTCTTGGTGCTGGCTGAGCTGTGGAAATATTGTGGGAATTGACTTCCCTCTTGGCAGGCCACTAAAGAAATGGAGAAGTACAATGTTAAACTCCTCTACAGTAATGTAGTAAAACACCACAATCAGAGCGGCTCATGGAAATAAGAAGCAGGAGCGGATGAACTAAGGGATTATCTACATGGGGAAATTGCCTGGAATACCTGTTCTGTTAAGCTAAACAGTGGCAAAGGCGTTATTACTCTGGATTAAGAGAGGCAGCAGTTCTGGAATGGCTATTCCAGTCCTTTTCCCTGTGCAGACAAGCCCTAAGCAGCAGATCTTATACAAACATGTATCAAAGAAGAAAAACTTACAAGAGAGGGGGAAATGAACAGCAGAATATCAGTAACACATGAACGGAATCATTTCCAAAGAGGATGAGTTTTCAGAATTTGCCCTGTGGTGTCAGCATGCCTTTAACCTCTTCCCCTAGAAATAATCCACATCCTGGCAGTCAGAACTCCCATCATACCAACTCCAGCGCCAGGGTAGCGGTCACTGGGTGAAAAGAATGAGTGATGCTGTTTGTGGGTATGCATACACTGCCTCTGGGAGCAGGCCTCCTTGCCTAGGTCCATGGACTTATGCTAGCAAGGCTTGTTATAGCATGCTAAAAATAGCTGCATAGACCTTCCAGTTCAGCCAGCACCAAGAAGCCGGAGTCTCAGTGGCAAAGCACTGTCTACACGGGTATTTTTAGCACACTACTGTGAGCTCCACCAGCATGAGTCTGTGGGCCTGGGCGGGGAGGTTGGCTCCCAGATGCAGTGTAGACATATCCTGTAAGTCTCCACTAAGAAGCAGCAACACCGCCACCATGCTTCTATTCTCACCTTCCCCACAGGAAGAGAGGCTCATGACCCGAAGATGGTCTCGCACCAGTAGAGAAGGTACCCAGGCCACTTGTTCAACTCTGCCATTTTTGATTGCTATCGCAAAAGACAACCGGGCACTTCATCAACCCCATCCACGAGCTTGGACATCCTGAATGAGTTACACTTCATGGTGCCGCTCAAGGAAGCGGAGAATTACAGTAGAACCTCAGAGTTACGAACATCAGAGTTACACATTTGGAACCGGAAGTACATAATCAGGCAGCAGCAGAGACCAAATAAATAAATAAGCAAATACAGTACAGTATTGTGTTAAATGTAAACTACTAAAAAATAAAGGAAAAGCAGCATTTTTATTCTGCATAGTAAAGTTTCAAAGCTGTATTGTCAACAATCAGTTTTAAACTTTTGAAAGAACAGCCATGATGTTTTGTTCTGAGTGACAAACATTTCAGATTTCCGAACAACCTCCATTCCCAAGGTGTTTGTAACTCTGAGGTTCTACTGTATCACCATTTTGCAAGTGAGGAAACTACGGCACAGAAATTAGAGCCAAAATTTTCCAGCTTGGCTGCCTGTTCCTAGGCACCTAGCCCACTACCTACGGGCTTCAATGGCCTGATTTTCAGAAGGGCTCAGCAGTGAAAATTTTGCCCTAAGGGACTTGTTTACACTAATAAGTCAATGGCAAACCAAGAATAGAACCCTGGTCACTGCTTCCCGTTTCACACCTTAACCACAAAAATATCCTGTTGTCCACTAGATTAGAAAGGTCACCAATGTCCCTGTTCACAATGTTGCTCAGCATGAGGTGTTGTGAAGAGCTGTATCCTCCTCTCCCACACACACAGCAACAAGAATAAAAAATGGCATCCTTTTACTCACTATTTATGCACCCCCAATTTGTCTACCAACTCTCCTCATCTCACATTCAGCCTCACTTTACTGACATCGCTCTGCAGAGCAATACAGCTACAGGAGAGCAAGCTGGATTCTGGTCCACCTTGTGCATCATGAATGCCACTCCTGTCTAAATCCTAATGAAGGAACCTTTATGGCTGGAGACTGTGTCCAAGGCCGAACAAGCAATGTAGATAGATGAGAAAGAAAAAAAACAAAGTCATCTGGACTTCTGAGCTGATTGAGAACAACAGAGAAGCCACTGGGAGTGAATAAATTTGGAGGTCCCAGAATGTCCATTTTACAGTCAATGCATGGGCTATAACAGTGCTTTAAAGAGCACTGTCGTTTACAAGAAACTCGAAGAGAAAACACAAAAGCCAGCCAGGCCCAGGGACAGAGAGCCTTTCAAGTATCCTTGCTAAAAATGTCGCTGCTGGGGGCTAATGTGCTGCTTGTCTTGGCTCATTAGAGAGCCTGCCCATCCTAAGACATGCATCTGAGAACAAGGCGGGTGCTAGGTTGCTACCTGAGGGAAGGCGGCTGTGGATTAAGAACATAGCTGAGGAATGGGTCTGTCAGGTCACTTCACTTGCTGTTGCAGGTCAGATGTGAACATGTCAGACACACTCTTGTCAGCCCCCATCAGCCGTGATGTCCCACCCCCTCCCTTCTGACCTCCCCTTTCCCTTGCCTAAGGTTAGAATGGCATCTAAAGCCTCTTTCATGGAGCTCCAACTCAGCTGTGCCATGGTGTTCCTCCCCCAGGAGGGCGGATGGGCTAAAGGAGGTGACAACCTTCAGATAAAGCTTCAGAAGCAGGAAGTGTCATCCCCATCGGGTCAGCAAACTGCTCTAGGGGGCCCTTTTCCTGCATCTTCAGTGCTTCTCCAGCACTTGGCAGCAGCCATCTGCACAGCCCTGTTCTGAGGGATGCTTCTGACACTTGGCGTTCAGGGAGGAAGATGGGGGAAAAACGGGGAAAGCAATTAACCTCTGGCAGCAACAGGACCCCACCCCAATCACTCCCTGGCCTTCTGCAGGGACTTCTCCTTTCGAGGTTTGCTTCTCAGTACAGCACCCTCTTCTAGGAATATGGGCAGGGAAATGAGTAGATCCCCTCTTTCCAGGTCCTAGCAAAGAGGGACTCAGATCAAACCCCCAACCCCCTTGCACTTCAGGGGAAGGGAGATTTAAAACCAGACCCGAGTGTGGGTCTGATTTATTGAGCTCCAGCCTAGCGCTATGTTCCTAGTCAACACTCGTGTCACCAGAGCTACCATCATTCAGGCATTCCCGGCACTGAAGATTTTTAAGAACAGTTAGACAGACACCTGTCAAGGATGGTCTAGATTTACTTGGCCAGCTTTAGCACAGGGGGCTGGACTTGACTTCTCAAGGTCCCCTTCCTACATTTCTATGATGTGGCCCCTTGCCGGCAGTCTCAGCAGAAGAGTCTAGGAATGAGCCATGAAGACTGAACTCCCTTCTCCAGCTCAGGGTCAAGATGTCCATGCTAGAAGGGATGCAGTTTAGCCCTACTTCTGCTTCCCCCTTCATGACCAGGAGGAGAGCGGCAGGCAGTGGAGGAAGACATGTGCCTCCATATTCGACACAACAGACCCTTCTGGAGAGCGACACTGCACATTTTGTGAAAACTGGCATATTATTCCACAGTGAAAACAAACCCTATTCTTTCTGTCAGAAAAACACACTTGATCCTGTAAAGAGCAGCATTTCTGGGCATTCAGCCTCAGCCAACCTCATGATGGGAAAAATAACAGGTGTTTGTCAGGCACTCCTTGTTTATTCACAGTACTTAAAATAATTGCTTTTAAAAAAAATCCTATAGAGATTTAATTTTCCATGCTAGCGCATTTAAAAAAATAACCAACAACCTGAGCTGGGCTCTCTTTAATCAAATGCAATTCATTACGAAAGAGGTGTTCTTTCTGTTGTGGTAGCGTATGAAAGCTCCCAAGGAAAGAACGTCCGAGCCGATTCCTACCTAGAACCCAAGGCACACATCAGAGGGGTAGCTGTGTTTGTCTGGATCTGTAAAAGCAGCAGAGCGCCCTGTGGCACCTTATAGACTAACAGACGTATTGGAGCATAAGCTTTCATGGGTGAATACCCACTTCGCATCTGACGAAGTGGGTATTCACCCACGAAAGCTTATGCTCCAATACGTCTGTTAGTCTATAAGGTGCCACAGGACCCCAAGACACACAAACACGCAGCCCCTTTCACCGGGCTTTCAAGGTGGGAACGTATCAATAGCAAAAGCATCGTTTTATTTTCAAGTCCATCCAAAGGGAAAGGACTAAATTCCTGCAATCTGTTCCCTCAGTCGGGCCTCTCCTTCACTCTGTCTCTTGAACAGAAATGACAGCCTAAGGCTAGACTGTCACTTTACCTCTAGCTCTGGGGATGGAGCAGCCGGGAGCTGCTCTGCCCCCACCAATGCCTCAGAGACGAATCTTCTGCTCCGCTCTCCCCTTGCTCCCATGGAAAGCAATTTGCTGCTAGGTCTGACCAACAGCAGATTACTTCCCATTGCCGGCTCAACTGTACAGGCTGATGCATTGGTGGGGGCAAGGGGAATATAGTCAGGGCTCCACCTATTCCCCCCACCCCGGGCCCCGCAAGGTTGGGCCACAACAGCCTGGTGAGGCCTTGCATGTGTTTTGGTACGAGAGAGCTCTGTGTCCGTATGTGTGTCTAGTTAATAGAGAAGGTGCTGGTAGGTACGGAGCATGGCTCCTGGGGTTCACAGGACCCCATAAAGCTTCTTGTTGTGGGTACAAAGAGGAACCCATTTGCAGCACGCACCAGCTCGGAACAGGCGTTGCCGAGCTTCCGAATCTTCGTGCTCCACGTGGGACCAGGGTGCTACTCAGGAACGCAGCGTCTTTGTGCTTTGGAGGAGAGCTTGGGGGGGGAATCTGGGCGCAACAAGAGCTTGCCGGGAAGAGGTGTAAGCGAGCAAGACCTGCTCTCCAGTGTAGGCTGATGCTTCTGCCTGCACTGGTTTCAGCCGGAAGGGGAGGCATGTTCCGGGAAGAGGACACTGACGTGCCTTTGACTCAGCTAGGGCCACAAAGCATGACAAGTCTCCTGGGACAGCTTGGTGCTGGGACGTTCCCAGCCTTGTGAATTCCTACTTTACGGTGCCCACGAGGTGCTCAGCCCGTCGCAGAGAACACAGGGTGGGCCCCTCCCTGGAGGGCTGGCGGTCTAAGTGATGGACGGAACAGACACGATAGGCTGTAGTCCGTACCGGGAAGGGGCAAGAGACTGCGTTACAGAGACATGATTGTTATCTGCATTGTAGTAACGCTTAGAGTCCCAAATGGAGATCGGACCTTCGTGTACGGTCAGTCCTTGCCCCAAGGAGTCTGCAGCGTCAGCAGACGAGACAGTCTGAGAAGCGGAAAAGAGGCCCAGAGAGGGGAAGCAATAATAATGCATAGCTTCAAAGTGCTTTACCTAGGTGGGCAGGCCAGTAGCAATATCCCCAGTTGTGGGTTTTTTTTGTTTTTTTTACAGATGGAGAAAACTGAGGCAAGGGAAGGGAAATGAATTGCCCAGACCACCCAGGAGGCCACTGGCAGAGCCGGGAATAGACCCTGGGTCTCTTGAGCCCCGCTCCAGTGCTTTGACCACCAGCCGCACGTGGGTTTCAGAGCAGGTCAGTGGTTACTCAGTTGTTCAGTTCAGGCCCATGCATGACTGCGGGTGGTGGTGGGCATGTGACTGTCATGGCTGAACGAGGAAGCACAGTTGGGAAGTACCACTCACCTATTCCCTAATTTTCAACAGAGCCCTCCAATGTCTGAGACCTTATAACTTGGATAAGACCTGGACCAGGAGAGCAGAGACTGGAGTGGAGGGATGGGGCAGGGGCAGAACAGGCTGGGGCTGCCCCTCCACCCACGCTACACGATCAGCACAGATGGAGGCAGGGATGAGTGGCTGATCTCGGGGTATTGCAGTATCAGGAGACAAACTTCCTGCCGGGAAACTGAGTGGAGCGACTGGGAAGTCCACCCCCCCACACTCGGAGGGTCACAGAGAGCAGCGGCTGTGCCGGAACATAGACAGCAAGACAGAGGGGTAACTACAGGCGGCCGCACCATTAATACGTCTATCCAGGAACATGGGGGACAGTCTGCAACGCTGGAAGAAACAACACAAATAAGGGGAAAAAGAGGGTAAAAAAAAGAGAGATTATGCAAATTTAGGAGTGAGTCAGATGACAACTCAGGAGCTGTGGGGATGGCTAATAAAAGAGTGGCATAGATTACAGCAAGTGTGAAGAAAAATTAAATTATAAACTGGACACAATGAATAGCCAAGCAAACTAACTAGGAGTAGCCACTACAGAGATGGGCTCTGGGACTATCAACACTGAGGAGGACCTACAAGGATGGGAGGAGAGACCAGCACCCCTGGAATCTCAAGTCAGGCAATGTTTTGAAAAACTAGAAGCTGTGTGGCTTGGTGATTCAAATGTTTTTTTTGGGGGGGTGGGTGTGAACACACCACTTTTGATGTTGCAGAAGGGCACGTTTAGGAGTGATTCCAGTGAGGCCAGGGTAGTGTCTTGATGGCGCTCGTGGAAGAGCTGCATCCCAAGCACAAAGGAGAATGCGAAAGGAGGCACGGAGGGGTTAGGGGAGGAAGAATTAAACAGGTACAGATGGTGGAGGAGCAGAGAGGACAGAGTGGAATGTGAAAGGAAACCAGATCAGAGGGCTGTGCATGTTGCAAGGAGAAATAGTCTGAACTTGCTGCACAGAGCCATGGGGAGGAAACACAATGACTCAAAGAGGGGAATGACATGGCCAAGTAACGCTGAGCCGTATTTGACCGGAGATGTCTG